>NC_090923.1:1495464457-1497964457 GCF_040938575.1 Ambystoma mexicanum
ATCTCAATGCTTATACCAAACCTGAGACCCTTCCTATGGCATGAGATGTCATATACAACTCCTTCCCATTCCAATCCTGAGACCCTTCCTATAGCATGAGATGTGATATCTCAATGCTTATACCAAACCTGAGACCCATACATGGCATGAGATGTGATATCAAACTCCTTCCCATTCCAATACTGAGACCATTCCTATAGCATGAGATGTGATATCTCAATGCTTCTTATACCAAACCTGAGACTCTTCCTATAACATGAGATGGGATATCCAACTCCTTCCCATTCCAATCCTGAGACCCTTCCGATAGCAGAGATGGTATATCTCAATGCTTATACCAAACCTGAGACCCTTCCTATGGCATGAGATGTCATATACAACTCCTTCCCATTCCAATCCTGAGACCCTTCCTATAGCGTGAGATGTGATATCTCAATGCTTATACCAAACCTGAGACCCTTCCTATAGCATGAGATGTGATATCCAACTCCTTCCCATTTCAATCCTGAGACCCTTCCTATAGCATGAGATGTGATGTCTCAATGCTTCTAATACCAAACCTGAGATCCTTCCTATAACATCAGATGTGATATCCAACTCCTTCCCATTCCAATCCTGAGACCCTTCCTATAGCATGAGATGTGATATCTCAATGTTTATACCAAACCTGAGACCCTTCCTATAGCATGAGATGTGATATCCAACTCCTTCCCATTCCAATCCTGAGACCCTTCCTATAGCATGAGATGTGATATCTCAATGCCTCTAATACCAAATCTGAGATCCTTCCTCTAACATGAAATGTGATATCCAACTCCTTCCCTTTCCAAACCTGAGAGCCTACCTATAGCATGAGATGTGATATCCAAGACCTTCCCATTCCAATCCTTAGACCCTTCCTACAGCATACAATATGATATCTCAATGATTCTAATAACAAACCTGAGACCCGTCCTATAACATGAGATGTGATATCCAACTCCTTCCCATTCCAATCCTGAGACACTTCCAATAGCAGAGATGTGATATCTCAATGCTTATTCCAAACCTGAGACCCTTCCTATAGCATGAGATGTGATATCCAACTCCTTCCCGTTCCAAACCTGAGACCCTTCCTATAGCATATGTGATATCCAACTCCTTCCCATTCCAAACATGAGACCCTTCCTATAGCATGAGATGTGATATCCAACTCCTTCCCATTCCAATCCTGAGACCCTTCCTATAGCATGAGATGTGATATCTCAATGCCTCTAATACCAAATCTGAGATCCTTCCTCTAACATGAAATGTGATATCCAACTCCTTCCCTTTCCAAACCTGAGAGCCTACCTATAGCATGAGATGTGATTTCCAAGACCTTCCCATTCCAATCCTTAGACCCTTCCTACAGCATACAATATGATATCTCAATGATTCTAATAACAAACCTGAGACCCGTCCTATAACATGAGATGTGATATCCAACTCCTTCCCATTCCAATCCTGAGACACTTCCGATAGCAGAGATGTGATATCTCAATGCTTATTCCAAAACTGAGACCCTTCCTATAGCATGAGATGTGATATCCAACTCCTTCCCGTTCCAAACCTGAGACCCTTCCTATAGCATATGTGATATCCAACTCCTTCCCATTCCAAACATGAGACCCTTCCTATAGCAAGAATGTAATATCCAACTCCTTCCCATTCCAATCCTGAGACCCTTCCTACAGCATGCGATGTGATATCTCAATGCTTCTAATACCAAACCTGAGACCCGTCCTATAACATGAGATGGGATATCCAACTCCTTCCCGTTCCAAACCTGAGACCCTTCCTATAGCATGAGATGTGATATCCAACTCCTTCCCATCCCAATCCTGAGACACTTCCGATTGCAGAGATGTGATATCTCAATGCTTATACCAAACCTGAGACTCTTCCTATAACATGAGATGTGATATCCAACTCCTTCCCGTTCCAAACCTGAGACCCTTCCTATAGCATAAGATGTGATATCCAACTCCTTCCCATTCCAATCCTGAGACCCTTCCGATAGCATGAGATGTGATATCTCAATGCTTCTAATACCAAACCTGAGATCCTTCTTATAACATGTGGTGTGATATCCAAATCCTTCCCCTTCCAAACCTGAGACCCTCCCTTTAGCATGAAATGTGATATCCAACTCCTTCCCATTCCAATCCTGAGACCCTTATGATAGCATGAGATGTGATATCTCAATGCCTCTAATACCAAACCTGAGATACTTCCGATAGCATGAGATGTGATATCTCAATGCTTCTAATACCAAACCTGAGATCCTTCCTATAACATGAGATGTGATATCCAAATCCTTCCCCTTCCAAACCTGAGACCCTCCCTTTAGCATGAGATGTGATATCCAACTCCTTCCCATTCCAATCCTGAGACCCTTCTGATAGCATGAGATGTGATATCTCAATGCCTCTAATACCAAACCTGAGATCCTACCTCTAACATGAAATATGATATCCAACTCCTTCCCTTTCCAAACCTGAGATCCTGTCTATAGCATGAGATGTGATATCCAAGTCCTTCCCATCCCAATCCTGAGACCCTTCCTATAGCATGAGATGTGATATCTCAATGCTTATACCAAACCTGAGACCCTTCCTATGGCATGAGATGCCATATACAACTCCTTCCCATTCCAATCCTGAGACCCTGCTTATAGCATGAGATGTGATATCTCAATGCTTCTAATACCAAACCTGAGATCTTTCCTATAACATGAGATGTGATATCCAACTCCTTCCCATTCCAATCCTGAGACCATTCCTATAGCATGAGATGTGATATCTCAATGCTTATACCAAACCTGAGACCCTTCCTATAGCTTGAGATGTGATATCCAACTCCTTCCCATTCCAATCCTGAGACCCTTCCTATAGCATGAGATGTGATATCTCAATGTCTCTAATACCAAACCTGAGATCCTTCCTCTAACATGAAATGTGATATCCAACTCCTTCCCCTTCCAAACCTGAGAGCCTTCCTATAGCATGAGATATGATATCCAAGTCCTTTCCATTCCAATCCTGAGACCCTTCCTATAACATGAGATGTGATATCCAACTCCTTCCCATTCCAACCTGAGACCCTTCCTATAGCATGAGATGGGATATCCAACTCCTTCCAAATCCAATCCTGATACCCTTCCGATAGCATGAGATGTGATATCCCAATGCTTCTACCAAACCTGAGACCCATACTATGGCATGAGATGTGATATCCAACTCCTTCCCATTCCAATTCTGAGACTCTTCTGATAGCATGAGATGTGATATCTCAATGCCTCTAATACCAAACCTGAGATCCTACCTCTAACATGAAATGTGATATCCAACTCTTTCCCGTTGCAAACCTGAGAGCCTTCCTATAGCATGAGATGTGATATCCAAGTCCTTCCCATTCCAATCCTGAGACCCTTCCTATAACATGAGATGTGATATCCAACTCCTTCCCATTCCAACCTGACACCCTTCCTATAGCATGAGATGGGATATCCAACTCCTTCCAAATCCAATCCTGATACCCTTCCGATAGCATGAGATGTGATATCCCAATGCTTCTACCAAACCTGAGACCCATACTATGGCATGAGATGTGATATCAAACTCCTTCCCATTCCAATCCTGAGACCCTTCCTATAGCTTGAGATGTGATATCCAACTCCTTCCCATTCCAATTCTGAGACCCATCCTATACAATGAGACTTGATATCTCAATGCTTCTAATACCAAACCTGAGACCCGTCCTATAACATGAGATGTGATATCCAAATCCTTCCCCTTCCAAACCTTAGACCCTTCCTTTATCATGAGATGTGATATCCAACTCCTTCCCATTCCAATCCTGAGACTCTTCCGATATCATGAGATGTGATATCTCAATGCTTCTAATATCATACTTGAGACCCTCCCTATAGCATGAGATGTGATATCCAAGTCCTTCCCATTCCAATCCTGAGACCCTTCCTATAGCATGAGATGTGATATCTCAATGCTTCTAATACCAAACCTGAGACCCTTCCTATAACATGAGATGGGAATATCCAACTCCTTCCCATTCCAATCCTGAGACCCTTCCGATAGCAGAGATGTGATATCTCAATGCTTATACCAAACCTGAGATCCTTCCTATAACATGAGATGTGATATCCAACTCCTTCCCATTCCAATCCTGAGACACTTCCTATAGCATGAGATGTGATATCTCACTGCTTATACCAAACCTGAGACCCTTCCTATAGCATGAGATGTGATATCCAACTCCTTCCCATTCCAATCCTGAGACCCTTCCTATAGCATGAGATGTGATATCTCAATGCTTCTAATATCAAACTTGAGACCCTCCCTATAGCATGAGATGTGATACCCAAGTCCTTCCCATTCCAATCCTGAGACCCTTCCTACAGCATGCGATGTGATGTCTCAATGCTTCTAATACCAAACCTGAGACTCTTCCTATAACATGAGATGGGATATCCAACTCCTTCCCATTCCAATCCTGAGACCCTTCCGATAGCAGAGATGTGATATCTCAATGCTTATACCAAACCTAAGACCCTTCCTATGGCATGAGATGTCATATACAACTCCTTCCCATTCCAATCCTGAGACCCTTCCTATAGCATGAGATGTGATATCTCAATGCTTATACCAAACCTGAGACCCTTCCTATAGCATGAGATGTGATATCCAACTCCTTCCCATTCTAATCCTGAGACCCTACCTATAGCATGAGATGTGATGTCTCAATGCTTCTAATACCAAACCTGAGATCCTTCCTATAACATGAGATGTGATATCCAACTCCTTCCCATTCCAATCCCGAGACCCTTCCTATAGCATGAGATGTGATATCTCAATGCTTATACCAAACCTGAGACCCTTCCTATAGCATGAGATGTGATATCCAACTCCTTCCCATTCCAATCCTGAGACTCTTCCTATAGCATGAGATGTGATATCTCAATGCCTCTAATACCAAACCTGAGATCCTTCCTCTAACATGAAATGTGATATCCAACTCCTTCCCTTTCCAAACCTGAGAGCCTACCTATAGCATGAGATGTGATATCCAAGTCCTTCCCATTCCAATCCTTAGACCCTTCCTACAGCATGCAATATGATATCTCAATGATTCTAATAACAAACCTGAGACCCGTCCTATAACATGAGATGGGATATCCAACTCCTTCCCATTCCAATCCTGAGACACTTCTGATAGCAGAGATGTGATATCTCAATGCTTATACCAAACCTGAGACCCTTCCTATAACATGAGATGTGATATCCAACTCCTTCCCGGTCCAAACCTGAGACCCTTCCTATAGCATATGTGATATCCAACTCCTTCCCATTCCAAACATGAGACCCTTCCTATAGCAAGAGTGTAATATCCAACTCCTTCCCATTCCAATCCTGAGACCATTCCTATAGCATGAGATGTGATATCTCAATGCTTCTAATACCAAACCTGAGATCCTTCCTATGACATGAGATGTGATATCCAATTCCTCCCCATTCCAAACCTGAAAACCTTCCTACAGCATGCGATGTGATATCTCAATGCTTCTAATACCAAACCCGAGACCAGTCCTATAACATGAGATTGGATATCCAACTCCTTCCCCTTCCAAACCTGAGACTCTTCCTATAGCATGAGATGTGATATCCAACTTCTTCCCATTCCAATCCTGAGACCCTTCCTATAACATGAGATGTGATGTCTCAATGCTTCTAATACCAAACCTGAGATCTTTCCTATAACATGAGATGTGATATCCAACTCCTTCCCATTCCAATCCTGAGACCCTTCCTATAGCATGAGATGTGATATCTCAATGCTTATACCAAACCTGAGACCCTTCCTATAGCTTGAGATGTGATATCCAACTCCTTCCCATTCCAATCCTGAGACCCTTCCTATAGCATGAGATGTGATATCTCAAGGCCTCTAATACCAAACCTGAGATCCTTCCTCTAACATGAAATGTGATATCCAACTCCTTCCCCTTCCAAACCTGAGAGCCTTCCTATAACATGAAATGTGATATCCAATTCCTTCCCATTCCAACCTGAGACCCTTCCTATAGCATGAGATGGGATATCCAACTCCTTCCAAATCCAATACTGATACCCTTCCGATAGCATGAGATGTGATATCCCAATGCTTCTACCAAACCTGAGACCCATACTATGGCATGAGATGTGATATCAAACTCCTTCCCATTCCAATCCTGAGACCCTACCTATAGCTTGAGATGTGATATCCAACTCCTTCCCATTCCAAACCTGAGACCCGTCCTATAACATGAGATGTGATATCCAAATCCTTCCCCTTCCAAACCTTAGACCCTTCCTTTATCATGAGATGTGATATCCAATTCCTTCCCATTCCAATCCTGAGACCCTTCCGATATCATGAGATTTGTTATCTCAATGCTTCTAATATCAAACTTGAGACCCTCCCTATAACATGAGATGTGACATCCAAGTCCTCCCCATTCCAATCCTGAGACCCTTCCTATAGCATGAGATGTGATATCTCAATGCTTCTAATACCAAACCTGAGACCCTTCCTATAACATGATTTGGGATATCCAACTCCTTCCCATTCCAATCCTGAGACCCTTCCGATAGCAGAGATGTGATATCTCAATGCTTATACCAATCCTGAGACCCTTCCTATAGCATGAGATGTGATATTTCAAAGCTTCTAATACCAAACCTGGGACCCGTCCTATAACATGAGATATGATATCCAAATCCTTCCCCTTCCAAACCTGAGACCCTTCCTTTAGCATGAGATGTGATATCCAAATCCTTCCCATTCCAATCCTGAAACCCTTCCTATAGCATGAGATGTGATATCTCAATGTTTCTAATAAAAAACCTGAGACTCTTCCTATAGCAAGAGATGTGATATCCAAATCCTTCCCATTCCAATCCTGAGACCCTTCCTATAACATGAGATGTGATATCTCAATGCCTCTAATACCAAACCTGAGATTCTTCCTATAACATGAGATGTGATATCTCAATGCTTCTACCAAAACTGAGACCCTTCCTTTAGCATGAGATGTGATATCCAACTCCTTCCCATTCCAATCCTGAGACCCTTCCTATAGCATGAGATGTGATATCTCAATGCCTCTAATACCAAACCTGAGATTCTTCCTATAACATGAGATGTGATATCTCAATGCTTCTAATACCAAACCTGAGACTCTCCCTTTAGCATGAGATGTGATATCCGACTCCTTCCCATACCAATCCTGAGACCCTTCTGATAGCATGAGATGTGATATCTCAATGCTTCTAACACCAAACCTGAGACCCTTCCTATAACATAAGATGGGATATCCAACTCCTTCCCATTCCAATCCTGAGACCCTTCCGATAGCAGAGATGTGTTATCTCAATGCTTATACCAAACCTGAGACCCTTCCTGTGGCATGAGATGTCATATCCAACTCCTTCCCATTCCAATCCTGAGACCCTTCCTATAGCATGATATGTGATATCACAATTTTTCTAATACCAAACCTGAGATCCTTCCTATAACATGAGATGTGTATCCAACTCCTTCCCATTCCAAAACCTGAGACCCTTCCTATAGCATGAGATGTGATATATTAATGCTTCTAAAACCAAACCTGAGAACCATCCAATAACATATGTGAAATCCAAATCCTTCCCTTTCCAAACCTGAGACCCTTCCGATAGCATTAGATGTGATATCTCAATGCTTCTAAAACCAGACATGAGAACCATCCTATAACATGAGATGTGAAATCCAAATCCTTCCCTTTCCAAACCTGAGACCCTTCCTATAGCTTGAGATGTGATATCAAACTCCTTCCCATTCCAATCCTGTGATAGCTTGAGATGTGATATCCAACTCCTTCCCATTCCAATCCTGAGACCCTTCCTATACCATGAGATGTGATATCTCAATGCTTCTAATACCAAACCTGAGACCCGTCCTAAAACATGAGATGTGAGATCCAAATCCTTCCCCTTCCAAACCTGAGAACCTTCCTATAGCTTGAGATGTGATATCAAACTCCTTCCCATTCCAATCCTGAGATAGCTTGAGATGTGATATCCAACTCCTTCCCATTCCTATCCTGAGACCCTTCCGATAGCAGAGATGTGATATCTCAATGCTTGTACCAAACCTGAGACCCTTCCTATGGCATGAGATGTGATATCCAACTCCTTCCCATTCCAATCCTGAGACCCTTCCTATAGCATGAGATGTGATATCTCAATGCTTCTATCAAACCTGAGTCCCTTCCTTTAGCATGAGATGTGATATCCAACTCCTTCCCATTCCAATCCTGAGACAATTCCTATAGCATGAGATGTGATATCTCAAAGCTTCTAATACAAAACCTGGGACCCGTCCTATATCATGAGATATGATATCCAAATCCTTCCCCTTCCAAACCTGAAGCCCTTCCTATAGCATGAGATGTGATATCTCAATGTTTCTAATAAAAAACCTGAGACCCTTCCTTTAGCAAGAGATGTGATATCCAAATCCTTCCCATTCCAATCCTGAGACCCTTCCTATAACATGAGATGTGATATCCAACTCCTTCCCATTCCAACCTGAGAACCTTCCTATAGCATGAGAAGGGATATCCAACTCCTTCCCATTCCAATCCTGAGACCTTCCTATAGCATGAGATGTGATATCTCAAAGCTTCTAATACCAAACCTGCGACCCGTCCTATAACATGAGATATGATATCCAAATCGTTCCCCTTCCAAACCTGAGACCCTTCCTTTAGCATGAGATGTGATATACAAATCCTTCCCATTCCAATCCTGAAACCCTTCCTATAGCATGAGATGTGATATCTCAATGTTTCTAATAAAAAAACTGAGACCCTTCCTATAGCAAGAGATGTGACATCCAAATCCTTCCCATTCCAATCCTGAGATCCTTCCTATTGGATGAGATGTGATATCCAACTTCCTCCCATTCCAATACTGAGACCCTTCCTATACCATGAGATGTGATATCTCAATGCTTCTACCAAAACTGAGACCCTTCCTTTAGCATGAGATGTGATATCCAACTCCTTCCCATTCCAATCCTGAGACCCTTCCTATAGCATGAGATGTGATATCTCAATGCCTCTAATACCAAACCTGAGATTCTTCCTATAACATGAGATGTGGTATCTCAATGCTTCTAATACCAAACCTGAGACCCTCCCTTTAGCATGAGATGTGATATCCGACTCCTTCCCATTCCAATCCTGAGACCCTTCTGATAGCATGAGATGTGATATCTCAATGCTTCTAATACCAAACCTGAGACCCTTCCTATAACATAAGATGGGATATCCAACTCCTTCCCATTCCAATCCTGAGACCCTTCCGATAGCAGAGATGTGATATCTCAATGCTTATACCAAACCTGAGACCCTTCCTGTGGCATGAGATGTCATATACAACTCCTTCCCATTCCAATCCTGAGACCCTTCCTATAGCATGAGATGTGATATCCAACTCCTTCCCATTCCAATCCTGAGACCCTTCCTATAGCATGAGATTTGATATCTCAATGCTTCTAACACCAAACCTGAGATCCTTCCGATAGCATGAGATGTGATATCTCAATGCTTCTAATACCAAACCTGAGATCATTCCTATAACACGAGATGTAATATCCAAATCCTTCCCCTTCCAAACCTGAGACCCTCCCTTTAGCATGAGATGTGATATCCAACTCCTTTCCATTCCAATCCTGAGATCCTTCTGATAGCATGAGATGTGATATCTCAATGCCTCTAATACCAAACCTGAGATCCTACCTCTAACATGAAATGTGATATCCAACTCCTTCCCCTTCCAAACCTGAGAGCCTTCCTATAGCATGAGATGTGATATCCAAGTCCTTCCCATTCCAATCCTGAGACCCTTCCTATAGCTTGAGATGTGATATCCAACTCCTCCCCATTCCAATTCTGAGACCCTTCCTATAGCATGAGATGTGATATCTCAATGCTTCTAATACCAAACCTGGGACCCTTCCTATAACATGAGATGGGATATCCAAGTCCTTCCCATTCCAATCCTGAGACCCTTCCTATAGCATGAGATGTGATATCTCAATGCTTCTAATACCAAACCTGAGACCCTTCCTATAACAAGAGATGTGATATCCATGTCCTTCCCATTCCAATCCTGAGACCCGTCCTATACCATGAGATGTGATATCTCAATGCTTCTAATACCAAACCTGAGACCCTTCCTATAATGAGATGGGATATCCAACTCCTTCCCATTCCAATCCTGAGACCCTTCCAATAGCAGAGATGTGATATCTCAATGCTTATACCAAACCTGAGACCCTTCCTATGGCATGAAATGTCATATACAACTCCTTCCGATTCCAGACCTGAGACCCTTCCTATAGCATGAGATGTGATATCCAACTCCTTCTCATTCCAATCCTGAGACCCTTCCTATAGCTTGAGATGTGATATCCAACTCCTTCCCATTCCAATCCTGAGACTATATAGATGTGATATCTCAATGCTTCTAATACCAAACCTGAGATCCTTCCTATAACATGAGATGTGACATCCAAATCCTTCCACTTCCAAACCTGAGACCCTCCCTTTAGCATGAGATGTGATATCCGACTCCTTCCCATTCCAATCCTGAGACCCTTCTGATAGCATGAGATGTGATATCTCAATGCCTATATTACCAAACCTGAGATCCTTCCGATAGCATGAGATGTGATATCTCAATGCTTCTAATACCAAACCTGAGATCCTTCCTATAACATGAAATGTGATATCCAAATCCTTCCAAATCCAATCCTGATACCCTTCCGATAGCATGAGATGTGATATCCCAATGCTTCTACAAAACCTGAGACCCATACATGGCATGAGATGTGATATCAAACTCCTTCCCATTCCAATCCTGAGACACTTCCTATAGCATGAGATGTGATATCTCAATGCTTCTAATACCAAACCTGAGACTCTTCCTATAACATGAGATGGGATATCCAACTCCTTCCCATTCCAATCCTGAGACCCTTCCGATAGCAGAGATGTGATATCTCAATGCTTATACCAAACCTGAGACCCTTCCTATGGCATGAGATGTCATATACAACTCCTTCCCATTCCAATCCTGAGACCCTTCCTATAGCATGAGATGTGATATCTCAATGCTTATACCAAACCTGAGACCCATACATGGCATGAGATGTGATATCAAACTCCTTCCCATTCCAATACTGAGACCATTCCTATAGCATGAGATGTGATATCTCAATGCTTCTTATACCAAACCTGAGACTCTTCCTATAACATGAGATGGGATATCCAACTCCTTCCCATTCCAATCCTGAGACCCTTCCGATAGCAGAGATGGTATATCTCAATGCTTATACCAAACCTGAGACCCTTCCTATGGCATGAGATGTCATATACAACTCCTTCCCATTCCAATCCTGAGACCCTTCCTATAGCGTGAGATGTGATATCTCAATGCTTATACCAAACCTGAGACCCTTCCTATAGCATGAGATGTGATATCCAACTCCTTCCCATTTCAATCCTGAGACCCTTCCTATAGCATGAGATGTGATGTCTCAATGCTTCTAATACCAAACCTGAGATCCTTCCTATAACATCAGATGTGATATCCAACTCCTTCCCATTCCAATCCTGAGACCCTTCCTATAGCATGAGATGTGATATCTCAATGTTTATACCAAACCTGAGACCCTTCCTATAGCATGAGATGTGATATCCAACTCCTTCCCATTCCAATCCTGAGACCCTTCCTATAGCATGAGATGTGATATCTCAATGCCTCTAATACCAAATCTGAGATCCTTCCTCTAACATGAAATGTGATATCCAACTCCTTCCCTTTCCAAACCTGAGAGCCTACCTATAGCATGAGATGTGATATCCAAGACCTTCCCATTCCAATCCTTAGACCCTTCCTACAGCATACAATATGATATCTCAATGATTCTAATAACAAACCTGAGACCCGTCCTATAACATGAGATGTGATATCCAACTCCTTCCCATTCCAATCCTGAGACACTTCCAATAGCAGAGATGTGATATCTCAATGCTTATTCCAAACCTGAGACCCTTCCTATAGCATGAGATGTGATATCCAACTCCTTCCCGTTCCAAACCTGAGACCCTTCCTATAGCATATGTGATATCCAACTCCTTCCCATTCCAAACATGAGACCCTTCCTATAGCATGAGATGTGATATCCAACTCCTTCCCATTCCAATCCTGAGACCCTTCCTATAGCATGAGATGTGATATCTCAATGCCTCTAATACCAAATCTGAGATCCTTCCTCTAACATGAAATGTGATATCCAACTCCTTCCCTTTCCAAACCTGAGAGCCTACCTATAGCATGAGATGTGATTTCCAAGACCTTCCCATTCCAATCCTTAGACCCTTCCTACAGCATACAATATGATATCTCAATGATTCTAATAACAAACCTGAGACCCGTCCTATAACATGAGATGTGATATCCAACTCCTTCCCATTCCAATCCTGAGACACTTCCGATAGCAGAGATGTGATATCTCAATGCTTATTCCAAAACTGAGACCCTTCCTATAGCATGAGATGTGATATCCAACTCCTTCCCGTTCCAAACCTGAGACCCTTCCTATAGCATATGTGATATCCAACTCCTTCCCATTCCAAACATGAGACCCTTCCTATAGCAAGAATGTAATATCCAACTCCTTCCCATTCCAATCCTGAGACCCTTCCTACAGCATGCGATGTGATATCTCAATGCTTCTAATACCAAACCTGAGACCCGTCCTATAACATGAGATGGGATATCCAACTCCTTCCCGTTCCAAACCTGAGACCCTTCCTATAGCATGAGATGTGATATCCAACTCCTTCCCATCCCAATCCTGAGACACTTCCGATTGCAGAGATGTGATATCTCAATGCTTATACCAAACCTGAGACTCTTCCTATAACATGAGATGTGATATCCAACTCCTTCCCGTTCCAAACCTGAGACCCTTCCTATAGCATAAGATGTGATATCCAACTCCTTCCCATTCCAATCCTGAGACCCTTCCGATAGCATGAGATGTGATATCTCAATGCTTCTAATACCAAACCTGAGATCCTTCTTATAACATGTGGTGTGATATCCAAATCCTTCCCCTTCCAAACCTGAGACCCTCCCTTTAGCATGAAATGTGATATCCAACTCCTTCCCATTCCAATCCTGAGACCCTTATGATAGCATGAGATGTGATATCTCAATGCCTCTAATACCAAACCTGAGATACTTCCGATAGCATGAGATGTGATATCTCAATGCTTCTAATACCAAACCTGAGATCCTTCCTATAACATGAGATGTGATATCCAAATCCTTCCCCTTCCAAACCTGAGACCCTCCCTTTAGCATGAGATGTGATATCCAACTCCTTCCCATTCCAATCCTGAGACCCTTCTGATAGCATGAGATGTGATATCTCAATGCCTCTAATACCAAACCTGAGATCCTACCTCTAACATGAAATATGATATCCAACTCCTTCCCTTTCCAAACCTGAGATCCTGTCTATAGCATGAGATGTGATATCCAAGTCCTTCCCATCCCAATCCTGAGACCCTTCCTATAGCATGAGATGTGATATCTCAATGCTTATACCAAACCTGAGACCCTTCCTATGGCATGAGATGCCATATACAACTCCTTCCCATTCCAATCCTGAGACCCTGCTTATAGCATGAGATGTGATATCTCAATGCTTCTAATACCAAACCTGAGATCTTTCCTATAACATGAGATGTGATATCCAACTCCTTCCCATTCCAATCCTGAGACCATTCCTATAGCATGAGATGTGATATCTCAATGCTTATACCAAACCTGAGACCCTTCCTATAGCTTGAGATGTGATATCCAACTCCTTCCCATTCCAATCCTGAGACCCTTCCTATAGCATGAGATGTGATATCTCAATGTCTCTAATACCAAACCTGAGATCCTTCCTCTAACATGAAATGTGATATCCAACTCCTTCCCCTTCCAAACCTGAGAGCCTTCCTATAGCATGAGATATGATATCCAAGTCCTTTCCATTCCAATCCTGAGACCCTTCCTATAACATGAGATGTGATATCCAACTCCTTCCCATTCCAACCTGAGACCCTTCCTATAGCATGAGATGGGATATCCAACTCCTTCCAAATCCAATCCTGATACCCTTCCGATAGCATGAGATGTGATATCCCAATGCTTCTACCAAACCTGAGACCCATACTATGGCATGAGATGTGATATCCAACTCCTTCCCATTCCAATTCTGAGACTCTTCTGATAGCATGAGATGTGATATCTCAATGCCTCTAATACCAAACCTGAGATCCTACCTCTAACATGAAATGTGATATCCAACTCTTTCCCGTTGCAAACCTGAGAGCCTTCCTATAGCATGAGATGTGATATCCAAGTCCTTCCCATTCCAATCCTGAGACCCTTCCTATAACATGAGATGTGATATCCAACTCCTTCCCATTCCAACCTGACACCCTTCCTATAGCATGAGATGGGATATCCAACTCCTTCCAAATCCAATCCTGATACCCTTCCGATAGCATGAGATGTGATATCCCAATGCTTCTACCAAACCTGAGACCCATACTATGGCATGAGATGTGATATCAAACTCCTTCCCATTCCAATCCTGAGACCCTTCCTATAGCTTGAGATGTGATATCCAACTCCTTCCCATTCCAATTCTGAGACCCATCCTATACAATGAGACTTGATATCTCAATGCTTCTAATACCAAACCTGAGACCCGTCCTATAACATGAGATGTGATATCCAAATCCTTCCCCTTCCAAACCTTAGACCCTTCCTTTATCATGAGATGTGATATCCAACTCCTTCCCATTCCAATCCTGAGACTCTTCCGATATCATGAGATGTGATATCTCAATGCTTCTAATATCATACTTGAGACCCTCCCTATAGCATGAGATGTGATATCCAAGTCCTTCCCATTCCAATCCTGAGACCCTTCCTATAGCATGAGATGTGATATCTCAATGCTTCTAATACCAAACCTGAGACCCTTCCTATAACATGAGATGGGAATATCCAACTCCTTCCCATTCCAATCCTGAGACCCTTCCGATAGCAGAGATGTGATATCTCAATGCTTATACCAAACCTGAGATCCTTCCTATAACATGAGATGTGATATCCAACTCCTTCCCATTCCAATCCTGAGACACTTCCTATAGCATGAGATGTGATATCTCACTGCTTATACCAAACCTGAGACCCTTCCTATAGCATGAGATGTGATATCCAACTCCTTCCCATTCCAATCCTGAGACCCTTCCTATAGCATGAGATGTGATATCTCAATGCTTCTAATATCAAACTTGAGACCCTCCCTATAGCATGAGATGTGATACCCAAGTCCTTCCCATTCCAATCCTGAGACCCTTCCTACAGCATGCGATGTGATGTCTCAATGCTTCTAATACCAAACCTGAGACTCTTCCTATAACATGAGATGGGATATCCAACTCCTTCCCATTCCAATCCTGAGACCCTTCCGATAGCAGAGATGTGATATCTCAATGCTTATACCAAACCTAAGACCCTTCCTATGGCATGAGATGTCATATACAACTCCTTCCCATTCCAATCCTGAGACCCTTCCTATAGCATGAGATGTGATATCTCAATGCTTATACCAAACCTGAGACCCTTCCTATAGCATGAGATGTGATATCCAACTCCTTCCCATTCTAATCCTGAGACCCTACCTATAGCATGAGATGTGATGTCTCAATGCTTCTAATACCAAACCTGAGATCCTTCCTATAACATGAGATGTGATATCCAACTCCTTCCCATTCCAATCCCGAGACCCTTCCTATAGCATGAGATGTGATATCTCAATGCTTATACCAAACCTGAGACCCTTCCTATAGCATGAGATGTGATATCCAACTCCTTCCCATTCCAATCCTGAGACTCTTCCTATAGCATGAGATGTGATATCTCAATGCCTCTAATACCAAACCTGAGATCCTTCCTCTAACATGAAATGTGATATCCAACTCCTTCCCTTTCCAAACCTGAGAGCCTACCTATAGCATGAGATGTGATATCCAAGTCCTTCCCATTCCAATCCTTAGACCCTTCCTACAGCATGCAATATGATATCTCAATGATTCTAATAACAAACCTGAGACCCGTCCTATAACATGAGATGGGATATCCAACTCCTTCCCATTCCAATCCTGAGACACTTCTGATAGCAGAGATGTGATATCTCAATGCTTATACCAAACCTGAGACCCTTCCTATAACATGAGATGTGATATCCAACTCCTTCCCGGTCCAAACCTGAGACCCTTCCTATAGCATATGTGATATCCAACTCCTTCCCATTCCAAACATGAGACCCTTCCTATAGCAAGAGTGTAATATCCAACTCCTTCCCATTCCAATCCTGAGACCATTCCTATAGCATGAGATGTGATATCTCAATGCTTCTAATACCAAACCTGAGATCCTTCCTATGACATGAGATGTGATATCCAATTCCTCCCCATTCCAAACCTGAAAACCTTCCTACAGCATGCGATGTGATATCTCAATGCTTCTAATACCAAACCCGAGACCAGTCCTATAACATGAGATTGGATATCCAACTCCTTCCCCTTCCAAACCTGAGACTCTTCCTATAGCATGAGATGTGATATCCAACTTCTTCCCATTCCAATCCTGAGACCCTTCCTATAACATGAGATGTGATGTCTCAATGCTTCTAATACCAAACCTGAGATCTTTCCTATAACATGAGATGTGATATCCAACTCCTTCCCATTCCAATCCTGAGACCCTTCCTATAGCATGAGATGTGATATCTCAATGCTTATACCAAACCTGAGACCCTTCCTATAGCTTGAGATGTGATATCCAACTCCTTCCCATTCCAATCCTGAGACCCTTCCTATAGCATGAGATGTGATATCTCAAGGCCTCTAATACCAAACCTGAGATCCTTCCTCTAACATGAAATGTGATATCCAACTCCTTCCCCTTCCAAACCTGAGAGCCTTCCTATAACATGAAATGTGATATCCAATTCCTTCCCATTCCAACCTGAGACCCTTCCTATAGCATGAGATGGGATATCCAACTCCTTCCAAATCCAATACTGATACCCTTCCGATAGCATGAGATGTGATATCCCAATGCTTCTACCAAACCTGAGACCCATACTATGGCATGAGATGTGATATCAAACTCCTTCCCATTCCAATCCTGAGACCCTACCTATAGCTTGAGATGTGATATCCAACTCCTTCCCATTCCAAACCTGAGACCCGTCCTATAACATGAGATGTGATATCCAAATCCTTCCCCTTCCAAACCTTAGACCCTTCCTTTATCATGAGATGTGATATCCAATTCCTTCCCATTCCAATCCTGAGACCCTTCCGATATCATGAGATTTGTTATCTCAATGCTTCTAATATCAAACTTGAGACCCTCCCTATAACATGAGATGTGACATCCAAGTCCTCCCCATTCCAATCCTGAGACCCTTCCTATAGCATGAGATGTGATATCTCAATGCTTCTAATACCAAACCTGAGACCCTTCCTATAACATGATTTGGGATATCCAACTCCTTCCCATTCCAATCCTGAGACCCTTCCGATAGCAGAGATGTGATATCTCAATGCTTATACCAAACCTGAGACCCTTCCTATGGCCTGAGATGTCATATGCAACTCCTTCCCATTCCAATCCTGAGACCCTTCCTATAGCATTAGATGTGATATCTCAATGCTTATACCAAATCTGAGACCCTTCCTATAGCATGAGATGTGATATCCAACTCCTTCCCATTCCAATCCTGAGACCCTTCTGATAGCATGAGATGTGATATTTCAATGCCTCTAATACCAAACCTGAGATCCTACCTCTAACATGAAATGTGATATCCATCTCCTTCCCTTTCCAAACCTGAGACCCTGCCTATAGCATGAGATGTGATATCCAAGTCCTTCCCATTCCAATCCTGAGACCATTCCTATAGCATGTGATGTGATATCTCAATGCTTATACCAAATCTGAGACCCTTCCTATAGCATGAGATGTGATATCCAACTCCTTCCCATTCCAATCCTGAGACCCTTCCTATAGCATGAGATGTGATGTCTCAATGCTTCTAATACCAAACCTGAGATCCTTCCTATAACATGAGATGTGATATCCAACTCCTTCCCATTCCAATCCTGAGACCCTTATGATAGCATGATATGTGATATCTCAATGCCTCTAATACCAAACCTGAGATACTTCCGATAGCATGAGATGTGATATCTCAATGCTTCTAATACCAAACCTGAGATCCTTCCTATAACATGAGATGTGATTTCCAAATCCTTCCCCTTCCAAACCTGAGACCCTCCCTTTAGCATGAGATGTGATATCCAAGTCCTTTCCATTCCAATCCTGAGACCCTTCCTATAGCATGTGATGTGATATCTCAATGCTTATACCAAACCTGAGACCCTTCCTATGGCATGAGATGTCATATACAACTCCTTCCCATTCCAATCCTGAGACCCTTCCTATAGCATGAGATGTGATATCTCAATGCTTCTTATACCAAACCTGAGACTCTTCCTATAACATGAGATGGGATATCCAACTCCTTCCCATTCCAATCCTGAGACCCTTCCGATAGCAGAGATGGTATATCTCAATGCTTATACCAAACCTGAGACCCTTCCTATGGCATGAGATGTCATATACAACTCCTTCCCATTCCAATCCTGAGACCCTTCCTATAGCATGAGATGTGATATCTCAATGCTTATACCAAACCTGAGACCCTTCCTATAGCATGAGATGTGATATCCAACTCCTTCCCATTTCAATCCTGAGACCCTTCCTATAGCATGAGATGTGATGTCTCAATGCTTCTAATACCAAACCTGAGATCCTTCCTATAACATCAGATGTGATATCCAACTCCTTCCCATTCCAATCCTGAGACCCTTCCTATAGCATGAGATGTGATATCTCAATGTTTATACCAAACCTGAGACCCTTCCTATAGCATGAGATGTGATATCCAACTCCTTCCCATTCCAATCCTGAGACCCTTCCTATAGCATGAAATGTGATATCTCAATGCCTCTAATACCAAATCTGAGATCCTTCCTCTAACATGAAATGTGATATCCAACTCCTTCCCTTTCCAAACCTGAGAGCCTACCTATAGCATGAGATGTGATATCCAAGACCTTCCCATTCCAATCCTTAGACCCTTCCTACAGCATACAATATGATATCTCAATGATTCTAATAACAAACCTGAGACCCGTCCTATAACATGAGATGTGATATCCAACTCCTTCCCATTCCAATCCTGAGACACTTCCAATAGCAGAGATGTGATATCTCAATGCTTATTCCAAACCTGAGACCCTTCCTATAGCATGAGATGTGATATCCAACTCCTTCCCGTTCCAAACCTGAGACCCTTCCTATAGCATATGTGATATCCAACTCCTTCCCATTCCAAACATGAGACCCTTCCTATAGCATGAGATGTGATATCCAACTCCTTCCCATTCAAATCCTGAGACCCTTCCTATAGCATGAGATGTGATATCTCAATGCCTCTAATACCAAACCTGAGATCCTTCCTCTAACATGAAATGTGATATCCAACTCCTTCCCTTTCCAAACCTGAGAGCCTACCTATAGCATGAGATGTGATATCCAAGACCTTCCCATTCCAATCCTTAGACCCTTCCTACAGCATACAATATGATATCTCAATGATTCTAATAACAAACCTGAGACCCGTCCTATAACATGAGATGTGATATCCAACTCCTTCCCATTCCAATCCTGAGACACTTCCGATAGCAGAGATGTGATATCTCAATGCTTATTCCAAAACTGAGACCCTTCCTATAGCATGAGATGTGATATCCAACTCCTTCCCGTTCCAAACCTGAGACCCTTCCTATAGCATATGTGATATCCAACTCCTTCCCATTCCAAACATGAGACCCTTCCTATAGCAAGAATGTAATATCCAACTCCTTCCCATTCCAATCCTGAGACCCTTCCTACAGCATGCGATGTGATATCTCAATGCTTCTAATACCAAACCTGAGACCCGTCCTATAACATGAGATGGGATATCCAACTCCTTCCCGTTCCAAACCTGAGACCCTTCCTATAGCATGAGATGTGATATCCAACTCCTTCCCATCCCAATCCTGAGACACTTCCGATTGCAGAGATGTGATATCTCAATGCTTATACCAAACCTGAGACTCTTCCTATAACATGAGATGTGATATCCAACTCCTTCCCGTTCCAAACCTGAGACCCTTCCTATAGCATAAGATGTGATATCCAACTCCTTCCCATTCCAATCCTGAGACCCTTCCGATAGCATGAGATGTGATATCTCAATGCTTCTAATACCAAACCTGAGATCCTTCTTATAACATGTGGTGTGATATCCAAATCCTTCCCCTTCCAAACCTGAGACCCTCCCTTTAGCATGAAATGTGATATCCAACTCCTTCCCATTCCAATCCTGAGACCCTTATGATAGCATGAGATGTGATATCTCAATGCCTCTAATACCAAACCTGAGATACTTCCGATAGCATGAGATGTGATATCTCAATGCTTCTAATACCAAACCTGAGATCCTTCCTATAACATGAGATGTGATATCCAAATCCTTCCCCTTCCAAACCTGAGACCCTCCCTTTAGCATGAGATGTGATATCCAACTCCTTCCCATTCCAATCCTGAGACCCTTCTGATAGCATGAGATGTGATATCTCAATGCCTCTAATACCAAACCTGAGATCCTACCTCTAACATGAAATATGATATCCAACTCCTTCCCTTTCCAAACCTGAGATCCTGTCTATAGCATGAGATGTGATATCCAAGTCCTTCCCATCCCAATCCTGAGACCCTTCCTATAGCATGAGATGTGATATCTCAATGCTTATACCAAACCTGAGACCCTTCCTATGGCATGAGATGCCATATACAACTCCTTCCCATTCCAATCCTGAGACCCTGCTTATAGCATGAGATGTGATATCTCAATGCTTCTAATACCAAACCTGAGATCTTTCCTATAACATGAGATGTGATATCCAACTCCTTCCCATTCCAATCCTGAGACCATTCCTATAGCATGAGATGTGATATCTCAATGCTTATACCAAACCTGAGACCCTTCCTATAGCTTGAGATGTGATATCCAACTCCTTCCCATTCCAATCCTGAGACCCTTCCTATAGCATGAGATGTGATATCTCAATGTCTCTAATACCAAACCTGAGATCCTTCCTCTAACATGAAATGTGATATCCAACTCCTTCCCCTTCCAAACCTGAGAGCCTTCCTATAGCATGAGATATGATATCCAAGTCCTTTCCATTCCAATCCTGAGACCCTTCCTATAACATGAGATGTGATATCCAACTCCTTCCCATTCCAACCTGAGACCCTTCCTATAGCATGAGATGGGATATCCAACTCCTTCCAAATCCAATCCTGATACCCTTCCGATAGCATGAGATGTGATATCCCAATGCTTCTACCAAACCTGAGACCCATACTATGGCATGAGATGTGATATCCAACTCCTTCCCATTCCAATTCTGAGACTCTTCTGATAGCATGAGATGTGATATCTCAATGCCTCTAATACCAAACCTGAGATCCTACCTCTAACATGAAATGTGATATCCAACTCTTTCCCGTTGCAAACCTGAGAGCCTTCCTATAGCATGAGATGTGATATCCAAGTCCTTCCCATTCCAATCCTGAGACCCTTCCTATAACATGAGATGTGATATCCAACTCCTTCCCATTCCAACCTGACACCCTTCCTATAGCATGAGATGGGATATCCAACTCCTTCCAAATCCAATCCTGATACCCTTCCGATAGCATGAGATGTGATATCCCAATGCTTCTACCAAACCTGAGACCCATACTATGGCATGAGAAGTGATATCAAACTCCTTCCCATTCCAATCCTGAGACCCTTCCTATAGCTTGAGATGTGATATCCAACTCCTTCCCATTCCAATTCTGAGACCCATCCTATACAATGAGACTTGATATCTCAATGCTTCTAATACCAAACCTGAGACCCGTCCTATAACATGAGATGTGATATCCAAATCCTTCCCCTTCCAAACCTTAGACCCTTCCTTTATCATGAGATGTGATATCCAACTCCTTCCCATTCCAATCCTGAGACTCTTCCGATATCATGAGATGTGATATCTCAATGCTTCTAATATCAAACTTGAGACCCTCCCTATAGCATGAGATGTGATATCCAAGTCCTTCCCATTCCAATCCTGAGACCCTTCCTATAGCATGAGATGTGATATCTCAATGCTTCTAATACCAAACCTGAGACCCTTCCTATAACATGAGATGGGAATATCCAACTCCTTCCCATTCCAATCCTGAGACCCTTCCGATAGCAGAGATGTGATATCTCAATGCTTATACCAAACCTGAGATCCTTCCTATAACATGAGATGTGATATCCAACTCCTTCCCATTCCAATCCTGAGACACTTCCTATAGCATGAGATGTGATATCTCACTGCTTATACCAAACCTGAGACCCTTCCTATAGCATGAGATGTGATATCCAACTCCTTCCCATTCCAATCCTGAGACCCTTCCTATAGCATGAGATGTGATATCTCAATGCTTCTAATATCAAACTTGAGACCCTCCCTATAGCATGAGATGTGATACCCAAGTCCTTCCCATTCCAATCCTGAGACCCTTCCTACAGCATGCGATGTGATGTCTCAATGCTTCTAATACCAAACCTGAGACTCTTCCTATAACATGAGATGGGATATCCAACTCCTTCCCATTCCAATCCTGAGACCCTTCCGATAGCAGAGATGTGATATCTCAATGCTTATACCAAACCTAAGACCCTTCCTATGGCATGAGATGTCATATACAACTCCTTCCCATTCCAATCCTGAGACCCTTCCTATAGCATGAGATGTGATATCTCAATGCTTATACCAAACCTGAGACCCTTCCTATAGCATGAGATGTGATATCCAACTCCTTCCCATTCCAATCCTGAGACCCTTCCTATAGCATGAGATGTGATGTCTCAATGCTTCTAATACCAAACCTGAGATCCTTCCTATAACATGAGATGTGATATCCAACTCCTTCCCATTCCAATCCTGAGACCCTTCCTATAGCATGAGATGTGATATCTCAATGCTTATACCAAACCTGAGACCCTTCCTATAGCATGAGATGTGATATCCAACTCCTTCCCATTCCAATCCTGAGACTCTTCCTATAGCATGAGATGTGATATCTCAATGCCTCTAATACCAAACCTGAGATCCTTCCTCTAACATGAAATGTGATATCCAACTCCTTCCCTTTCCAAACCTGAGAGCCTACCTATAGCATGAGATGTGATATCCAAGTCCTTCCCATTCCAATCCTTAGACCCTTCCTACAGCATGCAATATGATATCTCAATGATTCTAATAACAAACCTGAGACCCGTCCTATAACATGAGATGGGATATCCAACTCCTTCCCATTCCAATCCTGAGACACTTCTGATAGCAGAGATGTGATATCTCAATGCTTATACCAAACCTGAGACCCTTCCTATAACATGAGATGTGATATCCAACTCCTTCCCGGTCCAAACCTGAGACCCTTCCTATAGCATATGTGATATCCAACTCCTTCCCATTCCAAACATGAGACCCTTCCTATAGCAAGAGTGTAATATCCAACTCCTTCCCATTCCAATCCTGAGACCATTCCTATAGCATGAGATGTGATATCTCAATGCTTCTAATACCAAACCTGAGATCCTTCCTATGACATGAGATGTGATATCCAATTCCTCCCCATTCCAAACCTGAAAACCTTCCTACAGCATGCGATGTGATATCTCAATGCTTCTAATACCAAACCCGAGACCAGTCCTATAACATGAGATTGGATATCCAACTCCTTCCCCTTCCAAACCTGAGACTCTTCCTATAGCATGAGATGTGATATCCAACTTCTTCCCATTCCATCCTGAGACCCTTCCTATAACATGAGATGTGATGTCTCAATGCTTCTAATACCAAACCTGAGATCTTTCCTATAACATGAGATGTGATATCCAACTCCTTCCCATTCCAATCCTGAGACCCTTCCTATAGCATGAGATGTGATATCTCAATGCTTATACCAAACCTGAGACCCTTCCTATAGCTTGAGATGTGATATCCAACTCCTTCCCATTCCAATCCTGAGACCCTTCCTATAGCATGAGATGTGATATCTCAAGGCCTCTAATACCAAACCTGAGATCCTTCCTCTAACATGAAATGTGATATCCAACTCCTTCCCCTTCCAAACCTGAGAGCCTTCCTATAACATGAAATGTGATATCCAATTCCTTCCCATTCCAACCTGAGACCCTTCCTATAGCATGAGATGGGATATCCAACTCCTTCCAAATCCAATACTGATACCCTTCCGATAGCATGAGATGTGATATCCCAATGCTTCTACCAAACCTGAGACCCATACTATGGCATGAGATGTGATATCAAACTCCTTCCCATTCCAATCCTGAGACCCTACCTATAGCTTGAGATGTGATATCCAACTCCTTCCCATTCCAAACCTGAGACCCGTCCTATAACATGAGATGTGATATCCAAATCCTTCCCCTTCCAAACCTTAGACCCTTCCTTTATCATGAGATGTGATATCCAATTCCTTCCCATTCCAATCCTGAGACCCTTCCGATATCATGAGATTTGTTATCTCAATGCTTCTAATATCAAACTTGAGACCCTCCCTATAACATGAGATGTGACATCCAAGTCCTCCCCATTCCAATCCTGAGACCCTTCCTATAGCATGAGATGTGATATCTCAATGCTTCTAATACCAAACCTGAGACCCTTCCTATAACATGATTTGGGATATCCAACTCCTTCCCATTCCAATCCTGAGACCCTTCCGATAGCAGAGATGTGATATCTCAATGCTTATACCAAACCTGAGACCCTTCCTATGGCCTGAGATGTCATATGCAACTCCTTCCCATTCCAATCCTGAGACCCTTCCTATAGCATTAGATGTGATATCTCAATGCTTATACCAAATCTGAGACCCTTCCTATAGCATGAGATGTGATATCCAACTCCTTCCCATTCCAATCCTGAGACCCTTCTGATAGCATGAGATGTGATATTTCAATGCCTCTAATACCAAACCTGAGATCCTACCTCTAACATGAAATGTGATATCCATCTCCTTCCCTTTCCAAACCTGAGACCCTGCCTATAGCATGAGATGTGATATCCAAGTCCTTCCCATTCCAATCCTGAGACCCTTCCTATAGCATGTGATGTGATATCTCAATGCTTATACCAAATCTGAGACCCTTCCTATAGCATGAGATGTGATATCCAACTCCTTCCCATTCCAATCCTGAGACCCTTCCTATAGCATGAGATGTGATGTCTCAATGCTTCTAATACCAAACCTGAGATCCTTCCTATAACATGAGATGTGATATCCAACTCCTTCCCATTCCAATCCTGAGACCCTTATGATAGCATGAGATGTGATATCTCAATGCCTCTAATACCAAACCTGAGATACTTCCGATAGCATGAGATGTGATATCTCAATGCTTCTAATACCAAACCTGAGATCCTTCCTATAACATGAGATGTGATTTCCAAATCCTTCCCCTTCCAAACCTGAGACCCTCCCTTTAGCATGAGATGTGATATCCAAGTCCTTTCCATTCCAATCCTGAGACCCTTCCTATAGCATGTGATGTGATATCTCAATGCTTATACCAAACCTGAGACCCTTCCTATGGCATGAGATGTCATATACAACTCCTTCCCATTCCAATCCTGAGACCCTTCCTATAGCATGAGATGTGATATCTCAATGCTTATACCAAACCTGAGACCCTTCCTATAGCATGAGATGTGATATCCAACTTCTTCCCATTCCAATCTTGAGACCCTTCCTATAACATGAGATGGGATGTCGCAATGCTTCTAATACCAAACCTGAGATCTTTCCTTATCAGTTTGGATTTGGAAGGAGTTGGATATCCCATCTCATGCTATAGGAAGGGTCTCAGGTTGGACTGGGAAGGAGTTGGATATCACATTTCATGTTATAGGAAGGGTCTCAGGATTGGATGGGAAGGACTTGGATATCATATCTCATGCTATAGGAAGGCTCTCAGGTTTGGAAGGGGAAGGAGTTGGATATATCATATTTTATGTTAGAGGAAGGATCTCAGGTTTGGTATTAGAGGCCTTGAGATATCACATCTCATGCTATAGGAAGGGTCTCAGGATTGGAATGGGAAGAAGTTGGATATCACATCTCAAGCTATAGGAAGGGTCTCAGGTTTGGTATAAGCATTGAGATATCACATCTCATGCTATAGGAAGGGTCTCAGGATTGGTATAAGCATTGAGATATCACATCTCATGCTATAGGAAGGGTCTCAGGATTGGAATGGGAAGGAGTTGTATATGACATCTCATGCCATAGGAAGGGTCTCAGGTTTGGTATAAGCATTGAGATATCACATCACATGCTATAGGAAGGGTCTCAGGATTGGAATGGAAAGGATATAGCATTGGAATGGGAAGGATCTCAGGTTTGGTATTAGAAGCATTGAGACATCACATCTCATGCTATAGGAAGGGTCTCAGGATTGGAATGGGAAGGAGTTGGATATCACATCTCATGCTATAGGAAGGGTCTCAGATTTGGTATAAGCATTGAGATATCACATCACATGCTATAGGAAGGGTCTCAGGATTGGAATGGGAAGGACTTGGATATCACATCTCATGCTATAGGCAGGGTCTCAGGATTGGAATGGGAAGGAATAGGATATCACATCTCATGCTATAGGAAGGGTCTCAGGATTGGAATGGGAAGGACTTGGATATCACATCTCATGTTATAGGAAGGGTCTCAGGTTTGGTATTAGAAGCATTGAGATATCACATCTCATGCTATAGGAAGGGTCTCAGATTTGGTATAAGCATTGAGATATCACATCTAATGCTATAGGAAGGGTCTCAGGATTGGAATGGGAAGGAGTTGCATATGACATCTCAGGCCATAGGAAGGGTCTCAGGTTTGGTATTAGAAGCATTGTGATATCACATCTCTGCTATCGGAAGGGTCTCAGGATTGGAATGGGAAGGAGTTGGATATCACATCTCATGCTATAGGAAGGGTTTCAGGTTTGGTAGAAGCATTGAGATATCACATCTCATGCTATCATAAGGGTCTCAGGATTGGAATGGGAAGGAGTTGGATATCACATCTCATGTTATAGGAAGGATCTCAGGTTTGGTATTAGAAGCAGTGAGATATCACATCTCATGCTATAGGAAGGGTCTCAGGAATGGAATGGGAAGGACTTTGATATCACATCTCATGATAAAGGAAGGGTCTAAGGTTTGGAAGGGGAAGGATTTGGATATCACATCTCATCTTATAGGACGGGTCTCAGGTTTGGTATTAGAAGCATTGTGATATCACATCTCATGCTATAGGAAGTGTCTCAGGATTGGAATGGGAAGGAGTTGGATATCACATCTCATGCTATAGGAAGGGTTTCAGGTTTGGTAGAAGCATTGAGATATCACATCTCATGCTATCGGAAGGGTCTCAGGTTTGGAATGGGAAGGAGTTGGATATCACATCTCATGTTATAGGAAGGATCTCATGTTTGGTATTAGAAGCATTGAGATATCACATCTCATGCTATAGGAAGGGTCTCCGGATTGGAATGTGAATAATTTGGATATTACATCTCATGCTAAAGGAAGGGTCTCAGGTTTGGAATGGGAAGGAGTTGGATATGACATCTCTTGTTATAGGGAGGGTCTCAGGATTTGAATGGCAAGGAGTTGGATATCACATCTCATGCCATAGGAAGGGTCTCAGGTTTGGTATAAGCATTGAGATATCACATCTCTGCTATCGGAAGGGTCTCAGGATTGGATTGGGAAGGAGTTGGATATCCCTTCTCATGCTATAGGAAGGGTCTCAGGTTGGAATGGGAAGGAGTTGGATATCACATCTCATGTTATAGGAAGGGTCTCAGGATTGGAATGGGAAGGATTTGGATATCGCATCTCTTGCTATAGGAAGGGTCTCAGGTTTTTTATTAGAAACATTGAGATATCACATCTCATGCTATAGGAAGGGTTTTAGGATTGGAATGGGAAGTATTTGGATATCACATCTCATGCTAAAGGAAGGGTCTCAGGTTTGGAAGGGGAAGGATTTGGATATCAAATCTCATGTTATAGGACGGGACCCAGGTTTGGTATTAGAAGCATTGAGATATCACATCTCATGGTATAGGAAGGGTCTCAGGGTTGGAATGGGAAGGAGTTGGATATCACATCTCTTCCAATAGGAAGGGTCTCAGGTTTGGAATGGGAAGGAATTGGATATCACATCTCATGTTATAGGAAGAGTCTCAGGTTTGGTAGAAGCGTTGAGATATCACATCTCTGCTATCGGAAGGGTCTCAGGATTGGATTGGGAAGGAGTTGGATATCCCTTCTCATGCTATAGGAAGGGTCTCAGGATTTGAATGGCAAGGAGTTGGATATCACATATCATGCCATAGGAAGGGTCTCAGGTTTGGTATAAGCATTGAGATATCACATCTCTGCTATCGGAAGGGTCTCCGGATTGGATTGGGAACGAGTTGGATATCCCTTCTCATGCTATAGGAAGTGTCTCAGGTTGGAATGGGAAGGAGTTGGATATCACATCTCATGTTATAGGAAGGGTCTCAGGATTGGAATGGGAAGGATTTGGATATCACATCTCTTGCTATAGGAAGGGTCTCAGGATTGGAATGGGTAGGAGTTGGATATTACATTCTTGCTATAGGAAGGGTCTCATGTTTGGAATGGGAAGGAGTTGGATATCACATATGCTATAGGAAGTGTCTCAGGTTTGGAACGGGAAGGAGTTGGATATCACATCTCATGTTAGAGGAAGGATCTCAGGTTTGGTATTAGAGGCCTTGAGATATCACATCTCATGCTATAGGAAGTATCTCAGGTTTGGTATTAGAAGCATTGAGATATCACATCTCATGCTATCGGAAGTATCTCAGGTTTGGTATTAGAAGCATTGAGATATCACATCTCATGCTATCATAAGGGTCTCAGGATTGGAATGGGAAGGAGTTGGATATCACATCTCATGTTATAGGAAGGATCTCAGGTTTGGTATTAGAAGCAGTGAGATATCACATCTCATGCTATAGGAAGGGTCTCAGGATTGGAATGGGAAGGAGTTGGATATCACATCTCATGCTATAGGAAGGGTCTCAGATTTGGTATAAGCTTTGAGATATCACAGCTCATGCTATAGGAAGGGTCTCAGGATTGGATTGGGAAGGAGTTGTATATGACATCTCAGGCCATAGGAAGGGTCTCAGGTTTGGTATATGCATTGAGATATCACATCTCTGCTATCGAAAGGGTCTCAGGATTGGAATGGGAAGGAGTTGGATATCCCATCTCATGTTATAGGAAGCGTCTCAGGTTTGGTATTAGAAGCATTGAGATATCACATCTCATGCTATAGGGAAGGTCTCAAGTTTGATATTAGAAGCATTGAGATAACAAATCTCATGATATCGGAAGGGTCTCAGGATTGGAATGGGAAGGAGTTGGATATCACATCTCATGATAAAGGAAGGGTCTAAGGTTTGGAAGGGGAAGGATTTGGATATCACATCTCATGTTATAGGACGGGTCTCAGGTTTGGTATTAGAAGCATTGAGATATCAAGTCTCATGGTATAGGAAGGGTCTCAGAATTGGAATGGGAAGGAGTTGGATATCACATCTCAAGCTATAGGAAGGGTCTCAGGATTGGAATGGGAAGGAGTTTGATATCACATCTTATGCCATAGTATGGGTCTCAGGTTTGGTAGAAGCATTGGGATATCACATCTCATGCTATTGGAAGGGTATCAGTATTGGATTTGGAAGGAGTTGGATATCCCATCTCATGCTATTGGAAGGGTCTCAGGTTGGAATGGGAAGGAGTTGGATATCACATTTCATGTTATAGGAAGGGTCTCAGGATTGGAATGGGAAGGACGTGGATATCATATCTCATGCTATAGGAAGGCTCTCAGGTTTGGAAGGGGAAGGAGTTGGATATCACATTTCATGTTAGAGGAAGGATCTCAGGTTCGGTATTAGAGGCCTTGAGATATCACATCTCATGCTATAGGAAGGGTCTCAGGATTGGAATGGGAAGGAGTTGGATATCACATCTCAAGCTATAAGAAGGGTCTCAGGTTTGGTATACGCATTGAGATATCACATCTCATGCTATAGGAAGGGTCTCAGGATTGGAATGGGAAGGAGTTGGATATCACATCTCATGTTATAGGAAAGATCTCAGGTTTGGTATTAGAAGCATTGAGACATCACATCTCATGTTATAGGAAGGGTCTTAGGATTGGAATGGGAAGAAGTTGGATATCACATCTCATGCTATAGGAAGGGTCTCAGGTTTGGTATAAGCATTGAGATATCACATCTCATGCTATAGGAAGGGTCTCAGGATTGGAATGGGAAGGAGTTGTATATGACATCTCATGCCATAGGAAGGGTCTCAGGTTTGATATAAGCATTGAGATATCACATCACATGCTATAGGAAGGGTCTCAGGATTGGAATGAGAAGGACTTGGATATCACATCTCATGCTATAGGCAGGGTCTCAGGTTTGGAAAGGGAAGGAGATGGATATCACATTTCATGTTAGAGGTAGGATCTCAGGTTTGGTATTAGAGGCATTGAGATATCACATCTCATGCTATCAGAAGGGTCTCAGGATTGGAATGGGAAGGAGTTGTATATCACATCTCATGCTAAAGGGAGGGTCTCAGGTTTGGAAGGGGAAGGATTTGGAAATCACATCTCATGTTATAGGAAGGATCTCAGGTTTGGTATTAGAAGCATTGAGATATCACATCTCATGCTATCGGAAGTATCTCAGGTTTGGTATTAGAGGCATTGAGATATCACATCTCATGCTATCATAAGGGTCTCAGAATTGGAATGGGAAGGAGTTGGATATCACATCTCATGTTATAGGAAGGATCTCAGGTTTGGTATTAGAAGCATTGAGATATCACATCTCATGCTATAGGAAGGGTCTCAGGATTGGAATGGGAAGGAGTTGGATATCACATCTCATGCTATAGGAAGGGTCTCAGATTTGGTATAAGCATTGAGATATCACATCTCATGCTATAGGAAGGGTCTCAGGATTGGATTGGGAAGGAGTTGTATATGACATCTCAGGCCATAGGAAGGGTCTCAGGTTTGCTATACGCATTGAGATATCACATCTCTGCTATCGGAAGGGTCTCAGGATTGGAATGGGAAGGAGTTGGATATCCCATCTCATGTTATAGGAAGGGTCTCAGGTTTGGTATTAGAAGCATTGAGATATCACATCTCATGCTATAGGAAGGGTCTCAGGATTGGAATGGGGAGGACTTGGATGTCACATCTCATGCTATAGGGAGGGTCTCAAGTTTGATATTAGAAGCATTGAGATAACAACTCTCATGATATCGGAAGAGTCTCAGGATTGGAATGGGAAGGAGTTGGATATCACATCTCATGATAAAGGAAGGGTCTAAGGTTTGGAAGGGGAAGGATTTGGATATCACATCTCATGTTATAGGACGGGTCTCAGGTTTGGTATTAGAAGCATTGAGATATCAAGTCTCATGGTATAGGAAGGGTCTCAGAATTGGAATGGGAAGGAGTTGGATATCACATCTCAACCTATAGGAAGGGTCTCAGGATTGGAATGGGAAGGAGTTTGATATCACATCTTCTGCCATAGTATGGGTCTCAGGTTTGGTAGAAGCATTGGGATATCACATCTCATGCTATTGGAAGGGTATCAGTATTGGATTTGGAAGGAGTTGGATATCCCATCTCATGCTATAGGAAGGGTCTCAGGTTGGAATGGGAAGGAGTTGGATATCACATTTCATGTTATAGGAAGGGTCTCAGGATTGGAATGGGAAGGACTTGGATATCATATCTCATGCTATAGGAAGGCTCTCAGGTTTGGAAGGGGAAGGAGTTGGATATCACATTTCATGTTAGAGGAAGGATCTCAGGTTTGGTATTAGAGGCCTTGAGATATCACATCTCATGCTATAGGAAGGGTCTCAGGATTGGAATGGGAAGGAGTTGGATATCACATCTCAAGCTTTAGGAAGGGTCTCAGGTTTGGTATAAGCATTGAGATAGCACATCTCATGCTATAGGAAGGGTCTCAGGATTGGAATGGGAAGGAGTTGGATATCACATCTCATGTTATAGGAAAGATCTCAGGTTTGGTATTAGAAGCATTGAGACATCACATCTCATGTTATAGGAAGGGTCTCAGGATTGGAATGGGAAGGAGTTGGATATCACATCTCAAGCTATAGGAAGGGTCTCAGGTTTGGAACGGGAAGGAGTTAGATATCACATCTCATGTTATAGGAAGAGTCTCAGGTTTGGTATAAGCATTGAGATATCACATCTCTGCTATCGGAGAAGTCTCAGGATTGGGATGGGAAGGAGTTGGATATCCCTTCTCATGCTATAGGAAGGGTCTCAGGATTTGAATGGCAAGGAGTTGGATATCACATATCATGCCATAGGAAGGGTCTCAGGTTTCGTATAAGCATTGAAATATCACATATCTGCTATCGGAAGGGTCTCCAGATTGGATTGGGAAGGAGTTGGATATCCCTTCTCATGCTATAGGAAGTGTCTCAGGTTGGAATGGGAAGGAGTTGGATATCACATCTCATGTTATAGGAAGGGTCTCAGGATTGGAATGGGAAGGATTTGGATATCACATCTCTTGCTATAGGAAGGGTCTCAGGATTGGAATGGGTAGGAGTTGGATATTACATTCTTGCTATAGGAAGGGCCTCATGTTTGGAATGGGAAGGAGTTGGATATCACATATGCTATAGGAAGTGTCTCAGGTTTGGAACGGGAAGGATTTGGATATCACATCTCATGTTAGAGGAAGGATCTCAGGTTTGGTATTAGAGGCCTTGAGATATCACATCTCATGCTATAGGAAGGGTCTCAGGTTTGGTAAAAGCATTGAGATATCACATCTCATGCTATAGGAAGAGTCTCAGGATTGGAATGGGAAGAAGTTGGATATCACATCTCATGCTATAGGAAGGGCCTCAGGTTTGGTATAAGCATTGAGATATCACATCTCATGCTATAGGAAGGGTCTCAGGTTGGAATGGGAAGGAGTTGGATATCACATCTCATGTTATAGGAAGGGTATCAGGATTGGAATGGGAAGGACTTGGATATCACATCTCATGCTATAGGAAGGCTATCAGGTTTGGAAGGGGAAGGAGTTGCATATCAAATTTCATTTTAGAGGTAGGATCTCAGGTTTGGTATTAGAGGCATTGAGATATCACATCTCATGCTATAGGAAGGGTCTCACGATTGGAATGGGAAGGATTTGGATATCACATCTCATGCTATAGGAAGGGTCTCAGGTTTGGTATAAGCATTGAGATATCACATCTCATGCTATAGAAACGGTCTCAAGATTGCAATGGGAAGGAGTTGGATATCACATTTCATGTTATAGGAAGGATCTCAGATTTGGTATTAGAAGCATTGAGACATCACATCTCATGCTATAGGAAGGGTCTCAGGATTGGAATGGGAAGGAGTTGGATATTGAGACCCTTCCTATAGCTTGAGATGTGATATCCAACTCCTTCCCATTCCAATTCTGAGACCCTTCCTATACCATGAGACTTGATATCTCAATGCTTCTAACACCAAACCTGAGACCCGTCCTATAACATGAGATGTGATATCCAAATCCTTCCCCTTCCAAACCTTAGACCCTTCCTTTATCATGAGATGTGATATCCAACTCCTTTCCATTCCAATCCTGAGACCCTTCCGATATCATGAGATTTGTTATCTCAATGCTTCTAATATCAAACTTGAGACCTTCCCTATAGCATGAGATGTGATATCTCAATGCTTCTAATACCAAACCTGAGACCCTTCCTATAACATGAGATGGGATATCCAACTCCTTCCCATTCCAATCCTGAGACCCTTTCGATAGCAGAGATGTGATATCTCAATGCGTATACCAAACCTGAGACCCTTCCTATGGCCTGAGATGTCATATACAACTCCTTCCCAATCAAATCCTGAGACCCTTCCTATAGCATGAGATGTGATATCTCAATGCTTATACCAAATCTGAGACCCTTCCTATAGCATGAGATGTGATATCCAACTCCTTCCCATTCCAATCCTGAGACCCTTCCTACAGCATGAGATGTGATATCTCAATGCTTCTAATACCAAACCTGAGATCCTCCCTATAACATGAGATGTGATATCCAACTCCTTCCCATTCCAATCCTGAGACCCTTATGATAGCATGAGATGTGATATCTCAATGCCTCTAATACCAAACCTGAGATACTTCCGATAGCATGAGATGTGATATCTCAATGCTTCTAATACCAAACCTGAGATCCTTCCTATAACATGACATGTGATTTCCAAATCCTTCCCCTTCCAAACCTGAGACCTTCCCTTTAGCATGAGATGTGATATCTCAATGCCTCTAATACCAAACCTGAGATCCTACCTCTAACATGAAATGTGATATCCATCTCCTTCCCTTTCCAAACCTGAGACCCTGCCTATAGCATGAGATGTGATATCCAAGTCCTTCCCATTCCAATCCTGAGACCCTTCCTATAGCATGTGATGTGATATCTCAATGCTTATACCAAACCTGAGACCCTTCTTATGGCATGAGATGTCATATACAACTCCTTCCCATTCCAATCCTGAGACCCTTCCTATAGCATGAGATGTGATATCTCAATGCTTATACCAAACCTGAGACCCTTCCTATAGCATGAGATGTGATATCCAACTTCTTCCCATTCCAATCCTGAGACCCTTCCTATAGCATGAGATGTGATATCTCAATGCTTATACCAAACCTGGGACCCTTCCTATAGCATGAGATGTGATATCTCAAGGCCTCTAATACCAAACCTGAGATCCTTCCTCTAACATGAGATGTGATATCCAACTCCTTCCCGTTCCAAACCTGAGACACTTCCTATAGCATATGTGATATCCAACTCCTTCCCATTCCAAACATGAGACCCTTCCTATAGAAAGAATGTAATATCCAACTCCTACCCATTCCAATCCTGAGACCCTTCCTATAGCAAGAGATGTGATATCCAAATCCTTCCCCTTCCAAACCTGAGACCCTTCCTTTAGCATGAGATGTGATATCCAAATACTTCCCATTCCAATCCTAAAACCCATCCTATAGCATGAGATGTGATATCTCAATGTTTCTAAAAAAAAACCTGAGACCCTTCCTATAGCAAGAGATGCGATATCCAAATCCTTCCCATTCCAATCCTGAGACCCTTCCTATAGCATGAGAAGGGATATCCAACTCCTTCCCAATCCAATCCTGAGACCCTTCCGATAGCAGAGATGTGATATCTCAATGCTTATACCAAACCTGAGACCCTTCCTATGGCATGAGATGTGATATCCAACTCCTTGCCATTCAAATCCTGAGACCCTCCCTATAACAAGAGATGTCATATCCAACTCCTTCCCATTCCAAACCTGAGACCCTTCCTTTAGCATGAGATGTAATATCCAAATCCTTCACATTCCAATCCGGAGACCCTTCCTATAGCATAAGATGTGATATCTCAATGCTTCTAATACCAAACATGAGATCCTTCCTAAAACATGAGATGTGATATCCAACTCCTTCCCATTCCAAACCTGAGACCCTTCCGATAGCATGAGATGTGATATCTCAATGCTTCAAAAACCAAACATGAGAACCATCCTATAACATGAGATGTGAAATCCAAATCCTTCCCTTCCCAAACCTGAGACTCTTCCTATAGCATGAGATGTGATATCTCAATGCTTCTACCAAACCTGAAACCCTTCCTATAGCATGAGATGTGATATCCAACTCCTTCCCATTCCAATCCTGAGACACTTCCTATAGCATGAGATGTGATATCACAATGCTTCTAATACCAAACCTGAGACCCGTCCTATAAAATGAGATGTGATATCCAAATCCTTCCCCTTCCAAACCTTAGACCCTTCCTTTATCATGAGATGTGATATCCAAGTCCTTCCCATTCCATTCCTGAGACCCTTCCTATAGCATGAGATGTGATATCTCAATGCTTCTAATACCAAACCTGAGACCCTTCCTATAACATGAGATGTGATATCCAAGTCCTTCCCATTCCAATCCTGAGACCCTTCCTAAAGCATGAGATGTGATATCCTAGTCCTTCCCATTCCAATCCTGAGACCCTTCCGATAGCAGAGATGTGATATCTCAATGCTTATACCAAACCTGAGACCCTTCCTATGGCATGAGATGTCATATACAACTCCTTCCCATTCCAATCCTGAGACCCTTCCTATAGCATGAGATGTGATATCTCAATGCCTATACCAAACCTGAGACCCTTCCTATAGCATGAGATGTGATATCCAACTCCTTCCCATTCCAATCCTGATACCCTTCCTATAACATGAGATGTGATGTCTCAATGCTTCTAATACCAAACATGAGATCCTTCCTATGGCATGAGATATCATATAAAACTCCTTCCCATTCCATTCCTGAGACCCTTCCTATAGCATGAGATATGATATCCAACTCCTTCCCATTCCAATCCTGAGACCCTTCCTATAGCATGAGATGTGATATCTCAATGCTTCTAATAACAAACCTGAGATCCTTCCTATAACATGAGATGTGATATCCAAATCCTTCCCCTTCCAAACCAGAGACCCTCCCTTTAGCATGAGATGTGATATCCAACTCCTTCCCATTCCAATCCTGAGACCGTTCTGATAGCATGAGATGTGATATCTCAATGCTTCTAATACCAAACCTGAGATCCTTCCGATAGCATGAGATGTGATATTTCAATTCTTCTAATACCAAACCTGAGATCCTTCCTATAACACGAGATGTGATATTCAAATCCTTCCCCTTCCAAACCTGAGACCCTCCCTTTAGCATGAGATGTTATATCCAACTCCTTCCCATTCCAGTCCTGAGACCCTTCTGATAGCATGAGATGTTATATCTCAATGCCTCTAATACCAAACCTGAGATTCTACCTCTAACATGAAATGTGATATCCAACTCCTTCCCCTTCCAAACCTGGGAGCCTTCCTATAACATGAGATGTGATATCGAAGTCCTTCCCATTCCAATCCTGAGACCCTTCCTATAACATGAGATGTGATATCCAACTCCTTCCCATTCCAATCCTGAGACCTTTCCTGTAGCATGAGATGTGATGTCTCAATGCTTCTAATACCAAATCTGAGATCCTTCCTATAACATGAGATGTGATATCCAACTCCTTCCCCTTCCAAACCTGGGAGCCTTCCTCTAACATGAAATGTGATATCCAAATCCTTCCCTTTCCAAACCTGAGAGCCTACCTATAGCATGAGATGTGATATCCATCTCCTTCCCATTCCAATCCTGAGACCCTTCCTATAGCATGAGATGTGATATCTCAATGCTTATACCAAACCTGAGACCCTTCCTATAACATGAGATGTGATATCCAACTCCTTCCCATTCCAATCCTGAGACCCTTCCTATAGCATGAGATGTGATGTCTCAATGCTTCTAATACCAAATCTGAGATCCTTCCTATAACATGAGATGTGATATCCAACTCCTTCCATTCCAATCCTGAGACCCTTCCTATAGCATGGGATGTGATTTTTCAATGCTTATACCAAACCTGAGACCCTTCCTATAGCATGAGATGTGATATCCAAATCCTTCCCATTCCAATCGTGAGACCCTTCCTATAGCATGAGATGTGATATCTCAATGCCTCTAATACCAAACCTGAGATCCTTCCTCTAACATGAAATGTGATATCCAACTCCTTCCCTTTCCAAACCTGAGAGCCTACCTATAGCATGAGATGTGATATCCAACTCCTTCCCATTCCAATCCTGAGACCCTTCCTATAGCATGAGATGTGATATCTCAATGCTTATACCAAACCTGAGACCCTTCCTATAGCATGAGATGTGATATCCAAATCCTCTAATACCAAACCTGAGATCCTTCCTTGAACATGAAATGTGATATCCCACTCCTTCCCTTTCCAAACCTGAGAGTCTACCTATAGCATGAGATGTGATATCCAAGTCCTTCCCATTCCAATCCTTAGACACTTCCTACAGCATGAGATGTGACATCTCAATGATTCTATTACCAAACCTGAGATCCTTCCTTGAACATGAAATGTGATATCCCACTCCTTCCCTTTCCAAACCTGAGAGTCTACCTATAGCATGAGATGTGATATCCAACTCCTTCCCATTTCAATCCTGAGAAACTTCCGATAGCAGAGATGTGATATCTCAATGCTTAGACCAAACCTGAGACCCTTCCTATAACATGAGATGTGATATCCAACTCCTTCCCCTTCCAAACCTGAGACCCTTTCTATAGCAATAATCTAATATCCAACTCCTTCCCATTCCAATCCTGAGACCATTCCTATAGCATGAGATGTGATATCTCAATGCTTCTAATACCAAACCTGAGATCCTTCCTATGACATGAGATGTGATATCCAATTCCTTCCCATTCCAAACCTGAGACCCTTCCTATAGCATCAGATGTGATATCTCAATGCTTCTAATACCAAACCTGAGATCCTTCCTATAACATGAGATGTGATATCCAAATCCTTCCCCTTCCAAACCAGAGACCCTCCCTTTAGCATGAGATGTGATATCCAACTCCTTCCCATTCCAATCCTGAGACATTTCTGATAGCATGAGATGTGATATCTCAATGCTTAGACCAAACCTGAGACCCTTCCTATAACATGAGATGTGATATCCAACTCCTTCCCGTTCCAAACCTGAGACCCTTTCTATAGCAAGAATCTAATATCCAACTCCTTCCCATTCCAATCCTGAGACCATTCCTATAGCATGAGATGTGATATCTCAATGCTTCTAATACCAAACCTGAGATCCGACCTCTAACATGAAATGTGATATCCAACTCCTTCCCCTTGCAAACCTGAGAGCCTTCCTATAGCATGAGATGTGATATCGAAGTATTTCCCATTCCAATCCTGAGACCCTTCCTATAACATGAGATGTGATATCCAACTCCTTCCCATTCCAACCTGAGACCCTTCCTATAGCATGAGATGGGATATCCAACTACTTCCAAATCCAATCCTGATACCCTTCCGATAGCATGAGATGTGATATCTCAATCCCTCTAATACCAAACCTGAGATCCTTCCTATAACATGAGATGTGATATCAAAATCCTTCCCCTTCCAAACCTGAGACCCTCCCTTTAGCATGAGATGTGATATCCAACTCCTTCCCATTCCAATCCTGAGACCCTTCTGATAGCATGAGATGTGATATTCAATGCCTCTAATACCAAACCTGAGATCCTACCTCTAACATGAAATGTGATATCCAACTCCTTCCCTTTCCAAACGTGAGAGCCTCCCTATAGCATGAGATGGGATATTCAAGTCCTTCCCATTCCAATCCTGGGACCCTTCCTATAGCATGAGATGTGATATCTCAATGCTTCTAATACCAAACCTGAGACCCTTCCTATAACATAAGATGGGATATCCAACTCCTTCCCATTCCAATCCTGAGACCCTTCCGATAGCAGAGATGTGATATCTCAATGCTGATACCAAACCTGAGACCCTTCCTATGGCATGAGATGTCATATACAACTCCTTCCCATTCCAATCCTGAGACCCTTCCTATAGCATGAGATGTGATATCTCAATGCTTATACCAAACCTGAGACCCTTCCTATAGCATGAGATGTGATATCCAAATCCTTCCCATTCCAATCGTGAGACCCTTCCTATAGCATGAGATGTGATATCTCAATGCCTCTAATACCAAACCTGAGATCCTACCTCTAAAATGAAATTTGATATGCAACTCCTTCCCCTTCCAAACCTGATAGCCTTCCTATAGCATGAGATGTGATATCCAAGTCCTTCCCATTCCAATCCTGATACCCTTCCTATAACATAAGATGTGATATCCAACTCCTTCCCATTCCAACCTGAGACCCTCCTATAGCATGAGATGTGATATCTCAATGCTTATACCAAACCTGAGGCCCTTCCTATAGCATGAGATGTGATATCCAACTTCTTCCCATTCCAATCCTGAGACCCTTCCTATAGAATGAGATGTGATATCTCAATGCTTATACCAAACCTGAGATCCTTCCTCTAACATGAGATGTGATATCCAACTCCTTCCCGTTCCAAACCTGAGACACTTCCTATAGCATATGTGATATCCAACTCCTTCCCATTCCAAACATGAGGCCCTTCCTATAGCAAGAATGTAATATCCAACTCCTACCCATTCCAATCCTGAGACCCTTCCTATATCAAGAGATGTGATATCCAAATCCTTCCTATTCCAATCCTGAGACCCTTCCTATAACATGAGATGTGATATCCAACTCCTTCCCATTCCAACCTGAGACACTTCCTATAGCATGAGAAGGGATATCCAACTCCTTCCCAATCCAATCCGGAGACCCTTCCGATAGCAGAGATGTGATATTTCAATGCTTATACGAAACCTGAGACCCTTCCTATGGCATGATATGTGATATCCAACTCCTTGCCATTCAAATCCTGAGACCCTTCCTATAGCATGAGAAGGGGTATCCAACTCCTTCCCATCCCAATCCTGAGACTTCTCCGATAGCAGAGATGTGATATCTCAATGCTTATACCAAACCTGAGACTCTTCCTATAACATGAGATGTGATATCTAACTCCTTCCCGTTCCAAACCTGAGACCCTTCCTATAGCATGAGATGTGATATCCAACTCCTTCCCATTCCAATCCTGAGACCCTTCCTATAACATGAGATGTGATGTCTCAATGCTTCTAATACCATACCTGAGATCTTTCCTATAACATGAGATGTGATATCCAACTCCTTCCATTCCAATCCTGAGACCCTTCCTATAGCATGGGATGTGATATTTCAATGCTTATACCAAACCTGAGACCCTTCCTATAGCATGAGATGTGATATCCAAATCCTTCCCATTCCAATCGTGAGACCCTTCCTATAGCATGAGATGTGATATCTCAATGCCTCTAATACCAAACCTGAGATCCTTCCTCTAACATGAAATGTGATATCCAAATCCTTCCCTTTCCAAACCTGAGAGCCTACCTATAGCATGAGATGTGATATCCAACTCCTTCCCATTCCAATCCTGAGACCCTTCCTATAGCATGAGATGTGATATCTCAATGCTTATACCAAACCTGAGATCCTTCCTTGAACATGAAATGTGATATCCCACTCCTTCCCTTTCCAAACCTGAGAGTCTACCTATAGCATGAGATGTGATATCCAAGTCCTTCCCATTCCAATCCTTAGACACTTCCTACAGCATGAGATGTGATATCTCAATGATTCTATTACCAAACCTGAGACCCGTCCTATAACATGAGATGGGATATCCAACTCCTTCCCATTTCAATCCTGAGAAACTTCCGATAGCAGAGATGTGATATCTCAATGCTTAGACCAAACCTGAGACCCTTCCTATAACATGAGATGTGATATCCAACTCCTTCCCGTTCCAAACCTGAGACCCTTTCTATAGCAAGAATCTAATATCCAACTTCTTCCCATTCCAATCCTGAGACCATTCCTATAGCATGAGATGTGATATCTCAATGCTTCTAATACCAAACCTGAGATCCTTCCTATGACATGAGATGTGATATCCAATTCCTTCCCATTCCAAACCTGAGACCCTTCCTATAGCATCAGATGTGATATCTCAATGCTTCTAATACCAAACCTGAGATCCTTCCTATAACATGAGATGTGATATCCAAATCCTTCCCCTTCCAAACCAGAGACCCTCCCTTTAGCATGAGATGTGATATCCAACTCCTTCCCATTCCAATCCTGAGACATTTCTGATAGCATGAGATGTGATATCTCAATGCCTCTAATACCAAACCTGAGATCCGACCTCTAACATGAAATGTGATATCCAACTCCTTCCCCTTGCAAACCTGAGAGCCTTCCTATAGCATGAGATGTGATATCGAAGTATTTCCCATTCCAATCCTGAGACCCTTTCTATAACATGAGATGTGATATCCAACTCCTTCCCATTCCAACCTGAGACCCTTCCTATAGCATGAGATGGGATATCCAACTACTTCCAAATCCAATCCTGATACCCTTCCGATAGCATGAGATGTGATATCTCAATCCCTCTAATACCAAACCTGAGATCCTTCCTATAACATGAGATGTGATATCAAAATCCTTCCCCTTCCAAACCTGAGACCCTCCCTTTAGCATGAGATGTGATATCCAACTCCTTCCCATTCCAATCCTGAGACCCTTCTGATAGCATGAGATGTGATATTCAATGCCTCTAATACCAAACCTGAGATCCTACCTCTAACATGAAATGTGATATCCAACTCCTTCCCTTTCCAAACGTGAGAGCCTCCCTATAGCATGAGATGGGATATTCAAGTCCTTCCCATTCCAATCCTGAGACCCTTCCTATAGCATGAGATGTGATATCTCAATGCTTCTAATACCAAACCTGAGACCCTTCCTATAACATAAAATGGGATATCCAACTCCTTCCCATTCCAATCCTGAGACCCTTCCGATAGCAGAGATGTGATATCTCAATGCTGATACCAAACCTGAGACCCTTCCTATGGCATGAGATGTCATATACAACTCCTTCCCATTCCAATCCTGAGACCCTTCCTATAGCATGAGATGTGATATCTCAATGCTTATACCAAACCTGAGACCCTTCCTATAGCATGAGATGTGATATCCAAATCCTTCCCATTCCAATCGTGAGACCCTTCCTATAGCATGAGATGTGATATCTCAATGCCTCTAATACCAAACCTGAGATCCTACCTCTAAAATGAAATTTGATATGCAACTCCTTCCCCTTCCAAACCTGATAGCCTTCCTATAGCATGAGATGTGATATCCAAGTCCTTCCCATTCCAATCCTGATACCCTTCCTATAACATGAGATGTGATATCCAACTCCTTCCCATTCCAACCTGAGACCCTTCCTATAGCATGAGATGTGATATCTCAATGCTTATACCAAACCTGAGGCCCTTCCTATAGCATGAGATGTGATATCCAACTTCTTCCCATTCCAATCCTGAGACCCTTCCTATAGCATGAGATGTGATATCTCAATGCTTATACCAAACCTGAGACCCTTCCTATAGCATGAGATGTGATATCTCAAGGCCTCTAATACCAAACCTGAGATCCTTCCTCTAACATGAGATGTGATATCCAACTCCTTCCCGTTCCAAACCTGAGACACTTCCTATAGCATATGTGATATCCAACTCCTTCCCATTCCAAACATGAGGCCCTTCCTATAGCAAGAATGTAATATCCAACTCCTACCCATTCCAATCCTGAGACCCTTCCTATATCAAGAGATGTGATATCCAAATCCTTCCCATTCCAATCCTGAGACCCTTCCTATAACATGAGATGTGATATCCAACTCCTTCCCATTCCAACCTGAGACACTTCCTATAGCATGAGAAGGGATATCCAACTCCTTCCCAATCCAATCCGGAGACCCTTCCGATAGCAGAGATGTGATATTTCAATGCTTATACGAAACCTGAGACCCTTCCCATGGCATGATATGTGATATCCAACTCCTTGCCATTCAAATCCTGAGACCCTTCCTATAGCATGAGAAGGGATATCCAACTCCTTCCCATCCCAATCCTGAGACTTCTCCGATAGCAGAGATGTGATATCTCAATGCTTATACCAAACCTGAGACTCTTCCTATAACATGAGATGTGATATCTAACTCCTTCCCGTTCCAAACCTGAGACCCTTCCTATAGCATGAGATGTGATATCCAACTCCTTCCCATTCCAATCCTGAGACCCTTCCTATAACATGAGATGTGATGTCTCAATGCTTCTAATACCAAACCTGAGATCTTTCCTATAACATGAGATGTGATATCCAACTCCTTCCCATTCCAATCCTGAGACCCTTCCTATAGCATGAGATGTGCTATCTCAATACTTATACCAAACCTGAGACCCTTCCTAAAGCTTGAGATGTGATATCCAACTCCTTCCCATTCCAATCCTGAGACCCTTCCTATAGCATGAGATGTGATATCTCAAGGCCTCTAATACCAAACCTGAGATCCTTCCTCTAACATGAAATGTGATATCCAACTCCTTCCCCTTCCAAACCTGAGAGCCTTCCTATAGCATGAGATATGATATCCAAGTCCTTCCCATTCCAATCCTAAGACCCTTCCTATAACATGAAATGTGATATCCAACTCCTTCCCATTCCAACCTGAGACCCTTCCTATAGCATGAGATGGGATATCCAACTCCTTCCAAATCCAATACTGATACCCTTCCAATAGCATGAGATGTGATATCCCAATGCTTCTACCAAACCTGAGACCCATACTATGGCATAAGATGTGATATCAAACTCCTTCCCATTCCAATCCTGAGACCCTTCCTATAGCTTGAGATGTGATATCCAACTCCTTCCCATTCCAATTCTGAGACCCTTCCTATACCATGAGACTTGATATCTCAATGCTTCTAATACCAAACCTGAGACCCGTCCTATAACATGAGATGTGATATCCAAATCCTTCCCCTTCCAAACCTTAGACCCTTCCTTTATCATGAGATGTGATATCCAACTCCTTCCCATTCCAATCCTGAGACCCTTCCGATATCATGAGATTTGTTATCTCAATGCTTCTAATATCAAACTTGAGACCCTCCCTATAGCATGAGATGTGACATCCAAGTCCTCCCCATTCCAATCCTGAGACCCTTCCTATAGCATGAGATGTGATATCTCAATGCTTCTAATACCAAACCTGAGACCCTTCCTATAACATGAGATGGGATATCCAACTCCTTCCCATTCCAATCCTGAGACCCTTCCGATAGCAGAGATGTGATATCTCAATGCGTATAGCAAACCTGAGACCCTTCCTATGGCCTGAGATGTCATATACAACTCCTTCCCAATCCAATCCTGAGACCCTTCCTATAGCATGAGATGTGATATCTCAATGCGTATACCAAACCTGAGACCCTTCCTATTGCTTGAGATGTGATATCCAACTCCTTCCCATTCCAATCCTGAGACCCTTCCTATAGCATGAGATGTGATTTCTCAAGGCCTCTAATACCAAACCTGAGATCCTTCCTCTAACATGAAATGTGATATCCAACTCCTTCCCCTTCCAAACCTGAGAGCCTTCCTATAGCATGAGATATGATATCCACGTCCTTCCCATTCCAATTCTGAGACCCTTCCTATAACATGAAATGTGATATCCAACTCCTTCCCATTCGAACCTGAGACCCTTCCAATAGCATGAGATGGGATATCCAACTCCTTCCAAATCCAATACTGATACCCTTCCAATAGCATGAGATGTGATATCCCAATGCTTCTACCAAACCTGAGACCCATACTATGGCATAAGATGTGATATCAAACTCCTTCCCATTCCAATCCTGAGACCCTTCCTATAGCTTGAGATGTGATATCCAACTCCTTCCCATTCCAATTCTGAGACCCTTCCTATACCATGAGACTTGATATCTCAATGCTTCTAATACCAAACCTGAGACCCGTCCTATAACATGAGTAGTGATATCCAAATCCTTCCCCTTCCAAACCTTAGACCCTTCCTTTATCATGAGATGTGATATCCAACTCCTTCCCATTCCAATCCTGAGACCCTTTCGATAGCAGAGATGTGATATCTCAATGCGTATACCAAACCTGAGACCCTTCCTATGGCTTGAGATGTCATATACAACTCCTTCCCAATCCAATCCTGAGACCCTTCCTATAGCATGAGATGTGATATCTCAATGCTTATACCAAATCTGAGACCCTTCCTATAGCATGAGATGTGATATCCAACTCCTTCCCATTCCAATCCTGAGACCCTTCCTATAGCATGAGATGTGATATCTCAATGCTTCTAATACCAAACCTGAGATCCTCCCTATAGCATGAGATGGGATATTCAAGTCCTTCCCATTCCAATCCTGGGACCCTTCCTATAGCATGAGATGTGATATCTCAATGCTTCTAATACCAAACCTGAGACCCTTCCTATAACATAAGATGGGATATCCAACTCCTTCCCATTCCAATCCTGAGACCCTTCCGATAGCAGAGATGTGATATCTCAATGCTGATACCAAACCTGAGACCCTTCCTATGGCATGAGATGTCATATACAACTCCTTCCCATTCCAATCCTGAGACCCTTCCTATAGCATGAGATGTGATATCTCAATGCTTATACCAAACCTGAGACCCTTCCTATAGCATGAGATGTGATATCCAAATCCTTCCCATTCCAATCGTGAGACCCTTCCTATAGCATGAGATGTGATATCTCAATGCCTCTAATACCAAACCTGAGATCCTACCTCTAAAATGAAATTTGATATGCAACTCCTTCCCCTTCCAAACCTGATAGCCTTCCTATAGCATGAGATGTGATATCCAAGTCCTTCCCATTCCAATCCTGATACCCTTCCTATAACATAAGATGTGATATCCAACTCCTTCCCATTCCAACCTGAGACCCTCCTATAGCATGAGATGTGATATCTCAATGCTTATACCAAACCTGAGGCCCTTCCTATAGCATGAGATGTGATATCCAACTTCTTCCCATTCCAATCCTGAGACCCTTCCTATAGAATGAGATGTGATATCTCAATGCTTATACCAAACCTGAGACCCTTTCTATAGCATGAGATGTGATATCTCAAGGCCTCTAATACCAAACCTGAGATCCTTCCTCTAACATGAGATGTGATATCCAACTCCTTCCCGTTCCAAACCTGAGACACTTCCTATAGCATATGTGATATCCAACTCCTTCCCATTCCAAACATGAGGCCCTTCCTATAGCAAGAATGTAATATCCAACTCCTACCCATTCCAATCCTGAGACCCTTCCTATATCAAGAGATGTGATATCCAAATCCTTCCTATTCCAATCCTGAGACCCTTCCTATAACATGAGATGTGATATCCAACTCCTTCCCATTCCAACCTGAGACACTTCCTATAGCATGAGAAGGGATATCCAACTCCTTCCCAATCCAATCCGGAGACCCTTCCGATAGCAGAGATGTGATATTTCAATGCTTATACGAAACCTGAGACCCTTCCTATGGCATGATATGTGATATCCAACTCCTTGCCATTCAAATCCTGAGACCCTTCCTATAGCATGAGAAGGGGTATCCAACTCCTTCCCATCCCAATCCTGAGACTTCTCCGATAGCAGAGATGTGATATCTCAATGCTTATACCAAACCTGAGACTCTTCCTATAACATGAGATGTGATATCTAACTCCTTCCCGTTCCAAACCTGAGACCCTTCCTATAGCATGAGATGTGATATCCAACTCCTTCCCATTCCAATCCTGAGACCCTTCCTATAACATGAGATGTGATGTCTCAATGCTTCTAATACCATACCTGAGATCTTTCCTATAACATGAGATGTGATATCCAACTCCTTCCATTCCAATCCTGAGACCCTTCCTATAGCATGGGATGTGATATTTCAATGCTTATACCAAACCTGAGACCCTTCCTATAGCATGAGATGTGATATCCAAATCCTTCCCATTCCAATCGTGAGACCCTTCCTATAGCATGAGATGTGATATCTCAATGCCTCTAATACCAAACCTGAGATCCTTCCTCTAACATGAAATGTGATATCCAAATCCTTCCCTTTCCAAACCTGAGAGCCTACCTATAGCATGAGATGTGATATCCAACTCCTTCCCATTCCAATCCTGAGACCCTTCCTATAGCATGAGATGTGATATCTCAATGCTTATACCAAACCTGAGATCCTTCCTTGAACATGAAATGTGATATCCCACTCCTTCCCTTTCCAAACCTGAGAGTCTACCTATAGCATGAGATGTGATATCCAAGTCCTTCCCATTCCAATCCTTAGACACTTCCTACAGCATGAGATGTGATATCTCAATGATTCTATTACCAAACCTGAGACCCGTCCTATAACATGAGATGGGATATCCAACTCCTTCCCATTTCAATCCTGAGAAACATCCGATAGCAGAGATGTGATATCTCAATGCTTAGACCAAACCTGAGACCCTTCCTATAACATGAGATGTGATATCCAACTCCTTCCCGTTCCAAACCTGAGACCCTTTCTATAGCAAGAATCTAATATCCAACTTCTTCCCATTCCAATCCTGAGACCATTCCTATAGCATGAGATGTGATATCTCAATGCTTCTAATACCAAACCTGAGATCCTTCCTATGACATGAGATGTGATATCCAATTCCTTCCCATTCCAAACCTGAGACCCTTCCTATAGCATCAGATGTGATATCTCAATGCTTCTAATACCAAACCTGAGATCCTTCCTATAACATGAGATGTGATATCCAAATCCTTCCCCTTCCAAACCAGAGACCCTCCCTTTAGCATGAGATGTGATATCCAACTCCTTCCCATTCCAATCCTGAGACATTTCTGATAGCATGAGATGTGATATCTCAATGCCTCTAATACCAAACCTGAGATCCGACCTCTAACATGAAATGTGATATCCAACTCCTTCCCCTTGCAAACCTGAGAGCCTTCCTATAGCATGAGATGTGATATCGAAGTATTTCCCATTCCAATCCTGAGACCCTTTCTATAACATGAGATGTGATATCCAACTCCTTCCCATTCCAACCTGAGACCCTTCCTATAGCATGAGATGGGATATCCAACTACTTCCAAATCCAATCCTGATACCCTTCCGATAGCATGAGATGTGATATCTCAATCCCTCTAATACCAAACCTGAGATCCTTCCTATAACATGAGATGTGATATCAAAATCCTTCCCCTTCCAAACCTGAGACCCTCCCTTTAGCATGAGATGTGATATCCAACTCCTTCCCATTCCAATCCTGAGACCCTTCTGATAGCATGAGATGTGATATTCAATGCCTCTAATACCAAACCTGAGATCCTACCTCTAACATGAAATGTGATATCCAACTCCTTCCCTTTCCAAACGTGAGAGCCTCCCTATAGCATGAGATGGGATATTCAAGTCCTTCCCATTCCAATCCTGAGACCCTTCCTATAGCATGAGATGTGATATCTCAATGCTTCTAATACCAAACCTGAGACCCTTCCTATAACATAAGATGGGATATCCAACTCCTTCCCATTCCAATCCTGAGACCCTTCCGATAGCAGAGATGTGATATCTCAATGCTGATACCAAACCTGAGACCCTTCCTATGGCATGAGATGTCATATACAACTCCTTCCCATTCCAATCCTGAGACCCTTCCTATAGCATGAGATGTGATATCTCAATGCTTATACCAAACCTGAGACCCTTCCTATAGCATGAGATGTGATATCCAAATCCTTCCCATTCCAATCGTGAGACCCTTCCTATAGCATGAGATGTGATATCTCAATGCCTCTAATACCAAACCTGAGATCCTACCTCTAAAATGAAATTTGATATGCAACTCCTTCCCCTTCCAAACCTGATAGCCTTCCTATAGCATGAGATGTGATATCCAAGTCCTTCCCATTCCAATCCTGATACCCTTCCTATAACATGAGATGTGATATCCAACTCCTTCCCATTCCAACCTGAGACCCTTCCTATAGCATGAGATGTGATATCTCAATGCTTATACCAAACCTGAGGCCCTTCCTATAGCATGAGATGTGATATCCAACTTCTTCCCATTCCAATCCTGAGACCCTTCCTATAGCATGAGATGTGATATCTCAATGCTTATACCAAACCTTAGACCCTTCCTATAGCATGAGATGTGATATCTCAAGGCCTCTAATACCAAACCTGAGATCCTTCCTCTAACATGAGATGTGATATCCAACTCCTTCCCGTTCCAAACCTGAGACACTTCCTATAGCATATGTGATATCCAACTCCTTCCCATTCCAAACATGAGGCCCTTCCTATAGCAAGAATGTAATATCCAACTCCTACCCATTCCAATCCTGAGACCCTTCCTATATCAAGAGATGTGATATCCAAATCCTTCCCATTCCAATCCTGAGACCCTTCCTATAACATGAGAAGGGATATCCAACTCCTTCCCATCCCAATCCTGAGACTTCTCCGATAGCAGAGATGTGATATCTCAATGCTTATACCAAACCTGAGACTCTTCCTATAACATGAGATGTGATATCTAACTCCTTCCCGTTCCAAACCTGAGACCCTTCCTATAGCATGAGATGTGATATCCAACTCCTTGCCATTCAAATCCTGAGACCCTTCCTATAGCATGAGAAGGGATATCCAACTCCTTCCCATCCCAATCCTGAGACTTCTCCGATAGCAGAGATGTGATATCTCAATGCTTATACCAAACCTGAGACTCTTCCTATAACATGAGATGTGATATCTAACTCCTTCCCGTTCCAAACCTGAGACCCTTCCTATAGCATGAGATGTGATATCCAACTCCTTCCCATTCCAATCCTGAGACCCTTCCTATAACATGAGATGTGATGTCTCAATGCTTCTAATACCAAACCTGAGATCTTTCCTATAACATGAGATGTGATATCCAACTCCTTCCCATTCCAATCCTGAGACCCTTCCTATAGCATGAGATGTGCTATCTCAATACTTATACCAAACCTGAGACCCTTCCTAAAGCTTGAGATGTGATATCCAACTCCTTCCCATTCCAATCCTGAGACCCTTCCTATAGCATGAGATGTGATATCTCAAGGCCTCTAATACCAAACCTGAGATCCTTCCTCTAACATGAAATGTGATATCCAACTCCTTCCCCTTCCAAACCTGAGAGCCTTCCTATAGCATGAGATATGATATCCAAGTCCTTCCCATTCCAATCCTAAGACCCTTCCTATAACATGAAATGTGATATCCAACTCCTTCCCATTCCAACCTGAGACCCTTCCTATAGCATGAGATGGGATATCCAACTCCTTCCAAATCCAATACTGATACCCTTCCAATAGCATGAGATGTGATATCCCAATGCTTCTACCAAACCTGAGACCCATACTATGGCATAAGATGTGATATCAAACTCCTTCCCATTCCAATCCTGAGACCCTTCCTATAGCTTGAGATGTGATATCCAACTCCTTCCCATTCCAATTCTGAGACCCTTCCTATACCATGAGACTTGATATCTCAATGCTTCTAATACCAAACCTGAGACCCGTCCTATAACATGAGATGTGATATCCAAATCCTTCCCCTTCCAAACCTTAGACCCTTCCTTTATCATGAGATGTGATATCCAACTCCTTCCCATTCCAATCCTGAGACCCTTCCGATATCATGAGATTTGTTATCTCAATGCTTCTAATATCAAACTTGAGACCCTCCCTATAGCATGAGATGTGACATCCAAGTCCTCCCCATTCCAATCCTGAGACCCTTCCTATAGCATGAGATGTGATATCTCAATGCTTCTAATACCAAACCTGAGACCCTTCCTATAACATGAGATGGGATATCCAACTCCTTCCCATTCCAATCCTGAGACCCTTCCGATAGCAGAGATGTGATATCTCAATGCGTATAGCAAACCTGAGACCCTTCCTATGGCCTGAGATGTCATATACAACTCCTTCCCAATCCAATCCTGAGACCCTTCCTATAGCATGAGATGTGATATCTCAATGCGTATACCAAACCTGAGACCCTTCCTATTGCTTGAGATGTGATATCCAACTCCTTCCCATTCCAATCCTGAGACCCTTCCTATAGCATGAGATGTGATTTCTCAAGGCCTCTAATACCAAACCTGAGATCCTTCCTCTAACATGAAATGTGATATCCAACTCCTTCCCCTTCCAAACCTGAGAGCCTTCCTATAGCATGAGATATGATATCCACGTCCTTCCCATTCCAATTCTGAGACCCTTCCTATAACATGAAATGTGATATCCAACTCCTTCCCATTCGAACCTGAGACCCTTCCAATAGCATGAGATGGGATATCCAACTCCTTCCAAATCCAATACTGATACCCTTCCAATAGCATGAGATGTGATATCCCAATGCTTCTACCAAACCTGAGACCCATACTATGGCATAAGATGTGATATCAAACTCCTTCCCATTCCAATCCTGAGACCCTTCCTATAGCTTGAGATGTGATATCCAACTCCTTCCCATTCCAATTCTGAGACCCTTCCTATACCATGAGACTTGATATCTCAATGCTTCTAATACCAAACCTGAGACCCGTCCTATAACATGAGTAGTGATATCCAAATCCTTCCCCTTCCAAACCTTAGACCCTTCCTTTATCATGAGATGTGATATCCAACTCCTTCCCATTCCAATCCTGAGACCCTTTCGATAGCAGAGATGTGATATCTCAATGCGTATACCAAACCTGAGACCCTTCCTATGGCTTGAGATGTCATATACAACTCCTTCCCAATCCAATCCTGAGACCCTTCCTATAGCATGAGATGTGATATCTCAATGCTTATACCAAATCTGAGACCCTTCCTATAGCATGAGATGTGATATCCAACTCCTTCCCATTCCAATCCTGAGACCCTTCCTATAGCATGAGATGTGATATCTCAATGCTTCTAATACCAAACCTGAGATCCTTCCTATAACATGAGATGTGATATCCAACTCCTTCCCATTCCAATCCTGAGACCCTTATGATAGCATGAGATGTGATATCTCAATGCCTCTAATACCAAACCTGAGATACTTCCGATAGCATGAGATGTGATATCTCAATGCTTCTAATACCAAATCTGAGATCCTTCCTATAACATGACATGTGATTTCCAAATCCTTCCCCTTCCAAACCTGAGACCCTCCCTTTAGCATGAGATGTGATATCTCAATGCCTCTAATACCAAACCTGAGATCCTACCTCTAACATGAAATGTGATATCCATCTCCTTCCCTTTCCAAACCTGAGACCCTGCCTATAGCATGAGATGTGATATCCAAGTCCTTCCCATTCCAATCCTGAGACCCTTCCTATAGCATGTGATGTGATATCTCAATGCTTATACCAAACCTGAGACCCTTCTTATGGCATGAGATGTCATATACAACTCCTTCCCATTCCAATCCTGAGACCCTTCCTATAGCATGAGATGTGATATCTCAATGCTTATACCAAACCTGAGACCCTTCCTATAGCATGAGATGTGATATCCAACTTCTTCCCATTCCACTCCTGAGACCCTTCCTATAGCATGTGATGTGATATCTCAATGTTTATACCAAACCTGAGACCCTTCTTATGGCATGAGATGTCATATACAACTCCTTCCCATTCCAATCCTGAGACCCTTCCTATAGCATGAGATGTGATATCTCAATGCTTATACCAAACCTGAGACCCTTCCTATAGCATGAGATGTGATATCCAACTCCTTCCCATTCCAACCTGAGACCCTTCCAATAGCATGAGATGGGATATCCAACTCCTTCCAAATCCAATACTGATACCCTTCCAATAGCATGAGATGTGATATCCCAATGCTTCTACCAAACCTGAGACCCATACTATGGCATAAGATGTGATATCAAACTCCTTCCCATTCCAATCCTGAGACCCTTCCTATAGCTTGAGATGTGATATCGAACGCCTTCCCATTCCAATTCTGAGACCCTTCCTATACCATGAGACTTGATATCTCAATGCTTCTAATACCAAACCTGAGACCCGTCCTATAACATGAGATGTGATATCCAAATCCTTCCCCTTCCAAACCTTAGACCCTTCCTTTATCATGAGATGTGATATCCAACTCCTTCCCATTCCAATCCTGAGACCCTTTCGATAGCAGAGATGTGATATCTCAATGCGTATACCAGACCTGAGACCCTTCCTATGGCCTGAGATGTCATATACAACTCCTTCCCAATCCAATCCTGAGACCCTTCCTATAGCATGAGATGTGATATCTCAATGCTTATACCAAATCTGAGACCCTTCCTATAGCATGAGATGTGATATCCAACTCCTTCCCATTCCAATCCTGAGACCCTTCCTATAGCATGAGATGTGATATCTCAATGCTTCTAATACCAAACCTGAGATCCTTCCTATAACATGAGATGTGATATCCAACTCCTTCCCATTCCAATCCTGAGACCCTTATGATAGCATGAGATGTGATATCTCAATGCCTCTAATACCAAACCTGAGATACTTCCGATAGCATGAGATGTGATATCTCAATGCTTCTAATACCAAACCTGAGATCCTTCCTATAACATGACATGTGATTTCCAAATCCTTCCCCTTCCAAACCTGAGACCCTCCCTTTAGCATGAGATGTGATATCTCAATGCCTCTAATACCAAACCTGAGATCCTACCTCTAACATGAAATGTGATATCCATCTCCTTCCCTTTCCAAACCTGAGACCCTGCCTATAGCATGAGATGTGATATCCAAGTACTTCCCATTCCAATCCTGAGACCCTTCCTATAGCATGTGATGTGATATCTCAATGCTTATACCAAACCTGAGACCCTTCTTATGGCATGAGATGTCATATACAACTCCTTCCCATTCCAATCCTGAGACCCTTCCTATAGCATGAGATGTGATATCTCAATGCTTATACCAAACCTGAGACCCTTCCTATAGCATGAGATGTGATATCCAACTTCTTCCCATTCCAATCCTGAGACCCTTCCTATAGCATGAGATGTGATATCTCAATGCTTATACCAAACCTGAGACCCTTCCTATAGCATGAGATGTGATATCTCAAGGCCTCTAATACCAAACCTGAGATCCTTCCTCTAACATGAGATGTGATATCCAACTCCTTCCCGTTCCAAACCTGAGACACTTCCTATAGCATATGTGATATCCAACTCCTTCCCATTCCAAACATGAGACCCTTCCTATAGCAAGAATGTAATATCCAACTCCTACCCATTCCAATCCTGAGACCCTTCCTATAGCAAGAGATGTGATATCCAAATCCTTCCCATTCCAATCCTGAGACCCTTCCTATAACATGAGATGTGATATCCAACTCCTTCCCATTCCAACCTGAGACACTTCCTATAGCATGAGAAGGGATATCCAACTCCTTCCCAATCCAATCCGGAGACCCTTCCGTTAGCAGAGATGTGATATCTCAATGCTTATACCAAACCTGAGACCCTTCCTATGGCATGATATGTGATATCCAACTCCTTGCCATTCAAATCCTGAGACCCTTCCTATAGCATGAGAAGGGATATCCAACTCCTTCCCAATCCAATCCTGAGACCCTTCCGATAGCAGAGATGTGATATCTCAACGCTTCTACCAAACCTGAGACCCTTCCTATAACATGAGATGTGATATCCAATTCCTTCCCATTCCAAACCTGAGACCCTTCCTATTGGATGAGATGTGATATCCAACTCCTTCCCATTCCAACCCTGAGACCCTTCCTATACCATGAGATGTGATATCTCAATGCTTCTAATACCAAACCTGGGTCCCGTCCTATAACATGAGATATGATATCCAAATCCTTCCCCTTCCAAACCTGAGACCCTTCCTTTAGCATGAGATGTGATATCCAAATACTTCCCATTCCAATCCTAAAACCCTTCCTATAGCATGAGATGTGATATCTCAATGTTTCTAATAAAAAACCTGAGACCCTTCCTATAGCAAGAGATGCGATATCCAAATCCTTCCCATTCCAATCCTGAGACCGTTCCTATAACATGAGATGTGATATCCAACTCCTTCCCATTCCAACCTGAGACCCTTCCTATAGCATGAGAAGGGATATCCAACTCCTTCCCAATCCAATCCTGAGACCCTTCCGATAGCAGAGATGTGATATCTCAATGCTTATACCAAACCTGAGACCCTTCCTATGGCATGAGATGTGATATCCAACTCCTTGCCATTCAAATCCTGAGACCCTCCCTATAACAAGAGATGTCATATCCAACTCCTTCCCATTCCAAACCTGAGACCCTTCCTTTAGCATGAGATGTAATATCCAAATCCTTCACATTCCAATCCGGAGACCCTTCCAATAGCATGAGATGTGATATCTCAATGCTTCTAATACCAAACATGAGATCCTTCCTATAACATGAGATGTGATATCCAACTAATTCCCATTCCAAACCTGAGACCCTTCCGATAGCATGAGATGTGATATCTCAATGCTTCAAAAACCAAACATGAGAACCATCCTATAACATGAGATGTGAAATCCAAATCCTTCCCTTCCCAAACCTGAGACTCTTCCTATAGCATGAGATGTGATATCTCAATGCTTCTACCAAACCTGAAACCCTTCCTATAGCATGAGATGTGATATCTAACTCCTTCCCATTCCAATCCTGAGACCCGTCCTATAACATGAGATGTGATATCCAAATCCTTCCCCTTCCAAACCTTAGACCCTTCCTTTATCATGAGATGTGATATCCAAGTCCTTCCCATTCCATTCCTGAGACCCTTCCTATAGCATGAGATGTGATATCTCAATGCTTCTAATACCAAACCTGAGACCCTTCCTATAACATGAGATGTGATATCCAAGTCCTTCCCATTCCAATCCTGAGACCCTTCCTAAAGCATGAGATGTGATATCCTAGTCCTTCCCATTCCAATCCTGAGACCCTTCCGATAGCAGAGATGTGATATCTCAATGCTTATAGCAAACCTGAGACCCTTCCTATGGCATGAGATGTCATATACAACTCCTTCCCATTCCAATCCTGAGACCCTTCCTATAGCATGAGATGTGATATCTCAATGCTTATACCAAACCTGAGACCCTTCCTATAGCATGAGATGTGATATCCAACTCCTTCCCATTCCAATCCTGATACCCTTCCTATAACATGAGATGTGATATCTCAATGCTTCTAATACCAAACATGAGATCCTTCCTATAACATGAGATGTGATATCCAACTCCTTCCCATTCCAAACCTGAGACCCTTCCGATAGCATGAGATGTGATATCTCAATGCTTCAAAAACCAAACATGAGAACCATCCTATAACATGAGATGTGAAATCCAAATCCTTCCCTTCCCAAACCTGAGACTCTTCCTATAGCATGAGATGTGATATCTCAATGCTTCTACCAAACCTGAAACCCTTCCTATAGCATGAGATGTGATATCTAACTCCTTCCCATTCCAATCCTGAGACACTTCCTATAGCATGAGATGTGATATCACAATGCTTCTAATACCAAACCTGAGACCCGTCCTATAACATGAGATGTGATATCCAAATCCTTCCCCTTCTAAACCTTAGACCCTTCCTTTATCATGAGATGTGATATCCAAGTCCTTCCCATTCCATTCCTGAGACCCTTCCTATAGCATGAGATGTGATATCTCAATGCTTCTAATACCAAACCTGAGACCCTTCCTATAACATGAGATGTGATATCCAAGTCCTTCCCATTCCAATCCTGAGACCCTTCCTATAGCATGAGATGTGATATCCTAGTCCTTCCCATTCCAATCCTGAGACCCTTCCGATAGCAGAGATGTGATATCTCAATGCTTATAGCAAACCTGAGACCCTTCCTATGGCATGAGATGTCATATACAACTCCTTCCCATTCCAATCCTGAGACCCTTTCTATAGCATGAGATGTGATATCTCAATGCTTATACCAAACCTGAGACCCTTCCTATAGCATGAGATGTGATATCCAACTCCTTCCCATTCCAATCCTGATACCCTTCCTATAACATGAGATGTGATGTCTCAATGCTTCTAATACCAAACATGAGATCCTTCCTATGGCATGAGATGTCATATAAAACTCCTTCCCATTCCAATCCTGAGACCCTTCCTATAGCATGAGATGTGATATCTCAATGCTTCTAATAACAAACCTGAGATCCTTCCTATAACATGAGATGTGATATCCAAATCCTTCCCCTTCCAAACCAGAGACCCTCCCTTTAGCATGAGATGTGATATCCAACTCCTTCCCATTCCAATCCTGAGACTGTTCTGATAGCATGAGATGTGATATCTCAATGCTTCTAATACCAAACCTGAGATCCTTCCGATAGCATGAGATGTGATATGTCAATTCTTCTTATACCAAACCTGAGATCCTTCCTATAACACGAGATGTGATATTCAAATCCTTCCTCTTCCAAACCTGAGACCCTCCCTTTAGCATGAGATGTGATATCCAACTCCTTCCCATTCCAATTCTGAGACCCTTCTGATAGCATGAGATGTTATATCTCAATGCCTCTAATACCAAACCTGAGATTCTACCTCTAACATGAAATGTGATATCCAACTCCTTCCCCTTCCAAACCTGGGAGCCTTCCTATAACATGAGATGTGATATCAAAGTCCTTCCATTCCAATCCTGAGACCCTTCCTATAGCATGGGATGTGATATTTCAATGCTTATACCAAACCTGAGACCCTTCCTATAGCATGAGATGTGCTATCCAAATCCTTCCCATTCCAATCGCGAGACCCTTCCGATAGCATGAGATGTGATATCTCAATGCCTCTAATACCAAACCTGAGATCCTTCCTCTAACATGAAATGTGATATCCAAATACTTCCCTTTCCAAACCTGAGAGCCTACCTATAGCATGAGATGTGATATCCAACTCCTTCCCATTCCAATCCTGAGACTCTTCCTATAGCATGAGATGTGATATCTCAATGCTTATACCAAACCTGAGACCCTTCCTATAGCATGAGATGTGATATCCAAATCCTTCCCATTCCAATCCTGAGACCCTTCCTATAGCATGAGATGTGATATCTCAATGCCTCTAATACCAAATCTGAGATCCTTCCTTGAACATGAAATGTGATATCCCACTCCTTCCCTTTCCAAACCTGAGAGTCTACCTATAGCATGAGATGTGATATCCAAGTCCTTCCCATTCCAATCCTTAGACACTTCCTACAGCATGAGATGTGATATCTCAATGATTCTATTACCAAACCTGAGACCCGTCCTATAACATGAGATGGGATATCCAACTCCTTCCCATTTCAATCCTGAGAAACTTCCGATAGCAGAGATGTGATATCTCAATGCTTAGACCAAACCTGAGACCCTTCCTATAACATGAGATGTGATATCCAACTCCTTCCCGTTCCAAACCTGAGACCCTTTCTATAGCAAGAATCTAATATCCAACTCCTTCCCATTCCAATCCTGAGACCATTCCTATAGCATGAGATGTGATATCTCAATGCTTCTAATACCAAACCTGAGATCCTTCCTATGACATGAGATGTGATATCCAATTCCTTCCCATTCCAAACCTGAGACCCTTCCTATAGCATGAGATGTGATATCTCAATGCTTCTAATACCAAACCTGAGATCCTTCCTATAACATGAGATGTGATATCCAAATCCTTCCCCTTCCAAACCAGAGACCCTCCCTTTAGCATGAGATGTGATATCCAACTCCTTCCCATTCCAATCCTGAGACATTTCTGATAGCATGAGATGTGATATCTCAATGCCTCTAATACCAAACCTGAGATCCTACCTCTAACATGAAATGTGATATCCAACTCCTTCCCCTTGCAAACCTGAGAGCCTTCCTATAGCATGAGATGTGATATTGAAGTATTTCCCATTCCAATCCTGAGACCCTTTGTATAACATGAGATGTGATATCCAACTCCTTCCCATTCCAACCTGAGACCCTTCCTATAGCATGAGATGGGATATCCAACTACTTCCAAATCCAATCCTGATACCCTTCCGATAGCATGAGATGTGATATCTCAATCCCTCTAATACCAAACCTGAGATCCTTCCTATAACATGAGATGTGATATCAAAATCCTTCCCCTTCCAAACCTGAGACCCTCCCTTTAGCATGAGATGTGATATCCAACTCCTTCCCATTCCAATCCTGATACCCTTCCTATAACATGAGATGTGATGTCTCAATGCTTCTAATACCAAACATGAGATCCTTCCTATGGCATGAGATGTCATATAAAACTCCTTCCCATTCCAATCCTGAGACCCTTCCTATAGCATGAGATGTGATATCTCAATGCTTCTAATAACAAACCTGAGATCCTTCCTATAACATGAGATGTGATATCCAAATCCTTCCCCTTCCAAACCAGAGACCCTCCCTTTAGCATGAGATGTGATATCCAACTCCTTCCCATTCCAATCCTGAGACTGTTCTGATAGCATGAGATGTGATATCTCAATGCTTCTAATACCAAACCTGAGATCCTTCCGATAGCATGAGATGTGATATGTCAATTCTTCTTATACCAAACCTGAGATCCTTCCTATAACACGAGATGTGATATTCAAATCCTTCCTCTTCCAAACCTGAGACCCTCCCTTTAGCATGAGATGTGATATCCAACTCCTTCCCATTCCAATTCTGAGACCCTTCTGATAGCATGAGATGTTATATCTCAATGCCTCTAATACCAAACCTGAGATTCTACCTCTAACATGAAATGTGATATCCAACTCCTTCCCCTTCCAAACCTGGGAGCCTTCCTATAACATGAGATGTGATATCAAAGTCCTTCCATTCCAATCCTGAGACCCTTCCTATAGCATGGGATGTGATATTTCAATGCTTATACCAAACCTGAGACCCTTCCTATAGCATGAGATGTGCTATCCAAATCCTTCCCATTCCAATCGCGAGACCCTTCCGATAGCATGAGATGTGATATCTCAATGCCTCTAATACCAAACCTGAGATCCTTCCTCTAACATGAAATGTGATATCCAAATACTTCCCTTTCCAAACCTGAGAGCCTACCTATAGCATGAGATGTGATATCCAACTCCTTCCCATTCCAATCCTGAGACTCTTCCTATAGCATGAGATGTGATATCTCAATGCTTATACCAAACCTGAGACCCTTCCTATAGCATGAGATGTGATATCCAAATCCTTCCCATTCCAATCCTGAGACCCTTCCTATAGCATGAGATGTGATATCTCAATGCCTCTAATACCAAATCTGAGATCCTTCCTTGAACATGAAATGTGATATCCCACTCCTTCCCTTTCCAAACCTGAGAGTCTACCTATAGCATGAGATGTGATATCCAAGTCCTTCCCATTCCAATCCTTAGACACTTCCTACAGCATGAGATGTGATATCTCAATGATTCTATTACCAAACCTGAGACCCGTCCTATAACATGAGATGGGATATCCAACTCCTTCCCATTTCAATCCTGAGAAACTTCCGATAGCAGAGATGTGATATCTCAATGCTTAGACCAAACCTGAGACCCTTCCTATAACATGAGATGTGATATCCAACTCCTTCCCGTTCCAAACCTGAGACCCTTTCTATAGCAAGAATCTAATATCCAACTCCTTCCCATTCCAATCCTGAGACCATTCCTATAGCATGAGATGTGATATCTCAATGCTTCTAATACCAAACCTGAGATCCTTCCTATGACATGAGATGTGATATCCAATTCCTTCCCATTCCAAACCTGAGACCCTTCCTATAGCATGAGATGTGATATCTCAATGCTTCTAATACCAAACCTGAGATCCTTCCTATAACATGAGATGTGATATCCAAATCCTTCCCCTTCCAAACCAGAGACCCTCCCTTTAGCATGAGATGTGATATCCAACTCCTTCCCATTCCAATCCTGAGACATTTCTGATAGCATGAGATGTGATATCTCAATGCCTCTAATACCAAACCTGAGATCCTACCTCTAACATGAAATGTGATATCCAACTCCTTCCCCTTGCAAACCTGAGAGCCTTCCTATAGCATGAGATGTGATATTGAAGTATTTCCCATTCCAATCCTGAGACCCTTTGTATAACATGAGATGTGATATCCAACTCCTTCCCATTCCAACCTGAGACCCTTCCTATAGCATGAGATGGGATATCCAACTACTTCCAAATCCAATCCTGATACCCTTCCGATAGCATGAGATGTGATATCTCAATCCCTCTAATACCAAACCTGAGATCCTTCCTATAACATGAGATGTGATATCAAAATCCTTCCCCTTCCAAACCTGAGACCCTCCCTTTAGCATGAGATGTGATATCCAACTCCTTCCCATTCCAATCCTGAGACCCTTCTGATAGCATGAGATGTGATATTCAATGCCTCTAATACCAAACCTGAGATCCTACCTCTAACATGAAATGTGATATCCAACTTCTTCCCTTTCCAAACGTGAGAGCCTCCCTATAGCATGAGATGGGATATTCAACTCCTTCCCATTCCAATCCTGAGACCCTTCCTATAGCATGAGATGTGATGTCTCAATGCTTCTAATACCAAATCTGAGATCCTTCCTATAACATGAGATGTGATATCCAACTCCTTCCATTCCAATCCTGAGACCCTTCCTATAGCATGGGATGTGATATTTCAATGCTTATACCAAACCTGAGACCCTTCCTATAGCATGAGATGTGCTATCCAAATCCTTCCCATTCCAATCGTGAGACCCTTCCGATAGCATGAGATGTGATATCTCAATGCCTCTAATACCAAACCTGAGATCCTTCCTCTAACATGAAATGTGATATCCAAATCCTTCCCTTTCCAAACCTGAGAGCCTACCTATAGCATGAGATGTGATATCCAACTCCTTCCCATTCCAATCCTGAGACTCTTCCTATAGCATGAGATGTGATATCTCAATGCTTATACCAAACCTGAGACCCTTCCTATAGCATGAGATGTGATATCCAAATCCTTCCCATTCCAATCCTGAGACCCTTCCTATAGCATGAGATGTGATATCTCAATGCCTCTAATACCAAACCTGAGATCCTTCCTTGAACATGACATGTGATATCCCACTCCTTCCCTTTCCAAACCTGAGAGTCTACCTATAGCATGAGATGTGATATCCAAGTCCTTCCCATTCCAATCCTTAGACACTTCCTACAGCATGAGATGTGATATCTCAATGATTCTATTACCAAACCTGAGACCCGTCCTATAACATGAGATGGGATATCCAACTCCTTCCCATTTCAATCCTGAGAAACTTCCGATGGCAGAGATGTGATATCTCAATGCTTAGACCAAACCTGAGACCCTTCCTATAACATGAGATGTGATATCCAACTCCTTCCCGTTCCAAACCTGAGACCCTTTCTATAGCAAGAATCTAATATCCAACTCCTTCCCATTCCAATCCTGAGACCATTCCTATAGCATGAGATGTGATATCTCAATGCTTCTAATACCAAACCTGAGATCCTTCCTATGACATGAGATGTGATATCCAATTCCTTCCCATTCCAAACCTGAGACCCTTCCTATAGCATGAGATGTGATATCTCAATGCTTCTAATACCAAACCTGAGATCCTTCCTATAACATGAGATGTGATATCCAAATCCTTCCCCTTCCAAACCAGAGACCCTCCCTTTAGCATGAGATGTGATATCCAACTCCTTCCCATTCCAATCCTGAGACATTTCTGATAGCATGAGATGTGATATCTCAATGCCTCTAATACCAAACCTGAGATCCTACCTCTAACATGAAATGTGATATCCAACTCCTTCCCCTTGCAAACCTGAGAGCCTTCCTATAGCATGAGATGTGATATCGAAGTATTTCCCATTCCAATCCTGAGACCCTTCCTATAACATGAGATGTGATATCCAACTCCTTCCCATTCCAACCTGAGACCCTTCCTATAGCATGAGATGGGATATCCAACTACTTCCAAATCCAATCCTGATACCCTTCCGATAGCATGAGATGTGATATCGCAATCCCTCTAATACCAAACCTGAGATCCTTCCTATAACATGAGATGTGATATCAAAATCCTTCCCCTTCCAAACCTGAGACCCTCCCTTTAGCATGAGATGTGATATCCAACTCCTTCCCATTCCAATCCTGAGACCCTTCTGATAGCATGAGATGTGATATTCAATGCCTCTAATACCAAACCTGAGATCCTACCTCTAACATGAAATGTGATATCCAACTCCTTCCCTTTCCAAACGTGAGAGCCTCCCTATAGCATGAGATGGGATATTCAAGTCCTTCCCATTCCAATCCTGAGACCCTTCCTATAGCATGAGATGTGATATCTCAATGCTTCTAATGCCAAACCTGAGACCCTTCCTATAACATAAGATGGGATATCCAACTCCTTCCCATTCCAATCCTGAGACCCTTCCTATAGCATGAGATGTGATATCCAACTCCTTCCCATTCCAATCCTGAGACCCTTCCTATAGCATGAGATGTGATATCCAAATCCTTCCCATTCCAATCGTGAGACCCTTCCTATAGCATGAGATGTGATATCCAAAACCTTCCCTTTCCAAAACTGAGAGCCTACCTATAGCATGAGATGTGATATCCAACTCCTTCCCATTCCAATCCTGAGACCCTTCCTATAGCATGAGATGTGATATCTCAATGCTTATACCAAACCTGAGACCCTTCCTATAGCATGAGATGTGATATCCAAATCCTTCCCATTCCAATCCTGAGACCCTTCCTATAGCATGAGATGTGATATCCAAATCCTTCCCCTTCCAAACCTGAGACCCTCCCTTTAGCATGAGATGTGATATCCAACTCCTTCCCATTCCAATCCTGAGACCCTTCTGATAGCATGAGATGTTATATCTCAATGCCTCTAATACCAAACCTGAGATCCTACCTCTAACATGAAATGTGATATCCAACTCCTTCCCCTTCTAAACCTGGGAGCCTTCCTATAACATGAGATGTGATATCGAAGTGCTTCCCATTCCAATCCTGAGACCCTTCCTATAACATGAGATGTGATATCCAACTCCTTCCCATTCCAATCCTGAGACCCTTCCTATAGCATGAGATGTGATGTCTCAATGCTTCTAATACCAAATCTGAGATCCTTCCTATAACATGAGATGTGATATCCAACTGATTCCCATTGCAATCTTGAGACCGTTTCTATAGCATGAGATGTGATATCTCAATGCTTATACCAAACCTGAGACCCTTCCTATAGCATGAGATGTGATATCCAAATCCTTCCCATTCCAATCGTGAGACCCTTCCTATAGCATGAGATGTGATATCTCAATGCCTCTAATACCAAACCTGAGATCCTACCTCTATAATGAAATTTGATATGCAACTCCTTCCCCTTCCAAACCTGATAGCCTTCCTATAGCATGAGATGTGATATCCAAGTCCTTCCCATTCCAATCCTGATACCCTTCCTATAACATGAGATGTGATATCCAACTCCTTCCCATTCCAACCTGAGACCCTTCCTATAGCATGAGATGGGATATCCAACTCCTTCCAAATCCAATCCTGATACCCTTCCGATAGCATGAGATGTGATATCCCAATGCTTCTACAAAACCTGAGACCCATACCATGGCATGAGATGTGATATCAAACTCCTTCCCATTCCAATCCTGACACCCTTCCTATAGCTTGAGATGTGATATCCAACTCCTTCCCATTCCAATTCTGAGACCCGTCCTATACCATGGGACTTGATATATCAATTCTTCTCATACCAAACCTGAGATCCTTCCTATAACATGAGATGTGATATCCAACTCCTTCCATTCCAATCCTGAGACCCTTCCTATAGCATGGGATGTGATATTTCAATGCTTATACCAAACCTGAGACCCTTCCTATAGCATGAGATGTGCTATCCAAATCCTTCCCATTCCAATCGTGAGACCCTTCCGATAGCATGAGATGTGATATCTCAATGCCTCTAATACCAAACCTGAGATCCTTCCTCTAACATGAAATGTGATATCCAAATCCTTCCCTTTCCAAACCTGAGAGCCTACCTATAGCATGAGATGTGATATCCAACTCCTTCCCATTCCAATCCTGAGACTCTTCCTATAGCATGAGATGTGATATCTCAATGCTTATACCAAACCTGAGACCCTTCCTATAGCATGAGATGTGATATCCAAATCCTTCCCATTCCAATCCTGAGACCCTTCCTATAGCATGAGATGTGATATCTCAATGCCTCTAATACCAAACCTGAGATCCTTCCTTGAACATGACATGTGATATCCCACTCCTTCCCTTTCCAAACCTGAGAGTCTACCTATAGCATGAGATGTGATATCCAAGTCCTTCCCATTCCAATCCTTAGACACTTCCTACAGCATGAGATGTGATATCTCAATGATTCTATTACCAAACCTGAGACCCGTCCTATAACATGAGATGGGATATCCAACTCCTTCCCATTTCAATCCTGAGAAACTTCCGATGGCAGAGATGTGATATCTCAATGCTTAGACCAAACCTGAGACCCTTCCTATAACATGAGATGTGATATCCAACTCCTTCCCGTTCCAAACCTGAGACCCTTTCTATAGCAAGAATCTAATATCCAACTCCTTCCCATTCCAATCCTGAGACCATTCCTATAGCATGAGATGTGATATCTCAATGCTTCTAATACCAAACCTGAGATCCTTCCTATGACATGAGATGTGATATCCAATTCCTTCCCATTCCAAACCTGAGACCCTTCCTATAGCATGAGATGTGATATCTCAATGCTTCTAATACCAAACCTGAGATCCTTCCTATAACATGAGATGTGATATCCAAATCCTTCCCCTTCCAAACCAGAGACCCTCCCTTTAGCATGAGATGTGATATCCAACTCCTTCCCATTCCAATCCTGAGACATTTCTGATAGCATGAGATGTGATATCTCAATGCCTCTAATACCAAACCTGAGATCCTACCTCTAACATGAAATGTGATATCCAACTCCTTCCCCTTGCAAACCTGAGAGCCTTCCTATAGCATGAGATGTGATATCGAAGTATTTCCCATTCCAATCCTGAGACCCTTCCTATAACATGAGATGTGATATCCAACTCCTTCCCATTCCAACCTGAGACCCTTCCTATAGCATGAGATGGGATATCCAACTACTTCCAAATCCAATCCTGATACCCTTCCGATAGCATGAGATGTGATATCGCAATCCCTCTAATACCAAACCTGAGATCCTTCCTATAACATGAGATGTGATATCAAAATCCTTCCCCTTCCAAACCTGAGACCCTCCCTTTAGCATGAGATGTGATATCCAACTCCTTCCCATTCCAATCCTGAGACCCTTCTGATAGCATGAGATGTGATATTCAATGCCTCTAATACCAAACCTGAGATCCTACCTCTAACATGAAATGTGATATCCAACTCCTTCCCTTTCCAAACGTGAGAGCCTCCCTATAGCATGAGATGGGATATTCAAGTCCTTCCCATTCCAATCCTGAGACCCTTCCTATAGCATGAGATGTGATATCTCAATGCTTCTAATGCCAAACCTGAGACCCTTCCTATAACATAAGATGGGATATCCAACTCCTTCCCATTCCAATCCTGAGACCCTTCCTATAGCATGAGATGTGATATCCAACTCCTTCCCATTCCAATCCTGAGACCCTTCCTATAGCATGAGATGTGATATCCAAATCCTTCCCATTCCAATCGTGAGACCCTTCCTATAGCATGAGATGTGATATCCAAAACCTTCCCTTTCCAAAACTGAGAGCCTACCTATAGCATGAGATGTGATATCCAACTCCTTCCCATTCCAATCCTGAGACCCTTCCTATAGCATGAGATGTGATATCTCAATGCTTATACCAAACCTGAGACCCTTCCTATAGCATGAGATGTGATATCCAAATCCTTCCCATTCCAATCCTGAGACCCTTCCTATAGCATGAGATGTGATATCCAAATCCTTCCCCTTCCAAACCTGAGACCCTCCCTTTAGCATGAGATGTGATATCCAACTCCTTCCCATTCCAATCCTGAGACCCTTCTGATAGCATGAGATGTTATATCTCAATGCCTCTAATACCAAACCTGAGATCCTACCTCTAACATGAAATGTGATATCCAACTCCTTCCCCTTCTAAACCTGGGAGCCTTCCTATAACATGAGATGTGATATCGAAGTGCTTCCCATTCCAATCCTGAGACCCTTCCTATAACATGAGATGTGATATCCAACTCCTTCCCATTCCAATCCTGAGACCCTTCCTATAGCATGAGATGTGATGTCTCAATGCTTCTAATACCAAATCTGAGATCCTTCCTATAACATGAGATGTGATATCCAACTGATTCCCATTGCAATCTTGAGACCGTTTCTATAGCATGAGATGTGATATCTCAATGCTTATACCAAACCTGAGACCCTTCCTATAGCATGAGATGTGATATCCAAATCCTTCCCATTCCAATCGTGAGACCCTTCCTATAGCATGAGATGTGATATCTCAATGCCTCTAATACCAAACCTGAGATCCTACCTCTATAATGAAATTTGATATGCAACTCCTTCCCCTTCCAAACCTGATAGCCTTCCTATAGCATGAGATGTGATATCCAAGTCCTTCCCATTCCAATCCTGATACCCTTCCTATAACATGAGATGTGATATCCAACTCCTTCCCATTCCAACCTGAGACCCTTCCTATAGCATGAGATGGGATATCCAACTCCTTCCAAATCCAATCCTGATACCCTTCCGATAGCATGAGATGTGATATCCCAATGCTTCTACAAAACCTGAGACCCATACCATGGCATGAGATGTGATATCAAACTCCTTCCCATTCCAATCCTGACACCCTTCCTATAGCTTGAGATGTGATATCCAACTCCTTCCCATTCCAATTCTGAGACCCGCCCTATACCATGGGACTTGATATATCAATGCTTCTCATACCAAACCTGAGACCGGTCCTATAACATGAGATGTGATATCCAAATCCTTCCCCTTCCAAACCTTAGACCCTTCCTTTATCATGAGATGTGATATCCAAGTCGTTCCCATTCCAATCCTGAGACCCTTCCTATAGCATGAGATGTGATATCTCAATGCTTCTAATACCAAACCTGAGACCCTTGCTATAACATGAGATGTGATATTCAAGTCCTTCCCATTCCAATCCTGAGACCCTTCCTATAGCATGAGATCTGATATCTCAATGCTTCTAATATCAAACCTGAGACCCTTCCTATAATGAGATGGGATATCCAACTCCTTCCCATTCCAATCCTGAGACCCTTCCGATAGCAGAGATGTGATATCTCAATGCTTATACCAAACCCGAGACCCTTCCTATGGCATGAGATGTCAAATACAACTCCTTCTGATTCCAATCCTGAGACCCTTCCTATAGCATGAGATGTGATATCTCAATGCTTCTAATAATAAACCTGAGATCCTTCCTATAACATGAGATGTGATATCCAACTCCTTCCCATTCCAAACCTGAGACCCTTCCGATTGCATGAGATGTGATATCAAACTCCTTCCCATTCCAATCCTGAGACCCTTCCTATACCATGAGATGTGATATCTCAATGCTTCTAATACCAAACCTGACACCCGTCCTAAAACATGAGATGTGATGTCCAAATCCTTCCCCTTCCAAACCTGAGATCTTTCCTTTAGCATGAGATGTGATATCCAACTCCTTCCCATTCCAATCCTGAGACCCTTCCTATACCATGAGATGTGATATCTCAATGCTTCTAATACCAAACCTGACACCCGTCCTAAAACATGAGATGTGATGTCCAAATCCTTCCCCTTCCAAACCTGAGATCTTTCCTTTAGCATGAGATGTGATATCCAACTCCTTCCCATTCCAATCCTGAGACCCTTCCTATAGCATGATATGTGATATCACAATTTTTCTAATACCAAACCTGAGATCCTTCCTATAACATGAGATGTGTATCCAACTCCTTCCCATTCCAAACCTGAGACCCTTCCTATAGCCTGCGATGTGATATCTTAATGCTTCTAAAACCAAACCTGAGAACCATCCAATAACATATGTGAAATCCAAATCCTTCCCTTTCCAAACCTGAGACCCTTCCGATAGCATTAGATGTGATATCTCAATGCTTCTAAAACCAAACATGAGAACCATCCTATAACATGAGATGTGAAATCCAAATCCTTCCCTTTCCAAACCTGAGGCCCTCCCTATAGCATGAGATGTGATATCTAAGTCCTTCCCATTCCTATCCTGAGACCCTTCCGATAGCAGAGATGTGATATCTCAATGTTTGGACCAAACCTGAGACCCTTCCTATGGCATGAGATGTGATATCCAACTCCTTCCCATTCCAATCTTGAGACCCTTCCTATAGCATGAGATGTGATATCTCAATGCTTCTATCAAACCTGAGTCCCTTCCTTTAGCATGAGATGTGATATCCAACTCCTTCCCATTCCAATCCTGAGACCCTTCCTATAGCATGAGATGTGATATTTCAAAGCTTCTAATACCAAACCTGGGACCCGTCCTATAACATGAGATATGATATCCAAATCCTTCCCCTTCCAAACCTGAGACCCTTCCTTTAGCATGAGATGTGATATCTCAATGTTTCTAATAAAAAACCTGAGACTCTTCCTATAGCAAGAGATGTGATATCCAAATCCTTCCCATTCCAATCCTGAGACCCTTCCTATAACATGAGATGTGATATCTCAATGCCTCTAATACCAAACCTGAGATTCTTCCTATAACATGAGATGTGATATCTCAATGCTTCTAATACCAAACCTGAGACCCTCCCTTTAGCATGAGATGTGATATCCGACTCCTTCCCATTCCAATCCCGAGACCCTTCTGATAGCATGAGATGTGATATCTCAATGCCTCTAATACCAAACCAGAGATTCTTCCTATAACATGAGATGTGATATCTCAATGCTTCTAATACCAAACCTGAGACCCTCCCTTTAGCATGAGATGTGATATCCGACTCCTTCCCATTCCAATCCTGAGACCCTTCTGATAGCATGAGATGTGATATCTCAATGCTTCTAATACCAAACCTGAGACCCTTCCTATAACATAAGATGGGATATCCAACTCCTTCCCATTCCAATCCTGAGACCCTTCCGATAGCAGAGATGTGATATCTCAATGCTTATACCAAACCTGAGACCCTTCCTGTGGCATGAGATGTCATATCCAACTCCTTCCCATTCCAATCCTGAGACCCTTCTGATAGCATGAGATGTGATATCTCAATGCTTCTAACACCAAACCTGAGATCCTTCCTATAACATAAGATGGGATATCCAACTCCTTCCCATTCCAAAACCTGAGACCCTTCCTATAGCATGAGATGTGATATCTTAATGCTTCTAAAACCAAACCTGAGAACCATCCAATAACATATGTGAAATCCAAATCCTTCCCTTTCCAAACCTGAGACCCTTCCTATACCATGAGATGTGATATCTCAATGCTTCTAATACTAAACCTGAGACCCGTTCTAAAACATGAGATGTGAGATCCAAATCCTTCCCCCTCCAAACCTGAGAACCTTCCTATAGCTTGAGATGTGATATCAAACTCCTTCCCATTCCAATCCTGAGATAGCTTGAGATGTGATATCCAACTCCTTCCCATTCCTATCCTGAGACCCTTCCGATAGCAGAGATGTGATATCTCAATGCTTGTACCAAACCTGAGACCCTTCCTATGGCATGAGATGTGATATCCAACTCCTTCCCATTCCAATCCTGAGACCCTTCCTATAGCATGAGATGTGATATCTCAATGCTTATACCAAACCTGAGACCCTTCCTATAGCATGAGATGTGATATCCAAATCCTTCCCATTCCAATCCTGAGACCCTTCCTATAGTATGAGATGTGATATCTCAATGCCTCTAATACCAAACCTGAGATCCTTCCTTGAACATGAAATGTGATATCCCACTCCTTCCCTTTCCAAGCCTGAGAGTCTACCTATAGCATGAGATGTGATATCCAAGTCCTTCCCATTCCAATCCTTAGACACTTCCTACAGCATGAGATGTGATATCTCAATGATTCTATTACCAAACCTGAGACCCGTCCTATAACATGAGATGGGATATCCAACTCCTTCCCATTTCAATCCTGAGAAACTTCTGATAGCAGAGATGTGATATCTCAATGCTTAGACCAAACCTGAGACCCTTCCTATAACATGAGATGTGATATCCAACTCCTTCCCGTTCCAAACCTGAGACCCTTTCTATAGCAAGAATCTAATATCCAACTCCTTCCCATTCCAATCCCGAGACCATTCCTATAGCATGAGATGTGATATCTCAATGCTTCTAATACCAAACCTGAGATCCTTCCTATGACATGAGATGTGATATCCAACTCCTTCCCCTTGCAAACCTGAGAGCCTTCCTATAGCATGAGATGTGATATCGAAGTATTTCCCATTCCAATCCTGAGACCCTTCCTATAACATGAGATGTGATATCCAACTCCTTCCCATTCCAACCTGAGACCCTTCCTATAGCATGAGATGGGATATCCAACTACTTCCAAATCCAATCCTGATACCCTTCCGATAGCATGAGATGTGATATCTCAATACCTCTAATACCAAACCTGAGATCCTTCCTATAACATGAGATGTGATATCAAAATCCTTCCCCTTCCAAACCTGAGACCCTCCCTTTAGCATGAGATGTGATATCCAACTCCTTCCCATTCCAATCCTGAGACCCTTCTGATAGCATGAGATGTGATATTCAATGCCTCTAATACCAAACCTGAGATCCTACCTCTAACATGAAATGTGATATCCAACTCCTTCCCTTTCCAAACGTGAGAGCCTCCCTATAGCATGAGATGGGATATTCAAGTCCTTCCCATTCCAATCCTGAGACCCTTCCTATAGCATGAGATGTGATATCTCAATGCTTCTAATACCAAACCTGAGACCCTTCCTATAACATAAGATGGGATATCCAACTCCTTCCCATTCCAATCCTGAGACCCTTCCGATAGCAGAGATGTGATATCTCAATGCTGATACCAAACCTGAGACCCTTCCTATGGCATGAGATGTCATATACAACTCCTTCCCATTCCAATCCTGAGACCCTTCCTATAGCATGAGATGTGATATCTCAATGCGTATACCAAACCTGAGACCCTTCCTATAGCATGAGATGTGATATCCAACTCCTTCCCATTCCAATCCTGAGACCCTTCCTATAACATGAGATGTGATGTCTCAATGCTTCTAATACCAAACCTGAGATCCTTCCTATGGCATGAGATGTCATATAAAACTCCTTCCCATTCCATTCCTGAGACCCTTCGTATAGCATGAGATGTGATATCCAACTCCTTCCCATTCCAATCCTGAGACCCTTCTGATAGCATGAGATGTGATATCTCAATGCTTCTAATACCAAACCTGAGACCCTTCCTATAACATAAGATGGGATATCCAACTCCTTCCCATTCCAATCCTAAAACCCTTCCGATAGCAGAGATGTGATATCTCAATGCTTATACCAAACCTGAGACCCTTCCTGTGGCATGAGATGTCATATCCAACTCCTTCCCATTCCAATCCTGAGACCCTTCCTATAGCATGATATGTGATATCACAATTTTTCTAATACCAAACCTGAGATCCTTCCTATAACATGAGATGTGTATCCAACTCCTTCACATTCCAAAACCTGAGACCCTTCCTATAGCATGAGATGTGATATCTTAATGCTTCTAAAACCAAACCTGAGAACCATCCAATAACATATGTGAAATCCAAATCCTTCCCTTTCCAAACCTGAGACCCTTCCGATAGCATTAGATGTGATATCTCAATGCTTCTAAAACCAAACATGAGAACCATCCTATAACATGAGATGTGAAATCCAAATCCTTCCCTTTCCAAACCTGAGACCCTTCCTATAGCTTGAGATGTGATATCAAACTCCTTCCCATTCCAATCCTGTGATAGCTTGAGATGTGATATCCAACTCCTTCCCATTCCAATCCTGAGACCCTTCCTATACCATGAGATGTGATATCTCAATGCTTCTAATACCAAACCTGAGACCCGTCCTAAAACATGAGATGTGAGATCCAAATCCTTCCCCCTCCAAACCTGAGAACCTTCCTATAGCTTGAGATGTGATATCAAACTCCTTCCCATTCCAATCCTGAGATAGCTTGAGATGTGATATCCAACTCCTTCCCATTCCTATCCTGAGACCCTTCCGATAGCAGAGATGTGATATCTCAATGCTTGTACCAAACCTGAGACCCTTCCTATGGCATGAGATGTGATATCCAACTCCTTCCCATTCCAATCCTGAGACCCTTCCTATAGCATGAGATGTGATATCTCAATGCTTATACCAAACCTGAGACCCTTCCTATAGCATGAGATGTGATATCCAAATCCTTCCCATTCCAATCCTGAGACCCTTCCTATAGTATGAGATGTGATATCTCAATGCCTCTAATACCAAACCTGATATCCTTCCTTGAACATGAAATGTGATATCCCACTCCTTCCCTTTCCAAGCCTGAGAGTCTACCTATAGCATGAGATGTGATATCCAAGTCCTTCCCATTCCAATCCTTAGACACTTCCTACAGCATGAGATGTGATATCTCAATGATTCTATTACCAAACCTGAGACCCGTCCTATAACATGAGATGGGATATCCAACTCCTTCCCATTTCAATCCTGAGAAACTTCTGATAGCAGAGATGTGATATCTCAATGCTTAGACCAAACCTGAGACCCTTCCTATAACATGAGATGTGATATCCAACTCCTTCCCGTTCCAAACCTGAGACCCTTTCTATAGCAAGAATCTAATATCCAACTCCTTCCCATTCCAATCCCGAGACCATTCCTATAGCATGAGATGTGATATCTCAATGCTTCTAATACCAAACCTGAGATCCTTCCTATGACATGAGATGTGATATCCAACTCCTTCCCCTTGCAAACCTGAGAGCCTTCCTATAGCATGAGATGTGATATCGAAGTATTTCCCATTCCAATCCTGAGACCCTTCCTATAACATGAGATGTGATATCCAACTCCTTCCCATTCCAATCCTGATACCCTTCCTATAGCATGAGATGGGATATCCAACTCCTTCCAAATCCAATCCTGATACCCTTCCGATAGCATGAGATGTGATATCCCAATGCTTCTACAAAACCTGAGACCCATACCATGGCATGAGATGTGATATCAAACTCCTTCCCATTCCAATCCTGACACCCTTCCTATAGCTTGAGATGTGATATCCAACTCCTTCCCATTCCAATTCTGAGACCCGTCCTATACCATGGGACTTGATATATCAATGCTTCTCATACCAAACCTGAGACCGGTCCTATAACATGAGATGTGATATCCAAATCCTTCCCCTTCCAAACCTTAGACCCTTCCTTTATCATGAGATGTGATATCCAAGTCGTTCCCATTCCAATCCTGAGACCCTTCCTATAGCATGAGATGTGATATCTCAATGCTTCTAATACCAAACCTGAGACCCTTGCTATAACATGAGATGTGATATTCAAGTCCTTCCCATTCCAATCCTGAGACCCTTCCTATAGCATGAGATCTGATATCTCAATGCTTCTAATATCAAACCTGAGACCCTTCCTATAATGAGATGGGATATCCAACTCCTTCCCATTCCAATCCTGAGACCCTTCCGATAGCAGAGATGTGATATCTCAATGCTTATACCAAACCCGAGACCCTTCCTATGGCATGAGATGTCAAATACAACTCCTTCTGATTCCAATCCTGAGACCCTTCCTATAGCATGAGATGTGATATCTCAATGCTTCTAATAATAAACCTGAGATCCTTCCTATAACATGAGATGTGATATCCAACTCCTTCCCATTCCAAACCTGAGACCCTTCCGATTGCATGAGATGTGATATCAAACTCCTTCCCATTCCAATCCTGAGACCCTTCCTATACCATGAGATGTGATATCTCAATGCTTCTAATACCAAACCTGACACCCGTCCTAAAACATGAGATGTGATGTCCAAATCCTTCCCCTTCCAAACCTGAGATCTTTCCTTTAGCATGAGATGTGATATCCAACTCCTTCCCATTCCAATCCTGAGACCCTTCCTATACCATGAGATGTGATATCTCAATGCTTCTAATACCAAACCTGACACCCGTCCTAAAACATGAGATGTGATGTCCAAATCCTTCCCCTTCCAAACCTGAGATCTTTCCTTTAGCATGAGATGTGATATCCAACTCCTTCCCATTCCAATCCTGAGACCCTTCCTATAGCATGATATGTGATATCACAATTTTTCTAATACCAAACCTGAGATCCTTCCTATAACATGAGATGTGTATCCAACTCCTTCCCATTCCAAACCTGAGACCCTTCCTATAGCCTGCGATGTGATATCTTAATGCTTCTAAAACCAAACCTGAGAACCATCCAATAACATATGTGAAATCCAAATCCTTCCCTTTCCAAACCTGAGACCCTTCCGATAGCATTAGATGTGATATCTCAATGCTTCTAAAACCAAACATGAGAACCATCCTATAACATGAGATGTGAAATCCAAATCCTTCCCTTTCCAAACCTGAGGCCCTCCCTATAGCATGAGATGTGATATCTAAGTCCTTCCCATTCCTATCCTGAGACCCTTCCGATAGCAGAGATGTGATATCTCAATGTTTGGACCAAACCTGAGACCCTTCCTATGGCATGAGATGTGATATCCAACTCCTTCCCATTCCAATCTTGAGACCCTTCCTATAGCATGAGATGTGATATCTCAATGCTTCTATCAAACCTGAGTCCCTTCCTTTAGCATGAGATGTGATATCCAACTCCTTCCCATTCCAATCCTGAGACCCTTCCTATAGCATGAGATGTGATATTTCAAAGCTTCTAATACCAAACCTGGGACCCGTCCTATAACATGAGATATGATATCCAAATCCTTCCCCTTCCAAACCTGAGACCCTTCCTTTAGCATGAGATGTGATATCTCAATGTTTCTAATAAAAAACCTGAGACTCTTCCTATAGCAAGAGATGTGATATCCAAATCCTTCCCATTCCAATCCTGAGACCCTTCCTATAACATGAGATGTGATATCTCAATGCCTCTAATACCAAACCTGAGATTCTTCCTATAACATGAGATGTGATATCTCAATGCTTCTAATACCAAACCTGAGACCCTCCCTTTAGCATGAGATGTGATATCCGACTCCTTCCCATTCCAATCCCGAGACCCTTCTGATAGCATGAGATGTGATATCTCAATGCCTCTAATACCAAACCAGAGATTCTTCCTATAACATGAGATGTGATATCTCAATGCTTCTAATACCAAACCTGAGACCCTCCCTTTAGCATGAGATGTGATATCCGACTCCTTCCCATTCCAATCCTGAGACCCTTCTGATAGCATGAGATGTGATATCTCAATGCTTCTAATACCAAACCTGAGACCCTTCCTATAACATAAGATGGGATATCCAACTCCTTCCCATTCCAATCCTGAGACCCTTCCGATAGCAGAGATGTGATATCTCAATGCTTATACCAAACCTGAGACCCTTCCTGTGGCATGAGATGTCATATCCAACTCCTTCCCATTCCAATCCTGAGACCCTTCTGATAGCATGAGATGTGATATCTCAATGCTTCTAACACCAAACCTGAGATCCTTCCTATAACATAAGATGGGATATCCAACTCCTTCCCATTCCAAAACCTGAGACCCTTCCTATAGCATGAGATGTGATATCTTAATGCTTCTAAAACCAAACCTGAGAACCATCCAATAACATATGTGAAATCCAAATCCTTCCCTTTCCAAACCTGAGACCCTTCCTATACCATGAGATGTGATATCTCAATGCTTCTAATACTAAACCTGAGACCCGTTCTAAAACATGAGATGTGAGATCCAAATCCTTCCCCCTCCAAACCTGAGAACCTTCCTATAGCTTGAGATGTGATATCAAACTCCTTCCCATTCCAATCCTGAGATAGCTTGAGATGTGATATCCAACTCCTTCCCATTCCTATCCTGAGACCCTTCCGATAGCAGAGATGTGATATCTCAATGCTTGTACCAAACCTGAGACCCTTCCTATGGCATGAGATGTGATATCCAACTCCTTCCCATTCCAATCCTGAGACCCTTCCTATAGCATGAGATGTGATATCTCAATGCTTATACCAAACCTGAGACCCTTCCTATAGCATGAGATGTGATATCCAAATCCTTCCCATTCCAATCCTGAGACCCTTCCTATAGTATGAGATGTGATATCTCAATGCCTCTAATACCAAACCTGAGATCCTTCCTTGAACATGAAATGTGATATCCCACTCCTTCCCTTTCCAAGCCTGAGAGTCTACCTATAGCATGAGATGTGATATCCAAGTCCTTCCCATTCCAATCCTTAGACACTTCCTACAGCATGAGATGTGATATCTCAATGATTCTATTACCAAACCTGAGACCCGTCCTATAACATGAGATGGGATATCCAACTCCTTCCCATTTCAATCCTGAGAAACTTCTGATAGCAGAGATGTGATATCTCAATGCTTAGACCAAACCTGAGACCCTTCCTATAACATGAGATGTGATATCCAACTCCTTCCCGTTCCAAACCTGAGACCCTTTCTATAGCAAGAATCTAATATCCAACTCCTTCCCATTCCAATCCCGAGACCATTCCTATAGCATGAGATGTGATATCTCAATGCTTCTAATACCAAACCTGAGATCCTTCCTATGACATGAGATGTGATATCCAACTCCTTCCCCTTGCAAACCTGAGAGCCTTCCTATAGCATGAGATGTGATATCGAAGTATTTCCCATTCCAATCCTGAGACCCTTCCTATAACATGAGATGTGATATCCAACTCCTTCCCATTCCAACCTGAGACCCTTCCTATAGCATGAGATGGGATATCCAACTACTTCCAAATCCAATCCTGATACCCTTCCGATAGCATGAGATGTGATATCTCAATACCTCTAATACCAAACCTGAGATCCTTCCTATAACATGAGATGTGATATCAAAATCCTTCCCCTTCCAAACCTGAGACCCTCCCTTTAGCATGAGATGTGATATCCAACTCCTTCCCATTCCAATCCTGAGACCCTTCTGATAGCATGAGATGTGATATTCAATGCCTCTAATACCAAACCTGAGATCCTACCTCTAACATGAAATGTGATATCCAACTCCTTCCCTTTCCAAACGTGAGAGCCTCCCTATAGCATGAGATGGGATATTCAAGTCCTTCCCATTCCAATCCTGAGACCCTTCCTATAGCATGAGATGTGATATCTCAATGCTTCTAATACCAAACCTGAGACCCTTCCTATAACATAAGATGGGATATCCAACTCCTTCCCATTCCAATCCTGAGACCCTTCCGATAGCAGAGATGTGATATCTCAATGCTGATACCAAACCTGAGACCCTTCCTATGGCATGAGATGTCATATACAACTCCTTCCCATTCCAATCCTGAGACCCTTCCTATAGCATGAGATGTGATATCTCAATGCGTATACCAAACCTGAGACCCTTCCTATAGCATGAGATGTGATATCCAACTCCTTCCCATTCCAATCCTGAGACCCTTCCTATAACATGAGATGTGATGTCTCAATGCTTCTAATACCAAACCTGAGATCCTTCCTATGGCATGAGATGTCATATAAAACTCCTTCCCATTCCATTCCTGAGACCCTTCGTATAGCATGAGATGTGATATCCAACTCCTTCCCATTCCAATCCTGAGACCCTTCTGATAGCATGAGATGTGATATCTCAATGCTTCTAATACCAAACCTGAGACCCTTCCTATAACATAAGATGGGATATCCAACTCCTTCCCATTCCAATCCTAAAACCCTTCCGATAGCAGAGATGTGATATCTCAATGCTTATACCAAACCTGAGACCCTTCCTGTGGCATGAGATGTCATATCCAACTCCTTCCCATTCCAATCCTGAGACCCTTCCTATAGCATGATATGTGATATCACAATTTTTCTAATACCAAACCTGAGATCCTTCCTATAACATGAGATGTGTATCCAACTCCTTCACATTCCAAAACCTGAGACCCTTCCTATAGCATGAGATGTGATATCTTAATGCTTCTAAAACCAAACCTGAGAACCATCCAATAACATATGTGAAATCCAAATCCTTCCCTTTCCAAACCTGAGACCCTTCCAATAGCATTAGATGTGATATCTCAATGCTTCTAAAACCAAACATGAGAACCATCCTATAACATGAGATGTGAAATCCAAATCCTTCCCTTTCCAAACCTGAGACCCTTCCTATAGCTTGAGATGTGATATCAAACTCCTTCCCATTCCAATCCTGTGATAGCTTGAGATGTGATATCCAACTCCTTCCCATTCCAATCCTGAGACCCTTCCTATACCATGAGATGTGATATCTCAATGCTTCTAATACCAAACCTGAGACCCGTCCTAAAACATGAGATGTGAGATCCAAATCCTTCCCCCTCCAAACCTGAGAACCTTCCTATAGCTTGAGATGTGATATCAAACTCCTTCCCATTCCAATCCTGAGATAGCTTGAGATGTGATATCCAACTCCTTCCCATTCCTATCCTGAGACCCTTCCGATAGCAGAGATGTGATATCTCAATGCTTGTACCAAACCTGAGACCCTTCCTATGGCATGAGATGTGATATCCAACTCCTTCCCATTCCAATCCTGAGACCCTTCCTATAGCATGAGATGTGATATCTCAATGCTTATACCAAACCTGAGACCCTTCCTATAGCATGAGATGTGATATCCAAATCCTTCCCATTCCAATCCTGAGACCCTTCCTATAGTATGAGATGTGATATCTCAATGCCTCTAATACCAAACCTGATATCCTTCCTTGAACATGAAATGTGATATCCCACTCCTTCCCTTTCCAAGCCTGAGAGTCTACCTATAGCATGAGATGTGATATCCAAGTCCTTCCCATTCCAATCCTTAGACACTTCCTACAGCATGAGATGTGATATCTCAATGATTCTATTACCAAACCTGAGACCCGTCCTATAACATGAGATGGGATATCCAACTCCTTCCCATTTCAATCCTGAGAAACTTCTGATAGCAGAGATGTGATATCTCAATGCTTAGACCAAACCTGAGACCCTTCCTATAACATGAGATGTGATATCCAACTCCTTCCCGTTCCAAACCTGAGACCCTTTCTATAGCAAGAATCTAATATCCAACTCCTTCCCATTCCAATCCCGAGACCATTCCTATAGCATGAGATGTGATATCTCAATGCTTCTAATACCAAACTGAGATCCTTCCTATGACATGAGATGTGATATCCAACTCCTTCCCCTTGCAAACCTGAGAGCCTTCCTATAGCATGAGATGTGATATCGAAGTATTTCCCATTCCAATCCTGAGACCCTTCCTATAACATGAGATGTGATATCCAACTCCTTCCCATTCCAACCTGAGACCCTTCCTATAGCATGAGATGGGATATCCAACTACTTCCAAATCCAATCCTGATACCCTTCCGATAGCATGAGATGTGATATCTCAATCCCTCTAATACCAAACCTGAGATCCTTCCTATAACATGAGATGTGATATCAAAATCCTTCCCCTTCCAAACCTGAGACCCTCCCTTAAGCATGAGATGTGATATCCAACTCCTTCCCATTCCAATCCTGAGACCCTTCTGATAGCATGAGATGTGATATTCAATGCCTCTAATACCAAACCTGAGATCCTACCTCTAACATGAAATGTGATATCCAACTCCTTCCCTTTCCAAACGTGAGAGCCTCCCTATAGCATGAGATGGGATATTCAAGTCCTTCCCATTCCAATCCTGAGACCCTTCCTATAGCATGAGATGTGATATCTCAATGCTTCTAATACCAAACCTGAGACCCTTCCTATAACATAAGATGGGATATCCAACTCCTTCCCATTCCAATCCTGAGACCCTTCCGATAGCAGAGATGTGATATCTCAATGCTGATACCAAACCTGAGACCCTTCCTATGGCATGAGATGTCATATACAACTCCTTCCCATTCCAATCCTGAGACCCTTCCTATAGCATGAGATGTGATATCTCAATGCGTATACCAAACCTGAGACCCTTCCTATAGCATGAGATGTGATATCCAACTCCTTCCCATTCCAATCCTGAGACCCTTCCTATAACATGAGATGTGATGTCTCAATGCTTCTAATACCAAACCTGAGATCCTTCCTATGGCATGAGATGTCATATAAAACTCCTTCCCATTCCATTCCTGAGACCCTTCGTATAGCATGAGATGTGATATCCAACTCCTTCCCATTCCAATCCTGAGACCCTTCCTATAGCATGAGATGTGATATCCAAATCCTTCCCATTCCAATCGTGAGACCCTTCCAATAGCATGAGATGTGATATCCAAAACCTTCCCTTTCCAAAACTGAGAGCCTACCTATAGCATGAAATGTGATATCCAACTCCTTCCCATTCCAATCCTGAGACCCTTCCTATAGCATGAGATGTGATATCTCAATGCTTATACCAAACCTGAGACCCTTCCTATAGCATGAGATGTGATATCCAAATCCTTCCCATTCCAATCCTGAGACCCTTCCTATAGCATGAGATGTGATATCCAAATCCTTCCCCTTCCAAACCTGAGACCCTCCCTTTAGCATGAGATGTGATATCCAACTCCTTCCTATTCCAATCCTGAGACCCTTCTGATAGCATGCGATGTTATATCTCAATGCCTCTAATACCAAACCTGAGATCCTACCTCTAACATGAAATGTGATATCCAACTCCTTCCCCTTCTAAACCTGGGAGCCTTCCTATAACATGAGATGTGATATCGAAGTGCTTCCCATTCCAATCCTGAGACCCTTCCTATAACATGAGATGTGATATCCAACTCCTTCCCATTCCAATCCTGAGACCCTTCCTATAGCATGAGATGTGATGTCTCAATGCTTCTAATACCAAATCTGAGATCCTTCCTATAACATGAGATGTGATATCCAACTCCTTCCCATTGCAATCTTGAGACCGTTTCTATAGCATGAGATGTGATATCTCAATGCTTATACCAAACCTGAGACCCTTCCTATAGCATGAGATGTGATATCCAAATCCTTCCCATTCCAATCGTGAGACCCTTCCTATAGCATGAGATGTGATATCTCAATGCCTCTAATACCAAACCTGAGATCCTACCTCTAAAATGAAATTTGATATGCAACTCCTTCCCCTTCCAAACCTGATAGCCTTCCTATAGCATGAGATGTGATATCCAAGTCCTTCCCATTCCAATCCTGATACCCTTCCTATAACATGAGATGTGATATTCAATTCCTTCCCATTCCAACCTGAGACCCTTCCTATAGCATGAGATGGGATATCCAACTCCTTCCAAATCCAATCCTGATACCCTTCCGATAGCATGAGATGTGATATCCCAATGCTTCTACAAAACCTGAGACCCATACCATGGCATGAGATGTGATATCAAACTCCTTCCCATTCCAATCCTGACACCCTTCCCATAGCTTGAGATGTGATATCCAACTCCTTCCCATTCCAATTCTGAGACCCGTCCTATACCATGGGACTTGATATCTCAATGCTTCTAATACCAAACCTGAGACCGGTCCTATAACATGAGATGTGATATCCAAATCCTTCCCCTTCCAAACCTTAGACCCTTCCTTTATCATTAGATGTGATATTCAAGTCGTTCCCATTCCAATCCTCAGACCCTTCCTATAGCATGAGATGTGATATCTCAATGCTTCTAATACCAAACCTGAGACCCTTGCTATAACATGAGATGTGATATTCAAGTCCTTCCCATTCCAAACCTGAGACCCTTCCTATAATGAGATGGGATATCCAACTCCTTCCCATTTCAATCCTGAGAACCTTCTGATAGCAGAGATGTGATATCTCAATGCTTAGACCAAACCTGAGACCCTTCCTATAACATGAGATGTGATATCCAACTCCTTCCCGTTCCAAACCTGAGACCCTTTCTATAGCAGGAATCTAATATCCAACTCCTTCCCATTCCAATCCCGAGACCATTCCTATAGCATGAGATGTGATATCTCAATGCTTCTAATACCAAACCTGAGATCCTTCCTATGACATGAGATGTGATATCCAACTCCTTCCCCTTGCAAACCTGAGAGCCTTCCTATAGCATGAGATGTGATATCGAAGTATTTCCCATTCCAATCCTGAGACCCTTCCTATAACATGAGATGTGATATCCAACTCCTTCCCATTCCAACCTGAGACCCTTCCTATAGCATGAGATGGGATATCCAACTACTTCCAAATCCAATCCTGATACCCTTCCGATAGCATGAGATGTGATATCTCAATCCCTCTAATACCAAACCTGAGATCCTTCCTATAACATGAGATGTGATATCAAAATCCTTCCCCTTCCAAACCTGAGACCCTCCCTTTAGCATGAGATGTGATATCCAACTCCTTCCCATTCCAATCCTGAGACCCTTCTGATAGCATGAGATGTGATATTCAATGCCTCTAATACCAAACCTGAGATCCTACCTCTAACATGAAATGTGATATCCAACTCCTTCCCTTTCCAAACGTGAGAGCCTCCCTATAGCATGAGATGGGATATTCAAGTCCTTCCCATTCCAATCCTGAGACCCTTCCTATAGCATGAGATGTGATATCTCAATGCTTCTAATACCAAACCTGAGACCCTTCCTATAACATAAGATGGGATATCCAACTCCTTCCCATTCCAATCCTGAGACCCTTCCGATAGCAGAGATGTGATATCTCAATGCTGATACCAAACCTGAGACCCTTCCTATGGCATGAGATGTCATATACAACTCCTTCCCATTCCAATCCTGAGACCCTTCCTATAGCATGAGATGTGATATCTCAATGCGTATACCAAACCTGAGACCCTTCCTATAGCATGAGATGTGATATCCAACTCCTTCCCATTCCAATCCTGAGACCCTTCCTATAACATGACGATGTGATGTCTCAATGCTTCTAATACCAAACCTGAGATCCTTCCTATGGCATGAGATGTCATATAAAACTCCTTCCCATTCCATTCCTGAGACCCTTCGTATAGCATGAGATGTGATATCCAACTCCTTCCCATTCCAATCCTGAGACCCTTCCTATAGCATGAGATGTGATATCCAAATCCTTCCCATTCCAATCGTGAGACCCTTCCAATAGCATGAGATGTGATATCCAAAACCTTCCCTTTCCAAAACTGAGAGCCTACCTATAGCATGAAATGTGATATCCAACTCCTTCCCATTCCAATCCTGAGACCCTTCCTATAGCATGAGATGTGATATCTCAATGCTTATACCAAACCTGAGACCCTTCCTATAGCATGAGATGTGATATCCAAATCCTTCCCATTCCAATCCTGAGACCCTTCCTATAGCATGAGATGTGATATCCAAATCCTTCCCCTTCCAAACCTGAGACCCTCCCTTTAGCATGAGATGTGATATCCAACTCCTTCCCATTCCAATCCTGAGACCCTTCTGATAGCATGCGATGTTATATCTCAATGCCTCTAATACCAAACCTGAGATCCTACCTCTAACATGAAATGTGATATCCAACTCCTTCTCCTTCTAAACCTGGGAGCCTTCCTATAACATGAGATGTGATATCGAAGTGCTTCCCATTCCAATCCTGAGACCCTTCCTATAACATGAGATGTGATATCCAACTCCTTCCCATTCCAATCCTGAGACCCTTCCTATAGCATGAGATGTGATGTCTCAATGCTTCTAATACCAAATCTGAGATCCTTCCTATAACATGAGATGTGATATCCAACTCCTTCCCATTGCAATCTTGAGACCGTTTCTATAGCATGAGATGTGATATCTCAATGCTTATACCAAACCTGAGACCCTTCCTATAGCATGAGATGTGATATCCAAATCCTTCCCATTCCAATCGTGAGACCCTTCCTATAGCATGAGATGTGATATCTCAATGCCTCTAATACCAAACCTGAGATCCTACCTCTAAAATGAAATTTGATATGCAACTCCTTCCCCTTCCAAACCTGATAGCCTTCCTATAGCATGAGATGTGATATCCAAGTCCTTCCCATTCCAATCCTGATACCCTTCCTATAACATGAGATGTGATATTCAATTCCTTCCCATTCCAACCTGAGACCCTTCCTATAGCATGAGATGGGATATCCAACTCCTTCCAAATCCAATCCTGATACCCTTCCGATAGCATGAGATGTGATATCCCAATGCTTCTACAAAACCTGAGACCCATACCATGGCATGAGATGTGATATCAAACTCCTTCCCATTCCAATCCTGACACCCTTCCCATAGCTTGAGATGTGATATCCAACTCCTTCCCATTCCAATTCTGAGACCCGTCCTATACCATGGGACTTGATATCTCAATGCTTCTAATACCAAACCTGAGACCGGTCCTATAACATGAGATGTGATATCCAAATCCTTCCCCTTCCAAACCTTAGACCCTTCCTTTATCATTAGATGTGATATCCAAGTCGTTCCCATTCCAATCCTGAGACCCTTCCTATAGCATGAGATGTGATATCTCAATGCTTCTAATACCAAACCTGAGACCCTTGCTATAACATGAGATGTGATATTCAAGTCCTTCCCATTCCAATCCTGAGACCCTTCCTATAGCATGAGATGTGATATCTCAATGCTTCTAATACCAAACCTGAGACCCTTCCTATAATGAGATGGGATATCCAACTCCTTCCCATTCCAATCCTGAGACCCTTCCGATAGCAGAGATGTGATATCTCAATGCTTACACCAAACCTGAGACCCTTCCTATGGCATGAGATGTCAAATACAACTCCTTCCGATTCCAATCCTGAGACCCTTCCTATAGCATGAGATGTGATATCTCAATGCTTCTAATAATAAACCTGAGATCCTTCCTATAACATGAGATGTGATATCCAACTCCTTCCCATTCCAAACCTGAGACCCTTCCGATTGCATGAGATGTGATATCAAACTCCTTCCCATTCCAATCCTGAGATAGCTTGAGATGTGATATCCAACTCCTTCCCATTCCAATCCTGAGACCCTTCCTATACCATGAGATGTGATATCTCAATGCTTCTAATACCAAACCTGACACCCGTCCTAAAACATGAGATGTGAGATCCAAATCCTTCCCCTTCCAAACCTGAGATCTTTCCTTTAGCATGAGATGTGATATCCAACTCCTTCCCATTCCAATCCTGAGACCCTTCCTATAGCATGATATGTGATATCACAATTTTTCTAATACCAAACCTGAGATCCTTCCTATAACATGAGATGTGTATCTAACTCTTTCCCATTCCAAACCTGAGACCCTTCATATAGCCCGAGATGTGATATCTTAATGCTTCTAAAACCAAACCTGAGAACCATCCAATAACATATGTGAAATCCAAATCCTTCCCTTTCCAAACCTGAGACCCTTCCGATAGCATTACATGTGATATCTCAATGCTTCTAAAACCAAACATGAGAACCATCCTATAACATGAGATGTGAAATCCAAATCCTTCCCTTTCCAAACCTTAGACCCTCCCTATAGCATGGGATGTGATATCTAAGTCCTTCCCATTCCTATCCTGAGACCCTTCCGATAGCAGAGATGTGATATCTCAATGCTTGGACCAAACCTGAGACCCTTCCTATGACATGAGATGTGATATCTCAATGCTTCTATCAAACCTGAGTCCCTTCCTTTAGCATGAGATGTGATATCCAACTCCTTCCCATTCCAATCCTGAGACCCTTCCTATAGCATGAGATGTGATATCTCAATGCTTCTATCAAACCTGAGTCCCTTCCTTTAGCATGAGATGTGATATCCAACTCCTTCCCATTCCAATCCTGAGACCCTTCCTATAGCATGAGATGTGATATTTCAAAGCTTCTAATACCAAACCTGGGACCCGTCCTATAACATGAGATATGATATCCAAATCCTTCCCCTTCCAAACCTGAGACCCTTCCTTTAGCATGAGATGTGATATCCAAATCCTTCCCATTCAAATCCTGAAACCCTTCCTATAGCATGAGATGTGATATCTCAATGTTTCTAATAAAAAACCTGAGACTCTTCCTATAGCAAGAGATGTGATATCCAAATCCTTCCCATTCCAATCCTGAGACCCTTCCTATAACATGAGATGTGATATCTCAATGCCTCTAATACCAAATCTGAGATCCTTCCTATAACATGAGATGTGATATCCAACTCCTTCCCATTGCAATCTTGAGACCGTTTCTATAGCATGAGATGTGATATCTCAATGCTTATACCAAACCTGAGACCCTTCCTATAGCATGAGATGTGATATCCAAATCCTTCCCATTCCAATCGTGAGACCCTTCCTATAGCATGAGATGTGATATCTCAATGCCTCTAATACCAAACCTGAGATCCTACCTCTAAAATGAAATTTGATATGCAACTCCTTCCCCTTCCAAACCTGATAGCCTTCCTATAGCATGAGATGTGATATCCAAGTCCTTCCCATTCCAATCCTGATACCCTTCCTATAACATGAGATGTGATATTCAATTCCTTCCCATTCCAACCTGAGACCCTTCCTATAGCATGAGATGGGATATCCAACTCCTTCCAAATCCAATCCTGATACCCTTCCGATAGCATGAGATGTGATATCCCAATGCTTCTACAAAACCTGAGACCCATACCATGGCATGAGATGTGATATCAAACTCCTTCCCATTCCAATCCTGACACCCTTCCCATAGCTTGAGATGTGATATCCAACTCCTTCCCATTCCAATTCTGAGACCCGTCCTATACCATGGGACTTGATATCTCAATGCTTCTAATACCAAACCTGAGACCGGTCCTATAACATGAGATGTGATATCCAAATCCTTCCCCTTCCAAACCTTAGACCCTTCCTTTATCATTAGATGTGATATTCAAGTCGTTCCCATTCCAATCCTCAGACCCTTCCTATAGCATGAGATGTGATATCTCAATGCTTCTAATACCAAACCTGAGACCCTTGCTATAACATGAGATGTGATATTCAAGTCCTTCCCATTCCAAACCTGAGACCCTTCCTATAATGAGATGGGATATCCAACTCCTTCCCATTTCAATCCTGAGAACCTTCTGATAGCAGAGATGTGATATCTCAATGCTTAGACCAAACCTGAGACCCTTCCTATAACATGAGATGTGATATCCAACTCCTTCCCGTTCCAAACCTGAGACCCTTTCTATAGCAAGAATCTAATATCCAACTCCTTCCCATTCCAATCCCGAGACCATTCCTATAGCATGAGATGTGATATCTCAATGCTTCTAATACCAAACCTGAGATCCTTCCTATGACATGAGATGTGATATCCAACTCCTTCCCCTTGCAAACCTGAGAGCCTTCCTATAGCATGAGATGTGATATCGAAGTATTTCCCATTCCAATCCTGAGACCCTTCCTATAACATGAGATGTGATATCCAACTCCTTCCCATTCCAACCTGAGACCCTTCCTATAGCATGAGATGGGATATCCAACTACTTCCAAATCCAATCCTGATACCCTTCCGATAGCATGAGATGTGATATCTCAATCCCTCTAATACCAAACCTGAGATCCTTCCTATAACATGAGATGTGATATCAAAATCCTTCCCCTTCCAAACCTGAGACCCTCCCTTTAGCATGAGATGTGATATCCAACTCCTTCCCATTCCAATCCTGAGACCCTTCTGATAGCATGAGATGTGATATTCAATGCCTCTAATACCAAACCTGAGATCCTACCTCTAACATGAAATGTGATATCCAACTCCTTCCCTTTCCAAACGTGAGAGCCTCCCTATAGCATGAGATGGGATATTCAAGTCCTTCCCATTCCAATCCTGAGACCCTTCCTATAGCATGAGATGTGATATCTCAATGCTTCTAATACCAAACCTGAGACCCTTCCTATAACATAAGATGGGATATCCAACTCCTTCCCATTCCAATCCTGAGACCCTTCCGATAGCAGAGATGTGATATCTCAATGCTGATACCAAACCTGAGACCCTTCCTATGGCATGAGATGTCATATACAACTCCTTCCCATTCCAATCCTGAGACCTTTCCTATAGCATGAGATGTGATATCTCAATGCGTATACCAAACCTGAGACCCTTCCTATAGCATGAGATGTGATATCCAACTCCTTCCCATTCCAATCCTGAGACCCTTCCTATAACATGAGATGTGATGTCTCAATGCTTCTAATACCAAACCTGAGATCCTTCCTATGGCATGAGATGTCATATAAAACTCCTTCCCATTCCATTCCTGAGACCCTTCGTATAGCATGAGATGTGATATCCAACTCCTTCCCATTCCAATCCTGAGACCCTTCCTATAGCATGAGATGTGATATCCAAATCCTTCCCATTCCAATCGTGAGACCCTTCCAATAGCATGAGATGTGATATCCAAAACCTTCCCTTTCCAAAACTGAGAGCCTACCTATAGCATGAAATGTGATATCCAACTCCTTCCCATTCCAATCCTGAGACCCTTCCTATAGCATGAGATGTGATATCTCAATGCTTATACCAAACCTGAGACCCTTCCTATAGCATGAGATGTGATATCCAAATCCTTCCCATTCCAATCCTGAGACCCTTCCTATAGCATGAGATGTGATATCCAAATCCTTCCCCTTCCAAACCTGAGACCCTCCCTTTAGCATGAGATGTGATATCCAACTCCTTCCCATTCCAATCCTGAGACCCTTCTGATAGCATGCGATGTTATATCTCAATGCCTCTAATACCAAACCTGAGATCCTACCTCTAACATGAAATGTGATATCCAACTCCTTCTCCTTCTAAACCTGGGAGCCTTCCTATAACATGAGATGTGATATCGAAGTGCTTCCCATTCCAATCCTGAGACCCTTCCTATAACATGAGATGTGATATCCAACTCCTTCCCATTCCAATCCTGAGACCCTTCCTATAGCATGAGATGTGATGTCTCAATGCTTCTAATACCAAATCTGAGATCCTTCCTATAACATGAGATGTGATATCCAACTCCTTCCCATTGCAATCTTGAGACCGTTTCTATAGCATGAGATGTGATATCTCAATGCTTATACCAAACCTGAGACCCTTCCTATAGCATGAGATGTGATATCCAAATCCTTCCCATTCCAATCGTGAGACCCTTCCTATAGCATGAGATGTGATATCTCAATGCCTCTAATACCAAACCTGAGATCCTACCTCTAAAATGAAATTTGATATGCAACTCCTTCCCCTTCCAAACCTGATAGCCTTCCTATAGCATGAGATGTGATATCCAAGTCCTTCCCATTCCAATCCTGATACCCTTCCTATAACATGAGATGTGATATTCAATTCCTTCCCATTCCAACCTGAGACCCTTCCTATAGCATGAGATGGGATATCCAACTCCTTCCAAATCCAATCCTGATACCCTTCCGATAGCATGAGATGTGATATCCCAATGCTTCTACAAAACCTGAGACCCATACCATGGCATGAGATGTGATATCAAACTCCTTCCCATTCCAATCCTGACACCCTTCCCATAGCTTGAGATGTGATATCCAACTCCTTCCCATTCCAATTCTGAGACCCGTCCTATACCATGGGACTTGATATCTCAATGCTTCTAATACCAAACCTGAGACCGGTCCTATAACATGAGATGTGATATCCAAATCCTTCCCCTTCCAAACCTGAGACCCTTCCTTTATCATTAGATGTGATATCCAAGTCGTTCCCATTCCAATCCTGAGACCCTTCCTATAGCATGAGATGTGATATCTCAATGCTTCTAATACCAAACCTGAGACCCTTGCTATAACATGAGATGTGATATTCAAGTCCTTCCCATTCCAATCCTGAGACCCTTCCTATAGCATGAGATGTGATATCTCAATGCTTCTAATACCAAACCTGAGACCCTTCCTATAATGAGATGGGATATCCAACTCCTTCCCATTCCAATCCTGAGACCCTTCCGATAGCAGAGATGTGATATCTCAATGCTTACACCAAACCTGAGACCCTTCCTATGGCATGAGATGTCAAATACAACTCCTTCCGATTCCAATCCTGAGACCCTTCCTATAGCATGAGATGTGATATCTCAATGCTTCTAATAATAAACCTGAGATCCTTCCTATAACATGAGATGTGATATCCAACTCCTTCCCATTCCAAACCTGAGACCCTTCCGATTGCATGAGATGTGATATCAAACTCCTTCCCATTCCAATCCTGAGATAGCTTGAGATGTGATATCCAACTCCTTCCCATTCCAATCCTGAGACCCTTCCTATACCATGAGATGTGATATCTCAATGCTTCTAATACCAAACCTGACACCCGTCCTAAAACATGAGATGTGAGATCCAAATCCTTCCCCTTCCAAACCTGAGATCTTTCCTTTAGCATGAGATGTGATATCCAACTCCTTCCCATTCCAATCCTGAGACCCTTCCTATAGCATGATATGTGATATCACAATTTTTCTAATACCAAACCTGAGATCCTTCCTATAACATGAGATGTGTATCTAACTCTTTCCCATTCCAAACCTGAGACCCTTCCTATAGCCCGAGATGTGATATCTTAATGCTTCTAAAACCAAACCTGAGAACCATCCAATAACATATGTGAAATCCAAATCCTTCCCTTTCCAAACCTGAGACCCTTCCGATAGCATTACATGTGATATCTCAATGCTTCTAAAACCAAACATGAGAACCATCCTATAACATGAGATGTGAAATCCAAATCCTTCCCTTTCCAAACCTTAGACCCTCCCTATAGCATGGGATGTGATATCTAAGTCCTTCCCATTCCTATCCTGAGACCCTTCCGATAGCAGAGATGTGATATCTCAATGCTTGGACCAAACCTGAGACCCTTCCTATGACATGAGATGTGATATCTCAATGCTTCTATCAAACCTGAGTCCCTTCCTTTAGCATGAGATGTGATATCCAACTCCTTCCCATTCCAATCCTGAGACCCTTCCTATAGCATGAGATGTGATATCTCAATGCTTCTATCAAACCTGAGTCCCTTCCTTTAGCATGAGATGTGATATCCAACTCCTTCCCATTCCAATCCTGAGACCCTTCCTATAGCATGAGATGTGATATTTCAAAGCTTCTAATACCAAACCTGGGACCCGTCCTATAACATGAGATATGATATCCAAATCCTTCCCCTTCCAAACCTGAGACCCTTCCTTTAGCATGAGATGTGATATCCAAATCCTTCCCATTCAAATCCTGAAACCCTTCCTATAGCATGAGATGTGATATCTCAATGTTTCTAATAAAAAACCTGAGACTCTTCCTATAGCAAGAGATGTGATATCCAAATCCTTCCCATTCCAATCCTGAGACCCTTCCTATAACATGAGATGTGATATCTCAATGCCTCTAATACCAAACCTGAGATTCTTCCTATAACATGAGATGTGATATCTCAATGCTTCTAATACCAAACTTGAGACCTTCCCTTTAGCATGAGATGTGATATCCGACTCCTTCCCATTCCAATCCTGAGACCCTTCTGATAGCATGAGAATGATATCTCAATGCCTCTAATACCAAACCAGAGATTCTTCCTATAACATGAGATGTGATATCTCAATGCTTCTAATACCAAACCTGAGACCTTCCCTTTAGCATGAGATGTGATATCCGACTCCTTCCCATTCCAATCCTGAGACCCTTCTGATAGCATGAGAATGATATCTCAATGCCTCTAATACCAAACCAGAGATTCTTCCTATAACATGAGATGTTATATCTCAATGCTTCTAATACCAATCCTGAGACCCTTCTGATAGCATGAGATGTGATATCTCAATGCTTCTAACACCAAACCTGAGACCCTTCCTATAACATAAGATGGGATATCCAACTCCTTCCCATTCCAATCCTGAGACCCTTCCGATAGCAGAGATGTGATATCTCAATGCTTATACCAAACCTGAGACCCTTCCTGTGGCATATGTGATATCCAACTCCTTCCCATTCCAAACATGAGACCCTTCCTATAGCAAGAGTGTAATATCCAACTCCTTCCCATTCCAATCCTGAGACCATTCCTATAGCATGAGATGTGATATCTCAATGCTTCTAATACCAAACCTGAGATCCTTCCTATGACATGAGATGTGATATCCAATTCCTCCCCATTCCAAACCTGAGAACCTTCCTACAGCATGCGATGTGATATCTCAATGCTTCTAATACCAAACCTGAGACCAGTCCTATAACATGAGATTGGATATCCAACTCCTTCCCCTTCCAAACCTGAGACCCTTCCTATAGCATGAGATGTGATATCCAACTTCTTCCCATTCCAATCCTGAGACCCTTCCTATAACATGAGATGTGATGTCTCAATGCTTCTAATACCAAACCTGAGATATTTCCTATAACATGAGATGTGATATCCAACTCCTTCCCATTCTAATCCTGAGACCCTTCCTATAGCATGAGATGTGCTATCTCAATGCTTATACCAAACCTGAGACCCTTCCTAAAGCTTGAGATGTGATATCCAACTCCTTCCCATTCCAATCCTGAGACCCTTCCTATACCATGAAATGTGATATCCAACTCCTTCCCATTCCAACCTGAGACCCTTCCTATAGCATGAGATGGGATATCCAACTCCTTCCAAATCCAATCCTGATACCCTTCCGATAGCATGAGATGTGATATCCCAATGCTTCTACAAAACCTGAGACCCATACCATGGCATGAGATGTGATATCCAATTCCTTCCCATTCCAACCTGAGACCCTTCCTATAGCATGAGATGGGATATCCAACTCCTTCCAAATCCAATCCTGATACCCTTCCGATAGCATGAGATGTGATATTCCAATGCTTCTACAAAACCTGAGACCCATACCATGGCATGAGATGTGATATCAAACTCCTTCCCATTTCAATCCTGACACCATTCCTATAGCTTGAGATGTGATATCCAACTCCTTCCCATTCCAATTCTGAGACCCGTCCTATACCATGGGACTTGATATCTCAATGCTTCTAATACCAAACCTGAGACCGGTCCTATAACATGAGATGTGATATCCAAATCCTTCCCCTTCCAAACCTTAGACCCTTGCTTTATCATGAGATGTGATCTCCAAGTCGTTCCCATTCCAATCCTGAGACCCTTCCTATAGCATGAGATGTGATATCTCAATGCTTCTAATACCAAACCTGAGACCCTTGCTATAACATGAGATGTGATATTCAAGTCCTTCCCATTCCAATCCTGAGACCCTTCCTATAGCATGAGATGTGATATCTCAATGCTTCTAATACCAAACCTGAGACCCTTCCTATAATGAGATGGGATATCCAACTCCTTCCCATTCCAATCCTGAGACCCTTCCTATAGCATGAGATGTGATATCTCAATGCCTCTAATACCAAACCTGAGATCCTACCTCTAAAATGAAATTTGATATGCAACTCCTTCCCCTTCCAAACCTGATAGCCTTCCTATAGCATGAGATGTGATATCCAAGTCCTTCCCATTCCAATCCTGATACCCTTCCTATAACATGAGATGTGATATTCAATTCCTTCCCATTCCAACCTGAGACCCTTCCTATAGCATGAGATGGGATATCCAACTCCTTCCAAATCCAATCCTGATACCCTTCCGATAGCATGAGATGTGATATCCCAATGCTTCTACAAAACCTGAGACCCATACCATGGCATGAGATGTGATATCAAACTCCTTCCCATTCCAATCCTGACACCCTTCCCATAGCTTGAGATGTGATATCCAACTCCTTCCCATTCCAATTCTGAGACCCGTCCTATACCATGGGACTTGATATCTCAATGCTTCTAATACCAAACCTGAGACCGGTCCTATAACATGAGATGTGATATCCAAATCCTTCCCCTTCCAAACCTTAGACCCTTCCTTTATCATTAGATGTGATATCCAAGTCGTTCCCATTCCAATCCTGAGACCCTTCCTATAGCATGAGATGTGATATCTCAATGCTTCTAATACCAAACCTGAGACCCTTGCTATAACATGAGATGTGATATTCAAGTCCTTCCCATTCCAATCCTGAGACCCTTCCTATAGCATGAGATGAGATATCTCAATGCTTCTAATACCAAACCAGAGACCCTTCCTATAATGAGATGGGATATCCAACTCCTTCCCATTCCAATCCTGAGACCCTTCCGATAGCAGAGATGTGATATCTCAATGCTTACACCAAACCTGAGACCCTTCCTATGGCATGAGATGTCAAATACAACTCCTTCCGATTCCAATCCTGAGACCCTTCCTATAGCATGAGATGTGATATCTCAATGCTTCTAATAATAAACCTGAGATCCTTCCTATAACATGAGATGTGATATCCAACTCCTTCCCATTCCAAACCTGAGACCCTTCCGATTGCATGAGATGTGATATCAAACTCCTTCCCATTCCAATCCTGAGATAGCTTGAGATGTGATATCCAACTCCTTCCCATTCCAATCCTGAGACCCTTCCTATACCATGAGATGTGATATCTCAATGCTTCTAATACCAAACCTGACACCCGTCCTAAAACATGTGATGTGAGATCCAAATCCTTCCCCTTCCAAACCTGAGATCTTTCCTTTAGCATGAGATGTGATATCCAACTCCTTCCCATTCCAATCCTGAGACCCTTCCTATAGCATGATATGTGATATCACAATTTTTCTAATACCAAACCTGAGATCCTTCCTATAACATGAGATGTGTATCTAACTCTTTCCCATTCCAAACCTGAGACCCTTCCTATAGCCCGAGATGTGATATCTTAATGCTTCTAAAACCAAACCTGAGAACCATCCAATAACATATGTGAAATCCAAATCCTTCCCTTTCCAAACCTGAGACCCTTCCGATAGCATTACATGTGATATCTCAATGCTTCTAAAACCAAACATGAGAACCATCCTATAACATGAGATGTGAAATCCAAATCCTTCCCTTTCCAAACCTTAGACCCTCCCTATAGCATGGGATGTGATATCTAAGTCCTTCCCATTCCTATCCTGAGACCCTTCCGATAGCAGAGATGTGATATCTCAATGCTTGGACCAAACCTGAGACCCTTCATATGACATGAGATGTGATATCCAACTCCTTCCCATTCCAATCCTGAGACCCTTCCTATAGCATGAGATGTGATATCTCAATGCTTCTATCAAACCTGAGTCCCTTCCTTTAGCATGAGAAGTGATATCCAACTCCTTCCCATTCCAATCCTGAGACCCTTCCTATAGCATGAGATGTGATATTTCAAAGCTTCTAATACCAAACCTGGGACCCGTCCTATAACATGAGATATGATATCCAAATCCTTCCCCTTCCAAACCTGAGACCCATCCTTTAGCATGAGATGTGATATCCAAATCCTTCCCATTCAAATCCTGAAACCCTTCCTATAGCATGAGATGTGATATCTCAATGTTTCTAATAAAAAACCTGAGACTCTTCCTATAGCAAGAGATGTGATATCCAAATCCTTCCCATTCCAATCCTGAGACCCTTCCTATAACATGAGATGTGATATCTCAATGCCTCTAATACCAAACCTGAGATTCTTCCTATAACATGAGATGTGATATCTCAATGCTTCTAATACCAAACCTGAGACCTTCCCTTTAGCATGAGATGTGATATCCGACTCCTTCCCATTCCAATCCTGAGACCCTTCTGATAGCATGAGAATGATATCTCAATGCCTCTAATACCAAACCAGAGATTCTTCCTATAACATGAGATGTGATATCTCAATGCTTCTAATACCAAACCTGAGACCTTCCCTTTAGCATGAGATGTGATATCCGACTCCTTCCCATTCCAATCCTGAGACCCTTCTGATAGCATGAGAATGATATCTCAATGCCTCTAATACCAAACCAGAGATTCTTCCTATAACATGAGATGTTATATCTCAATGCTTCTAATACCAATCCTGAGACCCTTCTGATAGCATGAGATGTGATATCTCAATGCTTCTAACACCAAACCTGAGACCCTTCCTATAACATAAGATGGGATATCCAACTCCTTCCCATTCCAATCCTGAGACCCTTCCGATAGCAGAGATGTGATATCTCAATGCTTATACCAAACCTGAGACCCTTCCTGTGGCATATGTGATATCCAACTCCTTTCCATTCCAAACATGAGACCCTTCCTATAGCAAGAGTGTAATATCCAACTCCTTCCCATTCCAATCCTGAGACCATTCCTATAGCATGAGATGTGATATCTCAATGCTTCTAATACCAAACCTGAGATCCTTCCTATGACATGAGATGTGATATCCAATTCCTCCCCATTCCAAACCTGAGAACCTTCCTACAGCATGCGATGTGATATCTCAATGCTTCTAATACCAAACTTGAGACCAGTCCTATAACATGAGATTGGATATCCAACTCCTTCCCCTTCCAAACCTGAGACCCTTCCTATAGCATGAGATGTGACATCCAACTTCTTCCCATTCCAATCCTGAGACCCTTCCTATAACATGAGATGTGATGTCTCAATGCTTCTAATACCAAACCTGAGATATTTCCTATAACATGAGATGTGATATCCAACTCCTTCCCATTCTAATCCTGAGACCCTTCCTATAGCATGAGATGTGCTATCTCAATGCTTATACCAAACCTGAGACCCTTCCTAAAGCTTGAGATGTGATATCCAACTCCTTCCCATTCCAATCCTGAGACCCTTCCTATAACATGAAATGTGATATCCAACTCCTTCCCATTCCAACCTGAGACCCTTCCTATAGCATGAGATGGGATATCCAACTCCTTCCAAATCCAATCCTGATACCCTTCTGATAGCATGAGATGTGATATCCCAATGCTTCTACAAAACCTGAGACCCATACCATGGCATGAGATGTGATATCCAAGTCCTTCCCATTCCAATCCTGATACCCTTCCTATAACATGAGATGTGATATCCAATTCCTTCCCATTCCAACCTGAGACCCTTCCTATAGCATGAGATGGGATATCCAACTCCTTCCAAATCCAATCCTGATACCCTTCCGATAGCATGAGATGTGATATTCCAATGCTTCTACAAAACCTGACTCCCATACCATGGCATGAGATGTGATATCAAACTCCTTCCCATTCCAATCCTGACACCATTCCTATAGCTTGAGATGTGATATCCAACTCCTTCCCATTCCAATTCTGAGACCCGTCCTATACCATGGGACTTGATATCTCAATGCTTCTAATACCAAACCTGAGACCGGTCCTATAACATGAGATGTGATATCCAAATCCTTCCCCTTCCAAACCTTAGACCCTTCCTTTATCATGAGATGTGATATCCAAGTCGTTCCCATTCCAATCTTGAGACCCTTCCTATAGCATGAGATGTGATATCTCAATGCTTCTAATACCAAACCTGAGACCCTTGCTATAACATGAGATGTGATATTCAAGTCCTTCCCATTCCAATCCTGAGACCCTTCCTATAGCATGAGATGTGATATCTCAATGCTTATAATACCAAACCTGAGACCCTTCCTATAATGAGATGGGATATCCAACTCCTTCCCATTCCAATCCTGAGACCCTTCCGATAGCAGAGATGTGATATCTCAATGCTTATACCAAACCTGAGACCCTTCCTATGGCATGAGATGTCAAATACAACTCCTTCCGATTCCAATCCTGAGACCCTTCCTATAGCATGAGATGTGATATCTCAATGCTTCTAATAATAAACCTGAGATCCTTCCTATAACATGAGATGTGATATCCAACTCCTTCCCATTCCAAACCTGAGACCCTTCCGATTGCATGAGATGTGATATCAAACTCCTTCCCATTCCAATCCTGAGATAGCTTGAGATGTGATATCCAACTCCTTCCCATTCCAATCCTGAGACCCTTCCTATACCATGAGATGTGATATCTCAATGCTTCTAATACCAAACCTGACACCCGTCCTAAAACATGAGATGTGAGATCCAAATCCTTCCCGTTCCAAACCTGAGATCTTCCCTTTAGCATGAGATGTGATATCCAACTCCTTCCCATTCCAATCCTGAGACCCTTCCTATAGCATGATATGTGATATCACAATTTTTCTAATACCAAACCTGAGATCCTTCCTATAACATGAGATGTGTATCCAACTCCTTCCCATTCCAAACCTGAGACCCTTCCTATAGCCTGAGATGTGATATCTTAATGCTTCTAAAACCAAACTTGAGAACCATCCAATAACATATGTGAAATCAAAATCCTTCCCTTTCCAAACCTGAGACCCTTCCGATAGCATTACATGTGATATCTCAATGCTTCTAAAACCAAACATGAGAACCATCCTATAACATGAGATGTGAAATCCAAATCCTTCCATTTCCAAACCTGAGACCCTCCCTATAGCATGGGATGTGATATCTAAGTCCTTCCCATTCCTATCCTGAGACCCTTCCGATAGCAGAGATGTGATATCTCAATGCTTGGACCAAACCTGAGACCCTTCCTATGACATGAGATGTGATATCCAACTCCTTCCCATTCCAATCCTGAGACCCTTCCTATAGCATGAGATGTGATATCTCAATGCTTCTATCAAACCTGAGTCCCTTCCTTTAGCATGAGATGTGATATCCAACTCCTTCCCATTCCAATCCTGAGACCCTTCCTATAGCATGAGATGTGATGTTTCAAAGCTTCTAATACCAAACTTGGGACCCGTCCTATAACATGAGATATGATATCCAAATCCTTCCCCTTCCAAACCTGAGACCCTTCCTTTAGCATGAGATGTGATATCCAAATCCGTCCCATTCCAATCCTGAAACCCTTCCTATAGCATGAGATGTGATATCTCAATGTTTCTAATAAAAAACCTGAGACTCTTCCTATAGCAAGAGATGTGATATCCAAATCCTTCCCATTCCAATCCTGAGACCCTTCTGATAGCATGAGATGTGATATCTCAATGCCTCTAATACCAAACCAGAGATTCTTCCTATAACATGAGATGTGATATCTCAATGCTTCTAATACCAAACCTGAGACCCTCCCTTTATCATGAGATGTGATATCCGACTCCTTCCCATTCCAATCCTGAGTCCCTTCTGATAGCATGAGATGTGATATCTCAATGCTTCTAACACCAAACCTGAGACCCTTCCTATAACATAAGATGGGATATCCAACTCCTTCCCATTCCAATCCTGAGACCCTTCCGATAGCAGAGATGTGATATCTCAATGCTTATACCAAACCTGAGACCCTTCCTGTGGCATATGTGATATCCAACTCCTTCCCATTCCAAACATGAGACCCTTCCTATAGCAAGAGTGTAATATCCAACTCCTTCCCATTCCAATCCTGAGACCATTCCTATAGCATGAGATGTGATATCTCAATGCTTCTAATACCAAACTGAGATCCTTCCTATGACATGAGATGTGATATCCAATTCCTCCCCATTCCAAACCTGAGAACCTTCCTACAGCATGCGATGTGATATCTCAATGCTTCTAATACCAAACCTGAGACCAGTCCTATAACATGAGATTGGATATCCAACTTCTTCCCCTTCCAAACCTGAGACCCTTCCTATAGCATGAGATGTGATATCCAACTTCTTCCCATTCCAATCCTGAGACCCTTCCTATAACATGAGATGTGATGTCTCAATGCTTCTAATACCAAACCTGAGATCTTTCCTATAACATGAGATGTGATATCCAACTCCTTCCCATTCCAATCCTGAGACCCTTCCTATAGCATGAGATGTGCTATCCCAATGCTTATACCAAACCTGAGACCCTTCCTAAAGCTTGAGATGTGATATCCAACTCCTTCCCATTCCAATACTGAGACCCTTCCTATAACATGAAATGTGATATCCAACTCCTTCCCATTCCAACCTGAGACCCTTCCTATAGCATGAGATGGGATATCCAACTCCTTCCAAATCCAATACTGATACCCTTCCAATAGCATGAGATGTGATATCCCAATGCTGCTACCAAACCTGAGAACCATACTATGGCATGAGATGTGATATCAAACTCCTTCCAATTCCAATCCTGAGACTCTTCCTATAGCTTGAGATGTGATATCCGAAATCCTTCCCATTCCAATTCTGAGACCCTTCCTATACCATGAGACTTGATATCTCAATGCTTCTAATACCAAACCTGAGACCCGTTCTATAACATGAGATGTGATATCCAAATCTTTCCCCTTCCAAACCTTAGACCCTTCCTTTATCATGAGATGGGATATCCAACTCCTTTCCATTCCAATCCTGAGACCCTTCCGATAGCAGAGATGTGATATCTCAATGCTTATACCAATCCTGAGACCCTTCCTATGGCCTGAGATGTCATATACAACTCCTTCCCAATCCAATCCTGAGACCCTTCCTATAGCATGAGATGTGATATCTCAATGCTTATACCAAATCTGAGACCCTTCCTATAGCATGAGATGTGATATCCAACTCCTTCCCATTCCAATCCTGAGACCCTTCCTATAGCATGAGATGTGATGTCTCAATGCTTCTAATACCAAACCTGAGATCCTTCCTATAACATGAGATGTGATATCCAACTCCTTCCCATTCCAATCCTGAGACCCTTCCTATAGCATGAGATGTGATGTCTCAATGCTTCTAATACCAAACCTGAGAACCTTCCTACAGCATGCGATGTGATATCTCAATGCTTCTAATACCAAACCTGAGACCAGTCCTATAACATGAGATTGGATATCCAACTCCTTCCCCTTCCAAACCTGAGACCCTTCCTATAGCATGAGATGTGATATCCAACTTCTTCCCATTCCAATCCTGAGACCCTTCCTATAACATGAGATGTGATGTCTCAATGCTTCTAATACCAAACCTGAGATCTTTCCTATAACATGAGATGTAATATCCAACTCCTTCCCATTCCAATCCTGAGACCCTTCCTATAGCATGAGATGTGCTATCGCAATGCTTATACCAAACCTGAGACCCTTCCTAAAGCTTGAGATGTGATATCCAACTCCTTCCCATTCCAATCCTGAGACCCTTCCTATAGCATGATATGTGATATCTCAATGCCTCTAATACCAAACCTGAGATCCCTCCTCTAACATGAAATGTGATATCGAACTCCTTCCCTTTCCAAACCTGAGAGCCTACCTATAGCATGAGATGTGATATCCAAGTCCTTCCCATTCCAATCCTTAGACCCTTCCTACAGCATGCAATATGATATCTCAATGATTCTAATAACAAACCTGAGACCCGTCCTATAACATGAGATGGGATATCCAACACCTTCCCATTCCAATCCTGAGACACTTCCGATAGCAGAGATGTGATATCTCAATGCTTATAACAAACCTGAGACCCTTCCTATAACATGAGATGTGATATCCAACTCCTTCCCGTTTCAAACCTGAGACCCTTCCTATAGCATATGTGATATCCAACTCCTTCCCATTCCAAACATGAGACCCTTCCTATAGCAAGAATGTAATATCCAACTCCTTCCCATTCCAATCCTGAGACCATTCCTATAGCATGAGATGTGATATCTCAATGCTTCTAATACCAAACCTGAGATCCTTCCTATGACATGAGATGTGATATCCAATTCCTCCCCATTCCAAACCTGAGAACCTTCCTACAGCATGCGATGTGATATCTCAATGCTTCTAATACCAAACCTGAGACCAGTCCTATAACATGAGATTGGATATCCAACTCCTTCCCCTTCCAAACCTGAGACCCTTCCTATAGCATGAGATGTGATATCCAACTTCTTCCCATTCCAATCCTGAGACCCTTCCTATAACATGAGATGTGATGTCTCAATGCTTCTAATACCAAACCTGAGATCTTTCCTATAACATGAGATGTGATATCCAACTCCTTCCCATTCCAATCCTGAGACCCTTCCTATAGCATGAGATGTGCTATCTCAATGCTTATACCAAACCTGAGACCCTTCCTAAAGCTTGAGATGTGATATCCAACTCCTTCCCATTCCAATCCTGAGACCCTTCCTATAACATGAAATGTGATATCCAACTCCTTCCCATTCCAACCTGAGACCCTTCCTATAGCATGAGATGGGATATCCAACTCCTTCCAAATCCAATACTGATACCCTTCCAATAGCATGAGATGTGATATCCCAATGCTTCTACCAAACCTGAGAACCATACTATGGCATGAGATGTGATATCAAACTCCTTCCCATTCCAATCCTGAGACTCTTCCTATAGCTTGAGATGTGATATCCGAAATCCTTCCCATTCCAATTCTGAGACCCTTCCTATACCATGAGACTTGATATCTCAATGCTTCTAATACCAAACCTGAGACCCGTCCTATAACATGAGATGTGATATCCAAATCTTTCCCCTTCCAAACCTTAGACCCTTCCTTTATCATGAGATGTGATATCCAACTCCTTCCCATTCCAATCCTGAGACCCTTCCGATATCATGAGATTTGTTATCTCAATGCTTCTAATATCAAAATTGAGACCCGTCCTATAACATGAGATGTGATATCCAAATCTTTCCCCTTCCAAACCTTAGACCCTTCCTTTATCATGAGATGGGATATCCAACTCCTTCCCATTCCAATCCTGAGACCCTTCCGATAGCAGAGATGTGATATCTCAATGCTTATACCAATCCTGAGACCCTTCCTATGGCCTGAGATGTCATATACAACTCCTTCCCAATCCAATCCTGAGACCCTTCCTATAGCATGAGATGTGATATCTCAATGCTTATACCAAATCTGAGACCCTTCCTATAGCATGAGATGTGATATCCAACTCCTTCCCATTCCAATCCTGAGACCCTTCCTATAGCATGAGATGTGATGTCTCAATGCTTCTAATACCAAACCTGAGAACCTTCCAACAGCATGCGATGTGATATCTCAATGCTTCTAATACCAAACCTGAGACCAGTCCTATAACATGAGATTGGATATCCAACTCCTTCCCTTTCCAAACCTGAGACCCTTCCTATAGCATGAGATGTGATATCCAACTTCTTCCCATTCCAATCCTGAGACCCTTCCTATAACATGAGATGTGATGTCTCAATGCTTCTAATACCAAACCTGAGATCTTTCCTATAACATGAGATGTAATATCCAACTCCTTCCCATTCCAATCCTGAGACCCTTCCTATAGCATGAGATGTGCTATCTCAATGCTTATACCAAACCTGAGACCCTTCCTAAAGCTTGAGATGTGATATCCAACTCCTTCCCATTCCAATCCTGAGACCCTTCCTATAGCATGATATGTGATATCTCAAGGCCTCTAATACCAAACCTGAGATCCTTCCTCTAACATGAAATGTGATATCCAACTCCTTCCCCTTCCAAACCTGAGAGCCTTCCTATAGCATGAGATATGATATCCAAGTCCTTCCCATTCCAATCCTGAGACCCTTCCTATAACATGAAATGTGATATCCAACTCCTTCCCATTCCAACCTGAGACCCTTCCTATAGCATGAGATGGGATATCCAACTCCTTCCAAATCCAATACTGATACCCTTCCAATAGCATGAGATGTGATATCCCAATGCTTCTACCAAACCTGAGACCCATACTATGGCATGAGATGTGATATCAAACTCCTTCCCATTCCAATCTTGAGACTCTTCCTATAGCTTGAGATGTGATATCCAACTCCTTCCCATTCCAATTCTGAGACCCTTCCTATGCCATGAGACTTGATATCTCAATGCTTCTAATACCAAACCTGAGACCCGTCCTATAACATGAGCTGTGATATCCAAATCTTTCCCCTTCCAAACCTTAGACCCTTCCTTTATCATGAGATGTGATATCCAACTCCTTCCCATTCCAATCCTGAGACCCTTCCGATATCATGAGATTTGTTATCTCAATGCTTCTAATATCAAACTTGAGACCCTCCCTATAGCATGAGATGTGACATCCAAGTCCTCCCCATTCCAATCCTGAGACCCTTCCTATATCATGAGATGTGATATCTCAATGCTTATACCAAATCTGAGACCCTTCCTATAGCATGAGATGTGATATCCAACTCCTTCCCATTCCAATCCTGAGACCCTTCCTATAGCATGAGATGTGATGTCTCAATGCTTCTGATACCAAACCTGAGATCCTTCCTATAACATGAGATGTGATATCCAACTCCTTCCCATTCCAATCCTGAGACCCTTCCTATAGCATGAGATGTGATGTCTCAATGCTTCTAATACCAAACCTGAGAACCTTCCTACAGCATGCGATGTGATATCTCAATGCTTCTAATACCAAACCTGAGACCAGTCCTATAACATGAGATTGGATATCCAACTCCTTCCCCTTCCAAACCTGAGACCCTTCCTATAGCATGAGATGTGATATCCAACTTCTTCCCATTCCAATCCTGAGACCCTTCCTATAACATGAGATGTGATGTCTCAATGCTTCTAATACCAAACCTGAGATCTTTCCTATAACATGAGATGTAATATCCAACTCCTTCCCATTCCAATCCTGAGACCCTTCCTATAGCATGAGATGTGCTATCGCAATGCTTATACCAAACCTGAGACCCTTCCTAAAGCTTGAGATGTGATATCCAACTCCTTCCCATTCCAATCCTGAGACCCTTCCTATAGCATGATATGTGATATCTCAATGCCTCTAATACCAAACCTGAGATCCCTCCTCTAACATGAAATGTGATATCGAACTCCTTCCCTTTCCAAACCTGAGAGCCTACCTATAGCATGAGATGTGATATCCAAGTCCTTCCCATTCCAATCCTTAGACCCTTCCTACAGCATGCAATATGATATCTCAATGATTCTAATAACAAACCTGAGACCCGTCCTATAACATGAGATGGGATATCCAACACCTTCCCATTCCAATCCTGAGACACTTCCGATAGCAGAGATGTGATATCTCAATGCTTATAACAAACCTGAGACCCTTCCTATAACATGAGATGTGATATCCAACTCCTTCCCGTTTCAAACCTGAGACCCTTCCTATAGCATATGTGATATCCAACTCCTTCCCATTCCAAACATGAGACCCTTCCTATAGCAAGAATGTAATATCCAACTCCTTCCCATTCCAATCCTGAGACCATTCCTATAGCATGAGATGTGATATCTCAATGCTTCTAATACCAAACCTGAGATCCTTCCTATGACATGAGATGTGATATCCAATTCCTCCCCATTCCAAACCTGAGAACCTTCCTACAGCATGCGATGTGATATCTCAATGCTTCTAATACCAAACCTGAGACCAGTCCTATAACATGAGATTGGATATCCAACTCCTTCCCCTTCCAAACCTGAGACCCTTCCTATAGCATGAGATGTGATATCCAACTTCTTCCCATTCCAATCCTGAGACCCTTCCTATAACATGAGATGTGATGTCTCAATGCTTCTAATACCAAACCTGAGATCTTTCCTATAACATGAGATGTGACATCCAACTCCTTCCCATTCCAATCCTGAGACCCTTCCTATAGCATGAGATGTGCTATCTCAATGCTTATACCAAACCTGAGACCCTTCCTAAAGCTTGAGATGTGATATCCAACTCCTTCCCATTCCAATCCTGAGACCCTTCCTATAACATGAAATGTGATATCCAACTCCTTCCCATTCCAACCTGAGACCCTTCCTATAGCATGAGATGGGATATCCAACTCCTTCCAAATCCAATACTGATACCCTTCCAATAGCATGAGATGTGATATCCCAATGCTTCTACCAAACCTGAGAACCATACTATGGCATGAGATGTGATATCAAACTCCTTCCCATTCCAATCCTGAGACTCTTCCTATAGCTTGAGATGTGATATCCGAAATCCTTCCCATTCCAATTCTGAGACCCTTCCTATACCATGAGACTTGATATCTCAATGCTTCTAATACCAAACCTGAGACCCGTCCTATAACATGAGATGTGATATCCAAATCTTTCCCCTTCCAAACCTTAGACCCTTCCTTTATCATGAGATGTGATATCCAACTCCTTCCCATTCCAATCCTGAGACCCTTCCGATATCATGAGATTTGTTATCTCAATGCTTCTAATATCAAAATTGAGACCCGTCCTATAACATGAGATGTGATATCCAAATCTTTCCCCTTCCAAACCTTAGACCCTTCCTTTATCATGAGATGGGATATCCAACTCCTTCCCATTCCAATCCTGAGTCCCTTCCGATAGCAGAGATGTGATATCTCAATGCTTATACCAATCCTGAGACCCTTCCTATGGCCTGAGATGTCATATACAACTCCTTCCCAATCCAATCCTGAGACCCTTCCTATAGCATGAGATGTGATATCTCAATGCTTATACCAAATCTGAGACCCTTCCTATAGCATGAGATGTGATATCCAACTCCTTCCCATTCCAATCCTGAGACCCTTCCTATAGCATGAGATGTGATGTCTCAATGCTTCTAATACCAAACCTGAGATCCTTTCTATAACATGAGATGTGATATCTAACTCCTTCCCATTCCAATCCTGAGACCCTTCCTATAGCATGAGATGTGATGTCTCAATGCTTCTAATACCAAACCTGAGTACCTTCCTACAGCATGCGATGTGATATCTCAATGCTTCTAATACCAAACCTGAGACCAGTCCTATAACATGAGATTGGATATCCAACTCCTTCCCTTTCCAAACCTGAGACCCTTCCTATAGCATGAGATGTGATATCCAACTTCTTCCCATTCCAATCCTGAGACCCTTCCTATAACATGAGATGTGATGTCTCAATGCTTCTAATACCAAACCTGAGATCTTTCCTATAACATGAGATGTAATATCCAACTCCTTCCCATTCCAATCCTGAGACCCTTCCTATAGCATGAGATGTGCTATCTCAATGCTTATACCAAACCTGAGACCCTTCCTAAAGCTTGAGATGTGATATCCAACTCCTTCCCATTCCAATCCTGAGACCCTTCCTATAGCATGATATGTGATATCTCAAGGCCTCTAATACCAAACCTGAGATCCTTCCTCTAACATGAAATGTGATATCCAACTCCTTCCCCTTCCAAACCTGAGAGCCTTCCTATAGCATGAGATATGATATCCAAGTCCTTCCCATTCCAATCCTGAGACCCTTCCTATAACATGAAATGTGATATCCAACTCCTTCCCATTCCAACCTGAGACCCTTCCTATAGCATGAGATGGGATATCCAACTCCTTCCAAATCCAATACTGATACCCTTCCAATAGCATGAGATGTGATATCCCAATGCTTCTACCAAACCTGAGACCCATACTATGGCATGAGATGTGATATCAAACTCCTTCCCATTCCAATCTTGAGACTCTTCCTATAGCTTGAGATGTGATATCCAACTCCTTCCCATTCCAATTCTGAGACCCTTCCTATGCCATGAGACTTGATATCTCAATGCTTCTAATACCAAACCTGAGACCCGTCCTATAACATGAGCTGTGATATCCAAATCTTTCCCCTTCCAAACCTTAGACCCTTCCTTTATCATGAGATGTGATATTCAACTCCTTCCCATTCCAATCCTGAGACCCTTCCGATATCATGAGATTTGTTATCTCAATGCTTCTAATATCAAACTTGAGACCCTCCCTATAGCATGAGATGTGACATCCAAGTCCTCCCCATTCCAATCCTGAGACCCTTCCTATATCATGAGATGTGATATCTCAATGCTTATACCAAATCTGAGACCCTTCCTATAGCATGAGATGTGATATCCAACTCCTTCCCATTCCAATCCTGAGACCCTTCCTATAGCATGAGATGTGATGTCTCAATGCTTCTAATACCAAACCTGAGATCCTTCCTATAACATGAGATGTGATATCCAACTCCTTCCCATTCCAATCCTGAGACCCTTCCTATAGCATGAGATGTGATGTCTCAATGCTTCTAATACCAAACCTGAGAACCTTCCTACAGCATGCGATGTGATATCTCAATGCTTCTAATACCAAACCTGAGACCAGTCCTATAACATGAGATTGGATATCCAACTCCTTCCCCTTCCAAACCTGAGACCCTTCCGATAGCATTACATGTGATATCTCAATGCTTCTAAAATCAAACATGAGAACCATCCTATAACATGAGATGTGAAATCCAAATCCTTCCATTTCCAAACCTGAGACCCTCCCTATAGCATGGGATGTGATATCTAAGTCCTTCCCATTCCTATCCTGAGACCCTTCCGATAGCAGAGATGTGATATCTCAATGCTTGGACCAAACCTGAGACCCTTCCTATGACATGAGATGTGATATCCAACTCCTTCCCATTCCAATCCTGAGACCCTTCCTATAGCATGAGATGTGATATCTCAATGCTTCTATCAAACCTGAGTCCCTTCCTTTAGCATGAGATGTGATATCCAACTCCTTCCCATTCCAATCCTGAGACCCTTCCTATAGCATGAGATGTGATGTTTCAAAGCTTCTAATACCAAACTTGGGACCCGTCCTATAACATGAGATATGATATCCAAATCCTTCCCCTTCCAAACCTGAGACCCTTCCTTTAGCATGAGATGTGATATCCAAATCCGTCCCATTCCAATCCTGAAACCCTTCCTATAGCATGAGATGTGATATCTCAATGTTTCTAATAAAAAACCTGAGACTCTTCCTATAGCAAGAGATGTGATATCCAAATCCTTCCCATTCCAATCCTGAGACCCTTCTGATAGCATGAGATGTGATATCTCAATGCCTCTAATACCAAACCAGAGATTCTTCCTATAACATGAGATGTGATATCTCAATGCTTCTAATACCAAACCTGAGACCCTCCCTTTATCATGAGATGTGATATCCGACTCCTTCCCATTCCAATCCTGAGTCCCTTCTGATAGCATGAGATGTGATATCTCAATGCTTCTAACACCAAACCTGAGACCCTTCCTATAACATAAGATGGGATATCCAACTCCTTCCCATTCCAATCCTGAGACCCTTCCGATAGCAGAGATGTGATATCTCAATGCTTATACCAAACCTGAGACCCTTCCTGTGGCATATGTGATATCCAACTCCTTCCCATTCCAAACATGAGACCCTTCCTATAGCAAGAGTGTAATATCCAACTCCTTCCCATTCCAATCCTGAGACCATTCCTATAGCATGAGATGTGATATCTCAATGCTTCTAATACCAAACTGAGATCCTTCCTATGACATGAGATGTGATATCCAATTCCTCCCCATTCCAAACCTGAGAACCTTCCTACAGCATGCGATGTGATATCTCAATGCTTCTAATACCAAACCTGAGACCAGTCCTATAGCATGAGATTGGATATCCAACTCCTTCCCCTTCCAAACCTGAGACCCTTCCTATAGCATGAGATGTGATATCCAACTTCTTCCCATTCCAATCCTGAGACCCTTCCTATAACATGAGATGTGATGTCTCAATGCTTCTAATACCAAACCTGAGATCTTTCCTATAACATGAGATGTGATATCCAACTCCTTCCCATTCCAATCCTGAGACCCTTCCTATAGCATGAGATGTGCTATCCCAATGCTTATACCAAACCTGAGACCCTTCCTAAAGCTTGAGATGTGATATCCAACTCCTTCCCATTCCAATACTGAGACCCTTCCTATAACATGAAATGTGATATCCAACTCCTTCCCATTCCAACCTGAGACCCTTCCTATAGCATGAGATGGGATATCCAACTCCTTCCAAATCCAATACTGATACCCTTCCAATAGCATGAGATGTGATATCCCAATGCTGCTACCAAACCTGAGAACCATACTATGGCATGAGATGTGATATCAAACTCCTTCCAATTCCAATCCTGAGACTCTTCCTATAGCTTGAGATGTGATATCCGAAATCCTTCCCATTCCAATTCTGAGACCCTTCCTATACCATGAGACTTGATATCTCAATGCTTCTAATACCAAACCTGAGACCCGTTCTATAACATGAGATGTGATATCCAAATCTTTCCCCTTCCAAACCTTAGACCCTTCCTTTATCATGAGATGGGATATCCAACTCCTTTCCATTCCAATCCTGAGACCCTTCCGATAGCAGAGATGTGATATCTCAATGCTTATACCAATCCTGAGACCCTTCCTATGGCCTGAGATGTCATATACAACTCCTTCCCAATCCAATCCTGAGACCCTTCCTATAGCATGAGATGTGATATCTCAATGCTTATACCAAATCTGAGACCCTTCCTATAGCATGAGATGTGATATCCAACTCCTTCCCATTCCAATCCTGAGACCCTTCCTATAGCATGAGATGTGATGTCTCAATACTTCTAATACCAAACCTGAGATCCTTCCTATAACATGAGATGTGATATCCAACTCCTTCCCATTCCAATCCTGAGACCCTTCCTATAGCATGAGATGTGATGTCTCAATGCTTCTAATACCAAACCTGAGAACCTTCCTACAGCATGCGATGTGATATCTCAATGCTTCTAATACCAAACCTGAGACCAGTCCTATAACATGAGATTGGATATCCAACTCCTTCCCCTTCCAAACCTGAGACCCTTCCTATAGCATGAGATGTGATATCCAACTTCTTCCCATTCCAATCCTGAGACCCTTCCTATAACATGAGATGTGATGTCTCAATGCTTCTAATACCAAACCTGAGAACTTTCCTATAACATGAGATGTAATATCCAACTCCTTCCCATTCCAATCCTGAGACCCTTCCTATAGCATGAGATGTGCTATCTCAATGCTTATACCAAACCTGAGACCCTTCCTAAAGCTTGAGATGTGATATCTCAATGCTTCTAATATCAAACTTGAGACCCTCCCTATAGCATGAGATGTGATACCCAAGTCCTTCCCATTCCAATCCTGAGACACTTCCTATAGCATGAGATGTGATACCTCAATGCTTCTAATATCAAACTTGAGACCCTCCCTATAGCATGAGATGTGATACCCAAGTCCTTCCCATTCCAATCCTGAGACACTTCCTATAGCATGAGATGTGATATCTCAATGCTTCTAATACCAAACCTGAGATCTTTCCTATAACATGAGATGTAATATCCAACTCCTTCCCATTCCAATCCTGAGACCCTTCCTATAGCATGAGATGTGCTATCTCAATGCTTATACCAAACCTGAGACCCTTCCTAAAGCTTGAGATGTGATATCCAACTCCTTCCCATTCCAATCCTGAGACCCTTCCTATAGCATGAGATGTGATATCTCAATGCTTCTAATACCAAACCTGAGATCCTTCCTATGACATGAGATGTGATATCCAATTCCTCCCCATTCCAAACCTGAGAACCTTCCTACAGCATGCGATGTGATATCTCAATGCTTCTAATACCAAACCTGAGACCAGTCCTATAACATGAGATTGGATATCCAACTCCTTCCCCTTCCAAACCTGAGACCCTTCCTATAGCATGAGATGTGATATCCAACTTCTTCCCATTCCAATCCTGAGACCCTTCCTATAACATGAGATGTGATGTCTCAATGCTTCTAATACCAAACCTGAGATATTTCCTATAACATGAGATGTGATATCCAACTCCTTCCCATTCTAATTCTGAGACCCTTCCTATAGCATGAGATGTGCTATCTCAATGCTTATACCAAACCTGAGACCCTTCCTAAAGCTTGAGATGTGATATCCAACTCCTTCCCATTCCAATCCTGAGACCCTTCCTATAACATGAAATGTGATATCCAACTCCTTCCCATTCCAACCTGAGACCCTTCCTATAGCATGAGATGGGATATCCAACTCCTTCCAAATCCAATCCTGATACCCTTCTGATAGCATGAGATGTGATATCCCAATGCTTCTACAAAACCTGAGACCCATACCATGGCATGAGATGTGATATCCAAGTCCTTCCCATTCCAATCCTGATACCCTTCCTATAACATGAGATGTGATATCCAATTCCTTCCCATTCCAACCTGAGACCCTTCCTATAGCATGAGATGGGATATCCAACTCCTTCCAAATCCAATCCTGATACCCTTCCGATAGCATGAGATGTGATATTCCAATGCTTCTACAAAACCTGACTCCCATACCATGGCATGAGATGTGATATCAAACTCCTTCCCATTCCAATCCTGACACCATTCCTATAGCTTGAGATGTGATATCCAACTCCTTCCCATTCCAATTCTGAGACCCGTCCTATACCATGGGACTTGATATCTCAATGCTTCTAATACCAAACCTGAGACCGGTCCTATAACATGAGATGTGATATCCAAATCCTTCCCCTTCCAAACCTTAGACCCTTCCTTTATCATGAGATGTGATATCCAAGTCGTTCCCATTCCAATCTTGAGACCCTTCTTATAGCATGAGATGTGATATCTCAATGCTTCTAATACCAAACCTGAGACCCTTGCTATAACATGAGATGTGATATTCAAGTCCTTCCCATTCCAATCCTGAGACCCTTCCTATAGCATGAGATGTGATATCTCAATGCTTCTAATACCAAACCTGAGACCCTTCCTATAATGAGATGGGATATCCAACTCCTTCCCATTCCAATCCTGAGACCCTTCCGATAGCAGAGATGTGATATCTCAATGCTTATACCAAACCTGAGACCCTTCCTATGGCATGAGATGTCAAATACAACTCCTTCCGATTCCAATCCTGAGACCCTTCCTATAGCATGAGATGTGATATCTCAATGCTTCTAATAATAAACCTGAGATCCTTCCTATAACATGAGATGTGATATCCAACTCCTTCCCATTCCAAACCTGAGACCCTTCCGATTGCATGAGATGTGATATCAAACTCCTTCCCATTCCAATCCTGAGATAGCTTGAGATGTGATATCCAACTCCTTCCTATTCCAATCCTGAGACCCTTCCTATACCATGAGATGTGATATCTCAATGCTTCTAATACCAAACCTGACACCCGTCCTAAAACATGAGATGTGAGATCCAAATCCTTCCCGTTCCAAACCTGAGATCTTCCCTTTAGCATGAGATGTGATATCCAACTCCTTCCCATTCCAACCTGAGACCCTTCCTATAGCATGAGATGGGATATCCAACTCCTTCCACATCCAATACTGATACCCTTCCAATAGCATGAGATGTGATATCCCAATGCTTCTACCAAACCTGAGAACCATACTATGGCATGAGATGTGATATCAAACTCCTTCCCATTCCAATCCTGAGACTCTTCCTATAGCTTGAGATGTGATATCCAAATCCTTCCCATTCCAATTCTGAGACCCTTCCTATACCATGAGACTTGATATCTCAATGCTTCTAATACCAAACCTGAGACCCGTCCTATAACATGAGATGTGATATCCAAATCTTTCCCCTTCCAAACCTTAGACCCTTCCTTTATCATGAGATGTGATATCCAACTCCTTCCCATTCCAATCCTGAGACTCTTCCAATATCATGAGATTTGTTATCTCAATGCTTCTAATATCAAAATTGAGACCCGTCCTATAACATGAGATGTGATATCCAAATCTTTCCCCTTCCAAACCTTAGACCCTTCCTTTATCATGAGATGGGATATCCAACTCCTTCCCATTCCAATCCTGAGACCCTTCCGATAGCAGAGATGTGATATCTCAATGCTTATACCAATCCTGAGACCCTTCCTATGGCCTGAGATGTCATATACAACTCCTTCCCAATCCAATCCTGAGACCCTTCCTATATCATGAGATGTGATATCTCAATGCTTATACCAAATCTGAGACCCTTCCTATAGCATGAGATGTGATATCCAACTCCTTCCCATTCCAATCCTGAGACCCTTCCTATAGCATGAGATGTGATGTCTCAATGCTTCTAATACCAAACCTGAGAACCTTCCTACAGCATGCGATGTGATATCTCAATGCTTATACCAAACCTGAGATCCTTCCTATAACATGAGATGTGATATCCAACTCCTTCCCATTCCAATCCTGAGACCCTTCCTATAGCATGAGATGTGATGTCTCAATGCTTCTAATACCAAACCTGAGAACCTTCCTACAGCATGCGATGTGATATCTCAATGCTTCTAATACCAAACCTGAGACCAGTCCTATAACATGAGATTGGATATCCAACTCCTTCCCCTTCCAAACCTGAGACCCTTCCTATAGCATGAGATGTGATATCCAACTTCTTCCCATTCCAATCCTGAGACCCTTCCTATAACATGAGATGTGATGTCTCAATGCTTCTAATACCAAACCTGAGATCTTTCCTATAACATGAGATGTAATATCCAACTCCTTCCCATTCCAATCCTGAGACCCTTCCTATAGCATGAGATGTGCTATCGCAATGCTTATACCAAACCTGAGACCCTTCCTAAAGCTTGAGATGTGATATCCAACTCCTTCCCATTCCAATCCTGAGACCCTTCCTATAGCATGATATGTGATATCTCAATGCCTCTAATACCAAACCTGAGATCCCTCCTCTAACATGAAATGTGATATCGAACTCCTTCCCTTTCCAAACCTGAGAGCCTACCTATAGCATGAGATGTGATATCCAAGTCCTTCCCATTCCAATCCTTAGACCCTTCCTACAGCATGCAATATGATATCTCAATGATTCTAATAACAAACCTGAGACCCGTCCTATAACATGAGATGGGATATCCAACACCTTCCCATTCCAATCCTGAGACACTTCCGATAGCAGAGATGTGATATCTCAATGCTTATAACAAACCTGAGACCCTTCCTATAACATGAGATGTGATATCCAACTCCTTCCCGTTTCAAACCTGAGACCCTTCCTATAGCATATGTGATATCCAACTCCTTCCCATTCCAAACATGAGACCCTTCCTATAGCAAGAATGTAATATCCAACTCCTTCCCATTCCAATCCTGAGACCATTCCTATAGCATGAGATGTGATATCTCAATGCTTCTAATACCAAACCTGAGATCCTTCCTATGACATGAGATGTGATATCCAATTCCTCCCCATTCCAAACCTGAGAACCTTCCTACAGCATGCGATGTGATATCTCAATGCTTCTAATACCAAACCTGAGACCAGTCCTATAACATGAGATTGGATATCCAACTCCTTCCCCTTCCAAACCTGAGACCCTTCCTATAGCATGAGATGTGATATCCAACTTCTTCCCATTCCAATCCTGAGACCCTTCCTATAACATGAGATGTGATGTCTCAATGCTTCTAATACCAAACCTGAGATCTTTCCTATAACATGAGATGTGATATCCAACTCCTTCCCATTCCAATCCTGAGACCCTTCCTATAGCATGAGATGTGCTATCTCAATGCTTATACCAAACCTGAGACCCTTCCTAAAGCTTGAGATGTGATATCCAACTCCTTCCCATTCCAATCCTGAGACCCTTCCTATAACATGAAATGTGATATCCAACTCCTTCCCATTCCAACCTGAGACCCTTCCTATAGCATGAGATGGGATATCCAACTCCTTCCAAATCCAATACTGATACCCTTCCAATAGCATGAGATGTGATATCCCAATGCTTCTACCAAACCTGAGAACCATACTATGGCATGAGATGTGATATCAAACTCCTTCCCATTCCAATCCTGAGACTCTTCCTATAGCTTGAGATGTGATATCCGAAATCCTTCCCATTCCAATTCTGAGACCCTTCCTATACCATGAGACTTGATATCTCAATGCTTCTAATACCAAACCTGAGACCCGTCCTATAACATGAGATGTGATATCCAAATCTTTCCCCTTCCAAACCTTAGACCCTTCCTTTATCATGAGATGTGATATCCAACTCCTTCCCATTCCAATCCTGAGACCCTTCCGATATCATGAGATTTGTTATCTCAATGCTTCTAATATCAAAATTGAGACCCGTCCTATAACATGAGATGTGATATCCAAATCTTTCCCCTTCCAAACCTTAGACCCTTCCTTTATCATGAGATGGGATATCCAACTCCTTCCCATTCCAATCCTGAGACCCTTCCGATAGCAGAGATGTGATATCTCAATGCTTATACCAATCCTGAGACCCTTCCTATGGCCTGAGATGTCATATACAACTCCTTCCCAATCCAATCCTGAGACCCTTCCTATAGCATGAGATGTGATATCTCAATGCTTATACCAAATCTGAGACCCTTCCTATAGCATGAGATGTGATATCCAACTCCTTCCCATTCCAATCCTGAGACCCTTCCTATAGCATGAGATGTGATGTCTCAATGCTTCTAATACCAAACCTGAGAACCTTCCAACAGCATGCGATGTGATATCTCAATGCTTCTAATACCAAACCTGAGACCAGTCCTATAACATGAGATTGGATATCCAACTCCTTCCCTTTCCAAACCTGAGACCCTTCCTATAGCATGAGATGTGATATCCAACTTCTTCCCATTCCAATCCTGAGACCCTTCCTATAACATGAGATGTGATGTCTCAATGCTTCTAATACCAAACCTGAGATCTTTCCTATAACATGAGATGTAATATCCAACTCCTTCCCATTCCAATCCTGAGACCCTTCCTATAGCATGAGATGTGCTATCTCAATGCTTATACCAAACCTGAGACCCTTCCTAAAGCTTGAGATGTGATATCCAACTCCTTCGCATTCCAATCCTGAGACCCTTCCTATAGCATGATATGTAATATCTCAAGGCCTCTAATACCAAACCTGAGATCCTTCCTCTAACATGAAATGTGATATCCAACTCCTTCCCCTTCCAAACCTGAGAGCCTTCCTATAGCATGAGATATGATATCCAAGTCCTTCCCATTCCAATCCTGAGACCCTTCCTATAACATGAAATGTGATATCCAACTCCTTCCCATTCCAACCTGAGACCCTTCCTATAGCATGAGATGGGATATCCAACTCCTTCCAAATCCAATACTGATACCCTTCCAATAGCATGAGATGTGATATCCCAATGCTTCTACCAAACCTGAGACCCATACTATGGCATGAGATGTGATATCAAACTCCTTCCCATTCCAATCTTGAGACTCTTCCTATAGCTTGAGATGTGATATCCAACTCCTTCCCATTCCAATTCTGAGACCCTTCCTATGCCATGAGACTTGATATCTCAATGCTTCTAATACCAAACCTGAGACCCGTCCTATAACATGAGCTGTGATATCCAAATCTTTCCCCTTCCAAACCTTAGACCCTTCCTTTATCATGAGATGTGATATCCAACTCCTTCCCATTCCAATCCTGAGACCCTTCCGATATCATGAGATTTGTTATCTCAATGCTTCTAATATCAAACTTGAGACCCTCCCTATAGCATGAGATGTGACATCCAAGTCCTCCCCATTCCAATCCTGAGACCCTTCCTATATCATGAGATGTGATATCTCAATGCTTATACCAAATCTGAGACCCTTCCTATAGCATGAGATGTGATATCCAACTCCTTCCCATTCCAATCCTGAGACCCTTCCTATAGCATGAGATGTGATGTCTCAATGCTTCTGATACCAAACCTGAGATCCTTCCTATAACATGAGATGTGATATCCAACTCCTTCCCATTCCAATCCTGAGACCCTTCCTGTAGCATGAGATGTGATGTCTCAATGCTTCTAATACCAAACCTGAGAACCTTCCTACAGCATGCGATGTGATATCTCAATGCTTCTAATACCAAACCTGAGACCAGTCCTATAACATGAGATTGGATATCCAACTCCTTCCCCTTCCAAACCTGAGACCCTTCCTATAGCATGAGATGTGATATCCAACTTCTTCCCATTCCAGTCCTGAGACCCTTCCTATAACATGAGATGTGATGTCTCAATGCTTCTAATACCAAACCTGAGATCTTTCCTATAACATGAGATGTAATAGCCAACTCCTTCCCATTCCAATCCTGAGACCCTTCCTATAGCATGAGATGTGCTATCGCAATGCTTATACCAAACCTGAGACCCTTCCTAAAGCTTGAGATGTGATATCCAACTCCTTCCCATTCCAATCCTGAGACCCTTCCTATAGCATGATATGTGATATCTCAATGCCTCTAATACCAAACCTGAGATCCCTCCTCTAACATGAAATGTGATATCGAACTCCTTCCCTTTCCAAACCTGAGAGCCTACCTATAGCATGAGATGTGATATCCAAGTCCTTCCCATTCCAATCCTTAGACCCTTCCTACAGCATGCAATATGATATCTCAATGATTCTAATAACAAACCTGAGACCCGTCCTATAACATGAGATGGGATATCCAACACCTTCCCATTCCAATCCTGAGACACTTCCGATAGCAGAGATGTGATATCTCAATGCTTATAACAAACCTGAGACCCTTCCTATAACATGAGATGTGATATCCAACTCCTTCCCGTTTCAAACCTGAGACCCTTCCTATAGCATATGTGATATCCAACTCCTTCCCATTCCAAACATGAGACCCTTCCTATAGCAAGAATGTAATATCCAACTCCTTCCCATTCCAATCCTGAGACCATTCCTATAGCATGAGATGTGATATCTCAATGCTTCTAATACCAAACCTGAGATCCTTCCTATGACATGAGATGTGATATCCAATTCCTCCCCATTCCAAACCTGAGAACCTTCCTACAGCATGCGATGTGATATCTCAATGCTTCTAATACCAAACCTGAGACCAGTCCTATAACATGAGATTGGATATCCAACTCCTTCCCCTTCCAAACCTGAGACCCTTCCTATAGCATGAGATGTGATATCCAACTTCTTCCCATTCCAATCCTGAGACCCTTCCTATAACATGAGATGTGATGTCTCAATGCTTCTAATACCAAACCTGAGATCTTTCCTATAACATGAGATGTGACATCCAACTCCTTCCCATTCCAATCCTGAGACCCTTCCTATAGCATGAGATGTGCTATCTCAATGCTTATACCAAACCTGAGACCCTTCCTAAAGCTTGAGATGTGATATCCAACTCCTTCCCATTCCAATCCTGAGACCCTTCCTATAACATGAAATGTGATATCCAACTCCTTCCCATTCCAACCTGAGACCCTTCCTATAGCATGAGATGGGATATCCAACTCCTTCCAAATCCAATACTGATACCCTTCCAATAGCATGAGATGTGATATCCCAATGCTTCTACCAAACCTGAGAACCATACTATGGCATGAGATGTGATATCAAACTCCTTCCCATTCCAATCCTGAGACTCTTCCTATAGCTTGAGATGTGATATCCGAAATCCTTCCCATTCCAATTCTGAGACCCTTCCTATACCATGAGACTTGATATCTCAATGCTTCTAATACCAAACCTGAGACCCGTCCTATAACATGAGATGTGATATCCAAATCTTTCCCCTTCCAAACCTTAGACCCTTCCTTTATCATGAGATGTGATATCCAACTCCTTCCCATTCCAATCCTGAGACCCTTCCGATATCATGAGATTTGTTATCTCAATGCTTCTAATATCAAAATTGAGACCCGTCCTATAACATGAGATGTGATATCCAAATCTTTCCCCTTCCAAACCTTAGACCCTTCCTTTATCATGAGATGGGATATCCAACTCCTTCCCATTCCAATCCTGAGTCCCTTCCGATAGCAGAGATGTGATATCTCAATGCTTATACCAATCCTGAGACCCTTCCTATGGCCTGAGATGTCATATACAACTCCTTCCCAATCCAATCCTGAGACCCTTCCTATAGCATGAGATGTGATATCTCAATGCTTATACCAAATCTGAGACCCTTCCTATAGCATGAGATGTGATATCCAACTCCTTCCCATTCCAATCCTGAGACCCTTCCTATAGCATGAGATGTGATGTCTCAATGCTTCTAATACCAAACCTGAGATCCTTTCTATAACATGAGATGTGATATCCAACTCCTTCCCATTCCAATCCTGAGACCCTTCCTATAGCATGAGATGTGATGTCTCAATGCTTCTAATACCAAACCTGAGAACCTTCCTACAGCATGCGATGTGATATCTCAATGCTTCTAATACCAAACCTGAGACCAGTCCTATAACATGAGATTGGATATCCAACTCCTTCCCTTTCCAAACCTGAGACCCTTCCTATAGCATGAGATGTGATATCCAACTTCTTCCCATTCCAATCCTGAGACCCTTCCTATAACATGAGATGTGATGTCTCAATGCTTCTAATACCAAACCTGAGATCTTTCCTATAACATGAGATGTAATATCCAACTCCTTCCCATTCCAATCCTGAGACCCTTCCTATAGCATGAGATGTGCTATCTCAATGCTTATACCAAACCTGAGACCCTTCCTAAAGCTTGAGATGTGATATCCAACTCCTTCCCATTCCAATCCTGAGACCCTTCCTATAGCATGATATGTGATATCTCAAGGCCTCTAATACCAAACCTGAGATCCTTCCTCTAACATGAAATGTGATATCCAACTCCTTCCCCTTCCAAACCTGAGAGCCTTCCTATAGCATGAGATATGATATCCAAGTCCTTCCCATTCCAATCCTGAGACCCTTCCTATAACATGAAATGTGGTATCCAACTCCTTCCCATTCCAACCTGAGACCCTTCCTATAGCATGAGATGGGATATCCAACTCCTTCCAAATCCAATACTGATACCCTTCCAATAGCATGAGATGTGATATCCCAATGCTTCTACCAAACCTGAGACCCATACTATGGCATGAGATGTGATATCAAACTCCTTCCCATTCCAATCTTGAGACTCTTCCTATAGCTTGAGATGTGATATCCAACTCCTTCCCATTCCAATTCTGAGACCCTTCCTATGCCATGAGACTTGATATCTCAATGCTTCTAATACCAAACCTGAGACCCGTCCTATAACATGAGCTGTGATATCCAAATCTTTCCCCTTCCAAACCTTAGACCCTTCCTTTATCATGAGATGTGATATTCAACTCCTTCCCATTCCAATCCTGAGACCCTTCCGATATCATGAGATTTGTTATCTCAATGCTTCTAATATCAAACTTGAGACCCTCCCTATAGCATGAGATGTGACATCCAAGTCCTCCCCATTCCAATCCTGAGACCCTTCCTATATCATGAGATGTGATATCTCAATGCTTATACCAAATCTGAGACCCTTCCTATAGCATGAGATGTGATATCCAACTCCTTCCCATTCCAATCCTGAGACCCTTCCTATAGCATGAGATGTGATGTCTCAATGCTTCTAATACCAAACCTGAGATCCTTCCTATAACATGAGATGTGATATCCAACTCCTTCCCATTCCAATCCTGAGACCCTTCCTATAGCATGAGATGTGATGTCTCAATGCTTCTAATACCAAACCTGAGAACCTTCCTACAGCATGCGATGTGATATCTCAATGCTTCTAATACCAAACCTGAGACCAGTCCTATAACATGAGATTGGATATCCAACTCCTTCCCCTTCCAAACCTGAGACCCTTCCTATAGCATGAGATGTGATATCCAACTTCTTCCCATTCCAATCCTGAGACCCTTCCTATAACATGAGATGTGATGTCTCAATGCTTCTAATACCAAACCTGAGATCTTTCCTATAACATGAGATGTAATATCCAACTCCTTCCCATTCCAATCCTGAGACCCTTCCTATAGCATGAGATGTGCTATCACAATGCTTATACCAAACCTGAGACCCTTCCTAAAGCTTGAGATGTGATATCCAACTCCTTCCCATTCCAATCCTGAGACCCTTCCTATAGCATGATATGTGATATCTCAATGCCTCTAATACCAAACCTGAGATCCCTCCTCTAACATGAAATGTGATATCGAACTCCTTCCCTTTCCAAACCTGAGAGCCTACCTATAGCATGAGATGTGATATCCAAGTCCTTCCCATTCCAATCCTTAGACCCTTCCTACAGCATGCAATATGATATCTCAATGATTCTAATAACAAACCTGAGACCCGTCCTATAACATGAGATGGGATATCCAACACCTTCCCATTCCAATCCTGAGACACTTCCGATAGCAGAGATGTGATATCTCAATGCTTATAACAAACCTGAGACCCTTCCTATAACATGAGATGTGATATCCAACTCCTTCCCGTTTCAAACCTGAGACCCTTCCTATAGCATATGTGATATCCAACTCCTTCCCATTCCAAACATGAGACCCTTCCTATAGCAAGAATGTAATATCCAACTCCTTCCCATTCCAATCCTGAGACCATTCCTATAGCATGAGATGTGATATCTCAATGCTTCTAATACCAAACCTGAGATCCTTCCTATGACATGAGATGTGATATCCAATTCCTCCCCATTCCAAACCTGAGAACCTTCCTACAGCATGCGATGTGATATCTCAATGCTTCTAATACCAAACCTGAGACCAGTCCTATAACATGAGATTGGATATCCAACTCCTTCCCCTTCCAAACCTGAGACCCTTCCTATAGCATGAGATGTGATATCCAACTTCTTCCCATTCCAATCCTGAGACCCTTCCTATAACATGAGATGTGATGTCTCAATGCTTCTAATACCAAACCTGAGATCTTTCCTATAACATGGGATGTGATATCCAACTCCTTCCCATTCCAATCCTGAGACCCTTCCTATAGCATGAGATGTGCTATCTCAATGCTTATACCAAACCTGAGACCCTTCCTAAAGCTTGAGATGTGATATCCAACTCCTTCCCATTCCAATCCTGAGACCCTTCCTATAACATGAAATGTGATATCCAACTCCTTCCCATTCCAACCTGAGACCCTTCCTATAGCATGAGATGGGATATCCAACTCCTTCCAAATCCAATACTGATAACCTTCCAATAGCATGAGATGTGATATCCCAATGCTTCTACCAAACCTGAGAACCATACTATGGCATGAGATGTGATATCAAACTCCTTCCCATTCCAATCCTGAGACTCTTCCTATAGCTTGAGATGTGATATCCGAAATCCTTCCCATTCCAATTCTGAGACCCTTCCTATACCATGAGACTTGATATCTCAATGCTTCTAATACCAAACCTGAGACCCGTCCTATAACATGAGATGTGATATCCAAATCTTTCCCCTTCCAAACCTTAGACCCTTCCTTTATCATGAGATGTGATATCCAACTCCTTCCCATTCCAATCCTGAGACCCTTCCGATATCATGAGATTTGTTGTCTCAATGCTTCTAATATCAAAATTGAGACCCGTCCTATAACATGAGATGTGATATCCAAATCTTTCCCCTTCCAAACCTTAGACCCTTCCTTTATCATGAGATGGGATATCCAACTCCTTCCCATTCCAATCCTGAGACCCTTCCGATAGCAGAGATGTGATATCTCAATGCTTATACCAATCCTGAGACCCTTCCTATGGCCTGAGATGTCATATACAACTCCTTCCCAATCCAATCCTGAGACCCTTCCTATAGCATGAGATGTGATATCTCAATGCTTATACCAAATCTGAGACCCTTCCTATAGCATGAGATGTGATATCCAACTCCTTCCCATTCCAATCCTGAGACCCTTCCTATAGCATGAGATGTGATGTCTCAATGCTTCTAATACCAAACCTGAGATCCTTCCTATAACATGAGATGTGATATCCAACTCCTTCCCATTCCAATCCTGAGACCCTTCCTATAGCATGAGATGTGATGTCTCAATGCTTCTAATACCAAACCTGAGAACCTTCCTACAGCATGCGATGTGATATCTCAATGCTTCTAATACCAAACCTGAGACCAGTCCTATAACATGAGATTGGATATCCAACTCCTTCCCTTTCCAAACCTGAGACCCTTCCTATAGCATGAGATGTGATATCCAACTTCTTCCCATTCCAATCCTGAGACCCTTCCTATAACATGAGATGTGATGTCTCAATGCTTCTAATACCAAACCTGAGATCTTTGCTATAACATGAGATGTAATATCCAACTCCTTCCCATTCCAATCCTGAGACCCTTCCTATAGCATGAGATGTGCTATCTCAATGCTTATACCAAACCTGAGACCCTTCCTAAAGCTTCAGATGTGATATCCAACTCCTTCCCATTCCAATCCTGAGACCCTTCCTATAGCATGATATGTGATATCTCAAGGCCTCTAATACCAAACCTGAGATCCTTCCTCTAACATGAAATGTGATATCCAACTCCTTCCCCTTCCAAACCTGAGAGCCTTCCTATAGCATGAGATATGATATCCAAGTCCTTCCCATTCCAATCCTGAGACCCTTCCTATAACATGAAATGTGATATCCAACTCCTTCCCATTCCAACCTGAGACCCTTCCTATAGCATGAGATGGGATATCCAACTCCTTCCAAATCCAATGCTGATACCCTTCCAATAGCATGAGATGTGATATCCCAATGCTTCTACCAAACCTGAGACCCATACTATGGCATGAGATGTGATATCAAACTCCTTCCCATTCCAATCTTGAGACTCTTCCTATAGCTTGAGATGTGATATCCAACTCCTTCCCATTCCAATTCTGAGACCCTTCCTATGCCATGAGACTTGATATCTCAATGCTTCTAATACCAAACCTGAGACCCGTCCTATAACATGAGCTGTGATATCCAAATCTTTCCCCTTCCAAACCTTAGACCCTTCCTTTATCATGAGATGTGATATCCAACTCCTTCCCATTCCAATCCTGAGACCCTTCCGATATCATGAGATTTGTTATCTCAATGCTTCTAATATCAAACTTGAGACCCTCCCTATAGCATGAGATGTGACATCCAAGTCCTCCCCATTCCAATCCTGAGACCCTTCCTATAGCATGAGATGTGATATCTCAATGCTTCTAATACCAAACCTGAGACCCTTCCTATAACATGAGATGGGATATCCAACTCCTTCCCATTCCAATCCTGAGACCCTTCCGATAGCAGAGATGTGATATCTCAATGCTTATACCAATCCTGAGACCCTTCCTATGGCCTGAGATGTCATATACAACTCCTTCCCAATCCAATCCTGAGACCCTTCCTATAGCATGAGATGTGATATCTCAATGCTTATACCAAATCTGAGACCCTTCCTATAGCATGAGATGTGATATCCAACTCCTTCCCATTCCAATCCTGAGACCCTTCCTATAGCATGAGATGTGATGTCTCAATGCTTCTAATACCAAACCTGAGATCCTTCCTATAACATGAGATGTGATATCCAACTCCTTCCCATTCCAATCCTGAGACCCTTCCTATAGCATGAGATGTGATGTCTCAATGCTTCTAATACCAAACCTGAGAACCTTCCTACAGCATGTGATGTGATATCTCAATGCTTCTAATACCAAACCTGAGACCAGTCCTATAACATGAGATTGGATATCCAACTCCTTCCCCTTCCAAACCTGGGACCCTTCCTATAGCATGAGATGTGATATCCAACTTCTTCCCATTCCAATCCTGAGACCCTTCCTATAACATGAGATGTGATGTCTCAATGCTTCTAATACCAAACCGGAGATCTTTCCTATAACATGAGATGTGATATCCAACTCCTTACCATTCCAATCCTGAGACCCTTCCTATAGCATGAGATGTGCTATCTCAATGCTTATACCAAACCTGAGACCCTTCCTAAAGCTTGAGATGTGATATCCAACTCCTTCCCATTCCAATCCTGAGACCCTTCCTATAGCATGAGATGTGATATCTCAAGGCCTCTAATACCAAACCTGAGATCCTTCCTCTAACATGAAATGTGATATCCAACTCCTTCCCCTTCCAAACCTGAGAGCCTTCCTATAGCATGAGATATGATATCCAAGTCCTTCCCATTCCAATCCTGAGACCCTTCCTATAACATGAAATGTGATATCCAACTCCTTCCCATTCCAACCTGAGACCCTTCCTATAGCATGAGATGGGATATCCAACTCCTTCCAAATCCAATACTGATACCCTTCCAATAGCATGAGATGTGATATCCCAATGCTTCTACCAAACCTGAGACCCATACTATGGCATGAGATGTGATATCAAACTCCTTCCCATTCCAATCCTGAGACTCTTCCTATAGCTTGAGATGTGATATCCAACTCCTTCCCATTCCAATTCTGAGACCCTTCCTATGCCATGAGACTTGATATCTCAATGCTTCTAATACCAAACCTGAGACCCGTCCTATAACATGAGATGTGATATCCAAATCTTTCCCCTTCCAGACCTTAGACCCTTCCTTTATCATGAGATGTGATATCCAACTCCTTCCCATTCCAATCCTGAGACCCTTCCGATATCATGAGATTTGTTATCTCAATGCTTCTAATATCAAACTTGAGACCCTCCCTATAGCATGAGATGTGACATCCAAGTCCTCCCCATTCCAATCCTGAGACCCTTCCTATAGCATGAGATGTGATATCTCAATGCTTCTAATACCAAACCTGAGACCCTTCCTATAACATGAGATGGGATATCCAACTCCTTCCCATTCCAATCCTGAGACCCTTCGGATAGCAGAGATGTGATATCTCAATGCTTATACCAATCCTGAGACCCTTCCTATGGCCTGAGATGTCATATACAACTCCTTCCCAATCCAATCCTGAGACCCTTCCTATAGCATGAGATGTGATATCTCAATGCTTATACCAAATCTGAGACCCTTCCTATAGCATGAGATGGGATATCCAACTCCTTTCAAATCCAATACTGATACCATTCCAATAGCATGAGATGTGATATTCCAATGCTTCTACCAAACCTGAGACCCATACTATAGCATGAGATGGGATATCCAACTCCTTCCAAATCCAATACTGATACCCTTCCAAGAGCATGTGATGTGATATCCCAATGCTTCTACCAAACCTGAGACCCATACTATGGCATGAGATGTGATATCAAACTCATTCCCATTCCAATCCTGAGACTCTTCCTATAGCTTGAGATGTGATATCCAACTCCTTCCCATTCCAATTCTGAGACCCTTCCTGTGCCATGAGACTTGATATCTCAATGCTTCTAATACCAAACCTGAGACCCGTCCTATAACATGAGATGTGATATCCAAATCTTTCCCCTTCCAAACCTTAGACCCTTCCATTATCATGAGATGTGATATCCAACTCCTTCCCATTCCAATCCTGAGACCCTTCCGATATCATGAGATTTGTTATCTCAATGCTTCTAATATCAAACTTGAGACCCTCCCTATAGCATGAGATGTGACATCCAAGTTCTCCCCATTCCAATCCTGAGACGCTTCCTATAGCATGAGATGTGATATCTCAATGCTTCTAATACCAAACCTGAAACCCTTCCTTTAACATGAGATGTGATTTCCAAATCCTTCCCCTTCCAAACCTGAGACCCTCCCTTTAGCATGAGATGTGATATACAACTCCTTCCCATTCCAATCCTGAGACCCTTCTGATAGCATGAGATGTGATATCTCAATGCCTGTAATACCAAACCTGAGATCCTATCTCTAACATGAAATGTGATATCCATCTCCTTCCCTTTCCAAACCTGAGACCCTGCCTATAGCATGATATGTGATATCCAAGTCCTTCCCATTCCAATCCTGAGACCCTTCCTATAGCATGTGATGTGATATCTCAATGCTTATACCAAACCTGAGACCCTTCCTATGGCATGAGATGTCATATACAACTCCTTCCCATTCCAATCCTGAGACCCTTCCTATAGCATGAGATGTGATATCTCAATGCATATAACAAACCTGAGACCCTTCCTATAGCATGAGATGTGATATCCAACTTCTTCCCATTCCAATCCTGAGACCCTTCCTATAACATGAGATGTGATGTCTCAATGCTTCTAATACCAAACCTGAGATATTTCCTATAATATGAGATGTGATATCCAACTCCTTCCCATTCCAATCTTGAGACCCTTCCTATAGCATGAGATGTGATATCTCAATGCTTATACCAAACCTGAGACCCTTCCTATAGCTTGAGATGTGATATCCAACTCCTTCCCATTCCAATCCAGAGACCCTTCCTATAGCATGAGATGTGATATCTCAAGGCCTCTAATACCAAACCTGAGATCCTTCCTCTAACATGAAATGTGACATCCAACTCCTTCCCCTTCCAAACCTGAGAGCCTTCCTATAGCATGAGATATGATATTCAAGTCCTTCCCATTCCAATCCTGAGACCCTTTCTATAACATGAAATGTGATATCCAACTCCTTCCCATTCCAACCTGAGACCCTTCCTATAGCATGAGATGGGATATCCAACTCCTTCCAAATCCAATACTGATACCCTTCCGATAGCATGAGATGTGATATCCCAATGCTTCTACCAAACCTGAGACCCATACTATGGCATGAGATGTGATATCAAACTCCTTCCCATTCCAATCCTGAGACCCTTCCTATAGCTTGAGGTGTGATATCCAACTCCTTCCCATTCCAATTCTGAGACCCTTCTTATACCATGAGACTTGATATCTCAATGCTTCTAATACCAAACCTGAGACCCGTCCTATAACATGAGATGTGATATCCAAATCCTTCCCCTTCCAAACCTCAGACCGTTCCTTTATCATGAGATGTGATATCCAACTCCTTCCCATTCCAATCCTGAGACCCTTCCGATATCATGAGATTTGTTATCTCAATGCTTCTAATATCAAACTTGAGACCCTCCCTATAGCATGAGATGTGACATCCAAGTCCTTCCCATTCCAATCCTGAGACCCTTCCTATAGCATGAGATGTGATATCTCTATGCTTCTAATACCAAACCTGAGACCCTTCCTATAACATGAGATGGGATATCCAACTCCTTCCCATTCCAATCCTGAGACCCTTCCGATAGCAGAGATGTGATATCTCAATGCTTATACCAAACCTGAGACCCTTCCTATGGCCTGGGATGTCATATACAACTCCTTCCCATTCCAATCCTGAGACCCTTCCTATAGCATGAGATGTGATATCTCAATGCTTATACCAAATCTGAGACCCTTCCTATAGCATGAGATGTGATATCCAATTCCTTCCCATTCCAATCCTGAGACCCTTCCTATAGCATGAGATGTGATATCTCAATGCTTATACCAAACCTGAGAGCCTACCTATAGCATGAGATGTGATATCCAAGTCCATCCCATTCCAATCCTTAGACCCTTCCTACAGCATGCGATGTGATATCTCAATGATTCTAATACCAAACCAGAGACTCGTCCTATAACATGAGATGGGATATCCAACTCCTTCCCATTCCAATCCTGAGCCACTTCCGATAGCAGAGATGTGATATCTCAATGCTTATACCAAACCTGAGACCCTTCCTATAACATGAGATGTGATATCCAACTCCTTCCCGTTCCAAACCTGAGACACTAACTATAGCATATGTGATATCCAACTCCTTCCCATTCCAAACATGAGACCCTTCCTATAGCAAGAAAGTAATATCCAACTCCTACCCATTGCAATCCTGAGACCCTTCCTATAGCAAGAGATGTGATATCCAAATCCTTCCCATTCCAATCCTGAGACCCTTCCTATAACATGAGATGTGATATCCAACTCCTTCCCATTCCAACCTGAGACACTTCCTATAGCATGAGAAGGGATATCCAACTCCTTCCCAATCCAATCCTGAGACCCTTCCGATAGCAGAGATGTGATATCTCAATGCTTATACCAAACCTGAGACCCTTCCTATAGCATGAGAAGGGATATCCAACTCCTTCCCAATCCAATCCTGAGACCCTTCCTATAGCATGAGATGTGATATCTCAATGCTTATACCAAATCTGAGACCCTTCCTATAGCATGAGATGGGATATCCAACTCCTTTCAAATCCAATACTGATACCCTTCCAATAGCATGAGATGTGATATTCCAATGCTTCTACCAAACCTGAGACCCATACTATAGCATGAGATGGGATATCCAACTCCTTCCAAATCCAATACTGATACCCTTCCAAGAGCATGTGATGTGATATCCCAATGCTTCTACCAAACCTGAGACCCATACTATGGCATGAGATGTGATATCAAACTCATTCCCATTCCAATCCTGAGACTCTTCCTATAGCTTGAGATGTGATATCCAACTCCTTCCCATTCCAATTCTGAGACCCTTCCTGTGCCATGAGACTTGATATCTCAATGCTTCTAATACCAAACCTGAGACCCGTCCTATAACATGAGATGTGATATCCAAATCTTTCCCCTTCCAAACCTTAGACCCTTCCATTATCATGAGATGTGATATCCAACTCCTTCCCATTCCAATCCTGAGACCCTTCCGATATCATGAGATTTGTTATCTCAATGCTTCTAATATCAAACTTGAGACCCTCCCTATAGCATGAGATGTGACATCCAAGTTCTCCCCATTCCAATCCTGAGACGCTTCCTATAGCATGAGATGTGATATCTCAATGCTTCTAATACCAAACCTGAAACCCTTCCTTTAACATGAGATGTGATTTCCAAATCCTTCCCCTTCCAAACCTGAGACCCTCCCTTTAGCATGAGATGTGATATACAACTCCTTCCCATTCCAATCCTGAGACCCTTCTGATAGCATGAGATGTGATATCTCAATGCCTGTAATACCAAACCTGAGATCCTATCTCTAACATGAAATGTGATATCCATCTCCTTCCCTTTCCAAACCTGAGACCCTGCCTATAGCATGATATGTGATATCCAAGTCCTTCCCATTCCAATCCTGAGACCCTTCCTATAGCATGTGATGTGATATCTCAATGCTTATACCAAACCTGAGACCCTTCCTATGGCATGCGATGTCATATACAACTCCTTCCCATTCCAATCCTGAGACCCTTCCTATAGCATGAGATGTGATATCTCAATGCATATAACAAACCTGAGACCCTTCCTATAGCATGAGATGTGATATCCAACTTCTTCCCATTCCAATCCTGAGACCCTTCCTATAACATGAGATGTGATGTCTCAATGCTTCTAATACCAAACCTGAGATATTTCCTATAATATGAGATGTGATATCCAACTCCTTCCCATTCCAATCTTGAGACCCTTCCTATAGCATGAGATGTGATATCTCAATGCTTATACCAAACCTGAGACCCTTCCTATAGCTTGAGATGTGATATCCAACTCCTTCCCATTCCAATCCAGAGACCCTTCCTATAGCATGAGATGTGATATCTCAAGGCCTCTAATACCAAACCTGAGATCCTTCCTCTAACATGAAATGTGACATCCAACTCCTTCCCCTTCCAAACCTGAGAGCCTTCCTATAGCATGAGATATGATATTCAATTCCTTCCCATTCCAATCCTGAGACCCTTTCTATAACATGAAATGTGATATCCAACTCCTTCCCATTCCAACCTGAGACCCTTCCTATAGCATGAGATGGGATATCCAACTCCTTCCAAATCCAATACTGATACCCTTCCGATAGCATGAGATGTGATATCCCAATGCTTCTACCAAACCTGAGACCCATACTATGGCATGAGATGTGATATCAAACTCCTTCCCATTCCAATCCTGAGACCCTTCCTATAGCTTGAGGTGTGATATCCAACTCCTTCCCATTCCAATTCTGAGACCCTTCTTATACCATGAGACTTGATATCTCAATGCTTCTAATACCAAACCTGAGACCCGTCCTATAACATGAGATGTGATATCCAAATCCTTCCCCTTCCAAACCTCAGACCGTTCCTTTATCATGAGATGTGATATCCAACTCCTTCCCATTCCAATCCTGAGACCCTTCCGATATCATGAGATTTGTTATCTCAATGCTTCTAATATCAAACTTGATACCCTCCCTATAGCATGAGATGTGACATCCAAGTCCTTCCCATTCCAATCCTGAGACCCTTCCTATAGCATGAGATGTGATATCTCTATGCTTCTAATACCAAACCTGAGACCCTTCCTATGGCCTGGGATGTCATATACAACTCCTTCCCATTCCAATCCTGAGACCCTTCCTATAGCATGAGATGTGATATCTCAATGCTTATACCAAATCTGAGACCCTTCCTATAGCATGAGATGTGATATCCAATTCCTTCCCATTCCAATCCTGAGACCCTTCCTATAGCATGAGATGTGATATCTCAATGCTTATACCAAACCTGAGAGCCTACCTATAGCATGAGATGTGATATCCAAGTCCATCCCATTCCAATCCTTAGACCCTTCCTACAGCATGCGATGTGATATCTCAATGATTCTAATACCAAACCAGAGACTCGTCCTATAACATGAGATGGGATATCCAACTCCTTCCCATTCCAATCCTGAGCCACTTCCGATAGCAGAGATGTGATATCTCAATGCTTATACCAAACCTGAGACCCTTCCTATAACATGAGATGTGATATCCAACTCCTTCCCGTTCCAAACCTGAGACACTAACTATAGCATATGTGATATCCAACTCCTTCCCATTGCAATCCTGAGACCCTTCCTATAGCAAGAGATGTGATATCCAAATCCTTCCCATTCCAATCCTGAGACCCTTCCTATAACATGAGATGTGATATCCAACTCCTTCCCATTCCAACCTGAGACACTTCCTATAGCATGAGAAGGGATATCCAACTCCTTCCCAATCCAATCCTGAGACCCTTCCGATAACAGAGATGTGATATCTCAATGCTTATACCAAACCTGAGACCCTTCGTATAGCATGAGAAGGGATATCCAACTCCTTCCCAATCCAATCCTGAGACCCTTCCGATAGCAGAGACGTGATATCTCAATGCTTCTACCAAACCTGAGACCCTTCCTTTAGCATGAGATGTGATATCCAAATCCTTCACATTCCAATCCTGAGACCCTTCCTATAGCATGAGAAGGGATATCTCAATGCTTCTAATACCAAACCTGAGATCCTTCCTATAACATGAGATGTGATATCCAATTCCTTCCCATTCCAATCCTGAGACCCTTCCGATAGCAGAGATGTGATATCTCAATGCTTATACCAAACCTGAGACCCTTCCTATGGCCTGAGATGTCATATACAACTCCTTCCCATTCCAATCCTGAGACCCTTCCTATAGCATGAGGTGTGATATCTCAATGCTTATACCAAATCTGAGACCCTTCATATAGCATGAGATGTGATATCCAACTCCTTCCCATTCCAATCCTGAGACCCTTCCTATAGCATGAGATGTGATGTCTCAATGCTTCTAATACCAAACCTGAGATCCTTCCTATAACATGAGATGTGATATCCAACTCCTTCCCATTCCAATCCTGAGACCCTTATGAAAGCATGAGATGTGATATCTCAATGCTTCTAATACCAAACCTGAGATCCTTCCTATAACATGAGATGTGATTTCCAAATCCTTCCCCTTCCAAACCTGAGACCCTCCCTTTAGCATGAGATGTGATATCCAACTCCTTCCCATTCCAATCCTGAGACCCTTCTGATAGCATGAGATGTGATATCTCAATGCCTCTAATACCAAACCTGAGATCCTACCTCTAACATGAAATGTGATATCCATCTCATTCCCTTTCCAAACCTGAGACCCTGCCTATAGCATGAGATGTGATATCCAAGTCCTTCCCATTCCAATCCTGAGACCCTTCCTATAGCATGTGATGTGATATCTCAATGCTTATACCAAACCTGAGACCCTTCCTATGGCATGAGATGTCATATACAACTCCTTCCCATTCCAATCCTGAGACCCTTCCTATAGCATGAGATGTGATATCTCAATGCTTATACCAAATCTGAGACCCTTGCTATAGCAAGAGATGTGATATCCAACTTCTTCCCATTCCAATCCTGAGACCCTTCCTATAGCATGAGATGTGATATCTCAATGCCTCTAATACCAAACCTGAGATCCTACCTCTAACATGAAATGTGATATCCAACTCTTTCCCCGTCCAAACCTGAGAGCCTTCCTATAGCATGAGATGTGATATCCAAGTCCTTCTAATTCCAATCCTGAGACCCTTCCTATAACATGAGATGTGATATCCAACTCCTTCCCATTCCAACCTGCGACCCTTCCTACAGCATGAGATGGGATATCCAACTCCTTCCAAATCCAATCCTGATACCCTTCCGATAGCATGAGATTTGATATCCCAATGCTTCTACCAAACCTGAGACCCATACTATGGCATGAGATGTGATATCAAACTCCTTCCCCTTCCAAACCTTAGACACTTCCTTTATCATGAGATGTGATATCCAACTCCTTCCCATTCCATCCCTGAGACCCTTCCGATATCATGAGATGTGATATCTCAATGCTTCTAATATCAAACTTGAGACCCTCCTTAAAGCATGAGATGTGATATCCAAGTCCTTCCCATTCCAATCCTGAGACCCTTCCTATAGCATGAGATGTGATATCTCAATGCTTCTAATACCAAACCTGAGACCCTTCCTATAACATGAGATGGGAATATCCAACTCCTTCCCATTCCAATCCTGAGACCCTTCCGATAGTAGAGATGTGATATCTCAATGCTTATACCAAACCTGAGATCCTTCCTATAACATGAGATGTGATATCCAACTCCTTCCCATTCCAATCCTGAGACACTTCCTATAGCATGAGATGTGATATCTCGCTGCTTATACCAAACCTGAGACCATTCCTATAGCATGAGATGTGATATCCAACTCCTTCCCATTCCAATCCTGAGACCCTTCCTATAGCATGAGATATGATACCTCAATGCTTCTAATATCAAACTTGAGACCCTCCCTATAGCATGAGATGTGATATCCAAGTCCTTCCCATTCCAATCCTGAGACCCTTCCGATAGCATGAGATGTGATGTCTCAATGCTTCTAATACCAAACCTGAGATCCTTCCTATAACATGAGATGTGATATCCAACTCCTTCCCATTCCAATCCTGAGACCCTTCCTATAGCATGAGATATGATATCTCAATGCTTATACCAAACCTGAGACCCTTCCTATAGCATGAGATGTGATATCCAACTCCTTCCCATTCCAATCCTGAGACCCTTCCTATAGCATGAGATGTGATATCTCAATGCCTCTAATACCAAACCTGAGATCCTTCCTCTAACATGAAATGTGATATCCAACTCCTTCCCATTCCAATCCTGAGACACTTCCTATAGCATGAGATGTGATATCTAAATGCTTCTAATACCAAACTTGAGACTCTTCCTATAACATGAGATGGGATATCCAACTCCTTCCCATTCCAATCCTTAGACCCTTCCTACAGCATGCAATATGATATCTCAATGATTCTAATAACAAACCTGAGACCCGTCCTATAACATGAGATGGGATATCCAACACCTTCCCATTCCAATCCTGAGACACTTCCTATAGCATGAGATGTGATATCTCACTGCTTATACCAAACCTGAGACCATTCCTATAGCATGAGATGTGATATCCAACTCCTTCCCATTCCAATCCTGAGACCCTTCCTATAGCATGAGATATGATACCTCAATGCTTCTAATATCAAACTTGAGACCCTCCCTATAGCATGAGATGTGATATCCAAGTCCTTCCCATTCCAATCCTGAGACCCTTCCGATAGCATGAGATGTGATGTCTCAATGCTTCTAATACCAAACCTGAGATCCTTCCTATAACATGAGATGTGATATCCAACTCCTTCCCATTCCAATCCTGAGACCCTTCCTATAGCATGAGATATGATATCTCAATGCTTATACCAAACCTGAGACCCTTCCTATAGCATGAGATGTGATATCCAACTCCTTCCCATTCCAATCCTGAGACCCTTCCTATAGCATGAGATGTGATATCTCAATGCCTCTAATACCAAACCTGAGATCCTTCCTCTAACATGAAATGTGATATCCAACTCCTTCCCATTCCAATCCTGAGACACTTCCTATAGCATGAGATGTGATATCTAAATGCTTCTAATACCAAACTTGAGACTCTTCCTATAACATGAGATGGGATATCCAACTCCTTCCCATTCCAATCCTTAGACCCTTCCTACAGCATGCAATATGATATCTCAATGATTCTAATAACAAACCTGAGACCCGTCCTATAACATGAGATGGGATATCCAACACCTTCCCATTCCAATCCTGAGACACTTCCGATAGCAGAGATGTGATATCTCAATGCCTCTAATACCAAATCTGAGATCCTTCCTCTAACATGAAATGTGACATCCAACTCCTTCCCCTTCCAAACCTGAGAGCCTTCCTATAGCATGAGATATGATATTCAAGTCCTTCCCATTCCAATCCTGAGACCCTTTCTATAACATGAAATGTGATATCCAACTCCTTCCCATTCCAACCTGAGACCCTTCCTATAGCATGAGATGGGATATCCAACTCCTTCCAAATCCAATACTGATACCCTTCCGATAGCATGAGATGTGATATCCCAATGCTTCTACCAAACCTGAGACCCATACTATGGCATGAGATGTGATATCAAACTCCTTCCCATTCCAATCCTGAGACCCTTCCTATAGCTTGAGGTGTGATATCCAACTCCTTCCCATTCCAATTCTGAGACCCTTCTTATACCATGAGACTTGATATCTCAATGCTTCTAATACCAAACCTGAGACCCGTCCTATAACATGAGATGTGATATCCAAATCCTTCCCCTTCCAAACCTCAGACCGTTCCTTTATCATGAGATGTGATATCCAACTCCTTCCCATTCCAATCCTGAGACCCTTCCGATATCATGAGATTTGTTATCTCAATGCTTCTAATATCAAACTTGATACCCTCCCTATAGCATGAGATGTGACATCCAAGTCCTTCCCATTCCAATCCTGAGACCCTTCCTATAGCATGAGATGTGATATCTCTATGCTTCTAATACCAAACCTGAGACCCTTCCTATGGCCTGGGATGTCATATACAACTCCTTCCCATTCCAATCCTGAGACCCTTCCTATAGCATGAGATGTGATATCTCAATGCTTATACCAAATCTGAGACCCTTCCTATAGCATGAGATGTGATATCCAATTCCTTCCCATTCCAATCCTGAGACCCTTCCTATAGCATGAGATGTGATATCTCAATGCTTATACCAAACCTGAGAGCCTACCTATAGCATGAGATGTGATATCCAAGTCCATCCCATTCCAATCCTTAGACCCTTCCTACAGCATGCGATGTGATATCTCAATGATTCTAATACCAAACCAGAGACTCGTCCTATAACATGAGATGGGATATCCAACTCCTTCCCATTCCAATCCTGAGCCACTTCCGATAGCAGAGATGTGATATCTCAATGCTTATACCAAACCTGAGACCCTTCCTATAACATGAGATGTGATATCCAACTCCTTCCCGTTCCAAACCTGAGACACTAACTATAGCATATGTGATATCCAACTCCTTCCCATTCCAAACATGAGACCCTTCCTATAGCAAGAAAGTAATATCCAACTCCTACCCATTGCAATCCTGAGACCCTTCCTATAGCAAGAGATGTGATATCCAAATCCTTCCCATTCCAATCCTGAGACCCTTCCTATAACATGAGATGTGATATCCAACTCCTTCCCATTCCAACCTGAGACACTTCCTATAGCATGAGAAGGGATATCCAACTCCTTCCCAATCCAATCCTGAGACCCTTCCGATAACAGAGATGTGATATCTCAATGCTTATACCAAACCTGAGACCCTTCCTATAGCATGAGAAGGGATATCCAACTCCTTCCCAATCCAATCCTGAGACCCTTCCGATAGCAGAGACGTGATATCTCAATGCTTCTACCAAACCTGAGACCCTTCCTTTAGCATGAGATGTGATATCCAAATCCTTCACATTCCAATCCTGAGACCCTTCCTATAGCATGAGAAGGGATATCTCAATGCTTCTAATACCAAACCTGAGATCCTTCCTATAACATGAGATGTGATATCCAATTCCTTCCCATTCCAATCCTGAGACCCTTCCGATAGCAGAGATGTGATATCTCAATGCTTATACCAAACCTGAGACCCTTCCTATGGCCTGAGATGTCATATACAACTCCTTCCCATTCCAATCCTGAGACCCTTCCTATAGCATGAGGTGTGATATCTCAATGCTTATACCAAATCTGAGACCCTTCATATAGCATGAGATGTGATATCCAACTCCTTCCCATTCCAATCCTGAGACCCTTCCTATAGCATGAGATGTGATGTCTCAATGCTTCTAATACCAAACCTGAGATCCTTCCTATAACATGAGATGTGATATCCAACTCCTTCCCATTCCAATCCTGAGACCCTTATGAAAGCATGAGATGTGATATCTCAATGCTTCTAATACCAAACCTGAGATCCTTCCTATAACATGAGATGTGATTTCCAAATCCTTCCCCTTCCAAACCTGAGACCCTCCCTTTAGCATGAGATGTGATATCCAACTCCTTCCCATTCCAATCCTGAGACCCTTCTGATAGCATGAGATGTGATATCTCAATGCCTCTAATACCAAACCTGAGATCCTACCTCTAACATGAAATGTGATATCCATCTCATTCCCTTTCCAAACCTGAGACCCTGCCTATAGCATGAGATGTGATATCCAAGTCCTTCCCATTCCAATCCTGAGACCCTTCCTATAGCATGTGATGTGATATCTCAATGCTTATACCAAACCTGAGACCCTTCCTATGGCATGAGATGTCATATACAACTCCTTCCCATTCCAATCCTGAGACCCTTCCTATAGCATGAGATGTGATATCTCAATGCTTATACCAAATCTGAGACCCTTGCTATAGCAAGAGATGTGATATCCAACTTCTTCCCATTCCAATCCTGAGACCCTTCCTATAGCATGAGATGTGATATCTCAATGCCTCTAATACCAAACCTGAGATCCTACCTCTAACATGAAATGTGATATCCAACTCTTTCCCCGTCCAAACCTGAGAGCCTTCCTATAGCATGAGATGTGATATCCAAGTCCTTCTAATTCCAATCCTGAGACCCTTCCTATAACATGAGATGTGATATCCAACTCCTTCCCATTCCAACCTGCGACCCTTCCTACAGCATGAGATGGGATATCCAACTCCTTCCAAATCCAATCCTGATACCCTTCCGATAGCATGAGATTTGATATCCCAATGCTTCTACCAAACCTGAGACCCATACTATGGCATGAGATGTGATATCAAACTCCTTCCCCTTCCAAACCTTAGACACTTCCTTTATCATGAGATGTGATATCCAACTCCTTCCCATTCCATCCCTGAGACCCTTCCGATATCATGAGATGTGATATCTCAATGCTTCTAATATCAAACTTGAGACCCTCCTTAAAGCATGAGATGTGATATCCAAGTCCTTCCCATTCCAATCCTGAGACCCTTCCTATAGCATGAGATGTGATATCTCAATGCTTCTAATACCAAACCTGAGACCCTTCCTATAACATGAGATGGGAATATCCAACTCCTTCCCATTCCAATCCTGAGACCCTTCCGATAGTAGAGATGTGATATCTCAATGCTTATACCAAACCTGAGATCCTTCCTATAACATGAGATGTGATATCCAACTCCTTCCCATTCCAATCCTGAGACACTTCCTATAGCATGAGATGTGATATCTCACTGCTTATACCAAACCTGAGACCATTCCTATAGCATGAGATGTGATATCCAACTCCTTCCCATTCCAATCCTGAGACCCTTCCTATAGCATGAGATATGATACCTCAATGCTTCTAATATCAAACTTGAGACCCTCCCTATAGCATGAGATGTGATATCCAAGTCCTTCCCATTCCAATCCTGAGACCCTTCCGATAGCATGAGATGTGATGTCTCAATGCTTCTAATACCAAACCTGAGATCCTTCCTATAACATGAGATGTGATATCCAACTCCTTCCCATTCCAATCCTGAGACCCTTCCTATAGCATGAGATATGATATCTCAATGCTTATACCAAACCTGAGACCCTTCCTATAGCATGAGATGTGATATCCAACTCCTTCCCATTCCAATCCTGAGACCCTTCCTATAGCATGAGATGTGATATCTCAATGCCTCTAATACCAAACCTGAGATCCTTCCTCTAACATGAAATGTGATATCCAACTCCTTCCCATTCCAATCCTGAGACACTTCCTATAGCATGAGATGTGATATCTAAATGCTTCTAATACCAAACTTGAGACTCTTCCTATAACATGAGATGGGATATCCAACTCCTTCCCATTCCAATCCTTAGACCCTTCCTACAGCATGCAATATGATATCTCAATGATTCTAATAACAAACCTGAGACCCGTCCTATAACATGAGATGGGATATCCAACACCTTCCCATTCCAATCCTGAGACACTTCCGATAGCAGAGATGTGATATCTCAATGCCTCTAATACCAAATCTGAGATCCTTCCTCTAACATGAAATGTGATATCCAACTCCTTCCCATTCCAATCCTGAGACCCTTCCGATAGCAGAGATGTGATATCTCAATGCTTATACCAAACCTGAGACCCTTCCTATGGCCTGGGATGTCATATACAACTCCTTCCCATTCCAATCTGGAGACCCTTCCTATAGCATGAGATGTGATATCTCAATGCTTATACCAAATCTGAGACCCTTCCTATAGCATGAGATGTGATATCCAATTCCTTCCCATTCCAATCCTGAGACCCTTCCTATAGCATGAGATGTGATATCTCAATGCTTATACCAAACCTGAGAGCCTACCTATAGCATGAGATGTGATATCCAAGTCCATCCCATTCCAATCCTTAGACCCTTCCTACAGCATGCAATGTGATATCTCAATGATTCTAATACCAAACCAGAGACTCGTCCTATAACATGAGATGGGATATCCAACTCCTTCCCATTCCAATCCTGAGCCACTTCCGATAGCAGAGATGTGATATCTCAATGCTTATACCAAACCTGAGACCCTTCCTATAACATGAGATGTGATATCCAACTCCTTCCCGTTCCAAACCTGAGACACTAACTATAGCATATGTGATATCCAACTCCTTCCTATTCCAAACATGAGACCCTTCCTATAGCAAGAAAGTAATATCCAACTCCTACCCATTGCAATCCTGAGACCCTTCCTATAGCAAGAGATGTGATATCCAAATCCTTCCCATTCCAATCCTGAGACCCTTCCTATAACATGAGATGTGATATCCAACTCCTTCCCATTCCAACCTGAGACACTTCCTATAGCATGAGAAGGGATATCCAACTCCTTCCATATCCAATCCTGAGACCCTTCCGATAGCAGAGATGTGATATCTCAATGCTTATACCAAACCTGAGACCCTTCCTATAGCATGAGAAGTGATATCCAACTCCTTCCCAATCCAATCCTGAGACCCTTCCGATAGCAGAGACGTGATATCTCAATGCTTCTACCAAACCTGAGACCCTTCCTTTAGCATGAGATGTGATATCCAAATCCTTCACATTCCAATCCTGAGACCCTTCCTATAGCATGAGAAGGGATGTCTCAATGCTTCTAATACCAAACCTGAGATCCTTCCTATAACATGAGATGTGATATCCAATTCCTTCCCATTCCAATCCTGAGACCCTTCTGATAGCAGAGATGTGATATCTCAATGCTTATACCAAACCTGAGACACTTCCTATAGCATGAGAAGGGATATCCAACTCCTTCCCAATCCAATCCTGAGACCCTTCCGATAGCAGAGATGTGATATCTCAATGCTTATACCAAACCTGAGACCCTTCCTATAGCATGAGAAGTGATATCCAACTCCTTCCCAATCCAATCCTGAGACCCTTCCGATAGCAGAGACGTGATATCTCAATGCTTCTACCAAACCTGAGACCCTTCCTTTAGCATGAGATGTGATATCCAAATCCTTCACATTCCAATCCTGAGACCCTTCCTATAGCATGAGAAGGGATATCTCAATGCTTCTAATACCAAACCTGAGATCCTTCCTATAACATGAGATGTGATATCCAATTCCTTCCCATTCCAATCCTGAGACCCTTCTGATAGCAGAGATGTGATATCTCAATGCTTATACCAAACCTGAGACCCTTCCTATGGCCTGAGATGTGATATCCAACTCCTTCCCATTCCAATCCTGAGACCCTTCCTATAGCATGAGATGTGATGTCTCAATGCTTCTAATACCAAACCTGAGATCCTTCCTAGAACATGAGATGTGATATCCAACTCCTTCCCATTCCAATCCTGAGACCCTTATGAAAGCATGAGATGTGATATCTCAGTGCTTCTAATACCAAACCTGAGATCCTTCCTATAACATGAGATGTGATTTCCAAATCCTTCCCATTCCAATCCTGAGACCCTTCTGATAGCAGAGATGTGATATCTCAATGCTTATACCAAACCTGAGACCCTTCCTATGGCCTGAGATGTGATATCCAACTCCTTCCCATTCCAATCCTGAGACCCTTCCTATAGCATGAGATGTGATGTCTCAATGCTTCTAATATCAAACTTGAGACTCTTCCTATAACATGAGATGGGATATCCAACTCCTTCCCATTCCAATCCTTAGACCCTTCCTACAGCATGCAATATGATATCTCAATGATTCTAATAACAAACCTGAGACCCGTCCTATAACATGAGATGGGATATCCAACACCTTCCCATTCCAATCCTGAGACACTTCCGATAGCAGAGATGTGATATCTCAATGCTTTTCCAAAACCTGAGACCCTTCCTATAGCATATGTGATATCCAACTCCTTCCCATTCCAAACATGAGACCCTTCCTATAGCAAGAATGTAATATCCAACTCCTTCCCATTCCAATCCTGAGACCATTCCTATAGCATGAGATGTGATATCTCAATGCTTCTAATACCAAACCTGAGATCCTTCCTATGACATGAGATGTGATATCCAATTCCTCCCCATTCCAAACCTGAGAACCTTCCTACAGCATGCGATGTGATATCTCAATGCTTCTAATACCAAACCTGAGACCAGTCCTATAACCAGAGATTGGATATCCAACTCCTTCCCCTTCCAAACCTGAGACCCTTCCTATAGCTTGAGATGTGATATCCAACTTCTTCCCATTTCAATCCTGAGACCCTTCCTATAACATGAGATGTGATGTCTCAATGCTTCTAATACCAAACCTGAGATCCTTCCTCTAACATGAAATGTGATATCCAACTCCTTCCCCTTCCAAACCTGAGAGCCTTCCTATAGCATGAGATATGATATCCAACTACTTCCCATTCCAATTCTGAGACCCTTCCTATGCCATGAGACTTGATATCTCAATGCTTCTAATACCAAACCTGAGACCCGTCCTATAACATGAGATGTGATATCCAAATCTTTCCCCTTCCAAACCTTAGACCCTTCCTTTATCATGAGATGTGATATCCAACTCCTTCCCATTCCAATCCTGAGACCCTTCCGATATCATGAGATTTGTTATCTCAATGCTTCTAATATCAAACTTGAGACCCTCCCTATAGCATGAGATGTGACATCCAAGTCCTCCCCATTGCAATCCTGAGACCCTTCCTATAGCATGAGATGTGATATCTCAATGCTTCTAATACCAAACCTGAGACCCTTCCTATAACATGAGATGTCATATACAACTCCTTCCCAATCCAATCCTGAGACCCTTCCTATAGCATGAGATGTGATATCTCAATGCTTATACCAAATCTGAGACCCTTCCTATAGCATTAGATGTGATATCCAACTCCTTCCCATTCCAATCCTGAGACCCTTCCTATAGCATGAGATGTGATGTCTCAATGCTTCTAATACCAAACCTGAGATCATTCCAATAACATGAGATGTGATATCCAACGCCTTCCCATTCCAATCCTGAGACCCTTATGATAGCATGAGATGTGATATCTCAATGCCTCTAATACCAAACCTGAGATACTTCCGATAGCATTAGATGTGATATCTCAATGCTTCTAATACCAAACCTGAGATCCTTCCTATAACATGAGATGTGATTTCCAAATCCTTCCCCTTCCAAACCTGAGACCCTCCATTTAGCATGAGATGTGATATACAACTCCTTCCCATTCCAATCCTGAGACCCTTCTGATAGCATGAGATGTGATATCTCAATGCCTCTAATACCAAACCTGAGATCCTATCTCTAACATGAAATGTGATATCCATCTCCTTCCCTTTCCAAACCTGAGGCCCTGCCTATAGCATGAGATGTGATATCCAAGTCCTTCCCATTCCAATCCTGAGACCCTTCCTGTTAAGACGGATTTCTGAACTCTGTCCTGGTGGCGCAGAAGTTCAGAAGGCCAACCTAATTACTTGGAACAGGGTAACCTCTGGACAAGCCAGACCAATCAAGGTAGCGATCGCGGCGGTCAAGACTAGGTCTCAAGAGGGGTGATTGTGACTGAAAGCCCGCAGTGAGCACACAAAGCATTAGCGCTTACAAACTACTCCAAACAGTTGTTATATCAAAAATAGATACACATTTATTTTAAGGCCTTTAAAATAATGACCGGAGCGAGAAAATCACAATATCACAATATTAAACCAACACATACCATATCAACACAATATATATACAAATACACAGTCGCAAGCGTTTAAAGCACGAAATATGCAGTCCACCTGAAAGGAAAGGAAAACAGGCAGTGCGATAACGCTTTAGACTCAGTTCGCCTTCAGAGGCACCTAACTAGATGGAAGTCCGAGCCCTGAGAAGAGTGGAGCCTTGTGCTCAAAGTACCTGCCACGCCGGTGCCAACGGGCAAAAGGGGAAGCTCTTCGGAGGAAGTCAGGCAGTTCGGGTTAGTGCACAGCAGAAGGAGAACAGGTTCCGCAACTCAAGCGCAGCCTCCACAGCGGGCAGAAGCAGAGCGCGAGTACGGCCAAAAGGGTGCTGTTTTTACACAGCAGGGAAAAGCAATGGGATACTGCAGGAATGCGACCAGATCCTAGCTAAGCTACTCACCGGTCCCCGAAGCAAGCAGACCCAGGCTTCTCCACGTTAGTTTCAGCAGCTGGCAGGTTCAGAAGAGCAGGGAACGCCTCGTAGTCGTGTAGAGCAAAAAGACGTCCCAATCGACGAAACCAGCACAGTTTTGTTGCCGCAGCAGGACAACGGAGCGGCCGTGTGTATTCGAGCCAAATGTACACTCCTCCCTTCAGACTTGGGAACGCTAAGCGTACGAAGCGTGGGAGAGTGACCAGGACTCGAAATACAACACAACCTGGCGGCAGTTACAGAGCAGGACTCCCTTGTAAGCTGGTCAGTCAACTGGATGGCCCAGAGACACTTCCGAAGGCTTACTTGGCAGGAGTTGATGAAGTCGCCGGGAATAGCTGTTCCTGCTATTCCAAAGGTCGAAGCACCAGTACAGGCCTTCTGGTTCGATCCAAGGAGGAAAGGGTTTCACAGGACGACAGCAGTGCAAAGGAGGATTCCTTCAGCGGGTCACCAGCGATTCCTCGATCCAGCCTCGTAGTTGCAGGATACTTGGCTCCTGTATTCCTTCGTTCGTGAGAACTCAGGAGATCGACATGGTAGTGGTGTTTTCAGCCCCCTCTTATCCACGGTTCCCTTCGCGCCAAAACGGAGGGGAGCCAATGGGAGATCCGCTCATCAACACACATACCATACGTGGACCAATCACGGACCACGGTGGTCCCAGGCATTCACACCACCCTAGACTCTCTGGCACCCAGGATGTGTATTGGGACCAGACATCCCAGCGCACACCCTGGAGGCACACAAACGACATGTAGAAGCCCGCGAAAGCAACCACGTTTCGCGGGAAAGTACATGCCCAAATAAGGAAGGCCCCGGGTCGCTCGACCTGGGGAAGGTGACGGGAGCAAGACGGTCAGTGGACAAGACAAAGGAGCCTCGTGGTCTGGCCATTTTGGGAGCCAGGCCACCATTTTGGGTTCAGTGCGAAAAACGTGATATCCAACTCCTTCCCAATCCAATCCTGAGAACCTTCCGATAGTAGAGATGTGATATCTCAATGCTTATACCAAACCTGAGACCCTTCCTATGGCATGAGATGTGATATCCAACTCCTTGCCATTCAAATCCTGAGACCCTTCCTATAGCATGAGATGTGATTTCTCAATGCTTCTACCAAACCTGAGACCCTTCCTTTAGCATGAGATGTGATATCCAAATCCTTCACATTCCAATCCTGAGACCCTTCCTATAGCATGAGATGTGATATCTCAATGCTTCTAATACCAAACCTGAGATCCTTCCTATAACATGAGATGTGATATCCAATTCCTTCCCATTCCAAACCTGAGACCCTTCCTATTGGATGAGATGTGATATCCAACTCCTTCCCATTCCAACCCTGAGACCCTTCCTATACCATGAGATGTGATATCTCAATGCTTCTAATACCAAACCTGGGAACCGTCCTATAACATGAGATGTGATATCTCAATGTTTCTAATAAAAAACCTGAGACCCTTCCTATAACATGAGATGTGATATCCAATTCCTTCCCATTCCAAACCTGAGACCCTTCCTATTGGATGAGATGTGATATCCAAATCCTTCCCCTTCCAAACCTGAGACCCTTCCTTTAGCATGAGATGTGATATCCAAATACTTCTCATTCCAATCCTAAAACCCTTCCTATAGCATGAGATTTGATATCTCAATGTTTCTAATAAAAAACCTGAGACCCTTCCTATAGCAAGAGATGTGATATCCAAATCCTTCCCATTCCAATCCTGAGACCCTTCCTGTATATAACATGAGATGTGATATCCAACTCCTTCCCATTCCAACCTGAGACCCTTCCTATAGCATGAGATGTGATGTCCAACTCCTTACCATTCAAATCCTGAGACCCTCCCTATAACAAGAGATGTCATATCCAACTCCTTCCCATTCCAAACCTGAGACCCTTCCTATAACATGAGATGTGATATCCAACTCCTTCCCATGCCAAACCTGAGACCCTTCCGATAGCATGAGCTGTGATATCTCAATGCTTCAAAAACCAAACATGAGAACCATCCTATAACATGAGATGTGAAATCCAAATCCTTCCCTTCCCAAACCTGAGACTCTTCCTATAGCATGAGATGTGATATCTCAATGCTTCTACCAAACCTGAAACCCTTCCTATAGCATGAGATGTGATAACTCAATGCTTATACCAAACCTGAGACCCTTCCTATGGCATGAGATGTCATATACAACTCCTTCCCATTCCAACCCTGAGACCCTTCCTATAGCATGAGATGTGATATCTCAATGCTTATACCAAACCTGAGACCCTTCCTATAGCATGAGATGTGATATCCAACTTCTTCCCATTCCAATCCTGAGACCCTTCCTATAGCATGAGATGTGATATCACAATGCTTCTAATACCAAACCTGAGACCCGTCCTATAACATGAGATGTGATATCCAAATCCTTCCCCTTCCAAACCTGAGACCCTTCCTTTAGCATGAGGTGTGATATCCAGCTCCTCCCATTCCAATCCTGAGTCCCTTCCGATAGCAGAGATGTGATATTTCAATGCTTATACCAAACCTGAGACCCTTCCCATAGCATGAGATGTGATATCCAACTCCTTCCCATTCCAATCCTGAGACCCTGCCTATAGCATGAGATGTGATATCCAAGTCCTTCCCATTCCAATCCTGAGACCCTTCCTATAGCATGTGATGCGATAACTCAATGCTTATACCAAACCTGAGACCCTTCCTATGGCATGAGATGTCATATACAACTCCTTCCCATTCCAACCCTGAGACCCTTCCTATAGCATGAGATGTGATATCTCAATGCTTATACCAAACCTGAGACCCTTCCTATAGCATGAGATGTGATATCCAACTTCTTCCCATTCCAATCCTGAGACCCTTCCTATAGCATGAGATGTGATATCTCAATGCTTATACCAAACCTGAGACCCTTCCTATAGCTTGAGATGTGATATCCAACTCCTTCCCATTCCAATCCTGAGACCCTTCCTATAGCATGAGATGTGATATCTCAAGGCCCCTAATACCAAACCTGAGATCCTTCCTCTAACATGAAATGTGATATCCAACTCCTTCCCCTTCCAAACCTGAGAGCCTTCCTATAGCATGAGATATGATATCCAAGTCCTTCCCATTCCAATCCTGAGACCCTTCCTATAACATGAAATGTGATATCCAACTCCTTCCCATTCTAACCTGAGACCCTTCCTATAGCATGAGATGGGATATCCAACTCCTTCCAAATCCAATACTGATACCCTTCCGATAGCATGAGATGTGATATCCCAATGCTTCTACAAAACCTGAGACCCATACTATGGCATGAGATGTGATATCAAACTCCTTCCCATTCCAATCCTGAGACGCTTCCTATAGCTTGAGATGTGATATCCAACTCCTTCCCATTCCAATTCTGAGACCCTTCTTATACCATGAGACTTGATATCTCAATGCTTCTAATACCAAACCTGAGACCCGTCCTATAACATGAGATGTGATATCCAAATCCTTCCCCTTCCAAACCTTAGACCCTTCCTTTATCATGAGATGTGATATCCAACTCCTTCCCATTCCAATCCTGAGACCCTTCCGATATCATGAGATTTGTTATCTCAATGCTTCTAATATCAAACTTGAGACCCTCCCTATAGCATGAGATGTGACATCCAAGTCCTTCCCATTCCAATCCTGAGACCCTTCCTATAGCATGAGATGTGATATCTCAATGCTTCTAATACCAAACCTGAGACCCTTCCTATAACATGAGATGGGATATCCAACTCCTTCCCATTCCAATCCTGAGACCCTTCCGATAGCAGAGATGTGATATCTCAATGCTTATACCAAACCTGAGACCCTTCCTAAGGCCTGAGATGTCATATACAACTCCTTCCCATTCCAATCCTGAGACCCTTCCTATAGCATGAGATGTGATATCTCAATGCTTATACCAAATCTGAGACCCTTCCTATAGCATGAGATGTGATATCCAACACCTTCCCATTCCAATCCTGAGACCCTTCCTATAGCATGAGAAGTGATATCTCCATGCTTATACCAAACCTGAGACCCTTCCTATAGCATGAGATGTGATATCCATATCCTTCCCATTCCAATCCTGAGACCCTTCCTATAGCAAGAGATGTGATATCCAAATCCTTCCCATTCCAATCCTGAGACCCTTCCTATAACATGAGATGTGATATTCAACTCCTTCCCATTCCAACTTGAGACACTTCCTATAGCATGAGAAGGGATATCCAACTCCTTCCCAATCCAATCCTGAGAACCTTCCGATAGCAGAGATGTGATATCTCAATGCTTATACCAAACCTGAGACCCTTCCTATGGCATGAGATGTGATATCCAACTCCTTGCCATTCAAATCCTGAGACCCTTCCTATAGCATGAGATGTGATTTCTCAATGCTTCTACCAAACCCGAGACCCTTCCTTTAGCATGAGATGTGATATCCAAATCCTTCACATTCCAATCCTGAGACCCTTCCTATAGCATGAGATGTGATATCTCAATGCTTCTAATACCAAACCTGAGATCCTTCCTATAACATGAGATGTGATATCCAATTCCTTCCCATTCCAAACCTGAGACCCTTCCTATTGGATGAGATGTGATATCCAACTCCTTCCCATTCCAACCCTGAGACCCTTCCTATACCATGAGATGTGATATCTCAATGCTTCTAATACCAAACCTGGGAACCGTCCTATAACATGAGATGTGATATCTCAATGTTTCTAATAAAAAACCTGAGACCCTTCCTATAACATGAGATGTGATATCCAATTCCTTCCCATTCCAAACCTGAGACCCTTCCTATTGGATGAGATGTGATATCCAAATCCTTCCCCTTCCAAACCTGAGACCCTTCCTATACCATGAGATGTGATATCTCAATGCTTCTAATACCAAACCTGGGAACCGTCCTATAACATGAGATTTGATATCTCAATGTTTCTAATAAAAAACCTGAGACCCTTCCTATAGCAAGAGATGTGATATCCAAATCCTTCCCATTCCAATCCTGAGACCCTTCCTGTATATAACATGAGATGTGATATCCAACTCCTTCCCATTCCAACCTGAGACCCTTCCTATAGCATGAGATGTGATATCCAACTCCTTACCATTCAAATCCTGAGACCCTCCCTATAACAAGAGATGTCATATCCAACTCCTTCCCATTCCAAACCTGAGACCCTTCCTATAACATGAGATGTGATATCCAACTCCTTCCCATTCCAAACCTGAGACCCTTCCGATAGCATGAGCTGTGATATCTCAATGCTTCAAAAACCAAACATGAGAACCATCCTATAACATGAGATGTGAAATCCAAATCCTTCCCTTCCCAAACCTGGGACTCTTCCTATAGCATGAGATGTGATATCTCAATGCTTCTACCAAACCTGAAACCCTTCCTATAGCATGAGATGTGATAACTCAATGCTTATACCAAACCTGAGACCCTTCCTATGGCATGAGATGTCATATACAACTCCTTCCCATTCCAACCCTGAGACCCTTCCTATAGCATGAGATGTGATATCTCAATGCTTATACCAAACCTGAGACCCTTCCTATAGCATGAGATGTGATATCCAACTCCTTCCCATTCCAATCCTGACACCCTTCTGATAGCATGAGATGTGATATCTCAATGCCTCTAATACCAAACCTGAGATCCTACCTCTAACATGAAATGTGATATCCATCTCCTTCCCTTTCCAAACCGAGACCCTGCCTATAGCATGAGATGTGATATCCAAGTCCTTCCCATTCCAATCCTGAGACCCTTCTTATAGCATGTGATGTGATATCTCAATGCTTATACCAAACCTGAGACCCTTCCTATGGCATGAGATGTCATATACAACTCCTTCCCATTCCAACCCTGAGACCCTTCCTATAGCATGAGATGAGATATCTCAATGCTTATACCAAACCTGAGACCCTTCCTATAGCATGAGATGTGATATCCAACTTCTTCCCATTCCAATCCTGAGACCCTTCCTATAGCATGAGATGTGATATCTCAATGCTTATACCAAACCTGAGACCCTTCCTATAGCATAAAATGTGATATCTCAATGCTTATACCAAACCTGAGACCCTTCCTATAGCATGAGATGTGATATCCAACTCCTTCCCATTCCAATCCTGAGACCCTTCCTATAGCATGAGATGTGATATCTCAATGCTTATACCAAACCTGAGACCCTTCCTATAGCATGAGATGTGATATCCAACTCCTTCCCATTCCAATCCTGAGACCCTTCCTATAGCATGAGATGTGATGTCTCAATGCTTCTAATACCAAACCTGAGATCCTTCCTATAACATGAGATGTGATATCCAACTCCTTCCCATTCCAATCCTGAGACCCTTCCTATAGCATGAGATGTGATATCTCAATGCCTCTTATACCAAACCTGAGATCCTTCCGATAGCATGAGATGTGATATCTCAATGCTTCTAATACCAAACCTGAGATCCTTCCTATAATATGAGATGTGATTTCCAAATCCTTACCCTTCCAAACCTGAGACCCTCCCTTTAACATGAAATGTGATATCCAACTCCTTCCCATTCCAATCCTGAGACCCTTCTGATAGCATGAGATGTGATATCTCAATGCCTCTAATACCAAACCTGAGATCCTACCTCTAACATGAAATGTGATATCCATCTCCATCCCTTTCCAAACCTGAGACCCTGCCTATAGCATGAGATGTGATATCCAAGTCCTTCCCATTCCAATCCTGAGACCCTTCCTATAGCATGTGATGTGATATCTCAATGCTTATACCAAACCTGAGACCCTTCCTATGGCATGAGATGTCATATACAACTCCTTCCCATTCCAACCCTGAGACCCTTCCTATAGCATGAGATGTGATATCTCAATGCTTATACCAAACCTGAGACCCTTCCTATAGCATGAGATGTGATATCCAACTTCTTCCCATTCCAATCCTGAGACCCTTCCTATAGCATGAGATGTGATATCTCAATGCTTATACCAAACCTGAGACCCTTCCTATAGCTTGAGATGTGATATCCAACTCCTTCCCATTCAATCCTGAGACCCTTCCTATAGCATGAGATGTGATATCTCAAGGCCCCTAATACCAAACCTGAGATCCTTCTTCTAACATGAAATGTGATATCCAACTCCTTCCCCTTCAAAACCTGAGAGCCTTCCTATAGCATGAGATATGATATCCAAGTCCTTCCCATTCCAATCCTGAGACCCTTCCTATAACATGAAATGTGATATCCAACTCCTTCCCATTCTAACCTGAGACCCTTCCTATAGCATGAGATGGGATATCCAACTCCTTCCAAATCCAATACTGATACCCTTCCGATAGCATGAGATGTGATATCCCAATGCTTCTACCAAACCTGAGACCCATACTATGGCATGAGATGTGATATCAAACTCCTTCCCATTCCAATCCTGAGACGCTTCCTATAACTTGAGATGTGATATCCAACTCCTTCCCATTCCAATTCTGAGACCCTTCTTATACCATGAGACTTGATATCTCAATGCTTCTAATACCAAACCTGAGACCCGTCCTATAACATGAGATGTGATATCCAAATCCTTCCCCTTCCAAACCTTAGACCCTTCCTTTATCATGAGATGTGATATCCAACTCCTTCCCATTCCAATCCTGAGACCCTTCCGATATCATGAGATTTGTTATCTCAATGCTTCTAATATCAAACTTGAGACCCTCCCTATAGCATGAGATGTGACATCCAAGTCCTTCCCATTCCAATCCTGAGACCCTTCCTATAGCATGAGATGTGATATCTCAATGCTTCTAATACCAAACCTGAGACCCTTCCTATAACATGAGATGGGATATCCAACTCCTTCCCATTCCAATCCTGAGACCCTTCCGATAGCAGAGATGTGATATCTCAATGCTTATACCAAACCTGAGACCCTTCCTAAGGCCTGAGATGTCATATACAACTCCTTCCCATTCCAATCCCGAGACCCTTCCTATAGCATGAGATGTGATATCTCAATGCTTATACCAAATCTGAGACCCTTCCTATAGCATGAGATGTGATATCCAACACCTTCCCATTCCAATCCTGAGACCCTTCCTATAGCATGAGAAGTGATATCTCCATGCTTATACCAAACCTGAGACCCTTCCTATAGCATGAGATGTGATATCCAAATCCTTCCCATTCCAATCCTGAGACCCTTCCTATAGCATGAGATGTGATATCTCAATGCTTATACCAAACCTGAGAGCCTACCTATAGCATGAGATGTGATATCCAAGTCCATCCCATTCCAATCCTTAGACCCTTCCTACAGCATGCGATGTGATATCTCAATGATTCTAATACCAAACCAGAGACCCGTCCTTTAACATGAGATGGGATATCCAACTCCTTCCCATTCCAATCCTGAGCCACTCCTGATAGCAGAGATGTGATATCTCAATGCTTATACCAAACCTGAGACCCTTCCTATAACATGAGATGTGATATCCAACTCCTTCCCGTTCCAAACCTGAGACACTTCCTATAGCATATGTGATATCCAACTCCTTCCCATTCCAAACATGAGACCCTTCCTATAGCAAGAATGTAATATCCACCTCCTACCCATTCCAATCCTGAGACCATTCCTATAGCATGAGATGTGATATATCAATGCTTCTAATACCAAACCTGAGATCCTTCCTATGACATGAGATGTGATATCCATATCCTTCCCATTCCAATCCTGAGACCCTTCCTATAGCAAGAGATGTGATATCCAAATCCTTCCCATTCCAATCCTGAGACCCTTCCTATAACATGAGATGTGATATTCAACTCCTTCCCATTCCAACTTGAGACACTTCCTATAGCATGAGAAGGGATATCCAACTCCTTCCCAATCCAATCCTGAGAACCTTCCGATAGCAGAGATGTGATATCTCAATGCTTATACCAAACCTGAGACCCTTCCTATGGCATGAGATGTGATATCCAACTCCTTGCCATTCAAATCCTGAGACCCTTCCTATAGCATGAGATGTGATTTCTCAATGCTTCTACCAAACCTGAGACCCTTCCTTTAGCATGAGATGTGATATCCAAATCCTTCACATTCCAATCCTGAGACCCTTCCTATAGCATGAGATGTGATATCTCAATGCTTCTAATACCAAACCTGAGATCCTTCCTATAACATGAGATGTGATATCCAATTCCTTCCCATTCCAAACCTGAGACCCTTCCTATTGGATGAGATGTGATATCCAACTCCTTCCCATTCCAACCCTGAGACCCTTCCTATACCATGAGATGTGATATCTCAATGCTTCTAATACCAAACCTGGGAACCGTCCTATAACATGAGATGTGATATCTCAATGTTTCTAATAAAAAACCTGAGACCCTTCCTATAACATGAGATGTGATATCCAATTCCTTCCCATTCCAAACCTGAGACCCTTCCTATTGGATGAGATGTGATATCCAAATCCTTCCCCTTCCAAACCTGAGACCCTTCCTTTAGCATGAGATGTGATATCCAAATACTTCCCATTCCAATCCTAAAACCCTTCCTATAGCATGAGATTTGATATCTCAATGTTTCTAATAAAAAACCTGAGACCCTTCCTATAGCAAGAGATGTGATATCCAAATCCTTCCCATTCCAATCCTGAGACCCTTCCTGTATATAACATGAGATGTGATATCCAACTCCTTCCCATTCCAACCTGAGACCCTTCCTATAGCATGAGATGTGATATCCAACTCCTTACCATTCAAATCCTGAGACCCTCCCTATAACAAGAGATGTCATATCCAACTCCTTCCCATTCCAAACCTGAGACCCTTCCTATAACATGAGATGTGATATCCAACTCCTTCCCATTCCAAACCTGAGACCCTTCCGATAGCATGAGCTGTGATATCTCAATGCTTCAAAAACCAAACATGAGAACCATCCTATAACATGAGATGTGAAATCCAAATCCTTCCCTTCCCAAACCTGAGACTCTTCCTATAGCATGAGATGTGATATCTCAATGCTTCTACCAAACCTGAAACCCTTCCTATAGCATGAGATGTGATAACTCAATGCTTATACCAAACCTGAGACCCTTCCTATGGCATGAGATGTCATATACAACTCCTTCCCATTCCAACCCTGAGACCCTTCCTATAGCATGAGATGTGATATCTCAATGCTTATACCAAACCTGAGACCCTTCCTATAGCATGAGATGTGATATCCAACTCCTTCCCATTCCAATCCTGAGACCCTTCTGATAGCATGAGATGTGATATCTCAATGCCTCTAATACCAAACCTGAGATCCTACCTCTAACATGAAATGTGATATCCATCTCCTTCCCTTTTCAAACCGAGACCCTGCCTATAGCATGAGATGTGATATCCAAGTCCTTCCCATTCCAATCCTGAGACCCTTCTTATAGCATGTGATGTGATATCTCAATGCTTATACCAAACCTGAGACCCTTCCTATGGCATGAGATGTCATATACAACTCCTTCCCATTCTAACCCTGAGACCCTTCCTATAGCATGAGATGTGATATCTCAATGCTTATACCAAACCTGAGACCCTTCCTATAGCATGAGATGTGATATCCAACTTCTTCCCATTCCAATCCTGAGACCCTTCCTATAGCATGAGATGTGATATCTCAATGCTTATACCAAACCTGAGACCCTTCCTATAGCATAAGATGTGATATCTCAATGCTTATACCAAACCTGAGACCCTTCCTATAGCATGAGATGTGATATCCAACTCCTTCCCATTCCAATCCTGAGACCCTTCCTATAGCATGAGATGTGATATCTCAATGCTTATACCAAACCTGAGACCCTTCCTATAGCATGAGATGTGATATCCAACTCCTTCCCATTCCAATCCTGAGACCCTTCCTATAGCATGAGATGTGATGTCTCAATGCTTCTAATACCAAACCTGAGATCCTTCCTGTAACATGAGATGTGATATCCAACTCCTTCCCATTCCAATCCTGAGACCCTTCCTATAGCATGAGATGTGATATCTCAATGCCTCTTATACCAAACCTGAGATCCTTCCGATAGCATGAGATGTGATATCTCAATGCTTCTAATACCAAACCTGAGATCCTTCCTATAATATGAGATGTGATTTCCAAATCCTTCCCCTTCCAAACCTGAGACCCTCCCTTTAGCATGAAATGTGATATCCAACTCCTTCCCATTCCAATCCTGAGACCCTTCTGATAGCATGAGATGTGATATCTCAATGCCTCTAATACCAAACCTGAGATCCTACCTCTAACATGAAATGTGATATCCATCTCCATCCCTTTCCAAACCTGAGACCCTGCCTATAGCATGAGATGTGATATCCAAGTCCTTCCCATTCCAATCCTGAGACCCTTCCTATAGCATGAGATGTGATATCTCAATGCTTATACCAAACCTGAGACCCTTCCTATAGCATGAGATGTGATATCCAACTTCTTCCCATTCCAATCCTGAGACCCTTCCTATAGCATGAGATGTGATATCTCAATGCTTATACCAAACCTGAGACCCTTCCTATAGCTTGAGATGTGATATCCAACTCCTTCCCATTCAATCCTGAGACCCTTCCTATAGCATGAGATGTGATATCTCAAGGCCCCTAATACCAAACCTGAGATCCTTCCTCTAACATGAAATGTGATATCCAACTCCTTCCCCTTCCAAACCTGAGAGCCTTCCTATAGCATGAGATATGATATCCAAGTCCTTCCCATTCCAATCCTGAGACCCTTCCTATAACATGAAATGTGATATCCAACTCCTTCCCATTCTAACCTGAAACCCTTCCTATAGCATGAGATGGGATATCCAACTCCTTCCAAATCCAATACTGATACCCTTCCGATAGCATGAGATGTGATATCCCAATGCTTCTACCAAACCTGAGACCCATACTATGGCATGAGATGTGATATCAAACTCCTTCCCATTCCAATCCTGAGACGCTTCCTATAACTTGAGATGTGATATCCAACTCCTTCCCATTCCAATTCTGAGACCCTTCTTATACCATGAGACTTGATATCTCAATGCTTCTAATACCAAACCTGAGACCCGTCCTATAACATGAGATGTGATATCCAAATCCTTCCCCTTCCAAACCTTAGACCCTTCCTTTATCATGAGATGTGATATCCAACTCCTTCCCATTCCAATCCTGAGACCCTTCCGATATCATGAGATTTGTTATCTCAATGCTTCTAATATCAAACTTGAGACCCTCCCTATAGCATGAGATGTGACATCCAAGTCCTTCCCATTCCAATCCTGAGACCCTTCCTATAGCATGAGATGTGATATCTCAATGCTTCTAATACCAAACCTGAGACCCTTCCTATAACATGAGATGGGATATCCAACTCCTTCCCATTCCAATCCTGAGACCCTTCCGATAGCAGAGATGTGATATCTCAATGCTTATACCAAACCTGAGACCCTTCCTAAGGCCTGAGATGTCATATACAACTCCTTCCCATTCCAATCCTGAGACCCTTCCTATAGCATGAGATGTGATATCTCAATGCTTATACCAAATCTGAGACCCTTCCTATAGCATGAGATGTGATATCCAACACCTTCCCATTCCAATCCTGAGACCCTTCCTATAGCATGAGAAGTGATATCTCCATGCTTATACCAAACCTGAGACCCTTCCTATAGCATGAGATGTGATATCCAAATCCTTCCCATTCCAATCCTGAGACCCTTCCTATAGCATGAGATGTGATATCTCAATGCTTATACCAAACCTGAGAGCCTACCTATAGCATGAGATGTGATATCCAAGTCCATCCCATTCCAATCCTTAGACCCTTCCTACAGCATGTGATGTGATATCTCAATGATTCTAATACCAAACCAGAGACCCGTCCTTTAACATGAAATGGGATATCCAACTCCTTCCCATTCCAATCCTGAGCCACTCCTGATAGCAGAGATGTGATATCTCAATGCTTATACCAAACCTGAGACCCTTCCTATAACATGAGATGTGATATCCAACTCCTTCCCGTTCCAAACCTGAGACACTTCCTATAGCATATGTGATATCCAACTCCTTCCCATTCCAAACATGAGACCCTTCCTATAGCAAGAATGTAATATCCACCTCCTACCCATTCCAATCCTGAGACCATTCCTATAGCATGAGATGTGATATATCAATGCTTCTAATACCAAACCTGAGATCCTTCCTATGACATGAGATGTGATATCCATATCCTTCCCATTCCAATCCTGAGACCCTTCCTATAGCAAGAGATGTGATATCCAAATCCTTCCCATTCCAATCCTGAGACCCTTCCTATAACATGAGATGTGATATTCAACTCCTTCCCATTCCAACTTGAGACACTTCCTATAGCATGAGAAGGGATATCCAACTCCTTCCCAATCCAATCCTGAGAACCTTCCGATAGCAGAGATGTGATATCTCAATGCTTATACCAAACCTGAGACCCTTCCTATGGCATGAGATGTGATATCCAACTCCTTGCCATTCAAATCCTGAGACCCTTCCTATAGCATGAGATGTGATTTCTCAATGCTTCAACCAAACCTGAGACCCTTCCTTTAGCATGAGATGTGATATCCAAATCCTTCAGATTCCAATCCTGAGACCCTTCCTATAGCATGAGATGTGATATCTCAATGCTTCTAATACCAAACCTGAGATCCTTCCTATAACATGAGATGTGATATCCAATTCCTTCCCATTCCAAACCTGAGACCCTTCCTATTGGATGAGATGTGATATCCAACTCCTTCCCATTCCAACCCTGAGACCCTTCCTATACCATGAGATGTGATATCTCAATGCTTCTAATACCAAACCTGGGAACCGTCCTATAACATGAGATGTGATATCTCAATGTTTCTAATAAAAAACCTGAGACCCTTCCTATAACATGAGATGTGATATCCAATTCCTTCCCATTCCAAACCTGAGACCCTTCCTATTGGATGAGATGTGATATCCAAATCCTTCCCCTTCCAAACCTGAGACCCTTCCTTTAGCATGAGATGTGATATCCAAATACTTCCCATTCCAATCCTAAAACCCTTCCTATAGCATGAGATTTGATATCTCAATGTTTCTAATAAAAAACCTGAGACCCTTCCTATAGCAAGAGATGTGATATCCAAATCCTTCCCATTCCAATCCTGAGACCCTTCCTGTATATAACATGAGATGTGATATCCAACTCCTTCCCATTCCAACCTGAGACCCTTCCTATAGCATGAGATGTGAAATCCAACTCCTTACCATTCAAATCCTGAGACCCTCCCTATAGCAAGAGATGTCATATCCAACTCCTTCCCATTCCAAACCTGAGACCCTTCCTATAACATGAGATGTGATATCCAACTCCTTCCCATTCCAAACCTGAGACCCTTCCGATAGCATGAGCTGTGATATCTCAATGCTTCAAAAACCAAACATGAGAACCATCCTATAACATGAGATGTGAAATCCAAATCCTTCCCTTCCCAAACCTGAGACTCTTCCTATAGCATGAGATGTGATATCTCAATGCTTCTACCAAACCTGAAACCCTTCCTATAGCATGAGATGTGATAACTCAATGCTTATACCAAACCTGAGACCCTTCCTATGGCATGAGATGTCATATACAACTCCTTCCCATTCCAACCCTGAGACCCTTCCTATAGCATGAGATGTGATATCTCAATGCTTATACCAAACCTGAGACCCTTCCTATAGCATGAGATGTGATATCCAACTCCTTCCCATTCCAATCCTGAGACCCTTCTGATAGCATGAGATGTGATATCTCAATGCCTCTAATACCAAACCTGAGATCCTACCTCTAACATGAAATGTGATATCCATCTCCTTCCCTTTCCAAACCGAGACCCTGCCTATAGCATGAGATGTGATATCCAAGTCCTTCCCATTCCAATCCTGAGACCCTTCCTATAGCATGAGATGTGATATCCAACTTCTTCCCATTCCAATCCTGAGACCCTTCCTATAGCATAAGATATGATATCTCAATGCTTCTATACCAAACCTGAGATCCTTCTGATAGCATGAAATGTGATATCCAACTCTTTCCCCTTGCAAACCTGAGAGCCTTCCTATAGCATGAGATGTGATATCCAAGTACTTCCCATTCCAATCCTGAGACCCTTCCTATAACATGAGATGTGATATCCAACTCCTTCCCATTCCAACCTGAGACCCTTCCTATAGCATGAGATGGGATATCCAACTCCTTCCAAATCCAATCCCGATACCCTTCCGATAGCATGAGATGTGATATCCCAATGCTTCTACCAAACCTGAGACCCATACTATGGCATGAGATGTGATATCAAACTCCTTCCCATTCTAATCCTGAGACCCTTCCTATAGCTTGAGATGTGATATCCAACTCCATCCCATTCCAATCCTGAGACCCTTCCTATACCATGAGACTTGATATCTCAATGCTTCTAATACCAAACCTGAGACCCGTCCTATAACATGAGATGTGATATCCAAATCCTTCCCCTTCCAAACCTTAGACCCTTCCTTTATCATGAGATGTGATATCCAACTCCTTCCCATTCCAATCTTGAGACCCTTCCGATATCATGAAATGTGATACCTCAATGCTTCTAATATCAAACTTGAGACCCTCCCTATAGCAAGAGATGTGATATCCAAGTCCTTCCCATTCCAATCCTGAGACCCTTTCTATAGCATGAGATGTGATATCTCAATGCTTCTAATACCAAACCTGAGACCCTTCCTATAACATAAGATGGGAATATCCAACTCCTTCCCTTTCCAATCCTGAGACCCTTCCGATAGCAGAGATCTGATATCTCAATGCTTATACCAAACCTGAGATCCTTCCTATAACATGAGATGTGATATCCAACTCCTTCCCATTCCAATCCTGAGACACTTCCTATAGCATGAGATGTGATATCTCACTGCTTATACCAAACCTGAGACCCTTCCTATAGCATGAGATGTGATATCCAACTCCTTCCCATTCCAATCCTGAGACCCTTCCTATAGCATGAGATGTGATATCTCAATGCTTCTAATATCAAACTTGAGACCCTCCCTATAGCATGAGATGTGATACCCAAGTCCTTCCCATTCCAATCCTGAGACACTTCCTATAGCATGAGATGTGATATCTCAATGCTTCTAATACCAAACCTGAGACTCTTCCTATAACATGAGATGGGATATCCAACTCCTTCCCATTCCAATCCTGAGACCCTTTCGATAGCAGAGATGTGATATCTCAATGTTTATACCAAACCTGAGACCCTCCCTACGGCATGAGATGTCATATACAACTCCTTCCCATTCCAATCCTGAGACCCTTCCTATAGCATGAGATGTGATATCCAACTCCTTCCCATTCCAATCCTGAGACCCTTCCTATAGCATGAGATGTGATGTCTCAATGCTTCTAATACCAAACCTGAGATCCTTCCTATAACATGAGATGTGATATCCAACTCCTTCCATTCCAATCCTGAGACCCTTCCTATAGCATGAGATGTGATATCTCAATGCTTATAACAAAACCTGAGACCCTTCCTATAGCATGAGATGTGATATCCAACTCCTTCCCATTCCAATCCTGAGACCCTTCCTATAGCCTGAGATGTGATATCTCAATGCCTCTAATACCAAACCTGAGATCCTTCCTCTAACATGAAATGTGATATCCAACTCCTTCACTTTCCAAACCTGAGAGCCTATCTATAGCATGAGATGTGATATCCAGGTCCTTCCCATTCCAATCCTGAGACCCTTCCTATAGCATGAGATGTGATATCTCAATGCTTATAACAAAACCTGAGACCCTTCCTATAGCATGAGATGTGATATCCAACTCCTTCCCATTCCAATCCTGAGACCCTTCCTATAGCCTGAGATGTGATATCTCAATGCCTCTAATACCAAACCTGAGATCCTTCCTCTAACATGAAATGTGATATCCAACTCCTTCAATTTCCAAACCTGAGAGCCTATCTATAGCATGAGATGTGATATCCAAGTCCTTCCCATTCCAATCCTTAGACCCTTCCTACAGCATGCAATATGATATCTCAATGATTTTAATAAAAAACCTGAGACCCGTCCTATAACATGAGATGGGATATCCAACTCCTTCCCATTCCAATCCTGAGACACTTCCGATAGCAGAGATGTGATATCTCACTGCTTATACCAAACCTGAGACCCTTCCTATAGCATGAGATGTGATATCCAACTCCTTCCCATTCCATCCCTGAGACCCTTCCCAAATCATGAGATGTGATATCTCAATGCTTCTAATATCAAACTTGAGACCCTCCCTATAGCATGAGATGTGATATCCAAGTCCTTCCCATTCCAATCCTGAGACCCTTCCGATAGCATGAGATGTGATGTCTCAATGCTTCTAATACCAAACCTGAGATCCTTCCTATAACATGAGATGTGATATCCAACTCCTTCCCATTCCAATCCTGAGACCCTTTCTATAGCATGAGATGTGATATCTCAATGCTTATACCAAACCTGAGACCCTTCCTATAGCATGAGATGTGATATCCAAGTCCTTCCCATTCCAATCCTGAGACCCTTCCGATAGTAGAGATGTGATATCTCAATGCTTATACCAAACCTGAGATCCTTCCTAGAACATGAGATGTGATATCCAACTCCTTCCCATTCCAATCCTGAGACACTTCCTATAGCATGAGATGTGATATCTCACTGCTTATACCAAACCTGAGACCCTTCCTATAGCATGAGATGTGATATCCAACTCCTTCCCTTTCCAATCCTGAGACCCTTCCTATAGCATGAGATATGATATCTCAATGCTTCTAATATCAAACTTGAGACCCTCCCTATAGCATGAGATGTGATATCCAAGTCCTTCCCATTCCAATCCTGAGACCCTTCCGATAGCATGAGATGTGATGTCTCAATGCTTCTAATACCAAACCTGAGATCCTTCCTATAACATGAGATGTGATATCCAACTCCTTCCCATTCCAATCCTGAGACCCTTCCTATAGCATGAGATGTGATATCTCAATGCTTATACCAAACCTGAGACCCTTCCTATAGCATGAGATGTGATATCCAACTCCTTCCCATTCCAATCCTGAGACCCTTCCTAGAGCATGAGATGTGATATCTCAATGCCTCTAATACCAAACCTGAGATCCTTCCTCTAACATGAAATGTGATATCCAACTCCTTCCCATTCCAATCCTGAGACACTTCCTATAGCATGAGATGTGATATCTAAATGCTTCTAATACCAAACTTGAGACTCTTACTATAACATGAGATGGGATATCCAACTCCTTCCCATTCCAATCCTTAGACCCTTCCTACAGCATGCAATATGATATCTCAATGATTCTAATAACAAACCTGAGACCCGTCCTATAACATGAGATGGGATATCCAACACCTTCCCATTCCAATCCTGAGACACTTCCGATAGCAGAGATGTGATATCTCAATGCTTATTCCAAACCTGAGACCCTTCCTATAACATGAGATGTGATATCCAACTCCTTCCCGTTCCAAACCTGAGACCCTTCCTATAGCATATGTGATATCCAACACATTCCCATTCCAAACATGAGACCCTTCCTATAGCAGGAATGTAATATCCAACTCCTTCCCATTCCAATCCTGAGACCATTCCTATAGCATGAGATGTGATATCTCAATGCTTCTAATACCAAACCTGAGATCCTTCCTATGACATGAGATGTGATATACAATTCCTCCCCATTCCAAACCTGAGAACCTTCCTACAGCATGCGATGGGATATCTCAATGCTTCTAATACCAAACCTGAGACCAGTCCTATAACATGAGATTGGATATCCAACTCCTTCCCCTTCCAAACCTGAGACCCTTCCTATAGCATGAGATGTGATATCCAACTTCTTCCCATTCCAATCCTGAGACCCTTCCTATAACATGAGATGTGATGTCTCAATGCTTCGAATACCAAACCTGAGATCTTTCCTATAACATGAGATGTGATATCCAACTCCTTCCCATTCCAATCCTGAGACCCTTCCTATAGCATGGGATGTGCTATCTCAATGCTTATACCAAACCTGAGACCCTTCCTAAAGCTTGAGATGTGATATCCAACTCCTTCCCATTCCAATCCTGAGACCCTTCCTATAACATGAAATGTGATATCCAACTCCTTCCCATTCCAACCTGAGACCCTTCCTATAACATGAAATGTGATATCCAACTCCTTCCCTTTCCAAACCCGAGACCCTCCCTTTAGCATGAGATGTGATATCCAACTCCTTCCCATTCCAATCCTGAGACCCTTCTGATAGCATAAGATATATCTCAATGCTTCTATACTAAACCTGAGATCCTTCCGATAGCATGAGATGTGATATCTCAATACTTCTAATACCAAACCTGAGATCCTTCCTATAACATGAGATGTGATATCCAAATCCTTATCTTCCAAACCTGAGACCCTCCCTTTAGCATGAGATGTGATATCCAACTCCTTCCCATTCCAATCCTGAGACTCTTCTGATAGCATAAGATATGATATCTCAATGCTTCTATACCAAACCTGAGATCCTTCTGATAGCATGAAATGTGATATCCAACTCTTTCCCCTTGCAAACCTGAGAGCCTTCCTATAGCATGAGATGTGATATCCAAGTACTTCCCATTCCAATCCTGAGACCCTTCCTATAACATGAGATGTGATATCCAACTCCTTCCCATTCCAACCTGAGACCCTTCCTATAGCATGAGATGGGATATCCAACTCCTTCCAAATCCAATCCCGATACCCTTCCGATAGCATGAGATGTGATATCCCAATGCTTCTACCAAACCTGAGACCCATACTATGGCATGAGATGTGATATCAAACTCCTTCCCATTCTAATCCTGAGACCCTTCCTATAGCTTGAGATGTGATATCCAACTCCATCCCATTCCAATCCTGAGACCCTTCCTATACCATGAGACTTGATATCTCAATGCTTCTAATACCAAACCTGAGACCCGTCCTATAACATGAGATGTGATATCCAAATCCTTCCCCTTCCAAACCTTAGACCCTTCCTTTATCATGAGATGTGATATCCAACTCCTTCCCATTCCAATCTTGAGACCCTTCCGATATCATGAAATGTGATACCTCAATGCTTCTAATATCAAACTTGAGACCCTCCCTATAGCAAGAGATGTGATATCCAAGTCCTTCCCATTCCAATCCTGAGACCCTTTCTATAGCATGAGATGTGATATCTCAATGCTTCTAATACCAAACCTGAGACCCTTCCTATAACATAAGATGGGAATATCCAACTCCTTCCCTTTCCAATCCTGAGACCCTTCCGATAGCAGAGATCTGATATCTCAATGCTTATACCAAACCTGAGATCCTTCCTATAACATGAGATGTGATATCCAACTCCTTCCCATTCCAATCCTGAGACACTTCCTATAGCATGAGATGTGATATCTCACTGCTTATACCAAACCTGAGACCCTTCCTATAGCATGAGATGTGATATCCAACTCCTTCCCATTCCAATCCTGAGACCCTTCCTATAGCATGAGATGTGATATCTCAATGCTTCTAATATCAAACTTGAGACCCTCCCTATAGCATGAGATGTGATACCCAAGTCCTTCCCATTCCAATCCTGAGACACTTCCTATAGCATGAGATGTGATATCTCAATGCTTCTAATACCAAACCTGAGACTCTTCCTATAACATGAGATGGGATATCCAACTCCTTCCCATTCCAATCCTGAGACCCTTTCGATAGCAGAGATGTGATATCTCAATGTTTATACCAAACCTGAGACCCTCCCTACGGCATGAGATGTCATATACAACTCCTTCCCATTCCAATCCTGAGACCCTTCCTATAGCATGAGATGTGATATCCAACTCCTTCCCATTCCAATCCTGAGACCCTTCCTATAGCATGAGATGTGATGTCTCAATGCTTCTAATACCAAACCTGAGATCCTTCCTATAACATGAGATGTGATATCCAACTCCTTCCATTCCAATCCTGAGACCCTTCCTATAGCATGAGATGTGATATCTCAATGCTTATAACAAAACCTGAGACCCTTCCTATAGCATGAGATGTGATATCCAACTCCTTCCCATTCCAATCCTGAGACCCTTCCTATAGCCTGAGATGTGATATCTCAATGCCTCTAATACCAAACCTGAGATCCTTCCTCTAACATGAAATGTGATATCCAACTCCTTCACTTTCCAAACCTGAGAGCCTATCTATAGCATGAGATGTGATATCCAAGTCCTTCCCATTCCAATCCTGAGACCCTTCCTATAGCATGAGATGTGATATCTCAATGCTTATAACAAAACCTGAGACCCTTCCTATAGCATGAGATGTGATATCCAACTCCTTCCCATTCCAATCCTGAGACCCTTCCTATAGCCTGAGATGTGATATCTCAATGCCTCTAATACCAAACCTGAGATCCTTCCTCTAACATGAAATGTGATATCCAACTCCTTCAATTTCCAAACCTGAGAGCCTATCTATAGCATGAGATGTGATATCCAAGTCCTTCCCATTCCAATCCTTAGACCCTTCCTACAGCATGCAATATGATATCTCAATGATTTTAATAAAAAACCTGAGACCCGTCCTATAACATGAGATGGGATATCCAACTCCTTCCCATTCCAATCCTGAGACACTTCCGATAGCAGAGATGTGATATCTCACTGCTTATACCAAACCTGAGACCCTTCCTATAGCATGAGATGTGATATCCAACTCCTTCCCATTCCATCCCTGAGACCCTTCCCAAATCATGAGATGTGATATCTCAATGCTTCTAATATAAAACTTGAGACCCTCCCTATAGCATGAGATGTGATATCCAAGTCCTTCCCATTCCAATCCTGAGACCCTTCCGATAGCATGAGATGTGATGTCTCAATGCTTCTAATACCAAACCTGAGATCCTTCCTATAACATGAGATGTGATATCCAACTCCTTCCCATTCCAATCCTGAGACCCTTTCTATAGCATGAGATGTGATATCTCAATGCTTATACCAAACCTGAGACCCTTCCTATAGCATGAGATGTGATATCCAAGTCCTTCCCATTCCAATCCTGAGACCCTTCCGATAGTAGAGATGTGATATCTCAATGCTTATACCAAACCTGAGATCCTTCCTATAACATGAGATGTGATATCCAACTCCTTCCCATTCCAATCCTGAGACACTTCCTATAGCATGAGATGTGATATCTCACTGCTTATACCAAACCTGAGACCCTTCCTATAGCATGAGATGTGATATCCAACTCCTTCCCTTTCCAATCCTGAGACCCTTCCTATAGCATGAGATATGATATCTCAATGCTTCTAATATCAAACTTGAGATCCTCCCTATAGCATGAGATGTGATATCCAAGTCCTTCCCATTCCAATCCTGAGACCCTTCCGATAGCATGAGATGTGATGTCTCAATGCTTCTAATACCAAACCTGAGATCCTTCCTATAACATGAGATGTGATATCCAACTCCTTCCCATTCCAATCCTGAGACCCTCCCTATAGCTTGAGATGTGATATCTCAATGCTTATACCAAACCTGAGACCCTTCCTATAGCATGAGATGTGATATCCAACTCCTTCCCATTCCAATCCTGAGACCCTTCCTAGAGCATGAGATGTGATATCTCAATGCCTCTAATACCAAACCTGAGATCCTTCCTCTAACATGAAATGTGATATCCAACTCCTTCCCATTCCAATCCTGAGACACTTCCTATAGCATGAGATGTTATATCTAAATGCTTCTAATACCAAACTTGAGACTCTTACTATAACATGAGATGGGATATCCAACTCCTTCCCATTCCAATCCTTAGACCCTTCCTACAGCATGCAATATGATATCTCAATGATTCTAATAACAAACCTGAGACCCGTCCTATAACATGAGATGGGATATCCAACACCTTCCCATTCCAATCCTGAGACACTTCCGATAGCAGAGATGTGATATCTCAATGCTTATACCAAACCTGAGACCCTTCCTATAACATGAGATGTGATATCCAACTCCTTCCCGTTCCAAACCTGAGACCCTTCCTATAGCATATGTGATATCCAACACATTCCCATTCCAAACATGAGACCCTTCCTATAGCAGGAATGTAATATCCAACTCCTTCCCATTCCAATCCTGAGACCATTCCTATAGCATGGGATGTGATATCTCAATGCTTCTAATACCAAACCTGAGATCCTTCCTATGACATGAGATGTGATATACAATTCCTCCCCATTCCAAACCTGAGAACCTTCCTACAGCATGCGATGGGATATCTCAATGCTTCTAATACCAAACCTGAGACCAGTCCTATAACATGAGATTGGATATCCAACTCCTTCCCCTTCCAAACCTGAGACCCTTCCTATAGCATGAGATGTGATATCCAACTTCTTCCCATTCCAATCCTGAGACCCTTCCTATAACATGAGATGTGATGTCTCAATGCTTCGAATACCAAACCTGAGATCTTTCCTATAACATGAGATGTGATATCCAACTCCTTCCCATTCCAATCCTGAGACCCTTCCTATAGCATGGGATGTGCTATCTCAATGCTTATACCAAACCTGAGACCCTTCCTAAAGCTTGAGATGTGATATCCAACTCCTTCCCATTCCAATCCTGAGACCCTTCCTATAACATGAAATGTGATATCCAACTCCTTCCCATTCCAACCTGAGACCCTTCCTATAACATGAAATGTGATATCCAACTCCTTCCCTTTCCAAACCTGAGACCCTCCCTTTAGCATGAGATGTGATATCCAACTCCTTCCCATTCCAATCCTGAGACCCTTCTGATAGCATAAGATATATCTCAATGCTTCTATACCAAACCTGAGATCCTTCCGATAGCATGAGATGTGATATCTCAATACTTCTAATACCAAACCTGAGATCCTTCCTATAACATGAGATGTGATATCCAAATCCTTATCTTCCAAACCTGAGACCCTCCCTTTAGCATGAGATGTGATATCCAACTCCTTCCCATTCCAATCCTGAGACTCTTCTGATAGCATAAGATATGATATCTCAATGCTTCTATACCAAACCTGAGATCCTTCTGATAGCATGAAATGTGATATCCAACTCTTTCCCCTTGCAAACCTGAGAGCCTTCCTATAGCATGAGATGTGATATCCAAGTACTTCCCATTCCAATCCTGAGACCCTTCCTATAACATGAGATGTGATATCCAACTCCTTCCCATTCCAACCTGAGACCCTTCCTATAGCATGAGATGGGATATCCAACTCCTTCCAAATCCAATCCCGATACCCTTCCGATAGCATGAGATGTGATATCCCAATGCTTCTACCAAACCTGAGACCCATACTATGGCATGAGATGTGATAACAAACTCCTTCCCATTCTAATCCTGAGACCCTTCCTATAGCTTGAGATGTGATATCCAACTCCATCCCATTCCAATCCTGAGACCCTTCCTATACCATGAGACTTGATATCTCAATGCTTCTAATACCAAACCTGAGACCCGTCCTATAACATGAGATGTGATATCCAAATCCTTCCCCTTCCAAACCTTAGACCCTTCCTTTATCATGAGATGTGATATCCAACTCCTTCCCATTCCAATCTTGAGACCCTTCCGATATCATGAAATGTGATACCTCAATGCTTCTAATATCAAACTTGAGACCCTCCCTATAGCAAGAGATGTGATATCCAAGTCCTTCCCATTCCAATCCTGAGACCCTTTCTATAGCATGAGATGTGATATCTCAATGCTTCTAATACCAAACCTGAGACCCTTCCTATAACATAAGATGGGAATATCCAACTCCTTCCCTTTCCAATCCTGAGACCCTTCCGATAGCAGAGATCTGATATCTCAATGCTTATACCAAACCTGAGATCCTTCCTATAACATGAGATGTGATATCCAACTCCTTCCCATTCCAATCCTGAGACACTTCCTATAGCATGAGATGTGATATCTCACTGCTTATACCAAACCTGAGACCCTTCCTATAGCATGAGATGTGATATCCAACTCCTTCCCATTCCAATCCTGAGACCCTTCCTATAGCATGAGATGTGATATCTCAATGCTTCTAATATCAAACTTGAGACCCTCCCTATAGCATGAGATGTGATACCCAAGTCCTTCCCATTCCAATCCTGAGACACTTCCTATAGCATGAGATGTGATATCTCAATGCTTCTAATACCAAACCTGAGACTCTTCCTATAACATGAGATGGGATATCCAACTCCTTCCCATTCCAATCCTGAGACCCTTTCGATAGCAGAGATGTGATATCTCAATGTTTATACCAAACCTGAGACCCTCCCTACGGCATGAGATGTCATATACAACTCCTTCCCATTCCAATCCTGAGACCCTTCCTATAGCATGAGATGTGATATCCAACTCCTTCCCATTCCAATCCTGAGACCCTTCCTATAGCATGAGATGTGATGTCTCAATGCTTCTAATACCAAACCTGAGATCCTTCCTATAACATGAGATGTGATATCCAACTCCTTCCATTCCAATCCTGAGACCCTTCCTATAGCATGAGATGTGATATCTCAATGCTTATAACAAAACCTGAGACCCTTCCTATAGCATGAGATGTGATATCCAACTCCTTCCCATTCCAATCCTGAGACCCTTCCTATAGCCTGAGATGTGATATCTCAATGCCTCTAATACCAAACCTGAGATCCTTCCTCTAACATGAAATGTGATATCCAACTCCTTCACTTTCCAAACCTGAGAGCCTATCTATAGCATGAGATGTGATATCCAAGTCCTTCCCATTCCAATCCTGAGACCCTTCCTATAGCATGAGATGTGATATCTCAATGCTTATAACAAAACCTGAGACCCTTCCTATAGCATGAGATGTGATATCCAACTCCTTCCCATTCCAATCCTGAGACCCTTCCTATAGCCTGAGATGTGATATCTCAATGCCTCTAATACCAAACCTGAGATCCTTCCTCTAACATGAAATGTGATATCCAACTCCTTCAATTTCCAAACCTGAGAGCCTATCTATAGCATGAGATGTGATATCCAAGTCCTTCCCATTCCAATCCTTAGACCCTTCCTACAGCATGCAATATGATATCTCAATGATTTTAATAAAAAACCTGAGACCCGTCCTATAACATGAGATGGGATATCCAACTCCTTCCCATTCCAATCCTGAGACACTTCCGATAGCAGAGATGTGATATCTCACTGCTTATACCAAACCTGAGACCCTTCCTATAGCATGAGATGTGATATCCAACTCCTTCCCATTCCATCCCTGAGACCCTTCCCAAATCATGAGATGTGATATCTCAATGCTTCTAATATCAAACTTGAGACCCTCCCTATAGCATGAGATGTGATATCCAAGTCCTTCCCATTCCAATCCTGAGACCCTTCCGATAGCATGAGATGTGATGTCTCAATGCTTCTAATACCAAACCTGAGATCCTTCCTATAACATGAGATGTGATATCCAACTCCTTCCCATTCCAATCCTGAGACCCTTTCTATAGCATGAGATGTGATATCTCAATGCTTATACCAAACCTGAGACCCTTCCTATAGCATGAGATGTGATATCCAAGTCCTTCCCATTCCAATCCTGAGACCCTTCCGATAGTAGAGATGTGATATCTCAATGCTTATACCAAACCTGAGATCCTTCCTATAACATGAGATGTGATATCCAACTCCTTCCCATTCCAATCCTGAGACACTTCCTATAGCATGAGATGTGATATCTCACTGCTTATACCAAACCTGAGACCCTTCCTATAGCATGAGATGTGATATCCAACTCCTTCCCTTTCCAATCCTGAGACCCTTCCTATAGCATGAGATATGATATCTCAATGCTTCTAATATCAAACTTGAGACCCTCCCTATAGCATGAGATGTGATATCCAAGTCCTTCCCATTCCAATCCTGAGACCCTTCCGATAGCATGAGATGTGATGTCTCAATGCTTCTAATACCAAACCTGAGATCCTTCCTATAACATGAGATGTGATATCCAACTCCTTCCCATTCCAATCCTGAGACCCTTCCTATAGCATGAGATGTGATATCTCAATGCTTATACCAAACCTGAGACCCTTCCTATAGCATGAGATGTGATATCCAACTCCTTCCCATTCCAATCCTGAGACCCTTCCTAGAGCATGAGATGTGATATCTCAATGCCTCTAATACCAAACCTGAGATCCTTCCTCTAACATGAAATGTGATATCCAACTCCTTCCCATTCCAATCCTGAGACCCTTCCTATAGCATGAGATGGGATATCCAACTCCTTCCCATTCCAATCCTTAGACCCTTCCTACAGCATGCAATATGATATCTCAATGATTCTAATAACAAACCTGAGACCCGTCCTATAACATGAGATGGGATATCCAACACCTTCCCATTCCAATCCTGAGACACTTCCGATAGCAGAGATGTGATATCTCAATGCTTATACCAAACCTGAGACCCTTCCTATAACATGAGATGTGATATCCAACTCCTTCCCGTTCCAAACCTGAGACCCTTCCTATAGCATATGTGATATCCAACACATTCCCATTCCAAACATGAGACCCTTCCTATAGCAGGAATGTAATATCCAACTCCTTCCCATTCCAATCCTGAGACCATTCCTATAGCATGAGATGTGATATCTCAATGCTTCTAATACCAAACCTGAGATCCTTCCTATGACATGAGATGTGATATACAATTCCTCCCCATTCCAAACCTGAGAACCTTCCTACAGCATGCGATGGGATATCTCAATGCTTCTAATACCAAACCTGAGACCAGTCCTATAACATGAGATTGGATATCCAACTCCTTCCCCTTCCAAACCTGAGACCCTTCCTATAGCATGAGATGTGATATCCAACTTCTTCCCATTCCAATCCTGAGACCCTTCCTATAACATGAGATGTGATGTCTCAATGCTTCGAATACCAAACCTGAGATCTTTCCTATAACATGAGATGTGATATCCAACTCCTTCCCATTCCAATCCTGAGACCCTTCCTATAGCATGGGATGTGCTATCTCAATGCTTATACCAAACCTGAGACCCTTCCTAAAGCTTGAGATGTGATATCCAACTCCTTCCCATTCCAATCCTGAGACCCTTCCTATAACATGAAATGTGATATCCAACTCCTTCCCATTCCAACCTGAGACCCTTCCTATAACATGAAATGTGATATCCAACTCCTTCCCTTTCCAAACCTGAGACCCTCCCTTTAGCATGAGATGTGATATCCAACTCCTTCCCATTCCAATCCTGAGACCCTTCTGATAGCATAAGATATATCTCAATGCTTCTATACCAAACCTGAGATCCTTCCGATAGCATGAGATGTGATATCTCAATACTTCTAATACCAAACCTGAGATCCTTCCTATAACATGAGATGTGATATCCAAATCCTTATCTTCCAAACCTGAGACCCTCCCTTTAGCATGAGATGTGATATCCAACTCCTTCCCATTCCAATCCTGAGACTCTTCTGATAGCATAAGATATGATATCTCAATGCTTCTATACCAAACCTGAGATCCTTCTGATAGCATGAAATGTGATATCCAACTCTTTCCCCTTGCAAACCTGAGAGCCTTCCTATAGCATGAGATGTGATATCCAAGTACTTCCCATTCCAATCCTGAGACCCTTCCTATAACATGAGATGTGATATCCAACTCCTTCCCATTCCAACCTGAGACCCTTCCTATAGCATGAGATGGGATATCCAACTCCTTCCAAATCCAATCCCGATACCCTTCCGATAGCATGAGATGTGATATCCCAATGCTTCTACCAAACCTGAGACCCATACTATGGCATGAGATGTGATAACAAACTCCTTCCCATTCTAATCCTGAGACCCTTCCTATAGCTTGAGATGTGATATCCAACTCCATCCCATTCCAATCCTGAGACCCTTCCTATACCATGAGACTTGATATCTCAATGCTTCTAATACCAAACCTGAGACCCGTCCTATAACATTAGATGTGATATCCAAATCCTTCCCCTTCCAAACCTTAGACCCTTCCTTTATCATGAGATGTGATATCCAACTCCTTCCCATTCCAATCTTGAGACCCTTCCGATATCATGAAATGTGATACCTCAATGCTTCTAATATCAAACTTGAGACCCTCCCTATAGCAAGAGATGTGATATCCAAGTCCTTCCCATTCCAATCCTGAGACCCTTTCTATAGCATGAGATGTGATATCTCAATGCTTCTAATACCAAACCTGAGACCCTTCCTATAACATAAGATGGGAATATCCAACTCCTTCCCTTTCCAATCCTGAGACCCTTCCGATAGCAGAGATCTGATATCTCAATGCTTATACCAAACCTGAGATCCTTCCTATAACATGAGATGTGATATCCAACTCCTTCCCATTCCAATCCTGAGACACTTCCTATAGCATGAGATGTGATATCTCACTGCTTATACCAAACCTGAGACCCTTCCTATAGCATGAGATGTGATATCCAACTCCTTCCCATTCCAATCCTGAGACCCTTCCTATAGCATGAGATGTGATATCTCAATGCTTCTAATATCAAACTTGAGACCCTCCCTATAGCATGAGATGTGATACCCAAGTCCTTCCCATTCCAATCCTGAGACACTTCCTATAGCATGAGATGTGATATCTCAATGCTTCTAATACCAAACCTGAGACTCTTCCTATAACATGAGATGGGATATCCAACTCCTTCCCATTCCAATCCTGAGACCCTTTCGATAGCAGAGATGTGATATCTCAATGTTTATACCAAACCTGAGGCCCTCCCTACGGCATGAGATGTCATATACAACTCCTTCCCATTCCAATCCTGAGACCTTTCCTATAGCATGAGATGTGATATCCAACTCCTTCCCATTCCAATCCTGAGACCCTTCCTATAGCATGAGATGTGATGTCTCAATGCTTCTAATACCAAACCTGAGATCCTTCCTATAACATGAGATGTGATATCCAACTCCTTCCATTCCAATCCTGAGACCCTTCCTATAGCATGAGATGTGATATCTCAATGCTTATAACAAAACCTGAGACCCTTCCTATAGCATGAGATGTGATATCCAACTCCTTCCCATTCCAATCCTGAGACCCTTCCTATAGCCTGAGATGTGATATCTCAATGCCTCTAATACCAAACCTGAGATCCTTTCTCTAACATGAAATGTGATATCCAACTCCTTCACTTTCCAAACCTGAGAGCCTATCTATAGCATGAGATGTGATATCCAAGTCCTTCCCATTCCAATCCTGAGACCCTTCCTATAGCATGAGATGTGATATCTCAATGCTTATAACAAAACCTGAGACCCTTCCTATAGCATGAGATGTGATATCCAACTCCTTCCCATTCCAATCCTGAGACCCTTCCTATAGCCTTGAGATGTGATATCTCAATGCCTCTAATACCAAACCTGAGATCCTTCCTCTAACATGAAATGTGATATCCAACTCCTTCAATTTCCAAACCTGAGAGCCTATCTATAGCATGAGATGTGATATCCAAGTCCTTCCCATTCCAATCCTTAGACCCTTCCTACAGCATGCAATATGATATCTCAATGATTTTAATAAAAAACCTGAGACCCGTCCTATAACATGAGATGGGATATCCAACTCCTTCCCATTCCAATCCTGAGACACTTCCGATAGCAGAGATGTGATATCTCACTGCTTATACCAAACCTGAGACCCTTCCTATAGCATGAGATGTGATATCCAACTCCTTCCCATTCCATCCCTGAGACCCTTCCCAAATCATGAGATGTGATATCTCAATGCTTCTAATATCAAACTTGAGACCCTCCCTATAGCATGAGATGTGATATCCAAGTCCTTCCCATTCCAATCCTGAGACCCTTCCGATAGCATGAGATGTGATGTCTCAATGCTTCTAATACCAAACCTGAGATCCTTCCTATAACATGAGATGTGATATCCAACTCCTTCCCATTCCAATCCTGAGACCCTTTCTATAGCATGAGATGTGATATCTCAATGCTTATACCAAACCTGAGACCCTTCCTATAGCATGAGATGTGATATCCAAGTCCTTCCCATTCCAATCCTGAGACCCTTCCGATAGTAGAGATGTGATATCTCAATGCTTATACCAAACCTGAGATCCTTCCTATAACATGAGATGTGATATCCAACTCCTTCCCATTCCAATCCTGAGACACTTCCTATAGCATGAGATGTGATATCTCAATGCTTATACCAAACCTGAGACCCTTCCTATAGCATGAGATGTGATATCCAACTCCTTCCCATTCCAATCCTGAGACCCTTCCTAGAGCATGAGATGTTATATCTCAATGCCTCTAATACCAAACCTGAGATCCTTCCTCTAACATGAAATGTGATATCCAACTCCTTCCCATTCCAATCCTGAGACACTTCCTATAGCATGAGATGTGATATCTAAATGCTTCTAATACCAAACTTGAGACTCTTACTATAACATGAGATGGGATATCCAACTCCTTCCCATTCCAATCCTTAGACCCTTCCTACAGCATGCAATATGATATCTCAATGATTCTAATAACAAACCTGAGACCCGTCCTATAACATGAGATGGGATATCCAACACCTTCCCATTCCAATCCTGAGACACTTCCGATAGCAGAGATGTGATATCTCAATGCTTATACCAAACCTGAGACCCTTCCTATAACATGAGATGTGATATCCAACTCCTTCCCGTTCCAAACCTGAGACCCTTCCTATAGCATATGTGATATCCAACACATTCCCATTCCAAACATGAGACCCTTCCTATAGCAGGAATGTAATATCCAACTCCTTCCCATTCCAATCCTGAGACCATTCCTATAGCATGAGATGTGATATCTCAATGCTTCTAATACCAAACCTGAGATCCTTCCTATGACATGAGATGTGATATACAATTCCTCCCCATTCCAAACCTGAGAACCTTCCTACAGCATGCGATGGGATATCTCAATGCTTCTAATACCAAACCTGAGACCAGTCCTATAACATGAGATTGGATATCCAACTCCTTCCCCTTCCAAACCTGAGACCCTTCCTATAGCATGAGATGTGATATCCAACTTCTTCCCATTCCAATCCTGAGACCCTTCCTATAACATGAGATGTGATGTCTCAATGCTTCGAATACCAAACCTGAGATCTTTCCTATAACATGAGATGTGATATCCAACTCCTTCCCATTCCAATCCTGAGACCCTTCCTATAGCATGGGATGTGCTATCTCAATGCTTATACCAAACCTGAGACCCTTCCTAAAGCTTGAGATGTGATATCCAACTCCTTCCCATTCCAATCCTGAGACCCTTCCTATAACATGAAATGTGATATCCAACTCCTTCCCATTCCAACCTGAGACCCTTCCTATAACATGAAATGTGATATCCAACTCCTTCCCTTTCCAAACCTGAGACCCTCCCTTTAGCATGAGATGTGATATCCAACTCCTTCCCATTCCAATCCTGAGACCCTTCTGATAGCATAAGATATATCTCAATGCTTCTATACCAAACCTGAGATCCTTCCGATAGCATGAGATGTGATATCTCAATACTTCTAATACCAAACCTGAGATCCTTCCTATAACATGAGATGTGATATCCAAATCCTTATCTTCCAAACCTGAGACCCTCCCTTTAGCATGAGATGTGATATCCAACTCCTTCCCATTCCAATCCTGAGACTCTTCTGATAGCATAAGATATGATATCTCAATGCTTCTATACCAAACCTGAGATCCTTCTGATAGCATGAAATGTGATATCCAACTCTTTCCCCTTGCAAACCTGAGAGCCTTCCTATAGCATGAGATGTGATATCCAAGTACTTCCCATTCCAATCCTGAGACCCTTCCTATAACATGAGATGTGATATCCAACTCCTTCCCATTCCAACCTGAGACCCTTCCTATAGCATGAGATGGGATATCCAACTCCTTCCAAATCCAATCCCGATACCCTTCCGATAGCATGAGATGTGATATCCCAATGCTTCTACCAAACCTGAGACCCATACTATGGCATGAGATGTGATAACAAACTCCTTCCCATTCTAATCCTGAGACCCTTCCTATAGCTTGAGATGTGATATCCAACTCCATCCCATTCCAATCCTGAGACCCTTCCTATACCATGAGACTTGATATCTCAATGCTTCTAATACCAAACCTGAGACCCGTCCTATAACATGAGATGTGATATCCAAATCCTTCCCCTTCCAAACCTTAGACCCTTCCTTTATCATGAGATGTGATATCCAACTCCTTCCCATTCCAATCTTGAGACCCTTCCGATATCATGAAATGTGATACCTCAATGCTTCTAATATCAAACTTGAGACCCTCCCTATAGCAAGAGATGTGATATCCAAGTCCTTCCCATTCCAATCCTGAGACCCTTTCTATAGCATGAGATGTGATATCTCAATGCTTCTAATACCAAACCTGAGACCCTTCCTATAACATAAGATGGGAATATCCAACTCCTTCCCTTTCCAATCCTGAGACCCTTCCGATAGCAGAGATCTGATATCTCAATGCTTATACCAAACCTGAGATCCTTCCTATAACATGAGATGTGATATCCAACTCCTTCCCATTCCAATCCTGAGACACTTCCTATAGCATGAGATGTGATATCTCACTGCTTATACCAAACCTGAGACCCTTCCTATAGCATGAGATGTGATATCCAACTCCTTCCCATTCCAATCCTGAGACCCTTCCTATAGCATGAGATGTGATATCTCAATGCTTCTAATATCTAACTTGAGACCCTCCCTATAGCATGAGATGTGATACCCAAGTCCTTCCCATTCCAATCCTGAGACACTTCCTATAGCATGAGATGTGATATCTCAATGCTTCTAATACCAAACCTGAGACTCTTCCTATAACATGAGATGGGATATCCAACTCCTTCCCATTCCAATCCTGAGACCCTTTCGATAGCAGAGATGTGATATCTCAATGTTTATACCAAACCTGAGACCCTCCCTACGGCATGAGATGTCATATACAACTCCTTCCCATTCCAATCCTGAGACCCTTCCTATAGCATGAGATGTGATATCCAACTCCTTCCCATTCCAATCCTGAGACCCTTCCTATAGCATGAGATGTGATGTCTCAATGCTTCTAATACCAAACCTGAGATCCTTCCTATAACATGAGATGTGATATCCAACTCCTTCCATTCCAATCCTGAGACCCTTCCTATAGCATGAGATGTGATATCTCAATGCTTATAACAAAACCTGAGACCCTTCCTATAGCATGAGATGTGATATCCAACTCCTTCCCATTCCAATCCTGAGACCCTTCCTATAGCCTGAGATGTGATATCTCAATGCCTCTAATACCAAACCTGAGATCCTTCCTCTAACATGAAATGTGATATCCAACTCCTTCACTTTCCAAACCTGAGAGCCTATCTATAGCATGAGATGTGATATCCAAGTCCTTCCCATTCCAATCCTGAGACCCTTCCTATAGCATGAGATGTGATATCTCAATGCTTATAACAAAACCTGAGACCCTTCCTATAGCATGAGATGTGATATCCAACTCCTTCCCATTCCAATCCTGAGACCCTTCCTATAGCCTGAGATGTGATATCTCAATGCCTCTAATACCAAACCTGAGATCCTTCCTCTAACATGAAATGTGATATCCAACTCCTTCAATTTCCAAACCTGAGAGCCTATCTATAGCATGAGATGTGATATCCAAGTCCTTCCCATTCCAATCCTTAGACCCTTCCTACAGCATGCAATATGATATCTCAATGATTTTAATAAAAAACCTGAGACCCGTCCTATAACATGAGATGGGATATCCAACTCCTTCCCATTCCAATCCTGAGACACTTCCGATAGCAGAGATGTGATATCTCACTGCTTATACCAAACCTGAGACCCTTCCTATAGCATGAGATGTGATATCCAACTCCTTCCCATTCCATCCCTGAGACCCTTCCCAAATCATGAGATGTGATATCTCAATGCTTCTAATATCAAACTTGAGACCCTCCCTATAGCATGAGATGTGATATCCAAGTCCTTCCCATTCCAATCCTGAGACCCTTCCGATAGCATGAGATGTGATGTCTCAATGCTTCTAATACCAAACCTGAGATCCTTCCTATAACATGAGATGTGATATCCAACTCCTTCCCATTCCAATCCTGAGACCCTTTCTATAGCATGAGATGTGATATCTCAATGCTTATACCAAACCTGAGACCCTTCCTATAGCATGAGATGTGATATCCAAGTCCTTCCCATTCCAATCCTGAGACCCTTCCGATAGTAGAGATGTGATATCTCAATGCTTATACCAAACCTGAGATCCTTCCTATAACATGAGATGTGATATCCAACTCCTTCCCATTCCAATCCTGAGACACTTCCTATAGCATGAGATGTGATATCTCACTGCTTATACCAAACCTGAGACCCTTCCTATAGCATGAGATGTGATATCCAACTCCTTCCCTTTCCAATCCTGAGACCCTTCCTATAGCATGAGATATGATATCTCAATGCTTCTAATATCAAACTTGAGACCCTCCCTATAGCATGAGATGTGATATCCAAGTCCTTCCCATTCCAATCCTGAGACCCTTCCGATAGCATGAGATGTGATGTCTCAATGCTTCTAATACCAAACCTGAGATCCTTCCTATAACATGAGATGTGATATCCAACTCCTTCCCATTCCAATCCTGAGACCCTTCCTATAGCATGAGATGTGATATCTCAATGCTTATACCAAACCTGAGACCCTTCCTATAGCATGAGATGTGATATCCAACTCCTTCGCATTCCAATCCTGAGACCCTTCCTAGAGCATGAGATGTGATATCTCAATGCCTCTAATACCAAACCTGAGATCCTTCCTCTAACATGAAATGTGATATCCAACTCCTTCCCATTCCAATCCTGAGACACTTCCTATAGCATGAGATGTGATATCTAAATGCTTCTAATACCAAACTTGAGACTCTTACTATAACATGAGATGGGATATCCAACTCCTTCCCATTCCAATCCTTAGACCCTTCCTACAGCATGCAATATGATATCTCAATGATTCTAATAACAAACCTGAGACCCGTCCTATAACATGAGATGGGATATCCAACACCTTCCCATTCCAATCCTGAGACACTTCCGATAGCAGAGATGTGATATCTCAATGCTTATACCAAACCTGAGACCCTTCCTATAACATGAGATGTGATATCCAACTCCTTCCCGTTCCAAACCTGAGACCCTTCCTATAGCATATGTGATATCCAACACATTCCCATTCCAAACATGAGACCCTTCCTATAGCAGGAATGTAATATCCAACTCCTTCCCATTCCAATCCTGAGACCATTCCTATAGCATGAGATGTGATATCTCAATGCTTCTAATACCAAACCTGAGATCCTTCCTATGACATGAGATGTGATATACAATTCCTCCCCATTCCAAACCTGAGAACCTTCCTACAGCATGCGATGGGATATCTCAATGCTTCTAATACCAAACCTGAGACCAGTCCTATAACATGAGATTGGATATCCAACTCCTTCCCCTTCCAAACCTGAGACCCTTCCTATAGCATGAGATGTGATATCCAACTTCTTCCCATTCCAATCCTGAGACCCTTCCTATAACATGAGATGTGATGTCTCAATGCTTCGAATACCAAACCTGAGATCTTTCCTATAACATGAGATGTGATATCCAACTCCTTCCCATTCCAATCCTGAGACCCTTCCTATAGCATGGGATGTGCTATCTCAATGCTTATACCAAACCTGAGACCCTTCCTAAAGCTTGAGATGTGATATCCAACTCCTTCCCATTCCAATCCTGAGACCCTTCCTATAACATGAAATGTGATATCCAACTCCTTCCCATTCCAACCTGAGACCCTTCCTATAACATGAAATGTGATATCCAACTCCTTCCCTTTCCAAACCTGAGACCCTCCCTTTAGCATGAGATGTGATATCCAACTCCTTCCCATTCCAATCCTGAGACCCTTCTGATAGCATAAGATATATCTCAATGCTTCTATACCAAACCTGAGATCCTTCCGATAGCATGAGATGTGATATCTCAATACTTCTAATACCAAACCTGAGATCCTTCCTATAACATGAGATGTGATATCCAAATCCTTATCTTCCAAACCTGAGACCCTCCCTTTAGCATGAGATGTGATATCCAACTCCTTCCCATTCCAATCCTGAGACTCTTCTGATAGCATAAGATATGATATCTCAATGCTTCTATACCAAACCTGAGATCCTTCTGATAGCATGAAATGTGATATCCAACTCTTTCCCCTTGCAAACCTGAGAGCCTTCCTATAGCATGAGATGTGATATCCAAGTACTTCCCATTCCAATCCTGAGACCCTTCCTATAACATGAGATGTGATATCCAACTCCTTCCCATTCCAACCTGAGACCCTTCCTATAGCATGAGATGGGATATCCAACTCCTTCCAAATCCAATCCCGATACCCTTCCGATAGCATGAGATGTGATATCCCAATGCTTCTACCAAACCTGAGACCCATACTATGGCATGAGATGTGATAACAAACTCCTTCCCATTCTAATCCTGAGACCCTTCCTATAGCTTGAGATGTGATATCCAACTCCATCCCATTCCAATCCTGAGACCCTTCCTATACCATGAGACTTGATATCTCAATGCTTCTAATACCAAACCTGAGACCCGTCCTATAACATTAGATGTGATATCCAAATCCTTCCCCTTCCAAACCTTAGACCCTTCCTTTATCATGAGATGTGATATCCAACTCCTTCCCATTCCAATCTTGAGACCCTTCCGATATCATGAAATGTGATACCTCAATGCTTCTAATATCAAACTTGAGACCCTCCCTATAGCAAGAGATGTGATATCCAAGTCCTTCCCATTCCAATCCTGAGACCCTTTCTATAGCATGAGATGTGATATCTCAATGCTTCTAATACCAAACCTGAGACCCTTCCTATAACATAAGATGGGAATATCCAACTCCTTCCCTTTCCAATCCTGAGACCCTTCCGATAGCAGAGATCTGATATCTCAATGCTTATACCAAACCTGAGATCCTTCCTATAACATGAGATGTGATATCCAACTCCTTCCCATTCCAATCCTGAGACACTTCCTATAGCATGAGATGTGATATCTCACTGCTTATACCAAACCTGAGACCCTTCCTATAGCATGAGATGTGATATCCAACTCCTTCCCATTCCAATCCTGAGACCCTTCCTATAGCATGAGATGTGATATCTCAATGCTTCTAATATCAAACTTGAGACCCTCCCTATAGCATGAGATGTGATACCCAAGTCCTTCCCATTCCAATCCAGAGACACTTCCTATAGCATGAGATGTGATATCTCAATGCTTCTAATACCAAACCTGAGACTCTTCCTATAACATGAGATGGGATATCCAACTCCTTCCCATTCCAATCCTGAGACCCTTTCGATAGCAGAGATGTGATATCTCAATGTTTATACCAAACCTGAGGCCCTCCCTACGGCATGAGATGTCATATACAACTCCTTCCCATTCCAATCCTGAGACCTTTCCTATAGCATGAGATGTGATATCCAACTCCTTCCCATTCCAATCCTGAGACCCTTCCTATAGCATGAGATGTGATGTCTCAATGCTTCTAATACCAAACCTGAGATCCTTCCTATAACATGAGATGTGATATCCAACTCCTTCCATTCCAATCCTGAGACCCTTCCTATAGCATGAGATGTGATATCTCAATGCTTATAACAAAACCTGAGACCCTTCCTATAGCATGAGATGTGATATCCAACTCCTTCCCATTCCAATCCTGAGACCCTTCCTATAGCCTGAGATGTGATATCTCAATGCCTCTAATACCAAACCTGAGATCCTTTCTCTAACATGAAATGTGATATCCAACTCCTTCACTTTCCAAACCTGAGAGCCTATCTATAGCATGAGATGTGATATCCAAGTCCTTCCCATTCCAATCCTGAGACCCTTCCTATAGCATGAGATGTGATATCTCAATGCTTATAACAAAACCTGAGACCCTTCCTATAGCATGAGATGTGATATCCAACTCCTTCCCATTCCAATCCTGAGACCCTTCCTATAGCCTTGAGATGTGATATCTCAATGCCTCTAATACCAAACCTGAGATCCTTCCTCTAACATGAAATGTGATATCCAACTCCTTCAATTTCCAAACCTGAGAGCCTATCTATAGCATGAGATGTGATATCCAAGTCCTTCCCATTCCAATCCTTAGACCCTTCCTACAGCATGCAATATGATATCTCAATGATTTTAATAAAAAACCTGAGACCCGTCCTATAACATGAGATGGGATATCCAACTCCTTCCCATTCCAATCCTGAGACACTTCCGATAGCAGAGATGTGATATCTCACTGCTTATACCAAACCTGAGACCCTTCCTATAGCATGAGATGTGATATCCAACTCCTTCCCATTCCATCCCTGAGACCCTTCCCAAATCATGAGATGTGATATCTCAATGCTTCTAATATCAAACTTGAGACCCTCCCTATAGCATGAGATGTGATATCCAAGTCCTTCCCATTCCAATCCTGAGACCCTTCCGATAGCATGAGATGTGATGTCTCAATGCTTCTAATACCAAACCTGAGATCCTTCCTATAACATGAGATGTGATATCCAACTCCTTCCCATTCCAATCCTGAGACCCTTTCTATAGCATGAGATGTGATATCTCAATGCTTATACCAAACCTGAGACCCTTCCTATAGCATGAGATGTGATATCCAAGTCCTTCCCATTCCAATCCTGAGACCCTTCCGATAGTAGAGATGTGATATCTCAATGCTTATACCAAACCTGAGATCCTTCCTATAACATGAGATGTGATATCCAACTCCTTCCCATTCCAATCCTGAGACACTTCCTATAGCATGAGATGTGATATCTCAATGCTTATACCAAACCTGAGACCCTTCCTATAGCATGAGATGTGATATCCAACTCCTTCCCATTCCAATCCTGAGACCCTTCCTAGAGCATGAGATGTTATATCTCAATGCCTCTAATACCAAACCTGAGATCCTTCCTCTAACATGAAATGTGATATCCAACTCCTTCCCATTCCAATCCTGAGACACTTCCTATAGCATGAGATGTGATATCTAAATGCTTCTAATACCAAACTTGAGACTCTTACTATAACATGAGATGGGATATCCAACTCCTTCCCATTCCAATCCTTAGACCCTTCCTACAGCATGCAATATGATATCTCAATGATTCTAATAACAAACCTGAGACCCGTCCTATAACATGAGATGGGATATCCAACACCTTCCCATTCCAATCCTGAGACACTTCCGATAGCAGAGATGTGATATCTCAATGCTTATACCAAACCTGAGACCCTTCCTATAACATGAGATGTGATATCCAACTCCTTCCCGTTCCAAACCTGAGACCCTTCCTATAGCATATGTGATATCCAACACATTCCCATTCCAAACATGAGACCCTTCCTATAGCAGGAATGTAATATCCAACTCCTTCCCATTCCAATCCTGAGACCATTCCTATAGCATGAGATGTGATATCTCAATGCTTCTAATACCAAACCTGAGATCCTTCCTATGACATGAGATGTGATATACAATTCCTCCCCATTCCAAACCTGAGAACCTTCCTACAGCATGCGATGGGATATCTCAATGCTTCTAATACCAAACCTGAGACCAGTCCTATAACATGAGATTGGATATCCAACTCCTTCCCCTTCCAAACCTGAGACCCTTCCTATAGCATGAGATGTGATATCCAACTTCTTCCCATTCCAATCCTGAGACCCTTCCTATAACATGAGATGTGATGTCTCAATGCTTCGAATACCAAACCTGAGATCTTTCCTATAACATGAGATGTGATATCCAACTCCTTCCCATTCCAATCCTGAGACCCTTCCTATAGCATGGGATGTGCTATCTCAATGCTTATACCAAACCTGAGACCCTTCCTAAAGCTTGAGATGTGATATCCAACTCCTTCCCATTCCAATCCTGAGACCCTTCCTATAACATGAAATGTGATATCCAACTCCTTCCCATTCCAACCTGAGACCCTTCCTATAACATGAAATGTGATATCCAACTCCTTCCCTTTCCAAACCTGAGACCCTCCCTTTAGCATGAGATGTGATATCCAACTCCTTCCCATTCCAATCCTGAGACCCTTCTGATAGCATAAGATATATCTCAATGCTTCTATACCAAACCTGAGATCCTTCCGATAGCATGAGATGTGATATCTCAATACTTCTAATACCAAACCTGAGATCCTTCCTATAACATGAGATGTGATATCCAAATCCTTATCTTCCAAACCTGAGACCCTCCCTTTAGCATGAGATGTGATATCCAACTCCTTCCCATTCCAATCCTGAGACTCTTCTGATAGCATAAGATATGATATCTCAATGCTTCTATACCAAACCTGAGATCCTTCTGATAGCATGAAATGTGATATCCAACTCTTTCCCCTTGCAAACCTGAGAGCCTTCCTATAGCATGAGATGTGATATCCAAGTACTTCCCATTCCAATCCTGAGACCCTTCCTATAACATGAGATGTGATATCCAACTCCTTCCCATTCCAACCTGAGACCCTTCCTATAGCATGAGATGGGATATCCAACTCCTTCCAAATCCAATCCCGATACCCTTCCGATAGCATGAGATGTGATATCCCAATGCTTCTACCAAACCTGAGACCCATACTATGGCATGAGATGTGATAACAAACTCCTTCCCATTCTAATCCTGAGACCCTTCCTATAGCTTGAGATGTGATATCCAACTCCATCCCATTCCAATCCTGAGACCCTTCCTATACCATGAGACTTGATATCTCAATGCTTCTAATACCAAACCTGAGACCCGTCCTATAACATGAGATGTGATATCCAAATCCTTCCCCTTCCAAACCTTAGACCCTTCCTTTATCATGAGATGTGATATCCAACTCCTTCCCATTCCAATCTTGAGACCCTTCCGATATCATGAAATGTGATACCTCAATGCTTCTAATATCAAACTTGAGACCCTCCCTATAGCAAGAGATGTGATATCCAAGTCCTTCCCATTCCAATCCTGAGACCCTTTCTATAGCATGAGATGTGATATCTCAATGCTTCTAATACCAAACCTGAGACCCTTCCTATAACATAAGATGGGAATATCCAACTCCTTCCCTTTCCAATCCTGAGACCCTTCCGATAGCAGAGATCTGATATCTCAATGCTTATACCAAACCTGAGATCCTTCCTATAACATGAGATGTGATATCCAACTCCTTCCCATTCCAATCCTGAGACACTTCCTATAGCATGAGATGTGATATCTCACTGCTTATACCAAACCTGAGACCCTTCCTATAGCATGAGATGTGATATCCAACTCCTTCCCATTCCAATCCTGAGACCCTTCCTATAGCATGAGATGTGATATCTCAATGCTTCTAATATCTAACTTGAGACCCTCCCTATAGCATGAGATGTGATACCCAAGTCCTTCCCATTCCAATCCTGAGACACTTCCTATAGCATGAGATGTGATATCTCAATGCTTCTAATACCAAACCTGAGACTCTTCCTATAACATGAGATGGGATATCCAACTCCTTCCCATTCCAATCCTGAGACCCTTTCGATAGCAGAGATGTGATATCTCAATGTTTATACCAAACCTGAGACCCTCCCTACGGCATGAGATGTCATATACAACTCCTTCCCATTCCAATCCTGAGACCCTTCCTATAGCATGAGATGTGATATCCAACTCCTTCCCATTCCAATCCTGAGACCCTTCCTATAGCATGAGATGTGATGTCTCAATGCTTCTAATACCAAACCTGAGATCCTTCCTATAACATGAGATGTGATATCCAACTCCTTCCATTCCAATCCTGAGACCCTTCCTATAGCATGAGATGTGATATCTCAATGCTTATAACAAAACCTGAGACCCTTCCTATAGCATGAGATGTGATATCCAACTCCTTCCCATTCCAATCCTGAGACCCTTCCTATAGCCTGAGATGTGATATCTCAATGCCTCTAATACCAAACCTGAGATCCTTCCTCTAACATGAAATGTGATATCCAACTCCTTCACTTTCCAAACCTGAGAGCCTATCTATAGCATGAGATGTGATATCCAAGTCCTTCCCATTCCAATCCTGAGACCCTTCCTATAGCATGAGATGTGATATCTCAATGCTTATAACAAAACCTGAGACCCTTCCTATAGCATGAGATGTGATATCCAACTCCTTCCCATTCCAATCCTGAGACCCTTCCTATAGCCTGAGATGTGATATCTCAATGCCTCTAATACCAAACCTGAGATCCTTCCTCTAACATGAAATGTGATATCCAACTCCTTCAATTTCCAAACCTGAGAGCCTATCTATAGCATGAGATGTGATATCCAAGTCCTTCCCATTCCAATCCTTAGACCCTTCCTACAGCATGCAATATGATATCTCAATGATTTTAATAAAAAACCTGAGACCCGTCCTATAACATGAGATGGGAAATCCAACTCCTTCCCATTCCAATCCTGAGACACTTCCGATAGCAGAGATGTGATATCTCACTGCTTATACCAAACCTGAGACCCTTCCTATAGCATGAGATGTGATATCCAACTCCTTCCCATTCCATCCCTGAGACCCTTCCCAAATCATGAGATGTGATATCTCAATGCTTCTAATATCAAACTTGAGACCCTCCCTATAGCATGAGATGTGATATCCAAGTCCTTCCCATTCCAATCCTGAGACCCTTCCGATAGCATGAGATGTGATGTCTCAATGCTTCTAATACCAAACCTGAGATCCTTCCTATAACATGAGATGTGATATCCAACTCCTTCCCATTCCAATCCTGAGACCCTTTCTATAGCATGAGATGTGATATCTCAATGCTTATACCAAACCTGAGACCCTTCCTATAGCATGAGATGTGATATCCAAGTCCTTCCCATTCCAATCCTGAGACCCTTCCGATAGTAGAGATGTGATATCTCAATGCTTATACCAAACCTGAGATCCTTCCTATAACATGAGATGTGATATCCAACTCCTTCCCATTCCAATCCTGAGACACTTCCTATAGCATGAGATGTGATATCTCACTGCTTATACCAAACCTGAGACCCTTCCTATAGCATGAGATGTGATATCCAACTCCTTCCCTTTCCAATCCTGAGACCCTTCCTATAGCATGAGATATGATATCTCAATGCTTCTAATATCAAACTTGAGACCCTCCCTATAGCATGAGATGTGATATCCAAGTCCTTCCCATTCCAATCCTGAGACCCTTCCGATAGCATGAGATGTGATGTCTCAATGCTTCTAATACCAAACCTGAGATCCTTCCTATAACATGAGATGTGATATCCAACTCCTTCCCATTCCAATCCTGAGACCCTTCCTATAGCATGAGATGTGATATCTCAATGCTTATACCAAACCTGAGACCCTTCCTATAGCATGAGATGTGATATCCAACTCCTTCGCATTCCAATCCTGAGACCCTTCCTAGAGCATGAGATGTGATATCTCAATGCCTCTAATACCAAACCTGAGATCCTTCCTCTAACATGAAATGTGATATCCAACTCCTTCCCATTCCAATCCTGAGACACTTCCTATAGCATGAGATGTGATATCTAAATGCTTCTAATACCAAACTTGAGACTCTTACTATAACATGAGATGGGATATCCAACTCCTTCCCATTCCAATCCTTAGACCCTTCCTACAGCATGCAATATGATATCTCAATGATTCTAATAACAAACCTGAGACCCGTCCTATAACATGAGATGGGATATCCAACACCTTCCCATTCCAATCCTGAGACACTTCCGATAGCAGAGATGTGATATCTCAATGCTTATACCAAACCTGAGACCCTTCCTATAACATGAGATGTGATATCCAACTCCTTCCCGTTCCAAACCTGAGACCCTTCCTATAGCATATGTGATATCCAACACATTCCCATTCCAAACATGAGACCCTTCCTATAGCAGGAATGTAATATCCAACTCCTTCCCATTCCAATCCTGAGACCATTCCTATAGCATGAGATGTGATATCTCAATGCTTCTAATACCAAACCTGAGATCCTTCCTATGACATGAGATGTGATATACAATTCCTCCCCATTCCAAACCTGAGAACCTTCCTACAGCATGCGATGGGATATCTCAATGCTTCTAATACCAAACCTGAGACCAGTCCTATAACATGAGATTGGATATCCAACTCCTTCCCCTTCCAAACCTGAGACCCTTCCTATAGCATGAGATGTGATATCCAACTTCTTCCCATTCCAATCCTGAGACCCTTCCTATAACATGAGATGTGATGTCTCAATGCTTCGAATACCAAACCTGAGATCTTTCCTATAACATGAGATGTGATATCCAACTCCTTCCCATTCCAATCCTGAGACCCTTCCTATAGCATGGGATGTGCTATCTCAATGCTTATACCAAACCTGAGACCCTTCCTAAAGCTTGAGATGTGATATCCAACTCCTTCCCATTCCAATCCTGAGACCCTTCCTATAACATGAAATGTGATATCCAACTCCTTCCCATTCCAACCTGAGACCCTTCCTATAACATGAAATGTGATATCCAACTCCTTCCCTTTCCAAACCTGAGACCCTCCCTTTAGCATGAGATGTGATATCCAACTCCTTCCCATTCCAATCCTGAGACCCTTCTGATAGCATAAGATATATCTCAATGCTTCTATACCAAACCTGAGATCCTTCCGATAGCATGAGATGTGATATCTCAATACTTCTAATACCAAACCTGAGATCCTTCCTATAACATGAGATGTGATATCCAAATCCTTATCTTCCAAACCTGAGACCCTCCCTTTAGCATGAGATGTGATATCCAACTCCTTCCCATTCCAATCCTGAGACTCTTCTGATAGCATAAGATATGATATCTCAATGCTTCTATACCAAACCTGAGATCCTTCTGATAGCATGAAATGTGATATCCAACTCTTTCCCCTTGCAAACCTGAGAGCCTTCCTATAGCATGAGATGTGATATCCAAGTACTTCCCATTCCAATCCTGAGACCCTTCCTATAACATGAGATGTGATATCCAACTCCTTCCCATTCCAACCTGAGACCCTTCCTATAGCATGAGATGGGATATCCAACTCCTTCCAAATCCAATCCCGATACCCTTCCGATAGCATGAGATGTGATATCCCAATGCTTCTACCAAACCTGAGACCCATACTATGGCATGAGATGTGATAACAAACTCCTTCCCATTCTAATCCTGAGACCCTTCCTATAGCTTGAGATGTGATATCCAACTCCATCCCATTCCAATCCTGAGACCCTTCCTATACCATGAGACTTGATATCTCAATGCTTCTAATACCAAACCTGAGACCCGTCCTATAACATGAGATGTGATATCCAAATCCTTCCCCTTCCAAACCTTAGACCCTTCCTTTATCATGAGATGTGATATCCAACTCCTTCCCATTCCAATCTTGAGACCCTTCCGATATCATGAAATGTGATACCTCAATGCTTCTAATATCAAACTTGAGACCCTCCCTATAGCAAGAGATGTGATATCCAAGTCCTTCCCATTCCAATCCTGAGACCCTTTCTATAGCATGAGATGTGATATCTCAATGCTTCTAATACCAAACCTGAGACCCTTCCTATAACATAAGATGGGAATATCCAACTCCTTCCCTTTCCAATCCTGAGACCCTTCCGATAGCAGAGATCTGATATCTCAATGCTTATACCAAACCTGAGATCCTTCCTATAACATGAGATGTGATATCCAACTCCTTCCCATTCCAATCCTGAGACACTTCCTATAGCATGAGATGTGATATCTCACTGCTTATACCAAACCTGAGACCCTTCCTATAGCATGAGATGTGATATCCAACTCCTTCCCATTCCAATCCTGAGACCCTTCCTATAGCATGAGATGTGATATCTCAATGCTTCTAATATCAAACTTGAGACCCTCCCTATAGCATGAGATGTGATACCCAAGTCCTTCCCATTCCAATCCTGAGACACTTCCTATAGCATGAGATGTGATATCTCAATGCTTCTAATACCAAACCTGAGACTCTTCCTATAACATGAGATGGGATATCCAACTCCTTCCCATTCCAATCCTGAGACCCTTTCGATAGCAGAGATGTGATATCTCAATGTTTATACCAAACCTGAGACCCTCCCTACGGCATGAGATGTCATATACAACTCCTTCCCATTCCAATCCTGAGACCCTTCCTATAGCATGAGATGTGATATCCAACTCCTTCCCATTCCAATCCTGAGACCCTTCCTATAGCATGAGATGTGATGTCTCAATGCTTCTAATACCAAACCTGAGATCCTTCCTATAACATGAGATGTGATATCCAACTCCTTCCATTCCAATCCTGAGACCCTTCCTATAGCATGAGATGTGATATCTCAATGCTTATAACAAAACCTGAGACCCTTCCTATAGCATGAGATGTGATATCCAACTCCTTCCCATTCCAATCCTGAGACCCTTCCTATAGCCTGAGATGTGATATCTCAATGCCTCTAATACCAAACCTGAGATCCTTCCTCTAACATGAAATGTGATATCCAACTCCTTCACTTTCCAAACCTGAGAGCCTATCTATAGCATGAGATGTGATATCCAAGTCCTTCCCATTCCAATCCTGAGACCCTTCCTATAGCATGAGATGTGATATCTCAATGCTTATAACAAAACCTGAGACCCTTCCTATAGCATGAGATGTGATATCCAACTCCTTCCCATTCCAATCCTGAGACCCTTCCTATAGCCTGAGATGTGATATCTCAATGCCTCTAATACCAAACCTGAGATCCTTCCTCTAACATGAAATGTGATATCCAACTCCTTCAATTTCCAAACCTGAGAGCCTATCTATAGCATGAGATGTGATATCCAAGTCCTTCCCATTCCAATCCTTAGACCCTTCCTACAGCATGCAATATGATATCTCAATGATTTTAATAAAAAACCTGAGACCCGTCCTATAACATGAGATGGGATATCCAACTCCTTCCCATTCCAATCCTGAGACACTTCCGATAGCAGAGATGTGATATCTCACTGCTTATACCAAACCTGAGACCCTTCCTATAGCATGAGATGTGATATCCAACTCCTTCCCATTCCATCCCTGAGACCCTTCCCAAATCATGAGATGTGATATCTCAATGCTTCTAATATCAAACTTGAGACCCTCCCTATAGCATGAGATGTGATATCCAAGTCCTTCCCATTCCAATCCTGAGACCCTTCCGATAGCATGAGATGTGATGTCTCAATGCTTCTAATACCAAACCTGAGATCCTTCCTATAACATGAGATGTGATATCCAACTCCTTCCCATTCCAATCCTGAGACCCTTTCTATAGCATGAGATGTGATATCTCAATGCTTATACCAAACCTGAGACCCTTCCTATAGCATGAGATGTGATATCCAAGTCCTTCCCATTCCAATCCTGAGACCCTTCCGATAGTAGAGATGTGATATCTCAATGCTTATACCAAACCTGAGATCCTTCCTATAACATGAGATGTGATATCCAACTCCTTCCCATTCCAATCCTGAGACACTTCCTATAGCATGAGATGTGATATCTCACTGCTTATACCAAACCTGAGACCCTTCCTATAGCATGAGATGTGATATCCAACTCCTTCCCTTTCCAATCCTGAGACCCTTCCTATAGCATGAGATATGATATCTCAATGCTTCTAATATCAAACTTGAGACCCTCCCTATAGCATGAGATGTGATATCCAAGTCCTTCCCATTCCAATCCTGAGACCCTTCCGATAGCATGAGATGTGATGTCTCAATGCTTCTAATACCAAACCTGAGATCCTTCCTATAACATGAGATGTGATATCCAACTCCTTCCCATTCCAATCCTGAGACCCTTCCTATAGCATGAGATGTGATATCTCAATGCTTATACCAAACCTGAGACCCTTCCTATAGCATGAGATGTGATATCCAACTCCTTCCCATTCCAATCCTGAGACCCTTCCTAGAGCATGAGATGTGATATCTCAATGCCTCTAATACCAAACCTGAGATCCTTCCTCTAACATGAAATGTGATATCCAACTCCTTCCCATTCCAATCCTGAGACCCTTCCTATAGCATGAGATGGGATATCCAACTCCTTCCCATTCCAATCCTTAGACCCTTCCTACAGCATGCAATATGATATCTCAATGATTCTAATAACAAACCTGAGACCCGTCCTATAACATGAGATGGGATATCCAACACCTTCCCATTCCAATCCTGAGACACTTCCGATAGCAGAGATGTGATATCTCAATGCTTATACCAAACCTGAGACCCTTCCTATAACATGAGATGTGATATCCAACTCCTTCCCGTTCCAAACCTGAGACCCTTCCTATAGCATATGTGATATCCAACACATTCCCATTCCAAACATGAGACCCTTCCTATAGCAGGAATGTAATATCCAACTCCTTCCCATTCCAATCCTGAGACCATTCCTATAGCATGAGATGTGATATCTCAATGCTTCTAATACCAAACCTGAGATCCTTCCTATGACATGAGATGTGATATACAATTCCTCCCCATTCCAAACCTGAGAACCTTCCTACAGCATGCGATGGGATATCTCAATGCTTCTAATACCAAACCTGAGACCAGTCCTATAACATGAGATTGGATATCCAACTCCTTCCCCTTCCAAACCTGAGACCCTTCCTATAGCATGAGATGTGATATCCAACTTCTTCCCATTCCAATCCTGAGACCCTTCCTATAACATGAGATGTGATGTCTCAATGCTTCGAATACCAAACCTGAGATCTTTCCTATAACATGAGATGTGATATCCAACTCCTTCCCATTCCAATCCTGAGACCCTTCCTATAGCATGGGATGTGCTATCTCAATGCTTATACCAAACCTGAGACCCTTCCTAAAGCTTGAGATGTGATATCCAACTCCTTCCCATTCCAATCCTGAGACCCTTCCTATAACATGAAATGTGATATCCAACTCCTTCCCATTCCAACCTGAGACCCTTCCTATAACATGAAATGTGATATCCAACTCCTTCCCTTTCCAAACCTGAGACCCTCCCTTTAGCATGAGATGTGATATCCAACTCCTTCCCATTCCAATCCTGAGACCCTTCTGATAGCATAAGATATATCTCAATGCTTCTATACCAAACCTGAGATCCTTCCGATAGCATGAGATGTGATATCTCAATACTTCTAATACCAAACCTGAGATCCTTCCTATAACATGAGATGTGATATCCAAATCCTTATCTTCCAAACCTGAGACCCTCCCTTTAGCATGAGATGTGATATCCAACTCCTTCCCATTCCAATCCTGAGACTCTTCTGATAGCATAAGATATGATATCTCAATGCTTCTATACCAAACCTGAGATCCTTCTGATAGCATGAAATGTGATATCCAACTCTTTCCCCTTGCAAACCTGAGAGCCTTCCTATAGCATGAGATGTGATATCCAAGTACTTCCCATTCCAATCCTGAGACCCTTCCTATAACATGAGATGTGATATCCAACTCCTTCCCATTCCAACCTGAGACCCTTCCTATAGCATGAGATGGGATATCCAACTCCTTCCAAATCCAATCCCGATACCCTTCCGATAGCATGAGATGTGATATCCCAATGCTTCTACCAAACCTGAGACCCATACTATGGCATGAGATGTGATAACAAACTCCTTCCCATTCTAATCCTGAGACCCTTCCTATAGCTTGAGATGTGATATCCAACTCCATCCCATTCCAATCCTGAGACCCTTCCTATACCATGAGACTTGATATCTCAATGCTTCTAATACCAAACCTGAGACCCGTCCTATAACATTAGATGTGATATCCAAATCCTTCCCCTTCCAAACCTTAGACCCTTCCTTTATCATGAGATGTGATATCCAACTCCTTCCCATTCCAATCTTGAGACCCTTCCGATATCATGAAATGTGATACCTCAATGCTTCTAATATCAAACTTGAGACCCTCCCTATAGCAAGAGATGTGATATCCAAGTCCTTCCCATTCCAATCCTGAGACCCTTTCTATAGCATGAGATGTGATATCTCAATGCTTCTAATACCAAACCTGAGACCCTTCCTATAACATAAGATGGGAATATCCAACTCCTTCCCTTTCCAATCCTGAGACCCTTCCGATAGCAGAGATCTGATATCTCAATGCTTATACCAAACCTGAGATCCTTCCTATAACATGAGATGTGATATCCAACTCCTTCCCATTCCAATCCTGAGACACTTCCTATAGCATGAGATGTGATATCTCACTGCTTATACCAAACCTGAGACCCTTCCTATAGCATGAGATGTGATATCCAACTCCTTCCCATTCCAATCCTGAGACCCTTCCTATAGCATGAGATGTGATATCTCAATGCTTCTAATATCAAACTTGAGACCCTCCCTATAGCATGAGATGTGATACCCAAGTCCTTCCCATTCCAATCCTGAGACACTTCCTATAGCATGAGATGTGATATCTCAATGCTTCTAATACCAAACCTGAGACTCTTCCTATAACATGAGATGGGATATCCAACTCCTTCCCATTCCAATCCTGAGACCCTTTCGATAGCAGAGATGTGATATCTCAATGTTTATACCAAACCTGAGGCCCTCCCTACGGCATGAGATGTCATATACAACTCCTTCCCATTCCAATCCTGAGACCTTTCCTATAGCATGAGATGTGATATCCAACTCCTTCCCATTCCAATCCTGAGACCCTTCCTATAGCATGAGATGTGATGTCTCAATGCTTCTAATACCAAACCTGAGATCCTTCCTATAACATGAGATGTGATATCCAACTCCTTCCATTCCAATCCTGAGACCCTTCCTATAGCATGAGATGTGATATCTCAATGCTTATAACAAAACCTGAGACCCTTCCTATAGCATGAGATGTGATATCCAACTCCTTCCCATTCCAATCCTGAGACCCTTCCTATAGCCTGAGATGTGATATCTCAATGCCTCTAATACCAAACCTGAGATCCTTTCTCTAACATGAAATGTGATATCCAACTCCTTCACTTTCCAAACCTGAGAGCCTATCTATAGCATGAGATGTGATATCCAAGTCCTTCCCATTCCAATCCTGAGACCCTTCCTATAGCATGAGATGTGATATCTCAATGCTTATAACAAAACCTGAGACCCTTCCTATAGCATGAGATGTGATATCCAACTCCTTCCCATTCCAATCCTGAGACCCTTCCTATAGCCTTGAGATGTGATATCTCAATGCCTCTAATACCAAACCTGAGATCCTTCCTCTAACATGAAATGTGATATCCAACTCCTTCAATTTCCAAACCTGAGAGCCTATCTATAGCATGAGATGTGATATCCAAGTCCTTCCCATTCCAATCCTTAGACCCTTCCTACAGCATGCAATATGATATCTCAATGATTTTAATAAAAAACCTGAGACCCGTCCTATAACATGAGATGGGATATCCAACTCCTTCCCATTCCAATCCTGAGACACTTCCGATAGCAGAGATGTGATATCTCACTGCTTATACCAAACCTGAGACCCTTCCTATAGCATGAGATGTGATATCCAACTCCTTCCCATTCCATCCCTGAGACCCTTCCCAAATCATGAGATGTGATATCTCAATGCTTCTAATATCAAACTTGAGACCCTCCCTATAGCATGAGATGTGATATCCAAGTCCTTCCCATTCCAATCCTGAGACCCTTCCGATAGCATGAGATGTGATGTCTCAATGCTTCTAATACCAAACCTGAGATCCTTCCTATAACATGAGATGTGATATCCAACTCCTTCCCATTCCAATCCTGAGACCCTTTCTATAGCATGAGATGTGATATCTCAATGCTTATACCAAACCTGAGACCCTTCCTATAGCATGAGATGTGATATCCAAGTCCTTCCCATTCCAATCCTGAGACCCTTCCGATAGTAGAGATGTGATATCTCAATGCTTATACCAAACCTGAGATCCTTCCTATAACATGAGATGTGATATCCAACTCCTTCCCATTCCAATCCTGAGACACTTCCTATAGCATGAGATGTGATATCTCAATGCTTATACCAAACCTGAGACCCTTCCTATAGCATGAGATGTGATATCCAACTCCTTCCCATTCCAATCCTGAGACCCTTCCTAGAGCATGAGATGTTATATCTCAATGCCTCTAATACCAAACCTGAGATCCTTCCTCTAACATGAAATGTGATATCCAACTCCTTCCCATTCCAATCCTGAGACACTTCCTATAGCATGAGATGTGATATCTAAATGCTTCTAATACCAAACTTGAGACTCTTACTATAACATGAGATGGGATATCCAACTCCTTCCCATTCCAATCCTTAGACCCTTCCTACAGCATGCAATATGATATCTCAATGATTCTAATAACAAACCTGAGACCCGTCCTATAACATGAGATGGGATATCCAACACCTTCCCATTCCAATCCTGAGACACTTCCGATAGCAGAGATGTGATATCTCAATGCTTATACCAAACCTGAGACCCTTCCTATAACATGAGATGTGATATCCAACTCCTTCCCGTTCCAAACCTGAGACCCTTCCTATAGCATATGTGATATCCAACACATTCCCATTCCAAACATGAGACCCTTCCTATAGCAGGAATGTAATATCCAACTCCTTCCCATTCCAATCCTGAGACCATTCCTATAGCATGAGATGTGATATCTCAATGCTTCTAATACCAAACCTGAGATCCTTCCTATGACATGAGATGTGATATACAATTCCTCCCCATTCCAAACCTGAGAACCTTCCTACAGCATGCGATGGGATATCTCAATGCTTCTAATACCAAACCTGAGACCAGTCCTATAACATGAGATTGGATATCCAACTCCTTCCCCTTCCAAACCTGAGACCCTTCCTATAGCATGAGATGTGATATCCAACTTCTTCCCATTCCAATCCTGAGACCCTTCCTATAACATGAGATGTGATGTCTCAATGCTTCGAATACCAAACCTGAGATCTTTCCTATAACATGAGATGTGATATCCAACTCCTTCCCATTCCAATCCTGAGACCCTTCCTATAGCATGGGATGTGCTATCTCAATGCTTATACCAAACCTGAGACCCTTCCTAAAGCTTGAGATGTGATATCCAACTCCTTCCCATTCCAATCCTGAGACCCTTCCTATAACATGAAATGTGATATCCAACTCCTTCCCATTCCAACCTGAGACCCTTCCTATAACATGAAATGTGATATCCAACTCCTTCCCTTTCCAAACCTGAGACCCTCCCTTTAGCATGAGATGTGATATCCAACTCCTTCCCATTCCAATCCTGAGACCCTTCTGATAGCATAAGATATATCTCAATGCTTCTATACCAAACCTGAGATCCTTCCGATAGCATGAGATGTGATATCTCAATACTTCTAATACCAAACCTGAGATCCTTCCTATAACATGAGATGTGATATCCAAATCCTTATCTTCCAAACCTGAGACCCTCCCTTTAGCATGAGATGTGATATCCAACTCCTTCCCATTCCAATCCTGAGACTCTTCTGATAGCATAAGATATGATATCTCAATGCTTCTATACCAAACCTGAGATCCTTCTGATAGCATGAAATGTGATATCCAACTCTTTCCCCTTGCAAACCTGAGAGCCTTCCTATAGCATGAGATGTGATATCCAAGTACTTCCCATTCCAATCCTGAGACCCTTCCTATAACATGAGATGTGATATCCAACTCCTTCCCATTCCAACCTGAGACCCTTCCTATAGCATGAGATGGGATATCCAACTCCTTCCAAATCCAATCCCGATACCCTTCCGATAGCATGAGATGTGATATCCCAATGCTTCTACCAAACCTGAGACCCATACTATGGCATGAGATGTGATAACAAACTCCTTCCCATTCTAATCCTGAGACCCTTCCTATAGCTTGAGATGTGATATCCAACTCCATCCCATTCCAATCCTGAGACCCTTCCTATACCATGAGACTTGATATCTCAATGCTTCTAATACCAAACCTGAGACCCGTCCTATAACATGAGATGTGATATCCAAATCCTTCCCCTTCCAAACCTTAGACCCTTCCTTTATCATGAGATGTGATATCCAACTCCTTCCCATTCCAATCTTGAGACCCTTCCGATATCATGAAATGTGATACCTCAATGCTTCTAATATCAAACTTGAGACCCTCCCTATAGCAAGAGATGTGATATCCAAGTCCTTCCCATTCCAATCCTGAGACCCTTTCTATAGCATGAGATGTGATATCTCAATGCTTCTAATACCAAACCTGAGACCCTTCCTATAACATAAGATGGGAATATCCAACTCCTTCCCTTTCCAATCCTGAGACCCTTCCGATAGCAGAGATCTGATATCTCAATGCTTATACCAAACCTGAGATCCTTCCTATAACATGAGATGTGATATCCAACTCCTTCCCATTCCAATCCTGAGACACTTCCTATAGCATGAGATGTGATATCTCACTGCTTATACCAAACCTGAGACCCTTCCTATAGCATGAGATGTGATATCCAACTCCTTCCCATTCCAATCCTGAGACCCTTCCTATAGCATGAGATGTGATATCTCAATGCTTCTAATATCTAACTTGAGACCCTCCCTATAGCATGAGATGTGATACCCAAGTCCTTCCCATTCCAATCCTGAGACACTTCCTATAGCATGAGATGTGATATCTCAATGCTTCTAATACCAAACCTGAGACTCTTCCTATAACATGAGATGGGATATCCAACTCCTTCCCATTCCAATCCTGAGACCCTTTCGATAGCAGAGATGTGATATCTCAATGTTTATACCAAACCTGAGACCCTCCCTACGGCATGAGATGTCATATACAACTCCTTCCCATTCCAATCCTGAGACCCTTCCTATAGCATGAGATGTGATATCCAACTCCTTCCCATTCCAATCCTGAGACCCTTCCTATAGCATGAGATGTGATGTCTCAATGCTTCTAATACCAAACCTGAGATCCTTCCTATAACATGAGATGTGATATCCAACTCCTTCCATTCCAATCCTGAGACCCTTCCTATAGCATGAGATGTGATATCTCAATGCTTATAACAAAACCTGAGACCCTTCCTATAGCATGAGATGTGATATCCAACTCCTTCCCATTCCAATCCTGAGACCCTTCCTATAGCCTGAGATGTGATATCTCAATGCCTCTAATACCAAACCTGAGATCCTTCCTCTAACATGAAATGTGATATCCAACTCCTTCACTTTCCAAACCTGAGAGCCTATCTATAGCATGAGATGTGATATCCAAGTCCTTCCCATTCCAATCCTGAGACCCTTCCTATAGCATGAGATGTGATATCTCAATGCTTATAACAAAACCTGAGACCCTTCCTATAGCATGAGATGTGATATCCAACTCCTTCCCATTCCAATCCTGAGACCCTTCCTATAGCCTGAGATGTGATATCTCAATGCCTCTAATACCAAACCTGAGATCCTTCCTCTAACATGAAATGTGATATCCAACTCCTTCAATTTCCAAACCTGAGAGCCTATCTATAGCATGAGATGTGATATCCAAGTCCTTCCCATTCCAATCCTTAGACCCTTCCTACAGCATGCAATATGATATCTCAATGATTTTAATAAAAAACCTGAGACCCGTCCTATAACATGAGATGGGATATCCAACTCCTTCCCATTCCAATCCTGAGACACTTCCGATAGCAGAGATGTGATATCTCACTGCTTATACCAAACCTGAGACCCTTCCTATAGCATGAGATGTGATATCCAACTCCTTCCCATTCCATCCCTGAGACCCTTCCCAAATCATGAGATGTGATATCTCAATGCTTCTAATATCAAACTTGAGACCCTCCCTATAGCATGAGATGTGATATCCAAGTCCTTCCCATTCCAATCCTGAGACCCTTCCGATAGCATGAGATGTGATGTCTCAATGCTTCTAATACCAAACCTGAGATCCTTCCTATAACATGAGATGTGATATCCAACTCCTTCCCATTCCAATCCTGAGACCCTTTCTATAGCATGAGATGTGATATCTCAATGCTTATACCAAACCTGAGACCCTTCCTATAGCATGAGATGTGATATCCAAGTCCTTCCCATTCCAATCCTGAGACCCTTCCGATAGTAGAGATGTGATATCTCAATGCTTATACCAAACCTGAGATCCTTCCTATAACATGAGATGTGATATCCAACTCCTTCCCATTCCAATCCTGAGACACTTCCTATAGCATGAGATGTGATATCTCACTGCTTATACCAAACCTGAGACCCTTCCTATAGCATGAGATGTGATATCCAACTCCTTCCCTTTCCAATCCTGAGACCCTTCCTATAGCATGAGATATGATATCTCAATGCTTCTAATATCAAACTTGAGACCCTCCCTATAGCATGAGATGTGATATCCAAGTCCTTCCCATTCCAATCCTGAGACCCTTCCGATAGCATGAGATGTGATGTCTCAATGCTTCTAATACCAAACCTGAGATCCTTCCTATAACATGAGATGTGATATCCAACTCCTTCCCATTCCAATCCTGAGACCCTTCCTATAGCATGAGATGTGATATCTCAATGCTTATACCAAACCTGAGACCCTTCCTATAGCATGAGATGTGATATCCAACTCCTTCGCATTCCAATCCTGAGACCCTTCCTAGAGCATGAGATGTGATATCTCAATGCCTCTAATACCAAACCTGAGATCCTTCCTCTAACATGAAATGTGATATCCAACTCCTTCCCATTCCAATCCTGAGACACTTCCTATAGCATGAGATGTGATATCTAAATGCTTCTAATACCAAACTTGAGACTCTTACTATAACATGAGATGGGATATCCAACTCCTTCCCATTCCAATCCTTAGACCCTTCCTACAGCATGCAATATGATATCTCAATGATTCTAATAACAAACCTGAGACCCGTCCTATAACATGAGATGGGATATCCAACACCTTCCCATTCCAATCCTGAGACACTTCCGATAGCAGAGATGTGATATCTCAATGCTTATACCAAACCTGAGACCCTTCCTATAACATGAGATGTGATATCCAACTCCTTCCCGTTCCAAACCTGAGACCCTTCCTATAGCATATGTGATATCCAACACATTCCCATTCCAAACATGAGACCCTTCCTATAGCAGGAATGTAATATCCAACTCCTTCCCATTCCAATCCTGAGACCATTCCTATAGCATGAGATGTGATATCTCAATGCTTCTAATACCAAACCTGAGATCCTTCCTATGACATGAGATGTGATATACAATTCCTCCCCATTCCAAACCTGAGAACCTTCCTACAGCATGCGATGGGATATCTCAATGCTTCTAATACCAAACCTGAGACCAGTCCTATAACATGAGATTGGATATCCAACTCCTTCCCCTTCCAAACCTGAGACCCTTCCTATAGCATGAGATGTGATATCCAACTTCTTCCCATTCCAATCCTGAGACCCTTCCTATAACATGAGATGTGATGTCTCAATGCTTCGAATACCAAACCTGAGATCTTTCCTATAACATGAGATGTGATATCCAACTCCTTCCCATTCCAATCCTGAGACCCTTCCTATAGCATGGGATGTGCTATCTCAATGCTTATACCAAACCTGAGACCCTTCCTAAAGCTTGAGATGTGATATCCAACTCCTTCCCATTCCAATCCTGAGACCCTTCCTATAACATGAAATGTGATATCCAACTCCTTCCCATTCCAACCTGAGACCCTTCCTATAACATGAAATGTGATATCCAACTCCTTCCCTTTCCAAACCTGAGACCCTCCCTTTAGCATGAGATGTGATATCCAACTCCTTCCCATTCCAATCCTGAGACCCTTCTGATAGCATAAGATATATCTCAATGCTTGTATACCAAACCTGAGATCCTTCCGATAGCATGAGATGTGATATCTCAATACTTCTAATACCAAACCTGAGATCCTTCCTATAACATGAGATGTGATATCCAAATCCTTATCTTCCAAACCTGAGACCCTCCCTTTAGCATGAGATGTGATATCCAACTCCTTCCCATTCCAATCCTGAGACTCTTCTGATAGCATAAGATATGATATCTCAATGCTTCTATACCAAACCTGAGATCCTTCTGATAGCATGAAATGTGATATCCAACTCTTTCCCCTTGCAAACCTGAGAGCCTTCCTATAGCATGAGATGTGATATCCAAGTACTTCCCATTCCAATCCTGAGACCCTTCCTATAACATGAGATGTGATATCCAACTCCTTCCCATTCCAACCTGAGACCCTTCCTATAGCATGAGATGGGATATCCAACTCCTTCCAAATCCAATCCCGATACCCTTCCGATAGCATGAGATGTGATATCCCAATGCTTCTACCAAACCTGAGACCCATACTATGGCATGAGATGTGATAACAAACTCCTTCCCATTCTAATCCTGAGACCCTTCCTATAGCTTGAGATGTGATATCCAACTCCATCCCATTCCAATCCTGAGACCCTTCCTATACCATGAGACTTGATATCTCAATGCTTCTAATACCAAACCTGAGACCCGTCCTATAACATGAGATGTGATATCCAAATCCTTCCCCTTCCAAACCTTAGACCCTTCCTTTATCATGAGATGTGATATCCAACTCCTTCCCATTCCAATCTTGAGACCCTTCCGATATCATGAAATGTGATACCTCAATGCTTCTAATATCAAACTTGAGACCCTCCCTATAGCAAGAGATGTGATATCCAAGTCCTTCCCATTCCAATCCTGAGACCCTTTCTATAGCATGAGATGTGATATCTCAATGCTTCTAATACCAAACCTGAGACCCTTCCTATAACATAAGATGGGAATATCCAACTCCTTCCCTTTCCAGTCCTGAGACCCTTCCGATAGCAGAGATCTGATATCTCAATGCTTATACCAAACCTGAGATCCTTCCTATAACATGAGATGTGATATCCAACTCCTTCCCATTCCAATCCTGAGACACTTCCTATAGCATGAGATGTGATATCTCACTGCTTATACCAAACCTGAGACCCTTCCTATAGCATGAGATGTGATATCCAACTCCTTCCCATTCCAATCCTGAGACCCTTCCTATAGCATGAGATGTGATATCTCAATGCTTCTAATATCAAACTTGAGACCCTCCCTATAGCATGAGATGTGATACCCAAGTCCTTCCCATTCCAATCCTGAGACACTTCCTATAGCATGAGATGTGATATCTCAATGCTTCTAATACCAAACCTGAGACTCTTCCTATAACATGAGATGGGATATCCAACTCCTTCCCATTCCAATCCTGAGACCCTTTCGATAGCAGAGATGTGATATCTCAATGTTTATACCAAACCTGAGGCCCTCCCTACGGCATGAGATGTCATATACAACTCCTTCCCATTCCAATCCTGAGACCCTTCCTATAGCATGAGATGTGATATCCAACTCCTTCCCATTCCAATCCTGAGACCCTTCCTATAGCATGAGATGTGATGTCTCAATGCTTCTAATACCAAACCTGAGATCCTTCCTATAACATGAGATGTGATATCCAACTCCTTCCATTCCAATCCTGAGACCCTTCCTATAGCATGAGATGTGATATCTCAATGCTTATAACAAAACCTGAGACCCTTCCTATAGCATGAGATGTGATATCCAACTCCTTCCCATTCCAATCCTGAGACCCTTCCTATAGCCTGAGATGTGATATCTCAATGCCTCTAATACCAAACCTGAGATCCTTCCTCTAACATGAAATGTGATATCCAACTCCTTCACTTTCCAAACCTGAGAGCCTATCTATAGCATGAGATGTGATATCCAAGTCCTTCCCATTCCAATCCTGAGACCCTTCCTATAGCATGAGATGTGATATCTCAATGCTTATAACAAAACCTGAGACCCTTCCTATAGCATGAGATGTGATATCCAACGCCTTCCCATTCCAATCCTGAGACCCTTCCTATAGCCTGAGATGTGATATCTCAATGCCTCTAATACCAAACCTGAGATCCTTCCTCTAACATGAAATGTGATATCCAACTCCTTCAATTTCCAAACCTGAGAGCCTATCTATCGCATGAGATGTGATATCCAAGTCCTTCCCATTCCAATCCTTAGACCCTTCCTACAGCATGCAATATGATATCTCAATGATTTTAATAAAAAACCTGAGACCCGTCCTATAACATGAGATGGGATATCCAACTCCTTCCCATTCCAATCCTGAGACACTTCCGATAGCAGAGATGTGATATCTCAATGTTTATACCAAACCTGAGACCCTTCCTATAACATGAGATGTGATATCCAACTCCTTCCCGTTCCAAACCTGAGACCCTTCCTTTAGCATGAGATGTGATATCCAGCTCCTTCCCATTCCAATCCTGAGACACTTCCGATAGCATGAGATGTGATATCTCATTGCTTCAAATATCAAAACTGAGACCCTCCCTATAGCATATGTGATATCTAAGTCCTTCCCATTCCAATCCTGAGACATTCCTATAGCATGAGATGTGATATCTCAATGCTTATCCTTGATTCCTGTAGTAAATTGATTTCCTTTGCAGGCCGACTCCTGTCACGAATGCCTTGTCTGCATGCATTCTCTCCTGGCCATTCTCTCAGCGTGGCTATTTGCCTACCCCCTTCCTCTCTCAGTGGATGGACTTCTCCATCCTAGCCTCCTACCACTCAACTCCGCCTACTTGGAGAATTCAACATGAACCTGTATGCTTCCTGACCTGGACTTTTACGAGATCTGCAACTCTTCATGTCGCTGGCCCTACACACTGCAGGGAATACTCAGGATTTTCTGATCTCAGACCTCCCCCTCTGTAACCCTCTCAACAATCCTCTCCCGTGGTGATCAAGTTCTCATCTCCAAAGAAGGCTAACTGCCAGCTGTTCCTCCTCAGAGGAGTTCTCCCTTTCTGTCCCTGCTCCCTGCACCGTTTCGCGTTGCAAACACTCGCTTCCCTGCTCTCTGGTTTAGACGCTTTTCCTTCTCAGAGGCCTTCTTCCTTTCTGCCCTTTTCGCGTTGCAAGTACTCTCTTCCCAGCTCTCTGGTTTAGACGCGTGTTCCCTGCCTTCTCTCCTCTTCCCGCTGCCTTCAAATCAAAAAATGAGCTCCAAAAGATACACAGTGCTCAGAATGCTCTATAACACCCATTATTCAACATATAGCCGTAACCCGCTAGACGTATTGAAACGTGCTGTAAACTAGCAAAAAAAGCTAGAAAATGTACTTTCCTCGCGTTTTTGTAAATGCTAATTCTGATGGGTTCCCATGTATGTACTGTCCGTGCGTTTGTTGTCGAATCCTGAAGTTTTTAACCACTGTTCTCCCATACACGGGGGGGGGTCAACGTCTACTGCTGTTCACAGGCTGAATGTATACGGCTGAAATCTTCAAGGCATTATCAGCTTTCCTGACTGTTTTGGAACGTGCATTTGCCATCTGTTAATGCAGTCGCCCTGTGTTCATCGTCCCTTCTACTTTACAGGCTGCACTCCCCTGGTGATCACATTCGCCTCTCCAGAGCAGGCTGACTACCAGCTGCTCCTCCTCATAGGCGTTCATCCTTTCTGTCCCTGCTCCCTGCACCGTTTCGCGTTGCATGTACTCGCTTCCCAGCTCTCTGGTTTAGATGCGTGTTCCCTGCCTTCTCTCCTCTTCCGACAGCCATCCAATGAGCTCCACAAGATACAGTGTTCAGAATGCTTTATAACACCCATTATTCAACATATAGGTGTAACCCGCTAGACGTATTGAAACGTGCTAAAAACGAGCAGAAACAGCTAGAAAATGTACTTTCCTCGCGTTTTGGTAAATGCGAATTCTGGTGGATTCCCATTTTGTACTCTGTTCGTGCGTTTGTTCAGTCGAATCCTGGTCTTTTGAACCACTCTTCTCCCATACAAGGGAGGGTCAAAATGTGTTGTTCACAGGCTGAATTTATACTGCTGAAATGCTCGCTTCCCTGCTCTCTGGTTTAGACGCGTGTACCCTGCATTTACCAAAACGCGAGGGAAGTACATTTTCTAGCTGTTTTTGCTAGTTTTTAGCACGTTTCAATACGTCTAGCGGGTTACAGCTATATGTTGAATAATGGGTGTTATAAAGCATTCTGAACACTGTATCTTGTGGAGCAAATTGGAAGGCTGTAGCAAGAGGAGAGAAGGCAGGGAACACGCATCTCAACCAGAGAGCTGGGAAGCGAGTACATGCAACGCGAAACGGTGCAGGGAGCAGGGACAGAAAGGATGAAAACCTATGAGGAAGAGCAGCTGGTAGTTAGCCTGCATAGGAGAGAAGAATGTGATCACTAGGGGAGTGCAGCCTGTAAACTAGAAGGAACGATGAACAAAGGGCGACTGCATTAACAGATGGCAAATACACGTTCCAAAACAGTCAGGAAAGCTGATAATGCCTTGAAGATTTCAGCCGTATACATTCAGCCTGTGAACAGCAGTAGATGTTGACCCCCCCCTCCCTAGTATGGGAGAACAGTGGTTAAAAACTTCAGGATTCGACACAAACGCACGGACACAGTACATACAACATGGGAACCCACCAGAATTCGCATTTACAAAAACGCGAGGGAAGTACATTTTCTAGCTATTTTTGCTAGTTTTTAGCACGTTTCAATACGTCTAGCGGGTTACAGCTATATGTTGAATAATGGGTTTATAAAGCATTCTGAACACTATCTTGTGGAGCTCATTGGAAGGCTGTGGGAAGAGGAGAGAAGGCAGGGAACACGCATCGAAACCAGAGAGCTGGGAAGCGAGTACATGCAACGCGAAACGGTGCAGGGAGCAGGGACAGAAAGGTGGAACGCCTCTGAGGAGGAGCAGCTGGTAGTTAGCCTGCTCTGGAGAGGAGAATGTGATCACCACGGGAGTGCAGCCTTGAAACAAGAAGGGACGATGAAAACATGCTGACTGGAATAACAGATGGCAAATACACTTTCCAGAACAGTCGGTTTACCCGATAATGCATTGACGATTTCAGCAGTATACATTCAGCCTGTGAACAGTAGATTTTGATCCCCCCCTTGTATGGGTGACGAGTGGTTAAAAACATCAGGATTCGACTGAACAAATGCACGAACAGAGTACAAAATGGGAATCCACCAGAATTCGTATTTACCAAAACGCGAGGAAAGAACATGTTCTAGCTATTTTTGCTAGTTTTTAGCACTTTTCAATACGTCTAGCGGGTTACAGCTATATCTTGAATAATGGGTGTTATAAAGCATTCTGAGCACCGTGTATCTTTTGAAGCTCATTTGTTGATTTGAAGGCAGCGGGAAGAGGAGAGAAGACAGGGAACACACGTCTAAACCAGAGAGCTGGGAAGCAAGTTGTTCTCTGCAACGCGAAACGATGCAGAGAACAAGCACAGAAAGGAAGAAGGAAAAGCGTCTAAACCAGAGAGCAGGGAAGCGAGTGTTTGCAACGCGAAACGGTGCAGAGAGCAGGGACAGAAAGGGAGAACTCCACTGAGGAGGAACAGCTGGTAGTTAGCCTTCTTTGGAGATGAGAACTTGATCACCATGGGAGAGGATTGTTGAGAGGGTTACATAGGGGGATGTCTGAGATCAGAAAATCCTGAGTATTCCCTGCAGTGTGTAGGGCCAGAGACATGAAGAGTTGCAGATCTCGTAAAAGTCCAGGTCAGGAAGCATACAGGTTCATTTTGAATTCTCCAAGTAGGCGGAGTTGAGTGGTAGGAGGCTAGGATGGAGAAGTCCAACCACTGAGAGAGGAAGGCGGTAGGCAAATAGCCACGGTGAGAGAATGGCCAGGAAAGAGAGAATGCATGCAGACAAGGCATTCGTGAGAGGAGTCGGCCTGCAAAGGAAAGCAATTTACTACAGGAATCAAGGATACTCCCCCTCAAGAACGGTTGGATCTGGGCATGGAGAGGAACTTGTCATCAGGGAGGAAAGTGTCAGAGCTCGAGACAGCGCTGGCCGTCATCCATGTCTCGGTTAGACCAAGGACATCAAGGTCGGGTTCTTCCAGGAAATGGCAGATGTCAGATGAGTGTTAACTGAGTGAGAGTTGAGAGTGGGGAGGGGTACAAATCAGTAATCCTTGCGGAGGTGTAGAAGGAGCCTGACCTAGGGCACATGAGGAAGGAGAGAGGAAAGGAAGCAGAAGAAGGGAGAAGACACAGCAGGAGTGCATTATCAATCCGGGAGCTAGGAGTGGTGAGGTTAGACGGGTAGGTCTGAGTCTCAGGATTTGAATGGGAAGTTCGATATCACATGTCATGCTATAGGAAGAGTCTCATGATTGGAATGGGAAGGAGTTGGATATGATATCTCTTGTTATAGGGAGGGTCTCAGGTTTGGTATTAGAAGCACTGAGATATCAAATCACATCCTATCGGAAGGGTCTCAGGTTTGGTATTGGAAGAAATGAGATTTCAAATCTCAGGCTGTGGGAATGGTCTCGGGTATGGTATTGGAAGGGGTGAAAAATCACATTTCATGCTACAGGAAGGGTCACAAGTTTGGAATGGGAAGGAGTTGGATTTCACATATACTACGGGAAGGGCCTCAGGTTTGGTATTAGAAGCATAGAGTTATCACATCTCATGTTATAGGAAGGGTCTCGATTGGAACGGGAAGGAGTTGGATATCACATCTCATGTTATAGGGAGGGTCTCAGTTTTGATATTAGAAGCATTGAGATATCACATGCTATTGGAAGGGTCTCAGTATTGGAATGGGAAGGAGTTGGATATCACATCACATGTTATAGGGAGGGTCTCAGTTTTGATATTAGAAGCATTGAGATATCACATATGCTATTGGGAGGGTCTCAGTATTGGAATTGGAAGGAGTTGGATATCACATCTCATGCTATCGGAAGGGTCTCAGGATTGGAATGGGAAGTAGTTGGATATCACATATGCTAAAGGAAAGGTCTCAGGTTTGGAATGGGAAGGAGTTGGATATCACGTCTCATGTTATAGGAAGGGTCTCAGGATAGGAATGGGGAGGACTTAGATTTCACATCTCATACTATAGGGAGGGTCTCAGTTTTGATATTAGAAGCATTGAGCTATCACATCTCATGCTATCGGAAGGGTCTCAGGATTGGAATGGGATGGAGTTGGATATCACATCTCAAGCTATCTCAGGATTGTAATGGGAAGGAGTTTGATATCACATATCAAGCTATAGGAAGGGTCTGAGGTTTGGAAGGGGAAGGATTTGGATCTCACATCTCAAGCTATCTCAGGATTGGAATGGGAAGGAGTTTGATATTTCATCTCAAGCTATAGGAAGGGTCTCAGGTTTGGAAAGGGAAGGATTTGGATTTCACATCTCATGTTATAGGATGGTTCTAATGTTTGGTTTTAGAAGCATTGAGATATCACATCTCATGCTATGGGAAGGGTCTCAGGTTTGGAATGGGAAGGAGTTGGATATCACATCTCATGCTAAAGGAAAGGTCTCAGGTCTGGAAGGGGAAGGATTTGGATCTCACATCTCATGTTTTAGGACGGGTCTCAGGTTTGGTATTAGAAGCATTGAAATATCACATCTCATGGTATAGGAAGGGTCCCAGGATTGGAATGGGAAGGAGTTGGATATCACATTGAATGGGAAGGAGTTTGATATCACATCTCAAGCTATAGGAAGGGCCTCAGGTTTGGAAAGGGAATGATTTGGATTTCACATCTCATGTTATAGGATGGTTCTCATGTTTGGTTTTAGAAGCATTGAAATATCACATCTCATGCTATCGGAAGGGTCTCAGGTTTGGAATGGGAAGGAGTTTGATATCACAACTCATGTTAGAGGTAGGATCTCAGGTTTGGTATTAGAGGCATTGAGATATGACATCTCATGCCATCATAAGGGTCTCGGGATTGGAATGGGAAGGAGTTGGATATCACATCTCATGCTAAAGGGAGGGTCTAAGGTTTGGAAGGGGAAGGATTTGGACATCACATCTCATGTTATTGGAAGGATCTGAGGTTTGGTATTAGAAGCATTGAGATATCACATCTCATGCTATCGGAAGGGTCTCAGGTTTGTTATAAGCATTGAGATATCACATCTCTGCTATCGGAAGGGTCTCAGGATTGGAATGGGAAGGATTTGGATATCACATCTCATGTTATAGGAAGGGTCTCAGGTTTGGTATTAGAAGCATTGAGATATCACATCTCATGCTATAGGAAGGGTCTCAGGAATGGAATGGGAAGGACTTGGATATCACATCTCATGATAAAGGAAGGGTCTAAGGTTTGGAAGGGGAAGGAGTTGGATATCACATTTCATGTTAGAGGTAGGATCTCAGGTTTGGTATTAGAGGCATTGAGATATCACATCTCATGCTATCAGAAGGGTATCAGGATTGGAATGGGAAGGAGTTGGATATCACATCTCATGCTAAAGGGAGGGTCTCAGGTTTGGAATGGGAAGGATTTGGATATCACATCTCATGTTATAGGAAGGACCTTAGGTTTGGTATTAGAAGCATTGAGATATCACATCTCATGCTATAGGAAGGGTCTCGGGATTGGAATGGGAAGGAGTTGGATATCACATCTCATGTTATAGGAAGGATCTCAGGTTTGGTATTAGAAGCATTGAGATATCACATCTCATGCTATAGGAAGGGTCTCAGGATTGGAATGGGAAGGAGTTGGATATCACATCTCATGCTATGGGAAGGGTCTCAGGTTTGGTATAAGCATTGAAATATCACATCTCTGCTATCGGAAGGGACTCAGGATTGGAATGGGAGGAGCTGGATATCACACCTCATGCTAAAGGAAGGGTCTCAGGTTTGGAAGGGGAAGGATTTGGATATCACATCTCATGTTATAGGACGGGTCTCAGGTTTGGTATTAGAAGCATTGAGATATCACATCTCATGCTATAGGAAGAGTCTCAGGTTTGGGAAGGGAAGGATTTGGATTTCACATCTCATGTTATAGGATGGTTCTCATGTTTGGTTTTTGAAGCATTGAGATATCACAGCTCATGCTATCGGAAGGGTCTCAGGTTTGGAATGGGAAGGAGTTGGATATCACATCTCATGTTATAGGAAGGGTCTCAGGTTTGGAATGGGAAGGAGTTGGATATGACATCTCTTGTTATAAGGAGGGTCTCAGGATTTGAATGGTAAGGAGTTGGATATCACATCTCATGCTATAGGAAGGGTCTCAGGTTGGAATGGGAAGGAGTTGGATATCACATCTCATGTTATATACAGGAAGGGTCTCAGGATTGGAATGGGAAGGATTTGGATATCACATCTCTTGCTATAGGAAGGGTCTCAGGTTTTTTATTAGAAACCTTGAGATATCAAATCTCATGCTATAGGAAGGGTTTTAGGATTGGAATGGGAAGTATTTGGATATCACATCTCATGCTAAAGGAAGGGTCTCAGGTTTGGAAGGGGAAGGATTTGGATATCACATCTCATCCAATAGGAAGGGTCTCAGGTTTGGAATGGGAAGGAATTGGATATCACATCTCATGTTATAGGAAGGGTCTCAAGTTTTTTATTAGAAACATTGAGATATCACATCTCATGTTATAGGACGGTTCCCAGGTTTGGTATTAGAAGCATTGAGATATCACATCTCATGGTATAGGAAGGGTCTCAGGGTTGGAATGGGAAGGAGTTGGATATCACATCTCATCCAATAGGAAGGGTCTCAGGTTTGGAATGGGAAGGAATTGGATATCACATCTCATGTTATAGGAATGATCTCAGGTTTGGTATTAGAAGCATTGAGATATCACATCTCATGCTATAGGAAGGGTCTCAGGATTGGAATGTGAAGGATTTGGATATCACATCTCATGCTAAAGGAAGGGTCTCAGGTTTGGTAGAAGCATTGAGAAATCACATCTCATGCTATAGGAAGGGTCTCAGGATTTGAATGGCAAGGAGTTGGATATCACATCTCATGCTATAGGAAGGGTCTCAGGTTGGAATGGGAAGGAGTTGGATATCACATCTCATGTTATATACAGGAAGGGTCTCAGGATTGGAATGGGAAGGATTTGGATATCACATCTCTTGCTATAGGAAGGGTCTCAGGTTTTTTATTAGAAACCTTGAGATATCAAATCTCATGCTATAGGAAGGGTTTTAGGATTGGAATGGGAAGTATTTGGATATCACATCTCATGCTAAAGGAAGGGTCTCAGGTTTGGAAGGGGAAGGATTTGGATATCACATCTCATCCAATAGGAAGGGTCTCAGGTTTGGAATGGGAAGGAATTGGATATCACATCTCATGTTATAGGAAGGGTCTCAAGTTTTTTATTAGAAACATTGAGATATCACATCTCATGTTATAGGACGGTTCCCAGGTTTGGTATTAGAAGCATTGAGATATCACATCTCATGGTATAGGAAGGGTCTCAGGGTTGGAATGGGAAGGAGTTCGATATCACATCTCATCCAATAGGAAGGGTCTCAGGTTTGGAATGGGAAGGAATTGGATATCACATCTCATGTTATAGGAAGGATCTCAGGTTTGGTATTAGAAGCATTGAGATATCACATCTCATGCTATAGGAAGGGTCTCAGGATTGGAATGTGAAGGATTTGGATATCACATCTCATGCTAAAGGAAGGGTCTCAGGTTTGGTAGAAGCATTGAGAAATCACATCTCATGCTATAGGAAGGGTCTCAGGATTTGAATGGCAAGGAGTTGGATATCACATCTCATGCCATAGGAAGGGTCTCAGGTTTGGTATAAGCATTGAGATATCACATCTCTGCTATCGGAAGGTTCTCAGGATTGGATTGGGAAGGAGTTGGATATCCCTTCTCATGCTATAGGAAGTGTCTCAGGTTGGAATGGGAAGGAGTTGAATATCACATCTCATGTTATAGGAAGGGTCTCAGGATTGGAATGGGAAGGATTTGGATATCACATCTCTTGCTATAGGAAGGGTCTCAGGATTGGAATGGGAAGGATTTGAATATCACATCTCATGTCATAGGAAGGATCTCAGGATTGGTATTAGAAGCATTGATATATCACATCTCATGCTATAGGAATGGTCTCAGGATTGGAATGGGTAGGAGTTGGATATTACATTCTTGCTATAGGAAGGGTCTCATGTTTGGAATGGGAAGGAGTTGGATATCACATATGCTATCTGAAGTGTCTCAGGTTTGGAACGGGAAGGAGTTGGATATCACATCTCATGTTATAGGAAGGGTCTCAGGTTTGGTATAAGCATTGAGATATCACATCTCTGCTATCAGGAGTGGCTCAGGATTGGAATGGGAAGGAGTTGGATATCCCATCTCATGTTAAAGGACGGGTCTCTGGTTTGGTATTAGAATCATTGAGATATCACATCGCATGCTGTAGGAAGGGTCTAAGGATTGGAATGGGATGGACTTGGATATCACATCTCATGCTATAGGTAGGCTCTCAGGTTTGGTATAAGCATTGAGATATCACATCTCATGCTATAGGAAGGGTCTCAGGATTGGAATGGGAAGGATTTGGATATCACATCTCATGCTATAGGAAGGGTCTCAGGTTTGGTATAAGCATGGAGATATCACTTATGCTATAGGAAGGGTCTCGGGATTGGAATGGGAAGGTGTTGGATATCACATCTCATGCTATAGGAAGGGTCTCAGATTTGGTATAAGCATTGAGATATCACATCTCATGCTATAGGAAGGGTCTCAGGATTGGAATGGGAAGGAGTTGTATATGACATCTCAGGCCTTAGGAAGGGTCTCAGGTTTGGTATAAGCATTGAGATATCACATCTCTGCTATCGGAAGGGTCTCAGGATTGGAATGGGAAGGAGTTGGATATCCCATCTCATGTTATAGGAAGGGTCTCAGGTTTGGTATTAGAAGCATTGAGATATCACATCTCATGCTATAGGAAGGGTCTCAAGATTGGAATGGGAAGGACTTGGATGTCACATCTCATGCTATAGGGAGGGTCTCAAGTTTGATATTAGAAGCATTGAGATAACAAATCTCATGATATCGGAAGGGTCTCAGGATTGGAATGGGAAGGAGTTGGATATCACATCTCATGATAAAGGAAGGGTCTAAGGTTTGGAAGGGGAAGGATTTGGATACCACATCTCATGTTATAGGACGGGTCTCAGGTTTGGTATTAGAAGCATTGAGATATCAAGTCTCATGGTATAAGAAGGGTCTCAGAATTGGAATGGGAAGTAGTTGGATATCACATCTCAAGCTATAGGAAGCGTCTCAGGATTGGAAAGGGAAGGAGTTTGATATCACATCTCATGCCATAGTATGGGTCTCAGGTTTGGTAGAAGCATTGGGATATCACATCTCATGCTATCGGAAGGGTATCAGTATTGGATTTGGAAGGAGTTGGATATCCCATCTCATGCTATAGGAAGGGTCTCAGGTTAGAATGGGAAGGAGTTGGATATCACATTTCATGTTATAGGAAGGGTCTCAGGATTGGAATGGGAAGGACTTGGATATCATATCTCATGCTATAGGAAGGCTCTCAGGTTTGGAAGGGGAAGGAGTTGGATATCACATTTCATGTTAGAGGAAGGATCTCAGGTTTGGTATTAGGGGCCTTGAGATATCACATCTCATGCTATAGGAAGGGTCTCAGGATTGGAATGGGAAGGAGTTGGATATCACATCTCAAGCTATAGGAAGGGTCTCAGGTTTGGTATAAGCATTGAGATATCACATCTCATGCTATAGGAAGGGTCTCAGGATTGGAATGGGAAGAAGTTGGATATCACATCTCATGCTATAGGAAGGGTCTCAGGTTTGGTATAAGCATTGAGATATCACATCTCATGCTATAGGAAGGGTCTCAGGGTTGGAATGGGAAGGAGTTGTATATGACATCTCATGCCATAGGAAGGGTCTCAGGTTTGGTATAAGCATTGAGTTATCACATCTCATGCTATAGGCAGGGTCTCAGGATTGGAATGGGAAGGAGTTGGATATCACATCTCATGCTATGGGAAGGGTCTCAGGTTTGGTATAAGCATTGAAATATCACATCTCTGCTATCGGAAGGGTCTCAGGATTGGAATGGGAGGAGCTGGATATCACACCTCATGCTAAAGGAAGGGTCTCAGGTTTGGAAGGGGAAGGATTTGGATATCACATCTCATGTTATAGGACGGGTCTCAGGTTTGGTATTAGAAGCATTGTGATATCACATCTCATGCTATAGGAAGGGTCTCAGGATTGGAATGGGAAGAAGTTGGATATCACATCTCATGCTATAGGAAGGGTCTCAGGTTTGGTATAAGCATTGAGATATCACATCTCATGCTATAGGAAGGGTCTCAGGGTTGGAATGGGAAGGAGTTGTATATGACATCTCATGCCATAGGAAGGGTCTCAGGTTTGGTATAAGCATTGAGTTATCACATCTCATGCTATAGGAAGGGTTTCAGGTTTGGTAGAAGCATTGAGATATCACATCTCATGCTATAGGAAGAGTCTCAGGTTTGGGAAGGGAAGGATTTGGATTTCACATCTCATGTTATAGGATGGTTCTCATGTTTGGTTTTTGAAGCATTGAGATATCACAGCTCATGCTATCGGAAGGGTCTCAGGTTTGGAATGGGAAGGAGTTGGATATCACATCTCATGTTATAGGAAGGGTCTCAGGTTTGGAATGGGAAGGAGTTGGATATGACATCTCTTGTTATAGGGAGGGTCTCAGGATTTGAATGGTAAGGAGTTGGATATCACATCTCATGCTATAGGAAGGGTCTCAGGATTGGAATGGGAAGGATTTGGATATCACATCTCTTGCTATAGGAAGGGTCTCAGGTTTTTTATTAGAAACATTGAGATATCAAATCTCATGCTATAGGAAGGGTTTTAGGATTGGAATGGGAAGTATTTGGATATCACATCTCATGCTAAAGGAAGGGTCTCAGGTTTGGAAGGGGAAGGATTTGGATATCACATCTCATCCAATAGGAAGGGTCTCAGGTTTGGAATGGGAAGGAATTGGATATCACATCTCATGTTATAGGAAGGGTCTCAGGTTTTTTATTAGAAACATTGAGATATCACATCTCATGTTATAGGACGGTTCCCAGGTTTGGTATTAGAAGCATTGAGATATCACATCTCATGGTATAGGAAGGGTCTCAGGGTTGGAATGGGAAGGAGTTGGATATCACATCTCATCCAATAGGAAGGGTCTCAGGTTTGGAATGGGAAGGAATTGGATATCACATCTCATGTTATAGGAAGGATCTCAGGTTTGGTATTAGAAGCATTGAGATATCACATCTCATGCTATAGGAAGGGTCTCAGGATTGGAATGTGAAGGATTTGGATATCACATCTCATGCTAAAGGAAGGGTCTCAGGTTTGGTAGAAGCATTGAGAAATCACATCTCATGCTATAGGAAGGGTCTCAGGATTTGAATGGCAAGGAGTTGGATATCACATCTCATGCTATAGGAAGGGTCTCAGGTTGGAATGGGAAGGAGTTGGATATCACATCTCATGTTATATACAGGAAGGGTCTCAGGATTGGAATGGGAAGGATTTGGATATCACATCTCTTGCTATAGGAAGGGTCTCAGGTTTTTTATTAGAAACCTTGAGATATCAAATCTCATGCTATAGGAAGGGTTTTAGGATTGGAATGGGAAGTATTTGGATATCACATCTCATGCTAAAGGAAGGGTCTCAGGTTTGGAAGGGGAAGGATTTGGATATCACATCTCATCCAATAGGAAGGGTCTCAGGTTTGGAATGGGAAGGAATTGGATATCACATCTCATGTTATAGGAAGGGTCTCAAGTTTTTTATTAGAAACATTGAGATATCACATCTCATGTTATAGGACGGTTCCCAGGTTTGGTATTAGAAGCATTGAGATATCACATCTCATGGTATAGGAAGGGTCTCAGGGTTGGAATGGGAAGGAGTTCGATATCACATCTCATCCAATAGGAAGGGTCTCAGGTTTGGAATGGGAAGGAATTGGATATCACATCTCATGTTATAGGAAGGATCTCAGGTTTGGTATTAGAAGCATTGAGATATCACATCTCATGCTATAGGAAGGGTCTCAGGATTGGAATGTGAAGGATTTGGATATCACATCTCATGCTAAAGGAAGGGTCTCAGGTTTGGTAGAAGCATTGAGAAATCACATCTCATGCTATAGGAAGGGTCTCAGGATTTGAATGGCAAGGAGTTGGATATCACATCTCATGCCATAGGAAGGGTCTCAGGTTTGGTATAAGCATTGAGATATCACATCTCTGCTATCGGAAGGTTCTCAGGATTGGATTGGGAAGGAGTTGGATATCCCTTCTCATGCTATAGGAAGTGTCTCAGGTTGGAATGGAAAGGAGTTGAATATCACATCTCATGTTATAGGAAGGGTCTCAGGATTGGAATGGGAAGGATTTGGATATCACATCTCTTGCTATAGGAAGGGTCTCAGGATTGGAATGGGAAGGATTTGAATATCACATCTCATGTCATAGGAAGGATCTCAGGATTGGTATTAGAAGCATTGATATATCACATCTCATGCTATAGGAATGGTCTCAGGATTGGAATGGGTAGGAGTTGGATATTACATTCTTGCTATAGGAAGGGTCTCATGTTTGGAATGGGAAGGAGTTGGATATCACATATGCTATCTGAAGTGTCTCAGGTTTGGAACGGGAAGGAGTTGGATATCACATCTCATGTTATAGGAAGGGTCTCAGGTTTGGTATAAGCATTGAGATATCACATCTCTGCTATCAGGAGTGGCTCAGGATTGGAATGGGAAGGAGTTGGATATCCCATCTCATGTTAAAGGACGGGTCTCTGGTTTGGTATTAGAATCATTGAGATATCACATCGCATGCTGTAGGAAGGGTCTAAGGATTGGAATGGGATGGACTTGGATATCACATCTCATGCTATAGGTAGGCTCTCAGGTTTGGTATAAGCATTGAGATATCACATCTCATGCTATAGGAAGGGTCTCAGGATTGGAATGGGAAGGATTTGGATATCACATCTCATGCTATAGGAAGGGTCTCAGGTTTGGTATAAGCATGGAGATATCACTTATGCTATAGGAAGGGTCTCGGGATTGGAATGGGAAGGTGTTGGATATCACATCTCATGCTATAGGAAGGGTCTCAGATTTGGTATAAGCATTGAGATATCACATCTCATGCTATAGGAAGGGTCTCAGGATTGGAATGGGAAGGAGTTGTATATGACATCTCAGGCCTTAGGAAGGGTCTCAGGTTTGGTATAAGCATTGAGATATCACATCTCTGCTATCGGAAGGGTCTCAGGATTGGAATGGGAAGGAGTTGGATATCCCATCTCATGTTATAGGAAGGGTCTCAGGTTTGGTATTAGAAGCATTGAGATATCACATCTCATGCTATAGGAAGGGTCTCAAGATTGGAATGGGAAGGACTTGGATGTCACATCTCATGCTATAGGGAGGGTCTCAAGTTTGATATTAGAAGCATTGAGATAACAAATCTCATGATATCGGAAGGGTCTCAGGATTGGAATGGGAAGGAGTTGGATATCACATCTCATGATAAAGGAAGGGTCTAAGGTTTGGAAGGGGAAGGATTTGGATACCACATCTCATGTTATAGGACGGGTCTCAGGTTTGGTATTAGAAGCATTGAGATATCAAGTCTCATGGTATAAGAAGGGTCTCAGAATTGGAATGGGAAGTAGTTGGATATCACATCTCAAGCTATAGGAAGCGTCTCAGGATTGGAAAGGGAAGGAGTTTGATATCACATCTCATGCCATAGTATGGGTCTCAGGTTTGGTAGAAGCATTGGGATATCACATCTCATGCTATCGGAAGGGTATCAGTATTGGATTTGGAAGGAGTTGGATATCCCATCTCATGCTATAGGAAGGGTCTCAGGTTAGAATGGGAAGGAGTTGGATATCACATTTCATGTTATAGGAAGGGTCTCAGGATTGGAATGGGAAGGACTTGGATATCATATCTCATGCTATAGGAAGGCTCTCAGGTTTGGAAGGGGAAGGAGTTGGATATCACATTTCATGTTAGAGGAAGGATCTCAGGTTTGGTATTAGGGGCCTTGAGATATCACATCTCATGCTATAGGAAGGGTCTCAGGATTGGAATGGGAAGGAGTTGGATATCACATCTCAAGCTATAGGAAGGGTCTCAGGTTTGGTATAAGCATTGAGATATCACATCTCATGCTATAGGAAGGGTCTCAGGATTGGAATGGGAAGAAGTTGGATATCACATCTCATGCTATAGGAAGGGTCTCAGGTTTGGTATAAGCATTGAGATATCACATCTCATGCTATAGGAAGGGTCTCAGGGTTGGAATGGGAAGGAGTTGTATATGACATCTCATGCCATAGGAAGGGTCTCAGGTTTGGTATAAGCATTGAGTTATCACATCTCATGCTATAGGCAGGGTCTCAGGATTGGAATGGGAAGGAGTTGGATATCACATCTCATGCTATGGGAAGGGTCTCAGGTTTGGTATAAGCATTGAAATATCACATCTCTGCTATCGGAAGGGTCTCAGGATTGGAATGGGAGGAGCTGGATATCACACCTCATGCTAAAGGAAGGGTCTCAGGTTTGGAAGGGGAAGGATTTGGATATCACATCTCATGTTATAGGACGGGTCTCAGGTTTGGTATTAGAAGCATTGTGATATCACATCTCATGCTATAGGAAGGGTCTCAGGATTGGAATGGGAAGAAGTTGGATATCACATCTCATGCTATAGGAAGGGTCTCAGGTTTGGTATAAGCATTGAGATATCACATCTCATGCTATAGGAAGGGTCTCAGGGTTGGAATGGGAAGGAGTTGTATATGACATCTCATGCCATAGGAAGGGTCTCAGGTTTGGTATAAGCATTGAGTTATCACATCTCATGCTATAGGAAGGGTTTCAGGTTTGGTAGAAGCATTGAGATATCACATCTCATGCTATAGGAAGAGTCTCAGGTTTGGGAAGGGAAGGATTTGGATTTCACATCTCATGTTATAGGATGGTTCTCATGTTTGGTTTTTGAAGCATTGAGATATCACAGCTCATGCTATCGGAAGGGTCTCAGGTTTGGAATGGGAAGGAGTTGGATATCACATCTCATGTTATAGGAAGGGTCTCAGGTTTGGAATGGGAAGGAGTTGGATATGACATCTCTTGTTATAGGGAGGGTCTCAGGATTTGAATGGTAAGGAGTTGGATTTCACATCTCATGCTATAGGAAGGGTCTCAGGATTGGAATGGGAAGGATTTGGATATCACATCTCTTGCTATAGGAAGGGTCTCAGGTTTTTTATTAGAAACATTGAGATATCAAATCTCATGCTATAGGAAGGGTTTTAGGATTGGAATGGGAAGTATTTGGATATCACATCTCATGCTAAAGGAAGGGTCTCAGGTTTGGAAGGGGAAGGATTTGGATATCACATCTCATCCAATAGGAAGGGTCTCAGGTTTGGAATGGGAAGGAATTGGATATCACATCTCATGTTATAGGAAGGGTCTCAGGTTTTTTATTAGAAACATTGAGATATCACATCTCATGTTATAGGACGGTTCCCAGGTTTGGTATTAGAAGCATTGAGATATCACATCTCATGGTATAGGAAGGGTCTCAGGGTTGGAATGGGAAGGAGTTGGATATCACATCTCATCCAATAGGAAGGGTCTCAGGTTTGGAATGGGAAGGAATTGGATATCACATCTCATGTTATAGGAAGGATCTCAGGTTTGGTATTAGAAGCATTGAGATATCACATCTCATGCTATAGGAAGGGTCTCAGGATTGGAATGTGAAGGATTTGGATATCACATCTCATGCTAAAGGAAGGGTCTCAGGTTTGGTAGAAGCATTGAGAAATCACATCTCATGCTATAGGAAGGGTCTCAGGATTTGAATGGCAAGGAGTTGGATATCACATCTCATGCCATAGGAAGGGTCTCAGGTTTGGTATAAGCATTGAGATATCACATCTCTACTATCGGAAGGTTCTCAGGATTGGATTGGGAAGGAGTTGGATATCCCTTCTCATGCTATAGGAAGTGTCTCAAGTTGGAATGGGAAGGAGTTGAATATCACATCTCATGTTATAGGAAGGGTCTCAGGATTGGAATGGGAAGGATTTGGATATCACATCTCTTGCTATAGGAAGGGTCTCAGGATTGGAATGGGAAGGATTTGAATATCACATCTCATGTCATAGGAAGGATCTCAGGATTGGTATTAGAAGCATTGATATATCACATCTCATGCTATAGGAATGGTCTCAGGATTGGAATGGGTAGGAGTTGGATATTACATTCTTGCTATAGGAAGGGTCTCATGTTTGGAATGGGAAGGAGTTGGATATCACATATGCTATCTGAAGTGTCTCAGGTTTGGAACGGGAAGGAGTTGGATATCACATCTCATGTTATAGGAAGGGTCTCAGGTTTGGTATAAGCATTGAGATATCACATCTCTGCTATCAGGAGTGGCTCAGGATTGGAATGGGAAGGAGTTGGATATCCCATCTCATGTTAAAGGACGGGTCTCTGGTTTGGTATTAGAATCATTGAGATATCACATCGCATGCTGTAGGAAGGGTCTAAGGATTGGAATGGGATGGACTTGGATATCACATCTCATGCTATAGGTAGGCTCTCAGGTTTGGTATAAGCATTGAGATATCACATCTCATGCTATAGGAAGGGTCTCAGGATTGGAATGGGAAGGATTTGGATATCACATCTCATGCTATAGGAAGGGTCTCAGGTTTGGTATAAGCATGGAGATATCACTTCTCATGCTATAGGAAGGGTCTCATGATTGGAATGGGAAGGTGTTGGATATCACATCTCATGCTATAGGAAGGGTCTCAGATTTGGTATAAGCATTGAGATATCACATCTCATGCTATAGGAAGGGTCTCAGGATTGGAATGGGAAGGAGTTGTATATGACATCTCAGGCCTTAGGAAGGGTCTCAGGTTTGGTATAAGCATTGAGATATCACATCTCTGCTATCGGAAGGGTCTCAGGATTGGAATGGGAAGGAGTTGGATATCCCATCTCATGTTATAGGAAGGGTCTCAGGTTTGGTATTAGAAGCATTGAGATATCACATCTCATGCTATAGGAAGGGTCTCAAGATTGGAATGGGAAGGACTTGGATGTCACATCTCATGCTATAGGGAGGGTCTCAAGTTTGATATTAGAAGCATTGAGATAACAAATCTCATGATATCGGAAGGGTCTCAGGATTGGAATGGGAAGGAGTTGGATATCACATCTCATGATAAAGGAAGGGTCTAAGGTTTGGAAGGGGAAGGATTTGGATACCACATCTCATGTTATAGGACGGGTCTCAGGTTTGGTATTAGAAGCATTGAGATATCAAGTCTCATGGTATAAGAAGGGTCTCAGAATTGGAATGGGAAGTAGTTGGATATCACATCTCAAGCTATAGGAAGCGTCTCAGGATTGGAATGGGAAGGAGTTTGATATCACATCTCATGCCATAGTATGGGTCTCAGGTTTGGTAGAAGCATTGGGATATCACATCTCATGTTATCGGAAGGGTATCAGTATTGGATTTGGAAGGAGTTGGATATCCCATCTCATGCTATAGGAAGGGTCTCAGGTTAGAATGGGAAGGAGTTGGATATCACATTTCATGTTATAGGAAGGGTCTCAGGATTGGAATGGGAAGGACTTGGATATCATATCTCATGCTATAGGAAGGCTCTCAGGTTTGGAAGGGGAAGGAGTTGGATATCACATTTCATGTTAGAGGAAGGATCTCAGGTTTGGTATTAGGGGCCTTGAGATATCACATCTCATGCTATAGGAAGGGTCTCAGGATTGGAATGGGAAGGAGTTGGATATCACATCTCAAGCTATAGGAAGGGTCTCAGGTTTGGTATAAGCATTGAGATATCACATCTCATGCTATAGGAAGGGTCTCAGGATTGGAATGGGAAGAAGTTGGATATCACATCTCATGCTATAGGAAGGGTCTCAGGTTTGGTATAAGCATTGAGATATCACATCTCATGCTATAGGAAGGGTCTCAGGGTTGGAATGGGAAGGAGTTGTATATGACATCTCATGCCATAGGAAGGGTCTCAGGTTTGGTATAAGCATTGAGTTATCACATCACATGCTATAGGAAGGGTCTCAGGATTGGAATGGGAAGGACTTGGATATCACATCTCATGCTATAGGCAGGGTCTCAGGATTGGAATGGGAAGGAGTTGGATATCACATCTCATGCTATGGGAAGGGTCTCAGGTTTGGTATAAGCATTGAAATATCACATCTCTGCTATCGGAAGGGTCTCAGGATTGGAATGGGAGGAGCTGGATATCACACCTCATGCTAAAGGAAGGGTCTCAGGTTTGGAAGGGGAAGGATTTGGATATCACATCTCATGTTATAGGACGGGTCTCAGGTTTGGTATTAGAAGCATTGTGATATCACATCTCATGCTATAGGAAGGGTCTCAGGATTGGAATGGGAAGAAGTTGGATATCACATCTCATGCTATAGGAAGGGTCTCAGGTTTGGTATAAGCATTGAGATATCACATCTCATGCTATAGGAAGGGTCTCAGGGTTGGAATGGGAAGGAGTTGTATATGACATCTCATGCCATAAGAAGGGTCTCAGGTTTGGTATAAGCATTGAGTTATCACATCTCATGCTATAGGAAGGGTTTCAGGTTTGGTAGAAGCATTGAGATATCACATCTCATGCTATAGGAAGAGTCTCAGGTTTGGGAAGGGAAGGATTTGGATTTCACATCTCATGTTATAGGATGGTTCTCATGTTTGGTTTTTGAAGCATTGAGATATCACAGCTCATGCTATCGGAAGGGTCTCAGGTTTGGAATGGGAAGGAGTTGGATATCACATCTCATGTTATAGGAAGGGTCTCAGGTTTGGAATGGGAAGGAGTTGGATATGACATCTCTTGTTATAGGGAGGGTCTCAGGATTTGAATGGTAAGGAGTTGGATATCACATCTCATGCTATAGGAAGGGTCTCAGGTTGGAATGGGAAGGAGTTGGATATCACATCTCATGTTATATACAGGAAGGGTCTCAGGATTGGAATGGGAAGGATTTGGATATCACATCTCTTGCTATAGGAAGGGTCTCAGGTTTTTTATTAGAAACATTGAGATATCAAATCTTATGCTATAGGAAGGGTTTTAGGATTGGAATGGGAAGTATTTGGATATCACATCTCATGCTAAAGGAAGGGTCTCAGGTTTGGAAGGGGAAGGATTTGGATATCACATCTCATCCAATAGGAAGGGTCTCAGGTTTGGAATGGGAAGGAATTGGATATCACATCTCATGTTATAGGAAGGGTCTCAGGTTTTTTATTAGAAACATTGAGATATCACATCTCATGTTATAGGACGGTTCCCAGGTTTGGTATTAGAAGCATTGAGATATCACATCTCATGGTATAGGAAGGGTCTCAGGGTTGGAATGGGAAGGAGTTGGATATCACATCTCATCCAATAGGAAGGGTCTCAGGTTTGGAATGGGAAGGAATTGGATATCACATCTCATGTTATAGGAAGGATCTCAGGTTTGGTATTAGAAGCATTGAGATATCACACCTCATGCTATAGGAAGGGTCTCAGGATTGGAATGTGAAGGATTTGGATATCACATCTCATGCTAAAGGAAGGGTCTCAGGTTTGGTAGAAGCATTGAGAAATCACATCTCATGCTATAGGAAGGGTCTCAGGATTTGAATGGCAAGGAGTTGGATATCACATCTCATGCCATAGGAAGGGTCTCAGGTTTGGTATAAGCATTGAGATATCACATCTCTACTATCGGAAGGTTCTCAGGATTGGATTGGGAAGGAGTTGGATATCCCTTCTCATGCTATAGGAAGTGTCTCAAGTTGGAATGGGAAGGAGTTGAATATCACATCTCATGTTATAGGAAGGGTCTCAGGATTGGAATGGGAAGGATTTGGATATCACATCTCTTGCTATAGGAAGGGTCTCAGGATTGGAATGGGAAGGATATGGATATCACATCTCATGTCATAGGAAGGATCTCAGGTTTGGTATTAGAAGCATTGATATATCACATCTCATGCTATAGGAATGGTCTCAGGATTGGAATGGGTAGGAGGTGGATATTACATTCTTGCTATAGGAAGGGTCTCATGTTTGGAATGGGAAGGAGTTGGATATCACATATGCTATAGGAAGTGTCTCAGGTTTGGAACGGGAAGGAGTTGGATATCACATCTCATGTTATAGGAAGGGTCTCAGGTTTGGTATAAGCATTGAGATATCACATCTCTGCTATCAGGAGTGGCTCAGGATTGGAATGGGAAGGAGTTGGATATCCCATCTCATGTTAAAGGACGGGTCTCTGGTTTGGTATTAGAATCATTGAGATATCACATCGCATGCTGTAGGAAGGGTCTAAGGATTGGAATGGGATGGACTTGGATATCACATCTCATGCTATAGGTAGGCTCTCAGGTTTGGTATAAGCATTGAGATATCACATCTCATGCTATAGGAAGGGTCTCAGGATTGGAATGGGAAGGATTTGGATATCACATCTCATGCTATAGGAAGGGTCTCAGGTTTGGTATAAGCATGGAGATATCACTTCTCATGCTATAGGAAGGGTCTCAGGATTGGAATGGGAAGGTGTTGGATATCACATCTCATGCTATAGGAAGGGTCTCAGATTTGGTATAAGCATTGAGATATCACATCTCATGCTATAGGAAGGGTCTCAGGATTGGAATGGGAAGGAGTTGTATATGACATCTCAGGCCTTAGGAAGGGTCTCAGGTTTGGTATAAGCATTGAGATATCACATCTCTGCTATCGGAAGGGTCTCAGGATTGGAATGGGAAGGAGTTGGATATCCCATCTCATGTTATAGGGAGGGTCTCAAGTTTGATATTAGAAGCATTGAGATAACAAATCTCATGATATCGGAAGGGTCTCAGGATTGGAATGGGAAGGAGTTGGATATCACATCTCATGATAAAGGAAGGGTCTAAGGTTTGGAAGGGGAAGGATTTGGATATCACATCTCATGTTATAGGACGGGTCTCAGGTTTGGTATTAGAAGCATTGAGATATCAAGTCTCATGGTATAAGAAGGGTCTCAGAATTGGAATGGGAAGGAGTTGGATATCACATCTCAAGTTATAGGAAGCGTCTCAGGATTGGAATGGGAAGGAGTTTGATATCACATCTCATGCCATAGTATGGGTCTCAGGTTTGGTAGAAGCATTGGGATATCACATCTCATGCTATCGGAAGGGTATCAGTATTGGATTTGGAAGGAGTTGGATATCCCATCTCATGCTATAGGAAGGGTCTCAGGTTAGAATGGGAAGGAGTTGGATATCACATTTCATGTTATAGGAAGGGTCTCAGGATTGGAATGGGAAGGACTTGGATATCATATCTCATGCTATAGGAAGGCTCTCAGGTTTGGAAGGGGAAGGAGTTGGATATCACATTTCATGTTAGAGGAAGGATCTCAGGTTTGGTATTAGGGGCCTTGAGATATCACATCTCATGCTATAGGAAGGGTCTCAGGATTGAATGGGAAGGAGTTGGATATCACATCTCAAGCTATAGGAAGAGTCTCAGGTTTGGTATAAGCATTGAGATATCACATCTCATGCTATAGGAAGGGTCTCAGGATTGGAATGGGAAGAAGTTGGATATCACATCTCATGCTATAGGAAGGGTCTCAGGTTTGGTATAAGCATTGAGATATCACATCTCATGCTATAGGAAGGGTCTCAGGGTTGGAATGGGAAGGAGTTGTATATGACATCTCATGCCATAGGAAGGGTCTCAGGTTTGGTATAAGCATTGAGATATCACATCACATGCTATAGGAAGGGTCTCAGGATTGGAATGGGAAGGACTTGGATATCACATCTCATGCTATAGGCAGGGTCTCAGGTTTGGAAAGGGATGGAGATGGATATCACATTTCATGTTAGAGGTAGGATCTCAGGTTTGGTATTAGAGGCATTGCGATATCACATCTCATGCTATCAGAAGGGTCTCAGGTTGGAATGGGAAGGAGTTGAATATCACATCTCATGTTATAGGAAGGGTCTCAGGATTGGAATGGGAAGGATTTGGATATCACATCTCTTGCTATAGGAAGGGTCTCAGGATTGGAATGGGAAGGATTTGAATATCACATCTCATGTCATAGGAAGGATCTCAGGATTGGTATTAGAAGCATTGATATATCACATCTCATGCTATAGGAATGGTCTCAGGATTGGAATGGGTAGGAGTTGGATATTACATATGCTATCTGAAGTGTCTCAGGTTTGGAACGGGAAGGAGTTGGATATCACATATGCTATCTGAAGTGTCTCAGGTTTGGAACGGGAAGGAGTTGGATATCACATCTCATGTTATAGGAAGGGTCTCAGGTTTGGTATAAGCATTGAGATATCACATCTCTGCTATCAGGAGTGGCTCAGGATTGGAATGGGAAGGAGTTGGATATCCCATCTCATGTTAAAGGACGGGTCTCTGGTTTGGTATTAGAATCATTGAGATATCACATCGCATGCTGTAGGAAGGGTCTAAGGATTGGAATGGGATGGACTTGGATATCACATCTCATGCTATAGGTAGGCTCTCAGGTTTGGTATAAGCATTGAGATATCACATCTCATGCTATAGGAAGGGTCTCAGGGTTGGAATGGGAAGGAGTTGTATATGACATCTCATGCCATAGGAAGGGTCTCAGGTTTGGTATAAGCATTGAGATATCACATCACATGCTATAGGAAGGGTCTCAGGATTGGAATGGGAAGGACTTGGATATCACATCTCATGCTATAGGCAGGGTCTCAGGTTTGGAAAGGGATGGAGATGGATATCACATTTCATGTTAGAGGTAGGATCTCAGGTTTGGTATTAGAGGCATTGCGATATCACATCTCATGCTATCAGAAGGGTCTCAGGATTGGAATGGGAAGGAGTTGGATATCACATTTCATGCTAAAGGGAGGGTCTCAGGTTTGGAAGGGGAAGGATTTGGAAATCACATCTCATATTATAGGAAGGATCTCAGGTTTGGTATTAGAAGCATTGAGATATCACATCTCATGCTATCGGAAGGATCTCAGGTTTGGTATAAGAGGCATTGAGATATCACATCTCATGCTATAGGAAGGGTCTCAGGATTGGAATGGGAAGGAGTTGGATATCACATCTCATGTTATAGGAAGGATCTCAGGTTTGGTATTAGAAGCATTGAGACATCACATCTCATGCTATAGGAAGGGTCTCAGGGTTGGAATGGGAAGGAGTTGTATATGACATCTCATGCCATAGGAAGGGTCTCAGGTTTGGTATAAGCATTGAGATATCACATCACATGCTATAGGAAGGGTCTCAGGATTGGAATGGGAAGGACTTGGATATCACATCTCATGCTATAGGCAGGGTCTCAGGTTTGGAAAGGGATGGAGATGGATATCACATTTCATGTTAGAGGTAGGATCTCAGGTTTGGTATTAGAGGCATTGCGATATCACATCTCATGCTATCAGAAGGGTCTCAGGATTGGAATGGGAAGGAGTTGGATATCACATTTCATGCTAAAGGGAGGGTCTCAGGTTTGGAAGGGGAAGGATTTGGAAATCACATCTCATATTATAGGAAGGATCTCAGGTTTGGTATTAGAAGCATTGAGATATCACATCTCATGCTATCGGAAGGATCTCAGGTTTGGTATAAGAGGCATTGAGATATCACATCTCATGCTATAGGAAGGGTCTCAGGATTGGAATGGGAAGGAGTTGGATATCACATCTCATGTTATAGGAAGGATCTCAGGTTTGGTATTAGAAGCATTGAGACATCACATCTCATGCTATAGGAAGGGTCTCAGGATTGGAATGGGAAGGAGTTGGATATCACATCTCATGCTATAGGAAGGGTCTCAGGTTTGGTATAAGCATTGAGATATCACATCTCATGCTATAGGAAGGGTCTCAGGATTGGAATGGGAAGCAGTTGGATATCACATCTCATGCTATAGGAAGGGTCTCAGGTTTGGTATAAGCATTGAGATATCACATCTTATGCTATAGGAAGGGTCTCAGGTTTGGTATAAGCATTGAGATATCACATCTCATGCTATAGGAAGGGTCTCAGGATTGGAATGGGAAGAAGTTGGATATCACATCTCATGCTATAGGAAGGGTCTCAGGTTTGGTATAAGCATTGAGATATCACATCTCATGCTATAGGAAGGGTCTCAGGGTTGGAATGGGAAGGAGTTGTATATGACATCTCATGCCATAGGAAGGGTCTCAGGTTTGGTATAAGCATTGAGATATCACATCACATGCTATAAGAAGGGTCTCAGGATTGGAATGGGAAGGACTTGGATATCACATCTCATGCTATAGGCAGGGTCTCGGTTTGGAAAGGGAAGGAGATGGATATCACATTTCATGTTAGAGGTAGGATCTCAGGTTTGGTATTAGAGGCATTGAGATATCACATCTCATGCTATCAGAAGGGTCTCAGGATTGGAATGGGAAGGAGTTGGATATCACATCTCATGCTATAGGAAGGGTCTCAGGTTTGGTATAAGCATTGAGATATCACATCTCATGCTATAGGAAGGGTCTCAGGGTTGGAATGGGAAGGAGTTGTATATGACATCCCATGCCATAGGAAGGGTCTCAGGTTTGGTATAAGCATTGAGTTATCACATCTCATGCTATAGGAAGGGTTTCAGGTTTGGTAGAAGCATTGAGATATCACATCTCATGCTATAGGAAGAGTCTCAGGTTTGGGAAGGGAAGGATTTGGATTTCACATCTCATGTTATAGGATGGTTCTCATGTTTGGTTTTTGAAGCATTGAGATATCACAGCACATGCTATCGGAAGGGTCTCAGGTTTGGAATGGGAAGGAGTTGGATATCACATCTCATGTTATAGGAAGGGTCTCAGGTTTGGAATGGGAAGGAGTTGGATATGACATCTCTTGTTATAGGGAGGGTCTCAGGATTTGAATGGTAAGGAGTTGGATATCACATCTCATGCTATAGGAAGGGTCTCAGGTTGGAATGGGAAGGAGTTGGATATCACATCTCATGTTATATACAGGAAGGGTCTCAGGATTGGAATGGGAAGGATTTGGATATCACATCTCTTGCTATAGGAAGGGTCTCAGGTTTTTTATTAGAAACATTGAGATATCAAATCTCATGCTATAGGAAGGGTTTTAGGATTGGAATGGGAAGTATTTGGATATCACATCTCATGCTAAAGGAAGGGTCTCAGGTTTGGAAGGGGAAGGATTTGGATATCACATCTCATCCAATAGGAAGGGTCTCAGGTTTGGAATGGGAAGGAATTGGATATCACATCTCATGTTATAGGAAGGGTCTCAGGTTTTTTATTAGAAACATTGAGATATCACATCTCATGTTATAGGACGGTTCCCAGGTTTGGTATTAGAAGCATTGAGATATCACATCTCATGGTATAGGAAGGGTCTCAGGGTTGGAATGGGAAGGAGTTGGATATCACATCTCATCCAATAGGAAGGGTCTCAGGTTTGGAATGGGAAGGAATTGGATATCACATCTCATGTTATAGGAAGGATCTCAGGTTTGGTATTAGAAGCATTGAGATATCACATCTCATGCTATAGGAAGGGTCTCAGGATTGGAATGTGAAGGATTTGGATATCACATCTCATGCTAAAGGAAGGGTCTCAGGTTTGGTAGAAGCATTGAGAAATCACATCTCATGCTATAGGAAGGGTCTCAGGATTTGAATGGCAAGGAGTTGGATATCACATCTCATGCCATAGGAAGGGTCTCAGGTTTGGTATAAGCATTGAGATATCACATCTCTGCTATCGGAAGGTTCTCAGGATTGGATTGGGAAGGAGTTGGATATCCCTTCTCATGCTATAGGAAGTGTCTCAAGTTGGAATGGGAAGGAGTTGAATATCACATCTCATGTTATAGGAAGGGTCTCAGGATTGGAATGGGAAGGATTTGGATATCACATCTCTTGCTATAGGAAGGGTCTCAGGATTGGAATGGGAAGGATATGGATATCACATCTCATGTCATAGGAAGGATCTCAGGTTTGGTATTAGAAGCATTGATATATCACATCTCATGCTATAGGAATGGTCTCAGGATTGGAATGGGTAGGAGGTGGATATTACATTCTTGCTATAGGAAGGGTCTCATGTTTGGAATGGGAAGGAGTTGGATATCACATATGCTATAGGAAGTGTCTCAGGTTTGGAACGGGAAGGAGTTGGATATCACATCTCATGTTATAGGAAGGGTCTCAGGTTTGGTATAAGCATTGAGATATCACATCTCTGCTATTAGGAGTGGCTCAGGATTGGAATGGGAAGGAGTTGGATATCCCATCTCATGTTAAAGGACGGGTCTCTGGTTTGGTATTAGAATCATTGAGATATCACATCGCATGCTGTAGGAAGGGTCTAAGGATTGGAATGGGATGGACTTGGATATCACATCTCATGCTATAGGTAGGCTCTCAGGTTTGGTATAAGCATTGAGATATCACATCACATGCTATAGGAAGGGTCTCAGGATTGGAATGGGAAGGATTTGGATATCACATCTCATGCTATAGGAAGGGTCTCAGGTTTGGTATAAGCATGGAGATATCACTTCTCATGCTATAGGAAGGGTCTCAGGATTGGAATGGGAAGGTGTTGGATATCACATCTCATGCTATAGGAAGGGTCTCAGATTTGGTATAAGCATTGAGATATCACATCTCATGCTATAGGAAGGGTCTCAGGATTGGAATGGGAAGGAGTTGTATATGACATCTCAGGCCTTAGGAAGGGTCTCAGGTTTGGTATAAGCATTGAGATATCACATCTCTGCTATCGGAAGGGTCTCAGGATTGGAATGGGAAGGAGTTGGATATCCCATCTCATGTTATAGGAAGGGTCTCAGGTTTGGTATTAGAAGCATTGAGATATCACATCTCATGCTATAGGAAGGGTCTCAGGATTGGAATGGGAAGGACTTGGATGTCACATCTCATGCTATAGGTGGGGTCTCAAGTTTGATATTAGAAGCATTGAGATAACAAATCTCATGATATCGGAAGGGTCTCAGGATTGGAATGGGAAGGAGTTGGATATCACATCTCATGATAAAGGAAGGGTCTAAGGTTTGGAAGGGGAAGGATTTGGATATCACATCTCATGTTATAGGACGGGTCTCAGGTTTGGTATTAGAAGCATTGAGATATCAAGTCTCATGGTATAAGAAGGGTCTCAGAATTGGAATGGGAAGGAGTTGGATATCACATCTCAAGTTATAGGAAGCGTCTCAGGATTGGAATGGGAAGGAGTTGGATATCCCATCTCATGTTATAGGAAGGGTCTCAGGTTTGGTATTAGAAGCATTGAGATATCACATCTCATGCTATAGGAAGGGTCTCAGGATTGGAATGGGAAGGACTTGGATGTCACATCTCATGCTATAGGTGGGGTCTCAAGTTTGATATTAGAAGCATTGAGATAACAAATCTCATGATATCGGAAGGGTCTCAGGATTGGAATGGGAAGGAGTTGGATATCACATCTCATGCTATAGGAAGGGTCTCAGGTTTGGTATAAGCATGGAGATATCACTTCTCATGCTATAGGAAGGGTCTCAGGATTGGAATGGGAAGGTGTTGGATATCACATCTCATGCTATAGGAAGGGTCTCAGATTTGGTATAAGCATTGAGATATCACATCTCATGCTATAGGAAGGGTCTCAGGATTGGAATGGGAAGGAGTTGTATATGACATCTCAGGCCTTAGGAAGGGTCTCAGGTTTGGTATAAGCATTGAGATATCACATCTCTGCTATCGGAAGGGTCTCAGGATTGGAATGGGAAGGAGTTGGATATCCCATCTCATGTTATAGGAAGGGTCTCAGGTTTGGTATTAGAAGCATTGAGATATCACATCTCATGCTATAGGAAGGGTCTCAGGATTGGAATGGGAAGGACTTGGATGTCACATCTCATGCTATAGGTGGGGTCTCAAGTTTGATATTAGAAGCATTGAGATAACAAATCTCATGATATCGGAAGGGTCTCAGGATTGGAATGGGAAGGAGTTGGATATCACATCTCATGATAAAGGAAGGGTCTAAGGTTTGGAAGGGGAAGGATTTGGATATCACATCTCATGTTATAGGACGGGTCTCAGGTTTGGTATTAGAAGCATTGAGATATCAAGTCTCATGGTATAAGAAGGGTCTCAGAATTGGAATGGGAAGGAGTTGGATATCACATCTCAAGTTATAGGAAGCGTCTCAGGATTGGAATGGGAAGGAGTTTGATATCACATCTCATGCCATAGTATGGGTCTCAGGTTTGGTAGAAGCATTGGGATATCACATCTCATGCTATCGGAAGGGTATCAGTATTGGATTTGGAAGGAGTTGGATATCCCATCTCATGCTATAGGAAGGGTCTCAGGTTAGAATGGGAAGGAGTTGGATATCACATTTCATGTTATAGGAAGGGTCTCAGGATTGGAATGGGAAGGACTTGGATATCATATCTCATGCTATAGGAAGGCTCTCAGGTTTTGAAGGGGAAGGAGTTGGATATCACATTTCATGTTAGAGGAAGGATCTCAGGTTTGGTATTAGGGGCCTTGAGATATCACATTTCATGCTATAGGAAGGGTCTCAGGATTGAATGGGAAGGAGTTGGATATCACATCTCAAGCTATAGGAAGGGTCTCAGGTTTGGTATAAGCATTGAGATATCACATCTCATGCTATAGGAAGGGTCTCAGGATTGGAATGGGAAGAAGTTGGATATCACATCTCATGCTATAGGAAGGGTCTCAGGTTTGGTATAAGCATTGAGATATCACATCTTATGCTATAGGAAGGGTCTCAGGGTTGGAATGGGAAGGAGTTGTATATGACATCTCATGCCATAGGAAGGGTCTCAGGTTTGGTATAAGCATTGAGATATCACATCACATGCTATAGGAAGGGTCTCAGGATTGGAATGGGAAGGACTTGGATATCACATCTCATGCTATAGGCAGGGTCTCAGGTTTGGAAAGGGATGGAGATGGATATCACATTTCATGTTAGAGGTAGGATCTCAGGTTTGGTATTAGAGGCATTGAGATATCACATCTCATGCTATCAGAAGGGTCTCAGGATTGGAATGGGAAGGAGTTGGATATCACATTTCATGCTAAAGGGAGGGTCTCAGGTTTGGAAGGGGAAGGATTTGGAAATCACATCTCATATTATAGGAAGGATCTCAGGTTTGGTATTAGAAGCATTGAGATATCACATCTCATGCTATCGGAAGGATCTCAGGTTTGGTATAAGAGGCATTGAGATATCACATCTCATGCTATAGGAAGGGTCTCAGGATTGGAATGGGAAGGAGTTGGATATCACATCTCATGTTATAGGAAGGATCTCAGGTTTGGTATTAGAAGCATTGAGACATCACATCTCATGCTATAGGAAGGGTCTCAGGATTGGAATGGGAAGGAGTTGGATATCACATCTCATGCTATAGGAAGGGTCTCAGGTTTGGTATAAGCATTGAGATATCACATCTCATGCTATAGGAAGGGTCTCAGGATTGGAATGGGAAGGAGTTGGATATCACATCTCATGCTATAGGAAGGGTCTCAGGTTTGGTATAAGCATTGAGATATCACATCTTATGCTATAGGAAGGGTCTCAGGTTTGGTATAAGCATTGAGATATCACATCTCATGCTATAGGAAGGGTCTCAGGATTGGAATGGGAAGAAGTTGGATATCACATCTCATGCTATAGGAAGGGTCTCAGGTTTGGTATAAGCATTGAGATATCACATCTCATGCTATAGGAAGGGTCTCAGGGTTCGAATGGGAAGGAGTTGTATATGACATCTCATGCCATAGGAAGGGTCTCAGGTTTGGTATAAGCATTGAGATATCACATCACATGCTATAAGAAGGGTCTCAGGATTGGAATGGGAAGGACTTGGATATCACATCTCATGCTATAGGCAGGGTCTCGGTTTGGAAAGGGAAGGAGATGGATATCACATTTCATGTTAGAGGTAGGATCTCAGGTTTGGTATTAGAGGCATTGAGATATCACATCTCATGCTATCAGAAGGGTCTCAGGATTGGAATGGGAAGGAGTTGGATATCACATCTCATGCTATAGGAAGGGTCTCAGGTTTGGTATAAGCATTGAGATATCACATCTCATGCTATAGGAAGGGTCTCAGGGTTGGAATGGGAAGGAGTTGTATATGACATCTCATGCCATAGGAAGGGTCTCAGGTTTGGTATAAGCATTGAGTTATCACATCTCATGCTATAGGAAGGGTTTCAGGTTTGGAATGGGAAGGAGTTGGATATCACATCTCATGTTATAGGAAGGGTCTCAGGTTTGGAATGGGAAGGAGTTGGATATGACATCTCTTGTTATAGGGAGGGTCTCAGGATTTGAATGGTAAGGAGTTGGATATCACATCTCATGCTATAGGAAGGGTCTCAGGTTGGAATGGGAAGGAGTTGGATATCACATCTCATGTTATAGGAAGGGTCTCAGGTTTGGAATGGGAAGGAGTTGGATATGACATCTCTTGTTATAGGGAGGGTCTCAGGATTTGAATGGTAAGGAGTTGGATATCACATTTCATGCTATAGGAAGGGTCTCAGGTTGGAATGGGAAGGAGTTGGATATCACATCTCATGTTATATACAGGAAGGGTCTCAGGATTGGAATGGGAAGGATTTGGATATCACATCTCTTGCTATAGGAAGGGTCTCAGGTTTTTTATTAGAAACATTGAGATATCAAATCTCATGCTATAGGAAGGGTTTTAGGATTGGAATGGGAAGTATTTGGATATCACATCTCATGCTAAAGGAAGGGTCTCAGGTTTGGAAGGGGAAGGATTTGGATATCACATCTCATCCAATAGGAAGGGTCTCAGGTTTGGAATGGGAAGGAATTGGATATCACATCTCATGTTATAGGAAGGGTCTCAGGTTTTTTATTAGAAACATTGAGATATCACATCTCATGTTATAGGACGGTTCCAAGGTTTGGTATTAGAAGCATTGAGATATCACATCTCATGGTATAGGAAGGGTCTCAGGGTTGGAATGGGAAGGAGTTGGATATCACATCTCATCCAATAGGAAGGGTCTCAGGTTTGGAATGGGAAGGAATTGGATATCACATCTCATGTTATAGGAAGGATCTCAGGTTTGGTATTACAAGCATTGAGATATCACATCTCATGCTATAGGAAGGGTCTCAGGATTGGAATGTGAAGGATTTGGATATCACATCTCATGCTAAAGGAAGGGTCTCAGGTTTGGTAGAAGCATTGAGAAATCACATCTCATGCTATAGGAAGGGTCTCAGGATTTGAATGGCAAGGAGTTGGATATCACATCTCATGCCATAGGAAGGGTCTCAGGTTTGGTATAAGCATTGAGATATCACATCTCTGCTATCGGAAGGTTCTCAGGATTGGATTGGGAAGGAGTTGGATATCCCTTCTCATGCTATAGGAAGTGTCTCAAGTTGGAATGGGAAGGAGTTGAATATCACATCTCATGTTATAGGAAGGGTCTCAGGATTGGAATGGGAAGGATTTGGATATCACATCTCTTGCTATAGGAAGGGTCTCAGGATTGGAATGGGAAGGATATGGATATCACATCTCATGCTATAGGAAGGGTCTCAGGTTTAGTATAAGCATGGAGATATCACTTCTCATGCTATAGGAAGGGTCTCAGGATTGGAATGGGAAGGTGTTGGATATCGCATCTCATGCTATAGGAAGGGTCTCAGATTTGGTATAAGCATTGAGATATCACATCTCATGCTATAGGAAGGGTCTCAGGATTGGAATGGGAAGAAGTTGGATATCACATCTCATGCTATAGGAAGGGTCTCAGGTTTGGTATAAGCATTGAGATATCACATCTCTGCTATCGGAAGGGTCTCAGGATTGGAATGGGAAGGAGTTGGATATCCCATCTCATGTTATAGGAAGGGTCTCAGGTTTGGTATTAGAAGCATTGAGATATCACATCTCATGCTATAGGAAGGGTCTCAGGATTGGAATGGGAAGGACTTGGATGTCAAATCTCATGCTATAGGGAGGGTCTCAAGTTTGATATTAGAAGCATTGAGATAACAAATCTCATGATATCGGAAGGGTCTCAGGATTGGAATGGGAAGGAGTTGGATATCACATCTCATGATAAAGGAAGGGTCTAAGGTTTGGAAGGGGAAGGATTTGGATATCACATCTCATGTTATAGGACGGGTCTCAGGTTTGGTATTAGAAGCATTGAGATATCAAGTCTCATGGTATAAGAAGGGTCTCAGAATTGGAATGGGAAGGAGTTGGATATCACATCTCAAGCTATAGGAAGCGTCTCAGGATTGGAATGGGAAGGAGTTTGATATCACATCTCATGCCATAGTATGGGTCTCAGGTTTGGTAGAAGCATTGGGATATCACATCTCATGCTATCGGAAGGGTATCAGTATTGGATTTGGAAGGAGTTGGATATCCCATCTCATGCTATAGGAAGGGTCTCAGGTTAGAATGGGAAGGAGTTGGATATCACATTTCATGTTATAGGAAGGGTCTCAGGATTGGAATGGGAAGGACTTGGATATCATATCTCATGCTATAGGAAGGCTCTCAGGTTTGGAAGGGGAAGGAGTTGGATATCACATTTCATGTTAGAGGAAGGATCTCAGGTTTGGTATTAGGGGCCTTGAGATATCACATCTCATGCTATAGGAAGGGTCTCAGGATTGGAATGGGAAGGAGTTGGATATCACATCTCAAGCTATAGGAAGGGTCTCAGGTTTGGTATAAGCATTGAGATATCACATCTCATGCTATAGGAAGGGTCTCAGGATTGGAATGGGAAGAAGTTGGATATCACATCTCATGCTATAGGAAGGGTCTCAGGTTTGGTATAAGCATTGAGATATCACATCTCATGCTATAGGAAGGGTCTCAGGGTTGGAATGGGAAGGAGTTGTATATGACATCTCATGCCATAGGAAGGGTCTCAGGTTTGGTATAAGCATTGAGTTATCACATCACATGCTATAGGAAGGGTCTCAGGATTGGAATGGGAAGGACTTGGATATCACATCTCATGCTATAGGCAGGGTCTCAGGATTGGAATGGGAAGGAGTTGGATATCACATCTCATGCTATGGGAAGGGTCTCAGGTTTGGTATAAGCATTGAAATATCACATCTCTGCTATCGGAAGGGTCTCAGGATTGGAATAGGAGGAGCTGGATATCACACCTCATGCTAAAGGAAGGGTCTCAGGTTTGGAAGGGGAAGGATTTGGATATCACATCTCATGTTATAGGACGGGTCTCAGGTTTGGTATTAGAAGCATTGTGATATCACATCTCATGCTATAGGAAGGGTCTCAGGATTGGAATGGGAAGAAGTTGGATATCACATCTCATGCTATAGGAAGGGTCTCAGGTTTGGTATAAGCATTGAGATATCACATCTCATGCTATAGGAAGGGTCTCAGGGTTGGAATGGGAAGGAGTTGTATATGACATCTCATGCCATAGGAAGGGTCTCAGGTTTGGTATAAGCATTGAGTTATCACATCTCATGCTATAGGAAGGGTTTCAGGTTTGGTAGAAGCATTGAGATATCACATCTCATGCTATAGGAAGAGTCTCAGGTTTGGGAAGGGAAGGATTTGGATTTCACATCTCATGTTATAGGATGGTTCTCATGTTTGGTTTTTGAAGCATTGAGATATCACAGCTCATGCTATCGGAAGGGTCTCAGGTTTGGAATGGGAAGGAGTTGGATATCACATCTCATGTTATAGGAAGGGTCTCAGGTTTGGAATGGGAAGGAGTTGGATATGACATCTCTTGTTATAGGGAGGGTCTCAGGATTTGAATGGTAAGGAGTTGGATATCACATCTCATGCTATAGGAAGGGTCTCAGGTTGGAATGGGAAGGAGTTGGATATCACATCTCATGTTATATACAGGAAGGGTCTCAGGATTGGAATGGGAAGGATTTGGATATCACATCTCTTGCTATAGGAAGGGTCTCAGGTTTTTTATTAGAAACATTGAGATATCAAATCTCATGCTATAGGAAGGGTTTTAGGATTGGAATGGGAAGTATTTGGATATCACATCTCATGCTAAAGGAAGGGTCTCAGGTTTGGAAGGGGAAGGATTTGGATATCACATCTCATCCAATAGGAAGGGTCTCAGGTTTGGAATGGGAAGGAATTGGATATCACATCTCATGTTATAGGAAGGGTCTCAGGTTTTTTATTAGAAACATTGAGATATCACATCTCATGTTATAGGACGGTTCCCAGGTTTGGTATTAGAAGCATTGAGATATCACATCTCATGCTATAGGAAGGGTCTCAGGATTGGAATGGGAAGGAGTTGGATATCACATCTCAAGCTATAGGAAGGGTCTCAGGTTTGGTATAAGCATTGAGATATCACATCTCATGCTATAGGAAGGGTCTCAGGATTGGAATGGGAAGAAGTTGGATATCACATCTCATGCTATAGGAAGGGTCTCAGGTTTGGTATAAGCATTGAGATATCACATCTCATGCTATAGGAAGGGTCTCAGGGTTGGAATGGGAAGGAGTTGTATATGACATCTCATGCCATAGGAAGGGTCTCAGGTTTGGTATAAGCATTGAGTTATCACATCACATGCTATAGGAAGGGTCTCAGGATTGGAATGGGAAGGACTTGGATATCACATCTCATGCTATAGGCAGGGTCTCAGGATTGGAATGGGAAGGAGTTGGATATCACATCTCATGCTATGGGAAGGGTCTCAGGTTTGGTATAAGCATTGAAATATCACATCTCTGCTATCGGAAGGGTCTCAGGATTGGAATAGGAGGAGCTGGATATCACACCTCATGCTAAAGGAAGGGTCTCAGGTTTGGAAGGGGAAGGATTTGGATATCACATCTCATGTTATAGGACGGGTCTCAGGTTTGGTATTAGAAGCATTGTGATATCACATCTCATGCTATAGGAAGGGTCTCAGGATTGGAATGGGAAGAAGTTGGATATCACATCTCATGCTATAGGAAGGGTCTCAGGTTTGGTATAAGCATTGAGATATCACATCTCATGCTATAGGAAGGGTCTCAGGGTTGGAATGGGAAGGAGTTGTATATGACATCTCATGCCATAGGAAGGGTCTCAGGTTTGGTATAAGCATTGAGTTATCACATCTCATGCTATAGGAAGGGTTTCAGGTTTGGTAGAAGCATTGAGATATCACATCTCATGCTATAGGAAGAGTCTCAGGTTTGGGAAGGGAAGGATTTGGATTTCACATCTCATGTTATAGGATGGTTCTCATGTTTGGTTTTTGAAGCATTGAGATATCACAGCTCATGCTATCGGAAGGGTCTCAGGTTTGGAATGGGAAGGAGTTGGATATCACATCTCATGTTATAGGAAGGGTCTCAGGTTTGGAATGGGAAGGAGTTGGATATGACATCTCTTGTTATAGGGAGGGTCTCAGGATTTGAATGGTAAGGAGTTGGATATCACATCTCATGCTATAGGAAGGGTCTCAGGTTGGAATGGGAAGGAGTTGGATATCACATCTCATGTTATATACAGGAAGGGTCTCAGGATTGGAATGGGAAGGATTTGGATATCACATCTCTTGCTATAGGAAGGGTCTCAGGTTTTTTATTAGAAACATTGAGATATCAAATCTCATGCTATAGGAAGGGTTTTAGGATTGGAATGGGAAGTATTTGGATATCACATCTCATGCTAAAGGAAGGGTCTCAGGTTTGGAAGGGGAAGGATTTGGATATCACATCTCATCCAATAGGAAGGGTCTCAGGTTTGGAATGGGAAGGAATTGGATATCACATCTCATGCTATAGGAAGGGTCTCAGGTTTTTTATTAGAAACATTGAGATATCACATCTCATGTTATAGGACGGTTCCCAGGTTTGGTATTAGAAGCATTGAGATATCACATCTCATGGTATAGGAAGGGTCTCAGGGTTGGAATGGGAAGGAGTTGGATATCACATCTCATCCAATAGGAAGGGTCTCAGGTTTGGAATGGGAAGGAATTGGATATCACATCTCATGTTATAGGAAGGATCTCAGGTTTGGTATTAGAAGCATTGAGATATCACATCTCATGCTATAGGAAGGGTCTCAGGATTGGAATGTGAAGGATTTGGATATCACATCTCATGCTAAAGGAAGGGTCTCAGGTTTGGTAGAAGCATTGAGAAATCACATCTCATGCTATAGGAAGGGTCTCAGGATTTGAATGGCAAGGAGTTGGATATCACATCTCATGCCATAGGAAGGGTCTCAGGTTTGGTATAAGCATTGAGATATCACATCTCTACTATCGGAAGGTTCTCAGGATTGGATTGGGAAGGAGTTGGATATCCCTTCTCATGCTATAGGAAGTGTCTCAAGTTGGAATGGGAAGGAGTTGAATATCACATCTCATGTTATAGGAAGGGTCTCAGGATTGGAATGGGAAGGATTTGGATATCACATCTCTTGCTATAGGAAGGGTCTCAGGATTGGAATGGGAAGGATATGGATATCACATCTCATGTCATAGGAAGGATCTCAGGTTTGGTATTAGAAGCATTGATATATCACATCTCATGCTATAGGAATGGTCTCAGGATTGGAATGGGTAGGAGGTGGATATTACATTCTTGCTATAGGAAGGGTCTCATGTTTGGAATGGGAAGGAGTTGGATATCACATATGCTATAGGAAGTGTCTCAGGTTTGGAACGGGAAGGAGTTGGATATCACATCTCATGTTATAGGAAGGGTCTCAGGTTTGGTATAAGCATTGAGATATCACATCTCTGTTATCAGGAGTGGCTCAGGATTGGAATGGGAAGGAGTTGGATATCCCATCTCATGTTAAAGGACGGGTCTCTGGTTTGGTATTAGAATCATTGAGATATCACATCGCATGCTGTAGGAAGGGTCTAAGGATTGGAATGGGATGGACTTGGATATCACATCTCATGCTATAGGTAGGCTCTCAGGTTTGGTATAAGCATTGAGAAATCACATCTCATGCTATAGGAAGGGTCTCAGGATTGGAATGGGAAGGATTTGGATATCACATCTCATGCTATAGGAAGGGTCTCAGGTTTGGTATAAGCATGGAGATATCACTTCTCATGCTATAGGAAGGGTCTCAGGATTGGAATGGGAAGGTGTTGGATATCACATCTCATGCTATAGGAAGGGTCTCAGATTTGGTATAAGCATTGAGATATCACATCTCATGCTATAGGAAGGGTCTCAGGATTGGAATGGGAAGGAGTTGTATATGACATCTCAGGCCTTAGGAAGGGTCTCAGGTTTGGTATAAGCATTGAGATATCACATCTCTGCTATCGGAAGGGTCTCAGGATTGGAATGGGAAGGAGTTGGATATCCCATCTCATGTTATAGGAAGGGTCTCAGGTTTGGTATTAGAAGCATTGAGATATCACATCTCATGCTATAGGAAGGGTCTCAGGATTGGAATGGGAAGGACTTGGATGTCACATCTCATGCTATAGGGAGGGTCTCAAGTTTGATATTAGAAGCATTGAGATAACAAATCTCATGATATCGGAAGGGTCTCAGGATTGGAATGGGAAGGAGTTGGATATCACATCTCATGATAAAGGAAGGGTCTAAGGTTTGGAAGGGGAAGGATTTGGATATCACATCTCATGTTATAGGACGGGTCTCAGGTTTGGTATTAGAAGCATTGAGATATCAAGTCTCATGGTATAAGAAGGGTCTCAGAATTGGAATGGGAAGGAGTTGGATATCACATCTCAAGTTATAGGAAGCGTCTCAGGATTGGAATGGGAAGGAGTTTGATATCACATCTCATGCCATAGTATGGGTCTCAGGTTTGGTAGAAGCATTGGGATATCACATCTCATGCTATCGGAAGGGTATCAGTATTGGATTTGGAAGAAGTTGGATATCCCATCTCATGCTATAGGAAGGGTCTCAGGTTAGAATGGGAAGGAGTTGGATATCACATTTCATGTTATAGGAAGGGTCTCAGGATTGGAATGGGAAGGACTTGGATATCATATCTCATGCTATAGGAAGGCTCTCAGGTTTGGAAGGGGAAGGAGTTGGATATCACATTTCATGTTAGAGGAAGGATCTCAGGTTTGGTATTAGGGGCCTTGAGATATCACATCTCATGCTATAGGAAGGGTCTCAGGATTGAATGGGAAGGAGTTGGATATCACATCTCAAGCTATAGGAAGGGTCTCAGGTTTGGTATAAGCATTGAGATATCACATCTCATGCTATAGGAAGGGTCTCAGGATTGGAATGGGAAGAAGTTGGATATCACATCTCATGCTATAGGAAGGGTCTCAGGTTTGGTATAAGCATTGAGATATCACATCTCATGCTATAGGAAGGGTCTCAGGGTTGGAATGGGAAGGAGTTGTATATGACATCTCATGCCATAGGAAGGGTCTCAGGTTTGGTATAAGCATTGAGATATCACATCACATGCTATAGGAAGGGTCTCAGGATTGGAATGGGAAGGACTTGGATATCACATCTCATGCTATAGGCAGGGTCTCAGGTTTGGAAAGGGATGGAGATGGATATCACATTTCATGTTAGAGGTAGGATCTCAGGTTTGGTATTAGAGGCATTGAGATATCACATCTCATGCTATCAGAAGGGTCTCAGGATTGGAATGGGAAGGAGTTGGATATCACATTTCATGCTAAAGGGAGGGTCTCAGGTTTGGAAGGGGAAGGATTTGGAAATCACATCTCATATTATAGGAAGGATCTCAGGTTTGGTATTAGAAGCATTGAGATATCACATCTCATGCTATCGGAAGGATCTCAGGTTTGGTATAAGAGGCATTGAGATATCACATCTCATGCTATAGGAAGGGTCTCAGGATTGGAATGGGAAGGAGTTGGATATCACATCTCATGTTATAGGAAGGATCTCAGGTTTGGTATTAGAAGCATTGAGACATCACATCTCATGCTATAGGAAGGGTCTCAGGATTGGAATGGGAAGGAGTTGGATATCACATCTCATGCTATAGGAAGGGTCTCAGGTTTGGTATAAGCATTGAGATATCACATCTCATGCTATAGGAAGGGTCTCAGGATTGGAATGGGAAGGAGTTGGATATCACATCTCATGCTATAGGAAGGGTCTCAGGTTTGGTATAAGCATTGAGATATCACATCTTATGCTATAGGAAGGGTCTCAGGTTTGGTATAAGCATTGAGATATCACATCTCATGCTATAGGAAGGGTCTCAGGATTGGAATGGGAAGAAGTTGGATATCACATCTCATGCTATAGGAAGGGTCTCAGGTTTGGTATAAGCATTGAGATATCACATCTCATGCTATAGGAAGGGTCTCAGGGTTGGAATGGGAAGGAGTTGTATATGACATCTCATGCCATAGGAAGGGTCTCAGGTTTGGTATAAGCATTGAGATATCACATCACATGCTATAAGAAGGGTCTCAGGATTGGAATGGGAAGGACTTGGATATCACATCTCATGCTATAGGCAGGGTCTCGGTTTGGAAAGGGAAGGAGATGGATATCACATTTCATGTTAGAGGTAGGATCTCAGGTTTGGTATTAGAGGCATTGAGATATCACATCTCATGCTATCAGAAGGGTCTCAGGATTGGAATGGGAAGGAGTTGGATATCACATTTCATGCTAAAGGGAGAGTCTCAGGTTTGGAAGGGGAAGGATTTGGAAATCACATCATATTATAGGAAGGATCTCAGGTTTGGTATTAGAAGCATTAAGATATCACATCTCATGCTATCGGAAGGATCTCAGGTTTGGTATAAGAGGCATTGAGATATCACATCTCATGCTATCATAAGGGTCTCAGGATTGGAATGGGAAGGAGTTGGATATCACATCTCATGTTATAGGAAGGATCTCAGGTTTGGTATTAGAAGCATTGAGACATCACATCTCATGCTATAGGAAGGTTCTCAGGATTGAAATGGGAAGGAGTTGGATATCACATCTCATGCTATAGGAAGGGTCTCAGGTTTGGTATAAGCATTGAGATATCACATCTCATGCTATAGGAAGGGTCTCAGGATTGGAATGGGAAGGATTTGGATATCACATCTTATGCTATAGGAAGGGTCTCAGGTTTGGTATAAGCATTGAGATATCACATCTCATGCTATAGGAAGGGTCTCAGGATTGGAATGGGAAGGAGTTGTATATGACATCTCAGGCCATAGGAAGTGTCTCAGATTTGGTATAAGCATTGAGATATCACATCTCATGATATCGGAAGGGTCTCAGGATTGGAATGGGAAGGACTTGGATATCATATCTCATGCTATAGGAAGGGTCTCAGGATTGGAATGGGAAGGAGTTGGATATCACATCTCAAGCTATGGGAAGGGTCTCAGGTTTGGTATAAGCATTGAGATATCACATCTCATGCTATAGGAAGGGTCTCAGGATTGGAATGGGAAGAAGTTGGATATCACATCTCATGCTATAGGAAGGGTCTCAGGTTTGGTATAAGCATTGAGATATCACATCTCATGCTATAGGAAGGGTCTCAGGATTGGAATGGGAAGGAGTTGGATATCACATATCATGCTATAGGCAGGGTCTCAGGTTTGGAAAGGGAAGGAGATGGATATCACATTTCATGTTAGAGGTAGGATCTCAGGTTTGGTATTAGAGGCATTGAGATATCACATCTCATGCTATCAGAAGGGTCTCAGGAATGGAATGGGAAGGAGTTGGATATCACATCTCATGCTAAAGGGAGGGTCTCAGGTTTGGAAGGGGAAGGATTTGGAAATCACATCTCATATTATAGGAAGGATCTCAGGTTTGGTATTAGAAGCATTGAGATATCACATCTCATGCTATCGGAAGGATCTCAGGTTTGATATAAGAGGCATTGAGATATCACATCTCATGCTATCATAAGGGTCTCAGGATTGGAATGGGAAGGAGTTGGATATCACATCTCATGTTATAGGAAGGATCTCAGGTTTGGTATTGGAAGCATTGAGACATCACATCTCATGCTATAGGAAGGGTCTCAGGATTGGAATGGGAAGGAGTTGGATATCACATCTCATGCTATAGGAAGGGTCTCAGATTTGGTATAAGCATTGAGATATCACATCTCATGCTATAGCAACGGTCTCAGGATTGGAATGGGAAGGAGTTGTATATGACATCTCAGGCCATAGGAAGGGTCTCAGGTTTGATATAAGCATTGAGATATCACATCTCTGCTATCGGAAGGGTCTCAGGATTGGAATGGGAAGGAGTTGGATATCCCATCTGAGTTGGATATCCCATCTCATGTTATAGGAAGGGTCTCAGGTTTGGTATTAGAAGCATTGAGATATCACATCTCATGCTATAGGAAGGGTCTCAGGATTGGAATGGGGAGGACTTGGATGTCACATCTCATGCTATAGGGAGGGTCTCAAGTTTGATATTAGAAGCATTGAGATAACAAATGTCATGATATCGGAAGGGTCTCAGGATTGGAATGGGAAGGAGTTGGATATCACATCTCATGATAAAGGAAGGGTCTAAGGTTTGGAAGGGGAAGGATTTGGATATGACATCTCATGTTATAGGACGGGTCTCAGGTTTGGTATTAGAAGCATTGAGATATCAAGTCTCATGGTATAGGAAGGGTCTCAGAATTGGAATGGGAAGAAGTTGGATATCACATCTCAAGCTATAGGAAGGGTCTCAGGATTGGAATGGGAAGGAGTTTGATATCACATCTCATGCCATAGTATGGGTCTCAGATTTGGTAGAAGCATTGGGATATCACATCTCATGCTATCGGAATGGTATCAGTATTGGATTTGGAAGGAGTTGGATATCCCATCTCATGCTATAGGAAAGGTCTCAGGTTGGAATGGGATGGAGTTGGATATCACATTTCATGTTATAGGAAGGGTCTCAGGATTGGAATGGGAAGGACTTGGATATCATATCTCATGCTATAGGAAGGCACTCAGGTTTGGAAGGGGAAGGAGTTGGATATCACATTTCATGTTAGAGGAAGGATCTCAGGTTTGGTATTAGAGGCCTTGAGATATCACATCTCATGCTATAGAAAGGGTCTCAGGATTGGAATGGGAAGGAGTTGGATATCACATCTCAAGCTATAGGAAGGGTCTCAGGTTTGGTATAAGCATTGAGATATCACATCTCATGCTATAGGAAGGGTCTCAGGATTGGAATGGGAAGGAGTTGGATATCACATCTCATGTTATAGGAAAGATCTCAGGTTTGGTATTAGAAGCATTGAGACATCACATCTCATGTTATAGGAAGGGTCTCAGGATTGGAATGGGAAGAAGTTGGATATCACATCTCATGCTATAGGAAGGGTCTCAGGTTTGGAAGGGGAAGGAGTTGGATATCCAATCTCATGTTATAGGACTGGTCTCAGGTTTGGTATTAGAAGCATTGAGATATCACATCGCATGCTGTAGGAAGGTTCTCAGGTTTGGAATGGGGAGGAATTGGATATCACATCTCATGTCATAGGAAGGATCTCAGGTTTGGTATTAGAAGCATTGAGATATCACATCTCATGCTATAGGAATGGTCTCAGGGTTGGAATGGGAAGGAGTTGGATATTACATTCTTGCTATAGGAAGGGTCTCATGTTTGGAATGGGAAGGAGTTGGATATCACATATGCTATAGGAAGGGTCTCAGGTTTGGAACGGGAAGGAGTTGGATATCCGATCTCATGTTATAGGAAGGGTCTCAGGTTTGGTATAAGCAGTGAGATATCACATCTCTGCTATCAGAAGTGTCTCAAGATTGGAATGGGAAGGAGTTGGATATCCCATCTCATGTTATAGGACGGGTCTCAGGTTTGTTATTAGAATCATTGAGATATCATATTGCACGCTGCAGGAAGGGTCTAAGGATTGGAATGGGAAGGACTTGGATATCACATCTCATGCTATAGATAGGCTCTCAGATTTGGAAAGGGAAGGAGTTGGATATCACATTTCATGTTAGAGGAAGGATCTCAGGTTTGGTATTAGAGGCATTGAGATATCACATCTCATGCTATAGGAAGCGTCTCAGGATTGGAATGGGAAGGAGTTGGGTATCACATCTCATGCTATAGGAAGGGTCTCAGGATTGGTATAAGTATTGAGATATAACATCTCATGCTATAGGAAGGGTCTCAGGATTGGAATGGAAGGAGTTGGATATCACATCTCATGTTATAGGAAGGATCTCAGGTTTGGTATTAGAAGCATTGAGACATCACATCTCATGCTATAGGAAGGGTCTCAGGATTGGAATGGGAAGGAGTTGGATATCACATCTCATACTATAGGAAGGGTCTCAGGTTTGGTATAAGCATTGAGATATCACATCTCATGCTATAGGAAGGGTCTCAGGATTGGAATGGGAAGGAGTTGTATATGACATCTCATGCCGTAGGAAGGGTCTCAGGTTTCGTATAAGCATTGAGATATCACATCTCTGCTATCGGAAGGGTCTCAGGATTGGAATGGGAAGGAGTTGGATATCACATTTCATGCTATAGGAAGGGTCTCAGGATTGGTATAAGTATTGAGATATAACATCTCATGCTATAGGAAGGGTCTCAGGATTGGAATGGAAGGAGTTGGATATCACATTTCATGTTAGAGGAAGGATCTCAGGTTTGGTATTAGAGGCATTGAGATATCACATCTCATGCTATAGGAAGCGTCTCAGGATTGGAATGGGAAGGAGTTGGGTATCACATCTCATGCTATAGGAAGGGTCTCAGGATTGGTATAAGTATTGAGATATAACATCTCATGCTATAGGAAGGGTCTCAGGATTGGAATGGAAGGAGTTGGATATCACATCTCATGTTATAGGAAGGATCTCAGGTTTGGTATTAGAAGCATTGAGACATCACATCTCATGCTATAGGAAGGGTCTCAGGATTGGAATGGGAAGGAGTTGGATATCACATCTCATACTATAGGAAGGGTCTCAGGTTTGGTATAAGCATTGAGATATCACATCTCATGCTATAGGAAGGGTCTCAGGATTGGAATGGGAAGGAGTTGTATATGACATCTCATGCCGTAGGAAGGGTCTCAGGTTTCGTATAAGCATTGAGATATCACATCTCTGCTATCGGAAGGGTCTCAGGATTGGAATGGGAAGGAGTTGGATATCCCATCTCATGTTATAGGAAGAGTCTCAGGTTTGGTATTAGAAGCATTGGATATCACATATCATGCTATAGGAAGTGTCTCAGGATTGGAATGGGAAGGACTTGGATATCACATCTCATGCTATAGGAAGGGTCTCAGGTTTGGTATAAGCAGTGAGATATCACATCTCATACTATAGGAAGGGTCTCAGGATTGGAAAGGGAAGGAGTTGGATATCACATCTCATGTTATAGGAAGGATCTCAGGTTTGGTATAAGCATTGAGATATCACATCTCTGCTATCGGAAGGGTCTCAGGATTGGAATGGGAAGGAGTTGGATATTCCCATCTCATGTTATAGGAAGGGTCTCAGGTTTTGTATTAGAAGCATTGAGATATCACATCTCATGCTGTAGGAAGGGTCTCAGGATTGGAATTGGAAGGAGTTGGATATCACATCTCATGCTATAGGAAGGATCACAGGTTTGGTATTAGAAGCATTGAGATATCACATCTCATGCTATCAGAAGGGTCTCAGGATTGGAATGGGAAGGAGTTGGATATCACATCTCATGCTATAGGAAGGGTCTCAGGTTTGGAACGGGAAGGAGTTGGATATCCCATCTCATGTTATAGGACGGGTCTCAGGTTTGGTATTTGAAGCATTGAGATATCACATCGCATGCTGTAGGAAGGATCTCAGGTTTGGAATGGGAAGGAATTGGATATCACATCTCATGTCATAGGAAGTATCTCAGGTTTGGTATTAGAAGCATTGAGATATCACATCTCATGCTATTGGAATGGTCTCAGGATTGGAATGGGTAGGAGTTGGATATTACATTCTTGCTATAGGAAGGGTCTCATGTTTGGAATGGGAAGGAGTTGGATATCACATATGCTATAGGAAGGGTCTCAGGTTTGGAACGGGAAGGAGTTGGATATCACATCTCATGCTATAGGTAGGCTCTCAGGTTTGGTATAAGCATTGAGATATCACATCTCATGCTATAGGAAGGGTCTCAGGATTGGAATGGGAAGGATTTGGATATCACATCTCATGCTATAGGAAGGGTCTCAGGTTTGGTATAAGCATGGAGATATCACTTCTCATGCTATAGGAAGTGTCTCAGGATTGGAATGGGAAGGAGTTGGATATCACATCTCATGTTATAGGAAGGATCTCAGGTTTGGTATTAGAAGCATTGAGACATCACATCTCATGCTATAGGAAGGGTCTCAGGATTGGAATGGGAAGTAGTTGAATATCACATCTCATGCTAAAGGGAGGGTCTCAGGTTTGGAAGGGGAAGGATTTGGATATTACATCTCGTGTTATAGGAATGATCTCAGGTTTGGTATTAGAAGCATTCAGATATCACATCTCATGCTATCGGAAGGGTCTCATGTTTGGAATGGGAAGGAGTTGGATATCACATATGCTATAGGAAGGGTCTCAGGTTTGGAACGGGAAGGAGTTGGATATCCGATCTCATGTTATAGGAAGGGTCTCAGGTTTGGTATAAGCAGTGAGATATCACATCTCTGCTATCAGAAGTGTCTCAAGATTGGAATGGGAAGGAGTTGGATATCCCATCTCATGTTATAGGACGGGTCTCAGGTTTGTTATTAGAATCATTGAGATATCATATTGCACGCTGCAGGAAGGGTCTAAGGATTGGAATGGGAAGGACTTGGATATCACATCTCATGCTATAGATAGGCTCTCAGATTTGGAAAGGGAAGGAGTTGGATATCACATTTCATGTTAGAGGAAGGATCTCAGGTTTGGTATTAGAGGCATTGAGATATCACATCTCATGCTATAGGAAGCGTCTCAGGATTGGAATGGGAAGGAGTTGGGTATCACATCTCATGCTATAGGAAGGGTCTCAGGATTGGTATAAGTATTAGATATAACATCTCATGCTATAGGAAGGGTCTCAGGATTGGAATGGAAGGAGTTGGATATCACATCTCATGTTATAGGAAGGATCTCAGGTTTGGTATTAGAAGCATTGAGACATCACATCTCATGCTATAGGAAGGGTCTCAGGATTGGAATGGGAAGGAGTTGGATATCACATCTCATGCTATAGGAAGGGTCTCAGGTTTGGTATAAGCATTGAGATATCACATCTCATGCTATAGGAAGGGTCTCAGGATTGGAATGGGAAGGAGTTGTATATGACATCTCATGCCGTAGGAAGGGTCTCAGGTTTCGTATAAGCATTGAGATATCACATCTCTGCTATCGGAAGGGTCTCAGGATTGGAATGGGAAGGAGTTGGATATCCCATCTCATGTTATAGGAAGAGTCTCAGGTTTGGTATTAGAAGCATTGGATATCACATATCATGCTATAGGAAGTGTCTCAGGATTGGAATGGGAAGGACTTGGATATCATATCTCATGCTATAGGGAGGGTCTCAAGTTTGATATTAGAAGCATTGAGATATCACATCTCATGCTATAGGAAGGGTCTCAGGATTGGAATGGGAAGGAGTTGGATATCACATCTCATGCTATAGGAAGGGTCTCAGGTTTGGTATAAGCAGTGAGATATCACATCTCATACTATAGGAAGGGTCTCAGGATTGGAAAGGGAAGGAGTTGGATATCACATCTCATGTTATAGGAAGGATCTCAGGTTTGGTATAAGCATTGAGATATCACATCTCTGCTATCGGAAGGGTCTCAGGATTGGAATGGGAAGGAGTTGGATATTCCCATCTCATGTTATAGGAAGGGTCTCAGGTTTTGTATTAGAAGCATTGAGATATCACATCTCATGCTGTAGGAAGGGTCTCAGGATTGGAATTGGAAGGAGTTGGATATCACATCTCATGCTATAGGAAGGATCACAGGTTTGGTATTAGAAGCATTGAGATATCACATCTCATGCTATCAGAAGGGTCTCAGGATTGGAATGGGAAGGAGTTGGATATCACATCTCATGCTATAGAAAGGGTCTCAGGTTTGGAACGGGAAGGAGTTGGATATCATATCTCATGTTAAAGGAAGAGTCTCAGGTTTGGTATAAGCATTGAGATATCACATCTCTGCTATCGGAGGTGTCTCAGGATTGGGATGGGAAGGAGTTGGATATCACATCTCATGCTACAGGAAGGGTATCAGGTTTGGAACGGGAAGGAGTTGGATATCCCATCTCATGTTATAGGACGGGTCTCAGGTTTGGTATTTGAAGCATTGAGATATCACATCGCATGCTGTAGGAAGGATCTCAGGTTTGGAATGGGAAGGAATTGGATATCACATCTCATGTCATAGGAAGTATCTCAGGTTTGGTATTAGAAGCATTGAGATATCACATCTCATGCTATTGGAATGGTCTCAGGATTGGAATGGGTAGGAGTTGGATATTACATTCTTGCTATAGGAAGGGTCTCATGTTTGGAATGGGAAGGAGTTGGATATCACATATGCTATAGGAAGGGTCTCAGGTTTGGAACGGGAAGGAGTTGGATATCACATCTCATGCTATAGGTAGGCTCTCAGGTTTGGTATAAGCATTGAGATATCACATCTCATGCTATAGGAAGGGTCTCAGGATTGGAATGGGAAGGATTTGGATATCACATCTCATGCTATAGGAAGGGTCTCAGGTTTGGTATAAGCATGGAGATATCACTTCTCATGCTATAGGAAGTGTCTCAGGATTGGAATGGGAAGGAGTTGGATATCACATCTCATGTTATAGGAAGGGTCTCAGGTTTGGTATAAGCATTGAGATATCACATCTCATGCTATAGGAAGGGTCTCAGGATTGGAATGGGAAGAAGTTGGATATCACATCTCATGCTATAGGAAGGGTCTCAGGTTTGGTATAAGCATTGAGATATCACATCTCATGCTATAGGAAGGGTCTCAGGGTTCGAATGGGAAGGAGTTGTATATGACATCTCATGCCATAGGAAGGGTCTCAGGTTTGGTATAAGCATTGAGATATCACATCACATGCTATAAGAAGGGTCTCAGGATTGGAATGGGAAGGACTTGGATATCACATCTCATGCTATAGGCAGGGTCTCGGTTTGGAAAGGGAAGGAGATGGATATCACATTTCATGTTAGAGGTAGGATCTCAGGTTTGGTATTAGAGGCATTGAGATATCACATCTCATGCTATCAGAAGGGTCTCAGGATTGGAATGGGAAGGAGTTGGATATCACATCTCATGCTATAGGAAGGGTCTCAGGTTTGGTATAAGCATTGAGATATCACATCTCATGCTATAGGAAGGGTCTCAGGGTTGGAATGGGAAGGAGTTGTATATGACATCTCATGCCATAGGAAGGGTCTCAGGTTTGGTATAAGCATTGAGTTATCACATCTCATGCTATAGGAAGGGTTTCAGGTTTGGAATGGGAAGGAGTTGGATATCACATCTCATGTTATAGGAAGGGTCTCAGGTTTGGAATGGGAAGGAGTTGGATATGACATCTCTTGTTATAGGGAGGGTCTCAGGATTTGAATGGTAAGGAGTTGGATATCACATCTCATGCTATAGGAAGGGTCTCAGGTTGGAATGGGAAGGAGTTGGATATCACATCTCATGTTATAGGAAGGGTCTCAGGTTTGGAATGGGAAGGAGTTGGATATGACATCTCTTGTTATAGGGAGGGTCTCAGGATTTGAATGGTAAGGAGTTGGATATCACATTTCATGCTATAGGAAGGGTCTCAGGTTGGAATGGGAAGGAGTTGGATATCACATCTCATGTTATATACAGGAAGGGTCTCAGGATTGGAATGGGAAGGATTTGGATATCACATCTCTTGCTATAGGAAGGGTCTCAGGTTTTTTATTAGAAACATTGAGATATCAAATCTCATGCTATAGGAAGGGTTTTAGGATTGGAATGGGAAGTATTTGGATATCACATCTCATGCTAAAGGAAGGGTCTCAGGTTTGGAAGGGGAAGGATTTGGATATCACATCTCATCCAATAGGAAGGGTCTCAGGTTTGGAATGGGAAGGAATTGGATATCACATCTCATGTTATAGGAAGGGTCTCAGGTTTTTTATTAGAAACATTGAGATATCACATCTCATGTTATAGGACGGTTCCAAGGTTTGGTATTAGAAGCATTGAGATATCACATCTCATGGTATAGGAAGGGTCTCAGGGTTGGAATGGGAAGGAGTTGGATATCACATCTCATCCAATAGGAAGGGTCTCAGGTTTGGAATGGGAAGGAATTGGATATCACATCTCATGTTATAGGAAGGATCTCAGGTTTGGTATTACAAGCATTGAGATATCACATCTCATGCTATAGGAAGGGTCTCAGGATTGGAATGTGAAGGATTTGGATATCACATCTCATGCTAAAGGAAGGGTCTCAGGTTTGGTAGAAGCATTGAGAAATCACATCTCATGCTATAGGAAGGGTCTCAGGATTTGAATGGCAAGGAGTTGGATATCACATCTCATGCCATAGGAAGGGTCTCAGGTTTGGTATAAGCATTGAGATATCACATCTCTGCTATCGGAAGGTTCTCAGGATTGGATTGGGAAGGAGTTGGATATCCCTTCTCATGCTATAGGAAGTGTCTCAAGTTGGAATGGGAAGGAGTTGAATATCACATCTCATGTTATAGGAAGGGTCTCAGGATTGGAATGGGAAGGATTTGGATATCACATCTCTTGCTATAGGAAGGGTCTCAGGATTGGAATGGGAAGGATATGGATATCACATCTCATGCTATAGGAAGGGTCTCAGGTTTAGTATAAGCATGGAGATATCACTTCTCATGCTATAGGAAGGGTCTCAGGATTGGAATGGGAAGGTGTTGGATATCGCATCTCATGCTATAGGAAGGGTCTCAGATTTGGTATAAGCATTGAGATATCACATCTCATGCTATAGGAAGGGTCTCAGGATTGGAATGGGAAGAAGTTGGATATCACATCTCATGCTATAGGAAGGGTCTCAGGTTTGGTATAAGCATTGAGATATCACATCTCTGCTATCGGAAGGGTCTCAGGATTGGAATGGGAAGGAGTTGGATATCCCATCTCATGTTATAGGAAGGGTCTCAGGTTTGGTATTAGAAGCATTGAGATATCACATCTCATGCTATAGGAAGGGTCTCAGGATTGGAATGGGAAGGACTTGGATGTCAAATCTCATGCTATAGGGAGGGTCTCAAGTTTGATATTAGAAGCATTGAGATAACAAATCTCATGATATCGGAAGGGTCTCAGGATTGGAATGGGAAGGAGTTGGATATCACATCTCATGATAAAGGAAGGGTCTAAGGTTTGGAAGGGGAAGGATTTGGATATCACATCTCATGTTATAGGACGGGTCTCAGGTTTGGTATTAGAAGCATTGAGATATCAAGTCTCATGGTATAAGAAGGGTCTCAGAATTGGAATGGGAAGGAGTTGGATATCACATCTCAAGCTATAGGAAGCGTCTCAGGATTGGAATGGGAAGGAGTTTGATATCACATCTCATGCCATAGTATGGGTCTTAGGTTTGGTAGAAGCATTGGGATATCACATCTCATGCTATCGGAAGGGTATCAGTATTGGATTTGGAAGGAGTTGGATATCCCATCTCATGCTATAGGAAGGGTCTCAGGTTAGAATGGGAAGGAGTTGGATATCACATTTCATGTTATAGGAAGGGTCTCAGGATTGGAATGGGAAGGACTTGGATATCATATCTCATGCTATAGGAAGGCTCTCAGGTTTGGAAGGGGAAGGAGTTGGATATCACATTTCATGTTAGAGGAAGGATCTCAGGTTTGGTATTAGGGGCCTTGAGATATCACATCTCATGCTATAGGAAGGGTCTCAGGATTGGAATGGGAAGGAGTTGGATATCACATCTCAAGCTATAGGAAGGGTCTCAGGTTTGGTATAAGCATTGAGATATCACATCTCATGCTATAGGAAGGGTCTCAGGATTGGAATGGGAAGAAGTTGGATATCACATCTCATGCTATAGGAAGGGTCTCAGGTTTGGTATAAGCATTGAGATATCACATCTCATGCTATAGGAAGGGTCTCAGGGTTGGAATGGGAAGGAGTTGTATATGACATCTCATGCCATAGGAAGGGTCTCAGGTTTGGTATAAGCATTGAGTTATCACATCACATGCTATAGGAAGGGTCTCAGGATTGGAATGGGAAGGACTTGGATATCACATCTCATGCTATAGGCAGGGTCTCAGGATTGGAATGGGAAGGAGTTGGATATCACATCTCATGCTATGGGAAGGGTCTCAGGTTTGGTATAAGCATTGAAATATCACATCTCTGCTATCGGAAGGGTCTCAGGATTGGAATAGGAGGAGCTGGATATCACACCTCATGCTAAAGGAAGGGTCTCAGGTTTGGAAGGGGAAGGATTTGGATATCACATCTCATGTTATAGGACGGGTCTCAGGTTTGGTATTAGAAGCATTGTGATATCACATCTCATGCTATAGGAAGGGTCTCAGGATTGGAATGGGAAGAAGTTGGATATCACATCTCATGCTATAGGAAGGGTCTCAGGTTTGGTATAAGCATTGAGATATCACATCTCATGCTATAGGAAGGGTCTCAGGGTTGGAATGGGAAGGAGTTGTATATGACATCTCATGCCATAGGAAGGGTCTCAGGTTTGGTATAAGCATTGAGTTATCACATCTCATGCTATAGGAAGGGTTTCAGGTTTGGTAGAAGCATTGAGATATCACATCTCATGCTATAGGAAGAGTCTCAGGTTTGGGAAGGGAAGGATTTGGATTTCACATCTCATGTTATAGGATGGTTCTCATGTTTGGTTTTTGAAGCATTGAGATATCACAGCTCATGCTATCGGAAGGGTCTCAGGTTTGGAATGGGAAGGAGTTGGATATCACATCTCATGTTATAGGAAGGGTCTCAGGTTTGGAATGGGAAGGAGTTGGATATGACATCTCTTGTTATAGGGAGGGTCTCAGGATTTGAATGGTAAGGAGTTGGATATCACATCTCATGCTATAGGAAGGGTCTCAGGTTGGAATGGGAAGGAGTTGGATATCACATCTCATGTTATATACAGGAAGGGTCTCAGGATTGGAATGGGAAGGATTTGGATATCACATCTCTTGCTATAGGAAGGGTCTCAGGTTTTTTATTAGAAACATTGAGATATCAAATCTCATGCTATAGGAAGGGTTTTAGGATTGGAATGGGAAGTATTTGGATATCACATCTCATGCTAAAGGAAGGGTCTCAGGTTTGGAAGGGGAAGGATTTGGATATCACATCTCATCCAATAGGAAGGGTCTCAGGTTTGGAATGGGAAGGAATTGGATATCACATCTCATGTTATAGGAAGGGTCTCAGGTTTTTTATTAGAAACATTGAGATATCACATCTCATGTTATAGGACGGTTCCCAGGTTTGGTATTAGAAGCATTGAGATATCACATCTCATGCTATAGGAAGGGTCTCAGGATTGGAATGGGAAGGAGTTGGATATCACATCTCAAGCTATAGGAAGGGTCTCAGGTTTGGTATAAGCATTGAGATATCACATCTCATGCTATAGGAAGGGTCTCAGGATTGGAATGGGAAGAAGTTGGATATCACATCTCATGCTATAGGAAGGGTCTCAGGTTTGGTATAAGCATTGAGATATCACATCTCATGCTATAGGAAGGGTCTCAGGGTTGGAATGGGAAGGAGTTGTATATGACATCTCATGCCATAGGAAGGGTCTCAGGTTTGGTATAAGCATTGAGTTATCACATCACATGCTATACGAAGGGTCTCAGGATTGGAATGGGAAGGACTTGGATATCACATCTCATGCTATAGGCAGGGTCTCAGGATTGGAATGGGAAGGAGTTGGATATCACATCTCATGCTATGGGAAGGGTCTCAGGTTTGGTATAAGCATTGAAATATCACATCTCTGCTATCGGAAGGGTCTCAGGATTGGAATAGGAGGAGCTGGATATCACACCTCATGCTAAAGGAAGGGTCTCAGGTTTGGAAGGGGAAGGATTTGGATATCACATCTCATGTTATAGGACGGGTCTCAGGTTTGGTATTAGAAGCATTGTGATATCACATCTCATGCTATAGGAAGGGTCTCAGGATTGGAATGGGAAGAAGTTGGATATCACATCTCATGCTATAGGAAGGGTCTCAGGTTTGGTATAAGCATTGAGATATCACATCTCATGCTATAGGAAGGGTCTCAGGGTTGGAATGGGAAGGAGTTGTATATGACATCTCATGCCATAGGAAGGGTCTCAGGTTTGGTATAAGCATTGAGTTATCACATCTCATGCTATAGGAAGGGTTTCAGGTTTGGTAGAAGCATTGAGATATCACATCTCATGCTATAGGAAGAGTCTCAGGTTTGGGAAGGGAAGGATTTGGATTTCACATCTCATGTTATAGGATGGTTCTCATGTTTGGTTTTTGAAGCATTGAGATATCACAGCTCATGCTATCGGAAGGGTCTCAGGTTTGGAATGGGAAGGAGTTGGATATCACATCTCATGTTATAGGAAGGGTCTCAGGTTTGGAATGGGAAGGAGTTGGATATGACATCTCTTGTTATAGGGAGGGTCTCAGGATTTGAATGGTAAGGAGTTGGATATCACATCTCATGCTATAGGAAGGGTCTCAGGTTGGAATGGGAAGGAGTTGGATATCACATCTCATGTTATATACAGGAAGGGTCTCAGGATTGGAATGGGAAGGATTTGGATATCACATCTCTTGCTATAGGAAGGGTCTCAGGTTTTTTATTAGAAACATTGAGATATCAAATCTCATGCTATAGGAAGGGTTTTAGGATTGGAATGGGAAGTATTTGGATATCACATCTCATGCTAAAGGAAGGGTCTCAGGTTTGGAAGGGGAAGGATTTGGATATCACATCTCATCCAATAGGAAGGGTCTCAGGTTTGGAATGGGAAGGAATTGGATATCACATCTCATGCTATAGGAAGGGTCTCAGGTTTTTTATTAGAAACATTGAGATATCACATCTCATGTTATAGGACGGTTCCCAGGTTTGGTATTAGAAGCATTGAGATATCACATCTCATGGTATAGGAAGGGTCTCAGGGTTGGAATGGGAAGGAGTTGGATATCACATCTCATCCAATAGGAAGGGTCTCAGGTTTGGAATGGGAAGGAATTGGATATCACATCTCATGTTATAGGAAGGATCTCAGGTTTGGTATTAGAAGCATTGAGATATCACATCTCATGCTATAGGAAGGGTCTCAGGATTGGAATGTGAAGGATTTGGATATCACATCTCATGCTAAAGGAAGGGTCTCAGGTTTGGTAGAAGCATTGAGAAATCACATCTCATGCTATAGGAAGGGTCTCAGGATTTGAATGGCAAGGAGTTGGATATCACATCTCATGCCATAGGAAGGGTCTCAGGTTTGGTATAAGCATTGAGATATCACATCTCTACTATCGGAAGGTTCTCAGGATTGGATTGGGAAGGAGTTGGATATCCCTTCTCATGCTATAGGAAGTGTCTCAAGTTGGAATGGGAAGGAGTTGAATATCACATCTCATGTTATAGGAAGGGTCTCAGGATTGGAATGGGAAGGATTTGGATATCACATCTCTTGCTATAGGAAGGGTCTCAGGATTGGAATGGGAAGGATATGGATATCACATCTCATGTCATAGGAAGGATCTCAGGTTTGGTATTAGAAGCATTGATATATCACATCTCATGCTATAGGAATGGTCTCAGGATTGGAATGGGTAGGAGGTGGATATTACATTCTTGCTATAGGAAGGGTCTCATGTTTGGAATGGGAAGGAGTTGGATATCACATATGCTATAGGAAGTGTCTCAGGTTTGGAACGGGAAGGAGTTGGATATCACATCTCATGTTATAGGAAGGGTCTCAGGTTTGGTATAAGCATTGAGATATCACATCTCTGTTATCAGGAGTGGCTCAGGATTGGAATGGGAAGGAGTTGGATATCCCATCTCATGTTAAAGGACGGGTCTCTGGTTTGGTATTAGAATCATTGAGATATCACATCGCATGCTGTAGGAAGGGTCTAAGGATTGGAATGGGATGGACTTGGATATCACATCTCATGCTATAGGTAGGCTCTCAGGTTTGGTATAAGCATTGAGAAATCACATCTCATGCTATAGGAAGGGTCTCAGGATTGGAATGGGAAGGATTTGGATATCACATCTCATGCTATAGGAAGGGTCTCAGGTTTGGTATAAGCATGGAGATATCACTTCTCATGCTATAGGAAGGGTCTCAGGATTGGAATGGGAAGGTGTTGGATATCACATCTCATGCTATAGGAAGGGTCTCAGATTTGGTATAAGCATTGAGATATCACATCTCATGCTATAGGAAGGGTCTCAGGATTGGAATGGGAAGGAGTTGTATATGACATCTCAGGCCTTAGGAAGGGTCTCAGGTTTGGTATAAGCATTGAGATATCACATCTCTGCTATCGGAAGGGTCTCAGGATTGGAATGGGAAGGAGTTGGATATCCCATCTCATGTTATAGGAAGGGTCTCAGGTTTGGTATTAGAAGCATTGAGATATCACATCTCATGCTATAGGAAGGGTCTCAGGATTGGAATGGGAAGGACTTGGATGTCACATCTCATGCTATAGGGAGGGTCTCAAGTTTGATATTAGAAGCATTGAGATAACAAATCTCATGATATCGGAAGGGTCTCAGGATTGGAATGGGAAGGAGTTGGATATCACATCTCATGATAAAGGAAGGGTCTAAGGTTTGGAAGGGGAAGGATTTGGATATCACATCTCATGTTATAGGACGGGTCTCAGGTTTGGTATTAGAAGCATTGAGATATCAAGTCTCATGGTATAAGAAGGGTCTCAGAATTGGAATGGGAAGGAGTTGGATATCACATCTCAAGTTATAGGAAGCGTCTCAGGATTGGAATGGGAAGGAGTTTGATATCACATCTCATGCCATAGTATGGGTCTCAGGTTTGGTAGAAGCATTGGGATATCACATCTCATGCTATCGGAAGGGTATCAGTATTGGATTTGGAAGAAGTTGGATATCCCATCTCATGCTATAGGAAGGGTCTCAGGTTAGAATGGGAAGGAGTTGGATATCACATTTCATGTTATAGGAAGGGTCTCAGGATTGGAATGGGAAGGACTTGGATATCATATCTCATGCTATAGGAAGGCTCTCAGGTTTGGAAGGGGAAGGAGTTGGATATCACATTTCATGTTAGAGGAAGGATCTCAGGTTTGGTATTAGGGGCCTTGAGATATCACATCTCATGCTATAGGAAGGGTCTCAGGATTGAATGGGAAGGAGTTGGATATCACATCTCAAGCTATAGGAAGGGTCTCAGGTTTGGTATAAGCATTGAGATATCACATCTCATGCTATAGGAAGGGTCTCAGGATTGGAATGGGAAGAAGTTGGATATCACATCTCATGCTATAGGAAGGGTCTCAGGTTTGGTATAAGCATTGAGATATCACATCTCATGCTATAGGAAGGGTCTCAGGGTTGGAATGGGAAGGAGTTGTATATGACATCTCATGCCATAGGAAGGGTCTCAGGTTTGGTATAAGCATTGAGATATCACATCACATGCTATAGGAAGGGTCTCAGGATTGGAATGGGAAGGACTTGGATATCACATCTCATGCTATAGGCAGGGTCTCAGGTTTGGAAAGGGATGGAGATGGATATCACATTTCATGTTAGAGGTAGGATCTCAGGTTTGGTATTAGAGGCATTGAGATATCACATCTCATGCTATCAGAAGGGTCTCAGGATTGGAATGGGAAGGAGTTGGATATCACATTTCATGCTAAAGGGAGGGTCTCAGGTTTGGAAGGGGAAGGATTTGGAAATCACATCTCATATTATAGGAAGGATCTCAGGTTTGGTATTAGAAGCATTGAGATATCACATCTCATGCTATCGGAAGGATCTCAGGTTTGGTATAAGAGGCATTGAGATATCACATCTCATGCTATAGGAAGGGTCTCAGGATTGGAATGGGAAGGAGTTGGATATCACATCTCATGTTATAGGAAGGATCTCAGGTTTGGTATTAGAAGCATTGAGACATCACATCTCATGCTATAGGAAGGGTCTCAGGATTGGAATGGGAAGGAGTTGGATATCACATCTCATGCTATAGGAAGGGTCTCAGGTTTGGTATAAGCATTGAGATATCACATCTCATGCTATAGGAAGGGTCTCAGGATTGGAATGGGAAGGAGTTGGATATCACATCTCATGCTATAGGAAGGGTCTCAGGTTTGGTATAAGCATTGAGATATCACATCTTATGCTATAGGAAGGGTCTCAGGTTTGGTATAAGCATTGAGATATCACATCTCATGCTATAGGAAGGGTCTCAGGATTGGAATGGGAAGAAGTTGGATATCACATCTCATGCTATAGGAAGGGTCTCAGGTTTGGTATAAGCATTGAGATATCACATCTCATGCTATAGGAAGGGTCTCAGGGTTGGAATGGGAAGGAGTTGTATATGACATCTCATGCCATAGGAAGGGTCTCAGGTTTGGTATAAGCATTGAGATATCACATCACATGCTATAAGAAGGGTCTCAGGATTGGAATGGGAAGGACTTGGATATCACATCTCATGCTATAGGCAGGGTCTCGGTTTGGAAAGGGAAGGAGATGGATATCACATTTCATGTTAGAGGTAGGATCTCAGGTTTGGTATTAGAGGCATTGAGATATCACATCTCATGCTATCAGAAGGGTCTCAGGATTGGAATGGGAAGGAGTTGGATATCACATTTCATGCTAAAGGGAGAGTCTCAGGTTTGGAAGGGGAAGGATTTGGAAATCACATCATATTATAGGAAGGATCTCAGGTTTGGTATAAGAGGCATTGAGATATCACATCTCATGCTATCATAAGGGTCTCAGGATTGGAATGGGAAGGAGTTGGATATCACATCTCATGTTATAGGAAGGATCTCAGGTTTGGTATTAGAAGCATTGAGACATCACATCTCATGCTATAGGAAGGTTCTCAGGATTGAAATGGGAAGGAGTTGGATATCACATCTCATGCTATAGGAAGGGTCTCAGGTTTGGTATAAGCATTGAGATATCACATCTCATGCTATAGGAAGGGTCTCAGGATTGGAATGGGAAGGATTTGGATATCACATCTTATGCTATAGGAAGGGTCTCAGGTTTGGTATAAGCATTGAGATATCACATCTCATGCTATAGGAAGGGTCTCAGGATTGGAATGGGAAGGAGTTGTATATGACATCTCAGGCCATAGGAAGTGTCTCAGATTTGGTATAAGCATTGAGATATCACATCTCATGATATCGGAAGGGTCTCAGGATTGGAATGGGAAGGACTTGGATATCATATCTCATGCTATAGGAAGGGTCTCAGGATTGGAATGGGAAGGAGTTGGATATCACATCTCAAGCTATGGGAAGGGTCTCAGGTTTGGTATAAGCATTGAGATATCACATCTCATGCTATAGGAAGGGTCTCAGGATTGGAATGGGAAGAAGTTGGATATCACATCTCATGCTATAGGAAGGGTCTCAGGTTTGGTATAAGCATTGAGATATCACATCTCATGCTATAGGAAGGGTCTCAGGATTGGAATGGGAAGGAGTTGTATATGCCATCTCATGCCATAGGAAGGGTCTCAGGTTTGGTATAAGCATTGAGATATCACATCACATGCTATAGGAAGGGTCTCAGGATTGGAATGGGAAGGACTTGGATATCACATATCATGCTATAGGCAGGGTCTCAGGTTTGGAAAGGGAAGGAGATGGATATCACATTTCATGTTAGAGGTAGGATCTCAGGTTTGGTATTAGAGGCATTGAGATATCACATCTCATGCTATCAGAAGGGTCTCAGGAATGGAATGGGAAGGAGTTGGATATCACATCTCATGCTAAAGGGAGGGTCTCAGGTTTGGAAGGGGAAGGATTTGGAAATCACATCTCATATTATAGGAAGGATCTCAGGTTTGGTATTAGAAGCATTGAGATATCACATCTCATGCTATCGGAAGGATCTCAGGTTTGATATAAGAGGCATTGAGATATCACATCTCATGCTATCATAAGGGTCTCAGGATTGGAATGGGAAGGAGTTGGATATCACATCTCATGTTATAGGAAGGATCTCAGGTTTGGTATTGGAAGCATTGAGACATCACATCTCATGCTATAGGAAGGGTCTCAGGATTGGAATGGGAAGGAGTTGGATATCACATCTCATGCTATAGGAAGGGTCTCAGATTTGGTATAAGCATTGAGATATCACATCTCATGCTATAGCAACGGTCTCAGGATTGGAATGGGAAGGAGTTGTATATGACATCTCAGGCCATAGGAAGGGTCTCAGGTTTGATATAAGCATTGAGATATCACATCTCTGCTATCGGAAGGGTCTCAGGATTGGAATGGGAAGGAGTTGGATATCCCATCTGAGTTGGATATCCCATCTCATGTTATAGGAAGGGTCTCAGGTTTGGTATTAGAAGCATTGAGATATCACATCTCATGCTATAGGAAGGGTCTCAGGATTGGAATGGGGAGGACTTGGATGTCACATCTCATGCTATAGGGAGGGTCTCAAGTTTGATATTAGAAGCATTGAGATAACAAATGTCATGATATCGGAAGGGTCTCAGGATTGGAATGGGAAGGAGTTGGATATCACATCTCATGATAAAGGAAGGGTCTAAGGTTTGGAAGGGGAAGGATTTGGATATGACATCTCATGTTATAGGACGGGTCTCAGGTTTGGTATTAGAAGCATTGAGATATCAAGTCTCATGGTATAGGAAGGGTCTCAGAATTGGAATGGGAAGAAGTTGGATATCACATCTCAAGCTATAGGAAGGGTCTCAGGATTGGAATGGGAAGGAGTTTGATATCACATCTCATGCCATAGTATGGGTCTCAGATTTGGTAGAAGCATTGGGATATCACATCTCATGCTATCGGAATGGTATCAGTATTGGATTTGGAAGGAGTTGGATATCCCATCTCATGCTATAGGAAAGGTCTCAGGTTGGAATGGGATGGAGTTGGATATCACATTTCATGTTATAGGAAGGGTCTCAGGATTGGAATGGGAAGGACTTGGATATCATATCTCATGCTATAGGAAGGCACTCAGGTTTGGAAGGGGAAGGAGTTGGATATCACATTTCATGTTAGAGGAAGGATCTCAGGTTTGGTATTAGAGGCCTTGAGATATCACATCTCATGCTATAGAAAGGGTCTCAGGATTGGAATGGGAAGGAGTTGGATATCACATCTCAAGCTATAGGAAGGGTCTCAGGTTTGGTATAAGCATTGAGATATCACATCTCATGCTATAGGAAGGGTCTCAGGATTGGAATGGGAAGGAGTTGGATATCACATCTCATGTTATAGGAAAGATCTCAGGTTTGGTATTAGAAGCATTGAGACATCACATCTCATGTTATAGGAAGGGTCTCAGGATTGGAATGGGAAGAAGTTGGATATCACATCTCATGCTATAGGAAGGGTCTCAGGTTTGGAAGGGGAAGGAGTTGGATATCCAATCTCATGTTATAGGACTGGTCTCAGGTTTGGTATTAGAAGCATTGAGATATCACATCGCATGCTGTAGGAAGGTTCTCAGGTTTGGAATGGGGAGGAATTGGATATCACATCTCATGTCATAGGAAGGATCTCAGGTTTGGTATTAGAAGCATTGAGATATCACATCTCATGCTATAGGAATGGTCTCAGGGTTGGAATGGGAAGGAGTTGGATATTACATTCTTGCTATAGGAAGGGTCTCATGTTTGGAATGGGAAGGAGTTGGATATCACATATGCTATAGGAAGGGTCTCAGGTTTGGAACGGGAAGGAGTTGGATATCCGATCTCATGTTATAGGAAGGGTCTCAGGTTTGGTATAAGCAGTGAGATATCACATCTCTGCTATCAGAAGTGTCTCAAGATTGGAATGGGAAGGAGTTGGATATCCCATCTCATGTTATAGGACGGGTCTCAGGTTTGTTATTAGAATCATTGAGATATCATATTGCACGCTGCAGGAAGGGTCTAAGGATTGGAATGGGAAGGACTTGGATATCACATCTCATGCTATAGATAGGCTCTCAGATTTGGAAAGGGAAGGAGTTGGATATCACATTTCATGTTAGAGGAAGGATCTCAGGTTTGGTATTAGAGGCATTGAGATATCACATCTCATGCTATAGGAAGCGTCTCAGGATTGGAATGGGAAGGAGTTGGGTATCACATCTCATGCTATAGGAAGGGTCTCAGGATTGGTATAAGTATTGAGATATAACATCTCATGCTATAGGAAGGGTCTCAGGATTGGAATGGAAGGAGTTGGATATCACATCTCATGTTATAGGAAGGATCTCAGGTTTGGTATTAGAAGCATTGAGACATCACATCTCATGCTATAGGAAGGGTCTCAGGATTGGAATGGGAAGGAGTTGGATATCACATCTCATACTATAGGAAGGGTCTCAGGTTTGGTATAAGCATTGAGATATCACATCTCATGCTATAGGAAGGGTCTCAGGATTGGAATGGGAAGGAGTTGTATATGACATCTCATGCCGTAGGAAGGGTCTCAGGTTTCGTATAAGCATTGAGATATCACATCTCTGCTATCGGAAGGGTCTCAGGATTGGAATGGGAAGGAGTTGGATATCCCATCTCATGTTATAGGAAGAGTCTCAGGTTTGGTATTAGAAGCATTGGATATCACATATCATGCTATAGGAAGTGTCTCAGGATTGGAATGGGAAGGACTTGGATATCACATCTCATGCTATAGGAAGGGTCTCAGGTTTGGTATAAGCAGTGAGATATCACATCTCATACTATAGGAAGGGTCTCAGGATTGGAAAGGGAAGGAGTTGGATATCACATCTCATGTTATAGGAAGGATCTCAGGTTTGGTATAAGCATTGAGATATCACATCTCTGCTATCGGAAGGGTCTCAGGATTGGAATGGGAAGGAGTTGGATATTCCCATCTCATGTTATAGGAAGGGTCTCAGGTTTTGTATTAGAAGCATTGAGATATCACATCTCATGCTGTAGGAAGGGTCTCAGGATTGGAATTGGAAGGAGTTGGATATCACATCTCATGCTATAGGAAGGATCACAGGTTTGGTATTAGAAGCATTGAGATATCACATCTCATGCTATCAGAAGGGTCTCAGGATTGGAATGGGAAGGAGTTGGATATCACATCTCATGCTATAGGAAGGGTCTCAGGTTTGGAACGGGAAGGAGTTGGATATCCCATCTCATGTTATAGGACGGGTCTCAGGTTTGGTATTTGAAGCATTGAGATATCACATCGCATGCTGTAGGAAGGATCTCAGGTTTGGAATGGGAAGGAATTGGATATCACATCTCATGTCATAGGAAGTATCTCAGGTTTGGTATTAGAAGCATTGAGATATCACATCTCATGCTATTGGAATGGTCTCAGGATTGGAATGGGTAGGAGTTGGATATTACATTCTTGCTATAGGAAGGGTCTCATGTTTGGAATGGGAAGGAGTTGGATATCACATATGCTATAGGAAGGGTCTCAGGTTTGGAACGGGAAGGAGTTGGATATCACATCTCATGCTAAAGGGAGGGTCTCAGGTTTGGAAGGGGAAGGATTTGGAAATCACATCTCATATTATAGGAAGGATCTCAGGTTTGGTATTAGAAGCATTGAGATATCACATCTCATGCTATCGGAAGGATCTCAGGTTTGGTATAAGAGGCATTGAGATATCACATCTCATGCTATAGGAAGGGTCTCAGGATTGGAATGGGAAGGAGTTGGATATCACATCTCATGTTATAGGAAGGATCTCAGGTTTGGTATTAGAAGCATTGAGACATCACATCTCATGCTATAGGAAGGGTCTCAGGATTGGAATGGGAAGGAGTTGGATATCACATCTCATGCTATAGGAAGGGTCTCAGGTTTGGTATAAGCATTGAGATATCACATCTCATGCTATAGGAAGGGTCTCAGGATTGGAATGGGAAGGAGTTGGATATCACATCTCATGCTATAGGAAGGGTCTCAGGTTTGGTATAAGCATTGAGATATCACATCTTATGCTATAGGAAGGGTCTCAGGTTTGGTATAAGCATTGAGATATCACATCTCATGCTATAGGAAGGGTCTCAGGATTGGAATGGGAAGAAGTTGGATATCACATCTCATGCTATAGGAAGGGTCTCAGGTTTGGTATAAGCATTGAGATATCACATCTCATGCTATAGGAAGGGTCTCAGGGTTGGAATGGGAAGGAGTTGTATATGACATCTCATGCCATAGGAAGGGTCTCAGGTTTGGTATAAGCATTGAGATATCACATCACATGCTATAAGAAGGGTCTCAGGATTGGAATGGGAAGGACTTGGATATCACATCTCATGCTATAGGCAGGGTCTCGGTTTGGAAAGGGAAGGAGATGGATATCACATTTCATGTTAGAGGTAGGATCTCAGGTTTGGTATTAGAGGCATTGAGATATCACATCTCATGCTATCAGAAGGGTCTCAGGATTGGAATGGGAAGGAGTTGGATATCACATTTCATGCTAAAGGGAGAGTCTCAGGTTTGGAAGGGGAAGGATTTGGAAATCACATCATATTATAGGAAGGATCTCAGGTTTGGTATTAGAAGCATTAAGATATCACATCTCATGCTATCGGAAGGATCTCAGGTTTGGTATAAGAGGCATTGAGATATCACATCTCATGCTATCATAAGGGTCTCAGGATTGGAATGGGAAGGAGTTGGATATCACATCTCATGTTATAGGAAGGATCTCAGGTTTGGTATTAGAAGCATTGAGACATCACATCTCATGCTATAGGAAGGTTCTCAGGATTGAAATGGGAAGGAGTTGGATATCACATCTCATGCTATAGGAAGGGTCTCAGGTTTGGTATAAGCATTGAGATATCACATCTCATGCTATAGGAAGGGTCTCAGGATTGGAATGGGAAGGATTTGGATATCACATCTTATGCTATAGGAAGGGTCTCAGGTTTGGTATAAGCATTGAGATATCACATCTCATGCTATAGGAAGGGTCTCAGGATTGGAATGGGAAGGAGTTGTATATGACATCTCAGGCCATAGGAAGTGTCTCAGATTTGGTATAAGCATTGAGATATCACATCTCATGATATCGGAAGGGTCTCAGGATTGGAATGGGAAGGACTTGGATATCATATCTCATGCTATAGGAAGGGTCTCAGGATTGGAATGGGAAGGAGTTGGATATCACATCTCAAGCTATGGGAAGGGTCTCAGGTTTGGTATAAGCATTGAGATATCACATCTCATGCTATAGGAAGGGTCTCAGGATTGGAATGGGAAGAAGTTGGATATCACATCTCATGCTATAGGAAGGGTCTCAGGTTTGGTATAAGCATTGAGATATCACATCTCATGCTATAGGAAGGGTCTCAGGATTGGAATGGGAAGGAGTTGGATATCACATATCATGCTATAGGCAGGGTCTCAGGTTTGGAAAGGGAAGGAGATGGATATCACATTTCATGTTAGAGGTAGGATCTCAGGTTTGGTATTAGAGGCATTGAGATATCACATCTCATGCTATCAGAAGGGTCTCAGGAATGGAATGGGAAGGAGTTGGATATCACATCTCATGCTAAAGGGAGGGTCTCAGGTTTGGAAGGGGAAGGATTTGGAAATCACATCTCATATTATAGGAAGGATCTCAGGTTTGGTATTAGAAGCATTGAGATATCACATCTCATGCTATCGGAAGGATCTCAGGTTTGATATAAGAGGCATTGAGATATCACATCTCATGCTATCATAAGGGTCTCAGGATTGGAATGGGAAGGAGTTGGATATCACATCTCATGTTATAGGAAGGATCTCAGGTTTGGTATTGGAAGCATTGAGACATCACATCTCATGCTATAGGAAGGGTCTCAGGATTGGAATGGGAAGGAGTTGGATATCACATCTCATGCTATAGGAAGGGTCTCAGATTTGGTATAAGCATTGAGATATCACATCTCATGCTATAGCAACGGTCTCAGGATTGGAATGGGAAGGAGTTGTATATGACATCTCAGGCCATAGGAAGGGTCTCAGGTTTGATATAAGCATTGAGATATCACATCTCTGCTATCGGAAGGGTCTCAGGATTGGAATGGGAAGGAGTTGGATATCCCATCTGAGTTGGATATCCCATCTCATGTTATAGGAAGGGTCTCAGGTTTGGTATTAGAAGCATTGAGATATCACATCTCATGCTATAGGAAGGGTCTCAGGATTGGAATGGGGAGGACTTGGATGTCACATCTCATGCTATAGGGAGGGTCTCAAGTTTGATATTAGAAGCATTGAGATAACAAATGTCATGATATCGGAAGGGTCTCAGGATTGGAATGGGAAGGAGTTGGATATCACATCTCATGATAAAGGAAGGGTCTAAGGTTTGGAAGGGGAAGGATTTGGATATGACATCTCATGTTATAGGACGGGTCTCAGGTTTGGTATTAGAAGCATTGAGATATCAAGTCTCATGGTATAGGAAGGGTCTCAGAATTGGAATGGGAAGAAGTTGGATATCACATCTCAAGCTATAGGAAGGGTCTCAGGATTGGAATGGGAAGGAGTTTGATATCACATCTCATGCCATAGTATGGGTCTCAGATTTGGTAGAAGCATTGGGATATCACATCTCATGCTATCGGAATGGTATCAGTATTGGATTTGGAAGGAGTTGGATATCCCATCTCATGCTATAGGAAAGGTCTCAGGTTGGAATGGGATGGAGTTGGATATCACATTTCATGTTATAGGAAGGGTCTCAGGATTGGAATGGGAAGGACTTGGATATCATATCTCATGCTATAGGAAGGCACTCAGGTTTGGAAGGGGAAGGAGTTGGATATCACATTTCATGTTAGAGGAAGGATCTCAGGTTTGGTATTAGAGGCCTTGAGATATCACATCTCATGCTATAGAAAGGGTCTCAGGATTGGAATGGGAAGGAGTTGGATATCACATCTCAAGCTATAGGAAGGGTCTCAGGTTTGGTATAAGCATTGAGATATCACATCTCATGCTATAGGAAGGGTCTCAGGATTGGAATGGGAAGGAGTTGGATATCACATCTCATGTTATAGGAAAGATCTCAGGTTTGGTATTAGAAGCATTGAGACATCACATCTCATGTTATAGGAAGGGTCTCAGGATTGGAATGGGAAGAAGTTGGATATCACATCTCATGCTATAGGAAGGGTCTCAGGTTTGGAAGGGGAAGGAGTTGGATATCCAATCTCATGTTATAGGACTGGTCTCAGGTTTGGTATTAGAAGCATTGAGATATCACATCGCATGCTGTAGGAAGGTTCTCAGGTTTGGAATGGGGAGGAATTGGATATCACATCTCATGTCATAGGAAGGATCTCAGGTTTGGTATTAGAAGCATTGAGATATCACATCTCATGCTATAGGAATGGTCTCAGGGTTGGAATGGGAAGGAGTTGGATATTACATTCTTGCTATAGGAAGGGTCTCATGTTTGGAATGGGAAGGAGTTGGATATCACATATGCTATAGGAAGGGTCTCAGGTTTGGAACGGGAAGGAGTTGGATATCCGATCTCATGTTATAGGAAGGGTCTCAGGTTTGGTATAAGCAGTGAGATATCACATCTCTGCTATCAGAAGTGTCTCAAGATTGGAATGGGAAGGAGTTGGATATCCCATCTCATGTTATAGGACGGGTCTCAGGTTTGTTATTAGAATCATTGAGATATCATATTGCACGCTGCAGGAAGGGTCTAAGGATTGGAATGGGAAGGACTTGGATATCACATCTCATGCTATAGATAGGCTCTCAGATTTGGAAAGGGAAGGAGTTGGATATCACATTTCATGTTAGAGGAAGGATCTCAGGTTTGGTATTAGAGGCATTGAGATATCACATCTCATGCTATAGGAAGCGTCTCAGGATTGGAATGGGAAGGAGTTGGGTATCACATCTCATGCTATAGGAAGGGTCTCAGGATTGGTATAAGTATTGAGATATAACATCTCATGCTATAGGAAGGGTCTCAGGATTGGAATGGAAGGAGTTGGATATCACATCTCATGTTATAGGAAGGATCTCAGGTTTGGTATTAGAAGCATTGAGACATCACATCTCATGCTATAGGAAGGGTCTCAGGATTGGAATGGGAAGGAGTTGGATATCACATCTCATACTATAGGAAGGGTCTCAGGTTTGGTATAAGCATTGAGATATCACATCTCATGCTATAGGAAGGGTCTCAGGATTGGAATGGGAAGGAGTTGTATATGACATCTCATGCCGTAGGAAGGGTCTCAGGTTTCGTATAAGCATTGAGATATCACATCTCTGCTATCGGAAGGGTCTCAGGATTGGAATGGGAAGGAGTTGGATATCACATTTCATGCTATAGGAAGGGTCTCAGGATTGGTATAAGTATTGAGATATAACATCTCATGCTATAGGAAGGGTCTCAGGATTGGAATGGAAGGAGTTGGATATCACATTTCATGTTAGAGGAAGGATCTCAGGTTTGGTATTAGAGGCATTGAGATATCACATCTCATGCTATAGGAAGCGTCTCAGGATTGGAATGGGAAGGAGTTGGGTATCACATCTCATGCTATAGGAAGGGTCTCAGGATTGGTATAAGTATTGAGATATAACATCTCATGCTATAGGAAGGGTCTCAGGATTGGAATGGAAGGAGTTGGATATCACATCTCATGTTATAGGAAGGATCTCAGGTTTGGTATTAGAAGCATTGAGACATCACATCTCATGCTATAGGAAGGGTCTCAGGATTGGAATGGGAAGGAGTTGGATATCACATCTCATACTATAGGAAGGGTCTCAGGTTTGGTATAAGCATTGAGATATCACATCTCATGCTATAGGAAGGGTCTCAGGATTGGAATGGGAAGGAGTTGTATATGACATCTCATGCCGTAGGAAGGGTCTCAGGTTTCGTATAAGCATTGAGATATCACATCTCTGCTATCGGAAGGGTCTCAGGATTGGAATGGGAAGGAGTTGGATATCCCATCTCATGTTATAGGAAGAGTCTCAGGTTTGGTATTAGAAGCATTGGATATCACATATCATGCTATAGGAAGTGTCTCAGGATTGGAATGGGAAGGACTTGGATATCACATCTCATGCTATAGGAAGGGTCTCAGGTTTGGTATAAGCAGTGAGATATCACATCTCATACTATAGGAAGGGTCTCAGGATTGGAAAGGGAAGGAGTTGGATATCACATCTCATGTTATAGGAAGGATCTCAGGTTTGGTATAAGCATTGAGATATCACATCTCTGCTATCGGAAGGGTCTCAGGATTGGAATGGGAAGGAGTTGGATATTCCCATCTCATGTTATAGGAAGGGTCTCAGGTTTTGTATTAGAAGCATTGAGATATCACATCTCATGCTGTAGGAAGGGTCTCAGGATTGGAATTGGAAGGAGTTGGATATCACATCTCATGCTATAGGAAGGATCACAGGTTTGGTATTAGAAGCATTGAGATATCACATCTCATGCTATCAGAAGGGTCTCAGGATTGGAATGGGAAGGAGTTGGATATCACATCTCATGCTATAGGAAGGGTCTCAGGTTTGGAACGGGAAGGAGTTGGATATCCCATCTCATGTTATAGGACGGGTCTCAGGTTTGGTATTTGAAGCATTGAGATATCACATCGCATGCTGTAGGAAGGATCTCAGGTTTGGAATGGGAAGGAATTGGATATCACATCTCATGTCATAGGAAGTATCTCAGGTTTGGTATTAGAAGCATTGAGATATCACATCTCATGCTATTGGAATGGTCTCAGGATTGGAATGGGTAGGAGTTGGATATTACATTCTTGCTATAGGAAGGGTCTCATGTTTGGAATGGGAAGGAGTTGGATATCACATATGCTATAGGAAGGGTCTCAGGTTTGGAACGGGAAGGAGTTGGATATCACATCTCATGCTATAGGTAGGCTCTCAGGTTTGGTATAAGCATTGAGATATCACATCTCATGCTATAGGAAGGGTCTCAGGATTGGAATGGGAAGGATTTGGATATCACATCTCATGCTATAGGAAGGGTCTCAGGTTTGGTATAAGCATGGAGATATCACTTCTCATGCTATAGGAAGTGTCTCAGGATTGGAATGGGAAGGAGTTGGATATCACATCTCATGTTATAGGAAGGATCTCAGGTTTGGTATTAGAAGCATTGAGACATCACATCTCATGCTATAGGAAGGGTCTCAGGATTGGAATGGGAAGTAGTTGAATATCACATCTCATGCTAAAGGGAGGGTCTCAGGTTTGGAAGGGGAAGGATTTGGATATTACATCTCGTGTTATAGGAATGATCTCAGGTTTGGTATTAGAAGCATTCAGATATCACATCTCATGCTATCGGAAGGGTCTCATGTTTGGAATGGGAAGGAGTTGGATATCACATATGCTATAGGAAGGGTCTCAGGTTTGGAACGGGAAGGAGTTGGATATCCGATCTCATGTTATAGGAAGGGTCTCAGGTTTGGTATAAGCAGTGAGATATCACATCTCTGCTATCAGAAGTGTCTCAAGATTGGAATGGGAAGGAGTTGGATATCCCATCTCATGTTATAGGACGGGTCTCAGGTTTGTTATTAGAATCATTGAGATATCATATTGCACGCTGCAGGAAGGGTCTAAGGATTGGAATGGGAAGGACTTGGATATCACATCTCATGCTATAGATAGGCTCTCAGATTTGGAAAGGGAAGGAGTTGGATATCACATTTCATGTTAGAGGAAGGATCTCAGGTTTGGTATTAGAGGCATTGAGATATCACATCTCATGCTATAGGAAGCGTCTCAGGATTGGAATGGGAAGGAGTTGGGTATCACATCTCATGCTATAGGAAGGGTCTCAGGATTGGTATAAGTATTAGATATAACATCTCATGCTATAGGAAGGGTCTCAGGATTGGAATGGAAGGAGTTGGATATCACATCTCATGTTATAGGAAGGATCTCAGGTTTGGTATTAGAAGCATTGAGACATCACATCTCATGCTATAGGAAGGGTCTCAGGATTGGAATGGGAAGGAGTTGGATATCACATCTCATGCTATAGGAAGGGTCTCAGGTTTGGTATAAGCATTGAGATATCACATCTCATGCTATAGGAAGGGTCTCAGGATTGGAATGGGAAGGAGTTGTATATGACATCTCATGCCGTAGGAAGGGTCTCAGGTTTCGTATAAGCATTGAGATATCACATCTCTGCTATCGGAAGGGTCTCAGGATTGGAATGGGAAGGAGTTGGATATCCCATCTCATGTTATAGGAAGAGTCTCAGGTTTGGTATTAGAAGCATTGGATATCACATATCATGCTATAGGAAGTGTCTCAGGATTGGAATGGGAAGGACTTGGATATCATATCTCATGCTATAGGGAGGGTCTCAAGTTTGATATTAGAAGCATTGAGATATCACATCTCATGCTATAGGAAGGGTCTCAGGATTGGAATGGGAAGGAGTTGGATATCACATCTCATGCTATAGGAAGGGTCTCAGGTTTGGTATAAGCAGTGAGATATCACATCTCATACTATAGGAAGGGTCTCAGGATTGGAAAGGGAAGGAGTTGGATATCACATCTCATGTTATAGGAAGGATCTCAGGTTTGGTATAAGCATTGAGATATCACATCTCTGCTATCGGAAGGGTCTCAGGATTGGAATGGGAAGGAGTTGGATATTCCCATCTCATGTTATAGGAAGGGTCTCAGGTTTTGTATTAGAAGCATTGAGATATCACATCTCATGCTGTAGGAAGGGTCTCAGGATTGGAATTGGAAGGAGTTGGATATCACATCTCATGCTATAGGAAGGATCACAGGTTTGGTATTAGAAGCATTGAGATATCACATCTCATGCTATCAGAAGGGTCTCAGGATTGGAATGGGAAGGAGTTGGATATCACATCTCATGCTATAGAAAGGGTCTCAGGTTTGGAACGGGAAGGAGTTGGATATCATATCTCATGTTAAAGGAAGAGTCTCAGGTTTGGTATAAGCATTGAGATATCACATCTCTGCTATCGGAGGTGTCTCAGGATTGGGATGGGAAGGAGTTGGATATCACATCTCATGCTACAGGAAGGGTATCAGGTTTGGAACGGGAAGGAGTTGGATATCCCATCTCATGTTATAGGACGGGTCTCAGGTTTGGTATTTGAAGCATTGAGATATCACATCGCATGCTGTAGGAAGGATCTCAGGTTTGGAATGGGAAGGAATTGGATATCACATCTCATGTCATAGGAAGTATCTCAGGTTTGGTATTAGAAGCATTGAGATATCACATCTCATGCTATTGGAATGGTCTCAGGATTGGAATGGGTAGGAGTTGGATATTACATTCTTGCTATAGGAAGGGTCTCATGTTTGGAATGGGAAGGAGTTGGATATCACATATGCTATAGGAAGGGTCTCAGGTTTGGAACGGGAAGGAGTTGGATATCACATCTCATGCTATAGGTAGGCTCTCAGGTTTGGTATAAGCATTGAGATATCACATCTCATGCTATAGGAAGGGTCTCAGGATTGGAATGGGAAGGATTTGGATATCACATCTCATGCTATAGGAAGGGTCTCAGGTTTGGTATAAGCATGGAGATATCACTTCTCATGCTATAGGAAGTGTCTCAGGATTGGAATGGGAAGGAGTTGGATATCACATCTCATGTTATAGGAAGGGTCTCAGGTTTGGTATAAGCATTGAGATATCACATCTCATGCTATAGGAAGGGTCTCAGGATTGGAATGGGAAGAAGTTGGATATCACATCTCATGCTATAGGAAGGGTCTCAGGTTTGGTATAAGCATTGAGATATCACATCTCATGCTATAGGAAGGGTCTCAGGGTTCGAATGGGAAGGAGTTGTATATGACATCTCATGCCATAGGAAGGGTCTCAGGTTTGGTATAAGCATTGAGATATCACATCACATGCTATAAGAAGGGTCTCAGGATTGGAATGGGAAGGACTTGGATATCACATCTCATGCTATAGGCAGGGTCTCGGTTTGGAAAGGGAAGGAGATGGATATCACATTTCATGTTAGAGGTAGGATCTCAGGTTTGGTATTAGAGGCATTGAGATATCACATCTCATGCTATCAGAAGGGTCTCAGGATTGGAATGGGAAGGAGTTGGATATCACATCTCATGCTATAGGAAGGGTCTCAGGTTTGGTATAAGCATTGAGATATCACATCTCATGCTATAGGAAGGGTCTCAGGGTTGGAATGGGAAGGAGTTGTATATGACATCTCATGCCATAGGAAGGGTCTCAGGTTTGGTATAAGCATTGAGTTATCACATCTCATGCTATAGGAAGGGTTTCAGGTTTGGAATGGGAAGGAGTTGGATATCACATCTCATGTTATAGGAAGGGTCTCAGGTTTGGAATGGGAAGGAGTTGGATATGACATCTCTTGTTATAGGGAGGGTCTCAGGATTTGAATGGTAAGGAGTTGGATATCACATCTCATGCTATAGGAAGGGTCTCAGGTTGGAATGGGAAGGAGTTGGATATCACATCTCATGTTATAGGAAGGGTCTCAGGTTTGGAATGGGAAGGAGTTGGATATGACATCTCTTGTTATAGGGAGGGTCTCAGGATTTGAATGGTAAGGAGTTGGATATCACATTTCATGCTATAGGAAGGGTCTCAGGTTGGAATGGGAAGGAGTTGGATATCACATCTCATGTTATATACAGGAAGGGTCTCAGGATTGGAATGGGAAGGATTTGGATATCACATCTCTTGCTATAGGAAGGGTCTCAGGTTTTTTATTAGAAACATTGAGATATCAAATCTCATGCTATAGGAAGGGTTTTAGGATTGGAATGGGAAGTATTTGGATATCACATCTCATGCTAAAGGAAGGGTCTCAGGTTTGGAAGGGGAAGGATTTGGATATCACATCTCATCCAATAGGAAGGGTCTCAGGTTTGGAATGGGAAGGAATTGGATATCACATCTCATGTTATAGGAAGGGTCTCAGGTTTTTTATTAGAAACATTGAGATATCACATCTCATGTTATAGGACGGTTCCAAGGTTTGGTATTAGAAGCATTGAGATATCACATCTCATGGTATAGGAAGGGTCTCAGGGTTGGAATGGGAAGGAGTTGGATATCACATCTCATCCAATAGGAAGGGTCTCAGGTTTGGAATGGGAAGGAATTGGATATCACATCTCATGTTATAGGAAGGATCTCAGGTTTGGTATTACAAGCATTGAGATATCACATCTCATGCTATAGGAAGGGTCTCAGGATTGGAATGTGAAGGATTTGGATATCACATCTCATGCTAAAGGAAGGGTCTCAGGTTTGGTAGAAGCATTGAGAAATCACATCTCATGCTATAGGAAGGGTCTCAGGATTTGAATGGCAAGGAGTTGGATATCACATCTCATGCCATAGGAAGGGTCTCAGGTTTGGTATAAGCATTGAGATATCACATCTCTGCTATCGGAAGGTTCTCAGGATTGGATTGGGAAGGAGTTGGATATCCCTTCTCATGCTATAGGAAGTGTCTCAAGTTGGAATGGGAAGGAGTTGAATATCACATCTCATGTTATAGGAAGGGTCTCAGGATTGGAATGGGAAGGATTTGGATATCACATCTCTTGCTATAGGAAGGGTCTCAGGATTGGAATGGGAAGGATATGGATATCACATCTCATGCTATAGGAAGGGTCTCAGGTTTAGTATAAGCATGGAGATATCACTTCTCATGCTATAGGAAGGGTCTCAGGATTGGAATGGGAAGGTGTTGGATATCGCATCTCATGCTATAGGAAGGGTCTCAGATTTGGTATAAGCATTGAGATATCACATCTCATGCTATAGGAAGGGTCTCAGGATTGGAATGGGAAGAAGTTGGATATCACATCTCATGCTATAGGAAGGGTCTCAGGTTTGGTATAAGCATTGAGATATCACATCTCTGCTATCGGAAGGGTCTCAGGATTGGAATGGGAAGGAGTTGGATATCCCATCTCATGTTATAGGAAGGGTCTCAGGTTTGGTATTAGAAGCATTGAGATATCACATCTCATGCTATAGGAAGGGTCTCAGGATTGGAATGGGAAGGACTTGGATGTCAAATCTCATGCTATAGGGAGGGTCTCAAGTTTGATATTAGAAGCATTGAGATAACAAATCTCATGATATCGGAAGGGTCTCAGGATTGGAATGGGAAGGAGTTGGATATCACATCTCATGATAAAGGAAGGGTCTAAGGTTTGGAAGGGGAAGGATTTGGATATCACATCTCATGTTATAGGACGGGTCTCAGGTTTGGTATTAGAAGCATTGAGATATCAAGTCTCATGGTATAAGAAGGGTCTCAGAATTGGAATGGGAAGGAGTTGGATATCACATCTCAAGCTATAGGAAGCGTCTCAGGATTGGAATGGGAAGGAGTTTGATATCACATCTCATGCCATAGTATGGGTCTTAGGTTTGGTAGAAGCATTGGGATATCACATCTCATGCTATCGGAAGGGTATCAGTATTGGATTTGGAAGGAGTTGGATATCCCATCTCATGCTATAGGAAGGGTCTCAGGTTAGAATGGGAAGGAGTTGGATATCACATTTCATGTTATAGGAAGGGTCTCAGGATTGGAATGGGAAGGACTTGGATATCATATCTCATGCTATAGGAAGGCTCTCAGGTTTGGAAGGGGAAGGAGTTGGATATCACATTTCATGTTAGAGGAAGGATCTCAGGTTTGGTATTAGGGGCCTTGAGATATCACATCTCATGCTATAGGAAGGGTCTCAGGATTGGAATGGGAAGGAGTTGGATATCACATCTCAAGCTATAGGAAGGGTCTCAGGTTTGGTATAAGCATTGAGATATCACATCTCATGCTATAGGAAGGGTCTCAGGATTGGAATGGGAAGAAGTTGGATATCACATCTCATGCTATAGGAAGGGTCTCAGGTTTGGTATAAGCATTGAGATATCACATCTCATGCTATAGGAAGGGTCTCAGGGTTGGAATGGGAAGGAGTTGTATATGACATCTCATGCCATAGGAAGGGTCTCAGGTTTGGTATAAGCATTGAGTTATCACATCACATGCTATAGGAAGGGTCTCAGGATTGGAATGGGAAGGACTTGGATATCACATCTCATGCTATAGGCAGGGTCTCAGGATTGGAATGGGAAGGAGTTGGATATCACATCTCATGCTATGGGAAGGGTCTCAGGTTTGGTATAAGCATTGAAATATCACATCTCTGCTATCGGAAGGGTCTCAGGATTGGAATAGGAGGAGCTGGATATCACACCTCATGCTAAAGGAAGGGTCTCAGGTTTGGAAGGGGAAGGATTTGGATATCACATCTCATGTTATAGGACGGGTCTCAGGTTTGGTATTAGAAGCATTGTGATATCACATCTCATGCTATAGGAAGGGTCTCAGGATTGGAATGGGAAGAAGTTGGATATCACATCTCATGCTATAGGAAGGGTCTCAGGTTTGGTATAAGCATTGAGATATCACATCTCATGCTATAGGAAGGGTCTCAGGGTTGGAATGGGAAGGAGTTGTATATGACATCTCATGCCATAGGAAGGGTCTCAGGTTTGGTATAAGCATTGAGTTATCACATCTCATGCTATAGGAAGGGTTTCAGGTTTGGTAGAAGCATTGAGATATCACATCTCATGCTATAGGAAGAGTCTCAGGTTTGGGAAGGGAAGGATTTGGATTTCACATCTCATGTTATAGGATGGTTCTCATGTTTGGTTTTTGAAGCATTGAGATATCACAGCTCATGCTATCGGAAGGGTCTCAGGTTTGGAATGGGAAGGAGTTGGATATCACATCTCATGTTATAGGAAGGGTCTCAGGTTTGGAATGGGAAGGAGTTGGATATGACATCTCTTGTTATAGGGAGGGTCTCAGGATTTGAATGGTAAGGAGTTGGATATCACATCTCATGCTATAGGAAGGGTCTCAGGTTGGAATGGGAAGGAGTTGGATATCACATCTCATGTTATATACAGGAAGGGTCTCAGGATTGGAATGGGAAGGATTTGGATATCACATCTCTTGCTATAGGAAGGGTCTCAGGTTTTTTATTAGAAACATTGAGATATCAAATCTCATGCTATAGGAAGGGTTTTAGGATTGGAATGGGAAGTATTTGGATATCACATCTCATGCTAAAGGAAGGGTCTCAGGTTTGGAAGGGGAAGGATTTGGATATCACATCTCATCCAATAGGAAGGGTCTCAGGTTTGGAATGGGAAGGAATTGGATATCACATCTCATGTTATAGGAAGGGTCTCAGGTTTTTTATTAGAAACATTGAGATATCACATCTCATGTTATAGGACGGTTCCCAGGTTTGGTATTAGAAGCATTGAGATATCACATCTCATGCTATAGGAAGGGTCTCAGGATTGGAATGGGAAGGAGTTGGATATCACATCTCAAGCTATAGGAAGGGTCTCAGGTTTGGTATAAGCATTGAGATATCACATCTCATGCTATAGGAAGGGTCTCAGGATTGGAATGGGAAGAAGTTGGATATCACATCTCATGCTATAGGAAGGGTCTCAGGTTTGGTATAAGCATTGAGATATCACATCTCATGCTATAGGAAGGGTCTCAGGGTTGGAATGGGAAGGAGTTGTATATGACATCTCATGCCATAGGAAGGGTCTCAGGTTTGGTATAAGCATTGAGTTATCACATCACATGCTATACGAAGGGTCTCAGGATTGGAATGGGAAGGACTTGGATATCACATCTCATGCTATAGGCAGGGTCTCAGGATTGGAATGGGAAGGAGTTGGATATCACATCTCATGCTATGGGAAGGGTCTCAGGTTTGGTATAAGCATTGAAATATCACATCTCTGCTATCGGAAGGGTCTCAGGATTGGAATAGGAGGAGCTGGATATCACACCTCATGCTAAAGGAAGGGTCTCAGGTTTGGAAGGGGAAGGATTTGGATATCACATCTCATGTTATAGGACGGGTCTCAGGTTTGGTATTAGAAGCATTGTGATATCACATCTCATGCTATAGGAAGGGTCTCAGGATTGGAATGGGAAGAAGTTGGATATCACATCTCATGCTATAGGAAGGGTCTCAGGTTTGGTATAAGCATTGAGATATCACATCTCATGCTATAGGAAGGGTCTCAGGGTTGGAATGGGAAGGAGTTGTATATGACATCTCATGCCATAGGAAGGGTCTCAGGTTTGGTATAAGCATTGAGTTATCACATCTCATGCTATAGGAAGGGTTTCAGGTTTGGTAGAAGCATTGAGATATCACATCTCATGCTATAGGAAGAGTCTCAGGTTTGGGAAGGGAAGGATTTGGATTTCACATCTCATGTTATAGGATGGTTCTCATGTTTGGTTTTTGAAGCATTGAGATATCACAGCTCATGCTATCGGAAGGGTCTCAGGTTTGGAATGGGAAGGAGTTGGATATCACATCTCATGTTATAGGAAGGGTCTCAGGTTTGGAATGGGAAGGAGTTGGATATGACATCTCTTGTTATAGGGAGGGTCTCAGGATTTGAATGGTAAGGAGTTGGATATCACATCTCATGCTATAGGAAGGGTCTCAGGTTGGAATGGGAAGGAGTTGGATATCACATCTCATGTTATATACAGGAAGGGTCTCAGGATTGGAATGGGAAGGATTTGGATATCACATCTCTTGCTATAGGAAGGGTCTCAGGTTTTTTATTAGAAACATTGAGATATCAAATCTCATGCTATAGGAAGGGTTTTAGGATTGGAATGGGAAGTATTTGGATATCACATCTCATGCTAAAGGAAGGGTCTCAGGTTTGGAAGGGGAAGGATTTGGATATCACATCTCATCCAATAGGAAGGGTCTCAGGTTTGGAATGGGAAGGAATTGGATATCACATCTCATGCTATAGGAAGGGTCTCAGGTTTTTTATTAGAAACATTGAGATATCACATCTCATGTTATAGGACGGTTCCCAGGTTTGGTATTAGAAGCATTGAGATATCACATCTCATGGTATAGGAAGGGTCTCAGGGTTGGAATGGGAAGGAGTTGGATATCACATCTCATCCAATAGGAAGGGTCTCAGGTTTGGAATGGGAAGGAATTGGATATCACATCTCATGTTATAGGAAGGATCTCAGGTTTGGTATTAGAAGCATTGAGATATCACATCTCATGCTATAGGAAGGGTCTCAGGATTGGAATGTGAAGGATTTGGATATCACATCTCATGCTAAAGGAAGGGTCTCAGGTTTGGTAGAAGCATTGAGAAATCACATCTCATGCTATAGGAAGGGTCTCAGGATTTGAATGGCAAGGAGTTGGATATCACATCTCATGCCATAGGAAGGGTCTCAGGTTTGGTATAAGCATTGAGATATCACATCTCTACTATCGGAAGGTTCTCAGGATTGGATTGGGAAGGAGTTGGATATCCCTTCTCATGCTATAGGAAGTGTCTCAAGTTGGAATGGGAAGGAGTTGAATATCACATCTCATGTTATAGGAAGGGTCTCAGGATTGGAATGGGAAGGATTTGGATATCACATCTCTTGCTATAGGAAGGGTCTCAGGATTGGAATGGGAAGGATATGGATATCACATCTCATGTCATAGGAAGGATCTCAGGTTTGGTATTAGAAGCATTGATATATCACATCTCATGCTATAGGAATGGTCTCAGGATTGGAATGGGTAGGAGGTGGATATTACATTCTTGCTATAGGAAGGGTCTCATGTTTGGAATGGGAAGGAGTTGGATATCACATATGCTATAGGAAGTGTCTCAGGTTTGGAACGGGAAGGAGTTGGATATCACATCTCATGTTATAGGAAGGGTCTCAGGTTTGGTATAAGCATTGAGATATCACATCTCTGTTATCAGGAGTGGCTCAGGATTGGAATGGGAAGGAGTTGGATATCCCATCTCATGTTAAAGGACGGGTCTCTGGTTTGGTATTAGAATCATTGAGATATCACATCGCATGCTGTAGGAAGGGTCTAAGGATTGGAATGGGATGGACTTGGATATCACATCTCATGCTATAGGTAGGCTCTCAGGTTTGGTATAAGCATTGAGAAATCACATCTCATGCTATAGGAAGGGTCTCAGGATTGGAATGGGAAGGATTTGGATATCACATCTCATGCTATAGGAAGGGTCTCAGGTTTGGTATAAGCATGGAGATATCACTTCTCATGCTATAGGAAGGGTCTCAGGATTGGAATGGGAAGGTGTTGGATATCACATCTCATGCTATAGGAAGGGTCTCAGATTTGGTATAAGCATTGAGATATCACATCTCATGCTATAGGAAGGGTCTCAGGATTGGAATGGGAAGGAGTTGTATATGACATCTCAGGCCTTAGGAAGGGTCTCAGGTTTGGTATAAGCATTGAGATATCACATCTCTGCTATCGGAAGGGTCTCAGGATTGGAATGGGAAGGAGTTGGATATCCCATCTCATGTTATAGGAAGGGTCTCAGGTTTGGTATTAGAAGCATTGAGATATCACATCTCATGCTATAGGAAGGGTCTCAGGATTGGAATGGGAAGGACTTGGATGTCACATCTCATGCTATAGGGAGGGTCTCAAGTTTGATATTAGAAGCATTGAGATAACAAATCTCATGATATCGGAAGGGTCTCAGGATTGGAATGGGAAGGAGTTGGATATCACATCTCATGATAAAGGAAGGGTCTAAGGTTTGGAAGGGGAAGGATTTGGATATCACATCTCATGTTATAGGACGGGTCTCAGGTTTGGTATTAGAAGCATTGAGATATCAAGTCTCATGGTATAAGAAGGGTCTCAGAATTGGAATGGGAAGGAGTTGGATATCACATCTCAAGTTATAGGAAGCGTCTCAGGATTGGAATGGGAAGGAGTTTGATATCACATCTCATGCCATAGTATGGGTCTCAGGTTTGGTAGAAGCATTGGGATATCACATCTCATGCTATCGGAAGGGTATCAGTATTGGATTTGGAAGAAGTTGGATATCCCATCTCATGCTATAGGAAGGGTCTCAGGTTAGAATGGGAAGGAGTTGGATATCACATTTCATGTTATAGGAAGGGTCTCAGGATTGGAATGGGAAGGACTTGGATATCATATCTCATGCTATAGGAAGGCTCTCAGGTTTGGAAGGGGAAGGAGTTGGATATCACATTTCATGTTAGAGGAAGGATCTCAGGTTTGGTATTAGGGGCCTTGAGATATCACATCTCATGCTATAGGAAGGGTCTCAGGATTGAATGGGAAGGAGTTGGATATCACATCTCAAGCTATAGGAAGGGCCTCAGGTTTGGTATAAGCATTGAGATATCACATCTCATGCTATAGGAAGGGTCTCAGGATTGGAATGGGAAGAAGTTGGATATCACATCTCATGCTATAGGAAGGGTCTCAGGTTTGGTATAAGCATTGAGATATCACATCTCATGCTATAGGAAGGGTCTCAGGGTTGGAATGGGAAGGAGTTGTATATGACATCTCATGCCATAGGAAGGGTCTCAGGTTTGGTATAAGCATTGAGATATCACATCACATGCTATAGGAAGGGTCTCAGGATTGGAATGGGAAGGACTTGGATATCACATCTCATGCTATAGGCAGGGTCTCAGGTTTGGAAAGGGATGGAGATGGATATCACATTTCATGTTAGAGGTAGGATCTCAGGTTTGGTATTAGAGGCATTGAGATATCACATCTCATGCTATCAGAAGGGTCTCAGGATTGGAATGGGAAGGAGTTGGATATCACATTTCATGCTAAAGGGAGGGTCTCAGGTTTGGAAGGGGAAGGATTTGGAAATCACATCTCATATTATAGGAAGGATCTCAGGTTTGGTATTAGAAGCATTGAGATATCACATCTCATGCTATCGGAAGGATCTCAGGTTTGGTATAAGAGGCATTGAGATATCACATCTCATGCTATAGGAAGGGTCTCAGGATTGGAATGGGAAGGAGTTGGATATCACATCTCATGTTATAGGAAGGATCTCAGGTTTGGTATTAGAAGCATTGAGACATCACATCTCATGCTATAGGAAGGGTCTCAGGATTGGAATGGGAAGGAGTTGGATATCACATCTCATGCTATAGGAAGGGTCTCAGGTTTGGTATAAGCATTGAGATATCACATCTCATGCTATAGGAAGGGTCTCAGGATTGGAATGGGAAGGAGTTGGATATCACATCTCATGCTATAGGAAGGGTCTCAGGTTTGGTATAAGCATTGAGATATCACATCTTATGCTATAGGAAGGGTCTCAGGTTTGGTATAAGCATTGAGATATCACATCTCATGCTATAGGAAGGGTCTCAGGATTGGAATGGGAAGAAGTTGGATATCACATCTCATGCTATAGGAAGGGTCTCAGGTTTGGTATAAGCATTGAGATATCACATCTCATGCTATAGGAAGGGTCTCAGGGTTGGAATGGGAAGGAGTTGTATATGACATCTCATGCCATAGGAAGGGTCTCAGGTTTGGTATAAGCATTGAGATATCACATCACATGCTATAAGAAGGGTCTCAGGATTGGAATGGGAAGGACTTGGATATCACATCTCATGCTATAGGCAGGGTCTCGGTTTGGAAAGGGAAGGAGATGGATATCACATTTCATGTTAGAGGTAGGATCTCAGGTTTGGTATTAGAGGCATTGAGATATCACATCTCATGCTATCAGAAGGGTCTCAGGATTGGAATGGGAAGGAGTTGGATATCACATTTCATGCTAAAGGGAGAGTCTCAGGTTTGGAAGGGGAAGGATTTGGAAATCACATCATATTATAGGAAGGATCTCAGGTTTGGTATTAGAAGCATTAAGATATCACATCTCATGCTATCGGAAGGATCTCAGGTTTGGTATAAGAGGCATTGAGATATCACATCTCATGCTATCATAAGGGTCTCAGGATTGGAATGGGAAGGAGTTGGATATCACATCTCATGTTATAGGAAGGATCTCAGGTTTGGTATTAGAAGCATTGAGACATCACATCTCATGCTATAGGAAGGTTCTCAGGATTGAAATGGGAAGGAGTTGGATATCACATCTCATGCTATAGGAAGGGTCTCAGGTTTGGTATAAGCATTGAGATATCACATCTCATGCTATAGGAAGGGTCTCAGGATTGGAATGGGAAGGATTTGGATATCACATCTTATGCTATAGGAAGGGTCTCAGGTTTGGTATAAGCATTGAGATATCACATCTCATGCTATAGGAAGGGTCTCAGGATTGGAATGGGAAGGAGTTGTATATGACATCTCAGGCCATAGGAAGTGTCTCAGATTTGGTATAAGCATTGAGATATCACATCTCATGATATCGGAAGGGTCTCAGGATTGGAATGGGAAGGACTTGGATATCATATCTCATGCTATAGGAAGGGTCTCAGGATTGGAATGGGAAGGAGTTGGATATCACATCTCAAGCTATGGGAAGGGTCTCAGGTTTGGTATAAGCATTGAGATATCACATCTCATGCTATAGGAAGGGTCTCAGGATTGGAATGGGAAGAAGTTGGATATCACATCTCATGCTATAGGAAGGGTCTCAGGTTTGGTATAAGCATTGAGATATCACATCTCATGCTATAGGAAGGGTCTCAGGATTGGAATGGGAAGGAGTTGTATATGCCATCTCATGCCATAGGAAGGGTCTCAGGTTTGGTATAAGCATTGAGATATCACATCACATGCTATAGGAAGGGTCTCAGGATTGGAATGGGAAGGACTTGGATATCACATATCATGCTATAGGCAGGGTCTCAGGTTTGGAAAGGGAAGGAGATGGATATCACATTTCATGTTAGAGGTAGGATCTCAGGTTTGGTATTAGAGGCATTGAGATATCACATCTCATGCTATCAGAAGGGTCTCAGGAATGGAATGGGAAGGAGTTGGATATCACATCTCATGCTAAAGGGAGGGTCTCAGGTTTGGAAGGGGAAGGATTTGGAAATCACATCTCATATTATAGGAAGGATCTCAGGTTTGGTATTAGAAGCATTGAGATATCACATCTCATGCTATCGGAAGGATCTCAGGTTTGATATAAGAGGCATTGAGATATCACATCTCATGCTATCATAAGGGTCTCAGGATTGGAATGGGAAGGAGTTGGATATCACATCTCATGTTATAGGAAGGATCTCAGGTTTGGTATTGGAAGCATTGAGACATCACATCTCATGCTATAGGAAGGGTCTCAGGATTGGAATGGGAAGGAGTTGGATATCACATCTCATGCTATAGGAAGGGTCTCAGATTTGGTATAAGCATTGAGATATCACATCTCATGCTATAGCAACGGTCTCAGGATTGGAATGGGAAGGAGTTGTATATGACATCTCAGGCCATAGGAAGGGTCTCAGGTTTGATATAAGCATTGAGATATCACATCTCTGCTATCGGAAGGGTCTCAGGATTGGAATGGGAAGGAGTTGGATATCCCATCTGAGTTGGATATCCCATCTCATGTTATAGGAAGGGTCTCAGGTTTGGTATTAGAAGCATTGAGATATCACATCTCATGCTATAGGAAGGGTCTCAGGATTGGAATGGGGAGGACTTGGATGTCACATCTCATGCTATAGGGAGGGTCTCAAGTTTGATATTAGAAGCATTGAGATAACAAATGTCATGATATCGGAAGGGTCTCAGGATTGGAATGGGAAGGAGTTGGATATCACATCTCATGATAAAGGAAGGGTCTAAGGTTTGGAAGGGGAAGGATTTGGATATGACATCTCATGTTATAGGACGGGTCTCAGGTTTGGTATTAGAAGCATTGAGATATCAAGTCTCATGGTATAGGAAGGGTCTCAGAATTGGAATGGGAAGAAGTTGGATATCACATCTCAAGCTATAGGAAGGGTCTCAGGATTGGAATGGGAAGGAGTTTGATATCACATCTCATGCCATAGTATGGGTCTCAGATTTGGTAGAAGCATTGGGATATCACATCTCATGCTATCGGAATGGTATCAGTATTGGATTTGGAAGGAGTTGGATATCCCATCTCATGCTATAGGAAAGGTCTCAGGTTGGAATGGGATGGAGTTGGATATCACATTTCATGTTATAGGAAGGGTCTCAGGATTGGAATGGGAAGGACTTGGATATCATATCTCATGCTATAGGAAGGCACTCAGGTTTGGAAGGGGAAGGAGTTGGATATCACATTTCATGTTAGAGGAAGGATCTCAGGTTTGGTATTAGAGGCCTTGAGATATCACATCTCATGCTATAGAAAGGGTCTCAGGATTGGAATGGGAAGGAGTTGGATATCACATCTCAAGCTATAGGAAGGGTCTCAGGTTTGGTATAAGCATTGAGATATCACATCTCATGCTATAGGAAGGGTCTCAGGATTGGAATGGGAAGGAGTTGGATATCACATCTCATGTTATAGGAAAGATCTCAGGTTTGGTATTAGAAGCATTGAGACATCACATCTCATGTTATAGGAAGGGTCTCAGGATTGGAATGGGAAGAAGTTGGATATCACATCTCATGCTATAGGAAGGGTCTCAGGTTTGGAAGGGGAAGGAGTTGGATATCCAATCTCATGTTATAGGACTGGTCTCAGGTTTGGTATTAGAAGCATTGAGATATCACATCGCATGCTGTAGGAAGGTTCTCAGGTTTGGAATGGGGAGGAATTGGATATCACATCTCATGTCATAGGAAGGATCTCAGGTTTGGTATTAGAAGCATTGAGATATCACATCTCATGCTATAGGAATGGTCTCAGGGTTGGAATGGGAAGGAGTTGGATATTACATTCTTGCTATAGGAAGGGTCTCATGTTTGGAATGGGAAGGAGTTGGATATCACATATGCTATAGGAAGGGTCTCAGGTTTGGAACGGGAAGGAGTTGGATATCCGATCTCATGTTATAGGAAGGGTCTCAGGTTTGGTATAAGCAGTGAGATATCACATCTCTGCTATCAGAAGTGTCTCAAGATTGGAATGGGAAGGAGTTGGATATCCCATCTCATGTTATAGGACGGGTCTCAGGTTTGTTATTAGAATCATTGAGATATCATATTGCACGCTGCAGGAAGGGTCTAAGGATTGGAATGGGAAGGACTTGGATATCACATCTCATGCTATAGATAGGCTCTCAGATTTGGAAAGGGAAGGAGTTGGATATCACATTTCATGTTAGAGGAAGGATCTCAGGTTTGGTATTAGAGGCATTGAGATATCACATCTCATGCTATAGGAAGCGTCTCAGGATTGGAATGGGAAGGAGTTGGGTATCACATCTCATGCTATAGGAAGGGTCTCAGGATTGGTATAAGTATTGAGATATAACATCTCATGCTATAGGAAGGGTCTCAGGATTGGAATGGAAGGAGTTGGATATCACATCTCATGTTATAGGAAGGATCTCAGGTTTGGTATTAGAAGCATTGAGACATCACATCTCATGCTATAGGAAGGGTCTCAGGATTGGAATGGGAAGGAGTTGGATATCACATCTCATACTATAGGAAGGGTCTCAGGTTTGGTATAAGCATTGAGATATCACATCTCATGCTATAGGAAGGGTCTCAGGATTGGAATGGGAAGGAGTTGTATATGACATCTCATGCCGTAGGAAGGGTCTCAGGTTTCGTATAAGCATTGAGATATCACATCTCTGCTATCGGAAGGGTCTCAGGATTGGAATGGGAAGGAGTTGGATATCCCATCTCATGTTATAGGAAGAGTCTCAGGTTTGGTATTAGAAGCATTGGATATCACATATCATGCTATAGGAAGTGTCTCAGGATTGGAATGGGAAGGACTTGGATATCACATCTCATGCTATAGGAAGGGTCTCAGGTTTGGTATAAGCAGTGAGATATCACATCTCATACTATAGGAAGGGTCTCAGGATTGGAAAGGGAAGGAGTTGGATATCACATCTCATGTTATAGGAAGGATCTCAGGTTTGGTATAAGCATTGAGATATCACATCTCTGCTATCGGAAGGGTCTCAGGATTGGAATGGGAAGGAGTTGGATATTCCCATCTCATGTTATAGGAAGGGTCTCAGGTTTTGTATTAGAAGCATTGAGATATCACATCTCATGCTGTAGGAAGGGTCTCAGGATTGGAATTGGAAGGAGTTGGATATCACATCTCATGCTATAGGAAGGATCACAGGTTTGGTATTAGAAGCATTGAGATATCACATCTCATGCTATCAGAAGGGTCTCAGGATTGGAATGGGAAGGAGTTGGATATCACATCTCATGCTATAGGAAGGGTCTCAGGTTTGGAACGGGAAGGAGTTGGATATCCCATCTCATGTTATAGGACGGGTCTCAGGTTTGGTATTTGAAGCATTGAGATATCACATCGCATGCTGTAGGAAGGATCTCAGGTTTGGAATGGGAAGGAATTGGATATCACATCTCATGTCATAGGAAGTATCTCAGGTTTGGTATTAGAAGCATTGAGATATCACATCTCATGCTATTGGAATGGTCTCAGGATTGGAATGGGTAGGAGTTGGATATTACATTCTTGCTATAGGAAGGGTCTCATGTTTGGAATGGGAAGGAGTTGGATATCACATATGCTATAGGAAGGGTCTCAGGTTTGGAACGGGAAGGAGTTGGATATCACATCTCATGCTATAGGTAGGCTCTCAGGTTTGGTATAAGCATTGAGATATCACATCTCATGCTATAGGAAGGGTCTCAGGATTGGAATGGGAAGGATTTGGATATCACATCTCATGCTATAGGAAGGGTCTCAGGTTTGGTATAAGCATGGAGATATCACTTCTCATGCTATAGGAAGTGTCTCAGGATTGGAATGGGAAGGAGTTGGATATCACATCTCATGTTATAGGAAGGATCTCAGGTTTGGTATTAGAAGCATTGAGACATCACATCTCATGCTATAGGAAGGGTCTCAGGATTGGAATGGGAAGTAGTTGAATATCACATCTCATGCTAAAGGGAGGGTCTCAGGTTTGGAAGGGGAAGGATTTGGATATTACATCTCGTGTTATAGGAATGATCTCAGGTTTGGTATTAGAAGCATTCAGATATCACATCTCATGCTATCGGAAGGGTCTCATGTTTGGAATGGGAAGGAGTTGGATATCACATATGCTATAGGAAGGGTCTCAGGTTTGGAACGGGAAGGAGTTGGATATCCGATCTCATGTTATAGGAAGGGTCTCAGGTTTGGTATAAGCAGTGAGATATCACATCTCTGCTATCAGAAGTGTCTCAAGATTGGAATGGGAAGGAGTTGGATATCCCATCTCATGTTATAGGACGGGTCTCAGGTTTGTTATTAGAATCATTGAGATATCATATTGCACGCTGCAGGAAGGGTCTAAGGATTGGAATGGGAAGGACTTGGATATCACATCTCATGCTATAGATAGGCTCTCAGATTTGGAAAGGGAAGGAGTTGGATATCACATTTCATGTTAGAGGAAGGATCTCAGGTTTGGTATTAGAGGCATTGAGATATCACATCTCATGCTATAGGAAGCGTCTCAGGATTGGAATGGGAAGGAGTTGGGTATCACATCTCATGCTATAGGAAGGGTCTCAGGATTGGTATAAGTATTAGATATAACATCTCATGCTATAGGAAGGGTCTCAGGATTGGAATGGAAGGAGTTGGATATCACATCTCATGTTATAGGAAGGATCTCAGGTTTGGTATTAGAAGCATTGAGACATCACATCTCATGCTATAGGAAGGGTCTCAGGATTGGAATGGGAAGGAGTTGGATATCACATCTCATGCTATAGGAAGGGTCTCAGGTTTGGTATAAGCATTGAGATATCACATCTCATGCTATAGGAAGGGTCTCAGGATTGGAATGGGAAGGAGTTGTATATGACATCTCATGCCGTAGGAAGGGTCTCAGGTTTCGTATAAGCATTGAGATATCACATCTCTGCTATCGGAAGGGTCTCAGGATTGGAATGGGAAGGAGTTGGATATCCCATCTCATGTTATAGGAAGAGTCTCAGGTTTGGTATTAGAAGCATTGGATATCACATATCATGCTATAGGAAGTGTCTCAGGATTGGAATGGGAAGGACTTGGATATCATATCTCATGCTATAGGGAGGGTCTCAAGTTTGATATTAGAAGCATTGAGATATCACATCTCATGCTATAGGAAGGGTCTCAGGATTGGAATGGGAAGGAGTTGGATATCACATCTCATGCTATAGGAAGGGTCTCAGGTTTGGTATAAGCAGTGAGATATCACATCTCATACTATAGGAAGGGTCTCAGGATTGGAAAGGGAAGGAGTTGGATATCACATCTCATGTTATAGGAAGGATCTCAGGTTTGGTATAAGCATTGAGATATCACATCTCTGCTATCGGAAGGGTCTCAGGATTGGAATGGGAAGGAGTTGGATATTCCCATCTCATGTTATAGGAAGGGTCTCAGGTTTTGTATTAGAAGCATTGAGATATCACATCTCATGCTGTAGGAAGGGTCTCAGGATTGGAATTGGAAGGAGTTGGATATCACATCTCATGCTATAGGAAGGATCACAGGTTTGGTATTAGAAGCATTGAGATATCACATCTCATGCTATCAGAAGGGTCTCAGGATTGGAATGGGAAGGAGTTGGATATCACATCTCATGCTATAGAAAGGGTCTCAGGTTTGGAACGGGAAGGAGTTGGATATCATATCTCATGTTAAAGGAAGAGTCTCAGGTTTGGTATAAGCATTGAGATATCACATCTCTGCTATCGGAGGTGTCTCAGGATTGGGATGGGAAGGAGTTGGATATCACATCTCATGCTACAGGAAGGGTATCAGGTTTGGAACGGGAAGGAGTTGGATATCCCATCTCATGTTATAGGACGGGTCTCAGGTTTGGTATTTGAAGCATTGAGATATCACATCGCATGCTGTAGGAAGGATCTCAGGTTTGGAATGGGAAGGAATTGGATATCACATCTCATGTCATAGGAAGTATCTCAGGTTTGGTATTAGAAGCATTGAGATATCACATCTCATGCTATTGGAATGGTCTCAGGATTGGAATGGGTAGGAGTTGGATATTACATTCTTGCTATAGGAAGGGTCTCATGTTTGGAATGGGAAGGAGTTGGATATCACATATGCTATAGGAAGGGTCTCAGGTTTGGAACGGGAAGGAGTTGGATATCACATCTCATGCTATAGGTAGGCTCTCAGGTTTGGTATAAGCATTGAGATATCACATCTCATGCTATAGGAAGGGTCTCAGGATTGGAATGGGAAGGATTTGGATATCACATCTCATGCTATAGGAAGGGTCTCAGGTTTGGTATAAGCATGGAGATATCACTTCTCATGCTATAGGAAGTGTCTCAGGATTGGAATGGGAAGGAGTTGGATATCACATCTCATGTTATAGGAAGGATCTCAGGTTTGGTATTAGAAGCATTGAGACATCACATCTCATGCTATAGGAAGGGTCTCAGGATTGGAATGGAAAGTAGTTGAATATCACATCTCATGCTAAAGGGAGGGTCTCAGGTTTGGAAGGGGAAGGATTTGGATATTACATCTCGTGTTATAGGAATGATCTCAGGTTTGGTATTAGAAGCATTCAGACATCACATCTCATGCTATCGGAAGGATCTCAGGTTTGGTATTAGAAGCATTGAGATATCAAATCTCATGCTATAGGAAGGGTCGCAGGATTGGAATGGGAAGGAGTTCGATATCACATCTCATGCTATGGGAAGGGTCTCAGGATTGGAATGGGAAGGAGTTTTATATGACATCTCATGCCATAGGAAGGATCTCAGGTTTGGTATTAGAAGCATTGAGACATAACATCTCATGTTATAGGAAGGGTCTCAGGATTGGAATAGGAAGGAGTTGGATATCACATCTCATGCTATAGGAAGGGTCTCAGGTTTGGAATGGGAAGGAGTTGTATATGACATCTCATGCCACAGGAAGGGTCTCAGGTTTGGTATAAGCATTGAGATATCACATCTCTGCTATCGGAAGGGTCTCAGGATTGGAATGGGAAGGAGTTGGATATCCCATCTTACGTTATAGGAAGGGTCTCAGGTTTGGTATTAGAAGCATTGAGATATCACATCTCATGCTATAGGAAGGGTCTCAGGATTGGAATGGGAAGGAGTTGTATATGACATCTCATGCCACAGGAAGGGTCTCAGGTTTGGTATAAGCATTGAGATATCACATCTCTGCTATCGGAAGGGTCTCAGGATTGGAATGGGAAGGAGTTGGATATCCCATCTTACGTTATAGGAAGGGTCTCAGGTTTGGTATTAGAAGCATTGAGATATCACATCTCATGCTATAGGAAGGGTCTCAGGATTGGAATGGGAAGGACTTGGATATCACATCTCATTCTATAGGGAGGGTCTCACGTTTGGAAAGGGAAGGAGTTGGATATCACATTTCATGTTAGATGTAGGATCTCAGGTTTGGTATTAGAGGCATTGAGATATCACATCTCATGCTATCAGAAGGGTCTCAGGATTGGAATGGGAAGGAGTTGGATATAACATCTCATGCTAAAAGGAGGGTCTCAGGAATGGAAGGGGAAGGATTTGGATATTACATCTCATGTTATAGGAAGGATCTTAGGTTTGGTATTAGAAGCATTGAGATATCACATCTCATGCTATCGGAAGGATCTCAGGTTTGGTATTAGAGGCATTGAGATATCACATCTCATGCTAAAGGGAGGGTCTCAGATTTGGAAGGGGAAGGATTTGGATATCACATCTCTTGTTATAGGAAGGTTCACAGGTTTGGTATTAGAAGCATTGAGATATCACATCTCATGCTATGGGAAGGGTCTCAGGATTGGAATGGGAAGGAGTTGGATATTGCATCTCATGCTATAGGAAGGGTCTCAGGTTTGGAACGGGAAGGAGTTAGATATCACATCTCATGTTATATTAAGAGTCTCAGGTTTGGTATAAGCATTGAGATTTCACATCTCTGCTATCGGAGGTGTCTCAGGATTGGGATGGGAAGGAATTGGATATCACATCTCATGCTATAGGAAGGGTATCAGGTTTGGAACGGGAAGGAGTTGGATTTCACATCTCATGTTATAGGATGGTTCTCATGTTTGGTTTTAGAAGCATTGAGATATCACATCTCATGCTATGGGAAGGGTCTCAGGTTTGGAATGGGAAGGAGTTGGATATCACATCTCATGCTAAAGGAAAGGTCTCAGGTCTGGAAGGGGAAGGATTTGGATCTCACATCTCATGTTTTAGGACGGGTCTCAGGTTTGGTATTAGAAGCATTGAAATATCACATCTCATGGTATAGGAAGGGTCCCAGGATTGGAATGGGAAGGAGTTGGATATCACATTGAATGGGAAGGAGTTTGATATCACATCTCAAGCTATAGGAAGGGCCTCAGGTTTGGAAAGGGAATGATTTGGATTTCACATCTCATGTTATAGGATGGTTCTCATGTTTGGTTTTAGAAGCATTGAAATATCACATCTCATGCTATCGGAAGGGTCTCAGGTTTGGAATGGGAAGGAGTTTGATATCACATCTCATGTTAGAGGTAGGATCTCAGGTTTGCTATTAGAGGCATTGAGATATGACATCTCATGCCATCAGAAGGGTCTCAGGATTGGAATGGGAAGGAGTTGGATATCACATCTCATGCTAAAGGGAGGGTCTAAGGTTTGGAAGGGGAAGGATTTGGACATCACATCTCATGTTATTGGAAGGATCTGAGGTTTGGTATTAGAAGCATTGAGATATCACATCTCATGCTATAGGAAGGGTCTCAGGAATGGAATGGGAAGGACTTGGATATCACATCTCATGATAAAGGAAGGGTCTAAGGTTTGGAAGGGGAAGGATTTGGATATCACATCTCATGTTATTGGACCGGTCTCAGGTTTGGTATTAGAAGCATTGAGATATCAAGTCTCATGGTATAGGACGGGAGTTTGATATCACATCTCATGCCATGGTATGGGTCTCAGGTTTTGTAGAAGCATTGGGATATCACATCTCATGCTATCGGAAGGGTATCAGGATTGGATTTGGAAGGAGTTGGATATCCCATCTCATGCTATAGGAAGGGTCTCAGGTTGGAATAGAAGGAGTTGGATATCACATCTCATGTTATAGGAAGGGTCTCAGGATTGGAATGGGAAGGACTTGGATATCACATCTCATGTTATAGGAAGGATCTCAGGTTTTGTATTAGAAGCATTGAGATATCACATCTCATGCTATAGGAAGGGTCTCAGGATTGGAATGTGAAGGATTTGGATATCACATCTCATGCTAAAGGAAGGGTCTCAGGTTTGGTATAAGCATTGAGATATCACATCTCTGCTATCGGAAGGGTCTAAGGATTGGATTGGGAAGGAATTGGATATCCCTTCTCATGCTATAGGAAGGGTCTCAGGTTGGAATGGGTAGGAGTTGGATATCACATCTCATGTTATAGGAAGGGTCTCAAGATTGAAATGGGAAGGATTTGGATATCACATCTCTTGCTATAGGAAGGGTCTCAGGTTTTCTATTAGAAACATTGTGATATGACATCTCATGCTATAGGAAGGGTTTCAGTATTGGAATGGGAAGGATTTGGATATCACATCTCATGCTAAAGGAAGGGTCTCAGGTTTGGAAGGGGAAGGATTTGGATATCATATCTCATGTTATAGGACGTATCTCATGTTATAGGACGGGTCCCAGGTTTGGTATTAGAAGCATTGAGATATCACATCTCATGGTATAGGAAGGGTCTCACGATTGGAATGGGAAGGAGTTGGATCTCCCTTCTCATGCTACAGGAAGGGTCTCAGGTTGGAATGGGAAGGAGTTGGATATCACATCTCGTTATAGGAAGGGTCTCAGGATTGGAATGGGAAGGAATTGGATATCACATCTCTTGCTATAGGAAGGGTCTCAGGTTTGGAAGGGGAAGGATTTGGATATCATATCTCATGTTATAGGACCGGTCCCAGGGCTGGTATTAGAAGCATTGAGATATCACATCTCATGCTATAGGAGGAGTCTCAGGATTGGAATGGGAAGGAGTTGGATATCACGTCTCATGTTATAGGAAGGGTCTCAGGATTGGAATGGGAAGGAGTTGAATATCACATCTCATGCTAAAGGAAGGGTATCAGGTTTGATAGAAGCATTCAGATATCACATCTCATGCTATAGGAAGGAACTCAGGATTGGAATGGGAAGGAGTTGGATATCACATCTAATGCCATAGGAAGGGTCATCAGGTTTGGTATAAGCATTGAGATATCACATCTCTGCTATCGGAAGGGTCTAAGGATTGGATTGGGAAGGAGTTGGATATCACGTCTCATGTTATAGGAAGGGTCTCAGGTTGGAATAGAAGGAGTTGGATATCACATCTCATGTTATAGGAAGGGTCTCAGGATTGGAATGGGAAGGACTTGGATATCACATCTCATGTTATAGGAAGGATCTCAGGTTTTGTATTAGAAGCATTGAGATATCACATCTCATGCTATAGGAAGGGTCTCAGGATTGGAATGTGAAGGATTTGGATATCACATCTCATGCTAAAGGAAGGGTCTCAGGTTTGGTATAAGCATTGAGATATCACATCTCTGCTATCGGAAGGGTCTAAGGATTGGATTGGGAAGGAATTGGATATCCCTTCTCATGCTATAGGAAGGGTCTCAGGTTGGAATGGGTAGGAGTTGGATATCACATCTCATGTTATAGGAAGGGTCTCAAGATTGAAATGGGAAGGATTTGGATATCACATCTCATGTTATAGGAAGGGTCTCAGGTTTTCTATTAGAAACATTGAGATATGACATCTCATGCTATAGGAAGGGTTTCAGTATTGGAATGGGAAGGATTTGGATATCACATCTCATGCTAAAGGAAGGGTCTCAGGTTTGGAAGGGGAAGGATTTGGATATCATATCTCATGTTATAGAACGTATCTCATGTTATAGGACGGGTCCCAGGTTTGGTATTAGAAGCATTGAGATATCACATCTCAAGCTATAGGAAGGGTCTCATGATTGGAATGGGAAGGAGTTGGATATCACATCTCATGCTATAGGAGGAGTCTCAGGATTGGAATGGGAAGGAGTTGGATATCACGTCTCATGTTATAGGAAGGGTCTCAGGATTGGAATGGGAAGGAGTTGGATATCACATTTCATGTTATAGGAAGGGTCTCAGGATTGGAATGGGAAGGACTTGGATATCATATCTCATGCTATAGGAAGGCTCTCAGGTTTGGAAGGGGAAGGAGTTGGATATCACATTTCATGTTAGAGGAAGGATCTCAGGTTTGGTATTAGGGGCCTTGAGATATCACATCTCATGCTATAGGAAGGGTCTCAGGATTGGAATGGGAAGGAGTTGGATATCACATCTCAAGCTATAGGAAGGGTCTCAGGTTTGGTATAAGCATTGAGATATCACATCTCATGCTATAGGAAGGGTCTCAGGATTGGAATGGGAAGAAGTTGGATATCACATCTCATGCTATAGGAAGGGTCTCAGGTTTGGTATAAGCATTGAGATATCACATCTCATGCTATAGGAAGGGTCTCAGGGTTGGAATGGGAAGGAGTTGTATATGACATCTCATGCCATAGGAAGGGTCTCAGGTTTGGTATAAGCATTGAGTTATCACATCACATGCTATAGGAAGGGTCTCAGGATTGGAATGGGAAGGACTTGGATATCACATCTCATGCTATAGGCAGGGTCTCAGGATTGGAATGGGAAGGAGTTGGATATCACATCTCATGCTATGGGAAGGGTCTCAGGTTTGGTATAAGCATTGAAATATCACATCTCTGCTATCGGAAGGGTCTCAGGATTGGAATAGGAGGAGCTGGATATCACACCTCATGCTAAAGGAAGGGTCTCAGGTTTGGAAGGGGAAGGATTTGGATATCACATCTCATGTTATAGGACGGGTCTCAGGTTTGGTATTAGAAGCATTGTGATATCACATCTCATGCTATAGGAAGGGTCTCAGGATTGGAATGGGAAGAAGTTGGATATCACATCTCATGCTATAGGAAGGGTCTCAGGTTTGGTATAAGCATTGAGATATCACATCTCATGCTATAGGAAGGGTCTCAGGGTTGGAATGGGAAGGAGTTGTATATGACATCTCATGCCATAGGAAGGGTCTCAGGTTTGGTATAAGCATTGAGTTATCACATCTCATGCTATAGGAAGGGTTTCAGGTTTGGTAGAAGCATTGAGATATCACATCTCATGCTATAGGAAGAGTCTCAGGTTTGGGAAGGGAAGGATTTGGATTTCACATCTCATGTTATAGGATGGTTCTCATGTTTGGTTTTTGAAGCATTGAGATATCACAGCTCATGCTATCGGAAGGGTCTCAGGTTTGGAATGGGAAGGAGTTGGATATCACATCTCATGTTATAGGAAGGGTCTCAGGTTTGGAATGGGAAGGAGTTGGATATGACATCTCTTGTTATAGGGAGGGTCTCAGGATTTGAATGGTAAGGAGTTGGATATCACATCTCATGCTATAGGAAGGGTCTCAGGTTGGAATGGGAAGGAGTTGGATATCACATCTCATGTTATATACAGGAAGGGTCTCAGGATTGGAATGGGAAGGATTTGGATATCACATCTCTTGCTATAGGAAGGGTCTCAGGTTTTTTATTAGAAACATTGAGATATAAAATCTCATGCTATAGGAAGGGTTTTAGGATTGGAATGGGAAGTATTTGGATATCACATCTCATGCTAAAGGAAGGGTCTCAGGTTTGGAAGGGGAAGGATTTGGATATCACATCTCATCCAATAGGAAGGGTCTCAGGTTTGGAATGGGAAGGAATTGGATATCACATCTCATGTTATAGGAAGGGTCTCAGGTTTGGTATTAGAAGCATTGAGATATCACATCTCATGTTATAGGAAGGGTCTCAGGATTGGAATGGGAAGGAGTTGGATATCACATCTCAAGCTATAGGAAGGGTCTCAGGTTTGGTATAAGCATTGAGATATCACATCTCATGCTATAGGAAGGGTCTCAGGATTGGAATGGGAAGAAGTTGGATATCACATCTCATGCTATAGGAAGGGTCTCAGGTTTGGTATAAGCATTGAGATATCACATCTCATGCTATAGGAAGGGTCTCAGGGTTGGAATGGGAAGGAGTTGTATATGACATCTCATGCCATAGGAAGGGTCTCAGGTTTGGTATAAGCATTGAGTTATCACATCACATGCTATAGGAAGGGTCTCAGGATTGGAATGGGAAGGACTTGGATATCACATCTCATGCTATAGGCAGGGTCTCAGGATTGGAATGGGAAGGAGTTGGATATCACATCTCATGCTATGGGAAGGGTCTCAGGTTTGGTATAAGCATTGAAATATCACATCTCTGCTATCGGAAGGGTCTCAGGATTGGAATAGGAGGAGCTGGATATCACACCTCATGCTAAAGGAAGGGTCTCAGGTTTGGAAGGGGAAGGATTTGGATATCACATCTCATGTTATAGGACGGGTCTCAGGTTTGGTATTAGAAGCATTGTGATATCACATCTCATGCTATAGGAAGGGTCTCAGGATTGGAATGGGAAGAAGTTGGATATCACATCTCATGCTATAGGAAGGGTCTCAGGTTTGGTATAAGCATTGAGATATCACATCTCATGCTATAGGAAGGGTCTCAGGGTTGGAATGGGAAGGAGTTGTATATGACATCTCATGCCATAGGAAGGGTCTCAGGTTTGGTATAAGCATTGAGTTATCACATCTCATGCTATAGGAAGGGTTTCAGGTTTGGTAGAAGCATTGAGATATCACATCTCATGCTATAGGAAGAGTCTCAGGTTTGGGAAGGGAAGGATTTGGATTTCACATCTCATGTTATAGGATGGTTCTCATGTTTGGTTTTTGAAGCATTGAGATATCACAGCTCATGCTATCGGAAGGGTCTCAGGTTTGGAATGGGAAGGAGTTGGATATCACATCTCATGTTATAGGAAGGGTCTCAGGTTTGGAATGGGAAGGAGTTGGATATGACATCTCTTGTTATAGGGAGGGTCTCAGGATTTGAATGGTAAGGAGTTGGATATCACATCTCATGCTATAGGAAGGGTCTCAGGTTGGAATGGGAAGGAGTTGGATATCACATCTCATGTTATATACAGGAAGGGTCTCAGGATTGGAATGGGAAGGATTTGGATATCACATCTCTTGCTATAGGAAGGGTCTCAGGTTTTTTATTAGAAACATTGAGATATCAAATCTCATGCTATAGGAAGGGTTTTAGGATTGGAATGGGAAGTATTTGGATATCACATCTCATGCTAAAGGAAGGGTCTCAGGTTTGGAAGGGGAAGGATTTGGATATCACATCTCATCCAATAGGAAGGGTCTCAGGTTTGGAATGGGAAGGAATTGGATATCACATCTCTTGTTATAGGAAGGGTCTCAGGTTTTTTATTAGAAACATTGAGATATCACATCTCATGTTATAGGACGGTTCCCAGGTTTGGTATTAGAAGCATTGAGATATCACATCTCATGGTATAGGAAGGGTCTCAGGGTTGGAATGGGAAGGAGTTGGATATCACATCTCATCCAATAGGAAGGGTCTCAGGTTTGGAATGGGAAGGAATTGGATATCACATCTCATGTTATAGGAAGGATCTCAGGTTTGGTATTAGAAGCATTGAGATATCACATCTCATGCTATAGGAAGGGTCTCAGGATTGGAATGTGAAGGATTTGGATATCACATCTCATGCTAAAGGAAGGGTCTCAGGTTTGGTAGAAGCATTGAGAAATCACATCTCATGCTATAGGAAGGGTCTCAGGATTTGAATGGCAAGGAGTTGGATATCACATCTCATGCCATAGGAAGGGTCTCAGGTTTGGTATAAGCATTGAGATATCACATCTCTACTATCGGAAGGTTCTCAGGATTGGATTGGGAAGGAGTTGGATATCCCTTCTCATGCTATAGGAAGTGTCTCAAGTTGGAATGGGAAGGAGTTGAATATCACATCTCATGTTATAGGAAGGGTCTCAGGATTGGAATGGGAAGGATTTGGATATCACATCTCTTGCTATAGGAAGGGTCTCAGGATTGGAATGGGAAGGATATGGATATCACATCTCATGTCATAGGAAGGATCTCAGGTTTGGTATTAGAAGCATTGATATATCACATCTCATGCTATAGGAATGGTCTCAGGATTGGAATGGGTAGGAGGTGGATATTACATTCTTGCTATAGGAAGGGTCTCATGTTTGGAATGGGAAGGAGTTGGATATCACATATGCTATAGGAAGTGTCTCAGGTTTGGAACGGGAAGGAGTTGGATATCACATCTCATGTTATAGGAAGGGTCTCAGGTTTGGTATAAGCATTGAGATATCACATCTCTGTTATCAGGAGTGGCTCAGGATTGGAATGGGAAGGAGTTGGATATCCCATCTCATGTTAAAGGACGGGTCTCTGGTTTGGTATTAGAATCATTGAGATATCACATCGCATGCTGTAGGAAGGGTCTAAGGATTGGAATGGGATGGACTTGGATATCACATCTCATGCTATAGGTAGGCTCTCAGGTTTGGTATAAGCATTGAGAAATCACATCTCATGCTATAGGAAGGGTCTCAGGATTGGAATGGGAAGGATTTGGATATCACATCTCATGCTATAGGAAGGGTCTCAGGTTTGGTATAAGCATGGAGATATCACTTCTCATGCTATAGGAAGGGTCTCAGGATTGGAATGGGAAGGTGTTGGATATCACATCTCATGCTATAGGAAGGGTCTCAGATTTGGTATAAGCATTGAGATATCACATCTCATGCTATAGGAAGGGTCTCAGGATTGGAATGGGAAGGAGTTGTATATGACATCTCAGGCCTTAGGAAGGGTCTCAGGTTTGGTATAAGCATTGAGATATCACATCTCTGCTATCGGAAGGGTCTCAGGATTGGAATGGGAAGGAGTTGGATATCCCATCTCATGTTATAGGAAGGGTCTCAGGTTTGGTATTAGAAGCATTGAGATATCACATCTCATGCTATAGGAAGGGTCTCAGGATTGGAATGGGAAGGACTTGGATGTCACATCTCATGCTATAGGGAGGGTCTCAAGTTTGATATTAGAAGCATTGAGATAACAAATCTCATGATATCGGAAGGGTCTCAGGATTGGAATGGGAAGGATTTGGATATCACATCTCATGTTATAGGACGGGTCTCAGGTTTGGTATTAGAAGCATTGAGATATCAAGTCTCATGGTATAAGAAGGGTCTCAGAATTGGAATGGGAAGGAGTTGGATATCACATCTCAAGTTATAGGAAGCGTCTCAGGATTGGAATGGGAAGGAGTTTGATATCACATCTCATGCCATAGTATGGGTCTCAGGTTTGGTAGAAGCATTGGGATATCACATCTCATGCTATCGGAAGGGTATCAGTATTGGATTTGGAAGAAGTTGGATATCCCATCTCATGCTATAGGAAGGGTCTCAGGTTAGAATGGGAAGGAGTTGGATATCACATTTCATGTTATAGGAAGGGTCTCAGGATTGGAATGGGAAGGACTTGGATATCATATCTCATGCTATAGGAAGGCTCTCAGGTTTGGAAGGGGAAGGAGTTGGATATCACATTTCATGTTAGAGGAAGGATCTCAGGTTTGGTATTAGGGGCCTTGAGATATCACATCTCATGCTATAGGAAGGGTCTCAGGATTGAATGGGAAGGAGTTGGATATCACATCTCAAGCTATAGGAAGGGTCTCAGGTTTGGTATAAGCATTGAGATATCACATCTCATGCTATAGGAAGGGTCTCAGGATTGGAATGGGAAGAAGTTGGATATCACATCTCATGCTATAGGAAGGGTCTCAGGTTTGGTATAAGCATTGAGATATCACATCTCATGCTATAGGAAGGGTCTCAGGGTTGGAATGGGAAGGAGTTGTATATGACATCTCATGCCATAGGAAGGGTCTCAGGTTTGGTATAAGCATTGAGATATCACATCACATGCTATAGGAAGGGTCTCAGGATTGGAATGGGAAGGACTTGGATATCACATCTCATGCTATAGGCAGGGTCTCAGGTTTGGAAAGGGATGGAGATGGATATCACATTTCATGTTAGAGGTAGGATCTCACGTTTGGTATTAGAGGCATTGAGATATCACATCTCATGCTATCAGAAGGGTCTCAGGATTGGAATGGGAAGGAGTTGGATATCACATTTCATGCTAAAGGGAGGGTCTCAGGTTTGGAAGGGGAAGGATTTGGAAATCACATCTCATATTATAGGAAGGATCTCAGGTTTGGTATTAGAAGCATTGAGATATCACATCTCATGCTATCGGAAGGATCTCAGGTTTGGTATAAGAGGCATTGAGATATCACATCTCATGCTATAGGAAGGGTCTCAGGATTGGAATGGGAAGGAGTTGGATATCACATCTCATGTTATAGGAAGGATCTCAGGTTTGGTATTAGAAGCATTGAGACATCACATCTCATGCTATAGGAAGGGTCTCAGGATTGGAATGGGAAGGAGTTGGATATCACATCTCATGCTATAGGAAGGGTCTCAGGTTTGGTATAAGCATTGAGATATCACATCTCATGCTATAGGAAGGGTCTCAGGATTGGAATGGGAAGGAGTTGGATATCACATCTCATGCTATAGGAAGGGTCTCAGGTTTGGTATAAGCATTGAGATATCACATCTTATGCTATAGGAAGGGTCTCAGGTTTGGTATAAGCATTGAGATATCACATCTCATGCTATAGGAAGGGTCTCAGGATTGGAATGGGAAGAAGTTGGATATCACATCTCATGCTATAGGAAGGGTCTCAGGTTTGGTATAAGCATTGAGATATCACATCTCATGCTATAGGAAGGGTCTCAGGGTTGGAATGGGAAGGAGTTGTATATGACATCTCATGCCATAGGAAGGGTCTCAGGTTTGGTATAAGCATTGAGATATCACATCACATGCTATAAGAAGGGTCTCAGGATTGGAATGGGAAGGACTTGGATATCACATCTCATGCTATAGGCAGGGTCTCGGTTTGGAAAGGGAAGGAGATGGATATCACATTTCATGTTAGAGGTAGGATCTCAGGTTTGGTATTAGAGGCATTGAGATATCACATCTCATGCTATCAGAAGGGTCTCAGGATTGGAATGGGAAGGAGTTGGATATCACATTTCATGCTAAAGGGAGAGTCTCAGGTTTGGAAGGGGAAGGATTTGGAAATCACATCATATTATAGGAAGGATCTCAGGTTTGGTATTAGAAGCATTAAGATATCACATCTCATGCTATCGGAAGGATCTCAGGTTTGGTATAAGAGGCATTGAGATATCACATCTCATGCTATCATAAGGGTCTCAGGATTGGAATGGGAAGGAGTTGGATATCACATCTCATGTTATAGGAAGGATCTCAGGTTTGGTATTAGAAGCATTGAGACATCACATCTCATGCTATAGGAAGGTTCTCAGGATTGAAATGGGAAGGAGTTGGATATCACATCTCATGCTATAGGAAGGGTCTCAGGTTTGGTATAAGCATTGAGATATCACATCTCATGCTATAGGAAGGGTCTCAGGATTGGAATGGGAAGGATTTGGATATCACATCTTATGCTATAGGAAGGGTCTCAGGTTTGGTATAAGCATTGAGATATCACATCTCATGCTATAGGAAGGGTCTCAGGATTGGAATGGGAAGGAGTTGTATATGACATCTCAGGCCATAGGAAGTGTCTCAGATTTGGTATAAGCATTGAGATATCACATCTCATGATATCGGAAGGGTCTCAGGATTGGAATGGGAAGGACTTGGATATCATATCTCATGCTATAGGAAGGGTCTCAGGATTGGAATGGGAAGGAGTTGGATATCACATCTCAAGCTATGGGAAGGGTCTCAGGTTTGGTATAAGCATTGAGATATCACATCTCATGCTATAGGAAGGGTCTCAGGATTGGAATGGGAAGAAGTTGGATATCACATCTCATGCTATAGGAAGGGTCTCAGGTTTGGTATAAGCATTGAGATATCACATCTCATGCTATAGGAAGGGTCTCAGGATTGGAATGGGAAGGAGTTGTATATGCCATCTCATGCCATAGGAAGGGTCTCAGGTTTGGTATAAGCATTGAGATATCACATCACATGCTATAGGAAGGGTCTCAGGATTGGAATGGGAAGGACTTGGATATCACATATCATGCTATAGGCAGGGTCTCAGGTTTGGAAAGGGAAGGAGATGGATATCACATTTCATGTTAGAGGTAGGATCTCAGGTTTGGTATTAGAGGCATTGAGATATCACATCTCATGCTATCAGAAGGGTCTCAGGAATGGAATGGGAAGGAGTTGGATATCACATCTCATGCTAAAGGGAGGGTCTCAGGTTTGGAAGGGGAAGGATTTGGAAATCACATCTCATATTATAGGAAGGATCTCAGGTTTGGTATTAGAAGCATTGAGATATCACATCTCATGCTATCGGAAGGATCTCAGGTTTGATATAAGAGGCATTGAGATATCACATCTCATGCTATCATAAGGGTCTCAGGATTGGAATGGGAAGGAGTTGGATATCACATCTCATGTTATAGGAAGGATCTCAGGTTTGGTATTGGAAGCATTGAGACATCACATCTCATGCTATAGGAAGGGTCTCAGGATTGGAATGGGAAGGAGTTGGATATCACATCTCATGCTATAGGAAGGGTCTCAGATTTGGTATAAGCATTGAGATATCACATCTCATGCTATAGCAACGGTCTCAGGATTGGAATGGGAAGGAGTTGTATATGACATCTCAGGCCATAGGAAGGGTCTCAGGTTTGATATAAGCATTGAGATATCACATCTCTTCTATCGGAAGGGTCTCAGGATTGGAATGGGAAGGAGTTGGATATCCCATCTGAGTTGGATATCCCATCTCATGTTATAGGAAGGGTCTCAGGTTTGGTATTAGAAGCATTGAGATATCACATCTCATGCTATAGGAAGGGTCTCAGGATTGGAATGGGGAGGACTTGGATGTCACATCTCATGCTATAGGGAGGGTCTCAAGTTTGATATTAGAAGCATTGAGATAACAAATGTCATGATATCGGAAGGGTCTCAGGATTGGAATGGGAAGGAGTTGGATATCACATCTCATGATAAAGGAAGGGTCTAAGGTTTGGAAGGGGAAGGATTTGGATATGACATCTCATGTTATAGGACGGGTCTCAGGTTTGGTATTAGAAGCATTGAGATATCAAGTCTCATGGTATAGGAAGGGTCTCAGAATTGGAATGGGAAGAAGTTGGATATCACATCTCAAGCTATAGGAAGGGTCTCAGGATTGGAATGGGAAGGAGTTTGATATCACATCTCATGCCATAGTATGGGTCTCAGATTTGGTAGAAGCATTGGGATATCACATCTCATGCTATCGGAATGGTATCAGTATTGGATTTGGAAGGAGTTGGATATCCCATCTCATGCTATAGGAAAGGTCTCAGGTTGGAATGGGATGGAGTTGGATATCACATTTCATGTTATAGGAAGGGTCTCAGGATTGGAATGGGAAGGACTTGGATATCATATCTCATGCTATAGGAAGGCACTCAGGTTTGGAAGGGGAAGGAGTTGGATATCACATTTCATGTTAGAGGAAGGATCTCAGGTTTGGTATTAGAGGCCTTGAGATATCACATCTCATGCTATAGGAAGGGTCTCAGGATTGGAATGGGAAGGAGTTGGATATCACATCTCAAGCTATAGGAAGGGTCTCAGGTTTGGTATAAGCATTGAGATATCACATCTCATGCTATAGGAAGGGTCTCAGGATTGGAATGGGAAGGAGTTGGATATCACATCTCATGTTATAGGAAAGATCTCAGGTTTGGTATTAGAAGCATTGAGACATCACATCTCATGTTATAGGAAGGGTCTCAGGATTGGAATGGGAAGAAGTTGGATATCACATCTCATGCTATAGGAAGGGTCTCAGGTTTGGAAGGGGAAGGAGTTGGATATCCAATCTCATGTTATAGGACTGGTCTCAGGTTTGGTATTAGAAGCATTGAGATATCACATCGCATGCTGTAGGAAGGTTCTCAGGTTTGGAATGGGGAGGAATTGGATATCACATCTCATGTCATAGGAAGGATCTCAGGTTTGGTATTAGAAGCATTGAGATATCACATCTCATGCTATAGGAATGGTCTCAGGGTTGGAATGGGAAGGAGTTGGATATTACATTCTTGCTATAGGAAGGGTCTCATGTTTGGAATGGGAAGGAGTTGGATATCACATATGCTATAGGAAGGGTCTCAGGTTTGGAACGGGAAGGAGTTGGATATCCGATCTCATGTTATAGGAAGGGTCTCAGGTTTGGTATAAGCAGTGAGATATCACATCTCTGCTATCAGAAGTGTCTCAAGATTGGAATGGGAAGGAGTTGGATATCCCATCTCATGTTATAGGACGGGTCTCAGGTTTGTTATTAGAATCATTGAGATATCATATTGCACGCTGCAGGAAGGGTCTAAGGATTGGAATGGGAAGGACTTGGATATCACATCTCATGCTATAGATAGGCTCTCAGATTTGGAAAGGGAAGGAGTTGGATATCACATTTCATGTTAGAGGAAGGATCTCAGGTTTGGTATTAGAGGCATTGAGATATCACATCTCATGCTATAGGAAGCGTCTCAGGATTGGAATGGGAAGGAGTTGGGTATCACATCTCATGCTATAGGAAGGGTCTCAGGATTGGTATAAGTATTGAGATATAACATCTCATGCTATAGGAAGGGTCTCAGGATTGGAATGGAAGGAGTTGGATATCACATCTCATGTTATAGGAAGGATCTCAGGTTTGGTATTAGAAGCATTGAGACATCACATCTCATGCTATAGGAAGGGTCTCAGGATTGGAATGGGAAGGAGTTGGATATCACATCTCATGCTATAGGAAGGGTCTCAGGTTTGGTATAAGCATTGAGATATCACATCTCATGCTATAGGAAGGGTCTCAGGATTGGAATGGGAAGGAGTTGTATATGACATCTCATGCCGTAGGAAGGGTCTCAGGTTTCGTATAAGCATTGAGATATCACATCTCTGCTATCGGAAGGGTCTCAGGATTGGAATGGGAAGGAGTTGGATATCCCATCTCATGTTATAGGAAGAGTCTCAGGTTTGGTATTAGAAGCATTGGATATCACATATCATGCTATAGGAAGTGTCTCAGGATTGGAATGGGAAGGACTTGGATATCACATCTCATGCTATAGGAAGGGTCTCAGGTTTGGTATAAGCAGTGAGATATCACATCTCATACTATAGGAAGGGTCTCAGGATTGGAAAGGGAAGGAGTTGGATATCACATCTCATGTTATAGGAAGGATCTCAGGTTTGGTATAAGCATTGAGATATCACATCTCTGCTATCGGAAGGGTCTCAGGATTGGAATGGGAAGGAGTTGGATATTCCCATCTCATGTTATAGGAAGGGTCTCAGGTTTTGTATTAGAAGCATTGAGATATCACATCTCATGCTGTAGGAAGGGTCTCAGGATTGGAATTGGAAGGAGTTGGATATCACATCTCATGCTATAGGAAGGATCACAGGTTTGGTATTAGAAGCATTGAGATATCACATCTCATGCTATCAGAAGGGTCTCAGGATTGGAATGGGAAGGAGTTGGATATCACATCTCATGCTATAGGAAGGGTCTCAGGTTTGGAACGGGAAGGAGTTGGATATCCCATCTCATGTTATAGGACGGGTCTCAGGTTTGGTATTTGAAGCATTGAGATATCACATCGCATGCTGTAGGAAGGATCTCAGGTTTGGAATGGGAAGGAATTGGATATCACATCTCATGTCATAGGAAGTATCTCAGGTTTGGTATTAGAAGCATTGAGATATCACATCTCATGCTATTGGAATGGTCTCAGGATTGGAATGGGTAGGAGTTGGATATTACATTCTTGCTATAGGAAGGGTCTCATGTTTGGAATGGGAAGGAGTTGGATATCACATATGCTATAGGAAGGGTCTCAGGTTTGGAACGGGAAGGAGTTGGATATCACATCTCATGCTATAGGTAGGCTCTCAGGTTTGGTATAAGCATTGAGATATCACATCTCATGCTATAGGAAGGGTCTCAGGATTGGAATGGGAAGGATTTGGATATCACATCTCATGCTATAGGAAGGGTCTCAGGTTTGGTATAAGCATGGAGATATCACTTCTCATGCTATAGGAAGTGTCTCAGGATTGGAATGGGAAGGAGTTGGATATCACATCTCATGTTATAGGAAGGATCTCAGGTTTGGTATTAGAAGCATTGAGACATCACATCTCATGCTATAGGAAGGGTCTCAGGATTGGAATGGGAAGTAGTTGAATATCACATCTCATGCTAAAGGGAGGGTCTCAGGTTTGGAAGGGGAAGGATTTGGATATTACATCTCGTGTTATAGGAATGATCTCAGGTTTGGTATTAGAAGCATTCAGATATCACATCTCATGCTATCGGAAGGGTCTCATGTTTGGAATGGGAAGGAGTTGGATATCACATATGCTATAGGAAGGGTCTCAGGTTTGGAACGGGAAGGAGTTGGATATCCGATCTCATGTTATAGGAAGGGTCTCAGGTTTGGTATAAGCAGTGAGATATCACATCTCTGCTATCAGAAGTGTCTCAAGATTGGAATGGGAAGGAGTTGGATATCCCATCTCATGTTAAAGGACGGGTCTCAGGTTTGTTATTAGAATCATTGAGATATCATATTGCACGCTGCAGGAAGGGTCTAAGGATTGGAATGGGAAGGACTTGGATATCACATCTCATGCTATAGATAGGCTCTCAGATTTGGAAAGGGAAGGAGTTGGATATCACATTTCATGTTAGAGGAAGGATCTCAGGTTTGGTATTAGAGGCATTGAGATATCACATCTCATGCTATAGGAAGCGTCTCAGGATTGGAATGGGAAGGAGTTGGGTATCACATCTCATGCTATAGGAAGGGTCTCAGGATTGGTATAAGTATTAGATATAACATCTCATGCTATAGGAAGGGTCTCAGGATTGGAATGGAAGGAGTTGGATATCACATCTCATGTTATAGGAAGGATCTCAGGTTTGGTATTAGAAGCATTGAGACATCACATCTCATGCTATAGGAAGGGTCTCAGGATTGGAATGGGAAGGAGTTGGATATCACATCTCATGCTATAGGAAGGGTCTCAGGTTTGGTATAAGCATTGAGATATCACATCTCATGCTATAGGAAGGGTCTCAGGATTGGAATGGGAAGGAGTTGTATATGACATCTCATGCCGTAGGAAGGGTCTCAGGTTTCGTATAAGCATTGAGATATCACATCTCTGCTATCGGAAGGGTCTCAGGATTGGAATGGGAAGGAGTTGGATATCCCATCTCATGTTATAGGAAGAGTCTCAGGTTTGGTATTAGAAGCATTGGATATCACATATCATGCTATAGGAAGTGTCTCAGGATTGGAATGGGAAGGACTTGGATATCATATCTCATGCTATAGGGAGGGTCTCAAGTTTGATATTAGAAGCATTGAGATATCACATCTCATGCTATAGGAAGGGTCTCAGGATTGGAATGGGAAGGAGTTGGATATCACATCTCATGCTATAGGAAGGGTCTCAGGTTTGGTATAAGCAGTGAGATATCACATCTCATACTATAGGAAGGGTCTCAGGATTGGAAAGGGAAGGAGTTGGATATCACATCTCATGTTATAGGAAGGATCTCAGGTTTGGTATAAGCATTGAGATATCACATCTCTGCTATCGGAAGGGTCTCAGGATTGGAATGGGAAGGAGTTGGATATTCCCATCTCATGTTATAGGAAGGGTCTCAGGTTTTGTATTAGAAGCATTGAGATATCACATCTCATGCTGTAGGAAGGGTCTCAGGATTGGAATTGGAAGGAGTTGGATATCACATCTCATGCTATAGGAAGGATCACAGGTTTGGTATTAGAAGCATTGAGATATCACATCTCATGCTATCAGAAGGGTCTCAGGATTGGAATGGGAAGGAGTTGGATATCACATCTCATGCTATAGAAAGGGTCTCAGGTTTGGAACGGGAAGGAGTTGGATATCATATCTCATGTTAAAGGAAGAGTCTCAGGTTTGGTATAAGCATTGAGATATCACATCTCTGCTATCGGAGGTGTCTCAGGATTGGGATGGGAAGGAGTTGGATATCACATCTCATGCTACAGGAAGGGTATCAGGTTTGGAACGGGAAGGAGTTGGATATCCCATCTCATGTTATAGGACGGGTCTCAGGTTTGGTATTTGAAGCATTGAGATATCACATCGCATGCTGTAGGAAGGATCTCAGGTTTGGAATGGGAAGGAATTGGATATCACATCTCATGTCATAGGAAGTATCTCAGGTTTGGTATTAGAAGCATTGAGATATCACATCTCATGCTATTGGAATGGTCTCAGGATTGGAATGGGTAGGAGTTGGATATTACATTCTTGCTATAGGAAGGGTCTCATGTTTGGAATGGGAAGGAGTTGGATATCACATATGCTATAGGAAGGGTCTCAGGTTTGGAACGGGAAGGAGTTGGATATCACATCTCATGCTATAGGTAGGCTCTCAGGTTTGGTATAAGCATTGAGATATCACATCTCATGCTATAGGAAGGGTCTCAGGATTGGAATGGGAAGGATTTGGATATCACATCTCATGCTATAGGAAGGGTCTCAGGTTTGGTATAAGCATGGAGATATCACTTCTCATGCTATAGGAAGTGTCTCAGGATTGGAATGGGAAGGAGTTGGATATCACATCTCATGTTATAGGAAGGATCTCAGGTTTGGTATTAGAAGCATTGAGACATCACATCTCATGCTATAGGAAGGGTCTCAGGATTGGAATGGAAAGTAGTTGAATATCACATCTCATGCTAAAGGGAGGGTCTCAGGTTTGGAAGGGGAGGGATTTGGATATTACATCTCGTGTTATAGGAATGATCTCAGGTTTGGTATTAGAAGCATTCAGACATCACATCTCATGCTATCGGAAGGATCTCAGGTTTGGTATTAGAAGCATTGAGATATCAAATCTCATGCTATAGGAAGGGTCGCAGGATTGGAATGGGAAGGAGTTCGATATCACATCTCATGCTATGGGAAGGGTCTCAGGATTGGAATGGGAAGGAGTTTTATATGACATCTCATGCCATAGGAAGGATCTCAGGTTTGGTATTAGAAGCATTGAGACATAACATCTCATGTTATAGGAAGGGTCTCAGGATTGGAATAGGAAGGAGTTGGATATCACATCTCATGCTATAGGAAGGGTCTCAGGTTTGGAATGGGAAGGAGTTGTATATGACATCTCATGCCACAGGAAGGGTCTCAGGTTTGGTATAAGCATTGAGATATCACATCTCTGCTATCGGAAGGGTCTCAGGATTGGAATGGGAAGGAGTTGGATATCCCATCTTACGTTATAGGAAGGGTCTCAGGTTTGGTATTAGAAGCATTGAGATATCACATCTCATGCTATAGGAAGGGTCTCAGGATTGGAATGGGAAGGAGTTGTATATGACATCTCATGCCACAGGAAGGGTCTCAGGTTTGGTATAAGCATTGAGATATCACATCTCTGCTATCGGAAGGGTCTCAGGATTGGAATGGGAAGGAGTTGGATATCCCATCTTACGTTATAGGAAGGGTCTCAGGTTTGGTATTAGAAGCATTGAGATATCACATCTCATGCTATAGGAAGGGTCTCAGGATTGGAATGGGAAGGACTTGGATATCACATCTCATTCTATAGGGAGGGTCTCACGTTTGGAAAGGGAAGGAGTTGGATATCACATTTCATGTTAGATGTAGGATCTCAGGTTTGGTATTAGAGGCATTGAGATATCACATCTCATGCTATCAGAAGGGTCTCAGGATTGGAATGGGAAGGAGTTGGATATAACATCTCATGCTAAAAGGAGGGTCTCAGGAATGGAAGGGGAAGGATTTGGATATTACATCTCATGTTATAGGAAGGATCTTAGGTTTGGTATTAGAAGAATTGAGATATCACATCTCATGCTATCGGAAGGATCTCAGGTTTGGTATTAGAGGCATTGAGATATCACATCTCATGCTAAAGGGAGGGTCTCAGATTTGGAAGGGGAAGGATTTGGATATCACATCTCTTGTTATAGGAAGGTTCACAGGTTTGGTATTAGAAGCATTGAGATATCACATCTCATGCTATGGGAAGGGTCTCAGGATTGGAATGGGAAGGAGTTGGATATTGCATCTCATGCTATAGGAAGGGTCTCAGGTTTGGAACGGGAAGGAGTTAGATATCACATCTCATGTTATATTAAGAGTCTCAGGTTTGGTATAAGCATTGAGATTTCACATCTCTGCTATCGGAGGTGTCTCAGGATTGGGATGGGAAGGAATTGGATATCACATCTCATGCTATAGGAAGGGTATCAGGTTTGGAACGGGAAGGAGTTGGATTTCACATCTCATGTTATAGGATGGTTCTCATGTTTGGTTTTAGAAGCATTGAGATATCACATCTCATGCTATGGGAAGGGTCTCAGGTTTGGAATGGGAAGGAGTTGGATATCACATCTCATGCTAAAGGAAAGGTCTCAGGTCTGGAAGGGGAAGGATTTGGATCTCACATCTCATGTTTTAGGACGGGTCTCAGGTTTGGTATTAGAAGCATTGAAATATCACATCTCATGGTATAGGAAGGGTCCCAGGATTGGAATGGGAAGGAGTTGGATATCACATTGAATGGGAAGGAGTTTGATATCACATCTCAAGCTATAGGAAGGGCCTCAGGTTTGGAAAGGGAATGATTTGGATTTCACATCTCATGTTATAGGATGGTTCTCATGTTTGGTTTTAGAAGCATTGAAATATCACATCTCATGCTATCGGAAGGGTCTCAGGTTTGGAATGGGAAGGAGTTTGATATCACATCTCATGTTAGAGGTAGGATCTCAGGTTTGCTATTAGAGGCATTGAGATATGACATCTCATGCCATCAGAAGGGTCTCAGGATTGGAATGGGAAGGAGTTGGATATCACATCTCATGCTAAAGGGAGGGTCTAAGGTTTGGAAGGGGAAGGATTTGGACATCACATCTCATGTTATTGGAAGGATCTGAGGTTTGGTATTAGAAGCATTGAGATATCACATCTCATGCTATAGGAAGGGTCTCAGGAATGGAATGGGAAGGACTTGGATATCACATCTCATGATAAAGGAAGGGTCTAAGGTTTGGAAGGGGAAGGATTTGGATATCACATCTCATGTTATTGGACCGGTCTCAGGTTTGGTATTAGAAGCATTGAGATATCAAGTCTCATGGTATAGGACGGGAGTTTGATATCACATCTCATGCCATGGTATGGGTCTCAGGTTTTGTAGAAGCATTGGGATATCACATCTCATGCTATCGGAAGGGTATCAGGATTGGATTTGGAAGGAGTTGGATATCCCATCTCATGCTATAGGAAGGGTCTCAGGTTGGAATAGAAGGAGTTGGATATCACATCTCATGTTATAGGAAGGGTCTCAGGATTGGAATGGGAAGGACTTGGATATCACATCTCATGTTATAGGAAGGATCTCAGGTTTTGTATTAGAAGCATTGAGATATCACATCTCATGCTATAGGAAGGGTCTCAGGATTGGAATGTGAAGGATTTGGATATCACATCTCATGCTAAAGGAAGGGTCTCAGGTTTGGTATAAGCATTGAGATATCACATCTCTGCTATCGGAAGGGTCTAAGGATTGGATTGGGAAGGAATTGGATATCCCTTCTCATGCTATAGGAAGGGTCTCAGGTTGGAATGGGTAGGAGTTGGATATCACATCTCATGTTATAGGAAGGGTCTCAAGATTGAAATGGGAAGGATTTGGATATCACATCTCTTGCTATAGGAAGGGTCTCAGGTTTTCTATTAGAAACATTGTGATATGACATCTCATGCTATAGGAAGGGTTTCAGTATTGGAATGGGAAGGATTTGGATATCACATCTCATGCTAAAGGAAGGGTCTCAGGTTTGGAAGGGGAAGGATTTGGATATCATATCTCATGTTATAGGACGTATCTCATGTTATAGGACGGGTCCCAGGTTTGGTATTAGAAGCATTGAGATATCACATCTCATGGTATAGGAAGGGTCTCACGATTGGAATGGGAAGGAGTTGGATCTCCCTTCTCATGCTACAGGAAGGGTCTCAGGTTGGAATGGGAAGGAGTTGGATATCACATCTCGTTATAGGAAGGGTCTCAGGATTGGAATGGGAAGGAATTGGATATCACATCTCTTGCTATAGGAAGGGTCTCAGGTTTGGAAGGGGAAGGATTTGGATATCATATCTCATGTTATAGGACCGGTCCCAGGGCTGGTATTAGAAGCATTGAGATATCACATCTCATGCTATAGGAGGAGTCTCAGGATTGGAATGGGAAGGAGTTGGATATCACGTCTCATGTTATAGGAAGGGTCTCAGGATTGGAATGGGAAGGAGTTGAATATCACATCTCATGCTAAAGGAAGGGTATCAGGTTTGATAGAAGCATTCAGATATCACATCTCATGCTATAGGAAGGAACTCAGGATTGGAATGGGAAGGAGTTGGATATCACATCTAATGCCATAGGAAGGGTCATCAGGTTTGGTATAAGCATTGAGATATCACATCTCTGCTATCGGAAGGGTCTAAGGATTGGATTGGGAAGGAGTTGGATATCACGTCTCATGTTATAGGAAGGGTCTCAGGTTGGAATAGAAAGAGTTGGATATCACATCTCATGTTATAGGAAGGGTCTCAGGATTGGAATGGGAAGGACTTGGATATCACATCTTATGTTATAGGAAGGATCTCAGGTTTTGTATTAGAAGCATTGAGATATCACATCTCATGCTATAGGAAGGGTCTCAGGATTGGAATGTGAAGGATTTGGATATCACATCTCATGCTAAAGGAAGGGTCTCAGGTTTGGTATAAGCATTGAGATATCACATCTCTGCTATCGGAAGGGTCTAAGGATTGGATTGGGAAGGAATTGGATATCCCTTCTCATGCTATAGGAAGGGTCTCAGGTTGGAATGGGTAGGAGTTGGATATCACATCTCATGTTATAGGAAGGGTCTCAAGATTGAAATGGGAAGGATTTGGATATCACATCTCTTGCTATAGGAAGGGTCTCAGGTTTTCTATTAGAAACATTGAGATATGACATCTCATGCTATAGGAAGGGTTTCAGTATTGGAATGGGAAGGATTTGGATATCACATCTCATGCTAAAGGAAGGGTCTCAGGTTTGGAAGGGGAAGGATTTGGATATCATATCTCATGTTATAGAACGTATCTCATGTTATAGGACGGGTCCCAGGTTTGGTATTAGAAGCATTGAGATATCACATCTCAAGCTATAGGAAGGGTCTCATGATTGGAATGGGAAGGAGTTGGATATCACATCTCATGCTATAGGAGGAGTCTCAGGATTGGAATGGGAAGGAGTTGGATATCACGTCTCATGTTATAGGAAGGGTCTCAGGATTGGAATGGGAAGGAGTTGAATATCACATCTCATGCTAAAGGAAGGGTATCAGGTTTGATAGAAGCATTGAGATATCACATCTCATGCTATAGGAAGGAACTCAGGATTGGAATGGGAAGGAGTTGGATATCACATCTAATGCCATAGGAAGGGTCATCAGGTTTGGTATAAGCATTGAGATATCACATCTCTGCTATCGGAAGGGTCTCAGGATAGGAATGGGAAGGACTTAGAATTCACATCTCATACTATTGGGAGGGTCTCAGTTTTGATATTAGAAGCATTGAGCTATCACATCTCATGCTATCGGAAGGGTCTCAGGATTGGAATGGGATGGAGTTGGATATCACATCTCAAGCTATCTCAGGATTGGAATGGGAAGGAGTTTGATATTTCATCTCAAGCTATAGGAAGGGTCTCAGGTTTGGAAAGGGAAGGATTTGGATTTCACATCTCATGTTATAGGATGGTTCTCATGTTTGGTTTTAGAAGCATTGAGATATCACATCTCATGCTATCGGAAGGGTCTCAGGTTTGGAAAGGGAAGGATTTGGATTTCACAGGTTATAGGATGGTTCTCAGGTTTGGTTTTAGAAGCATTAAATTATAACATCTCATGCTATAGGAAGGGTCTCAGGTTTGGAATGGGAAGGAGTTGGATATCACATCTCTGCTATCTGAAGGGTCTCAGGATTGGAATGGGAAGGAGTTGTATATCCCATCTCGTTATAGGAAGGGTCTCAGGTTTGGTATTAGAAGCAATGAGATATCACATCTCATGCTATAGGAAGGGTCTAAGGTTTGGAAGGGGACGGATTTGGGTATCACATCTCATGTTATAGGACCGGTCTCAGGTTTGGTATTTGAAGCATTGAGATATCAAGTCTCATGGTATAGGACGGGTCTCAGAATTGGAATGAGAAGGAGTTGGATATCACATCTCAAGCTATAGGAAGGGTCTCATGATTGGAATGGGAAGGAGTTGGATATCACATCTCATGTTATAGGAAGGGTCTCAGGATTGGAATGGGAAGGACTTGGATATCACATCTCATTCTATAGGAAGGCTCTCAGGGTTGGAAGGGAAAGGAGTTGGATATCACATTTCATGTTAGAGGTAGGATCTCAGGTTTGGTTTTAGAGGCATTGAGATATCACATCTCATGCCATCAGAAGGGTCTCAGGATTGGAATGGGAAGGAGTTGGATATCAAATCTCATGCTAAAGGGATGGTCTAAGGTTTGGAAGGGGAGGGATTTGGACATCATATCTCATGTTATTGGAAGGATCTCAGGTTTGGTATTAGAAGCATTGAGATATCACATCTCATGCTATCGGAAGGGTCTTAGGTTTGGTATAAGCATTGAGATATCACATCTCTGCTATCGGAAGGGTCTCAGGATTGGAATGGGAAGGATTTGGATATCACAATTCATGTTATAGGAAGGGTCTCCAGTTTGGTATTAGAAGCATTGAGATATCACATCTCATGTTATAGGAAGGGTCTCAGGTTTGGTATTAGAAGCATTGAGATATCACATCTCATGCTATAGGAAGGGTCTCAGGAATGGAATGGGAAGGACTTGGATATCACATCTCATGATAAAGGAAGGGTCTAAGGTTTGGAAGGGGAAGGATTTGGATATCACATCTCATGTTATTGGACCGGTCTCAGGTTTGGTATTAGAAGCATTGAGATATCAAGTCTCATGGTATAGGACGGGAGTTTGATATCACATCTCATGCCATGGTATGGGTCTCAGGTTTTGTAGAAGCATTGGGATATCACATCTCATGCTATCGGAAGGGTATCAGGATTGGATTTGGAAGGAGTTGGATATCCCATCTCATGCTATAGGAAGGGTCTCAAGTTGGAATAGAAGGAGTTGGATATCACATCTCATGTTATAGGAAGGGTCTCAGGATTGGAATGGGAAGGACTTGGATATCACATCTCATGCTGTAGGAAGGGTCTCAGGTTTGGAAAAGGAAGGAGTTGGATATCACATTTCATGTTAGAGGTAGGATCTCAGGTTTGGTATTAGAGGCATTGAGATATCACATCTCATGCTATCAGAAGGGTATCAGGATTGGAATGGGAAGGAGTTGGATATCACATCTCATGCTAAAGGGAGGGTCTCAGGTTTGGAATGGGAAGGATTTGGATATCACATCTCATGTTATAGGAAGGACCTTAGGTTTGGTATTAGAAGCATTGAGATATCACATCTCATGCTATAGGAAGGGTCTCGGGATTGGAATGGGAAGGAGTTGGATATCACATCTCATGTTATAGGAAGGATCTCAGGTTTGGTATTAGAAGCATTGAGATATCACATCTCATGCTATAGGAAGGGTCTCAGGATTGGAATGGGAAGGAGTTGGATATCACATCTCATGCTATGGGAAGGGTCTCAGGTTTGGTATAAGCATTGAAATATCACATCTCTGCTATCGGAAGGGACTCAGGATTGGAATGGGAGGAGCTGGATATCACACCTCATGCTAAAGGAAGGGTCTCAGGTTTGGAAGGGGAAGGATTTGGATATCACATCTCATGTTATAGGACGGGTCTCAGGTTTGGTATTAGAAGCATTGTGATATCACATCTCATGCTATAGGATGTGTCTCAGGATTGGAATGGGAAGGATTTGGATATCACATCTCATGCTATAGGAAGGGTTTCAGGTTTGGTAGAAGCATTGAGATATCACATCTCATGCTATAGGAAGAGTCTCAGGTTTGGGAAGGGAAGGATTTGGATTTCACATCTCATGTTATAGGATGGTTCTCATGTTTGGTTTTTGAAGCATTGAGATATCACAACTCATGCTATCGGAAGGGTCTCAGGTTTGGAATGGGAAGGAGTTGGATATCACATCTCATGTTATAGGAAGGGTCTCAGGTTTGGAATGGGAAGGAGTTGGATATGACATCTCTTGTTATAAGGAGGGTCTCAGGATTTGAATGGTAAGGAGTTGGATATCACATCTCATGCTATAGGAAGGGTCTCAGGTTGGAATGGGAAGGAGTTGGATATCACATCTCATGTTATATACAGGAAGGGTCTCAGGATTGGAATGGGAAGGATTTGGATATCACATCTCTTGCTATAGGAAGGGTCTCAGGTTTTTTATTAGAAACCTTGAGATATCAAATCTCATGCTATAGGAAGGGTTTTAGGATTGGAATGGGAAGTATTTGGATATCACATCTCATGCTAAAGGAAGGGTCTCAGGTTTGGAAGGGGAAGGATTTGGATATCACATCTCATCCAATAGGAAGGGTCTCAGGTTTGGAATGGGAAGGAATTGGATATCACATCTCATGTTATAGGAAGGGTCTCAAGTTTTTTATTAGAAACATTGAGATATCACATCTCATGTTATAGGACGGTTCCCAGGTTTGGTATTAGAAGCATTGAGATATCACATCTCATGGTATAGGAAGGGTCTCAGGGTTGGAATGGGAAGGAGTTGGATATCACATCTCATCCAATAGGAAGGGTCTCAGGTTTGGAATGGGAAGGAATTGGATATCACATCTCATGTTATAGGAAGGATCTCAGGTTTGGTATTAGAAGCATTGAGATATCACATCTCATGCTATATGAAGGGTCTCAGGATTGGAATGTGAAGGATTTGGATATCACATCTCATGCTAAAGGAAGGGTCTCAGGTTTGGTAGAAGCATTGAGAAATCACATCTCATGCTATAGGAAGGGTCTCAGGATTTGAATGGCAAGGAGTTGGATATCACATCTCATGCCATAGGAAGGGTCTCAGGTTTGGTATAAGCATTGAGATATCACATCTCTGCTATCGGAAGGTTCTCAGGATTGGATTGGGAAGGAGTTGGATATCCCTTCTCATGCTATAGGAAGTGTCTCAGGTTGGAATGGGAAGGAGTTGAATATCACATCTCATGTTATAGGAAGGGTCTCAGGATTGGAATGGGAAGGATTTGGATATCACATCTCTTGCTATAGGAAGGGTCTCAGGATTGGAATGGGAAGGATTTGGATATCACATCTCATGTCATAGGAAGGATCTCAGGATTGGTATTAGAAGCATTGATATATCACATCTCATGCTATAGGAATGGTCTCAGGATTGGAATGGGTAGGAGTTGGATATTACATTCTTGCTATAGGAAGGGTCTCATGTTTGGAATGGGAAGGAGTTGGATATCACATATGCTATCTGAAGTGTCTCAGGTTTGGAACGGGAAGGAGTTGGATATCACATCTCATGTTATAGGAAGGGTCTCAGGTTTGGTATAAGCATTGAGATATCACATCTCTGCTATCAGGAGTGGCTCAGGATTGGAATGGGAAGGAGTTGGATATCCCATCTCATGTTAAAGGACGGGTCTCTGGTTTGGTATTAGAATCATTGAGATATCACATCGCATGCTGTAGGAAGGGTCTAAGGATTGGAATGGGATGGACTTGGATATCACATCTCATGCTATAGGTAGGCTCTCAGGTTTGGTATAAGCATTGAGATATCACATCTCATGCTATAGGAAGGGTCTCAGGATTGGAATGGGAAGGATTTGGATATCACATCTCATGCTATAGGAAGGGTCTCAGGTTTGGTATAAGCATGGAGATATCACATCTCATGCTATAGGAAGGGTCTCAGGATTGGAATGGGAAGGTGTTGGATATCACATCTCATGCTATAGGAAGGGTCTCAGATTTGGTATAAGCATTGAGATATCACATCTCATGCTATAGGAAGGGTCTCAGGATTGGAATGGGAAGGAGTTGTATATGACATCTCAGGCCTTAGGAAGGGTCTCAGGTTTGGTATAAGCATTGAGATATCACATCTCTGCTATCGGAAGGGTCTCAGGATTGGAATGGGAAGGAGTTGGATATCCCATCTCATGTTATAGGAAGGGTCTCAGGTTTGGTATTAGAAGCATTGAGATATCACATCTCATGCTATAGGAAGGGTCTCAGGATTGGAATGGGAAGGACTTGGATGTCACATCTCATGCTATAGGGAGGGTCTCAAGTTTGATATTAGAAGCATTGAGATAACAAATCTCATGATATCGGAAGGGTCTCAGGATTGGAATGGGAAGGAGTTGGATATCACATCTCATGATAAAGGAAGGGTCTAAGGTTTGGAAGGGGAAGGATTTGGATATCACATCTCATGTTATAGGACGGGTCTCAGGTTTGGTATTAGAAGCATTGAGATATCAAGTCTCATGGTATAAGAAGGGTCTCAGAATTGGAATGGGAAGGAGTTGGATATCACATCTCAAGCTATAGGAAGCGTCTCAGGATTGGAATGGGAAGGAGTTTGATATCACATCTCATGCCATAGTATGGGTCTCAGGTTTGGTAGAAGCATTGGGATATCACATCTCATGCTATCGGAAGGGTATCAGTATTGGATTTGGAAGGAGTTGGATATCCCATCTCATGCTATAGGAAGGGTCTCAGGTTAGAATGGGAAGGAGTTGGATATCACATTTCATGTTATAGGAAGGGTCTCAGGATTGGAATGGGAAGGACTTGGATATCATATCTCATGCTATAGGAAGGCTCTCAGGTTTGGAAGGGGAAGGAGTTGGATATCACATTTCATGTTAGAGGAAGGATCTCAGGTTTGGTATTAGGGGCCTTGAGATATCACATCTCATGCTATAGGAAGGGTCTCAGGATTGGAATGGGAAGGAGTTGGATATCACATCTCAAGCTATAGGAAGGGTCTCAGGTTTGGTATAAGCATTGAGATATCACATCTCATGCTATAGGAAGGGTCTCAGAATTGGAATGAGAAGGAGTTGGATATCACATCTCAAGCTATAGGAAGGGTCTCATGATTGGAATGGGAAGGAGTTGGATATCACATCTCATGTTATAGGAAGGGTCTCAGGATTGGAATGGGAAGGACTTGGATATCACATCTCATTCTATAGGAAGGCTCTCAGGGTTGGAAGGGGAAGGAGTTGGATATCACATTTCATGTTAGAGGTAGGATCTCAGGTTTGGTTTTAGAGGCATTGAGATATCACATCTCATGCCATCAGAAGGGTCTCAGGATTGGAATGGGAAGGAGTTGGATATCAAATCTCATGCTAAAGGGATGGTCTAAGGTTTGGAAGGGGAGGGATTTGGACATCATATCTCATGTTATTGGAAGGATCTCAGGTTTGGTATTAGAAGCATTGAGATATCACATCTCATGCTATCGGAAGGGTCTTAGGTTTGGTATAAGCATTGAGATATCACATCTCTGCTATCGGAAGGGTCTCAGGATTGGAATGGGAAGGATTTGGATATCACAATTCATGTTATAGGAAGGGTCTCAAGTTTGGTATTAGAAGCATTGAGATATCACATCTCATGTTATAGGAAGGGTCTCAGGTTTGGTATTAGAAGCATTGAGATATCACATCTCATGCTATAGGAAGGGTCTCAGGAATGGAATGGGAAGGACTTGGATATCACATCTCATGATAAAGGAAGGGTCTAAGGTTTGGAAGGGGAAGGATTTGGATATCACATCTCATGTTATTGGACCGGTCTCAGGTTTGGTATTAGAAGCATTGAGATATCAAGTCTCATGGTGTAGGACGGGAGTTTGATATCACATCTCATGCCATGGTATGGGTCTCAGGTTTTGTAGAAGCATTGGGATATCACATCTCATGCTATCGGAAGGGTATCAGGATTGGATTTGGAAGGAGTTGGATATCCCATCTCATGCTATAGGAAGGGTCTCAAGTTGGAATAGAAGGAGTTGGATATCACATCTCATGTTATAGGAAGGGTCTCAGGATTGGAATGGGAAGGACTTGGATATCACATCTCATGCTGTATGAAGGGTCTCAGGTTTGGAAAAGGAAGGAGTTGGATATCACATTTCATGTTAGAGGTAGGATCTCAGGTTTGGTATTAGAGGCATTGAGATATCACATCTCATGCTATCAGAAGGGTATCAGGATTGGAATGGGAAGGAGTTGGATATCACATCTCATGCTAAAGGGAGGGTCTCAGGTTTGGAATGGGAAGGATTTGGATATCACATCTCATGTTATAGGAAGGACCTTAGGTTTGGTATTAGAAGCATTGAGATATCACATCTCATGCTATAGGAAGGGTCTCGGGATTGGAATGGGAAGGAGTTGGATATCACATCTCATGTTATAGGAAGGATCTCAGGTTTGGTATTAGAAGCATTGAGATATCACATCTCATGCTATAGGAAGGGTCTCAGGATTGGAATGGGAAGGAGTTGGATATCACATCTCATGCTATGGGAAGGGTCTCAGGTTTGGTATAAGCATTGAAATATCACATCTCTGCTATCGGAAGGGACTCAAGATTGGAATGGGAGGAGCTGGATATCACACCTCATGCTAAAGGAAGGGTCTCAGGTTTGGAAGGGGAAGGATTTGGATATCACATCTCATGTTATAGGACGGGTCTCAGGTTTGGTATTAGAAGCATTGTGATATCACATCTCATGCTATAGGATGTGTCTCAGGATTGGAATGGGAAGGAGTTGGATATCACATCTCATGCTATAGGAAGGGTTTCAGGTTTGGTAGAAGCATTGAGATATCACATCTCATGCTATAGGAAGAGTCTCAGGTTTGGGAAGGGAAGGATTTGGATTTCACATCTCATGTTATAGGATGGTTCTCATGTTTGGTTTTTGAAGCATTGAGATATCACAGCTCATGCTATCGGAAGGGTCTCAGGTTTGGAATGGGAAGGAGTTGGATATCACATCTCATGTTATAGGAAGGGTCTCAGGTTTGGAATGGGAAGGAGTTGGATATGACATCTCTTGTTATATACAGGAAGGGTCTCAGGATTGGAATGGGAAGGATTTGGATATCACATCTCTTGCTATAGGAAGGGTCTCAGGTTTTTTATTAGAAACCTTGAGATATCAAATCTCATGCTATAGGAAGGGTTTTAGGATTGGAATGGGAAGTATTTGGATATCACATCTCATGCTAAAGGAAGGGTCTCAGGTTTGGAAGGGGAAGGATTTGGATATCACATCTCATCCAATAGGAAGGGTCTCAGGTTTGGAATGGGAAGGAATTGGATATCACATCTCATGTTATAGGAAGGGTCTCAAGTTTTTTATTAGAAACATTGAGATATCACATCTCATGTTATAGGACGGTTCCCAGGTTTGGTATTAGAAGCATTGAGATATCACATCTCATGGTATAGGAAGGGTCTCAGGGTTGGAATGGGAAGGAGTTGGATATCACATCTCATCCAATAAGAAGGGTCTCAGGTTTGGAATGGGAAGGAATTGGATATCACATCTCATGTTATAGGAAGGATCTCAGGTTTGGTATTAGAAGCATTGAGATATCACATCTCATGCTATAGGAAGGGTCTCAGGATTGGAATGTGAAGGATTTGGATATCACATCTCATGCTAAAGGAAGGGTCTCAGGTTTGGTAGAAGCATTGAGAAATCACATCTCATGCTATAGGAAGGGTCTCAGGATTTGAATGGCAAGGAGTTGGATATCACATCTCATGCCATAGGAAGGGTCTCAGGTTTGGTATAAGCATTGAGATATCACATCTCTGCTATCGGAAGGTTCTCAGGATTGGATTGGGAAGGAGTTGGATATCCCTTCTCATGCTATAGGAAGTGTCTCAGGTTGGAATGGGAAGGAGTTGAATATCACATCTCATGTTATAGGAAGGGTCTCAGGATTGGAATGGGAAGGATTTGGATATCACATCTCTTGCTATAGGAAGGGTCTCAGGATTGGAATGGGAAGGATTTGGATATCACATCTCATGTCATAGGAAGGATCTCAGGATTGGTATTAGAAGCATTGATATATCACATCTCATGCTATAGGAATGGTCTCAGGATTGGAATGGGTAGGAGTTGGATATTACATTCTTGCTATAGGAAGGGTCTCATGTTTGGAATGGGAAGGAGTTGGATATCACATATGCTATCTGAAGTGTCTCAGGTTTGGAACGGGAAGGAGTTGGATATCACATCTCATGTTATAGGAAGGGTCTCAGGTTTGGTATAAGCATTGAGATATCACATCTCTGCTATCAGGAGTGGCTCAGGATTGGAATGGGAAGGAGTTGGATATCCCATCTCATGTTAAAGGACGGGTCTCTGGTTTGGTATTAGAATCATTGAGATATCACATCGCATGCTGTAGGAAGGGTCTAAGGATTGGAATGGGATGGACTTGGATATCACATCTCATGCTATAGGTAGGCTCTCAGGTTTGGTATAAGCATTGAGATATCACATTTCATGCTATAGGAAGGGTCTCAAGATTGGAATGGGAAGGATTTGGATATCACATCTCATGCTATAGGAAGGGTCTCAGGTTTGGTATAAGCATGGAGATATCACTTCTCATGCTATAGGAAGGGTCTCAGGATTGGAATGGGAAGGTGTTGGATATCACATCTCATGCTATAGGAAGGGTCTCAGATTTGGTATAAGCATTGAGATATCACATCTCATGCTATAGGAAGGGTCTCAGGATTGGAATGGGAAGGAGTTGTATATGACATCTCAGGCCTTAGGAAGGGTCTCAGGTTTGGTATAAGCATTGAGATATCACATCTCTGCTATCGGAAGGGTCTCAGGATTGGAATGGGAAGGAGTTGGATATCCCATCTCATGTTATAGGAAGGGTCTCAGGTTTGGTATTAGAAGCATTGAGATATCACATCTCATGCTATAGGAAGGGTCTCAGGATTGGAATGGGAAGGACTTGGATGTCACATCTCATGCTATAGGGAGGGTCTCAAGTTTGATATTAGAAGCATTGAGATAACAAATCTCATGATATCGGAAGGGTCTCAGGATTGGAATGGGAAGGAGTTGGATATCACATCTCATGATAAAGGAAGGGTCTAAGGTTTGGAAGGGGAAGGATTTGGATATCACATCTCATGTTATAGGACGGGTCTCAGGTTTGGTATTAGAAGCATTGAGATATCAAGTCTCATGGTATAAGAAGGGTCTCAGAATTGGAATGGGAAGGAGTTGGATATCACATCTCAAGCTATAGGAAGGGTCTCAGGATTGGAATGGGAAGGACTTGGATATCATATCTCATGCTATAGGAAGGCTCTCAGGTTTGGAAGGGGAAGGAGTTGGATATCACATTTCATGTTAGAGGAAGGATCTCAGGTTTGGTATTAGGGGCCTTGAGATATCACATCTCATGCTATAGGAAGGGTCTCAGGATTGGAATGGGAAGGAGTTGGATATCACATCTCAAGCTATAGGAAGGGTCTCAGGTTTGGTATAAGCATTGAGATATCACATCTCATGCTATAGGAAGGGTCTCAGGATTGGAATGGGAAGAAGTTGGATATCACATCTCATGCTATAGGAAGGGTCTCAGGTTTGGTATAAGCATTGAGATATCACATCTCATGCTATAGGAAGGGTCTCAGGGTTGGAATGGGAAGGAGTTGTATATGACATCTCATGCCATAGGAAGGGTCTCAGGTTTGGTATAAGCATTGAGTTATCACATCACATGCTATAGGAAGGGTCTCAGGATTGGAATGGGAAGGACTTGGATATCACATCTCATGCTATAGGCAGGGTCTCAGGATTGGAATGGGAAGGAGTTGGATATCACATCTCATGCTATGGGAAGGGTCTCAGGTTTGGTATAAGCATTGAAATATCACATCTCTGCTATCGGAAGGGTCTCAGGATTGGAATGGGAGGAGCTGGATATCACACCTCATGCTAAAGGAAGGGTCTCAGGTTTGGAAGGGGAAGGATTTGGATATCACATCTCATGTTATAGGACGGGTCTCAGGTTTGGTATTAGAAGCATTGTGATATCACATCTCATGCTATAGGATGTGTCTCAGGATTGGAATGGGAAGGAGTTGGATATCACATCTCATGCTATAGGAAGGGTTTCAGGTTTGGTAGAAGCATTGAGATATCACATCTCATGCTATAGGAAGAGTCTCAGGTTTGCGAAGGGAAGGATTTGGATTTCACATCTCATGTTATAGGATGGTTCTCATGTTTGGTTTTTGAAGCATTGAGATATCACAGCTCATGCTATCGGAAGGGTCTCAGGTTTGGAATGGGAAGGAGTTGGATATCACATCTCATGTTATAGGAAGGGTCTCAGGTTTGGAATGGGAAGGAGTTGGATATGACATCTCTTGTTATAGGGAGGGTCTCAGGATTTGAATGGTAAGGAGTTGGATATCACATCTCATGCTATAGGAAGGGTCTCAGGTTGGAATGGGAAGGAGTTGGATATCACATCTCATGTTATATACAGGAAGGGTCTCAGGATTGGAATGGGAAGGATTTGGATATCACATCTCTTGCTATAGGAAGGGTCTCAGGTTTTTTATTAGAAACACTGAGATATCAAATCTCATGCTATAGGAAGGGTTTTAGGATTGGAATGGGAAGTATTTGGATATCACATCTCATGCTAAAGGAAGGGTCTCAGGTTTGGAAGGGGAAGGATTTGGATATCACATCTCATCCAATAGGAAGGGTCTCAGGTTTGGAATGGGAAGGAATTGGATATCACATCTCATGTTATAGGAAGGGTCTCAGGTTTTTTATTAGAAACATTGAGATATCACATCTCATGTTATAGGACGGTTCCCAGGTTTGGTATTAGAAGCATTGAGATATCACATCTCATGGTATAGGAAGGGTCTCAGGGTTGGAATGGGAAGGAGTTGGATATCACATCTCATCCAATAGGAAGGGTCTCAGGTTTGGAATGGGAAGGAATTGGATATCACATCTCATGTTATAGGAAGGATCTCAGGTTTGGTATTAGAAGCATTGAGATATCACATCTCATGCTATAGGAAGGGTCTCAGGATTGGAATGTGAAGGATTTGGATATCACATCTCATGCTAAAGGAAGGGTCTCAGGTTTGGTAGAAGCATTGAGAAATCACATCTCATGCTATAGGAAGGGTCTCAGGATTTGAATGGCAAGGAGTTGGATATCACATCTCATGCCATAGGAAGGGTCTCAGGTTTGGTATAAGCATTGAGATATCACATATCTGCTATCGGAAGGTTCTCAGGATTGGATTGGGAAGGAGTTGGATATCCCTTCTCATGCTATAGGAAGTGTCTCAAGTTGGAATGGGAAGGAGTTGAATATCACATCTCATGTTATAGGAAGGGTTTTAGGATTGGAATGGGAAGGATTTGGATATCACATCTCTTACTATAGGAAGGGTCTCAGGATTGGAATGGGAAGGATATGGATATCACATCTCATGTCATAGGAAGGATCTCAGGTTTGGTATTAGAAGCATTGATATATCACATCTCATGCTATAGGAATGGTCTCAGGATTGGAATGGGTAGGAGGTGGATATTACATTCTTGCTATAGGAAGGGTCTCATGTTTGGAATGGGAAGGAGTTGGATATCACATATGCTATAGGAAGTGTCTCAGGTTTGGAACGGGAAGGAGTTGGATATCACATCTCATGTTATAGGAAGGGTCTCAGGTTTGGTATAAGCATTGAGATATCACATCTCTGCTATCAGGAGTGACTCAGGATTGGAATGGGAAGGAGTTGGATATCCCATCTCATGTTAAAGGACGGGTCTCTGGTTTGGTATTAGAATCATTGAGATATCACATCGCATGCTGTAGGAAGGGTCTAAGGATTGGAATGGGATGGACTTGGATATCACATCTCATGCTATAGGTAGGCTCTCAGGTTTGGTATAAGCATTGAGATATCACATCTCATGCTATAGGAAGGGTCTCAGGATTGGAATGGGAAGGATTTGGATATCACATCTCATGCTATAGGAAGGGTCTCAGATTTGGTATAAGCATTGAGCTATCACATCTCATGCTATAGGAAGGGTCTCAGGATTGGAATGGGAAGGAGTTGTATATGACATCTCAGGCCTTAGGAAGGGTCTCAGGTTTGGTATAAGCATTGAGATATCACATCTCTGCTATCGGAAGAGTCTCAGGATTGGAATGGGAAGGAGTTGGATATCCCATCTCATGTTATAGGAAGGGTCTCAGGTTTGGTATTAGAAGCATTGAGATATCACATTTCATGCTATAGGAAGGGTCTCAGGATTGGAATGGGAAGGACTTGGATGTCACATCTCATGCTATAGGGAGGGTCTCAAGTTTGATATTAGAAGCATTGAGATAACAAATCTCATGATATCGGAAGGGTCTCAGGATTGGAATGGGAAGGAGTTGGATATCACATCTCATGATAAAGGAAGGGTCTAAGGTTTGGAAGGGGAAGGATTTGGATATCACATCTCATGTTATAGGACGGGTCTCAGGTTTGGTATTAGAAGCATTGAGATATCAAGTCTCATGGTATAAGAAGGGTCTCAGAATTGGAATGGGAAGGAGTTGGATATCACATCTCAAGCTATAGGAAGCGTCTCAGGATTGGAATGGGAAGGAGTTTGATATCACATCTCATGCCATAGTATGGGTCTCAGGTTTGGTAGAAGCATTGGGATATCACATCTCATGCTATCGGAAGGGTATCAGTATTGGATTTGGAAGGAGTTGGATATCCCATCTCATGCTATAGGAAGGGTCTCAGGTTAGAATGGGAAGGAGTTGGATATCACATTTCATGTTATAGGAAGGGTCTCAGGATTGGAATGGGAAGGACTTGGATATCATATCTCATGCTATAGGAAGGCTCTCAGGTTTGGAAGGGGAAGGAGTTGGATATCACATTTCATGTTAGAGGAAGGATCTCAGGTTTGGTATTAGGGGCTTTGAGATATCACATCTCATGCTATAGGAAGGGTCTCAGGATTGAATGGGAAGGAGTTGGATATCACATCTCAAGCTATAGGAAGGGTCTCAGGTTTGGTATAAGCATTGAGATATCACATCTCATGCTATAGGAAGGGTCTCAGGATTGGAATGGGAAGAAGTTGGATATCACATCTCATGCTATAGGAAGGGTCTCAGGTTTGGTATAAGCATTGAGATATCACATCTCATGCTATAGGAAGGGTCTCAGGGTTGGAATGGGAAGGAGTTGTATATGACATCTCATGCCATAGGAAGGGTCTCAGGTTTGGTATAAGCATTGAGATATCACATCACATGCTATAGGAAGGGTCTCAGGATTGGAATGGGAAGGACTTGGATATCACATCTCATGCTATAGGCAGGGTCTCAGGTTTGGAAAGGGATGGAGATGGATATCACATTTCATGTTAGAGGTAGGATCTCAGGTTTGGTATTAGAGGCATTGAGATATCACATCTCATGCTATCAGAAGGGTCTCAGGATTGGAATGGGAAGGAGTTGGATATCACATTTCATGCTAAAGGGAGGGTCTCAGGTTTGGAAGGGGAAGGATTTGGAAATCACATCTCATATTATAGGAAGGATCTCAGGTTTGGTATTAGAAGCATTGAGATATCACATCTCATGCTATCGGAAGGATCTCAGGTTTGGTATAAGAGGCATTGAGATATCACATCTCATGCTATAGGAAGGGTCTCAGGATTGGAATGGGAAGGAGTTGGATATCACATCTCATGTTTGGTATTAGAAGCATTGAGACATCACATCTCATGCTATAGGAAGGGTCTCAGGATTGGAATGGGAAGGAGTTGGATATCACATCTCATGCTATAGGAAGGGTCTCAGGTTTGGTATAAGCATTGAGATATCACATCTCATGCTATAGGAAGGGTCTCAGGATTGGAATGGGAAGGAGTTGGATATCACATCTCATGCTATAGGAAGGGTCTCAGGTTTGGTATAAGCATTGAGATATCACATCTTATGCTATAGGAAGGGTCTCAGGTTTGGTATAAGCATTGAGATATCACATCTCATGCTATAGGAAGAGTCTCAGGATTGGAATGGGAAGAAGTTGGATATCACATCTCATGCTATAGGAAGGGTCTCAGGTTTGGTATAAGCATTGAGATATCACATCTCATGCTATAGGAAGGGTCTCAGGGTTGGAATAGGAAGGAGTTGTATATTACATCTCATGCCATAGGAAGGGTCTCAGGTTTGGTATAAGCATTGAGATATCACATCACATGCTATAAGAAGGGTCTCAGGATTGGAATGGGAAGGACTTGGATATCACATCTCATGCTATAGGCAGGGTCTCGGTTTGGAAAGGGAAGGAGATGGATATCACATTTCATGTTAGAGGTAGGATCTCAGGTTTGGTATTAGAGGCATTGAGATATCACATCTCATGCTATCAGAAGGGTCTCAGGATTGGAATGGGAAGGAGTTGGATATCACATTTCATGCTAAAGGGAGAGTCTCAGGTTTGGAAGGGGAAGGATTTGGAAATCACATCATATTATAGGAAGGATCTCAGGTTTGGTATTAGAAGCATTGAGATATCACATCGCATGCTATCGGAAGGATCTCAGGTTTGGTATAAGAGGCATTGAGATATCACATCTCATTCTATCATAAGGGTCTCAGGATTGGAATGGGAAGGAGTTGGATATCACATCTCATGTTATAGGAAGGATCTCAGGTTTGGTATTAGAAGCATTGAGACATCACATCTCATGCTATAGGAAGGTTCTCAGGTCCTTCCCATTCCAATCCTGAGACCCTTCCGATAGCAGAGATGTGATATCTCAATGCTTATACCAAACCTGAGACCCTTCCTAAGGCCTGAGATGTCATATACAACTCCTTCCCATTCCAATCCTGAGACCCTTCCTATAGCATGAGATGTGATATCTCAATGCTTATACCAAATCTGAGACCCTTCCTATAGCATGAGATGTGATATCCAACACCTTCCCATTCCAATCCTGAGACCCTTCCTATAGCATGAGAAGTGATATCTCCATGCTTATACCAAACCTGAGACCCTTCCTATAGCATGAGATGTGATATCCAAATCCTTCCCATTCCAATCCTGAGACCCTTCCTATAGCATGAGATGTGATATCTCAATGCTTATACCAAACCTGAGAGCCTACCTATAGTATGAGATGTGATATCCAAGTCCATCCCATTCCAATCCTTAGACCCTTCCTACAGCATGCGATGTGATATCTCAATGATTCTAATACCAAACCAGAGACCCGTCCTTTAACATGAGATGGGATATCCAACTCCTTCCCATTCCAATCCTGAGCCACTCCTGATAGCAGAGATGTGATATCTCAATGCTTATACCAAACCTGAGACCCTTCCTATAACGTGAGATGTGATATCCAACTCCTTCCCGTTCCAAACCTGAGACACTTCAGATAGCATATGTGATATCCAACTCCTTCCCATTCCAAACATGAGACCCTTCCTATAGCAAGAATGTAATATCCAACTCCTACCCATTCCAATCCTGAGACCATTCCTATAGCATGAGATGTGATATCCAAATCCTTCCCATTCCAATCCTGAGACCCTTCCTATAGCAAGAGATGTGATATCCAAATCCTTCCCATTCCAATCCTGAGACCCTTCCTATAACATGAGATGTGATATTCAACTCCTTCCCATTCCAACCTGAGACACTTCCTATAGCATGAGAAGGGATATCCAACTCCTTCCCAATCCAATCCTGAGAACCTTCCGATAGCAGAGATGTGATATCTCAATGCTTATACCAAACCTGAGACCCTTCCTATGGCATGAGATGTGATATCCAACTCCTTGCCATTCAAATCCTGAGACCCTTCCTATAGCATGAGATGTGATTTCTCAATGCTTCTACCAAACCTGAGACCCTTCCTTTAGCATGAGATGTGATATCCAAATCCTTCACATTCCAATCCTGAGACCCTTCCTATAGCATGAGATGTGATATCTCAATGCTTCTAATACCAAACCTGAGATCCTTCCTATAACATGAGATGTGATATCCAATTCCTTCCCATTCCAAACCTGAGACCCTTCCTATTGGATAGATGTGATATCCAACTCCTTCCCATTCCAACCCTGAGACCCTTCCTATACCATGAGATGTGATATCTCAATGCTTCTAATACCAAACCTGGGAACCGTCCTATAACATGAGATGTGATATCTCAATGTTTCTAATAAAAAACTTGAGACCCTTCCTATAACATGAGATGTGATATCCAATTCCTTCCCATTCCAAACCTGAGACCCTTCCTATTGGATGAGATGTGATATCCAAATCCTTCCCCTTCCAAACCTGAGACCCTTCCTTTAGCATGAGATGTGATATCCAAATACTTCCCATTCCAATCCTAAAACCCTTCCTATAGCATGAGATTTGATATCTCAAGGTTTCTAATAAAAAACCTGAGACCCTTCCTATAGCAAGAGATGTGATATCCAAATCCTTCCCATTCCAATCCTGAGACCCTTCCTGTATATAACATGAGATGTGATATCCAACTCCTTCCCATTCCAACCTGAGACCCTTCCTATAGCATGAGATGTGATATCCAACTCCTTACCATTCAAATCCTGAGACCCTCCTTATAACAAGAGATGTCATATCCAACTCCTTCCCATTCCAAACCTGAGACCCTTCCTATAACATGAGATGTGATATCCAACTCCTTCCCATTCCAAACCTGAGACCCTTCCGATAGCATGAGCTGTGATATCTCAATGCTTCAAAAACCAAACATGAGAACCATCCTATAACATGAGATGTGAAATCCAAATCCTTCCCTTCCCAAACCTGAGACTCTTCCTATAGCATGAGATGTGATATCTCAATGCTTCTACCAAACCTGAAACCCTTCCTATAGCATGAGATGTGATATCCAACTCCTTCCCATTCCAATCCTGAGACACATCCTATAGCATGATATGTGATATCACAATGCTTCTAATACCAAACCTGAGACCCGTCCTATAACATGAGATGTGATATCCAAATCCTTCCCCTTCCAAACCTGAGACCCTTCCTTTAGCATGAGGTGTGATATCCAGCTCCTCCCATTCCAATCCTGAGTCCCTTCCGATAGCAGAGATGTGATATTTCAATGCTTATACCAAACCTGAGACCCTTCCCATAGCATGAGATGTGATATCCAACTCCTTCCCATTCCAATCCTGAGACCCTTCCTATAGCATGAGATGTGATATCTCAATGCTTCTAATACCAAACCTGAGATCCTTCCTATAACATGAGATGTGATATCCAACTCCTTCCCATTCCAATCCCGAGACCCTTCCTATAGCATGAGATGTGATATCTCAATGCTTCTAATACCAAACCTAAGGTCCTTCCTATAACATGAGATGTGATATCCAAATCCTTCCCATTCCAAACCTGAGACCCTCCCTTTAGCATGAGATGTGATATCCAACTCCTTCCCATTCCAATCCTGATACCCTTCTGATAGCATGAGATGTGATATCTCAATGCCTCTAATACCAAACCTGAGATCCTACCTCTAACATGAAATGTGATATCCAACTCCTTCCTTTTCCAAACCTGAGACCCTTCCTACAGCATGAGATGTGATATCCAAGTCCTTCCCATTCCAATCCTGAGACCCTTCCTATAACATGAGATGTGATATCCAACTCCTTCTATTCCAACTTGAGACCCTTCCTATAGCATGAGATGGGATATCCAACTCCTTCCAAATCCAATCCTGATACCCTTCCGATAGCATGAGATGTGATATCCCAATGCTTCTACAAAACCTGAGACCCATACCATGGCATGAGATGTGATATCAAACTCCCGTCCTATACCATGAGACTTGATATCTCAATGCTTCTAATACCAAACCTGAGACCGGTCCAATAACATGAGATGTGATATCCAAATCCTTCCCCTTCCAAACCTTAGACCCTTCCTTTATCATGAGATGTGATATCCAAGTCCTTCCCATTCCATTCCTGAGACCCTTCCTATAGCATGAGATGTGATATCTCAATGCTTCTAATATTAAACCTGAGACCCTTCCTATAACATGAGATGTGATATCTCAATGCTTCTAATACCAAACCTGAGACCCTTCCTATAACATGAATTGTGATATCCAAATCCTTCCCATTCCAATCCTGAGACCCTTCCGATAGCAGAGATGTGATATCTCAATGCTTATACCAAACCTAAGACCCTTCCGATAGCATGAGATGTGATATCTCAATGCTTCTAATACCAAACCTGAGATCCTTCCAATAACATGAGATATGATGTCCAAATCCCTCCCCTTCCAAACCTTAGACCATCCCTTTAGCATGAGATTTGATATCCAACTCCTTCCCATTCCAATCCTGAGACCCTTCTGATGGCATGAGATGTGATATCTCAATGCCTCTAAAACCAAACCTGAGATCCTACCTCTAACATGAAATGTGATATCCAACTCCTTCCCCTTCCAACCCTGAGAGCCTTCCTATAGAATGAGATGTGATATCCAAGTCCTTCCCATTCCAATCCTGAGACCCTTCCTATAACATGAGATGTGATATCCAACTCCTTCCCATTCCAATCATGAGACCCTTCCTATAGCTTGAGATGTGATATCCAACTCCTTCTCATTTTAATTCTGAGACCCGTCCTATACCATGAGACTTGATACCTCAATGCTTCAAATACCAAACCTGAGACCGGTCCTATAACATGAGATGTGATACCCAAATCCGTCCCCTTCCAAACCTTAGACCCTTCCTATAGCATTAGATGTGATATCTCATTGCTTCTAATACCAAACCTGAGACCCTTCCTATAACGAGATGGGATATCCAACTCCTTCCCATTCCAATCCTGAGACCCTTCAGATAGCAGAGATGTGATATCCAACTCCTTCCCATTCCAAACCTGAGACCCTTCCTATAGCATGAGATGTTATAATTTAATGCTTCTAAAACCAAACCTGAGAACCATCCTATAACCTGTGAAATCCAAATCCTTCCCTTTCCAAACCTGAGACCCTTCCGATAGCATGAGATGTGATATCTCAATGCTTCTAAAACCAAACATGAGAACCATCCTATAACATGAGATGTGAAATCCAAATCCTTCCCTTTCCAAACCTGAGACCCTTCCTATAGCTTGAGATGAAATATCAAACTCCTTCCCATTCCAATCCTGAGATAGCTTGAGATGTGATATCCAACTCCATCCCATTCCAATCCTGAGACCCTTCCGATAGCATGAGATGTGATAGCTCAATGCTTCTAATATCAAAACTGAGACCCTCCCAATAGTATGAGATGTGAATTCTAAGTCCTTCCCATTCCTATCCTGAGACCCTTCCGATAGCAGAGATGTGATATCTCAATGCTTATACCAAACCTGATGACCCTTCCTATGGCATTAGATGTGATATCCAACTCCTTCCCATTCCAATCCTGAGTTCCTTCCTATAGCATGAGATGTGATATCTCAATGCTTCTATCAAACCTGATACCCTTCCTTTAGCATGAGATGTGATATTCAACTCCTTCCCATTCCAATCCTGAGACCCTTCCTATAACATGAGACGTGATATCCAACTCCTTCCCATTCCAATCCTGAGACTCCTCCTATAGCATGAGATGTGATATCCAACTCCTTCCCATTCCAATCATGAGACCCTTCCTATAGCTTGAGATGTGATATCTCAATGCTTCTAATACCAAACCTGGGACCCGTCCTATAACATGAGATACGTCCTATAACATGAGATATGATATCCAAATCCTTCCCCTTCCAAACCTGAGACCCTTCCTTTAGCATGAGATGTGATATCCAAATCCTTCCCATTCCAATACTGAAACCCTTCCTATAGCATGAGATGTCATATCTCAATGTTTCTAATAGAAAACCTGAGACCCTGCCTATAGCATGAGATGTGATATCCAAGTCCTTCCCATTCCAATCCTGAGACCCTTCTTATAGCATGTGATGTGATATCTCAATGCTTATACCAAACCTGAGACCCTTCCTATGGCATGAGATGTCATATACAACTCCTTCCCATTCCAACCCTGAGACCCTTCCTATAGCATGAGATGTGATATCTCAATGCTTATACCAAACCTGAGACCCTTCCTATAGCATGAGATGTGATATCCAACTTCTTCCCATTCCAATCCTGAGACCCTTCCTATAGCATGAGATGTGATATCTCAATGCTTATACCAAACCTGAGACCCTTCCTATAGCATAAGATGTGATATCTCAATGCTTATACCAAACCTGAGACCCTTCCTATAGCATGAGATGTGATATCCAACTCCTTCCCATTCCAATCCTGAGACCCTTCCTATAGCATGAGATGTGATATCTCAATGCTTATACCAAACCTGAGACCCTTCCTATAGCATGAGATGTGATATCCAACTCCTTCCCATTCCAATCCTGAGACCCTTCCTATAGCATGAGATGTGATGTCTCAATGCTTCTAATACCAAACCTGAGATCCTTCCTATAACATGAGATGTGATATCCAACTCCTTCCCATTCCAATCCTGAGACCCTTCCTATAGCATGAGATGTGATATCTCAATGCTTATACCAAACCTGAGACCCTTCCTAAGGCCTGAGATGTCATATACAACTCCTTCCCATTCCAATCCTGAGACCCTTCCTATAGCATGAGATGTGATATCTCAATGCTTATACCAAATCTGAGACCCTTCCTATAGCATGAGATGTGATATCCAACACCTTCCCATTCCAATCCTGAGACCCTTCCTATAGCATGAGAAGTGATATCTCCATGCTTATACCAAACCTGAGACCCTTCCTATAGCATGAGATGTGATATCCAAATCCTTCCCATTCCAATCCTGAGACCCTTCCTATAGCATGAGATGTGATATCTCAATGCTTATACCAAACCTGAGAGCCTACCTATAGTATGAGATGTGATATCCAAGTCCATCCCATTCCAATCCTTAGACCCTTCCTACAGCATGCGATGTGATATCTCAATGATTCTAATACCAAACCAGAGACCCGTCCTTTAACATGAGATGGGATATCCAACTCCTTCCCATTCCAATCCTGAGCCACTCCTGATAGCAGAGATGTGATATCTCAATGCTTATACCAAACCTGAGACCCTTCCTATAACGTGAGATGTGATATCCAACTCCTTCCCGTTCCAAACCTGAGACACTTCAGATAGCATATGTGATATCCAACTCCTTCCCATTCCAAACATGAGACCCTTCCTATAGCAAGAATGTAATATCCAACTCCTACCCATTCCAATCCTGAGACCATTCCTATAGCATGAGATGTGATATCCAAATCCTTCCCATTCCAATCCTGAGACCCTTCCTATAGCAAGAGATGTGATATCCAAATCCTTCCCATTCCAATCCTGAGACCCTTCCTATAACATGAGATGTGATATTCAACTCCTTCCCATTCCAACCTGAGACACTTCCTATAGCATGAGAAGGGATATCCAACTCCTTCCCAATCCAATCCTGAGAACCTTCCGATAGCAGAGATGTGATATCTCAATGCTTATACCAAACCTGAGACCCTTCCTATGGCATGAGATGTGATATCCAACTCCTTGCCATTCAAATCCTGAGACCCTTCCTATAGCATGAGATGTGATTTCTCAATGCTTCTACCAAACCTGAGACCCTTCCTTTAGCATGAGATGTGATATCCAAATCCTTCACATTCCAATCCTGAGACCCTTCCTATAGCATGAGATGTGATATCTCAATGCTTCTAATACCAAACCTGAGATCCTTCCTATAACATGAGATGTGATATCCAATTCCTTCACATTCCAAACCTGAGACCCTTCCTATTGGATAGATGTGATATCCAACTCCTTCCCATTCCAACCCTGAGACCCTTCCTATACCATGAGATGTGATATCTCAATGCTTCTAATACCAAACCTGGGAACCGTCCTATAACATGAGATGTGATATCTCAATGTTTCTAATAAAAAACTTGAGACCCTTCCTATAACATGAGATGTGATATCCAATTCCTTCCCATTCCAAACCTAAGACCCTTCCTATTGGATGAGATGTGATATCCAAATCCTTCCCCTTCCAAACCTGAGACCCTTCCTTTAGCATGAGATGTGATATCCAAATACTTCCCATTCCAATCCTAAAACCCTTCCTATAGCATGAGATTTGATATCTCAAGGTTTCTAATAAAAAACCTGAGACCCTTCCTATAGCAAGAGATGTGATATCCAAATCCTTCCCATTCCAATCCTGAGACCCTTCCTGTATATAACATGAGATGTGATATCCAACTCCTTCCCATTCCAACCTGAGACCCTTCCTATAGCATGAGATGTGATATCCAACTCCTTACCATTCAAATCCTGAGACCCTCCTTATAACAAGAGATGTCATATCCAACTCCTTCCCATTCCAAACCTGAGACCCTTCCTATAACATGAGATGTGATATCCAACTCCTTCCCATTCCAAACCTGAGACCCTTCCGATAGCATGAGCTGTGATATCTCAATGCTTCAAAAACCAAACATGAGAACCATCCTATAACATGAGATGTGAAATCCAAATCCTTCCCTTCCCAAACCTGAGACTCTTCCTATAGCATGAGATGTGATATCTCAATGCTTCTACCAAACCTGAAACCCTTCCTATAGCATGAGATGTGATATCCAACTCCTTCCCATTCCAATCCTGAGACACATCCTATAGCATGAGATGTGATATCACAATGCTTCTAATACCAAACCTGAGACCCGTCCTATAACATGAGATGTGATATCCAAATCCTTCCCCTTCCAAACCTGAGACCCTTCCTTTAGCATGAGGTGTGATATCCAGCTCCTCCCATTCCAATCCTGAGTCCCTTCCGATAGCAGAGATGTGATATTTCAATGCTTATACCAAACCTGAGACCCTTCCCATAGCATGAGATGTGATATCCAACTCCTTCCCATTCCAATCCTGAGACCCTTCCTATAGCATGAGATGTGATATCTCAATGCTTCTAATACCAAACCTGAGATCCTTCCTATAACATGAGATGTGATATCCAACTCCTTCCCATTCCAATCCCGAGACCCTTCCTATAGCATGAGATGTGATATCTCAATGCTTCTAATACCAAACCTAAGGTCCTTCCTATAACATGAGATGTGATATCCAAATCCTTCCCATTCCAAACCTGAGACCCTCCCTTTAGCATGAGATGTGATATCCAACTCCTTCCCATTCCAATCCTGATACCCTTCTGATAGCATGAGATGTGATATCTCAATGCCTCTAATACCAAACCTGAGATCCTACCTCTAACATGAAATGTGATATCCAACTCCTTCCTTTTCCAAACCTGAGACCCTTCCTACAGCATGAGATGTGATATCCAAGTCCTTCCCATTCCAATCCTGAGACCCTTCCTATAACATGAGATGTGATATCCAACTCCTTCTATTCCAACTTGAGACCCTTCCTATAGCATGAGATGGGATATCCAACTCCTTCCAAATCCAATCCTGATACCCTTCCGATAGCATGAGATGTGATATCCCAATGCTTCTACAAAACCTGAGACCCATACCATGGCATGAGATGTGATATCAAACTCCCGTCCTATACCATGAGACTTGATATCTCAATGCTTCTAATACCAAACCTGAGACCGGTCCAATAACATGAGATGTGATATCCAAATCCTTCCCCTTCCAAACCTTAGACCCTTCCTTTATCATGAGATGTGATATCCAAGTCCTTCCCATTCCATTCCTGAGACCCTTCCTATAGCATGAGATGTGATATCTCAATGCTTCTAATATTAAACCTGAGACCCTTCCTATAACATGAGATGTGATATCTCAATGCTTCTAATACCAAACCTGAGACCCTTCCTATAACATGAATTGTGATATCCAAATCCTTCCCATTCCAATCCTGAGACCCTTCCGATAGCAGAGATGTGATATCTCAATGCTTATACCAAACCTAAGACCCTTCCGATAGCATGAGATGTGATATCTCAATGCTTCTAATACCAAACCTGAGATCCTTCCAATAACATGAGATATGATGTCCAAATCCCTCCCCTTCCAAACCTTAGACCATCCCTTTAGCATGAGATTTGATATCCAACTCCTTCCCATTCCAATCCTGAGACCCTTCTGATGGCATGAGATGTGATATCTCAATGCCTCTAAAACCAAACCTGAGATCCTACCTCTAACATGAAATGTGATATCCAACTCCTTCCCCTTCCAACCCTGAGAGCCTTCCTATAGAATGAGATGTGATATCCAAGTCCTTCCCATTCCAATCCTGAGACCCTTCCTATAACATGAGATGTGATATCCAACTCCTTCCCATTCCAATCATGAGACCCTTCCTATAGCTTGAGATGTGATATCCAACTCCTTCTCATTTTAATTCTGAGACCCGTCCTATACCATGAGACTTGATACCTCAATGCTTCAAATACCAAACCTGAGACCGGTCCTATAACATGAGATGTGATACCCAAATCCGTCCCCTTCCAAACCTTAGACCCTTCCTATAGCATTAGATGTGATATCTCATTGCTTCTAATACCAAACCTGAGACCCTTCCTATAACGAGATGGGATATCCAACTCCTTCCCATTCCAATCCTGAGACCCTTCAGATAGCAGAGATGTGATATCCAACTCCTTCCCATTCCAAACCTGAGACCCTTCCTATAGCATGAGATGTTATAATTTAATGCTTCTAAAACCAAACCTGAGAACCATCCTATAACCTGTGAAATCCAAATCCTTCCCTTTCCAAACCTGAGACCCTTCCGATAGCATGAGATGTGATATCTCAATGCTTCTAAAACCAAACATGAGAACCATCCTATAACATGAGATGTGAAATCCAAATCCTTCCCTTTCCAAACCTGAGACCCTTCCTATAGCTTGAGATGAAATATCAAACTCCTTCCCATTCCAATCCTGAGATAGCTTGAGATGTGATATCCAACTCCATCCCATTCCAATCCTGAGACCCTTCCGATAGCATGAGATGTGATAGCTCAATGCTTCTAATATCAAAACTGAGACCCTCCCAATAGTATGAGATGTGAATTCTAAGTCCTTCCCATTCCTATCCTGAGACCCTTCCGATAGCAGAGATGTGATATCTCAATGCTTATACCAAACCTGATGACCCTTCCTATGGCATTAGATGTGATATCCAACTCCTTCCCATTCCAATCCTGAGTTCCTTCCTATAGCATGAGATGTGATATCTCAATGCTTCTATCAAACCTGATACCCTTCCTTTAGCATGAGATGTGATATTCAACTCCTTCCCATTCCAATCCTGAGACCCTTCCTATAACATGAGACGTGATATCCAACTCCTTCCCATTCCAATCCTGAGACTCCTCCTATAGCATGAGATGTGATATCCAACTCCTTCCCATTCCAATCATGAGACCCTTCCTATAGCTTGAGATGTGATATCTCAATGCTTCTAATACCAAACCTGGGACCCGTCCTATAACATGAGATACGTCCTATAACATGAGATATGATATCCAAATCCTTCCCCTTCCAAACCTGAGACCCTTCCTTTAGCATGAGATGTGATATCCAAATCCTTCCCATTCCAATACTGAAACCCTTCCTATAGCATGAGATGTCATATCTCAATGTTTCTAATAGAAAACCTGAGACCCTGCCTATAGCATGAGATGTGATATCCAAGTCCTTCCCATTCCAATCCTGAGACCCTTCTTATAGCATGTGATGTGATATCTCAATGCTTATACCAAACCTGAGACCCTTCCTATGGCATGAGATGTCATATACAACTCCTTCCCATTCCAACCCTGAGACCCTTCCTATAGCATGAGATGTGATATCTCAATGCTTATACCAAACCTGAGACCCTTCCTATAGCATGAGATGTGATATCCAACTTCTTCCCATTCCAATCCTGAGACCCTTCCTATAGCATGAGATGTGATATCTCAATGCTTATACCAAACCTGAGACCCTTCCTATAGCATAAGATGTGATATCTCAATGCTTATACCAAACCTGAGACCCTTCCTATAGCATGAGATGTGATATCCAACTCCTTCCCATTCCAATCCTGAGACCCTTCCTATAGCATGAGATGTGATATCTCAATGCTTATACCAAACCTGAGACCCTTCCTATAGCATGAGATGTGATATCCAACTCCTTCCCATTCCAACTCCTTCCCATTCAATCCTGAGACCCTTCCTATAGCATGAGATGTGATATCTCAAGGCCCCTAATACCAAACCTGAGATCCTTCCTCTAACATGAAATGTGATATCCAACTCCTTCCCCTTCCAAACCTGAGAGCCTTCCTATAGCATGAGATATGATATCCAAGTCCTTCCCATTCCAATCCTGAGACCCTTCCTATAACATGAAATGTGATATCCAACTCCTTCCCATTCTAACCTGAGACCCTTCCTATAGCATGAGATGGGATATCCAACTCCTTCCAAATCCAATACTGATACCCTTCCGATAGCATGAGATGTGATATCCCAATGCTTCTACCAAACCTGAGACCCATACTATGGCATGAGATGTGATATCAAACTCCTTCCCATTCCAATCCTGAGACGCTTCCTATAACTTGAGATGTGATATCCAACTCCTTCCCATTCCAATTCTGAGACCCTTCTTATACCATGAGACTTGATATCTCAATGCTTCTAATACCAAACCTGAGACCCGTCCTATAACATGAGATGTGATATCCAAATCCTTCCCCTTCCAAACCTTAGACCCTTCCTTTATCATGAGATGTGATATCCAACTCCTTCCCATTCCAATCCTGAGACCCTTCCGATATCATGAGATTTGTTATCTCAATGCTTCTAATATCAAACTTGAGACCCTCCCTATAGCATGAGATGTGACATCCAAGTCCTTCCCATTCCAATCCTGAGACCCTTCCTATAGCATGAGATGTGATATCTCAATGCTTCTAATACCAAACCTGAGACCCTTCCTATAACATGAGATGGGATATCCAACTCCTTCCCATTCCAATCCTGAGACCCTTCCGATAGCAGAGATGTGATATCTCAATGCTTATACCAAACCTGAGACCCTTCCTAAGGCCTGAGATGTCATATAAAACTCCTTCCCATTCCAATCCTGAGACCCTTCCTATAGCATGAGATGTGATATCTCAATGCTTATACCAAATCTGAGACCCTTCCTATAGCATGAGATGTGATATCCAACACCTTCCCATTCCAATCCTGAGACCCTTCCTATAGCATGAGAAGTGATATCTCCATGCTTATACCAAACCTGAGACCCTTCCTATAGCATGAGATGTGATATCCAAATCCTTCCCATTCCAATCCTGAGACCCTTCCTATAGCATGAGATGTGATATCTCAATGCTTATACCAAACCTGAGAGCCTACCTATAGCATGAGATGTGATATCCAAGTCCATCCCATTCCAATCCTTAGACCCTTCCTACAGCATGCGATGTGATATCTCAATGATTCTAATACCAAACCAGAGACCCGTCCTTTAACATGAGATGGGATATCCAACTCCTTCCCATTCCAATCCTGAGCCACTCCTGATAGCAGAGATGTGATATCTCAATGCTTATACCAAACCTGAGACCCTTCCTATAACGTGAGATGTGATATCCAACTCCTTCCCGTTCCAAACCTGAGACACTTCAGATAGCATATGTGATATCCAACTCCTTCCCATTCCAAACATGAGACCCTTCCTATAGCAAGAATGTAATATCCAACTCCTACCCATTCCAATCCTGAGACCATTCCTATAGCATGAGATGTGATATATCAATGCTTCTAATACCAATCCTGAGATCCTTCCTATGACATGAGATGTGATATCCAAATCCTTCCCATTCCAATCCTGAGACCCTTCCTATAGCAAGAGATGTGATATCCAAATCCTTCCCATTCCAATCCTGAGACCCTTCCTATAACATGAGATGTGATATTCAACTCCTTCCCATTCCAACCTGAGACACTTCCTATAGCATGAGAAGGGATATCCAACTCCTTCCCAATCCAATCCTGAGAACCTTCCGATAGCAGAGATGTGATATCTCAATGCTTATACCAAACCTGAGACCCTTCCTATGGCATGAGATGTGATATCCAACTCCTTGCCATTCAAATCCTGAGACCCTTCCTATAGCATGAGATGTGATTTCTCAATGCTTCTACCAAACCTGAGACCCTTCCTTTAGCATGAGATGTGATATCCAAATCCTTCACATTCCAATCCTGAGACCCTTCCTATAGCATGAGATGTGATATCTCAATGCTTCTAATACCAAACCTGAGATCCTTCCTATAACATGAGATGTGATATCCAATTCCTTCCCATTCCAAACCTGAGACCCTTCCTATTGGATGAGATGTGATATCCAACTCCTTCCCATTCCAACCCTGAGACCCTTCCTATACCATGAGATGTGATATCTCAATGCTTCTAATACCAAACCTGGGAACCGTCCTATAACATGAGATGTGATATCTCAATGTTTCTAATAAAAAACTTGAGACCCTTCCTATAACATGAGATGTGATATCCAATTCCTTCCCATTCCAAACCTGAGACCCTTCCTATTGGATGAGATGTGATATCCAAATCCTTCCCCTTCCAAACCTGAGACCCTTCCTTTAGCATGAGATGTGATATCCAAATACTTCCCATTCCAATCCTAAAACCCTTCCTATAGCATGAGATTTGATATCTCAAGGTTTCTAATAAAAAACCTGAGACCCTTCCTATAGCAAGAGATGTGATATCCAAATCCTTCACATTCCAATCCTGAGACCCTTCCTGTATATAACATGAGATGTGATATCCAACTCCTTCCCATTCCAACCTGAGACCCTTCCTATAGCATGAGATGTGATATCCAACTCCTTACCATTCAAATCCTGAGACCCTCCTTATAACAAGAGATGTCATATCCAACTCCTTCCCATTCCAAACCTGAGACCCTTCCTATAACATGAGATGTGATATCCAACTCCTTCCCATTCCAAACCTGAGACCCTTCCGATAGCATGAGCTGTGATATCTCAATGCTTCAAAAACCAAACATGAGAACCATCCTATAACATGAGATGTGAAATCCAAATCCTTCCCTTCCCAAACCTGAGACTCTTCCTATAGCATGAGATGTGATATCTCAATGCTTCTACCAAACCTGAAACCCTTCCTATAGCATGAGATGTGATATCCAACTCCTTCCCATTCCAATCCTGAGACACATCCTATAGCATGAGATGTGATATCACAATGCTTCTAATACCAAACCTGAGACCCGTCCTATAACATGAGATGTGATATCCAAATCCTTCCCCTTCCAAACCTGAGACCCTTCCTTTAGCATGAGGTGTGATATCCAACTCCTTCCCATTCCAATCCTGATACCCTTCTGATAGCATGAGATGTGATATCTCAATGCCTCTAATACCAAACCTGAGATCCTACCTCTAACATGAAATGTGATATCCAACTCCTTCCTTTTCCAAACCTGAGACCCTTCCTACAGCATGAGATGTGATATCGAAGTCCTTCCCATTCCAATCCTGAGACCCTTCCTATAACATGAGATGTGATATCCAACTCCTTCTATTCCAACTTGAGACCCTTCCTATAGCATGAGATGGGATATCCAACTCCTTCCAAATCCAATCCTGATACCCTTCCGATAGCATGAGATGTGATATCCCAATGCTTCTACAAAACCTGAGACCCATACCATGGCATGAGATGTGATATCAAACTCCCGTCCTATACCATGAGACTTGATATCTCAATGCTTCTAATACCAAACCTGAGACCGGTCCAATAACATGAGATGTGATATCCAAATCCTTCCCCTTCCAAACCTTAGACCCTTCCTTTATCATGAGATGTGATATCCAAGTCCTTCCCATTCCATTCCTGAGACCCTTCCTATAGCATGAGATGTGATATCTCAATGCTTCTAATATTAAACCTGAGACCCTTCCTATAACATGAGATGTGATATCTCAATGCTTCTAATACCAAACCTGAGACCCTTCCTATAACATGAATTGTGATATCCAAATCCTTCCCATTCCAATCCTGAGACCCTTCCGATAGCAGAGATGTGATATCTCAATGCTTATACCAAACCTAAGACCCTTCCGATAGCATGAGATGTGATATCTCAATGCTTCTAATACCAAACCTGAGATCCTTCCAATAACATGAGATATGATGTCCAAATCCCTCCCCTTCCAAACCTTAGACCATCCCTTTAGCATGAGATTTGATATCCAACTCCTTCCCATTCCAATCCTGAGACCCTTCTGATGGCATGAGATGTGATATCTCAATGCCTCTAAAACCAAACCTGAGATCCTACCTCTAACATGAAATGTGATATCCAACTCCTTCCCCTTCCAACCCTGAGAGCCTTCCTATAGAATGAGATGTGATATCCAAGTCCTTCCCATTCCAATCCTGAGACCCTTCCTATAACATGAGATGTGATATCCAACTCCTTCCCATTCCAATCATGAGACCCTTCCTATAGCTTGAGATGTGATATCCAACTCCTTCTCATTTTAATTCTGAGACCCGTCCTATACCATGAGACTTGATACCTCAATGCTTCAAATACCAAACCTGAGACCGGACCTATAACATGAGATGTGATACCCAAATCCGTCCCCTTCCAAACCTTAGACCCTTCCTATAGCATTAGATGTGATATCTCATTGCTTCTAATACCAAACCTGAGACCCTTCCTATAACGAGATGGGATATCCAACTCCTTCCCATTCCAATCCTGAGACCCTTCAGATAGCAGAGATGTGATATCCAACTCCTTCCCATTCCAAACCTGAGACCCTTCCTATAGCATGAGATGTTATAATTTAATGCTTCTAAAACCAAACCTGAGAACCATCCTATAACCTGTGAAATCCAAATCCTTCCCTTTCCAAACCTGAGACCCTTCCGATAGCATGAGATGTGATATCTCAATGCTTCTAAAACCAAACATGAGAACCATCCTATAACATGAGATGTGAAATCCAAATCCTTCCCTTTCCAAACCTGAGACCCTTCCTATAGCTTGAGATGAAATATCAAACTCCTTCCCATTCCAATCTTGAGATAGCTTGAGATGTGATATCCAACTCCATCCCATTCCAATCCTGAGACCCTTCCGATAGCATGAGATGTGATAGCTCAATGCTTCTAATATCAAAACTGAGACCCTCCCAATAGTATGAGATGTGAATTCTAAGTCCTTCCCATTCCTATCCTGAGACCCTTCCGATAGCAGAGATGTGATATCTCAATGCTTATACCAAACCTGATGACCCTTCCTATGGCATTAGATGTGATATCCAACTCCTTCCCATTCCAATCCTGAGTTCCTTCCTATAGCATGAGATGTGATATCTCAATGCTTCTATCAAACCTGATACCCTTCCTTTAGCATGAGATGTGATATTCAACTCCTTCCCATTCCAATCCTGAGACCCTTCCTATAACATGAGACGTGATATCCAACTCCTTCCCATTCCAATCCTGAGACTCCTCCTATAGCATGAGATGTGATATCCAACTCCTTCCCATTCCAATCATGAGACCCTTCCTATAGCTTGAGATGTGATATCTCAATGCTTCTAATACCAAACCTGGGACCCGTCCTATAACATGAGATACGTCCTATAACATGAGATATGATATCCAAATCCTTCCCCTTCCAAACCTGAGACCCTTCCTTTAGCATGAGATGTGATATCCAAATCCTTCCCATTCCAATACTGAAACCCTTCCTATAGCATGAGATGTCATATCTCAATGTTTCTAATAGAAAACCTGAGACCCTTCCTATAGCAAGAGATGTGATATCCAATTCCTTCCCATTCCAATCTTGAGACCCTTCCTATAACATGAGATGTGATATCCAACTCCTACCCATTCCAACCTGAGACCCTTCCTGTAGCATGAGAAGGGATATCCAATTCCTTCCCAATCCAATCCTTAGACCCTTCCGATAGCAGAGATGTGATATCTCAATGCTTATACCAAACCTGAGACCCTTCCTTTAGCATGAGATGTGATATCCAAATCCTTCACATTCCAATCCTGAGACCCTTCCTATAGCATGAGATGTGATATCTCAATGCTTCTAATACAAAACCTGAGATCCTTCCTATAACATGAGATGTGATATCCAAGTCCTTCCCATTCCAATCCTGAGACCCTTCCTATAACATGAGATGTGATATCCAACTCCTTCTATTCCAACCTGAGACCCTTCCTATAGCATGAGATGGGATATCCAACTCCTTCCAAATCCAATCCTGATACCCTTCCGATAGCATGAGATGTGATATCCCAATGCTTCTACAAAACCTGAGAACCATACCATGGCATGAGATGTGATATCAAACTCCCGTCCTATACCATGAGACTTGATATCTCAATGCTTCTAATACCAAACCTGAGACCGGTCCAATAACATGAGATGTGATATCCAAATCCTTCCCCTTCCAATCCTGAGACCCTTCCGATAGCAGAGATGTGATATCTCAATGCTTATACCAAACCTGAGACCCTTCCGATAGCATGAGATGTGATATCTCAATGCTTCTAATACCAAACCTCAGATCCTTCCAATAACATGAGATGTGATGTCCAAATCCTTCCCCTTCCAAACCTTAGACCCTCCCTTTAGCATGAGATGTGATATCCAACTCCTTCCCATTCCAATCCCGAGACCCTTCTGATGGCATGAGATGTCATATCTCAATGCCTCTAATACCAAACCTGAGATCCTACCTCTAACATGAGATGTGATATCAAACTCCTTCCCATTCCAAACCTGAGACCCTTCCGATAGCATGAGATGTGATATTTCAATGCTTCTAAAACCAAACATGAGAACCATCCTATAACATGAGATGTGAAATCCAAATCATTCCCTTTCCAAACCTGAGGCCCTTCCTATAGCTTGAGATGTAATATCAAACTCCTTCCCATTCAATGTGATATCCAACTCCTTCCCATTCCAATCCTGGGACCCTTCCTATACCATGAGATGTGATATTTCAATGCTTCTAATACCAAACCTGAGACCCGTCCTAAAACATGAGATGTGAGATCCAAATCCTTCCCCTTCCAGACCTGAGACCTTTCCTTTAGCATGAGATGTGATATCCAACTCCTTCCCATTCCAAACCTGAGACCCTTCCCATAGCATGAGATGTGATATCAAACTCCCGTCCTATACCATGAGACTTGATATCTCAATGCTTCTAATACCAAACCTGAGACCGGTCCAATAACATGAGATGTGATATCCAAATCCTTCCCCTTCCAATCCTGAGACCCTTCCGATAGCAGAGATGTGATATCTCAATGCTTATACCAAACCTGAGACCCTTCCGATAGCATGAGATGTGATATCTCAATGCTTCTAATACCAAACCTCAGATCTTTCCAATAACATGAGATGTGATGTCCAAATCCTTCCCCTTCCAAACCTTAGACCCTCCCTTTAGCATGAGATGTGATATCCAACTCCTTCCCATTCCAATCCCGAGACCCTTCTGATGGCATGAGATGTCATATCTCAATGCCTCTAATACCAAACCTGAGATCCTACCTCTAACATGAGATGTGATATGAAACTCCTTCCCATTCCAAACCTGAGACCCTTCCGATAGCATGAGATGTGATATTTCAATGCTTCTAAAACCAAACATGAGAACCATCCTATAACATGAGATGTGAAATCCAAATCATTCCCTTTCCAAACCTGAGGCCCTTCCTATAGCTTGAGATGTAATATCAAACTCCTTCCCATTCAATGTGATATCCAACTCCTTCCCATTCCAATCCTGGGACCCTTCCTATACCATGAGATGTGATATTTCAATGCTTCTAATACCAAACCTGAGACCCGTCCTAAAACATGAGATGTGAGATCCAAATCCTTCCCCTTCCAGACCTGAGACCTTTCCTTTAGCATGAGATGTGATATCCAACTCCTTCCCATTCCAAACCTGAGACCCTTCCCATAGCATGAGATGTGATATCTCAATGCTTCTAAAACCAAACATGAGAACCATCCTATAACATGAGATGTGAAATCCAAATCCTTCCCTTTCCAAACCTGAGACCCTTCCTATAGCTTGAGATGAAATATCAAACTCCTTCCCATTCCAATCCTGAGATAGCTTGAGATGTGAGATCCAAATCCTTCCCCTTCCAAACCTGAGACCCGTCCTATAGCTTGATATGTGATATCAAACTCCTTCCCAATACAATCCTGAGATAGCTTGAGATGTGATATCCAACTCCATCCCATTCCAATCCTGAGACCCTTCCGATAGCATGAGATGTGATAGCTCAATGCTTCTAATATCAAAACTGAGACCCTCCCTATAGTATGAGATGTGAAATCTAAGTCCTCCCCATTCCTATCCTGAGACCCTTCCGATAGCAGATATGTGAAATCTCAATGCTTATACCGAACCTGATGACCCTTCCTTTAGCATGAGATGTGATATTCAACTCCTTCCCATTCCAATCCTGAGACCCTTCCTATAACATGAGACGTGATATCCAACTCCTTCCCATTCCAAACCTGAGACCTTTCCTTTAGCATATGTGATATCCAACTACTTCCCATTCCAATCCTGAGACCCTTCCGATAGCATGAGATGTGTTATCCAACTCCTTCCAATTCCAATACTGAGACCCTCCCAATAGCATATGTGATATCTCAATGCTTCTAATATCAAAACTGAGACCCTCCCTATAACATGTGATGTGATATCCAACTCCTTCCCATTCCAATACTGAGACCCTTCCAATAGCATATGTGATATCTCAATGCTTCTAATATCAAAACTGAGACCCTCCCTATAACATGAGATGTGATATCCAACTCCTTCCCATTCCAATCGAGACCCTTCCTATAATATGAGATGTGATATCTCTATGCTTCTAATACCAAACCTGAGGCCCTTCCCGTAGTATATGTGAAATCCAACTCCTTCCCATTCCAAACTTGTGACCCTTCCTGTAGCATGAAATGTGATTTTTCACCCCTTCCAATACCATACCCGAGACCATTCCCACAGTCTGAGATTTGAAATCTCATTTCTTCCAATACCAAACCTGAGACCCTTCCGATAGGATGTGATTTGATATCTCAGTGCTTCTAATACCAAACCTGAGACCCTCCCTATAACAAGAGATATCATATCCAACTCCTTCCCATTCCAATCCTGAGACTCTTCCTATAGCATGACATGTGATATCGAACTTCCCATTCAAATCCTGAGACTCAGACCTCCCCGTCTAACCTCACCACTCCTAGCTCCCGGATTGATAATGCACTCCTGCTGTGTCTTCTCTCCCTTCTTCTGCTTCCTTTCCTCTCTCCTTCCTCATGTGCCCTAGGTCAGGCTCCTTCTACACCTCCGCAAGGATTACTGATTTGTACCCCTCCCCACTCTCAACTCTCACTCAGTTAACACTCATCTGACATCTGCCATTTCCTAGAAGAACCCGACCTTGATGTCCTTGGTCTAACCGAGACATGGATGACGGCCAGCGCTGTCTCGAGCTCTGACACTTTCCTCCCTGATGACAAGTTCCTCTCCATGCCCAGATCCAACCGTTCTTGAGGGGGAGTATCCTTGATTCCTGTAGTAAATTGCTTTCCTTTGCAGGCCGACTCCTCTCACGAATGCCTTGTCTGCATGCATTCTCTCTTTCCTGGCCATTCTCTCACCGTGGCTATTTGCCTACCGCCTTCCTCTCTCAGTGGATGGACTTCTCCATCCTAGCCTCCTACCACTCAACTCCGCCTACTTGGAGAATTCAAAATGAACCTGTATGCTTGCTGACCTGGACTTTTACGAGATCTGCAACTCTTCATGTCTCTGGCCCTACACACTGCAGGGAATACTCAGGATTTTCTGATCTCAGACATCCCCCTATGTAACCCTCTCAACAATCCTCTCCCGTGGTGATCAAGTTCTCATCTCCAAAGAAGGCTAACTACCAGCTGTTCCTCCTCAGTGGAGTTCTCCATTTCTGTCCCTGCTCTCTGCACCGTTTCACGTTGCAAACACTCGCTTCCCTGCTCTCTGGTTTACACGCTTTTCCTTCTTCCTTTCTGTGCTTGTTCTCTGCATCGTTTCGCGTTGCAGAGAACAACTTGCTTCCCAGCTCTCTGGTTTAGACGTGTGTTCCCTGTCTTCTCTCCTCTTCCCGCTGCCTTCAAATCAACAAATGAGCTTCAAAAGATACACGGTGCTCAGAATGCTTTATAACACCCATTATTCAAGATATAGCTGTAACCCGCTAGACGTATTGAAAAGTGCTAAAAACTAGCAAAAATAGCTAGAACATGTTCTTTCCTCGCGTTTTGGTAAATACGAATTCTGGTGGATTCCCATTTTGTACTCTGTTCGTGCATTTGTTCAGTCGAATCCTGATGTTTTTAACCACTCGTCACCCATACAAGGGGGGGATCAAAATCTACTGTTCACAGGCTGAATGTATACTGCTGAAATCGTCAATGCATTATCGGGTAAACCGACTGTTCTGGAAAGTGTATTTGCCATCTGTTATTCCAGTCAGCATGTTTTCATCGTCCCTTCTTGTTTCAAGGCTGCACTCCCGTGGTGATCACATTCTCCTCTCCAGAGCAGACTAACTACCAGCTGCTCCTCCTCAGAGGCGTTCCACCTTTCTGTCCCTGCTCCCTGCACCGTTTCGCGTTGCATGTACTCGCTTCCCAGCTCTCTGGTTTAGATGCGTGTTCCCTGCCTTCTCTCCTCTTCCCACAGCCTTCCAATGAGCTCCACAAGATAGTATTCAGAATGCTTTATAAACCCATTATTCAACATCCAACTCCTTCCCATTCCAACCTGAGACCCTTCCTATAGCATGAGATGGGATATCCAACTCCTTCCAAATCCAATCCTGATACCCTTCCGATAGCATGAGATGTGATATCCCAATGCTTCTACCAAACCTGAGACCCATGCTATGGCATGAGATGTGATATCAAACTCCTTCCCCTTCCAAACCTTAGACCCTTCCTTTATCATGAGATGTGATATCCAACTCCTTCCCATTCCATCCCTGAGACCCTTCCGATATCATGAGATGTGATATCTCAATGCTTCTAATATCAAACTTGAGACCCTCCCTATAGCATGAGATGTGATATCCAAGTCCTTCCCATTCCAATCCTGAGACCCTTCCTATAGCATGAGATGTGATATCTCAATGCTTCTAATACCAAACCTGAGACCCTTCCTATAACATGAGATGGGAATATCCAACTCCTTCCCATTCCAATCCTGAGACCCTTCCGATAGCAGAGATGTGATATCTCAATGCTTATACCAAACCTGAGATCCTTCCTATAACATGAGATGTGATATCCAACTCCTTCCCATTCCAATCCTGAGACACTTCCTATAGCATGAGATGTGATATCTCACTGCTTATACCAAACCTGAGACCCTTCCTATAGCATGAGATGTGATATCCAACTCCTTCCCATTCCAATCCTGAGACCCTTCCGATAGCAGAGATGTGATATCTCAATGCTTATACCAATCCTGAGACCCTTCCTATGGCCTGAGATGTCATATACAACTCCTTCCCAATCCAATCCTGAGACCCTTCCTATATCATATGTGATATCTCAATGCTTATACCAAATCTGAGACCCTTCCTATAGCATGAGATGTGATATCCAACTCCTTCCCATTCCAATCCTGAGACCCTTCCTATAGCATGAGATGTGATGTCTCAATGCTTCTAATACCAAACCTGAGATCCTTCCTATAACATGAGATGTGATATCCAACTCCTTCCCATTCCAATCCTGAGACCCTTCCTATAGCATGAAATGTGATGTCTAAATGCTTCTAATACCAAACCTGAGAACCTTCCTACAGCATGCGATGTGATATCTCAATGCTTCTAATACCAAACCTGAGACCAGTCCTATAACATGAGATTGGATATCCAACTCCTTCCCCTTCCAAACCTGAGACCCTTCCTATAGCATGAGATGTGATATCCAACTTCTTCCCATTCCAATCCTGAGACCCTTCCTATAACATGAGATGTGATGTCTCAATGCTTCTAATACCAAACCTGAGCTCTTTCCTATAACATGAGATGTAATATCCAACTCCTTCCCATTCCAATCCTGAGACCCTTCCTATAGCATGAGATGTGCTATCGCAATGCTTATACCAAACCTGAGACCCTTCCTAAAGCTTGAGATGTGATATCCAACTCCTTCCCATTCCAATCCTGAGACCCTTCCTATAGCATGATATGTGATATCTCAATGCCTCTAATACCAAACCTGAGATCCTTCCTCTAACATGAAATGTGATATCGAACTCCTTCCCTTTCCAAACCTGAGAGACTACCTATAGCATGAGATGTGATATCCAAGTCCTTCCCATTCCAATCCTTAGACCCTTCCTACAGCATGCAATATGATATCTCAATGATTCTAATAACAAACCTGAGACCCGTCATATAACATGAGATGGGATATCCAACACCTTCCCATTCCAATCCTGAGACACTTCCGATAGCAGAGATGTGATATCTCAATGCTTATAACAAACCTGAGACCCTTCCTATAACATGAGATGTGATATCCAACTCCTTCCCGTTTCAAACCTGAGACCCTTCCTATAGCATATGTGATATCCAACTCCTTCCCATTCCAAACATGAGACCCTTCCTATAGCAGGAATGTAATATCCAACTCCTTCCCATTCCAATCCTGAGACCATTCCTATAGCAAGAATGTAATATCCAACTCCTTCCCATTCCAATCCTGAGACCATTCCTATAGCATGAGATGTGATATCTCAATGCTTCTAATACCAAACCTGAGATCCTTCCTATGACATGAGATGTGATATCCAATTCCTCCCCATTCCAAACCTGAGAACCTTCCTACAGCATGCGATGTGATATCTCAATGCTTCTAATACCAAACCTGAGACCAGTCCTATAACATGAGATTGGATATCCAACTCCTTCCCCTTCCAAACCTGAGACCCTTCCTATAGCATGAGATGTGATATCCAATTTCTTCCCATTCCAATCCTGAGACCCTTCCTATAACATGAGATGTGATGTCTCAATGCTTCTAATACCAAACCTGAGATCTTTCCTATAACATGAGATGTGATATCCAACTCCTTCCCATTCCAATCCTGAGACCCTTCCTATAGCATGAGATGTGCTATCTTAATGCTTATACCAAACCTGAGACCCTTCCTAAAGCTTGAGATGTGATATCCAACTCCTTCCCATTCCAATCCTGAGACCCTTCCTATAACATGAAATGTGATATTCAACTCCTTCCCATTCCAACCTGAGACCCTTCCTATAGCATGAGATGGGATATCCAACTCCTTCCAAATACAATACTGATACCCTTCCAATAGCATGAGATGTGATATCCCAATGCTTCTACCAAACCTGAGAACCATACTATGGCATGAGATGTGATATCAAACTCCTTCCCATTCCAATCCTGAGACTCTTCCTATAGCTTGAGATGTGATATCAGAAATCCTTCCCATTCCAATTCTGAGACCCTTCCTATACCATGAGACTTGATATCTCAATGCTTCTAATACCAAACCTGAGACCCGTCCTATAACATGAGATGTGATATCCAAATCTTTCCCCTTCCAAACCTTAGACCCTTCCTTTATCATGAGATGTGATATCCAACTCCTTCCCATTCCAATCCTGAGACCCTTCCGATATCATGAGATTTGTTATCTCAATGCTTCTAATATCAAAATTGAGACCCGTCCTATAACATGAGATGTGATATCCAAATCTTTCCCCTTCCAAACCTTAGACCCTTCCTTTATCATGAGATGGGATATCCAACTCCTTCCCATTCCAATCCTGAGACCCTTCCGATAGCAGAGATGTGATATCTCAATGCTTATACCAATCCTGAGACTCTTCCTATGGCCTGAGATGTCATATACAACTCCTTCCCAATCCAATCCTGAGACCCTTCCTATAGCATGAGATGTGAAATCTCAATGCTTATACCAAATCTGAGACCCTTCCTATAGCATGAGATGTGATATCCAACTCCTTCCCATTCCAATCCTGAGACCCTTCCTATAGCATGAGATGTGATGTCTCAATGCTTCTAATACCAAACCTGAGATCCTTCCTATAACATGAGATGTGATATCCAACTCCTTCCCATTCCAATCCTGAGACCCTTCCTATAGCATGAGATGTGATGTCTCAATGCTTCTAATACCAAACCTGAGAACCTTCCTACAGCATGCGATGTGATATCTCAATGCTTCTAATACCAAACCTGAGACCAGTCCTATAACATGAGATTGGATATCCAACTCCTTCCCCTTCCAAACCTGAGACCCTTCCTATAGCATGAGATGTGATATCCAACTTCTTCCCATTCCAATCCTGAGACCCTTCCTATAACATGAGATGTGATGTCTCAATGCTTCTAATACCAAACCTGAGATCTTTCCTATAACATGAGATGTAATATCCAACTCCTTCCCATTCCAATCCTGAGACCCTTCCTATAGCATGAGATGTGCTATCTCAATGCTTATACCAAACCTGAGACCCTTCCTAAAGCTTGAGATGTGATATCCAACTCCTTCCCATTCCAATCCTGAGACCCTTCCTATAGCATGATATGTGATATCTCAAGGCCTCTTATACCAAACCTGAGATCCTTCCTCTAACATGAAATGTGATATCCAACTCCTTCCCCTTCCAAACCTGAGAGCCTTCCTATAGCATGAGATATGATATCCAAGTCCTTCCCATTCCAATCCTGAGACCCTTCCTATAACATGAAATGTGATATCCAACTCCTTCCCTTTCCAACCTGAGACCCTTCCTATAGCATGATATGGGATATCCAACTCCTTCCAAATCCAATACTGATACCCTTCCAATAGCATGAGATGTGATATCCCAATGCTTCTACCAAACCTGAGACCCATACTATGGCATGAGATGTGATATCAAACTCCTTCCCATTCCAATCTTGAGACTCTTCCTATAGCTTGAGATGTGATATCCAACTCCTTCCCATTCCAATTCTGAGACCCTTCCTATGCCATGAGACTTGATATCTCAATGCTTCTAATACCAAACCTGAGACCCGTCCTATAACATGAGATGTGATATCCAAATCTTTCCCCTTCCAAACCTTAGACCCTTCCTTTATCATGAGATGTGATATCCAACTCCTTCCCATTCCAATCCTGAGACCCTTCCGATATCATGAGATTTGTTATCTCAATGCTTCTAATATCAAACTTGAGACCCTCCCTATAGCATGAGATGTGACATCCAAGTCCTCCCCATTCCAATCCTGAGACCCTTCCTATAGCATGAGATGTGATATCTCAATTCTTCTAATACCAAACCTGAGACCCTTCCTATAACATGAGATGGGATATCCAACTCCTTCCCATTCCAATCCTGAGACCCTTCCGATAGCAGAGATGTGATATCTCAATGCTTATACCAATCCTGAGACCCTTCCTATGGCCTGAGATGTCATATACAACTCCTTCCCAATCCAATCCTGAGACCCTTCCTATAGCATGAGATGTGATATCTCAATGCTTATACCAAATCTGAGACCCTTCCTATAGCATGAGATGTGATATCCAACTCCTTCCCATTCCAATCCTGAGACCCTTCCTATAGCATGATATGTGATATCTCAAGGCCTCTTATACCAAACCTGAGATCCTTCCTCTAACATGAAATGTGATATCCAACTCCTTCCCCTTCCAAACCTGAGAGCCTTCCTATAGCATGAGATATGATATCCAAGTCCTTCCCATTCCAATCCTGAGACCCTTCCTATAACATGAAATGTGATATCCAACTCCTTCCCTTTCCAACCTGAGACCCTTCCTATAGCATGAGATGGGATATCCAACTCCTTCCAAATCCAATACTGATACCCTTCCAATAGCATGAGATGTGATATCCCAATGCTTCTACCAAACCTGAGACCCATACTATGGCATGAGATGTGATATCAAACTCCTTCCCATTCCAATCTTGAGACTCTTCCTATAGCTTGAGATGTGATTTCCAACTCCTTCCCATTTCAATTCTGAGACCCTTCCTATGCCATGAGACTTGATATCTCAATGCTTCTAATACCAAATCTGAGACCCGTCCTATAACATGAGATGTGATATCCAAATCTTTCCCCTTCCAAACCTTAGACCCTTCCTTTATCATGAGATGTGATATCCAACTCCTTCCCATTCCAATCCTGAGACCCTTCCGATATCATGAGATTTGTTATCTCAATGCTTCTAATATCAAACTTGAGACCCTCCCTATAGCATGAGATGTGACATCCAAGTCCTCCCCATTCCAATCCTGAGACCCTTCCTATAGCATGAGATGTGATATCTCAATTCTTCTAATACCAAGCCTGAGACCCTTCCTATAACATGAGATGGGATATCCAACTCCTTCCCATTCCAATCCTGAGACCCTTCCGATAGCAGAGATGTGATATCTCAATGCTTATACCAATCCTGAGACCCTTCCTATGGCCTGAGATGTCATATACAACTCCTTCCCAATCCAATCCTGAGACCCTTCCTATAGCATGAGATGTGATATCTCAATGCTTATACCAAATCTGAGACCCTTCCTATAGCATGAGATGTGATATCCAACTCCTTCCCATTCCAATCCTGAGACCCTTCCTATAGCATGAGATGTGATGTCTCAATGCTTCTAATACCAAACCTGAGATCCTTCCTATAACATGAGATGTGATATCCAACTCCTTCCCATTCCAATCCTGAGACCCTTCCTATAGCATGAGATGTGATGTCTCAATGCTTCTAATACCAAACCTGAGAACCTTCCTACAGCATGCGATGTGATATCTCAATGCTTCTAATACCAAACCTGAGACCAGTCCTATAACATGAGATTGGATATCCAACTCCTTCCCCTTCCAAACCTGAGACCCTTCCTATAGCATGAGATGTCATATCCAACTTCTTCCCATTCCAATCCTGAGACCCTTCCTATAACATGAGATGTGATGTCTCAATGCTTCTAATACCAAACCTGAGACCCTTCCTAAAGCTTGAGATGTGATATCCAACTCCTTCCCATTCCAATCCTGAGACCCTTCCTATAGCATGAGATGTGATATCTCAAGGCCTCTTATACCAAACCTGAGATCCTTCCTCTAACATGAAATGTGATATCCAACTCCTTCCCCTTCCAAACCTGAGAGCCTTCCTATAGCATGAGATATGATATCCAAGTCCTTCCCATTCCAATCCTGAGACCCTTCCTATAACATGAAATGTGATATCCAACTCCTTCCCTTTCCAACCTGAGACCCTTCCTATAGCATGAGATGGGATATCCAACTCCTTCCAAATCCAATACTGATACCCTTCCAATAGCATGAGATGTGATATCCCAATGCTTCTATCAAACCTGAGACCCATACTATGGCATGAGATGTGATATCAAACTCCTTCCCATTCCAATCTTGAGACTCTTCCTATAGCTTGAGATGTGATATCCAACTCCTTCCCATTCCAATTCTGAGACCCTTCCTATGCCATGAGACTTGATATCTCAATGCTTCTAATACCAAACCTGAGACCCGTCCTATAACATGAGATGTGATATCCAAATCTTTCCCCTTCCAAACCTTAGACCCTTCCTTTATCATGAGATGGATGTGATATCCAACTCCTTCCCATTCCAATCCTGAGACCCTTCCGATATCATGAGATTTGTTATCTCAATGCTTCTAATATCAAACTTGAGACCCTCCCTATAGCATGAGATGTGACATCCAAGTCCTCCCCATTCCAATCCTGAGACCCTTCCTATAGCATGAGATGTGATATCTCAATGCTTCTAATACCAAACCTGAGACCCTTCCTATAACATGAGATGGGATATCCAACTCCTTCCCATTCCAATCCTGAGACCCTTCCGATAGCAGAGATGTGATATCTCAATGCTTATACCAATCCTGAGACCCTTCCTATGGCCTGAGATGTCATATACAACTCCTTCCCAATCCAATCCTGAGACCCTTCCTATAGCATGAGATGTGATATCTCAATGCTTATACCAAATCTGAGACCCTTCCTATAGCATGAGATGTGATATCCAACTCCTTCCCATTCCAATCCTGAGACCCTTCCTATAGCATGAGATGTGATGTCTCAATGCTTCTAATACCAAACCTGAGATCCTTCCTATAACATTAGTTGTGATATCCAACTCCTTCCCATTCCAATCCTGAGACCCTTCCTATAGCATGAGATGTGATGTCTCAATGCTTCTAATACCAAACCTGAGAACCTTCCTACAGCATGCGATGTGATATCTCAATGCTTCTAATACCAAACCTGAGACCAGTCCTATAACATGAGATTGGATATCCAACTCCTTCCCCTTCCAAACCTGAGACCCTTCCTATAGCATGATATGTCATATCCAACTTCTTCCCATTCCAATCCTGAGACCCTTCCTATAACATGAGATGTGATGTCTCAATGCTTCTAATACCAAACCGGAGATCTTTCCTATAACATGAGATGTGATATCCAACTCCTTCCCATTCCAATCCTGAGACCCTTCCTATAGCATGAGATGTGCTATCTCAATGCTTATACCAAACCTGAGACCCTTACTAAAGCTTGAGATGTGATATCCAACTCCTTCCCATTCCAATCCTGAGACCCTTCCTATAGCATGAGATGTGATATCTCAAGGCCTCTAATACCAAACCTGAGATCCTTCCTCTAACATGAAATGTGATATCCAACTCCTTCCCCTTCCAAACCTGAGAGCCTTCCTATAGCATGAGATATGATATCCAAGTCCTTCTCATTCCAATCCTGAGACCCTTCCTATAACATGAAATGTGATATCCAACTCCTTCCCATTCCAACCTGAGACCCTTCCTATAGCATGAGATGGGATATCCAACTCCTTCCAAATCCAATACTGATACCCTTCCAATAGCATGAGATGTGATATCCCAATGCTTCTACCAAACCCGAGACCCATACTATGGCATGAGATGTGATATCAAACTCATTCCCATTCCAATCCTGAGACTCTTCCTATAGCTTGAGATGTGATATCCAACTCCTTCCCATTCCAATTCTGAGACCCTTCCTATGCCATGAGACTTGATATCTCAATGCTTCTAATACCAAACCTGAGACCCGTCCTATAACATAAAATGTGATATCCAAATCTTTCCCCTTCCAAACCTTAGACCCTTCCTTTATCATGAGATGTGATATCCAACTCCTTATAATTCCAATCCTGAGACCCTTCCGATATCATGAGATTTGTTATCTCAATGCTTCTAATATCAAACTTGAGACCCTCCCTATAGCATGAGATGTGACATCCAAGTCCTCCCCATTCCAATCCTGAGACCCTTCCTATAGCATGAGATGTGATATCTCAATGCTTCTAATACCAAACCTGAGACCCTTCCTATAACATGAGATGGGATATCGAACTCCTTCCCATTCCAATCCTGAGACCCTTCCGATAGCAGAGATGTGATATCTCAATGCTTATACCAATCCTGAGACCCTTCCTATGGCCTGAGATGTCATATACAACTCCTTCCCAATCCAATCCTGAGACCCTTCCTATAGCATGAGATGTGATATCTCAATGCTTATACCAAATCTGAGACCCTTCCTATAGCATGAGATGGGATATCCAACTCCTTCCAAATCCAATACTGATACCCTTCCAATAGCATGAGATGTGATATCCCAATGCTTCTACCAAACCTGAGACCCATACTATAGCATGAGATGGGATATCCAACTCCTTCCAAATCCAATACTGATACCCTTCCAATAGCATGTGATGTGATATCCCAATGCTTCTACCAAACCTGAGACCCATACTATGGCATGAGATGTGATATCAAACTCATTCCCATTCCAATCCTGAGACTCTTCCTATAGCTTGAGATGTGATATCCAACTCCTTCCCATTCCAATTCCGAGACCCTTCCTATGCCATGAGACTTGATATCTCAATGCTTCTAATACCAAACCTGAGACCCGTCCTATAACATGAGATGTGATATCCAAATCTTTCCCCTTCCAAACCTTAGACCCTTCCATTATCATGAGATGTGATATCCAACTCCTTCCCATTCCAATCCTGAGACCCTTCCGATATCATGAGATTTGTTATCTCAATGCTTCTAATATCAAACTTGAGACCCTCCCTATAGCATGAGATGTGACATCCAAGTCCTCCTCATTCCAATCCTGAGACCCTTCCTATAGCATGAGATGTGATATCTCAATGCTTCTAATACCAAACCTGAGACCCTTCCTATAACATGAGATGTGATTTCCAAATCCTTCCCCTTCTAAACCTGAGACCCTCCCTTTAGCATGAGATGTGATATACAACTCCTTCCCATTCCAATCCTGAGACCCTTCTGATAGCATGAGATGTGATATCTCAATGCCTCTAATACCAAACCTGAGATCCTATCTCTAACATGAAATGTGATATCCATCTCCTTCCCTTTCCAAACCTGAGACCCTGCCTATAGCATGAGATGTGATATCCAAGTCCTTCCCATTCCAATCCTGAGACCCTTCCTATAGCATGTGATGTGATATCTCAATGCTTATACCAAACCTGAGACCCTTCCTATGGCATGAGATGTCATATACAACTCCTTCCCATTCCAATCCTGAGACCCTTCCTATAGCATGAGATGTGATATCCAACTTCTTCCCATTCCAATCCTCAGACCCTTCCTATAACATGAGATGTGATGTCTCAATGCTTCTAATACCAAACCTGAGATATTTCCTATAATATGAGATGTGATATCCAACTCCTTCCCATTCCAATCCTGAGACCCTTCCTATAGCATGAGATGTGATATCTCAATGCTTATACCAAACCTGAGACCCTTCCTATAGCTTGAGATGTGATATCCAACTCCTTCCCATTCCAATCCAGAGACCCTTCCTATAGCATGAGATGTGATATCTCAAGGCCTCTAATACCAAACCTGAGATCCTTCCGCTAACATGAAATGTGATATCCAACTCCTTCCCCTTCCAAACCTGAGAGCCTTCCTATAGCATGAGATATGATATCCAAGTCCTTCCCATTCCAATCCTGAGACCCTTTCTATAACATGAAATGTGATATCCAACTCCTTCCCATTCCAACCTGAGACCCTTCCTATAGCATGAGATGGGATATCCAACTCCTTCCAAATCCAATACTGATACCCTTCGATAGCATGAGATGTGATATCCCAATGCTTCTACCAAACCTGAGACCCATACTATGGCATGAGATGTGATATCAAACTCCTTCCCATTACAATCCTGAGACCCTTCCTATAGCTTGAGGTGTGATATCCAACTCCTTCCCATTCCAATTCTGAGACCCTTCTTATACCATGAGACTTGATATCTCAATGCTTCTAATACCAAACCTGAGACCCGTCCTATAACATGAGATGTGATATCCAAATCCTTCCCCTTCCAAACCTCAGACCCTTCCTTTATCATGAGATGTGATATCCAACTCCTTCCCATTCCAATCCTGAGACCCTTCCGATATCAAGAGATTTGTTATCTCAATGCTTCTAATATCAAACTTGAGACCCTCCCTATAGCATGAGATGTGACATCCAAGTCCTTCCCATTCCAATCCTGAGACCCTTCCTATAGCATGAGATGTGATATCTCTATGCTTCTAATACCAAACCTGAGACCCTTCCTATAACATGAGATGGGATATCCAACTCCTTCCCATTCCAATCCTGAGACCCTTCCGATAGCAGAGATATGATATCTCAATGCTTATACCAAACCTGAGACCCTTCCTATGGCCTGGGATGTCATATACAACTCCTTCCCATTCCAATCCTGAGACCCTTCCTATAGCATGAGATGTGATATCTCAATGCTTATACCAAATCTGAGACCCTTCCTATAGCATGAGATGTGATATCCAATTCCTTCCCATTCCAATCCTGAGACCCTTCCTATAGCATGAGATGTGATATCTCAATGCTTATACCAAACCTGAGAGCCTACCTATAGCATGAGATGTGATATCCAAGTCCATCCCATTCCAATCCTTAGACCCTTCCTACAGCATGCGATGTGATATCTCAATGATTCTAATACCAAACCAGAGACTCGTCCTATAACATGAGATGGGATATCCAACTCCTTCCCATTCCAATCCTGAGCCACTTCCGATAGCAGAGATGTGATATCTCAATGCTTATACCAAACCTGAGACCCTTCCTATAACATGAGATGTGATATCCAACTCCTTCCCGTTCCAAACCTGAGACACTAACTATAGCATATGTGATATCCAACTCCTTCCCATTCCAAACATGAGACCCTTCCTATAGCAAGAAAGTAATATCCAACTCCTACCCATTCCAATCCTGAGACCCTTCCTATAGCAAGAGATGTGATATCCAAATCCTTCCCATTCGAATCCTGAGACCCTTCCTATAACATGTGATGTGATATCCAACTCCTTCCCATTCCAACCTGAGACACTTCCTATAGCATGAGAAGGGATATCCAACTCCTTCCCAATCCAATCCTGATACCCTTCCGATAGCAGAGATGTGATATCTCAATGCTTATACCAAACCTGAGACCCTTCCTATAGCATGAGAAGGGATATCCAACTCCTTCCCAATCCAATCCTGAGACCCTTCCGATAGCAGAGACGTGATATCTCAATGCTTCTACCAAACCTGAGACCCTTCCGATAGCAGAGATGTGATATCTCAATGCTTATACCAAACCTGAGACCCTTCCGATAGCATGAGATGTGATATCTCAATGCTTCTAATACCAAACCTCAGATCCTTCCAATAACATGAGATGTGATGTCCAAATCCTTCCCCTTCCAAACCTTAGACCCTCCCTTTAGCATGAGATGTGATATCCAACTCCTTCCCATTCCAATCCCGAGACCCTTCTGATGGCATGAGATGTCATATCTCAATGCCTCTAATACCAAACCTGAGATCCTACCTCTAACATGAGATGTGATATCAAACTCCTTCCCATTCCAAACCTGAGACCCTTCCGATAGCATGAGATGTGATATTTCAATGCTTCTAAAACCAAACATGAGAACCATCCTATAACATGAGATGTGAAATCCAAATCATTCCCTTTCCAAACCTGAGGCCCTTCCTATAGCTTGAGATGTAATATCAAACTCCTTCCCATTCAATGTGATATCCAACTCCTTCCCATTCCAATCCTGGGACCCTTCCTATACCATGAGATGTGATATTTCAATGCTTCTAATACCAAACCTGAGACCCGTCCTAAAACATGAGATGTGAGATCCAAATCCTTCCCCTTCCAGACCTGAGACCTTTCCTTTAGCATGAGATGTGATATCCAACTCCTTCCCATTCCAAACCTGAGACCCTTCCCATAGCATGAGATGTGATATCAAACTCCCGTCCTATACCATGAGACTTGATATCTCAATGCTTCTAATACCAAACCTGAGACCGGTCCAATAACATGAGATGTGATATCCAAATCCTTCCCCTTCCAATCCTGAGACCCTTCTGATAGCAGAGATGTGATATCTCAATGCTTATACCAAACCTGAGACCCTTCCGATAGCATGAGATGTGATATCTCAATGCTTCTAATACCAAACCTCAGATCTTTCCAATAACATGAGATGTGATGTCCAAATCCTTCCCCTTCCAAACCTTAGACCCTCCCTTTAGCATGAGATGTGATATCCAACTCCTTCCCATTCCAATCCCGAGACCCTTCTGATGGCATGAGATGTCATATCTCAATGCCTCTAATACCAAACCTGAGATCCTACCTCTAACATGAGATGTGATATGAAACTCCTTCCCATTCCAAACCTGAGACCCTTCCGATAGCATGAGATGTGATATTTCAATGCTTCTAAAACCAAACATGAGAACCATCCTATAACATGAGATGTGAAATCCAAATCATTCCCTTTCCAAACCTGAGGCCCTTCCTATAGCTTGAGATGTAATATCAAACTCCTTCCCATTCAATGTGATATCCAACTCCTTCCCATTCCAATCCTGGGACCCTTCCTATACCATGAGATGTGATATTTCAATGCTTCTAATACCAAACCTGAGACCCGTCCTAAAACATGAGATGTGAGATCCAAATCCTTCCCCTTCCAGACCTGAGACCTTTCCTTTAGCATGAGATGTGATATCCAACTCCTTCCCATTCCAAACCTGAGACCCTTCCCATAGCATGAGATGTGATATCTCAATGCTTCTAAAACCAAACATGAGAACCATCCTATAACATGAGATGTGAAATCCAAATCCTTCCCTTTCCAAACCTGAGACCCTTCCTATAGCTTGAGATGAAATATCAAACTCCTTCCCATTCCAATCCTGAGATAGCTTGAGATGTGAGATCCAAATCCTTCCCCTTCCAAACCTGAGACCCGTCCTATAGCTTGATATGTGATATCAAACTCCTTCCCAATACAATCCTGAGATAGCTTGAGATGTGATATCCAACTCCATCCCATTCCAATCCTGAGACCCTTCCGATAGCATGAGATGTGATAGCTCAATGCTTCTAATATCAAAACTGAGACCCTCCCTATAGTATGAGATGTGAAATCTAAGTCCTCCCCATTCCTATCCTGAGACCCTTCCGATAGCAGATATGTGAAATCTCAATGCTTATACCGAACCTGATGACCCTTCCTTTAGCATGAGATGTGATATTCAACTCCTTCCCATTCCAATCCTGAGACCCTTCCTATAACATGAGACGTGATATCCAACTCCTTCCCATTCCAAACCTGAGACCTTTCCTTTAGCATATGTGATATCCAACTACTTCCCATTCCAATCCTGAGACCCTTCCGATAGCATGAGATGTGTTATCCAACTCCTTCCAATTCCAATACTGAGACCCTCCCAATAGCATATGTGATATCTCAATGCTTCTAATATCAAAACTGAGACCCTCCCTATAACATGTGATGTGATATCCAACTCCTTCCCATTCCAATACTGAGACCCTTCCAATAGCATATGTGATATCTCAATGCTTCTAATATCAAAACTGAGACCCTCCCTATAACATGAGATGTGATATCCAACTCCTTCCCATTCCAATCGAGACCCTTCCTATAATATGAGATGTGATATCTCTATGCTTCTAATACCAAACCTGAGGCCCTTCCCGTAGTATATGTGAAATCCAACTCCTTCCCATTCCAAACTTGTGACCCTTCCTGTAGCATGAAATGTGATTTTTCACCCCTTCCAATACCATACCCGAGACCATTCCCACAGTCTGAGATTTGAAATCTCATTTCTTCCAATACCAAACCTGAGACCCTTCCGATAGGATGTGATTTGATATCTCAGTGCTTCTAATACCAAACCTGAGACCCTCCCTATAACAAGAGATATCATATCCAACTCCTTCCCATTCCAATCCTGAGACTCTTCCTATAGCATGACATGTGATATCGAACTTCCCATTCAAATCCTGAGACTCAGACCTCCCCGTCTAACCTCACCACTCCTAGCTCCCGGATTGATAATGCACTCCTGCTGTGTCTTCTCTCCCTTCTTCTGCTTCCTTTCCTCTCTCCTTCCTCATGTGCCCTAGGTCAGGCTCCTTCTACACCTCCGCAAGGATTACTGATTTGTACCCCTCCCCACTCTCAACTCTCACTCAGTTAACACTCATCTGACATCTGCCATTTCCTAGAAGAACCCGACCTTGATGTCCTTGGTCTAACCGAGACATGGATGACGGCCAGCGCTGTCTCGAGCTCTGACACTTTCCTCCCTGATGACAAGTTCCTCTCCATGCCCAGATCCAACCGTTCTTGAGGGGGAGTATCCTTGATTCCTGTAGTAAATTGCTTTCCTTTGCAGGCCGACTCCTCTCACGAATGCCTTGTCTGCATGCATTCTCTCTTTCCTGGCCATTCTCTCACCGTGGCTATTTGCCTACCGCCTTCCTCTCTCAGTGGATGGACTTCTCCATCCTAGCCTCCTACCACTCAACTCCGCCTACTTGGAGAATTCAAAATGAACCTGTATGCTTGCTGACCTGGACTTTTACGAGATCTGCAACTCTTCATGTCTCTGGCCCTACACACTGCAGGGAATACTCAGGATTTTCTGATCTCAGACATCCCCCTATGTAACCCTCTCAACAATCCTCTCCCGTGGTGATCAAGTTCTCATCTCCAAAGAAGGCTAACTACCAGCTGTTCCTCCTCAGTGGAGTTCTCCATTTCTGTCCCTGCTCTCTGCACCGTTTCACGTTGCAAACACTCGCTTCCCTGCTCTCTGGTTTACACGCTTTTCCTTCTTCCTTTCTGTGCTTGTTCTCTGCATCGTTTCGCGTTGCAGAGAACAACTTGCTTCCCAGCTCTCTGGTTTAGACGTGTGTTCCCTGTCTTCTCTCCTCTTCCCGCTGCCTTCAAATCAACAAATGAGCTTCAAAAGATACACGGTGCTCAGAATGCTTTATAACACCCATTATTCAAGATATAGCTGTAACCCGCTAGACGTATTGAAAAGTGCTAAAAACTAGCAAAAATAGCTAGAACATGTTCTTTCCTCGCGTTTTGGTAAATACGAATTCTGGTGGATTCCCATTTTGTACTCTGTTCGTGCATTTGTTCAGTCGAATCCTGATGTTTTTAACCACTCGTCACCCATACAAGGGGGGGATCAAAATCTACTGTTCACAGGCTGAATGTATACTGCTGAAATCGTCAATGCATTATCGGGTAAACCGACTGTTCTGGAAAGTGTATTTGCCATCTGTTATTCCAGTCAGCATGTTTTCATCGTCCCTTCTTGTTTCAAGGCTGCACTCCCGTGGTGATCACATTCTCCTCTCCAGAGCAGACTAACTACCAGCTGCTCCTCCTCAGAGGCGTTCCACCTTTCTGTCCCTGCTCCCTGCACCGTTTCGCGTTGCATGTACTCGCTTCCCAGCTCTCTGGTTTAGATGCGTGTTCCCTGCCTTCTCTCCTCTTCCCACAGCCTTCCAATGAGCTCCACAAGATAGTATTCAGAATGCTTTATAAACCCATTATTCAACATCCAACTCCTTCCCATTCCAACCTGAGACCCTTCCTATAGCATGAGATGGGATATCCAACTCCTTCCAAATCCAATCCTGATACCCTTCCGATAGCATGAGATGTGATATCCCAATGCTTCTACCAAACCTGAGACCCATGCTATGGCATGAGATGTGATATCAAACTCCTTCCCCTTCCAAACCTTAGACCCTTCCTTTATCATGAGATGTGATATCCAACTCCTTCCCATTCCATCCCTGAGACCCTTCCGATATCATGAGATGTGATATCTCAATGCTTCTAATATCAAACTTGAGACCCTCCCTATAGCATGAGATGTGATATCCAAGTCCTTCCCATTCCAATCCTGAGACCCTTCCTATAGCATGAGATGTGATATCTCAATGCTTCTAATACCAAACCTGAGACCCTTCCTATAACATGAGATGGGAATATCCAACTCCTTCCCATTCCAATCCTGAGACCCTTCCGATAGCAGAGATGTGATATCTCAATGCTTATACCAAACCTGAGATCCTTCCTATAACATGAGATGTGATATCCAACTCCTTCCCATTCCAATCCTGAGACACTTCCTATAGCATGAGATGTGATATCTCACTGCTTATACCAAACCTGAGACCCTTCCTATAGCATGAGATGTGATATCCAACTCCTTCCCATTCCAATCCTGAGACCCTTCCGATAGCAGAGATGTGATATCTCAATGCTTATACCAATCCTGAGACCCTTCCTATGGCCTGAGATGTCATATACAACTCCTTCCCAATCCAATCCTGAGACCCTTCCTATATCATATGTGATATCTCAATGCTTATACCAAATCTGAGACCCTTCCTATAGCATGAGATGTGATATCCAACTCCTTCCCATTCCAATCCTGAGACCCTTCCTATAGCATGAGATGTGATGTCTCAATGCTTCTAATACCAAACCTGAGATCCTTCCTATAACATGAGATGTGATATCCAACTCCTTCCCATTCCAATCCTGAGACCCTTCCTATAGCATGAAATGTGATGTCTAAATGCTTCTAATACCAAACCTGAGAACCTTCCTACAGCATGCGATGTGATATCTCAATGCTTCTAATACCAAACCTGAGACCAGTCCTATAACATGAGATTGGATATCCAACTCCTTCCCCTTCCAAACCTGAGACCCTTCCTATAGCATGAGATGTGATATCCAACTTCTTCCCATTCCAATCCTGAGACCCTTCCTATAACATGAGATGTGATGTCTCAATGCTTCTAATACCAAACCTGAGCTCTTTCCTATAACATGAGATGTAATATCCAACTCCTTCCCATTCCAATCCTGAGACCCTTCCTATAGCATGAGATGTGCTATCGCAATGCTTATACCAAACCTGAGACCCTTCCTAAAGCTTGAGATGTGATATCCAACTCCTTCCCATTCCAATCCTGAGACCCTTCCTATAGCATGATATGTGATATCTCAATGCCTCTAATACCAAACCTGAGATCCTTCCTCTAACATGAAATGTGATATCGAACTCCTTCCCTTTCCAAACCTGAGAGACTACCTATAGCATGAGATGTGATATCCAAGTCCTTCCCATTCCAATCCTTAGACCCTTCCTACAGCATGCAATATGATATCTCAATGATTCTAATAACAAACCTGAGACCCGTCATATAACATGAGATGGGATATCCAACACCTTCCCATTCCAATCCTGAGACACTTCCGATAGCAGAGATGTGATATCTCAATGCTTATAACAAACCTGAGACCCTTCCTATAACATGAGATGTGATATCCAACTCCTTCCCGTTTCAAACCTGAGACCCTTCCTATAGCATATGTGATATCCAACTCCTTCCCATTCCAAACATGAGACCCTTCCTATAGCAGGAATGTAATATCCAACTCCTTCCCATTCCAATCCTGAGACCATTCCTATAGCAAGAATGTAATATCCAACTCCTTCCCATTCCAATCCTGAGACCATTCCTATAGCATGAGATGTGATATCTCAATGCTTCTAATACCAAACCTGAGATCCTTCCTATGACATGAGATGTGATATCCAATTCCTCCCCATTCCAAACCTGAGAACCTTCCTACAGCATGCGATGTGATATCTCAATGCTTCTAATACCAAACCTGAGACCAGTCCTATAACATGAGATTGGATATCCAACTCCTTCCCCTTCCAAACCTGAGACCCTTCCTATAGCATGAGATGTGATATCCAATTTCTTCCCATTCCAATTCTGAGACCCTTCCTATGCCATGAGACTTGATATCTCAATGCTTCTAATACCAAACCTGAGACCCGTCCTATAACATAAAATGTGATATCCAAATCTTTCCCCTTCCAAACCTTAGACCCTTCCTTTATCATGAGATGTGATATCCAACTCCTTATAATTCCAATCCTGAGACCCTTCCGATATCATGAGATTTGTTATCTCAATGCTTCTAATATCAAACTTGAGACCCTCCCTATAGCATGAGATGTGACATCCAAGTCCTCCCCATTCCAATCCTGAGACCCTTCCTATAGCATGAGATGTGATATCTCAATGCTTCTAATACCAAACCTGAGACCCTTCCTATAACATGAGATGGGATATCGAACTCCTTCCCATTCCAATCCTGAGACCCTTCCGATAGCAGAGATGTGATATCTCAATGCTTATACCAATCCTGAGACCCTTCCTATGGCCTGAGATGTCATATACAACTCCTTCCCAATCCAATCCTGAGACCCTTCCTATAGCATGAGATGTGATATCTCAATGCTTATACCAAATCTGAGACCCTTCCTATAGCATGAGATGGGATATCCAACTCCTTCCAAATCCAATACTGATACCCTTCCAATAGCATGAGATGTGATATCCCAATGCTTCTACCAAACCTGAGACCCATACTATAGCATGAGATGGGATATCCAACTCCTTCCAAATCCAATACTGATACCCTTCCAATAGCATGTGATGTGATATCCCAATGCTTCTACCAAACCTGAGACCCATACTATGGCATGAGATGTGATATCAAACTCATTCCCATTCCAATCCTGAGACTCTTCCTATAGCTTGAGATGTGATATCCAACTCCTTCCCATTCCAATTCCGAGACCCTTCCTATGCCATGAGACTTGATATCTCAATGCTTCTAATACCAAACCTGAGACCCGTCCTATAACATGAGATGTGATATCCAAATCTTTCCCCTTCCAAACCTTAGACCCTTCCATTATCATGAGATGTGATATCCAACTCCTTCCCATTCCAATCCTGAGACCCTTCCGATATCATGAGATTTGTTATCTCAATGCTTCTAATATCAAACTTGAGACCCTCCCTATAGCATGAGATGTGACATCCAAGTCCTCCTCATTCCAATCCTGAGACCCTTCCTATAGCATGAGATGTGATATCTCAATGCTTCTAATACCAAACCTGAGACCCTTCCTATAACATGAGATGTGATTTCCAAATCCTTCCCCTTCCAAACCTGAGACCCTCCCTTTAGCATGAGATGTGATATACAACTCCTTCCCATTCCAATCCTGAGACCCTTCTGATAGCATGAGATGTGATATCTCAATGCCTCTAATACCAAACCTGAGATCCTATCTCTAACATGAAATGTGATATCCATCTCCTTCCCTTTCCAAACCTGAGACCCTGCCTATAGCATGAGATGTGATATCCAAGTCCTTCCCATTCCAATCCTGAGACCCTTCCTATAGCATGTGATGTGATATCTCAATGCTTATACCAAACCTGAGACCCTTCCTATGGCATGAGATGTCATATACAACTCCTTCCCATTCCAATCCTGAGACCCTTCCTATAGCATGAGATGTGATATCCAACTTCTTCCCATTCCAATCCTCAGACCCTTCCTATAACATGAGATGTGATGTCTCAATGCTTCTAATACCAAACCTGAGATATTTCCTATAATATGAGATGTGATATCCAACTCCTTCCCATTCCAATCCTGAGACCCTTCCTATAGCATGAGATGTGATATCTCAATGCTTATACCAAACCTGAGACCCTTCCTATAGCTTGAGATGTGATATCCAACTCCTTCCCATTCCAATCCAGAGACCCTTCCTATAGCATGAGATGTGATATCTCAAGGCCTCTAATACCAAACCTGAGATCCTTCCGCTAACATGAAATGTGATATCCAACTCCTTCCCCTTCCAAACCTGAGAGCCTTCCTATAGCATGAGATATGATATCCAAGTCCTTCCCATTCCAATCCTGAGACCCTTTCTATAACATGAAATGTGATATCCAACTCCTTCCCATTCCAACCTGAGACCCTTCCTATAGCATGAGATGGGATATCCAACTCCTTCCAAATCCAATACTGATACCCTTCGATAGCATGAGATGTGATATCCCAATGCTTCTACCAAACCTGAGACCCATACTATGGCATGAGATGTGATATCAAACTCCTTCCCATTACAATCCTGAGACCCTTCCTATAGCTTGAGGTGTGATATCCAACTCCTTCCCATTCCAATTCTGAGACCCTTCTTATACCATGAGACTTGATATCTCAATGCTTCTAATACCAAACCTGAGACCCGTCCTATAACATGAGATGTGATATCCAAATCCTTCCCCTTCCAAACCTCAGACCCTTCCTTTATCATGAGATGTGATATCCAACTCCTTCCCATTCCAATCCTGAGACCCTTCCGATATCAAGAGATTTGTTATCTCAATGCTTCTAATATCAAACTTGAGACCCTCCCTATAGCATGAGATGTGACATCCAAGTCCTTCCCATTCCAATCCTGAGACCCTTCCTATAGCATGAGATGTGATATCTCTATGCTTCTAATACCAAACCTGAGACCCTTCCTATAACATGAGATGGGATATCCAACTCCTTCCCATTCCAATCCTGAGACCCTTCCGATAGCAGAGATATGATATCTCAATGCTTATACCAAACCTGAGACCCTTCCTATGGCCTGGGATGTCATATACAACTCCTTCCCATTCCAATCCTGAGACCCTTCCTATAGCATGAGATGTGATATCTCAATGCTTATACCAAATCTGAGACCCTTCCTATAGCATGAGATGTGATATCCAATTCCTTCCCATTCCAATCCTGAGACCCTTCCTATAGCATGAGATGTGATATCTCAATGCTTATACCAAACCTGAGAGCCTACCTATAGCATGAGATGTGATATCCAAGTCCATCCCATTCCAATCCTTAGACCCTTCCTACAGCATGCGATGTGATATCTCAATGATTCTAATACCAAACCAGAGACTCGTCCTATAACATGAGATGGGATATCCAACTCCTTCCCATTCCAATCCTGAGCCACTTCCGATAGCAGAGATGTGATATCTCAATGCTTATACCAAACCTGAGACCCTTCCTATAACATGAGATGTGATATCCAACTCCTTCCCGTTCCAAACCTGAGACACTAACTATAGCATATGTGATATCCAACTCCTTCCCATTCCAAACATGAGACCCTTCCTATAGCAAGAAAGTAATATCCAACTCCTACCCATTCCAATCCTGAGACCCTTCCTATAGCAAGAGATGTGATATCCAAATCCTTCCCATTCGAATCCTGAGACCCTTCCTATAACATGTGATGTGATATCCAACTCCTTCCCATTCCAACCTGAGACACTTCCTATAGCATGAGAAGGGATATCCAACTCCTTCCCAATCCAATCCTGATACCCTTCCGATAGCAGAGATGTGATATCTCAATGCTTATACCAAACCTGAGACCCTTCCTATAGCATGAGAAGGGATATCCAACTCCTTCCCAATCCAATCCTGAGACCCTTCCGATAGCAGAGACGTGATATCTCAATGCTTCTACCAAACCTGAGACCCTTCCGATAGCAGAGATGTGATATCTCAATGCTTATACCAAACCTGAGACCCTTCCGATAGCATGAGATGTGATATCTCAATGCTTCTAATACCAAACCTCAGATCCTTCCAATAACATGAGATGTGATGTCCAAATCCTTCCCCTTCCAAACCTTAGACCCTCCCTTTAGCATGAGATGTGATATCCAACTCCTTCCCATTCCAATCCCGAGACCCTTCTGATGGCATGAGATGTCATATCTCAATGCCTCTAATACCAAACCTGAGATCCTACCTCTAACATGAGATGTGATATCAAACTCCTTCCCATTCCAAACCTGAGACCCTTCCGATAGCATGAGATGTGATATTTCAATGCTTCTAAAACCAAACATGAGAACCATCCTATAACATGAGATGTGAAATCCAAATCATTCCCTTTCCAAACCTGAGGCCCTTCCTATAGCTTGAGATGTAATATCAAACTCCTTCCCATTCAATGTGATATCCAACTCCTTCCCATTCCAATCCTGGGACCCTTCCTATACCATGAGATGTGATATTTCAATGCTTCTAATACCAAACCTGAGACCCGTCCTAAAACATGAGATGTGAGATCCAAATCCTTCCCCTTCCAGACCTGAGACCTTTCCTTTAGCATGAGATGTGATATCCAACTCCTTCCCATTCCAAACCTGAGACCCTTCCCATAGCATGAGATGTGATATCAAACTCCCGTCCTATACCATGAGACTTGATATCTCAATGCTTCTAATACCAAACCTGAGACCGGTCCAATAACATGAGATGTGATATCCAAATCCTTCCCCTTCCAATCCTGAGACCCTTCCGATAGCAGAGATGTGATATCTCAATGCTTATACCAAACCTGAGACCCTTCCGATAGCATGAGATGTGATATCTCAATGCTTCTAATACCAAACCTCAGATCTTTCCAATAACATGAGATGTGATGTCCAAATCCTTCCCCTTCCAAACCTTAGACCCTCCCTTTAGCATGAGATGTGATATCCAACTCCTTCCCATTCCAATCCCGAGACCCTTCTGATGGCATGAGATGTCATATCTCAATGCCTCTAATACCAAACCTGAGATCCTACCTCTAACATGAGATGTGATATGAAACTCCTTCCCATTCCAAACCTGAGACCCTTCCGATAGCATGAGATGTGATATTTCAATGCTTCTAAAACCAAACATGAGAACCATCCTATAACATGAGATGTGAAATCCAAATCATTCCCTTTCCAAACCTGAGGCCCTTCCTATAGCTTGAGATGTAATATCAAACTCCTTCCCATTCAATGTGATATCCAACTCCTTCCCATTCCAATCCTGGGACCCTTCCTATACCATGAGATGTGATATTTCAATGCTTCTAATACCAAACCTGAGACCCGTCCTAAAACATGAGATGTGAGATCCAAATCCTTCCCCTTCCAGACCTGAGACCTTTCCTTTAGCATGAGATGTGATATCCAACTCCTTCCCATTCCAAACCTGAGACCCTTCCCATAGCATGAGATGTGATATCTCAATGCTTCTAAAACCAAACATGAGAACCATCCTATAACATGAGATGTGAAATCCAAATCCTTCCCTTTCCAAACCTGAGACCCTTCCTATAGCTTGAGATGAAATATCAAACTCCTTCCCATTCCAATCCTGAGATAGCTTGAGATGTGAGATCCAAATCCTTCCCCTTCCAAACCTGAGACCCGTCCTATAGCTTGATATGTGATATCAAACTCCTTCCCAATACAATCCTGAGATAGCTTGAGATGTGATATCCAACTCCATCCCATTCCAATCCTGAGACCCTTCCGATAGCATGAGATGTGATAGCTCAATGCTTCTAATATCAAAACTGAGACCCTCCCTATAGTATGAGATGTGAAATCTAAGTCCTCCCCATTCCTATCCTGAGACCCTTCCGATAGCAGATATGTGAAATCTCAATGCTTATACCGAACCTGATGACCCTTCCTTTAGCATGAGATGTGATATTCAACTCCTTCCCATTCCAATCCTGAGACCCTTCCTATAACATGAGACGTGATATCCAACTCCTTCCCATTCCAAACCTGAGACCTTTCCTTTAGCATATGTGATATCCAACTACTTCCCATTCCAATCCTGAGACCCTTCCGATAGCATGAGATGTGTTATCCAACTCCTTCCAATTCCAATACTGAGACCCTCCCAATAGCATATGTGATATCTCAATGCTTCTAATATCAAAACTGAGACCCTCCCTATAACATGTGATGTGATATCCAACTCCTTCCCATTCCAATACTGAGACCCTTCCAATAGCATATGTGATATCTCAATGCTTCTAATATCAAAACTGAGACCCTCCCTATAACATGAGATGTGATATCCAACTCCTTCCCATTCCAATCGAGACCCTTCCTATAATATGAGATGTGATATCTCTATGCTTCTAATACCAAACCTGAGGCCCTTCCCGTAGTATATGTGAAATCCAACTCCTTCCCATTCCAAACTTGTGACCCTTCCTGTAGCATGAAATGTGATTTTTCACCCCTTCCAATACCATACCCGAGACCATTCCCACAGTCTGAGATTTGAAATCTCATTTCTTCCAATACCAAACCTGAGACCCTTCCGATAGGATGTGATTTGATATCTCAGTGCTTCTAATACCAAACCTGAGACCCTCCCTATAACAAGAGATATCATATCCAACTCCTTCCCATTCCAATCCTGAGACTCTTCCTATAGCATGACATGTGATATCGAACTTCCCATTCAAATCCTGAGACTCAGACCTCCCCGTCTAACCTCACCACTCCTAGCTCCCGGATTGATAATGCACTCCTGCTGTGTCTTCTCTCCCTTCTTCTGCTTCCTTTCCTCTCTCCTTCCTCATGTGCCCTAGGTCAGGCTCCTTCTACACCTCCGCAAGGATTACTGATTTGTACCCCTCCCCACTCTCAACTCTCACTCAGTTAACACTCATCTGACATCTGCCATTTCCTAGAAGAACCCGACCTTGATGTCCTTGGTCTAACCGAGACATGGATGACGGCCAGCGCTGTCTCGAGCTCTGACACTTTCCTCCCTGATGACAAGTTCCTCTCCATGCCCAGATCCAACCGTTCTTGAGGGGGAGTATCCTTGATTCCTGTAGTAAATTGCTTTCCTTTGCAGGCCGACTCCTCTCACGAATGCCTTGTCTGCATGCATTCTCTCTTTCCTGGCCATTCTCTCACCGTGGCTATTTGCCTACCGCCTTCCTCTCTCAGTGGATGGACTTCTCCATCCTAGCCTCCTACCACTCAACTCCGCCTACTTGGAGAATTCAAAATGAACCTGTATGCTTGCTGACCTGGACTTTTACGAGATCTGCAACTCTTCATGTCTCTGGCCCTACACACTGCAGGGAATACTCAGGATTTTCTGATCTCAGACATCCCCCTATGTAACCCTCTCAACAATCCTCTCCCGTGGTGATCAAGTTCTCATCTCCAAAGAAGGCTAACTACCAGCTGTTCCTCCTCAGTGGAGTTCTCCATTTCTGTCCCTGCTCTCTGCACCGTTTCACGTTGCAAACACTCGCTTCCCTGCTCTCTGGTTTACACGCTTTTCCTTCTTCCTTTCTGTGCTTGTTCTCTGCATCGTTTCGCGTTGCAGAGAACAACTTGCTTCCCAGCTCTCTGGTTTAGACGTGTGTTCCCTGTCTTCTCTCCTCTTCCCGCTGCCTTCAAATCAACAAATGAGCTTCAAAAGATACACGGTGCTCAGAATGCTTTATAACACCCATTATTCAAGATATAGCTGTAACCCGCTAGACGTATTGAAAAGTGCTAAAAACTAGCAAAAATAGCTAGAACATGTTCTTTCCTCGCGTTTTGGTAAATACGAATTCTGGTGGATTCCCATTTTGTACTCTGTTCGTGCATTTGTTCAGTCGAATCCTGATGTTTTTAACCACTCGTCACCCATACAAGGGGGGGATCAAAATCTACTGTTCACAGGCTGAATGTATACTGCTGAAATCGTCAATGCATTATCGGGTAAACCGACTGTTCTGGAAAGTGTATTTGCCATCTGTTATTCCAGTCAGCATGTTTTCATCGTCCCTTCTTGTTTCAAGGCTGCACTCCCGTGGTGATCACATTCTCCTCTCCAGAGCAGACTAACTACCAGCTGCTCCTCCTCAGAGGCGTTCCACCTTTCTGTCCCTGCTCCCTGCACCGTTTCGCGTTGCATGTACTCGCTTCCCAGCTCTCTGGTTTAGATGCGTGTTCCCTGCCTTCTCTCCTCTTCCCACAGCCTTCCAATGAGCTCCACAAGATAGTATTCAGAATGCTTTATAAACCCATTATTCAACATCCAACTCCTTCCCATTCCAACCTGAGACCCTTCCTATAGCATGAGATGGGATATCCAACTCCTTCCAAATCCAATCCTGATACCCTTCCGATAGCATGAGATGTGATATCCCAATGCTTCTACCAAACCTGAGACCCATGCTATGGCATGAGATGTGATATCAAACTCCTTCCCCTTCCAAACCTTAGACCCTTCCTTTATCATGAGATGTGATATCCAACTCCTTCCCATTCCATCCCTGAGACCCTTCCGATATCATGAGATGTGATATCTCAATGCTTCTAATATCAAACTTGAGACCCTCCCTATAGCATGAGATGTGATATCCAAGTCCTTCCCATTCCAATCCTGAGACCCTTCCTATAGCATGAGATGTGATATCTCAATGCTTCTAATACCAAACCTGAGACCCTTCCTATAACATGAGATGGGAATATCCAACTCCTTCCCATTCCAATCCTGAGACCCTTCCGATAGCAGAGATGTGATATCTCAATGCTTATACCAAACCTGAGATCCTTCCTATAACATGAGATGTGATATCCAACTCCTTCCCATTCCAATCCTGAGACACTTCCTATAGCATGAGATGTGATATCTCACTGCTTATACCAAACCTGAGACCCTTCCTATAGCATGAGATGTGATATCCAACTCCTTCCCATTCCAATCCTGAGACCCTTCCGATAGCAGAGATGTGATATCTCAATGCTTATACCAATCCTGAGACCCTTCCTATGGCCTGAGATGTCATATACAACTCCTTCCCAATCCAATCCTGAGACCCTTCCTATATCATATGTGATATCTCAATGCTTATACCAAATCTGAGACCCTTCCTATAGCATGAGATGTGATATCCAACTCCTTCCCATTCCAATCCTGAGACCCTTCCTATAGCATGAGATGTGATGTCTCAATGCTTCTAATACCAAACCTGAGATCCTTCCTATAACATGAGATGTGATATCCAACTCCTTCCCATTCCAATCCTGAGACCCTTCCTATAGCATGAAATGTGATGTCTAAATGCTTCTAATACCAAACCTGAGAACCTTCCTACAGCATGCGATGTGATATCTCAATGCTTCTAATACCAAACCTGAGACCAGTCCTATAACATGAGATTGGATATCCAACTCCTTCCCCTTCCAAACCTGAGACCCTTCCTATAGCATGAGATGTGATATCCAACTTCTTCCCATTCCAATCCTGAGACCCTTCCTATAACATGAGATGTGATGTCTCAATGCTTCTAATACCAAACCTGAGCTCTTTCCTATAACATGAGATGTAATATCCAACTCCTTCCCATTCCAATCCTGAGACCCTTCCTATAGCATGAGATGTGCTATCGCAATGCTTATACCAAACCTGAGACCCTTCCTAAAGCTTGAGATGTGATATCCAACTCCTTCCCATTCCAATCCTGAGACCCTTCCTATAGCATGATATGTGATATCTCAATGCCTCTAATACCAAACCTGAGATCCTTCCTCTAACATGAAATGTGATATCGAACTCCTTCCCTTTCCAAACCTGAGAGACTACCTATAGCATGAGATGTGATATCCAAGTCCTTCCCATTCCAATCCTTAGACCCTTCCTACAGCATGCAATATGATATCTCAATGATTCTAATAACAAACCTGAGACCCGTCATATAACATGAGATGGGATATCCAACACCTTCCCATTCCAATCCTGAGACACTTCCGATAGCAGAGATGTGATATCTCAATGCTTATAACAAACCTGAGACCCTTCCTATAACATGAGATGTGATATCCAACTCCTTCCCGTTTCAAACCTGAGACCCTTCCTATAGCATATGTGATATCCAACTCCTTCCCATTCCAAACATGAGACCCTTCCTATAGCAGGAATGTAATATCCAACTCCTTCCCATTCCAATCCTGAGACCATTCCTATAGCAAGAATGTAATATCCAACTCCTTCCCATTCCAATCCTGAGACCATTCCTATAGCATGAGATGTGATATCTCAATGCTTCTAATACCAAACCTGAGATCCTTCCTATGACATGAGATGTGATATCCAATTCCTCCCCATTCCAAACCTGAGAACCTTCCTACAGCATGCGATGTGATATCTCAATGCTTCTAATACCAAACCTGAGACCAGTCCTATAACATGAGATTGGATATCCAACTCCTTCCCCTTCCAAACCTGAGACCCTTCCTATAGCATGAGATGTGATATCCAATTTCTTCCCATTCCAATCCTGAGACCCTTCCTATAACATGAGATGTGATGTCTCAATGCTTCTAATACCAAACCTGAGATCTTTCCTATAACATGAGATGTGATATCCAACTCCTTCCCATTCCAATCCTGAGACCCTTCCTATAGCATGAGATGTGCTATCTTAATGCTTATACCAAACCTGAGACCCTTCCTAAAGCTTGAGATGTGATATCCAACTCCTTCCCATTCCAATCCTGAGACCCTTCCTATAACATGAAATGTGATATTCAACTCCTTCCCATTCCAACCTGAGACCCTTCCTATAGCATGAGATGGGATATCCAACTCCTTCCAAATACAATACTGATACCCTTCCAATAGCATGAGATGTGATATCCCAATGCTTCTACCAAACCTGAGAACCATACTATGGCATGAGATGTGATATCAAACTCCTTCCCATTCCAATCCTGAGACTCTTCCTATAGCTTGAGATGTGATATCAGAAATCCTTCCCATTCCAATTCTGAGACCCTTCCTATACCATGAGACTTGATATCTCAATGCTTCTAATACCAAACCTGAGACCCGTCCTATAACATGAGATGTGATATCCAAATCTTTCCCCTTCCAAACCTTAGACCCTTCCTTTATCATGAGATGTGATATCCAACTCCTTCCCATTCCAATCCTGAGACCCTTCCGATATCATGAGATTTGTTATCTCAATGCTTCTAATATCAAAATTGAGACCCGTCCTATAACATGAGATGTGATATCCAAATCTTTCCCCTTCCAAACCTTAGACCCTTCCTTTATCATGAGATGGGATATCCAACTCCTTCCCATTCCAATCCTGAGACCCTTCCGATAGCAGAGATGTGATATCTCAATGCTTATACCAATCCTGAGACTCTTCCTATGGCCTGAGATGTCATATACAACTCCTTCCCAATCCAATCCTGAGACCCTTCCTATAGCATGAGATGTGAAATCTCAATGCTTATACCAAATCTGAGACCCTTCCTATAGCATGAGATGTGATATCCAACTCCTTCCCATTCCAATCCTGAGACCCTTCCTATAGCATGAGATGTGATGTCTCAATGCTTCTAATACCAAACCTGAGATCCTTCCTATAACATGAGATGTGATATCCAACTCCTTCCCATTCCAATCCTGAGACCCTTCCTATAGCATGAGATGTGATGTCTCAATGCTTCTAATACCAAACCTGAGAACCTTCCTACAGCATGCGATGTGATATCTCAATGCTTCTAATACCAAACCTGAGACCAGTCCTATAACATGAGATTGGATATCCAACTCCTTCCCCTTCCAAACCTGAGACCCTTCCTATAGCATGAGATGTGATATCCAACTTCTTCCCATTCCAATCCTGAGACCCTTCCTATAACATGAGATGTGATGTCTCAATGCTTCTAATACCAAACCTGAGATCTTTCCTATAACATGAGATGTAATATCCAACTCCTTCCCATTCCAATCCTGAGACCCTTCCTATAGCATGAGATGTGCTATCTCAATGCTTATACCAAACCTGAGACCCTTCCTAAAGCTTGAGATGTGATATCCAACTCCTTCCCATTCCAATCCTGAGACCCTTCCTATAGCATGATATGTGATATCTCAAGGCCTCTTATACCAAACCTGAGATCCTTCCTCTAACATGAAATGTGATATCCAACTCCTTCCCCTTCCAAACCTGAGAGCCTTCCTATAGCATGAGATATGATATCCAAGTCCTTCCCATTCCAATCCTGAGACCCTTCCTATAACATGAAATGTGATATCCAACTCCTTCCCTTTCCAACCTGAGACCCTTCCTATAGCATGATATGGGATATCCAACTCCTTCCAAATCCAATACTGATACCCTTCCAATAGCATGAGATGTGATATCCCAATGCTTCTACCAAACCTGAGACCCATACTATGGCATGAGATGTGATATCAAACTCCTTCCCATTCCAATCTTGAGACTCTTCCTATAGCTTGAGATGTGATATCCAACTCCTTCCCATTCCAATTCTGAGACCCTTCCTATGCCATGAGACTTGATATCTCAATGCTTCTAATACCAAACCTGAGACCCGTCCTATAACATGAGATGTGATATCCAAATCTTTCCCCTTCCAAACCTTAGACCCTTCCTTTATCATGAGATGTGATATCCAACTCCTTCCCATTCCAATCCTGAGACCCTTCCGATATCATGAGATTTGTTATCTCAATGCTTCTAATATCAAACTTGAGACCCTCCCTATAGCATGAGATGTGACATCCAAGTCCTCCCCATTCCAATCCTGAGACCCTTCCTATAGCATGAGATGTGATATCTCAATTCTTCTAATACCAAACCTGAGACCCTTCCTATAACATGAGATGGGATATCCAACTCCTTCCCATTCCAATCCTGAGACCCTTCCGATAGCAGAGATGTGATATCTCAATGCTTATACCAATCCTGAGACCCTTCCTATGGCCTGAGATGTCATATACAACTCCTTCCCAATCCAATCCTGAGACCCTTCCTATAGCATGAGATGTGATATCTCAATGCTTATACCAAATCTGAGACCCTTCCTATAGCATGAGATGTGATATCCAACTCCTTCCCATTCCAATCCTGAGACCCTTCCTATAGCATGATATGTGATATCTCAAGGCCTCTTATACCAAACCTGAGATCCTTCCTCTAACATGAAATGTGATATCCAACTCCTTCCCCTTCCAAACCTGAGAGCCTTCCTATAGCATGAGATATGATATCCAAGTCCTTCCCATTCCAATCCTGAGACCCTTCCTATAACATGAAATGTGATATCCAACTCCTTCCCTTTCCAACCTGAGACCCTTCCTATAGCATGAGATGGGATATCCAACTCCTTCCAAATCCAATACTGATACCCTTCCAATAGCATGAGATGTGATATCCCAATGCTTCTACCAAACCTGAGACCCATACTATGGCATGAGATGTGATATCAAACTCCTTCCCATTCCAATCTTGAGACTCTTCCTATAGCTTGAGATGTGATATCCAACTCCTTCCCATTTCAATTCTGAGACCCTTCCTATGCCATGAGACTTGATATCTCAATGCTTCTAATACCAAATCTGAGACCCGTCCTATAACATGAGATGTGATATCCAAATCTTTCCCCTTCCAAACCTTAGACCCTTCCTTTATCATGAGATGTGATATCCAACTCCTTCCCATTCCAATCCTGAGACCCTTCCGATATCATGAGATTTGTTATCTCAATGCTTCTAATATCAAACTTGAGACCCTCCCTATAGCATGAGATGTGACATCCAAGTCCTCCCCATTCCAATCCTGAGACCCTTCCTATAGCATGAGATGTGATATCTCAATTCTTCTAATACCAAACCTGAGACCCTTCCTATAACATGAGATGGGATATCCAACTCCTTCCCATTCCAATCCTGAGACCCTTCCGATAGCAGAGATGTGATATCTCAATGCTTATACCAATCCTGAGACCCTTCCTATGGCCTGAGATGTCATATACAACTCCTTCCCAATCCAATCCTGAGACCCTTCCTATAGCATGAGATGTGATATCTCAATGCTTATACCAAATCTGAGACCCTTCCTATAGCATGAGATGTGATATCCAACTCCTTCCCATTCCAATCCTGAGACCCTTCCTATAGCATGAGATGTGATGTCTCAATGCTTCTAATACCAAACCTGAGATCCTTCCTATAACATGAGATGTGATATCCAACTCCTTCCCATTCCAATCCTGAGACCCTTCCTATAGCATGAGATGTGATGTCTCAATGCTTCTAATACCAAACCTGAGAACCTTCCTACAGCATGCGATGTGATATCTCAATGCTTCTAATACCAAACCTGAGACCAGTCCTATAACATGAGATTGGATATCCAACTCCTTCCCCTTCCAAACCTGAGACCCTTCCTATAGCATGAGATGTCATATCCAACTTCTTCCCATTCCAATCCTGAGACCCTTCCTATAACATGAGATGTGATGTCTCAATGCTTCTAATACCAAACCTGAGACCCTTCCTAAAGCTTGAGATGTGATATCCAACTCCTTCCCATTCCAATCCTGAGACCCTTCCTATAGCATGAGATGTGATATCTCAAGGCCTCTTATACCAAACCTGAGATCCTTCCTCTAACATGAAATGTGATATCCAACTCCTTCCCCTTCCAAACCTGAGAGCCTTCCTATAGCATGAGATATGATATCCAAGTCCTTCCCATTCCAATCCTGAGACCCTTCCTATAACATGAAATGTGATATCCAACTCCTTCCCTTTCCAACCTGAGACCCTTCCTATAGCATGAGATGGGATATCCAACTCCTTCCAAATCCAATACTGATACCCTTCCAATAGCATGAGATGTGATATCCCAATGCTTCTACCAAACCTGAGACCCATACTATGGCATGAGATGTGATATCAAACTCCTTCCCATTCCAATCTTGAGACTCTTCCTATAGCTTGAGATGTGATATCCAACTCCTTCCCATTCCAATTCTGAGACCCTTCCTATGCCATGAGACTTGATATCTCAATGCTTCTAATACCAAACCTGAGACCCGTCCTATAACATGAGATGTGATATCCAAATCTTTCCCCTTCCAAACCTTAGACCCTTCCTTTATCATGAGATGGATGTGATATCCAACTCCTTCCCATTCCAATCCTGAGACCCTTCCGATATCATGAGATTTGTTATCTCAATGCTTCTAATATCAAACTTGAGACCCTCCCTATAGCATGAGATGTGACATCCAAGTCCTCCCCATTCCAATCCTGAGACCCTTCCTATAGCATGAGATGTGATATCTCAATGCTTCTAATACCAAACCTGAGACCCTTCCTATAACATGAGATGGGATATCCAACTCCTTCCCATTCCAATCCTGAGACCCTTCCGATAGCAGAGATGTGATATCTCAATGCTTATACCAATCCTGAGACCCTTCCTATGGCCTGAGATGTCATATACAACTCCTTCCCAATCCAATCCTGAGACCCTTCCTATAGCATGAGATGTGATATCTCAATGCTTATACCAAATCTGAGACCCTTCCTATAGCATGAGATGTGATATCCAACTCCTTCCCATTCCAATCCTGAGACCCTTCCTATAGCATGAGATGTGATGTCTCAATGCTTCTAATACCAAACCTGAGATCCTTCCTATAACATTAGTTGTGATATCCAACTCCTTCCCATTCCAATCCTGAGACCCTTCCTATAGCATGAGATGTGATGTCTCAATGCTTCTAATACCAAACCTGAGAACCTTCCTACAGCATGCGATGTGATATCTCAATGCTTCTAATACCAAACCTGAGACCAGTCCTATAACATGAGATTGGATATCCAACTCCTTCCCCTTCCAAACCTGAGACCCTTCCTATAGCATGATATGTCATATCCAACTTCTTCCCATTCCAATCCTGAGACCCTTCCTATAACATGAGATGTGATGTCTCAATGCTTCTAATACCAAACCGGAGATCTTTCCTATAACATGAGATGTGATATCCAACTCCTTCCCATTCCAATCCTGAGACCCTTCCTATAGCATGAGATGTGCTATCTCAATGCTTATACCAAACCTGAGACCCTTACTAAAGCTTGAGATGTGATATCCAACTCCTTCCCATTCCAATCCTGAGACCCTTCCTATAGCATGAGATGTGATATCTCAAGGCCTCTAATACCAAACCTGAGATCCTTCCTCTAACATGAAATGTGATATCCAACTCCTTCCCCTTCCAAACCTGAGAGCCTTCCTATAGCATGAGATATGATATCCAAGTCCTTCTCATTCCAATCCTGAGACCCTTCCTATAACATGAAATGTGATATCCAACTCCTTCCCATTCCAACCTGAGACCCTTCCTATAGCATGAGATGGGATATCCAACTCCTTCCAAATCCAATACTGATACCCTTCCAATAGCATGAGATGTGATATCCCAATGCTTCTACCAAACCCGAGACCCATACTATGGCATGAGATGTGATATCAAACTCATTCCCATTCCAATCCTGAGACTCTTCCTATAGCTTGAGATGTGATATCCAACTCCTTCCCATTCCAATTCTGAGACCCTTCCTATGCCATGAGACTTGATATCTCAATGCTTCTAATACCAAACCTGAGACCCGTCCTATAACATAAAATGTGATATCCAAATCTTTCCCCTTCCAAACCTTAGACCCTTCCTTTATCATGAGATGTGATATCCAACTCCTTATAATTCCAATCCTGAGACCCTTCCGATATCATGAGATTTGTTATCTCAATGCTTCTAATATCAAACTTGAGACCCTCCCTATAGCATGAGATGTGACATCCAAGTCCTCCCCATTCCAATCCTGAGACCCTTCCTATAGCATGAGATGTGATATCTCAATGCTTCTAATACCAAACCTGAGACCCTTCCTATAACATGAGATGGGATATCGAACTCCTTCCCATTCCAATCCTGAGACCCTTCCGATAGCAGAGATGTGATATCTCAATGCTTATACCAATCCTGAGACCCTTCCTATGGCCTGAGATGTCATATACAACTCCTTCCCAATCCAATCCTGAGACCCTTCCTATAGCATGAGATGTGATATCTCAATGCTTATACCAAATCTGAGACCCTTCCTATAGCATGAGATGGGATATCCAACTCCTTCCAAATCCAATACTGATACCCTTCCAATAGCATGAGATGTGATATCCCAATGCTTCTACCAAACCTGAGACCCATACTATAGCATGAGATGGGATATCCAACTCCTTCCAAATCCAATACTGATACCCTTCCAATAGCATGTGATGTGATATCCCAATGCTTCTACCAAACCTGAGACCCATACTATGGCATGAGATGTGATATCAAACTCATTCCCATTCCAATCCTGAGACTCTTCCTATAGCTTGAGATGTGATATCCAACTCCTTCCCATTCCAATTCCGAGACCCTTCCTATGCCATGAGACTTGATATCTCAATGCTTCTAATACCAAACCTGAGACCCGTCCTATAACATGAGATGTGATATCCAAATCTTTCCCCTTCCAAACCTTAGACCCTTCCATTATCATGAGATGTGATATCCAACTCCTTCCCATTCCAATCCTGAGACCCTTCCGATATCATGAGATTTGTTATCTCAATGCTTCTAATATCAAACTTGAGACCCTCCCTATAGCATGAGATGTGACATCCAAGTCCTCCTCATTCCAATCCTGAGACCCTTCCTATAGCATGAGATGTGATATCTCAATGCTTCTAATACCAAACCTGAGACCCTTCCTATAACATGAGATGTGATTTCCAAATCCTTCCCCTTCCAAACCTGAGACCCTCCCTTTAGCATGAGATGTGATATACAACTCCTTCCCATTCCAATCCTGAGACCCTTCTGATAGCATGAGATGTGATATCTCAATGCCTCTAATACCAAACCTGAGATCCTATCTCTAACATGAAATGTGATATCCATCTCCTTCCCTTTCCAAACCTGAGACCCTGCCTATAGCATGAGATGTGATATCCAAGTCCTTCCCATTCCAATCCTGAGACCCTTCCTATAGCATGTGATGTGATATCTCAATGCTTATACCAAACCTGAGACCCTTCCTATGGCATGAGATGTCATATACAACTCCTTCCCATTCCAATCCTGAGACCCTTCCTATAGCATGAGATGTGATATCCAACTTCTTCCCATTCCAATCCTCAGACCCTTCCTATAACATGAGATGTGATGTCTCAATGCTTCTAATACCAAACCTGAGATATTTCCTATAATATGAGATGTGATATCCAACTCCTTCCCATTCCAATCCTGAGACCCTTCCTATAGCATGAGATGTGATATCTCAATGCTTATACCAAACCTGAGACCCTTCCTATAGCTTGAGATGTGATATCCAACTCCTTCCCATTCCAATCCAGAGACCCTTCCTATAGCATGAGATGTGATATCTCAAGGCCTCTAATACCAAACCTGAGATCCTTCCGCTAACATGAAATGTGATATCCAACTCCTTCCCCTTCCAAACCTGAGAGCCTTCCTATAGCATGAGATATGATATCCAAGTCCTTCCCATTCCAATCCTGAGACCCTTTCTATAACATGAAATGTGATATCCAACTCCTTCCCATTCCAACCTGAGACCCTTCCTATAGCATGAGATGGGATATCCAACTCCTTCCAAATCCAATACTGATACCCTTCGATAGCATGAGATGTGATATCCCAATGCTTCTACCAAACCTGAGACCCATACTATGGCATGAGATGTGATATCAAACTCCTTCCCATTACAATCCTGAGACCCTTCCTATAGCTTGAGGTGTGATATCCAACTCCTTCCCATTCCAATTCTGAGACCCTTCTTATACCATGAGACTTGATATCTCAATGCTTCTAATACCAAACCTGAGACCCGTCCTATAACATGAGATGTGATATCCAAATCCTTCCCCTTCCAAACCTCAGACCCTTCCTTTATCATGAGATGTGATATCCAACTCCTTCCCATTCCAATCCTGAGACCCTTCCGATATCAAGAGATTTGTTATCTCAATGCTTCTAATATCAAACTTGAGACCCTCCCTATAGCATGAGATGTGACATCCAAGTCCTTCCCATTCCAATCCTGAGACCCTTCCTATAGCATGAGATGTGATATATCTATGCTTCTAATACCAAACCTGAGACCCTTCCTATAACATGAGATGGGATATCCAACTCCTTCCCATTCCAATCCTGAGACCCTTCCGATAGCAGAGATATGATATCTCAATGCTTATACCAAACCTGAGACCCTTCCTATGGCCTGGGATGTCATATACAACTCCTTCCCATTCCAATCCTGAGACCCTTCCTATAGCATGAGATGTGATATCTCAATGCTTATACCAAATCTGAGACCCTTCCTATAGCATGAGATGTGATATCCAATTCCTTCCCATTCCAATCCTGAGACCCTTCCTATAGCATGAGATGTGATATCTCAATGCTTATACCAAACCTGAGAGCCTACCTATAGCATGAGATGTGATATCCAAGTCCATCCCATTCCAATCCTTAGACCCTTCCTACAGCATGCGATGTGATATCTCAATGATTCTAATACCAAACCAGAGACTCGTCCTATAACATGAGATGGGATATCCAACTCCTTCCCATTCCAATCCTGAGCCACTTCCGATAGCAGAGATGTGATATCTCAATGCTTATACCAAACCTGAGACCCTTCCTATAACATGAGATGTGATATCCAACTCCTTCCCGTTCCAAACCTGAGACACTAACTATAGCATATGTGATATCCAACTCCTTCCCATTCCAAACATGAGACCCTTCCTATAGCAAGAAAGTAATATCCAACTCCTACCCATTCCAATCCTGAGACCCTTCCTATAGCAAGAGATGTGATATCCAAATCCTTCCCATTCGAATCCTGAGACCCTTCCTATAACATGTGATGTGATATCCAACTCCTTCCCATTCCAACCTGAGACACTTCCTATAGCATGAGAAGGGATATCCAACTCCTTCCCAATCCAATCCTGATACCCTTCCGATAGCAGAGATGTGATATCTCAATGCTTATACCAAACCTGAGACCCTTCCTATAGCATGAGAAGGGATATCCAACTCCTTCCCAATCCAATCCTGAGACCCTTCCGATAGCAGAGACGTGATATCTCAATGCTTCTACCAAACCTGAGACCCTTCCTTTAGCATGAGATGTGATATCCAAATCCTTCACATTCCAATCCTGAGACCCTTCCTATAGCATGAGAAGGGATATCTCAATGCTTCTAATACCAAATCTGAGATCCTTCCTATAACATGAGATGTGATATCCAATTCCTTCCCATTCCAATCCTGAGACCCTTCCGATAGCAGAGATGTGATATCTCAATGCTTATACCAAACCTGAGACCCTTCCTATGGCCTGAGATGTCATATACAACTCCTTCCCATTCCAATCCTGAGACCCTTCCTATAGCATGAGATGTGATATCTCAATGCTTATACCAAATCTGAGACCCTTCCTATAGCATGAGATGTGATATCCAACTCCTTCCCATTCCAATCCTGAGACCCTTATGAAAGCATGAGATGTGATATCTCAATGCTTCTAATACCAAACCTGAGATCCTTCCTATAACATGAGATGTGATTTCCAAATCCTTCCCCTTCCAAACCTGAGACCCTCCCTTTAGCATGAGATGTGATATCCAACTCCTTCCCATTCCAATCCTGAGACCCTTCTGATAGCATGAGATGTGATATCTCAATGCCTCTAATACCAAACCTGAGATCCTACCTCTAACATGAAATGTGATATCCATCTCATTCCCTTTCCAAACCTGAGACCCTGCCTATAGCATGAGATGTGATATCCAAGTCCTTCCCATTCCAATCCTGAGACCCTTCCTATAGCATGTGATGTGATATCTCAATGCTTATACCAAACCTGAGACCCTTCCTATGGCATGAGATGTCATATACAACTCCTTCTCATTCCAATCCTGAGACCCTTCCTATAGCATGAGATGTGATATATCAATGCTTATACCAAATCTGAGACCCTTCCTATAGCAAGAGATGTGATATCCAACTTCTTCCCATTCCAATCCTGAGACCCTTCCTATAAAATGAGATGTGATGTCTCAATGCTTCTAATACCAAACCTGAGATCTTTCCTATAACATGAGATGTGATATCCAACTCCTTCCCATTCCAATCCTGAGACCCTTCCTATAGCATGAGATGTGATATCACAATGCTTATACCAAACCTGAGACTGTTCCTATAGCTTGAGATGTGATATCCAACTCCTTCCCATTCCAATCCTGAGACCCTTCCTATAGCATGAGATGTGATATCTCAAGGCCTCTAATACCAAACCTGAGATCCTTCCTCTAACATGAAATGTGATATCCAACTCCTTCCCCTTCCAAACCTGAGAGCCTTCCTATAGCATGGGATATGATATCCAAGTCCTTCCCATTCCAATCCTGAGACCCTTCCTATAACATGAAATGTGATATCCAACTCCTTCCCATTCCAACCTGAGACCCTTCCTATATCATGAGATGGGATATCTCAATGCTTCTAATACCAAACCTGAGACTCTTCCTATAACCTGAGATGGGATATCCAACTCCTTCCCATTCCAATCCTAAGACCCTTTCGATAGCAGAGATGTGATATCTCAATGCTTATACCAAACCTGAGACCCTTCCTACGGCATGAGATGTCATATACAACTCCTTCCCATTCCAATCCTGAGACCCTTCCTATAGCACGAGATGTGATATCTCAATGCTTATACCAAATCTGAGACCCTTCCTCTAGCATGAGATGTGATATCCAACTCCTTCCCATTCCAATCCTGAGACCCTTCCTATAGCATTAGATGTGATATCCAACTCCTTCCCATTCCAATCCTGAGACCCTTCCTATAGCAAGAGATGTGACATCCAACTTCTTCCCATTCCAATCCTGAGACCCTTCCTATAACATGAGATGTGATGTCTCAATGCTTCTAATACCAAACCTGAGATCTTTCCTATAACATGAGATGTGATATCCAACTCCTTCCCATTCCAATCCTGAGACCCTTCCTATAGCATGAGATATGATATCACAATGCTTATACCAAACCTGAGACTGTTCCTATAGCTTGAGATGTGATATCCAACTCCTTCCCATTCCAATCCTGAGACCCTTCCTATAGCATGAGATGTGATATCTCAAGGCCTCTAATACCAAACCTGAGATCCTTCCTCTAACATGAAATGTGATATCCAACTCCTTCCCCTTCCAAACCTGAGAGCCTTCCTATAGCATGGGATATGATATCCAAGTCCTTCCCATTCCAATCCTGAGACCCTTCCTATAACATGAAATGTGATATCCAACTCCTTCCCATTCCAACCTGAGACCCTTCCTATATCATGAGATGGGATATCTCAATGCTTCTAATACCAAACCTGGGACTCTTCCTATAACCTGAGATGGGATATCCAACTAATTCCCATTCCAATCCTAAGACCCTTTCGATAGCAGAGATGTGATATCTCAATGCTTATACCAAACCTGAGACCCTTCCTACGGCATGAGATGTCATATACAACTCCTTCCCATTCCAATCCTGAGACCCTTCCTATAGCACGAGATGTGATATCTCAATGCTTATACCAAACCTGAGACCCTTCCTCTAGCATGAGATGTGATATCCAACTCCTTCCCATTCCAATCCTGAGACCCTTCCTATAGCATTAGATGTGATATCCAACTCCTTCCCATTCCAATCCTGAGACCCTTCCTATAGCCTGAGATCTGATATCTCAATGCCTCTAATACCAAACCTGAGATCCTTCCTCTAACATGAAATGTGATATCCAACTCCTTCCCTTTCCAAACCTGAGAGCCTATCTATAGCATGAGATGTGATATCCAAGTCCTTCCCATTCCAATCCTGAGACACTTCCGATAGCAGAGATGTGATATCTCAATGCTTATACCAAACCTGAGACCCTTCCTACGGCATGAGATGTCATATACAACTCCTTCCCATTCCAATCCTGAGACCCTTCCTATAGCACGAGATGTGATATCTCAATGCTTATACCAAACCTGAGACCCTTCCTCTAGCATGAGATGTGATATCCAACTCCTTCCCATTCCAATCCTGAGACCCTTCCTATAGCATGAGATGGGATATCTCAATGCTTCTAATACCAAACCTGAGACTCTTCCTATAACCTGAGATGGGATATCCATCTCCTTCCCATTCCAATCCTAAGACCCTTTCGATAGCAGAGATGTGATATCTCAATGCTTATACCAAACCTGAGACCCTTCCTACGGCATGAGATGTCATATACAACTCCTTCCCATTCCAATCCTGAGACCCTTCCTATAGCACGAGATGTGATATCTCAATGCTTATACCAAACCTGAGACCCTTCCTCTAGCATGAGATGTGATATCCAACTCCTTCCCTTTCCAAACCTGAAAGCCTATCTATAGCATGAGATGTGATATCCAAGTCCTTCCCATTCCAATCCTGAGACACTTCCGATAGCAGAGATGTGATATCTCAATGCTTATACCAAACCTGAGACCCTTCCTATAACATGAGATGTGATATCCAACTCCTTCCCGTTCCAAACCTGAGACCCTTCCTTTAGCATGAGATGTGATATCCAGCTCCTTCCCATTCCAATCCTGAGAAACTTCCGATAGCATGAGATGTGATATCTCAATGCTTCTACCAAACCTGAGACCCTTCCTTTAGCATGGGATGTGATAACCAACTCCTTCCCATTCCAATCCTGAGACCCTTCCTATAGCATGAGATGTGATATCTCAATACTTCTAATACCAAACCTGAGATCCTTCTGATAACATGAGATGTGATATCCAAATCCTTCCCCTTCCAAACCTGAGACCCTTCCTATAGCAAGAAAGTAATATCCAACTCCTACCCATTCCAATCCTGAGACCCTTCCTATAGCAAGAGATGTGATATCCAAATCCTTCCCATTCCAATCCTGAGACCCTTCCTATAACATGTGATGTGATATCCAACTCCTTCCCATTCCAACCTGAGACACTTCCTATAGCATGAGAAGGGATATCCAACTCCTTCCCAATCCAATCCTGATACCCTTCCGATAGCAGAGATGTGATATCTCAATGCTTATACCAAACCTGAGACCCTTCCTATAGCATGAGAAGGGATATCCAACTCCTTCCCAATCCAATCCTGAGACCCTTCCGATAGCAGAGACGTGATATCTCAATGCTTCTACCAAACCTGAGACCCTTCCTTTAGCATGAGATGTGATATCCAAATCCTTCACATTCCAATCCTGAGACCCTTCCTATAGCATGAGAAGGGATATCTCAATGCTTCTAATACCAAATCTGAGATCCTTCCTATAACATGAGATGTGATATCCAATTCCTTCCCATTCCAATCCTGAGACCCTTCCGATAGCAGAGATGTGATATCTCAATGCTTATACCAAACCTGAGACCCTTCCTATGGCCTGAGATGTCATATAAAACTCCTTCCCATTCCAATCCTGAGACCCTTCCTATAGCATGAGATGTGATATCTCAATGCTTATACCAAATCTGAGACCCTTCCTATAGCATGAGATGTGATATCCAACTCCTTCCCATTCCAATCCTGAGACCCTTCCTATAGCATGAGATTTGATGTCTCAATGCTTCTAATACCAAACCTGAGATCCTTCCTATAACATGAGATGTGATATCCAACTCCTTCCCATTCCAATCCTGAGACCCTTATGAAAGCATGAGATGTGATATCTCAATGCTTCTAATACCAAACCTGAGATCCTTCCTATAACATGAGATGTGATTTCCAAATCCTTCCCCTTCCAAACCTGAGACCCTCCCTTTAGCATGAGATGTGATATCCAACTCCTTCCCATTCCAATCCTGAGACCCTTCTGATAGCATGAGATGTGATATCTCAATGCCTCTAATACCAAACCCGAGATCCTACCTCTAACATGAAATGTGATATCCATCTCATTCCCTTTCCAAACCTGAGACCCTGCCTATAGCATGAGATGTGATATCCAAGTCCTTCCCATTCCAATCCTGAGACCCTTCCTATAGCATGTGATGTGATATCTCAATGCTTATACCAAACCTGAGACCCTTCCTATGGCATGAGATGTCATATACAACTCCTTCCCATTCCAATCCTGAGACCCTTCCTATAGCATGAGATGTGATATCTCAATGCTTATACCAAATCTGAGACCCTTCCTATAGCAAGAGATGTGATATCCAACTTCTTCCCATTCCAATCCTGAGACCCTTCCTATTAAATGAGATGTGATGTCTCAATGCTTCTAATACCAAACCTGAGATCTTTCCTATAACATGAGATGTGATATCCAACTCCTTCCCATTCCAATCCTGAGACCCTTCCTATAGCATGAGATGTGATATCACAATGCTTATACCAAACCTGAGACTGTTCCTATAGCTTGAGATGTGATATCCAACTCCTTCCCATTCCAATCCTGAGACCCTTCCTATTGCATGAGATGTGATATCTCAAGGCCTCTAATACCAAACCTGAGATCCTTCCTCTAACATGAAATGTGATATCCAACTCCTTCCCCTTCCAAACCTGAGAGCCTTCCTATAGCATGGGATATGATATCCAAGTCCTTCCCATTCCAATCCTGAGACCCTTCCTATAACATGAAATGTGATATCCAACTCCTTCCCATTCCAACCTGAGACCCTTCCTATATCATGAGATGGGATATCTCAATGCTTCTAATACCAAACCTGAGACTCTTCCTATAACCTGAGATGGGATATCCAACTCCTTCCCATTCCAATCCTAAGACCCTTTCGATAGCAGAGATGTGATATCTCAATGCTTATACCAAACCTGAGACCCTTCCTACGGCATGAGATGTCATATACAACTCCTTCCCATTCCAATCCTGAGACCCTTCCTATAGCACGAGATGTGATATCTCAATGCTTATACCAAACCTGAGACCCTTCCTCTAGCATGAGATGTGATATCCAACTCCTTCCCATTCCAATCCTGAGACCCTTCCTATAGCATTAGATGTGATATCCAACTCCTTCCCATTCCAATCCTGAGACCCTTCCTATAGCAAGAGATGTGACATCCAACTTCTTCCCATTCCAATCCTGAGACCCTTCCTATAACATGAGATGTGATGTCTCAATGCTTCTAATACCAAACCTGAGATCTTTCCTATAACATGAGATGTGATATCCAACTCCTTCCCATTCCAATCCTGAGACCCTTCCTATAGCACGAGATGTGATATCTCAATGCTTATACCAAACCTGAGACCCTTCCTCTAGCATGAGATGTGATATCCAACTCCTTCCCATTCCAATCCTGAGACCCTTCCTATAGCATTAGATGTGATATCCAACTCCTTCCCATTCCAATCCTGAGACCCTTCCTATAGCAAGAGATGTGACATCCAACTTCTTCCCATTCCAATCCTGAGACCCTTCCTATAACATGAGATGTGATGTCTCAATGCTTCTAATACCAAACCTGAGATCTTTCCTATAACATGAGATGTGATATCCAACTCCTTCCCATTCCAATCCTGAGACCCTTCCTATAGCATGAGATGTGATATCACAATGCTTATACCAAACCTGAGACTGTTCCTATAGCTTGAGATGTGATATCCAACTCCTTCCCATTCCAATCCTGAGACCCTTCCTATAGCATGAGATGTGATATCTCAAGGCCTCTAATACCAAACCTGAGATCCTTCCTCTAACATGAAATGTGATATCCAACTCCTTCCCCTTCCAAACCTGAGAGCCTTCCTATAGCATGGGATATGATATCCAAGTCCTTCCCATTCCAATCCTGAGACCCTTCCTATAACATGAAATGTGATATCCAACTCCTTCCCATTCCAACCTGAGACCCTTCCTATATCATGAGATGGGATATCTCAATGCTTCTAATACCAAACCTGAGACTCTTCCTATAACCTGAGATGGGATATCCAACTAATTCCCATTCCAATCCTAAGACCCTTTCGATAGCAGAGATGTGATATCTCAATGCTTATACCAAACCTGAGACCCTTCCTACGGCATGAGATGTCATATACAACTCCTTCCCATTCCAATCCTGAGACCCTTCCTATAGCACGAGATGTGATATCTCAATGCTTATACCAAACCTGAGACCCTTCCTCTAGCATGAGATGTGATATCCAACTCCTTCCCATTCCAATCCTGAGACCCTTCCTATAGCATTAGATGTGATATCCAACTCCTTCCCATTCCAATCCTGAGACCCTTCCTATAGCCTGAGATCTGATATCTCAATGCCTCTAATACCAAACCTGAGATCCTTCCTCTAACATGAAATGTGATATCCAACTCCTTCCCTTTCCAAACCTGAGAGCCTATCTATAGCATGAGATGTGATATCCAAGTCCTTCCCATTCCAATCCTGAGACACTTCCGATAGCAGAGATGTGATATCTCAATGCTTATACCAAACCTGAGACCCTTCCTACGGCATGAGATGTCATATACAACTCCTTCCCATTCCAATCCTGAGACCCTTCCTATAGCACGAGATGTGATATCTCAATGCTTATACCAAACCTGAGACCCTTCCTCTAGCATGAGATGTGATATCCAACTCCTTCCCTTTCCAAACCTGAAAGCCTATCTATAGCATGAGATGTGATATCCAAGTCCTTCCCATTCCAATCCTGAGACACTTGGGATAGCAGAGATGTGATATCTCAATGCTTATACCAAACCTGAGACCCTTCCTATAACATGAGATGTGATATCCAGCTCCTTCCCATTCCAATCCTGAGACACTTCCGATAGCATGAGATGTGATATCTCAATGCTTCTACCAAACCTGAGACCCTTCCTTTAGCATGGGATGTGATAACCAACTCCTTCCCATTCCAATCCTGAGACCCTTCCTATAGCATGAGATGTGATATCTCAATACTTCTAATACCAAACCTGAGATCCTTCTGATAACATGAGATGTGATATCCAAATCCTTCCCCTTCCAAACCTGAGACCCTCCCTTTAGCATGAGATGTGATATCCAACTCCATCCCATTCCAATCCTGAGAACCTTCTGATAGCATGAGATGTGTTATCTCAATGCTTCTATACCAAACCTGAGATCCTTCCGATAGCATGAGATGTGATATCTCAATGCTTCTAATACCAAACCTGAGATCCTTCCTATAACATGAGATGTGATATCCAAATCCTTCCCCTTCCAAACCTGAGACCCTCCCTTTAGCATGAGATGTGATATCCAACTCCTTCCCATTCCAATCCTGAGACTCTTCTGATAGCATGAGATGTGATATCTCAATGCCTCTAATACCAAACCTGAGATCCTACCTCTAACATGAAATGTGATATCCAACTCTTTCCCCTTCCAAACCTGAGAGCCTTCCTATAGCATGAGATGTGATATCCAAGTCCTTCTAATTCCAATCCTGAGACCCTTCCTATAACATGAGATGTGATATCCAACTCCTTCCCATTCCAACCTGAGACCCTTCCTATAGCATGAGATGGGATATCCAACTCCTTCCAAATCCAATCCTGATACCCTTCCGATAGCATGAGATGTGATATCCCAATGCTTCTACCAAACCTGAGACCCATACTATGGCATGAGATGTGATATCAAACTCCTTCCCCTTCCAAACCTTAGACACTTCCTTTATCATGAGATGTGATATCCAAATCCTTCCCATTCCATCCCTGAGACGCTTGCGATATCATGAGATGTGATATCTCAATGCTTCTAATATCAAACTTGAGACCCTCCTTATAGCATGAGATGTGATATCCAAGTCCTTCCCATTCCAATCCTGAGACCCTTCCTATAGCATGAGATGTGATATCTCAATGCTTCTAATACCAAACCTGAGACCCTTCCTATAACATGAGATGTGATATCCAACTCCTTCCCATTCCAATCCTGAGACACTTCCTATAGCATGAGATGTGATATCTCACTGCTTATACCAAACCTGAGACCCTTCCTATAGCATGAGATGTGATATCCAACTCCTTCCCATTCCATCCCTGAGACCCTTCCCAAATCATGAGATGTGATATCTCAATGCTTCTAATATCAAACTTGAGACCCTCCCTATAGCATGAGATGTGATATCCAAGTCCTTCCCATTCCAATCCTGAGACCCTTCCGATAGCATGAGATGTGATGTCTCAATGCTTCTAATACCAAACCTGAGATCCTTCCTATAACATGAGATGTGATATCCAACTCCTTCCCATTCCAATCCTGAGACCCTTCCTATAGCATGAGATGTGATATCTCAATGCTTATACCAAACCTGAGACCCTTCCTATAGCATGAGATGTGATATCCAAGTCCTTCCCATTCCAATCCTGAGACCCTTCCGATAGTAGAGATGTGATATCTCAATGCTTATACCAAACCTGAGATCCTTCCTATAACATGAGATGTGATATCCAACTCCTTCCCATTCCAATCCTGAGACACTTCCTATAGCATGAGATGTGATATCTCACTGCTTATACCAAACCTGAGACCCTTCCTATAGCATGAGATGTGATATCCAACTCCTTCCCTTTCCAATCCTGAGACCCTTCCTATAGCATGAGATATGATATCTCAATGCTTCTAATATCAAACTTGAGACCCTCCCTATAGCATGAGATGTGATATCCAAGTCCTTCCCATTCCAATCCTGAGACCCTTCCGATAGCATGAGATGTGATGTCTCAATGCTTCTAATACCAAACCTGAGATCCTTCCTATAACATGAGATGTGATATCCAACTCCTTCCCATTCCAATCCTGAGACCCTTCCTATAGCATGAGATGTGATATCTCAATGCTTATACCAAACCTGAGACCCTTCCTATAGCATGAGATGTGATATCCAACTCCTTCCCATTCCAATCCTGAGACCCTTCCTAGAGCATGAGATGTGATATCTCAATGCCTCTAATACCAAACCTGAGATCCTTCCTCTAACATGAAATGTGATATCCAACTCCTTCCCATTCCAATCCTGAGACACTTCCTATAGCATGAGATGTGATATCTAAATGCTTCTAATACCAAACTTGAGACTCTTACTATAACATGAGATGGGATATCCAACTCCTTTCCATTCCAATCCTTAGACCCCTCCTACAGCATGCAATATGATATCTCAATGATTCTAATAACAAACCTGAGACCCGTCCTATAACATGAGATGGGATATCCAACACCTTCCCATTCCAATCCTGAGACACTTCCGATAGCAGAGATGTGATATCTCAATGCTTATACCAAACCTGAGACCCTTCCTATAACATGAGATGTGATATCCAACTCCTTCCCGTTCCAAACCTGAGACCCTTCCTATAGCATATGTGATATCCAACACATTCCCATTCCAAACATGAGACCCTTCCTATAGCAGGAATGTAATATCCAACTCCTTCCCATTCCAATCCTGAGACCATTCCTATAGCATGAGATGTGATATCTCAATGCTTCTAATACCAAACCTGAGATCCTTCCTATGACATGAGATGTGATATACAATTCCTCCCCATTCCAAACCTGAGAACCTTCCTACAGCATGCGATGGGATATCTCAATGCTTCTAATACCAAACCTGAGACCAGTCCTATAACATGAGATTGGATATCCAACTCCTTCCCCTTCCAAACCTGAGACCCTTCCTATAGCATGAGATGTGATATCCAACTTCTTCCCATTCCAATCCTGAGACCCTTCCTATAACATGAGATGTGATGTCTCAATGCTTCTAATACCAAACCTGAGATCTTTCCTATAACATGAGATGTGATATCCAACTCCTTCCCATTCCAATCCTGAGACCCTTCCTATAGCATGGGATGTGCTATCTCAATGCTTATACCAAACCTGAGACCCTTCCTAAAGCTTGAGATGTGATATCCAACTCCTTCCCATTCCAATCCTGAGACCCTTCCTATAACATGAAATGTGATATCCAACTCCTTCCCATTCCAACCTGAGACCCTTCCTATAACATGAAATGTGATATCCAACTCCTTCCCTTTCCAAACCTGAGACCCTCCCTTTAGCATGAGATGTGATATCCAACTCCTTCCCATTCCAATCCTGAGACCCTTCTGATAGCATAAGATATATCTCAATGCTTCTATACCAAACCTGAGATCCTTCCGATAGCATGAGATGTGATATCTCAATACTTCTAATACCAAACCTGAGATCCTTCCTATAACATGAGATGTGATATCCAAATCCTGATCTTCCAAACCTGAGACCCTCCCTTTAGCATGAGATGTGATATCCAACTCCTTCCCATTCCAATCCTGAGACTCTTCTGATAGCATAAGATATGATATCTCAATGCTTCTATACCAAACCTGAGATCCTTCTGATAGCATGAAATGTGATATCCAACTCTTTCCCCTTGCAAACCTGAGAGCCTTCCTATAGCATGAGATGTGATATCCAAGTACTTCCCATTCCAATCCTGAGACCCTTCCTATAACATGAGATGTGATATCCAACTCCTTCCCATTCCAACCTGAGACCCTTCCTATAGCATGAGATGGGATATCCAACTCCTTCCAAATCCAATCCCGATACCCTTCCGATAGCATGAGATGTGATATCCCAATGCTTCTACCAAACCTGAGACCCATACTATGGCATGAGATGTGATATCAAACTCCTTCCCATTCTAATCCTGAGACCCTTCCTATAGCTTGAGATGTGATATCCAACTCCATCCAATTCCAATCCTGAGACCCTTCCTATACCATGAGACTTGATATCTCAATGCTTCTAATACCAAACCTGAGACCCGTCCTATAACATGAGATGTGATATCCAAATCCTTCCCCTTCCAAACCTTAGACCCTTCCTTTATCATGAGATGTGATATCAAACTCCTTCCCATTCCAATCTTGAGACCCTTCCGATATCATGAAATGTGATACCTCAATGCTTCTAATATCAAACTTGAGACCCTCCCTATAGCAAGAGATGTGATATCCAAGTCCTTCCCATTCCAATCCTGAGACCCTTTCTATAGCATGAGATGTGATATCTCAATGCTTCTAATACCAAACCTGAGACCCTTCCTATAACATAACATGGGAATATCCAACTCCTTCCCTTTCCAATCCTGAGACCCTTCCGATAGCAGAGATCTGATATCTCAATGCTTATACCAAACCTGAGATCCTTCCTATAACATGAGATGTGATATCCAACTCCTTCCCATTCCAATCCTGAGACACTTCCTATAGCATGAGATGTGATATCTCACTGCTTATACCAAACCTGAGACCCTTCCTATAGCATGAGATGTGATATCCAACTCCTTCCCATTCAAATCCTGAGACCCTTCCTATAGCATGAGATGTGATATCTCAATGCTTCTAATATCAAACTTGAGACCCTCCCTATAGCATGAGATGTGATACCCAAGTCCTTCCCATTCCAATCCTGAGACACTTCCTATAGCATGAGATGTGATATCTCAATGCTTCTAATACCAAACCTGAGACTCTTCCTATAACATGAGATGGGATATCCAACTCCTTCCCATTCCAATCCTGAGACCCTTTCGATAGCAGAGATGTGATATCTCAATGTTTATACCAAACCTGAGACCCTCCCTACGGCATGAGATGTCATATACAACTCCTTCCCATTCCAATCCTGAGACCCTTCCTATAGCATGAGATGTGATATCCAACTCCTTCCCATTCCAATCCTGAGACCCTTCCTATAGCATGAGATGTGATGTCTCAATGCTTCTAATACCAAACCTGAGATCCTTCCTATAACATGAGATGTGATATCCAACTCCTTCCATTCCAATCCTGAGACCCTTCCTATAGCATGAGATGTGATATCTTAATGCTTATAACAAAACCTGAGACCCTTCCTATAGCATGAGATGTGATATCCAACTCCTTCCCATTCCAATCCTGAGACCCTTCCTATAGCCTGAGATGTGATATCTCAATGCCTCTAATACCAAACCTGAGATCCTTCCTCTAACATGAAATGTGATATCCAACTCCTTCACTTTCCAAACCTGAGAGCCTATCTATAGCATGAGATGTGATATCCAAGTCCTTCCCATTCCAATCCTGAGACACTTCCGATAGCAGAGATGTGATATCTCAATGCTTATACCAAACCTGAGACCCTTCCTACGGCATGAGATGTCATATACAACTCCTTCCCATTCCAATCCTGAGACCCTTCCTATAGCACGAGATGTGATATCTCAATGCTTATACCAAACCTGAGACCCTTCCTCTAGCATGAGATGTGATATCCAACTCCTTCCCATTCCAATCCTGAGACCCTTCCTATAGCATGAGATGGGATATCTCAATGCTTCTAATACCAAACCTGAGACTCTTCCTATAACCTGAGATGGGATATCCAACTCCTTCCCATTCCAATCCTAAGACCCTTTCGATAGCAGAGATGTGATATCTCAATGCTTATACCAAACCTGAGACCTTTCCTACGGCATGAGATGTCATATACAACTCCTTCCCATTCCAATCCTGAGACCCTTCCTATAGCACGAGATGTGATATCTCAATGCTTATACCAAACCTGAGACCCTTCCTCTAGCATGAGATGTGATATCCAACTCCTTCCCTTTCCAAACCTGAAAGCCTATCTATAGCATGAGATGTGATATCCAAGTCCTTCCCATTCCAATCCTGAGACACTTGGGATAGCAGAGATGTGATATCTCAATGCTTATACCAAACCTGAGACCCTTCCTATAACATGAGATGTGATATCCAGCTCCTTCCCATTCCAATCCTGAGACACTTCCGATAGCATGAGATGTGATATCTCAATGCTTCTACCAAACCTGAGACCCTTCCTTTAGCATGGGATGTGATAACCAACTCCTTCCCATTCCAATCCTGAGACCCTTCCTATAGCATGAGATGTGATATCTCAATACTTCTAATACCAAACCTGAGATCCTTCTGATAACATGAGATGTGATATCCAAATCCTTCCCCTTCCAAACCTGAGACCCTCCCTTTAGCATGAGATGTGATATCCAACTCCGTCCCATTCCAATCCTGAGAACCTTCTGATAGCATGAGATGTGTTATCTCAATGCTTCTATACCAAACCTGAGATCCTTCCGATAGCATGAGATGTGATATCTCAATGCTTCTAATACCAAACCTGAGATCCTTCCTATAACATGAGATGTGATATCCAAATCCTTCCCCTTCCAAACCTGAGACCCTCCCTTTAGCATGAGATGTGATATCCAACTCCTTCCCATTCCAATCCTGAGAATCTTCTGATAGCATGAGATGTGATATCTCAATGCCTCTAATACCAAACCTGAGATCCTACCTCTAACATGAAATGTGATATCCAACTCTTTCCCCTTCCAAACCTGAGAGCCTTCCTATAGCATGAGATGTGATATCCAAGTCCTTCTAATTCCAATCCTGAGACCCTTCCTATAACATGAGATGTGATATCCAACTCCTTCCCATTCCAACCTGAGACCCTTCCTATAGCATGAGATGGGATATCCAACTCCTTCCAAATCCAATCCTGATACCCTTCCGATAGCATGAGATGTGATATCCCAATGCTTCTACCAAACCTGAGACCCATACTATGGCATGAGATGTGATATCAAACTCCTTCCCCTTCCAAACCTTAGACACTTCCTTTATCATGAGATGTGATATCCAAATCCTTCCCATTCCATCCCTGAGACGCTTGCGATATCATGAGATGTGATATCTCAATGCTTCTAATATCAAACTTGAGACCCTCCTTATAGCATGAGATGTGATATCCAAGTCCTTCCCATTCCAATCCTGAGACCCTTCCTATAGCATGAGATGTGATATCTCAATGCTTCTAATACCAAACCTGAGACCCTTCCTATAACATGAGATGTGATATCCAACTCCTTCCCATTCCAATCCTGAGACACTTCCTATAGCATGAGATGTGATATCTCACTGCTTATACCAAACCTGAGACCCTTCCTATAGCATGAGATGTGATATCCAACTCCTTCCCATTCCATCCCTGAGACCCTTCCCAAATCATGAGATGTGATATCTCAATGCTTCTAATATCAAACTTGAGACCCTCCCTATAGCATGAGATGTGATATCCAAGTCCTTCCCATTCCAATCCTGAGACCCTTCCGATAGCATGAGATGTGATGTCTCAATGCTTCTAATACCAAACCTGAGATCCTTCCTATAACATGAGATGTGATATCCAACTCCTTCCCATTCCAATCTTGAGACCCTTCCTATAGCATGAGATGTGATATCTCAATGCTTATACCAAACCTGAGACCCTTCCTATAGCATGAGATGTGATATCCAAGTCCTTCCCATTCCAATCCTGAGACCCTTCCGATAGTAGAGATGTGATATCTCAATGCTTATACCAAACCTGAGATCCTTCCTATAACATGAGATGTGATATCCAACTCCTTCCCATTCCAATCCTGAGACACTTCCTATAGCATGAGATGTGATATCTCACTGCTTATACCAAACCTGAGACCCTTCCTATAGCATGAGATGTGATATCCAACTCCTTCCCTTTCCAATCCTGAGACCCTTCCTATAGCATGAGATATGATATCTCAATGCTTCTAATATCAAACTTGAGACCCTCCCTATAGCATGAGATGTGATATCCAAGTCCTTCCCATTCCAATCCTGAGACCCTTCCGATAGCATGAGATGTGATGTCTCAATGCTTCTAATACCAAACCTGAGATCCTTCCTATAACATGAGATGTGATATCCAACTCCTTCCCATTCCAATCCTGAGACCCTTCCTATAGCATGAGATGTGATATCTCAATGCTTATACCAAACCTGAGACCCTTCCTATAGCATGAGATGTGATATCCAAGTCCTTCCCATTCCAATCCTGAGACCCTTCCGATAGTAGAGATGTGATATCTCAATGCTTATACCAAACCTGAGATCCTTCCTATAACATGAGATGTGATATCCAACTCCTTCCCTTTCCAATCCTGAGACCCTTCCTATAGCATGAGATATGATATCTCAATGCTTCTAATATCAAACTTGAGACCCTCCCTATAGCATGAGATGTGATATCCAAGTCCTTCCCATTCCAATCCTGAGACCCTTCCGATAGCATGAGATGTGATGTCTCAATGCTTCTAATACCAAACCTGAGATCATTCCTATAACATGAGATGTGATATCCAACTCCTTCCCATTCCAATCCTGAGACCCTTCCTATAGCATGAGATGTGATATCTCAATGCTTATACCAAACCTGAGACCCTTCCTATAGCATGAGATGTGATATCCAACTCCTTCCCATTCCAATCCTGAGACCCTTCCTAGAGCATGAGATGTGATATCTCAATGCCTCTAATACCAAACCTGAGATCCTTCCTCTAACATGAAATGTGATATCCAACTCCTTCCCATTCCAATCCTGAGACACTTCCTATAGCATGAGATGTGATATCTAAATGCTTCTAATACCAAACTTGAGACTCTTACTATAACATGAGATGGGATATCCAACTCCTTCCCATTCCAATCCTTAGACCCCTCCTACAGCATGCAATATGATATCTCAATGATTCTAATAACAAACCTGAGACCCGTCCTATAACATGAGATGGGATATCCAACACCTTCCCATTCCAATCCTGAGACACTTCCGATAGCAGAGATGTGATATCTCAATGCTTATACCAAACCTGAGACCCTTCCTATAATATGAGATGTGATATCCAACTCCTTCCCGTTCCAAACCTGAGACCCTTCCTATAGCATATGTGATATCCAACACATTCCCATTCCAAACATGAGACCCTTCCTATAGCAGGAATGTAATATCCAACTCCTTCCCATTCCAATCCTGAGACCATTCCTATAGCATGAGATGTGATATCTCAATGCTTCTAATACCAAACCTGAGATCCTTCCTATGACATGAGATGTGATATACAATTCCTCCCCATTCCAAACCTGAGAACCTTCCTACAGCATGCGATGGGATATCTCAATGCTTATACCAAACCTGAGACCCTTCCTAAAGCTTGAGATGTGATATCCAACTTCTTCCCATTCCAATCCTGAGACCCTTCCTATAACATGAGATGTGATGTCTCAATGCTTCTAATACCAAACCTGAGATCTTTCCTATAACATGAGATGTGATATCCAACTCCTTCCCATTCCAATCCTGAGACCCTTCCTATAGCATGGGATGTGCTATCTCAATGCTTATACCAAACCTGAGACCCTTCCTAAAGCTTGAGATGTGATATCCAACTCCTTCCCATTCCAATCCTGAGACCCTTCCTATAACATGAAATGTGATATCCAACTCCTTCCCATTCCAACCTGAGACCCTTCCTATAACATGAAATGTGATATCCAACTCCTTCCCTTTCCAAACCTGAGACCCTCCCTTTAGCATGAGATGTGATATCCAACTCCTTCCCATTCCAATCCTGAGACCCTTCTGATAGCATAAGATATATCTCAATGCTTCTATACCAAACCTGAGATCCTTCCGATAGCATGAGATGTGATATCTCAATACTTCTAATACCAAACCTGAGATCCTTCCTATAACATGATGTGATATCCAAATCCTTATCTTCCAAACCTGAGACCCTCCCTTTAGCATGAGATGTGATATCCAACTCCTTCCCATTCCAATCCTGAGACTCTTCTGATAGCATAAGATATGATATCTCAATGCTTCTATACCAAACCTGAGATCCTTCTGATAGCATGAAATGTGATATCCAACTCTTTCCCCTTGCAAACCTGAGAGCCTTCCTATAGCATGAGATGTGATATCCAAGTACTTCCCATTCCAATCCTGAGACCCTTCCTATAACATGAGATGTGATATCCAACTCCTTCCCATTCCAACCTGAGACCCTTCCTATAGCATGAGATGGGATATCCAACTCCTTCCAAATCCAATCCCGATACCCTTCCGATAGCATGAGATGTGATATCCCAATGCTTCTACCAAACCTGAGACCCATACTATGGCATGAGATGTGATATCAAACTCCTTCCCATTCTAATCCTGAGACCCTTCCTATAGCTTGAGATGTGATATCCAACTCCATCCCATTCCAATCCTGAGACCCTTCCTATACCATGAGACTTGATATCTCAATGCTTCTAATACCAAACCTGAGACCCGTCCTATAACATGAGATGTGATATCCAAATCCTTCCCCTTCCAAACCTTAGACCCTTCCTTTATCATGAGATGTGATATCCAACTCCTTCCCATTCCAATCTTGAGACCCTTCCGATATCATGAAATGTGATACCTCAATGCTTCTAATATCAAACTTGAGACCCTCCCTATAGCAAGAGATGTGATATCCAAGTCCTTCCCATTCCAATCCTGAGACCCTTTCTATAGCATGAGATGTGATATCTCAATGCTTCTAATACCAAACCTGAGACCCTTCCTATAACATACATGGGAATATCCAACTCCTTCCCTTTCCAATCCTGAGACCCTTCCGATAGCAGAGATCTGATATCTCAATGCTTATACCAAACCTGAGATCCTTCCTATAACATGAGATGTGATATCCAACTCCTTCCCATTCCAATCCTGAGACACTTCCTATAGCATGAGATGTGATATCTCACTGCTTATACCAAACCTGAGACCCTTCCTATAGCATGAGATGTGATATCCAACTCCTTCCCATTCCAATCCTGAGACCCTTCCTATAGCATGAGATGTGATATCTCAATGGTTCTAATATCAAACTTGAGACCCTCCCTATAGCATGAGATGTGATACCCAAGTCCTTCCCATTCCAATCCTGAGACACTTCCTATAGCATGAGATGTGATATCTCAATGCTTCTAATACCAAACCTGAGACTCTTACTATAACATGAGATGGGATATCCAACTCCTTCCAATTCCAATCCTGAGACCCTTTCGATAGCAGAGATGTGATATCTCAATGTTTATACCAAACCTGAGATCCTCCCTACGGCATGAGATGTCATATACAACTCCTTCCCATTCCAATCCTGAGACCCTTCCTATAGCATGAGATGTGATATCCAACTCCTTCCCATTCCAATCCTGAGACCCTTCCTATAGCATGAGATGTGATGTCTCAATGCTTCTAATACCAAACCTGAGATCCTTCCTATAACATGAGATGTGATATCCAACTCCTTCCATTCCAATCCTGAGACCCTTCCTATAGCATGAGATGTGATATCTTAATGCTTATAACAAAACCTGAGACCCTTCCTATAGCATGAGATGTGATATCCAACTCCTTCCCATTCCAATCCTGAGACCCTTCCTATAGCCTGAGATGTGATATCTCAATGCCTCTAATACCAAACCTGAGATCCTTCCTCTAACATTAAATGTGATATCCAACTCCTTCACTTTCCAAACCTGAGAGCCTATCTATAGCATGAGATGTGATATCCAAGTCCTTCCCATTCCAATCCTGAGACCCTTCCTATAGCATGAGATGTGATATCTCAATGCTTATAACAAAACCTGAGACCCTTCCTATAGCATGAGATGTGATATCCAACTCCTTCCCATTCCAATCCTGAGACCCTTCCTATAGCCTGAGATGTGATATCTCAATGCCTCTAATACCAAACCTGAGATCCTTCCTCTAACATGAAATGTGATATCCAACTCCTTCAATTTCCAAACCTGAGAGCCTATCTATAGCATGAGATGTGATATCCAAGTCCTTCCCATTCCAATCCTTAGACCCTTCCTACAGCATGCAATATGATATCTCAATGATTTTAATAAAAAACCTGAGACCCGTCCTATAACATGAGATGGGATATCCAACTCCTTCCCATTCCAATCCTGAGACACTTCCGATAGCAGAGATGTGATATCTCAATGTTTATACCAAACCTGAGACCCTTCCTATAACATGAGATGTGATATCCAACTCCTTCCCGTTCCAAACCTGAGACCCTTCCTTTAGCATGAGATGTGATATCCAGCTCCTTCCCATTCCAATCCTGAGACACTTCCGATAGCATGAGATGTGATATCTCATTGCTTCAAATATCAAAACTGAGACCCTCCCTATAGCATATGTGATATCTAAGTCCTTCCCATTCCAATCCTGAGACATTCCTATAGCATGAGATGTGATATCTCAATGCTTATCCTTGATTCCTGTAGTAAATTGATTTCCTTTGCAGGCCGACTCCTGTCACGAATGCCTTGTCTGCATGCATTCTCTCCTGGCCATTCTCTCAGCGTGGCTATTTGCCTACCCCCTTCCTCTCTCAGTGGATGGACTTCTCCATCCTAGCCTCCTACCACTCAACTCCGCCTACTTGGAGAATTCAACATGAACCTGTATGCTTCCTGACCTGGACTTTTACGAGATCTGCAACTCTTCATGTCGCTGGCCCTACACACTGCAGGGAATATTCAGGATTTTCTGATCTCAGACCTCCCCCTCTGTAACCCTCTCAACAATCCTCTCCCGTGGTGATCAAGTTCTCATCTCCAAAGAAGGCTAACTGCCAGCTGTTCCTCCTCAGAGGAGTTCTCCCTTTCTGTCCCTGCTCCCTGCACCGTTTCGCGTTGCAAACACTCGCTTCCCTGCTCTCTGGTTTAGACGCTTTTCCTTCTCAGAGGCCTTCTTCCTTTCTGCCCTTTTCGCGTTGCAAGTACTCTCTTCCCAGCTCTCTGGTTTAGACGCGTGTTCCCTGCCTTCTCTCCTCTTCCCGCTGCCTTCAAATCAAAAAATGAGCTCCAAAAGATACACAGTGCTCAGAATGCTCTATAACACCCATTATTCAACATATAGCCGTAACCCGCTAGACGTATTGAAACGTGCTGTAAACTAGCAAAAAAAGCTAGAAAATGTACTTTCCTCGCGTTTTTGTAAATGCTAATTCTGATGGGTTCCCATGTACGTACTGTCCATGCGTTTGTTGTCGAATCCTGAAGTTTTTAACCACTGTTCTCCCATACACGGGGGGGGGTCAACGTCTACTGCTGTTCACAGGCTGAATGTATACGGCTGAAATCTTCAAGGCATTATCAGCTTTCCTGACTGTTTTGGAACGTGTATTTGCCATCTGTTAATGCAGTCGCCCTGTGTTCATCGTCCCTTCTACTTTACAGGCTGCACTCCCCTGGTGATCACATTCGCCTCTCCAGAGCAGGCTGACTACCAGCTGCTCCTCCTCATAGGCGTTCATCCTTTCTGTCCCTGCTCCCTGCACCGTTTCGCGTTGCATGTACTCGCTTCCCAGCTCTCTGGTTTAGATGCGTGTTCCCTGCCTTCTCTCCTCTTCCGACAGCCTTCCAATGAGCTCCACAAGATACAGTGTTCAGAATGCTTTATAACACCCATTATTCAACATATAGGTGTAACCCGCTAGACGTATTGAAACGTGCTAAAAACGAGCAGAAACAGCTAGAAAATGTACTTTCCTCGCGTTTTGGTAAATGCGAATTCTGGTGGATTCCCATTTTGTACTCTGTTCGTGCGTTTGTTCAGTCGAATCCTGGTCTTTTGAACCACTCTTCTCCCATACAAGGGAGGGTCAAAATGTGTTGTTCACAGGCTGAATTTATACTGCTGAAATGCTCGCTTCCCTGCTCTCTGGTTTAGACGCGTGTACCCTGCATTTACCAAAACGCGAGGGAAGTACATTTTCTAGCTGTTTTTGCTAGTTTTTAGCACGTTTCAATACGTCTAGCGGGTTACAGCTATATGTTGAATAATGGGTGTTATAAAGCATTCTGAACACTGTATCTTGTGGAGCAAATTGGAAGGCTGTAGCAAGAGGAGAGAAGGCAGGGAACACGCATCTCAACCAGAGAGCTGGGAAGCGAGTACATGCAACGCGAAATGGTGCAGGGAGCAGGGACAGAAAGGATGAACACCTATGAGGAGGAGCAGCTGGTAGTTAGCCTGCATAGGAGAGAAGAATGTGATCACTAGGGGAGTGCAGCCTGTAAACTAGAAGGAACGATGAACAAAGGGCGACTGCATTAACAGATGGCAAATACACGTTCCAAAACAGTCAGGAAAGCTGATAATGCCTTGAAGATTTCAGCCGTATACATTCAGCCTGTGAACAGCAGTAGATGTTGACCCCCCCCTCCCTAGTATGGGAGAACAGTGGTTAAAAACTTCAGGATTCGACACAAACGCACGGACACAGTACATACAACATGGGAACCCACCAGAATTCGCATTTACAAAAACGCGAGGGAAGTACATTTTCTAGCTATTTTTGCTAGTTTTTAGCACGTTTCAATACGTCTAGCGGGTTACAGCTATAAGTTGAATAATGGGTTTATAAAGCATTCTGAACACTATCTTGTGGAGCTCATTGGAAGGCTGTGGGAAGAGGAGAGAAGGCAGGGAACACGCATCGAAACCAGAGAGCTGGGAAGCGAGTACATGCAACGCGAAACGGTGCAGGGAGCAGGGACAGAAAGGGAGAACTCCACTGAGGAGGAACAGCTGGTAGTTAGCCTTCTTTGGAGATGAGAACTTGATCACCACGGGAGAGGATTGTTGAGGGTTACATAGGGGGATGTCTGAGATCAGAAAATCCTAAGTATTCCCTGCAGTGTGTAGGGCCAGAGACATGAAGAGTTGCAGATCTCGTAAAAGTCCAGGTCAGGAAGCATACAGGTTCATTTTGAATTCTCCAAGTAGGCGGAGTTGAGTGGTAGGAGGCTAGGATGGAGAAGTCCATCCACTGAGAGAGGAAGGCGGTAGGCAAATAGCCACGGTGAGAGAATGGCCAGGAAAGAGAGAATGCATGCAGACAAGGCATTCGTGAGAGGAGTCGGCCTGCAAAGGAAAGCAATTTACTACAGGAATCAAGGATACTCCCCCTCAAGAACGGTTGGATCTGGGCATGGAGAGGAACTTGTCATCAGGGAGGAAAGTGTCAGAGCTCGAGACAGCGCTGGCCGTCATCCATGTCTCGGTTAGACCAAGGACATCAAGGTCGGGTTCTTCCAGGAAATGGCAGATGTCAGATGAGTGTTAACTGAGTGAGAGTTGAGAGTGGGGAGGGGTACAAATCAGTAATCCTTGCGGAGGTGTAGAAGGAGCCTGACCTAGGGCACATGAGGAAGGAGAGAGGAAAGGAAGCAGAAGAAGGGAGAAGACACAGCAGGAGTGCATTATCAATCCGGGAGCTAGGAGTGGTGAGGTTAGACGGGGAGGTCTGAGTCTCAGGATTTGAATGGGAAGTTCGATATCACGTCATGCTATAGGAAGAGTCTCATGATTGGAATGGGAAGGAGTTGGATATGATATCTCTTGTTATAGGGAGGGTCTCAGGTTTGGTATTAGAAGCACTGAGATATCAAATCACATCCTATCGGAAGGGTCTCAGGTTTGGTATTGGAAGAAATGAGATTTCAAATCTCAGGCTGTGGGAATGGTCTCGGGTATGGTATTGGAAGGGGTGAAAAATCACATTTCATGCTACAGGAAGGGTCACAAGTTTGGAATGGGAAGGAGTTGGATTTCACATATACTACGGGAAGGGCCTCAGGTTTGGTATTAGAAGCATAGAGATATCACATCTCATGTTATAGGAAGGGTCTCGATTGGAACGGGAAGGAGTTGGATATCACATCTCATGTTATAGGGAGGGTCTCAGTTTTGATATTAGAAGCATTGAGATATCACATGCTATTGGAAGGGTCTCAGTATTGGAATGGGAAGGAGTTGGATATCACATCACATGTTATAGGGAGGGTCTCAGTTTTGATATTAGAAGCATTGAGATATCACATATGCTATTGGGAGGGTCTCAGTATTGGAATTGGAAGGAGTTGGATATCACATCTCATGCTATCGGAAGGGTCTCAGGATTGGAATGGGAAGTAGTTGGATATCACATATGCTAAAGGAAAGGTCTCAGGTTTGGAATGGGAAGGAGTTGGATATCACGTCTCATGTTATAGGAAGGGTCTCAGGATAGGAATGGGGAGGACTTAGATTTCACATCTCATACTATAGGGAGGGTCTCAGTTTTGATATTAGAAGCATTGAGCTATCACATCTCATGCTATCGGAAGGGTCTCAGGATTGGAATGGGATGGAGTTGGATATCACATCTCAAGCTATCTCAGGATTGTAATGGGAAGGAGTTTGATATCACATATCAAGCTATAGGAAGGGTCTCAGGTTTGGAAGGGGAAGGATTTGGATCTCACATCTCAAGCTATCTCAGGATTGGAATGGGAAGGAGTTTGATATTTCATCTCAAGCTATAGGAAGGGTCTCAGGTTTGGAAAGGGAAAGATTTGGATTTCACATCTCATGTTATAGGATGGTTCTCATGTTTGGTTTTAGAAGCATTGAGATATCACATCTCATGCTATGGGAAGGGTCTCAGGTTTGGAATGGGAAGGAGTTGGATATCACATCTCATGCTAAAGGAAAGGTCTCAGGTCTGGAAGGGGAAGGATTTGGATCTCACATCTCATGTTTTAGGACGGGTCTCAGGTTTGGTATTAGAAGCATTGAAATATCACATCTCATGGTATAGGAAGGGTCCCAGGATTGGAATGGGAAGGAGTTGGATATCACATTGAATGGGAAGGAGTTTGATATCACATCTCAAGCTATAGGAAGGGCCTCAGGTTTGGAATGGGAATGATTTGGATTTCACATCTCATGTTATAGGATGGTTCTCATGTTTGGTTTTAGAAGCATTGAAATATCACATCTCATGCTATCGGAAGGGTCTCGGGATTGGAATTCGGAAGGAGTTGGATATCACATCTCATGCTAAAGGGAGGGTCTAAGGTTTGGAAGGGGAAGGATTTGGACATCACATCTCATGTTATTGGAAGGATCTGAGGTTTGGTATTAGAAGCATTGAGATATCACATCTCATGCTATCGGAAGGGTCTCAGGTTTGTTATAAGCATTGAGATATCACATCTCTGCTATCGGAAGGGTCTCAGGATTGGAATGGGAAGGATTTGGATATCACATCTCATGTTATAGGAAGGGTCTCAGGTTTGGTATTAGAAGCATTGAGATATCACATCTCATGCTATAGGAAGGGTCTCAGGAATGGAATGGGAAGGACTTGGATATCACATCTCATGATAAAGGAAGGGTCTAAGATTTGGAAGGGGAAGGATTTGGATATCACATCTCATGTTATTGGACCGGTCTCAGGTTTGGTATTAGAAGCATTGAGATATCAAGTCTCATGGTATAGGACGGGAGTTTGATATCACATCTCATGCCATGGTATGGGTCTCAGATTTTGTAGAAGCATTGGGATATCACATCTCATGCTATCGGAAGGGTATCAGGATTGGATTTGGAAGGAGTTGGATATCCCATCTCATGCTATAGGAAGGGTCTCAAGTTGGAATAGAAGGAGTTGGATATCACATCTCATGTTATAGGAAGGGTCTCAGGATTGGAATGGGAAGGACTTGGATATCACATCTCATGCTGTAGGAAGGGTCTCAGGTTTGGAAAAGGAAGGAGTTGGATATCACATTTCATGTTAGAGGTAGGATCTCAGGTTTGGTATTAGAGGCATTGAGATATCACATCTCATGCTATCAGAATGGTATCGGGATTGGAATGGGAAGGAGTTGGATATCACATCTCATGCTAAAGGGAGGGTCTCAGGTTTGGAATGGGAAGGATTTGGATATCACATCTCATGTTATAGGAAGGACCTTAGGTTTGGTATTAGAAGCATTGAGATATCACATCTCATGCTATAGGAAGGGTCTCGGGATTGGAATGGGAAGGAGTTGGATATCACATCTCATGTTATAGGAAGGATCTCAGGTTTGGTATTAGAAGCATTGAGATATCACATCTCATGCTATAGGAAGGGTCTCAGGATTGGAATGGGAAGGAGTTGGATATCACATCTCATGCTATGGGAAGGGTCTCAGGTTTGGTATAAGCATTGAAATATCACATCTCTGCTATCGGAAGGGACTCAGGATTGGAATGGGAGGAGCTGGATATCACACCTCATGCTAAAGGAAGGGTCTCAGGTTTGGAAGGGGAAGGATTTGGAAATCACATCTCATGTTATAGGACGGGTCTCAGGTTTGGTATTAGAAGCATTGTGATATCACATCTCATGCTATAGGATGTGTCTCAGGATTGGAATGGGAAGGAGTTGGATATCACATCTCATGCTATAGGAAGGGTTTCAGGTTTGGTAGAAGCATTGAGATATCACATCTCATGCTATAGGAAGAGTCTCAGGTTTGGGAAGGGAAGGATTTGGATTTCACATCTCATGTTATAGGGAGGGTCTCAGGATTTGAATGGTAAGGAGTTGGATATCACATCTCATGCTATAGGAAGGGTCTCAGGTTGGAATGGGAAGGAGTTGGATATCACATCTCATGTTATATACAGGAAGGGTCTCAGGATTGGAATGGGAAGGATTTGGATATCACATCTCTTGCTATAGGAAGGGTCTCAGGTTTTTTATTAGAAACCTTGAGATATCAAATCTCATGCTATAGGAAGGGTTTTAGGATTGGAATGGGAAGTATTTGGATATCACATCTCATGCTAAAGGAAGGGTCTCAGGTTTGGAAGGGGAAGGATTTGGCTATCACATCTCATCCAATAGGAAGGGTCTCAGGTTTGGAATGGGAAGGAATTGGATATCACATCTCATGTTATAGGAAGGGTCTCAAGTTTTTTATTAGAAACATTGAGATATCACATCTCATGTTATAGGACGGTTCCCAGGTTTGGTATTAGAAGCATTGAGATATCACATCTCATGGTATAGGAAGGGTCTCAGGGTTGGAATGGGAAGGAGTTGGATATCACATCTCATCCAATAGGAAGGGTCTCAGGTTTGGAATGGGAAGGAATTGGATATCACATCTCATGTTATAGGAAGGATCTCAGGTTTGGTATTAGAAGCATTGAGATATCACATCTCATGCTATAGGAAGGGTCTCAGGATTGGAATGTGAAGGATTTGGATATCACATCTCATGCTAAAGGAAGGGTCTCAGGTTTGGTAGAAGCATTGAGAAATCACATCTCATGCTATAGGAAGGGTCTCAGGATTTGAATGGCAAGGAGTTGGATATCACATCTCATGCCATAGGAAGGGTCTCAGGTTTGGTATAAGCATTGAGATATCACATCTCTGCTATCGGAAGGTTCTCAGGATTGGATTGGGAAGGAGTTGGATATCCCTTCTCATGCTATAGGAAGTGTCTCAGGTTGGAATGGGAAAGAGTTGAATATCACATCTCATGTTATAGGAAGGGTCTCAGGTTTGGAATGGGAAGGAGTTGGATATGACATCTCTTGTTATAAGGAGGGTCTCAGGATTTGAATGGTAAGGAGTTGGATATCACATCTCATGCTATAGGAAGGGTCTCAGGTTGGAATGGGAAGGAGTTGGATATCACATCTCATGTTATATACAGGAAGGGTCTCAGGATTGGAATGGGAAGGATTTGGATATCACATCTCTTGCTATAGGAAGGGTCTCAGGTTTTTTATTAGAAACCTTGAGATATCAAATCTCATGCTATAGGAAGGGTTTTAGGATTGGAATGGGAAGTATTTGGATATCACATCTCATGCTAAAGGAAGGGTCTCAGGTTTGGAAGGGGAAGGATTTGGATATCACATCTCATCCAATAGGAAGGGTCTCAGGTTTGGAATGGGAAGGAATTGGATATCACATCTCATGTTATAGGAAGGGTCTCAAGTCTTTTATTAGAAACATTGAGATATCACATCTCATGTTATAGGACGGTTCCCAGGTTTGGTATTAGAAGCATTGAGATATCACATCTCATGGTATAGGAAGGGTCTCAGGGTTGGAATGGGAAGGAGTTGGATATCACATCTCATCCAATAGGAAGGGTCTCAGGTTTGGAATGGGAAGGAATTGGATATCACATCTCATGTTATAGGAAGGATCTCAGGTTTGGTATTAGAAGCATTGAGATATCACATCTCATGCTATAGGAAGGGTCTCAGGATTGGAATGTGAAGGATTTGGATATCACATCTCATGCTAAAGGAAGGGTCTCAGGTTTGGTAGAAGCATTGAGAAATCACATCTCATGCTATAGGAAGGGTCTCAGGATTTGAATGGCAAGGAGTTGGATATCACATCTCATGCCATAGGAAGGGTCTCAGGTTTGGTATAAGCATTGAGATATCACATCTCTGCTATCGGAAGGTTCTCAGGATTGGATTGGGAAGGAGTTGGATATCCCTTCTCATGTTATAGGAAGGGTCTCAGGATTGGAATGGGAAGGAGTTGAATATCACATCTCATGTTATAGGAAGGGTCTCAGGATTGGAATGGGAAGGATTTGGATATCACATCTCTTGCTATAGGAAGGGTCTCAGGATTGGAATGGGAAGGATTTGAATATCACATCTCATGTCATAGGAAGGATCTCAGGATTGGTATTAGAAGCATTGATATATCACATCTCATGCTATAGGAATGGTCTCAGGATTGGAATGGGTAGGAGTTGGATATTACATTCTTGCTATAGGAAGGGTCTCATGTTTGGAATGGGAAGGAGTTGGATATCACATATGCTATCTGAAGTGTCTCAGGTTTGGAACGGGAAGGAGTTGGATATCACATCTCATGTTATAGGAAGGGTCTCAGGTTTGGTATAAGCATTGAGATATCACATCTCTGCTATCAGGAGTGGCTCAGGATTGGAATGGGAAGGAGTTGGATATCCCATCTCATGTTAAAGGACGGGTCTCTGGTTTGGTATTAGAATCATTGAGATATCACATCGCATGCTGTAGGAAGGGTCTAAGGATTGGAATGGGATGGACTTGGATATCACATCTCATGCTATAGGTAGGCTCTCAGGTTTGGTATAAGCATTGAGATATCACATCTCATGCTATAGGAAGGGTCTCAGGATTGGAATGGGAAGGATTTGGATATCACATCTCATGCTATAGGAAGGGTCTCAGGTTTGGTATAAGCATGGAGATATCACTTCTCATGCTATAGGAAGGGTCTCAGGATTGGAATGGGAAGGTGTTGGATATCACATCTCATGCTATATGAAGGGTCTCAGATTTGGTATAAGCATTGAGATATCACATCTCATGCTATAGGAAGGGTCTCAGGATTGGAATGGGAAGGAGTTGTATATGACATCTCAGGCCTTAGGAAGGGTCTCAGGTTTGGTATAAGCATTGAGATATCACATCTCTGCTATCGGAAGGGTCTCAGGATTGGAATGGGAAGGAGTTGGATATCCCATCTCATGTTATAGGAAGGGTCTCAGGTTTGGTATTAGAAGCATTGAGATATCACATCTCATGCTATAGGAAGGGTCTCAAGATTGGAATGGGAAGGACTTGGATGTCACATCTCATGCTATAGGGAGGGTCTCAAGTTTGATATTAGAAGCATTGAGATAACAAATCTCATGATATCGGAAGGGTCTCAGGATTGGAATGGGAAGGAGTTGGATATCACATCTCATGATAAAGGAAGGGTCCAAGGTTTGGAAGGGGAAGGATTTGGATATCACATCTCATGTTATAGGACGGGTCTCAGGTTTGGTATTAGAAGCATTGAGATATCAAGTCTCATGGTATAAGAAGGGTCTCAGAATTGGAATGGGAAGGAGTTGGATATCACATCTCAAGCTATAGGAAGCGTCTCAGGATTGGAATGGGAAGGAGTTTGATATCACATCTCATGCCATAGTATGGGTCTCAGGTTTGGTAAAAGCATTGGGATATCACATCTCATGCTATCGGAAGGGTATCAGTATTGGATTTGGAAGGAGTTGGATATCCCATCTCATGCTATAGGAAGGGTCTCAGGTTAGAATGGGAAGGAGTTGGATATCACATTTCATGTTATAGGAAGGGTCTCAGGATTGGAATGGGAAGGACTTGGATATCATATCTCATGCTATAGGAAGGCTCTCAGGTTTGGAAGGGGAAGGAGTTGGATATCACATTTCATGTTAGAGGAAGGATCTCAGGTTTGGTATTAGGGGCCTTGAGATATTACATCTCATGCTATAGGAAGGGTCTCAGGATTGGAATGGGAAGGAGTTGGATATCACATCTCAAGCTATAGGAAGGGTCTCAGGTTTGGTATAAGCATTGAGATATCACATCTCATGCCATAGGAAGGGTCTCAGGATTGGAATGGGAAGAAGTTGGATATCACATCTCATGCTATAGGAAGGGTCTCAGGTTTGGTATAAGCATTGAGATATCACATCTCATGCTATAGGAAGGGTCTCAGGGTTGGAATGGGAAGGAGTTGTATATGACATCTCATGCCATAGGAAGGGTCTCAGGTTTGGTATAAGCATTGAGTTATCACATCACATGCTATAGGAAGGGTCTCAGGATTGGAATGGGAAGGACTTGGATATCACATCTCATGCTATAGGCAGGGTCTCAGGATTGGAATGGGAAGGAGTTGGATATCACATCTCATGCTATGGGAAGGGTCTCAGGTTTGGTATTAGAAGCATTGAGATATCACATCTCATGCTATAGGAAGGGTCTCAGGAATGGAATGGGAAGGACTTGGATATCACATCTCATGATAAAGGAAGGGTCTAAGATTTGGAAGGGGAAGGATTTGGATATCACATCTCATGTTATTGGACCGGTCTCAGGTTTGGTATTAGAAGCATTGAGATATCAAGTCTCATGGTATAGGACGGGAGTTTGATATCACATCTCATGCCATGGTATGGGTCTCAGATTTTGTAGAAGCATTGGGATATCACATCTCATGCTATCGGAAGGGTATCAGGATTGGATTTGGAAGGAGTTGGATATCCCATCTCATGCTATAGGAAGGGTCTCAAGTTGGAATAGAAGGAGTTGGATATCACATCTCATGTTATAGGAAGGGTCTCAGGATTGGAATGGGAAGGACTTGGATATCACATCTCATGCTGTAGGAAGGGTCTCAGGTTTGGAAAAGGAAGGAGTTGGATATCACATTTCATGTTAGAGGTAGGATCTCAGGTTTGGTATTAGAGGCATTGAGATATCACATCTCATGCTATCAGAATGGTATCGGGATTGGAATGGGAAGGAGTTGGATATCACATCTCATGCTAAAGGGAGGGTCTCAGGTTTGGAATGGGAAGGATTTGGATATCACATCTCATGTTATAGGAAGGACCTTAGGTTTGGTATTAGAAGCATTGAGATATCACATCTCATGCTATAGGAAGGGTCTCGGGATTGGAATGGGAAGGAGTTGGATATCACATCTCATGTTATAGGAAGGATCTCAGGTTTGGTATTAGAAGCATTGAGATATCACATCTCATGCTATAGGAAGGGTCTCAGGATTGGAATGGGAAGGAGTTGGATATCACATCTCATGCTATGGGAAGGGTCTCAGGTTTGGTATAAGCATTGAAATATCACATCTCTGCTATCGGAAGGGACTCAGGATTGGAATGGGAGGAGCTGGATATCACACCTCATGCTAAAGGAAGGGTCTCAGGTTTGGAAGGGGAAGGATTTGGAAATCACATCTCATGTTATAGGACGGGTCTCAGGTTTGGTATTAGAAGCATTGTGATATCACATCTCATGCTATAGGATGTGTCTCAGGATTGGAATGGGAAGGAGTTGGATATCACATCTCATGCTATAGGAAGGGTTTCAGGTTTGGTAGAAGCATTGAGATATCACATCTCATGCTATAGGAAGAGTCTCAGGTTTGGGAAGGGAAGGATTTGGATTTCACATCTCATGTTATAGGGAGGGTCTCAGGATTTGAATGGTAAGGAGTTGGATATCACATCTCATGCTATAGGAAGGGTCTCAGGTTGGAATGGGAAGGAGTTGGATATCACATCTCATGTTATATACAGGAAGGGTCTCAGGATTGGAATGGGAAGGATTTGGATATCACATCTCTTGCTATAGGAAGGGTCTCAGGTTTTTTATTAGAAACCTTGAGATATCAAATCTCATGCTATAGGAAGGGTTTTAGGATTGGAATGGGAAGTATTTGGATATCACATCTCATGCTAAAGGAAGGGTCTCAGGTTTGGAAGGGGAAGGATTTGGCTATCACATCTCATCCAATAGGAAGGGTCTCAGGTTTGGAATGGGAAGGAATTGGATATCACATCTCATGTTATAGGAAGGGTCTCAAGTTTTTTATTAGAAACATTGAGATATCACATCTCATGTTATAGGACGGTTCCCAGGTTTGGTATTAGAAGCATTGAGATATCACATCTCATGGTATAGGAAGGGTCTCAGGGTTGGAATGGGAAGGAGTTGGATATCACATCTCATCCAATAGGAAGGGTCTCAGGTTTGGAATGGGAAGGAATTGGATATCACATCTCATGTTATAGGAAGGATCTCAGGTTTGGTATTAGAAGCATTGAGATATCACATCTCATGCTATAGGAAGGGTCTCAGGATTGGAATGTGAAGGATTTGGATATCACATCTCATGCTAAAGGAAGGGTCTCAGGTTTGGTAGAAGCATTGAGAAATCACATCTCATGCTATAGGAAGGGTCTCAGGATTTGAATGGCAAGGAGTTGGATATCAAATCTCATGCCATAGGAAGGGTCTCAGGTTTGGTATAAGCATTGAGATATCACATCTCTGCTATCGGAAGGTTCTCAGGATTGGATTGGGAAGGAGTTGGATATCCCTTCTCATGCTATAGGAAGTGTCTCAGGTTGGAATGGGAAAGAGTTGAATATCACATCTCATGTTATAGGAAGGGTCTCAGGTTTGGAATGGGAAGGAGTTGGATATGACATCTCTTGTTATAAGGAGGGTCTCAGGATTTGAATGGTAAGGAGTTGGATATCACATCTCATGCTATAGGAAGGGTCTCAGGTTGGAATGGGAAGGAGTTGGATATCACATCTCATGTTATATACAGGAAGGGTCTCAGGATTGGAATGGGAAGGATTTGGATATCACATCTCTTGCTATAGGAAGGGTCTCAGGTTTTTTATTAGAAACCTTGAGATATCAAATCTCATGCTATAGGAAGGGTTTTAGGATTGGAATGGGAAGTATTTGGATATCACATCTCATGCTAAAGGAAGGGTCTCAGGTTTGGAAGGGGAAGGATTTGGATATCACATCTCATCCAATAGGAAGGGTCTCAGGTTTGGAATGGGAAGGAATTGGATATCACATCTCATGTTATAGGAAGGGTCTCAAGTCTTTTATTAGAAACATTGAGATATCACATCTCATGTTATAGGACGGTTCCCAGGTTTGGTATTAGAAGCATTGAGATATCACATCTCATGGTATAGGAAGGGTCTCAGGGTTGGAATGGGAAGGAGTTGGATATCACATCTCATCCAATAGGAAGGGTCTCAGGTTTGGAATGGGAAGGAATTGGATATCACATCTCATGTTATAGGAAGGATCTCAGGTTTGGTATTAGAAGCATTGAGATATCACATCTCATGCTATAGGAAGGGTCTCAGGATTGGAATGTGAAGGATTTGGATATCACATCTCATGCTAAAGGAAGGGTCTCAGGTTTGGTAGAAGCATTGAGAAATCACATCTCATGCTATAGGAAGGGTCTCAGGATTTGAATGGCAAGGAGTTGGATATCACATCTCATGCCATAGGAAGGGTCTCAGGTTTGGTATAAGCATTGAGATATCACATCTCTGCTATCGGAAGGTTCTCAGGATTGGATTGGGAAGGAGTTGGATATCCCTTCTCATGTTATAGGAAGGGTCTCAGGATTGGAATGGGAAGGAGTTGAATATCACATCTCATGTTATAGGAAGGGTCTCAGGATTGGAATGGGAAGGATTTGGATATCACATCTCTTGCTATAGGAAGGGTCTCAGGATTGGAATGGGAAGGATTTGAATATCACATCTCATGTCATAGGAAGGATCTCAGGATTGGTATTAGAAGCATTGATATATCACATCTCATGCTATAGGAATGGTCTCAGGATTGGAATGGGTAGGAGTTGGATATTACATTCTTGCTATAGGAAGGGTCTCATGTTTGGAATGGGAAGGAGTTGGATATCACATATGCTATCTGAAGTGTCTCAGGATTGGAATGGGAAGGAGTTGGATATCCCATCTCATGTTAAAGGACGGGTCTCTGGTTTGGTATTAGAATCATTGAGATATCACATCGCATGCTGTAGGAAGGGTCTAAGGATTGGAATGGGATGGACTTGGATATCACATCTCATGCTATAGGTAGGCTCTCAGGTTTGGTATAAGCATTGAGATATCACATTCCATGCTATAGGAAGGGTCTCAGGATTGGAATGGGAAGGATTTGGATATCACATCTCATGCTATAGGAAGGGTCTCAGGTTTGGTATAAGCATGGAGATATCACTTCTCATGCTATAGGAAGGGTCTCAGGATTGGAATGGGAAGGTGTTGGATATCACATCTCATGCTATATGAAGGGTCTCAGATTTGGTATAAGCATTGAGATATCACATCTCATGCTATAGGAAGGGTCTCAGGATTGGAATGGGAAGGAGTTGTATATGACATCTCAGGCCTTAGGAAGGGTCTCAGGTTTGGTATAAGCATTGAGATATCACATCTCTGCTATCGGAAGGGTCTCAGGATTGGAATGGGAAGGAGTTGGATATCCCATCTCATGTTATAGGAAGGGTCTCAGGTTTGGTATTAGAAGCATTGAGATATCACATCTCATGCTATAGGAAGGGTCTCAAGATTGGAATGGGAAGGACTTGGATGTCACATCTCATGCTATAGGGAGGGTCTCAAGTTTGATATTAGAAGCATTGAGATAACAAATCTCATGATATCGGAAGGGTCTCAGGATTGGAATGGGAAGGAGTTGGATATCACATCTCATGATAAAGGAAGGGTCCAAGGTTTGGAAGGGGAAGGATTTGGATATCACATCTCATGTTATAGGACGGGTCTCAGGTTTGGTATTAGAAGCATTGAGATATCAAGTCTCATGGTATAAGAAGGGTCTCAGAATTGGAATGGGAAGGAGTTGGATATCACATCTCAAGCTATAGGAAGCGTCTCAGGATTGGAATGGGAAGGAGTTTGATATCACATCTCATGCCATAGTACGGGTCTCAGGTTTGGTAAAAGCATTGGGATATCACATCTCATGCTATCGGAAGGGTATCAGTATTGGATTTGGAAGGAGTTGGATATCCCATCTCATGCTATAGGAAGGGTCTCAGGTTAGAATGGGAAGGAGTTGGATATCACATTTCATGTTATAGGAAGGGTCTCAGGATTGGAATGGGAAGGACTTGGATATCATATCTCATGCTATAGGAAGGCTCTCAGGTTTGGAAGGGGAAGGAGTTGGATATCACATTTCATGTTAGAGGAAGGATCTCAGGTTTGGTATTAGGGGCCTTGAGATATTACATCTCATGCTATAGGAAGGGTCTCAGGATTGGAATGGGAAGGAGTTGGATATCACATCTCAAGCTATAGGAAGGGTCTCAGGTTTGGTATAAGCATTGAGATATCACATCTCATGCCATAGGAAGGGTCTCAGGATTGGAATGGGAAGAAGTTGGATATCACATCTCATGCTATAGGAAGGGTCTCAGGTTTGGTATAAGCATTGAGATATCACATCTCATGCTATAGGAAGGGTCTCAGGGTTGGAATGGGAAGGAGTTGTATATGACATCTCATGCCATAGGAAGGGTCTCAGGTTTGGTATAAGCATTGAGTTATCACATCACATGCTATAGGAAGGGTCTCAGGATTGGAATGGGAAGGACTTGGATATCACATCTCATGCTATAGGCAGGGTCTCAGGATTGGAATGGGAAGGAGTTGGATATCACATCTCATGCTATGGGAAGGGTCTCAGGTTTGGTATAAGCATTGAAATATCACATCTCTGCTATCGGAAGGGTCTCAGGATTGGAATGGGAAGGACTTGGATATCACATCTCATGCTATAGGGAGGGTCTCAAGTTTGATATTAGAAGCATTGAGATATCACATCTCATGCTATAGGAAGGGTCTCAGGGTTGGAATGGGAAGGAGTTGTATATGACATCTCATGCCATAGGAAGGGTCTCAGGTTTGGTATAAGCATTGAGTTATCACATCTCATGCTATAGGAAGGGTTTCAGGTTTGGTAGAAGCATTGAGATATCACATCTCATGCTATAGGAAGAGTCTCAGGTTTGGGAAGGGAAGGATTTGGATTTCACATCTCATGTTATAGGATGGTTCTCATGTTTGGTTTTTGAAGCATTGAGATATCACAGCTCATGCTATCGGAAGGGTCTCAGGTTTGGAATGGGAAGGAGTTGGATATCACATCTCATGTTATAGGAAGGGTCTCAGGTTTGGAATGGGAAGGAGTTGGATATGACATCTCTTGTTATAGGGAGGGTCTCAGGATTTGAATGGTAAGGAGTTGGATATCACATCTCATGCTATAGGAAGGGTCTCAGGTTGGAATGGGAAGGAGTTGGATATCACATCTCATGTTATATACAGGAAGGGTCTCAGGATTGGAATGGGAAGGATTTGGATATCACATCTCTTGCTATAGGAAGGGTCTCAGGTTTTTTATTAGAAACATTGAGATATCAAATCTCATGCTATAGGAAGGGTTTTAGGATTGGAATGGGAAGTATTTGGATATCACATCTCATGCTAAAGGAAGGGTCTCAGGTTTGGAAGGGGAAGGATTTGGATATCACATCTCATCCAATAGGAAGGGTCTCAGGTTTGGAATGGGAAGGAATTGGATATCACATCTCTTGTTATAGGAAGGGTCTCAGGTTTTTTATTAGAAACATTGAGATATCACATCTCATGTTATAGGACGGTTCCCAGGTTTGGTATTAGAAGCATTGAGATATCACATCTCATGGTATAGGAAGGGTCTCAGGGTTGGAATGGGAAGGAGTTGGATATCACATCTCATCCAATAGGAAGGGTCTCAGGTTTGGAATGGGAAGGAATTGGATATCACATCTCATGTTATAGGAAGGATCTCAGGTTTGGTATTAGAAGCATTGAGATATCACATCTCATGCTATAGGAAGGGTCTCAGGATTGGAATGTGAAGGATTTGGATATCACATCTCATGCTAAAGGAAGGGTCTCAGGTTTGGTAGAAGCATTGAGAAATCACATCTCATGCTATAGGAAGGGTCTCAGGATTTGAATGGCAAGGAGTTGGATATCACATCTCATGCCATAGGAAGGGTCTCAGGTTTGGTATAAGCATTGAGATATCACATCTCTACTATCGGAAGGTTCTCAGGATTGGATTGGGAAGGAGTTGGATATCCCTTCTCATGCTATAGGAAATGTCTCAAGTTGGAATGGGAAGGATATGGATATCACATCTCATGTCATAGGAAGGATCTCAGGTTTGGTATTAGAAGCATTGATATATCACATCTCATGCTATAGGAATGGTCTCAGGATTGGAATGGGTAGGAGGTGGATATTACATTCTTGCTATAGGAAGGGTCTCATGTTTGGAATGGGAAGGAGTTGGATATCACATATGCTATAGGAAGTGTCTCAGGTTTGGAACGGGAAGGAGTTGGATATCACATCTCATGTTATAGGAAGGGTCTCAGGTTTGGTATAAGCATTGAGATATCACATCTCTGCTATCAGGAGTGGCTCAGGATTGGAATGGGAAGGAGTTGGATATCCCATCTCATGTTAAAGGACGGGTCTCTGGTTTGGTATTAGAATCATTGAGATATCACATCGCATGCTGTAGGAAGGGTCTAAGGATTGGAATGGGATGGACTTGGATATCACATCTCATGCTATAGGTAGGCTCTCAGGTTTGGTATAAGCATTGAGATATCACATCTCATGCTATAGGAAGGGTCTCAGGATTGGAATGGGAAGGATTTGGATATCACATCTCATGCTATAGGAAGGGTCTCAGGTTTGGTATAAGCATGGAGATATCACTTCTCATGCTATAGGAAGGGTCTCAGGATTGGAATGGGAAGGTGTTGGATATCACATCTCATGCTATAGGAAGGGTCTCAGATTTGGTATAAGCATTGAGATATCACATCTCATGCTATAGGAAGGGTCTCAGGATTGGAATGGGAAGGAGTTGTATATGACATCTCAGGCCTTAGGAAGGGTCTCAGGTTTGGTATAAGCATTGAGATATCACATCTCTGCTATCGGAAGGGTCTCAGGATTGGAATGGGAAGGAGTTGGATATCCCATCTCATGTTATAGGAAGGGTCTCAGGTTTGGTATTAGAAGCATTGAGATATCACATCTCATGCTATAGGAAGGGTCTCAGGATTGGAATGGGAAGGACTTGGATGTCACATCTCATGCTATAGGGAGGGTCTCAAGTTTGATATTAGAAGCATTGAGATAACAAATCTCATGATATCGGAAGGGTCTCAGGATTGGAATGGGAAGGAGTTGGATATCACATCTCATGATAAAGGAAGGGTCTAAGGTTTGGAAGGGGAAGGATTTGGATATCACATCTCATGTTATAGGACGGGTCTCAGGTTTGGTATTAGAAGCATTGAGATATCAAGTCTCATGGTATAAGAAGGGTCTCAGAATTGGAATGGGAAGGAGTTGGATATCACATCTCAAGTTATAGGAAGCGTCTCAGGATTGGAATGGGAAGGAGTTTGATATCACATCTCATGCCATAGTATGGGTCTCAGGTTTGGTAGAAGCATTGGGATATCACATCTCATGCTATCGGAAGGGTATCAGTATTGGATTTGGAAGGAGTTGGATATCCCATCTCATGCTATAGGAAGGGTCTCAGGTTAGAATGGGAAGGAGTTGGATATCACATTTCATGTTATAGGAAGGGTCTCAGGATTGGAATGGGAAGGACTTGGATATCATATCTCATGCTATAGGAAGGCTCTCAGGTTTGGAAGGGGAAGGAGTTGGATATCACATTTCATGTTAGAGGAAGGATCTCAGGTTTGGTATTAGGGGCCTTGAGATATCACATCTCATGCTATAGGAAGGGTCTCAGGATTGAATGGGAAGGAGTTGGATATCACATCTCAAGCTATAGGAAGGGTCTCAGGTTTGGTATAAGCATTGAGATATCACATCTCATGCTATAGGAAGGGTCTCAGGATTGGAATGGGAAGAAGTTGGATATCACATCTCATGCTATAGGAAGGGTCTCAGGTTTGGTATAAGCATTGAGATATCACATCTCATGCTATAGGAAGGGTCTCAGGGTTGGAATGGGAAGGAGTTGTATATGACATCTCATGCCATAGGAAGGGTCTCAGGTTTGGTATAAGCATTGAGATATCACATCACATGCTATAGGAAGGGTCTCAGGATTGGAATGGGAAGGACTTGGATATCACATCTCATGCTATAGGCAGGGTCTCAGGTTTGGAAAGGGATGGAGATGGATATCACATTTCATGTTAGAGGTAGGATCTCAGGTTTGGTATTAGAGGCATTGAGATATCACATCTCATGCTATCAGAAGGGTCTCAGGATTGGAATGGGAAGGAGTTGGATATCACATTTCATGCTAAAGGGAGGGTCTCAGGTTTGGAAGGGGAAGGATTTGGAAATCACATCTCATATTATAGGAAGGATCTCAGGTTTGGTATTAGAAGCATTGAGATATCACATCTCATGCTATCGGAAGGATCTCAGGTTTGGTATAAGAGGCATTGAGATATCACATCTCATGCTATAGGAAGGGTCTCAGGATTGGAATGGGAAGGAGTTGGATATCACATCTCATGTTATAGGAAGGATCTCAGGTTTGGTATTAGAAGCATTGAGACATCACATCTCATGCTATAGGAAGGGTCTCAGGATTGGAATGGGAAGGAGTTGGATATCACATCTCATGCTATAGGAAGGGTCTCAGGTTTGGTATAAGCATTGAGATATCACATCTCATGCTATAGGAAGGGTCTCAGGATTGGAATGGGAAGGAGTTGGATATCACATCTCATGCTATAGGAAGGGTCTCAGGTTTGGTATAAGCATTGAGATATCACATCTTATGCTATAGGAAGGGTCTCAGGTTTGGTATAAGCATTGAGATATCACATCTCATGCTATAGGAAGGGTCTCAGGATTGGAATGGGAAGAAGTTGGATATCACATCTCATGCTATAGGAAGGGTCTCAGGTTTGGTATAAGCATTGAGATATCACATCTCATGCTATAGGAAGGGTCTCAGGGTTGGAATGGGAAGGAGTTGTATATGACATCTCATGCCATAGGAAGGGTCTCAGGTTTGGTATAAGCATTGAGATATCACATCACATGCTATAAGAAGGGTCTCAGGATTGGAATGGGAAGGACTTGGATATCACATCTCATGCTATAGGCAGGGTCTCGGTTTGGAAAGGGAAGGAGATGGATATCACATTTCATGTTAGAGGTAGGATCTCAGGTTTGGTATTAGAGGCATTGAGATATCACATCTCATGCTATCAGAAGGGTCTCAGGATTGGAATGGGAAGGAGTTGGATATCACATCTCATGCTATAGGAAGGGTCTCAGGTTTGGTATAAGCATTGAGATATCACATCTCATGCTATAGGAAGGGTCTCAGGGTTGGAATGGGAAGGAGTTGTATATGACATCTCATGCCATAGGAAGGGTCTCAGGTTTGGTATAAGCATTGAGTTATCACATCTCATGCTATAGGAAGGGTTTCAGGTTTGGTAGAAGCATTGAGATATCACATCTCATGCTATAGGAAGAGTCTCAGGTTTGGGAAGGGAAGGATTTGGATTTCACATCTCATGTTATAGGATGGTTCTCATGTTTGGTTTTTGAAGCATTGAGATATCACAGCTCATGCTATCGGAAGGGTCTCAGGTTTGGAATGGGAAGGAGTTGGATATCACATCTCATGTTATAGGAAGGGTCTCAGGTTTGGAATGGGAAGGATTTGGATATGACATCTCTTGTTATAGGGAGGGTCTCAGGATTTGAATGGTAAGGAGTTGGATATCACATCTCATGCTATAGGAAGGGTCTCAGGTTGGAATGGGAAGGAGTTGGATATCACATCTCATGTTATATACAGGAAGGGTCTCAGGATTGGAATGGGAAGGATTTGGATATCACATCTCTTGCTATAGGAAGGGTCTTAGGTTTTTTATTAGAAACATTGAGATATCAAATCTCATGCTATAGGAAGGGTTTTAGGATTGGAATGGGAAGTATTTGGATATCACATCTCATGCTAAAGGAAGGGTCTCAGGTTTGGAAGGGGAAGGATTTGGATATCACATCTCATCCAATAGGAAGGGTCTCAGGTTTGGAATGGGAAGGAATTGGATATCACATCTCATGTTATAGGAAGGGTCTCAGTTTTTTTATTAGAAACATTGAGATATCACATCTCATGTTATAGGACGGTTCCCAGGTTTGGTATTAGAAGCATTGAGATATCACATCTCATGGTATAGGAAGGGTCTCAGGGTTGGAATGGGAAGGAGTTGGATGTCACATCTCATCCAATAGGAAGGGTCTCAGGTTTGGAATGGGAAGGAATTGGATATCACATCTCATGTTATAGGAAGGATCTCAGGTTTGGTATTAGAAGCATTGAGATATCACATCTCATGCTATAGGAAGGGTCTCAGGATTGGAATGTGAAGGATTTGGATATCACATCTCATGCTAAAGGAAGGGTCTCAGGTTTGGTAGAAGCATTGAGAAATCACATCTCATGCTATAGGAAGGGTCTCAGGATTTGAATGGCAAGGAGTTGGATATCACATCTCATGCCATAGGAAGGGTCTCAGGTTTGGTATAAGCATTGAGATATCACATCTCTGCTATCGGAAGGTTCTCAGGATTGGATTGGGAAGGAGTTGGATATCCCTTCTCATGCTATAGGAAGTGTCTCAAGTTGGAATGGGAAGGAGTTGAATATCACATCTCATGTTATAGGAAGGGTCTCAGGATTGGAATGGGAAGGATTTGGATATCACATCTCTTGCTATAGGAAGGGTCTCAGGATTGGAATGGGAAGGATATGGATATCACATCTCATGTCATAGGAAGGATCTCAGGTTTGGTATTAGAAGCATTGATATATCACATCTCATGCTATAGGAATGGTCTCAGGATTGGAATGGGTAGGAGGTGGATATTACATTCTTGCTATAGGAAGGGTCTCAGGATTTGAATGGTAAGGAGTTGGATATCACATCTCATGCTATAGGAAGGGTCTCAGGTTGGAATGGGAAGGAGTTGGATATCACATCTCATGTTATATACAGGAAGGGTCTCAGGATTGGAATGGGAAGGATTTGGATATCACATCTCTTGCTATAGGAAGGGTCTTAGGTTTTTTATTAGAAACATTGAGATATCAAATCTCATGCTATAGGAAGGGTTTTAGGATTGGAATGGGAAGTATTTGGATATCACATCTCATGCTAAAGGAAGGGTCTCAGGTTTGGAAGGGGAAGGATTTGGATATCACATCTCATCCAATAGGAAGGGTCTCAGGTTTGGAATGGGAAGGAATTGGATATCACATCTCATGTTATAGGAAGGGTCTCAGTTTTTTTATTAGAAACATTGAGATATCACATCTCATGTTATAGGACGGTTCCCAGGTTTGGTATTAGAAGCATTGAGATATCACATCTCATGGTATAGGAAGGGTCTCAGGGTTGGAATGGGAAGGAGTTGGATGTCACATCTCATCCAATAGGAAGGGTCTCAGGTTTGGAATGGGAAGGAATTGGATATCACATCTCATGTTATAGGAAGGATCTCAGGTTTGGTATTAGAAGCATTGAGATATCACATCTCATGCTATAGGAAGGGTCTCAGGATTGGAATGTGAAGGATTTGGATATCACATCTCATGCTAAAGGAAGGGTCTCAGGTTTGGTAGAAGCATTGAGAAATCACATCTCATGCTATAGGAAGGGTCTCAGGATTTGAATGGCAAGGAGTTGGATATCACATCTCATGCCATAGGAAGGGTCTCAGGTTTGGTATAAGCATTGAGATATCACATCTCTGCTATCGGAAGGTTCTCAGGATTGGATTGGGAAGGAGTTGGATATCCCTTCTCATGCTATAGGAAGTGTCTCAAGTTGGAATGGGAAGGAGTTGAATATCACATCTCATGTTATAGGAAGGGTCTCAGGATTGGAATGGGAAGGATTTGGATATCACATCTCTTGCTATAGGAAGGGTCTCAGGATTGGAATGGGAAGGATATGGATATCACATCTCATGTCATAGGAAGGATCTCAGGTTTGGTATTAGAAGCATTGATATATCACATCTCATGCTATAGGAATGGTCTCAGGATTGGAATGGGTAGGAGGTGGATATTACATTCTTGCTATAGGAAGGGTCTCATGTTTGGAATGGGAAGGAGTTGGATATCACATATGCTATAGGAAGTGTCTCAGGTTTGGAACGGGAAGGAGTTGGATATCACATCTCATGTTATAGGAAGGGTCTCAGGTTTGGTATAAGCATTGAGATATCACATCTCTGCTATCAGGAGTGGCTCAGGATTGGAATGGGAAGGAGTTGGATATCCCATCTCATGTTAAAGGACGGGTCTCTGGTTTGGTATTAGAATCATTGAGATATCACATCGCATGCTGTAGGAAGGGTCTAAGGATTGGAATGGGATGGACTTGGATATCACATCTCATGCTATAGGTAGGCTCTCAGGTTTGGTATAAGCATTGAGATATCACATCTCATGCTATAGGAAGGGTCTCAGGATTGGAATGGGAAGGATTTGGATATCACATCTCATGCTATAGGAAGGGTCTCAGGTTTGGTATAAGCATGGAGATATCACTTCTCATGCTATAGGAAGGTTCTCAGGATTGGAATGGGAAGGTGTTGGATATCACATCTCATGCTATAGGAAGGGTCTCAGATTTGGTATAAGCATTGAGATATCACATCTCATGCTATAGGAAGGGTCTCAGGATTGGAATGGGAAGGAGTTGTATATGACATCTCAGGCCTTAGGAAGGGTCTCAGGTTTGGTATAAGCATTGAGATATCACATCTCTGCTATCGGAAGGGTCTCAGGATTGGAATGGGAAGGAGTTGGATATCCCATCTCATGTTATAGGAAGGGTCTCAGGTTTGGTATTAGAAGCATTGAGATATCACATCTCATGCTATAGGAAGGGTCTCAGGATTGGAATGGGAAGGACTTGGATGTCACATCTCATGCTATAGGGAGGGTCTCAAGTTTGATATTAGAAGCATTGAGATAACAAATCTCATGATATCGGAAGGGTCTCAGGATTGGAATGGGAAGGAGTTGGATATCACATCTCATGATAAAGGAAGGGTCTAAGGTTTGGAAGGGGAAGGATTTGGATATCACATCTCATGTTATAGGACGGGTCTCAGGTTTGGTATTAGAAGCATTGAGATATCAAGTCTCATGGTATAAGAAGGGTCTCAGAATTGGAATGGGAAGGAGTTGGATATCACATCTCAAGTTATAGGAAGCGTCTCAGGATTGGAATGGGAAGGAGTTTGATATCACATCTCATGCCATAGTATGGGTCTCAGGTTTGGTAGAAGCATTGGGATATCACATCTCATGCTATCGGAAGGGTATCAGTATTGGATTTGGAAGGAGTTAGATATCCCATCTCATGCTATAGGAAGGGTCTCAGGTTAGAATGGGAAGGAGTTGGATATCACATTTCATGTTATAGGAAGGGTCTCAGGATTGGAATGGGAAGGACTTGGATATCATATCTCATGCTATAGGAAGGCTCTCAGGTTTGGAAGGGGAAGGAGTTGGATATCACATTTCATGTTAGAGGAAGGATCTCAGGTTTGGTATTAGGGGCCTTGAGATATCACATCTCAAGCTATAGGAAGGGTCTCAGGTTTGGTATAAGCATTGAGATATCACATCTCATGCTATAGGAAGGGTCTCAGGATTGGAATGGGAAGAAGTTGGATATCACATCTCATGCTATAGGAAGGGTCTCAGGTTTGGTATAAGCATTGAGATATCACATCTCATGCTATAGGAAGGGTCTCAGGGTTGGAATGGGAAGGAGTTGTATATGACATCTCATGCCATAGGAAGGGTCTCAGGTTTGGTATAAGCATTGAGATATCACATCACATGCTATAGGAAGGGTCTCAGGATTGGAATGGGAAGGACTTGGATATCACATCTCATGCTATAGGCAGGGTCTCAGGTTTGGAAAGGGATGGAGATGGATATCACATTTCATGTTAGAGGTAGGATCTCAGGTTTGGTATTAGAGGCATTGAGATATCACATCTCATGCTATCAGAAGGGTCTCAGGATTGGAATGGGAAGGAGTTGGATATCACATTTCATGCTAAAGGGAGGGTCTCAGGTTTGGAAGGGGAAGGATTTGGAAATCACATCTCATATTATAGGAAGGATCTCAGGTTTGGTATTAGAAGCATTGAGATATCACATCTCATGCTATCGGAAGGATCTCAGGTTTGGTATAAGAGGCATTGAGATATCACATCTCATGCTATAGGAAGGGTCTCAGGATTGGAATGGGAAGGAGTTGGATATCACATCTCATGTTATAGGAAGGATCTCAGGTTTGGTATTAGAAGCATTGAGACATCACATATCATGCTATAGGAAGGGTCTCAGGATTGGAATGGGAAGGAGTTGGATATCACATCTCATGCTATAGGAAGGGTCTCAGGTTTGGTATAAGCATTGAGATATCACATCTCATGCTATAGGAAGGGTCTCAGGATTGGAATGGGAAGGAGTTGGATATCACATCTCATGCTATAGGAAGGGTCTCAGGTTTGGTATAAGCATTGAGATATCACATCTTATGCTATAGGAAGGGTCTCAGGTTTGGTATAAGCATTGAGATATCACATCTCATGCTATAGGAAGGGTCTCAGGATTGGAATGGGAAGAAGTTGGATATCACATCTCATGCTATAGGAAGGGTCTCAGGTTTGGTATAAGCATTGAGATATCACATCTCATGCTATAGGAAGGGTCTCAGGGTTGGAATGGGAAGGAGTTGTATATGACATCTCATGCGATAGGAAGGGTCTCAGGTTTGGTATAAGCATTGAGATATCACATCACATGCTATAAGAAGGGTCTCAGGATTGGAATGGGAAGGACTTGGATATCACATCTCATGCTATAGGCAGGGTCTCGGTTTGGAAAGGGAAGGAGATGGATATCACATTTCATGTTAGAGGTAGGATCTCAGGTTTGGTATTAGAGGCATTGAGATATCACATCTCATGCTATCAGAAGGGTCTCAGGATTGGAATGGGAAGGAGTTGGATATCACATCTCATGCTATAGGAAGGGTCTCAGGTTTGGTATAAGCATTGAGATATCACATCTCATGCTATAGGAAGGGTCTCAGGGTTGGAATGGGAAGGAGTTGTATATGACATCTCATGCCATAGGAAGGGTCTCAGGTTTGGTATAAGCATTGAGTTATCACATCTCATGCTATAGGAAGGGTCTCAGGATTGGAATGGGAAGGACTTGGATATCACATCTCATGCTATAGGCAGGGTCTCAGGTTTGGAAAGGGATGGAGATGGATATCACATTTCATGTTAGAGGTAGGATCTCAGGTTTGGTATTAGAGGCATTGAGATATCACATCTCATGCTATCAGAAGGGTCTCAGGATTGGAATGGGAAGGAGTTGGATATCACATTTCATGCTAAAGGGAGGGTCTCAGGTTTGGAAGGGGAAGGATTTGGAAATCACATCTCATATTATAGGATGGATCTCAGGTTTGGTATTAGAAGCATTGAGATATCACATCTCATGCTATCGGAAGGATCTCAGGTTTGGTATAAGAGGCATTGAGATATCACATCTCATGCTATAGGAAGGGTCTCAGGATTGGAATGGGAAGGAGTTGGATATCACATCTCATGTTATAGGAAGGATCTCAGGTTTGGTATTAGAAGCATTGAGACATCACATCTCATGCTATAGGAAGGGTCTCAGGATTGGAATGGGAAGGAGTTGGATATCACATCTCATGCTATAGGAAGGGTCTCAGGTTTGGTATAAGCATTGAGATATCACATCTAATGCTATAGGAAGGGTCTCAGGATTGGAATGGGAAGGAGTTGGATATCACATCTCATGCTATAGGAAGGGTCTCAGGTTTGGTATAAGCATTGAGATATCACATCTTATGCTATAGGAAGGGTCTCAGGTTTGGTATAAGCATTGAGATATCACATCTCATGCTATAGGAAGGGTCTCAGGATTGGAATGGGAAGAAGTTGGATATCACATCTCATGCTATAGGAAGGGTCTCAGGTTTGGTATAAGCATTGAGATATCACATCTCATGCTATAGGAAGGGTCTCAGGGTTGGAATGGGAAGGAGTTGTATATGACATCTCATGCCATAGGAAGGGTCTCAGGTTTGGTATAAGCATTGAGATATCACATCACATGCTATAAGAAGGGTCTCAGGATTGGAATGGGAAGGACTTGGATATCACATCTCATGCTATAGGCAGGGTCTCGGTTTGGAAAGGGAAGGAGATGGATATCACATTTCATGTTAGAGGTAGGATCTCAGGTTTGGTATTAGAGGCATTGAGATATCACATCTCATGCTATCAGAAGGGTCTCAGGATTGGAATGGGAAGGAGTTGGATATCACATCTCATGCTATAGGAAGGGTCTCAGGTTTGGTATAAGCATTGAGATATCACATCTCATGCTATAGGAAGGGTCTCAGGGTTGGAATGGGAAGGAGTTGTATATGACATCTCATGCCATAGGAAGGGTCTCAGGTTTGGTATAAGCATTGAGTTATCACATCTCATGCTATAGGAAGGGTTTCAGGTTTGGTAGAAGCATTGAGATATCACATCTCATGCTATAGGAAGAGTCCCAGGTTTGGGAAGGGAAGGATTTGGATTTCACATCTCATGTTATAGGATGGTTCTCATGTTTGGTTTTTGAAGCATTGAGATATCACAGCTCATGCTATCGGAAGGGTCTCAGGTTTGGAATGGGAAGGAGTTGGATATCACATCTCATGTTATAGGAAGGGTCTCAGGTTTGGAATGGGAAGGAGTTGGATATGACATCTCTTGTTATAGGGAGGGTCTCAGGATTTGAATGGTAAGGAGTTGGATATCACATCTCATGCTATAGGAAGGGTCTCAGGTTGGAATGGGAAGGAGTTGGATATCACATCTCATGTTATATACAGGAAGGGTCTCAGGATTGGAATGGGAAGGATTTGGATATCACATCTCTTGCTATAGGAAGGGTCTCAGGTTTTTTATTAGAAACATTGAGATATCAAATCTCATGCTATAGGAAGGGTTTTAGGATTGGAATGGGAAGTATTTGGATATCACATCTCATGCTAAAGGAAGGGTCTCAGGTTTGGAAGGGGAAGGATTTGGATATCACATCTCATCCAATAGGAAGGGTCTCAGGTTTGGAATGGGAAGGAATTGGATATCACATCTCATGTTATAGGAAGGGTCTCAGGTTTTTTATTAGAAACATTGAGATATCACATCTCATGTTATAGGACGGTTCCCAGGTTTGGTATTAGAAGCATTGAGATATCACATCTCATGGTATAGGAAGGGTCTCAGGGTTGGAATGGGAAGGAGTTGGATATCACATCTCATCCAATAGGAAGGGTCTCAGGTTTGGAATGGGAAGGAATTGGATATCACATCTCATGTTATAGGAAGGATCTCAGGTTTGGTATTAGAAGCATTGAGATATCACATCTCATGCTATAGGAAGGGTCTCAGGATTGGAATGTGAAGGATTTGGATATCACATCTCATGCTAAAGGAAGGGTCTCAGGTTTGGTAGAAGCATTGAGAAATCACATCTCATGCCATAGGAAGGGTCTCAGGTTTGGTATAAGCATTGAGATATCACATCTCTGCTATCGGAAGGTTCTCAGGATTGGATTGGGAAGGAGTTGGATATCCCTTCTCATGCTATAGGAAGTGTCTCAAGTTGGAATGGGAAGGAGTAGAATATCACATCTCATGTTATAGGAAGGGTCTCAGGATTGGAATGGGAAGGATATGGATATCACATCTCATGTCATAGGAAGGATCTCAGGTTTGGTATTAGAAGCATTGATATATCACATCTCATGCTATAGGAATGGTCTCAGGATTGGAATGGGTAGGAGGTGGATATTATATTCTTGCTATAGGAAGGGTCTCATGTTTGGAATGGGAAGGAGTTGGATATCACATATGCTATAGGAACTGTCTCAGGTTTGGAACGGGAAGGAGTTGGATATCACATCTCATGTTATAGGAAGGGTCTCAGGTTTGGTATAAGCATTGAGATATCACATCTCTGCTATCAGGAGTGGCTCAGGATTGGAATGGGAAGGAGTTGGATATCCCATCTCATGTTAAAGGACGGGTCTCTGGTTTGGTATTAGAATCATTGAGATATCACATCGCATGCTGTAGGAAGGGTCTAAGGATTGGAATGGGATGGACTTGGATATCACATCTCATGCTATAGGTAGGCTCTCAGGTTTGGTATAAGCATTGAGATATCACATCTCATGCTATAGGAAGGGTCTCAGGATTGGAATGGGAAGGATTTGGATATCACATCTCATGCTATAGGAAGGGTCTCAGGTTTGGTATAAGCATGGAGATATCACTTCTCATGCTATAGGAAGGGTCTCAGGATTGGAATGGGAAGGTGTTGGATATCACATCTCATGCTATAGGAAGGGTCTCAGATTTGGTATAAGCATTGAGATATCACATCTCATGCTATAGGAAGGGTCTCAGGATTGGAATGGGAAGGAGTTGTATATGACATCTCAGGCCTTAGGATTGGTCTCAGGTTTGGTATAAGCATTGAGATATCACATCTCTGCTATCGGAAGGGTCTCAGGATTGGAATGGGAAGGAGTTGGATATCACATCTCATGTTATAGGAAGGGTCTCAGGTTTGGTATTAGAAGCATTGAGATATCACATCTCATGCTATAGGAAGGGTCTCAGGATTGGAATGGGAAGGACTTGGATGTCACATCTCATGCTATAGGGAGGGTCTCAAGTTTGATATTAGAAGCATTGAGATAACAAATCTCATGATATCGGAAGGGTCTCAGGATTGGAATGGGAAGGAGTTGGATATCACATCTCATGATAAAGGAAGGGTCTAAGGTTTGGAAGGGGAAGGATTTGGATATCACATCTCATGTTATAGGACGGGTCTCAGGTTTGGTATTAGAAGCATTGAGATATCAAGTCTCATGGTATAAGAAGGGTCTCAGAATTGGAATGGGAAGGAGTTGGATATCACATCTCAAGTTATAGGAAGCGTCTCAGGATTGGAATGGGAAGGAGTTTGATATCACATCTCATGCCATAGTATGGGTCTCAGGTTTGGTAGAAGCATTGGGATATCACATCTCATGCTATCGGAAGGGTATCAGTATTGGATTTGGAAGGAGTTGGATATCCCATCTCATGCTATAGGAAGGGTCTCAGGTTAGAATGGGAAGGAGTTGGATATCACATTTCATGTTATAGGAAGGGTCTCAGGATTGGAATGGGAAGGACTTGGATATCATATCTCATGCTATAGGAAGGCTCTCAGGTTTTGAAGGGGAAGGAGTTGGATATCACATTTCATGTTAGAGGAAGGATCTCAGGTTTGGTATTAGGGGCCTTGAGATATCACATCTCATGCTATAGGAAGGGTCTCAGGATTGAATGGGAAGGAGTTGGATATCACATCTCAAGCTATAGGAAGGGTCTCAGGTTTGGTATAAGCATTGAGATATCACATCTCATGCTATAGGAAGGGTCTCAGGTTTGGAAGGGGAAGGATTTGGATATCACATCTCATCCAATAGGAAGGGTCTCAGGTTTGGAATGGGAAGGAATTGGATATCACATCTCATGTTATAGGAAGGGTCTCAGGTTTTTTATTAGAAACATTGAGATATCACATCTCATGTTATAGGACGGTTCCCAGGTTTGGTATTAGAAGCATTGAGATATCACATCTCATGGTATAGGAAGGGTCTCAGGGTTGGAATGGGAAGGAGTTGGATATCACATCTCATCCAATAGGAAGGGTCTCAGGTTTGGAATGGGAAGGAATTGGATATCACATCTCATGTTATAGGAAGGATCTCAGGTTTGGTATTAGAAGCATTGAGATATCACATCTCATGCTATAGGAAGGGTCTCAGGATTGGAATGTGAAGGATTTGGATATCACATCTCATGCTAAAGGAAGGGTCTCAGGTTTGGAAGGGGAAGGATTTGGATATCACATCTCATCCAATAGGAAGGGTCTCAGGTTTGGAATGGGAAGGAATTGGATATCACATCTCATGTTATAGGAAGGGTCTCAGGTTTTTTATTAGAAACATTGAGATATCACATCTCATGTTATAGGACGGTTCCCAGGTTTGGTATTAGAAGCATTGAGATATCACATCTCATGGTATAGGAAGGGTCTCAGGGTTGGAATGGGAAGGAGTTGGATATCACATCTCATCCAATAGGAAGGGTCTCAGGTTTGGAATGGGAAGGAATTGGATATCACATCTCATGTTATAGGAAGGATCTCAGGTTTGGTATTAGAAGCATTGAGATATCACATCTCATGCTATAGGAAGGGTCTCAGGATTGGAATGTGAAGGATTTGGATATCACATCTCATGCTAAAGGAAGGGTCTCAGGTTTGGTAGAAGCATTGAGAAATCACATCTCATGCCATAGGAAGGGTCTCAGGTTTGGTATAAGCATTGAGATATCACATCTCTGCTATCGGAAGGTTCTCAGGATTGGATTGGGAAGGAGTTGGATATCCCTTCTCATGCTATAGGAAGTGTCTCAAGTTGGAATGGGAAGGAGTAGAATATCACATCTCATGTTATAGGAAGGGTCTCAGGATTGGAATGGGAAGGATATGGATATCACATCTCATGTCATAGGAAGGATCTCAGGTTTGGTATTAGAAGCATTGATATATCACATCTCATGCTATAGGAATGGTCTCAGGATTGGAATGGGTAGGAGGTGGATATTATATTCTTGCTATAGGAAGGGTCTCATGTTTGGAATGGGAAGGAGTTGGATATCACATATGCTATAGGAACTGTCTCAGGTTTGGAACGGGAAGGAGTTGGATATCACATCTCATGTTATAGGAAGGGTCTCAGGTTTGGTATAAGCATTGAGATATCACATCTCTGCTATCAGGAGTGGCTCAGGATTGGAATGGGAAGGAGTTGGATATCCCATCTCATGTTAAAGGACGGGTCTCTGGTTTGGTATTAGAATCATTGAGATATCACATCGCATGCTGTAGGAAGGGTCTAAGGATTGGAATGGGATGGACTTGGATATCACATCTCATGCTATAGGTAGGCTCTCAGGTTTGGTATAAGCATTGAGATATCACATCTCATGCTATAGGAAGGGTCTCAGGATTGGAATGGGAAGGATTTGGATATCACATCTCATGCTATAGGAAGGGTCTCAGGTTTGGTATAAGCATGGAGATATCACTTCTCATGCTATAGGAAGGGTCTCAGGATTGGAATGGGAAGGTGTTGGATATCACATCTCATGCTATAGGAAGGGTCTCAGATTTGGTATAAGCATTGAGATATCACATCTCATGCTATAGGAAGGGTCTCAGGATTGGAATGGGAAGGAGTTGTATATGACATCTCAGGCCTTAGGATTGGTCTCAGGTTTGGTATAAGCATTGAGATATCACATCTCTGCTATCGGAAGGGTCTCAGGATTGGAATGGGAAGGAGTTGGATATCACATCTCATGTTATAGGAAGGGTCTCAGGTTTGGTATTAGAAGCATTGAGATATCACATCTCATGCTATAGGAAGGGTCTCAGGATTGGAATGGGAAGGACTTGGATGTCACATCTCATGCTATAGGGAGGGTCTCAAGTTTGATATTAGAAGCATTGAGATAACAAATCTCATGATATCGGAAGGGTCTCAGGATTGGAATGGGAAGGAGTTGGATATCACATCTCATGATAAAGGAAGGGTCTAAGGTTTGGAAGGGGAAGGATTTGGATATCACATCTCATGTTATAGGACGGGTCTCAGGTTTGGTATTAGAAGCATTGAGATATCAAGTCTCATGGTATAAGAAGGGTCTCAGAATTGGAATGGGAAGGAGTTGGATATCACATCTCAAGTTATAGGAAGCGTCTCAGGATTGGAATGGGAAGGAGTTTGATATCACATCTCATGCCATAGTATGGGTCTCAGGTTTGGTAGAAGCATTGGGATATCACATCTCATGCTATCGGAAGGGTATCAGTATTGGATTTGGAAGGAGTTGGATATCCCATCTCATGCTATAGGAAGGGTCTCAGGTTAGAATGGGAAGGAGTTGGATATCACATTTCATGTTATAGGAAGGGTCTCAGGATTGGAATGGGAAGGACTTGGATATCATATCTCATGCTATAGGAAGGCTCTCAGGTTTTGAAGGGGAAGGAGTTGGATATCACATTTCATGTTAGAGGAAGGATCTCAGGTTTGGTATTAGGGGCCTTGAGATATCACATCTCATGCTATAGGAAGGGTCTCAGGATTGAATGGGAAGGAGTTGGATATCACATCTCAAGCTATAGGAAGGGTCTCAGGTTTGGTATAAGCATTGAGATATCACATCTCATGCTATAGGAAGGGTCTCAGGATTGGAATGGGAAGAAGTTGGATATCACATCTCATGCTATAGGAAGGGTCTCAGGTTTGGTATAAGCATTGAGATATCACATCTCATGCTATAGGAAGGGTCTCAGGGTTGGAATGGGAAGGAGTTGTATATGACATCTCATGCCATAGGAAGGGTCTCAGGTTTGGTATAAGCATTGAGATATCACATCACATGCTATAGGAAGGGTCTCAGGATTGGAATGGGAAGGACTTGGATATCACATCTCATGCTATAGGCAGGGTCTCAGGTTTGGAAAGGGATGGAGATGGATATCACATTTCAAGTTAGAGGTAGGATCTCAGGTTTGGTATTAGAGGCATTGAGATATCACATCTCATGCTATCAGAAGGGTCTCAGGATTGGAATGGGAAGGAGTTGGATATCACATTTCATGCTAAAGGGAGGGTCTCAGGTTTGGAAGGGGAAGGATTTGGAAATCACAACTCATATTATAGGAAGGATCTCAGGTTTGGTATTAGAAGCATTGAGATATCACATCTCATGCTATCGGAAGGATCTCAGGTTTGGTATAAGAGGCATTGAGATATCACATCTCATGCTATAGGAAGGGTCTCAGGATTGGAATGGGAAGGAGTTGGATATCACATCTCATGTTATAGGAAGGATCTCAGGTTTGATATTAGAAGCATTGAGACATCACATCTCATGCTATAGGAAGGGTCTCAGGATTGGAATGGGAAGGAGTTGGATATCACATCTCATGCTATAGGAAGGGTCTCAGGTTTGGTATAAGCATTGAGATATCACATCTAATGCTATAGGAAGGGTCTCAGGATTGGAATGGGAAGGAGTTGGATATCACATCTCATGCTATAGGAAGGGTCTCAGGTTTGGTATAAGCATTGAGATATCACATCTTATGCTATAGGAAGGGTCTCAGGTTTGGTATAAGCATTGAGATATCACATCTCATGCTATAGGAAGGGTCTCAGGATTGGAATGGGAAGAAGTTGGATATCACATCTCATGCTATAGGAAGGGTCTCAGGTTTGGTATAAGCATTGAGATATCACATCTCATGCTATAGGAAGGGTCTCAGGGTTGGAATGGGAAGGAGTTGTATATGACATCTCATGCCATAGGAAGGGTCTCAGGTTTGGTATAAGCATTGAGATATCACATCACATGCTATAAGAAGGGTCTCAGGATTGGAATGGGAAGGACTTGGATATCACATCTCATGCTATAGGCAGGGTCTCGGTTTGGAAAGGGAAGGAGATGGATATCACATTTCATGTTAGAGGTAGGATCTCAGGTTTGGTATTAGAGGCATTGAGATATCACATCTCATGCTATCAGAAGGGTCTCAGGATTGGAATGGGAAGGAGTTGGATATCACATCTCATGCTATAGGAAGGGTCTCAGGTTTGGTATAAGCATTGAGATATCACATCTCATGCTATAGGAAGGGTCTCAGGGTTGGAATGGGAAGGAGTTGTATATGACATCTCATGCCATAGGAAGGGTCTCAGGTTTGGTATAAGCATTGAGTTATCACATCTCATGCTATAGGAAGGGTTTCAGGTTTGGTAGAAGCATTGAGATATCACATCTCATGCTATAGGAAGAGTCCCAGGTTTGGGAAGGGAAGGATTTGGATTTCACATCTCATGTTATAGGATGGTTCTCATGTTTGGTTTTTGAAGCATTGAGATATCACAGCTCATGCTATCGGAAGGGTCTCAGGTTTGGAATGGGAAGGAGTTGGATATCACATCTCATGTTATAGGAAGGGTCTCAGGTTTGGAATGGGAAGGAGTTGGATATGACATCTCTTGTTATAGGGAGGGTCTCAGGATTTGAATGGTAAGGAGTTGGATATCACATCTCATGCTATAGGAAGGGTCTCAGGTTGGAATGGGAAGGAGTTGGATATCACATCTCATGTTATATACAGGAAGGGTCTCAGGATTGGAATGGGAAGGATTTGGATATCACATCTCTTGCTATAGGAAGGGTCTCAGGTTTTTTATTAGAAACATTGAGATATCAAATCTCATGCTATAGGACGGTTCCCAGGTTTGGTATTAGAAGCATTGAGATATCACATCTCATGGTATAGGAAGGGTCTCAGGGTTGGAATGGGAAGGAGTTGGATATCACATCTCATGTTATAGGAAGGATCTCAGGTTTGGTATTAGAAGCATTGAGATATCACATCTCATGCTATAGGACGGTTCCCAGGTTTGGTATTAGAAGCATTGAGATATCACATCTCATGGTATAGGAAGGGTCTCAGGTTTGGAATGGGAAGGAATTGGATATCACATCTCATGTTATAGGAAGGATCTCAGGTTTGGTATTAGAAGCATTGAGATATCACATCTCATGCTATAGGAAGGGTCTCAGGATTGGAATGTGAAGGATTTGGATATCACATCTCATGCTAAAGGAAGGGTCTCAGGTTTGGAAGGGGAAGGATTTGGATATCACATCTCATCCAATAGGAAGGGTCTCAGGTTTGGAATGGGAAGGAATTGGATATCACATCTCATGTTATAGGAAGGGTCTCAGGTTTTTTATTAGAAACATTGAGATATCACATCTCATGTTATAGGACGGTTCCCAGGTTTGGTATTAGAAGCATTGAGATATCACATCTCATGGTATAGGAAGGGTCTCAGGGTTGGAATGGGAAGGAGTTGGATATCACATCTCATCCAATAGGAAGGGTCTCAGGTTTGGAATGGGAAGGAATTGGATATCACATCTCATGTTATAGGAAGGATCTCAGGTTTGGTATTAGAAGCATTGAGATATCACATCTCATGCTATAGGAAGGGTCTCAGGATTGGAATGTGAAGGATTTGGATATCACATCTCATGCTAAAGGAAGGGTCTCAGGTTTGGTAGAAGCATTGAGAAATCACATCTCATGCTATAGGAAGGGTCTCAGGATTTGAATGGCAAGGAGTTGGATATCACATCTCATGCCATAGGAAGGGTCTCAGGTTTGGTATAAGCATTGAGATATCACATCTCTGCTATCGGAAGGTTCTCAGGATTGGATTGGGAAGGAGTTGGATATCCCTTCTCATGCTATAGGAAGTGTCTCAAGTTGGAATGGGAAGGAGTTGAATATCACATCTCATGTTATAGGAAGGGTCTCAGGATTGGAATGGGAAGGATTTGGATATCACATCTCTTGCTATAGGAAGGGTCTCAGGATTGGAATGGGAAGGATATGGATATCACATCTCATGCTATAGGAAGGGTCTCAGGTTTGGTATAAGCATGGAGATATCACTTCTCATGCTATAGGAAGGGTCTCAGGATTGGAATGGGAAGGTGTTGGATATCACATCTTATGTTATAGGAAGGGTCTCAGATTTGGTATAAGCATTGAGATATCACATCTCATGCTATAGGAAGGGTCTCAGGATTGGAATGGGAAGGAGTTGTATATGACATCTCAGGCCTTAGGAAGGGTCTCAGGTTTGGTATAAGCATTGAGATATCACATCTCTGCTATCGGAAGGGTCTCAGGATTGGAATGGGAAGGAGTTGGATATCCCATCTCATGTTATAGGAAGGGTCTCAGGTTTGGTATTAGAAGCATTGAGATATCACATCTCATGCTATAGGAAGGGTCTCAGGATTGGAATGGGAAGGACTTGGATGTCACATCTCATGCTATAGGGAGGGTCTCAAGTTTGATATTAGAAGCATTGAGATAACAAATCTCATGATATCGGAAGGGTCTCAGGATTGGAATGGGAAGGAGTTGGATATCACATCTCATGATAAAGGAAGGGTCTAAGGTTTGGAAGGGGAAGGATTTGGATATCACATCTCATGTTATAGGACGGGTCTCAGGTTTGGTATTAGAAGCATTGAGATATCAAGTCTCATGGTATAAGAAGGGTCTCAGAATTGGAATGGGAAGGAGTTGGATATCACATCTCAAGCTATAGGAAGCGTCTCAGGATTGGAATGGGAAGGAGTTTGATATCACATCTCATGCCATAGTATGGGTCTCAGGTTTGGTAGAAGCATTGGGATATCACATCTCATGCTATCGGAAGGGTATCAGTATTGGATTTGGAAGGAGTTGGATATCCCATCTCATGCTATAGGAAGGGTCGCAGGTTAGAATGGGAAGGAGTTGGATATCCCATCTCATGTTATAGGAAGGCTCTCAGGTTTGGAAGGGGAAGGAGTTGGATATCACATTTCATGTTAGAGGAAGGATCTCAGGTTTGGTATTAGGGGCCTTGAGATATCACATCTCATGCTATAGGAAGGGTCTCAGGATTGGAATGGGAAGGAGTTGGATATCACATCTCAAGCTATAGGAAGGGTCTCAGGTTTGGTATAAGCATTGAGATATCACATCTCATGCTATAGGAAGGGTCTCAGGATTGGAATGGGAAGAAGTTGGATATCACATCTCATGCTATAGGAAGGGTCTCAGGTTTGGTATAAGCATTGAGATATCACATCTCATGCTATAGGAAGGGTCTCAGGGTTGGAATGGGAAGGAGTTGTATATGACATCTCATGCCATAGGAAGGGTCTCAGGTTTGGTATAAGCATTGAGTTATCACATCACATGCTATAGGAAGGGTCTCAGGATTGGAATGGGAAGGACTTGGATATCACATCTCATGCTATAGGCAGGGTCTCAGGATTGGAATGGGAAGGAGTTGGATATCACATCTCATGCTATGGGAAGGGTCTCAGGTTTGGTATAAGCATTGAAATATCACATCTCTGCTATCGGAAGGGTCTCAGGATTGGAATGGGAGGAGCTGGATATCACACCTCATGCTAAAAGAAGGGTCTCAGGTTTGGAAGGGGAAGGATTTGGATATCACATCTCATGTTATAGGACGGGTCTCAGGTTTGGTATTAGAAGCATTGTGATATCACATCTCATGCTATAGGAAGGGTCTCAGGATTGGAATGGGAAGAAGTTGGATATCACATCTCATGCTATAGGAAGGGTCTCAGGTTTGGTATAAGCATTGAGATATCACATCTCATGCTATAGGAAGGGTCTCAGGGTTGGAATGGGAAGGAGTTGTATATGACATCTCATGCCATAGGAAGGGTCTCAGGTTTGGTATAAGCATTGAGTTATCACATCTCATGCTATAGGAAGGGTTTCAGGTTTGGTAGAAGCATTGAGATATCACATCTCATGCTATAGGAAGAGTCTCAGGTTTGGGAAGGGAAGGATTTGGATTTCACATCTCATGTTATAGGATGGTTCTCATGTTTGGTTTTTGAAGCATTGAGATATCACAGCTCATGCTATCGGAAGGGTCTCAGGTTTGGAATGGGAAGGAGTTGGATATCACATCTCATGTTATAGGAAGGGTCTCAGGTTTGGAATGGGAAGGAGTTGGATATGACATCTCTTGTTATAGGGAGGGTCTCAGGATTTGAATGGTAAGGAGTTGGATATCACATCTCATGCTATAGGAAGGGTCTCAGGTTGGAATGGGAAGGAGTTGGATATCACATCTCATGTTATATACAGGAAGGGTCTCAGGATTGGAATGGGAAGGATTTGGATATCACATCTCTTGCTATAGGAAGGGTCTCAGGTTTTTTATTAGAAACATTGAGATATCAAATCTCATGCTATAGGAAGGGTTTTAGGATTGGAATGGGAAGTATTTGGATATCACATCTCATGCTAAAGGAAGGGTCTCAGGTTTGGAAGGGGAAGGATTTGGATATCACATCTCATCCAATAGGAAGGGTCTCAGGTTTGGAATGGGAAGGAATTGGATATCACATCTCATGTTATAGGAAGGGTCTCAGGTTTTTTATTAGAAACATTGAGATATCACATCTCATGTTATAGGACGGTTCCCAGGTTTGGTATTAGAAGCATTGAGATATCACATCTCATGGTATAGGAAGGGTCTCAGGGTTGGAATGGGAAGGAGTTGGATATCACATCTCATCCAATAGGAAGGGTCTCAGGTTTGGAATGGGAAGGAATTGGATATCACATCTCATGTTATAGGAAGGATCTCAGGTTTGGTATTAGAAGCATTGAGATATCACATCTCATGCTATAGGAAGGGTCTCAGGATTGGAATGTGAAGGATTTGGATATCACATCTCATGCTAAAGGAAGGGTCTCAGGTTTGGTAGAAGCATTGAGAAATCACATCTCATGCTATAGGAAGGGTCTCAGGATTTGAATGGCAAGGAGTTGGATATCACATCTCATGCCATAGGAAGGGTCTCAGGTTTGGTATAAGCATTGAGATATCACATCTCTACTATCGGAAGGTTCTCAGGATTGGATTGGGAAGGAGTTGGATATCCCTTCTCATGCTATAGGAAGTGTCTCAAGTTGGAATGGGAAGGAGTTGAATATCACATCTCATGTTATAGGAAGGGTCTCAGGATTGGAATGGGAAGGATTTGGATATCACATCTCTTGCTATAGGAAGGGTCTCAGGATTGGAATGGGAAGGATATGGATATCACATCTCATGTCATAGGAAGGATCTCAGGTTTGGTATTAGAAGCATTGATATATCACATCTCATGCTATAGGAATGGTCTCAGGATTGGAATGGGTAGGAGGTGGATATTACATTCTTGCTATAGGAAGGGTCTCATGTTTGGAATGGGAAGGAGTTGGATATCACATATGCTATAGGAAGTGTCTCAGGTTTGGAACGGGAAGGAGTAGGATATCACATCTCATGTTATAGGAAGGGTCTCAGGTTTGGTATAAGCATTGAGATATCACATCTCTGCTATCAGGAGTGGCTCAGGATTGGAATGGGAAGGAGTTGGATATCCCATCTCATGTTAAAGGACGGGTCTCTGGTTTGGTATTAGAATCATTGAGATATCACATCGCATGCTGTAGGAAGGGTCTAAGGATTGGAATGGGATGGACTTGGATATCACATCTCATGCTATAGGTAGGCTCTCAGGTTTGGTATAAGCATTGAGATATCACATCTCATGCTATAGGAAGGGTCTCAGGATTGGAATGGGAAGGATTTGGATATCACATCTCATGCTATAGGAAGGGTCTCAGGTTTGGTATAAGCATGGAGATATCACTTCTCATGCTATAGTAAGGGTCTCAGGATTGGAATGGGAAGGTGTTGGATATCACATCTCATGCTATAGGAAGGGTCTCAGATTTGGTATAAGCATTGAGATATCACATCTCATGCTATAGGAAGGGTCTCAGGATTGGAATGGGAAGGAGTTGTATATGACATCTCAGGCCTTAGGAAGGGTCTCAGGTTTGGTATAAGCATTGAGATATCACATCTCTGCTATCGGAAGGGTCTCAGGATTGGAATGGGAAGGAGTTGGATATCCCATCTCATGTTATAGGAAGGGTCTCAGGTTTGGTATTAGAAGCATTGAGATATCACATCTCATGCTATAGGAAGGGTCTCAGGATTGGAATGGGAAGGACTTGGATGTCACATCTCATGCTATAGGGAGGGTCTCAAGTTTGATATTAGAAGCATTGAGATAACAAATCTCATGATATCGGAAGGGTCTCAGGATTGGAATGGGAAGGAGTTGGATATCACATCTCATGATAAAGGAAGGGTCTAAGGTTTGGAAGGGGAAGGATTTGGATATCACATCTCATGTTATAGGACGGGTCTCAGGTTTGGTATTAGAAGCATTGAGATATCACATCTCATGCTATAGGAAGGGTCTCAGGATTGGAATGGGAAGGACTTGGATGTCACATCTCATGCTATAGGGAGGGTCTCAAGTTTGATATTAGAAGCATTGAGATAACAAATCTCATGATATCGGAAGGGTCTCAGGATTGGAATGGGAAGGAGTTGGATATCACATCTCATGATAAAGGAAGGGTCTAAGGTTTGGAAGGGGAAGGATTTGGATATCACATCTCATGTTATAGGACGGGTCTCAGGTTTGGTATTAGAAGCATTGAGATATCAAGTCTCATGGTATAAGAAGGGTCTCAGAATTGGAATGGGAAGGAGTTGGATATCACATCTCAAGTTATAGGAAGCGTCTCAGGATTGGAATGGGAAGGAGTTTGATATCACATCTCATGCCATAGTATGGGTCTCAGGTTTGGTAGAAGCATTGGGATATCACATCTCATGCTATCGGAAGGGTATCAGTATTGGATTTGGAAGGAGTTGGATATCCCATCTCATGCTATAGGAAGGGTCTCAGGTTAGAATGGGAAGGAGTTGGATATCACATTTCATGTTATAGGAAGGGTCTCAGGATTGGAATGGGAAGGACTTGGATATCATATCTCATGCTATAGGAAGGCTCTCAGGTTTGGAAGGGGAAGGAGTTGGATATCACATTTCATGTTAGAGGAAGGATCTCAGGTTTGGTATTAGGGGCCTTGAGATATCACATCTCATGCTATAGGAAGGGTCTCAGAATTGAATGGGAAGGAGTTGGATATCACATCTCAAGCTATAGGAAGGGTCTCAGGTTTGGTATAAGCATTGAGATATCACATCTCATGCTATAGGAAGGATCTCAGGATTGGAATGGGAAGAAGTTGGATATCACATCTCATGCTATAGGAAGGGTCTCAGGTTTGGTATAAGCATTGAGATATCACATCTCATGCTATAGGAAGGGTCTCAGGGTTGGAATGGTAAGGAGTTGTATATGACATCTCATGCCATAGGAAGGGTCTCAGGTTTGGTATAAGCATTGAGATATCACATCACATGCTATAGGAAGGGTCTCAGGATTGGAATGGGAAGGACTTGGATATCACATCTCATGCTATAGGCAGGGTCTCAGGTTTGGAAAGGGATGGAGATGGATATCACATTTCATGTTAGAGGTAGGATCTCAGGTTTGGTATTAGAGGCATTGAGATATCACATCTCATGCTATCAGAAGGGTCTCAGGATTGGAATGGGAAGGAGTTGGATATCACATTTCATGCTAAAGGGAGGGTCTCAGGTTTGGAAGGGGAAGGATTTGGAAATCACATCTCATATTATAGGAAGGATCTCAGGTTTGGTATTAGAAGCATTGAGATATCACATCTCATGCTATCGGAAGGATCTCAGGTTTGGTATAAGAGGCATTGAGATATCACATCTCATGCTATAGGAAGGGTCTCAGGATTGGAATGGGAAGGAGTTGGATATCACATCTCATGTTATAGGAAGGATCTCAGGTTTGGTATTAGAAGCATTGAGACATCACATCTCATGCTATAGGAAGGGTCTCAGGATTGGAATGGGAAGGAGTTGGATATCACATCTCATGCTATAGGAAGGGTCTCAGGTTTGGTATAAGCATTGAGATATCACATCTCATGCTATAGGAAGGGTCTCATGATTGGAATGGGAAGGACTTGGATATCACATCTCATGCTTTAAGGAGGGTCTCAAGTTTGATATTAGAAGCATTGAGATATCACATCTCATGATATCGGAAGGGTCTCAGGGATGGAATGGGAAGGAGTTGGATATCACATCTCATGATAAAGGAAGTGTCTAAGGTTTGGAAGGGGAAGGAGTTTGATATCACATCTCATGCCATAGTATGGGTCTCAGGTTTGGTAGAAGCATTGGGATATCACATCTCATGCTATCGGAAGGGTCTCAGGTTGGAATGGGAAGGAGTTGGATATCACATTTCATGTTATAGGAAGGGTCTCAGGATTGGAATGGGAAGGACTTGGATATCATATCTCATGCTATAGGAAGGCTCTCAGGTTTGGAAGGGGAAGGAGTTGGATATCACATCTCAAGCTATAGGAAGGGTCTCAGGATTGGAATGGGAAGGAGTTGTATATGACATCTCAGGCCATAGGAAGGGTCTCAGGTTTGGTATAAGCATTGAGATATCACATCTCTGCTATCGGAAGGGTCTCAGGATTGGAATGGGAAGGAGTTGGATATCCCATCTCATGTTATAGGAATGGTCTCAGGTTTGGTATTAGAAGCATAGAGATATCACATCTCATGCTATAGGAAGCGTCTCAGGATTGGAATGGGAAGGACTTGGATGTCACATCTCATGCTATAGGGAGGGTCTCAAGTTTGATATTAGAAGCATTGAGATAACAAATCTCATGATATCGGAAGGGTCTCAGGATTGGAATGGGAAGGAGTTGGATATCACATCTCATGATAAAGGAAGGGTCTAAGGTTTGGAAGGGGAAGGATTTGGATATCACATCTCATGTTATAGGACGGGTCTCAGGTTTGGTATTAGAAGCATTGAGATATCACATCTCATGCTATAGGAAGGGTCTCAGGATTGGAATGGGAAGGACTTGGATGTCACATCTCATGCTATAGGGAGGGTCTCAAGTTTGATATTAGAAGCATTGAGATAACAAATCTCATGATATCGGAAGGGTCTCAGGATTGGAATGGGAAGGAGTTGGATATCACATCTCATGATAAAGGAAGGGTCTAAGGTTTGGAAGGGGAAGGATTTGGATATCACATCTCATGTTATAGGACGGGTCTCAGGTTTGGTATTAGAAGCATTGAGATATCAAGTCTCATGGTATAAGAAGGGTCTCAGAATTGGAATGGGAAGGAGTTGGATATCACATCTCAAGTTATAGGAAGCGTCTCAGGATTGGAATGGGAAGGAGTTTGATATCACATCTCATGCCATAGTATGGGTCTCAGGTTTGGTAGAAGCATTGGGATATCACATCTCATGCTATCGGAAGGGTATCAGTATTGGATTTGGAAGGAGTTGGATATCCCATCTCATGCTATAGGAAGGGTCTCAGGTTAGAATGGGAAGGAGTTGGATATCACATTTCATGTTATAGGAAGGGTCGCAGGATTGGAATGGGAAGGACTTGGATATCATATCTCATGCTATAGGAAGGCTCTCAGGTTTGGAAGGGGAAGGAGTTGGATATCACATTTCATGTTAGAGGAAGGATCTCAGGTTTGGTATTAGGGGCCTTGAGATATCACATCTCATGCTATAGGAAGGGTCTCAGGATTGAATGGGAAGGAGTTGGATATCACATCTCAAGCTATAGGAAGGGTCTCAGGTTTGGTATAAGCATTGAGATATCACATCTCATGCTATAGGAAGGGTCTCAGGATTGGAATGGGAAGAAGTTGGATATCACATCTCATGCTATAGGAAGGGTCTCAGGTTTGGTATAAGCATTGAGATATCACATCTCATGCTATAGGAAGGGTCTCAGGGTTGGAATGGTAAGGAGTTGTATATGACATCTCATGCCATAGGAAGGGTCTCAGGTTTGGTATAAGCATTGAGATATCACATCACATGCTATAGGAAGGGTCTCAGGATTGGAATGGGAAGGACTTGGATATCACATCTCATGCTATAGGCAGGGTCTCAGGTTTGGAAAGGGATGGAGATGGATATCACATTTCATGTTAGAGGTAGGATCTCAGGTTTGGTATTAGAGGCATTGAGATATCACATCTCATGCTATCAGAAGGGTCTCAGGATTGGAATGGGAAGGAGTTGGATATCACATTTCATGCTAAAGGGAGGGTCTCAGGTTTGGAAGGGGAAGGATTTGGAAATCACATCTCATATTATAGGAAGGATCTCAGGTTTGGTATTAGAAGCATTGAGATATCACATCTCATGCTATCGGAAGGATCTCAGGTTTGGTATAAGAGGCATTGAGATATCACATCTCATGCTATAGGAAGGGTCTCAGGATTGGAATGGGAAGGAGTTGGATATCACATCTCATGTTATAGGAAGGATCTCAGGTTTGGTATTAGAAGCATTGAGACATCACATCTCATGCTATAGGAAGGGTCTCAGGATTGGAATGGGAAGGAGTTGGATATCACATCTCATGCTATAGGAAGGGTCTCAGGTTTGGTATAAGCATTGAGATATCACATCTCATGCTATAGGAAGGGTCTCAGGATTGGAATGGGAAGGAGTTGGATATCACATCCCATGCTATAGGAAGGGTCTCAGGTTTGGTATAAGCATTGAGATATCACATCTTATGCTATAGGAAGGGTCTCAGGTTTGGTATAAGCATTGAGATATCACATCTCATGCTATAGGAAGGGTCTCAGGATTGGAATGGGAAGAAGTTGGATATCACATCTCATGCTATAGGAAGGGTCTCAGGTTTGGTATAAGCATTGAGATATCACATCTCATGCTATAGGAAGGGTCTCAGGGTTGGAATGGGAAGGAGTTATATATGACATCTCATGCCATAGGAAGGGTCTCAGGTTTGGTATAAGCATTGAGATATCACATCACATGCTATAAGAAGGGTCTCAGGATTGGAATGGGAAGGACTTGGATATCACATCTCATGCTATAGGCAGGGTCTCGGTTTGGAAAGGGAAGGAGATGGATATCACATTTCATGTTAGAGGTAGGATCTCAGGTTTGGTATTAGAGGCATTGAGATATCACATCTCATGCTATCAGAAGGGTCTCAGGATTGGAATGGGAAGGAGTTGGATATCACATCTCATGCTATAGGAAGGGTCTCAGGTTTGGTATAAGCATTGAGATATCACATCTCATGCTATAGGAAGGGTCTCAGGGTTGGAATGGGAAGGAGTTGTATATGACATCTCATGCCATAGGAAGGGTCTCAGGTTTGGTATAAGCATTGAGTTATCACATCTCATGCTATAGGAAGGGTTTCAGGTTTGGTAGAAGCATTGAGATATCACATCTCATGCTATAGGAAGAGTCTCAGGTTTGGGAAGGGAAGGATTTGGATTTCACATCTCATGTTATAGGATGGTTCTCATGTTTGGTTTTTGAAGCATTGAGATATCACAGCTCATGCTATCGGAAGGGTCTCAGGTTTGGAATGGGAAGGAGTTGGATATCACATCTCATGTTATAGGAAGGGTCTCAGGTTTGGAATGGGAAGGAGTTGGATATGACATCTCTTGTTATAGGGAGGGTCTCAGGATTTGAATGGTAAGGAGTTGGATATCACATCTCATGCTATAGGAAGGGTCTCAGGTTGGAATGGGAAGGAGTTGGATATCACATCTCATGTTATATACAGGAAGGGTCTCAGGATTGGAATGGGAAGGATTTGGATATCACATCTCTTGCTATAGGAAGGGTCTCAGGTTTTTTATTAGAAACATTGAGATATCAAATCTCATGCTATAGGAAGGGTTTTAGGATTGGAATGGGAAGTATTTGGATATCACATCTCATGCTAAAGGAAGGGTCTCAGGTTTGGAAGGGGAAGGATTTGGATATCACATCTCATCCAATAGGAAGGGTCTCAGGTTTGGAATGGGAAGGAATTGGATATCACATCTCATGTTATAGGAAGGGTCTCAGGTTTTTTATTAGAAACATTGAGATATCACATCTCATGTTATAGGACGGTTCCCAGGTTTGGTATTAGAAGCATTGAGATATCACATCTCATGGTATAGGAAGGGTCTCAGGGTTGGAATGGGAAGGAGTTGGATATCACATCTCATCCAATAGGAAGGGTCTCAGGTTTGGAATGGGAAGGAATTGGATATCACATCTCATGTTATAGGAAGGATCTCAGGTTTGGTATTAGAAACATTGAGATATCACATCTCATGCTATAGGAAGGGTCTCAGGATTGGAATGTGAAGGATTTGGATATCACATCTCATGCTAAAGGAAGGGTCTCAGGTTTGGTTGAAGCATTGAGAAATCACATCTCATGCTATAGGAAGGGTCTCAGGATTTGAATGGCAAGGAGTTGGATATCACATCTCATGCCATAGGAAGGGTCTCAGGTTTGGTATAAGCATTGAGATATCACATCTCTGCTATCGGAAGGTTCTCAGGATTGGATTGGGAAGGAGTTGGATATCCCTTCTCATGCTATAGGAAGTGTCTCAAGTTGGAATGGGAAGGAGTTGAATATCACATCTCATGTTATAGGAAGGGTCTCAGGATTGGAATGGGAAGGATTTGGATATCACATCTCTTGCTATAGGAAGGGTCTCAGGATTGGAATGGGAAGGATATGGATATCACATCTCATGTCATAGGAAGGATCTCAGGTTTGGTATTAGAAGCATTGATATATCACATCTCATGCTATAGGAATGGTCTCAGGATTGGAATGGGTAGGAGGTGGATATTACATTCTTGCTATAGGAAGGGTCTCATGTTTGGAATGGGAAGGAGTTGGATATCACATATGCTATAGGAAGTGTCTCAGGTTTGGAACGGGAAGGAGTTGGATATCACATCTCATGTTATAGGAAGGGTCTCAGGTTTGGTATAAGCATTGAGATATCACATCTCTGCTATCAGGAGTGGCTCAGGATTGGAATGGGAAGGAGTTGGATATCCCATTTCATGTTAAAGGACGGGTCTCTGGTTTGGTATTAGAATCATTGAGATATCACATCACATGCTGTAGGAAGGGTCTAAGGATTGGAATGGGATGGACTTGGATATCACATCTCATGCTATAGGTAGGCTCTCAGGTTTGGTATAAGCATTGAGATATCACATCTCATGCTATAGGAAGGGTCTCAGGATTGGAATGGGAAGGATTTGGATATCACATCTCATGCTATAGGAAGGGTCTCAGGTTTGGTATAAGCATGGAGATATCACTTCTCATGCTATAGGAAGGGTCTCAGGATTGGAATGGGAAGGTGTTGGATATCACATCTCATGCTATAGGAAGGGTCTCAGATTTGGTATAAGCATTGAGATATCACATCTCATGCTATAGGAAGGGTCTCAGGATTGGAATGGGAAGGAGTTGTATATGACATCTCAGGCCTTAGGAAGGGTCTCAGGTTTGGTATAAGCATTGAGATATCACATCTCTGCTATCGGAAGGGTCTCAGGATTGGAATGGGAAGGAGTTGGATATCCCATCTCATGTTATAGGAAGGGTCTCAGGTTTGGTATTAGAAGCATTGAGATATCACATCTCATGCTATAGGAAGGGTCTCAGGATTGGAATGGGAAGGACTTGGATGTCACATCTCATGCTATAGGGAGGGTCTCAAGTTTGATATTAGAAGCATTGAGATAACAAATCTCATGATATCGGAAGGGTCTCAGGATTGGAATGGGAAGGAGTTGGATATCACATCTCATGATAAAGGAAGGGTCTAAGGTTTGGAAGGGGAAGGATTTGGATATCACATCTCATGTTATAGGACGGGTCTCAGGTTTGGTATTAGAAGCATTGAGATATCAAGTCTCATGGTATAAGAAGGGTCTCAGAATTGGAATGGGAAGGAGTTGGATATCACATCTCAAGTTATAGGAAGCGTCTCAGGATTGGAATGGGAAGGAGTTTGATATCACATCTCATGCCATAGTATGGGTCTCAGGTTTGGTAGAAGCATTGGGATATCACATCTCATGCTATCGGAAGGGTATCAGTATTGGATTTGGAAGGAGTTGGATATCCCATCTCATGCTATAGGAAGGGTTTCAGGTTAGAATGGGAAGGAGTTGGATATCACATTTCATGTTATAGGAAGGGTCTCAGGATTGGAATGGGAAGGACTTGGATATCATATCTCATGCTATAGGAAGGCTCTCAGGTTTGGAAGGGGAAGGAGTTGGATATCACATTTCATGTTAGAGGAAGGATCTCAGGTTTGGTATTAGGGGCCTTGAGATATCACATCTCATGCTATAGGAAGGGTCTCAGGATTGAATGGGAAGGAGTTGGATATCACATCTCAAGCTATAGGAAGGGTCTCAGGTTTGGTATAAGCATTGAGATATCACATCTCATGCTATAGGAAGGGTCTCAGGATTGGAATGGGAAGAAGTTGGATATCACATCTCATGCTATAGGAAGGGTCTCAGGTTTGGTATAAGCATTGAGATATCACATCTCATGCTATAGGAAGGGTCTCAGGATTGGAATGGGAAGGACTTGGATATCACATCTCATGCTATAGGCAGGGTCTCAGGTTTGGAAAGGGATGGAGATGGATATCACATTTCATGTTAGAGGTAGGATCTCAGGTTTGGTATTAGAGGCATTGAGATATCACATCTCATGCTATCAGAAGGGTCTCAGGATTGGAATGGTAAGGAGTTGGATATCACATTTCATGCTAAAGGGAGGGTCTCAGGTTTGGAAGGGGAAGGATTTGGAAATCACATCTCATATTATAGGAAGGATCTCAGGTTTGGTATTAGAAGCATTGAGATATCACATCTCATGCTATCGGAAGGATCTCAGGTTTGGTATAAGAGGCATTGAGATATCACATCTCATGCTATAGGAAGGGTCTCAGGATTGGAATGGGAAGGAGTTGGATATCACATCTCATGTTATAGGAAGGATCTCAGGTTTGGTATTAGAAGCATTGAGACATCACATCTCATGCTATAGGAAGGGTCTCAGGATTGGAATGGGAAGGAGTTGGATATCACATCTCATGCTATAGGAAGGGTCTCAGGTTTGGTATAAGCATTGAGATATCACATCTCATGCTATAGGAAGGGTCTCAGGATTGGAATGGGAAGGAGTTGGATATCCCATCTCATGTTATAGGAAGGGTCTCAGGTTTGGTATTAGAAGCATTGAGACATCACATCTCATGTTATAGGAAGGGTCTCAGGATTGGAATGGGAAGAAGTTGGATATCACATCTCATGCTATAGGAAGGGTCTCAGGTTTGGTATAAGCATTGAGATATCACATCTCATGTTATAGGAAGGGTCTCAGGATTGGAATGGGAAGGAGTTGTATATGACATCTCATGCCATAGGAAGGGTCTCAGGTTTGGTATAAGCATTTAGATATCACATCACATGCTATAGGAAGGGTCTCAGGATTGGAATGGGAAGGACTTTTGATATCACATCTCATGCTATAGGCAGGGTCTCAGGTTTGGAAAGGGAAGGAGATGGATATCACATTTCATGTTAGAGGTAGGATCTCAGGTTTGGTATTAGAGGCATTGAAATATCACATCTCATGCTATCAGAAGGGTCTCAGGATTGGAATGGGAAGGAGTTGGATATCACATCTCATGCTAAAGGGAGGGTCTCAGGTTTGGAAGTGGAAGGATTTGGAAATCACATCTCATGTTATAGGAAGGATCTCAGGTTTGGTACTAGAAGCATTGAGATATCACATCTCATGCTATCAGAAGTATCTCAGGTTTGGTATTAGAGGCATTGAGATATCACATCTCATGCTATCATAAGGGTCTCAGGATTGGAATGGGAAGGGGTTGGATATCACATCTCATGTTATAGGAAGGATCTCAGGTTTGGTATTAGAAGCATTGAGACATCACATCTCATGCTATAGGAAGGGTCTCAGGATTGGAATGGGAAGGAGTTGGATATCACATCTCATGCTATAGGAAGGGTCTCGGATTTGGTATAAGCATTGAGATATCACATCTCATGCTATAGGAAGGGTCTCAGGATTGGAATGGGAAGGAGTTGTATATGACAAATCAGGCCATAGGAAGGGTCTCAGGTTTGGTATAAGCATTGAGATATCACATCTCTGCTATCGGAAGGGTCTCAGGATTGGAATGGGAAGGAGTTGGATATCCCATCTCATGTTGTAGGAAGGGTCTCAGGTTTGGTATTAGAAGCATTGAGATATCACATCTCATGCTATAGGAAGAGTCTCAGGATTGGAATGGGGAGGACTTGGATGTCACATCTCATGCTATAGGGAGGGTCTCAAGTTTGATATTAGAAGCATTGAGATAACAAATATCATGATATCGGAAGGGTCTCAGGATTGGAATGGGAAAGAATTGGATATCACATCTCATGATAAAGGAAGGGTCTAAGGTTTGGAAGGGGAAGGATTTGGATATCACATCTCATGTTATAGGACGGGTCGCAGGTTTTGTATTAGAAGCATTGAGATATCAAGTCTCATGGTATAGGAAGGGTCTGAGAATTGGAATGGGAAGGAGTTGGATATCACATCTCAAGCTATAGGTAGGGTCTCAGGATTGGAATGGGAAGGAGTTTGATATCACATCTCATGCCATAGTATGGGTCTCAGGTTTGGTAGAAGCATTGGGATATCACATCTCATGCTATCGGAAGGGTATCAGTTTGGATTTGGAAGGAGTTGGATATCCCATCTCATGCTATAGGAAGGGTCTCAGGTTGGAATGGGAAGGAGTTGGATATCACATTTCATGTTATAGGAAGGGTCTCAGGATTGGATGGGAAGGACTTGGATATCATATCTCATGCTATAGGAAGGCTCTCAGGTTTGGAAGGGGAAGGAGTTGGATATATCATATTTTATGTTAGAGGAAGGATCTCAGGTTTGGTATTAGAGGCCTTGAGATATCACATCTCATGCTATAGGAAGGGTCTCAGGATTGGAATGGGAAGAAGTTGGATATCACATCTCAAGCTATAGGAAGGGTCTCAGGTTTGGTATAAGCATTGAGATATCACATCTCATGCTATAGGAAGGGTCTCAGGATTGGAATGGGAAGGAGCTGGATATCACATCTCATGCTAAAGGAAGGGTCTCAGGTTTGGAACGGGAAGGAGTTGGATATCACATCTCATGTTATAGGAAGGGTCTCAGGTTTGGTATAAGCATTGAGATATCACATCTCTGCTATCGGAAGTGTCTCAGGATTGGAATGGGAAGGACTTGGATATCACATCTCATGCTATAGATAGGCTCTCAGGTTTGGAAAGGGAAGGAGTTGGATATCACATTTCATGTTAGAGGAAGGATCTCAGGTTTGGTATCAGAGGCATTGAGATATCACATCTCAGGCTATAGGAAGGGTCTCAGGATTGGAATGGGAAGGAGTTGGATATCACATCTCATGCTATAGGAAGGGTCTCAGGTTTGGTATAAGCATTGAGATATCACATCTCGTGCTATAGGAAGGGTCTCAGGATTGGAATGGGAAGGAGTTGTATATGACATCTCATGCTATAGACAGGGTCTCAGGTTTGGAAAGGGAAGGAGATGGATATCACATTTCATGTTATAGGAAGAGTCTCAGGTTTGGTATTAGAAGCATTGAGATATCCCATCTCATGCTATAGGAAGGGTCTCAGGTTGGAATGGGAAGGAGTTGGATATCACATTTCATGTTATAGGAAGGGTCTCAGGATTGGAATTGGAAGGACTTGGCTATCATATCTCATGCTATAGGAAGGCTCTCAGGTTTGGAAGGGGAAGGAGTTGGATATCACATTTCATGTTAGAGGAACGATCTCAGGTTTGGTATTAGAGGTCTTGAGATATCACATCTCATGCTATAGGAAGGGTCTCAGGATTGGAATGGGAAGGAGTTGGATATCACATCTCAAGCTATAGGAACGGTCTCAGGTTATGTATAAGCATTGTGATATCACATCTCATGCTATAGGAAGGGTCTCAGGATTGGAATGGAAAGGAGTTGGATATCACATCTCATGTTATAGGAAAGATCTCAGGTTTGGTATTAGAAGCATTGAGATATCACATCTCATGTTATAGGAAGGGTCTCAGGATTGGAATGGGAAAAAGTTGGATATCACATCTCATGCTATAGGAAGGGTCTCAGCTTTGGTATAAGCATTGAGATATCACATCTCATGCTATAGGAAGGGTCTCAGGATTGGAATGGGAAGGAGTTGTATATGACATTTCATGCCATAGGAAGGGTCTCAGGTTTGGTATAAGCATTGAGATATCACATCTCTGCTATCGGAAGAGTCTCAGGATTGGAATGGGAAGGAGTTGGATATCACATCTCATGCTAAAGGGAGGGTCTCAGGTTTGGAAGGGGAAGGATTTGGAAATCACATCTCATGTTATAGGAAGGATCTCAGGTTTGGTATTAGAAGCTTTGAGATATCACATCTCATGCTATCGGAAGTATCTCAGGTTTGGTATTAGAGGCATTGAGATATCACATCTCATGCTATCATAAGGGTCTCAGGATTGGAATGGGAAGGAGTTGGATATCACATCTCATGTTATAGGAAGGATCTCAGGTTTGGTATTAGAAGCATTGAGACATCACATCTCATGCTATAGGAACGGTCTCAGGATTGGAATGGGAAGGAGTTGTATATGACATCTCAGGCCATAGGAAGGGTCTCAGGTTTGGTATAAGCATTGAGATATCACATCTCTGCTATCGGAAGAGTCTCAGGATTGGAATGGGAAGGAGTTGGATATCCCATCTCATGTTATAGGAAGGGTCTCAGGTTTGGTATTAGAAGCATTGAGACATCACATCTCATGTTATAGGAAGGGTCTCAGGATTGGAATGGGAAGAAGTTGGATATCACATCTCATGCTATAGGAAGGGTCTCAGGTTTGGTATAAGCATTGAGATATCACATCTCATGTTATAGGAAGGGTCTCAGGATTGGAATGGGAAGGAGTTGTATATGACATCTCATGCCATAGGAAGGGTCTCAGGTTTGGTATAAGCATTGAGATATCACATCATATGCTATAGGAAGGGTCTCAGGATTGGAATGGGAAGGACTTTTGATATCACATCTCATGCTATAGGCAGGGTCTCAGGTTTGGAAAGGGAAGGAGATGGATATCACATTTCATGTTAGAGGTAGGATCTCAGGTTTGGTATTAGAGGCATTGAAATATCACATCTCATGCTATCAGAAGGGTCTCAGGATTGGAATGGGAAGGAGTTGGATATCACATCTCATGCTAAAGGGAGGGTCTCAGGTTTGGAAGTGGAAGGATTTGGAAATCACATCTCATGTTATAGGAAGGATCTCAGGTTTGGTACTAGAAGCATTGGGATATCACATCTCATGCTATCAGAAGTATCTCAGGTTTGGTATTAGAGGCATTGAGATATCACATCTCATGCTATCATAAGGGTCTCAGGATTGGAATGGGAAGGGGTTGGATATCACATCTCATGTTATAGGAAGGATCTCAGGTTTGGTATTAGAAGCATTGAGACATCACATCTCATGCTATAGGAAGGGTCTCAGGATTGGAATGGGAAGGAGTTGGATATCACATCTCATGCTATAGGAAGGGTCTCGGATTTGGTATAAGCATTGAGATATCACATCTCATGCTATAGGAAGGGTCTCAGGATTGGAATGGGAAGGAGTTGTATATGACAAATCAGGCCATAGGAAGGGTCTCAGGTTTGGTATAAGCATTGAGATATCACATCTCTGCTATCGGAAGGGTCTCAGGATTGGAATGGGAAGGAGTTGGATATCCCATCTCATGTTATAGGAAGGGTCTCAGGTTTGGTATTAGAAGCATTGAGATATCACATCTCATGCTATAGGAAGAGTCTCAGGATTGGAATGGGGAGGACTTGGATGTCACATCTCATGCTATAGGGAGGGTCTCAAGTTTGATATTAGAAGCATTGAGATAACAAATATCATGATATCGGAAGGGTCTCAGGATTGGAATGGGAAAGAATTGGATATCACATCTCATGATAAAGGAAGGGTCTAAGGTTTGGAAGGGGAAGGATTTGGATATCACATCTCATGTTATAGGACGGGTCGCAGGTTTTGTATTAGAAGCATTTAGATATCAAGTCTCATGGTATAGGAAGGGTCTGAGAATTGGAATGGGAAGGAGTTGGATATCACATCTCAAGCTATAGGTAGGGTCTCAGGATTGGAATGGGAAGGAGTTTGATATCACATCTCATGCCATAGTATGGGTCTCAGGTTTGGTAGAAGCATTGGGATATCACATCTCATGCTATCGGAAGGGTATCAGTTTGGATTTGGAAGGAGTTGGATATCCCATCTCATGCTATAGGAAGGGTCTCAGGTTGGAATGGGAAGGAGTTGGATATCACATTTCATGTTATAGGAAGGGTCTCAGGATTGGATGGGAAGGACTTGGATATCATATCTCATGCTATAGGAAGGCTCTCAGGTTTGGAAGGGGAAGAAGTTGGATATCACATCTCAAGCTATAGGAAGGGTCTCAGGTTTGGTATAAGCATTGAGATATCACATCTCATGCTATAGGAAGGGTCTCAGGATTGGAATGGGAAGGAGTTGGATATCACATCTCATGTTATAGGAAAGATCTCAGGTTTGGTATTAGAAGCATTGAGACATCACATCTCATGTTATAGGAAGGGTCTCAGGATTGGAATGGGAAGAAGTTGGATATCACATCTCATGCTATAGGAAGGGTCTCAGAGCCTACCTATAGCATGAGATGTGATATCCAAGTCCTTCCCATTCCAATCCTTAGACCCTTCCTACAGCATGCAATATGATATCTCAATGATTCTAATAACAAACCTGAGATCCGTCCTATAACATGAGATGTGATATCCAACTCCTTCCCGTTTCAAACCTGAGACCCTTCCTATAACATGAGATGTGATATCCAACTCCTTCCCGTTTCAAACCTGAGACCCTTCCTATAGTATATGTGATATCCAACTCCTTCCCATTCCAAACATGAGACCCTTCCTATAGCAAGAATGTAATATCCAACTCCTTCCCATTCCAATCCTGAGACCATTCCTATAGCATGAGATGTGATATCTCAATGCTTCTAATACCAAACCTGAGATCCTTCCTATGACATGAGATGTGATATCCAATTCCTCCCCATTCCAAACCTGAGAACCTTCCTACAGCATGCGATGTGATATCTCAATGCTTCTAATACCAAACCTGAGACCAGTCCTATAACATGAGATTGGATATCCAACTCCTTCCCCTTCCAAACCTGAGACCCTTCCTATAGCATGAGATGTGATATCCAACTTCTTCCCATTCCAATCCTGAGACCCTTCCTATAACATGAGATGTGATGTCTCAATGCTTCTAATCTTTACCCTTCCAAACCTTAGACCCTTCCTTTATCATGAGATGGGATATCCAACTCCTTCCCATTCCAATCCTGAGACCCTTCCGATAGCAGAGAAGTGATATCTCAATGCTTATACCAATCCTGAGACCCTTCCTATGGCCTGAGATGTCATATACAACTCCTTCCCAATCCAATCCTGAGACCCTTCCTATAGCATGAGATGTGATATCTCAATGCTTATACCAAATCTGAGACCCTTCCTATAGCATGAGATGTGATATCCAACTCCTTCCCATTCCATCTCATGCTATCGGAAGTATCTCAGGTTTGGTATTAGAGGCATTGAGATATCACATCTCATGCTATCATAAGGGTCTCAGGATTGGAATGGGAAGGAGTTGGATATCACATCTCATGTTATAGGAAGGATCTCAGGTTTGGTATTAGAAGCATTGAGACATCACATCTCATGCTATAGGAAGGGTCTCAGGATTGGAATGGGAAGGAGTTGGATATCACATCTCATGCTATAGGAAGGGTCTCAGATTTGGTATAAGCATTGAGATATCACATCTCATGCTATAGGAAGGGTCTCAGGATTGGAATGGGAAGGAGTTGTATATGACATCTCAGGCCATAGGAAGGGTCTCAGGTTTGGTATAAGCATTGAGATATCACATCTCTGCTATCGGAAGGGTCTCAGGATTGGAATGGGAATGAGTTGGATATCCCATCTCATGTTATAGGAAGAGTCTCAGGTTTGGTATTAGAAGCATTGAGATATCCCATCTCATGCTATAGGAAGGGTCTCAGGTTGGAATGGGAAGGAGTTGGATATCACATTTCATGTTATAGGAAGGGTCTCAGGATTGGAATTGGAAGGACTTGGCTATCATATCTCATGCTATAGGAAGGCTCTCAGGTTTGGAAGGGGAAGGAGTTGGATATCACATTTCATGTTAGAGGAACGATCTCAGGTTTGGTATTAGAGGCCTTGAGATATCACATCTCATGCTATAGGAAGGGTCTCAGGATTGGAATGGGAAGGAGTTGGATATCACATCTCAAGCTATAGGAACGGTCTCAGGTTTGGTATAAGCATTGTGATATCACATCTCATGCTATAGTAAGGGTCTCAGGATTGGAATGGGAAGGAGTTGGATATCACATCTCATGTTATAGGAAAGATCTCAGGTTTGGTATTAGAAGCATTGCGACATCACATCTCATGTTATAGGAAGGGTCTCAGGATTGGAATGGGAAGAAGTTGGATATCACATCTCATGCTATAGGAAGGGTCTCAGGTTTGGTATAAGCATTGAGATATCACATCTCATGCTATAGGAAGGGTCTCAGGTTTGGAATGGGAAGGAGTTGTATATGACATCTCATGCCATAGGAAGGGTCTCAGGTTTGGTATAAGCATTGAGATATCACATCACATGCTATAGGAAGGGTCTCAGGATTGGAATGGAAAGGACTTGGATATCACATCTCATGCTATAGGCAGGGTCCCAGGTTTGGAAAGGGAAGGAGATGGATATCACATTTCATGTTAGAGGTAGGATCTCAGGTTTGGTATTAGAGGCATTGAAATATCACATCTCATGCTATCAGAAGGGTCTCAGGATTGGAATGGGAAGGAGTTGGATATCACATCTCATGCTAAAGGGAGGGTCTCAGGTTTGGAAGGGGAAGGATTTGGAAATCACATCTCATGTTATAGGAAGGATCTCAGGTTTGGTATTAGAAGCATTGAGATATCACATCTCATGCTATCGGAAGTATCTCAGGTTTGGTATTAGAGGCATTGAGATATCACATCTCATGCTATCATAAGGGTCTCAGGATTGGAATGGGAAGGAGTTGGATATCACATCTCATGTTATAGGAAGGCTCTCAGGTTTGGAAGGGGAAGGAGTTGGATATCACATTTCATGTTAGAGGAACGATCTCAGGTTTGGTATTAGAGGCCTTGAGATATCACATCTCATGCTATAGGAAGGGTCTCAGGATTGGAATGGGAAGGAGTTGGATATCACATCTCAAGCTATAGGAACGGTCTCAGGTTTGGTATAAGCATTGTGATATCACATCTCATGCTATAGGAAGGGTCTCAGGATTGGAATGGGAAGGAGTTGGATATCACATCTCATGTTATAGGAAAGATCTCAGGTTTGGTATTAGAAGCATTGCGACATCACATCTCATGTTATAGGAAGGGTCTCAGGATTGGAATGGGAAGAAGTTGGATAGCACATCTCATGCTATAGGAAGGGTCTCAGGTTTGGTATAAGCATTGAGATATCACATCTCATGCTATAGGAAGGGTCTCAGGATTGGAATGGGAAGGAGTTGTATATGACATCTCATGCCATAGGAAGGGTCTCAGGTTTGGTATAAGCATTGAGATATCACATCACATGCTATAGGAAGGGTCTCAGGATTGGAATGGAAAGGACTTGGATATCACATCTCATGCTATAGGCAGGGTCTCAGGTTTGGAAAGGGAAGGAGATGGATATCACATTTCATGTTAGAGGTAGGATCTCAGGTTTGGTATTAGAGGCATTGAAATATCACATCTCATGCTATCAGATTGGTCTCAGGATTGGAATGGGAAGGAGTTGGATATCACATCTCATGCTAAAGGGAGGGTCTCAGGTTTGGAAGGGGAAGGATTTGGAAATCACATCTCATGTTATAGGAAGGATCTCAGGTTTGGTATTAGAAGCATTGAGATATCACATCTCATGCTATCGGAAGTATCTCAGGTTTGGTATTAGAGGCATTGAGATATCACATCTCATGCTATCATAAGGGTCTCAGGATTGGAATGGGAAGGAGTTGGATATCACATCTCATGTTATAGGAAGGATCTCAGGTTTGGTATTAGAAGCATTGAGACATCACATCTCATGCTATAAGAAGGGTCTCAGGATTGGAATGGGAAGGAGTTGGATATCACATCTCATGCTATAGGAAGGGTCTCAGATTTGGTATAAGCATTGAGATATCACATCTCATGCTATAGGAAGGGTCTCAGGATTGGAATGGGAAGGAGTTGTATATGACATCTCAGGCCATAGGAAGGGTCTCAGGTTTGGTAAAAGCATTGAGATATCACATCTCTGCTATCGGAAGGGTCTCAGGATTGGAATGGGAAGGAGTTGGATATCCCATCTCATGTTATAGGAAGGGTCTCAGGTTTGGTATTAGAAGCATTGAGACATCACATCTCATGTTATAGGAAGGGTCTCAGGATTGGAATGGGAAGAAGTTGGATATCACATCTCATGCTATAGGAAGGGTCTCAGGTTTGGTATAAGCATTGAGATATCACATCTCATGCTATAGGAAGGGTCTCAGGATTGGAATGGGAAGGAGTTGTATATGACATCTCATGCCATAGGAAGGGTCTCAGGTTTGGTATAAGCATTGAGATATCACATCACATGCTATAGGAAGGGTCTCAGGATTGGAATGGGAAGGACTTGGATATCACATCTCATTCTATAGGCAGGGTCTCAGGTTTGGAAAGGGAAGGAGATGGATATCACATTTCATGTTAGAGGTAGGATCTTAGGTTTGGTATTAGAGGCATTGAAATATCACATCTCATGCTATCAGAAGGGTCTCAGGATTGGAATGGGAAGGAGTTGGACATCACATCTCATGCTAAAGGGAGGGTCTCAGGTTTGGAAGTGGAAGGATTTGGAAATCACATCTCATGTTATAGGAAGGATCTCAGGTTTGGTATTAGAAGCATTGAGATATCACATCTCATGCTATCAGAAGTATCTCAGGTTTGGTATTAGAGGCATTGAGATATCACATCTCATGCTATCATAAGGGTCTCAGGATTGGAATGGGAAGGAGTTGGATATCACATCTCATGTTATAGGAAGGATCTCAGGTTTGGTATTAGAAGAATTGAGACATCACATCTCATGCTATAGGAAGGGTCTCAGGATTGGAATGGGAAGAAGTTGGATATCACATCTCATGCTATAGGAAGGGTCTCAGATTTGGTATAAGCATTGAGATATCACATCTAATGCTATAGGAAGGGTCTCAGGATTGGAATGGGAAGGAGTTGCATATGACATCTCAGGCCATAGGAAGGGTCTCAGGTTTGGTATAAGCATTGAGATATCACATCTCTGCTATCGGAAGGGTCTCAGGATTGGAATGGGAAGGAGTTGGATATCCCAAATCATGTTATAGGAAGGGTCTCAGGTTTGGTATTAGAAGCATTGAGATATCACATCTCATGCTATAGGAAGGGTCTCAGGATTGGAATGGGGAGGACTTGGATGTCACATCTCATGTTATAGGAAGGCTCTCAGGTTTGGAAGGGGAAGGAGTTGGATATCACATTTCATGTTAGAGGAACGATCTCAGGTTTTGTATTAGAGGCCTTGAGATATCACATCTCATGCTATAGGAAGGGTCTCAGGATTGGAATGGGAAGGAGTTGGATATCACATCTCAAGCTATAGGAACGGTCTCAGGTTTGGTATAAGCATTGTGATATCACATCTCATGCTATAGGAAGGGTCTCAGGATTGGAATGGGAAGGAGTTGGATATCACATCTCATGTTATAGGAAAGATCTCAGGTTTGGTATTAGAGGCATTGAAATATCACATCTCATGCTATCAGAAGGGTCTCAGGATTGGAATGGGAAGGAGTTGGATATCACATCTCATGCTAAAGGGAGGGTCTCAGGTTTGGAAGTGGAAGGATTTGGAAATCACATCTCATGTTATAGGAAGGATCTCAGGTTTGGTATTAGAAGCATTGAGATATCACATCTCATGCTATCAGAAGTATCTCAGGTTTGGTATTAGAGGCATTGAGATATCACATCTCATGCTATCATAAGGGTCTCAGGATTGGAATGGGAAGGAGTTGGATATCACATCTCATGTTATAGGAAGGATCTCAGGTTTGGTATTAGAAGAATTGAGACATCACATCTCATGCTATAGGAAGGGTCTCAGGATTGGAATGGGAAGAAGTTGGATATCACATCTCATGCTATAGGAAGGGTCTCAGATTTGGTATAAGCATTGAGATATCACATCTAATGCTATAGGAAGGGTCTCAGGATTGGAATGGGAAGGAGTTGCATATGACATCTCAGGCTTGGTATAAGCATTGAGATATCACATCTCTGCTATCGGAAGGATCTCAGGATTGGAATGGGAAGGAGTTGGATATCCCAAATCATGTTATAGGAAGGGTCTCAGGTTTGGTATTAGAAGCATTGAGATATCACATCTCATGCTATAGGAAGGGTCTCAGGATTGGAATGGGGAGGACTTGGATGTCACATCTCATGTTATAGGAAGGCTCTCAGGTTTGGAAGGGGAAGGAGTTGGATATCACATTTCATGTTAGAGGAACGATCTCAGGTTTGGTATTAGAGGCCTTGAGATATCACATCTCATGCTATAGGAAGGGTCTCAGGATTGGAATGGGAAGGAGTTGGATATCACATCTCAAGCTATAGGAACGGTCTCAGGTTTGGTATAAGCATTGTGATATCACATCTCATGCTATAGGAAGGGTCTCAGGATTGGAATGGGAAGGAGTTGGATATCACATCTCATGTTATAGGAAAGATCTCAGGTTTGGTATTAGAAGCATTGCGACATCACATCTCATGTTATAGGAAGGGTCTCAGGATTGGAATGGGAAGAAGTTGGATATCACATCTCATGCTATAGGAAGGGTCTCAGGTTTGGTATAAGCATTGAGATATCACATCTCATGCTATAGGAAGGGTCTCAGGATTGGAATGGGAAGGAGTTGTATATGATATCTCATGCCATAGGAAGGGTCTCAGGTTTGGTATAAGCATTGAGATATCCCATCACATGCTATAGGAAGGGTCTCAGGATTGGAATGGAAATGACTTGGATATCACATCTCATGCTATAGGCAGGGTCTCAGGTTTGGAAAGGGAAGGAGATGGATATCACATTTCATGTTAGAGGTAGGATCTCAGGTTTGGTATTAGAGGCATTGAAATATCACATCTCATGCTATCAGATGGGTCTCAGGATTGGAATGGGAAGGAGTTGGATATCACATCTCATGCTAAAGGGAGGGTCTCAGGTTTGGAAGGGGAAGGATTTGGAAATCACATCTCATGTTATAGGAATGATCTCAGGTTTGGTATTAGAAGCATTGAGATATCACATCTCATGCTATCGGAAGTATCTCAGGTTTGGTATTAGAGGCATTGAGATATCACATCTCATGCTATCATGAGGGTCTCAGGATTGGAATGGGAAGGAGTTGGATATCACATCTCATGTTATAGGAAGGATCTCAGGTTTGGTATTAGAAGCATTGAGACATCACATCTCATGCTATAGGAAGGGTCTCAGGATTGGAATGGGAAGGAGTTGGATATCACATCTCATGCTATAGGAAGGGTCTCAGATTTGGTATAAGCATTGAGATATCACATCACATGCTATAGGAAGGGTCTCAGGATTGGAATGGGAAGGACTTGGATATCACATCTCATGCTATAGGCAGGGTCTCAGGTTTGGAAAGGGAAGGAGATGGATATCACATTTCATGTTAGAGGTAGGATCTCAGGTTTGGTATTAGAGGCATTGAAATATCACATCTCATGCTATCAGAAGGGTCTCAGGATTGGAATGGGAAGGAGTTGGATATCACATCTCATGCTAAAGGGAGGGTCTCAGGTTTGGAAGTGGAAGGATTTGGAAATCACATCTCATGTTATAGGAAGGATCTCAGGTTTGGTATTAGAAGCATTGAGATATCACATCTCATGCTATCAGAAGTATCTCAGGTTTGGTATTAGAGGCATTGAGATATCACATCTCATGCTATCATAAGGGTCTCAGGATTGGAATGGGAAGGAGTTGGATATCACATCTCATGTTATAGGAAGGATCTCAGGTTTGGTATTAGAAGAATTGAGACATCACATCTCATGCTATAGGAAGGGTCTCAGGATTGGAATGGGAAGAAGTTGGATATCACATCTCATGCTATAGGAAGGGTCTCAGATTTGGTATAAGCATTGAGATATCACATCTAATGCTATAGGAAGGGTCTCAGGATTGGAATGGGAAGGAGTTGCATATGACATCTCATGCCATAGGAAGGGTCTCAGGTTTGGTATAAGCATTGAGATATCACATCTCTGCTATCGGAAGGGTCTCAGGATTGGAATGGGAAGGAGTTGGATATCCCAAATCATGTTATAGGAAGGGTCTCAGGTTTGGTATTAGAAGCATTGAGATATCACATCTCATGCTATAGGAAGGGTCTCAGGATTGGAATGGGGAGGACTTGGATGTCACATCTCATGTTATAGGGAGGGTCTCAAGTTTGATATTAGAAGCATTGAGATAACAAATCTCATGATATCGGAAGGGTCTCAGGATTGGAATGGGAAGGAATTGGATATCACATCTCATGATAAAGGAAGGGTCTAAGGTTTGGAAGGGGAAGGATTTGGATATCACATCTCATGTTATAGGACGGGTCTCAGGTTTGGTATTAGAAGCATTGAGATATCAAGTCTCATGGTATAGGAAGGGTCTCAGAATTGGAATGGGAAGGAGTTGGATATCACATCTCAAGCTATAGGTAGGGTCTCAGGATTGGAATGGGAAGGAGTTTGATATCACATCTCATGCCATAGTATGGGTCTCAGGTTTGGTAGAAGCATTGGAATATCACATCTCATGCTATCGGAAGGGTATCAGTATTGGATTTGGAAGGAGTTGGATATCCCATCTCATGCTATAGGAAGGGTCTCAGGTTGGAATGGGAAGGAATTGGATATCACATTTCATGTTATAGGAAGGCTCTCAGGTTTGGAAGGGGAAGGAGTTGGATATCACATTTCATGTTAGAGGAAGGATCTCAGGTTTGGTATTAGAGGCCTTGAGATATCACATCTCATGCTATAGGAAGGGTCTCAGGATTGGAATGGGAAGGAGTTGGATATCACATCTCAAGCTATAGGAAGGGTCTCAGGTTTGGTATAAGCATTGAGATGTCACATCTCATGCTATAGGAAGGGTCTCAGGATTGGAATGGGAAGGAGTTGGATATCACATCTCATGTTATAGGAAAGATCTCAGGTTTGGTATTAGAAGCATTGAGACATCACATCTCATGTTACACGAAGGGTCTCAGGATTGGAATGGGAAGAAGTTGGATATCACATCTCATGCTATAGGAAGAGTCTCAGGTTTGGAAGGGGAAGGAGTTGGATATCCAATCTCATGTTATAGGACTGGTCTCGGGTTTGGTATTAGAAGCATTGAGATATCACATCGCATGCTGTAGGAAGGTTTTCAGGTTTGGAATGGGGAGGAATTGGATATCACATCTCATGTCATAGGAAGGATCTCAGGTTTGGTATTAGAAGCATTGAGATATCACATCTCATGCTATAGGAATGCTCTCAGGATTGGAATGGGAAGGAGTTGGATATTACACTCTTGCTATAGGAAGGGTCTCATGTTTGGAATGGGAAGGAGTTGGATATCACATATGCTATAGGAAGGGTCTCAGGTTTGGACCGGGAAATAGTTGGATATCACATCTCATGTTATAGGAAGGGTCTCAGGTTTGGTATAAGCATTGAGATATCACATCTCTGCTATCGGAAGTGTCTCAGGATTGGAATGGGAAGGAGTTGGATATCCCATCTCATGTTATAGGACGGGTCTCAGGTTTGGTATAAGCATTGTGATATCACATCTCATGCTATAGGAAGGGTCTCAGGATTGGAATGGGAAGGAGTTGGATATCACATCTCATGTTATAGGAAAGATCTCAGGTTTGGTATTAGAAGCATTGCGACATCACATCTCATGTTATAGGAAGGGTCTCAGGATTGGAATGGGAAGAAGTTGGATATCACATCTCATGCTATAGGAAGGGTCTCAGGTTTGGTATAAGCATTGAGATATCACATCTCATGCTATAGGAAGGGTCTCAGGATTGGAATGGGAAGGAGTTGTATATGACATCTCATGCCATAGGAAGGGTGTCAGGTTTGGTATAAGCATTGAGATATCACATCACATGCTATAGGAAGGGTCTCAGGATTGGAATGGAAAGGACTTGGATATCACATCTCATGCTATAGGCAGGGTCTCAGGTTTGGAAAGGGAAGGAGATGGATATCACATTTCATGTTAGAGGTAGGATCTCAGGTTTGGTATTAGAGGCATTGAAATATCACATCTCATGCTATCAGATTGGTCTCAGGATTGGAATGGGAAGGAGTTGGATAACACATCTCATGCTAAAGGGAGGGTCTCAGGTTTGGAAGGGGAAGGATTTGGAAATCACATCTCATGTTATAGGAAGGATCTCAGGTTTGGTATTAGAAGCATTGAGATATCACATCTCATGCTATCGGAAGTATCTCAGGTTTGGTATTAGAGGCATTGAGATATCACATCTCATGCTATCATAAGGGTCTCAGGATTGGATTGGGAAGGAGTTGGATATCACATCTCATGTTATAGGAAGGATCTCAGGTTTGGTATTAGAAGCATTGAGATATCACATCTCATGCTATCGGAAGTATCTCAGGTTTGGTATTAGAGGCATTGAGATATCACATCTCATGCTATCATAAGGGTCTCAGGATTGGAATGGGAAGGAGTTGGATATCACATCTCATGTTATAGGAAGGATCTCAGGTTTGGTATTAGAAGCATTGAGACATCACATCTCATGCTATGGGAAGGGTCTCAGGATTGGAATGGGAAGGAGTTGGATATCACATCTCATGCTATAGGAAGGGTCTCAGATTTGGTATAAGCATTGAGATATCACATCTCATGCTATAGGAAGGGTCTCAGGATTGGAATGGGAAGGAGTTGGATATCACATCTCATGTTATAGGAAAGATCTCAGGTTTGGTATTAGAAGCATTGAGACATCACATCTCATGTTATAGGAAGGGTCTCAGGATTGGAATGGGAAGAAGTTGGATATCACATCTCATGCTATAGGAAGAGTCTCAGGTTTGGAAGGGGAAGGAGTTGGATATCCAATCTCATGTTATAGGACTGGTCTCGGGTTTGGTATTAGAAGCATTGAGATATCACATCGCATGCTGTAGGAAGGTTTTCAGGTTTGGAATGGGGAGGAATTGGATATCACATCTCATGTCATAGGAAGGATCTCAGGTTTGGTATTAGAAGCATTGAGATATCACATCTCATGCTATAGGAATGGTCTCAGGATTGGAATGGGAAGGAGTTGGATATTACACTCTTGCTATAGGAAGGGTCTCATGTTTGGAATGGGAAGGAGTTGGATATCACATATGCTATAGGAAGGGTCTCAGGTTTGGACCGGGAAATAGTTGGATATCACATCTCATGTTATAGGAAGGGTCTCAGGTTTGGTATAAGCATTGAGATATCACATCTCTGCTATCGGAAGTGTCTCAGGATTGGAATGGGAAGGAGTTGGATATCCCATCTCATGTTATAGGACGGGTCTCAGGTTTGTTATTAGAATCATTGAGATATCATATTGCATGCTGTAGGAAGGGTCTAAGGATTGGAATGGGAAGGACTTGGATATCACATCTCATGCTATAGGTAGGCTCTCAGGTTTGGAAAGGGAAGGAGTTGGATATCACATTTCATGTTAGAGGAAGGATCTCAGGTTTGGTATTAGAGGCATTGAGATATCACATCTCATGCTATAGGAAGAGTCTCAGGATTGGAATGGGAAGGAGTTGGATATCACATCTCATGCTATAGGAAGGGTCTCAGGTTTGGTATAAGCATTGAGATATCACATCTCATGCTATAGGAAGGGTCTCGGGATTGGAATGGGAAGGAGTTGGATATCACATCTCATGTTATAGGAAGGGTCTCAGGTTTGGTATAAGCATTGAGATATCACATCTCATGCTATAGGAAGGGTCTCAGGTTTGGAATGGGAAGGAGTTGTATTTGACATCTCATGCCATAGGAAGGGTCTCAGGTTTGGTATAAGCATTGAGATATCACATCACATGCTATAGGAAGGGTCTCAGGATTGGAATGGAAAGGACTTGGATATCACATCTCATGCTATAGGCAGTTGCTCAGTTTTGGAAAGGGAAGGAGATGGATATCACATTTCATGTTAGAGGTAGGATCTCAGGTTTGGTATTAGAGGCATGGAAATATCACATCTCATGCTATCAGAAGGGTCTCAGGATTGGAATGGGAAGGAGTTGGATATCACATCTCATGCTAAAGGGAGGGTCTCAGGTTTGGAAGGGGAAGGATTTGGAAATCACATCTCATGTTATAGGAAGGATCTCAGGTTTGGTATTAGAAGCATTGAGATATCACATCTCATGCTATCGGAAGTATCTCAGGTTTGGTATTAGAGGCATTGAGATATCACATCTCATGCTATCATAAGGGTCTCAGGATTGGAATGGCAAGGAGTTGGATATCACATCTCATGTTATAGGAAGGCTCTCAGGTTTGGAAGGGGAAGGAGTTGGATATCACATTTCATGTTAGAGGAACGATCTCAGGTTTGGTATTAGAGGCCTTGAGATATCACATCTCATGCTATAGGAAGGGTCTCAGGATTGGAATGGGAAGGAGTTGGATATCACATCTCAAGCTATAGGAACGGTCTAAGGTTTGGTATAAGCATTGTGATATCACATCTCATGCTATAGGAAGGTTTTCAGGTTTGGAATGGGGAGGAATTGGATATCACATCTCATGTCATAGGAAGGATCTCAGGTTTGGTATTAGAAGCATTGAGATATCACATCTCATGCTATAGGAATGGTCTCAGGATTGGAATGGGAAGGAGTTGGATATTACACTCTTGCTATAGGAAGGGTCTCATGTTTGGAATGGGAAGGAGTTGGATATCACATATGCTATAGGAAGGGTCTCAGGTTTGGAAGGGGAAGGAGTTGGATATCACATTTCATGTTAGAGGAAGGATCTCAGGTTTGGTATTAGTGGCCTTGAGATATCACATCTCATGCTATAGGAAGGGTCTCAGGATTGGAATGGGAAGGAGTTGGATATCACATCTCAAGCTATAGGAACGGTCTCAGGTTTGGTATAAGCATTGTGATATCACATCTCATGCTATAGGAAGGGTCTCAGGATTGGAATGGGAAGGAGTTGGATATCACATCTCATGTTATAGGAAAGATCTCAGCTTTGGTATTAGAAGCATTGAGACATCACATCTCATGTTATAGGAAGGGTCTCAGGATTGGAATGGGAAGAAGTTGGATATCACATCTCATGCTATAGGAAGGGTCTCAGGTTTGGTATAAGCATTGAGATATCACATCTCATGCTATAGGAAGGGTCTCAGGATTGGAATGGGAAGGAGTTGTATATGACATCTCATGCCATAGGAAGGGTCTCAGGTTTGGTATAAGCATTGAGATATCACATCACATGCTATAGGAAGGGTCTCAGGATTGGAATGGGAAGGACTTGGATATCACATCTCATGCTATAGGCAGGGTCTCAGGTTTGGAAAGGGAAGGAGATGGATATCACATTTCATGTTAGAGGTAGGATCTCAGGTTTGGAATTAGAGGCATTGAGATATCACATCTCATGCTATCATAAGGGTCTCAGGATTGGAATGGGAAGGAGTTGGATATCACATCTCATGTTATAGGAAGGATCTCAGGTTTGGTATTAGAAGCATTGAGATATCACATCTCATGCTATCGGAAGTATCTCAGGTTTGGTATTAGAGGCATTGAGATATCACATCTCATGCTATCATAAGGGTCTCAGGATTGGAATGGGAAGGAGTTGGATATCACATCTCATGTTATAGGAAGGATCTCAGGTTTGGTATTAGAAGCATTGAGACCTCACATCTCATGCTATAGGAAGGGTCTCAGGATTGGAATGGGAAGGAGTTGGATATCACATCTCATGCTATAGGAAGGGTCTCAGATTTGGTATAAGCATTGAGATATCACATCTCATGCTATAGGAAGGGTCTCAGGATTGGAATGGGAAGGAGTTGGATATCACATCTCATGTTATAGGAAAGATCTCAGGTTTGGTATTAGAAGCATTGAGACATCACATCTCATGTTATAGGAAGGGTCTCAGGATTGGAATAGGAAGAAGTTGGATATCACATCTCATGCTATAGGAAGAGTCTCAGGTTTGGAAGGGGAAGGAGTTGGATATCCAATCTCATGTTATAGGACTGGTCTCGGGTTTGGTATTAGAAGCATTGAGATATCACATCGCATGCTGTAGGAAGGTTTTCAGGTTTGGAATGGGGAGGAATTGGATATCACATCTCATGTCATAGGAAGGATCTCAGGTTTGGTATTAGAAGCATTGAGATATCACATCTCATGCTATAGGAATGGTCTCAGGATTGGAATGGGAAGGAGTTGGATATTACACTCTTGCTATAGGAAGGGTCTCATGTTTGGAATGGGAAGGAGTTGGATATCACATATGCTATAGGAAGGGTCTCAGGTTTGGACCGGGAAATAGTTGGATATCACATCTCATGTTATAGGAAGGGTCTCAGGTTTGGTATAAGCATTGAGATATCACATCTCTGCTATCGGAAGTGTCTCAGGATTGGAATGGGAAGGAGTTGGATATCCCATCTCATGTTATAGGACGGGTCTCAGGTTTGTTATTAGAATCATTGAGATATCATATTGCATGCTGTAGGAAGGGTCTAAGGATTGGAATGGGAAGGACTTGGATATCACATCTCATGCTATAGGTAGGCTCTCAGGTTTGTAAAGGGAACGAGTTGGATATCACATTTCATGTTAGAGGAAGGATCTCAGGTTTGGTATTAGAGGCATTGAGATATCACATCTCATGCTATAGGAAGAGTCTCAGGATTGGAATGGGAAGGAGTTGGATATCACATCTCATGCTATAGGAAGGGTCTCAGGTTTGGTATAAGCATTGAGATATCACATCTCATGCTATAGGAAGGGTCTCGGGATTGGAATGGGAAGGAGTTGGATATCACATCTCATGTTATAGGAAGGGTCTCAGGTTTGGTATAAGCATTGAGATATCACATCTCATGCTATAGGAAGGGTCTCAGGTTTGGAATGGGAAGGAGTTGTATATGACATCTCATGCCATAGGAAGGGTCTCAGGTTTGGTATAAGCATTGAGATATCACATCACATGCTATAGGAAGGGTCTCAGGATTGGAATGGAAAGGACTTGGATATCACATCTCATGCTATAGGCAGGGTCTCAGGTTTGGAAAGGGAAGGAGATGGATATCACATTTCATGTTAGAGGTAGGATCTCAGGTTTGGTATTAGAGGCATTGAAATATCACATCTCATGCTATCAGAAGGGTCTCAGGATTGGAATGGGAAGGAGTTGGATATCACATCTCATGCTAAAGGGAGGGTCTGAGGTTTGGAAGGGGAAGGATTTGGAAATCACATCTCATGTTATAGGAAGGATCTCAGGTTTGGTATTAGAAGCATTGAGATATCACATCTCATGCTATCGGAAGTATCTCAGGTTTGGTATTAGAGGCATTGAGATATCACATCTCATGCTATCATAAGGGTCTCAGGATTGGAATGGGAAGGAGTTGGATATCACATCTCATGTTATAGGAAGGATCTCAGGTTTGGTATTAGAAGCATTGAGACATCACATCTCATGCTATAGGAAGGGTCTCAGGATTGGAATGGGAAGGAGTTGGATATCACATCTCATGCTATAGGAAGGGTCTCAGATTTGGTATAAGCATTGAGATATCACATCTCATGCTATAGGAAGGGTCTCAGGATTGGAATGGGAAGGAGTTGGATATCACATCTCATGTTATAGGAAAGATCTCAGGTTTGGTATTAGAAGCATTGAGACATCACATCTCATGTTATAGGAAGGGTCTCAGGATTGGAATGGGAAGAAGTTGGATATCACATCTCATGCTATAGGAAGAGTCTCAGGTTTGGAAGGGGAAGGAGTTGGATATCCAATCTCATGTTATAGGACTGGTCTCGGGTTTGGTATTAGAAGCATTGAGATATCACATCGCATGCTGTAGGAAGGTTTTCAGGTTTGGAATGGGGAGGAATTGGATATCACATCTCATGTCATAGGAAGGATCTCAGGTTTGGTATTAGAAGCATTGAGATATCACATCTCATGCTATAGGAATGGTCTCAGGATTGGAATGGGAAGGAGTTGGATATTACACTCTTGCTATAGGAAGGTTCTCATGTTTGGAATGGGAAGTAGTTGGATATCACATATGCTATAGGAAGGGTCTCAGGTTTGGTCCGGGAAATAGTTGGATATCACATCTCATGTTATAGGAAGGGTCTCAGGTTTGGTATAAGCATTGAGATATCACATCTCTGCTATCGGAAGTGTCTCAGGATTGGAATGGGAAGGAGTTGGATATCCCATCTCATGTTATAGGACGGGTCTCAGGTTTGTTATTAGAATCATTGAGATATCATATTGCATGCTGTAGGAAGGGTCTAAGGATTGGAATGGGAAGGACTTGGATATCACATCTCATGCTATAGGTAGGCTCTCAGGTTTGGAAAGGGAAGGAGTTGGATATCACATTTCATGTTAGAGGAAGGATCTCAGGTTTGGTATTAGAGGCATTGAGATATCACATCTCATGCTATAGGAAGAGTCTCAGGATTGGAATGGGAAGGAGTTGGATATCACATCTCATGCTATAGGAAGGGTCTCAGGTTTGGTATAAGCATTGAGATATCACATCTCATGCTATAGGAAGGGTCTCGGGATTGGAATGGGAAGGAGTTGGATATCACATCTCATGTTATAGGAAGGGTCTCAGGTTTGGTATAAGCATTGGGATATCACATCTCATGCTATAGGAAGGGTCTCAGGTTTGGAATGGGAAGGAGTTGCATATGACATCTCATGCCATAGGAAGGGTCTCAGGTTTGGTATAAGCATTGAGATATCACATCACATGCTATAGGAAGGGTCTCAGGATTGGAATGGAAAGGACTTGGATATCACATCTCATGCTATAGGCAGGGTCTCAGTTTTGGAAAGGGAAGGAGATGGATATCACATTTCATGTTAGAGGTAGGATCTCAGGTTTGGTATTAGAGGCATTGAAATATCACATCTCATGCTATCAGAAGGGTCTCAGGATTGGAATGGGAAGGAGTTGGATATCACATCTCATGCTAAAGGGAGGGTCTCAGGTTTGGAAGGGGAAGGATTTGGAAATCACATCTCATGTTATAGGAAGGATCTCAGGTTTGGTATTAGAAGCATTGAGATATCACATCTCATGCTATCGGAAGTATCTCAGGTTTGGTATTAGAGGCATTGAGATATCACATCTCATGCTATCATAAGGGTCTCAGGATTGGAATGGGAAGGAGTTGGATATCACATCTCATGTTATAGGAAGGCTCTCAGGTTTGGAAGGGGAAGGAGTTGGATATCACATTTCATGTTAGAGGAACGATCTCAGGTTTGGTATTAGAGGCCTTGAGATATCACATCTCATGCTATAGGAAGGGTCTCAGGATTGGAATGGGAAGGAGTTGGATATCACATCTCAAGCTATAGGAACGGTCTAAGGTTTGGTATAAGCATTGTGATATCACATCTCATGCTATAGGAAGGTTTTCAGGTTTGGAATGGGGAGGAATTGGATATCACATCTCATGTCATAGGAAGGATCTCAGGTTTGGTATTAGAAGCATTGAGATATCACATCTCATGCTATAGGAATGGTCTCAGGATTGGAATGGGAAGGAGTTGGATATTACACTCTTGCTATAGGAAGGGTCTCATGTTTGGAATGGGAAGGAGTTGGATATCACATATGCTATAGGAAGGGTCTCAGGTTTGGACCGGGAAATAGTTGGATATCACATCTCATGTTATAGGAAGGGTCTCAGGTTTGGTATAAGCATTGAGATATCACATCTCTGCTATCGGAAGTGTCTCAGGATTGGAATGGGAAGGAGTTGGATATCCCATCTCATGTTATAGGACGGGTCTCAGGTTTGTTATTAGAATCATTGAGATATCATATTGCATGCTGTAGGAAGGGTCTAAGGATTGGAATGGGAAGGACTTGGATATTCCATCTCATGCTATAGGTAGGCTCTCAGGTTTGGAAAGGGAAGGAGTTTGATATCACATTTCATGTTAGAGGAAGGATCTCAGGTTTGGTATTAGAGGCATTGAGATATCACATCTCATGCTATAGGAAGAGTCTCAGGATTGGAATGGGAAGGAGTTGGATATCACATCTCATGCTATAGGAAGGGTCTCAGGTTTGGTATAAGCATTGAGATATCACATCTCATGCTATAGGAAGGGTCTCGGGATTGTAATGGGAAGGAGTTGGATATCACATCTCATGTTATAGGAAGGGTCTCAGGTTTGGTATAAGCATTGAGATATCACATCTCATGCTATAGGAAGGGTCTCAGGTTTGGAATGGGAAGGAGTTGTATATGACATCTCATGCCATAGGAAGGGTCTCAGGTTTGGTATAAGCATTGAGATATCACATCACATGCTATAGGAAGGGTCTCAGGATTGGAATGGAAAGGACTTGGATATCACATCTCATGCTATAGGCAGGGTCTCAGGTTTGGAAAGGGAAGGAGTTGGATATCACATTTCATGTTAGAGGAAGGATCTCAGGTTTGGTATTAGAGGCATTGAGATATCACATCTCATGCTATAGGAAGAGTCTCAGGATTGGAATGGGAAGGAGTTGGATATCACATCTCATGCTATAGGAAGGGTCTCAGGTTTGGTATAAGCATTGAGATATCACATCTCATGCTATAGGAAGGGTCTCGGGATTGGAATGGGAAGGAGTTGGATATCACATCTCATGTTATAGGAAGGGTCTCAGGTTTGGTATAAGCATTGAGATATCACATCTCATGCTATAGGAAGGGTCTCAGGTTTGGAATGGGAAGGAGTTGTATATGACATCTCATGCCATAGGAAGGGTCTCAGGTTTGGTATAAGCATTGAGATATCACATCACATGCTATAGGAAGGGTCTCAGGATTGGAATGGAAAGGACTTGGATATCACATCTCATGCTATAGGCAGGGTCTCAGGTTTGGAAAGGGAAGGATATGGATATCACATTTCATGTTAGAGGTAGGATCTCAGGTTTGGTATTAGAGGCATTGAAATATCACATCTCATGCTATCAGAAGGGTCTCAGGATTGGAATGGGAAGGAGTTGGATATCACATCTCATGCTAAAGGGAGGGTCTCAGGTTTGGAAGGGGAAGGATTTGGAAACGCACATCTCATGTTATAGGAAGGATCTCAGGTTTGGTATTAGAAGCATTGAGATATCACATCTCATGCTATCGGAAGTATCTCAGGTTTGGTATTAGAGGCATTGAGATATCACATCTCATGCTATCATAAGGGTCTCAGGATTGGAATGGGAAGGAGTTGGATATCACATCTCATGTTATAGGAAGGCTCTCAGGTTTGGAAGGGGAAGGAGTTGGATATCACATTTCATGTTAGAGGAACGATCTCAGGTTTGGTATTAGAGGCCTTGAGATATCACATCTCATGCTATAGGAAGGGTCTCAGGATTGGAATGGGAAGGAGTTTGATATCACATCTCAAGCTATAGGAACGGTCTAAGGTTTGGTATAAGCATTGTGATATCACATCTCATGCTATAGGAAGGGTCTCAGGATTGGAATGGGAAGGAGTTGGATATCACATCTCATGTTTTAGGAAAGATCTCAGGTTTGGTATTAGAAGCATTGCGACATCACATCTCATGTTATAGGAAGGGTCTCAGGATTGGAATGGGAAGAAGTTGGATATCACATCTCATGCTATAGGAAGGGTCTCAGGTTTGGTATAAGCATTGAGATATCACATCTCATGCTATAGGAAGGGTCTCAGGATTGGAATGGGAAGGAGTTGTATATGACATCTCATGCCATAGGAAGGGTCTCAGGTTTGGTATAAGCATTGAGATATCACATCACATGCTATAGGAAGGGTCTAAGGATTGGAATGGAAAAGACTTGGATATCACATCTCATGCTATAGGCAGGGTCTCAGGTTTGGAAAGGGAAGGAGATGGATATCACATTTCATGTTAGAGGTAGGATCTCAGGTTTGGTATTAGAGGCATTGAAATATCACATCTCATGCTATCAGATTGGTCTCAGGATTGGAATGGGAAGGAGTTGGATATCACATCTCATGCTAAAGGGAGGGTCTCAGGTTTGGAAGGGGAAGGATTTGGAAATCACATCTCATGTTATAGGAAGGATCTCAGGTTTGGTATTAGAAGCATTGAGATATCACATCTCATGCTATCAGAAGTATCTCAGGTTTGGTATTAGAGGCATTGAGATATCACATCTCATGCTATCATAAGGGTCTCAGGATTGGAATGGGAAGGAGTTGGATATCACATCTCATGTTATAGGAAGGATCTCAGGTTTGGTATTAGAAGCATTGAGATATCACATTTCATGCTATCGGAAGTATCTCAGGTTTGGTATTAGAGGCATTGAGATATCACATCTCATGCTATCATAAGGGTCTCAGGATTGGAATGGGAAGGAGTTGGATATCACATCTCATGTTATAGGAAGGATCTCAGGTTTGGTATTAGAAGCATTGAGACATCACATCTCATGCTATAGGAAGGGTCTCAGGATTGGAATGGGAAGGAGTTGGATATCACATCTCATGCTATAGGAAGGGTCTCAGATTTGGTATAAGCATTGATATATCACATCTCATGCTATAGGAAGGGTCTCAGGATTGGAATGGGAAGGAGTTGGATATCACATCTCATGTTATAGGAAAGATCTCAGGTTTGGTATTAGAAGCATTGAGACATCACATCTCATGTTATAGGAAGGGTCTCAGGATTGGAATGGGAAGAAGTTGGATATCACATCTCATGCTATAGGAAGAGTCTCAGGTTTGGAAGGGGAAGGAGTTGGATATCCAATCTCATGTTATAGGACTGGTCTCGGGTTTGGTATTAGAAGCATTGAGATATCACATCGCATGCTGTAGGAAGGTTTTCAGGTTTGGAATGGGGAGGAATTGGATATCACATCTCATGTCATAGGAAGGATCTCAGGTTTGGTAATAGAAGCATTGAGATATCACATCTCATGCTATAGGAATGGTCTCAGGATTGGAATGGGAAGGAGTTGGATATTACACTCTTGCTATAGGAAGGGTCTCATGTTTAGAATGGGAAGGAGTTGGATATCACATATGCTATAGGAAGGGTCTCAGGTTTGGACCGGGAAATAGTTGGATATCACATCTCATGTTATAGGAAGGGTCTCAGGTTTGGTATAAGCATTGAGATATCACATCTCTGCTATCGGAAGTGTCTCAGGATTGGAATGGGAAGGAGTTGGATATCCCATCTCATGTTATAGGACGGGTCTCAGGTTTGTTATTAGAATCATTGAGATATCATATTGCATGCTGTAGGAAGGATCTAAGGATTGGAATGGGAAGGACTTGGATATCACATCTCATGCTATAGGTAGGCTCTCAGGTTTGGAAAGGGAACGAGTTGGATATCACATTTCATGTTAGAGGAAGGATCTCAGGTTTGGTATTAGAGGCATTGAGATATCACATCTCATGCTATAGGAAGAGTCTCAGGATTGGAATGGGAAGGAGTTGGATATCACATCTCATGCTATAGGAAGGGTCTCAGGTTTGGTATAAGCATTGAGATATCACATCTCATGCTATAGGAAGGGTCTCGGGATTGGAATGGGAAGGAGTTGGATATCACATCTCATGTTATAGGAAGGGTCTCAGGTTTGGTATAAGCATTGAGATATCACATCTCATGCTATAGGAAGGGTCTCAGGTTTGGAATGGGAAGGAGTTGTATATGACATCTCATGCCATAGGAAGGGTCTCAGGTTTGGTATAAGCATTGAGATATCACATCACATGCTATAGGAAGGGTCTCAGGATTGGAATGGAAAGGACTTGGATATCACATCTCATGCTATAGGCAGGGTCTCAGGTTTGGAAAGGGAAGGAGATGGATATCACATTTCATGTTAGAGGTAGGATCTCAGGTTTGGTATTAGAGGCATTGAAATATCACATCTCATGCTATCAGAAGGGTCTCAGGATTGGAATGGGAAGGAGTTGGATATCACATCTCATGCTAAAGGGAGGGTCTGAGGTTTGGAAGGGGAAGGATTTGGAAATCACATCTCATGTTATAGGAAGGATCTCAGGTTTGGTATTAGAAGCATTGAGATATCACATCTCATGCTATCGGAAGTATCTCAGGTTTGGTATTAGAGGCATTGAGATATCACATCTCATGCTATCATAAGGGTCTCAGGATTGGAATGGGAAGGAGTTGGATATCACATCTCATGTTATAGGAAGGCTCTCAGGTTTGGAAGGGGAAGGAGTTGGATATCACATTTCATGTTAGAGGAACGATCTCAGGTTTGGTATTAGAGGCCTTGAGATATCACATCTCATGCTATAGGAAGGGTCTCAGGATTGGAATGGGAAGGAGTTGGATATCACATCTCAAGCTATAGGAACGGTCTAAGGTTTGGTATAAGCATTGTGATATCACATCTCATGCTATAGGAAGGGTCTCAGGATTGGAATGGGAAGGAGTTGGATATCACATCTCATGTTATAGGAAAGATCTCAGGTTTGGTATTAGAAGCATTGCGACATCACATCTCATGTTATAGGAAGGGTCTCAGGATTGGAATGGGAAGAAGTTGGATATCACATCTCATGCTATAGGAAGGGTCTCAGGTTTGGTATAAGCATTGAGATATCACATCTCATGCTATAGGAAGGGTCTCAGGATTGGAATGGGAAGGAGTTGTATATGACATCTCATGCCATAGGAAGGGTCTCAGGTTTGGTATAAGCATTGAGATATCACATCACATGCTATAGGAAGGGTCTCAGGATTGGAATGGAAAGGACTTGGATATCACATCTCATGCTATAGGCAGGGTCTCAGGTTTGGAAGGGAAGGAGATGGATATCACATTTCATGTTAGAGGTAGGATCTCAGGTTTGGTATTAGAGGCATTGAAATATCACATCTCATGCTATCAGATTGGTCTCAGGATTGGAATGGGAAGGAGTTGGATATCACATCTCATGCTAAAGGGAGGGTCTCAGGTTTGGAAGGGGAAGGATTTGGAAATCACATCTCATGTTATAGGAAGGATCTCAGGTTTGGTATTAGAAGCATTGAGATATCACATCTCATGCTATCGGAAGTATCTCAGGTTTGGTATTAGAGGCATTGAGATATCACATCTCATGCTATCATAAGGGTCTCAGGATTGGAATGGGAAGGAGTTGGATATCACATCTCATGTTATAGGAAGGATCTCAGGTTTGGTATTAGAAGCATTGAGACATCACATCTCATGCTATAGGAAGGGTCTCAGGATTGGAATGGGAAGGAGTTGGATATCACATCTCATGCTATAGGAAGGGTCTCAGATTTGGTATAAGCATTGAGATATCACATCTCATGCTATAGGAAGGGTCTCAGGATTGGAATGGGAAGGAGTTGTATATGACATCTCAGGCCATAGGAAGGGTCTCAGGTTTGGTAAAAGCATTGAGATATCACATCTCTGCTATCGGAAGGGTCTCAGGATTGGAATGGGAAGGAGTTGGATATCCCATCTCATGTTATAGGAAGGGTCTCAGGTTTGGTATTAGAAGCATTGAGACATCACATCTCATGTTATAGGAAGGGTCTCAGGATTGGAATGGGAAGGAGTTGGATATCACATCTCATGCTATAGGAAGGGTCTCAGGTTTGGTATAAGCATTGAGATATCACATCTCATGCTATAGGAAGGGTCTCAGGATTGGAATGGGAAGGAGTTGTATATGACATCTCATGCCATAGGAAGGGTCTCAGGTTTGGTATAAGCATTGAGATATCACATCACATGCTATAGGAAGGGTCTCAGGATTGGAATGGGAAGGACTTGGATATCACATCTCATGCTATAGGCAGGGTCTCAGGTTTGGAAAGGGAAGGAGATGGATATCACATTTCATGTTAGAGGTAGGATCTCAGGTTTGGTATTAGAGGCATTGAAATATCACATCTCATGCTATCAGAAGGGTCTCAGGATTGGAATGGGAAGGAGTTGGATATCACATCTCATGCTAAAGGGAGGGTCTCAGGTTTGGAAGTGGAAGGATTTGGAAATCACATCTCATGTTATAGGAAGGATCTCAGGTTTGGTATTAGAAGCATTGAGATATCACATCTCATGCTATCAGAAGTATCTCAGGTTTGGTATTAGAGGCATTGAGATATCACATCTCATGCTATCATAAGGGTCTCAGGATTGGAATGGGAAGGAGTTGGATATCACATCTCATGTTATAGGAAGGATCTCAGGTTTGGTATTAGAAGAATTGAGACATCACATCTCATGCTATAGGAAGGGTCTCAGGATTGGAATGGGAAGAAGTTGGATATCACATCTCATGCTATAGGAATGGTCTCAGATTTGGTATAAGCATTGAGATATCACATCTAATGCTATAGGAAGGGTCTCAGGATTGGAATGGGAAGGAGTTGCATATGACATCTCAGGCCATAGGAAGGGTCTCAGGTTTGGTATAAGCATTGAGATATCACATCTCTGCTATCGGAAGGGTCTCAGGATTGGAATGGGAAGGAGTTGGATATCCCAAATCATGTTATAGGAAGGGTCTCAGGTTTGGTATTAGAAGCATTGAGATATCACATCTCATGCTATAGGAAGGGTCTCAGGATTGGAATGGGGAGGACTTGGATGTCACATCTCATGTTATAGGAAGGCTCTCAGGTTTGGAAGGGGAAGGAGTTGGATATCACATTTCATGTTAGAGGAACGATCTCAGGTTTGGTATTAGAGGCCTTGAGATATCACATCTCATGCTATAGGAAGGGTCTCAGGATTGGAATGGGAAGGAGTTGGATATCACATCTCAAGCTATAGGAACGGTCTCAGGTTTGGTATAAGCATTGTGATATCACATCTCATGCTATAGGAAGGGTCTCAGGATTGGAATGGGAAGGAGTTGGATATCACATCTCATGTTATAGGAAAGATCTCAGGTTTGGTATTAGAAGCATTGCGACATCCCATCTCATGTTATAGGAAGGGTCTCAAGATTGGAATGGGAAGAAGTTGGATATCACATCTCATGCTATAGGAAGGGTCTCAGGTTTGGTATAAGCATTGAGATATCACATCTCATGCTATAGGAAGGGTCTCAGGATTGGAATGGGAAGGAGTTGTATATGACATCTCATGCCATAGGAAGGGTCTCAGGTTTGGTATAAGCATTGAGATATCACATCACATGCTATAGGAAGGGTCTCAGGATTGGAATGGAAAGGACTTGGATATCACATCTCATGCTATAGGCAGGGTCTCAGGTTTGGAAAGGGAAGGAGATGGATATCACATTTCATGTTAGAGGTAGGATCTCAGGTTTGGTATTAGAGGCATTGAAATATCACATCTCATGCTATCAGATGGGTCTCAGGATTCGAATGGGAAGGAGTTGGATATCACATCTCATGCTAAAGGGAGGGTCTCAGGTTTGGAAGGGGAAGGATTTGGAAATCACATCTCATGTTATAGGAAGGATCTCAGGTTTGGTATTAGAGGCATTGAGATATCACATCTCATGCTATCATAAGGGTCTCAGGATTGGAATGGGAAGGAGTTGGATATCACATCTCATGTTATAGGAAGGATCTCAGGTTTGGTATTAGAAGCATTGAGACATCACATCTCATGCTATAGGAAGGGTCTCAGGATTGGAATGGGAAGGAGTTGGATATCACATCTCATGCTATAGGAAGGGTCTCAGATTTGGTATAAGCATTGAGATATCACATCACATGCTATAGGAAGGGTCTCAGGATTGGAATGGGAAGGACTTGGATATCACATCTCATGCTATAGGCAGGGTCTCAGGTTTGGAAAGGGAAGGAGATGGATATCACATTTCATGTTAGAGGTAGGATCTCAGGTTTGGTATTAGAGGCATTGAAATATCACATCTCATGCTATCAGAAGGGTCTCAGGATTGGAATGGGAAGGAGTTGGATATCACATCTCATGCTAAAGGGAGGGTCTCAGGTTTGGAAGTGGAAGGATTTGGAAATCACATCTCATGTTATAGGAAGGATCTCAGGTTTGGTATTAGAATCATTGAGATATCACATCTCATGCTATCAGAAGTATCTCAGGTTTGGTATTAGAGGCATTGAGATATCACATCTCATGCTATCATAAGGGTCTCAGGATTGGAATGGGAAGGAGTTGGATATCACATCTCATGTTATAGGAAGGATCTCAGGTTTGGTATTAGAAGAATTGAGACATCACATCTCATGCTATAGGAAGGGTCTCAGGATTGGAATGGGAAGAAGTTGGATATCACATCTCATGCTATAGGAAGGGTCTCAGATTTGGTATAAGCATTGAGATATCACATCTAATGCTATAGGAAGGGTCTCAGGATTGGAATGGGAAGGAGTTGCATATGACATCTCAGGCCATAGGAAGGGTCTCAGGTTTGGTATAAGCATTGAGATATCACATCTCTGCTATCGGAAGGGTCTCAGGATTGGAATGGGAAGGAGTTGGATATCCCAAATCATGTTATAGGAAGGGTCTCAGGTTTGGTATTAGAAGCATTGAGATATCACATCTCATGCTATAGGAAGGGTCTCAGGATTGGAATGGGGAGGACTTGGATGTCACATCTCATGTTATAGGAAGGCTCTCAGGTTTGGAAGGGGAAGGAGTTGGATATCACATTTCATGTTAGAGGAACGATCTCAGGTTTGGTATTAGAGGCCTTGAGATATCACATCTCATGCTATAGGAAGGGTCTCAGGATTGGAATGGGAAGGAGTTGGATATCACATCTCAAGCTATAGGAACGGTCTCAGGTTTGGTATAAGCATTGTGATATCACATCTCATGCTATAGGAAGGGTCTCGGGATTGGAATGGGAAGGAGTTGGATATCACATCTCATGTTATAGGAAAGATCTCAGGTTTGGTATTAGAAGCATTGCGACATCCCATCTCATGTTATAGGAAGGGTTTCAAGATTGGAATGGGAAGAAGTTGGATATCACATCTCATGCTATAGGAAGGGTCTCAGGTTTGGTATAAGCATTGAGATATCACATCTCATGCTATAGGAAGGGTCTCAGGATTGGAATGGGAAGGAGTTGTATATGACATCTCATGCCATAGGAAGGGTCTCAGGTTTGGTATAAGCATTGAGATATCACATCACATGCTATAGGAAGGGTCTCAGGATTGGAATGGAAAGGACTTGGATATCACATCTCATGCTATAGGCAGGGTCTCAGGTTTGGAAAGGGAAGGAGATGGATATCACATTTCATGTTAGAGGTAGGATCTCAGGTTTGGTATTAGAGGCATTGAAATATCACATCTCATGCTATCAGATGGGTCTCAGGATTCGAATGGGAAGGAGTTGGATATCACATCTCATGCTAAAGGGAGGGTCTCAGGTTTGGAAGGGGAAGGATTTGGAAATCACATCTCATGTTATAGGAAGGATCTCAGGTTTGGTATTAGAAGCATTGAGATATCACATCTCATGCTATCGGAAGTATCTCAGGTTTGGTATTAGAGGCATTGAGATATCTCATCTCATGCTATCATAAGGGTCTCAGGATTGGAATGGGAAGGAGTTGGATATCACATCTCATGTTATAGGAAGGATCTCAGGTTTGGTATTAGAAGCATTGAGACATCACATCTCATGCTATAGGAAGGGTCTCAGGATTGGAATGGGAAGGAGTTGGATATCACATCTCATGCTATAGGAAGGGTCTCAGATTTGGTATAAGCATTGAGATATCACATCACATGCTATAGGAAGGGTCTCAGGATTGGAATGGGAAGGACTTGGATATCACATCTCATGCTATAGGCAGGGTCTCAGGTTTGGAAAGGGAAGGAGATGGATATCACATTTCATGTTAGAGGTAGGATCTCAGGTTTGGTATTAGAGGCATTGAAATATCACATCTCATGCTATCAGAAGGGTCTCAGGATTGGAATGGGAAGGAGTTGGATATCACATCTCATGCTAAAGGGAAGGTCTCAGGTTTGGAAGTGGAAGGATTTGGAAATCACATCTCATGTTATAGGAAGGATCTCAGGTTTGGTATTAGAAGCATTGAGATATCACATCTCATGCTATCAGAAGTATCTCAGGTTTGGTATTAGAGGCATTGAGATATCACATCTCATGCTATCATAAGGGTCTCAGGATTGGAATGGGAAGGAGTTGGATATCACATCTCATGTTATAGGAAGCATCTCAGGTTTGGTATTAGAAGAATTGAGACATCACATCTCATGCTATAGGAAGGGTCTCAGGATTGGAATTGGAAGAAGTTGGATATCACATCTCATGCTATATGAAGGGTCTCAGATTTGGCATAAGCATTGAGATATCACATCTAATGCTATAGGAAAGGTCTCAGGATTGGAATGGGAAGGAGTTGCATATGACATCTCAGGCCATAGGAAGGGTCTCAGGTTTGGTATAAGCATTGAGATATCACATCTCTGCTATCGGAAGGGTCTCAGGATTGGAATGGGAAGGAGTTGGATATCCCAAATCATGTTATAGGAAGGGTCTCAGGTTTGGTATTAGAAGCATTGAGATATCACATCTCATGCTATAGGAAGGGTCTCAGGATTGGAATGGGGAGGACTTGGATGTCACATCTCATGTTATAGGGAGGGTCTCAAGTTTGATATTAGAAGCATTGAGATAACAAATCTCATGATATCGGAAGGGTCTCAGGATTGGAATGGGAAGGAATTGGATATCACATCTCATGATAAAGGAAGGGTCTAAGGTTTGGAAGGGGAAGGATTTGGATATCACATCTCATGTTATAGGACGGGTCTCAGGTTTGGTATTAGAAGCATTGAGATATCAAGTCTCATGGTATAGGAAGGGTCTCAGAATTGGAATGGGAAGGAGTTGGATATCACATCTCAAGCTATAGGTAGGGTCTCAGGATTGGAATGGGAAGGAGTTTGATATCACATCTCATGCCATAGTATGGGTCTCAGGTTTGGTAGAAGCATTGGGATATCACATCTCATGCTATCGGAAGGGTATCAGTATTGGATTTGGAAGGAGTTGGATATCCCATCTCATGCTATAGGAAGGGTCTCAGGTTGGAATGGGAAGGAATTGGATATCACATTTCATGTTATAGGAAGGCTCTCAGGTTTGGAAGGGGAAGGAGTTGGATATCACATTTCATGTTAGAGGAAGGATCTCAGGTTTGGTATAAGCATTGAGATATCACATCTCATGCTATAGGAAGGGTCTCAGGATTGGAATGGGAAGGAGTTGGATATCACATCTCATGTTATAGGAAAGATCTCAGGTTTGGTATTAGAAGCATTGAGACATCACATCTCATGTTATAGGAAGGGTCTCAGGATTGGAATGGGAAGAAGTTGGATATCACATCTCATGCTATAGGAAGAGTCTCAGGTTTGGAAGGGGAAGGAGTTGGATATCCAATCTCATGTTATAGGACTGGTCTCGGGTTTGGTATTAGAAGCATTGAGATATCACATCGCATGCTGTAGGAAGGTTTTCAGGTTTGGAATGGGGAGGAATTGGATATCACATCTCATGTCATAGGAAGGATCTCAGGTTTGGTATTAGAAGCATTGAGATATCACATCTCATGCTATAGGAATGGTCTCAGGATTGGAATGGGAAGGAGTTGGATATTACACTCTTGCTATAGGAAGGGTCTCATGTTTGGAATGGGAAGGAGTTGGATATCACATATGCTATATGAAGGGTCTCAGGTTTGGACCGGGAAGGAGTTGGATATCACATCTCATGTTATAGGAAGGGTCTCAGGTTTGGTATAAGCATTGAGATATCACATCTCTGCTATCGGAAGTGTCTCAGGATTGGAATGGGAAGGAGTTGGATATCCCATCTCATGTTATAGGACGGGTCTCAGGTTTGTTATTAGAATCATTGAGATATCATATTGCATGCTGTAGGAAGGGTCTAAGGATTGGAATGGGAAGGACTTGGATATCACATCTCATGCTATAGGTAGGCTCTCAGGTTTGGAAAGGGAAGGAGTTGGATATCACATTTCATGTTAGAGGAAGGATCTCAGGTTTGGTATTAGAGGCATTGAGATATCACATCTCATGCTATAGGAAGAGTCTCAGGATTGGAATGGGAAGGAGTTGGATATCACATCTCATGCTATAGGAAGGGTCTCAGGTTTGGTATAAGCATTGAGATATCACATCTCATGCTATAGGAAGGGTCTCGGGATTGGAATGGGAAGGAGTTGGATATCACATCTCATGTTATAGGAAAGATCTCAGGTTTGGTATTAGAAGCATTGCGACATCACATCTCATGTTATAGGAAGGGTCTCAGGATTGGAATGGGAAGAAGTTGGATATCACATCTCATGCTATAGGAAGGGTCTCAGGTTTGGTATAAGCATTGAGATATCACATCTCATGCTATAGGAAGGGTCTCAGGATTGGAATGGGAAGGAGTTGTATATGACATCTCATGCCATAGGAAGGGTCTCAGGTTTGGTATAAGCATTGAGATATCACATCACATGCTATAGGAAGGGTCTCAGGATTGGAATGAAAAGGACTTGGATATCACATCTCATGCTATAGGCAGGGTCTCAGGTTTGGAAAGGGAAGGAGATGGATATCACATTTCATGTTAGAGGTAGGATCTCAGGTTTGGTATTAGAGGCATTGAAATATCACATCTCATGCTATCAGATTGGTCTCAGGATTGGAATGGGAAGGAGTTGGATATCACATCTCATGCTAAAGGGAGGGTCTCAGGTTTGGAAGGGGAAGGATTTGGAAATCACATCTCATGTTATAGGAAGGATCTCAGGTTTGGTATTAGAAGCATTGAGATATCACATCTCATGCTATCGGAATTATCTCAGGTTTGGTATTAGAGGCATTGAGATATCACATCTCATGCTATCATAAGGGTTTCAGGATTGGAATGGGAAGTAGTTGGATATCACATCTCATGTTATAGGAAGGATCTCAGGTTTGGTATTATAAGCATTGAGACATCACATCTCATGCTATAGGAAGGGTCTCAGGATTGGAATGGGAAGGAGTTGGATATCACATCTCATGCTATAGGAAGGGTCTCAGATTTGGTATAAGCATTGAGATATCACATCTCATGCTATAGGAAGGGTCTCAGGATTGGAATGGGAAGGACTTGGATATCACATCTCATGCTATAGGCAGGGTCTCAGGTTTGGAAAGGGAAGGAGATGGATATCAATGCTTCTAATATCAAACTTGAGACCCTCCCTATAGCATGAGATGTGATACCCAAGTCCTTCCCATTCCAATCCTGAGACACTTCCTACAGCATGCGATGTGATGTCTCAATGCTTCTAATACCAAACCTGAGACTCTTCCTATAACATGAGATGGGATATCCAACTCCTTCCCATTCCAATCCTGAGACCCTTCCGATAGCAGAGATGTGATATCTCAATGCTTATACCAAACCTAAGACCCTTCCTATGGCATGAGATGTCATATACAACTCCTTCCCATTCCAATCCTGAGACCCTTCCTATAGCATGAGATGTGATATCTCAATGCTTATACCAAACCTGAGACCCTTCCTATAGCATGAGATGTGATATCCAACTCCTTCCCATTCCAATCCTGAGACCCTTCCTATAGCATGAGATGTGATGTCTCAATGCTTCTAATACCAAACCTGAGATACTTCCGATAGCATGAGATGTGATATCTCAATGCTTCTAATACCAAACCTGAGATCCTTCCTATAACATGAGATGTGATTTCCAAATCCTTCCCCTTCCAAACCTGAGACCCTCCCTTTAGCATGAGATGTGATATCCAAGTCCTTTCCATTCCAATCCTGAGACCCTTCCTATAGCATGTGATGTGATATCTCAATGCTTATACCAAACCTGAGACCCTTCCTATGGCATGAGATGTCATATACAACTCCTTCCCATTCCAATCCTGAGACCCTTCCTATAGCATGAGATGTGATATCTCAATGCTTATACCAAACCTGAGACCCTTCCTATAGCATGAGATGTGATATCCAACTTCTTCCCATTCCAATCTTGAGACCCTTCCTATAACATGAGATGGGATGTCGCAATGCTTCTAATACCAAACCTGAGATCTTTCCTATAACATGAGATGTGATATCCAACTCCTTCCCATTCCAATCCTGAGACCCTTCCTATAGCATGAGATGTGATATCACAATGCTTATACCAAACCTGAGACCGTTCCTATAGCTTGAGATGTGATATCCAACTCCTTCCCATTCCAATCCTGAGACCCTTCCTATAGCATGAGATGTGATATCTCAAGGCCTCTAATATCAAACCTGAGATCGTTCCTCTAACATGAAATGTGATATCCAACTCCTTCCCCTTTCAAACCTGAGAGCCTTCCTATAACATGAGATGTGACATCCAAGTCCTCCCCATTCCAATCCTGAGACCCTTCCTATAGCATGAGATGTGATATCTCAATGCTTCTAATACCAAACCTGAGACCCTTCCTATAACATGATTTGGGATATCCAACTCCTTCCCATTCCAATCCTGAGACCCTTCCGATAGCAGAGATGTGATATCTCAATGCTTATACCAAACCTGAGACCCTTCCTATAGCATGAGATGTGATATCCAACTTCTTCCCATTCCAATCCTGAGACCCTTCCTATAGCATGAGATGTGATGTCTCAATTCTTCTAATACCAAACCTGAGATCCTTCCTATAACATGAGATGTGATATCCAACTCCTTCCCATTCCAATCCTGAGACCCTTATGATAGCATGAGATGTGATATCTCAAGGCCTCTAATATCAAACCTGAGATCGTTCCTCTAACATGAAATGTGATATCCAACTCCTTCCCCTTTCAAACCTGAGAGCCTTCCTATAACATGAGATGTGACATCCAAGTCCTCCCCATTCCAATCCTGAGACCCTTCCTATAGCATGAGATGTGATATCTCAAGGCCTCTAATATCAAACCTGAGATCGTTCCTCTAACATGAAATGTGATATCCAACTCCTTCCCCTTTCAAACCTGAGAGCCTTCCTATAACATGAGATGTGACATCCAAGTCCTCCCCATTCCAATCCTGAGACCCTTCCTATAGCATGAGATGTGATATCTCAATGCTTCTAATACCAAACCTGAGACCCTTCCTATAACATGATTTGGGATATCCAACTCCTTCCCATTCCAATCCTGAGACCCTTCCGATAGCAGAGATGTGATATCTCAATGCTTATACCAAACCTGAGACCCTTCCTATAGCATGAGATGTGATATCCAACTTCTTCCCATTCCAATCCTGAGACCCTTCCTATAGCATGAGATGTGATGTCTCAATGCTTCTAATACCAAACCTGAGATCCTTCCTATAACATGAGATGTGATTTCCAAATCCTTCCACTTCCAAACCTGAGACCCTCCCTTTAGCATGAGATGTGATATCCAACTCCTTCCCATTCCAATCCTGAGACCCTTCTGATAGCATGAGATGTGATATTTCAATGCCTCTAATACCAAACCTGAGATCCTACCTCTAACATGAAATGTGATATCCATCTCCTTCCCTTTCCAAACCTGAGACCCTGCCTATAGCATGAGATGTGATATCCAAGTCCTTCCCATTCCAATCCTGAGACCCTTCCTATAGCATGTGATGTGATATCTCAATGCTTATACCAAACCTGAGACCCTTCCTATGGCATGAGATGTCATATACAACTCCTTCCCATTCCAATCCTGAGACCCTTCCTATAGCATGAGATGTGATATCTCAATGCTTATACCAAACCTGAGACCCTTCCTATAGCATGAGATGTGATATCCAACTTCTTCCCATTCCAATCCTGAGACCCTTCCTATAACATGAGATGTGATGTCTCAATGCTTCTAATACCAAACCTGAGACCCTTCCTATAACATGAGATGGGATATCCAACTCCTTCCCATTCCAATCCTGAGACCCTTCCGATAGCAGAGATGTGATATCTCAATGCTTTTACAAAACCTGAGACCCTTCCTATGGCCTGAGATGTCATATACAACTCCTTCCCATTCCAATCCTGAGACCCTTCCGATAGCAGAGATGTGATATCTCAATGCTTATACCAAACCTGAGACCCTTCCTATAGCATGAGATGTGATATCCAACTTCTTCCCATTCCAATCCTGAGACCCTTCCTATAGCATGAGATGTGATGTCTCAATTCTTCTAATACCAAACCTGAGATCCTTCCTATAACATGAGATGTGATATCCAACTACTTCCCATTCCAATCCTGAAACCCTTATGATAGCATGAGATGTGATATCTCAATGCCTCTAATACCAAACCTGAGATAATTCCGATAGCATGAGATGTGATATCTCAATGCTTCTAATACCAAACCTGAGATCCTTCCTATAACATGAGATGTGATTTCCAAATCCTTCCCCTTCCAAACCTGAGACCCTCCCTTTAGCATGAGATGTGATATCCAACTCCTTCCCATTCCAATCCTGAGACCAATCTGATAGCATGAGATGTGATATTTCAATGCCTCTAATACCAAACCTGAGATCCTACCTCTAACATGAAATGTGATATCCATCTCCTTCCCTTTCCAAACCTGAGACCCTGCCTATAGCATGAGATGTGATATCCAAGTCCTTTTCATTCCAATCCTGAGACCCTTCCTATAGCATGTGATGTGATATCTCAATGCTTATACAAAACCTGAGACCCTTCCTATGGCATGAGATGTCATATACAACTCCTTCCCATTCCAATCCTGAGACCCTTCCTATAGCATGAGATGTGATATCTCAATGCTTATACCAAACCTGAGACCCTTCCTATAGCATGAGATGTGATATCCAACTTCTTCCCATTCCAATCCTGAGACCCTTCCTATAACATGAGATGTGATGTCGCAATGCTTCTAATACCAAACCTGAGATCTTTCCTATAACATGAGATGTGATATCCAACTCCTTCCCATTCCAATCCCGAGACCCTTCCTATAGCATGAGATGTGATATCTCAATGCTTATACCAAACCTGAGACCCTTCCTATAGCATGAGATGTGATATCCAACTCCTTCCCATTCCAATCCTGAGACTCTTCCTATAGCATGAGATGTGATATCTCAATGCCTCTAATACCAAACCTGAGATCCTTCCTCTAACATGAAATGTGATATCCAACTCCTTCCCTTTCCAAACCTGAGAGCCTACCTATAGCATGAGATGTGATATCCAAGTCCTTCCCATTCCAATCCTTAGACCCTTCCTACAGCATGCAATATGATATCTCAATGATTCTAATAACAAACCTGAGACCCGTCCTATAACATGAGATGGGATATCCAACTCCTTCCCATTCCAATCCTGAGACACTTCCGATAGCAGAGATGTGATATCTCAATGCTTATACCAAACCTGAGACCCTTCCTATAACATGAGATGTGATATCCAACTCCTTCCCGGTCCAAACCTGAGACCCTTCATATAGCATATGTGATATCCAACTCCTTCCCATTCCAAACATGAGACCCTTCCTATAGCAAGAGTGTAATATCCAACTCCTTCCCATTCCAATCCTGAGACCATTCCTATAGCATGAGATGTGATATCTCAATGCTTCTAATACCAAACCTGAGATCCTTCCTATGACATGAGATGTGATATCCAATTCCTCCCCATTCCAAACCTGAAAACCTTCCTACAGCATGCGATGTGATATCTCAATGCTTCTAATACCAAACCCGAGACCAGTCCTATAACATGAGATTGGATATCCAACTCCTTCCCCTTCCAAACCTGAGACTCTTCCTATAGCATGAGATGTGATATCCAACTTCTTCCCATTCCAATCCTGAGACCCTTCCTATAACATGAGATGTGATGTCTCAATGCTTCTAATACCAAACCTGAGATCTTTCCTATAACATGAGATGTGATATCCAACTCCTTCCCATTCCAATCCTGAGACCCTTCCTATAGCATGAGATGTGATATCTCAATGCTTATACCAAACCTGAGACCCTTCCTATAGCTTGAGATGTGATATCCAACTCCTTCCCATTCCAATCCTGAGACCCTTCCTATAGCATGAGATGTGATATCTCAAGGCCTCTAATACCAAACCTGAGATCCTTCCTCTAACATGAAATGTGATATCCAACTCCTTCCCCTTCCAAACCTGAGAGCCTTCCTATAACATGAAATGTGATATCCAATTCCTTCCCATTCCAACCTGAGACCCTTCCTATAGCATGAGATGGGATATCCAACTCCTTCCAAATCCAATACTGATACCCTTCCGATAGCATGAGATGTGATATCCCAATGCTTCTACCAAACCTGAGACCCATACTATGGCATGAGATGTGATATCAAACTCCTTCCCATTCCAATCCTGAGACCCTACCTATAGCTTCAGATGTGATATCCAACTCCTTCCCATTCCAATTCTGAGACCCTTCCTATACCATGAGACTTGATATCTCAATGCTTCTAATACCAAACCTGAGACCCGTCCTATAACATGAGATGTGATATCCAAATCCTTCCCCTTCCAAACCTTAGACCCTTCCTTTATCATGAGATGTGATATCCAATTCCTTCCCATTCCAATCCTGAGACCCTTCCGATATCATGAGATTTGTTATCTCAATGCTTCTAATATCAAACTTGAGACCCTCCCTATAACATGAGATGTGACATCCAAGTCCTCCCCATTCCAATCCTGAGACCCTTCCTATAGCATGAGATGTGATATCTCAATGCTTCTAATACCAAACCTGAGACCCTTCCTATAACATGATTTGGGATATCCAACTCCTTCCCATTCCAATCCTGAGACCCTTCCGATAGCAGAGATGTGATATCTCAATGCTTATACCAAACCTGAGACCCTTCCTATGGCCTGAGATGTCATATGCAACTCCTTCCCATTCCAATCCTGAGACCCTTCCTATAGCATTAGATGTGATATCTCAATGCTTATGCCAAATCTGAGACCCTTCATATAGCATGAGATGTGATATCCAACTTCTTCCAATTCCAATCCTGAGACCCTTCCTATAGCATGAGATGTGATGTCTCAATTCTTCTAATACCAAACCTGAGATGCTTCCTATAACATGAGATGTGATATCCAACTCCTTCCCATTCCAATCCTGAGACCCTTATGATAGCATGAGATGTGATATCTCAATGCCTCTAATACCAAACCTGAGATACTTCTGATAGCATGAGATGTGATATCTCAATGCTTCTAATACCAAACCTGAGATCCTTCCTATAACATGAGATGTGATTTCCAAATCCTTCCACTTCCAAACCTGAGACCCTCCCTTTAGCATGAGATGTGATATCCAACTCCTTCCCATTCCAATCCTGAGACCCTTCTGATAGCATGAGATGTGATATTTCAATGCCTCTAATACCAAACCTGAGATCCTACCTCTAACATGAAATGTGATATCCATCTCCTTCCCTTTCCAAACCTGAGACCCTGCCTATAGCATGAGATGTGATATCCAAGTCCTTCCCATTCCAATCCTGAGACCCTTCCTATAGCATGTGATGTGATATCTCAATGCTTATACCAAATCTGAGACCCTTCCTATAGCATGAGATGTGATATCCAACTCCTTCCCATTCCAATCCTGAGACCCTTCCTATAGCATGAGATGTGATGTCTCAATGCTTCTAATACCAAACCTGAGATCCTTCCTATAACATGAGATGTGATATCCAACTCCTTCCCATTCCAATCCTGAGACCCTTATGATAGCATGAGATGTGATATCTCAATGCCTCTAATACCAAACCTGAGATACTTCCGATAGCATGAGATGTGATATCTCAATGCTTCTAATACCAAACCTGAGATCCTTCCTATAACATGAGATGTGATTTCCAAATCCTTCCCCTTCCAAACCTGAGACCCTCCCTTTAGCATGAGATGTGATATCCAACTCCTTCCCATTCGAATCCTGAGACCCATCTGATAGCATGAGATGTGATATTTCAATGCCTCTAATACCAAACCTGAGATCCTACCTCTAACATGAAATGTGATATCCATCTCCTTCCCTTTCCAAACCTGAGACCCTGCCTATAGCATGAGATGTGATATCCAAGTCCTTTCCATTCCAATCCTGAGACCCTTCCTATAGCATGTGATGTGATATCTCAATGCTTATACCAAACCTGAGACCCTTCCTATGGCATGAGATGTCATATACAACTCCTTCCCATTCCAATCCTGAGACCCTTCCTATAGAATGAGATGTGATATCTCAATGCTTATACCAAACCTGAGACCCTTCCTATAGCATGAGATGTGATATCCAACTTCTTCCCATTCCAATCTTGAAACCCTTCCTATAACATGAGATGGGATGTCGCAATGCTTCTAATACCAAACCTGAGATCTTTCCTATAACATGAGATGTGATATCCAACTCCTTCCCATTCCAATCCCGAGACCCTTCCTATAGCATGAGATGTGATATCACAATGCTTATACCAAACCTGAGACCGTTCCTATAGCTTGAGATGTGATATCCAACTCCTTCCCATTCCAATCCTGAGACCCTTCCTATAGCATGAGATGTGATATCTCAAGGCCTCTAATACCAAACCTGAGATCGTTCCTCTAACATGAAATGTGATATCCAACTCCTTCCCCTTCCAAACCTGAGAGCCTTCCTATAACATGAGATGTGACATCCAAGTCCTCCCCATTCCAATCCTGAGACCCTTCCTATAGCATGAGATGTGATATCTCAATGCTTCTAATACCAAACCTGAGACCCTTCCTATAACATGATTTGGGATATCCAACTCCTTCCCATTCCAATCCTGAGACCCTTCCGATAGCAGAGATGTGATATCTCAATGCTTATACCAAACCTGAGACCCTTCCTATGGCCTGAGATGTCATATGCAACTCCTTCCCATTCCAATCCTGAGACCCTTCCTATAGCATTAGATGTGATATCTCAATGCTTATACCAAATCTGAGACCCTTCCTATAGCATGAGATGTGATATCCAACTTCTTCCCATTCCAATCCTGAGACCCTTCCTATAGCATGAGATGTGATGTCTCAATTCTTCTAATACCAAACCTGAGATCCTTCCTATAACATGAGATGTGATATCCAACTCCTTCCCATTCCAATCCTGAGACCCTTATGATAGCATGAGATGTGATATCTCAATGCCTCTAATACCAAACCTGAGATACTTCTGATAGCATGAGATGTGATATCTCAATGATTCTAATACCAAACCTGAGATCCTTCCTATAACATGAGATGTGATTTCCAAATCCTTCCACTTCCAAACCTGAGACCCTCCCTTTAGCATGAGATGTGATATCCAACTCCTTCCCATTCCAATCCTGAGACCCTTCTGATAGCATGAGATGTGATATTTCAATGCCTCTAATACCAAACCTGAGATCCTACCTCTAACATGAAATGTGATATCCATCTCCTTCCCTTTCCAAACCTGAGACCCTGCCTATAGCATGAGATGTGATATCCAAGTCCTTCCCATTCCAATCCTGAGACCCTTCCTATAGCATGTGATGTGATATCTCAATGCTTATACCAAATCTGAGACCCTTCCTATAGCATGAGATGTGATATCCAACTCCTTCCCATTCCAATCCTGAGACCCTTCCTATAGCATGAGATGTGATGTCTCAATGCTTCTAATACCAAACCTGAGATCCTTCCTATAACATGAGATGTGATATCCAACTCCTTCCCATTCCAATCCTGAGACCCTTATGATAGCATGAGATGTGATATCTCAATGCCTCTAATACCAAACCTGAGATACTTCCGATAGCATGAGATGTGATATCTCAATGCTTCTAATACCAAACCTGAGATCCTTCCTATAACATGAGATGTGATTTCCAAATCCTTCCCCTTCCAAACCTGAGACCCTCCCTTTAACATGAGATGTGATATCCAACTCCTTCCCATTCGAATCCTGAGACCCATCTGATAGCATGAGATGTGATATTTCAATGCCTCTAATACCAAACCTGAGATCCTACCTCTAACATGAAATGTGATATCCATCTCCTTCCCTTTCCAAACCTGAGACCCTGCCTATAGCATGAGATGTGATATCCAAGTCCTTTCCATTCCAATCCTGAGACCCTTCCTATAGCATGTGATGTGATATCTCAATGCTTATACCAAATCTGAGACCCTTCCTATGGCATGAGATGTCATATACAACTCCTTCCCATTCCAATCCTGAGACCCTTCCTATAGCATGAGATGTGATATCTCAATGCTTATACCAAACCTGAGACCCTTCCTATAGCATGAGATGTGATATCCAACTTCTTCCCATTCCAATCTTGAGACCCTTCCTATAACATGAGATGGGATGTCGCAATGCTTCTAATACCAAACCTGAGATCTTTCCTATAACATGAGATGTGATATCCAACTCCTTCCCATTCCAATCCTGAGACCCTTCCTATAGCATGAGATGTGATATCACAATGCTTATACCAAACCTGAGACCGTTCCTATAGCTTGAGATGTGATATCCAACTCCTTCCCATTCCAATCCTGAGACCCTTCCTATAGCATGAGATGTGATATCTCAAGGCCTCTAATACCAAACCTGAGATCGTTCCTCTAACATGAAATGTGATATCCAACTCCTTCCCCTTCCAAACCTGAGAGCCTTCCTATAACATGAGATGTGACATCCAAGTCCTCCCCATTCCAATCCTGAGACCCTTCCTATAGCATGAGATGTGATATCTCAATGCTTCTAATACCAAACCTGAGACCCTTCCTATAACATGATTTGGGATATCCAACTCCTTCCCATTCCAATCCTGAGACCCTTCCGATAGCAGAGATGTGATATCTCAATGCTTATACCAAACCTGAGACCCTTCCTATGGCCTGAGATGTCATATGCAACTCCTTCCCATTCCAATCCTGAGACCCTTCCTATAGCATTAGATGTGATATCTCAATGCTTATACCAAATCTGAGACCCTTCCTATAGCATGAGATGTGATATCCAACTTCTTCCCATTCCAATCCTGAGACCCTTCCTATAGCATGAGATGTGATGTCTCAATTCTTCTAATACCAAACCTGAGATCCTTCCTATAACATGAGATGTGATATCCAACTCCTTCCCATTCCAATCCTGAGACCCTTATGATAGCATGAGATGTGATATCTCAATGCCTCTAATACCAAACCTGAGATACTTCTGATAGCATGAGATGTGATATCTCAATGCTTCTAATACCAAACCTGAGATCCTTCCTATAACATGAGATGTGATTTCCAAATCCTTCCACTTCCAAACCTGAGACCCTCCCTTTAGCATGAGATGTGATATCCAACTCCTTCCCATTCCAATCCTGAGACCCTTCTGATAGCATGAGATGTGATATTTCAATGCCTCTAATACCAAACCTGAGATCCTACCTCTAACATGAAATGTGATATCCATCTCCTTCCCTTTCCAAACCTGAGACCCTGCCTATAGCATGAGATGTGATATCCAAGTCCTTCCCATTCCAATCCTGAGACCCTTCCTATAGCATGTGATGTGATATCTCAATGCTTATACCAAACCTGAGACCCTTCCTATGGCATGAGATGTCATATACAACTCCTTCCCATTCCAATCCTGAGACCCTTCCTATAGCATGAGATGTGATATCTCAATGCTTATACCAAACCTGAGACCCTTCCTATAGCATGAGATGTGATATCCAACTCCTTCCCATTCCAATCCTGAGACCCTTCCTATAACATGAGATGTGATGTCTCAATGCTTCTAATACCAAACCTGAGACCCTTCCTATAACATGAGATGGGATATCCAACTCCTTCCCATTCCAATCCTGAGACCCTTCCGATAGCAGAGATGTGATATCTCAATGCTTTTACCAAACCTGAGACCCTTCCTATGGCCTGAGATGTCATATACAACTCCTTCCCATTCCAATCCTGAGACCCTTCCTATAGCATGAGATGTGATATCTCAATGCTTATACCAAATCTGAGACCCTTCCTATAGCATGAGATGTGATATCCAACTCCTTCCCATTCCAATCCTGAGACCCTTCCTATAGCATGAGATGTGATGTCTCAATGCTTCTAATACCAAACCTGAGATCCTTCCTATAACATGAGATGTGATATCCAACTCCTTCCCATTCCAATCCTGAGACCCTTATGATAGCATGAGATGTGATATCTCAATGCCTCTAATACCAAACCTGAGATACTTCCGATAGCATGAGATGTGATATCTCAATGCTTCTAATACCAAACCTGAGATCCTTCCTATAACATGAGATGTGATTTCCAAATCCTTCCCCTTCCAAACCTGAGACCCTCCCTTTAGCATGAGATGTGATATCCAACTCCTTCCCATTCCAATCCTGAGACCAATCTGATAGCATGAGATGTGATATTTCAATGCCTCTAATACCAAACCTGAGATCCTACCTCTAACATGAAATGTGATATCCATCTCCTTCCCTTCCAAACCTGAGACCCTGCCTATAGCATGAGATGTGATATCCAAGTCCTTTCCATTCCAATCCTGAGACCCTTCCTATAGCATGTGATGTGATATCTCAATGCTTATACCAAACCTGAGACCCTTCCTATGGCATGAGATGTCATATACAACTCCTTCCCATTCCAATCCTGAGACCCTTCTTATAGCATGAGATGTGATATCTCAATGCTTATACCAAACCTGAGACCCTTCCTATAGCATGAGATGTGATATCCAACTTCTTCCCATTCCAATCCTGAGACCCTTCCTATAACATGAGATGTGATGTCGCAATGCTTCTAATACCAAACCTGAGATCTTTCCTATAACATGAGATGTGATATCCAACTCCTTCCCATTCCAATCCTGAGACCCTTCCTATAGCATGAGATGTGATATCACAATGCTTATACCAAACCTTAGACCGTTCCTATAGCTTGAGATGTGATATCCAACTCCTTCCCATTCCAATCCTGAGACCCTTCCTATAGCATGAGATGTGATATCTCAAGGCCTCTAATACCAAACCTGAGATCGTTCCTCTAACATGAAATGTGATATCCAACTCCTTCCCCTTCCAAACCTGAGAGCCTTCCTATAACATGAGATGTGATATCCAACTCCTTCCCATTCCAATCCTGAGACCCTTATGATAGCATGAGATGTGATATCTCAATGCCTCTAATACCAAACCTGAGATACTTCCGATAGCATGAGATGTGATATCTCAATGCTTCTAATACCAAACCTGAGATCCTTCCTATAACATGAGATGTGATTTCCAAATCCTTCCCCTTCCAAACCTCAGACCCTCCCTTTAGCATGAGATGTGATATCCAACTCCTTCCCATTCCAATCCTGAGACCCTTCTGATAGCATGAGATGTGATATTTCAATGCCTCTAATACCAAACCTGAGATCCTACCTCTAACATGAAATGTGATATCCATCTCCTTCCCTTTCCAAACCTGAGACCCTGCCTATAGCATGAGATGTGATATCCAACTCCTTCCCATTCCAATCCTGAGACCATTCCTATAGCATGAGATGTGATATCTCAATGCTTCTAATACCAAACCTGAGATCCTTCCTATGACATGAGATGTGATATCCAATTCCTCCCCATTCCAAACCTGAAAACCTTCCTACAGCATGCGATGTGATATCTCAATGCTTCTAATACCAAACCCGAGACCAGTCCTATAACATGAGATTGGATATCCAACTCCTTCCCCTTCCAAACCTGAGACTCTTCCTATAGCATGAGATGTGATATCCAACTTCTTCCCATTCCAATCCTGAGACCCTTCCTATAACATGAGATGTGATGTCTCAATGCTTCTAATACCAAACCTGAGATCTTTCCTATAACATGAGATGTGATATCCAACTCCTTCCCATTCCAATCCTGAGACCCTTCCTATAGCATGAGATGTGATATCTCAATGCTTATACCAAACCTGAGACCCTTCCTATAGCTTGAGATGTGATATCCAACTCCTTCCCATTCCAATCCTGAGACCCTTCCTATAGCATGAGATGTGATATCTCAAGGCCTCTAATACCAAACCTGAGATCCTTCCTCTAACATGAAATGTGATATCCAACTCCTTCCCCTTCCAAACCTGAGAGCCTTCCTATAACATGAAATGTGATATCCAATTCCTTCCCATTCCAACCTGAGACCCTTCCTATAGCATGAGATGGGATATCCAACTCCTTCCAAATCCAATACTGATACCCTTCCGATAGCATGAGATGTGATATCCCAATGCTTCTACCAAACCTGAGACCCATACTATGGCATGAGATGTGATATCAAACTCCTTCCCATTCCAATCCTGAGACCCTACCTATAGCTTGAGATGTGATATCCAACTCCTTCCCATTCCAATTCTGAGACCCTTCCTATACGATGAGACTTGATATCTCAATGCTTCTAATACCAAACCTGAGACCCGTCCTATAACATGAGATGTGATATCCAAATCCTTCCCCTTCCAAACCTTAGACCCTTCCTTTATCATGAGATGTGATATCCAATTCCTTCCCATTCCAATCCTGAGACCCTTCCGATATCATGAGATTTGTTATCTCAATGCTTCTAATATCAAACTTGAGACCCTCCCTATAACATGAGATGTGACATCCAAGTCCTCCCCATTCCAATCCTGAGACCCTTCCTATAGCATGAGATGTGATATCTCAATGCTTCTAATACCAAACCTGAGACCCTTCCTATAACATGATTTGGGATATCCAACTCCTTCCCATTCCAATCCTGAGACCCTTCCAATAGCAGAGATGTGATATCTCAATGCTTATACCAAACCTGAGACCCTTCCTATGGCCTGAGATGTCATATGCAACTCCTTCCCATTCCAATCCTGAGACCCTTCCTATAGCATTAGATGTGATATCTCAATGCTTATGCCAAATCTGAGACCCTTCATATAGCATGAGATGTGATATCCAACTTCTTCCAATTCCAATCCTGAGACCCTTCCTATAGCATGAGATGTGATGTCTCAATTCTTCTAATACCAAACCTGAGATGCTTCCTATAACATGAGATGTGATATCCAACTCCTTCCCATTCCAATCCTGAGACCCTTATGATAGCATGAGATGTGATATCTCAATGCCTCTAATACCAAACCTGAGATACTTCTGATAGCATGAGATGTGATATCTCAATGCTTCTAATACCAAACCTGAGATCCTTCCTATAACATGAGATGTGATTTCCAAATCCTTCCACTTCCAAACCTGAGACCCTCCCTTTAGCATGAGATGTGATATCCAACTCCTTCCCATTCCAATCCTGAGACCCTTCTGATAGCATGAGATGTGATATTTCAATGCCTCTAATACCAAACCTGAGATCCTACCTCTAACATGAAATGTGATATCCATCTCCTTCCCTTTCCAAACCTGAGACCCTGCCTATAGCATGAGATGTGATATCCAAGTCCTTCCCATTCCAATCCTGAGACCCTTCCTATAGCATGTGATGTGATATCTCAATGCTTATACCAAATCTGAGACCCTTCCTATAGCATGAGATGTGATATCCAACTCCTTCCCATTCCAATCCTGAGACCCTTCCTATAGCATGAGATGTGATGTCTCAATGCTTCTAATACCAAACCTGAGATCCTTCCTATAACATGAGATGTGATATCCAACTCCTTCCCATTCCAATCCTGAGACCCTTATGATAGCATGAGATGTGATATCTCAATGCCTCTAATACCAAACCTGAGATACTTCCGATAGCATGAGATGTGATATCTCAATGCTTCTAATACCAAACCTGAGATCCTTCCTATAACATGAGATGTGATTTCCAAATCCTTCCCCTTCCAAACCTGAGACCCTCCCTTTAGCATGAGATGTGATATCCAACTCCTTCCCATTCGAATCCTGAGACCCATCTGATAGCATGAGATGTGATATTTCAATGCCTCTAATACCAAACCTGAGATCCTACCTCTAACATGAAATGTGATATCCATCTCCTTCCCTTTCCAAACCTGAGACCCTGCCTATAGCATGAGATGTGATATCCAAGTCCTTTCCATTCCAATCCTGAGACCCTTCCTATAGCATGTGATGTGATATCTCAATGCTTATACCAAACCTGAGACCCTTCCTATGGCATGAGATGTCATATACAACTCCTTCCCATTCCAATCCTGAGACCCTTCCTATAGAATGAGATGTGATATCTCAATGCTTATACCAAACCTGAGACCCTTCCTATAGCATGAGATGTGATATCCAACTTCTTCCCATTCCAATCTTGAAACCCTTCCTATAACATGAGATGGGATGTCGCAATGCTTCTAATACCAAACCTGAGATCTTTCCTATAACATGAGATGTGATATCCAACTCCTTCCCATTCCAATCCCGAGACCCTTCCTATAGCATGAGATGTGATATCACAATGCTTATACCAAACCTGAGACCGTTCCTATAGCTTGAGATGTGATATCCAACTCCTTCCCATTCCAATCCTGAGACCCTTCCTATAGCATGAGATGTGATATCTCAAGGCCTCTAATACCAAACCTGAGATCGTTCCTCTAACATGAAATGTGATATCCAACTCCTTCCCCTTCCGAACCTGAGAGCCTTCCTATAACATGAGATGTGACATCCAAGTCCTCCCCATTCCAATCCTGAGACCCTTCCTATAGCATGAGATGTGATATCTCAATGCTTCTAATACCAAACCTGAGACCCTTCCTATAACATGATTTGGGATATCCAACTCCTTCCCATTCCAATCCTGAGACCCTTCCGATAGCAGAGATGTGATATCTCAATGCTTATACCAAACCTGAGACCCTTCCTATGGCCTGAGATGTCATATGCAACTCCTTCCCATTCCAATCCTGAGACCCTTCCTATAGCATTAGATGTGATATCTCAATGCTTATACCAAATCTGAGACCCTTCCTATAGCATGAGATGTGATATCCAACTTCTTCCCATTCCAATCCTGAGACCCTTCCTATAGCATGAGATGTGATGTCTCAATTCTTCTAATACCAAACCTGAGATCCTTCCTATAACATGAGATGTGATATCCAACTCCTTCCCATTCCAATCCTGAGACCCTTATGATAGCATGAGATGTGATATCTCAATGCCTCTAATACCAAACCTGAGATACTTCTGATAGCATGAGATGTGATATCTCAATGATTCTAATACCAAACCTGAGATCCTTCCTATAACATGAGATGTGATTTCCAAATCCTTCCACTTCCAAACCTGAGACCCTCCCTTTAGCATGAGATGTGATATCCAACTCCTTCCCATTCCAATCCTGAGACCCTTCTGATAGCATGAGATGTGATATTTCAATGCCTCTAATACCAAACCTGAGATCCTACCTCTAACATGAAATGTGATATCCATCTCCTTCCCTTTCCAAACCTGAGACCCTGCCTATAGCATGAGATGTGATATCCAAGTCCTTCCCATTCCAATCCTGAGACCCTTCCTATAGCATGTGATGTGATATCTCAATGCTTATACCAAATCTGAGACCCTTCCTATAGCATGAGATGTGATATCCAACTCCTTCCCATTCCAATCCTGAGACCCTTCCTATAGCATGAGATGTGATGTCTCAATGCTTCTAATACCAAACCTGAGATCCTTCCTATAACATGAGATGTGATATCCAACTCCTTCCCATTCCAATCCTGAGACCCTTATGATAGCATGAGATGTGATATCTCAATGCCTCTAATACCAAACCTGAGATACTTCCGATAGCATGAGATGTGATATCTCAATGCTTCTAATACCAAACCTGAGATCCTTCCTATAACATGAGATGTGATTTCCAAATCCTTCCCCTTCCAAACCTGAGACCCTCCCTTTAACATGAGATGTGATATCCAACTCCTTCCCATTCGAATCCTGAGACCCATCTGATAGCATGAGATGTGATATTTCAATGCCTCTAATACCAAACCTGAGATCCTACCTCTAACATGAAATGTGATATCCATCTCCTTCCCTTTCCAAACCTGAGACCCTGCCTATAGCATGAGATGTGATATCCAAGTCCTTTCCATTCCAATCCTGAGACCCTTCCTATAGCATGTGATGTGATATCTCAATGCTTATACCAAACCTGAGACCCTTCCTATGGCATGAGATGTCATATACAACTCCTTCCCATTCCAATCCTGAGACCCTTCCTATAGCATGAGATGTGATATCTCAATGCTTATACCAAACCTGAGACCCTTCCTATAGCATGAGATGTGATATCCAACTTCTTCCCATTCCAATCTTGAGACCCTTCCTATAACATGAGATGGGATGTCGCAATGCTTCTAATACCAAACCTGAGATCTTTCCTATAACATGAGATGTGATATCCAACTCCTTCCCATTCCAATCCTGAGACCCTTCCTATAGCATGAGATGTGATATCACAATGCTTATACCAAACCTGAGACCGTTCCTATAGCTTGAGATGTGATATCCAACTCCTTCCCATTCCAATCCTGAGACCCTTCCTATAGCATGAGATGTGATATCTCAAGGCCTCTAATACCAAACCTGAGATCGTTCCTCTAACATGAAATGTGATATCCAACTCCTTCCCCTTCCAAACCTGAGAGCCTTCCTATAACATGAGATGTGACATCCAAGTCCTCCCCATTCCAATCCTGAGACCCTTCCTATAGCATGAGATGTGATATCTCAATGCTTCTAATACCAAACCTGAGACCCTTCCTATAACATGATTTGGGATATCCAACTCCTTCCCATTCCAATCCTGAGACCCTTCCGATAGCAGAGATGTGATATCTCAATGCTTATACCAAACCTGAGACCCTTCCTATGGCCTGAGATGTCATATGCAACTCCTTCCCATTCCAATCCTGAGACCCTTCCTATAGCATTAGATGTGATATCTCAATGCTTATACCAAATCTGAGACCCTTCCTATAGCATGAGATGTGATATCCAACTTCTTCCCATTCCAATCCTGAGACCCTTCCTATAGCATGAGATGTGATGTCTCAATTCTTCTAATACCAAACCTGAGATCCTTCCTATAACATGAGATGTGATATCCAACTCCTTCCCATTCCAATCCTGAGACCCTTATGATAGCATGAGATGTGATATCTCAATGCCTCTAATACCAAACCTGAGATACTTCTGATAGCATGAGATGTGATATCTCAATGCTTCTAATACCAAACCTGAGATCCTTCCTATAACATGAGATGTGATTTCCAAATCCTTCCACTTCCAAACCTGAGACCCTCCCTTTAGCATGAGATGTGATATCCAACTCCTTCCCATTCCAATCCTGAGACCCTTCTGATAGCATGAGATGTGATATTTCAATGCCTCTAATACCAAACCTGAGATCCTACCTCTAACATGAAATGTGATATCCATCTCCTTCCCTTTCCAAACCTGAGACCCTGCCTATAGCATGAGATGTGATATCCAAGTCCTTCCCATTCCAATCCTGAGACCCTTCCTATAGCATGTGATGTGATATCTCAATGCTTATACCAAACCTGAGACCCTTCCTATGGCATGAGATGTCATATACAACTCCTTCCCATTCCAATCCTGAGACCCTTCCTATAGCATGAGATGTGATATCTCAATGCTTATACCAAACCTGAGACCCTTCCTATAGCATGAGATGTGATATCCAACTCCTTCCCATTCCAATCCTGAGACCCTTCCTATAACATGAGATGTGATGTCTCAATGCTTCTAATACCAAACCTGAGACCCTTCCTATAACATGAGATGGGATATCCAACTCCTTCCCATTCCAATCCTGAGACCCTTCCGATAGCAGAGATGTGATATCTCAATGCTTTTACCAAACCTGAGACCCTTCCTATGGCCTGAGATGTCATATACAACTCCTTCCCATTCCAATCCTGAGACCCTTCCTATAGCATGAGATGTGATATCTCAATGCTTATACCAAATCTGAGACCCTTCCTATAGCATGAGATGTGATATCCAACTCCTTCCCATTCCAATCCTGAGACCCTTCCTATAGCATGAGATGTGATGTCTCAATGCTTCTAATACCAAACCTGAGATCCTTCCTATAACATGAGATGTGATATCCAACTCCTTCCCATTCCAATCCTGAGACCCTTATGATAGCATGAGATGTGATATCTCAATGCCTCTAATACCAAACCTGAGATACTTCTGATAGCATGAGATGTGATATCTCAATGCTTCTAATACCAAACCTGAGATCCTTCCTATAACATGAGATGTGATTTCCAAATCCTTCCACTTCCAAACCTGAGACCCTCCCTTTAGCATGAGATGTGATATCCAACTCCTTCCCATTCCAATCCTGAGACCCTTCTGATAGCATGAGATGTGATATTTCAATGCCTCTAATACCAAACCTGAGATCCTACCTCTAACATGAAATGTGATATCCATCTCCTTCCCTTTCCAAACCTGAGACCCTGCCTATAGCATGAGATGTGATATCCAAGTCCTTCCCATTCCAATCCTGAGACCCTTCCTATAGCATGTGATGTGATATCTCAATGCTTATACCAAACCTGAGACCCTTCCTATGGCATGAGATGTCATATACAACTCCTTCCCATTCCAATCCTGAGACCCTTCCTATAGCATGAGATGTGATATCTCAATGCTTATACCAAACCTGAGACCCTTCCTATAGCATGAGATGTGATATCCAACTCCTTCCCATTCCAATCCTGAGACCCTTCCTATAACATGAGATGTGATGTCTCAATGCTTCTAATACCAAACCTGAGACCCTTCCTATAACATGAGATGGGATATCCAACTCCTTCCCATTCCAATCCTGAGACCCTTCCGATAGCAGAGATGTGATATCTCAATGCTTTTACCAAACCTGAGACCCTTCCTATGGCCTGAGATGTCATATACAACTCCTTCCCATTCCAATCCTGAGACCCTTCCTATAGCATGAGATGTGATATCTCAATGCTTATACCAAATCTGAGACCCTTCCTATAGCATGAGATGTGATATCCAACTCCTTCCCATTCCAATCCTGAGACCCTTCCTATAGCATGAGATGTGATGTCTCAATGCTTCTAATACCAAACCTGAGATCCTTCCTATAACATGAGATGTGATATCCAACTCCTTCCCATTCCAATCCTGAGACCCTTATGATAGCATGAGATGTGATATCTCAATGCCTCTAATACCAAACCTGAGATACTTCCGATAGCATGAGATGTGATATCTCAATGCTTCTAATACCAAACCTGAGATCCTTCCTATAACATGAGATGTGATTTCCAAATCCTTCCCCTTCCAAACCTGAGACCCTCCCTTTAGCATGAGATGTGATATCCAACTCCTTCCCATTCCAATCCTGAGACCAATCTGATAGCATGAGATGTGATATTTCAATGCCTCTAATACCAAACCTGAGATCCTACCTCTAACATGAAATGTGATATCCATCTCCTTCCCTTCCAAACCTGAGACCCTGCCTATAGCATGAGATGTGATATCCAAGTCCTTTCCATTCCAATCCTGAGACCCTTCCTATAGCATGTGATGTGATATCTCAATGCTTATACCAAACCTGAGACCCTTCCTATGGCATGAGATGTCATATACAACTCCTTCCCATTCCAATCCTGAGACCCTTCTTATAGCATGAGATGTGATATCTCAATGCTTATACCAAACCTGAGACCCTTCCTATAGCATGAGATGTGATATCCAACTTCTTCCCATTCCAATCCTGAGACCCTTCCTATAACATGAGATGTGATGTCGCAATGCTTCTAATACCAAACCTGAGATCTTTCCTATAACATGAGATGTGATATCCAACTCCTTCCCATTCCAATCCTGAGACCCTTCCTATAGCATGAGATGTGATATCACAATGCTTATACCAAACCTTAGACCGTTCCTATAGCTTGAGATGTGATATCCAACTCCTTCCCATTCCAATCCTGAGACCCTTCCTATAGCATGAGATGTGATATCTCAAGGCCTCTAATACCAAACCTGAGATCGTTCCTCTAACATGAAATGTGATATCCAACTCCTTCCCCTTCCAAACCTGAGAGCCTTCCTATAACATGAGATGTGATATCCAACTCCTTCCCATTCCAATCCTGAGACCCTTATGATAGCATGAGATGTGATATCTCAATGCCTCTAATACCAAACCTGAGATACTTCCGATAGCATGAGATGTGATATCTCAATGCTTCTAATACCAAACCTGAGATCCTTCCTATAACATGAGATGTGATTTCCAAATCCTTCCCCTTCCAAACCTCAGACCCTCCCTTTAGCATGAGATGTGATATCCAACTCCTTCCCATTCCAATCCTGAGACCCTTCTGATAGCATGAGATGTGATATTTCAATGCCTCTAATACCAAACCTGAGATCCTACCTCTAACATGAAATGTGATATCCATCTCCTTCCCTTTCCAAACCTGAGACCCTGCCTATAGCATGAGATGTGATATCCAAGTCCTTTCCATTCCAATCCTGAGACCCTTCCTATAGCATGTGATGTGATATCTCAATGCTTATACCAAACCTGAGACCCTTCCTATGGCATGAGATGTCATATACAACTCCTTCCCATTCCAAACCTGAGACCCTTCCTATAGCATGAGATGTGATATCTCAATGCTTATACCAAACCTGAGACCCTTCCTATAACATGAGATGTGATATCCAACTCCTTCCCATTCCAATCCCGAGACCCTTCCTATAGCATGAGATGTGATATCTCAATGCTTATACCAAACCTGAGACCCTTCCTATAGCATGAGATGTGATATCCAACTCCTTCCCATTCCAATCCTGAGACTCTTCCTATAGCATGAGATGTGATATCTCAATGCCTCTAATACCAAACCTGAGATCCTTCCTCTAACATGAAATGTGATATCCAACTCGTTCCCTTTCCAAACCTGAGAGCCTACCTATAGCATGAGATGTGATATCCAAGTCCTTCCCATTCCAATCCTTAGATCCTTCCTACAGCATGCAATATGATATCTCAATGATTCTAATAACAAACCTGAGACCCGTCCTATAACATGAGATGGGATATCCAACTCCTTCCCATTCCAATCCTGAGACACTTCCGATAGCAGAGATGTGATATCTCAATGCTTATACCAAACCTGAGACCCTTCCTATAACATGAGATGTGATATCCAACTATTTCCCGGTCCAAACCTGAGACCCTTCCTATAGCATATGTGATATCCAACTCCTTCCCATTCCAAACATGAGACCCTTCCTATAGCAAGAGTGTAATATCCAACTCCTTCCCATTCCAATCCTGAGACCATTCCTATAGCATGAGATGTGATATCTCAATGCTTCTATTACCAAACCTGAGATCCTTCCTATGACATGAGATGTGATATCCAATTCCTCCCCATTCCAAACCTGAAAACCTTCCTACAGCATGCGATGTGATATCTCAATGCTTCTAATACCAAACCCGAGACCAGTCCTATAACATGAGATTGGATATCCAACTCCTTCCCCTTCCAAACCTGAGACTCTTCCTATAGCATGAGATGTGATATCCAACTTCTTCCCATTCCAATCCTGAGACCCTTCCTATAACATGAGATGTGATGTCTCAATGCTTCTAATACCAAACCTGAGATCTTTCCTATAACATGAGATGTGATATCCAACTCCTTCCCATTCCAATCCTGAGACCCTTCCTATAGCATGAGATGTGATATATCAATGCTTATACCAAATCTGAGACCCTTCCTATAGCATGAGATGTGATATCCAACTCCTTCCCATTCCAATCCTGAGACCCTTCCTATAGCATGAGATGTGATGTCTCAATGCTTCTAATACCAAACCTGAGATCCTTCCTATAACATGAGATGTGATATCCAACTCCTTCCCATTCCAATCCTGAGACCCTTATGATAGCATGAGATGTGATATCTCAATGCCTCTAATACCAAACCTGAGATACTTCCGATAGCATGAGATGTGATATCTCAATGCTTCTAATACCAAACCTGAGATCCTTCCTATAACATGAGATGTGATATCCAACTCCTTCCCATTCCAATCCTGAGACCCTTATGATAGCATGAGATGTGATATCTCAATGCCTCTAATACCAAACCTGAGATACTTCTGATAGCATGAGATGTGATATCTCAATGCTTCTAATACCAAACCTGAGATCCTTCCTATAACATGAGATATGATTTCCAAATCCTTCCCCTTCCAAACCTGAGACCCTCCCTTTAGCATGAGATGTGATATCCAACTCCTTCCCATTCCAATCCTGAGACCAATCTGATAGCATGAGATGTGATATTTCAATGCCTCTAATACCAAACCTGAGATCCTACCTCTAACATGAAATGTGATATCCATCTCCTTCCCTTTCCAAACCTGAGACCCTGCCTATAGCATGAGATGTGATATCCAAGTCTTTTCCATTCCAATCCTTAGACCCTTCCTATAGCATGTGATGTGATATCTCAATGCTTATACCAAACCTGAGACCCTTCCTATGGCATGAGATGTCATATACAACTCCTTCCCATTCCAATCCTGAGACCCTTCCTATAGCATGAGATGTGATATCTCAATGCTTATACCAAACCTGAGACCCTTCCTATAGCATGAGATGTGATATCCAACTTCTTCCCATTCCAATCCTGAGACCCTTCCTATAACATGAGATGTGATGTCGCAATGCTTCTAATACCAAACCTGAGATCTTTCCTAAAACATGAGATGTGATATCCAACTCCTTCCCATTCCAATCCTGAGACCCTTCCTATAGCATGAGATGTGATATCACAATGCTTATACCAAACCTTAGACCGTTCCTATAGCTTGAGATGTGATATCAAACTCCTTCCCATTCCAATCCTGAGACCCTTCCTATAGCATGAGATGTGATATCTCAAGGCCTCTAATACCAAACCTGAGATCGTTCCTCTAACATGAAATGTGATATCCAACTCCTTCCCCTTCCAAACCTGAGAGCCTTCCTATAACATGAGATGTGATATCCAACTCCTTCCCATTCCAATCCTGAGACCCTTATGATAGCATGAGATGTGATATCTCAATGCCTCTAATACCAAACCTGAGATACTTCCGATAGCATGAGATGTGATATCTCAATGCTTCTAATACCAAACCTGAGATCCTTCCTATAACATGAGATGTGCGTTTCCAAATCCTTCCCCTTCCAAACCTGAGACCCTCCCTTTAGCATGAGATGTGATATCCAACTCCTTCCCATTCCAATCCTGAGACCCTTCTGATAGCATGAGATGTGATATTTCAATGCCTCTAATACCAAACCTGAGATCCTACCTCTAACATGAAATGTGATATCCATCTCCTTCCCTTTCCAAACCTGAGACCCTGCCTATAGCATGAGATGTGATATCCAAGTCCTTTCCATTCCAATCCTGAGACCCTTCCTATAGCATGTGATGTGATATCTCAATGCTTATACCAAACCTGAGACCCTTCCTATGGCATGAGATGTCATATACAACTCCTTCCCATTCCAAACCTGAGACCCTTCCTATAGCATGAGATGTGATATCTCAATGCTTATACCAAACCTGAGACCCTTCCTATAACATGAGATGTGATATCCAACTCCTTCCCATTCCAATCCCGAGACCCTTCCTATAGCATGAGATGTGATATCTCAATGCTTATACCAAACCTGAGACCCTTCCTATAGCATGAGATGTGATATCCAACTCCTTCCCATTCCAATCCTGAGACTCTTCCTATAGCATGAGATGTGATATCTCAATGCCTCTAATACCAAACCTGAGATCCTTCCTCTAACATGAAATGTGATATCCAACTCCTTCCCTTTCCAAACCTGAGACCCTGCCTATAGCATGAGATGTGATATCCAAGTCCTTTCCATTCCAATCCTGAGACCCTTCCTATAGCATGTGATGTGATATCTCAATGCTTATACCAAACCTGAGACCCTTCCTATGGCATGAGATGTCATATACAACTCCTTCCCATTCCAAACCTGAGACCCTTCCTATAGCATGAGATGTGATATCTCAATGCTTATACCAAACCTGAGACCCTTCCTATAACATGAGATGTGATATCCAATTCCTTCCCATTACAATCCCGAGACCCTTCCTATAGCATGAGATGTGATATCTCAATGCTTATACCAAACCTGAGACCCTTCCTATAGCATGAGATGTGATATCCAACTCCTTCCCATTCCAATCCTGAGACTCTTCCTATAGCATGAGATGTGATATCTCAATGCCTCTAATACCAAACCTGAGATCCTTCCTCTAACATGAAATGTGATATCAAACTCCTTCCCTTTCCAAACCTGAGAGCCTACCTATAGCATGAGATGGAATATCCAAGTCCTTCCCATTCCAATCCTTAGACCCTTCCTACAGCATGCAATATGATATCTCAATGATTCTAATAACAAACCTGAGACCCGTCCTATAACATGAGATGGGATATCCAACTCCTTCCCATTCCAATCCTGAGACACTTCCGATAGCAGAGATGTGATATCTCAATGCTTATACCAAACCTGAGACCCTTCCTATAACATGAGATGTGATATCCAACTATTTCCCGGTCCAAACCTGAGACCCTTCCTATAGCATATGTGATATCCAACTCCTTCCCATTCCAAACATGAGACCCTTCCTATAGCAAGAGTGTAATATCCAACTCCTTCCCATTCCAATCCTGAGACCATTCCTATAGCATGAGATGTGATATCTCAATGCTTCTAATACCAAACCTGAGATCCTTCCTATGACATGAGATGTGATATCCAATTCCTCCCCATTCCAAACCTGAAAACCTTCCTATAGCATGAGATGTGATATCACAATGCTTATACCAAACCTTAGACCGTTCCTATAGCTTGAGATGTGATATCCAACTCCTTCCCATTCCAATCCTGAGACCCTTCCTATAGCATGAGATGTGATATCTCAAGGCCTCTAATACCAAACCTGAGATCGTTCCTCTAACATGAAATGTGATATCCAACTCCTTCCCCTTCCAAACCTGAGAGCCTTCCTATAACATGAGATGTGATATCCAACTCCTTCCCATTCCAATCCTGAGACCCTTATGATAGCATGAGATGTGATATCTCAATGCCTCTAATACCAAACCTGAGATACTTCCGATAGCATGAGATGTGATATCTCAATGCTTCTAATACCAAACCTGAGATCCTTCCTATAACATGAGATGTGATTTCCAAATCCTTCCCCTTCCAAACCTGAGACCCTCCCTTTAGCATGAGATGTGATATCCAACTCCTTCCCATTCCAATCCTGAGACCCTTCTGATAGCATGAGATGTGATATTTCAATGCCTCTAATACCAAACCTGAGATCCTACCTCTAACATGAAATGTGATATCCATCTCCTTCCCTTTCCAAAACTGAGACCCTGCCTATAGCATGAGATGTGATATCCAAGTCCTTTCCATTCCAATCCTGAGACCCTTCCTATAGCATGTGATGTGATATCTCAATGCTTATACCAAACCTGAGACCCTTCCTATGGCATGAGATGTCATATGCAACTCCTTCCCATTCCAAACCTGAGACCCTTCCTATAGCATGAGATGTGATATCCCAATGCTTATACCAAACCTGAGACCCTTCCTATAACATGAGATGTGATATCCAACTCCTTCCCATTCCAATCCCGAGACCCTTCCTATAGCATGAGATGTGATATCTCAATGCTTATACCAAACCTGAGACCCTTCCTATAGCATGAGATGTGATATCCAACTCCTTCCCATTCCAATCCTGAGACTCTTCCTATAGCATGAGATGTGATATCTCAATGCCTCTAATACCAAACCTGAGATCCTTCCTCTAACATGAAATGTGATATCCAACTCCTTCCCTTTCCAAACCTGAGAGCCTACCTATAGCATGAGATGTGATATCCAAGTCCTTCCCATTCCAATCCTTAGACCCTTCCTACAGCATGCAATATGATATCTCAATGATTCTAATAACAAACCTGAGACCCGTCCTATAACATGAGATGGGATATCCAACTCCTTCCCATTCCAATCCTGAGACACTTCCGATAGCAGAGATGTGATATCTCAATGCTTATACCAAACCTGAGACCCTTCCTATAACATGAGATGTGATATCCAACTATTTCCCGGACCAAACCTGAGACCCTTCCTATAGCATATGTGATATCCAACTCCTTCCCATTCCAAACATGAGAACCTTCCTATAGCAAGAGTGTAATATCCAACTCCTTCCCATTCCAATCCTGAGACCATTCCTATAGCATGAGATGTGATATCTCAATGCTTCTAATACCAAACCTGAGATCCTTCCTATGACATGAGATGTGATATCCAATTCCTCCCCATTCCAAACCTGAAAACCTTCCTACAGCATGCGATGTGATATCTCAATGCTTCTAATACCAAACCCGAGACCAGTCCTATAACATGAGATTGGATATCCAACTCCTTCCCCTTCCAAACCTGAGACTCTTCCTATAGCATGAGATGTGATATCCAACTTCTTCCCATTCCAATCCTGAGACCCTTCCTATAACATGAGATGTGATGTCTCAATGCTTCTAATACCAAACCTGAGATCTTTCCTATAACATGAGATGTGATATCCAACTCCTTCCCATTCCAATCCTGAGACCCTTCCTATAGCATGAGATGTGATATCTCAATGCTTATACCAAATCTGAGACCCTTCCTATAGCATGAGATGTGATATCCAACTCCTTCCCATTCCAATCCTGAGACCCTTCCTATAGCATGAGATGTGATGTCTCAATGCTTCTAATACCAAACCTGAGATCCTTCCTATAACATGAGATGTGATATCCAACTCCTTCCCATTCCAATCCTGAGACCCTTATGATAGCATGAGATGTGATATCTCAATGCCTCTAATACCAAACCTGAGATACTTCCGATAGCATGAGATGTGATATCTCAATGCTTCTAATACCAAACCTGAGATCCTTCCTATAACATGAGATGTGATTTCCAAATCCTTCCCCTTCCAAACCTGAGACCCTCCCTTTAGCATGAGATGTGATATCCAACTCCTTCCCATTCCAATCCTGAGACCAATCTGATAGCATGAGATGTGATATTTCAATGCCTCTAATACCAAACCTGAGATCCTACCTCTAACATGAAATGTGATATCCATCTCCTTCCCTTTCCAAACCTGAGACCCTGCCTATAGCATGAGATGTGATATCCAAGTCCTTTCCATTCCAATCCTGAGACCCTTCCTATAGCATGTGATGTGATATCTCAATGCTTATACCAAACCTGAGACCCTTCCTATGGCATGAGATGTCATATACAACTCCTTCCCATTCCAATCCTGAGACCCTTCCTATAGCATGAGATGTGATATCTCAATGCTTATACCAAACCTGAGACCCTTCCTATAGCATGAGATGTGATATCCAACTTCTTCCCATTCCAATCCTGAGACCCTTCCTATAACATGAGATGTGATGTCGCAATGCTTCTAATACCAAACCTGAGATCTTTCCTATAACATGAGATGTGATATCCAACTCCTTCCCATTCCAATCCTGAGACCCTTCCTATAGCATGAGATGTGATATCACAATGCTTATACCAAACCTTAGACCGTTCCTATAGCTTGAGATGTGATATCCAACTCCTTCCCATTCCAATCCTGAGACCCTTCCTATAGCATGAGATGTGATATCTCAAGGCCTCTAATACCAAACCTGAGATCGTTCCTCTAACATGAAATGTGATATCCAACTCCTTCCCCTTCCAAACCTGAGAGCCTTCCTATAACATGAGATGTGATATCCAACTCCTTCCCATTCCAATCCTGAGACCCTTATGATAGCATGAGATGTGATATCTCAATGCCTCTAATACCAAACCTGAGATACTTCCGATAGCATGAGATGTGATATCTCAATGCTTCTAATACCAATCCTGAGACCCTTCCTATAGCATGAGATGTGATATCTCAATGCTTATACCAAATCTGAGACCCTTCCTATAGCATGAGATGTGATATCCAACTCCTTCCCATTCCAATCCTGAGACCCTTCCTATAGCATGAGATGTGAGGTCTCAATGCTTCTAATACCAAACCTGAGATCCTTCCTATAACATGAGATGTGATATCCAACTCCTTCCCATTCCAATCCTGAGACCCTTATGATAGCATGAGATGTGATATCTCAATGCCTCTAATACCAAACCTGAGATACTTCCGATAGCATGAGATGTGATATCTCAATGCTTCTAATACCAAACCTGAGATCCTTCCTATAACATGAGATGTGATATCCAACTCCTTCCCATTCCAATCCTGAGACCCTTATGATAGCATGAGATGTGATATCTCAATGCCTCTAATTCCAAACCTGAGATCCTACCTCTAACATGAAATGTGATATCCATCTCCTTCCCTTTCCAAACCTGAGACCCTGCCTATAGCATGAGATGTGATATCCAAGTCCTTCCCATTCCAATCCTGAGACCCTTCCTATAGCATGTGATGTGATATCTCAATGCTTATACCAAACCTGAGACCCTTCCTATGGCATGAGATGTCATATACAACTCCTTCCCATTCCAATCCTGAGACCCTTCCTATAGCATGAGATGTGATATCTCAATGCTTATACCAAACCTGAGACCCTTCCTATAGCATGAGATGTGATATCCAACTTCTTCCCATTCCAATCCTGAGACCCTTCCTATAACATGAGATGTGATGTCTCAATGCTTCTAATACCAAAGCTGAGATCTTTCCTATAACATGAGATGTGATATCCAACTCCTTCCCATTCCAATCCTGAGACCCTTCCTATAGCATGAGATGTGATATCACAATGCTTATACCAAACCTGAGACCGTTCCTATAGCTTGAGATGTGATATCCAACTCCTTCCCATTCCAATCCTGAGACCCTTCCTATAGCATGAGATGTGATATCTCAAGGCCACTAATACCAAACCTGAGATCCTTCCTCTAACATGAAATGTGATATCCAACTCCTTCCCCTTCCAAACCTGAGACCCTTCCTATAGCATATGTGATATCCAACTCCTTCCCATTCCAAACATGAGACCCTTCCTATAGCAAGAGTGTAATATCCAACTCCTTCCCATTCCAATCCTGAGACCATTCCTATAGCATGAGATGTGATATCTCAATGCTTCTAATACCAAACCTGAGATCCTTCCTATGACATGAGATGTGATATCCAATTCCTCCCCATTCCAAACCTGAAAACCTTCCTATAGCATGAGATGTGATATCACAATGCTTATACCAAACCTTAGACCGTTCCTATAGCTTGAGATGTGATATCCAACTCCTTCCCATTCCAATCCTGAGACCCTTCCTATAGCATGAGATGTGATATCTCAAGGCCTCTAATACCAAACCTGAGATCGTTCCACTAACATGAAATGTGATATCCAACTCCTTCCCCTTCCAAAACTGAGACCCTGCCTATAGCATGAGATGTGATATCCAAGTCCTTCCCATTCCAATCCTGAGACCCTTCTGATAGCATGAGATGTGATATTTCAATGCCTCTAATACCAAACCTGAGATCCTACCTCTAACATGAAATGTGATATCTCAATGCTTCTAATACCAAACCTGAGATCCTTCCTATAACATGAGATGTGATTTCCAAATCCTTCCCCTTCCAAACCTGAGACCCTCCCTTTAGCATGAGATGTGATATCCAACTCCTTCCCATTCCAATCCTGAGACCCTTCTGATAGCATGAGATGTGATATTTCAATGCCTCTAATACCAAACCTGAGATCCTACCTCTAACATGAAATGTGATATCCATCTCCTTCCCTTTCCAAAACTGAGACCCTGCCTATAGCATGAGATGTGATATCCAAGTCCTTTCCATTCCAATCCTGAGACCCTTCCTATAGCATGTGATGTGATATCTCAATGCTTATACCAAACCTGAGACCCTTCCTATGGCATGAGATGTCAAATACAACTCCTTCCCATTCCAAACCTGAGACCCTTCCTATAGCATGAGATGTGATATCTCAATGCTTATACCAAACCTGAGACCCTTCCTATAACATGAGATGTGATATCCAACTCCTTCCCATTCCAATCCCGAGACCCTTCCTATAGCATGAGATGTGATATCTCAATGCTTATACCAAACCTGAGACCCTTCCTATAGCATGAGATGTGATATCCAACTCCTTCCCATTCCAATCCTGAGACTCTTCCTATAGCATGAGATGTGATATCTCAATGCCTCTAATACCAAACCTGAGATCCTTCCTCTAACATGAAATGTGATATCCAACTCCTTCCCTTTCCAAACCTGAGAGCCTACCTATAGCATGAGATGTGATATCCAAGTCCTTCCCATTCCAATCCTTAGACCCTTCCTACAGCATGCAATATGATATCTCAATGATTCTAATAACAAACCTGAGACCCGTCCTATAACATGAGATGGGATATCCAACTCCTTCCCATTCCAATCCTGAGACACTTCCGATAGCAGAGATGTGATATCTCAATGCTTATACCAAACCTGAGACCCTTCCTATAACATGAGATGTGATATCCAACTATTTCCCGGTCCAAACCTGAGACCCTTCCTATAGCATATGTGATATCCAACTCCTTCCCATTCCAAACATGAGACCCTTCCTATAGCAAGAGTGTAATATCCAACTCCTTCCCATTCCAATCCTGAGACCATTCCTATAGCATGAGATGTGATATCTCAATGCTTCTAATACCAAACCTGAGATCCTTCCTATGACATGAGATGTGATATCCAATTCCTCCCCATTCCAAACCTGAAAACCTTCCTACAGCATGCGATGTGATATCTCAATGCTTCTAATACCAAACCCGAGACCAGTCCTATAACATGAGATTGGATATCCAACTCCTTCCCCTTCCAAACCTGAGACTCTTCCTATAGCATGAGATGTGATATCCAACTTCTTCCCATTCCAATCCTGAGACCCTTCCTATAACATGAGATGTGATGTCTCAATGCTTCTAATACCAAACCTGAGATCTTTCCTATAACATGAGATGTGATATCCAACTCCTTCCCATTCCAATCCTGAGACCCTTCCTATAGCATGAGATGTGATATCTCAATGCTTATACCAAATCTGAGACCCTTCCTATAGCATGAGATGTGATATCCAACTCCTTCCCATTCCAATCCTGAGACCCTTCCCATAGCATGAGATGTGATGTCTCAATGCTTCTAATACCAAACCTGAGATCCTTCCTATAACATGAGATGTGATATCCAACTCCTTCCCATTCCAATCCTGAGACCCTTATGATAGCATGAGATGTGATATCTCAATGCCTCTAATACCAAACCTGAGATACTTCCGATAGCATGAGATGTGATATCTCAATGCTTCTAATACCAAACCTGAGATCCTTCCTATAACATGAGATGTGATATCCAACTCCTTCCCATTCCAATCCTGAGACCCTTATGATAGCATGAGATGTGATATCTCAATGCCTCTAATACCAAACCTGAGATACTTCCGATAGCATGAGATGTGATATCTCAATGCTTCTAATACCAAACCTGAGATCCTTCCTATAACATGAGATGTGATTTCCAAATCCTTCCCCTTCCAAACCTGAGACCCTCCCTTTAGCATGAGATGTGTTATCCAACTCCTTCCCATTCCAATCCTGAGACCAATCTGATAGCATGAGATGTGATATTTCAATGCCTCTAATACCAAACCTGAGATCCTACCTCTAACATGAAATGTGATATCCATCTCCTTCCCTTTCCAAACCTGAGACCCTGCCTATAGCATGAGATGTGATATCCAAGTCCTTTCCATTCCAATCCTGAGACCCTTCCTATAGCATGTGATGTGATATCTCAATGCTTATACCAAACCTGACACCCTTCCTATGGCATGAGATGTCATATACAACTCCTTCCCATTCCAATCCTGAGACCCTTCCTATAGCATGAGATGTGATATCTCAATGCTTATACCAAACCTGAGACCCTTCCTATAGCATGAGATGTGATATCCAACTTCTTCCCATTCCAATCCTGAGACCCTTCCTATAACATGAGATGTGATGTCGCAATGCTTCTAATACCAAACCTGAGATCTTTCCTATAACATGAGATGTGATATCCAACTCCTTCCCATTCCAATCCTGAGACCCTTCCTATAGCATGAGATGTGATATCACAATGCTTATACCAAACCTGAGACCCGTCCTATAACATGAGATGGGATATCCAACTCCTTCCCATTCCAATCCTGAGACACTTCCGATAGCAGAGATGTGATATCTCAATGCTTATACCAAACCTGAGACCCTTCCTATAACATGAGATGTGATATCCAACTATTTCCCGGTCCAAACCTGAGACCCTTCCTATAGCATATGTGATATCCAACTCCTTCCCATTCCAAACATGAGACCCTTCCTATAGCAAGAGTGTAATATCCAACTCCTTCCCATTCCAATCCTGAGAGCATTCCTATAGCATGAGATGTGATATCTCAATGCTTCTAATACCAAACCTGAGATCCTTCCTATGACATGAGATGTGATATCCAATTCCTCCCCATTCCAAACCTGAAAACCTTCCTACAGCATGCGATGTGATATCTCAATGCTTCTAATACCAAACCCGAGACCAGTCCTATAACATGAGATTGGATATCCAACTCCTTCCCCTTCCAAACCTGAGACTCTTCCTATAGCATGAGATGTGATATCCAACTTCTTCCCATTCCAATCCTGAGACCCTTCGTGTAACATGAGATGTGATGTCTCAATGCTTCTAATACCAAACCTGAGATCTTTCCTATAACATGAGATGTGATATCCAACTCCTTCCCATTCCAATCCTGAGACCCTTCCTATAGCATGAGATGTGACATCTCAATGCTTATACCAAACCTGAGACCCTTCCTATAGCTTGAGATGTGATATCCAACTCCTTCCCATTCCAATCCTGAGACCCTTCCTATAGCATGAGATGTGATATCTCAAGGCCTCTAATACCAAACCTGAGATCCTTCCTCTAACATGAAATGTGATATCCAACTCCTTCCCCTTCCAAACCTGAGAGCCTTCCTATAACATGAAATGTGATATCCAATTCCTTCCCATTCCAACCTGAGACCCTTCCTATAGCATGAGATGGGATATCCAACTCCTTCCAAATCCAATACTGATACCCTTCCGATAGCATGAGATGTGATATTCCAATGCTTCTACCAAACCTGAGACCCATACTATGGCATGAGATGTGATATCAAACTCCTTCCCATTCCAATCCTGAGACCCTACCTATAGCTTGAGATGTGATATCCAACTCCTTCCCATTCCAATTCTGAGACCCTTCCTATACCATGAGACTTGATATCTCAATGCTTCTAATACCAAACCTGAGACCCGTCCTATAACATGAGATGTGATATCCAAATCCTTCCCCTTCCAAACCTTAGACCCTTCCTTTATCATGAGATGTGATATCCAATTCCTTCCCATTCCAATCCTGAGACCCTTCCGATATCATGAGATTTGTTATCTCAATGCTTCTAATATCAAACTTGAGACCCTCCCTATAACATGAGATGTGACATCCAAGTCCTCCCCATTCCAATCCTGAGACCCTTCCTATAGCATGAGATGTGATATCTCAATGCTTCTAATACCAAACCTGAGACCCTTCCTATAACATGATTTGGGATATCCAACTCCTTCCCATTCCAATCCTGAGACCCTTCCGATAGCAGAGATGTGATATCTCAATGCTTATACCAAACCTGAGACCCTTCCTATGGCATGAGATGTCATATGCAACTCCTTCCCATTCCAATCCTGAGACCCTTCCTATAGCATTAGATGTGATATCTCAATGCTTATACCAAATCTGAGACCCTTCCTATAGCATGAGATGTGATATCCAACTTCTTCCCATTCCAATCCTGAGACCCTTCCTATAGCATGAGATGTGATGTCTCAATTCTTCTAATACCAAACCTGAGATCCTTCCTATAACATGAGATGTGATATCCAACTCCTTCCCATTCCAATCCTGAGACCCTTATGATAGCATGAGATGTGATATCTCAATGCCTCTAATACCAAACCTGAGATACTTCTGATAGCATGAGATGTGATATCTCAATGCTTCTAATACCAAACCTGAGATCCTTCCTATAACATGAGATGTGATTTCCAAATCCTTCCACTTCCAAACCTGAGACCCTCCCTTTAGCATGAGATGTGATATCCAACTCCTTCCCATTCCAATCCTGAGACCCTTCTGATAGCATGAGATGTGATATTTCAATGCCTCTAATACCAAACCTGAGATCCTACCTCTAACATGAAATGTGATATCCATCTCCTTCCCTTTCCAAACCTGAGACCCTGCCTATAGCATGAGATGTGATATCCAAGTCCTTCCCATTCCAATCCTGAGACCCTTCCTATAGCATGTGATGTGATATCTCAATGCTTATACCAAATCTGAGACCCTTCCTATAGCATGAGATGTGATATCCAACTCCTTCCCATTCCAATCCTGAGACCCTTCCTATAGCATGAGATGTGATGTCTCAATGCTTCTAATACCAAACCTGAGATCCTTCCTATAACATGAGATGTGATATCCAACTCCTTCCCATTCCAATCCTGAGACCCTCATGATAGCATGAGATGTGATATCTCAATGCCTCTAATACCAAACCTGAGATACTTCCGATAGCATGAGATGTGATATCTCAATGCTTCTAATACCAAACCTGAGATCCTTCCTATAACATGAGATGTGATTTCCAAATCCTTCCCCTTCCAAACCTGAGACCCTCCCTTTAGCATGAGATGTGATATCCAACTCCTTCCCATTCCAATCCTGAGACCCATCTGATAGCATGAGATGTGATATTTCAATGCCTCTAATACCAAACCTGAGATCCTACCTCTAACATGAAATGTGATATCCATCTCCTTCCCTTTCCAAACCTGAGACCCTGCCTATAGCATGAGATGTGATATCCAAGTCCTTTCCATTCCAATCCTGAGACCCTTCCTATAGCATGTGATGGGATATCTCAATGCTTATACCAAACCTGAGACCCTTCCTATGGCATGAGATATCATATACAACTCCTTCCCATTCCAATCCTGAGACCCTTCCTATAGCATGAGATGTGATATCTCAATGCTTATACCAAACCTGAGACCCTTCCTATAGCATGAGATGTGATATCCAACTTCTTCCCATTCCAATCCTGAGACCCTTCCTATAACATGAGATGTGATGTCGCAATGCTTCTAATACCAAACCTGAGATCTTTCCTATAACATGAGATGTGATATCCAACTCCTTCCCATTCCAATCCTGAGACCCTTCCTATAGCATGAGATGTGATATCACAATGCTTATACCAAACCTGAGACCGTTCCTATAGCTTGAGATGTGATATCCAACTCCTTCCCATTCCAATCCTGAGACCCTTCCTATAGCATGAGATGTGATATCTCAAGGCCTCTAATACCAAACCTGAGATCGTTCCTCTAACATGAAATGTGATATCCAACTCCTTCCCCTTCCAAACCTGAGAGCCTTCCTATAACATGAGATGTGACATCCAAGTCCTCCCCATTCCAATCCTGAGACCCTTCCTATAGCATGAGATGTGATATCTCAATGCTTCTAATACCAAACCTGAGACCCTTCCTATAACATGATTTGGGATATCCAACTCCTTCCCATTCCAATCCTGAGATCCTTCCGATAGCAGAGATGTGATATCTCAATGCTTATACCAAGCCTGAGATGTCATATGCAACTCCTTCCCATTCCAATCCTGAGACCCTTCCTATAGCATTAGATGTGATATCTCAATGCTTATACCAAATCTGAGACCCTTCCTATAGCATGAGATGTGATATCCAACTTCTTCCCATTCCAATCCTGAGACCCTTCCTATAGCATGAGATGTGATGTCTCAATTCTTCTAATACCAAACCTGAGATCCTTCCTATAACATGAGATGTGATATCCAACTCCTTCCCATTCCAATCCTGAGACCCTTATGATAGCATGAGATGTGATATCTCAATGCCTCTAATACCAAACCTGAGATACTTCTGATAGCATGAGATGTGATATCTCAATGCTTCTAATACCAAACCTGAGATCCTTCCTATAACATGAGATGTGATTTCCAAATCCTTCCACTTCCAAACCTGAGACCCTCCCTTTAGCATGAGATGTGATAGCCAACTCCTTCCCATTCCAATCCTGAGACCCTTCTGATAGCATGAGATGTGATATTTCAATGCCTCTAATACCAAACCTGAGATCTTTCCTATAACATGAGATGTGATATCCAACTCCTTCCCATTCCAATCCTGAGACCCTTCCTATAGCATGAGATGTGATATCACAATGCTTATACCAAACCTGAGACCGTTCCTATAGCTTGAGATGTGATATCCAACTCCTTCCCATTCCAATCCTGAGACCCTTCCTATAGCATGAGATGTGATATCTCAAGGCCTCTAATACAAAACCTGAGATCGTTCCTCTAACATGAAATGTGATATCCAACTCCTTCCCCTTCCAAACCTGAGAGCCTTCCTATAACATGAGATGTGACATCCAAGTCCTCCCCATTCCAATCCTGAGACCCTTCCTATAGCATGAGATGTGATATCTCAATGCTTCTAATACCAAACCTGAGACCCTTCCTATAACATGATTTGGGATATCCAACTCCTTCCCATTCCAATCCTGAGACCCTTCCGATAGCAGAGATGTGATATCTCAATGCTTATACCAAACCTGAGACCCTTCCTATGGCCTGAGATGTCATATGCAACTCCTTCCCATTCCAATCCTGAGACCCTTCCTATAGCATTAGATGTGATATCTCAATGCTTATACCAAATCTGAGACCCTTCCTATAGCATGAGATGTGATATCCAACTTCTTCCCATTCCAATCCTGAGACCCTTCCTATAGCATGAGATGTGATGTCTCAATTCTTCTAATACCAAACCTGAGATCCTTCCTATAACATGAGATGTGATATCCAACTCCTTCCCATTCCAATCCTGAGACCCTTATGATAGCATGAGATGTTATATCTCAATGCCTCTAATACCAAACCTGAGATACTTCTGATAGCATGAGATGTGATATCTCAATGCTTCTAATACCAAACCTGAGATCCTTCCTATAACATGAGATGTGATTTCCAAATCCTTCCACTTCCAAACCTGAGACCCTCCCTTTAGCATGAGATGTGATATCCAACTCCTTCCCATTCCAATCCTGAGACCCTTCTGATAGCATGAGATGTGATATTTCAATGCCTCTAATACCAAACCTAAGATCCTACCTCTAACATGAAATGTGATATCCATCTCCTTCCCTTTCCAAACCTGAGACCCTGCCTATAGAATGAGATGTGATATCCAAGTCCTTCCCATTCCAATCCTGAGACCCTTCGTATAGCATGTGATGTGATATCTCAATGCTTATACCAAACCTGAGACCCTTCCTTTGGCATGAGATGTCATATACAACTCCTTCCCATTCCAATCCTGAGACCCTTCCTATAGCATGAGATGTGATATCTCAATGCTTATACCAAACCTGAGACCCTTCCTATAGCATGAGATGTGATATCCAACTTCTTCCCATTCCAATCCTGAGACCCTTCCTATAACATGAGATGTGATGTCTCAATGCTTCTAATACCAAACCTGAGACCCTTCCTATAACATGAGATGGGATATCCAACTCCTTCCCATTCCAATCCTGAGACCCTTCCGATAGCAGAGATGTGATATCTCAATGCTTTTACCAAACCTGAGACCCTTCCTATGGCCTGAGATGTCATATACAACTCCTTCCCATTCCAATCCTGAGACCCTTCCTATAGCATGAGATGTGATATCTCAATGCTTATACCAAATCTGAGACCCTTCCTATAGCATGAGATGTGATATCCAACTCCTCCCCATTCCAATCCTGAGACCCTTCTTATAGCATGAGATGTGATGTCTCAATGCTTCTAATACCAAACCTGAGATCCTTCCTATAACATGAGATGTGATATCCAACTCCTTCCCATTCCAATCCTGAGACCCTTATGATAGAATGAGATGTGATATCTCAATGCCTCTAATACCAAACCTGAGATACTTCCGATAGCATGAGATGTGATATCTCAATGCTTCTAATACCAAACCTGAGATCCTTCCTATAACATGAGATGTGATTTCCAAATCCTTCCCCTTCCAAACCTGAGACCATCCCTTTAGCATGAGATGTGATATCCAACTCCTTCCCATTCCAATCCTGAGACCAATCTGATAGCATGAGATGTGATATTTCAATGCCTCTAATACCAAACCTGAGATCCTACCTCTAACATGAAATGTGATATCCATCTCCTTCCCTTTCCAAACCTGAGACCCTGCCTATAGCATGAGATGTGATATCCAAGTCCTTTCCATTCCAATCCTGAGACCCTTCCTATAGCATGTGATGTGATATCTCAATGCTTATACCAAACCTGAGACCCTTCCTATGGCATGAGATGTCATATACAACTCCTTCCCATTCCAATCCTGAGACCCTTCCTATAGCATGAGATGTGATATCTCAATGCTTATACCAAACCTGAGACCCTTCCTATAGCATGAGATGTGATATCCAACTTCTTCCCATTCCAATCCTGAGACCCTTCCTATAACATGAGATGTGATGTCGCAATGCTTCTAATACCAAACCTGAGATCTTTCCTATAACATGAGATGTGATATCCAACTCCTTCCCATTCCAATCCTGAGACCCTTCCTATAGCATGAGATGTGATATCACAATGCTTATACCAAACCTGAGACCGTTCCTATAGCTTGAGATGTGATATCCAACTCCTTCCCATTCCAATCCTGAGACCCTTCCTATAGCATGAGATGTGATATCTCAAGGCCTCTAATACCAAACCTGAGATCGTTCCTCTAACATGAAATGTGATATCCAACTCCTTCCCCTTCCAAACCTGAGAGCCTTCCTATAACATGAGATGTGATATCCAACTCCTTCCCATTCCAATCCTGAGACCCTTATGATAGCATGAGATGTGATATCTCAATGCCTCTAATACCAAACCTGAGATACTTCCGATAGCATGAGATGTGATATCTCAATGCTTCTAATACCAAACCTGAGATCCTTCCTATAACATGAGATGTGATTTCCAAATCATTCCCCTTCCAAACCTGAGACCCTCCCTTTAGCATGAGATGTGATATCCAACTCCTTCCCATTCCAATCCTGAGACCCTTCTGATAGCATGAGATGTGATATTTCAATGCCTCTAATACCAAACCTGAGATCCTACCTCTAACATGAAATGTGATATCCATCTCCTTCCCTTTCCAAACCTGGGACCCTGCCTATAGCATGAGATGTGATATCCAAGTCCTTTCCATTCCAATCCTGAGACCCTTCCTATAGCATGTGATGTGATATCTCAATGCTTATACCAAACCTGAGACCCTTCCTATGGCATGAGATGTCATATACAACTCCTTCCCATTCCAAACCTGAGACCCTTCCTATAGCATGAGATGTGATATCTCAATGCTTATACCAAACCTGAGACCCTTCCTATAGCATGAGATGTGATATCCAACTTCTTCCCATTCCAATCCTGAGACCCTTCCTATAACATGAGATGTGATGTCGCAATGCTTCTAATACCAAACCTGAGATCTTTCCTATAACATGAGATGTGATATCCAACTCCTTCCCATTCCAATCCTGAGACCCTTACTATAGCATGAGATGTGATATCACAATGCTTATACCAAACCTGAGACCGTTCCTATAGCTTGAGATGTGATATCCAACTCCTTCCCATTCCAATCCTGAGACCCTTCCTATAGCATGAGATGTGATATCTCAAGGCCTCTAATACCAAACCTGAGATCGTTCCTCTAACATGAAATGTGATATCCAACTCCTTCCCCTTCCAAACCTGAGAGCCTTCCTATAGCATGAGATATGATAGCCAAGTCCTTCCAATTCCAATCCTGAGACCCTTCCTATAACATGAAATGTGATATCCAACTCCTTCCCATTCCAACCTGAGACCCTTCCTATAGCATGAGATGGGATATCTCAATGCTTCTAATACCAAACCTGAGACTCTTCCTATAACATGAGATGGGATATCCAACTCATTCCCATTCCAATCCTGAGACCCTTCCGATAGCAGAGATGTGATATCTCAATGCTTATACCAAACCTGAGACCCTTCCTATGGCCTGAGATGTCATATACAACTCCTTCCCATTCCAATCCTGAGACCCTTCCTATAGCATGAGATGTGATATCTCAATGCTTATACCAAATCTGAGACCCTTCCTATAGCATGAGATGTGATATCCAACTCCTTCCCATTCCAATCCTGAGACCCTTCCTATAGCATGAGATGTGATGTCTCAATGCTTCTAATACCAAACCTGAGATCCTTCCTATAACATGAGATGTGATATCCAACTCCTTCCCATTCCAATCCTGAGACCCTTATGATAGCATGAGATGTGATATCTCAATGCCTCTAATACCAAACCTGAGATACTTCCGATAGCATGAGATGGAATGGGAAGGAGTTGGATATCACATCTCATGCTATAGGAAGGGTCTCAGATTTGGTATAAGCATTGAGATATCACATCTCATGCTATAGGAAGGGTCTCAGGATTGGATTGGGAAGGAGTTGTATATGACATCTCAGGCCATAGGAAGGGTCTCAGGATTGGTATAAGCATTGAGATATCACTTCTCTGCTATCGGAAGGGTCTCAGGATTGGAATGGGAAGGAGTTGGATATCCCATCTCATGATAAAGGAAGGGTCTAAGGTTTGGAAGGGTAAAGATTAGAAGCATTGAGACATCACATCTCATGTTATAGGAAGGGTCTCAGGATTGGAATGGGAAGAAGTTGGATATCACATCTCATGCTATAGGAAGGGTCTCAGGTTTGGAAGGGGAAGGAGTTGGATATCCAATCTCATGTTATAGGACTGGTCTCAGGTTTGGTATTAGAAGCATTGAGATATCACATCGCATGCTGTAGGAAGGTTCTCAGGTTTGGAATGGGGAGGAATTGGATATCACATCTCATGTCATAGGAAGGATCTCAGGTTTGGTATTAGAAGCATTGAGATATCACATCTCATGCTATAGGAATGGTCTCAGGATTGGAATGGGAAGGAGTTGGATATTACATTCTTGCTATAGGAAGGGTCTCATGTTTGGAATGGGAAGGAGTTGGATATCACATATACTATAGGAAGGGTCTCAGGTTTGAAACGGGAAGGAGTTGGATATCACATCTCATGTTATAGGAAGGGTCTCAGGTTTGAAACGGGAAGGAGTTGGATATCACATCTCATGTTATAGGACGGATCTCAGGTTTGTTATTAGAATCATTGAGATATCATATTGCATGCTGTAGGAAGGGTCTAAGGATTGGAATGGGAAGGACTTGGATATCACATCTCATGCTATAGGTAGGCTCTGAGACCCTTCCTATAGCATGAGATGTGATATCCAACTTCTTCCCATTCCAATCCTGAGACCCTTCCTATAACATGAGATGTGATGTCTCAATGCTTCTAATACCAAACCTGAGATCTTTCCTATAACATGAGATGTGATATCCAACTCCTTCCCATTCCAATCCTGAGACCCTTCCTATAGCATGAGATGTGATATCTCAATGCTTATACCAAACCTGAGACCCTTCCTATAGCTTGAGATGTGATATCCAACTTCTTCCCATTCCAATCCTGAGACCCTTCCTATAGCATGAGATGTGATATCTCAAGGCCTCTAATACCAAACCTGAGATCCTTCCTCTAACATAAAATATGATATATCCAACTCCTTCCCCTTCCAAACCTGAGAGCCTTCCTATAGCATGAGATATGATATCCAAGTCCTTCCCATCCAATCCTGAGACCCTTCCTATAACATGAAATGTGATATCCAACTCCTTCCCATTCCAACCTGAGACCCTTCCTATAGCATGAGATGGGATATCCAACTCCTTCCAAATCCAAACTGATACCCTTCCGATAGCATGAGATGTGATATCCCAATGCTTCTACCAAACCTGAGACCCATACTATGGCATGAGATGTGATATCAAACTCCTTCCCATTCCAATCCTGAGACCCTACCTATAGCTTGAGATGTGATATCCAACTTCTTCCCATTCCAATCCTGAGACCCTTCCTATAGCATGAGATGTGATGTCTCAATGCTTCTAATACCAAACCTGAGATCCTTCCTATAACATGAGATGTGATATCCAACTCCTTCCCATTCCAATCCTGAGACCCTTATGATAGCATGAGATGTGATATCTCAATGCCTCTAATACCAAACCTGAGATACTTCCGATAGCATGAGATGGAATGGGAAGGAGTTGGATATCACATCTCATGCTATAGGAAGGGTCTCAGATTTGGTATAAGCATTGAGATATCACATCTCATGCTATAGGAAGGGTCTCAGGATTGGATTGGGAAGGAGTTGTATATGACATCTCAGGCCATAGGAAGGGTCTCAGGATTGGTATAAGCATTGAGATATCACTTCTCTGCTATCGGAAGGGTCTCAGGATTGGAATGGGAAGGAGTTGGATATCCCATCTCATGATAAAGGAAGGGTCTAAGGTTTGGAAGGGTAAAGATTAGAAGCATTGAGACATCACATCTCATGTTATAGGAAGGGTCTCAGGATTGGAATGGGAAGAAGTTGGATATCACATCTCATGCTATAGGAAGGGTCTCAGGTTTGGAAGGGGAAGGAGTTGGATATCCAATCTCATGTTATAGGACTGGTCTCAGGTTTGGTATTAGAAGCATTGAGATATCACATCGCATGCTGTAGGAAGGTTCTCAGGTTTGGAATGGGGAGGAATTGGATATCACATCTCATGTCATAGGAAGGATCTCAGGTTTGGTATTAGAAGCATTGAGATATCACATCTCATGCTATAGGAATGGTCTCAGGATTGGAATGGGAAGGAGTTGGATATTACATTCTTGCTATAGGAAGGGTCTCATGTTTGGAATGGGAAGGAGTTGGATATCACATATACTATAGGAAGGGTCTCAGGTTTGAAACGGGAAGGAGTTGGATATCACATCTCATGTTATAGGAAGGGTCTCAGGTTTGAAACGGGAAGGAGTTGGATATCACATCTCATGTTATAGGACGGATCTCAGGTTTGTTATTAGAATCATTGAGATATCATATTGCATGCTGTAGGAAGGGTCTAAGGATTGGAATGGGAAGGACTTGGATATCACATCTCATGCTATAGGTAGGCTCTGAGACCCTTCCTATAGCATGAGATGTGATATCCAACTTCTTCCCATTCCAATCCTGAGACCCTTCCTATAACATGAGATGTGATGTCTCAATGCTTCTAATACCAAACCTGAGATCTTTCCTATAACATGAGATGTGATATCCAACTCCTTCCCATTCCAATCCTGAGACCCTTCCTATAGCATGAGATGTGATATCTCAATGCTTATACCAAACCTGAGACCCTTCCTATAGCTTGAGATGTGATATCCAACTTCTTCCCATTCCAATCCTGAGACCCTTCCTATAGCATGAGATGTGATATCTCAAGGCCTCTAATACCAAACCTGAGATCCTTCCTCTAACATAAAATATGATATATCCAACTCCTTCCCCTTCCAAACCTGAGAGCCTTCCTATAGCATGAGATATGATATCCAAGTCCTTCCCATCCAATCCTGAGACCCTTCCTATAACATGAAATGTGATATCCAACTCCTTCCCATTCCAACCTGAGACCCTTCCTATAGCATGAGATGGGATATCCAACTCCTTCCAAATCCAAACTGATACCCTTCCGATAGCATGAGATGTGATATCCCAATGCTTCTACCAAACCTGAGACCCATACTATGGCATGAGATGTGATATCAAACTCCTTCCCATTCCAATCCTGAGACCCTACCTATAGCTTGAGATGTGATATCCAACTCCTTCCCATTCCAATTCTCAGACCCTTCCTATACCATGAGACTTGATATCTAAATGCTTCTAATACAAAACCTGCGACCCGTCCTATAACATGAGATGTGATATCCAAATCCTTCCCCTTCCAAACCTTAGACCCTTCCTTTATCATGAGATGTGATATCCAATTCTTTCCCATTCCAATCCTGAGACCCTTCCGATATCATGATATTTGTTATCTCAATGCTTCTAATATCAAACTTGAGACCCTCCCTATAGCATGAGATGTGACATCCAAGTCCTCCCCATTCCAATCCTGAGACTCTTCCTATAGCATGAGATGTGATATCTCAATGCTTCTAATACCAAACCTGAGACCCTTCCTATAACATGAGATGGGATATCCAACTCCTTCCCATTCCAATCCTGAGACCCTTCCGATAGCAGAGATGTGATATCTCAATGCTTATACCAAACCTGAGACCCTTCCTATGGCCTGATTTGTCATATACAACTCCTTCCCATTCCAATCCTGAGACCCTTCCTATAGCATGAGATGTGATATCTCAATGCTTATACCAAATCCGAGACCCTTCCTATAGCATGAGATGTGATATCCAACTCCTTCCCATTCCAATCCTGAGACCCTTCCTATAGCATGAGATGTGATGTCTCAATGCTTCTAATACCAAACCTGAGATCCTTCCTATAACATGAGATGTGATATCCAACCCCTTCCCATTCCAATCCTGAGACCCTTATGATAGCATGAGATGTGATATCTCAATGCCTCTAATACCAAACCTGAGATACTTCTGATAGCATGAGATGTGATATCCCAATGCTTCTAGTACCAAACCTGAGATCCTTCCTATAACATGAGATGTGATTTCCAAATCCTTCCACTTCCAAACCTGAGACCCTCCCTTTAGCATGAGATGTGATATCCAACTCCTTCCCATTCCAATCCTGAGACCCTTCTGATAGCATGAGATGTGATATTTCAATGCCTCTAATACCAAACCTGAGATCCTACCTCTAACATGAAATGTGATATCCATCTCCTTCCCTTTCCAAACCTGAGACCCTGCCTATAGCATGAGATGTGATATCAAAAGTCCTTCCCATTCCAATCCTGAGACCCTTCCTATAGCATATGATGTGATATCTCAATGCTTATACCAAACCTGAGACCCTTCCTATGGCATGAGATGTCATATACAACTCCTTCCCATTCCAATCCTGAGACCCTTCCTATAACATGAGATGTGATATCTCAATGCTTATACCAAACCTGAGACCCTTCCTATAGCATGAGATGTGATATCCAACTTCTTCCCATTCCAATCCTGAGACCCTTCCTATAACATGAGATGTGATGTCTCAATGCTTCTAATACCAAACCTGAGACCCTTCCTATAACATGAGATGGGATATCCAACTCCTTCCCATTCCAATCCTGAGACTCTTCCGATAGCAGAGATGTGATATCTCAATGCTTATACCAAACCTGAGACCCTTCCTATGGCCTGAGATGTCATATACAACTCCTTCCCATTCCAATCCTGAGACCGTTCCTATAGCATGAGATGTGATGTCTCAATGCTTCTAATACCAAACCTGAGATCCTTCCTATAACATGAGATGTGATATCCAACTCCTTCCCATTCCAATCCTGAGACCCTTATGATAGCATGAGATGTGATATCTCAATGCCTCTAATACCAAACCTGAGATACTTCCGATAGCATGAGATGTGATATCTCAAAGCTTCTAATACCAAACCTGAGATCCTTCCTATAACATGAGATGTGATTTCCAAATCCTTCCCCTTCCAAACCTGAGACCCTCCCTTTAGCATGAGATGTGATATCCAACTCCTTCCCATTCCAATCCTGAGACTCTTCCGATAGCAGAGATGTGATATCTCAATGCTTATACCAAACCTGAGACCCTTCCTATGGCATGAAATGTCATATACAACTCCTTCCCATTCCAATCCTGAGACCCTTCCTATAGCATGAGATGTGATATCTCAATGCTTATACCAAAGCTGAGACCCTTCCTATAGCATGAGATGTGATATCCAACTTTTTCCCATTCCAATCCTGAGACCCTTCCTATAACATGAGATGTGATATCTCAATGCTTCTAATACCAAACCTGAGATCTTTCCTATAACATGAGATGTGATATCCAACTCCTTCCCATTCCAATCCTGAGACCCTTCCTATAGCATGAGATGTGATATCACAATGCTTATACATAACCTGAGACCGTTCCTATAGCTTGAGATGTGATATCCAACTCCTTCCCATTCCAATCCTGAGACCCTTCCTATAGCATGAGATGTGATATCTCAAGACCTCTAATACCAAACCTGAGATCGTTCCTCTAACATGAAATGTGATATCCAACTCCTTCCCCTTCCAAACCTGAGAGCCTTCCTATAGCATGAGATATGATAGCCAAGTCCTTCCAATTCCAATCCTGAGACCCTTCCTATAACATGAAATGTGATATCCAACTCCTTCCCATTCCAACCTGAGACCCTTCCTATAGCATGAGATGGGATATCTCAATGCTTCTAATACCAAACCTGAGACTCTTCCTATAACATGAAATGTGATATCCATCTCCTTCCCTTTCCAAACCTGAGACCCTGTCTATAGCATGAGATGTCATATACAACTCCTTCCCATTCCAATCCTGAGACCCTTCCTATAGCACGAGATGTGATATCTCAATGCTTATACCAAACCTGAGACCCTTCCTATAGCATGAGATGTGATATCCAACTCCTTCCCATTCCAATCCTGAGACCCTTCCTATAGCCTGAGATGTGATATCTCAATGCCTCTGATACCAAACCTGAGATCCTTCCTCTAACATGAAATGTGATATCCAACTCCTTCCCTTTCCAAACCTGAGAGCCTATCTATAGCATGAGATGTGATATCCAAGTCCTTCCCATTCCAATCCTGAGACACTTCCGATAGCAGAGATGTGATATCTCAATGCTTATACCAAACCTGAGACCCTTCCTATAACATGAGATGTGATATCCAACTCCTTCCCGTTCCAAACCTGAGACCCTTCCTTTAGCATGAGATGTGATATCCAGCTCCTTCCCATTCCAATCCTGAGACCCTTCCTATAGCATGAGATGTGATATCTCAATGCTTATACCAAACCTGAGACCCTTCCTATAGCTTGAGATGTGATATCCAACTTCTTCCCATTCCAATCCTGAGACCCTTCCTATAGCATGAGATGTGATATCTCAAGGCCTCTAATACCAAACCTGAGATCCTTCCTCTAACATAAAATATGATATATCCAACTCCTTCCCCTTCCAAACCTGAGAGCCTTCCTATAGCATGAGATATGATATCCAAGTCCTTCCCATCCAATCCTGAGACCCTTCCTATAACATGAAATGTGATATCCAACTCCTTCCCATTCCAACCTGAGACCCTTCCTATAGCATGAGATGGGATATCCAACTCCTTCCAAATCCAAACTGATACCCTTCCGATAGCATGAGATGTGATATCCCAATGCTTCTACCAAACCTGAGACCCATACTATGGCATGAGATGTGATATCAAACTCCTTCCCATTCCAATCCTGAGACCCTACCTATAGCTTGAGATGTGATATCCAACTCCTTCCCATTCCAATTCTCAGACCCTTCCTATACCATGAGACTTGATATCTCAATGCTTCTAATACAAAACCTGCGACCCGTCCTATAACATGAGATGTGATATCCAAATCCTTCCCCTTCCAAACCTTAGACCCTTCCTTTATCATGAGATGTGATATCCAATTCTTTCCCATTCCAATCCTGAGACCCTTCCGATATCATGATATTTGTTATCTCAATGCTTCTAATATCAAACTTGAGACCCTCCCTATAGCATGAGATGTGACATCCAAGTCCTCCCCATTCCAATCCTGAGACTCTTCCTATAGCATGAGATGTGATATCTCAATGCTTCTAATACCAAACCTGAGACCCTTCCTATAACATGAGATGGGATATCCAACTCCTTCCCATTCCAATCCTGAGACCCTTCCGATAGCAGAGATGTGATATCTCAATGCTTATACCAAACCTGAGACCCTTCCTATGGCCTGATTTGTCATATACAACTCCTTCCCATTCCAATCCTGAGACCCTTCCTATAGCATGAGATGTGATATCTCAATGCTTATACCAAATCCGAGACCCTTCCTATAGCATGAGATGTGATATCCAACTCCTTCCCATTCCAATCCTGAGACCCTTCCTATAGCATGAGATGTGATGTCTCAATGCTTCTAATACCAAACGTGAGATCCTTCCTATAACATGAGATGTGATATCCAACTCCTTCCCATTCCAATCCTGAGACACTTCCTATAGCATGAGATGTGATATCTCACTGCTTATACCAAACCTGAGACCCTTCCTATAGCAAGAGATGTGATATCCAACTCCTTCCCATTCCAATCCTGAGACCCTTCCAATAGCATGAGATGTGATATCTCAATGCTTCTAATATCAAACTTGAGACCCTCCCTATAGCATGAGATGTGATATCCAAGTCCTTCCGATTCCAATCCTGAGACACTTCCTATAGCATGAGATGTGATATCTCAATGCTTCTAATACCAAACCTGAGACTCTTCCTATAACATGAGATGGGATATCCAACTCCTTCCCATTCCAATCCTGAGACCCTTCCGATAGCATGAGATGTGATGTCTCAATGCTTCTAATAACAAACCTGAGATCCTTCCTATAACATGAGATGGGATATCCAACTCCTTCCCATTCCAATCCTGAGACTCTTCCGATAGCAGAGATGTGATATCTCAATGCTTATACCAAACCTGAGACCCTTCCTATGGCCTGAGATGTCATATACAACTCTTTCCCATTCCAATCCTGAGACCGTTCCTATAGCATGAGATGTGATGTCTCAATGCTTCTAATACCAAACCTGAGATCCTTCCTATAACATGAGATGTGATATCCAACTCCTTCCCATTCCAATCCTGAGACCCTTATGATAGCATGAGATGTGATATCTCAATGCCTCTAATACCAAACCTGAGATACTTCCGATAGCATGAGATGTGATATCTCAAAGCTTCTAATACCAAACCTGAGATCCTTCCTATAACATGAGATGTGATTTCCAAATCCTTCCCCTTCCAAACCTGAGACCCTCCCTTTAGCATGAGATGTGATATCCAACTCCTTCCCATTCCAATCCTGAGACCCTTCCGATAGCAGAGATGTGATATCTCAATGCTTATACCAAACCTGAGACCCTTCCTATGGCATGAGATGTCATATACAACTCCTTCCCATTCCAATCCTGAGACCCTTCCTATAACATGAGATGTGATATCTCAATGCTTATACCAAACCTGAGACCCTTCCTATAGCATGAGATGTGATATCCAACTTCTTCCCATTCCAATCCTGAGACCCTTCCTATAACATGAGATGTGATGTCTCAATGCTTCTAATACCAAACCTGAGACCCTTCCTATAGCATGAGATGTGATATCCAACTCTTTCCCATTCCAATCCTGAGACCCTTCCGATATCATGATATTTGTTATCTCAATGCTTCTAATATCAAACTTGAGACCCTCCCTATAGCATGAGATGTGACATCCAAGTCCTCCCCATTCCAATCCTGAGACTCTTCCTATAGCATGAGATGTGATATCTCAATGCTTCTAATACCAAACCTGAGACCCTTCCTATAACATGAGATGGGATATCCAACTCCTTCCCATTCCAATCCTGAGACCCTTCCGATAGCAGAGATGTGATATCTCAATGCTTATACCAAACGTGAGATCCTTCCTATAACATGAGATGTGATATCCAACTCCTTCCCATTCCAATCCTGAGACCCTTCCTATAGCATGAGATGTGATATCACAATGCTTATACATAACCTGAGACCGTTCCTATAGCTTGAGATGTGATATCCAACTCCTTCCCATTCCAATCCTGAGACCCTTCCTATAGCATGAGATGTGATATCTCAAGACCTCTAATACCAAACCTGAGATCGTTCCTCTAACATGAAATGTGATATCCAACTCCTTCCCCTTCCAAACCTGAGAGCCTTCCTATAGCATGAGATATGATAGCCAAGTCCTTCCAATTCCAATCCTGAGACCCTTCCTATAACATGAAATGTGATATCCAACTCCTTCCCATTCCAACCTGAGACCCTTCCTATAGCATGAGATGGGATATCTCAATGCTTCTAATACCAAACCTGAGACTCTTCCTATAACATGAAATGTGATATCCATCTCCTTCCCTTTCCAAACCTGAGACCCTGTCTATAGCATGAGATGTCATATACAACTCCTTCCCATTCCAATCCTGAGACCCTTCCTATAGCACGAGATGTGATATCTCAATGCTTATACCAAACCTGAGACCCTTCCTATAGCATGAGATGTGATATCCAACTCCTTCCCATTCCAATCCTGAGACCCTTCCTATAGCCTGAGATGTGATATCTCAATGCCTCTGATACCAAACCTGAGATCCTTCCTCTAACATGAAATGTGATATCCAACTCCTTCCCTTTCCAAACCTGAGAGCCTATCTATAGCATGAGATGTGATATCCAAGTTCTTCCCATTCCAATCCTGAGACACTTCCGATAGCAGAGATGTGATATCTCAATGCTTATACCAAACCTGAGACCCTTCCTATAACATGAGATGTGATATCCAACTCCTTCCCGTTCCAAACCTGAGACCCTTCCTTTAGCATGAGATGTGATATCCAGCTCCTTCCCATTCCAATCCTGAGACACTTCCGATAGCATGAGATGTGATATCTCAATGCTTCTAATATCAAAACTGAGACCCTCCCTATAGCATGATATGTGATATCTAAGTCCTTCCCATTCCAATCCTGAGACCCTTCCTATAGCATGAGATGTGATATCTCAATGCTTCTACCAAACCTGAGACCCTTCCTTTAGCATGAGATGTGATAACCAACTCCTTCCCATTCCAATCCTGAGACCCTTCCTATAGCATGAGATGTGATATCTCAATACTTCTAATACCAAACCTGAGATCCTTCCGATAACATGAGATGTGATATCCAAATCCTTCCCCTTCCAAACCTGAGACCCTCCCTTTAGCATGAGATGTGATATCCAACTCCTTCCCATTCCAATCCTGAGACCCTTCTGATAGCATGAGATGTGATATCTCAATGCTTCTATACCAAACCTGAGATCCTTCCGATAGCATGAGATGTGATATCTCAATGCTTCTAATACCAAACCTGAGATCCTTCCTATAACATGAGATGTGATATCCAAATCCTTCCCCTTCCAAACCTGAGACCCTCCCTTTAGCATGAGATGTGATATCCAACTCCTTCCCATTCCAATCCTGAGACTCTTCTGATAGCATGAGATGTGATATCTCAATGCCTCTAATACCAAACCTGAGATCCTACCTCTAACATGAAATGTGATATCCAACTCTTTCCCCTTCCAAACCTGAGAGCCTTCCTATAGCATGAGATGTGATATCCAAGTCCTTCCCATTCCAATCCTGAGACCCTTCCTATAACATGAGATGTGATATCCAACTCCTTCCCATTCCAACCTGAGACCCTTCCTATAGCATGAGATGGGATATCCAACTCCTTCCAAATCCAATCCTGATACCCTTCCGATAGCATGAGATGTGATATCCCAATGCTTCTACCAAACCTGAGACCCATACTATGGCATGAGATGTGATATCAAACTCCTTCCCCTTCCAAACCTTAGACCCTTCCTTTATCATGAGATGTGATATCCAACTCCTTCCCATTCCATCCCTGAGACCCTCCCGATTTCATGAGATGTGATATCTCAATGCTTCTAATATCAAACTTGAGACCCTCCCTATAGCATGAGATGTGATATCCAAGTCCTTCCCATTCCAATCCTGAGACCCTTCCTATAGCATGAGATGTGATATCTCAATGCTTCTAATACCAAACCTGAGACCCTTCCTATAACATGAGATGGGAATATCCAACTCCTTCCCATTCCAATCCTGAGACCCTTCCGATAGCAGAGATGTGATATCTCAATGCTTATACCAAACGTGAGATCCTTCCTATAACATGAGATGTGATATCCAACTCCTTCCCATTCCAATCCTGAGACACTTCCTATAGCATGAGATGTGATATCTCACTGCTTATACCAAACCTGAGACCCTTCCTATAGCAAGAGATGTGATATCTCAATGCTTCTAATATCAAACTTGAGACCCTCCCTATAGCATGAGATGTGATATCCAAGTCCTTCCGATTCCAATCCTGAGACACTTCCTATAGCATGAGATGTGATATCTCAATGCTTCTAATACCAAACCTGAGACTCTTCCTATAACATGAGATGGGATATCCAACTCCTTCCCATTCCAATCCTGAGACCCTTCCGATAGCATGAGATGTGATGTCTCAATGCTTCTAATAACAAACCTGAGATCCTTCCTATAACATGAGATGTGATATCCAACTCCTTCCCATTCCAATCCTGAGACCCTTCCTATAGCATGAGATGTGATATCTCAATGCTTATACCAAACCTGAGACCCTTCCTATAGCATGAGATGTGATATCCAACTCCTTCCCATTCCAATCCTGAGACCCTTCCTATAGCATGAGATGTGATATCTCAATGCCTCTAATACCAAACCTGAGATCCTTCCTCTAACATGAAATGTGATATCGAACTCCTTCCCTTTCCAAACCTGAGAGCCTACCTATAGCATGAGATGTGATATCCAAGTCCTTCCCATTCCAATCCTTAGACCCTTCCTACAGCATGCAATATGATATCTCAATGATTCTAATAACAAACCTGAGACCCGTCCTATAACATGAGATGGGATATCCAACACCTTCCCATTCCAATCCTGAGACACTTCCGATAGCAGAGATGTGATATCTCAATGCTTATACCAAACCTGAGACCCTTCCTATAACATGAGATGTGATATCCAACTCCTTCCCGTTTCAAACCTGAGACCCTTCCTATAGCATATGTGATATCCAACTCCTTCCCATTCCAAACAAGAGACCCTTCCTATAGCAAGAATGTAATATCCAACTCCTTCCCATTCCAATCCTGAGACCATTCCTATAGCATGAGATGTGATATCTCAATGCTTCTAATACCAAACCTGAGATCCTTCCTATGACATGAGATGTGATATCCAATTCCTCCCCATTCCAAACCTGAGAACCTTCCTACAGCATGCGATGTGATATCTCAATGCTTCTAATACCAAACCTGAGACCAGTCCTATAACATGAGATTGGATATCCAACTCCTTCCCCTTCCAAACCTGAGACCCTTCCTATAGCATGAGATGTGATATCCAACTCCTTCCCATTCCAATCCTGAGACCCTTCCTATAGCCTGAGATGTGATATCTCAATGCCTCTAATACCAAACCTGAGATCCTTCCTCTAACATGAAATGTGATATCCAACTCCTTCCCTTTCCAAACCTGAGAGCCTATCTATAGCATGAGATGTGATATCCAAGTCCTTCCCATTCCAATCCTGAGACACTTCCGATAGCAGAGATGTGATATCTCAATGCTTATACCAAACCTGAGACCCTTCCTATAACATGAGATGTGATATCCAACTCCTTCCCGTTCCAAACCTGAGACCCTTCCTTTAGCATGAGATGTGATATCCAGCTCCTTCCCATTCCAATCCTGAGACACTTCCGATAGCATGAGATGTGATATCTCAATGCTTCTAATATCAAAACTGAGACCCTCCCTATAGCATGATATGTGATATCTAAGTCCTTCCCATTCCAATCCTGAGACCCTTCCTATAGCATGAGATGTGATATCTCAATGCTTCTACCAAACCTGAGACCCTTCCTTTAGCATGAGATGTGATAACCAACTCCTTCCCATTCCAATCCTGAGACCCTTCCTATAGCATGAGATGTGATATCTCAATACTTCTAATACCAAACCTGAGATCCTTCCGATAACATGAGATGTGATATCCAAATCCTTCCCCTTCCAAACCTGAGACCCTCCCTTTAGCATGAGATGTGATATCCAACTCCTTCCCATTCCAATCCTGAGACCCTTCTGATAGCATGAGATGTGATATCTCAATGCTTCTATACCAAACCTGAGATCCTTCCGATAGCATGAGATGTGATATCTCAATGCTTCTAATACCAAACCTGAGATCCTTCCTATAACATGAGATGTGATATCCAAATCCTTCCCCTTCCAAACCTGAGACCCTCCCTTTAGCATGAGATGTGATATCCAACTCCTTCCCATTCCAATCCTGAGACTCTTCTGATAGCATGAGATGTGATATCTCAATGCCTCTAATACCAAACCTGAGATCCTACCTCTAACATGAAATGTGATATCCAACTCTTTCCCCTTCCAAACCTGAGAGCCTTCCTATAGCATGAGATGTGATATCCAAGTCCTTCCCATTCCAATCCTGAGACCCTTCCTATAACATGAGATGTGATATCCAACTCCTTCCCATTCCAACCTGAGACCCTTCCTATAGCATGAGATGGGATATCCAACTCCTTCCAAATCCAATCCTGATACCCTTCCGATAGCATGAGATGTGATATCCCAATGCTTCTACCAAACCTGAGACCCATACTATGGCATGAGATGTGATATCAAACTCCTTCCCCTTCCAAACCTTAGACCCTTCCTTTATCATGAGATGTGATATCCAACTCCTTCCCATTCCATCCCTGAGACCCTCCCGATATCATGAGATGTGATATCTCAATGCTTCTAATATCAAACTTGAGACCCTCCCTATAGCAAGAGATGTGATATCCAAGTCCTTCCCATTCCAATCCTGAGACCCTTCCTATAGCATGAGATGTGATATCTCAATGCTTCTAATACCAAACCTGAGACCCTTCCTATAACATGAGATGGGAATATCCAACTCCTTCCCATTCCAATCCTGAGACCCTTCCGATAGCAGAGATGTGATATCTCAATGCTTATACCAAACGTGAGATCCTTCCTATAACATGAGATGTGATATCCAACTCCTTCCCATTCCAATCCTGAGACACTTCCTATAGCATGAGATGTGATATCTCACTGCTTATACCAAACCTGAGACCCTTCCTATAGCAAGAGATGTGATATCCAACTCCTTCCCATTCCAATCCTGAGACCCTTCCTATAGCATGAGATGTGATATCTCAATGCTTCTAATATCAAACTTGAGACCCTCCCTATAGCATGAGATGTGATATCCAAGTCCTTCCGATTCCAATCCTGAGACACTTCCTATAGCATGAGATGTGATATCTCAATGCTTCTAATACCAAACCTGAGACTCTTCCTATAACATGAGATGGGATATCCAACTCCTTCCCATTCCAATCCTGAGACCCTTCCGATAGCATGAGATGTGATGTCTCAATGCTTCTAATACCAAACCTGAGATCCTTCCTATAACATGAGATGTGATATCCAACTCCTTCCCATTCCAATCCTGAGACCCTTCCTATAGCATGAGATGTGATATCTCAATGCTTATACCAAACCTGAGACCCTTCCTATAGCATGAGATGTGATATCCAACTCCTTCCCATTCCAATCCTGAGACCCTTCCTATAGCATGAGATGTGATATCTCAATGCCTCTAATACCAAACCTGAGATCCTTCCTCTAACATGAAATGTGATATCGAACTCCTTCCCTTTCCAAACCTGAGAGCCTACCTATAGCATGAGATGTGATATCCAAGTCCTTCCCATTCCAATCTTTAGACCCTTCCTACAGCATGCAATATGATATCTCAATGATTCTAATAACAAACCTGAGACCCGTCCTATAACATGAGATGGGATATCCAACACCTTCCCATTCCAATCCTGAGACACTTCCGATAGCAGAGATGTGATATCTCAATGCTTATACCAAACCTGAGACCCTTCCTATAACATGAGATGTGATATCCAACTCCTTCCCGTTTCAAACCTGAGACCCTTCCTATAGCATATGTGATATCCAACTCCTTCCCATTCCAAACAAGAGACCCTTCCTATAGCAAGAATGTAATATCCAACTCCTTCCCATTCCAATCCTGAGACCATTCCTATAGCATGAGATGTGATATCTCAATGCTTCTAATACCAAACCTGAGATCCTTCCTATGACATGAGATGTGATATCCAATTCCTCCCCATTACAAACCTGAGAACCTTCCTACAGCATGCGATGTGATATCTCAATGCTTCTAATACCAAACCTGAGACCAGTCCTATAACATGAGATTGGATATCCAACTCCTTCCCCTTCCAAACCTGAGACCCTTCCTATAGCATGAGATGTGATATCCAACTTCTTCCCATTCCAATCCTGAAACCCTTCCTATAACATGAGATGTGATGTCTCAATGCTTCTAATACCAAACCTGAGATCTTTCCTATAACATGAGATGTGATATCCAACTGCTTCCCATTCCAATCCTGAGACCCTTCCTATAGCATGAGATGTGCTATCTCAATGCTTATACCAAACCTGAGACCCTTCCTAAAGCTTGAGATGTGATATCCAACTCCTTCCCATTCCAATCCTGAGACCCTTCCTATAACATGAAATGTGATATCCAACTCCTTCCCATTCCAACCTGAGACCCTTCCTATAGCATGAGATGGGATATCCAACTCCTTCCAAATCCAATACTGATACCCTTCCAATAGCATGAGATGTGATATCCCAATGCTTCTACCAAATCTGAGAACCATACTATGGCATGAGATGTGATATCAAACTCCTTCCCATTCCAATCCTGAGAGTCTTCCTATAGCTTGAGATGTGATATCCAAATCCTTCCCATTCCAATTCTGAGACCCTTCCTATACCATGAGACTTGATATCTCAATGCTTCTAATACCAAACCTGAGACCCGTCCTATAACATGAGATGTGATATCCAAATCTTTCCCCTTCCAAACCTTAGACCCTTCCTTTATCATGAGATGTGATATCCAACTCCTTCCCATTCCAATCCTGAGACCCTTCCGATATCATGAGATTTGTTATCTCAATGCTTCTAATATCAAAATTGAGACCCGTCCTATAACATGAGATGTGATATCCAAATCTTTCCCCTTCCAAACCTTAGACCCTTCCTTTATCATGAGATGGGATATCCAACTCCTTCCCATTCCAATCCTGAGACCCTTCCGATAGCAGAGATGTGATATCTCAATGCTTATACCAATCCTGAGACCCTTCCTATGGCCTGAGATGTCATATACAACTCCTTCCCAATCCAATCCTGAGACCCTTCCTATATCATGAAATGTGATATCTCAATGCTTATACCAAACCCGAGACCCTTCCTATAGCATGAGATGTGATATCCAACTTCTTCCCATTCCAATCCTGAGACCCTTCCTATAACATGAGATGTGATGTCTCAATGCTTCTAATACCAAACCTGAGACCCTTCCTATAACATGAGATGGGATATCCAACTCCTTCCCATTCCAATCCTGAGACTCTTCCGATAGCAGAGATGTGATATCTCAATGCTTATACCAAACCTGAGACCCTTCCTATGGCCTGAGATGTCATATACAACTCCTTCCCATTCCAATCCTGAGACCGTTCCTATAGCATGAGATGTGATGTCTCAATGCTTCTAATACCAAACCTGAGATCCTTCCTATAACATGAGATGTGATATCCAACTCCTTCCCATTCCAATCCTGAGACCCTTATGATAGCATGAGATGTGATATCTCAATGCCTCTAATACCAAACCTGAGATACTTCCGATAGCATGAGATGTGATATCTCAAAGCTTCTAATACCAAACCTGAGATCCTTCCTATAACATGAGATGTGATTTCCAAATCCTTCCCCTTCCAAACCTGAGACCCTCCCTTTAGCATGAGATGTGATATCCAACTCCTTCCCATTCCAATCCTGAGACCCTTCCGATAGCAGAGATGTGATATCTCAATGCTTATACCAAACCTGAGACCCTTCCTATGGCATGAAATGTCATATACAACTCCTTCCCATTCCAATCCTGAGACCCTTCCTATAGCATGAGATGTGATATCTCAATGCTTATACCAAAGCTGAGACCCTTCCTATAGCATGAGATGTGATATCCAACTTTTTCCCATTCCAATCCTGAGACCCTTCCTATAACATGAGATGTGATATCTCAATGCTTCTAATACCAAACCTGAGATCTTTCCTATAACATGAGATGTGATATCCAACTCCTTCCCATTCCAATCCTGAGACCCTTCCTATAGCATGAGATGTGATATCACAATGCTTATACATAACCTGAGACCGTTCCTATAGCTTGAGATGTGATATCCAACTCCTTCCCATTCCAATCCTGAGACCCTTCCTATAGCATGAGATGTGATATCTCAAGACCTCTAATACCAAACCTGAGATTGTTCCTCTAACATGAAATGTGATATCCAACTCCTTCCCCTTCCAAACCTGAGAGCCTTCCTATAGCATGAGATATGATAGCCAAGTCCTTCCAATTCCAATCCTGAGACCCTTCCTATAACATGAAATGTGATATCCAACTCCTTCCCATTCCAACCTGAGACCCTTCCTATAGCATGAGATGGGATATCTCAATGCTTCTAATACCAAACCTGAGACTCTTCCTATAACATGAAATGTGATATCCATCTCCTTCCCTTTCCAAACCTGAGACCCTGTCTATAGCATGAGATGTCATATACAACTCCTTCCCATTCCAATCCTGAGACCCTTCCTATAGCACGAGATGTGATATCTCAATGCTTATACCAAACCTGAGACCCTTCCTATAGCATGAGATGTGATATCCAACTCCTTCCCATTCCAATCCTGAGACCCTTCCTATAGCCTGAGATGTGATATCTCAATGCCTCTGATACCAAACCTGAGATCCTTCCTCTAACATGAAATGTGATATCCAACTCCTTCCCTTTCCAAACCTGAGAGCCTATCTATAGCATGAGATGTGATATCCAAGTCCTTCCCATTCCAATCCTGAGACACTTCCGATAGCAGAGATGTGATATCTCAATGCTTATACCAAACCTGAGACCCTTCCTATAACATGAGATGTGATATCCAACTCCTTCCCGTTCCAAACCTGAGACCCTTCCTTTAGCATGAGATGTTATTCCAGCTCCTTCCCATTCCAATCCTGAGACACTTCCGATAGCATGAGATGTGATATCTCAATGCTTCTAATATCAAAACTGAGACCCTCCCTATAGCATGATATGTGATATCTAAGTCCTTCCCATTCCAATCCTGAGACCCTTCCTATAGCATGAGATGTGATATCTCAATGCTTCTACCAAACCTGAGACCCTTCCTTTAGCATGAGATGTGATAACCAACTCCTTCCCATTCCAATCCTGAGACCCTTCCTATAGCATGAGATGTGATATCTCAATACTTCTAATACCAAACCTGAGATCCTTCCGATAACATGAGATGTGATATCCAAATCCTTCCCCTTCCAAACCGGAGACCCTCCCTTTAGCATGAGATGTGATATCCAACTCCTTCCCATTCCAATCCTGAGACCCTTCTGATAGCATGAGATGTGATATCTCAATGCTTCTATACCAAACCTGAGATCCTTCCGATAGCATGAGATGTGATATCTCAATGCTTCTAATACCAAACCTGAGATCCTTCCTATAACATGAGATGTGATATCCAAATCCTTCCCCTTCCAAACCTGAGACCCTCCCTTTAGCATGAGATGTGATATCCAACTCCTTCCCATTCCAATCCTGAGACTCTTCTGATAGCATGAGATGTGATATCTCAATGCCTCTAATACCAAACCTGAGATCCTACCTCTAACATGAAATGTGATATCCAACTCTTTCCCCTTCCAAACCTGAGAGCCTTCCTATAGCATGAGATGTGATATCCAAGTCCTTCCCATTCCAATCCTGAGACCCTTCCTATAACATGAGATGTGATATCCAACTCCTTCCCATTCCAACCTGAGACCCTTCCTATAGCATGAGATGGGATATCCAACTCCTTCCAAATCCAATCCTGATACCCTTCCGATAGCATGAGATGTGATATCCCAATGCTTCTACCAAACCTGAGACCCATACTATGGCATGAGATGTGATATCAAACTCCTTCCCCTTCCAAACCTTAGACCCTTCCTTTATCATGAGATGTGATATCCAACTCCTTCCCATTCCATCCCTGAGACCCTCCCGATATCATGAGATGTGATATCTCAATGCTTCTAATATCAAACTTGAGACCCTCCCTATAGCATGAGATGTGATATCCAAGTCCTTCCCATTCCAATCCTGAGACCCTTCCTATAGCATGAGATGTGATATCTCAATGCTTCTAATACCAAACCTGAGACCCTTCCTATAACATGAGATGGGAATATCCAACTCCTTCCCATTCCAATCCTGAGACCCTTCCGATAGCAGAGATGTGATATCTCAATGCTTATACCAAACGTGAGATCCTTCCTATAACATGAGATGTGATATCCAACTCCTTCCCATTCCAATCCTGAGACACTTCCTATAGCATGAGATGTGATATCTCACTGCTTATACCAAACCTGAGACCCTTCCTATAGCAAGAGATGTGATATCCAACTCCTTCCCATTCCAATCCTGAGACCCTTCCTATAGCATGAGATGTGATATCTCAATGCTTCTAATATCAAACTTGAGACCCTCCCTATAGCATGAGATGTGATATCCAAGTCCTTCCGATTCCAATCCTGAGACACTTCCTATAGCATGAGATGTGATATCTCAATGCTTCTAATACCAAACCTGAGACTCTTCCTATAACATGAGATGGGATATCCAACTCCTTCCCATTCCAATCCTGAGACCCTTCCGATAGCATGAGATGTGATGTCTCAATGCTTCTAATACCAAACCTGAGATCCTTCCTATAACATGAGATGTGATATCCAACTCCTTCCCATTCCAATCCTGAGACCCTTCCTATAGCATGAGATGTGATATCTCAATGCTTATACCAAACCTGAGACCCTTCCTATAGCATGAGATGTGATATCCAACTCCTTCCCATTCCAATCCTGAGACCCTTCCTATAGCATGAGATGTGATATCTCAATGCCTCTAATACCAAACCTGAGATCCTTCCTCTAACATGAAATGTGATATCGAACTCCTTCCCTTTCCAAACCTGAGAGCCTACCTATAGCATGAGATGTGATATCCAAGTCCTTCCCATTCCAATCTTTAGACCCTTCCTACAGCATGCAATATGATATCTCAATGATTCTAATAACAAACCTGAGACCCGTCCTATAACATGAGATGGGATATCCAACACCTTCCCATTCCAATCCTGAGACACTTCCGATAGCAGAGATGTGATATCTCAATGCTTATACCAAACCTGAGACCCTTCCTATAACATGAGATGTGATATCCAACTCCTTCCCGTTTCAAACCTGAGACCCTTCCTATAGCATATGCGATATCCAACTCCTTCCCATTCCAAACAAGAGACCCTTCCTATAGCAAGAATGTAATATCCAACTCCTTCCCATTCCAATCCTGAGACCATTCCTATAGCATGAGATGTGATATCTCTATGCTTCTAATACCAAACCTGAGATCCTTCCTATGACATGAGATGTGATATCCAATTCCTCCCCATTCCAAACCTGAGAACCTTCCTACAGCATGCGATGTGATATCTCAATGCTTCTAATACCAAACCTGAGACCAGTCCTATAACATGAGATTGGATATCCAACTCCTTCCCCTTCCAAACCTGAGACCCTTCCTATAGCATGAGATGTGATATCCAACTTCTTCCCATTCCAATCCTGAAACCCTTCCTATAACATGAGATGTGATGTCTCAATGCTTCTAATACCAAACCTGAGATCTTTCCTATAACATGAGATGTGATATCCAACTGCTTCCCATTCCAATCCTGAGACCCTTCCTATAGCATGAGATGTGCTATCTCAATGCTTATACCAAACCTGAGACCCTTCCTAAAGCTTGAGATGTGATATCCAACTCCTTCCCATTCCAATCCTGAGACCCTTCCTATAACATGAAATGTGATATCCAACTCCTTCCCATTCCAACCTGAGACCCTTCCTATAGCATGAGATGGGATATCCAACTCCTTCCAAATCCAATACTGATACCCTTCCAATAGCATGAGATGTGATATCCCAATGCTTCTACCAAATCTGAGAACCATACTATGGCATGAGATGTGATATCAAACTCCTTCCCATTCCAATCCTGAGACTCTTCCTATAGCTTGAGATGTGATATCCAAATCCTTCCCATTCCAATTCTGAGACCCTTCCTATACCATGAGACTTGATATCTCAATGCTTCTAATACCAAACCTGAGACCCGTCCTATAACATGAGATGTGATATCCAAATCTTTCCCCTTCCAAACCTTAGACCCTTCCTTTATCATGAGATGTGATATCCAACTCCTTCCCATTCCAATCCTGAGACCCTTCCGATATCATGAGATTTGTTATCTCAATGCTTCTAATATCAAAATTGAGACCCGTCCTATAACATGAGATGTGATATCCAAATCTTTCCCCTTCCAAACCTTAGACCCTTCCTTTATCATGAGATGGGATATCCAACTCCTTCCCATTCCAATCCTGAGACCCTTCCGATAGCAGAGATGTGATATCTCAATGCTTATACCAATCCTGAGACCCTTCCTATGGCCTGAGATGTCATATACAACTCCTTCCCAATCCAATCCTGAGACCCTTCCTATATCATGAAATGTGATATCTCAATGCTTATACCAAATCTGAGACCCTTCCTATAGCATGAGATGTGATATCCAACTCCTTCCCATTCCAATCCTGAGACCCTTCCTATAGCATGAGATGTGATGTCTCAATGCTTCTAATACCAAACCTGAGATCCTTCCTATAACATGAGATGTGATATCCAACTCCTTCCCATTCCAATCCTGAGACCCTTCCTATAGCATGAGATGTGATGTCTCAATGCTTCTAATACCAAACCTGAGAACCTTCCTACAGCATGCGATGTGATATCTCAATGCTTCTAATACCAAACCTGAGACCAGTCCTATAACATGAGATTGGATATCCAACTCCTTCCCCTTCCAAACCTGAGACCCTTCCTATAGCATGAGATGTGATATCCAACTTCTTCCCATTCCAATCCTGAGACCCTTCCTATAACATGAGATGTGATGTCTCAATGCTTCTAATACCAAACCTGAGATCTTTCCTATAACATGAGATGTAATATCCAACTCCTTCCCATTCCAATCCTGAGACCCTTCCTATAGCATGAGATGTGCTATCGCAATGCTTTTACCAAACCTGAGACCCTTCCTAAAGCTTGAGATGTGATATCCAACTCCTTCCCATTCCAATCCTGAGACCCTTCCTATAGCATGATATGTGATATCTCAATGCCTCTAATACCAAACCTGAGATCCTTCCTCTAACATGAGATGTGATATCCAAGTCCTTCCCATTCCAATCCTTAGACCCTTCCTACAGCATGCAATATGATATCTCAATGATTCTAATAACAAACCTGAGACCCGTCCTATAACATGAGATGGGATATCCAACACCTTCCCATTCCAATCCTGAGACACTTCCGATAGCAGAGATGTGATATCTCAATGCTTATAACAAACCTGAGACCCTACCTATAACATGAGATGTGATATCTCAATGCTCATACCAAACCTGAGACCCTTCCTATAACATGAGATGTGATATCCAACTCCTTCACATTCCAATCCCGAGACCCTTCCTATAGCATGAGATGTGATATCTCAATGCTTATACCAAACCTGAGACCCTTCCTATAGCATGAGATGTGCTATCCAACTCCTTCCCATTCCAATCCTGAGACCCTTCCTATAGCATGAGATGTGATATCTCAATGCCTCTAATACCAAACCTGAGATCCTTCCTCTAACATGAAATGTGATATCGAACTCCTTCCCTTTCCAAACCTGAGAGCCTACCTATAGCATGAGATGTGATATCCAAGTCCTTCCCATTCCAATCTTTAGACCCTTCCTACAGCATGCAATATGATATCTCAATGATTCTAATAACAAACCTGAGACCCGTCCTATAACATGAGATGGGATATCCAACACCTTCCCATTCCAATCCTGAGACACTTCCGATAGCAGAGATGTGATATCTCAATGCTTATACCAAACCTGAGACCCTTCCTATAACATAAGATGTGATATCCAACTCCTTCCCGTTTCAAACCTGAGACCCTTCCTATAGCATATGTGATATCCAACTCCTTCCCATTCCAAACAAGAGACCCTTCCTATAGCAAGAATGTAATATCCAACTCCTTCCCATTCCAATCCTGAGACCATTCCTATAGCATGAGATGTGATATCTCAATGCTTCTAATACCAAACCTGAGATCCTTCCTATGACATGAGATGTGATATCCAATTCCTCCCCATTCCAAACCTGAGAACCTTCCTACAGCATGCGATGTGATATCTCAATGCTTCTAATACCAAACCTGAGACCAGTCCTATAACATGAGATTGGATATCCAACTCCTTCCCCTTCCAAACCTGAGACCCTTCCTATAGCATGAGATGTGATATCCAACTTCTTCCCATTCCAATCCTGAAACCCTTCCTATAACATGAGATGTGATGTCTCAATGCTTCTAATACCAAACCTGAGATCTTTCCTATAACATGAGATGTGATATCCAACTGCTTCCCATTCCAATCCTGAGACCCTTCCTATAGCATGAGATGTGCTATCTCAATGCTTATACCAAACCTGAGACCCTTCCTAAAGCTTGAGATGTGATATCCAACTCCTTCCCATTCCAATCCTGAGACCCTTCCTATAACATGAAATGTGATATCCAACTCCTTCCCATTCCAACCTGAGACCCTTCCTATAGCATGAGATGGGATATCCAACTCCTTCCAAATCCAATACTGATACCCTTCCAATAGCATGAGATGTGATATCCCAATGCTTCTACCAAATCTGAGAACCATACTATGGCATGAGATGTGATATCAAACTCCTTCCCATTCCAATCCTGAGACTCTTCCTATAGCTTGAGATGTGATATCCAAATCCTTCCCATTCCAATTCTGAGACCCTTCCTATACCATGAGACTTGATATCTCAATGCTTCTAATACCAAACCTGAGACCCGTCCTATAACATGAGATGTGATATCCAAATCTTTCCCCTTCCAAACCTTAGACCCTTCCTTTATTATGAGATGTGATATCCAACTCCTTCCCATTCCAATCCTGAGACCCTTCCGATATCATGAGATTTGTTATCTCAATGCTTCTAATATCAAAATTGAGACCCGTCCTATAACATGAGATGTGATATCCAAATCTTTCCCCTTCCAAACCTTAGACCCTTCCTTTATCATGAGATGGGATATCCAACTCCTTCCCATTCCAATCCTGAGACCCTTCCGATAGCAGAGATGTGATATCTCAATGCTTATACCAATCCTGAGACCCTTCCTATGGCCTGAGATGTCATATACAACTCCTTCCCAATCCAATCCTGAGACCCTTCCTATATCATGAAATGTGATATCTCAATGCTTATACCAAATCTGAGACCCTTCCTATAGCATGAGATGTGATATCCAACTCCTTCCCATTCCAATCCTGAGACCCTTCCTATAGCATGAGATGTGATGTCTCAATGCTTCTAATACCAAACCTGAGATCCTTCCTATAACATGAGATGTGATATCCAACTCCTTCCCATTCCAATCCTGAGACCCTTCCTATAGCATGAGATGTGATGTCTCAATGCTTCTAATACCAAACCTGAGAACCTTCCTACAGCATGCGATGTGATATCTCAATGCTTCTAATACCAAACCTGAGACCAGTCCTATAACATGAGATTGGATATCCAACTCCTTCCCCTTCCAAACCTGAGACCCTTCCTATAGCATGAGATGTGATATCCAACTTCTTCCCATTCCAATCCTGAGACCCTTCCTATAACATGAGATGTGATGTCTCAATGCTTCTAATACCAAACCTGAGATCTTTCCTATAACATGAGATGTAATATCCAACTCCTTCCCATTCCAATCCTGAGACCCTTCCTATAGCATGAGATGTGCTATCGCAATGCTTATACCAAACCTGAGACCCTTCCTAACGCTTGAGATGTGATATCCAACTCCTTCCCATTCCAATCCTGAGACCCTTCCTATAGCATGATATGTGATATCTCAATGCCTCTAATACCAAACCTGAGATCCTTCCTCTAACATGAGATGTGATATCCAAGTCCTTCCCATTCCAATCCTTAGACCCTTCCTACAGCATGCAATATGATATCTCAATGATTCTAATAACAAACCTGAGACCCGTCCTATAACATGAGATGGGATATCCAACACCTTCCCATTCCAATCCTGAGACACTTCCGATAGCAGAGATGTGATATCTCAATGCTTATAACAAACCTGAGACCCTTCCTATAACATGAGATGTGATATCCAACTCCTTCCCGTTTCAAACCTGAGACCCTTCCTATAGCATATGTGATATCCAACTCCTTCCCATTCCAAACCTGAGAACCTTCCTACAGCATGCGATGTGATATCTCAATGCTTCTAATACCAAACCTGAGACCAGTCCTTTAACATGAGATTGGATATCCAACTCCTTCCCCTTCCAAACCTGAGAAACCTTCCTATAGCATGAGATGTGATATCCAACTTCTTCCCATTCCAATCCTGAGACCCTTCCTATAACATGAGATGTGATGTCTCAATGCTTCTAATACCAAACCTGAGATCTTTCCTATAACATGAGATGTGATATCCAACTCCTTCCCATTCCAATCCTGAGACCCTTCTGATAGCATGAGATGTGATATTTCAATGCCTCTAATACCAAACCTGAGATCCTACCTCTAACATGAAATGTGATATCCATCTCCTTCCCTTTCCAAACCTGAGACCCTGCCTATAGCATGAGATGTGATATCCAAGTCCTTTCCATTCCAATCCTGAGACCCTTCCGATAGCAGAGATGTGATATCTCAATGCTTATACCAATCCTGAGACCCTTCCTATGGCCTGAGATGTCATATACAACTCCTTCCCAATCCAATCCTGAGACCCTTCCTATATCATGAAATGTGATATCTCAATGCTTATACCAAATCTGAGACCCTTCCTATAGCATGAGATGTGATATCCAACTCCTTCCCATTCCAATCCTGAGACCCTTCCTATAGCATGAGATGTGATGTCTCAATGCTTCTAATACCAAACCTGAGATCCTTCCTATAACATGAGATGTGATATCCAACTCCTTCCCATTCCAATCCTGAGACCCTTCCTATAGCATGATATGTGATATCTCAATGCCTCTAATACCAAACCTGAGATCCTTCCTCTAACATGAGATGTGATATCCAAGTCCTTCCCATTCCAATCCTTAGACCCTTCCTACAGCATGCGATGTGATATCTCAATGCTTCTAATACCAAACCTGAGACCAGTCCTATAACATGAGATTGGATATCCAACTCCTTCCCCTTCCAAACCTGAGACCCTTCCTATAGCATGAGATGTGATATCCAACTTCTTCCCATTCCAATCCTGAGACCCTTCCTATAACATGAGATGTGATGTCTCAATGCTTCTAATACCAAACCTGAGATCTTTCCTATAACATGAGATGTAATATCCAACTCCTTCCCATTCCAATCCTGAGACCCTTCCTATAGCATGAGATGTGCTATCGCAATGCTTATACCAAACCTGAGACCCTTCCTAACGCTTGAGATGTGATATCCAACTCCTTCCCATTCCAATCCTGAGACCCTTCCTATAGCATGATATGTGATATCTCAATGCCTCTAATACCAAACCTGAGATCCTTCCTCTAACATGAGATGTGATATCCAAGTCCTTCCCATTCCAATCCTTAGACCCTTCCTACAGCATGCAATATGATATCTCAATGATTCTAATAACAAACCTGAGACCCGTCCTATAACATGAGATGGGATATCCAACACCTTCCCATTCCAATCCTGAGACACTTCCGATAGCAGAGATGTGATATCTCAATGCTTATAACAAACCTGAGACCCTTCCTATAACATGAGATGTGATATCCAACTCCTTCCCGTTTCAAACCTGAGACCCTTCCTATAGCATATGTGATATCCAACTCCTTCCCATTCCAAACCTGAGAACCTTCCTACAGCATGCGATGTGATATCTCAATGCTTCTAATACCAAACCTGAGACCAGTCCTATAACATGAGATTGGATATCCAACTCCTTCCCCTTCCAAACCTGAGAAACCTTCCTATAGCATGAGATGTGATATCCAACTTCTTCCCATTCCAATCCTGAGACCCTTCCTATAACATGAGATGTGATGTCTCAATGCTTCTAATACCAAACCTGAGATCTTTCCTATAACATGAGATGTGATATCCAACTCCTTCCCATTCCAATCCTGAGACCCTTCTGATAGCATGAGATGTGATGTTTCAATGCTTCTAATACCAAACCTGAGATCCTACCTCTAACATGAAATGTGATATCCATCTCCTTCCCTTTCCAAACCTGAGACCCTGCCTATAGCATGAGATGTGATATCCAAGTCCTTTCCATTCCAATCCTGAGACCCTTCCTATAGCATGTGATGTGATATCTCAATGCTTATACCAAACCTGAGACCCTTCCTATGGCATGAGATGTCATATACAACTCCTTCCCATTCCAAACCTGAGACCCTTCCTATAGCATGAGATGTGATATCTCAATGCTTATACCAAACCTGAGACCCTTCCTATAGCATGAGATGTGATATCCAACTTCTTCCCATTCCAATCCTGAGACCCTTCCTATAACATGAGATGTTATGTCGCAATGCTTCTAATACCAAACCTGAGATCTTCCCTATAACATGAGATGTGATATCCAACTCCTTCCCATTCCAATCCTGAGACCCTTCCTATAGCATGAGATGTGATATCACAATGCTTATACCAAACCTGAGACCGTTCCTATAGCTTGAGATGTGATATCCAACTCCTTCCCATTCCAATCCTGAGACCCTTCCTATAGCATGAGATGTGATATCTCAAGGCCTCTAATACCAAACCTGAGATCGTTCCTCTAACATGAAATGTGATATCCAACTCCTTCCCCTTCCAAACCTGAGAGCCTTCCTATAGCATGAGATATGATAGCCAAGTCCTTCCAATTCCAATCCTGAGACCCTTCCTATAACATGAGATGGGATATCCAACTCATTCCCATTCCAATCCTGAGACCCTTCCGATAGCAGAGATGTGATATCTCAATGCTTATACCAAACCTGAGACCCTTCCTATGGCCTGAGATGTCATATACAACTCCTTCCCATTCCAATCCTGAGACCCTTCCTATAGCATGAGATGTGATATCTCAATGCTTATACCAAATCTGAGACCCTTCCTATAGCATGAGATGTGATATCCAACTCCTTCCCATTCCAATCCTGAGACCCTTCCTATAGCATGAGATGTGATGTCTCAATGCTTCTAATACCAAACCTGAGATCCTTCCTATAACATGAGATGTGATATCCAACTCCTTCCCATTCCAATCCTGAGACCCTTATGATAGCATGAGATGTGATATCTCAATGCCTCTAATACCAAACCTGAGATACTTCCGATAGCATGAGATGTGATATCTCAATGCTTCTAATACCAAACCTGAGATCCTTCCTATAACATGAGATGTGATTTCCAAATCCTCCCCCTTCCAAACCTGAGACCCTCCCTTTAGCATGAGATGTGATATCCAACTCCTTCCCATTCCAATCCTGAGACCCTTCTGATAGCATGAGATGTGATATCTCAATGCCTCTAATTCCAAACCTGAGATCCTACCTCTAACATGAAATGTGATATCCATCTCCTTCCCTTTCCAAACCTGAGACCCTGCCTATAGCATGAGATGTGATATCCAAGTCCTTCCCATTCCAATCCTGAGACCCTTCCTATAGCATGTGATGTGATATCTCAATGCTTATACCAAACCTGAGACCCTTCCTATGGCATGAGATGTCATATACAACTCCTTCCCATTCCAATCCTGAGACCCTTCCTATAGCATGAGATGTGATATCTCAATGCTTATACCAAACCTGAGACCCTTCCTATAGCATGAGATGTGATATCCAACTTCTTCCCATTCCAATCCTGAGACCCTTCCTATAACATGAGATGTGATGTCTCAATGCTTCTAATACCAAAGCTGAGATCTTTCCTATAACATGAGATGTGATATCCAACTCCTTCCCATTCCAATCCTGAGACCCTTCCTATAGCATGAGATGTGATATCACAATGCTTATACCAAACCTGAGACCGTTCCTATAGCTTGAGATGTGATATCCAACTCCTTCCCATTCCAATCCTGAGACCCTTCCTATAGCATGAGATGTGATATCTCAAGGCCACTAATACCAAACCTGAGATCCTTCCTCTAACATGAAATGTGATATCCAACTCCTTCCCCTTCCAAACCTGAGAGCCTTCCTATAGCATGAGATATGATATCCAAGTCCTTCCATTCCAATCCTGAGACCCTTCCTAGAAACATGAAATGTGATATCCTACTCCTTCCCATTCCAACCTGGGACCCTTCCTATATCATGAGATGGGATATCTCAATGCTTCTAATACCAAACCCGAGACCCTTCCTATAACATGAGATGGGAATATCCAACTCCTTCCCATTCCAATCCTGAGACCCTTCCGATAGCAGAGATGTGATATCTCAATGCTTATACCAAACCTGAGATCCTTCCTATAACATGAGATGTGATATCCAACTCCTTCCCATTCCAATCCTGAGACACTTCCTATAGCATGGGATGTGATATCTCACTGCTTATACCAAACCTGAGACCCTTCCTATAGAATGAGATGTGATATCCAACTCCTTCCCATTCCAATCCTGAGACCCTCCCTATAGCATGAGATGTGATATCTCAATGCTTCTAATATCAAACTTGAGACCCTCCCTATAGCATGAGATGTGATACCCAAGTCCTTCCCATTCCAATCCTGAGACACTTCCTATAGCATGAGATGTGATATCTCAATGCTTCTAATACCAAACCTGAGACTCTTCCTATAACATGAGATGGGATATCCAACTCCTTCCCATTCCAATCCTGAGACCCTTCCAATAGCAGAGATGTGATATCTCAATGCTTATACCAAACCTAAGACCCTTCCTATGGCATGAGATGTGATATCCAACTCCTTCCCATTCCAATCCCGAGACCCTTCCTATAACATGAGATGTGATATCTCGATGCTTATACCAAATCTGAGACCCTTCCTATAGCATGAGATGTGATATCCAACTCCTTCCCATTCCAATCCTGAGGCCCTTCCTATAGCATGAGATGTGATGTCTCAATGCTTCTAATACCAAACCTGAGATCCTTCCTATAACATGAGATGTGATATCCAACTCCTTCCCATTCCAATCCTGAGACCCTTCCTATAGCATGAGATGTGATGTCTCAATGCTTCTAATACCAAACCTGAGAACCTTCCTACAGCATGCGATGTGATATCTCAATGCTTCTAATACCAAACCTGAGACCAGTCCTATAACATGAGATTGGATATCCAACTCCTTCCCCTTCCAAACCTGAGACCCTTCCTATAGCATGAGATGTGATATCCAACTTCTTCCCATTCCAATCCTGAGACCCTTCCTATAACATGAGATGTGATGTCTCAATGCTTCTAATACCAAACCTGAGATCTTTCCTATAACATGAGATGTAATATCCAACTCCTTCCCATTCCAATCCTGAGACCCTTCCTATAGCATGAGATGTGCTATCTCAATGCTTATACCAAACCTGAGACCCTTCCTAAAGCTTGAGATGTGATATCCAACTCCTTCCCATTCCAATCCAGAGACCCTTCCTTTAGCATGATATGTGATATCTCAATGCATCTAATACCAAACCTGAGATCCTTCCTCTAACATGAAATGTGATATCGAACTCCTTCCCTTTCCAAACCTGAGAGCCTACCTATAGCATGAGATGTGATATCCAAGTCCTTCCCATTCCAATCCTTAGACCCTTCCTACAGCATGCAATATGATATCTCAATGATTCTAATAACAAACCTGAGACCCGTCCTATAACATGAGATGTGATATCCAACTCCTTCCGGTTTCAAACCTGAGACCCTTCCTATAACATGAGATGTGATATCCAACTCCTTCCCGTTTCAAACCTGAGACCCTTCCTATAGCATATGTGATATCCAACTCCTTCCCATTCCAAACATGAGACCCTTCCTATAGCAAGAATGTAATATCCAACTCCTTCCCATTCCAATCCTGAGACCATTCCTATAGCATGAGATGTGATATCTCAATGCTTCTAATACCAAACCTGAGATCCTTCCTATGACATGAGATGTGATATCCAATTCCTCCCCATTCCAAACCTGAGAACCTTCCTACAGCATGCGATGTGATATCTCAATGCTTCTAATACCAAACCTGAGACCAGTCCTATAACATGAGATTGGATATCCAACTCCTTCCCCTTCCAAACCTGAGACCCTTCCTATAGCATGAGATGTGATATCCAACTTCTTCTCATTCCAATCCTGAGACCCTTCCTATAACATGAGATGTGATGTCTCAATGCTTCTAATACCAAACCTGAGATCTTTCCCATAACATGAGATGTGATATCCAACTCCTTCCCATTCCAATCCTGAGACCCTTCCTATAGCATGAGATGTGCTATCTCAATGCTTATACCAAACCTGAGACCCTTCCTAAAGCTTGAGATGTGATATCCAACTCCTTCCCATTCCAATCCTGAGACCCTTCCTATAACATGAAATGTGATATCCAACTCCTTCCCATTCCAACCTGAGACCCTTCCTATAGCATGAGATGGGATATCCAACTCCTTCCAAATCCAATACTGATACCCTTCCAATGGCATGAGATGTGATATCCCAATGCTTCTACCAAACCTGAGAACCATACTATGGCATGAGATGTGATATCAAACTCCTTCCCATTCCAATCCTGAGACTCTTCCTATAGCTTGAGATGTGATATCCGAAATCCTTCCCATTCCAATTCTGAGACCCTTCCTATACCATGAGACTTGATATCTCAATGCTTCTAATACCAAACCTGAGACCCGTCCTATAACATGAGATGTGATATCCAAATCTTTCCCCTTCCAAACCTTAGACCCTTCCTTTATCATGAGATGTGATATCCAACTCCTTCCCATTCCAATCCTGAGACCCTTACGATATCATGAGATTTGTTATCTCAATGCTTCTAATATCAAAATTGAGACCCGCCTATAACATGAGATGTGATATCCAAATCTTTCCCCTTCCAAACCTTAGACCCTTCCTTTATCATGAGATGGGATATCCAACTCCTTCCCATTCCAATCCTGAGACCCTTCCGATAGCAGAGATGTGATATCTCAATGCTTATACCAATCCTGAGACCCTTCCTATGGCCTGAGATGTCATATACAACTCCTTCCCAATCCAATCCTGAGACCCTTCCTATAGCATGAGATGTGATATCTCAATGCTTATACCAAATCTGAGACCCTTCCTATAGCATGAGATGTGATATCCAACTCCTTCCCATTCCAATCCTGAGACCCTTCCTATAGCATGAGATGTGATGTCTCAATGCTTCTAATACCAAACCTGAGATCCTTCCTATAACATGAGATGTGATATCCAACTCCTTCCCATTCCAATCCTGAGACCCTTCCTATAGCATGAGATGTGATGTCTCAATGCTTCTAATACCAAACCTGAGAACCTTCCTACAGCATGCGATGTGATATCTCAATGCTTCTAATACCAAACCTGAGACCAGTCCTATAACATGAGATTGGATATCCAACTCCTTCCCCTTCCAAACCTGAGACCCTTCCTATAGCATGAGATGTGATATCCAACTTCTTCCCATTCCAATCCTGAGACCCTTCCTATAACATGAGATGTGATGTCTCAATGCTTCTAATACCAAACCTGAGAACTTTCCTATAACATGAGATGTAATATCCAACTCCTTCCCATTCCAATCCTGAGACCCTTCCTATAGCATGAGATGTGCTATCTCAATGCTTATACCAAACCTGAGACCCTTCCTAAAGCTTGAGATGTGATATCTCAATGCTTCTAATATCAAACTTGAGACCCTCCCTATAGCATGAGATGTGATACCCAAGTCCTTCCCATTCCAATCCTGAGACACTTCCTATAGCATGAGATGTGATACCTCAATGCTTCTAATATCAAACTTGAGACCCTCCCTATAGCATGAGATGTGATACCCAAGTCCTTCCCATTCCAATCCTGAGACACTTCCTATAGCATGAGATGTGATATCTCAATGCTTCTAATACCAAACCTGAGATCTTTCCTATAACATGAGATGTAATATCCAACTCCTTCCCATTCCAATCCTGAGACCCTTCCTATAGCATGAGATGTGCTATCTCAATGCTTATACCAAACCTGAGACCCTTCCTAAAGCTTGAGATGTGATATCCAACTCCTTCCCATTCCAATCCTGAGACCCTTCCTATAGCATGAGATGTGATATCTCAATGCTTCTAATATCAAACTTGAGACCCTCCCTATAGCATGAGATGTGATACCCAAGTCCTTCCCATTCCAATCCTGAGACACTTCCTATAGCATGAGATGTGATATCTCAATGCTTATACCAAACCTGAGACCCTTCCTATAGCATGAGATGTGATATCCAACTCCTTCCCATTCCAATCCTGAGACCCTTCCTATAACATGAGATGTGATGTCTCAATGCTTCTAATACCAAACCTGAGATCTTTCCTATAACATGAGATGTAATATCCAACTCCTTCCCATTCCAATCCTGAGACCCTTCCTATAGCATGAGATGTGCTATCTCAATGCTTATACCAAACCTGAGACCCTTCCTAAAGCTTGAGATGTGATATCCAACTCCTTCCCATTCCAATCCTGAGACCCCTTCTATAGCATGAGATGTGATATCTCAATGCTTCTAATATCAAACTTGAGACCCTCCCTATAGCATGAGATGTGATACCCAAGTCCTTCCCATTCCAATCCTGAGACACTTCCTATAGCATGAGATGTGATATCTCAATGCTTATACCAAACCTGAGACCCTTCCTATAGCATGAGATGTGATATCCAACTCCTTCCCATTCCAATCCTGAGACCCTTCCTATAGCATGAGATGTGATGTCTCAATGCTTCTAATACCAAACCTGAGATCCTTCCTATAACATGAGATGTGATATCCAACTCCTTCCCATTCCAATCCCGAGACCCTTCCTATAGCATGAGATGTGATATCTCGATGCTTATACCAAACCTGAGGCCCTTCCTATAGCATGAGATGTGATATCCAACTCCTTCCCATTCCAATCCTGAGACCCTTCCTATAGCATGAGATGTGATATCTCAATGCCTCTAATACCAAACCTGAGATCCTTCCTCTAACATGAAATGTGATATCCAACTCCTTCCCTTTTTCTAAACCTGAGAGCCTACCTATAGCATGAGATGTGATATCCAAGTCCTTCCCATTCCAATCCTTAGACCCTTCCTACAGCATGCAATATGATATCTCAATGATTCTAATAACAAACCTGAGACCCATCCTATAACATGAGATGGGATATCCAACTCCTTCCCATTCCAATCCTGAGACACCACATCTCATGCTATAGGAAGGGTCTCAGGATTGGAATGGGAAGGAGTTGGATATCACATCTCATGTTATAGGAAGGATCTCAGGTTTGGTATTAGAAGCATTGAGACATCACATCTCATGCTATCGGAAGGGTCTCAGGATTGGAATGGGAAGGAGTTGGATATCCCATCTCATGTTATAGGAAGAGTCTCAGGTTTGGTATTAGAAGCATTGAGATATCACATCTCATGCTATAGGAAGTGTCTCAGGATTGGAATCGGAAGGACTTGGATATCACATCTCATGCTATAGGGAGGGTCTCAAGTTTGATATTAGAAGCATTGAGATATCACATCTCATGCTATAGGAAGGGTCTCAGGATTGGAATGGGAAGGAGTTGGATATCACATCTCATGCTATAAGAAGGGTCTCAGGTTTGGTATAAGCAGTGAGATATCACATCTCATGCTATAGGAAGTGTCTCAGGATTGGAATGGGAAGGAGTTGGATATCACATCTCATGTTATAGGAAGGATCTCAGGTTTGGTATAAGCATTGAGATATCACATCTCTGCTATCGGAAGGGTCTCAGGATTGGAATGGGAAGGAGTTGGATATTCCCATCTCATGTTATAGGAAGGGTCTCAGGTTTGGTATTAGAAGCATTGAGATATCACATCTCATGCTATAGGAAGGGTCTCAGGATTGGAATGGGAAGGACTTGGATATCACATCTCATGCTATAGGGAGGGTCTCAAGTTTGATATTAGAAGCATTGAGATATCACATCTCATGATATCGGAAGGGTCTCAGGGATGGAATGGGAAGGAGTTGGATATCACATCTCATGATAAAGGAAGGGTCTAAGGTTTGGAAGGGGAAGGAGTTTGATATCACATCTCATGCCATAGCATGGGTCTCAGGTTTGGTAGAAGCATTGGGATATCACATCTCATGCTATCGGAAGGGTATCAGGATTGGATTTGGAAGGAGTTGGATATCCCATCTCATGCTATAGGAAGGGTCTCAGGTTGGAATGGGAAGGAGTTGGATGTTGAATAATGGGTTTATAAAGCATTCTGAACACTATCTTGTGGAGCTCATTGGAAGGCTGTGGGAAGAGGAGATAAGGCAGGGAACACGCATCTAAACCAGAGAGCTGGGAAGCGAGTACATGCAACGCGAAACGGTGCAGGGAGCAGGGACAGAAAGGTGGAACGCCTCTGAGGAGGAGCAGCTGGTAGTTAGCCTGCTCTGGAGAGGAGAATGTGATCACCACGGGAGTGCAGCCTTGAAACAAGAAGGGACGATGAAAACATGCTGACTGGAATAACAGATGGCAAATACACTTTCCAGAACAGTCGGTTTACCCGATAATGCATTGACGATTTCAGCAGTATACATTCAGCCTGTGAACAGTAGATTTTGATCCCCCCCTTGTATGGGTGACGAGTGGTTAAAAACATCAGGATTCGACTGAACAAATGCACGAACAGAGTACAAAATGGGAATCCACCAGAATTCGTATTTACCAAAACGCGAGGAAAGAACATGTTCTAGCTATTTTTGCTAGTTTTTATCACTTTTCAATACATCTAGCGGGTTACAGCTATATCTTGAATAATGGGTGTTATAAAGCATTCTGAGCACCGTGTATCTTTTGAAGCTCATTTGTTGATTTGAAGGCAGCGGGAAGAGGAGAGAAGGCAGGGAACACACGTCTAAACCAGAGAGCTGGGAAGCGAGTTGTTCTCTGCAACGCGAAACGATGCAGAGAACAAGCACAGAAAGGAAGAAGGAAAAGCGTCTAAACCAGAGAACAGGGAAGCGAGTGTTTGCAACGTGAAACGGTGCAGAGAGCAGGGACAGAAAGGGAGAACTCCACTGAGGAGGAACAGCTGGTAGTTAGCCTTCTTTGGAGATGAGAACTTGATCACCACGGGAGAGGATTGTTGAGAGGGTTACATAGGGGGATGTCTGAGATCAGAAAATCCTGAGTATTCCCTGCAGTGTGTAGGGCCAGAGACATGAAGAGTTGCAGATCTCGTAAAAGTCCAGGTCAGGAAGCATACAGGTTCATTTTGAATTCTCCAAGTAGGCGGAGTTGAGTGGTAGGAGGCTAGGATGGAGAAGTCCATCCACTGAGAGAGGAAGGCGGTAGGCAAATAGCCACGGTGAGAGAATGGCCAGGAAAGAGAGAATGCATGCAGACAAGGCATTCGTGAGAGGAGTCGGCCTGCAAAGGAAAGCAATTTACTACAGGAATCAAGGATACTCCCCCTCAAGAACGGTTGGATCTGGGCATGGAGAGGAACTTGTCATCAGGGAGGAAAGTGTCAGAGCTCGAGACAGCGCAGGCCGTCATCCATGTCTCGGTTAGACCAAGGACATCAAGGTCGGGTTCTTTCAGGAAATGGCAGATGTCAGATGAGTGTTAACTAAGTGAGAGTTGAGAGTGGGGAGGGGTACAAATCAGTAATCCTTGCGGAGGTGTAGAAGGAGCCTGACCTAGGGCACATGAGGAAGGAGAGAGGAAAGGAAGCAGAAGAAGGGAGAGAAGACACAGCAGGAGTGCATTATCAATCCGGGAGCTAGGAGTGGTGAGGTTAGACGGGGAGGTCTGAGTCTCAGGATTTGAATGGGAAGTTCGATATCACATGTCATGCTATAGGAAGAGTCTCAGGATTGGAATGGGAAGGAGTTGGATATGATATCTCTTGTTATAGGGAGGGTCTCAGGTTTGGTATTAGAAGCACTGAGATATCAAATCACATCCTATCGGAAGGGTCTCAGGTTTGGTATTGGAAGAAATGAGATTTCAAATCTCAGGCTGTGGGAATGGTCTCGGGTATGGTATTGGAAGGGGTGAAAAATCACATTTCATGCTACAGGAAGGGTCACAAGTTTGGAATGGGAAGGAGTTGGATTTCACATATACTACGGGAAGGGCCTCAGGTTTGGTATTAGAAGCATAGAGATATCACATCTCATATTATAGGAAGGGTCTCGATTGGAATGGGAAGGAGTTGGATATCACATCTCATGTTATAGGGAGGGTCTCAGTTTTGATATTAGAAGCATTGAGATATCACATATGCTATTGGAAGGGTCTCAGTATTGGAATGGGAAGGAGTTGGATATCACATCACATGTTATAGGGAGGGTCTCAGTTTTGATATTAGAAGCATTGAGATATCACATATGCTATTGGGAGGGTCTCAGTATTGGAATTGGAAGGAGTTGGATATCACATCTCATGCTATTGGAAGGGTCTCAGGATTGGAATGGGAAGTAGTTGGATATCACATATGCTAAAGGAAAGGTCTCAGGTTTGGAATGGGAAGGAGTTGGATATCACGTCTCATGTTATAGGAAGGGTCTCAGGATTGGAATGGGAAGGAGTTGAATATCACATCTCATGCTAAAGGAAGGGTCATCAGGTTCGGTATAAGCATTGAGATTTCACATATCTGCTATCGGAAGGGTCTCAGGATAGGAATGGGGAGGACTTAGATTTCACATCTCATACTATAGGGAGGGTCTCAGTTTTGATATTAGAAGCATTGAGCTATCACATCTCATGCTATCGGAAGGGTCTCAGGATTGGAATGGGATGGAGTTGGATATCACATCTCAAGCTATCTCAGGATTGTATTGGGAAGGAGTTTGATATCACATATCAAGCTATAGGAAGGGTCTCAGGTTTGGAAGGGGAAGGATTTGGATCTCACATCTCAAGCTATCTCAGGATTGGAATGGGAAGGAGTTTGATATTTCATCTCAAGCTATAGGAAGGGTCTCAGGTTTGGAAAGGGAAGGATTTGGATTTCACATCTCATGTTATAGGATGGTTCTCATGTTTGGTTTTAGAAGCATTGAGATATCACATCTCATGCTATGGGAAGGGTCTCAGGTTTGGAATGGGAAGGAGTTGGATATCACATCTCATGCTAAAGGAAAGGTCTCAGGTCTGGAAGGGGAAGGATTTGGATCTCACATCTCATGTTTTAGGACGGGTCTCAGGTTTGGTATTAGAAGCATTGAAATATCACATCTCATGGTATAGGAAGGGTCCCAGGATTGGAATGGGAAGGAGTTGGATATCACATTGAATGGGAAGGAGTTTGATATTACATCTCAAGCTATAGGAAGGGCCTCAGGTTTGGAAAGGGAATGATTTGGATTTCACATCTCATGTTATAGGATGGTTCTCATGTTTGGTTTTAGAAGCATTGAAATATCACATCTCATGCTATCGGAAGGGTCTCAGGTTTGGAATGGGAAGGAGTTTGATATCACATCTCATGTTAGAGGTAGGATCTCAGGTTTGGTATTAGAGGCATTGAGATATGACATCTCATGCCATCAGAAGGGTCTCGGGATTGGAATGGGAAGGAGTTGGATATCACATCTCATGCTAAAGGGAGGGTCTAAGGTTTGGAAGGGGAAGGATTTGGACATCACATCTCATGTTATTGGAAGGATCTGAGGTTTGGTATTAGAAGCATTGAGATATCACATCTCATGCTATCGGAAGGGTCTCAGGTTTGGTATAAGCATTGAGATATCACATCTCTGCTATCGGAAGGGTCTCAGGATTGGAAGGGGAAGGATTTGGATATCACATCTCATGTTATTGGACCGGTCTCAGGTTTGGTATTAGAAGCATTGAGATATCAAGTCTCATGGTATAGGACGGGAGTTTGATATCACATCTCATGCCATGGTATGGGTCTCAGGTTTTGTAGAAGCATTGGGATATCACATCTCATGCTATCGGAAGGGTATCAGGATTGGATTTGGAAGGAGTTGGATATCCCATCTCATGCTATAGGAAGGGTCTCAGGTTGGAATAGAAGGAGTTGGATATCACATCTCATGTTATAGGAAGGGTCTCAGGATTGGAATGGGAAGGACTTGGATATCACATCTCATGTTATAGGAAGGATCTCAGGTTTTGTATTAGAAGCATTGAGATATCACATCTCATGCTATAGGAAGGGTCTCAGGATTGGAATGTGAAGGATTTGGATATCACATCTCATGCTAAAGGAAGGGTCTCAGGATTGGTATAAGCATTGAGATATCACATCTCTGCTATCGGAAGGGTCTAAGGATTGGATTGGGAAGGAATTGGATATCCCTTCTCATGCTACAGGAAGGGTCTCAGGTTGGAATGGGTAGGAGTTGGATATCACATCTCATGTTATAGGAAGGGTCTCAAGATTGGAATGGGAAGGAATTGGATATCACATCTCTTGCTATAGGAAGGGTCTCAGGTTTTCTATTAGAAACATTGAGATATGACATCTCATGCTATAGGAAGGGTTTCAGTATTGGAATGGGAAGGATTTGGATATCACATCTCATGCTAAAGGAAGGGTCTCAGGTTTGGAAGGGGAAGGATTTGGATATCATATCTCATGTTATAGGACGTATCTCATGTTATAGGACGGGTCCCAGGTTTGGTATTAGAAGCATTGAGATATCACATCTCAAGCTATAGGAAGGGTCTCATGATTGGAATGGGAAGGAGTTGGATATCACATCTCATGCTATAGGAGGAGTCTCAGGATTGGAATGGGAAGGAGTTGGATATCACGTCTCATGTTATAGGAAGGGTCTCAGGATTGGAATGGGAAGGAGTTGAATATCACATCTCATGCTAAAGGAAGGGTATCAGGTTTGATAGAAGCATTGAGATATCACATCTCATGCTATAGGAAGGAACTCAGGATTGGAATGGGAAGGAGTTGGATATCACATCTAATGCCATAGGAAGGGTCATCAGGTTTGGTATAAGCATTGAGATATCACATCTCTGCTATCGGAAGGGTCTCAGGATAGGAATGGGAAGGACTTAGAATTCACATCTCATACTATTGGGAGGGTCTCAGTTTTGATATTAGAAGCATTGAGCTATCACATCTCATGCTATCGGAAGGGTCTCAGGATTGGAATGGGATGGAGTTGGATATCACATCTCAAGCTATCTCAGGATTGGAATGGGAAGGAGTTTGATATTTCATCTCAAGCTATAGGAAGGGTCTCAGGTTTGGAAAGGGAAGGATTTGGATTTCACATCTCATGTTATAGGATGGTTCTCATGTTTGGTTTTAGAAGCATTGAGATATCACATCTCATGCTATCGGAAGGGTCTCAGGTTTGGAAAGGGAAGGATTTGGATTTCACAGGTTATAGGATGGTTCTCAGGTTTGGTTTTAGAAGCATTACATTATAACATCTCATGCTATAGGAAGGGTCTCAGGTTTGGAATGGGAAGGAGTTGGATATCACATCTCTGCTATCTGAAGGGTCTCAGGATTGGAATGGGAAGGAGTTGGATATCCCATCTCGTTATAGGAAGGGTCTCAGGTTTGGTATTAGAAGCAATGAGATATCACATCTAATGCTATAGGAAGGGTCTAAGGTTTGGAAGGGGACGGATTTGGGTATCACATCTCATGTTATAGGACCGGTCTCAGGTTTGGTATTTGAAGCATTGAGGTATCAAGTCTCATGGTATAGGACGGGTCTCAGAATTAAAATGAGAAGGAGTTGGATATCACATCTCAAGCTATAGGAAGGGTCTCATGATTGGAATGGGAAGGAGTTGGATATCACATCTCATGTTATAGGAAGGGTCTCAGGATTGGAATGGGAAGGACTTGGATATCACATCTCATTCTATCGGAAGGCTCTCAGGGTTGGAAGGGGAAGGAGTTGGATATCACATTTCATGTTAGAGGTAGGATCTCAGGTTTGGTTTTAGAGGCATTGAGATATCACATCTCATGCCATCAGAAGGGTCTCAGGATTGGAATGGGAAGGAGTTGGATATCAAATCTCATGCTAAAGGGATGGTCTAAGGTTTGGAAGGGGAGGGATTTGGACATCATATCTCATGTTATTGGAAGGATCTCAGGTTTGGTATTAGAAGCATTGAGATATCACATCTCATGCTATCGGAAGGGTCTTAGGTTTGGTATAAGCATTGAGATATCACATCTCTGCTATCGGAAGGGTCTCAGGATTGGAATGGGAAGGATTTGGATATCACAATTCATGTTATAGGAAGGGTCTCAGGTTTGGTATTAGAAGCATTGAGATATCACATCTCATGTTATAGGAAGGGTCTCAGGTTTAATATTAGAAGCATTGAGATATCACATCTCATGCTATAGGAAGGGTCTCAGGAATGGAATGGGAAGGACTTGGATATCACATCTCATGATAAAGGAAGGGTCTAAGGTTTGGAAGGGGAAGGATTTGGATATCACATCTCATGTTATTGGACCGGTCTCAGGTTTGGTATTAGAAGCATTGAGATATCAAGTCTCATGGTATAGGACGGGAGTTTGATATCACATCTCATGCCATGGTATGGGTCTCAGGTTTTGTAGAAGCATTGGGATATCACATCTCATGCTATCGGAAGGGTATCAGGATTGGATTTGGAAGGAGTTGGATATCCCATCTCATGCTATAGGAAGGGTCTCAAGTTGGAATAGAAGGAGTTGGATATCACATCTCATGTTATAGGAAGGGTCTCAGGATTGGAATGGGAAGGACTTGGATATCACATCTCATGCTGTAGGAAGGGTCTCAGGTTTGGAAAAGGAAGGAGTTGGATATCACATTTCATGTTAGAGGTAGGATCTCAGGTTTGGTATTAGAGGCATTGAGATATCACATCTCATGCTATCAGAAGGGTATCAGGATTGGAATGGGAAGGAGTTGGATATCACATCTCATGCTAAAGGGAGGGTCTCAGGTTTGGAATGGGAAGGATTTGGATATCACATCTCATGTTATAGGAAGGACCTTAGGTTTGGTATTAGAAGCATTGAGATATCACATCTCATGCTATAGGAAGGGTCTCGGGATTGGAATGGGAAGGAGTTGGATATCACATCTCATGTTATAGGAAGGATCTCAGGTTTGGTATTAGAAGCATTGAGATATCACATCTCATGCTATAGGAAGGGTCTCAGGATTGGAATGGGAAGGAGTTGGATATCACATCTCATGCTATGGGAAGGGTCTCAGGTTTGGTATAAGCATTGAAATATCACATCTCTGCTATCGGAAGGGACTCAGGATTGGAATGGGAGGAGCTGGATATCACACCTCATGCTAAAGGAAGGGTCTCAGGTTTGGAAGGGGAAGGATTTGGATATCACATCTCATGTTATAGGACGGGTCTCAGGTTTGGTATTAGAAGCATTGTGATATCACATCTCATGCTATAGGATGTGTCTCAGGATTGGAATGGGAAGGAGTTGGATATCACATCTCATGCTATAGGAAGGGTTTCAGGTTTGGTAGAAGCATTGAGATATCACATCTCATGCTATAGGAAGAGTCTCAGGTTTGGGAAGGGAAGGATTTGGATTTCACATCTCATGTTATAGGATGGTTCTCATGTTTGGTTTTTGAAGCATTGAGATATCACAGCTCATGCTATCGGAAGGGTCTCAGGTTTGGAATGGGAAGGAGTTGGATATCACATCTCATGTTATAGGAAGGGTCTCAGGTTTGGAATGGGAAGGAGTTGGATATGACATCTCTTGTTATAAGGAGGGTCTCAGGATTTGAATGGTAAGGAGTTGGATATCACATCTCATGCTATAGGAAGGGTCTCAGGTTGGAATGGGAAGGAGTTGGATATCACATCTCATGTTATATACAGGAAGGGTCTCAGGATTGGAATGGGAAGGATTTGGATATCACATCTCTTGCTATAGGAAGGGTCTCAGGTTTTTTATTAGAAACCTTGAGATATCAAATCTCATGCTATAGGAAGGGTTTTAGGATTGGAATGGGAAGTATTTGGATATCACATCTCATGCTAAAGGAAGGGTCTCAGGTTTGGAAGGGGAAGGATTTGGATATCACATCTCATCCAATAGGAAGGGTCTCAGGTTTGGAATGGGAAGGAATTGGATATCACATCTCATGTTATAGGAAGGGTCTCAAGTTTTTTATTAGAAACATTGAGATATCACATCTCATGTTATAGGACGGTTCCCAGGTTTGGTATTAGAAGCATTGAGATATCACATCTCATGGTATAGGAAGGGTCTCAGGGTTGGAATGGGAAGGAGTTGGATATCACATCTCATCCAATAGGAAGGGTCTCAGGTTTGGAATGGGAAGGAATTGGATATCACATCTCATGTTATAGGAAGGATCTCAGGTTTGGTATTAGAAGCATTGAGATATCACATCTCATGCTATAGGAAGGGTCTCAGGATTGGAATGTGAAGGATTTGGATATCACATCTCATGCTAAAGGAAGGGTCTCAGGTTTGGTAGAAGCATTGAGAAATCACATCTCATGCTATAGGAAGGGTCTCAGGATTTGAATGGCAAGGAGTTGGATATCACATCTCATGCCATAGGAAGGGTCTCAGGTTTGGTATAAGCATTGAGATATCACATCTCTGCTATCGGAAGGTTCTCAGGATTGGATTGGGAAGGAGTTGGATATCCCTTCTCATGCTATAGGAAGTGTCTCAGGTTGGAATGGGAAGGAGTTGAATATCACATCTCATGTTATAGGAAGGGTCTCAGGATTGGAATGGGAAGGATTTGGATATCACATCTCTTGCTATAGGAAGGGTCTCAGGATTGGAATGGGAAGGATTTGGATATCACATCTCATGTCATAGGAAGGATCTCAGGATTGGTATTAGAAGCATTGATATATCACATCTCATGCTATAGGAATGGTCTCAGGATTGGAATGGGTAGGAGTTGGATATTACATTCTTGCTATAGGAAGGGTCTCATGTTTGGAATGGGAAGGAGTTGGATATCACATATGCTATCTGAAGTGTCTCAGGTTTGGAACGGGAAGGAGTTGGATATCACATCTCACGTTATAGGAAGGGTCTCAGGTTTGGTATAAGCATTGAGATATCACATCTCTGCTATCAGGAGTGGCTCAGGATTGGAATGGGAAGGAGTTGGATATCCCATCTCATGTTAAAGGACGGGTCTCTGGTTTGGTATTAGAATCATTGAGATATCACATCGCATGCTGTAGGAAGGGTCTAAGGATTGGAATGGGATGGACTTGGATATCACATCTCATGCTATAGGTAGGCTCTCAGGTTTGGTATAAGCATTGAGATATCACATCTCATGCTATAGGAAGGGTCTCAGGATTGGAATGGGAAGTGTTAGGAAAGATTTCGTAATTGTAGGGAATTTTCCTTCCATGTGGCAACCCCTAAACTTTTTGCTATTGTTTTTAACCTTGTTCTTGACTTTGCCAGAGAAGTACAGCCTTCTGCCGCACTTCTCTGGGCTTTCGCTCCTTTCTTACGGGGAAACTGACATGCCCTTAAGACAGTCAGTACCGGGGAACGTGGTCTCCCGTAGTTTCTTTTATCGTGTCGCAGCTTTAGTGCAACACGACACAAGAGGGCACTGTAAGCTAAGTTACAGCTCTCTTGGGTCTCTAGCCTTCTACAGGCCCTAGATACTCTTTTAGGATGGTATTTGATCGGTGCAAGTCATTCAGGGACTGGAATGGTGGCAGCGATCGTTTTGTTTATTTTGAGCTCCTTTTGGCGTCCTGAGCACGTTTTTGCACTGAACCCAAAATGGTGGCCTGGCTCCCAAAATGGCCAGGCCGCGAGGCTCCTTTGTCCTGTCCACTGTCCGTCTTGCTCCCTTCACCTTCCCCAGGTCCGGCGACCCGGGGCCTTCCTTATTTGGGCATGTACTTTCCCGCGAAACGCAGTTGCTTTCGCGGGCTTCTACATGTCGTTTGTGTGCCTCCAGGGTGTGGGCTGGGATGTCTGGTCCCAATACACATCCTGGGTGCCAGAGAGTCTAGGGTGGTGTGAATGCCTGGGACCACCGTGGTCCGTGATTGGTCCACGTATGGTATGTGTTTTGATGAGCGGATCTCCCATTGGCTCCCCTCCGTTTTGGCGCGAAGGGAACCGTGGATAAGAGGGGGCTGGAAACACCACTACCATGTCGATCTCCTGAGTTCTCACGAACGAAGGAATACAGGAGCCAAGTATCCTGCAACTACGAGGCTGGACAGAGGAATCGCTGGTGACCCGCTGAAGGAATCCTCCTTTGCACTGCTGTCGTCCGGAGAGCCCCTGTCCTCCTTTGATCGAACCAGAAGGCCTGTACTGGTGCTTCGACCTTTGGAATAGCAGGAACAGCTATTCCCGGCGACTTCATCAACTCCTGCCAAGTAAGCCTTCGGAAGTGTCTCTGGGCCATCCAGTTGACTGACCAGCTTACAAGGGAGTCCTGCTCTGTAACCGCCGCCAGGTTGTGTTGTATTTCGAGTCCTTGTCACTCTCCCACGCTTCGTATGCTTGGCGTCCCCAGGTCTGAAGGGAGGAGTGTACATTTGGCTTGAATACACACGGCCGCTCCGTTGTCCTGCTGCGGCAACAAACTGTGCTGGTTTCGTCGATTGGGACGTCTTTTTGCTCTACACGACTACGAGGCGTTCCCTGCTCTTCTGAACCTGCCAGCTGCTGAAACTAACGTGGAGAAGCCTGGGTCTGCTTGCTTCGGGGACCGGTGAGTAGCTTAGCTAGGATCTGGTCGCCCTCCTGCAGTATCCCATTGCTTTTCCCTGCTGTGTAAAAACAGCACCCTTTTGGCCGTACTCGCGCTCTGCTTCTGCCCGCTGTGGAGGCTGCGCTTGAGTTGCGGAACCTGTTCTCCTTCTGCTGTGCACTAACCCGAACTGCCTGACTTCCTCCGAAGAGCTTCCCCTTTTGCCCGTTGGCACCGGCGTGGCAGGTACTTTGAGCACAAGGCTCCACTCTTCGCAGGGCTCGGACTTCCATCTAGTTAGGTGCCTCTGAAGGCGAACTGAGTCTAAAGCTTTATCGCACTGCCTGTTTTCCTTTCCTTTCAGGTGGACTACATATTTCGTGCTTTAAACGCTTGCGACTGTGTATTTGTATATATATTGTGTTGATATGGTATGTGTTGGTTTAATATTGTGATATTGTGATTTTCTCGCTACGGTCATTATTTTAAAGGCCTTAAAATAAATGTGTATCTATTTTTGATAGAACAACTGTTTGGAGTAGTTTGTAAGCGCTCTTGCTTTGTGTGCTCATTGCGGGCTTTCAGTCACCCTCACCCCTCTTGAGACCTAGTCTTGACCGCCGCGATCGCTACCTTGATTGGTCTGGCTTGTCCAGAGGTTACCCTGTTCCAAGTAATTAGGTTGGCCTTCTGAACTTCTGCGCCACCAGGACAGAGTTCAGAAATCCGTCTTAACAAATTGGTGTACAGCGGTGGGATACGACTGAAGGTATCCAGTGTTGCGCTCGAACTAAGGCATTTCAGGTTATTCCAAACAGTACACGTAGTGAATTGTTATAGTATAACTTTAAAAAGGCCATAGTCCTATCAAACAGTATGGAAACAAGTACGTTGTTAACTTTAAATGCTTCCAAATCAGAAACGCTGAAAAAGATGTGTGCGGAGAGAGGTGTTTCCTCTCAAGGCACAAAATTGGAAATGATCCAGAGAATCGTGGCGTGGCAAGAAGCGCAGCTTGACGCTATAACTTCCGAGGACAGTGCGGAAGGTGGTGGGGCTGCTCTCACTGGCAGAACCGACGGTTCTGCCGCTGCACTGATCCATCACGACCACGAGGACAGGGAGGATGTAATGTCTAATGTTTCCCCTGCCAGTGCTGATGGGGAGGCTATGCTTGAATTCAAGAAGCAAGAGCTGCGGTTTAGGCAGCAGGAGCTTGAATTCAGCATAGCCAAACTAAAAATCGAACAGGCAGAAAAACAAAAAGACAGGGATCACCAGTTGGAACTGGCCAAGCTTCAGGTTGCAAATGGATCCAAGGGTCCTGGACATGGGTCTGGGGCCTCCTCTCATCCACGGTTTCCAAAGGATCTGCTCAGTGTGTATGAAGAGAGGAATGACATTATGGACTGGCTGAATGCGTTTGAGTATGCATGCGAGGTCCAGGAAGTTGACAATGCTGATAAGATTGCGTGGTTGCTCAGTAGACTGCCCCATTCTGGCTGTAGTGCCATTATGGAAATGTCGAAGGCTGAGCGGGCTGATTTCGCAATGTTAAAGCAAACTCTCATTTTAAAGTTTGGGAAGACTCCGGCCCAATATTTAAAGCGTTTTCGAGAGTATAAGAAAAAGGAAGGTGGTACTTGGGTATCTTATGTCGCTGAATCTTTGAAAAACTTAACTGGCTGGGTCGAAGGTTATAAGGTTTCTACCTTCGAAGGCATGATGAATCTTGTAAAGCTGGAACATATTTTTGCTTCTTCTTCCCCGGAGCTTAAGCAGCATTTGGCCGATTCGAAGGAGATAGATCCTAAGAAGCTGGCCATTGCAGCAGACTTATGGGTGTCACATCGAGTGTCCCATAAGGACAAAACTCATCCTGGTAAGCAGGAGGAAGGGAAAAAGTCCAAAGATATGGAGGGTGGGGAATCTGCTAAATCTTCTTCCCATAAGGGCCACAACAAGAAAAACAAGGGTAAGACACAAGAGAACTCACAGGGTAGTGGAGGTTCGCCTCCGAAACAGAACTCTGGTTACAATAAGCCTCCCTACGTTAACAGACCCACTGGGGCTTGTTTTTCTTGTGGAGCAACTGACCATGTGAAGGGGGATCCCCGGTGTAAGGTTAGACCTTTGGGGGTCCACTCCGCTAATCTGGCCTTCTCCTCCTACGAGGAAGAAGAGATTACAGGTGCATCCTTCTCCTCAGACTCATTTCCCAGCGGAATAGAGGCTAAGGTAGTTTTAGTGTCCCTGGGTTCCTGGGAGCCTAAAGTCGCAGAGGCTTATGCTAGGATTCCGGATAATACCAAGCACTACTTTAAAGACAGTGTGCTGATCAATGGAGTGGATACTCCAGCTCTTAGGGATAGTGGGGGCAGTCGCACTGTAGTGGATTCTACCTTGGTAGACTCAGAGGAAGTTGCCAGAGCTACTCTGATGCCCACTAAGTTGGCTGACGGCCCCCTCTGTATGTTTCCAGTAATACCTGTAAATCTTACTTTAAATGGTACAGCAGTCAGGATTCCAGTGAGCATTCAGAGAAACGTCCCGGGAAAGGTCTTGTTGGGTAATGATCTCAGAGCTTTAGGGCTCGTAGGAGACACTGCCGAACGACCCTACACACGGTCTCAAGCACGGGCAGCATTGGCCAAGTCCAATACGCCGCCCCAGCCAAAGGGGAAACCCAAGGCGAAAGGAGTCTACAAGTCAAAACGAGGGAAAGAGAATACTCCCCCGAGCTCGCCTACCACTGCGGTGGAGGAAGTTGGTCAATCGCCCGGGCCTGACGAGGAGGTGGCGATGCCTGAAGTATTCGACCCCAACGATCATCCTGAACTAAAAGACTTGTTAGTTGAAGGAGGTCCTGATAGGGACGAATTCAGTAAAGGCCAACGTGAGTGCCCATCTCTGGAAGGCCTAAGGAGACAGGCCTGCTCCCAGCGTGAGGGTGAACCTCCTGGGATGCATAGGATTTACCAGGAAGGTGGACTCCTGTATAGTGAGCCCACAGAGTCTACAGAAGGAGACCATAGGAGGTTGGTGGTTCCCCTTGCTGTTAGGCCCTTCCTCCTGCAGTTGGCGCATGAAGTTCGCCTTGCTGGTCACCTTGGTATGAAGAGGACCAAGCAAAGGTTATCCATGCACTTCTACTGGCCCAAGATGGGGGTGCAAGTAGAAAGTCACTGCAGGAGTTGTGCCGCCTGCCAGTTGTCTGGTAAGGTTGGCGCGACAATCCAAGCTCCGTTGGTACCGCTCCCAGTTGTGGGGGTACCATTTGAAAGGGTAGGGATCGACATGGTTGGTCCCCTTGACCCGCAAACATCCTCAGGCAATAGGTTTATCCTGGTGCTGGTCGACCATGCAACCAGGTATCCTGAGGCCGTCCCATTTACAACTGTAACTGCCAAGCCAGTTGCAGAAGCTTTACTCGGCATGATTACTAGGGTTGGCTTCCCTAAAGAAGTTGTGCCGGATGATGGCAGCAACTTTATGTCGAAGTATAGGCAGGCTATGTGGATAGAATGTGGGGTCACCTACAGGTTCTCTTCTGCATACCACCCCCAGACCAATGGTCTGGGGGGGCGTTTTTACAGGACGTTAAAGAGCATGATTGGGGCTCTGGAGGAGCCTCAGAGAAGAAAATGGGATCTTCTTTTACCATGCTTACTGTTTGCCTACCGAGAGGTACCACAGGAGGGTGTTGGCTTCAGCCCCTTCGAACTTCTTTTCGGTCATCCCGTACGGGGACCCTTAGCCATCGTCAAAGAGGGATGGGAGATGCCCACTCCCCCTGTTACTACCAATGTAGTTGATTATGTGCTAGGGCTCAGAAAACGGATGGTACTTCTGATGGGCTTGACTAGTGATAAATTGAAGGCAGGGCAAGCGCTGGTGAAACATTGGTACGACCAGAAAGCTTCCCTCATCAACTTTACACTTGGTCAGCAAGTCCTGATCATGAATCTCATAAGGCCTCGAGCTTTACAGGATAAATGGTCAGGTCCTTGCCCAGTGGTGGAGCCCCTGGGTGAGGTTAACTATTCAGTGGACCTTGGAAGGCCTGGACAGGCTCCAAATGTGTTTCACGTGAATAGGCTGAAGGCTTTCGTCCCAAGCGGCGAAATCGCAGCACTGCTATTGGCGTCAGACGTTGCGGGAGAGGAGTCTGAACCTCTCCCCGACCTGTTCCCGAGCAGTCCTTCAGATAGCTCTTTTGAGGGTGTCCGAGTGGCCCCTCACCAAAATGGACAAGGCTCAGTGGTTTACCTTGGACATGAAGTAGGTGGAGGGAGGAGACAGCCTCTACTCAGTCAGGTACAAGCAGTACAAGACTGGCCTACCCCCACTACGCAAACCCAAGTGAGAGCCTTTTTAGGACTCACGGGGTTTTACCGCACTTTTGTGGCAGACTATGGCACCATAGCTGCTCCTCTGACTGCCCTCACAACTCCGAAGAAACCCAAGAAGGTAACTTGGACTGACGAGTGTGAGAAGGCCTTCAATGGCTTAAAAGACTCCTTGTGCCAGGCCCCTGTCCTAAGGGCCCCTGATTATCAAAGACCTTTTATCGTGCAGACGGATGCCTCTGACACTGGGATAGGAGCTGTACTATCACAAGTAGATGAGAAGGGTAAGGAACACCCTATCGGTTTTATTAGTCGCCAGCTTAAGGACAGAGAGCTCAGATGGTCCACGGTAGAGAAAGAATGTTTCTCTGTTGTGTGGGCCCTAAGGAAGCTGAGGCCCTACCTCTATGGGACCCACTTCACTGTGCAGACTGACCATAAGCCATTAAAGTGGCTAATGAACATGAAGGGGGAGAATCCAAAGTTGCTTAGGTGGTCCATAAGTCTACAAGGCTTCGACTTCACTATTGAGCATAGGCCAGGTGTCCAACATAGCAATGCTGATGGGTTGTCCAGAATGTTTAACCGACCTGAACAAGAGACTCATCCAGGGGTGGATTAGTTCCCCCTGTCCATAGTCTGGGAGGGGCGAGTGTTAGGAAAGATTTCGTAATTGTAGGGAATTTTCCTTCCATGTGGCAACCCCTAAACTTTTTGCTATTGTTTTTAACCTTGTTCTTGACTTTGCCAGAGAAGTACAGCCTTCTGCTGCACTTCTCTGGGCTTTCGCTCCTTTCTTACGGGGAAACTGACATGCCCTTAAGACAGTCAGTACCGGGGAACGTGGTCTCCCGTAGTTTCTTTTATCGTGTCGCAGCTTTAGTGCAACACGACACAAGAGGGCACTGTAAGCTAAGTTACAGCTCTCTTGGGTCTCTAGCCTTCTACAGGCCCTAGATACTCTTTTAGGATGGTATTTGATCGGTGCAAGTCATTCAGGGACTGGAATGGTGGCAGCGATCGTTTTGTTTATTTTGAGCTCCTTTTGGCGTCCTGAGCACGTTTTTGCACTGAACCCAAAATGGTGGCCTGGCTCCCAAAATGGCCAGGCCGCGAGGCTCCTTTGTCCTGTCCACTGTCCGTCTTGCTCCCTTCACCTTCCCCAGGTCCGGCGACCCGGGGCCTTCCTTATTTGGGCATGTACTTTCCCGCGAAACGCAGTTGCTTTCGCGGGCTTCTACATGTCGTTTGTGTGCCTCCAGGGTGTGGGCTGGGATGTCTGGTCCCAATACACATCCTGGGTGCCAGAGAGTCTAGGGTGGTGTGAATGCCTGGGACCACCGTGGTCCGTGATTGGTCCACGTATGGTATGTGTTTTGATGAGCGGATCTCCCATTGGCTCCCCTCCGTTTTGGCGCGAAGGGAACCGTGGATAAGAGGGGGCTGGAAACACCACTACCATGTCGATCTCCTGAGTTCTCACGAACGAAGGAATACAGGAGCCAAGTATCCTGCAACTACGAGGCTGGACAGAGGAATCGCTGGTGACCCGCTGAAGGAATCCTCCTTTGCACTGCTGTCGTCCGGAGAGCCCCTGTCCTCCTTTGATCGAACCAGAAGGCCTGTACTGGTGCTTCGACCTTTGGAATAGCAGGAACAGCTATTCCCGGCGACTTCATCAACTCCTGCCAAGTAAGCCTTCGGAAGTGTCTCTGGGCCATCCAGTTGACTGACCAGCTTACAAGGGAGTCCTGCTCTGTAACTGCCGCCAGGTTGTGTTGTATTTCAAGTCCTTGTCACTCTCCCACGCTTCGTACGCTTGGCGTCCCCAGGTCTGAAGGGAGGAGTGTACATTTGGCTTGAATACACACGGCCGCTCCGTTGTCCTGTGCGGCAACAAAACTGTGCCGGTTTTGTCGATTGGGACGTCTTTTTGCTCTACACGACTACAAAGCGGTCCCTGCTCTTCTGAACCTGCCAGCTGCTGAAACTATCGTGGAGAAGCCTGGGTCTGCTTGCTTCGGGGACCGGTGAGTAGTATATCTAGGATCTGGTCGCCCTCCTGCAGTATCCCATTGCTTTTCCCTGCTGTGTAAAAACAGCACCCTTTTGCCGCGCTCGCGCTCTGCTTCTGCCCGCTGTGGAGGCTGCGCTTGAGTTGCGGAACCTGTTCTTCTTCTGCTGTGCACTAACCCGAACTGCCTGACTTCCTCCGAAGAGCTTCCCCTTGTGCCCGTCGGCACCGGCGTGGCAGGTACTTTGAGCGCAAGGCTCCACTCTTCGTAGGGCTCGGACTTCCATCTAGTTAGGTGCCTATGAAGGCGAACTGAGTCGAAAGCATTATCGCACTGCCTGTTTTCCTTCCCTGGCAGGTGGACTACATATTTCGTGCTTTAAACGCTTGCGACTGTGTATTTGTATATATATTGTGTTGATATGGTATGTGTTGGTTTAATATTGTGATATTGTGATTTTCTCGCTACGGTCGTTGTTTTAAAGGCCTTAAAATAAATGTGTTTATATTTTTGATATAACACCTGTTTGGAGTAGTTTGTAAGCGCTCTTGCTTTGTGTGCTCATTGCGGGCTTTCAGTCACCCTCACCCCTCTTGAGACCTAGTCTTGACCGCCGCGATCGCTACCTTGATTGGTCTGGCTTGTCCAGAGGTTACCCTGTTCCAAGTAATTAGGTTGGCCTTCTGAACTTCTGCGCCACCAGGACAGAGTTCAGAAATCCGTCTTAACACATGAGATGTGATATCCAACTCCTTCCCATTCCAATCATGAGACCCTTCCTATAGCTTGAGATGTGATATCCAACTCCTTCTCATTCCAATTCTGAGACCCGTCCTATACCATGAGACTTGATACCTCAATGCTTCAAATACCAAACCTGAGACCGGTCCTATAACATGAGATGTGATACCCAAATCCGTCCCCTTCCAAACCTTAGACCCTTCCTATAGCATGAGATGTGATATCTCATTGCTTCTAATACCAAACCTGAGACCCTTCCTATAACGAGATGGGATATCCAACTCCTTCCCATTCCAATCCTGAGACCCTTCAGATAGCAGAGATGTGATATCCAACTCCTTCCCATTCCAAACCTGAGACCCTTCCTATAGCATGAGATGTTATAATTTAATGCTTCTAAAACCAAACCTGAGAACCATCCTATAACCTGTGAAATCCAAATCCTTCCCTTTCCAAACCTGAGACCCTTCCGATAGCATGAGATGTGATATCTCAATGCTTCTAAAACCAAACATGAGAACCATCCTATAACATGAGATGTGAAATCCAAATCCTTCCCTTTCCAAACCTGAGACCCTTCCTATAGCTTGAGATGAAATATCAAACACCTTCCCATTCCAATCGTGAGATAGCTTGAGATGTGATATCCAACTCCATCCCATTCCAATCCTGAGACCCTTCCGATAGCATGAGATGTGATAGCTCAATGCTTCTAATATCAAAACTGAGACCCTCCCAATAGTATGAGATGTGAATTCTAAGTCCTTCCCATTCCTATCCTGAGACCCTTCCGATAGCAGAGATGTGATATCTCAATGCTTATACCAAACCTGATGACCCTTCCTATGGCATTAGATGTGATATCCAACTCCTTCCCATTCCAATCCTGAGTTCCTTCCTATAGCATGAGATGTGATATCTCAATGCTTCTATCAAACCTGATACCCTTCCTTTAGCATGAGATGTGATATTCAACTCCTTCCCATTCCAATCCTGAGACCCTTCCTATAACATGAGACGTGATATCCAACTCCTTCCCATTCCAATCCTGAGACTCCTCCTATAGCATGAGATGTGATATCCAACTCCTTCCCATTCCAATCATGAGACCCTTCCTATAGCTTGAGATGTGATATCTCAATGCTTCTAATACCAAACCTGGGACCCGTCCTATAACATGAGATACGTCCTATAACATGAGATATGATATCCAAATCCTTCCCCTTCCAAACCTGAGACCCTTCCTTTAGCATGAGATGTGATATCCAAATCCTTCCCATTCCAATACTGAAACCCTTCCTATAGCATGAGATGTCATATCTCAATGTTTCTAATAGAAAACCTGAGACCCTTCCTATAGCAAGAGATGTGATATCCAAATCCTTCCCATTTCAATCTTGAGACCCTTCCTATAACATGAGATGTGATATCCAACTCCTACCCATTCCAACCTGAGACCCTTCCTATAGCATGAGAAGGGATATCCAATTCCTTCCCAATCCAATCCTTAGACCCTTCCGATAGCAGAGATGTGATATCTCAATGCTTATACCAAACCTGAGACCCTTCCTTTAGCATGAGATGTGATATCCAAATGTTTCACATTCCAATCCTGAGACCCTTCCTATAGCATGAGATGTGATATCTCAATGCTTCTAATACAAAACCTGAGATCCTTCCTATAACATGAGATGTGATATCCAAGTCCTTCCCATTCCAATCCTGAGACCCTTCCTATAACATGAGATGTGATATCCAACTCCTTCTATTCCAACCTGAGACCCTTCCTATAACATGAGACGTGATATCCAACTCCTTCCCAATCCAATCCTTAGACCCTTCCGATAGCAGAGATGTGATATCTCAATGCTTATACCAAACCTGATGACCCTTCCTATGGCATTAGATGTGATATCCAACTCCTTCCCATTCCAATCCTGAGTTCCTTCCTATAGCATGAGATGTGATATCTGAATGCTTCTATCAAACCTGATACCCTTCCTTTAGCATGAGATGTGATATTCAACTCCTTCCCATTCCAATCCTGAGACCCTTCCTATAACATGAGACGTGATATCCAACTCCTTCCCATTCCAATCCTGAGACTCCTCCTATAGCATGAGATGTGATATCTCAATGCTTCTAATAGCAGACCTGGGACCGGTCCTATAACATGAGATATGATATCCAAATCCTTCCCCTTCCAAACCTGAGACCCTTCCTATAGCAAGAGATGTGATATCCAATTCCTTCCCATTCCAATCCTGAGACCCTTCCTATAACGAGATGTGATATCCAACTCCTTCCCATTCCAACCTGAGACCCTTCCTGTAGCATGAGAAGGGAGATCCAACTCCTTCCCATTCCAATCGTGAGACCCTTCCTATACCATGAGATGTGATATCTCAATGCTTCTAATACCAAACCTGGGACCCGTCCTATAACATGAGATACGTCCTATAACATGAGATATGATATCCAAATCCTTCCCCTTCCAAACCTGAGACCCTTCCTTTAGCATGAGATGTGATATCCAAATCCTTCCCATTCCAATACTGAAACCCTTCCTATAGCATGAGATGTCATATCACAATGTTTCTAATAGAAAACCTGAGACCCTTCCTATAGCAAGAGATGTGATATCCAAATCCTTCCCATTTCAATCTTGAGACCCTTCCTATAACATGAGATGTGATATCCAACTCCTACCCATTCCAACCTGAGACCCTTCCTATAGCATGAGAAGGGATATCCAATTCCTTCCCAATCCAATCCTTAGACCCTTCCGATAGCAGAGATGTGATATCTCAATGCTTATACCAAACCTGAGACCCTTCCTTTAGCATGAGATGTGATATCCAAATCCTTCACATTCCAATCCTGAGACCCTTCCTATAGCATGAGATGTGATATCTCAATGCTTCTAATACAAAACCTGAGATCCTTCCTATAACATGAGATGTGATATCCAAGTCCTTCCCATTCCAATCCTGAGACCCTTCCTATAACATGAGATGTGATATCCAACTCCTTCTATTCCAACCTGAGACCCTTCCTATAGCATGAGATGGGATATCCAACTCCTTCCAAATCCAATCCTGATACCCTTCCGATAGCATGAGATGTGATATCCCAATGCTTCTACAAAACCTGAGACCCATACCATGGCATGAGATGTGATATCAAACTTCCGTCCTATACCATGAGACTTGATATCTCAATGCTTCTAATACCAAACCTGAGACCGGTCCAATAACATGAGATGTGATATCCAAATCCTTCCCCTTCCAAACCTTAGACCCTTCCTTTATCATGAGATGTGATATCCAAGTCCTTCCCATTCCATTCCTGAGACCCTTCCTATAGCATGAGATGTGATATCTCAATGCTTCTAATACCAAACCTCAGATCCTTCCAATAACATGAGATGTGATGTCCAAATCCTTCCCCTTCCAAACCTTAGACCCTCCCTTTAGCATGAGATGTGATATCCAACTCCTTCCCATTCCAATCCCGAGACCCTTCTGATGGCATGAGATGTCATATCTCAATGCCTCTAATACCAAACCTGAGATCCTACCTCTAACATGAGATGTGATATCAAACTCCTTCCCATTCCAAACCTGAGACCCTTCCGATAGCATGAGATGTGATATTTCAATGCTTCTAAAACCAAACATGAGAACCATCCTATAACATGAGATGTGAAATCCAAATCATTCCCTTTCCAAACCTGAGGCCCTTCCTATAGCTTGAGATGTGATATCAAACTCCTTCCCATTCAATGTGATATCCAACTCCTTCCCATTCCAATCCTGGGACCCTTCCTATACCATGAGATGTGATATTTCAATGCTTCTAATACCAAACCTGAGACCCGTCCTAAAACATGAGATGTGAGATCCAAATCCTTCCCCTTCCAGACCTGAGACCTTTCCTTTAGCATGAGATGTGATATCCAACTCCTTCCCATTCCAAACCTGATACCCTTCCTATAACATGAGATGTGAAATCCAACTCCTTCCCGTTCCAAACCTGATACCCTTCCTATAGCATGAGATGTGATATCCAATTCCTTCCCATCCCAATCCTGAGACACCTCCGATAGCAGAGATGTGAAATCTCAATGCTTATACCAAACCTGAGACTCTTAATATAACATGAGATGTGATATCTAACTCCTTCCCGTTCCAAACCTGAGACCCTTCCTATAGCATGAGATGCAATATCCAACTCCTTCCCATTCCAATCCTGAGACCCTTCCCATAGCATGAGATGTGATATCTCAATGCTTCTAATACCAAACCTGTGATCCTTCCTATAACAAGAGATGTGATATCCAAATCCTTCCCCTTCCAAATCTGAGACCCTCCCTTTAGCATGAGATGTGATATCTCAATGCCTCTAATACCAAACCTGAGATCCTTCCGATAGCATGAGATGTGATATCTCAATGCTTCTAATACCAAACCTAAGATCCTTCCTATAACATGAGATGTAATATCCAAATCCTTCCCCTTCCATTCCTGAGACCCTCCTTTTAGCATGAGATGTTATATCCAACTCCTTCCCATTCCAATCCTGAGACCCTTCTGATAGCATGAGATGTGATATCTCAATGCCTCTAATACCAAACCTGAGATCCTACATCTAACATGAAATGTGATATCCAACTCCTTCCCTTTCCAAACGTGAGACCCTCCCTATAGAATGAGATGTGATATCCAAGTCCTTCCCATTCCAATCCTGAGACCCTTCCTATAGCATGAGATGTGATATCTCAATGCTTCTAATACCAAACCTGAGACCCTTCCTATAACGTAAGATGGGATATCCGACTCCTTCCCATTCCAATCCTGAGACCCTTCCGATAGCAGAGATGTGATATCTCAATGCTTATACCAAACCTGAGACCCTTCCTGTGGCATGAGATGTCATATACAACTCCTTCCCATTCCAATCCTGAGACCCTTCCTATAGCATGAGATGTGATATCTCAATACTTTTACCAAACCTGAGACCCTTCCTATAGCATGAGATGTGATATCCAACTCCTTCCTATTCCAATCCTGAGACCCTTCCTATAACATGAGATGTTATGTCTCAATGCTTCTAATACCAAACCTGAGATCCTTCCTATGGCATGAGATGTCATATAAAACTCCTTCCCATTCCAATCCTGAGACCCTTCCCATAGCATGAGATGTGATATCGAACTCCTTCCCATTCCAATCCTGCGACCCTTCCTATAGCATGAGATTTGATATCTCAATGCTTCTAATACCAAACCTGAGATCCTTCCGATAGCATGAGATGTGATATCTGAATGCTTCTAATACCAAACCTGAGATCATTCCTATAACACGAGATGTAATATCCAAATCCTTCCCCTTCCAAACCTGAGACCCTCCCTTTAGCATGAGATGTGATATTCAACTACTTCCCATTCCAATCCTGAGACCCTTCCTATAGCATGAGATGTGATGTCTCAATGCTTCTAATACCAAACCTGAGATCCTTCCTATAACATGAGATGTGATATCCAACTCCTTCCCATTCCAATCCTGAGACACTTCCTATAGCATGAGAAGTGATATCTCCATGCTTATACCAAACCTGAGACCCTTCCTATAGCATGAGATGTGATATCCAAATCCTTCCCATTCCAATCCTGAGACCCTTCCTATAGCATGAGATGTGATATCTCAATGCTTATACCAAACCTGAGAGCCTACCTATAGCATGAGATGTGATATCCAACTCCTTCCCGTTCCAAACCTGAGACCCTTCCTATAGCATATGTGATATCCAACTCCTTCCCATTCCAAACATGAGACCCTTCCTATAGCAAGAATGTAATATCCAACTCCTACCCATTCCAATCCTGAGACCATTCCTATAGCATGAGATGTGATATCTCAATGCTTCTAATACCAAACCTGAGATACTTCCTATGACATGAGATGTGATATCCAATTCCTTCCCATTCCAAACCTGAGATCCTTCCTACAGCATGCGATGTGATATCTCAATGCTTCAAATACCAAACCTGAGACCCGTCCTATAACATGAGATGGGATATCCAACTCCTTCCCGTTCCAAACCTGATACCCTTCCTGTAGCATGAGATGTGATATCCAACTCCTTCCCATCCCAATCCTGAGACACCTCCGATAGCAGAGATGTGATATCTCAATGCTTATACCAAACCTGAGACTCTTCCTTTAACATGAGATATGATATCCAACTCCTTCCCGTTCCAAACCTGAGACCCTTCCTATAGCATGAGATGTGATATCCAACTCCTTCCCATTCCAATCCTGAGACCCTTCTGATAGCATGAGATGTGATATCTCAATGCTTCTAATACCAAACCTGTGATCCTTCCTATAGCATGAGATGTGATATCCAACTCCTTCCAATTCCAATCCTGAGACCCTTCCTACAGCATGGGATGTGATATCTCAATGCTTCTAATACAAAACCTGAGACCCTTCCTATAACATGAGATGGGAATATCCAACTCCTTCCCATTCCAATCCTGAGACCCTTCCGATAGCAGAGATGTGATATCTCAATGCTTATACCAAACCTGAGATCCTTCCTATAACATGAGATGTGATATCCAACTCCTTCCCTTTCCAATCCTGAGACCCTTCCTATAGTATGAGATGTGATATCTCACTGCTTATACCAAACCTGAGACCCTTCCTATAGCATGAGATGTGATATCCAACTCCTTCCCATTCCAATCCTGAGACCCTTCCTATAGCATGAGATGTGATATCTCAATGCTTCTAATATCAAACTTGAGACCCTCCCTATAGCATGAGATGTGATATCCAAGTCCTTCCCATTCCAATCCTGAGACACTTCCTATAGCATGATATGTGATATCCAATGCTTCTAATACCAAACCTGAGACTCTTCCTATAACATGAGATGGGATATCCAACTCCTTCCCATTCCAATCCTGAGACCCTTCCGATAGCAGAGATGTGATATCTCAATGCTTATACGAAACCTGAGACCCTTCCTACGGCATGAGATGTCATATACAACTCCTTCCCATTCCAATCCTGAGACCCTTCCTATAGCATGAGATGTGATATCTCAATGCTTATACCAAACCTGAGACCCTTCCTATAGCATGAGATGTGATATCCAACTCCTTCCCATTCCAATCCTGAGACCCTTCCTATAGCATGAGATGTGATGTCTCAATGCTTCTAATACCAAACCTGAGATCCTTCCTATAACATGAGATGTGATATCCAACTCCTTCCATTCCAATCCTGAGACCCTTCCTGTAGCATGAGATGTTATATCTCAATACTTATACCAATCCTGAGACCCTTCCTATAGCATGAGATGTGATACCCAACTCCTTCCCATTCCAATCCTGAGACGCTTCCTATAGCATGAGATGTGATATCTCAATGCCTCTAATACCAAACCTGAGATCCTTCCTCTAACATGAAATGTGATATCCAACTCCTTCCCTTTCCAAATCTGAGAGCCTATCTATAGCATGAGATGTGATATCCAAGTCCTTCCCATTCCAATCCTTAGACCCTTCCTGCAGCGTGCAATATGATATCTCAATGATTCTAATAACAAACCTGAGACCCGTCCTATAACATGAGATGGGATATCCAACTCCTTCCCATTCCAATCTTGAGACACTTCTGATAGCAGAGATGTGATATCTCACTGCTTATACCAAACCTGAGACCCTTCCTATAACATGAGATCGGATATCCAACTCCTTCCCGTTCCAAACCTGAGACCCTTCCTATAGCATATGTGATATCCAACTCCTTCCCATTCCAAACATGAGACCCTTCCTATAGCAAGAATGTAATATCCAACTCCTTCCCATTCCAACCCTGAGACCATTCCTATAGCATGAGATGTGATATCTCAATGCTTCTAATACCAAACCTGAGATCCTTCCTATGACATGAGATGTGATATCCAATTCCTCCCCATTCCAAACCTGAGAACCTTCCTACAGCATGCGATGTGATATCTCAATGCTTCTAATACCAAACCTGAGACCAGTCCTATAACATGAGATTGGATATCCAACTCCTTCCCCTTCCAAACCTGAGACCCTTCCTATAGCATGAGATGTGATATCCAACTTCTTCCCATTCCAATCCTGAGACCCTTCCTATAACATGAGATGTGATGTCTCAATGCTTCTAATACCAAACCTGAGATCTTTCCTATAACATGAGATGTGATATCCATCTCCTTCCCATTCCAATCCTGAGACCCTTCCTATAGCATGAGATGTGATATCTCAATGCTTATACCAAACCTGAGACCCTTCCTATAGCTTGAGATGTGATATCCAACTCCTTCCCATTCCAATCCTGAGACCCTTCCTATAGCATGAGATGTGATATCTCAAGGCCTCTAATACCAAACCTGAGATCCTTCCTCTAACATGAAATGTGATATCCAACTCCTTCCCCTTCCAAACCTGAGAGCCTTCCTATAGCATGAGATATGATATCCAAGTCCTTCCCATTCCAATCCTGAGACCCTTCCTATAACATGAAATGTGATATCCAACTCCATCCCATTCCAACCTGAGACCTTTCCTATAGCATGAGATGGGATATCCAACTCCTTCCAAATCCAATACTGATACCATTCCGATAGCATGAGATGTGATATCCCAATGCTTCTACCAAATCTGAGACCCATACTATGGCATGAGATGTGATATCAAACTCCTTCCCATTCCAATCCTGAGACCCTTCCTATAGCTTGAGATGTGATATCCAACTTCTTCCCATTCCAATTCTGAGACCCTTCCTATACCATGAGACTTGATATCTCAATGCTTCTAATACCAAACCTGAGACCCGTCCTATAACATGAGATGTCATATCCAAATCCTTCCCCTTCCAAACCTTAGACCCTTCCTTTATCATGAGATGTGATATCCAACTCCTTCCCATTCCAATCCTGAGACCCTTCCGATATCATGACATTTGTTATCTCAATGCTTCTAATATCAAACTTGAGACCCTCCCTATAGCATGAGATGTGACATCCAAGTCCTCCCCATTCCAATCCTGAGACCCTTCCTATAGCATGAGATGTGATATCTCAATGCTTCTAATACCAAACCTGAGACCCTTCCTATAACATGAGATGGGATATCCAACTCAGATGGGATATCCAACTCCTTCCCATTCCAATCCTGAGACCCTTCCGATAGCAGAGATGTGATATCTCAATGCTTATATCAAACCTGAGACCCTTCCTATGGCCTGAGATGTCATATACAACTCCTTCCCATTCCAATCCTGAGACCGTTGCTATAGCATGAGATGTGATATCTCAATGCTTATACCAAATCTGAGACCCTTCCTATAGCATGAGATGTGATATCCAACTCCTTCCCATTCCAATCCTGAGACCCTTCCTATAGCATGAGATGTGATGTCTCAATGCTTCCAATACCAAACCTGAGATCCTTCCTATAACATGAGATGTGATATCCAATTCCTTCCCATTCCAATCCTGAGACCCTTATGATAGCATGAGATGTGATATCTCAATGCCTCTTATACCAAACCTGAGATCCTTCCGATAGCATGAGATGTGATATCTCAATGCTTCTAATACCAAACCTGAGATCCTTCCTATAATATGAGATGTGATTTCCAAATCCTTCCCCTTCCAAACCTGAGACCCTCCCTTTAGCATGAGATGTGATATCCAACTCCTTCCCATTCCATTCCTGAGACCCTTCTGATAGCATGAGATGTGATATCTCAATGCCTCTAATACCAAACCTGAGATCCTACCTCTAACATGAAATGTGATATCCATCTCCTTCCCTTTCCAAACCTGAGACCCTGCCTATAGCATGATATGTGATATCCAAGTCCTTCCCATTCCAATCCTGAGACCCTTCCTATAGCATGTGATGTGATATCTCAATGCTTATACCAAACCCGAGACCCTTCCTATGGCATGAGATGGCATATACAACTCCTTCCCATTCCAATCCTGAGACCCTTCCTATAGCATGAGATGTGATATCTCAATGCTTATACCAAACCTGAGACCCTTCCTATAGCATGAGATGTGATATCCAACTTCTTCCCATTCCAATCCTGAGACCCTTCCTATAGCATGAGATGTGATATCTCAATGCTTATACCAAACCTGAGACCCTTCCCATAGCTTGAGATGTGATATCCAACTCCTTCCCATTCCAATCCTGAGACCCTTCCTATAGCATGAGATATGATATCCAAGTCCTTCCCATTCCAATCCTGAGACCCTTCCGATATCATGAGATGTGATATCTCAATGCTTATACCAAATCTGAGACACTTCCTATGGCCTGAGATGTCATATACAACTCCTTCCCATTCCAATCCTGAGACCCTTCCTATAGCATGAGATGTGATATCTCAATGATTATACCAAACCTGAGACCCTTCCTATAGCATAAGATGTGATATCCAAATCCTTCCCATTCCAATCCTGAGACCCTTCCTATAGCATGAGATGTGATATCTCAATGCTTATACCAAACCTGAGACCCTTCCTATAGCATGAGATGTGATATCCAACTCCTTCCCATTTCAATCCTGAGAACCTTCCTATAGCATGAGATGTGATGTCTCAATGCTTCTAATACCAAACTTGAGATCCTTCCTATAACATGAGATGTGATATCCAACTCCTTCCCATTCCAATCCTGAGACCCTTATGATAGCATGAGATGTGATATCTCAATGCCTCTTATACCAAACCTGAGATCCTTCCGATAGCATGAGATGTGATATCTTAATGCTTCTAATACCAAACCTGAGATCCTTCCTATAATATGATGTGATTTCCAAATCCTTCCCCTTCCAAACCTGAGACTCTCCCTTTAGCATGAAATGTGATATCCAACTCCTTCCCATTCCAATCCTGAGACCCTTCTGATAGCATGAGATGTGATATCTCAATGCCTCTAATACCAAACCTGAGATCCTACCTCTAACATGAAATGTGATATCCATCTCCTTCCCTTTCCAAACCGAGACCCTGCCTATGGCATGAGATGTGATATCCAAGTCCTTCCCATTCCAATCCTGAGACCCTTCTTATAGCATGTGATGTGATATCTCAATGCTTATACCAAACCTGAGACCCTTCCTATGGCATGAGATGTCATATACAACTCCTTCCCATTCCAACCCTGAGACCCTTCCTATAGCATGAGATGTGATATCTCAATGCTTATACCAAACCTGAGACCCTTCCTATAGCATGAGATGTGATATCCAACTTCTTCCCATTCCAATCCTGAGACCCTTCCTATAGCATGAGATGTGATATCTCAATGCTTATACCAAACCTGAGACCCTTCCTATAGCATAAGATGTGATATCTCAATGCTTATACCAAACCTGAGACCCTTCCTATAGCATGAGATGTGATATCCAACTCCTTCCCATTCCAATCCTGAGACCCTTCCTATAGCATGAGATGTGATATCTCAATGCTTATACCAAACCTGAGACCCTTCCTATAGCATGAGATGTGATATCCAACTCCTTCCCATTCCAATCCTGAGACCCTTCCTATAGCATGAGATGTGATGTCTCAATGCTTCTAATACCAAACCTGAGATCCTTCCTATAACATGAGATGTGATATCCAACTCCTTCCCATTCCAATCCTGAGACCCTTCCTATAGCATGAGATGTGATATCTCAATGCCTCTTATACCAAACCTGAGATCCTTCCGATAGCATGAGATGTGATATCTTAATGCTTCTAATACCAAACCTGAGATCCTTCCTATAATATGAGATGTGATTTCCAAATCCTTCCCCTTCCAAACCTGAGACCCTCCCTTTAGCATGAAATGTGATATCCAACTCCTTCCCATTCCAATCCTGAGACCCTTCTGATAGCATGAGATGTGATATCTCAATGCCTCTAATACCAAACCTGAGATCCTACCTCTAACATGAAATGTGATATCCATCTCCATCCCTTTCCAAACCTGAGACCCTGCCTATAGCATGAGATGTGATATCCAAGTCCTTCCCATTCCAATCCTGAGACCCTTCCTATAGCATGTGATGTGATATCTCAATGCTTATACCAAACCTGAGACCCTTCCTATGGCATGAGATGTCATATACAACTCCTTCCCATTCCAACCCTGAGACCCTTCCTATAGCATGAGATGTGATATCTCAATGCTTATACCAAACCTGAGACCCTTCCTATAGCATGAGATGTGATATCCAACTTCTTCCCATTCCAATCCTGAGACCCTTCCTATAGCATGAGATGTGATATCTCAATGCTTATACCAAACCTGAGACCCTTCCTATAGCTTGAGATGTGATATCCAACTCCTTCCCATTCAATCCTGAGACCCTTCCTATAGCATGAGATGTGATATCTCAAGGCCCCTAATACCAAACCTGAGATCCTTCCTCTAACATGAAATGTGATATCCAACTCCTTCCCCTTCCAAACCTGAGAGCCTTCCTATAGCATGAGATATGATATCCAAGTCCTTCCCATTCCAATCCTGAGACCCTTCCTATAACATGAAATGTGATATCCAACTCCTTCCCATTCTAACCTGAGACCCTTCCTATAGCATGAGATGGGACATCCAACTCCTTCCAAATCCAATACTGATACCCTTCCGATAGCATGAGATGTGATATCCCAATGCTTCTACCAAACCTGAGACCCATACTATGGCATGAGATGTGATATCAAACTCCTTCCCATTCCAATCCTGAGACGCTTCCTATAACTTGAGATGTGATATCCAACTCCTTCCCATTCCAATTCTGAGACCCTTCTTATACCATGAGACTTGATATCTCAATGCTTCTAATACCAAACCTGAGACCCGTCCTATAACATGAGATGTGATATCCAAATCCTTCCCCTTCCAAACCTTAGACCCTTCCTTTATCATGAGATGTGATATCCAACTCCTTCCCATTCCAATCCTGAGACCCTTCCGATATCATGAGATTTGTTATCTCAATGCTTCTAATATCAAACTTGAGACCCTCCCTATAGCATGAGATGTGACATCCAAGTCCTTCCCATTCCAATCCTGAGACCCTTCCTATAGCATGAGATGTGATATCTCAATGCTTCTAATACCAAACCTGAGACCCTTCCTATAACATGAGATGGGATATCCAACTCCTTCCCATTCCAATCCTGAGACCCTTCCGATAGCAGAGATGTGATATCTCAATGCTTATACCAAACCTGAGACCCTTCCTAAGGCCTGAGATGTCATATACAACTCCTTCCCATTCCAATCCTGAGACCCTTCCTATAGCATGAGATGTGATATCTCAATGCTTATACCAAATCTGAGACCCTTCCTATAGCATGAGATGTGATATCCAACACCTTCCCATTCCAATCCTGAGACCCTTCCTATAGCATGAGAAGTGATATCTCCATGCTTATACCAAACCTGAGACCCTTCCTATAGCATGAGATGTGATATCCAAATCCTTCCCATTCCAATCCTGAGACCCTTCCTATAGCATGAGATGTGATATCTCAATGCTTATACCAAACCTGAGAGCCTACCTATAGCATGAGATGTGATATCCAAGTCCATCCCATTCCAATCCTTAGACCCTTCCTACAGCATGCAATGTGATATCTCAATGATTCTAATACCAAACCAGAGACCCGTCCTTTAACATGAGATGGGATATCCAACTTCTTCCCATTCCAATCCTGAGCCACTCCTGATAGCAGAGATGTGATATCTCAATGCTTATACCAAACCTGAGACCCTTCCTATAACATGAGATGTGATATCCAACTCCTTCCCGTTCCAAACCTGAGACACTTCCTATAGCATATGTGATATCCAACTCCTTCCCATTCCAAACATGAGACCCTTCCTATAGCAAGAATGTAATATCCACCTCCTACCCATTCCAATCCTGAGACCATTCCTATAGCATGAGATGTGATATATCAATGCTTCTAATACCAAACCTGAGATCCTTCCTATGACATGAGATGTGATATCCATATCCTTCCCATTCCAATCCTGAGACCCTTCCTATAGCAAGAGATGTGATATCCAAATCCTTCCCATTCCAATCCTGAGACCCTTCCTATAACATGAGATGTGATATTCAACTCCTTCCCATTCCAACTTGAGACACTTCCTATAGCATGAGAAGGGATATCCAACTCCTTCCCAATCCAATCCTGAGAACCTTCCGATAGTAGAGATGTGATATCTCAATGCTTATACCAAACCTGAGACCCTTCCTATGGCATGAGATGTGATATCCAACTCCTTGCCATTCAAATCCTGAGACCCTTCCTATAGCATGAGATGTGATTTCTCAATGCTTCTACCAAACCTGAGACCCTTCCTTTAGCATGAGATGTGATATCCAAATCCTTCACATTCCAATCCTGAGACCCTTCCTATAGCATGAGATGTGATATCTCAATGCTTCTAATACCAAACCTGAGATCCTTCCTATAACATGAGATGTGATATCCAATTCCTTCCCATTCCAAACCTGAGACCCTTCCTATTGGATGAGATGTGATATCCAACTCCTTCCCATTCCAACCCTGAGACCCTTCCTATACCATGAGATGTGATATCTCAATGCTTCTAATACCAAACCTGGGAACCGTCCTATAACATGAGATGTGATATCTCAATGTTTCTAATAAAAAACCTGAGACCCTTCCTATAACATGAGATGTGATATCCAATTCCTTCCCATTCCAAACCTGAGACCCTTCCTATTGGATGAGATGTGATATCCAAATCCTTCCCCTTCCAAACCTGAGACCCTTCCTTTAGCATGAGATGTGATATCCAAATACTTCTCATTCCAATCCTAAAACCCTTCCTATAGCATGATATTTGATATCTCAATGTTTCTAATAAAAAACCTGAGACCCTTCCTATAGCAAGAGATGTGATATCCAAATCCTTCCCATTCCAATCCTGAGACCCTTCCTGTATATAACATGAGATGTGATATCCAACTCCTTCCCATTCCAACCTGAGACCCTTCCTATAGCATGAGATGTGATATCCAACTCCTTACCATTCAAATCCTGAGACCCTCCCTATAACAAGAGATGTCATATCCAACTCCTTCCCATTCCAAACCTGAGACCCTTCCTATAACATGAGATGTGATATCCAACTCCTTCCCATTCCAAACCTGAGACCCTTCCGATAGCATGAGCTGTGATATCTCAATGCTTCAAAAACCAAACATGAGAACCATCCTATAACATGAGATGTGAAATCCAAATCCTTCCCTTCCCAAACCTGAGACTCTTCCTATAGCATGAGATGTGATATCTCAATGCTTCTACCAAACCTGAAACCCTTCCTATAGCATGAGATGTGATAACTCAATGCTTATACCAAACCTGAGACCCTTCCTATGGCATGAGATGTCATATACAACTCCTTCCCATTCCAACCCTGAGACCCTTCCTATAGCATGAGATGTGATATCTCAATGCTTATACCAAACCTGAGACCCTTCCTATAGCATGAGATGTGATATCCAACTTCTTCCCATTCCAATCCTGAGACCCTTCCTATAGCATGAGATGTGATATCACAATGCTTCTAATACCAAACCTGAGACCCGTCCTATAACATGAGATGTGATATCCAAATCCTTCCCCTTCCAAACCTGAGACCCTTCCTTTAGCATGAGGTGTGATATCCAGCTCCTCCCATTCCAATCCTGAGACCCTTCCGATAGCAGAGATGTGATATTTCAATGCTTATACCAAACCTGAGACCCTTCCCATAGCATGAGATGTGATATCCAACTCCTTCCCATTCCAATCCTGAGACCCTGCCTATAGCATGAGATGTGATATCCAAGTCCTTCCCATTCCAATCCTGAGACCCTTCCTATAGCATGTGATGCGATAACTCAATGCTTATACCAAACCTGAGACCCTTCCTATGGCATGAGATGTCATATACAACTCCTTCCCATTCCAACCCTGAGACCCTTCCTATAGCATGAGATGTGATATCTCAATGCTTATACCAAACCTGAGACCCTTCCTATAGCATGAGATGTGATATCCAACTTCTTCCCATTCCAATCCTGAGACCCTTCCTATAGCATGAGATGTGATATCTCAATGCTTATACCAAACCTGAGACCCTTCCTATAGCTTGAGATGTGATATCCAACTCCTTCCCATTCCAATCCTGAGACCCTTCCTATAGCATGAGATGTGATATCTCAAGGCCCCTAATACCAAACCTGAGATCCTTCCTCTAACATGAAATGTGATATCCAACTCCTTCCCCTTCCAAACCTGAGAGCCTTCCTATAGCATGAGATATGATATCCAAGTCCTTCCCATTCCAATCCTGAGACCCTTCCTATAACATGAAATGTGATATCCAACTCCTTCCCATTCTAACCTGAGACCCTGCCTATAGCATGAGATGGGATATCCAACTCCTTCCAAATCCAATACTGATACCCTTCTGATAGCATGAGATGTGATATCCCAATGCTTCTACCAAACCTGAGACCCATACTATGGCATGAGATGTGATATCAAACTCCTTCCCATTCCAATCCTGAGACGCTTCCTATAGCTTGAGATGTGATATCCAACTCCTTCCCATTCCAATTCTGAGACCCTTCTTATACCATGAGACTTGATATCTCAATGCTTCTAATACCAAACCTGAGACCCGTCCTATAACATGAGATGTGATATCCAAATCCTTCCCCTTCCAAACCTTAGACCCTTCCTTTATCATGAGATGTGATATCCAACTCCTTCCCATTCCAATCCTGAGACCCTTCCGATATCATGAGATTTGTTATCTCAATGCTTCTAATATCAAACTTGAGACCCTCCCTATAGCATGAGATGTGACATCCAAGTCCTTCCCATTCCAATCCTGAGACCCTTCCTATAGCATGAGATGTGATATCTCAATGCTTCTAATACCAAACCTGAGACCCTTCCTATAACATGAGATGGGATATCCAACTCCTTCCCATTCCAATCCTGAGACCCTTCCGATAGCAGAGATGTGATATCTCAATGCTTATACCAAACCTGAGACCCTTCCTAAGGCCTGAGATGTCATATACAACTCCTTCCCATTCCAATCCTGAGACCCTTCCTATAGCATGAGATGTGATATCTCAATGCTTATACCAAATCTGAGACCCTTCCTATAGCATGAGATGTGATATCCAACACCTTCCCATTCCAATCCTGAGACCCTTCCTATAGCATGAGAAGTGATATCTCCATGCTTATACCAAACCTGAGACCCTTCCTATAGCATGAGATGTGATATCCATATCCTTCCCATTCCAATCCTGAGACCCTTCCTATAGCAAGAGATGTGATATCCAAATCCTTCCCATTCCAATCCTGAGACCCTTCCTATAACATGAGATGTGATATTCAACTCCTTCCCATTCCAACTTGAGACACTTCCTATAGCATGAGAAGGGATATCCAACTCCTTCCCAATCCAATCCTGAGAACCTTCCGATAGCAGAGATGTGATATCTCAATGCTTATACCAAACCTGAGACCCTTCCTATGGCATGAGATGTGATATCCAACTCCTTGCCATTCAAATCCTGAGACCCTTCCTATAGCATGAGATGTGATTTCTCAATGCTTCTACCAAACCCGAGACCCTTCCTTTAGCATGAGATGTGATATCCAAATCCTTCACATTCCAATCCTGAGACCCTTCCTATAGCATGAGATGTGATATCTCAATGCTTCTAATACCAAACCTGAGATCCTTCCTATAACATGAGATGTGATATCCAATTCCTTCCCATTCCAAACCTGAGACCCTTCCTATTGGATGAGATGTGATATCCAACTCCTTCCCATTCCAACCCTGAGACCCTTCCTATACCATGAGATGTGATATCTCAATGCTTCTAATACCAAACCTGGGAACCGTCCTATAACATGAGATGTGATATCTCAATGTTTCTAATAAAAAACCTGAGACCCTTCCTATAACATGAGATGTGATATCCAATTCCTTCCCATTCCAAACCTGAGACCCTTCCTATTGGATGAGATGTGATATCCAAATCCTTCCCCTTCCAAACCTGAGACCCTTCCTTTAGCATGAGATGTGATATCCAAATACTTCCCATTCCAATCCTAAAACCCTTCCTATAGCATGAGATTTGATATCTCAATGTTTCTAATAAAAAACCTGAGACCCTTCCTATAGCAAGAGATGTGATATCCAAATCCTTCCCATTCCAATCCTGAGACCCTTCCTGTATATAACATGAGATGTGATATCCAACTCCTTCCCATTCCAACCTGAGACCCTTCCTATAGCATGAGATGTGATATCCAACTCCTTACCATTCAAATCCTGAGACCCTCCCTATAACAAGAGATGTCATATCCAACTCCTTCCCATTCCAAACCTGAGACCCTTCCTATAACATGAGATGTGATATCCAACTCCTTCCCATTCCAAACCTGAGACCCTTCCGATAGCATGAGCTGTGATATCTCAATGCTTCAAAAACCAAACATGAGAACCATCCTATAACATGAGATGTGAAATCCAAATCCTTCCCTTCCCAAACCTGAGACTCTTCCTATAGCATGAGATGTGATATCTCAATGCTTCTACCAAACCTGAAACCCTTCCTATAGCATGAGATGTGATAACTCAATGCTTATACCAAACCTGAGACCCTTCCTATGGCATGAGATGTCATATACAACTCCTTCCCATTCCAACCCTGAGACCCTTCCTATAGCATGAGATGTGATATCTCAATGCTTATACCAAACCTGAGACCCTTCCTATAGCATGAGATGTGATATCCAACTCCTTCCCATTCCAATCCTGAGACCCTTCTGATAGCATGAGATGTGATATCTCAATGCCTCTAATACCAAACCTGAGATCCTACCTCTAACATGAAATGTGATATCCATCTCCTTCCCTTTTCAAACCGAGACCCTGCCTATAGCATGAGATGTGATATCCAAGTCCTTCCCATTCCAATCCTGAGACCCTTCTTATAGCATGTGATGTGATATCTCAATGCTTATACCAAACCTGAGACCCTTCCTATGGCATGAGATGTCATATACAACTCCTTCCCATTCCAACCCTGAGACCCTTCCTATAGCATGAGATGTGATATCTCAATGCTTATACCAAACCTGAGACCCTTCCTATAGCATGAGATGTGATATCCAACTTCTTCCCATTCCAATCCTGAGACCCTTCCTATAGCATGAGATGTGATATCTCAATGCTTATACCAAACCTGAGACCCTTCCTATAGCATAAGATGTGATATCTCAATGCTTATACCAAACCTGAGACCCTTCCTATAGCATGAGATGTGATATCCAACTCCTTCCCATTCCAATCCTGAGACCCTTCCTATAGCATGAGATGTGATATCTCAATGCTTATACCAAACCTGAGACCCTTCCTATAGCATGAGATGTGATATCCAACTCCTTCCCATTCCAATCCTGAGACCCTTCCTATAGCATGAGATGTGATGTCTCAATGCTTCTAATACCAAACCTGAGATCCTTCCTATAACATGAGATGTGATATCCAACTCCTTCCCATTCCAATCCTGAGACCCTTCCTATAGCATGAGATGTGATATCTCAATGCCTCTTATACCAAACCTGAGATCCTTCCGATAGCATGAGATGTGATATCTCAATGCTTCTAATACCAAACCTGAGATCCTTCCTATAATATGAGATGTGATTTCCAAATCCTTCCCCTTCCAAACCTGAGACCCTCCCTTTAGCATGAAATGTGATATCCAACTCCTTCCCATTCCAATCCTGAGACCCTTCTGATAGCATGAGATGTGATATCTCAATGCCTCTAATACCAAACCTGAGATCCTACCTCTAACATGAAATGTGATATCCATCTCCATCCCTTTCCAAACCTGAGACCCTGCCTATAGCATGAGATGTGATATCCAAGTCCTTCCCATTCCAATCCTGAGACCCTTCCTATAGCATGAGATGTGATATCTCAATGCTTATACCAAACCTGAGACCCTTCCTATAGCATGAGATGTGATATCCAACTTCTTCCCATTCCAATCCTGAGACCCTTCCTATAGCATGAGATGTGATATCTCAATGCTTATACCAAACCTGAGACCCTTCCTATAGCTTGAGATGTGATATCCAACTCCTTCCCATTCAATCCTGAGACCCTTCCTATAGCATGAGATGTGATATCTCAAGGCCCCTAATACCAAACCTGAGATCCTTCCTCTAACATGAAATGTGATATCCAACTCCTTCCCCTTCCAAACCTGAGAGCCTTCCTATAGCATGAGATATGATATCCAAGTCCTTCCCATTCCAATCCTGAGACCCTTCCTATAACATGAAATGTGATATCCAACTCCTTCCCATTCTAACCTGAAACCCTTCCTATAGCATGAGATGGGATATCCAACTCCTTCCAAATCCAATACTGATACCCTTCCGATAGCATGAGATGTGATATCCCAATGCTTCTACCAAACCTGAGACCCATACTATGGCATGAGATGTGATATCAAACTCCTTCCCATTCCAATCCTGAGACGCTTCCTATAACTTGAGATGTGATATCCAACTCCTTCCCATTCCAATTCTGAGACCCTTCTTATACCATGAGACTTGATATCTCAATGCTTCTAATACCAAACCTGAGACCCGTCCTATAACATGAGATGTGATATCCAAATCCTTCCCCTTCCAAACCTTAGACCCTTCCTTTATCATGAGATGTGATATCCAACTCCTTCCCATTCCAATCCTGAGACCCTTCCGATATCATGAGATTTGTTATCTCAATGCTTCTAATATCAAACTTGAGACCCTCCCTATAGCATGAGATGTGACATCCAAGTCCTTCCCATTCCAATCCTGAGACCCTTCCTATAGCATGAGATGTGATATCTCAATGCTTCTAATACCAAACCTGAGACCCTTCCTATAACATGAGATGGGATATCCAACTCCTTCCCATTCCAATCCTGAGACCCTTCCGATAGCAGAGATGTGATATCTCAATGCTTATACCAAACCTGAGACCCTTCCTAAGGCCTGAGATGTCATATACAACTCCTTCCCATTCCAATCCTGAGACCCTTCCTATAGCATGAGATGTGATATCTCAATGCTTATACCAAATCTGAGACCCTTCCTATAGCATGAGATGTGATATCCAACACCTTCCCATTCCAATCCTGAGACCCTTCCTATAGCATGAGAAGTGATATCTCCATGCTTATACCAAACCTGAGACCCTTCCTATAGCATGAGATGTGATATCCAAATCCTTCCCATTCCAATCCTGAGACCCTTCCTATAGCATGAGATGTGATATCTCAATGCTTATACCAAACCTGAGAGCCTACCTATAGCATGAGATGTGATATCCAAGTCCATCCCATTCCAATCCTTAGACCCTTCCTACAGCATGTGATGTGATATCTCAATGATTCTAATACCAAACCAGAGACCTGTCCTTTAACATGAAATGGGATATCCAACTCCTTCCCATTCCAATCCTGAGCCACTCCTGATAGCAGAGATGTGATATCTCAATGCTTATACCAAACCTGAGACCCTTCCTATAACATGAGATGTGATATCCAACTCCTTCCCGTTCCAAACCTGAGACACTTCCTATAGCATATGTGATATCCAACTCCTTCCCATTCCAAACATGAGACCCTTCCTATAGCAAGAATGTAATATCCACCTCCTACCCATTCCAATCCTGAGACCATTCCTATAGCATGAGATGTGATATATCAATGCTTCTAATACCAAACCTGAGATCCTTCCTATGACATGAGATGTGATATCCATATCCTTCCCATTCCAATCCTGAGACCCTTCCTATAGCAAGAGATGTGATATCCAAATCCTTCCCATTCCAATCCTGAGACCCTTCCTATAACATGAGATGTGATATTCAACTCCTTCCCATTCCAACTTGAGACACTTCCTATAGCATGAGAAGGGATATCCAACTCCTTCCCAATCCAATCCTGAGAACCTTCCGATAGCAGAGATGTGATATCTCAATGCTTATACCAAACCTGAGACCCTTCCTATGGCATGAGATGTGATATCCAACTCCTTGCCATTCAAATCCTGAGACCCTTCCTATAGCATGAGATGTGATTTCTCAATGCTTCAACCAAACCTGAGACCCTTCCTTTAGCATGAGATGTGATATCCAAATCCTTCACATTCCAATCCTGAGACCCTTCCTATAGCATGAGATGTGATATCTCAATGCTTCTAATACCAAACCTGAGATCCTTCCTATAACATGAGATGTGATATCCAATTCCTTCCCATTCCAAACCTGAGACCCTTCCTATTGGATGAGATGTGATATCCAACTCCTTCCCATTCCAACCCTGAGACCCTTCCTATACCATGAGATGTGATATCTCAATGCTTCTAATACCAAACCTGGGAACCGTCCTATAACATGAGATGTGATATCTCAATGTTTCTAATAAAAAACCTGAGACCCTTCCTATAACATGAGATGTGATATCCAATTCCTTCCCATTCCAAACCTGAGACCCTTCCTATTGGATGAGATGTGATATCCAAATCCTTCCCCTTCCAAACCTGAGACCCTTCCTTTAGCATGAGATTTGATATCCAAATACTTCCCATTCCAATCCTAAAACCCTTCCTATAGCATGAGATTTGATATCTCAATGTTTCTAATAAAAAACCTGAGACCCTTCCTATAGCAAGAGATGTGATATCCAAATCCTTCCCATTCCAATCCTGAGACCCTTCCTGTATATAACATGAGATGTGATATCCAACTCCTTCCCATTCCAACCTGAGACCCTTCCTATAGCATGAGATGTGATATCCAACTCCTTACCATTCAAATCCTGAGACCCTCCCTATAACAAGAGATGTCATATCCAACTCCTTCCCATTCCAAACCTGAGACCCTTCCTATAACATGAGATGTGATATCCAACTCCTTCCCATTCCAAACCTGAGACCCTTCCGATAGCATGAGCTGTGATATCTCAATGCTTCAAAAACCAAACATGAGAACCATCCTATAACATGAGATGTGAAATCCAAATCCTTCCCTTCCCAAACCTGAGACTCTTCCTATAGCATGAGATGTGATATCTCAATGCTTCTACCAAACCTGAAACCCTTCCTATAGCATGAGATGTGATAACTCAATGCTTATACCAAACCTGAGACCCTTCCTATGGCATGAGATGTCATATACAACTCCTTCCCATTCCAACCCTGAGACCCTTCCTATAGCATGAGATGTGATATCTCAATGCTTATACCAAACCTGAGACCCTTCCTATAGCATGAGATGTGATATCCAACTCCTTCCCATTCCAATCCTGAGACCCTTCTGATAGCATGAGATGTGATATCTCAATGCCTCTAATACCAAACCTGAGATCCTACCTCTAACATGAAATGTGATATCCATCTCCTTCCCTTTCCAAACCGAGACCCTGCCTATAGCATGAGATGTGATATCCAAGTCCTTCCCATTCCAATCCTGAGACCCTTCTTATAGCATGTGATGTGATATCTCAATGCTTATACCAAACCTGAGACCCTTCCTATGGCATGAGATGTCATATACAACTCCTTCCCATTCCAACCCTGAGACCCTTCCTATAGCATGAGATGTGATATCTCAATGCTTATACCAAACCTGAGACCCTTCCTATAGCATGAGATGTGATATCCAACTTCTTCCCATTCCAATCCTGAGACCCTTCCTATAGCATGAGATGTGATATCTCAATGCTTATACCAAACCTGAGACCCTTCCTATAGCATAAGATGTGATATCTCAATGCTTATACCAAACCTGAGACCCTTCCTATAGCATGAGATGTGATATCCAACTCCTTCCCATTCCAATCCTGAGACCCTTCCTATAGCATGAGATGTGATATCTCAATGCTTATACCAAACCTGAGACCCTTCCTATAGCATGAGATGTGATATCCAACTCCTTCCCATTCCAATCCTGAGACCCTTCCTATAGCATGAGATGTGATGTCTCAATGCTTCTAATACCAAACCTGAGATCCTTCCTATAACATGAGATGTGATATCCAACTCCTTCCCATTCCAATCCTGAGACCCTTCCTATAGCATGAGATGTGATATCTCAATGCCTCTTATACCAAACCTGAGATCCTTCCGATAGCATGAGATGTGATATCTCAATGCTTCTAATACCAAACCTGAGATCCTTCCTATAATATGAGATGTGATTTCCAAATCCTTCCCCTTCCAAACCTGAGACCCTCCCTTTAGCATGAAATGTGATATCCAACTCCTTCCCATTCCAATCCTGAGACCCTTCTGATAGCATGAGATGTGATATCTCAATGCCTCTAATACCAAACCTGAGATCCTACCTCTAACATGAAATGTGATATCCATCTCCATCCCTTTCCAAACCTGAGACCCTGCCTATAGCATGAGATGTGATATCCAAGTCCTTCCCATTCCAATCCTGAGACCCTTCCTATAGCATGTGATGTGATATCTCAATGCTTATACCAAACCTGAGACCCTTCCTATGGCATGAGATGTCATATACAACTCCTTACCATTCCAACCCTGAGACCCTTCCTATAGCATGAGATGTGATATCTCAATGCTTATACCAAACCTGAGACCCTTCCTATAGCATGAGATGTGATATCCAACTTCTTCCCATTCCAATCCTGAGACCCTTCCTATAGCATGAGATGTGATATCTCAATGCTTATACCAAACCTGAGACCCTTCCTATAGCTTGAGATGTGATATCCAACTCCTTCCCATTCAATCCTGAGACCCTTCCTATAGCATGAGATGTGATATCTCAAGGCCCCTAATACCAAACCTGAGATCCTTCCTCTAACATGAAATGTGATATCCAACTCCTTCCCCTTCCAAACCTGAGAGCCTTCCTATAGCATGAGATATGATATCCAAGTCCTTCCCATTCCAATCCTGAGACCCTTCCTATAACATGAAATGTGATATCCAACTCCTTCCCATTCTAACCTGAGACCCTTCCTATAGCATGAGATGGGATATCCAACTCCTTCCAAATCCAATACTGATACCCTTCCGATAGCATGAGATGTGATATCCCAATGCTTCTACCAAACCTGAGACCCATACTATGGCATGAGATGTGATATCAAACTCCTTCCCATTCCAATCCTGAGACGCTTCCTATAACTTGAGATGTGATATCCAACTCCTTCCCATTCCAATTCTGAGACCCTTCTTATACCATGAGACTTGATATCTCAATGCTTCTAATACCAAACCTGAGACCCGTCCTATAACATGAGATGTGATATCCAAATCCTTCCCCTTCCAAACCTTAGACCCTTCCTTTATCATGAGATGTGATATCCAACTCCTTCCCATTCCAATCCTGAGACCCTTCCGATATCATGAGATTTGTTATCTCAATGCTTCTAATATCAAACTTGAGACCCTCCCTATAGCATGAGATGTGACATCCAAGTCCTTCCCATTCCAATCCTGAGACCCTTCCTATAGCATGAGATGTGATATCTCAATGCTTCTAATACCAAACCTGAGACCCGTCCTATAACATGAGATGTGATATCCAAATCCTTCCCCTTCCAAACCTTAGACCCTTCCTTTATCATGAGATGTGATATCCAACTCCTTCCCATTCCAATCCTGAGACCCTTCCGATATCATGAGATTTGTTATCTCAATGCTTCTAATATCAAACTTGAGACCCTCCCTATAGCATGAGATGTGACATCCAAGTCCTTCCCATTCCAATCCTGAGACGCTTCCTATAGCATGAGATGTGATATCTCTATGCTTCTAATACCAAACCTGAGACCATTCCTATAACATGAGATGGGATATCCAACTCCTTCCCATTCCAATCCTGAGACCCTTCCGATAGCAGAGATGTGATATCTCAATGCTTATACCAAACCTGAGACCCTTCCTATGGCCTGAGATGTCATATACAACTCCTTCCCATTCCAATCCTGAGACCCTTCCTATAGCTTGAGATGTGATATCCAACTCCTTCCCCTTCCAAACCTGAGAGCCTTCCTATAGCATGAGATATGATATCCAAGTCCTTCCCATTCCAATCCTGAGACCCTTCCTATAACATGAAATGTGATATCCAACTCCTTCCCATTCCAACCTGAGACCCTTCCGATAGCATGAGATGTGATATCCCAATGCTTCTACCAAACCTGAGACCCATACTATGGCATGAGATGTGATATCAAACTCCTTCCCCTTCCAAACCTTAGACACTTCCTTTATCATGAGATGTGATATCCAACTCCTTCCCATTCCATCCCTGAGACCCTTCCGATATCATGAGATGTGATATCTCAATGCTTCTAATATCAAACTTGAGACCCTCCTTAAAGCATGAGATGTGATATCCAAGTCCTTCCCATTCCAATCATGAGACCCTTCCTATAGCATGAGATGTGATATCTCAATGCTTATACCAAACCTGAGACCCTTCCTATAGCATGAGATGTGATATCCAACTCCTTCCCATTCCAATCCTGAGACCCTTCCTATAGCATGAGATGTGATGTCTCAATGCTTCTAATACCAAACCTGAGATCCTTCCTATAACATGAGATGTGATATCCAACTCCTTCCCATTCCAATCCTGAGACCCTTCCTATAGCATGAGATGTGATATCTCAATGCCTCTTATACCAAACCTGAGATCCTTCCGATAGCATGAGATGTGATATCTCAATGCTTCTAATACCAAACCTGAGATCCTTCCTATAATATGAGATGTGATTTCCAAATCCTTCCCCTTCCAAACCTGAGACCCTCCCTTTAGCATGAAATGTGATATCCAACTCCTTCCCATTCCAATCCTGAGACCCTTCTGATAGCATGAGATGTGATATCTCAATGCCTCTAATACCAAACCTGAGATCCTACCTCTAACATGAAATGTGATATCCATCTCCATCCCTTTCCAAACCTGAGACCCTGCCTATAGCATGAGATGTGATATCCAAGTCCTTCCCATTCCAATCCTGAGACCCTTCCTATAGCATGTGATGTGATATCTCAATGCTTATACCAAACCTGAGACCCTTCCTATGGCATGAGATGTCATATACAACTCCTTACCATTCCAACCCTGAGACCCTTCCTATAGCATGAGATGTGATATCTCAATGCTTATACCAAACCTGAGACCCTTCCTATAGCATGAGATGTGATATCCAACTTCTTCCCATTCCAATCCTGAGATCCTTCCTATAGCATGAGATGTGATATCTCAATGCTTATACCAAACCTGAGACCCTTCCTATAGCTTGAGATGTGATATCCAACTCCTTCCCATTCAATCCTGAGACCCTTCCTATAGCATGAGATGTGATATCTCAAGGCCCCTAATACCAAACCTGAGATCCTTCCTCTAACATGAAATGTGATATCCAACTCCTTCCCCTTCCAAACCTGAGAGCCTTCCTATAGCATGAGATATGATATCCAAGTCCTTCCCATTCCAATCCTGAGACCCTTCCTATAACATGAAATGTGATATCCAACTCCTTCCCATTCTAACCTGAGACCCTTCCTATAGCATGAGATGGGATATCCAACTCCTTCCAAATCCAATACTGATACCCTTCCGATAGCATGAGATGTGATATCCCAATGCTTCTACCAAACCTGAGACCCATACTATGGCATGAGATGTGATATCAAACTCCTTCCCATTCCAATCCTGAGACGCTTCCTATAACTTGAGATGTGATATCCAACTCCTTCCCATTCCAATTCTGAGACCCTTCTTATACCATGAGACTTGATATCTCAATGCTTCTAATACCAAACCTGAGACCCGTCCTATAACATGAGATGTGATATCCAAATCCTTCCCCTTCCAAACCTTAGACCCTTCCTTTATCATGAGATGTGATATCCAACTCCTTCCCATTCCAATCCTGAGACCCTTCCGATATCATGAGATTTGTTATCTCAATGCTTCTAATATCAAACTTGAGACCCTCCCTATAGCATGAGATGTGATATCCAACTCCTTCCCATTCCAACCTGAGACCCTTCCTATAGCATGAGATGTGATATCCAACTCCTTACCATTCAAATCCTGAGACCCTCCCTATAACAAGAGATGTCATATCCAACTCCTTCCCATTCCAAACCTGAGACCCTTCCTATAACATGAGATGTGATATCCAACTCCTTCCCATTCCAAACCTGAGACCCTTCCGATAGCATGAGCTGTGATATCTCAATGCTTCAAAAACCAAACATGAGAACCATCCTATAACATGAGATGTGAAATCCAAATCCTTCCCTTCCCAAACCTGAGACTCTTCCTATAGCATGAGATGTGATATCTCAATGCTTCTACCAAACCTGAAACCCTTCCTATAGCATGAGATGTGATAACTCAATGCTTATACCAAACCTGAGACCCTTCCTATGGCATGAGATGTCATATACAACTCCTTCCCATTCCAACCCTGAGACCCTTCCTATAGCATGAGATGTGATATCTCAATGCTTATACCAAACCTGAGACCCTTCCTATAGCATGAGATGTGATATCCAACTCCTTCCCATTCCAATCCTGAGACCCTTCTGATAGCATGAGATGTGATATCTCAATGCCTCTAATACCAAACCTGAGATCCTACCTCTAACATGAAATGTGATATCCATCTCCTTCCCTTTTCAAACCGAGACCCTGCCTATAGCATGAGATGTGATATCCAAGTCCTTCCCATTCCAATCCTGAGACCCTTCTTATAGCATGTGATGTGATATCTCAATGCTTATACCAAACCTGAGACCCTTCCTATGGCATGAGATGTCATATACAACTCCTTCCCATTCCAACCCTGAGACCCTTCCTATAGCATGAGATGTGATATCTCAATGCTTATACCAAACCTGAGACCCTTCCTATAGCATGAGATGTGATATCCAACTTCTTCCCATTCCAATCCTGAGACCCTTCCTATAGCATGAGATGTGATATCTCAATGCTTATACCAAACCTGAGACCCTTCCTATAGCATAAGATGTGATATCTCAATGCTTATACCAAACCTGAGACCCTTCCTATAGCATGAGATGTGATATCCAACTCCTTCCCATTCCAATCCTGAGACCCTTCCTATAGCATGAGATGTGATATCTCAATGCTTATACCAAACCTGAGACCCTTCCTATAGCATGAGATGTGATATCCAACTCCTTCCCATTCCAATCCTGAGACCCTTCCTATAGCATGAGATGTGATGTCTCAATGCTTCTAATACCAAACCTGAGATCCTTCCTATAACATGAGATGTGATATCCAACTCCTTCCCATTCCAATCCTGAGACCCTTCCTATAGCATGAGATGTGATATCTCAATGCCTCTTATACCAAACCTGAGATCCTTCCGATAGCATGAGATGTGATATCTCAATGCTTCTAATACCAAACCTGAGATCCTTCCTATAATATGAGATGTGATTTCCAAATCCTTCCCCTTCCAAACCTGAGACCCTCCCTTTAGCATGAAATGTGATATCCAACTCCTTCCCATTCCAATCCTGAGACCCTTCTGATAGCATGAGATGTGATATCTCAATGCCTCTAATACCAAACCTGAGATCCTACCTCTAACATGAAATGTGATATCCATCTCCATCCCTTTCCAAACCTGAGACCCTGCCTATAGCATGAGATGTGATATCCAAGTCCTTCCCATTCCAATCCTGAGACCCTTCCTATAGCATGAGATGTGATATCTCAATGCTTATACCAAACCTGAGACCCTTCCTATAGCATGAGATGTGATATCCAACTTCTTCCCATTCCAATCCTGAGACCCTTCCTATAGCATGAGATGTGATATCTCAATGCTTATACCAAACCTGAGACCCTTCCTATAGCTTGAGATGTGATATCCAACTCCTTCCCATTCAATCCTGAGACCCTTCCTATAGCATGAGATGTGATATCTCAAGGCCCCTAATACCAAACCTGAGATCCTTCCTCTAACATGAAATGTGATATCCAACTCCTTCCCCTTCCAAACCTGAGAGCCTTCCTATAGCATGAGATATGATATCCAAGTCCTTCCCATTCCAATCCTGAGACCCTTCCTATAACATGAAATGTGATATCCAACTCCTTCCCATTCTAACCTGAAACCCTTCCTATAGCATGAGATGGGATATCCAACTCCTTCCAAATCCAATACTGATACCCTTCCGATAGCATGAGATGTGATATCCCAATGCTTCTACCAAACCTGAGACCCATACTATGGCATGAGATGTGATATCAAACTCCTTCCCATTCCAATCCTGAGACGCTTCCTATAACTTGAGATGTGATATCCAACTCCTTCCCATTCCAATTCTGAGACCCTTCTTATACCATGAGACTTGATATCTCAATGCTTCTAATACCAAACCTGAGACCCGTCCTATAACATGAGATGTGATATCCAAATCCTTCCCCTTCCAAACCTTAGACCCTTCCTTTATCATGAGATGTGATATCCAACTCCTTCCCATTCCAATCCTGAGACCCTTCCGATATCATGAGATTTGTTATCTCAATGCTTCTAATATCAAACTTGAGACCCTCCCTATAGCATGAGATGTGACATCCAAGTCCTTCCCATTCCAATCCTGAGACCCTTCCTATAGCATGAGATGTGATATCTCAATGCTTCTAATACCAAACCTGAGACCCTTCCTATAACATGAGATGGGATATCCAACTCCTTCCCATTCCAATCCTGAGACCCTTCCGATAGCAGAGATGTGATATCTCAATGCTTATACCAAACCTGAGACCCTTCCTAAGGCCTGAGATGTCATATACAACTCCTTCCCATTCCAATCCTGAGACCCTTCCTATAGCATGAGATGTGATATCTCAATGCTTATACCAAATCTGAGACCCTTCCTATAGCATGAGATGTGATATCCAACACCTTCCCATTCCAATCCTGAGACCCTTCCTATAGCATGAGAAGTGATATCTCCATGCTTATACCAAACCTGAGACCCTTCCTATAGCATGAGATGTGATATCCAAATCCTTCCCATTCCAATCCTGAGACCCTTCCTATAGCATGAGATGTGATATCTCAATGCTTATACCAAACCTGAGAGCCTACCTATAGCATGAGATGTGATATCCAAGTCCATCCCATTCCAATCCTTAGACCCTTCCTACAGCATGTGATGTGATATCTCAATGATTCTAATACCAAACCAGAGACCCGTCCTTTAACATGAAATGGGATATCCAACTCCTTCCCATTCCAATCCTGAGCCACTCCTGATAGCAGAGATGTGATATCTCAATGCTTATACCAAACCTGAGACCCTTCCTATAACATGAGATGTGATATCCAACTCCTTCCCGTTCCAAACCTGAGACACTTCCTATAGCATATGTGATATCCAACTCCTTCCCATTCCAAACATGAGACCCTTCCTATAGCAAGAATGTAATATCCACCTCCTACCCATTCCAATCCTGAGACCATTCCTATAGCATGAGATGTGATATATCAATGCTTCTAATACCAAACCTGAGATCCTTCCTATGACATGAGATGTGATATCCATATCCTTCCCATTCCAATCCTGAGACCCTTCCTATAGCAAGAGATGTGATATCCAAATCCTTCCCATTCCAATCCTGAGACCCTTCCTATAACATGAGATGTGATATTCAACTCCTTCCCATTCCAACTTGAGACACTTCCTATAGCATGAGAAGGGATATCCAACTCCTTCCCAATCCAATCCTGAGAACCTTCCGATAGCAGAGATGTGATATCTCAATGCTTATACCAAACCTGAGACCCTTCCTATGGCATGAGATGTGATATCCAACTCCTTGCCATTCAAATCCTGAGACCCTTCCTATAGCATGAGATGTGATTTCTCAATGCTTCAACCAAACCTGAGACCCTTCCTTTAGCATGAGATGTGATATCCAAATCCTTCACATTCCAATCCTGAGACCCTTCCTATAGCATGAGATGTGATATCTCAATGCTTCTAATACCAAACCTGAGATCCTTCCTATAACATGAGATGTGATATCCAATTCCTTCCCATTCCAAACCTGAGACCCTTCCTATTGGATGAGATGTGATATCCAACTCCTTCCCATTCCAACCCTGAGACCCTTCCTATACCATGAGATGTGATATCTCAATGCTTCTAATACCAAACCTGGGAACCGTCCTATAACATGAGATGTGATATCTCAATGTTTCTAATAAAAAACCTGAGACCCTTCCTATAACATGAGATGTGATATCCAATTCCTTCCCATTCCAAACCTGAGACCCTTCCTATTGGATGAGATGTGATATCCAAATCCTTCCCCTTCCAAACCTGAGACCCTTCCTTTAGCATGAGATGTGATATCCAAATACTTCCCATTCCAATCCTAAAACCCTTCCTATAGCATGAGATTTGATATCTCAATGTTTCTAATAAAAAACCTGAGACCCTTCCTATAGCAAGAGATGTGATATCCAAATCCTTCCCATTCCAATCCTGAGACCCTTCCTGTATATAACATGAGATGTGATATCCAACTCCTTCCCATTCCAACCTGAGACCCTTCCTATAGCATGAGATGTGATATCCAACTCCTTACCATTCAAATCCTGAGACCCTCCCTATAACAAGAGATGTCATATCCAACTCCTTCCCATTCCAAACCTGAGACCCTTCCTATAACATGAGATGTGATATCCAACTCCTTCCCATTCCAAACCTGAGACCCTTCCGATAGCATGAGCTGTGATATCTCAATGCTTCAAAAACCAAACATGAGAACCATCCTATAACATGAGATGTGAAATCCAAATCCTTCCCTTCCCAAACCTGAGACTCTTCCTATAGCATGAGATGTGATATCTCAATGCTTCTACCAAACCTGAAACCCTTCCTATAGCATGAGATGTGATAACTCAATGCTTATACCAAACCTGAGACCCTTCCTATGGCATGAGATGTCATATACAACTCCTTCCCATTCCAACCCTGAGACCCTTCCTATAGCAGGAGATGTGATATCTCAATGCTTATACCAAACCTGAGACCCTTCCTATAGCATGAGATGTGATATCCAACTCCTTCCCATTCCAATCCTGAGACCCTTCTGATAGCATGAGATGTGATATCTCAATGCCTCTAATACCAAACCTGAGATCCTACCTCTAACATGAAATGTGATATCCATCTCCTTCCCTTTCCAAACCGAGACCCTGCCTATAGCATGAGATGTGATATCCAAGTCCTTCCCATTCCAATCCTGAGACCCTTCTTATAGCATGTGATGTGATATCTCAATGCTTATACCAAACCTGAGACCCTTCCTATGGCATGAGATGTCATATACAACTCCTTCCCATTCCAACCCTGAGACCCTTCCTATAGCATGAGATGTGATATCTCAATGCTTATACCAAACCTGAGACCCTTCCTATAGCATGAGATGTGATATCCAACTTCTTCCCATTCCAATCCTGAGACCCTTCCTATAGCATGAGATGTGATATCTCAATGCTTATACCAAACCTGAGACCCTTCCTATAGCATAAGATGTGATATCTCAATGCTTATACCAAACCTGAGACCCTTCCTATAGCATGAGATGTGATATCCAACTCCTTCCCATTCCAATCCTGAGACCCTTCCTATAGCATGAGATGTGATATCTCAATGCTTATACCAAACCTGAGACCCTTCCTATAGCATGAGATGTGATATCCAACTCCTTCCCATTCCAATCCTGAGACCCTTCCTATAGCATGAGATGTGATGTCTCAATGCTTCTAATACCAAACCTGAGATCCTTCCTATAACATGAGATGTGATATCCAACTCCTTCCCATTCCAATCCTGAGACCCTTCCTATAGCATGAGATGTGATATCTCAATGCCTCTTATACCAAACCTGAGATCCTTCCGATAGCATGAGATGTGATATCTCAATGCTTCTAATACCAAACCTGAGATCCTTCCTATAATATGAGATGTGATTTCCAAATCCTTCCCCTTCCAAACCTGAGACCCTCCCTTTAGCATGAAATGTGATATCCAACTCCTTCCCATTCCAATCCTGAGACCCTTCTGATAGCATGAGATGTGATATCTCAATGCCTCTAATACCAAACCTGAGATCCTACCTCTAACATGAAATGTGATATCCATCTCCATCCCTTTCCAAACCTGAGACCCTGCCTATAGCATGAGATGTGATATCCAAGTCCTTCCCATTCCAATCCTGAGACCCTTCCTATAGCATGTGATGTGATATCTCAATGCTTATACCAAACCTGAGACCCTTCCTATGGCATGAGATGTCATATACAACTCCTTACCATTCCAACCCTGAGACCCTTCCTATAGCATGAGATGTGATATCTCAATGCTTATACCAAACCTGAGACCCTTCCTATAGCATGAGATGTGATATCCAACTTCTTCCCATTCCAATCCTGAGACCCTTCCTATAGCATGAGATGTGATATCTCAATGCTTATACCAAACCTGAGACCCTTCCTATAGCTTGAGATGTGATATCCAACTCCTTCCCATTCAATCCTGAGACCCTTCCTATAGCATGAGATGTGATATCTCAAGGCCCCTAATACCAAACCTGAGATCCTTCCTCTAACATGAAATGTGATATCCAACTCCTTCCCCTTCCAAACCTGAGAGCCTTCCTATAGCATGAGATATGATATCCAAGTCCTTCCCATTCCAATCCTGAGACCCTTCCTATAACATGAAATGTGATATCCAACTCCTTCCCATTCTAACCTGAGACCCTTCCTATAGCATGAGATGGGATATCCAACTCCTTCCAAATCCAATACTGATACCCTTCCGATAGCATGAGATGTGATATCCCAATGCTTCTACCAAACCTGAGACCCATACTATGGCATGAGATGTGATATCAAACTCCTTCCCATTCCAATCCTGAGACGCTTCCTATAACTTGAGATGTGATATCCAACTCCTTCCCATTCCAATTCTGAGACCCTTCTTATACCATGAGACTTGATATCTCAATGCTTCTAATACCAAACCTGAGACCCGTCCTATAACATGAGATGTGATATCCAAATCCTTCCCCTTCCAAACCTTAGACCCTTCCTTTATCATGAGATGTGATATCCAACTCCTTCCCATTCCAATCCTGAGACCCTTCCGATATCATGAGATTTGTTATCTCAATGCTTCTAATATCAAACTTGAGACCCTCCCTATAGCATGAGATGTGACATCCAAGTCCTTCCCATTCCAATCCTGAGACCCTTCCTATAGCATGAGATGTGATATCTCAATGCTTCTAATACCAAACCTGAGACCCGTCCTATAACATGAGATGTGATATCCAAATCCTTCCCCTTCCAAACCTTAGACCCTTCCTTTATCATGAGATGTGATATCCAACTCCTTCCCATTCCAATCCTGAGACCCTTCCGATATCATGAGATTTGTTATCTCAATGCTTCTAATATCAAACTTGAGACCCTCCCTATAGCATGAGATGTGACATCCAAGTCCTTCCCATTCCAATCCTGAGACGCTTCCTATAGCATGAGATGTGATATCTCTATGCTTCTAATACCAAACCTGAGACCATTCCTATAACATGAGATGGGATATCCAACTCCTTCCCATTCCAATCCTGAGACCCTTCCGATAGCAGAGATGTGATATCTCAATGCTTATACCAAACCTGAGACCCTTCCTATGGCCTGAGATGTCATATACAACTCCTTCCCATTCCAATCCTGAGACCCTTCCTATAGCTTGAGATGTGATATCCAACTCCTTCCCCTTCCAAACCTGAGAGCCTTCCTATAGCATGAGATATGATATCCAAGTCCTTCCCATTCCAATCCTGAGACCCTTCCTATAACATGAAATGTGATATCCAACTCCTTCCCATTCCAACCTGAGACCCTTCCGATAGCATGAGATGTGATCTCCCAATGCTTCTACCAAACCTGAGACCCATACTATGGCATGAGATGTGATATCAAACTCCTTCCCCTTCCAAACCTTAGACACTTCCTTTATCATGAGATGTGATATCCAACTCCTTCCCATTCCATCCCTGAGACCCTTCCGATATCATGAGATGTGATATCTCAATGCTTCTAATATCAAACTTGAGACCCTCCTTAAAGCATGAGATGTGATATCCAAGTCCTTCCCATTCCAATCATGAGACCCTTCCTATAGCATGAGATGTGATATCTCAATGCTTATACCAAACCTGAGACCCTTCCTATAGCATGAGATGTGATATCCAACTCCTTCCCATTCCAATCCTGAGACCCTTCCTATAGCATGAGATGTGATGTCTCAATGCTTCTAATACCAAACCTGAGATCCTTCCTATAACATGAGATGTGATATCCAACTCCTTCCCATTCCAATCCTGAGACCCTTCCTATAGCATGAGATGTGATATCTCAATGCCTCTTATACCAAACCTGAGATCCTTCCGATAGCATGAGATGTGATATCTCAATGCTTCTAATACCAAACCTGAGATCCTTCCTATAATATGAGATGTGATTTCCAAATCCTTCCCCTTCCAAACCTGAGACCCTCCCTTTAGCATGAAATGTGATATCCAACTCCTTCCCATTCCAATCCTGAGACCCTTCTGATAGCATGAGATGTGATATCTCAATGCCTCTAATACCAAACCTGAGATCCTACCTCTAACATGAAATGTGATATCCATCTCCATCCCTTTCCAAACCTGAGACCCTGCCTATAGCATGAGATGTGATATCCAAGTCCTTCCCATTCCAATCCTGAGACCCTTCCTATAGCATGTGATGTGATATCTCAATGCTTATACCAAACCTGAGACCCTTCCTATGGCATGAGATGTCATATACAACTCCTTACCATTCCAACCCTGAGACCCTTCCTATAGCATGAGATGTGATATCTCAATGCTTATACCAAACCTGAGACCCTTCCTATAGCATGAGATGTGATATCCAACTTCTTCCCATTCCAATCCTGAGATCCTTCCTATAGCATGAGATGTGATATCTCAATGCTTATACCAAACCTGAGACCCTTCCTATAGCTTGAGATGTGATATCCAACTCCTTCCCATTCAATCCTGAGACCCTTCCTATAGCATGAGATGTGATATCTCAAGGCCCCTAATACCAAACCTGAGATCCTTCCTCTAACATGAAATGTGATATCCAACTCCTTCCCCTTCCAAACCTGAGAGCCTTCCTATAGCATGAGATATGATATCCAAGTCCTTCCCATTCCAATCCTGAGACCCTTCCTATAACATGAAATGTGATATCCAACTCCTTCCCATTCTAACCTGAGACCCTTCCTATAGCATGAGATGGGATATCCAACTCCTTCCAAATCCAATACTGATACCCTTCCGATAGCATGAGATGTGATATCCCAATGCTTCTACCAAACCTGAGACCCATACTATGGCATGAGATGTGATATCAAACTCCTTCCCATTCCAATCCTGAGACGCTTCCTATAACTTGAGATGTGATATCCAACTCCTTCCCATTCCAATTCTGAGACCCTTCTTATACCATGAGACTTGATATCTCAATGCTTCTAATACCAAACCTGAGACCCGTCCTATAACATGAGATGTGATATCCAAATCCTTCCCCTTCCAAACCTTAGACCCTTCCTTTATCATGAGATGTGATATCCAACTCCTTCCCATTCCAATCCTGAGACCCTTCCGATATCATGAGATTTGTTATCTCAATGCTTCTAATATCAAACTTGAGACCCTCCCTATAGCATGAGATGTGACATCCAAGTCCTTCCCATTCCAATCCTGAGACCCTTCCTATAGCATGAGATGTGATATCTCAATGCTTCTAATACCAAACCTGAGACCCGTCCTATAACATGAGATGTGATATCCAAATCCTTCCCCTTCCAAACCTTAGACCCTTCCTTTATCATGAGATGTGATATCCAACTCCTTCCCATTCCAATCCTGAGACCCTTCCGATATCATGAGATTTGTTATCTCAATGCTTCTAATATCAAACTTGAGACCCTCCCTATAGCATGAGATGTGACATCCAAGTCCTTCCCATTCCAATCCTGAGACCCTTCCTATAGCATGAGATGTGATATCTCAATGCTTCTAATACCAAACCTGAGACCCTTCCTATAACATGAGATGGGATATCCAACTCCTTCCCATTCCAATCCTGAGACCCTTCCGATAGCAGAGATGTGATATCTCAATGCTTATACCAAACCTGAGACCCTTCCTAAGGCCTGAGATGTCATATACAACTCCTTCCCATTCCAATCCTGAGACCCTTCCTATAGCATGAGATGTGATATCTCAATGCTTATACCAAATCTGAGACCCTTCCTATAGCATGAGATGTGATATCCAACACCTTCCCATTCCAATCCTGAGACCCTTACTATAGCATGAGAAGTGATATCTCCATGCTTATACCAAACCTGAGACCCTTCCTATAGCATGAGATGTGATATCCAAATCCTTCCCATTCCAATCCTGAGACCCTTCCTATAGCATGAGATGTGATATCTCAATGCTTATACCAAACCTGAGAGCCTACCTATAGCATGAGATGTGATATCCAAGTCCATCCCATTCCAATCCTTAGACCCTTCCTACAGCATGCGATGTGATATCTCAATGATTCTAATACCAAACCAGAGACCCGTCCTTTAACATGAGATGGGATATCCAACTCCTTCCCATTCCAATCCTGAGCCACTCCTGATAGCAGAGATGTGATATCTCAATGCTTATACCAAACCTGAGACTCTTCCTATAACATGAGATGTGATATCCTACTCCTTCCCGTTCCAAACCTGAGACACTTCCTATAGCATATGTGATATCCAACTCCTTCCCATTCCAAACATGAGACCCTTCCTATAGCAAGAATGTAATATCCACCTCCTACCCATTCCAATCCTGAGACCATTCCTATAGCATGAGATGTGATATATCAATGCTTCTAATACCAAACCTGAGATCCTTCCTATGACATGAGATGTGATATCCATATCCTTCCCATTCCAATCCTGAGACCCTTCCTATAGCAAGAGATGTGATATCCAAATCCTTCCCATTCCAATCCTGAGACCCTTCCTATAACATGAGATGTGATATTCAACTCCTTCCCATTCCAACTTGAGACACTTCCTATAGCATGAGAAGGGATATCCAACTCCTTCCCAATCCAATCCTGAGAACCTTCCGATAGTAGAGATGTGATATCTCAATGCTTATACCAAACCTGAGACCCTTCCTATGGCATGAGATGTGATATCCAACTCCTTGCCATTCAAATCCTGAGACCCTTCCTATAGCATGAGATGTGATTTCTCAATGCTTCTACCAAACCTGAGACCCTTCCTTTAGCATGAGATGTGATATCCAAATCCTTCACATTCCAATCCTGAGACCCTTCCTATAGCATGAGATGTGATATCTCAATGCTTCTAATACCAAACCTGAGATCCTTGCTATAACATGAGATGTGATATCCAATTCCTTCCCATTCCAAACCTGAGACCCTTCCTATTGGATGAGATGTGATATCCAACTCCTTCCCATTCCAACCCTGAGACCCTTCCTATACCATGAGATGTGATATCTCAATGCTTCTAATACCAAACCTGGGAACCGTCCTATAACATGAGATGTGATATCTCAATGTTTCTAATAAAAAACCTGAGACCCTTCCTATAACATGAGATGTGATATCCAATTCCTTCCCATTCCAAACCTGAGACCCTTCCTATTGGATGAGATGTGATATCCAAATCCTTCCCCTTCCAAACCTGAGACCCTTCCTTTAGCATGAGATGTGATATCCAAATACTTCCCATTCCAATCCTAAAACCCTTCCTATAGCATGAGATTTGATATCTCAATGTTTCTAATAAAAAACCTGAGACCCTTCCTATAGCAAGAGATGTGATATCCAAATCCTTCCCATTCCAATCCTGAGACCCTTCCTGTATATAACATGAGATGTGATATCCAACTCCTTCCCATTCCAACCTGAGACCCTTCCTATAGCATGAGATGTGATATCCAACTCCTTACCATTCAAATCCTGAGACCCTCCCTATAACAAGAGATGTCATATCCAACTCCTTCCCATTCCAAACCTGAGACCCTTCCTATAACATGAGATGTGATATCCAACTCCTTCCCATTCCAAACCTGAGACCCTTCCGATAGCATGAGCTGTGATATCTCAATGCTTCAAAAACCAAACATGAGAACCATCCTATAACATGAGATGTGAAATCCAAATCCTTCCCTTCCCAAACCTGAGACTCTTCCTATAGCATGAGATGTGATATCTCAATGCTTCTACCAAACCTGAAACCCTTCCTATAGCATGAGATGTGATAACTCAATGCTTATACCAAACCTGAGACCCTTCCTATGGCATGAGATGTCATATACAACTCCTTCCCATTCCAACCCTGAGACCCTTCCTATAGCATGAGATGTGATATCTCAATGCTTATACCAAACCTGAGACCCTTCCTATAGCATGAGATGTGATATCCAACTTCTTCCCATTCCAATCCTGAGACCCTTCCTATAGCATGAGATGTGATATCACAATGCTTCTAATACCAAACCTGAGACCCGTCCTATAACATGAGATGTGATATCCAAATCCTTCCCCTTCCAAACCTGGGACCCTTCTTTTAGCATGAGGTGTGATATCCAGCTCCTCCCATTCCAATCCTGAGACCCTTCCGATAGCAGAGATGTGATATTTCAATGCTTATACCAAACCTGAGACCCTTCCCATAGCATGAGATGTGATATCCAACTCCTTCCCATTCCAATCCTGAGACCCTGCCTATAGCATGAGATGTGATATCCAAGTCCTTCCCATTCCAATCCTGAGACCCTTCCTATAGCATGTGATGTGATAACTCAATGCTTATACCAAACCTGAGACCCTTCCTATGGCATGAGATGTCATATACAACTCCTTCCCATTCCAACCCTGAGACCCTTCCTATAGCATGAGATGTGATATCTCAATGCTTATACCAAACCTGAGACCCTTCCTATAGCATGAGATGTGATATCCAACTTCTTCCCATTCCAATCCTGAGACCCTTCCTATAGCATGAGATGTGATATCTCAATGCTTATACCAAACCTGAGACCCTTCCTATAGCTTGAGATGTGATATCCAACTCCTTCCCATTCCAATCCTGAGACCCTTCCTATAGCATGAGATGTGATATCTCAAGGCCCCTAATACCAAACCTGAAATCCTTCCTCTAACATGAAATGTGATATCCAACTCCTTCCCCTTCCAAACCTGAGAGCCTTCCTATAGCATGAGATATGATATCCAAGTCCTTCCCATTCCAATCCTGAGACCCTTCCTATAACATGAAATGTGATATCCAACTCCTTCCCATTCTAACCTGCGACCCTTCCTATAGCATGAGATGGGATATCCAACTCCTTCCAAATCCAATACTGATACCCTTCCGATAGCATGAGATGTGATATCCCAATGCTTCTACCAAACCTGAGACCCATACTATGGCATGAGATGTGATATCAAACTCCTTCCCATTCCAATCCTGAGACGCTTCCTATAGCTTGAGATGTGATATCCAACTCCTTCCCATTCCAATTCTGAGACCCTTCTTATACCATGAGACTTGATATCTCAATGCTTCTAATACCAAACCTGAGACCCGTCCTATAACATGAGATGTGATATCCAAATCCTTCCCCTTCCAAACCTTAGACCCTTCCTTTATCATGAGATGTGATATCCAACTCCTTCCCATTCCAATCCTGAGACCCTTCCGATATCATGAGATTTGTTATCTCAATGCTTCTAATATCAAACTTGAGACCCTCCCTATAGCATGAGATGTGACATCCAAGTCCTTCCCATTCCAATCCTGAGACCCTTCCTATAGCATGAGATGTGATATCTCAATGCTTCTAATACCAAACCTGAGACCCTTCCTATAACATGAGATGGGATATCCAACTCCTTCCCATTCCAATCCTGAGACCCTTCCGATAGCAGAGATGTGATATCTCAATGCTTATACCAAACCTGAGACCCTTCCTAAGGCCTGAGATGTCATATACAACTCCTTCCCATTCCAATCCTGAGACCCTTCCTATAGCATGAGATGTGATATCTCAATGCTTATACCAAATCTGAGACCCTTCCTATAGCATAAGATGTGATATCCAACACCTTCCCATTCCAATCCTGAGACCCTTCCTATAGCATGAGAAGTGATATCTCCATGCTTATACCAAACCTGAGACCCTTCCTATAGCATGAGATGTGATATCCATATCCTTCCCATTCCAATCCTGAGACCCTTCCTATAGCAAGAGATGTGATATCCAAATCCTTCCCATTCCAATCCTGAGACCCTTCCTATAACATGAGATGTGATATTCAACTCCTTCCCATTCCAACTTGAGACACTTCCTATAGCATGAGAAGGGATATCCAACTCCTTCCCAATCCAATCCTGAGAACCTTCCGATAGCAGAGATGTGATATCTCAATGCTTATACCAAACCTGAGACCCTTCCTATGGCATGAGATGTGATATCCAACTCCTTGCCATTCAAATCCTGAGACCCTTCCTATAGCATGAGATGTGATTTCTCAATGCTTCTACCAAACCTGAGACCCTTCCTTTAGCATGAGATGTGATATCCAAATCCTTCACATTCCAATCCTGAGACCCTTCCTATAGCATGAGATGTGATATCTCAATGCTTCTAATACCAAACCTGAGATCCTTCCTATAACATGAGATGTGATATCCAATTCCTTCCCATTCCAAACCTGAGACCCTTCCTATTGGATGAGATGTGATATCCAACTCCTTCCCATTCCAACCCTGAGACCCTTCCTATACCATGAGATGTGATATCTCAATGCTTCTAATACCAAACCTGGGAACCGTCCTATAACATGAGATGTGATATCTCAATGTTTCTAATAAAAAACCTGAGACCCTTCCTATAACATGAGATGTGATATCCAATTCCTTCCCATTCCAAACCTGAGACCCTTCCTATTGGATGAGATGTGATATCCAAATCCTTCCCCTTCCAAACCTGAGACCCTTCCTTTAGCATGAGATGTGATATCCAAATCCTTCACATTCCAATCCTGAGACCCTTCCTATAGCATGAGATGTGATATCTCAATGCTTCTAATACCAAACCTGAGATCCTTCCTATAACATGAGATGTGATATCCAATTCCTTCCCATTCCAAACCTGAGACCCTTCCTATTGGATGAGATGTGATATCCAACTCCTTCCCATTCCAACCCTGAGACCCTTCCTATACCATGAGATGTGATATCTCAATGCTTCTAATACCAAACCTGGGAACCGTCCTATAGCATGAGATTTGATATCTCAATGTTTCTAATAAAAAACCTGAGACCCTTCCTATAGCAAGAGATGTGATATCCAAATCCTTCCCATTCCAATCCTGAGACCCTTCCTGTATATAACATGAGATGTGATATCCAACTCCTTCCCATTCCAACCTGAGACCCTTCCTATAGCATGAGATGTGATATCCAACTCCTTACCATTCAAATCCTGAGACCCTCCCTATAACAAGAGATGTCATATCCAACTCCTTCCCATTCCAAACCTGAGACCCTTCCTATAACATGAGATGTGATATCCAACTCCTTCCCATTCCAAACCTGAGACCCTTCCGATAGCATGAGCTGTGATATCTCAATGCTTCAAAAACCAAACATGAGAACCATCCTATAACATGAGATGTGAAATCCAAATCCTTCCCTTCCCAAACCTGGGACTCTTCCTATAGCATGAGATGTGATATCTCAATGCTTCTACCAAACCTGAAACCCTTCCTATAGCATGAGATGTGATAACTCAATGCTTATACCAAACCTGAGACCCTTCCTATGGCATGAGATGTCATATACAACTCCTTCCCATTCCAACCCTGAGACCCTTCCTATAGCATGAGATGTGATATCTCAATGCTTATACCAAACCTGAGACCCTTCCTATAGCATGAGATGTGATATCCAACTCCTTCCCATTCCAATCCTGAGACCCTTCTGATAGCATGAGATGTGATATCTCAATGCCTCTAATACCAAACCTGAGATCCTACCTCTAACATGAAATGTGATATCCATCTCCTTCCCTTTCCAAACCGAGACCCTGCCTATAGCATGAGATGTGATATCCAAGTCCTTCCCATTCCAATCCTGAGACCCTTCTTATAGCATGTGATGTGATATCTCAATGCTTATACCAAACCTGAGACCCTTCCTATGGCATGAGATGTCATATACAACTCCTTCCCATTCCAACCCTGAGACCCTTCCTATAGCATGAGATGTGATATCTCAATGCTTATACCAAACCTGAGACCCTTCCTATAGCATGAGATGTGATATCCAACTTCTTCCCATTCCAATCCTGAGACCCTTCCTATAGCATGAGATGTGATATCTCAATGCTTATACCAAACCTGAGACCCTTCCTATAGCATAAGATGTGATATCTCAATGCTTATACCAAACCTGAGACCCTTCCTATAGCATGAGATGTGATATCCAACTCCTTCCCATTCCAATCCTGAGACCCTTCCTATAGCATTAGATGTGATATCTCAATGCTTATACCAAACCTGAGACCCTTCCTATAGCATGAGATGTGATATCCAACTCCTTCCCATTCCAATCCTGAGACCCTTCCTATAGCATGAGATGTGATGTCTCAATGCTTCTAATATCAAACCTGAGATCCTTCCTATAACATGAGATGTGATATCCAACTCCTTCCCATTCCAATCCTGAGACCCTTCCTATAGCATGAGATGTGATATCTCAATGCCTCTTATACCAAACCTGAGATCCTTCCGATAGCATGAGATGTGATATCTCAATGCTTCTAATACCAAACCTGAGATCCTTCCTATAATATGAGATGTGATTTCCAAATCCTTCCCCTTCCAAACCTGAGACCCTCCCTTTAGCATGAAATGTGATATCCAACTCCTTCCCATTCCAATCCTGAGACCCTTCTGATAGCATGAGATGTGATATCTCAATGCCTCTAATACCAAACCTGAGATCCTACCTCTAACATGAAATGTGATATCCATCTCCATCCCTTTCCAAACCTGAGACCCTGCCTATAGCATGAGATGTGATATCCAAGTCCTTCCCATTCCAATCCTGAGACCCTTCCTATAGCATGTGATGTGATATCTCAATGCTTATACCAAACCTGAGACCCTTCCTATGGCATGAGATGTCATATACAACTCCTTCCCATTCCAACCCTGAGACCCTTCCTATAGCATGAGATGTGATATCTCAATGCTTATACCAAACCTGAGACCCTTCCTATAGCATGAGATGTGATATCCAACTTCTTCCCATTCCAATCCTGAGACCCTTCCTATAGCATGAGATGTGATATCTCAATGCTTATACCAAACCTGAGACCCTTCCTATAGCTTGAGATGTGATATCCAACTCCTTCCCATTCAATCCTGAGACCCTTCCTATAGCATGAGATGTGATATCTCAAGGCCCCTAATACCAAACCTGAGATCCTTCCTCTAACATGAAATGTGATATCCAACTCCTTCCCCTTCAAAACCTGAGAGCCTTCCTATAGCATGAGATATGATATCCAAGTCCTTCCCATTCCAATCCTGAGACCCTTCCTATAACATGAAATGTGATATCCAACTCCTTCCCATTCTAACCTGAGACCCTTCCTATAGCATGAGATGGGATATCCAACTCCTTCCAAATCCAATACTGATACCCTTCCGATAGCATGAGATGTGATATCCCAATGCTTCTACCAAACCTGAGACCCATACTATGGCATGAGATGTGATATCAAACTCCTTCCCATTCCAATCCTGAGACGCTTCCTATAACTTGAGATGTGATATCCAACTCCTTCCCATTCCAATTCTGAGACCCTTCTTATACCATGAGACTTGATATCTCAATGCTTCTAATACCAAACCTGAGACCCGTCCTATAACATGAGATGTGATATCCAAATCCTTCCCCTTCCAAACCTTAGACCCTTCCTTTATCATGAGATGTGATATCCAACTCCTTCCCATTCCAATCCTGAGACCCTTCCGATATCATGAGATTTGTTATCTCAATGCTTCTAATATCAAACTTGAGACCCTCCCTATAGCATGAGATGTGACATCCAAGTCCTTCCCATTCCAATCCTGAGACCCTTCCTATAGCATGAGATGTGATATCTCAATGCTTCTAATACCAAACCTGAGACCCTTCCTATAACATGAGATGTGATATCCAACTCCTTCCCATTCCAATCCTGAGACCCTTCCGATAGCAGAGATGTGATATCTCAATGCTTATACCAAACCTGAGACCAATCCTAAGGCCTGAGATGTCATATACAACTCCTTCCCATTCCAATCCTGAGACCCTTCCTATAGCATGAGATGTGATATCTCAATGCTTATACCAAATCTGAGACCCTTCCTATAGCATGAGATGTGATATCCAACACCTTCCCATTCCAATCCTGAGACCCTTCCTATAGCATGAGAAGTGATATCTCCATGCTTATACCAAACCTGAGACCCTTCCTATAGCATGAGATGTGATATCCAAATCCTTCCCATTCCAATCCTGAGACCCTTCCTATAGCATGAGATGTGATATCTCAATGCTTATACCAAACCTGAGAGCCTACCTATAGCATGAGATGTGATATCCAAGTCCATCCCATTCCAATCCTTAGACCCTTCCTACAGCATGCGATGTGATATCTCAATGATTCTAATACCAAACCAGAGACCCGTCCTTTAACATGAGATGGGATATCCAACTCCTTCCCATTCCAATCCTGAGCCACTCCTGATAGCAGAGATGTGATATCTCAATGCTTATACCAAACCTGAGACCCTTCCTATAACATGAGATGTGATATCCAACTCCTTCCCGTTCCAAACCTGAGACACTTCCTATAGCATATGTGATATCCAACTCCTTCCCATTCCAAACATGAGACCCTTCCTATAGCAAGAATATAATATCCACCTCCTACCCATTCCAATCCTGAGACCATTCCTATAGCATGAGATGTGATATATCAATGCTTCTAATACCAAACCTGAGATCCTTCCTATGACATGAGATGTGATATCCATATCCTTCCCATTCCAATCCTGAGACCCTTCCTATAGCAAGAGATGTGATATCCAAATCCTTCCCATTCCAATCCTGAGACCCTTCCTATAACATGAGATGTGATATTCAACTCCTTCCCATTCCAACTTGAGACACTTCCTATAGCATGAGAAGGGATATCCAACTCCTTCCCAATCCAATCCTGAGAACCTTCCGATAGCAGAGATGTGATATCTCAATGCTTATACCAAACCTGAGACCCTTCCTATGGCATGAGATGTGATTTCTCAATGCTTCTACCAAACCTGAGACCCTTCCTTTAGCATGAGATGTGATATCCAAATCCTTCACATTCCAATCCTGAGACCCTTCCTATAGCATGAGATGTGATATCTCAATGCTTCTAATACCAAACCTGAGATCCTTCCTATAACATGAGATGTGATATCCAATTCCTTCCCATTCCAAACCTGAGACCCTTCCTATTGGATGAGATGTGATATCCAACTCCTTCCCATTCCAACCCTGAGACCCTTCCTATACCATGAGATGTGATATCTCAATGCTTCTAATACCAAACCTGGGAACCGTCCTATAACATGAGATGTGATATCTCAATGTTTCTAATAAAAAACCTGAGACCCTTCCTATAACATGAGATGTGATATCCAATTCCTTCCCATTCCAAACCTGAGACCCTTCCTATTGGATGAGATGTGATATCCAAATCCTTCCCCTTCCAAACCTGAGACCCTTCCTTTAGCATGAGATGTGATATCCAAATACTTCCCATTCCAATCCTAAAACCCTTCCTATAGCATGAGATTTGATATCTCAATGTTTCTAATAAAAAACCTGAGACCCTTCCTATAGCAAGAGATGTGATATCCAAATCCTTCCCATTCCAATCCTGAGACCCTTCCTGTATATAACATGAGATGTGATATCCAACTCCTTCCCATTCCAACCTGAGACCCTTCCTATAGCATGAGATGTGATATCCAACTCCTTACCATTCAAATCCTGAGACCCTCCCTATAACAAGAGATGTCATATCCAACTCCTTCCCATTCCAAACCTGAGACCCTTCCTATAACATGAGATGTGATATCCAAATCCTTCCCATTCCAAACCTGAGACCCTTCCGATAGCATGAGCTGTGATATCTCAATGCTTCAAAAACCAAACATGAGAACCATCCTATAACATGAGATGTGAAATCCAAATCCTTCCCTTCCCAAACCTGGGACTCTTCCTATAGCATGAGATGTGATATCTCAATGCTTCTACCAAACCTGAAACCCTTCCTATAGCATGAGATGTGATAACTCAATGCTTATACCAAACCTGAGACCCTTCCTATGGCATGAGATGTCATATACAACTCCTTCCCATTCCAACCCTGAGACCCTTCCTATAGCATGAGATGTGATATCTCAATGCTTATACCAAACCTGAGACCCTTCCTATAGCATGAGATGTGATATCCAACTCCTTCCCATTCCAATCCTGAGACCCTTCTGATAGCATGAGATGTGATATCTCAATGCCTCTAATACCAAACCTGAGATCCTACCTCTAACATGAAATGTGATATCCATCTCCTTCCCTTTCCAAACCGAGACCCTGCCTATAGCATGAGATGTGATATCCAAGTCCTTCCCATTCCAATCCTGAGACCCTTCTTATAGCATGTGATGTGATATCTCAATGCTTATACCAAACCTGAGACCCTTCCTATGGCATGAGATGTCATATACAACTCCTTCCCATTCCAACCCTGAGACCCTTCCTATAGCATGAGATGTGATATCTCAATGCTTATACCAAACCTGAGACCCTTCCTATAGCATGAGATGTGATATCCAACTTCTTCCCATTCCAATCCTGAGACCCTTCCTATAGCATGAGATGTGATATCTCAATGCTTATACCAAACCTGAGACCCTTCCTATAGCATAAGATGTGATATCTCAATGCTTATACCAAACCTGAGACCCTTCCTATAGCATGAGATGTGATATCCAACTCCTTCCCATTCCAATCCTGAGACCCTTCCTATAGCATTAGATGTGATATCTCAATGCTTATACCAAACCTGAGACCCTTCCTATAGCATGAGATGTGATATCCAACTCCTTCCCATTCCAATCCTGAGACCCTTCCTATAGCATGAGATGTGATGTCTCAATGCTTCTAATACCAAACCTGAGATCCTTCCTATAACATGAGATGTGATATCCAACTCCTTCCCATTCCAATCCTGAGACCCTTCCTATAGCATGAGATGTGATATCTCAATGCCTCTTATACCAAACCTGAGATCCTTCCTATAGCATGAGATGTGATATCTCAATGCTTCTAATACCAAACCTGAGATCCTTCCTATAATATGAGATGTGATTTCCAAATCCTTCCCCTTCCAAACCTGAGACCCTCCCTTTAGCATGAAATGTGATATCCAACTCCTTCCCATTCCAATCCTGAGACCCTTCTGATAGCATGAGATGTGATATCTCAATGCCTCTAATACCAAACCTGAGATCCTACCTCTAACATGAAATGTGATATCCATCTCCATCCCTTTCCAAACCTGAGACCCTGCCTATAGCATGAGATGTGATATCCAAGTCCTTCCCATTCCAATCCTGAGACCCTTCCTATAGCATGAGATGTGATAACTCAATGCTTATACCAAACCTGAGACCCTTCCTATGGCATGAGATGTCATATACAACTCCTTCCCATTCCAACCCTGAGACCCTTCCTATAGCATGAGATGTGATATCTCAATGCTTATACCAAACCTGAGACCCTTCCTATAGCATGAGATGTGATATCCAACTCCTTCCCATTCCAATCCTGAGACCCTTCTGATAGCATGAGATGTGATATCTCAATGCCTCTAATACCAAACCTGAGATCCTACCTCTAACATGAAATGTGATATCCATCTCCTTCCCTTTCCAAACCGAGACCCTGCCTATAGCATGAGATGTGATATCCAAGTCCTTCCCATTCCAATCCTGAGACCCTTCTTATAGCATGTGATGTGATATCTCAATGCTTATACCAAACCTGAGACCCTTCCTATGGCATGAGATGTCATATACAACTCCTTCCCATTCCAACCCTGAGACCCTTCCTATAGCATGAGATGTGATATCTCAATGCTTATACCAAACCTGAGACCCTTCCTATAGCATGAGATGTGATATCCAACTTCTTCCCATTCCAATCCTGAGACCCTTCCTATAGCATGAGATGTGATATCTCAATGCTTATACCAAACCTGAGACCCTTCCTATAGCATAAGATGTGATATCTCAATGCTTATACCAAACCTGAGACCCTTCCTATAGCATGAGATGTGATATCCAACTCCTTCCCATTCCAATCCTGAGACCCTTCCTATAGCATGAGATGTGATATCTCAATGCTTATACCAAACCTGAGACTCTTCCTATAGCATGAGATGTGATATCCAACTCCTTCCCATTCCAATCCTGAGACCCTTCCTATAGCATGATATGTGATGTCTCAATGCTTCTAATACCAAACCTGAGATCCTTCCTATAACATGAGATGTGATATCCAACTCCTTCCCATTCCAATCCTGAGACCCTTCCTATAGCATGAGATGTGATATCTCAATGCCTCTTATACCAAACCTGAGATCCTTCCGATAGCATGAGATGTGATATCTCAATGCTTCTAATACCAAACCTGAGATCCTTCCTATAATATGAGATGTGATTTCCAAATCCTTCCCCTTCCAAACCTGAGACCCTCCCTTTAACATGAAATGTGATATCCAACTCCTTCCCATTCCAATCCTGAGACCCTTCTGATAGCATGAGATGTGATATCTCAATGCCTCTAATACCAAACCTGAGATCCTACCTCTAACATGAAATGTGATATCCATCTCCATCCCTTTCCAAACCTGAGACCCTGCCTATAGCATGAGATGTGATATCCAAGTCCTTCCCATTCCAATCCTGAGACCCTTCCTATAGCATGTGATGTGATATCTCAATGCTTATACCAAACCTGAGACCCTTCCTATGGCATGAGATGTCATATACAACTCCTTCCCATTCCAACCCTGAGACCCTTCCTATAGCATGAGATGTGATATCTCAATGCTTATACCAAACCTGAGACCCTTCCTATAGCATGAGATGTGATATCCAACTTCTTCCCATTCCAATCCTGAGACCCTTCCTATAGCGTGAGATGTGATATCTCAATGCTTATACCAAACCTGAGACCCTTCCTATAGCTTGAGATGTGATATCTCAAGGCCCCTAATACCAAACCTGAGATCCTTCCTCTAACATGAAATGTGATATCCAACTCCTTCCCCTTCCAAACCTGAGAGCCTTCCTATAGCATGAGATATGATATCCAAGTCCTTCCCATTCCAATCCTGAGACCCTTCCTATAACATGAAATGTGATATCCAACTCCTTCCCATTCTAACCTGAGACCCTTCCTATAGCATGAGATGGGATATCTAACTCCTTCCAAATCCAATACTGATACCCTTCCGATAGCATGAGATGTGATATCCCAATGCTTCTACCAAACCTGAGACCCATACTATGGCATGAGATGTGATATCCAACTCCTTCCCATTCCAATTCTGAGACCCTTCTTATACCATGAGACTTGATATCTCAATGCTTCTAATACCAAACCTGAGACCCGTCCTATAACATGAGATGTGATATCCAAATCCTTCCCCTTCCAAACCTTAGACCCTTCCTTTATCATGAGATGTGATATCCAACTCCTTCCCATTCCAATCCTGAGACCCTTCCGATATCATGAGATTTGTTATCTCAATGCTTCTAATATCAAACTTGAGACCCTCCCTATAGCATGAGATGTGACATCCAAGTCCTTCCCATTCCAATCCTGAGACCCTTCCTATAGCATGAGATGTGATATCTCAATGCTTCTAATACCAAACCTGAGACCCTTCCTATAACATGAGATGGGATATCCAACTCCTTCCCATTCCAATCCTGAGACCCTTCCGATAGCAGAGATGTGATATCTCAATGCTTATACCAAACCTGAGACCCTTCCTAAGGCCTGAGATGTCATATACAACTCCTTCCCATTCCAATCCTGAGACCCTTCCTATAGCATGAGATGTGATATCTCAATGCTTATACCAAATCTGAGACCCTTCCTATAGCATGAGATGTGATATCCAACACCTTCCCATTCCAATCCTGAGAACCTTCCTATAGCATGAGAAGTGATATCTCCATGCTTATACCAAACCTGAGACCCTTCCTATAGCATGAGATGTGATATCCAAATCCTTCCCATTCCAATCCTGAGACCCTTCCTATAGCATGAGATGTGATATCTCAATGCTTATACCAAACCTGAGAGCCTACCTATAGCATGAGATGTGATATCCAAGTCCATCCCATTCCAATCCTTAGACCCTTCCTACAGCATGCGATGTGATATCTCAATGATTCTAATACCAAACCAGAGACCCGTCCTTTAACATGAGATGGGATATCCAACTCCTTCCCATTCCAATCCTGAGCCACTCCTGATAGCAGAGATGTGATATCTCAATGCTTATACCAAACCTGAGACCCTTCCTATAACATGAGATGTGATATCCAACTCCTTCCCGTTCCAAACCTGAGACACTTCCTATAGCATATGTGATATCCAACTCCTTCCCATTCCAAACATGAGACCCTTCCTATAGCAAGAATGTAATATCCACCTCCTACCCATTCCAATCCTGAGACCATTCCTATAGCATGAGATGTGATATATCAATGCTTCTAATACCAAACCTGAGATCCTTCCTATGACATGAGATGTGATATCCATATCCTTCCCATTCCAATCCTGAGACCCTTCCTATAGCAAGAGATGTGATATCCAAATCCTTCCCATTCCAATCCTGAGACCCTTCCTATAACATGAGATGTGATATTCAACTCCTTCCCATTCCAACTTGAGACACTTCCTATAGCATGAGAAGGGATATCCAACTCCTTCCCAATCCAATCCTGAGAACCTTCCGATAGCAGAGATGTGATATCTCAATGCTTATACCAAACCTGAGACCCTTCCTATGGCATGAGATGTGATATCCAACTCCTTGCCATTCAAATCCTGAGACCCTTCCTATAGCATGAGATGTGATTTCTCAATGCTTCTACCAAACCTGAGACCCTTCCTTTAGCATGAGATGTGATATCCAAATCCTTCACATTCCAATCCTGAGACCCTTCCTATAGCATGAGATGTGATATCTCAATGCTTCTAATACCAAACCTGAGATCCTTCCTATAACATGAGATGTGATATCCAATTCCTTCCCATTCCAAACCTGAGACCCTTCCTATTGGATGAGATGTGATATCCAACTCCTTCCCATTCCAACCCTGAGACCCTTCCTATACCATGAGATGTGATATCTCAATGCTTCTAATACCAAACCTGGGAACCGTCCTATAACATGAGATGTGATATCTCAATGTTTCTAATAAAAAACCTGAGACCCTTCCTATAACATGAGATGTGATATCCAATTCCTTCCCATTCCAAACCTGAGACCCTTCCTATTGGATGAGATGTGATATCCAAATCCTTCCCCTTCCAAACCTGAGACCCTTCCTTTAGCATGAGATGTGATATCCAAATACTTCCCATTCCAATCCTAAAACCCTTCCTATAGCATGAGATTTGATATCTCAATGTTTCTAATAAAAAACCTAAGACCCTTCCTATAGCAAGAGATGTGATATCCAAATCCTTCCCATTCCAATCCTGAGACCCTTCCTGTATATAACATGAGATGTGATATCCAACTCCTTCCCATTCCAACCTGAGACCCTTCCTATAGCATGAGATGTGATATCCAACTCCTTACCATTCAAATCCTGAGACCCTCCCTATAACAAGAGATGTCATATCCAACTCCTTCCCATTCCAAACCTGAGACCCTTCCTATAACATGAGATGTGATATCCAACTCCTTCCCATTCCAAACCTGAGACCCTTCCGATAGCATGAGCTGTGATATCTCAATGCTTCAAAAACCAAACATGAGAACCATCCTATAACATGAGATGTGAAATCCAAATCCTTCCCTTCCCAAACCTGAGACTCTTCCTATAGCATGAGATGTGATATCTCAATGCTTCTACCAAACCTGAAACCCTTCCTATAGCATGAGATGTGATAACTCAATGCTTATACCAAACCTGAGACCCTTCCTATGGCATGAGATGTCATATACAACTCCTTCCCATTCCAACCCTGAGACCCTTCCTATAGCATGAGATGTGATATCTCAATGCTTATACCAAACCTGAGACCCTTCCTATAGCATGAGATGTGATATCCAACTCCTTCCCATTCCAATCCTGAGACCCTTCTGATAGCATGAGATGTGATATCTCAATGCCTCTAATACCAAACCTGAGATCCTACCTCTAACATGAAATGTGATATCCATCTCCTTCCCTTTCCAAACCGAGACCCTGCCTATAGCATGAGATGTGATATCCAAGTCCTTCCCATTCCAATCCTGAGACCCTTCTTATAGCATGTGATGTGATATCTCAATGCTTATACCAAACCTGAGACCCTTCCTATGGCATGAGATGTCATATACAACTCCTTCCCATTCCAACCCTGAGACCCTTCCTATAGCATGAGATGTGATATCTCAATGCTTATACCAAACCTGAGACCCTTCCTATAGCATGAGATGTGATATCCAACTTCTTCCCATTCCAATCCTGAGACCCTTCCTATAGCATGAGATGTGATATCTCAATGCTTATACCAAACCTGAGACCCTTCCTATAGCATAAGATGTGATATCTCAATGCTTATACCAAACCTGAGACCCTTCCTATAGCATGAGATGTGATATCCAACTCCTTCCCATTCCAATCCTGAGACCCTTCCTATAGCATGAGATGTGATATCTCAATGCTTATACCAAACCTGAGACCCTTCCTATAGCATGAGATGTGATATCCAACTCCTTCCCATTCCAATCCTGAGACCCTTCCTATAGCATGAGATGTGATGTCTCAATGCTTCTAATACCAAACCTGAGATCCTTCCTATAACATGAGATGTGATATCCAACTCCTTCCCATTCCAATCCTGAGACCCTTCCTATAGCATGAGATGTGATATCTCAATGCCTCTTATACCAAACCTGAGATCCTTCCGATAGCATGAGATGTGATATCTCAATGCTTCTAATACCAAACCTGAGATCCTTCCTATAATATGAGATGTGATTTCCAAATCCTTCCCCTTCCAAACCTGAGACCCTCCCTTTAGCATGAAATGTGATATCCAACTCCTTCCCATTCCAATCCTGAGACCCTTCTGATAGCATGAGATGTGATATCTCAATGCCTCTAATACCAAACCTGAGATCCTACCTCTAACATGAAATGTGATATCCATCTCCATCCCTTTCCAAACCTGAGACCCTGCCTATAGCATGAGATGTGATATCCAAGTCCTTCCCATTCCAATCCTGAGACCCTTCCTATAGCATGTGATGTGATATCTCAATGCTTATACCAAACCTGAGACCCTTCCTATGGCATGAGATGTCATATACAACTCCTTCCCATTCCAACCCTGAGACCCTTCCTATAGCATGAGATGTGATATCTCAATGCTTATACCAAACCTGAGACCCTTCCTATAGCATGAGATGTGATATCCAACTTCTTCCCATTCCAATCCTGAGACCCTTCCTATAGCATGAGATGTGATATCTCAATGCTTATACCAAACCTGAGACCCTTCCTATAGCTTGAGATGTGATATCCAACTCCTTCCCATTCAATCCTGAGACCCTTCCTATAGCATGAGATGTGATATCTCAAGGCCCCTAATACCAAACCTGAGATCCTTCCTCTAACATGAAATGTGATATCCAACTCCTTCCCCTTCCAAACCTGAGAGCCTTCCTATAGCATGAGATATGATATCCAAGTCCTTCCCATTCCAATCCTGAGACCCTTCCTATAACATGAAATGTGATATCCAACTCCTTCCCATTCTAACCTGAGACCCTTCCTATAGCATGAGATGGGATATCCAACTCCTTCCAAATCCAATACTGATACCCTTCCGATAGCATGAGATGTGATATCCCAATGCTTCTACCAAACCTGTGACCCATACTATGGCATGAGATGTGATATCAAACTCCTTCCCATTCCAATCCTGAGACGCTTCCTATAACTTGAGATGTGATATCCAACTCCTTCCCATTCCAATTCTGAGACCCTTCTTATACCATGAGACTTGATATCTCAATGCTTCTAATACCAAACCTGAGACCCGTCCTATAACATGAGATGTGATATCCAAATCCTTCCCCTTCCAAACCTTAGACCCTTCCTTTATCATGAGATGTGATATCTAACTCCTTCCCATTCCAATCCTGAGACCCTTCCGATATCATGAGATTTGTTATCTCAATGCTTCTAATATCAAACTTGAGACCCTCCCTATAGCATGAGATGTGACATCCAAGTCCTTCCCATTCCAATCCTGAGACCCTTCCTATAGCATGAGATGTGATATCTCAATGCTTCTAATACCAAACCTGAGACCCTTCCTATAACATGAGATGGGATATCCAACTCCTTCCCATTCCAATCCTGAGACCCTTCCGATAGCAGAGATGTGATATCTCAATGCTTATACCAAACCTGAGACCCTTCCTAAGGCCTGAGATGTCATATACAACACCTTCCCATTCCAATCCTGAGACCCTTCCTATAGCATGAGAAGTGATATCGCCATGCTTATACCAAACCTGAGACCCTTCCTATAGCATGAGATGTGATATCCAAATCCTTCCCATTCCAATCCTGAGACCCTTCCTATAGCATGAGATGTGATATCTCAATGCTTATACCAAACCTGAGAGCCTACCTATAGCATGAGATGTGATATCCAAGTCCATCCCATTCCAATCCTTAGACCCTTCCTACAGCATGCGATGTGATATCTCAATGATTCTAATACCAAACCAGAGACCCGTCCTTTAACATGAGATGGGATATCCAACTCCTTCCCATTCCAATCCTGAGCCACTCCTGATAGCAGAGATGTGATATCTCAATGCTTATACCAAACCTGAGACCCTTCCTATAACATGAGATGTGATATCCAACTCCTTCCCGTTCCAAACCTGAGACACTTCCTATAGCATATGTGATATCCAACTCCTTCCCATTCCAAACATGAGACCCTTCCTATAGCAAGAATGTAATATCCACCTCCTACCCATTCCAATCCTGAGACCATTCCTATAGCATGAGATGTGATATATCAATGCTTCTAATACCAAACCTGAGATCCTTCCTATGACATGAGATGTGATATCCATATCCTTCCCATTCCAATCCTGAGACCCTTCCTATAGCAAGAGATGTGATATCCAAATCCTTCCCATTCCAATCCTGAGACCCTTCCTATAACATGAGATGTGATATTCAACTCCTTCCCATTCCAACTTGAGACACTTCCTATAGCATGAGAAGGGATATCCAACTCCTTCCCAATCCAATCCTGAGAACCTTCCGATAGTAGAGATGTGATATCTCAATGCTTATACCAAACCTGAGACCCTTCCTATGGCATGAGATGTGATATCCAACTCCTTGCCATTCAAATCCTGAGACCCTTCCTATAGCATGAGATGTGATTTCTCAATGCTTCTACCAAACCTGAGACCCTTCCTTTAGCATGAGATGTGATATCCAAATCCTTCACATTCCAATCCTGAGACCCTTCCTATAGCATGAGATGTGATATCTCAATGCTTCTAATACCAAACCTGAGATCCTTCCTATAACATGAGATGTGATATCCAATTCCTTCCCATTCCAAACCTGAGACCCTTCCTATTGGATGAGATGTGATATCCAACTCCTTCCCATTCCAACCCTGAGACCCTTCCTATACCATGAGATGTGATATCTCAATGCTTCTAATACCAAACCTGGGAACCGTCCTATAACATGAGATGTGATATCTCAATGTTTCTAATAAAAAACCTGAGACCCTTCCTATAACAAGAGATGTGATATCCAATTCCTTCCCATTCCAAACCTGAGACCCTTCCTATTGGATGAGATGTGATATCCAAATCCTTCCCCTTCCAAACCTGAGACCCTTCCTTTAGCATGAGATGTGATATCCAAATACTTCCCATTCCAATCCTAAAACCCTTCCTATAGCATGAGATTTGATATCTCAATGTTTCTAATAAAAAACCTGAGACCCTTCCTATAGCAAGAGATGTGATATCCAAATCCTTCCCATTCCAATCCTGAGACCCTTCCTGTATATAACATGAGATGTGATATCCAACTCCTTCCCATTCCAACCTGAGACCCTTCCTATAGCATGAGATGTGATATCCAACTCCTTACCATTCAAATCCTGAGACCCTCCCTATAACAAGAGATGTCATATCCAACTCCTTCCCATTCCAAACCTGAGACCCTTCCTATAACATGAGATGTGATATCCAACTCCTTCCCATTCCAAACCTGAGACCCTTCCGATAGCATGAGCTGTGATATCTCAATGCTTCAAAAACCAAACATGAGAACCATCCTATAACATGAGATGTGAAATCCAAATCCTTCCCTTCCCAAACCTGAGACTCTTCCTATAGCATGAGATGTGATATCTCAATGCTTCTACCAAACCTGAAACCCTTCCTATAGCATGAGATGTGATAACTCAATGCTTATACCAAACCTGAGACCCTTCCTATGGCATGAGATGTCATATACAACTCCTTCCCATTCCAACCCTGAGACCCTTCCTATAGCATGAGATGTGATATCTCAATGCTTATACCAAACCTGAGACCCTTCCTATAGCATGAGATGTGATATCCAACTTCTTCCCATTCCAATCCTGAGACCCTTCCTATAGCATGAGATGTGATATCACAATGCTTCTAATACCAAACCTGAGACCCGTCCTATAACATGAGATGTGATATCCAAATCCTTCCCCTTCCAAACCTGAGACCCTTCCTTTAGCATGAGGTGTGATATCCAGCTCCTCCCATTCCAATCCTGAGACCCTTCCGATAGCAGAGATGTGATATTTCAATGCTTATACCAAACCTGAGACCCTTCCCATAGCATGAGATGTGATATCCAACTCCTTCCCATTCCAATCCTGAGACCCTGCCTATAGCATGAGATGTGATATCCAAGTCCTTCCCATTCCAATCCTGAGACCCTTCCTATAGCATGTGATGTGATAACTCAATGCTTATACCAAACCTGAGACCCTTCCTATGGCATGAGATGTCATATACAACTCCTTCCCATTCCAACCCTGAGACCCTTCCTATAGCATGAGATGTGATATCTCAATGCTTATACCAAACCTGAGACCCTTCCTATAGCATGAGATGTGATATCCAACTTCTTCCCATTCCAATCCTGAGACCCTTCCTATAGCATGAGATGTGATATCTCAATGCTTATACCAAACCTGAGACCCTTCCTATAGCTTGAGATGTGATATCCAACTCCTTCCCATTCCAATCCTGAGACCCTTCCTATAGCATGAGATGTGATATCTCAAGGCCCCTAATACCAAACCTGAGATCCTTCCTCTAACATGAAATGTGATATCCAACTCCTTCCCCTTCCAAACCTGAGAGCCTTCCTATAGCATGAGATATGATATCCAAGTCCTTCCCATTCCAATCCTGAGACCCTTCCTATAACATGAAATGTGATATCCAACTCCTTCCCATTCTAACCTGAGACCCTTCCTATAGCATGAGATGGGATATCCAACTCCTTCCAAATCCAATACTGATACCCTTCCGATAGCATGAGATGTGATATCCCAATGCTTCTACCAAACCTGAGACCCATACTATGGCATGAGATGTGATATCAAACTCCTTCCCATTCCAATCCTGAGACGCTTCCTATAGCTTGAGATGTGATATCCAACTCCTTCCCATTCCAATTCTGAGACCCTTCTTATACCATGAGACTTGATATCTCAATGCTTCTAATACCAAACCTGAGACCCGTCCTATAACATGAGATGTGATATCCAAATCCTTCCCCTTCCAAACCTTGGACCCTTCCTTTATCATGAGATGTGATATCCAACTCCTTCCCATTCCAATCCTGAGACCCTTCCGATATCATGAGATTTGTTATCTCAATGCTTCTAATATCAAACTTGAGACCCTCCCTATAGCATGAGATGTGACATCCAAGTCCTTCCCATTCCAATCTTGAGACCCTTCCTATAGCATGAGATGTGATATCTCAATGCTTCTAATACCAAACCTGAGACCCTTCCTATAACATGAGATGGGATATCCAACTCCTTCCCATTCCAATCCTGAGACCCTTCCGATAGCAGAGATGTGATATCTCAATGCTTATACCAAACCTGAGACCCTTCCTAAGGCCTGAGATGTCATATACAACTCCTTCCCATTCCAATCCTGAGACCCTTCCTATAGCATGAGATGTGATATCTCAATGCTTATACCAAATCTGAGACCCTTCCTATAGCATGAGATGTGATATCCAACACCTTCCCATTCCAATCCTGAGACCCTTCCTATAGCATGAGAAGTGATATCTCCATGCTTATACCAAACCTGAGACCCTTCCTATAGCATGAGATGTGATATCCAAATCCTTCCCATTCCAATCCTGAGACCCTTCCTATAGCATGAGATGTGATATCTCAATGCTTATACCAAACCTGAGAGCCTACCTATAGCATGAGATGTGATATCCAAGTCCATCCCATTCCAATCCTTAGACCCTTCCTACAGCATGCGATGTGATATCTCAATGATTCTAATACCAAACCAGAGACCCGTCCTTTAACATGAGATGGGATATCCAACTCCTTCCCATTCCAATCCTGAGCCACTCCTGATAGCAGAGATGTGATATCTCAATGCTTATACCAAACCTGAGACCCTTCCTATAACATGAGATGTGATATCCAACTCCTTCCCGTTCCAAACCTGAGACACTTCAGATAGCATATGTGATATCCAACTCCTTCCCATTCCAAACATGAGACCCTTCCTATAGCAAGAATGTAATATCCAACTCCTACCCATTCCAATCCTGAGACCATTCCTATAGCATGAGATGTGATATATCAATGCTTCTAATACCAATCCTGAGATCCTTCCTATGACATGAGATGTGATATTCAAATCCTTCCCATTCCAATCCTGAGACCCTTCCTATAGCAAGAGATGTGATATCCAAATCCTTCCCATTCCAATCCTGAGACCCTTCCTATAACATGAGATGTGATATTCAACTCCTTCCCATTCCAACCTGAGACACTTCCTATAGCATGAGAAGGGATATCCAACTCCTTCCCAATCCAATCCTGAGAACCTTCCGATAGCAGAGATGTGATATCTCAATGCTTATACCAAACCTGAGACCCTTCCTATGGCATGAGATGTGATATCCAACTCCTTGCCATTCAAATCCTGAGACCCTTCCTATAGCATGAGATGTGATTTCTCAATGCTTCTACCAAACCTGAGACCCTTCCTTTAGCATGAGATGTGATATCCAAATCCTTCACATTCCAATCCTGAGACCCTTCCTATAGCATGAGATGTGATATCTCAATGCTTCTAATACCAAACCTGAGATCCTTCCTATAACATGAGATGTGATATCCAATTCCTTCCCATTCCAAACCTGAGACCCTTCCTATTGGATGAGATGTGATATCCAACTCCTTCCCATTCCAACCCTGAGACCCTTCCTATACCATGAGATGTGATATCTCAATGCTTCTAATACCAAACCTGGGAACCGTCCTATAACATGAGATGTGATATCTCAATGTTTCTAATAAAAGACTTGAGACCCTTCCTATAACATGAGATGTGATATCCAATTCCTTCCCATTCCAAACCTGAGACCCTTCCTATTGGATGAGATGTGATATCCAAATCCTTCCCCTTCCAAACCTGAGACCCTTCCTTTAGCATGAGATGTGATATCCAAATACTTCCCATTCCAATCCTAAAACCCTTCCTATAGCATGAGATTTGATATCTCAAGGTTTCTAATAAAAAACCTGAGACCCTTCCTATAGCAAGAGATGTGATATCCAAATCCTTCCCATTCCAATCCTGAGACCCTTCCTGTATATAACATGAGATGTGATATCCAACTCCTTCCCATTCCAACCTGAGACCCTTCCTATAGCATGAGATGTGATATCCAACTCCTTACCATTCAAATCCTGAGACCCTCCTTATAACAAGAGATGTCATATCCAACTCCTTCCCATTCCAAACCTGAGACCCTTCCTATAACATGAGATGTGATATTCAACTCCTTCCCATTCCAACCTGAGACACTTCCTATAGCATGAGAAGGGATATCCAACTCCTTCCCAATCCAATCCTGAGAACCTTCCGATAGCAGAGATGTGATATCTCAATGCTTATACCAAACCTGAGACCCTTCCTATGGCATGAGATGTGATATGCAACTCCTTGCCATTCAAATCCTGAGACCCTTCCTATAGCATGAGATGTGATTTCTCAATGCTTCTACCAAACCTGAGACCCTTCCTTTAGCATGAGATGTGATATCCAAATCCTTCACATTCCAATCCTGAGACCCTTCCTATAGCATGAGATGTGATATCTCAATGCTTCTAATACCAAACCTGAGATCCTTCCTATAACATGAGATGTGATATCCAATTCCTTCCCATTCCAAACCTGAGACCCTTCCTATTGGATGAGATGTGATATCCAACTCCTTCCCATTCCAACCCTGAGACCCTTCCTATACCATGAGATGTGAAATCTCAATGCTTCTAATACCAAACCTGGGAACCGTCCTATAACATGAAATGTGATATCTCAATGTTTCTAATAAAAAACTTGAGACCCTTCCTATAACATGAGATGTGATATCCAATTCCTTCCCATTCCAAACCTGAGACCCTTCCTATTGGATGAGATGTGATATCCAAATCCTTCCCCTTCCAAACCTGAGACCCTTCCTTTAGCATGAGATGTGATATCCAAATACTTCCCATTCCAATCCTAAAACCCTTCCTATAGCATGAGATTTGATATCTCAAGGTTTCTAATAAAAAACCTGAGACCCTTCCTATAGCAAGAGATGTGATATCCAAATCCTTCCCATTCCAATCCTGAGACCCTTCCTGTATATAACATGAGATGTGATATCCAACTCCTTCCCATTCCAACCTGAGACCCTTCCTATAGCATGAGATGTGATATCCAACTCCTTACCATTCAAATCCTGAGACCCTCCTTATAACAAGAGATGTCATATCCAACTCCTTCCCATTCCAAACCTGAGACCCTTCCTATAACATGAGATGTGATATCCAACTCCTTCCCATTCCAAACCTGAGACCCTTCCGATAGCATGAGCTGTGATATCTCAATGCTTCAAAAACCAAACATGAGAACCATCCTATAACATGAGATGTGAAATCCAAATCCTTCCCTTCCCAAACCTGAGACTCTTCCTATAGCATGAGATGTGATATCTCAATGCTTCTGCCAAACCTGAAACCCTTCCTATAGCATGAGATGTGATATCCAACTCCTTCCCATTCCAATCCTGAGACACATCCTATAGCATGAGATGTGATATCACAATGCTTCTAATACCAAACCTGAGACCCGTCCTATAACATGAGATGTGATATCCAAATCCTTCCCCTTCCAAACCTGAGACCCTTCCTTTAGCATGAGGTGTGATATCCAGCTCCTCCCATTCCAATCCTGAGTCCCTTCCGATAGCAGAGATGTGATATTTCAATGCTTATACCAAACCTGAGACCCTTCCCATAGCATGAGATGTGATATCCAACTCCTTCCCATTCCAATCCTGAGACCCTTCCTATAGCATGAGATGTGATATCTCAATGCTTCTAATACCAAGCCTGAGATCCTTCCTATAACATGAGATGTGATATCCAACTCCTTCCCATTCCAATCCCGAGACCCTTCCTATAGCATGAGATGTGATATCTCAATGCTTCTAATACCAAACCTAAGGTCCTTCCTATAACATGAGATGTGATATCCAAATCCTTCCCATTCCAAACCTGAGACCCTCCCTTTAGCATGAGATGTGATATCCAACTCCTTCCAATTCCAATCCCGATACCATTCTGATAGCATGAGATGTGATATCTCAATGCCTCTAATACCAAACCTGAGATCCTACCTCTAACATGAAATGTGATATCCAACTCCTTCCTTTTCCAAACCTGAGACCCTTCCTACAGCATGAGATGTGATATCCAAGTCCTTCCCATTCCAATCCTGAGACCCTTCCTATAACATGAGATGTGATATCCAACTCCTTCTATTCCAACTTGAGACCCTTCCTATAGCATGAGATGGGATATCCAACTCCTTCCAAATCCAATCCTGATACCCTTCCGATAGCATGAGATGTGATATCCCAATGCTTCTACAAAATCTGAGACCCATACCATGGCATGAGATGTGATATCAAACTCCCGTCCTATACCATGAGACTTGATATCTCAATGCTTCTAATACCAAACCTGAGACCGGTCCAATAACATGAGATGTGATATCCAAATCCTTCCCCTTCCAAATCTTAGACCCTTCCTTTATCATGAGATGTGATATCCAAGTCCTTCCCATTCCATTCCTGAGACCCTTCCTATAGCATGAGATGTGATATCTCAATGCTTCTAATACCAAACCTGAGACCCTTCCTATAACATGAGATGTGATATCCAAATCCTTCCCATTCCAATCCTGAGACCCTTCCGATAGCAGAGATGTGATATCTCAATGCTTATAACAAACCTGAGACCCTTCCGATAGCATGAGATGTGATATCTCAATGCTTCTAATACCAAACCTCAGATCCTTCCAATAACATGAGATGTGATGTCCAAATCCTTCCCCTTCCAAACCTTAGACCCTCCCTTTAGCATGAGATGTGATATCCAACTCCTTCCGAATTCCAATCCCGAGACCCGTCCGATAGCATGAGATGTGATATTTCAATGCTTCTAAAACCAAACATGAGAACCATCCTATAACATGAGATGTGAAATCCAAATCATTCCCTTTCCAAACCTGAGGCCCTTCCTATAGCTTGAGATGTGATATCAAACTCCTTCCCATTCAATGTGATATCCAACTCCTTCCCATTCCAATCCTGGGACCCTTCCTATACCATGAGATGTGATATTTCAATGCTTCTAATACCAAACCTGAGACCCGTCCTAAAACATGAGATGTGAGATCCAAATTCTTCCCCTTCCAGACCTGAGACCTTTCCTTTAGCATGAGATGTGATATCCATCTCCTTCCCATTCCAAACCTGAGACCCTTCCCATAGCATGAGATGTGATATCTCAATGCTTCTAAAACCAAACATGAGAACCATCCTATAACATGAGATGTGAAATCCAAATCTTTCCCTTTCCAAACCTGAGACCCTTCCTATAGCTTGAGATGAAATATCAAACTCCTTCCCATTCCAATCCTGAGATAGCTTGAGATGTGAGATCCAAATCCTTCCCCTTCCAAACCTGAGACCCTTCCTATAGCTTGATATGTGATATCAAACTCCTTCCCATTACAATCCTGAGATAGCTTGAGATGTGATATCCAACTCCATCCCATTCCAATCCTGAGACCCTCCCTATAGTATGAGATGTGAAATCTAAGTCCTCCCCATTCCTATCCTGAGACCCTTCCTATAACATGAGACGTGATATCCAACTCCTTCCCATTCCAAACCTGAGACCTTTCCTTTAGCATATGTGATATCCAACTACTTCCCATTCCAATCCTGAGACCCTTCCGATAGCATGAGATGTGATATCCAACTCCTTCCAATTCCAATACTGAGACCCTCCCAATAGCATGTGATATCTCAATGCTTCTAATATCAAAACTGAGACCCTCCCTATAACATGAGATGTGATATCCAACTCCTTCCCGTTCCAATCGAGACCCTTCCTATAACATGAGATGTGATATCTCTATGCTTCTAATACCAAACCTGAGGCCCTTCCCGTAGTATATGTGAAATCCAACTCCTTCCCATTCCAAACTTGTGACCCTTCCTGTAGCATGAAATGTGATTTTTCACCCCTTCCAATACCATACCCGAGACCATTCCCACAGCCAAACCTGAGATCCTTCCTATGGCATGAGATGTCATATAAAACTCCTTCCCATTCCAATCCTGAGACCCTTCCCATAGCATGAGATGTGATATCGAACTCCTTCCCATTCCAATCCTGCGACCCTTCCTATAGCATGAGATTTGATATCTCAATGCTTCTAATACCAAACCTGAGATCCTTCCGATAGCATGAGATGTGATATCTGAATGCTTCTAATACCAAACCTGAGATCATTCCTATAACACGAGATGTAATATCCAAATCCTTCCCCTTCCAAACCTGAGACCCTCCCTTTAGCATGAGATGTGATATTCAACTACTTCCCATTCCAATCCTGAGACCCTTCCTATAGCATGAGATGTGATGTCTCAATGCTTCTAATACCAAACCTGAGATCCTTCCTATAACATGAGATGTGATATCCAACTCCTTCCCATTCCAATCCTGAGACACTTCCTATAGCATGAGAAGTGATATCTCCATGCTTATACCAAACCTGAGACCCTTCCTATAGCATGAGATGTGATATCCAAATCCTTCCCATTCCAATCCTGAGACCCTTCCTATAGCATGAGATGTGATATCTCAATGCTTATACCAAACCTGAGAGCCTACCTATAGCATGAGATGTGATATCCAACTCCTTCCCGTTCCAAACCTGAGACCCTTCCTATAGCATATGTGATATCCAACTCCTTCCCATTCCAAACATGAGACCCTTCCTATAGCAAGAATGTAATATCCAACTCCTACCCATTCCAATCCTGAGACCATTCCTATAGCATGAGATGTGATATCTCAATGCTTCTAATACCAAACCTGAGATACTTCCTATGACATGAGATGTGATATCCAATTCCTTCCCATTCCAAACCTGAGATCCTTCCTACAGCATGCGATGTGATATCTCAATGCTTCAAATACCAAACCTGAGACCCGTCCTATAACATGAGATGGGATATCCAACTCCTTCCCGTTCCAAACCTGATACCCTTCCTGTAGCATGAGATGTGATATCCAACTCCTTCCCATCCCAATCCTGAGACACCTCCGATAGCAGAGATGTGATATCTCAATGCTTATACCAAACCTGAGACTCTTCCTTTAACATGAGATATGATATCCAACTCCTTCCCGTTCCAAACCTGAGACCCTTCCTATAGCATGAGATGTGATATCCAACTCCTTCCCATTCCAATCCTGAGACCCTTCTGATAGCATGAGATGTGATATCTCAATGCTTCTAATACCAAACCTGTGATCCTTCCTATAGCATGAGATGTGATATCCAACTCCTTCCAATTCCAATCCTGAGACCCTTCCTACAGCATGGGATGTGATATCTCAATGCTTCTAATACAAAACCTGAGACCCTTCCTATAACATGAGATGGGAATATCCAACTCCTTCCCATTCCAATCCTGAGACCCTTCCGATAGCAGAGATGTGATATCTCAATGCTTATACCAAACCTGAGATCCTTCCTATAACATGAGATGTGATATCCAACTCCTTCCCTTTCCAATCCTGAGACCCTTCCTATAGTATGAGATGTGATATCTCACTGCTTATACCAAACCTGAGACCCTTCCTATAGCATGAGATGTGATATCCAACTCCTTCCCATTCCAATCCTGAGACCCTTCCTATAGCATGAGATGTGATATCTCAATGCTTCTAATATCAAACTTGAGACCCTCCCTATAGCATGAGATGTGATATCCAAGTCCTTCCCATTCCAATCCTGAGACACTTCCTATAGCATGATATGTGATATCCAATGCTTCTAATACCAAACCTGAGACTCTTCCTATAACATGAGATGGGATATCCAACTCCTTCCCATTCCAATCCTGAGACCCTTCCGATAGCAGAGATGTGATATCTCAATGCTTATACGAAACCTGAGACCCTTCCTACGGCATGAGATGTCATATACAACTCCTTCCCATTCCAATCCTGAGACCCTTCCTATAGCATGAGATGTGATATCTCAATGCTTATACCAAACCTGAGACCCTTCCTATAGCATGAGATGTGATATCCAACTCCTTCCCATTCCAATCCTGAGACCCTTCCTATAGCATGAGATGTGATGTCTCAATGCTTCTAATACCAAACCTGAGATCCTTCCTATAACATGAGATGTGATATCCAACTCCTTCCATTCCAATCCTGAGACCCTTCCTGTAGCATGAGATGTTATATCTCAATACTTATACCAATCCTGAGACCCTTCCTATAGCATGAGATGTGATACCCAACTCCTTCCCATTCCAATCCTGAGACGCTTCCTATAGCATGAGATGTGATATCTCAATGCCTCTAATACCAAACCTGAGATCCTTCCTCTAACATGAAATGTGATATCCAACTCCTTCCCTTTCCAAATCTGAGAGCCTATCTATAGCATGAGATGTGATATCCAAGTCCTTCCCATTCCAATCCTTAGACCCTTCCTGCAGCGTGCAATATGATATCTCAATGATTCTAATAACAAACCTGAGACCCGTCCTATAACATGAGATGGGATATCCAACTCCTTCCCATTCCAATCTTGAGACACTTCTGATAGCAGAGATGTGATATCTCACTGCTTATACCAAACCTGAGACCCTTCCTATAACATGAGATCGGATATCCAACTCCTTCCCGTTCCAAACCTGAGACCCTTCCTATAGCATATGTGATATCCAACTCCTTCCCATTCCAAACATGAGACCCTTCCTATAGCAAGAATGTAATATCCAACTCCTTCCCATTCCAACCCTGAGACCATTCCTATAGCATGAGATGTGATATCTCAATGCTTCTAATACCAAACCTGAGATCCTTCCTATGACATGAGATGTGATATCCAATTCCTCCCCATTCCAAACCTGAGAACCTTCCTACAGCATGCGATGTGATATCTCAATGCTTCTAATACCAAACCTGAGACCAGTCCTATAACATGAGATTGGATATCCAACTCCTTCCCCTTCCAAACCTGAGACCCTTCCTATAGCATGAGATGTGATATCCAACTTCTTCCCATTCCAATCCTGAGACCCTTCCTATAACATGAGATGTGATGTCTCAATGCTTCTAATACCAAACCTGAGATCTTTCCTATAACATGAGATGTGATATCCATCTCCTTCCCATTCCAATCCTGAGACCCTTCCTATAGCATGAGATGTGATATCTCAATGCTTATACCAAACCTGAGACCCTTCCTATAGCTTGAGATGTGATATCCAACTCCTTCCCATTCCAATCCTGAGACCCTTCCTATAGCATGAGATGTGATATCTCAAGGCCTCTAATACCAAACCTGAGATCCTTCCTCTAACATGAAATGTGATATCCAACTCCTTCCCCTTCCAAACCTGAGAGCCTTCCTATAGCATGAGATATGATATCCAAGTCCTTCCCATTCCAATCCTGAGACCCTTCCTATAACATGAAATGTGATATCCAACTCCATCCCATTCCAACCTGAGACCTTTCCTATAGCATGAGATGGGATATCCAACTCCTTCCAAATCCAATACTGATACCATTCCGATAGCATGAGATGTGATATCCCAATGCTTCTACCAAATCTGAGACCCATACTATGGCATGAGATGTGATATCAAACTCCTTCCCATTCCAATCCTGAGACCCTTCCTATAGCTTGAGATGTGATATCCAACTTCTTCCCATTCCAATTCTGAGACCCTTCCTATACCATGAGACTTGATATCTCAATGCTTCTAATACCAAACCTGAGACCCGTCCTATAACATGAGATGTCATATCCAAATCCTTCCCCTTCCAAACCTTAGACCCTTCCTTTATCATGAGATGTGATATCCAACTCCTTCCCATTCCAATCCTGAGACCCTTCCGATATCATGACATTTGTTATCTCAATGCTTCTAATATCAAACTTGAGACCCTCCCTATAGCATGAGATGTGACATCCAAGTCCTCCCCATTCCAATCCTGAGACCCTTCCTATAGCATGAGATGTGATATCTCAATGCTTCTAATACCAAACCTGAGACCCTTCCTATAACATGAGATGGGATATCCAACTCAGATGGGATATCCAACTCCTTCCCATTCCAATCCTGAGACCCTTCCGATAGCAGAGATGTGATATCTCAATGCTTATATCAAACCTGAGACCCTTCCTATGGCCTGAGATGTCATATACAACTCCTTCCCATTCCAATCCTGAGACCGTTGCTATAGCATGAGATGTGATATCTCAATGCTTATACCAAATCTGAGACCCTTCCTATAGCATGAGATGTGATATCCAACTCCTTCCCATTCCAATCCTGAGACCCTTCCTATAGCATGAGATGTGATGTCTCAATGCTTCCAATACCAAACCTGAGATCCTTCCTATAACATGAGATGTGATATCCAATTCCTTCCCATTCCAATCCTGAGACCCTTATGATAGCATGAGATGTGATATCTCAATGCCTCTTATACCAAACCTGAGATCCTTCCGATAGCATGAGATGTGATATCTCAATGCTTCTAATACCAAACCTGAGATCCTTCCTATAATATGAGATGTGATTTCCAAATCCTTCCCCTTCCAAACCTGAGACCCTCCCTTTAGCATGAGATGTGATATCCAACTCCTTCCCATTCCATTCCTGAGACCCTTCTGATAGCATGAGATGTGATATCTCAATGCCTCTAATACCAAACCTGAGATCCTACCTCTAACATGAAATGTGATATCCATCTCCTTCCCTTTCCAAACCTGAGACCCTGCCTATAGCATGATATGTGATATCCAACTTCTTCCCATTCCAATCCTGAGACCCTTCCTATAGCATGAGATGTGATATCTCAATGCTTATACCAAACCTGAGACCCTTCCCATAGCTTGAGATGTGATATCCAACTCCTTCCCATTCCAATCCTGAGACCCTTCCTATAGCATGAGATATGATATCCAAGTCCTTCCCATTCCAATCCTGAGACCCTTCCGATATCATGAGATGTGATATCTCAATGCTTATACCAAATCTGAGACACTTCCTATGGCCTGAGATGTCATATACAACTCCTTCCCATTCCAATCCTGAGACCCTTCCTATAGCATGAGATGTGATATCTCAATGATTATACCAAACCTGAGACCCTTCCTATAGCATAAGATGTGATATCCAAATCCTTCCCATTCCAATCCTGAGACCCTTCCTATAGCATGAGATGTGATATCTCAATGCTTATACCAAACCTGAGACCCTTCCTATAGCATGAGATGTGATATCCAACTCCTTCCCATTTCAATCCTGAGAACCTTCCTATAGCATGAGATGTGATGTCTCAATGCTTCTAATACCAAACTTGAGATCCTTCCTATAACATGAGATGTGATATCCAACTCCTTCCCATTCCAATCCTGAGACCCTTATGATAGCATGAGATGTGATATCTCAATGCCTCTTATACCAAACCTGAGATCCTTCCGATAGCATGAGATGTGATATCTTAATGCTTCTAATACCAAACCTGAGATCCTTCCTATAATATGATGTGATTTCCAAATCCTTCCCCTTCCAAACCTGAGACTCTCCCTTTAGCATGAAATGTGATATCCAACTCCTTCCCATTCCAATCCTGAGACCCTTCTGATAGCATGAGATGTGATATCTCAATGCCTCTAATACCAAACCTGAGATCCTACCTCTAACATGAAATGTGATATCCATCTCCTTCCCTTTCCAAACCGAGACCCTGCCTATAGCATGAGATGTGATATCCAAGTCCTTCCCATTCCAATCCTGAGACCCTTCTTATAGCATGTGATGTGATATCTCAATGCTTATACCAAACCTGAGACCCTTCCTATGGCATGAGATGTCATATACAACTCCTTCCCATTCCAACCCTGAGACCCTTCCTATAGCATGAGATGTGATATCTCAATGCTTATACCAAACCTGAGACCCTTCCTATAGCATGAGATGTGATATCCAACTTCTTCCCATTCCAATCCTGAGACCCTTCCTATAGCATGAGATGTGATATCTCAATGCTTATACCAAACCTGAGACCCTTCCTATAGCATAAGATGTGATATCTCAATGCTTATACCAAACCTGAGACCCTTCCTATAGCATGAGATGTGATATCCAACTCCTTCCCATTCCAATCCTGAGACCCTTCCTATAGCATGAGATGTGATATCTCAATGCTTATACCAAACCTGAGACCCTTCCTATAGCATGAGATGTGATATCCAACTCCTTCCCATTCCAATCCTGAGACCCTTCCTATAGCATGAGATGTGATGTCTCAATGCTTCTAATACCAAACCTGAGATCCTTCCTATAACATGAGATGTGATATCCAACTCCTTCCCATTCCAATCCTGAGACCCTTCCTATAGCATGAGATGTGATATCTCAATGCCTCTTATACCAAACCTGAGATCCTTCCGATAGCATGAGATGTGATATCTTAATGCTTCTAATACCAAACCTGAGATCCTTCCTATAATATGAGATGTGATTTCCAAATCCTTCCCCTTCCAAACCTGAGACCCTCCCTTTAGCATGAAATGTGATATCCAACTCCTTCCCATTCCAATCCTGAGACCCTTCTGATAGCATGAGATGTGATATCTCAATGCCTCTAATACCAAACCTGAGATCCTACCTCTAACATGAAATGTGATATCCATCTCCATCCCTTTCCAAACCTGAGACCCTGCCTATAGCATGAGATGTGATATCCAAGTCCTTCCCATTCCAATCCTGAGACCCTTCCTATAGCATGTGATGTGATATCTCAATGCTTATACCAAACCTGAGACCCTTCCTATGGCATGAGATGTCATATACAACTCCTTCCCATTCCAACCCTGAGACCCTTCCTATAGCATGAGATGTGATATCTCAATGCTTATACCAAACCTGAGACCCTTCCTATAGCATGAGATGTGATATCCAACTTCTTCCCATTCCAATCCTGAGACCCTTCCTATAGCATGAGATGTGATATCTCAATGCTTATACCAAACCTGAGACCCTTCCTATAGCTTGAGATGTGATATCCAACTCCTTCCCATTCAATCCTGAGACCCTTCCTATAGCATGAGATGTGATATCTCAAGGCCCCTAATACCAAACCTGAGATCCTTCCTCTAACATGAAATGTGATATCCAACTCCTTCCCCTTCCAAACCTGAGAGCCTTCCTATAGCATGAGATATGATATCCAAGTCCTTCCCATTCCAATCCTGAGACCCTTCCTATAACATGAAATGTGATATCCAACTCCTTCCCATTCTAACCTGAGACCCTTCCTATAGCATGAGATGGGATATCCAACTCCTTCCAAATCCAATACTGATACCCTTCCGATAGCATGAGATGTGATATCCCAATGCTTCTACCAAACCTGAGACCCATACTATGGCATGAGATGTGATATCAAACTCCTTCCCATTCCAATCCTGAGACGCTTCCTATAACTTGAGATGTGATATCCAACTCCTTCCCATTCCAATTCTGAGACCCTTCTTATACCATGAGACTTGATATCTCAATGCTTCTAATACCAAACCTGAGACCCGTCCTATAACATGAGATGTGATATCCAAATCCTTCCCCTTCCAAACCTTAGACCCTTCCTTTATCATGAGATGTGATATCCAACTCCTTCCCATTCCAATCCTGAGACCCTTCCGATATCATGAGATTTGTTATCTCAATGCTTCTAATATCAAACTTGAGACCCTCCCTATAGCATGAGATGTGACATCCAAGTCCTTCCCATTCCAATCCTGAGACCCTTCCTATAGCATGAGATGTGATATCTCAATGCTTCTAATACCAAACCTGAGACCCTTCCTATAACATGAGATGGGATATCCAACTCCTTCCCATTCCAATCCTGAGACCCTTCCGATAGCAGAGATGTGATATCTCAATGCTTATACCAAACCTGAGACCCTTCCTAAGGCCTGAGATGTCATATACAACTCCTTCCCATTCCAATCCTGAGACCCTTCCTATAGCATGAGATGTGATATCTCAATGCTTATACCAAATCTGAGACCCTTCCTATAGCATGAGATGTGATATCCAACACCTTCCCATTCCAATCCTGAGACCCTTCCTATAGCATGAGAAGTGATATCTCCATGCTTATACCAAACCTGAGACCCTTCCTATAGCATGAGATGTGATATCCAAATCCTTCCCATTCCAATCCTGAGACCCTTCCTATAGCATGAGATGTGATATCTCAATGCTTATACCAAACCTGAGAGCCTACCTATAGCATGAGATGTGATATCCAAGTCCATCCCATTCCAATCCTTAGACCCTTCCTACAGCATGCAATGTGATATCTCAATGATTCTAATACCAAACCAGAGACCCGTCCTTTAACATGAGATGGGATATCCAACTTCTTCCCATTCCAATCCTGAGCCACTCCTGATAGCAGAGATGTGATATCTCAATGCTTATACCAAACCTGAGACCCTTCCTATAACATGAGATGTGATATCCAACTCCTTCCCGTTCCAAACCTGAGACACTTCCTATAGCATATGTGATATCCAACTCCTTCCCATTCCAAACATGAGACCCTTCCTATAGCAAGAATGTAATATCCACCTCCTACCCATTCCAATCCTGAGACCATTCCTATAGCATGAGATGTGATATATCAATGCTTCTAATACCAAACCTGAGATCCTTCCTATGACATGAGATGTGATATCCATATCCTTCCCATTCCAATCCTGAGACCCTTCCTATAGCAAGAGATGTGATATCCAAATCCTTCCCATTCCAATCCTGAGACCCTTCCTATAACATGAGATGTGATATTCAACTCCTTCCCATTCCAACTTGAGACACTTCCTATAGCATGAGAAGGGATATCCAACTCCTTCCCAATCCAATCCTGAGAACCTTCCGATAGTAGAGATGTGATATCTCAATGCTTATACCAAACCTGAGACCCTTCCTATGGCATGAGATGTGATATCCAACTCCTTGCCATTCAAATCCTGAGACCCTTCCTATAGCATGAGATGTGATTTCTCAATGCTTCTACCAAACCTGAGACCCTTCCTTTAGCATGAGATGTGATATCCAAATCCTTCACATTCCAATCCTGAGACCCTTCCTATAGCATGAGATGTGATATCTCAATGCTTCTAATACCAAACCTGAGATCCTTCCTATAACATGAGATGTGATATCCAATTCCTTCCCATTCCAAACCTGAGACCCTTCCTATTGGATGAGATGTGATATCCAACTCCTTCCCATTCCAACCCTGAGACCCTTCCTATACCATGAGATGTGATATCTCAATGCTTCTAATACCAAACCTGGGAACCGTCCTATAACATGAGATGTGATATCTCAATGTTTCTAATAAAAAACCTGAGACCCTTCCTATAACATGAGATGTGATATCCAATTCCTTCCCATTCCAAACCTGAGACCCTTCCTATTGGATGAGATGTGATATCCAAATCCTTCCCCTTCCAAACCTGAGACCCTTCCTTTAGCATGAGATGTGATATCCAAATACTTCTCATTCCAATCCTAAAACCCTTCCTATAGCATGATATTTGATATCTCAATGTTTCTAATAAAAAACCTGAGACCCTTCCTATAGCAAGAGATGTGATATCCAAATCCTTCCCATTCCAATCCTGAGACCCTTCCTGTATATAACATGAGATGTGATATCCAACTCCTTCCCATTCCAACCTGAGACCCTTCCTATAGCATGAGATGTGATATCCAACTCCTTACCATTCAAATCCTGAGACCCTCCCTATAACAAGAGATGTCATATCCAACTCCTTCCCATTCCAAACCTGAGACCCTTCCTATAACATGAGATGTGATATCCAACTCCTTCCCATTCCAAACCTGAGACCCTTCCGATAGCATGAGCTGTGATATCTCAATGCTTCAAAAACCAAACATGAGAACCATCCTATAACATGAGATGTGAAATCCAAATCCTTCCCTTCCCAAACCTGAGACTCTTCCTATAGCATGAGATGTGATATCTCAATGCTTCTACCAAACCTGAAACCCTTCCTATAGCATGAGATGTGATAACTCAATGCTTATACCAAACCTGAGACCCTTCCTATGGCATGAGATGTCATATACAACTCCTTCCCATTCCAACCCTGAGACCCTTCCTATAGCATGAGATGTGATATCTCAATGCTTATACCAAACCTGAGACCCTTCCTATAGCATGAGATGTGATATCCAACTTCTTCCCATTCCAATCCTGAGACCCTTCCTATAGCATGAGATGTGATATCACAATGCTTCTAATACCAAACCTGAGACCCGTCCTATAACATGAGATGTGATATCCAAATCCTTCCCCTTCCAAACCTGAGACCCTTCCTTTAGCATGAGGTGTGATATCCAGCTCCTCCCATTCCAATCCTGAGACCCTTCCGATAGCAGAGATGTGATATTTCAATGCTTATACCAAACCTGAGACCCTTCCCATAGCATGAGATGTGATATCCAACTCCTTCCCATTCCAATCCTGAGACCCTGCCTATAGCATGAGATGTGATATCCAAGTCCTTCCCATTCCAATCCTGAGACCCTTCCTATAGCATGTGATGCGATAACTCAATGCTTATACCAAACCTGAGACCCTTCCTATGGCATGAGATGTCATATACAACTCCTTCCCATTCCAACCCTGAGACCCTTCCTATAGCATGAGATGTGATATCTCAATGCTTATACCAAACCTGAGACCCTTCCTATAGCATGAGATGTGATATCCAACTTCTTCCCATTCCAATCCTGAGACCCTTCCTATAGCATGAGATGTGATATCTCAATGCTTATACCAAACCTGAGACCCTTCCTATAGCTTGAGATGTGATATCCAACTCCTTCCCATTCCAATCCTGAGACCCTTCCTATAGCATGAGATGTGATATCTCAAGGCCCCTAATACCAAACCTGAGATCCTTCCTCTAACATGAAATGTGATATCCAACTCCTTCCCCTTCCAAACCTGAGAGCCTTCCTATAGCATGAGATATGATATCCAAGTCCTTCCCATTCCAATCCTGAGACCCTTCCTATAACATGAAATGTGATATCCAACTCCTTCCCATTCTAACCTGAGACCCTGCCTATAGCATGAGATGGGATATCCAACTCCTTCCAAATCCAATACTGATACCCTTCTGATAGCATGAGATGTGATATCCCAATGCTTCTACCAAACCTGAGACCCATACTATGGCATGAGATGTGATATCAAACTCCTTCCCATTCCAATCCTGAGACGCTTCCTATAGCTTGAGATGTGATATCCAACTCCTTCCCATTCCAATTCTGAGACCCTTCTTATACCATGAGACTTGATATCTCAATGCTTCTAATACCAAACCTGAGACCCGTCCTATAACATGAGATGTGATATCCAAATCCTTCCCCTTCCAAACCTTAGACCCTTCCTTTATCATGAGATGTGATATCCAACTCCTTCCCATTCCAATCCTGAGACCCTTCCGATATCATGAGATTTGTTATCTCAATGCTTCTAATATCAAACTTGAGACCCTCCCTATAGCATGAGATGTGACATCCAAGTCCTTCCCATTCCAATCCTGAGACCCTTCCTATAGCATGAGATGTGATATCTCAATGCTTCTAATACCAAACCTGAGACCCTTCCTATAACATGAGATGGGATATCCAACTCCTTCCCATTCCAATCCTGAGACCCTTCCGATAGCAGAGATGTGATATCTCAATGCTTATACCAAACCTGAGACCCTTCCTAAGGCCTGAGATGTCATATACAACTCCTTCCCATTCCAATCCTGAGACCCTTCCTATAGCATGAGATGTGATATCTCAATGCTTATACCAAATCTGAGACCCTTCCTATAGCATGAGATGTGATATCCAACACCTTCCCATTCCAATCCTGAGACCCTTCCTATAGCATGAGAAGTGATATCTCCATGCTTATACCAAACCTGAGACCCTTCCTATAGCATGAGATGTGATATCCATATCCTTCCCATTCCAATCCTGAGACCCTTCCTATAGCAAGAGATGTGATATCCAAATCCTTCCCATTCCAATCCTGAGACCCTTCCTATAACATGAGATGTGATATTCAACTCCTTCCCATTCCAACTTGAGACACTTCCTATAGCATGAGAAGGGATATCCAACTCCTTCCCAATCCAATCCTGAGAACCTTCCGATAGCAGAGATGTGATATCTCAATGCTTATACCAAACCTGAGACCCTTCCTATGGCATGAGATGTGATATCCAACTCCTTGCCATTCAAATCCTGAGACCCTTCCTATAGCATGAGATGTGATTTCTCAATGCTTCTACCAAACCCGAGACCCTTCCTTTAGCATGAGATGTGATATCCAAATCCTTCACATTCCAATCCTGAGACCCTTCCTATAGCATGAGATGTGATATCTCAATGCTTCTAATACCAAACCTGAGATCCTTCCTATAACATGAGATGTGATATCCAATTCCTTCCCATTCCAAACCTGAGACCCTTCCTATTGGATGAGATGTGATATCCAACTCCTTCCCATTCCAACCCTGAGACCCTTCCTATACCATGAGATGTGATATCTCAATGCTTCTAATACCAAACCTGGGAACCGTCCTATAACATGAGATGTGATATCTCAATGTTTCTAATAAAAAACCTGAGACCCTTCCTATAACATGAGATGTGATATCCAATTCCTTCCCATTCCAAACCTGAGACCCTTCCTATTGGATGAGATGTGATATCCAAATCCTTCCCCTTCCAAACCTGAGACCCTTCCTTTAGCATGAGATGTGATATCCAAATACTTCCCATTCCAATCCTAAAACCCTTCCTATAGCATGAGATTTGATATCTCAATGTTTCTAATAAAAAACCTGAGACCCTTCCTATAGCAAGAGATGTGATATCCAAATCCTTCCCATTCCAATCCTGAGACCCTTCCTGTATATAACATGAGATGTGATATCCAACTCCTTCCCATTCCAACCTGAGACCCTTCCTATAGCATGAGATGTGATATCCAACTCCTTACCATTCAAATCCTGAGACCCTCCCTATAACAAGAGATGTCATATCCAACTCCTTCCCATTCCAAACCTGAGACCCTTCCTATAACATGAGATGTGATATCCAACTCCTTCCCATTCCAAACCTGAGACCCTTCCGATAGCATGAGCTGTGATATCTCAATGCTTCAAAAACCAAACATGAGAACCATCCTATAACATGAGATGTGAAATCCAAATCCTTCCCTTCCCAAACCTGAGACTCTTCCTATAGCATGAGATGTGATATCTCAATGCTTCTACCAAACCTGAAACCCTTCCTATAGCATGAGATGTGATAACTCAATGCTTATACCAAACCTGAGACCCTTCCTATGGCATGAGATGTCATATACAACTCCTTCCCATTCCAACCCTGAGACCCTTCCTATAGCATGAGATGTGATATCTCAATGCTTATACCAAACCTGAGACCCTTCCTATAGCATGAGATGTGATATCCAACTCCTTCCCATTCCAATCCTGAGACCCTTCTGATAGCATGAGATGTGATATCTCAATGCCTCTAATACCAAACCTGAGATCCTACCTCTTACATGAAATGTGATATCCATCTCCTTCCCTTTTCAAACCGAGACCCTGCCTATAGCATGAGATGTGATATCCAAGTCCTTCCCATTCCAATCCTGAGACCCTTCTTATAGCATGTGATGTGATATCTCAATGCTTATACCAAACCTGAGACCCTTCCTATGGCATGAGATGTCATATACAACTCCTTCCCATTCCAACCCTGAGACCCTTCCTATAGCATGAGATGTGATATCTCAATGCTTATACCAAACCTGAGACCCTTCCTATAGCATGAGATGTGATATCCAACTTCTTCCCATTCCAATCCTGAGACCCTTCCTATAGCATGAGATGTGATATCTCAATGCTTATACCAAACCTGAGACCCTTCCTATAGCATAAGATGTGATATCTCAATGCTTATACCAAACCTGAGACCCTTCCTATAGCATGAGATGTGATATCCAACTCCTTCCCATTCCAATCCTGAGACCCTTCCTATAGCATGAGATGTGATATCTCAATGCTTATACCAAACCTGAGACCCTTCCTATAGCATGAGATGTGATATCCAACTCCTTCCCATTCCAATCCTGAGACCCTTCCTATAGCATGAGATGTGATGTCTCAATGCTTCTAATACCAAACCTGAGATCCTTCCTATAACATGAGATGTGATATCCAACTCCTTCCCATTCCAATCCTGAGACCCTTCCTATAGCATGAGATGTGATATCTCAATGCCTCTTATACCAAACCTGAGATCCTTCCGATAGCATGAGATGTGATATCTCAATGCTTCTAATACCAAACCTGAGATCCTTCCTATAATATGAGATGTGATTTCCAAATCCTTCCCCTTCCAAACCTGAGACCCTCCCTTTAGCATGAAATGTGATATCCAACTCCTTCCCATTCCAATCCTGAGACCCTTCTGATAGCATGAGATGTGATATCTCAATGCCTCTAATACCAAACCTGAGATCCTACCTCTAACATGAAATGTGATATCCATCTCCATCCCTTTCCAAACCTGAGACCCTGCCTATAGCATGAGATGTGATATCCAAGTCCTTCCCATTCCAATCCTGAGACCCTTCCTATAGCATGAGATGTGATATCTCAATGCTTATACCAAACCTGAGACCCTTCCTATAGCATGAGATGTGATATCCAACTTCTTCCCATTCCAATCCTGAGACCCTTCCTATAGCATGAGATGTGATATCTCAATGCTTATACCAAACCTGAGACCCTTCCTATAGCTTGAGATGTGATATCCAACTCCTTCCCATTCAATCCTGAGACCCTTCCTATAGCATGAGATGTGATATCTCAAGGCCCCTAATACCAAACCTGAGATCCTTCCTCTAACATGAAATGTGATATCCAACTCCTTCCCCTTCCAAACCTGAGAGCCTTCCTATAGCATGAGATATGATATCCAAGTCCTTCCCATTCCAATCCTGAGACCCTTCCTATAACATGAAATGTGATATCCAACTCCTTCCCATTCTAACCTGAAACCCTTCCTATAGCATGAGATGGGATATCCAACTCCTTCCAAATCCAATACTGATACCCTTCCGATAGCATGAGATGTGATATCCCAATGCTTCTACCAAACCTGAGACCCATACTATGGCATGAGATGTGATATCAAACTCCTTCCCATTCCAATCCTGAGACGCTTCCTATAACTTGAGATGTGATATCCAACTCCTTCCCATTCCAATTCTGAGACCCTTCTTATACCATGAGACTTGATATCTCAATGCTTCTAATACCAAACCTGAGACCCGTCCTATAACATGAGATGTGATATCCAAATCCTTCCCCTTCCAAACCTTAGACCCTTCCTTTATCATGAGATGTGATATCCAACTCCTTCCCATTCCAATCCTGAGACCCTTCCGATATCATGAGATTTGTTATCTCAATGCTTCTAATATCAAACTTGAGACCCTCCCTATAGCATGAGATGTGACATCCAAGTCCTTCCCATTCCAATCCTGAGACCCTTCCTATAGCATGAGATGTGATATCTCAATGCTTCTAATACCAAACCTGAGACCCTTCCTATAACATGAGATGGGATATCCAACTCCTTCCCATTCCAATCCTGAGACCCTTCCGATAGCAGAGATGTGATATCTCAATGCTTATACCAAACCTGAGACCCTTCCTAAGGCCTGAGATGTCATATACAACTCCTTCCCATTCCAATCCTGAGACCCTTCCTATAGCATGAGATGTGATATCTCAATGCTTATACCAAATCTGAGACCCTTCCTATAGCATGAGATGTGATATCCAACACCTTCCCATTCCAATCCTGAGACCCTTCCTATAGCATGAGAAGTGATATCTCCATGCTTATACCAAACCTGAGACCCTTCCTATAGCATGAGATGTGATATCCAAATCCTTCCCATTCCAATCCTGAGACCCTTCCTATAGCATGAGATGTGATATCTCAATGCTTATACCAAACCTGAGAGCCTACCTATAGCATGAGATGTGATATCCAAGTCCATCCCATTCCAATCCTTAGACCCTTCCTACAGCATGTGATGTGATATCTCAATGATTCTAATACCAAACCAGAGACCCGTCCTTTAACATGAAATGGGATATCCAACTCCTTCCCATTCCAATCCTGAGCCACTCCTGATAGCAGAGATGTGATATCTCAATGCTTATACCAAACCTGAGACCCTTCCTATAACATGAGATGTGATATCCAACTCCTTCCCGTTCCAAACCTGAGACACTTCCTATAGCATATGTGATATCCAACTCCTTCCCATTCCAAACATGAGACCCTTCCTATAGCAAGAATGTAATATCCACCTCCTACCCATTCCAATCCTGAGACCATTCCTATAGCATGAGATGTGATATATCAATGCTTCTAATACCAAACCTGAGATCCTTCCTATGACATGAGATGTGATATCCATATCCTTCCCATTCCAATCCTGAGACCCTTCCTATAGCAAGAGATGTGATATCCAAATCCTTCCCATTCCAATCCTGAGACCCTTCCTATAACATGAGATGTGATATTCAACTCCTTCCCATTCCAACTTGAGACACTTCCTATAGCATGAGAAGGGATATCCAACTCCTTCCCAATCCAATCCTGAGAACCTTCCGATAGCAGAGATGTGATATCTCAATGCTTATACCAAACCTGAGACCCTTCCTATGGCATGAGATGTGATATCCAACTCCTTGCCATTCAAATCCTGAGACCCTTCCTATAGCATGAGATGTGATTTCTCAATGCTTCAACCAAACCTGAGACCCTTCCTTTAGCATGAGATGTGATATCCAAATCCTTCACATTCCAATCCTGAGACCCTTCCTATAGCATGAGATGTGATATCTCAATGCTTCTAATACCAAACCTGAGATCCTTCCTATAACATGAGATGTGATATCCAATTCCTTCCCATTCCAAACCTGAGACCCTTCCTATTGGATGAGATGTGATATCCAACTCCTTCCCATTCCAACCCTGAGACCCTTCCTATACCATGAGATGTGATATCTCAATGCTTCTAATACCAAACCTGGGAACCGTCCTATAACATGAGATGTGATATCTCAATGTTTCTAATAAAAAACCTGAGACCCTTCCTATAACATGAGATGTGATATCCAATTCCTTCCCATTCCAAACCTGAGACCCTTCCTATTGGATGAGATGTGATATCCAAATCCTTCCCCTTCCAAACCTGAGACCCTTCCTTTAGCATGAGATGTGACATCCAAATACTTCCCATTCCAATCCTAAAACCCTTCCTATAGCATGAGATTTGATATCTCAATGTTTCTAATAAAAAACCTGAGACCCTTCCTATAGCAAGAGATGTGATATCCAAATCCTTCCCATTCCAATCCTGAGACCCTTCCTGTATATAACATGAGATGTGATATCCAACTCCTTCCCATTCCAACCTGAGACCCTTCCTATAGCATGAGATGTGATATCCAACTCCTTACCATTCAAATCCTGAGACCCTCCCTATAACAAGAGATGTCATATCCAACTCCTTCCCATTCCAAACCTGAGACCCTTCCTATAACATGAGATGTGATATCCAACTCCTTCCCATTCCAAACCTGAGACCCTTCCGATAGCATGAGCTGTGATATCTCAATGCTTCAAAAACCAAACATGAGAACCATCCTATAACATGAGATGTGAAATCCAAATCCTTCCCTTCCCAAACCTGAGACTCTTCCTATAGCATGAGATGTGATATCTCAATGCTTCTACCAAACCTGAAACCCTTCCTATAGCATGAGATGTGATAACTCAATGCTTATACCAAACCTGAGACCCTTCCTATGGCATGAGATGTCATATACAACTCCTTCCCATTCCAACCCTGAGACCCTTCCTATAGCATGAGATGTGATATCTCAATGCTTATACCAAACCTGAGACCCTTCCTATAGCATGAGATGTGATATCCAACTCCTTCCCATTCCAATCCTGAGACCCTTCTGATAGCATGAGATGTGATATCTCAATGCCTCTAATACCAAACCTGAGATCCTACCTCTAACATGAAATGTGATATCCATCTCCTTCCCTTTCCAAACCGAGACCCTGCCTATAGCATGAGATGTGATATCCAAGTCCTTCCCATTCCAATCCTGAGACCCTTCTTATAGCATGTGATGTGATATCTCAATGCTTATACCAAACCTGAGACCCTTCCTATGGCATGAGATGTCATATACAACTCCTTCCCATTCCAACCCTGAGACCCTTCCTATAGCATGAGATGTGATATCTCAATGCTTATACCAAACCTGAGACCCTTCCTATAGCATGAGATGTGATATCCAACTTCTTCCCATTCCAATCCTGAGACCCTTCCTATAGCATGAGATGTGATATCTCAATGCTTATACCAAACCTGAGACCCTTCCTATAGCATAAGATGTGATATCTCAATGCTTATACCAAACCTGAGACCCTTCCTATAGCATGAGATGTGATATCCAACTCCTTCCCATTCCAATCCTGAGACCCTTCCTATAGCATGAGATGTGATATCTCAATGCTTATACCAAACCTGAGACCCTTCCTATAGCATGAGATGTGATATCCAACTCCTTCCCATTCCAATCCTGAGACCCTTCCTATAGCATGAGATGTGATGTCTCAATGCTTCTAATACCAAACCTGAGATCCTTCCTATAACATGAGATGTGATATCCAACTCCTTCCCATTCCAATCCTGAGACCCTTCCTATAGCATGAGATGTGATATCTCAATGCCTCTTATACCAAACCTGAGATCCTTCCGATAGCATGAGATGTGATATCTCAATGCTTCTAATACCAAACCTGAGATCCTTCCTATAATATGAGATGTGATTTCCAAATCCTTCCCCTTCCAAACCTGAGACCCTCCCTTTAGCATGAAATGTGATATCCAACTCCTTCCCATTCCAATCCTGAGACCCTTCTGATAGCATGAGATGTGATATCTCAATGCCTCTAATACCAAACCTGAGATCCTACCTCTAACATGAAATGTGATATCCATCTCCATCCCTTTCCAAACCTGAGACCCTGCCTATAGCATGAGATGTGATATCCAAGTCCTTCCCATTCCAATCCTGAGACCCTTCCTATAGCATGTGATGTGATATCTCAATGCTTATACCAAACCTGAGACCCTTCCTATGGCATGAGATGTCATATACAACTCCTTACCATTCCAACCCTGAGACCCTTCCTATAGCATGAGATGTGATATCTCAATGCTTATACCAAACCTGAGACCCTTCCTATAGCATGAGATGTGATATCCAACTTCTTCCCATTCCAATCCTGAGATCCTTCCTATAGCATGAGATGTGATATCTCAATGCTTATACCAAACCTGAGACCCTTCCTATAGCTTGAGATGTGATATCCAACTCCTTCCCATTCAATCCTGAGACCCTTCCTATAGCATGAGATGTGATATCTCAAGGCCCCTAATACCAAACCTGAGATCCTTCCTCTAACATGAAATGTGATATCCAACTCCTTCCCCTTCCAAACCTGAGAGCCTTCCTATAGCATGAGATATGATATCCAAGTCCTTCCCATTCCAATCCTGAGACCCTTCCTATAACATGAAATGTGATATCCAACTCCTTCCCATTCTAACCTGAGACCCTTCCTATAGCATGAGATGGGATATCCAACTCCTTCCAAATCCAATACTGATACCCTTCCGATAGCATGAGATGTGATATCCCAATGCTTCTACCAAACCTGAGACCCATACTATGGCATGAGATGTGATATCAAACTCCTTCCCATTCCAATCCTGAGACGCTTCCTATAACTTGAGATGTGATATCCAACTCCTTCCCATTCCAATTCTGAGACCCTTCTTATACCATGAGACTTGATATCTCAATGCTTCTAATACCAAACCTGAGACCCGTCCTATAACATGAGATGTGATATCCAAATCCTTCCCCTTCCAAACCTTAGACCCTTCCTTTATCATGAGATGTGATATCCAACTCCTTCCCATTCCAATCCTGAGACCCTTCCGATATCATGAGATTTGTTATCTCAATGCTTCTAATATCAAACTTGAGACCCTCCCTATAGCATGAGATGTGATATCCAACTCCTTCCCATTCCAACCTGAGACCCTTCCTATAGCATGAGATGTGATATCCAACTCCTTACCATTCAAATCCTGAGACCCTCCCTATAACAAGAGATGTCATATCCAACTCCTTCCCATTCCAAACCTGAGACCCTTCCTGTAACATGAGATGTGATATCCAACTCCTTCCCATTCCAAACCTGAGACCCTTCCGATAGCATGAGCTGTGATATCTCAATGCTTCAAAAACCAAACATGAGAACCATCCTATAACATGAGATGTGAAATCCAAATCCTTCCCTTCCCAAACCTGAGACTCTTCCTATAGCATGAGATGTGATATCTCAATGCTTCTACCAAACCTGAAACCCTTCCTATAGCATGAGATGTGATAACTCAATGCTTATACCAAACCTGAGACCCTTCCTATGGCATGAGATGTCATATACAACTCCTTCCCATTCCAACCCTGAGACCCTTCCTATAGCATGAGATGTGATATCTCAATGCTTATACCAAACCTGAGACCCTTCCTATAGCATGAGATGTGATATCCAACTCCTTCCCATTCCAATCCTGAGACCCTTCTGATAGCATGAGATGTGATATCTCAATGCCTCTAATACCAAACCTGAGATCCTACCTCTAACATGAAATGTGATATCCATCTCCTTCCCTTTTCAAACCGAGACCCTGCCTATAGCATGAGATGTGATATCCAAGTCCTTCCCATTCCAATCCTGAGACCCTTCTTATAGCATGTGATGTGATATCTCAATGCTTATACCAAACCTGAGACCCTTCCTATGGCATGAGATGTCATATACAACTCCTTCCCATTCCAACCCTGAGACCCTTCCTATAGCATGAGATGTGATATCTCAATGCTTATACCAAACCTGAGACCCTTCCTATAGCATGAGATGTGATATCCAACTTCTTCCCATTCCAATCCTGAGACCCTTCCTATAGCATGAGATGTGATATCTCAATGCTTATACCAAACCTGAGACCCTTCCTATAGCATAAGATGTGATATCTCAATGCTTATACCAAACCTGAGACCCTTCCTATAGCATGAGATGTGATATCCAACTCCTTCCCATTCCAATCCTGAGACCCTTCCTATAGCATGAGATGTGATATCTCAATGCTTATACCAAACCTGAGACCCTTCCTATAGCATGAGATGTGATATCCAACTCCTTCCCATTCCAATCCTGAGACCCTTCCTATAGCATGAGATGTGATGTCTCAATGCTTCTAATACCAAACCTGAGATCCTTCCTATAACATGAGATGTGATATCCAACTCCTTCCCATTCCAATCCTGAGACCCTTCCTATAGCATGAGATGTGATATCTCAATGCCTCTTATACCAAACCTGAGATCCTTCCGATAGCATGAGATGTGATATCTCAATGCTTCTAATACCAAACCTGAGATCCTTCCTATAATATGAGATGTGATTTCCAAATCCTTCCCCTTCCAAACCTGAGACCCTCCCTTTAGCATGAAATGTGATATCCAACTCCTTCCCATTCCAATCCTGAGACCCTTCTGATAGCATGAGATGTGATATCTCAATGCCTCTAATACCAAACCTGAGATCCTACCTCTAACATGAAATGTGATATCCATCTCCATCCCTTTCCAAACCTGAGACCCTGCCTATAGCATGAGATGTGATATCCAAGTCCTTCCCATTCCAATCCTGAGACCCTTCCTATAGCATGAGATGTGATATCTCAATGCTTATACCAAACCTGAGACCCTTCCTATAGCATGAGATGTGATATCCAACTTCTTCCCATTCCAATCCTGAGACCCTTCCTATAGCATGAGATGTGATATCTCAATGCTTATACCAAACCTGAGACCCTTCCTATAGCTTGAGATGTGATATCCAACTCCTTCCCATTCAATCCTGAGACCCTTCCTATAGCATGAGATGTGATATCTCAAGGCCCCTAATACCAAACCTGAGATCCTTCCTCTAACATGAAATGTGATATCCAACTCCTTCCCCTTCCAAACCTGAGAGCCTTCCTATAGCATGAGATATGATATCCAAGTCCTTCCCATTCCAATCCTGAGACCCTTCCTATAACATGAAATGTGATATCCAACTCCTTCCCATTCTAACCTGAAACCCTTCCTATAGCATGAGATGGGATATCCAACTCCTTCCAAATCCAATACTGATACCCTTCCGATAGCATGAGATGTGATATCCCAATGCTTCTACCAAACCTGAGACCCATACTATGGCATGAGATGTGATATCAAACTCCTTCCCATTCCAATCCTGAGACGCTTCCTATAACTTGAGATGTGATATCCAACTCCTTCCCATTCCAATTCTGAGACCCTTCTTATACCATGAGACTTGATATCTCAATGCTTCTAATACCAAACCTGAGACCCGTCCTATAACATGAGATGTGATATCCAAATCCTTCCCCTTCCAAACCTTAGACCCTTCCTTTATCATGAGATGTGATATCCAACTCCTTCCCATTCCAATCCTGAGACCCTTCCGATATCATGAGATTTGTTATCTCAATGCTTCTAATATCAAACTTGAGACCCTCCCTATAGCATGAGATGTGACATCCAAGTCCTTCCCATTCCAATCCTGAGACCCTTCCTATAGCATGAGATGTGATATCTCAATGCTTCTAATACCAAACCTGAGACCCTTCCTATAACATGAGATGGGATATCCAACTCCTTCCCATTCCAATCCTGAGACCCTTCCGATAGCAGAGATGTGATATCTCAATGCTTATACCAAACCTGAGACCCTTCCTAAGGCCTGAGATGTCATATACAACTCCTTCCCATTCCAATCCTGAGACCCTTCCTATAGCATGAGATGTGATATCTCAATGCTTATACCAAATCTGAGACCCTTCCTATAGCATGAGATGTGATATCCAACACCTTCCCATTCCAATCCTGAGACCCTTCCTATAGCATGAGAAGTGATATCTCCATGCTTATACCAAACCTGAGACCCTTCCTATAGCATGAGATGTGATATCCAAATCCTTCCCATTCCAATCCTGAGACCCTTCCTATAGCATGAGATGTGATATCTCAATGCTTATACCAAACCTGAGAGCCTACCTATAGCATGAGATGTGATATCCAAGTCCATCCCATTCCAATCCTTAGACCCTTCCTACAGCATGTGATGTGATATCTCAATGATTCTAATACCAAACCAGAGACCCGTCCTTTAACATGAAATGGGATATCCAACTCCTTCCCATTCCAATCCTGAGCCACTCCTGATAGCAGAGATGTGATATCTCAATGCTTATACCAAACCTGAGACCCTTCCTATAACATGAGATGTGATATCCAACTCCTTCCCGTTCCAAACCTGAGACACTTCCTATAGCATATGTGATATCCAACTCCTTCCCATTCCAAACATGAGACCCTTCCTATAGCAAGAATGTAATATCCACCTCCTACCCATTCCAATCCTGAGACCATTCCTATAGCATGAGATGTGATATATCAATGCTTCTAATACCAAACCTGAGATCCTTCCTATGACATGAGATGTGATATCCATATCCTTCCCATTCCAATCCTGAGACCCTTCCTATAGCAAGAGATGTGATATCCAAATCCTTCCCATTCCAATCCTGAGACCCTTCCTATAACATGAGATGTGATATTCAACTCCTTCCCATTCCAACTTGAGACACTTCCTATAGCATGAGAAGGGATATCCAACTCCTTCCCAATCCAATCCTGAGAACCTTCCGATAGCAGAGATGTGATATCTCAATGCTTATACCAAACCTGAGACCCTTCCTATGGCATGAGATGTGATATCCAACTCCTTGCCATTCAAATCCTGAGACCCTTCCTATAGCATGAGATGTGATTTCTCAATGCTTCAACCAAACCTGAGACCCTTCCTTTAGCATGAGATGTGATATCCAAATCCTTCACATTCCAATCCTGAGACCCTTCCTATAGCATGAGATGTGATATCTCAATGCTTCTAATACCAAACCTGAGATCCTTCCTATAACATGAGATGTGATATCCAATTCCTTCCCATTCCAAACCTGAGACCCTTCCTATTGGATGAGATGTGATATCCAACTCCTTCCCATTCCAACCCTGAGACCCTTCCTATACCATGAGATGTGATATCTCAATGCTTCTAATACCAAACCTGGGAACCGTCCTATAACATGAGATGTGATATCTCAATGTTTCTAATAAAAAACCTGAGACCCTTCCTATAACATGAGATGTGATATCCAATTCCTTCCCATTCCAAACCTGAGACCCTTCCTATTGGATGAGATGTGATATCCAAATCCTTCCCCTTCCAAACCTGAGACCCTTCCTTTAGCATGAGATGTGATATCCAAATACTTCCCATTCCAATCCTAAAACCCTTCCTATAGCATGAGATTTGATATCTCAATGTTTCTAATAAAAAACCTGAGACCCTTCCTATAGCAAGAGATGTGATATCCAAATCCTTCCCATTCCAATCCTGAGACCCTTCCTGTATATAACATGAGATGTGATATCCAACTCCTTCCCATTCCAACCTGAGACCCTTCCTATAGCATGAGATGTGATATCCAACTCCTTACCATTCAAATCCTGAGACCCTCCCTATAACAAGAGATGTCATATCCAACTCCTTCCCATTCCAAACCTGAGACCCTTCCTATAACATGAGATGTGATATCCAACTCCTTCCCATTCCAAACCTGAGACCCTTCCGATAGCATGAGCTGTGATATCTCAATGCTTCAAAAACCAAACATGAGAACCATCCTATAACATGAGATGTGAAATCCAAATCCTTCCCTTCCCAAACCTGAGACTCTTCCTATAGCATGAGATGTGATATCTCAATGCTTCTACCAAACCTGAAACCCTTCCTATAGCATGAGATGTGATAACTCAATGCTTATACCAAACCTGAGACCCTTCCTATGGCATGAGATGTCATATACAACTCCTTCCCATTCCAACCCTGAGACCCTTCCTATAGCATGAGATGTGATATCTCAATGCTTATACCAAACCTGAGACCCTTCCTATAGCATGAGATGTGATATCCAACTCCTTCCCATTCCAATCCTGAGACCCTTCTGATAGCATGAGATGTGATATCTCAATGCCTCTAATACCAAACCTGAGATCCTACCTCTAACATGAAATGTGATATCCATCTCCTTCCCTTTCCAAACCGAGACCCTGCCTATAGCATGAGATGTGATATCCAAGTCCTTCCCATTCCAATCCTGAGACCCTTCTTATAGCATGTGATGTGATATCTCAATGCTTATACCAAACCTGAGACCCTTCCTATGGCATGAGATGTCATATACAACTCCTTCCCATTCCAACCCTGAGACCCTTCCTATAGCATGAGATGTGATATCTCAATGCTTATACCAAACCTGAGACCCTTCCTATAGCATGAGATGTGATATCCAACTTCTTCCCATTCCAATCCTGAGACCCTTCCTATAGCATGAGATGTGATATCTCAATGCTTATACCAAACCTGAGACCCTTCCTATAGCATAAGATGTGATATCTCAATGCTTATACCAAACCTGAGACCCTTCCTATAGCATGAGATGTGATATCCAACTCCTTCCCATTCCAATCCTGAGACCCTTCCTATAGCATGAGATGTGATATCTCAATGCTTATACCAAACCTGAGACCCTTCCTATAGCATGAGATGTGATATCCAACTCCTTCCCATTCCAATCCTGAGACCCTTCCTATAGCATGAGATGTGATGTCTCAATGCTTCTAATACCAAACCTGAGATCCTTCCTATAACATGAGATGTGATATCCAACTCCTTCCCATTCCAATCCTGAGACCCTTCCTATAGCATGAGATGTGATATCTCAATGCCTCTTATACCAAACCTGAGATCCTTCCGATAGCATGAGATGTGATATCTCAATGCTTCTAATACCAAACCTGAGATCCTTCCTATAATATGAGATGTGATTTCCAAATCCTTCCCCTTCCAAACCTGAGACCCTCCCTTTAGCATGAAATGTGATATCCAACTCCTTCCCATTCCAATCCTGAGACCCTTCTGATAGCATGAGATGTGATATCTCAATGCCTCTAATACCAAACCTGAGATCCTACCTCTAACATGAAATGTGATATCCATCTCCATCCCTTTCCAAACCTGAGACCCTGCCTATAGCATGAGATGTGATATCCAAGTCCTTCCCATTCCAATCCTGAGACCCTTCCTATAGCATGTGATGTGATATCTCAATGCTTATACCAAACCTGAGACCCTTCCTATGGCATGAGATGTCATATACAACTCCTTACCATTCCAACCCTGAGACCCTTCCTATAGCATGAGATGTGATATCTCAATGCTTATACCAAACCTGAGACCCTTCCTATAGCATGAGATGTGATATCCAACTTCTTCCCATTCCAATCCTGAGACCCTTCCTATAGCATGAGATGTGATATCTCAATGCTTATACCAAACCTGAGACCCTTCCTATAGCTTGAGATGTGATATCCAACTCCTTCCCATTCAATCCTGAGACCCTTCCTATAGCATGAGATGTGATATCTCAAGGCCCCTAATACCAAACCTGAGATCCTTCCTCTAACATGAAATGTGATATCCAACTCCTTCCCCTTCCAAACCTGAGAGCCTTCCTATAGCATGAGATATGATATCCAAGTCCTTCCCATTCCAATCCTGAGACCCTTCCTATAACATGAAATGTGATATCCAACTCCTTCCCATTCTAACCTGAGACCCTTCCTATAGCATGAGATGGGATATCCAACTCCTTCCAAATCCAATACTGATACCCTTCCGATAGCATGAGATGTGATATCCCAATGCTTCTACCAAACCTGAGACCCATACTATGGCATGAGATGTGATATCAAACTCCTTCCCATTCCAATCCTGAGACGCTTCCTATAACTTGAGATGTGATATCCAACTCCTTCCCATTCCAATTCTGAGACCCTTCTTATACCATGAGACTTGATATCTCAATGCTTCTAATACCAAACCTGAGACCCGTCCTATAACATGAGATGTGATATCCAAATCCTTCCCCTTCCAAACCTTAGACCCTTCCTTTATCATGAGATGTGATATCCAACTCCTTCCCATTCCAATCCTGAGACCCTTCCGATATCATGAGATTTGTTATCTCAATGCTTCTAATATCAAACTTGAGACCCTCCCTATAGCATGAGATGTGACATCCAAGTCCTTCCCATTCCAATCCTGAGACCCTTCCTATAGCATGAGATGTGATATCTCAATGCTTCTAATACCAAACCTGAGACCCGTCCTATAACATGAGATGTGATATCCAAATCCTTCCCCTTCCAAACCTTAGACCCTTCCTTTATCATGAGATGTGATATCCAACTCCTTCCCATTCCAATCCTGAGACCCTTCCGATATCATGAGATTTGTTATCTCAATGCTTCTAATATCAAACTTGAGACCCTCCCTATAGCATGAGATGTGACATCCAAGTCCTTCCCATTCCAATCCTGAGACGCTTCCTATAGCATGAGATGTGATATCTCTATGCTTCTAATACCAAACCTGAGACCATTCCTATAACATGAGATGGGATATCCAACTCCTTCCCATTCCAATCCTGAGACCCTTCCGATAGCAGAGATGTGATATCTCAATGCTTATACCAAACCTGAGACCCTTCCTATGGCCTGAGATGTCATATACAACTCCTTCCCATTCCAATCCTGAGACCCTTCCTATAGCTTGAGATGTGATATCCAACTCCTTCCCCTTCCAAACCTGAGAGCCTTCCTATAGCATGAGATATGATATCCAAGTCCTTCCCATTCCAATCCTGAGACCCTTCCTATAACATGAAATGTGATATCCAACTCCTTCCCATTCCAACCTGAGACCCTTCCGATAGCATGAGATGTGATATCCCAATGCTTCTACCAAACCTGAGACCCATACTATGGCATGAGATGTGATATCAAACTCCTTCCCCTTCCAAACCTTAGACACTTCCTTTATCATGAGATGTGATATCCAACTCCTTCCCATTCCATCCCTGAGACCCTTCCGATATCATGAGATGTGATATCTCAATGCTTCTAATATCAAACTTGAGACCCTCCTTAAAGCATGAGATGTGATATCCAAGTCCTTCCCATTCCAATCATGAGACCCTTCCTATAGCATGAGATGTGATATCTCAATGCTTATACCAAACCTGAGACCCTTCCTATAGCATGAGATGTGATATCCAACTCCTTCCCATTCCAATCCTGAGACCCTTCCTATAGCATGAGATGTGATGTCTCAATGCTTCTAATACCAAACCTGAGATCCTTCCTATAACATGAGATGTGATATCCAACTCCTTCCCATTCCAATCCTGAGACCCTTCCTATAGCATGAGATGTGATATCTCAATGCCTCTTATACCAAACCTGAGATCCTTCCGATAGCATGAGATGTGATATCTCAATGCTTCTAATACCAAACCTGAGATCCTTCCTATAATATGAGATGTGATTTCCAAATCCTTCCCCTTCCAAACCTGAGACCCTCCCTTTAGCATGAAATGTGATATCCAACTCCTTCCCATTCCAATCCTGAGACCCTTCTGATAGCATGAGATGTGATATCTCAATGCCTCTAATACCAAACCTGAGATCCTACCTCTAACATGAAATGTGATATCCATCTCCATCCCTTTCCAAACCTGAGACCCTGCCTATAGCATGAGATGTGATATCCAAGTCCTTCCCATTCCAATCCTGAGACCCTTCCTATAGCATGTGATGTGATATCTCAATGCTTATACCAAACCTGAGACCCTTCCTATGGCATGAGATGTCAGATACAACTCCTTACCATTCCAACCCTGAGACCCTTCCTATAGCATGAGATGTGATATCTCAATGCTTATACCAAACCTGAGACCCTTCCTATAGCATGAGATGTGATATCCAACTTCTTCCCATTCCAATCCTGAGATCCTTCCTATAGCATGAGATGTGATATCTCAATGCTTATACCAAACCTGAGACCCTTCCTATAGCTTGAGATGTGATATCCAACTCCTTCCCATTCAATCCTGAGACCCTTCCTATAGCATGAGATGTGATATCTCAAGGCCCCTAATACCAAACCTGAGATCCTTCCTCTAACATGAAATGTGATATCCAACTCCTTCCCCTTCCAAACCTGAGAGCCTTCCTATAGCATGAGATATGATATCCAAGTCCTTCCCATTCCAATCCTGAGACCCTTCCTATAACATGAAATGTGATATCCAACTCCTTCCCATTCTAACCTGAGACCCTTCCTATAGCATGAGATGGGATATCCAACTCCTTCCAAATCCAATACTGATACCCTTCCGATAGCATGAGATGTGATATCCCAATGCTTCTACCAAACCTGAGACCCATACTATGGCATGAGATGTGATATCAAACTCCTTCCCATTCCAATCCTGAGACGCTTCCTATAACTTGAGATGTGATATCCAACTCCTTCCCATTCCAATTCTGAGACCCTTCTTATACCATGAGACTTGATATCTCAATGCTTCTAATACCAAACCTGAGACCCGTCCTATAACATGAGATGTGATATCCAAATCCTTCCCCTTCCAAACCTTAGACCCTTCCTTTATCATGAGATGTGATATCCAACTCCTTCCCATTCCAATCCTGAGACCCTTCCGATATCATGAGATTTGTTATCTCAATGCTTCTAATATCAAACTTGAGACCCTCCCTATAGCATGAGATGTGACATCCAGGTCCTTCCCATTCCAATCCTGAGACCCTTCCTATAGCATGAGATGTGATATCTCAATGCTTCTAATACCAAACCTGAGACCCGTCCTATAACATGAGATGTGATATCCAAATCCTTCCCCTTCCAAACCTTAGACCCTTCCTTTATCATGAGATGTGATATCCAACTCCTTCCCATTCCAATCCTGAGACCCTTCCGATATCATGAGATTTGTTATCTCAATGCTTCTAATATCAAACTTGAGACCCTCCCTATAGCATGAGATGTGACATCCAAGTCCTTCCCATTCCAATCCTGAGACCCTTCCTATAGCATGAGATGTGATATCTCAATGCTTCTAATACCAAACCTGAGACCCTTCCTATAACATGAGATGGGATATCCAACTCCTTCCCATTCCAATCCTGAGACCCTTCCGATAGCAGAGATGTGATATCTCAATGCTTATACCAAACCTGAGACCCTTCCTAAGGCCTGAGATGTCATATACAACTCCTTCCCATTCCAATCCTGAGACCCTTCCTATAGCATGAGATGTGATATCTCAATGCTTATACCAAATCTGAGACCCTTCCTATAGCATGAGATGTGATATCCAACACCTTCCCATTCCAATCCTGAGACCCTTACTATAGCATGAGAAGTGATATCTCCATGCTTATACCAAACCTGAGACCCTTCCTATAGCATGAGATGTGATATCCAAATCCTTCCCATTCCAATCCTGAGACCCTTCCTATAGCATGAGATGTGATATCTCAATGCTTATACCAAACCTGAGAGCCTACCTATAGCATGAGATGTGATATCCAAGTCCATCCCATTCCAATCCTTAGACCCTTCCTACAGCATGCGATGTGATATCTCAATGATTCTAATACCAAACCAGAGACCCGTCCTTTAACATGAGATGGGATATCCAACTCCTTCCCATTCCAATCCTGAGCCACTCCTGATAGCAGAGATGTGATATCTCAATGCTTATACCAAACCTGAGACTCTTCCTATAACATGAGATGTGATATCCTACTCCTTCCCGTTCCAAACCTGAGACACTTCCTATAGCATATGTGATATCCAACTCCTTCCCATTCCAAACATGAGACCCTTCCTATAGCAAGAATGTAATATCCACCTCCTACCCATTCCAATCCTGAGACCATTCCTATAGCATGAGATGTGATATATCAATGCTTCTAATACCAAACCTGAGATCCTTCCTATGACATGAGATGTGATATCCATATCCTTCCCATTCCAATCCTGAGACCCTTCCTATAGCAAGAGATGTGATATCCAAATCCTTCCCATTCCAATCCTGAGACCCTTCCTATAACATGAGATGTGATATTCAACTCCTTCCCATTCCAACTTGAGACACTTCCTATAGCATGAGAAGGGATATCCAACTCCTTCCCAATCCAATCCTGAGAACCTTCCGATAGTAGAGATGTGATATCTCAATGCTTATACCAAACCTGAGACCCTTCCTATGGCATGAGATGTGATATCCAACTCCTTGCCATTCAAATCCTGAGACCCTTCCTATAGCATGAGATGTGATTTCTCAATGCTTCTACCAAACCTGAGACCCTTCCTTTAGCATGAGATGTGATATCCAAATCCTTCACATTCCAATCCTGAGACCCTTCCTATAGCATGAGATGTGATATCTCAATGCTTCTAATACCAAACCTGAGATCCTTGCTATAACATGAGATGTGATATCCAATTCCTTCCCATTCCAAACCTGAGACCCTTCCTATTGGATGAGATGTGATATCCAACTCCTTCCCATTCCAACCCTGAGACCCTTCCTATACCATGAGATGTGATATCTCAATGCTTCTAATACCAAACCTGGGAACCGTCCTATAACATGAGATGTGATATCTCAATGTTTCTAATAAAAAACCTGAGACCCTTCCTATAACATGAGATGTGATATCCAATTCCTTCCCATTCCAAACCTGAGACCCTTCCTATTGGATGAGATGTGATATCCAAATCCTTCCCCTTCCAAACCTGAGACCCTTCCTTTAGCATGAGATGTGATATCCAAATACTTCCCATTCCAATCCTAAAACCCTTCCTATAGCATGAGATTTGATATCTCAATGTTTCTAATAAAAAACCTGAGACCCTTCCTATAGCAAGAGATGTGATATCCAAATCCTTCCCATTCCAATCCTGAGACCCTTCCTGTATATAACATGAGATGTGATATCCAACTCCTTCCCATTCCAACCTGAGACCCTTCCTATAGCATGAGATGTGATATCCAACTCCTTACCATTCAAATCCTGAGACCCTCCCTATAACAAGAGATGTCATATCCAACTCCTTCCCATTCCAAACCTGAGACCCTTCCTATAACATGAGATGTGATATCCAACTCCTTCCCATTCCAAACCTGAGACCCTTCCGATAGCATGAGCTGTGATATCTCAATGCTTCAAAAACCAAACATGAGAACCATCCTATAACATGAGATGTGAAATCCAAATCCTTCCCTTCCCAAACCTGAGACTCTTCCTATAGCATGAGATGTGATATCTCAATGCTTCTACCAAACCTGAAACCCTTCCTATAGCATGAGATGTGATAACTCAATGCTTATACCAAACCTGAGACCCTTCCTATGGCATGAGATGTCATATACAACTCCTTCCCATTCCAACCCTGAGACCCTTCCTATAGCATGAGATGTGATATCTCAATGCTTATACCAAACCTGAGACCCTTCCTATAGCATGAGATGTGATATCCAACTTCTTCCCATTCCAATCCTGAGACCCTTCCTATAGCATGAGATGTGATATCACAATGCTTCTAATACCAAACCTGAGACCCGTCCTATAACATGAGATGTGATATCCAAATCCTTCCCCTTCCAAACCTGGGACCCTTCTTTTAGCATGAGGTGTGATATCCAGCTCCTCCCATTCCAATCCTGAGACCCTTCCGATAGCAGAGATGTGATATTTCAATGCTTATACCAAACCTGAGACCCTTCCCATAGCATGAGATGTGATATCCAACTCCTTCCCATTCCAATCCTGAGACCCTGCCTATAGCATGAGATGTGATATCCAAGTCCTTCCCATTCCAATCCTGAGACCCTTCCTATAGCATGTGATGTGATAACTCAATGCTTATACCAAACCTGAGACCCTTCCTATGGCATGAGATGTCATATACAACTCCTTCCCATTCCAACCCTGAGACCCTTCCTATAGCATGAGATGTGATATCTCAATGCTTATACCAAACCTGAGACCCTTCCTATAGCATGAGATGTGATATCCAACTTCTTCCCATTCCAATCCTGAGACCCTTCCTATAGCATGAGATGTGATATCTCAATGCTTATACCAAACCTGAGACCCTTCCTATAGCTTGAGATGTGATATCCAACTCCTTCCCATTCCAATCCTGAGACCCTTCCTATAGCATGAGATGTGATATCTCAAGGCCCCTAATACCAAACCTGAAATCCTTCCTCTAACATGAAATGTGATATCCAACTCCTTCCCCTTCCAAACCTGAGAGCCTTCCTATAGCATGAGATATGATATCCAAGTCCTTCCCATTCCAATCCTGAGACCCTTCCTATAACATGAAATGTGATATCCAACTCCTTCCCATTCTAACCTGCGACCCTTCCTATAGCATGAGATGGGATATCCAACTCCTTCCAAATCCAATACTGATACCCTTCCGATAGCATGAGATGTGATATCCCAATGCTTCTACCAAACCTGAGACCCATACTATGGCATGAGATGTGATATCAAACTCCTTCCCATTCCAATCCTGAGACGCTTCCTATAGCTTGAGATGTGATATCCAACTCCTTCCCATTCCAATTCTGAGACCCTTCTTATACCATGAGACTTGATATCTCAATGCTTCTAATACCAAACCTGAGACCCGTCCTATAACATGAGATGTGATATCCAAATCCTTCCCCTTCCAAACCTTAGACCCTTCCTTTATCATGAGATGTGATATCCAACTCCTTCCCATTCCAATCCTGAGACCCTTCCGATATCATGAGATTTGTTATCTCAATGCTTCTAATATCAAACTTGAGACCCTCCCTATAGCATGAGATGTGACATCCAAGTCCTTCCCATTCCAATCCTGAGACCCTTCCTATAGCATGAGATGTGATATCTCAATGCTTCTAATACCAAACCTGAGACCCTTCCTATAACATGAGATGGGATATCCAACTCCTTCCCATTCCAATCCTGAGACCCTTCCGATAGCAGAGATGTGATATCTCAATGCTTATACCAAACCTGAGACCCTTCCTAAGGCCTGAGATGTCATATACAACTCCTTCCCATTCCAATCCTGAGACCCTTCCTATAGCATGAGATGTGATATCTCAATGCTTATACCAAATCTGAGACCCTTCCTATAGCATAAGATGTGATATCCAACACCTTCCCATTCCAATCCTGAGACCCTTCCTATAGCATGAGAAGTGATATCTCCATGCTTATACCAAACCTGAGACCCTTCCTATAGCATGAGATGTGATATCCATATCCTTCCCATTCCAATCCTGAGACCCTTCCTATAGCAAGAGATGTGATATCCAAATCCTTCCCATTCCAATCCTGAGACCCTTCCTATAACATGAGATGTGATATTCAACTCCTTCCCATTCCAACTTGAGACACTTCCTATAGCATGAGAAGGGATATCCAACTCCTTCCCAATCCAATCCTGAGAACCTTCCGATAGCAGAGATGTGATATCTCAATGCTTATACCAAACCTGAGACCCTTCCTATGGCATGAGATGTGATATCCAACTCCTTGCCATTCAAATCCTGAGACCCTTCCTATAGCATGAGATGTGATTTCTCAATGCTTCTACCAAACCTGAGACCCTTCCTTTAGCATGAGATGTGATATCCAAATCCTTCACATTCCAATCCTGAGACCCTTCCTATAGCATGAGATGTGATATCTCAATGCTTCTAATACCAAACCTGAGATCCTTCCTATAACATGAGATGTGATATCCAATTCCTTCCCATTCCAAACCTGAGACCCTTCCTATTGGATGAGATGTGATATCCAACTCCTTCCCATTCCAACCCTGAGACCCTTCCTATACCATGAGATGTGATATCTCAATGCTTCTAATACCAAACCTGGGAACCGTCCTATAACATGAGATGTGATATCTCAATGTTTCTAATAAAAAACCTGAGACCCTTCCTATAACATGAGATGTGATATCCAATTCCTTCCCATTCCAAACCTGAGACCCTTCCTATTGGATGAGATGTGATATCCAAATCCTTCCCCTTCCAAACCTGAGACCCTTCCTTTAGCATGAGATGTGATATCCAAATCCTTCACATTCCAATCCTGAGACCCTTCCTATAGCATGAGATGTGATATCTCAATGCTTCTAATACCAAACCTGAGATCCTTCCTATAACATGAGATGTGATATCCAATTCCTTCCCATTCCAAACCTGAGACCCTTCCTATTGGATGAGATGTGATATCCAACTCCTTCCCATTCCAACCCTGAGACCCTTCCTATACCATGAGATGTGATATCTCAATGCTTCTAATACCAAACCTGGGAACCGTCCTATAGCATGAGATTTGATATCTCAATGTTTCTAATAAAAAACCTGAGACCCTTCCTATAGCAAGAGATGTGATATCCAAAACCTTCCCATTCCAATCCTGAGACCCTTCCTGTATATAACATGAGATGTGATATCCAACTCCTTCCCATTCCAACCTGAGACCCTTCCTATAGCATGAGATGTGATATCCAACTCCTTACCATTCAAATCCTGAGACCCTCCCTATAACAAGAGATGTCATATCCAACTCCTTCCCATTCCAAACCTGAGACCCTTCCTATAACATGAGATGTGATATCCAACTCCTTCCCATTCCAAACCTGAGACCCTTCCGATAGCATGAGCTGTGATATCTCAATGCTTCAAAAACCAAACATGAGAACCATCCTATAACATGAGATGTGAAATCCAAATCCTTCCCTTCCCAAACCTGGGACTCTTCCTATAGCATGAGATGTGATATCTCAATGCTTCTACCAAACCTGAAACCCTTCCTATAGCATGAGATGTGATAACTCAATGCTTATACCAAACCTGAGACCCTTCCTATGGCATGAGATGTCATATACAACTCCTTCCCATTCCAACCCTGAGACCCTTCCTATAGCATGAGATGTGATATCTCAATGCTTATACCAAACCTGAGACCCTTCCTATAGCATGAGATGTGATATCCAACTCCTTCCCATTCCAATCCTGAGACCCTTCTGATAGCATGAGATGTGATATCTCAATGCCTCTAATACCAAACCTGAGATCCTACCTCTAACATGAAATGTGATATCCATCTCCTTCCCTTTCCAAACCGAGACCCTGCCTATAGCATGAGATGTGATATCCAAGTCCTTCCCATTCCAATCCTGAGACCCTTCTTATAGCATGTGATGTGATATCTCAATGCTTATACCAAACCTGAGACCCTTCCTATGGCATGAGATGTCATATACAACTCCTTCCCATTCCAACCCTGAGACCCTTCCTATAGCATGAGATGTGATATCTCAATGCTTATACCAAACCTGAGACCCTTCCTATAGCATGAGATGTGATATCCAACTTCTTCCCATTCCAATCCTGAGACCCTTCCTATAGCATGAGATGTGATATCTCAATGCTTATACCAAACCTGAGACCCTTCCTATAGCATAAGATGTGATATCTCAATGCTTATACCAAACCTGAGACCCTTCCTATAGCATGAGATGTGATATCCAACTCCTTCCCATTCCAATCCTGAGACCCTTCCTATAGCATTAGATGTGATATCTCAATGCTTATACCAAACCTGAGACCCTTCCTATAGCATGAGATGTGATATCCAACTCCTTCCCATTCCAATCCTGAGACCCTTCCTATAGCATGAGATGTGATGTCTCAATGCTTCTAATATCAAACCTGAGATCCTTCCTATAACATGAGATGTGATATCCAACTCCTTCCCATTCCAATCCTGAGACCCTTCCTATAGCATGAGATGTGATATCTCAATGCCTCTTATACCAAACCTGAGATCCTTCCGATAGCATGAGATGTGATATCTCAATGCTTCTAATACCAAACCTGAGATCCTTCCTATAATATGAGATGTGATTTCCAAATCCTTCCCCTTCCAAACCTGAGACCCTCCCTTTAGCATGAAATGTGATATCCAACTCCTTCCCATTCCAATCCTGAGACCCTTCTGATAGCATGAGATGTGATATCTCAATGCCTCTAATACCAAACCTGAGATCCTACCTCTAACATGAAATGTGATATCCATCTCCATCCCTTTCCAAACCTGAGACCCTGCCTATAGCATGAGATGTGATATCCAAGTCCTTCCCATTCCAATCCTGAGACCCTTCCTATAGCATGTGATGTGATATCTCAATGCTTATACCAAACCTGAGACCCTTCCTATGGCATGAGATGTCATATACAACTCCTTCCCATTCCAACCCTGAGACCCTTCCTATAGCATGAGATCTGATATCTCAATGCTTATACCAAACCTGAGACCCTTCCTATAGCATGAGATGTGATATCCAACTTCTTCCCATTCCAATCCTGAGACCCTTCCTATAGCATGAGATGTGATATCTCAATGCTTATACCAAACCTGAGACCCTTCCTATAGCTTGAGATGTGATATCCAACTCCTTCCCATTCAATCCTGAGACCCTTCCTATAGCATGAGATGTGATATCTCAAGGCCCCTAATACCAAACCTGAGATCCTTCCTCTAACATGAAATGTGATATCCAACTCCTTCCCCTTCAAAACCTGAGAGCCTTCCTATAGCATGAGATATGATATCCAAGTCCTTCCCATTCCAATCCTGAGACCCTTCCTATAACATGAAATGTGATATCCAACTCCTTCCCATTCTAACCTGAGACCCTTCCTATAGCATGAGATGGGATATCCAACTCCTTCCAAATCCAATACTGATACCCTTCCGATAGCATGAGATGTGATATCCCAATGCTTCTACCAAACCTGAGACCCATACTATGGCATGAGATGTGATATCAAACTCCTTCCCATTCCAATCCTGAGACGCTTCCTATAACTTGAGATGTGATATCCAACTCCTTCCCATTCCAATTCTGAGACCCTTCTTATACCATGAGACTTGATATCTCAATGCTTCTAATACCAAACCTGAGACCCGTCCTATAACATGAGATGTGATATCCAAATCCTTCCCCTTCCAAACCTTAGACCCTTCCTTTATCATGAGATGTGATATCCAACTCCTTCCCATTCCAATCCTGAGACCCTTCCGATATCATGAGATTTGTTATCTCAATGCTTCTAATATCAAACTTGAGACCCTCCCTATAGCATGAGATGTGACATCCAAGTCCTTCCCATTCCAATCCTGAGACCCTTCCTATAGCATGAGATGTGATATCTCAATGCTTCTAATACCAAACCTGAGACCCTTCCTATAACATGAGATGTGATATCCAACTCCTTCCCATTCCAATCCTGAGACCCTTCCGATAGCAGAGATGTGATATCTCAATGCTTATACCAAACCTGAGACCAATCCTAAGGCCTGAGATGTCATATACAACTCCTTCCCATTCCAATCCTGAGACCCTTCCTATAGCATGAGATGTGATATCTCAATGCTTATACCAAATCTGAGACCCTTCCTATAGCATGAGATGTGATATCCAACACCTTCCCATTCCAATCCTGAGACCCTTCCTATAGCATGAGAAGTGATATCTCCATGCTTATACCAAACCTGAGACCCTTCCTATAGCATGAGATGTGATATCCAAATCCTTCCCATTCCAATCCTGAGACCCTTCCTATAGCATGAGATGTGATATCTCAATGCTTATACCAAACCTGAGAGCCTACCTATAGCATGAGATGTGATATCCAAGTCCATCCCATTCCAATCCTTAGACCCTTCCTACAGCATGCGATGTGATATCTCAATGATTCTAATACCAAACCAGAGACCCGTCCTTTAACATGAGATGGGATATCCAACTCCTTCCCATTCCAATCCTGAGCCACTCCTGATAGCAGAGATGTGATATCTCAATGCTTATACCAAACCTGAGACCCTTCCTATAACATGAGATGTGATATCCAACTCCTTCCCGTTCCAAACCTGAGACACTTCCTATAGCATATGTGATATCCAACTCCTTCCCATTCCAAACATGAGACCCTTCCTATAGCAAGAATATAATATCCACCTCCTACCCATTCCAATCCTGAGACCATTCCTATAGCATGAGATGTGATATATCAATGCTTCTAATACCAAACCTGAGATCCTTCCTATGACATGAGATGTGATATCCATATCCTTCCCATTCCAATCCTGAGACCCTTCCTATAGCAAGAGATGTGATATCCAAATCCTTCCCATTCCAATCCTGAGACCCTTCCTATAACATGAGATGTGATATTCAACTCCTTCCCATTCCAACTTGAGACACTTCCTATAGCATGAGAAGGGATATCCAACTCCTTCCCAATCCAATCCTGAGAACCTTCCGATAGCAGAGATGTGATATCTCAATGCTTATACCAAACCTGAGACCCTTCCTATGGCATGAGATGTGATTTCTCAATGCTTCTACCAAACCTGAGACCCTTCCTTTAGCATGAGATGTGATATCCAAATCCTTCACATTCCAATCCTGAGACCCTTCCTATAGCATGAGATGTGATATCTCAATGCTTCTAATACCAAACCTGAGATCCTTCCTATAACATGAGATGTGATATCCAATTCCTTCCCATTCCAAACCTGAGACCCTTCCTATTGGATGAGATGTGATATCCAACTCCTTCCCATTCCAACCCTGAGACCCTTCCTATACCATGAGATGTGATATCTCAATGCTTCTAATACCAAACCTGGGAACCGTCCTATAACATGAGATGTGATATCTCAATGTTTCTAATAAAAAACCTGAGACCCTTCCTATAACATGAGATGTGATATCCAATTCCTTCCCATTCCAAACCTGAGACCCTTCCTATTGGATGAGATGTGATATCCAAATCCTTCCCCTTCCAAACCTGAGACCCTTCCTTTAGCATGAGATGTGATATCCAAATACTTCCCATTCCAATCCTAAAACCCTTCCTATAGCATGAGATTTGATATCTCAATGTTTCTAATAAAAAACCTGAGACCCTTCCTATAGCAAGAGATGTGATATCCAAATCCTTCCCATTCCAATCCTGAGACCCTTCCTGTATATAACATGAGATGTGATATCCAACTCCTTCCCATTCCAACCTGAGACCCTTCCTATAGCATGAGATGTGATATCCAACTCCTTACCATTCAAATCCTGAGACCCTCCCTATAACAAGAGATGTCATATCCAACTCCTTCCCATTCCAAACCTGAGACCCTTCCTATAACATGAGATGTGATATCCAACTCCTTCCCATTCCAAACCTGAGACCCTTCCGATAGCATGAGCTGTGATATCTCAATGCTTCAAAAACCAAACATGAGAACCATCCTATAACATGAGATGTGAAATCCAAATCCTTCCCTTCCCAAACCTGGGACTCTTCCTATAGCATGAGATGTGATATCTCAATGCTTCTACCAAACCTGAAACCCTTCCTATAGCATGAGATGTGATAACTCAATGCTTATACCAAACCTGAGACCCTTCCTATGGCATGAGATGTCATATACAACTCCTTCCCATTCCAACCCTGAGACCCTTCCTATAGCATGAGATGTGATATCTCAATGCTTATACCAAACCTGAGACCCTTCCTATAGCATGAGATGTGATATCCAACTCCTTCCCATTCCAATCCTGAGACCCTTCTGATAGCATGAGATGTGATATCTCAATGCCTCTAATACCAAACCTGAGATCCTACCTCTAACATGAAATGTGATATCCATCTCCTTCCCTTTCCAAACCGAGACCCTGCCTATAGCATGAGATGTGATATCCAAGTCCTTCCCATTCCAATCCTGAGACCCTTCTTATAGCATGTGATGTGATATCTCAATGCTTATACCAAACCTGAGACCCTTCCTATGGCATGAGATGTCATATACAACTCCTTCCCATTCCAACCCTGAGACCCTTCCTATAGCATGAGATGTGATATCTCAATGCTTATACCAAACCTGAGACCCTTCCTATAGCATGAGATGTGATATCCAACTTCTTCCCATTCCAATCCTGAGACCCTTCCTATAGCATGAGATGTGATATCTCAATGCTTATACCAAACCTGAGACCCTTCCTATAGCATAAGATGTGATATCTCAATGCTTATACCAAACCTGAGACCCTTCCTATAGCATGAGATGTGATATCCAACTCCTTCCCATTCCAATCCTGAGACCCTTCCTATAGCATTAGATGTGATATCTCAATGCTTATACCAAACCTGAGACCCTTCCTATAGCATGAGATGTGATATCCAACTCCTTCCCATTCCAATCCTGAGACCCTTCCTATAGCATGAGATGTGATGTCTCAATGCTTCTAATACCAAACCTGAGATCCTTCCTATAACATGAGATGTGATATCCAACTCCTTCCCATTCCAATCCTGAGACCCTTCCTATAGCATGAGATGTGATATCTCAATGCCTCTTATACCAAACCTGAGATCCTTCCTATAGCATGAGATGTGATATCTCAATGCTTCTAATACCAAACCTGAGATCCTTCCTATAATATGAGATGTGATTTCCAAATCCTTCCCCTTCCAAACCTGAGACCCTCCCTTTAGCATGAAATGTGATATCCAACTCCTTCCCATTCCAATCCTGAGACCCTTCTGATAGCATGAGATGTGATATCTCAATGCCTCTAATACCAAACCTGAGATCCTACCTCTAACATGAAATGTGATATCCATCTCCATCCCTTTCCAAACCTGAGACCCTGCCTATAGCATGAGATGTGATATCCAAGTCCTTCCCATTCCAATCCTGAGACCCTTCCTATAGCATGAGATGTGATAACTCAATGCTTATACCAAACCTGAGACCCTTCCTATGGCATGAGATGTCATATACAACTCCTTCCCATTCCAACCCTGAGACCCTTCCTATAGCATGAGATGTGATATCTCAATGCTTATACCAAACCTGAGACCCTTCCTATAGCATGAGATGTGATATCCAACTCCTTCCCATTCCAATCCTGAGACCCTTCTGATAGCATGAGATGTGATATCTCAATGCCTCTAATACCAAACCTGAGATCCTACCTCTAACATGAAATGTGATATCCATCTCCTTCCCTTTCCAAACCGAGACCCTGCCTATAGCATGAGATGTGATATCCAAGTCCTTCCCATTCCAATCCTGAGACCCTTCTTATAGCATGTGATGTGATATCTCAATGCTTATACCAAACCTGAGACCCTTCCTATGGCATGAGATGTCATATACAACTCCTTCCCATTCCAACCCTGAGACCCTTCCTATAGCATGAGATGTGATATCTCAATGCTTATACCAAACCTGAGACCCTTCCTATAGCATGAGATGTGATATCCAACTTCTTCCCATTCCAATCCTGAGACCCTTCCTATAGCATGAGATGTGATATCTCAATGCTTATACCAAACCTGAGACCCTTCCTATAGCATAAGATGTGATATCTCAATGCTTATACCAAACCTGAGACCCTTCCTATAGCATGAGATGTGATATCCAACTCCTTCCCATTCCAATCCTGAGACCCTTCCTATAGCATGAGATGTGATATCTCAATGCTTATACCAAACCTGAGACTCTTCCTATAGCATGAGATGTGATATCCAACTCCTTCCCATTCCAATCCTGAGACCCTTCCTATAGCATGATATGTGATGTCTCAATGCTTCTAATACCAAACCTGAGATCCTTCCTATAACATGAGATGTGATATCCAACTCCTTCCCATTCCAATCCTGAGACCCTTCCTATAGCATGAGATGTGATATCTCAATGCCTCTTATACCAAACCTGAGATCCTTCCGATAGCATGAGATGTGATATCTCAATGCTTCTAATACCAAACCTGAGATCCTTCCTATAATATGAGATGTGATTTCCAAATCCTTCCCCTTCCAAACCTGAGACCCTCCCTTTAGCATGAAATGTGATATCCAACTCCTTCCCATTCCAATCCTGAGACCCTTCTGATAGCATGAGATGTGATATCTCAATGCCTCTAATACCAAACCTGAGATCCTACCTCTAACATGAAATGTGATATCCATCTCCATCCCTTTCCAAACCTGAGACCCTGCCTATAGCATGAGATGTGATATCCAAGTCCTTCCCATTCCAATCCTGAGACCCTTCCTATAGCATGTGATGTGATATCTCAATGCTTATACCAAACCTGAGACCCTTCCTATGGCATGAGATGTCATATACAACTCCTTCCCATTCCAACCCTGAGACCCTTCCTATAGCATGAGATGTGATATCTCAATGCTTATACCAAACCTGAGACCCTTCCTATAGCATGAGATGTGATATCCAACTTCTTCCCATTCCAATCCTGAGACCCTTCCTATAGCGTGAGATGTGATATCTCAATGCTTATACCAAACCTGAGACCCTTCCTATAGCTTGAGATGTGATATCTCAAGGCCCCTAATACCAAACCTGAGATCCTTCCTCTAACATGAAATGTGATATCCAACTCCTTCCCCTTCCAAACCTGAGAGCCTTCCTATAGCATGAGATATGATATCCAAGTCCTTCCCATTCCAATCCTGAGACCCTTCCTATAACATGAAATGTGATATCCAACTCCTTCCCATTCTAACCTGAGACCCTTCCTATAGCATGAGATGGGATATCTAACTCCTTCCAAATCCAATACTGATACCCTTCCGATAGCATGAGATGTGATATCCCAATGCTTCTACCAAACCTGAGACCCATACTATGGCATGAGATGTGATATCCAACTCCTTCCCATTCCAATTCTGAGACCCTTCTTATACCATGAGACTTGATATCTCAATGCTTCTAATACCAAACCTGAGACCCGTCCTATAACATGAGATGTGATATCCAAATCCTTCCCCTTCCAAACCTTAGACCCTTCCTTTATCATGAGATGTGATATCCAACTCCTTCCCATTCCAATCCTGAGACCCTTCCGATATCATGAGATTTGTTATCTCAATGCTTCTAATATCAAACTTGAGACCCTCCCTATAGCATGAGATGTGACATCCAAGTCCTTCCCATTCCAATCCTGAGACCCTTCCTATAGCATGAGATGTGATATCTCAATGCTTCTAATACCAAACCTGAGACCCTTCCTATAACATGAGATGGGATATCCAACTCCTTCCCATTCCAATCCTGAGACCCTTCCGATAGCAGAGATGTGATATCTCAATGCTTATACCAAACCTGAGACCCTTCCTAAGGCCTGAGATGTCATATACAACTCCTTCCCATTCCAATCCTGAGACCCTTCCTATAGCATGAGATGTGATATCTCAATGCTTATACCAAATCTGAGACCCTTCCTATAGCATGAGATGTGATATCCAACACCTTCCCATTCCAATCCTGAGAACCTTCCTATAGCATGAGAAGTGATATCTCCATGCTTATACCAAACCTGAGACCCTTCCTATAGCATGAGATGTGATATCCAAATCCTTCCCCTTCCAAACCTGAGACCCTTCCTTTAGCATGAGATGTGATATCCAAATCCTTCACATTCCAATCCTGAGACCCTTCCTATAGCATGAGATGTGATATCTCAATGCTTCTAATACCAAACCTGAGATCCTTCCTATAACATGAGATGTGATATCCAATTCCTTCCCATTCCAAACCTGAGACCCTTCCTATTGGATGAGATGTGATATCCAACTCCTTCCCATTCCAACCCTGAGACCCTTCCTATACCATGAGATGTGATATCTCAATGCTTCTAATACCAAACCTGGGAACCGTCCTATAGCATGAGATTTGATATCTCAATGTTTCTAATAAAAAACCTGAGACCCTTCCTATAGCAAGAGATGTGATATCCAAATCCTTCCCATTCCAATCCTGAGACCCTTCCTGTATATAACATGAGATGTGATATCCAACTCCTTCCCATTCCAACCTGAGACCCTTCCTATAGCATGAGATGTGATATCCAACTCCTTACCATTCAAATCCTGAGACCCTCCCTATAACAAGAGATGTCATATCCAACTCCTTCCCATTCCAAACCTGAGACCCTTCCTATAACATGAGATGTGATATCCAACTCCTTCCCATTCCAAACCTGAGACCCTTCCGATAGCATGAGCTGTGATATCTCAATGCTTCAAAAACCAAACATGAGAACCATCCTATAACATGAGATGTGAAATCCAAATCCTTCCCTTCCCAAACCTGGGACTCTTCCTATAGCATGAGATGTGATATCTCAATGCTTCTACCAAACCTGAAACCCTTCCTATAGCATGAGATGTGATAACTCAATGCTTATACCAAACCTGAGACCCTTCCTATGGCATGAGATGTCATATACAACTCCTTCCCATTCCAACCCTGAGACCCTTCCTATAGCATGAGATGTGATATCTCAATGCTTATACCAAACCTGAGACCCTTCCTATAGCATGAGATGTGATATCCAACTCCTTCCCATTCCAATCCTGAGACCCTTCTGATAGCATGAGATGTGATATCTCAATGCCTCTAATACCAAACCTGAGATCCTACCTCTAACATGAAATGTGATATCCATCTCCTTCCCTTTCCAAACCGAGACCCTGCCTATAGCATGAGATGTGATATCCAAGTCCTTCCCATTCCAATCCTGAGACCCTTCTTATAGCATGTGATGTGATATCTCAATGCTTATACCAAACCTGAGACCCTTCCTATGGCATGAGATGTCATATACAACTCCTTCCCATTCCAACCCTGAGACCCTTCCTATAGCATGAGATGTGATATCTCAATGCTTATACCAAACCTGAGACCCTTCCTATAGCATGAGATGTGATATCCAACTTCTTCCCATTCCAATCCTGAGACCCTTCCTATAGCATGAGATGTGATATCTCAATGCTTATACCAAACCTGAGACCCTTCCTATAGCATAAGATGTGATATCTCAATGCTTATACCAAACCTGAGACCCTTCCTATAGCATGAGATGTGATATCCAACTCCTTCCCATTCCAATCCTGAGACCCTTCCTATAGCATTAGATGTGATATCTCAATGCTTATACCAAACCTGAGACCCTTCCTATAGCATGAGATGTGATATCCAACTCCTTCCCATTCCAATCCTGAGACCCTTCCTATAGCATGAGATGTGATGTCTCAATGCTTCTAATATCAAACCTGAGATCCTTCCTATAACATGAGATGTGATATCCAACTCCTTCCCATTCCAATCCTGAGACCCTTCCTATAGCATGAGATGTGATATCTCAATGCCTCTTATACCAAACCTGAGATCCTTCCGATAGCATGAGATGTGATATCTCAATGCTTCTAATACCAAACCTGAGATCCTTCCTATAATATGAGATGTGATTTCCAAATCCTTCCCCTTCCAAACCTGAGACCCTCCCTTTAGCATGAAATGTGATATCCAACTCCTTCCCATTCCAATCCTGAGACCCTTCTGATAGCATGAGATGTGATATCTCAATGCCTCTAATACCAAACCTGAGATCCTACCTCTAACATGAAATGTGATATCCATCTCCATCCCTTTCCAAACCTGAGACCCTGCCTATAGCATGAGATGTGATATCCAAGTCCTTCCCATTCCAATCCTGAGACCCTTCCTATAGCATGTGATGTGATATCTCAATGCTTATACCAAACCTGAGACCCTTCCTATGGCATGAGATGTCATATACAACTCCTTCCCATTCCAACCCTGAGACCCTTCCTATAGCATGAGATCTGATATCTCAATGCTTATACCAAACCTGAGACCCTTCCTATAGCATGAGATGTGATATCCAACTTCTTCCCATTCCAATCCTGAGACCCTTCCTATAGCATGAGATGTGATATCTCAATGCTTATACCAAACCTGAGACCCTTCCTATAGCTTGAGATGTGATATCCAACTCCTTCCCATTCAATCCTGAGACCCTTCCTATAGCATGAGATGTGATATCTCAAGGCCCCTAATACCAAACCTGAGATCCTTCCTCTAACATGAAATGTGATATCCAACTCCTTCCCCTTCAAAACCTGAGAGCCTTCCTATAGCATGAGATATGATATCCAAGTCCTTCCCATTCCAATCCTGAGACCCTTCCTATAACATGAAATGTGATATCCAACTCCTTCCCATTCTAACCTGAGACCCTTCCTATAGCATGAGATGGGATATCCAACTCCTTCCAAATCCAATACTGATACCCTTCCGATAGCATGAGATGTGATATCCCAATGCTTCTACCAAACCTGAGACCCATACTATGGCATGAGATGTGATATCAAACTCCTTCCCATTCCAATCCTGAGACGCTTCCTATAACTTGAGATGTGATATCCAACTCCTTCCCATTCCAATTCTGAGACCCTTCTTATACCATGAGACTTGATATCTCAATGCTTCTAATACCAAACCTGAGACCCGTCCTATAACATGAGATGTGATATCCAAATCCTTCCCCTTCCAAACCTTAGACCCTTCCTTTATCATGAGATGTGATATCCAACTCCTTCCCATTCCAATCCTGAGACCCTTCCGATATCATGAGATTTGTTATCTCAATGCTTCTAATATCAAACTTGAGACCCTCCCTATAGCATGAGATGTGACATCCAAGTCCTTCCCATTCCAATCCTGAGACCCTTCCTATAGCATGAGATGTGATATCTCAATGCTTCTAATACCAAACCTGAGACCCTTCCTATAACATGAGATGTGATATCCAACTCCTTCCCATTCCAATCCTGAGACCCTTCCGATAGCAGAGATGTGATATCTCAATGCTTATACCAAACCTGAGACCAATCCTAAGGCCTGAGATGTCATATACAACTCCTTCCCATTCCAATCCTGAGACCCTTCCTATAGCATGAGATGTGATATCTCAATGCTTATACCAAATCTGAGACCCTTCCTATAGCATGAGATGTGATATCCAACACCTTCCCATTCCAATCCTGAGACCCTTCCTATAGCATGAGAAGTGATATCTCCATGCTTATACCAAACCTGAGACCCTTCCTATAGCATGAGATGTGATATCCAAATCCTTCCCATTCCAATCCTGAGACCCTTCCTATAGCATGAGATGTGATATCTCAATGCTTATACCAAACCTGAGAGCCTACCTATAGCATGAGATGTGATATCCAAGTCCATCCCATTCCAATCCTTAGACCCTTCCTACAGCATGCGATGTGATATCTCAATGATTCTAATACCAAACCAGAGACCCGTCCTTTAACATGAGATGGGATATCCAACTCCTTCCCATTCCAATCCTGAGCCACTCCTGATAGCAGAGATGTGATATCTCAATGCTTATACCAAACCTGAGACCCTTCCTATAACATGAGATGTGATATCCAACTCCTTCCCGTTCCAAACCTGAGACACTTCCTATAGCATATGTGATATCCAACTCCTTCCCATTCCAAACATGAGACCCTTCCTATAGCAAGAATATAATATCCACCTCCTACCCATTCCAATCCTGAGACCATTCCTATAGCATGAGATGTGATATATCAATGCTTCTAATACCAAACCTGAGATCCTTCCTATGACATGAGATGTGATATCCATATCCTTCCCATTCCAATCCTGAGACCCTTCCTATAGCAAGAGATGTGATATCCAAATCCTTCCCATTCCAATCCTGAGACCCTTCCTATAACATGAGATGTGATATTCAACTCCTTCCCATTCCAACTTGAGACACTTCCTATAGCATGAGAAGGGATATCCAACTCCTTCCCAATCCAATCCTGAGAACCTTCCGATAGCAGAGATGTGATATCTCAATGCTTATACCAAACCTGAGACCCTTCCTATGGCATGAGATGTGATTTCTCAATGCTTCTACCAAACCTGAGACCCTTCCTTTAGCATGAGATGTGATATCCAAATCCTTCACATTCCAATCCTGAGACCCTTCCTATAGCATGAGATGTGATATCTCAATGCTTCTAATACCAAACCTGAGATCCTTCCTATAACATGAGATGTGATATCCAATTCCTTCCCATTCCAAACCTGAGACCCTTCCTATTGGATGAGATGTGATATCCAACTCCTTCCCATTCCAACCCTGAGACCCTTCCTATACCATGAGATGTGATATCTCAATGCTTCTAATACCAAACCTGGGAACCGTCCTATAACATGAGATGTGATATCTCAATGTTTCTAATAAAAAACCTGAGACCCTTCCTATAACATGAGATGTGATATCCAATTCCTTCCCATTCCAAACCTGAGACCCTTCCTATTGGATGAGATGTGATATCCAAATCCTTCCCCTTCCAAACCTGAGACCCTTCCTTTAGCATGAGATGTGATATCCAAATACTTCCCATTCCAATCCTAAAACCCTTCCTATAGCATGAGATTTGATATCTCAATGTTTCTAATAAAAAACCTGAGACCCTTCCTATAGCAAGAGATGTGATATCCAAATCCTTCCCATTCCAATCCTGAGACCCTTCCTGTATATAACATGAGATGTGATATCCAACTCCTTCCCATTCCAACCTGAGACCCTTCCTATAGCATGAGATGTGATATCCAACTCCTTACCATTCAAATCCTGAGACCCTCCCTATAACAAGAGATGTCATATCCAACTCCTTCCCATTCCAAACCTGAGACCCTTCCTATAACATGAGATGTGATATCCAACTCCTTCCCATTCCAAACCTGAGACCCTTCCGATAGCATGAGCTGTGATATCTCAATGCTTCAAAAACCAAACATGAGAACCATCCTATAACATGAGATGTGAAATCCAAATCCTTCCCTTCCCAAACCTGGGACTCTTCCTATAGCATGAGATGTGATATCTCAATGCTTCTACCAAACCTGAAACCCTTCCTATAGCATGAGATGTGATAACTCAATGCTTATACCAAACCTGAGACCCTTCCTATGGCATGAGATGTCATATACAACTCCTTCCCATTCCAACCCTGAGACCCTTCCTATAGCATGAGATGTGATATCTCAATGCTTATACCAAACCTGAGACCCTTCCTATAGCATGAGATGTGATATCCAACTCCTTCCCATTCCAATCCTGAGACCCTTCTGATAGCATGAGATGTGATATCTCAATGCCTCTAATACCAAACCTGAGATCCTACCTCTAACATGAAATGTGATATCCATCTCCTTCCCTTTCCAAACCGAGACCCTGCCTATAGCATGAGATGTGATATCCAAGTCCTTCCCATTCCAATCCTGAGACCCTTCTTATAGCATGTGATGTGATATCTCAATGCTTATACCAAACCTGAGACCCTTCCTATGGCATGAGATGTCATATACAACTCCTTCCCATTCCAACCCTGAGACCCTTCCTATAGCATGAGATGTGATATCTCAATGCTTATACCAAACCTGAGACCCTTCCTATAGCATGAGATGTGATATCCAACTTCTTCCCATTCCAATCCTGAGACCCTTCCTATAGCATGAGATGTGATATCTCAATGCTTATACCAAACCTGAGACCCTTCCTATAGCATAAGATGTGATATCTCAATGCTTATACCAAACCTGAGACCCTTCCTATAGCATGAGATGTGATATCCAACTCCTTCCCATTCCAATCCTGAGACCCTTCCTATAGCATTAGATGTGATATCTCAATGCTTATACCAAACCTGAGACCCTTCCTATAGCATGAGATGTGATATCCAACTCCTTCCCATTCCAATCCTGAGACCCTTCCTATAGCATGAGATGTGATGTCTCAATGCTTCTAATACCAAACCTGAGATCCTTCCTATAACATGAGATGTGATATCCAACTCCTTCCCATTCCAATCCTGAGACCCTTCCTATAGCATGAGATGTGATATCTCAATGCCTCTTATACCAAACCTGAGATCCTTCCTATAGCATGAGATGTGATATCTCAATGCTTCTAATACCAAACCTGAGATCCTTCCTATAATATGAGATGTGATTTCCAAATCCTTCCCCTTCCAAACCTGAGACCCTCCCTTTAGCATGAAATGTGATATCCAACTCCTTCCCATTCCAATCCTGAGACCCTTCTGATAGCATGAGATGTGATATCTCAATGCCTCTAATACCAAACCTGAGATCCTACCTCTAACATGAAATGTGATATCCATCTCCATCCCTTTCCAAACCTGAGACCCTGCCTATAGCATGAGATGTGATATCCAAGTCCTTCCCATTCCAATCCTGAGACCCTTCCTATAGCATGAGATGTGATAACTCAATGCTTATACCAAACCTGAGACCCTTCCTATGGCATGAGATGTCATATACAACTCCTTCCCATTCCAACCCTGAGACCCTTCCTATAGCATGAGATGTGATATCTCAATGCTTATACCAAACCTGAGACCCTTCCTATAGCATGAGATGTGATATCCAACTCCTTCCCATTCCAATCCTGAGACCCTTCTGATAGCATGAGATGTGATATCTCAATGCCTCTAATACCAAACCTGAGATCCTACCTCTAACATGAAATGTGATATCCATCTCCTTCCCTTTCCAAACCGAGACCCTGCCTATAGCATGAGATGTGATATCCAAGTCCTTCCCATTCCAATCCTGAGACCCTTCTTATAGCATGTGATGTGATATCTCAATGCTTATACCAAACCTGAGACCCTTCCTATGGCATGAGATGTCATATACAACTCCTTCCCATTCCAACCCTGAGACCCTTCCTATAGCATGAGATGTGATATCTCAATGCTTATACCAAACCTGAGACCCTTCCTATAGCATGAGATGTGATATCCAACTTCTTCCCATTCCAATCCTGAGACCCTTCCTATAGCATGAGATGTGATATCTCAATGCTTATACCAAACCTGAGACCCTTCCTATAGCATAAGATGTGATATCTCAATGCTTATACCAAACCTGAGACCCTTCCTATAGCATGAGATGTGATATCCAACTCCTTCCCATTCCAATCCTGAGACCCTTCCTATAGCATGAGATGTGATATCTCAATGCTTATACCAAACCTGAGACTCTTCCTATAGCATGAGATGTGATATCCAACTCCTTCCCATTCCAATCCTGAGACCCTTCCTATAGCATGATATGTGATGTCTCAATGCTTCTAATACCAAACCTGAGATCCTTCCTATAACATGAGATGTGATATCCAACTCCTTCCCATTCCAATCCTGAGACCCTTCCTATAGCATGAGATGTGATATCTCAATGCCTCTTATACCAAACCTGAGATCCTTCCGATAGCATGAGATGTGATATCTCAATGCTTCTAATACCAAACCTGAGATCCTTCCTATAATATGAGATGTGATTTCCAAATCCTTCCCCTTCCAAACCTGAGACCCTCCCTTTAGCATGAAATGTGATATCCAACTCCTTCCCATTCCAATCCTGAGACCCTTCTGATAGCATGAGATGTGATATCTCAATGCCTCTAATACCAAACCTGAGATCCTACCTCTAACATGAAATGTGATATCCATCTCCATCCCTTTCCAAACCTGAGACCCTGCCTATAGCATGAGATGTGATATCCAAGTCCTTCCCATTCCAATCCTGAGACCCTTCCTATAGCATGTGATGTGATATCTCAATGCTTATACCAAACCTGAGACCCTTCCTATGGCATGAGATGTCATATACAACTCCTTCCCATTCCAACCCTGAGACCCTTCCTATAGCATGAGATGTGATATCTCAATGCTTATACCAAACCTGAGACCCTTCCTATAGCATGAGATGTGATATCCAACTTCTTCCCATTCCAATCCTGAGACCCTTCCTATAGCGTGAGATGTGATATCTCAATGCTTATACCAAACCTGAGACCCTTCCTATAGCTTGAGATGTGATATCTCAAGGCCCCTAATACCAAACCTGAGATCCTTCCTCTAACATGAAATGTGATATCCAACTCCTTCCCCTTCCAAACCTGAGAGCCTTCCTATAGCATGAGATATGATATCCAAGTCCTTCCCATTCCAATCCTGAGACCCTTCCTATAACATGAAATGTGATATCCAACTCCTTCCCATTCTAACCTGAGACCCTTCCTATAGCATGAGATGGGATATCTAACTCCTTCCAAATCCAATACTGATACCCTTCCGATAGCATGAGATGTGATATCCCAATGCTTCTACCAAACCTGAGACCCATACTATGGCATGAGATGTGATATCCAACTCCTTCCCATTCCAATTCTGAGACCCTTCTTATACCATGAGACTTGATATCTCAATGCTTCTAATACCAAACCTGAGACCCGTCCTATAACATGAGATGTGATATCCAAATCCTTCCCCTTCCAAACCTTAGACCCTTCCTTTATCATGAGATGTGATATCCAACTCCTTCCCATTCCAATCCTGAGACCCTTCCGATATCATGAGATTTGTTATCTCAATGCTTCTAATATCAAACTTGAGACCCTCCCTATAGCATGAGATGTGACATCCAAGTCCTTCCCATTCCAATCCTGAGACCCTTCCTATAGCATGAGATGTGATATCTCAATGCTTCTAATACCAAACCTGAGACCCTTCCTATAACATGAGATGGGATATCCAACTCCTTCCCATTCCAATCCTGAGACCCTTCCGATAGCAGAGATGTGATATCTCAATGCTTATACCAAACCTGAGACCCTTCCTAAGGCCTGAGATGTCATATACAACTCCTTCCCATTCCAATCCTGAGACCCTTCCTATAGCATGAGATGTGATATCTCAATGCTTATACCAAATCTGAGACCCTTCCTATAGCATGAGATGTGATATCCAACACCTTCCCATTCCAATCCTGAGAACCTTCCTATAGCATGAGAAGTGATATCTCCATGCTTATACCAAACCTGAGACCCTTCCTATAGCATGAGATGTGATATCCAAATCCTTCCCATTCCAATCCTGAGACCCTTCCTATAGCATGAGATGTGATATCTCAATGCTTATACCAAACCTGAGAGCCTACCTATAGCATGAGATGTGATATCCAAGTCCATCCCATTCCAATCCTTAGACCCTTCCTACAGCATGCGATGTGATATCTCAATGATTCTAATACCAAACCAGAGACCCGTCCTTTAACATGAGATGGGATATCCAACTCCTTCCCATTCCAATCCTGAGCCACTCCTGATAGCAGAGATGTGATATCTCAATGCTTATACCAAACCTGAGACCCTTCCTATAACATGAGATGTGATATCCAACTCCTTCCCGTTCCAAACCTGAGACACTTCCTATAGCATATGTGATATCCAACTCCTTCCCATTCCAAACATGAGACCCTTCCTATAGCAAGAATGTAATATCCACCTCCTACCCATTCCAATCCTGAGACCATTCCTATAGCATGAGATGTGATATATCAATGCTTCTAATACCAAACCTGAGATCCTTCCTATGACATGAGATGTGATATCCATATCCTTCCCATTCCAATCCTGAGACCCTTCCTATAGCAAGAGATGTGATATCCAAATCCTTCCCATTCCAATCCTGAGACCCTTCCTATAACATGAGATGTGATATTCAACTCCTTCCCATTCCAACTTGAGACACTTCCTATAGCATGAGAAGGGATATCCAACTCCTTCCCAATCCAATCCTGAGAACCTTCCGATAGCAGAGATGTGATATCTCAATGCTTATACCAAACCTGAGACCCTTCCTATGGCATGAGATGTGATATCCAACTCCTTGCCATTCAAATCCTGAGACCCTTCCTATAGCATGAGATGTGATTTCTCAATGCTTCTACCAAACCTGAGACCCTTCCTTTAGCATGAGATGTGATATCCAAATCCTTCACATTCCAATCCTGAGACCCTTCCTATAGCATGAGATGTGATATCTCAATGCTTCTAATACCAAACCTGAGATCCTTCCTATAACATGAGATGTGATATCCAATTCCTTCCCATTCCAAACCTGAGACCCTTCCTATTGGATGAGATGTGATATCCAACTCCTTCCCATTCCAACCCTGAGACCCTTCCTATACCATGAGATGTGATATCTCAATGCTTCTAATACCAAACCTGGGAACCGTCCTATAACATGAGATGTGATATCTCAATGTTTCTAATAAAAAACCTGAGACCCTTCCTATAACATGAGATGTGATATCCAATTCCTTCCCATTCCAAACCTGAGACCCTTCCTATTGGATGAGATGTGATATCCAAATCCTTCCCCTTCCAAACCTGAGACCCTTCCTTTAGCATGAGATGTGATATCCAAATACTTCCCATTCCAATCCTAAAACCCTTCCTATAGCATGAGATTTGATATCTCAATGTTTCTAATAAAAAACCTAAGACCCTTCCTATAGCAAGAGATGTGATATCCAAATCCTTCCCATTCCAATCCTGAGACCCTTCCTGTATATAACATGAGATGTGATATCCAACTCCTTCCCATTCCAACCTGAGACCCTTCCTATAGCATGAGATGTGATATCCAACTCCTTACCATTCAAATCCTGAGACCCTCCCTATAACAAGAGATGTCATATCCAACTCCTTCCCATTCCAAACCTGAGACCCTTCCTATAACATGAGATGTGATATCCAACTCCTTCCCATTCCAAACCTGAGACCCTTCCGATAGCATGAGCTGTGATATCTCAATGCTTCAAAAACCAAACATGAGAACCATCCTATAACATGAGATGTGAAATCCAAATCCTTCCCTTCCCAAACCTGAGACTCTTCCTATAGCATGAGATGTGATATCTCAATGCTTCTACCAAACCTGAAACCCTTCCTATAGCATGAGATGTGATAACTCAATGCTTATACCAAACCTGAGACCCTTCCTATGGCATGAGATGTCATATACAACTCCTTCCCATTCCAACCCTGAGACCCTTCCTATAGCATGAGATGTGATATCTCAATGCTTATACCAAACCTGAGACCCTTCCTATAGCATGAGATGTGATATCCAACTCCTTCCCATTCCAATCCTGAGACCCTTCTGATAGCATGAGATGTGATATCTCAATGCCTCTAATACCAAACCTGAGATCCTACCTCTAACATGAAATGTGATATCCATCTCCTTCCCTTTCCAAACCGAGACCCTGCCTATAGCATGAGATGTGATATCCAAGTCCTTCCCATTCCAATCCTGAGACCCTTCTTATAGCATGTGATGTGATATCTCAATGCTTATACCAAACCTGAGACCCTTCCTATGGCATGAGATGTCATATACAACTCCTTCCCATTCCAACCCTGAGACCCTTCCTATAGCATGAGATGTGATATCTCAATGCTTATACCAAACCTGAGACCCTTCCTATAGCATGAGATGTGATATCCAACTTCTTCCCATTCCAATCCTGAGACCCTTCCTATAGCATGAGATGTGATATCTCAATGCTTATACCAAACCTGAGACCCTTCCTATAGCATAAGATGTGATATCTCAATGCTTATACCAAACCTGAGACCCTTCCTATAGCATGAGATGTGATATCCAACTCCTTCCCATTCCAATCCTGAGACCCTTCCTATAGCATGAGATGTGATATCTCAATGCTTATACCAAACCTGAGACCCTTCCTATAGCATGAGATGTGATATCCAACTCCTTCCCATTCCAATCCTGAGACCCTTCCTATAGCATGAGATGTGATGTCTCAATGCTTCTAATACCAAACCTGAGATCCTTCCTATAACATGAGATGTGATATCCAACTCCTTCCCATTCCAATCCTGAGACCCTTCCTATAGCATGAGATGTGATATCTCAATGCCTCTTATACCAAACCTGAGATCCTTCCGATAGCATGAGATGTGATATCTCAATGCTTCTAATACCAAACCTGAGATCCTTCCTATAATATGAGATGTGATTTCCAAATCCTTCCCCTTCCAAACCTGAGACCCTCCCTTTAGCATGAAATGTGATATCCAACTCCTTCCCATTCCAATCCTGAGACCCTTCTGATAGCATGAGATGTGATATCTCAATGCCTCTAATACCAAACCTGAGATCCTACCTCTAACATGAAATGTGATATCCATCTCCATCCCTTTCCAAACCTGAGACCCTGCCTATAGCATGAGATGTGATATCCAAGTCCTTCCCATTCCAATCCTGAGACCCTTCCTATAGCATGTGATGTGATATCTCAATGCTTATACCAAACCTGAGACCCTTCCTATGGCATGAGATGTCATATACAACTCCTTCCCATTCCAACCCTGAGACCCTTCCTATAGCATGAGATGTGATATCTCAATGCTTATACCAAACCTGAGACCCTTCCTATAGCATGAGATGTGATATCCAACTTCTTCCCATTCCAATCCTGAGACCCTTCCTATAGCATGAGATGTGATATCTCAATGCTTATACCAAACCTGAGACCCTTCCTATAGCTTGAGATGTGATATCCAACTCCTTCCCATTCAATCCTGAGACCCTTCCTATAGCATGAGATGTGATATCTCAAGGCCCCTAATACCAAACCTGAGATCCTTCCTCTAACATGAAATGTGATATCCAACTCCTTCCCCTTCCAAACCTGAGAGCCTTCCTATAGCATGAGATATGATATCCAAGTCCTTCCCATTCCAATCCTGAGACCCTTCCTATAACATGAAATGTGATATCCAACTCCTTCCCATTCTAACCTGAGACCCTTCCTATAGCATGAGATGGGATATCCAACTCCTTCCAAATCCAATACTGATACCCTTCCGATAGCATGAGATGTGATATCCCAATGCTTCTACCAAACCTGTGACCCATACTATGGCATGAGATGTGATATCAAACTCCTTCCCATTCCAATCCTGAGACGCTTCCTATAACTTGAGATGTGATATCCAACTCCTTCCCATTCCAATTCTGAGACCCTTCTTATACCATGAGACTTGATATCTCAATGCTTCTAATACCAAACCTGAGACCCGTCCTATAACATGAGATGTGATATCCAAATCCTTCCCCTTCCAAACCTTAGACCCTTCCTTTATCATGAGATGTGATATCCAACTCCTTCCCATTCCAATCCTGAGACCCTTCCGATATCATGAGATTTGTTATCTCAATGCTTCTAATATCAAACTTGAGACCCTCCCTATAGCATGAGATGTGACATCCAAGTCCTTCCCATTCCAATCCTGAGACCCTTCCTATAGCATGAGATGTGATATCTCAATGCTTCTAATACCAAACCTGAGACCCTTCCTATAACATGAGATGGGATATCCAACTCCTTCCCATTCCAATCCTGAGACCCTTCCGATAGCAGAGATGTGATATCTCAATGCTTATACCAAACCTGAGACCCTTCCTAAGGCCTGAGATGTCATATACAACACCTTCCCATTCCAATCCTGAGACCCTTCCTATAGCATGAGAAGTGATATCGCCATGCTTATACCAAACCTGAGACCCTTCCTATAGCATGAGATGTGATATCCAAATCCTTCCCATTCCAATCCTGAGACCCTTCCTATAGCATGAGATGTGATATCTCAATGCTTATACCAAACCTGAGAGCCTACCTATAGCATGAGATGTGATATCCAAGTCCATCCCATTCCAATCCTTAGACCCTTCCTACAGCATGCGATGTGATATCTCAATGATTCTAATACCAAACCAGAGACCCGTCCTTTAACATGAGATGGGATATCCAACTCCTTCCCATTCCAATCCTGAGCCACTCCTGATAGCAGAGATGTGATATCTCAATGCTTATACCAAACCTGAGACCCTTCCTATAACATGAGATGTGATATCCAACTCCTTCCCGTTCCAAACCTGAGACACTTCCTATAGCATATGTGATATCCAACTCCTTCCCATTCCAAACATGAGACCCTTCCTATAGCAAGAATGTAATATCCACCTCCTACCCATTCCAATCCTGAGACCATTCCTATAGCATGAGATGTGATATATCAATGCTTCTAATACCAAACCTGAGATCCTTCCTATGACATGAGATGTGATATCCATATCCTTCCCATTCCAATCCTGAGACCCTTCCTATAGCAAGAGATGTGATATCCAAATCCTTCCCATTCCAATCCTGAGACCCTTCCTATAACATGAGATGTGATATTCAACTCCTTCCCATTCCAACTTGAGACACTTCCTATAGCATGAGAAGGGATATCCAACTCCTTCCCAATCCAATCCTGAGAACCTTCCGATAGTAGAGATGTGATATCTCAATGCTTATACCAAACCTGAGACCCTTCCTATGGCATGAGATGTGATATCCAACTCCTTGCCATTCAAATCCTGAGACCCTTCCTATAGCATGAGATGTGATTTCTCAATGCTTCTACCAAACCTGAGACCCTTCCTTTAGCATGAGATGTGATATCCAAATCCTTCACATTCCAATCCTGAGACCCTTCCTATAGCATGAGATGTGATATCTCAATGCTTCTAATACCAAACCTGAGATCCTTCCTATAACATGAGATGTGATATCCAATTCCTTCCCATTCCAAACCTGAGACCCTTCCTATTGGATGAGATGTGATATCCAACTCCTTCCCATTCCAACCCTGAGACCCTTCCTATACCATGAGATGTGATATCTCAATGCTTCTAATACCAAACCTGGGAACCGTCCTATAACATGAGATGTGATATCTCAATGTTTCTAATAAAAAACCTGAGACCCTTCCTATAACAAGAGATGTGATATCCAATTCCTTCCCATTCCAAACCTGAGACCCTTCCTATTGGATGAGATGTGATATCCAAATCCTTCCCCTTCCAAACCTGAGACCCTTCCTTTAGCATGAGATGTGATATCCAAATACTTCCCATTCCAATCCTAAAACCCTTCCTATAGCATGAGATTTGATATCTCAATGTTTCTAATAAAAAACCTGAGACCCTTCCTATAGCAAGAGATGTGATATCCAAATCCTTCCCATTCCAATCCTGAGACCCTTCCTGTATATAACATGAGATGTGATATCCAACTCCTTCCCATTCCAACCTGAGACCCTTCCTATAGCATGAGATGTGATATCCAACTCCTTACCATTCAAATCCTGAGACCCTCCCTATAACAAGAGATGTCATATCCAACTCCTTCCCATTCCAAACCTGAGACCCTTCCTATAACATGAGATGTGATATCCAACTCCTTCCCATTCCAAACCTGAGACCCTTCCGATAGCATGAGCTGTGATATCTCAATGCTTCAAAAACCAAACATGAGAACCATCCTATAACATGAGATGTGAAATCCAAATCCTTCCCTTCCCAAACCTGAGACTCTTCCTATAGCATGAGATGTGATATCTCAATGCTTCTACCAAACCTGAAACCCTTCCTATAGCATGAGATGTGATAACTCAATGCTTATACCAAACCTGAGACCCTTCCTATGGCATGAGATGTCATATACAACTCCTTCCCATTCCAACCCTGAGACCCTTCCTATAGCATGAGATGTGATATCTCAATGCTTATACCAAACCTGAGACCCTTCCTATAGCATGAGATGTGATATCCAACTTCTTCCCATTCCAATCCTGAGACCCTTCCTATAGCATGAGATGTGATATCACAATGCTTCTAATACCAAACCTGAGACCCGTCCTATAACATGAGATGTGATATCCAAATCCTTCCCCTTCCAAACCTGAGACCCTTCCTTTAGCATGAGGTGTGATATCCAGCTCCTCCCATTCCAATCCTGAGACCCTTCCGATAGCAGAGATGTGATATTTCAATGCTTATACCAAACCTGAGACCCTTCCCATAGCATGAGATGTGATATCCAACTCCTTCCCATTCTAATCCTGAGACCCTGCCTATAGCATGAGATGTGATATCCAAGTCCTTCCCATTCCAATCCTGAGACCCTTCCTATAGCATGTGATGTGATAACTCAATGCTTATACCAAACCTGAGACCCTTCCTATGGCATGAGATGTCATATACAACTCCTTCCCATTCCAACCCTGAGACCCTTCCTATAGCATGAGATGTGATATCTCAATGCTTATACCAAACCTGAGACCCTTCCTATAGCATGAGATGTGATATCCAACTTCTTCCCATTCCAATCCTGAGACCCTTCCTATAGCATGAGATGTGATATCTCAATGCTTATACCAAACCTGAGACCCTTCCTATAGCTTGAGATGTGATATCCAACTCCTTCCCATTCCAATCCTGAGACCCTTCCTATAGCATGAGATGTGATATCTCAAGGCCCCTAATACCAAACCTGAGATCCTTCCTCTAACATGAAATGTGATATCCAACTCCTTCCCCTTCCAAACCTGAGAGCCTTCCTATAGCATGAGATATGATATCCAAGTCCTTCCCATTCCAATCCTGAGACCCTTCCTATAACATGAAATGTGATATCCAACTCCTTCCCATTCTAACCTGAGACCCTTCCTATAGCATGAGATGGGATATCCAACTCCTTCCAAATCCAATACTGATACCCTTCCGATAGCATGAGATGTGATATCCCAATGCTTCTACCAAACCTGAGACCCATACTATGGCATGAGATGTGATATCAAACTCCTTCCCATTCCAATCCTGAGACGCTTCCTATAGCTTGAGATGTGATATCCAACTCCTTCCCATTCCAATTCTGAGACCCTTCTTATACCATGAGACTTGATATCTCAATGCTTCTAATACCAAACCTGAGACCCGTCCTATAACATGAGATGTGATATCCAAATCCTTCCCCTTCCAAACCTTGGACCCTTCCTTTATCATGAGATGTGATATCCAACTCCTTCCCATTCCAATCCTGAGACCCTTCCGATATCATGAGATTTGTTATCTCAATGCTTCTAATATCAAACTTGAGACCCTCCCTATAGCATGAGATGTGACATCCAAGTCCTTCCCATTCCAATCTTGAGACCCTTCCTATAGCATGAGATGTGATATCTCAATGCTTCTAATACCAAACCTGAGACCCTTCCTATAACATGAGATGGGATATCCAACTCCTTCCCATTCCAATCCTGAGACCCTTCCGATAGCAGAGATGTGATATCTCAATGCTTATACCAAACCTGAGACCCTTCCTAAGGCCTGAGATGTCATATACAACTCCTTCCCATTCCAATCCTGAGACCCTTCCTATAGCATGAGATGTGATATCTCAATGCTTATACCAAATCTGAGACCCTTCCTATAGCATGAGATGTGATATCCAACACCTTCCCATTCCAATCCTGAGACCCTTCCTATAGCATGAGAAGTGATATCTCCATGCTTATACCAAACCTGAGACCCTTCCTATAGCATGAGATGTGATATCCAAATCCTTCCCATTCCAATCCTGAGACCCTTCCTATAGCATGAGATGTGATATCTCAATGCTTATACCAAACCTGAGAGCCTACCTATAGCATGAGATGTGATATCCAAGTCCATCCCATTCCAATCCTTAGACCCTTCCTACAGCATGCGATGTGATATCTCAATGATTCTAATACCAAACCAGAGACCCGTCCTTTAACATGAGATGGGATATCCAACTCCTTCCCATTCCAATCCTGAGCCACTCCTGATAGCAGAGATGTGATATCTCAATGCTTATACCAAACCTGAGACCCTTCCTATAACATGAGATGTGATATCCAACTCCTTCCCGTTCCAAACCTGAGACACTTCAGATAGCATATGTGATATCCAACTCCTTCCCATTCCAAACATGAGACCCTTCCTATAGCAAGAATGTAATATCCAACTCCTACCCATTCCAATCCTGAGACCATTCCTATAGCATGAGATGTGATATATCAATGCTTCTAATACCAATCCTGAGATCCTTCCTATGACATGAGATGTGATATTCAAATCCTTCCCATTCCAATCCTGAGACCCTTCCTATAGCAAGAGATGTGATATCCAAATCCTTCCCATTCCAATCCTGAGACCCTTCCTATAACATGAGATGTGATATTCAACTCCTTCCCATTCCAACCTGAGACACTTCCTATAGCATGAGAAGGGATATCCAACTCCTTCCCAATCCAATCCTGAGAACCTTCCGATAGCAGAGATGTGATATCTCAATGCTTATACCAAACCTGAGACCCTTCCTATGGCATGAGATGTGATATCCAACTCCTTGCCATTCAAATCCTGAGACCCTTCCTATAGCATGAGATGTGATTTCTCAATGCTTCTACCAAACCTGAGACCCTTCCTTTAGCATGAGATGTGATATCCAAATCCTTCACATTCCAATCCTGAGACCCTTCCTATAGCATGAGATGTGATATCTCAATGCTTCTAATACCAAACCTGAGATCCTTCCTATAACATGAGATGTGATATCCAATTCCTTCCCATTCCAAACCTGAGACCCTTCCTATTGGATGAGATGTGATATCCAACTCCTTCCCATTCCAACCCTGAGACCCTTCCTATACCATGAGATGTGATATCTCAATGCTTCTAATACCAAACCTGGGAACCGTCCTATAACATGAGATGTGATATCTCAATGTTTCTAATAAAAGACTTGAGACCCTTCCTATAACATGAGATGTGATATCCAATTCCTTCCCATTCCAAACCTGAGACCCTTCCTATTGGATGAGATGTGATATCCAAATCCTTCCCCTTCCAAACCTGAGACCCTTCCTTTAGCATGAGATGTGATATCCAAATACTTCCCATTCCAATCCTAAAACCCTTCCTATAGCATGAGATTTGATATCTCAAGGTTTCTAATAAAAAACCTGAGACCCTTCCTATAGCAAGAGATGTGATATCCAAATCCTTCCCATTCCAATCCTGAGACCCTTCCTGTATATAACATGAGATGTGATATCCAACTCCTTCCCATTCCAACCTGAGACCCTTCCTATAGCATGAGATGTGATATCCAACTCCTTACCATTCAAATCCTGAGACCCTCCTTATAACAAGAGATGTCATATCCAACTCCTTCCCATTCCAAACCTGAGACCCTTCCTATAACATGAGATGTGATATTCAACTCCTTCCCATTCCAACCTGAGACACTTCCTATAGCATGAGAAGGGATATCCAACTCCTTCCCAATCCAATCCTGAGAACCTTCCGATAGCAGAGATGTGATATCTCAATGCTTATACCAAACCTGAGACCCTTCCTATGGCATGAGATGTGATATCCAACTCCTTGCCATTCAAATCCTGAGACCCTTCCTATAGCATGAGATGTGATTTCTCAATGCTTCTACCAAACCTGAGACCCTTCCTTTAGCATGAGATGTGATATCCAAATCCTTCACATTCCAATCCTGAGACCCTTCCTATACCAAACCTGAGATCCTTCCTATAACATGAGATGTGATATCCAATTCCTTCCCATTCCAAACCTGAGACCCTTCCTATTGGATGAGATGTGATATCCAACTCCTTCCCATTCCAACCCTGAGACCCTTCCTATACCATGAGATGTGAAATCTCAATGCTTCTAATACCAAACCTGGGAACCGTCCTATAACATGAAATGTGATATCTCAATGTTTCTAATAAAAAACTTGAGACCCTTCCTATAACATGAGATGTGATATCCAATTCCTTCCCATTCCAAACCTGAGACCCTTCCTATTGGATGAGATGTGATATCCAAATCCTTCCCCTTCCAAACCTGAGACCCTTCCTTTAGCATGAGATGTGATATCCAAATACTTCCCATTCCAATCCTAAAACCCTTCCTATAGCATGAGATTTGATATCTCAAGGTTTCTAATAAAAAACCTGAGACCCTTCCTATAGCAAGAGATGTGATATCCAAATCCTTCCCATTCCAATCCTGAGACCCTTCCTGTATATAACATGAGATGTGATATCCAACTCCTTCCCATTCCAACCTGAGACCCTTCCTATAGCATGAGATGTGATATCCAACTCCTTACCATTAAAATCCTGAGACCCTCCTTATAACAAGAGATGTCATATCCAACTCCTTCCCATTCCAAACCTGAGACCCTTCCTATAACATGAGATGTGATATCCAACTCCTTCCCATTCCAAACCTGAGACCCTTCCGATAGCATGAGCTGTGATATCTCAATGCTTCAAAAACCAAACATGAGAACCATCCTATAACATGAGATGTGAAATCCAAATCCTTCCCTTCCCAAACCTGAGACTCTTCCTATAGCATGAGATGTGATATCTCAATGCTTCTACCAAACCTGAAACCCTTCCTATAGCATGAGATGTGATATCCAACTCCTTCCCATTCCAATCCTGAGACACATCCTATAGCATGAGATGTGATATCACAATGCTTCTAATACCAAACCTGAGACCCGTCCTATAACATGAGATGTGATATCCAAATCCTTCCCCTTCCAAACCTGAGACCCTTCCTTTAGCATGAGGTGTGATATCCAGCTCCTCCCATTCCAATCCTGAGTCCCTTCCGATAGCAGAGATGTGATATTTCAATGCTTATACCAAACCTGAGACCCTTCCCATAGCATGAGATGTGATATCCAACTCCTTCCCATTCCAATCCTGAGACCCTTCCTATAGCATGAGATGTGATATCTCAATGCTTCTAATACCAAGCCTGAGATCCTTCCTATAACATGAGATGTGATATCCAACTCCTTCCCATTCCAATCCCGAGACCCTTCCTATAGCATGAGATGTGATATCTCAATGCTTCTAATACCAAACCTAAGGTCCTTCCTATAACATGAGATGTGATATCCAAATCCTTCCCATTCCAAACCTGAGACCCTCCCTTTAGCATGAGATGTGATATCCAACTCCTTCCCATTCCAATCCCGATACCATTCTGATAGCATGAGATGTGATATCTCAATGCCTCTAATACCAAACCTGAGATCCTACCTCTAACATGAAATGTGATATCCAACTCCTTCCTTTTCCAAACCTGAGACCCTTCCTACAGCATGAGATGTGATATCCAAGTCCTTCCCATTCCAATCCTGAGACCCTTCCTATAACATGAGATGTGATATCCAACTCCTTCTATTCCAACTTGAGACCCTTCCTATAGCATGAGATGGGATATCCAACTCCTTCCAAATCCAATCCTGATACCCTTCCGATAGCATGAGATGTGATATCCCAATGCTTCTACAAAATCTGAGACCCATACCATGGCATGAGATGTGATATCAAACTCCCGTCCTATACCATGAGACTTGATATCTCAATGCTTCTAATACCAAACCTGAGACCGGTCCAATAACATGAGATGTGATATCCAAATCCTTCCCCTTCCAAATCTTAGACCCTTCCTTTATCATGAGATGTGATATCCAAGTCCTTCCCATTCCATTCCTGAGACCCTTCCTATAGCATGAGATGTGATATCTCAATGCTTCTAATACCAAACCTGAGACCCTTCCTATAACATGAGATGTGATATCCAAATCCTTCCCATTCCAATCCTGAGACCCTTCCGATAGCAGAGATGTGATATCTCAATGCTTATAACAAACCTGAGACCCTTCCGATAGCATGAGATGTGATATCTCAATGCTTCTAATACCAAACCTCAGATCCTTCCAATAACATGAGATGTGATGTCCAAATCCTTCCCCTTCCAAACCTTAGACCCTCCCTTTAGCATGAGATGTGATATCCAACTCCTTCCGAATTCCAATCCCGAGACCCGTCCGATAGCATGAGATGTGATATTTTTTTTTTTTTTATTGTAATTTTTTAGTTTTAAATCAAACTTTTATCACAACATTTCCCTTTACATTTGTTTAAAATCTTTTAAGAACATCAACTGTTACATTTCACTCTTCATCACCCGGCTTAAGTTTCATTTGCCAAACAATCATCTAGAAAGTTTATTGTCGAGCAAGTTAGATGTATCGAACTTCCACCTAATATTCTTTGCCACCAATCGTCCATGTTATCATTTTTTGGCGCAAATTTCCCAAGATGGAGTTTTCTCCTAAGCTTAAGCTCTGGGCATACTGTTATAAGATGTTTAGGTGTTTCAGTGTGTATTTTACAAAATCTGCATGCTTCATCTTTTGTTTTTACCATGTGACGTGCCACGAGCATTTGATTTGTTTTTATAGCATTTAATCTTAATTTCAAGAAGCCGTTCCGATGGTGTCTCGAGGGAAATCTCTGCAAATATTTGGGCACGTTATTTAATTTGTTTGTTAACTGACTTTTGTCCAAGGTGGATGAGAGATCTTTTAGTTTTTCTATATTTTTTATCCACAGCCATTGTTGTAGTTTTTTCTTTGCTATTTGTGGCTGATCGAGAAGTGTTTTGAGTGTGATGTCAGTTACATTCAAAATTTTCTCGAGCTTGTGTACCCATTTCTCAAGTAAATTGCTGGTCTTTGAATTGCCAGTTGTCATTAGTATTTTATATGCAGGTTCAGGGTTTGTGATCCGCATTTTCCTTAACATTGCGAGAGATTTCCATATAACGCAGCCATGCAGTTCTTCTAGGGCAAGTTCATGTCTTATTGCGATAGTTGAGATGTAATTAGGTAAGCATAACACTTTCCGCCAAAAAATGCCCTCCAGTTTTGTCCAAATTTCATAATCCAAGTTCCATATGGTTTCCGACCCATATGTAATTCCAGGAATTACTTTTTGAATATAAAATTGTCGTACTGGAAGCAGACTGAACTTTCCATACAAGCTGTTAATTTTTGCCCCTTGCAGAGAGAATGTTTTCATACGTTGTATCAGGTGTGTGACCCAATTGTTTTCACAAATTGACGTATTAATTAAGACTCCTAAGTATCGAATTTCTTTAACAACTTCTATTTTGTCGTCGTCAATCCTCCATGTAAAATCTCGGTTTTTCTTTCCTTTGGCTGGTCCAAATTTCATTATTTTGGTCTTGTTTACGTTGATTTTTAGTTCATTTTCCTTCATATAGTGATGTAGACCCTGAAGTAGATGTTGGAGCCCTATTTGTGTTTGATCCAGAAGGACTAGGTCATCTGCATAGGTTATACACCAGATTTGTTGGCCATTTATTTTCGGTGAGAAACGATGGATCTTGTTCAGTGCATTTGGAATGTCGGCAATAAACAATTTAAATAGGACTGCAGCCAACGGACATCCTTGTTTCACCCCTCTGGTGGTATTTATGGCTTCGGTTAGATCTCCTTTGCCGTTTAATCTTACTCGAATCGAGGTTTTCGTGTGAAAAGCCATTATTGGGTGCAAAATGTTGGTTGGACATCCCCAATTTACAAGTTTTTTCCACAGAAGATCTCGATTAACTGTGTCGAAAGCCTGTTGCATATCTACAAATGCTATGTATAAATTAGTTTTTTTTGCCATGGTTTCTAGTTTTAGCAGATTTATTATGGTCAGATTAATATCTGTCCCCACTCCTTTTGTGAACCCAGTTTGACGGTGGTCCATTATACCTTTCTTAGTGGCCCATAAAGTGATCTTTTGTTGTAGGAATGTTGCCATTATTTTCCCCATTGTGTCAAGAAGGGCGATGGGTCGATAATTTGCTGGGTCAGCACGATCTCCCTTCTTGAACACTGGTATCACAATAGCTTCTGTCCAAGATTCCGGTAGTTGTTTCTGTTTCGCAATTCTTTCAAACAGAATCGCAATAAAGCTTGCCCATTCAGTTTTCTGAGCTTTTAATTGTACATTGGATACACCGTCAGGACCTGCTGCTCTTGAGTTTTTTAAATTGCAGATTGCGATTTGAATAGCTTCTGTAGATTCAACTACATTCCAGTTGGTTGGTTCACAACTCACATCACGTGCTAAGACTTGTTTTGTTTGGTTAAATACGCCTGTAAAGTGTTGGTGCCACGCTCTCTCAGACACTCCGTTTGCAAGCATATCAGTTTGGTGCGCATTATTATTGTTTAGAATTCGCCAGATCTCGCGCGTGTTATTAGATTGAAACAGAGATATCATTTGTTGTCCTAGTTCTTGGTCTCTTATTATGGCAAATGATTTCTGCCAATTACGATATGTCTGACGCCTTTGTTTTATTTGTTGATAGGTATGTGTACCCCAGTGACGCTTCAATTTTCGTATGTCCTTGTTGAGTTTTTTTTTTTGGCTTTTAACCAAATTGCTCCATTCGTGCTTGTGTGTTTGTTTGTTGTTTAAGAAACTTTGGCTGCTCTTTTGTTGGTAAGGCAACAACGACGTGTAGTTGATTGAATCTTTGTCTTTGTTTGGTCTTACTCGAAATTCCTTAGTGAGGTTCTTTTGTGATATTTCAATGCTTCTAAAACCAAACATGAGAACCATCCTATAACATGAGATGTGAAATCCAAATCATTCCCTTTCCAAACCTGAGGCCCTTCCTATAGCTTGAGATGTGATATCAAACTCCTTCCCATTCAATGTGATATCCAACTCCTTCCCATTCCAATCCTGGGACCCTTCCTATACCATGAGATGTGATATTTCAATGCTTCTAATACCAAACCTGAGACCCGTCCTAAAACATGAGATGTGAGATCCAAATTCTTCCCCTTCCAGACCTGAGACCTTTCCTTTAGCATGAGATGTGATATCCATCTCCTTCCCATTCCAAACCTGAGACCCTTCCCATAGCATGAGATGTGATATCTCAATGCTTCTAAAACCAAACATGAGAACCATCCTATAACATGAGATGTGAAATCCAAATCTTTCCCTTTCCAAACCTGAGACCCTTCCTATAGCTTGAGATGAAATATCAAACTCCTTCCCATTCCAATCCTGAGATAGCTTGAGATGTGAGATCCAAATCCTTCCCCTTCCAAACCTGAGACCCTTCCTATAGCTTGATATGTGATATCAAACTCCTTCCCATTACAATCCTGAGATAGCTTGAGATGTGATATCCAACTCCATCCCATTCCAATCCTGAGACCCTTCCGATAGCATGAGATGTGATAGCTCAATGCTTCTAATATCAAAACTGAGACCCTCCCTATAGTATGAGATGTGAAATCTAAGTCCTCCCCATTCCTATCCTGAGACCCTTCCTATAACATGAGACGTGATATCCAACTCCTTCCCATTCCAAACCTGAGACCTTTCCTTTAGCATATGTGATATCCAACTACTTCCCATTCCAATCCTGAGACCCTTCCGATAGCATGAGATGTGATATCCAACTCCTTCCAATTCCAATACTGAGACCCTCCCAATAGCATATGTGATATCTCAATGCTTCTAATATCAAAACTGAGACCCTCCCTATAACATGTGATGTGATATCCAACTCCTTCCCATTCCAATACTGAGACCCTTCCAATAGCATGTGATATCTCAATGCTTCTAATATCAAAACTGAGACCCTCCCTATAACATGAGATGTGATATCCAACTCCTTCCCGTTCCAATCGAGACCCTTCCTATAACATGAGATGTGATATCTCTATGCTTCTAATACCAAACCTGAGGCCCTTCCCGTAGTATATGTGAAATCCAACTCCTTCCCATTCCAAACTTGTGACCCTTCCTGTAGCATGAAATGTGATTTTTCACCCCTTCCAATACCATACCCGAGACCATTCCCACAGCCTGAGATTTGAAATCTCATTTCTTCCAATACCAAACCTGAGACCCTTCCGATAGGATGTGATTTGATATCTCAGTGCTTCTAATACCAAACCTGAGACCCTCCCTATAACAAGAGATATCATATCCAACTCCTTCCCATTCCAATCATGAGACTCCTCCTATAGCATGACATGTGATAACGAACTTCCCATTCAAATCCTGAGACTCAGACCTCCCCGTCTAACCTCACCACTCCTAGCTCCCGGATTGATAATTCACTCCTGCTGTGTCTTCTCCCTTCTTCTGCTTCCTTTCCTCTCTCCTTCCTCATGTGCCCTAGGTCAGGCTCCTTCTACACCTCCGCAAGGATTACTGATTTGTACCCCTCCCCACTCTCAACTCTCACTCAGTTAACACTCATCTGACATCTGCCATTTCCTGGAAGAACCCGACCTTGATGTCCTTGGTCTAACCGAGACATGGATGACGGCCAGCGCTGTCTCGAGCTCTGACACTTTCCTCCCTGATGACAAGTTCCTCTCCATGCCCAGATCCAACCGTTCTTGAGGGGGAGTATCCTTGATTCCTGTAGTAAATTGCTTTCCTTTGCAGGCCGACTCCTCTCACGAATGCCTTGTCTGCATGCATTCTCTCTTTCCTGGCCATTCTCTCACAGTGGCTATTTGCCTACCGCCTTCCTCTCTCAGTGGATGGACTTCTCCATCCTAGCCTCCTACCACTCAACTCCGCCTACTTGGAGAATTCAAAATGAACCTGTATGCTTCCTGACCTGGACTTTTACGAGATCTGCAACTCTTCATGTCTCTGGCCCTACACACTGCAGGGAATACTTAGGATTTTCTGATCTCAGACATCCCCCTATGTAACCCTCTCAACAATCCTCTCCCGTGGTGATCAAGTTCTCATCTCCAAAGAAGGCTAACTACCAGCTGTTCCTCCTCAGTGGAGTTCTCCCTTTCTGTCCCTGCTCTCTGCACCGTTTCGCGTTGCAAACACTCGCTTCCCTGCTCTCTGGTTTAGACGCTTTTCCTTCTTCCTTTCTGTGCTTGTTCTCTGCATCGTTTCGCGTTGCAGAGAACAACTCGCTTCCCAGCTCTCTGGTTTAGACGTGTGTTCCCTGCCTTCTCTCCTCTTCCCGCTGCCTTCAAATCAACAAATGAGCTTCAAAAGATACACGGTGCTCAGAATGCTTTATAACACCCATTATTCAAGATATAGCTGTAACTCGCTAGACGTATTGAAAAGTGCTAAAAACTAGCAAAAATAGCTAGAACATGTTCTTTCCTCGCGTTTTGGTAAATACGAATTCTGGTGGAATCCCATTTTGTACTCTGTTCGTGCATTTGTTCAGTCGAATCCTGATGTATTTAACCACTCGTCACCCATACAAGGGGGGGATCAAAATCTACTGTTCACAGGCTGAATGTATACTGCTGAAATCGTCAATGCATTATCGGGTAAACCGACTGTTCTGGAAAGTGTATTTGCCATCTGTTATTCCAGTCAGCATGTTTTCATCGTCCCTTCTTGTTTCAAGGCTGCACTCCCGTGGTGATCACATTCTCCTCTCCAGAGCAGGCTAACTACCAGCTGCTCCTCCTCAGAGGCGTTCCACCTTTCTGTCCCTGCTCCCTGCACCGTTTCGCGTTGCATGTACTCGCTTCCCAGCTCTCTGGTTTCGATGCGTGTTCCCTGCCTTCTCTCCTCTTCCCACAGCCTTCCAATGAGCTCCACAAGATAGTGTTCAGAATGCTTTATAAACCCATTATTCAACTTATAGCTGTAACCCGCTAGACGTATTGAAACGTGCTAAAAACTAGCAAAAATAGCTAGAAAATGTACTTCCCTCGCGTTTTTGTAAATGCGAATTCTGGTGGGTTCCCATGTTGTATGTACTGTGTCCGTGCGTTTGTGTCGAATCCTGAAGTTTTTAACCACTGTTCTCCCATACTAGGGAGGGGGGGGGTCAACATCTACTGCTGTTCACAGGCTGAATGTATACGGCTGAAATCTTCAAGGCATTATCAGCTTTCCTGACTGTTTTGGAACGTGTATTTGCCATCTGTTAATGCAGTCGCCCTTTGTTCATCGTTCCTTCTAGTTTACAGGCTGCACTCCCCTAGTGATCACATTCTTCTCTCCTATGCAGGCTAACTACCAGCTGCTCCTCCTCATAGGTGTTCATCCTTTCTGTCCCTGCTCCCTGCACCGTTTCGCGTTGCATGTACTCGCTTCCCAGCTCTCTGGTTGAGATGCGTGTTCCCTGCCTTCTCTCCTCTTGCTACAGCCTTCCAATTTGCTCCACAAGATACAGTGTTCAGAATGCTTTATAACACCCATTATTCAACATATAGCTGTAACCCGCTAGACGTATTGAAACGTGCTAAAAACTAGCAAAAACAGCTAGAAAATGTACTTCCCTCGCTTTTTGGTAAATGCAGGGTACACGCGTCTAAACCAGAGAGCAGGGAAGCGAGCATTTCAGCAGTATAAATAAAGCCTGTGAACAACACATTTTGACCCTCCCTTGTATGGGAGAAGAGTGGTTCAAAAGACCAGGATTCGACTGAACAAACGCACGAACAGAGTACAAAATGGGAATCCACCAGAATTCGCATTTACCAAAACGCGAGGAAAGTACATTTTCTAGCTGTTTCTGCTCGTTTTTAGCACGTTTCAATACGTCTAGCGGGTTACACCTATATGTTGAATAATGGGTGTTATAAAGCATTCTGAACACTGTATCTTGTGGAGCTCATTGGAAGGCTGTCGGAAGAGGAGAGAAGGCAGGGAACACGCATCTAAACCAGAGAGCTGGGAAGCGAGTACATGCAACGCGAAACGGTGCAGGGAGCAGGGACAGAAAGGATGAACGCCTATGAGGAGGAGCAGCTGGTAGTCAGCCTGCTCTGGAGAGGCGAATGTGATCACCAGGGGAGTGCAGCCTGTAAAGTAGAAGGGACAATGAACACAGGGCGACTGCATTAACAGATGGCAAATACACGTTCCAAAACAGTCAGGAAAGCTGATAATGCCTTGAAGATTTCAGCCGTATACATTCAGCCTGTGAACAGCAGTAGACGTTGACCCCCCCCCCGTGTATGGGAGAACAGTGGTTAAAAACTTCAGGATTCGACAACAAACGCATGGACAGTACGTACATGGGAACCCATCAGAATTAGCATTTACAAAAACGCGAGGAAAGTACATTTTCTAGCTTTTTTTGCTAGTTTACAGCACGTTTCAATACGTCTAGCGGGTTACGGCTATATGTTGAATAATGGGTGTTATAGAGCATTCTGAGCACTGTGTATCTTTTGGAGCTCATTTTTTGATTTGAAGGCAGCGGGAAGAGGAGAGAAGGCAGGGAACACGCGTCTAAACCAGAGAGCTGGGAAGAGAGTACTTGCAACGCGAAAAGGGCAGAAAGGAAGAAGGCCTCTGAGAAGGAAAAGCGTCTAAACCAGAGAGCAGGGAAGCGAGTGTTTGCAACGCGAAACGGTGCAGGGAGCAGGGACAGAAAGGGAGAACTCCTCTGAGGAGGAACAGCTGGCAGTTAGCCTTCTTTGGAGATGAGAACTTGATCACCACGGGAGAGGATTGTTGAGAGGGTTACAGAGGGGGAGGTCTGAGATCAGAAAATCCTGAGTATTCCCTGCAGTGTGTAGGGCCAGCGACATGAAGAGTTGCAGATCTCGTAAAAGTCCAGGTCAGGAAGCATACAGGTTCATGTTGAATTCTCCAAGTAGGCGGAGTTGAGTGGTAGGAGGCTAGGATGGAGAAGTCCATCCACTGAGAGAGGAAGGGGGTAGGCAAATAGCCACGCTGAGAGAATGGCCAGGAGAGAATGCATGCAGACAAGGCATTCGTGACAGGAGTCGGCCTGCAAAGGAAATCAATTTACTACAGGAATCAAGGATAAGCATTGAGATATCACATCTCATGCTATAGGAATGTCTCAGGATTGGAATGGGAAGGACTTAGATATCACATATGCTATAGGGAGGGTCTCAGTTTTGATATTAGAAGCAATGAGATATCACATCTCATGCTATCGGAAGTGTCTCAGGATTGGAATGGGAAGGAGCTGGATATCACATCTCATGCTAAAGGAAGGGTCTCAGGTTTGGAACGGGAAGGAGTTGGATATCACATCTCATGTTATAGGAAGGGTCTCAGGTTTGGTATAAACATTGAGATATCACATCTCTGCTATCGGAAGTGTCTCAGGATTGGAATGGGAAGGAGTTGGATATCCCATCTCATGTTATAGGACGGGTCTCAGGTTTTTTATTAAAATCATTGAGATATCATATTGCATGCTATAGGAAGGGTCTAAGGATTGGAATGGGAAGGACTTGGATATCACATCTCATGCTACAGATAGGCTCTCAGGTTTGGAAATTGAAGGAGTTGGATATTACATTTCATGTTAGAGGAAGGATCTCAGGTTTGGTATTAGAGGCATTGAGATATCACATCTCAGGCTATAGGAAGGGTCTCAGGATTGGAATGGGAAGGAGTTGGATATCACATCTCATGCTATAGGAAGGGTCTCAGGTTTTGTTATAAGCATTGAGATATCACATCTCATGCTATAGGAAGGGTCTCAGGATTGGAATGGGAAGGACTTGGATATCACATCTCATGCTATAGATAGGCTCTCAGGTTTGGAAAGTGAAGGAGTTGGATATCACATTTCATGTTAGAGGAAGGATCTCAGGTTTGGTATTAGAGGCATTGAGATATCACATCTCAGGCTATAGGAAGGGTCTCAGGATTGGAATGGGAAGGAGTTGGATATCACATCTCATGCTATAGGAAGGGTCTCAGGTTTTGTTATAAGCATTAAGATATCACATCTCATGCTATAGGAAGGGTCTCAGGATTGGAATGGAAGGAGTTGGATATCACATATCATGTTATAGGAAGGATCTCAGGTTTGGTATTAGAAGCATTGAGACATCACATCTCATGCTATAGGAAGGGTCTCAGGATTGGAATGGGAAGGAGTTGGATATCACATCTCATGCTATAGGAAGGGTCTCAGGATTGGAATGGGAAGGAGTTGTATATGACATCTCATGCCGTAGGGAGGATCTCAGGTTTGGTATAAACATTGAGATATCACATCTCTGCTATCGAAAGGGTCTCAGGATTGGAATGGGAAGGAGTTGGATATCCCATCTCATGTTATAGGAAGAGTCTCAGGTTTGGTATTAGAAGCATTGAGATATCACATCTCATGCTATAGGAAGTGTCTCAGGATTGGAATGGGAAGGACTTGGGTATCACATCTCATGCTATAGGGAGGGTCTCAAGTTTGATATTAGAAGCATTGAGATATCCCATCTCATGTTATAGGACGGGTCTCAGGTTTTTTATTAAAATCATTGAGATATCATATTGCATGCTGTAGGAAGGGTCTAAGGATTGGAATGGGAAGGACTTGGATATCACATCTCATGCTATAGATAGGCTCTCAGGTTTGGAAATTGAAGGAGTTGGATATTACATTTCATGTTAGAGGAAGGATCTCAGGTTTGGTATTAGAGGCATTGAGATATCACATCTCAGGCTATAGGAAGGGTCTCAGGATTGGAATGGGAAGGAGTTGGATATCACATCTCATGCTATAGGAAGGGTCTCAGGTTTTGTTATAAGCATTGAGATATCACATCTCATGCTATAGGAAGGGTCTCAGGATTGGAATGGGAAGGACTTGGATATCACATCTCATGCTATAGATAGGCTCTCAGGTTTGGAAAGTGAAGGAGTTGGATATCACATTTCATGTTAGAGGAAGGATCTCAGGTTTGGTATTAGAGGCATTGAGATATCACATCTCAGGCTATAGGAAGGGTCTCAGGATTGGAATGGGAAGGAGTTGGATATCACATCTCATGCTATAGGAAGGGTCTCAGGTTTTGTTATAAGCATTAAGATATCACATCTCATGCTATAGGAAGGGTCTCAGGATTGGAATGGAAGGAGTTGGATATCACATATCATGTTATAGGAAGGATCTCAGGTTTGGTATTAGAAGCATTGAGACATCACATCTCATGCTATAGGAAGGGTCTCAGGATTGGAATGGGAAGGAGTTGGATATCACATCTCATGCTATAGGAAGGGTCTCAGGATTGGAATGGGAAGGAGTTGTATATGACATCTCATGCCGTAGGGAGGATCTCAGGTTTGGTATAAACATTGAGATATCACATCTCTGCTATCGAAAGGGTCTCAGGATTGGAATGGGAAGGAGTTGGATATCCCATCTCATGTTATAGGAAGAGTCTCAGGTTTGGTATTAGAAGCATTGAGATATCACATCTCATGCTATAGGAAGTGTCTCAGGATTGGAATGGGAAGGACTTGGGTATCACATCTCATGCTATAGGGAGGGTCTCAAGTTTGATATTAGAAGCATTGAGATATCACATCTCATGCTATAGGAAGGGTCTCAGGATTGGAATGGGAAGGAGTTGGATATCACATCTCATGCTATAGGAAGGGTCTCAGGTTTGGTATAAGCAGTGAGATATCACATCTCATGCTATAGGAAGTGTCTCAGGATTGGAATGGGAAGGAGTTGGATATCACATCTCATGTTATAGGAAGGATCTCAGGTTTGGTATAAGCATTGAGATATCAGATCTCTGCTATCGGAAGGGTCTCAGGATTGGAAAGGGAAGGAGTTGGATATTCCCATGTATGTTATAGGAAGGGTCTCAGGTTTGGTATTAGAAGCATTGAGATATCACATCTCATGCTATAGAAAGGGTCTCAGGATTGGAATGGGAAGGACTTGGATATCACATCTCTTGCTATAGGGAGGGTCTCAAGTTTGATATTAGAAGCATTGAGGTATCACATTTCATGATATCGGAAGGGTCTCAAGATTGGAATGGGAAGGAGTTGGATATCACATCTCATGATAAAGGAAGGGTCTAAGGTTTGGAAGGGGAAGGATTTGGATATCACATCTCATGTTATAGGACGGGTCTCAGGTTTGGTATTAGAAGCATTGAGATATCAAGTCTCATGGTATAGGAAGGGTCTCAGGATTGGAATGGGATGGAGTTGGATATCACATCTCAAGCTATAGGAAGGGTCTCAGGATTAGAATGGGAAGGAGTTTGATATCACATCTCATGCCATAGTATGGGTCTCAGGTTTGGTAGAAGCATTGGGATATCACATCTCATGCTATCGGAAGGGTATCGGGATTGGATTTGGAAGGAGTTGGATATCCCATCTCATGCTATAGGAAGGGTCTCAGGTTGGAATGGGAAGGAGTTGGATATCACATCTCATGTTATAGGAAGGGTCTCAGGATTGGAATGGGAAGTACTTGGATATCACATCTCATGCTATAGGAAGGCTCTCAGGTTTGCAAGGGGAAAGAGTTGGATATCACATTTCATGCTATCAGAAGGATCTCAGGTTTGGTATAGACGCATTGAGATATCATATCTTATGCTATCAGAAGAGTCTCAGGATTGGAATGGGAAGGAGTTGGATATCACATCTCATGCTAAAGGGAGGGTCTCAGGTTTGGAAGATAAGGATTTGGATATCACATCATGTTATAGGAAGGATCTCAGGTTTGGTATTAGAAGTATTGAGATATCACATCTCATGCTATCGGAAGGATCTCAGGTTTGGTATAGAAGCATTGAGATATATCTTATGCTATCAGAAGGGTCTCAGGATTGGAATGGGAAGGAGTTGGATATCACATCTCATGCTAAAGTGAGGGTCTCAGGTTTGGAAAGGGAAGGAGTTGGATATCACATTTCATGTTATAGGAAGGGTCTCAGGTTGGAATGGGAAGGAGTTGGATATCACATTTCATGTTATAGGAAGGGTCTCAGGATTGGAATGGGAAGGAGTTGGATATCACATCTCAAGCTTTAGGAAGGGTCTCAGGTTTGGTATAAGCATTGAGATAGCACATCCCATGCTATAGGAAGGGTCTCAGGATTGGAATGGGAAGGAGTTGGATATCACATCTCATGTTATAGGAAAGATCTCAGGTTTGGTATTAGAAGCATTGAGACATCACATCTCATGTTATAGGAAGGGTCTCAGGATTGGAATGGGAAGAAGTTGGATATCACATCTCATGCTATAGGAAGGGTCTCAGGTTTGGAAGGGGAAGGAGTTGGATATCCAATCTCATGTTATAGGACTGGTCTCAGGTTTGGTATTAGAAGCATTGAGATATCCCATCGCATGCTGTAGGAAGGTTCTCAGGTTTGGAATGGGGAGGAATTGTATATCACATCTCATGTCATAGGAAGGATCTCAGGTTTGGTATTAGAAGCATTGAGATATCACATCTCATGCTATAGGAATGGTCTCAGGATTGGAATGGGAAGGAGTTGGATATTACATTCCTGCTATAGGAAGGGTCTCATGTTTGGAATGGGAATGTGTTGGATATCACATATGCTATAGGAAGGGTCTCAGGTTTGGAACGGGAAGGAGTTGGATATCACATCTCATATTATAGGAAGGGTCTCAGGTTTGGTATAAGCATTGAGATATCACATCTCTGCTATCGGAAGTGTCTCAGGATTGGAATGGGAAGGTGTTGGATATCCCATCTCATGTTATAGGACGGGTCTCAGGTTTGTTATTAGAATCATTGAGATATCATATTGCATGCTGTAGGAGGGGTCTAAGGATTGGAATGGGAAGGAGTTGGATATCCCATCTCATGTTATAGTAAGAGTCTCAAGTTTGGTATTAGAAGCATTTAGATATCACATCTCATGCTATAGGAAGTGTCTCAGGATTGGAATGGGAAGGAGTTGGATATCACATTTCATGTTAGAGGAAGGATCTCAGGTTTGGTATTAGAGGCATTGAGATATCACATCTCATGCTCTAGGAAGGGTCTCAGGATTGGAATGGGAAGGAGTTGGATATCACATCTCATGTTATAGGAAGGATCTCAGGTTTGGTATTAGAAGCATTGAGACATCACATCTCATGCTATCGGAAGGGTCTCAGGATTGGAATGGGAAGGACTTGGATATCACATCTCATGCTATAGGGAGGGTCTCAAGTTTGATATTAGAAGCATTGAGATATCATATCTCATGCTATAGGAAGGGTCTCAGGATTGGAAAGGGAAGGAGTTGGATATCACATCTCATGCTATAGGAAGGGTCTCAGGTTTGGTATAAGCAGTGAGATATCACATCTCATGCTATAGGAAGTGTCTCAGGATTGGAATGGGAAGGAGTTGGATATCACATCTCATGTTATAGGAAGGATCTCAGGTTTGGTATAAGCATTGAGATATCACATCTCTACTATCGGAAGGGTCTCAGGATTGGAATGGGAAGGACTTGGATATCACATCTCATGCTATAGGAAGGGTCTCAGGTTTGGTATAAGCATTGAGATATCACATCTCATGCTATAGGAAGGGTCTCAGGATTGGAATGGGAAGGAGTTGGATATCACATCTCATGTTATAGGAAGGATCTCAGGTTTGGTATTAGAAGCATTGAGACATCACATCTCATGCTATCGGAAGGGTCTCAGGATTGGAATGGGAAGGACTTGGATATCACATCTCATGCTATAGGGAGGGTCTCAAGTTTGATATTAGAAGCATTGAGATATCATATCTCATGCTATAGGAAGGGTCTCAGGATTGGAAAGGGAAGGAGTTGGATATCACATCTCATGCTATAGGAAGGGTCTCAGGTTTGGTATAAGCAGTGAGATATCACATCTCATGCTATAGGAAGTGTCTCAGGATTGGAATGGGAAGGAGTTGGATATCACATCTCATGTTATAGGAAGGATCTCAGGTTTGGTATAAGCATTGAGATATCACATCTCTACTATCGGAAGGGTCTCAGGATTGGAATGGGAAGGACTTGGATATCACATCTCATGCTATAGGAAGGGTCTCAGGTTTGGTATAAGCATTGAGATATCACATCTCATGCTATAGGAAGGGTCTCAGGATTGGAATGGGAAGGAGTTGGATATCACATCTCATGTTATAGGAAGGATCTCAGGTTTGGTATTAGAAGCATTGAGACATCACATCTCATGCTATCGGAAGGGTCTCAGGATTGGAATGGGAAGGACTTGGATATCACATCTCATGCTATAGGGAGGGTCTCAAGTTTGATATTAGAAGCATTGAGATATCACATCTCATGATTTGGGAAGGGTCTCAGGGATGGAATGGGAAGGAGTTGGATATCACATCTCATGCTATAGGAAGGGTCTCAGGTTTGGTATAAGCAGTGAGATATCACATCTCATGCTATAGGAAGTGTCTCAGGATTGGAATGGGAAGGAGTTGGATATCACATCTCATGTTATAGGAAGGGTCTCAGGTTTGGTATTAGAAGCATTGAGATATCACATCTCATGCTATAGGAAGGGTCTCAGGATTGGAATGGGAAGGACTTGGATATCACATCTCATGCTATAAGGAGGGTCTCAAGTTTGATATTAGAAGCATTGAGATATCACATCTCATGATATCGCAAGCGTCTCAGGGATGGAATGGGAAGGATTTGGATATCACATCTCATGATAAAGGAAGTGTCTAAGGTTTGGAAGGGGAAGGAGTTTGATATCACATCTCATGCCATAGTATGGGTCTCAGGTTTGGTAGAAGCATTGGGATATCACATCTCATGCTATCGGAAGGGTATCAGGATTGGATTTGGAAGGAGTTGGATATCCCATCTCATGCTATAGGAAGGGTCTCAGGTTGGAATGGGAAGGAGTTGGATATCACATCTCATGTTATAGGAAGGGTCTCAGGATTGGAATTAGAAGGACTTGGATATCACATCTCATGCTATAGGAAGGCTCTCAGGTTTGGAAGGGGAAAGAGTTGGATATCACATTTCATGTTAGAGGTAGGATCTCAGGTTTGGTATTAGAGGCATTGAGATATCACATCTCATGCTATCAGAAGAGTCTCAGGATTGGAATGGGAAGGAGTTGGATATCACATCTCATGCTAAAGGGAGGGTCTCAGGTTTGGAAGGGGAAGGATTTGGATATCACATCTCATGTTATAGGAAGGATCTCAGGTTTGGTATTAGAAGCATTGAGATATCACATCTCATGCTATCGGAAGGATCTCAGGTTTGGTATAGAAGCATTGAGATAACACATCTCATGCTATCAGAAGGTTCTCAGGATTGGAATGGGACGGAGTTGGATATCACATCTCATGCTAAAGGGAGGGTCTCAGGTTTGGAAGGGGAAGGATTTGGATATCACATCTCATGTTATCAGAAGGATCTCAGGTTTGGTATTAGAAGTATTGAGATATCACATCTCATGCTATAGGAAGGGTCTCAGGATTGGAATGGGAAGGAGTTGGTTATCACATCCCATGCTAAAGGAAGGGTCTCAGGTTTGGTAGAAGCATTGAGATATCACATCTCATGCTATCGGAAGTGTCTCAGGATTGGAATGGGAAGGAGCTGGATATCACATCTCATGTTATAGGAAGGGTCTCAGGTTTGGTATAAGCATTGAGATATCACATCTCTGCTATCCCAAGTGTCTCAGGATTGGAATGGGAAGGACTTGGATATCACATCTCATGCTATAGATAGGCTTTCAGGTTTGGAAAGGGAAGGAGTTGGATATCACATCTCATGCTAGAGGAAGGGTCTCAGGTTTGGTATAAACATTGAGATATCACATCTCTGCTATCGAAAGGGTCTCAGGATTGGAATGGGAAGGAGTTGTATATGACATCTCATGCCGTAGGAAAGGTCTCAGGTTTGGTATAAGCATTGAGATATCACATCTCATGCTATAGGAAGTGTCTCAGGATTGGAATGGGAAGGACTTGGGTATCACATCTCATGCTATAGGGAGGGTCTCAGGTTTGGTATTAGAAGCATTGAGATATCCCATCTCATGCTATAGGAAGGGTCTCAGGATTGGAATGGGAAGGAGTTGGATATCACATCTCATGCTAGAGGAAGGGTCTCAGGTTTGGTATAAGCATTGAGATATCACATCTCGTGCTATAGGAAGGGTCTCAGGATTGGAATGGGAAGGAGTTGTATATGACATCTCATGCCGTAGGAAGGGTCTCAGGTTTGGTATAAGCATTGAGATATCACATCTCTGCTATCGGAAGTGTCTCAGGATTGGAATGGGAAGGACTTGGATATCACATCTCATGCTATAGATAGGCTCTCAGGTTTGGAAAGGGAAGGAGTTGGATATCACATTTCATGTTAGAGGAAGGATCTCAGGTTTGGTATTAGAGGCATTGAGATATCAGATCTCAGGCTATAGGAAGGGTCTCAGGATTGGAATGGGAAGGAGTTGGATATCACATCTAATGCTATAGGAAGGGTCTCAGGATTGGAATGGGAAGGAGTTGGATATCACATCTCATGCTAGAGGAAGGGTCTCAGGTTTGGTATAAGCATTGAGATATCACATCTCGTGCTATAGGAAGGGTCTCAGGATTGGAATGGGAAGGAGTTGTATATGACATCTCATGCCGTAGGAAGGGTCTCAGGTTTGGTATAAGCATTGAGATATCACATCTCTACTATCGAAAGGGTCTTAGGATTGGAATGGGAATTAGTTGGATATCCCATCTCAGGTTATAGGAAGAGTCTCAGGTTTGGTATTAGAAGCATTGAGATATCCCATCTCATGATATAGGAAGGGTCTCAGGTTGGAATGGGAAGGAGTTGGATATCACATTTCATGTTATAGGAAGGGTCTCAGGATTGGAATGGGCAGGACTTGGATATCATATCCCATGCTATAGGAAGGCTCTCAGGTTTGGAAGGGGAAGGAGTTGGATATCACATTTCATGTTAGAGGAAGGATCTCAGGTTTGGTATTAGAGGCCTTGAGATATCACATCTCATGCTATAGGAAGGGTCTCAGGATTGGAATGGGAAGGAGTTGGATATCACATCTCAAGCTATAGGAACAGTCTCAGGTTTGGTATAAGCATTGTGATATCACATCTCATGCTATAGGAAGGGTCTCAGGATTGGAATGGGAAGGAGTTGGATATCACATCTCATGTTATAGGAAAGATCTCAGGTTTGGTATTAGAAGCATTGAGACATCACATCTCATGTTATAGGAAGGGTCTCAGGATTGGAATGGGAAGAAGTTGGATGTCACATCTCTTGCTATAGGAAGGGTCTCAGGATTGGAATGGGAAGGAGTTGGATATCACATCTAATGCTATAGGAAGGGTCTCAGGATTGGAATGGGAAGGAGTTGGATATCACATCTCATGCTAGAGGAAGGGTCTCAGGTTTGGTATAAGCATTGAGATATCACATCTCGTGCTATAGGAAGGGTCTCAGGATTGGAATGGGAAGGAGTTGTATATGACATCTCATGCCGTAGGAAGGGTCTCAGGTTTGGTATAAGCATTGAGATATCACATCTCTGCTATCGAAAGGGTCTTAGGATTGGAATGGGAAGGAGTTGGATATCCCATCTCAGGTTATAGGAAGAGTCTCAGGTTTGGTATTAGAAGCATTGAGATATCCCATCTCATGATATAGGAAGGGTCTCAGGTTGGAATGGGAAGGAGTTGGATATCACATTTCATGTTATAGGAAGGGTCTCAGGATTGGAAGGGGAAGGAGTTGGATATCACATTTCATGTTAGAGGAAGGATCTCAGGTTTGGTATTAGAGGCCTTGAGATATCACATCTCATGCTATAGGAAGGGTCTCAGGATTGGAATGGGAAGGAGTTGGATATCACATCTCAAGCTATAGGAACAGTCTCAGGTTTGGTATAAGCATTGTGATATCACATCTCATGCTATAGGAAGGGTCTCAGGATTGGAATGGGAAGGAGTTGGATATCACATCTCATGTTATAGGAAAGATCTCAGGTTTGGTATTAGAAGCATTGAGACATCACATCTCATTTAATAGGAAGGGTCTCAGGATTGGAATGGGAAGAAGTTGGATATCACATCTCTTGCTATAGGAAGGGTCTCAGATTTGGTATAAGCATTGAGATATCACATCTCATGCTATAGGAAGGGTCTCAGGATTGGAATGGGAAGGAGTTGTATATGACATCTCATGCCATAGGAAGGGTCTCAGGTTTGGTATAAGCATTGAGATATCACATCACATGCTATAGGAAGGGTCTCAGGATTGGAATGGGAAGGACTTGGATATCACATCTCATGCTATAGGCAGGGTCTCAGGTTTGGAAAGGGAATGAGATGGATATCACATTTCATGTTAGAGGTAGGATCTCGGGTTTGGTATTAGAGGCATTGAGATATCACATCTCATGCTATCAGAAGGGTCTCAGGATTGGAATGGGAAGGAGTTGGATATCACATCTCATGCTAAAGGGAGGGTCTCAGGTTTGGAAGGGGAAGGATTTGGAAATCACATCTCATGTTATAGGAAGGATCTCAGGTTTGGTATTAGAAGCATTGAGATATCACATCTCATGCTTTCATAAGGGTCTCAGGATTGGAATGGGAAGGAGTTGGATATCACATCTCATGTTATAGGAAGGATCTCAGGTTTGGTATTAGAAGCATTGAGACATCAAATCTCATGCTATAGGAAGGGTCTCAGGATTGGAATGGGAAGGAGTTGGATATCACATCTCATGCTATAGGAAGGGTCTCAGATTTGGTATAAGCATTGAGATATCACATCTCATGCTATAGGAAGGGTCTCAGGATTGGAATGGGAAGGAGTTTTATATGACATCTCAGGCCATAGGAAGGGTCTCAGGTTTGGTATAAGCATTGAGATATCACATCTCTGCCATCGGAAGGGTCTCAGGATTGGAATGGGAAGGAATTGGATATCACATCTCATGTCATAGGAAGGATCTCAGATTTGGTATTAGAAGCATTGAGATATCCCTTCTCATGCTATAGGAAGGGTCTCAGGATTGGAATGTGAAGGATTTGGATATCACATCTCATGCTAAAGGAAGGGTCTCAGGTTTGGTAGAAGCATTGAGATATCACGTCTCTGCTATCGGAAGGGTCTCAGGATTGGATTGGGAAGGAGTTGGATATCCCTTCTCATGCTATAGGAAGGGTCTCAGGTTTGGTATAAGCATTGAGATATCACATCTCTGCTATCGGAAGGGTATCAGGATTGGATTGGGAAGGAGTTGGATATCCCTTCTCATGCTATAGGAAGTGTCTCAGGTTGGAATGGGAAGGAGTTGGATATCACATCACATGTTATAGGAAGGGTCTCAGGATTGGAATGGGAAGGATTTGGATATCACATCTCTTGCTATAGGAAGGGTCTCAGGATTGGAATGGGTAGGAGTTGGATATTACTTTCTTGCTATAGGAAGGGTCTCAGGTTTGGAAGGGGAAGGATTTGGATATCACATCTCATGTTATCAGAAGGATCTCAGGTTTGGTATTAGAAGTATTGAGATATCACATCTCATGCTATAGGAAGGGTCTCAGGATTGGAATGGGAAGGAGTTGGTTATCACATCCCATGCTAAAGGAAGGGTCTCAGGTTTGGTAGAAGCATTGAGATATCACATCTCATGCTATCGGAAGTGTCTCAGGATTGGAATGGGAAGGAGCTGGATATCACATCTCATGCTAAAGGAAGGGTCTCAGGTTTGGAACGGGAAGGAGTTGGATATCACATCTCATGTTATAGGAAGGGTCTCAGGTTTGGTATAAGCATTGAGATATCACATCTCTGCTATCGGAAGTGTCTCAGGATTGGAATGGGAAGGACTTGGATATCACATCTCATGCTATAGATAGGCTTTCAGGTTTGGAAAGGGAAGGAGTTGGATATCACATCTCATGCTAGAGGAAGGGTCTCAGGTTTGGTATAAGCATTGAGATATCACATCTCGTGCTATAGGAAGGGTCTCAGGATTGGAATGGGAAGGAGTTGTATATGACATCTCATGCCGTAGGAAGGGTCTCAGGTTTGGTATAAGCATTGAGATATCACATCTCTGCTATCGAAAGGGTCTTAGGATTGGAATGGGAAGGAGATGGATATCCCATCTCAGGTTATAGGAAGAGTCTCAGGTTTGGTATTAGAAGCATTGAGATATCCCATCTCATGCTATAGGAAGGGTCTCAGGATTGGAATGGGAAGGAGTTGGATATCACATCTCATGCTAGAGGAAGGGTCTCAGGTTTGGTATAAGCATTGAGATATCACATCTCGTGCTATAGGAAGGGTCTCAGGATTGGAATGGGAAGGAGTTGTATATGACATCTCATGCCGTAGGAAGGGTCTCAGGTTTGGTATAAGCATTGAGATATCACATCTCTGCTATCGAAAGGGTCTTAGGATTGGAATGGGAATTAGTTGGATATCCCATCTCAGGTTATAGGAAGAGTCCCAGGTTTGGTATTAGAAGCATTGAGATATCCCATCTCATGATATAGGAAGGGTCTCAGGTTGGAATGGGAAGGAGTTGGATATCACATTTCATGTTAGGGAAGGGTCTCAGGATTGGAATGGGAAGGACTTGGATATCATATCCCATGCTATAGGAAGGCTCTCAGGTTTGGAAGGGGAAGGAGTTGGATATCAGATTTCATGTTAGAGGAAGGATCTCAGGTTTGGTATTAGAGGCCTTGAGATATCACATCTCATGCTATAGGAAGGGTCTCAGGATTGGAATGGGAAGGAGTTGGATATCACATCTCAAGCTATAGGAACAGTCTCAGGTTTGGTATAAGCATTGTGATATCACATCTCATGCTATAGGAAGGGTCTCAGGATTGGAATGGGAAGGAGTTGGATATCACATCTCATGTTATAGGAAAGATCTCAGGTTTGGTATTAGAAGCATTGAGACATCACATCTCATGTTATAGGAAGGGTCTCAGGATTGGAATGGGAAGAAGTTGGATGTCACATCTCTTGCTATAGGAAGGGTCTCAGGATTGGAATGGGAAGGAGTTGGATATCACATCTAATGCTATAGGAAGGGTCTCAGGATTGGAATGGGAAGGAGTTGGATATCACATCTCATGCTAGAGGAAGGGTCTCAGGTTTGGTATAAGCATTGAGATATCACATCTCGTGCTATAGGAAGGGTCTCAGGATTGGAATGGGAAGGAGTTGTATATGACATGTCATGCCGTAGGAAGGGTCTCAGGTTTGGTATAAGCATTGAGATATCACATCTCTGCTATCGAAAGGGTCTTAGGATTGGAATGGGAAGGAGTTGGATATCCCATCTCAGGTTATAGGAAGAGTCTCAGGTTTGGTATTAGAAGCATTGAGATATCCCATCTCATGATATAGGAAGGGTCTCAGGTTGGAATGGGAAGGAGTTGGATATCACATTTCATGTTATAGGAAGGGTCTCAGGATTGGAATGGGAAGGACTTGGATATCATATCCCATGCTATAGGAAGGCTCTCAGGTTTGGAAGGGGAAGGAGTTGGATATCACATTTCATGTTAGAGGAAGGATCTCAGGTTTGGTATTAGAGGCCTTGAGATATCACATCTCATGCTATAGGAAGGGTCTCAGGATTGGAATGGGAAGGAGTTGGATATCACATCTCAAGCTATAGGAACAGTCTCAGGTTTGGTATAAGCATTGTGATATCACATCTCATGCTATAGGAAGGGTCTCAGGATTGGAATGGGAAGGAGTTGGATATCACATCTCATGTTATAGGAAAGATCTCAGGTTTGGTATTAGAAGCATTGAGACATCACATCTCATTTTATAGGAAGGGTCTCAGGATTGGAATGGGAAGAAGTTGGATATCACATCTCTTGCTATAGGAAGGGTCTCAGATTTGGAATGGGAAGGACTTGGATATCACATCTCATGCTATAGGCAGGGTCTCAGGTTTGGAAAGGGAATGAGATGGATATCACATTTCATGCTATAGGAAGGGTCTCAGATTTGGTATAAGCATTGAGATATCACATCTCATGCTATAGGAAGGGTCTCAGGATTGGAATGGGAAGGAGTTGTATATGACATCCCAGGCCATAGGAAGGGTCTCAGGTTTGGTATAAGCATTGAGATATCATATCTCTGCTATCGGAAGGGTCTCAGGATTGGAATGGGAAGGAGTTGGATATCCCATCTCATGTTATAGGAAGGGTCTCAGGTTTGGTATTAGAAGCATAGAGATATCACATCTCATGCTGTAGGAAGGGTCTAAGGATTGGAATGGGATGGACTTGGATATCACATCTCATGCTATAGGTAGGCTCTCAGGTTTGGTATAAGCATTGAGATATCACATCTCATGCTATAGGAAGGGTCTCAGGATTGGAATGGGAAGGAATTGGATATCACATCTCATGCTATAGGAAGGGTCTCAGATTTGGTATAAGCATTGAGATATCACATCTCATGCTATAGGAAGGGTCTCAGGATTGGAATGGGAAGGAGTTGTATATGACATCCCAGGCCATAGGAAGGGTCTCAGGTTTGGTATAAGCATTGAGATATCATATCTCTGCTATCGGAAGGGTCTCAGGATTGGAATGGGAAGGAGTTGGATATCCCATCTCATGTTATAGGAAGGGTCTCAGGTTTGGTATTAGAAGCATAGAGATATCACATCTCATGCTATAGGAAGGGTCTCAGGATTGGAATGGGAAGGACTTGGATGTCACATCTCATGCTATAGGGAGGGTCTCAAGTTTGATATTAGAAGCATTGAGATAACAAATCTCTTGATATCGGAAGGGTCTCAGGATTGGAATGGGAAGGAGTTGGATATCACATCTCATGATAAAGGAAGGGTCTGAGGTTTGGAAGGGGAAGGATTTGGATATCACATCTCATGTTATAGGACGGGTCTCAGGTTTGGTATTAGAAGCATTGAGATATCAAGTCTCATGGTATAAGAAGGGTCTCAGAATTGGAATGGGAAGGAGTTGGATATCACACCTCAAGCTATAGGAAGGGTCTCAGGATTGTAATGGGAAGGAGTTTGATATCACATCTCATGCCATAGTATGGGTCTCAGGTTTGGTAGAAGCATTGGGATATCACATCTCATGCTATCGGAAGGGTATCAGTATTGGATTTGGAAGGAGTTGGATATCCCATCTCATGCTATAGGAAGGGTCTCAGGTTGGAATGGGAAGGAGTTGGATATCACATTTCATGTTATAGAAAGGGTCTCAGGATTGGAATGGGAAGGACTTGGATATCATATCTCATGCTATAGGAAGGCTCTCACGTTTGGAAGGGGAAGGAGTTGGATATCACATTTCATGTTAGCGGAAGGATCTCAGGTTTGGTATTAGAGGCCTTGAGATATCACATCTCATGCTATAGGAAGGGTCTCTGGATTGGAATGGGAAGGAGTTGGATATCACATCTCAAGCTATAGGAAGGGTCTCAGGTTTGGTATAAGCATTGAGATATCACATCTCATGCTATAGGAAGGGTCTCAGGATTGGATTCCAATTCTGAGACCCTTCCTATAGCATGAGATGTGATATCTCAATGCTTCTAATACCAAACCTGGGACCCTTCCTATAACATGAGATGGGATATCCAAGTCCTTCCCATTCCAATCCTGAGACCCTTCCTATAGCATGAGATGTGATATCTCAATGCTTCTAATACCAAACCTGAGACCCTTCCTATAACAAGAGATGTGATATCCATGTCCTTCCCATTCCAATCCTGAGACCCGTCCTATACCATGAGATGTGATATCTCAATGCTTCTAATACCAAACCTGAGACCCTTCCTATAATGAGATGGGATATCCAACTCCTTCCCATTCCAATCCTGAGACCCTTCCAATAGCAGAGATGTGATATCTCAATGCTTATACCAAACCTGAGACCCTTACTATGGCATGAAATGTCATATACAACTCCTTCCGATTCCAGACCTGAGACCCTTCCTATAGCATGAGATGTGATATCCAACTCCTTCTCATTCCAATCCTGAGACCCTTCCTATAGCTTGAGATGTGATATCCAACTCCTTCCCATTCCAATCCTGAGACCCTCGCTATAGCATGAGATGTGATATCTCAATGCTTCTAATACCAAACCTGAGATCCTTCCTATAACATGAGATGTGACATCCAAATCCTTCCACTTCCAAACCTGAGACCCTCCCTTTAGCATGAGATGTGATATCCGACTCCTTCCCATTCCAATCCTGAGACCCTTCTGATAGCATGAGATGTGATATCTCAATGCCTATATTACCAAACCTGAGATCCTTCCGATAGCATGAGATGTGATATCTCAATGCTTCTAATACCAAACCTGAGATCCTTCCTATAACATGAAATGTGATATCCAAATCCTTCCAAATCCAATCCTGATACCCTTCCGATAGCATGAGATGTGATATCCCAATGCTTCTACAAAACCTGAGACCCATACATGGCATGAGATGTGATATCAAACTCCTTCCCATTCCAATCCTGAGACACTTCCTATAGCATGAGATGTGATATCTCAATGCTTCTAATACCAAACCTGAGACTCTTCCTATAACATGAGATGGGATATCCAACTCCTTCCCATTCCAATCCTGAGACCCTTCCGATAGCAGAGATGTGATATCTCAATGCTTATACCAAACCTGAGACCCTTCCTATGGCATGAGATGTCATATACAACTCCTTCCCATTCCAATCCTGAGACCCTTCCTATAGCATGAGATGTGATATCTCAATGCTTATACCAAACCTGAGACCCATACATGGCATGAGATGTGATATCAAACTCCTTCCCATTCCAATACTGAGACCATTCCTATAGCATGAGATGTGATATCTCAATGCTTCTTATACCAAACCTGAGACTCTTCCTATAACATGAGATGGGATATCCAACTCCTTCCCATTCCAATCCTGAGACCCTTCCGATAGCAGAGATGGTATATCTCAATGCTTATACCAAACCTGAGACCCTTCCTATGGCATGAGATGTCATATACAACTCCTTCCCATTCCAATCCTGAGACCCTTCCTATAGCATGAGATGTGATATCTCAATGCTTATACCAAACCTGAGACCCTTCCTATAGCATGAGATGTGATATCCAACTCCTTCCCATTTCAATCCTGAGACCCTTCCTATAGCATGAGATGTGATGTCTCAATGCTTCTAATACCAAACCTGAGATCCTTCCTATAACATCAGATGTGATATCCAACTCCTTCCCATTCCAATCCTGAGACCCTTCCTATAGCATGAGATGTGATATCTCAATGTTTATACCAAACCTGAGACCCTTCCTATAGCATGAGATGTGATATCCAACTCCTTCCCATTCCAATCCTGAGACCCTTCCTATAGCATGAGATGTGATATCTCAATGCCTCTAATACCAAATCTGAGATCCTTCCTCTAACATGAAATGTGATATCCAACTCCTTCCCTTTCCAAACCTGAGAGCCTACCTATAGCATGAGATGTGATATCCAAGACCTTCCCATTCCAATCCTTAGACCCTTCCTACAGCATACAATATGATATCTCAATGATTCTAATAACAAACCTGAGACCCGTCCTATAACATGAGATGTGATATCCAACTCCTTCCCATTCCAATCCTGAGACACTTCCAATAGCAGAGATGTGATATCTCAATGCTTATTCCAAACCTGAGACCCTTCCTATAGCATGAGATGTGATATCCAACTCCTTCCCGTTCCAAACCTGAGACCCTTCCTATAGCATATGTGATATCCAACTCCTTCCCATTCCAAACATGAGACCCTTCCTATAGCATGAGATGTGATATCCAACTCCTTCCCATTCCAATCCTGAGACCCTTCCTATAGCATGAGATGTGATATCTCAATGCCTCTAATACCAAATCTGAGATCCTTCCTCTAACATGAAATGTGATATCCAACTCCTTCCCTTTCCAAACCTGAGAGCCTACCTATAGCATGAGATGTGATATCCAAGACCTTCCCATTCCAATCCTTAGACCCTTCCTACAGCATACAATATGATATCTCAATGATTCTAATAACAAACCTGAGACCCGTCCTATAACATGAGATGTGATATCCAACTCCTTCCCATTCCAATCCTGAGACACTTCCGATAGCAGAGATGTGATATCTCAATGCTTATTCCAAAACTGAGACCCTTCCTATAGCATGAGATGTGATATCCAACTCCTTCCCGTTCCAAACCTGAGACCCTTCCTATAGCATATGTGATATCCAACTCCTTCCCATTCCAAACATGAGACCCTTCCTATAGCAAGAATGTAATATCCAACTCCTTCCCATTCCAATCCTGAGACCCTTCCTACAGCATGCGATGTGATATCTCAATGCTTCTAATACCAAACCTGAGACCCGTCCCATAACATGAGATGGGATATCCAACTCCTTCCCGTTCCAAACCTGAGACCCTTCCTATAGCATGAGATGTGATATCCAACTCCTTCCCATCCCAATCCTGAGACACTTCCGATTGCAGAGATGTGATATCTCAATGCTTATACCAAACCTGAGACTCTTCCTATAACATGAGATGTGATATCCAACTCCTTCCCGTTCCAAACCTGAGACCCTTCCTATAGCATAAGATGTGATATCCAACTCCTTCCCATTCCAATCCTGAGACCCTTCCGATAGCATGAGATGTGATATCTCAATGCTTCTAATACCAAACCTGAGATCCTTCTTATAACATGTGGTGTGATATCCAAATCCTTCCCCTTCCAAACCTGAGACCCTCCCTTTAGCATGAAATGTGATATCCAACTCCTTCCCATTCCAATCCTGAGACCCTTATGATAGCATGAGATGTGATATCTCAATGCCTCTAATACCAAACCTGAGATACTTCCGATAGCATGAGATGTGATATCTCAATGCTTCTAATACCAAACCTGAGATCCTTCCTATAACATGAGATGTGATATCCAAATCCTTCCCCTTCCAAACCTGAGACCCTCCCTTTAGCATGAGATGTGATATCCAACTCCTTCCCATTCCAATCCTGAGACCCTTCTGATAGCATGAGATGTGATATCTCAATGCCTCTAATACCAAACCTGAGATCCTACCTCTAACATGAAATATGATATCCAACTCCTTCCCTTTCCAAACCTGAGATCCTGTCTATAGCATGAGATGTGATATCCAAGTCCTTCCCATCCCAATCCTGAGACCCTTCCTATAGCATGAGATGTGATATCTCAATGCTTATACCAAACCTGAGACCCTTCCTATGGCATGAGATGCCATATACAACTCCTTCCCATTCCAATCCTGAGACCCTGCTTATAGCATGAGATGTGATATCTCAATGCTTCTAATACCAAACCTGAGATCTTTCCTATAACATGAGATGTGATATCCAACTCCTTCCCATTCCAATCCTGAGACCATTCCTATAGCATGAGATGTGATATCTCAATGCTTATACCAAACCTGAGACCCTTCCTATAGCTTGAGATGTGATATCCAACTCCTTCCCATTCCAATCCTGAGACCCTTCCTATAGCATGAGATGTGATATCTCAATGTCTCTAATACCAAACCTGAGATCCTTCCTCTAACATGAAATGTGATATCCAACTCCTTCCCCTTCCAAACCTGAGAGCCTTCCTATAGCATGAGATATGATATCCAAGTCCTTTCCATTCCAATCCTGAGACCCTTCCTATAACATGAGATGTGATATCCAACTCCTTCCCATTCCAACCTGAGACCCTTCCTATAGCATGAGATGGGATATCCAACTCCTTCCAAATCCAATCCTGATACCCTTCCGATAGCATGAGATGTGATATCCCAATGCTTCTACCAAACCTGAGACCCATACTATGGCATGAGATGTGATATCCAACTCCTTCCCATTCCAATTCTGAGACTCTTCTGATAGCATGAGATGTGATATCTCAATGCCTCTAATACCAAACCTGAGATCCTACCTCTAACATGAAATGTGATATCCAACTCTTTCCCGTTGCAAACCTGAGAGCCTTCCTATAGCATGAGATGTGATATCCAAGTCCTTCCCATTCCAATCCTGAGACCCTTCCTATAACATGAGATGTGATATCCAACTCCTTCCCATTCCAACCTGACACCCTTCCTATAGCATGAGATGGGATATCCAACTCCTTCCAAATCCAATCCTGATACCCTTCCGATAGCATGAGATGTGATATCCCAATGCTTCTACCAAACCTGAGACCCATACTATGGCATGAGATGTGATATCAAACTCCTTCCCATTCCAATCCTGAGACCCTTCCTATAGCTTGAGATATGATATCCAACTCCTTCCCATTCCAATTCTGAGACCCATCCTATACAATGAGACTTGATATCTCAATGCTTCTAATACCAAACCTGAGACCCGTCCTATAACATGAGATGTGATATCCAAATCCTTCCCCTTCCAAACCTTAGACCCTTCCTTTATCATGAGATGTGATATCCAACTCCTTCCCATTCCAATCCTGAGACTCTTCCGATATCATGAGATGTGATATCTCAATGCTTCTAATATCAAACTTGAGACCCTCCCTATAGCATGAGATGTGATATCCAAGTCCTTCCCATTCCAATCCTGAGACCCTTCCTATAGCATGAGATGTGATATCTCAATGCTTCTAATACCAAACCTGAGACCCTTCCTATAACATGAGATGGGAATATCCAACTCCTTCCCATTCCAATCCTGAGACCCTTCCGATAGCAGAGATGTGATATCTCAATGCTTATACCAAACCTGAGATCCTTCCTATAACATGAGATGTGATATCCAACTCCTTCCCATTCCAATCCTGAGACACTTCCTATAGCATGAGATGTGATATCTCACTGCTTATACCAAACCTGAGACCCTTCCTATAGCATGAGATGTGATATCCAACTCCTTCCCATTCCAATCCTGAGACCCTTCCTATAGCATGAGATGTGATATCTCAATGCTTCTAATATCAAACTTGAGACCCTCCCTATAGCATGAGATGTGATACCCAAGTCCTTCCCATTCCAATCCTGAGACCCTTCCTACAGCATGCGATGTGATGTCTCAATGCTTCTAATACCAAACCTGAGACTCTTCCTATAACATGAGATGGGATATCCAACTCCTTCCCATTCCAATCCTGAGACCCTTCCGATAGCAGAGATGTGATATCTCAATGCTTATACCAAACCTAAGACCCTTCCTATGGCATGAGATGTCATATACAACTCCTTCCCATTCCAATCCTGAGACCCTTCCTATAGCATGAGATGTGATATCTCAATGCTTATACCAAACCTGAGACCCTTCCTATAGCATGAGATGTGATATCCAACTCCTTCCCATTCTAATCCTGAGACCCTTCCTATAGCATGAGATGTGATGTCTCAATGCTTCTAATACCAAACCTGAGATCCTTCCTATAACATGAGATGTGATATCCAACTCCTTCCCATTCCAATCCCGAGACCCTTCCTATAGCATGAGATGTGATATCTCAATGCTTATACCAAACCTGAGACCCTTCCTATAGCATGAGATGTGATATCCAACTCCTTCCCATTCCAATCCTGAGACTCTTCCTATAGCATGAGATGTGATATCTCAATGCCTCTAATACCAAACCTGAGATCCTTCCTCTAACATGAAATGTGATATCCAACTCCTTCCCTTTCCAAACCTGAGAGCCTACCTATAGCATGAGATGTGATATCCAAGTCCTTCCCATTCCAATCCTTAGACCCTTCCTACAGCATGCAATATGATATCTCAATGATTCTAATAACAAACCTGAGACCCGTCCTATAACATGAGATGGGATATCCAACTCCTTCCCATTCCAATCCTGAGACACTTCTGATAGCAGAGATGTGATATCTCAATGCTTATACCAAACCTGAGACCCTTCCTATAACATGAGATGTGATATCCAACTCCTTCCCGGTCCAAACCTGAGACCCTTCCTATAGCATATGTGATATCCAACTCCTTCCCATTCCAAACATGAGACCCTTCCTATAGCAAGAGTGTAATATCCAACTCCTTCCCATTCCAATCCTGAGACCATTCCTATAGCATGAGATGTGATATCTCAATGCTTCTAATACCAAACCTGAGATCCTTCCTATGACATGAGATGTGATATCCAATTCCTCCCCATTCCAAACCTGAAAACCTTCCTACAGCATGCGATGTGATATCTCAATGCTTCTAATACCAAACCCGAGACCAGTCCTATAACATGAGATTGGATATCCAACTCCTTCCCCTTCCAAACCTGAGACTCTTCCTATAGCATGAGATGTGATATCCAACTTCTTCCCATTCCAATCCTGAGACCCTTCCTATAACATGAGATGTGATGTCTCAATGCTTCTAATACCAAACCTGAGATCTTTCCTATAACATGAGATGTGATATCCAACTCCTTCCCATTCCAATCCTGAGACCCTTCCTATAGCATGAGATGTGATATCTCAATGCTTATACCAAACCTGAGACCCTTCCTATAGCTTGAGATGTGATATCCAACTCCTTCCCATTCCAATCCTGAGACCCTTCCTATAGCATGAGATGTGATATCTCAAGGCCTCTAATACCAAACCTGAGATCCTTCCTCTAACATGAAATGTGATATCCAACTCCTTCCCCTTCCAAACCTGAGAGCCTTCCTATAACATGAAATGTGATATCCAATTCCTTCCCATTCCAACCTGAGACCCTTCCTATAGCATGAGATGGGATATCCAACTCCTTCCAAATCCAATACTGATACCCTTCCGATAGCATGAGATGTGATATCCCAATGCTTCTACCAAACCTGAGACCCATACTATGGCATGAGATGTGATATCAAACTCCTTCCCATTCCAATCCTGAGACCCTACCTATAGCTTGAGATGTGATATCCAACTCCTTCCCATTCCAAACCTGAGACCCGTCCTATAACATGAGATGTGATATCCAAATCCTTCCCCTTCCAAACCTTAGACCCTTCCTTTATCATGAGATGTGATATCCAATTCCTTCCCATTCCAATCCTGAGACCCTTCCGATATCATGAGATTTGTTATCTCAATGCTTCTAATATCAAACTTGAGACCCTCCCTATAACATGAGATGTGACATCCAAGTCCTCCCCATTCCAATCCTGAGACCCTTCCTATAGCATGAGATGTGATATCTCAATGCTTCTAATACCAAACCTGAGACCCTTCCTATAACATGATTTGGGATATCCAACTCCTTCCCATTCCAATCCTGAGACCCTTCCGATAGCAGAGATGTGATATCTCAATGCTTATACCAAACCTGAGACCCTTCCTATGGCCTGAGATGTCATATGCAACTCCTTCCCATTCCAATCCTGAGACCCTTCCTATAGCATTAGATGTGATATCTCAATGCTTATACCAAATCTGAGACCCTTCCTATTGCATGAGATGTGATATCCAACTCCTTCCCATTCCAATCCTGAGACCCTTCTGATAGCATGAGATGTGATATTTCAATGCCTCTAATACCAAACCTGAGATCCTACCTCTAACATGAAATGTGATATCCATCTCCTTCCCTTTCCAAACCTGAGACCCTGCCTATAGCATGAGATGTGATATCCAAGTCCTTCCCATTCCAATCCTGAGACCATTCCTATAGCATGTGATGTGATATCTCAATGCTTATACCAAATCTGAGACCCTTCCTATAGCATGAGATGTGATATCCAACTCCTTCCCATTCCAATCCTGAGACCCTTCCTATAGCATGAGATGTGATGTCTCAATGCTTCTAATACCAAACCTGAGATCCTTCCTATAACATGAGATGTGATATCCAACTCCTTCCCATTCCAATCCTGAGACCCTTATGATAGCATGAGATGTGATATCTCAATGCCTCTAATACCAAACCGAGATACTTCCGATAGCATGAGATGTGATATCTCAATGCTTCTAATACCAAACCTGAGATCCTTCCTATAACATGAGATGTGATTTCCAAATCCTTCCCCTTCCAAACCTGAGACCCTCCCTTTAGCATGAGATGTGATATCCAAGTCCTTTCCATTCCAATCCTGAGACCCTTCCTATAGCATGTGATGTGATATCTCAATGCTTATACCAAACCTGAGACCCTTCCTATGGCATGAGATGTCATATACAACTCCTTCCCATTCCAATCCTGAGACCCTTCCTATAGCATGAGATGTGATATCTCAATGCTTCTTATACCAAACCTGAGACTCTTCCTATAACATGAGATGGGATATCCAACTCCTTCCCATTCCAATCCTGAGACCCTTCCGATAGCAGAGATGGTATATCTCAATGCTTATACCAAACCTGAGACCCTTCCTATGGCATGAGATGTCATATACAACTCCTTCCCATTCCAATCCTGAGACCCTTCCTATAGCATGAGATGTGATATCTCAATGCTTATACCAAACCTGAGACCCTTCCTATAGCATGAGATGTGATATCCAACTCCTTCCCATTTCAATCCTGAGACCCTTCCTATAGCATGAGATGTGATGTCTCAATGCTTCTAATACCAAACCTGAGATCCTTCCTATAACAACAGATGTGATATCCAACTCCTTCCCATTCCAATCCTGAGACCCTTCCTATAGCATGAGATGTGATATCTCAATGTTTATACCAAACCTGAGACCCTTCCTATAGCATGAGATGTGATATCCAACTCCTTCCCATTCCAATCCTGAGACCCTTCCTATAGCATGAGATGTGATATCTCAATGCCTCTAATACCAAATCTGAGATCCTTCCTCTAACATGAAATGTGATATCCAACTCCTTCCCTTTCCAAACCTGAGAGCCTACCTATAGCATGAGATGTGATATCCAAGACCTTCCCATTCCAATCCTTAGACCCTTCCTACAGCATACAATATGATATCTCAATGATTCTAATAACAAACCTGAGACCCGTCCTATAACATGAGATGTGATATCCAACGCCTTCCCATTCCAATCCTGAGACACTTCCAATAGCAGAGATGTGATATCTCAATGCTTATTCCAAACCTGAGACCCTTCCTATAGCATGAGATGTGATATCCAACTCCTTCCCGTTCCAAACCTGAGACCCTTCCTATAGCATATGTGATATCCAACTCCTTCCCATTCCAAACATGAGACCCTTCCTATAGCATGAGATGTGATATCCAACTCCTTCCCATTCAAATCCTGAGACCCTTCCTATAGCATGAGATGTGATATCTCAATGCCTCTAATACCAAACCTGAGATCCTTCCTCTAACATGAAATGTGATATCCAACTCCTTCCCTTTCCAAACCTGAGAGCCTACCTATAGCATGAGATGTGATATCCAAGACCTTCCCATTCCAATCCTTAGACCCTTCCTACAGCATACAATATGATATCTCAATGATTCTAATAACAAACCTGAGACCCGTCCTATAACATGAGATGTGATATCCAACTCCTTCCCATTCCAATCCTGAGACACTTCCGATAGCAGAGATGTGATATCTCAATGCTTATTCCAAAACTGAGACCCTTCCTATAGCATGAGATGTGATATCCAACTCCTTCCCGTTCCAAACCTGAGACCCTTCCTATAGCATATGTGATATCCAACTCCTTCCCATTCCAAACATGAGACCCTTCCTATAGCAAGAATGTAATATCCAACTCCTTCCCATTCCAATCCTGAGACCCTTCCTACAGCATGCGATGTGATATCTCAATGCTTCTAATACCAAACCTGAGACCCGTCCTATAACATGAGATGGGATATCCAACTCCTTCCCGTTCCAAACCTGAGACCCTTCCTATAGCATGAGATGTGATATCCAACTCCTTCCCATCCCAATCCTGAGACACTTCCGATTGCAGAGATGTGATATCTCAATGCTTATACCAAACCTGAGACTCTTCCTATAACATGAGATGTGATATCCAACTCCTTCCCGTTCCAAACCTGAGACCCTTCCTATAGCATAAGATGTGATATCCAACTCCTTCCCATTCCAATCCTGAGACCCTTCCGATAGCATGAGATTTGATATCTCAATGCTTCTAATACCAAACCTGAGATCCTTCTTATAACATGTGGTGTGATATCCAAATCCTTCCCCTTCCAAACCTGAGACCCTCCCTTTAGCATGAAATGTGATATCCAACTCCTTCCCATTCCAATCCTGAGACCCTTATGATAGCATGAGATGTGATATCTCAATGCCTCTAATACCAAACCTGAGATACTTCCGATAGCATGAGATGTGATATCTCAATGCTTCTAATACCAAACCTGAGATCCTTCCTATAACATGAGATGTGATATCCAAATCCTTCCCCTTCCAAACCTGAGACCCTCCCTTTAGCATGAGATGTGATATCCAACTCCTTCCCATTCCAATCCTGAGACCCTTCTGATAGCATGAGATGTGATATCTCAATGCCTCTAATACCAAACCTGAGATCCTACCTCTAACATGAAATATGATATCCAACTCCTTCCCTTTCCAAACCTGAGATCCTGTCTATAGCATGAGATGTGATATCCAAGTCCTTCCCATCCCAATCCTGAGACCCTTCCTATAGCATGAGATGTGATATCTCAATGCTTATACCAAACCTGAGACCCTTCCTATGGCATGAGATGCCATATACAACTCCTTCCCATTCCAATCCTGAGACCCTGCTTATAGCATGAGATGTGATATCTCAATGCTTCTAATACCAAACCTGAGATCTTTCCTATAACATGAGATGTGATATCCAACTCCTTCCCATTCCAATCCTGAGACCATTCCTATAGCATGAGATGTGATATCTCAATGCTTATACCAAACCTGAGACCCTTCCTATAGCTTGAGATGTGATATCCAACTCCTTCCCATTCCAATCCTGAGACCCTTCCTATAGCATGAGATGTGATATCTCAATGTCTCTAATACCAAACCTGAGATCCTTCCTCTAACATGAAATGTGATATCCAACTCCTTCCCCTTCCAAACCTGAGAGCCTTCCTATAGCATGAGATATGATATCCAAGTCCTTTCCATTCCAATCCTGAGACCCTTCCTATAACATGAGATGTGATATCCAACTCCTTCCCATTCCAACCTGAGACCCTTCCTATAGCATGAGATGGGATATCCAACTCCTTCCAAATCCAATCCTGATACCCTTCCGATAGCATGAGATGTGATATCCCAATGCTTCTACCAAACCTGAGACCCATACTATGGCATGAGATGTGATATCCAACTCCTTCCCATTCCAATTCTGAGACTCTTCTGATAGCATGAGATGTGATATCTCAATGCCTCTAATACCAAACCTGAGATCCTACCTCTAACATGAAATGTGATATCCAACTCTTTCCCGTTGCAAACCTGAGAGCCTTCCTATAGCATGAGATGTGATATCCAAGTCCTTCCCATTCCAATCCTGAGACCCTTCCTATAACATGAGATGTGATATCCAACTCCTTCCCATTCCAACCTGACACCCTTCCTATAGCATGAGATGGGATATCCAACTCCTTCCAAATCCAATCCTGATACCCTTCCGATAGCATGAGATGTGATATCCCAATGCTTCTACCAAACCTGAGACCCATACTATGGCATGAGAAGTGATATCAAACTCCTTCCCATTCCAATCCTGAGACCCTTCCTATAGCTTGAGATGTGATATCCAACTCCTTCCCATTCCAATTCTGAGACCCATCCTATACAATGAGACTTGATATCTCAATGCTTCTAATACCAAACCTGAGACCCGTCCTATAACATGAGATGTGATATCCAAATCCTTCCCCTTCCAAACCTTAGACCCTTCCTTTATCATGAGATGTGATATCCAACTCCTTCCCATTCCAATCCTGAGACTCTTCCGATATCATGAGATGTGATATCTCAATGCTTCTAATATCAAACTTGAGACCCTCCCTATAGCATGAGATGTGATATCCAAGTCCTTCCCATTCCAATCCTGAGACCCTTCCTATAGCATGAGATGTGATATCTCAATGCTTCTAATACCAAACCTGAGACCCTTCCTATAACATGAGATGGGAATATCCAACTCCTTCCCATTCCAATCCTGAGACCCTTCCGATAGCAGAGATGTGATATCTCAATGCTTATACCAAACCTGAGATCCTTCCTATAACATGAGATGTGATATCCAACTCCTTCCCATTCCAATCCTGAGACACTTCCTATAGCATGAGATGTGATATCTCACTGCTTATACCAAACCTGAGACCCTTCCTATAGCATGAGATGTGATATCCAACTCCTTCCCATTCCAATCCTGAGACCCTTCCTATAGCATGAGATGTGATATCTCAATGCTTCTAATATCAAACTTGAGACCCTCCCTATAGCATGAGATGTGATACCCAAGTCCTTCCCATTCCAATCCTGAGACCCTTCCTACAGCATGCGATGTGATGTCTCAATGCTTCTAATACCAAACCTGAGACTCTTCCTATAACATGAGATGGGATATCCAACTCCTTCCCATTCCAATCCTGAGACCCTTCCGATAGCAGAGATGTGATATCTCAATGCTTATACCAAACCTAAGACCCTTCCTATGGCATGAGATGTCATATACAACTCCTTCCCATTCCAATCCTGAGACCCTTCCTATAGCATGAGATGTGATATCTCAATGCTTATACCAAACCTGAGACCCTTCCTATAGCATGAGATGTGATATCCAACTCCTTCCCATTCCAATCCTGAGACCCTTCCTATAGCATGAGATGTGATGTCTCAATGCTTCTAATACCAAACCTGAGATCCTTCCTATAACATGAGATGTGATATCCAACTCCTTCCCATTCCAATCCCGAGACCCTTCCTATAGCATGAGATGTGATATCTCAATGCTTATACCAAACCTGAGACCCTTCCTATAGCATGAGATGTGATATCCAACTCCTTCCCATTCCAATCCTGAGACTCTTCCTATAGCATGAGATGTGATATCTCAATGCCTCTAATACCAAACCTGAGATCCTTCCTCTAACATGAAATGTGATATCCAACTCCTTCCCTTTCCAAACCTGAGAGCCTACCTATAGCATGAGATGTGATATCCAAGTCCTTCCCATTCCAATCCTTAGACCCTTCCTACAGCATGCAATATGATATCTCAATGATTCTAATAACAAACCTGAGACCCGTCCTATAACATGAGATGGGATATCCAACTCCTTCCCATTCCAATCCTGAGACACTTCTGATAGCAGAGATGTGATATCTCAATGCTTATACCAAACCTGAGACCCTTCCTATAACATGAGATGTGATATCCAACTCCTTCCCGGTCCAAACCTGAGACCCTTCCCATAGCATATGTGATATCCAACTCCTTCCCATTCCAAACATGAGACCCTTCCTATAGCAAGAGTGTAATATCCAACTCCTTCCCATTCCAATCCTGAGACCATTCCTATAGCATGAGATGTGATATCTCAATGCTTCTAATACCAAACCTGAGATCCTTCCTATGACATGAGATGTGATATCCAATTCCTCCCCATTCCAAACCTGAAAACCTTCCTACAGCATGCGATGTGATATCTCAATGCTTCTAATACCAAACCCGAGACCAGTCCTATAACATGAGATTGGATATCCAACTCCTTCCCCTTCCAAACCTGAGACTCTTCCTATAGCATGAGATGTGATATCCAACTTCTTCCCATTCCATCCTGAGACCCTTCCTATAACATGAGATGTGATGTCTCAATGCTTCTAATACCAAACCTGAGATCTTTCCTATAACATGAGATGTGATATCCAACTCCTTCCCATTCCAATCCTGAGACCCTTCCTATAGCATGAGATGTGATATCTCAATGCTTATACCAAACCTGAGACCCTTCCTATAGCTTGAGATGTGATATCCAACTCCTTCCCATTCCAATCCTGAGACCCTTCCTATAGCATGAGATGTGATATCTCAAGGCCTCTAATACCAAACCTGAGATCCTTCCTCTAACATGAAATGTGATATCCAAAACCTTCCCCTTCCAAACCTGAGAGCCTTCCTATAACATGAAATGTGATATCCAATTCCTTCCCATTCCAACCTGAGACCCTTCCTATAGCATGAGATGGGATATCCAACTCCTTCCAAATCCAATACTGATACCCTTCCGATAGCATGAGATGTGATATCCCAATGCTTCTACCAAACCTGAGACCCATACTATGGCATGAGATGTGATATCAAACTCCTTCCCATTCCAATCCTGAGACCCTACCTGTAGCTTGAGATGTGATATCCAACTCCTTCCCATTCCAAACCTGAGACCCGTCCTATAACATGAGATGTGATATCCAAATCCTTCCCCTTCCAAACCTTAGACCCTTCCTTTATCATGAGATGTGATATCCAATTCCTTCCCATTCCAATCCTGAGACCCTTCCGATATCATGAGATTTGTTATCTCAATGCTTCTAATATCAAACTTGAGACCCTCCCTATAACATGAGATGTGACATCCAAGTCCTCCCCATTCCAATCCTGAGACCCTTCCTATAGCATGAGATGTGATATCTCAATGCTTCTAATACCAAACCTGAGACCCTTCCTATAACATGATTTGGGATATCCAACTCCTTCCCATTCCAATCCTGAGACCCTTCCGATAGCAGAGATGTGATATCTCAATGCTTATACCAAACCTGAGACCCTTCCTATGGCCTGAGATGTCATATGCAACTCCTTCCCATTCCAATCCTGAGACCCTTCCTATAGCATTAGATGTGATATCTCAATGCTTATACCAAATCTGAGACCCTTCCTATAGCATGAGATGTGATATCCAACTCCTTCCCATTCCAATCCTGAGACCCTTCTGATAGCATGAGATGTGATATTTCAATGCCTCTAATACCAAACCTGAGATCCTACCTCTAACATGAAATGTGATATCCATCTCCTTCCCTTTCCAAACCTGAGACCCTGCCTATAGCATGAGATGTGATATCCAAGTCCTTCCCATTCCAATCCTGAGACCCTTCCTATAGCATGTGATGTGATATCTCAATGCTTATACCAAATCTGAGACCCTTCCTATAGCATGAGATGTGATATCCAACTCCTTCCCATTCCAATCCTGAGACCCTTCCTATAGCATGAGATGTGATGTCTCAATGCTTCTAATACCAAACCTGAGATCCTTCCTATAACATGAGATGTGATATCCAACTCCTTCCCATTCCAATCCTGAGACCCTTATGATAGCATGAGATGTGATATCTCAATGCCTCTAATACCAAACCTGAGATACTTCCGATAGCATGAGATGTGATATCTCAATGCTTCTAATACCAAACCTGAGATCCTTCCTATAACATGAGATGTGATTTCCAAATCCTTCCCCTTCCAAACCTGAGACCCTCCCTTTAGCATGAGATGTGATATCCAAGTCCTTTCCATTCCAATCCTGAGACCCTTCCTATAGCATGTGATGTGATATCTCAATGCTTATACCAAACCTGAGACCCTTCCTATGGCATGAGATGTCATATACAACTCCTTCCCATTCCAATCCTGAGACCCTTCCTATAGCATGAGATGTGATATCTCAATGCTTATACCAAACCTGAGACCCTTCCTATAGCATGAGATGTGATATCCAACTTCTTCCCATTCCAATCTTGAGACCCTTCCTATAACATGAGATGGGATGTCGCAATGCTTCTAATACCAAACCTGAGATCTTTCCTTATCAGTTTGGATTTGGAAGGAGTTGGATATCCCATCTCATGCTATAGGAAGGGTCTCAGGTTGGAATGGGAAGGAGTTGGATATCACATTTCATGTTATAGGAAGGGTCTCAGGATTGGATGGGAAGGACTTGGATATCATATCTCATGCTATAGGAAGGCTCTCAGGTTTGGAAGGGGAAGGAGTTGGATATATCATATTTTATGTTAGAGGAAGGATCTCAGGTTTGGTATTAGAGGCCTTGAGATATCACATCTCATGCTATAGGAAGGGTCTCAGGATTGGAATGGGAAGAAGTTGGATATCACATCTCAAGCTATAGGAAGGGTCTCAGGTTTGGTATAAGCATTGAGATATCACATCTCATGCTATAGGAAGGGTCTCAGGATTGGAATGGGAAGGAGTTGGATATCACATCTCATGTTATAGGAAAGATCTCAGGTTTGGTATTAGAAGCATTGAGACATCACATCTCATGTTATAGGAAGGGTCTCAGGATTGGAATGGGAAGAAGTTGGATATCACATCTCATGCTATAGGAAGTGTCTCAGAGCCTACCTATAGCATGAGATGTGATATCCAAGTCCTTCCCATTCCAATCCTTAGACCCTTCCTACAGCATGCAATATGATATCTCAATGATTCTAATAACAAACCTGAGATCCGTCCTATAACATGAGATGTAATATCCAACTCCTTCCCGTTTCAAACCTGAGACCCTTCCTATAACATGAGATGTGATATCCAACTCCTTCCCGTTTCAAACCTGAGACCCTTCCTATAGTATATGTGATATCCAACTCCTTCCCATTCCAAACATGAGACCCTTCCTATAGCAAGAATGTAATATCCAACTCCTTCCCATTCCAATCCTGAGACCATTCCTATAGCATGAGATGTGATATCTCAATGGAAGGAGTTGTATATGACATCTCAGGCCATAGGAAGGGTCTCAGGTTTGGTATAAGCATTGAGATATCACATCTCTGCTATCGGAAGGGTCTCAGGAATGGAATGGGAATGAGTTGGATATCCCATCTCATGTTATAGGAAGAGTCTCAGGTTTGGTATTAGAAGCATTGAGATATCCCATCTCATGCTATAGGAAGGGTCTCAGGGTGGAATGGGAAGGAGTTGGATATCACATTTCATGTTATAGGAAGGGTCTCAGGATTGGAATTGGAAAGTCTTGGCTATCATATCTCATGCTATAGGAAGGCTCTCAGGTTTGGAAGGGGAAGGAGTTGGATATCACATTTCATGTTAGAGGAACGATCTCAGGTTTGGTATTAGAGGCCTTGAGATATCACATCTCATGCTATAGGAAGGGTCTCAGGATTGGAATGGGAAGGAGTTGGATATCACATCTCAAGCTATAGGAACGGTCTCAGGTTTGGTATAAGCATTGTGATATCACATCTCATGCTATAGTAAGGGTCTCAGGATTGGAATGGGAAGGAGTTGGATATCACATCTCATGTTATAGGAAAGATCTCAGGTTTGGTATTAGAAGCATTGCGACATCACATCTCATGTTATAGGAAGGGTCTCAGGATTGGAATGGGAAGAAGTTGGATATCACATCTCATGCTATAGGAAGGGTCTCAGGTTTGGTATAAGCATTGAGATATCAAATCTCATGCTATAGGAAGGGTCTCAGGTTTGGAATGGGAAGGAGTTGTATATGACAAATCAGGCCATAGGAAGGGTCTCAGGTTTGGTATAAGCATTGAGATATCACATCTCTGCTATCGGAAGGGTCTCAGGATTGGAATGGGAAGGAGTTGGATATCCCATCTCATGTTATAGGAAGGGTCTCAGGTTTGGTATTAGAAGCATTGAGATATCACATCTCATGCTATAGGAAGAGTCTCAGGATTGGAATGGGGAGGACTTCGATGTCACCTCTCATGCTATAGGGAGGGTCTCAAGTTTGATATTATAAGCATTGAGATAACAAATATCATGATATCGGAAGGGTCTCAGGATTGGAATGGGAAAGAATTGGATATCACATCTCATGATAAAGGAAGGGTCTAAGGTTTGGAAGGGGAAGGATTTGGATATCACATCTCATGTTATAGGACGGGTCGCAGGTTTTGTATTAGAAGCATTGAGATATCAAGTCTCATGGTATAGGAAGGGTCTGAGAATTGGAATGGGAAGGAGTTGGATATCACATCTCAAGCTATAGGTAGGGTCTCAGGATTGGAATGGGAAGGAGTTTGATATCACATCTCATGCCATAGTATGGGTCTCAGGTTTGGTAGAAGCATTGGGATATCACATCTCATGCTATCGGAAGGGTCTCAGGATTGGAATGGGAAGGAGTTGTATATGACATCTCATGCCATAGGAAGGGTCTCAGGTTTGGTATAAACATTGAGATATCACATCTCTGCTATCGGAAGGGTCTCAGGATTGGAATGGGAAGGAATAGGATATCACATCTCATGCTATAGGAAGGGTCTCAGGATTGGAATGGGAAGGACTTGGATATCACATCTCATGTTATAGGAAGGGTCTCAGGTTTGGTATTAGAAGCATTGAGATATCACATCTCATGCTATAGGAAGGGTCTCAGGAATGGAATGGGAAGGACTTTGATATCACATCTCATGATAAAGGAAGGGTCTAAGGTTTGGAAGGGGAAGGATTTGGATATCACATCTCATCTTATAGGACGGGTCTCAGGTTTGGTATTAGAAGCATTGTGATATCACATCTCATGCTATAGGAAGTGTCTCAGGATTGGAATGGGAAGGAGTTGGATATCACATCTCATGCTATAGGAAGGGTTTCAGGTTTGGTAGAAGCATTGAGATATCACATCTCATGCTATCGGAAGGGTCTCAGGTTTGGAATGGGAAGGAGTTGGATATCACATCTCATGTTATAGGAAGGATCTCATGTTTGGTATTAGAAGCATTGAGATATCACATCTCATGCTATAGGAAGGGTCTCCGGATTGGAATGTGAATAATTTGGATATTACATCTCATGCTAAAGGAAGGGTCTCAGGTTTGGAATGGGAAGGAGTTGGATATGACATCTCTTGTTATAGGGAGGGTCTCAGGATTTGAATGGCAAGGAGTTGGATATCACATCTCATGCCATAGGAAGGGTCTCAGGTTTGGTATAAGCATTGAGATATCACATCTCTGCTATCGGAAGGGTCTCAGGATTGGATTGGGAAGGAGTTGGATATCCCTTCTCATGCTATAGGAAGGGTCTCAGGTTGGAATGGGAAGGAGTTGGATATCACATCTCATGTTATAGGAAGGGTCTCAGGATTGGAATGGGAAGGATTTGGATATCGCATCTCTTGCTATAGGAAGGGTCTCAGGTTTTTTATTAGAAACATTGAGATATCACATCTCATGCTATAGGAAGGGTTTTAGGATTGGAATGGGAAGTATTTGGATATCACATCTCATGCTAAAGGAAGGGTCTCAGGTTTGGAAGGGGAAGGATTTGGATATCAAATCTCATGTTATAGGACGGGACCCAGGTTTGGTATTAGAAGCATTGAGATATCACATCTCATGGTATAGGAAGGGTCTCAGGGTTGGAATGGGAAGGAGTTGGATATCACATCTCTTCCAATAGGAAGGGTCTCAGGTTTGGAATGGGAAGGAATTGGATATCACATCTCATGTTATAGGAAGAGTCTCAGGTTTGGTAGAAGCGTTGAGATATCACATCTCTGCTATCGGAAGGGTCTCAGGATTGGATTGGGAAGGAGTTGGATATCCCTTCTCATGCTATAGGAAGGGTCTCAGGATTTGAATGGCAAGGAGTTGGATATCACATATCATGCCATAGGAAGGGTCTCAGGTTTGGTATAAGCATTGAGATATCACATCTCTGCTATCGGAAGGGTCTCCGGATTGGATTGGGAACGAGTTGGATATCCCTTCTCATGCTATAGGAAGTGTCTCAGGTTGGAATGGGAAGGAGTTGGATATCACATCTCATGTTATAGGAAGGGTCTCAGGATTGGAATGGGAAGGATTTGGATATCACATCTCTTGCTATAGGAAGGGTCTCAGGATTGGAATGGGTAGGAGTTGGATATTACATTCTTGCTATAGGAAGGGTCTCATGTTTGGAATGGGAAGGAGTTGGATATCACATATGCTATAGGAAGTGTCTCAGGTTTGGAACGGGAAGGAGTTGGATATCACATCTCATGTTAGAGGAAGGATCTCAGGTTTGGTATTAGAGGCCTTGAGATATCACATCTCATGCTATAGGAAGTATCTCAGGTTTGGTATTAGAAGCATTGAGATATCACATCTCATGCTATCGGAAGTATCTCAGGTTTGGTATTAGAAGCATTGAGATATCACATCTCATGCTATCATAAGGGTCTCAGGATTGGAATGGGAAGGAGTTGGATATCACATCTCATGTTATAGGAAGGATCTCAGGTTTGGTATTAGAAGCAGTGAGATATCACATCTCATGCTATAGGAAGGGTCTCAGGATTGGAATGGGAAGGAGTTGGATATCACATCTCATGCTATAGGAAGGGTCTCAGATTTGGTATAAGCTTTGAGATATCACAGCTCACGCTATAGGAAGGGTCTCAGGATTGGATTGGGAAGGAGTTGTATATGACATCTCAGGCCATAGGAAGGGTCTCAGGTTTGGTATATGCATTGAGATATCACATCTCTGCTATCGAAAGGGTCTCAGGATTGGAATGGGAAGGAGTTGGATATCCCATCTCATGTTATAGGAAGCGTCTCAGGTTTGGTATTAGAAGCATTGAGATATCACATCTCATGCTATAGGGAAGGTCTCAAGTTTGATATTAGAAGCATTGAGATAACAAATCTCATGATATCGGAAGGGTCTCAGGATTGGAATGGGAAGGAGTTGGATATCACATCTCATGATAAAGGAAGGGTCTAAGGTTTGGAAGGGGAAGGATTTGGATATCACATCTCATGTTATAGGACGGGTCTCAGGTTTGGTATTAGAAGCATTGAGATATCAAGTCTCATGGTATAGGAAGGGTCTCAGAATTGGAATGGGAAGGAGTTGGATATCACATCTCAAGCTATAGGAAGGGTCTCAGGATTGGAATGGGAAGGAGTTTGATATCACATCTTATGCCATAGTATGGGTCTCAGGTTTGGTAGAAGCATTGGGATATCACATCTCATGCTATTGGAAGGGTATCAGTATTGGATTTGGAAGGAGTTGGATATCCCATCTCATGCTATTGGAAGGGTCTCAGGTTGGAATGGGAAGGAGTTGGATATCACATTTCATGTTATAGGAAGGGTCTCAGGATTGGAATGGGAAGGACGTGGATATCATATCTCATGCTATAGGAAGGCTCTCAGGTTTGGAAGGGGAAGGAGTTGGATATCACATTTCATGTTAGAGGAAGGATCTCAGGTTCGGTATTAGAGGCCTTGAGATATCACATCTCATGCTATAGGAAGGGTCTCAGGATTGGAATGGGAAGGAGTTGGATATCACATCTCAAGCTATAAGAAGGGTCTCAGGTTTGGTATACGCATTGAGATATCACATCTCATGCTATAGGAAGGGTCTCAGGATTGGAATGGGAAGGAGTTGGATATCACATCTCATGTTATAGGAAAGATCTCAGGTTTGGTATTAGAAGCATTGAGACATCACATCTCATGTTATAGGAAGGGTCTTAGGATTGGAATGGGAAGAAGTTGGATATCACATCTCATGCTATAGGAAGGGTCTCAGGTTTGGTATAAGCATTGAGATATCACATCTCATGCTATAGGAAGGGTCTCAGGATTGGAATGGGAAGGAGTTGTATATGACATCTCATGCCATAGGAAGGGTCTCAGGTTTGATATAAGCATTGAGATATCACATCACATGCTATAGGAAGGGTCTCAGGATTGGAATGAGAAGGACTTGGATATCACATCTCATGCTATAGGCAGGGTCTCAGGTTTGGAAAGGGAAGGAGATGGATATCACATTTCATGTTAGAGGTAGGATCTCAGGTTTGGTATTAGAGGCATTGAGATATCACATCTCATGCTATCAGAAGGGTCTCAGGATTGGAATGGGAAGGAGTTGTATATCACATCTCATGCTAAAGGGAGGGTCTCAGGTTTGGAAGGGGAAGGATTTGGAAATCACATCTCATGTTATAGGAAGGATCTCAGGTTTGGTATTAGAAGCATTGAGATATCACATCTCATGCTATCGGAAGTATCTCAGGTTTGGTATTAGAGGCATTGAGATATCACATCTCATGCTATCATAAGGGTCTCAGAATTGGAATGGGAAGGAGTTGGATATCACATCTCATGTTATAGGAAGGATCTCAGGTTTGGTATTAGAAGCATTGAGATATCACATCTCATGCTATAGGAAGGGTCTCAGGATTGGAATGGGAAGGAGTTGGATATCACATCTCATGCTATAGGAAGGGTCTCAGATTTGGTATAAGCATTGAGATATCACATCTCATGCTATAGGAAGGGTCTCAGGATTGGATTGGGAAGGAGTTGTATATGACATCTCAGGCCATAGGAAGGGTCTCAGGTTTGCTATACGCATTGAGATATCACATCTCTGCTATCGGAAGGGTCTCAGGATTGGAATGGGAAGGAGTTGGATATCCCATCTCATGTTATAGGAAGGGTCTCAGGTTTGGTATTAGAAGCATTGAGATATCACATCTCATGCTATAGGAAGGGTCTCAGGATTGGAATGGGGAGGACTTGGATGTCACATCTCATGCTATAGGGAGGGTCTCAAGTTTGATATTAGAAGCATTGAGATAACAACTCTCATGATATCGGAAGAGTCTCAGGATTGGAATGGGAAGGAGTTGGATATCACATCTCATGATAAAGGAAGGGTCTAAGGTTTGGAAGGGGAAGGATTTGGATATCACATCTCATGTTATAGGACGGGTCTCAGGTTTGGTATTAGAAGCATTGAGATATCAAGTCTCATGGTATAGGAAGGGTCTCAGAATTGGAATGGGAAGGAGTTGGATATCACATCTCAACCTATAGGAAGGGTCTCAGGATTGGAATGGGAAGGAGTTTGATATCACATCTTCTGCCATAGTATGGGTCTCAGGTTTGGTAGAAGCATTGGGATATCACATCTCATGCTATTGGAAGGGTATCAGTATTGGATTTGGAAGGAGTTGGATATCCCATCTCATGCTATAGGAAGGGTCTCAGGTTGGAATGGGAAGGAGTTGGATATCACATTTCATGTTATAGGAAGGGTCTCAGGATTGGAATGGGAAGGACTTGGATATCATATCTCATGCTATAGGAAGGCTCTCAGGTTTGGAAGGGGAAGGAGTTGGATATCTCATTTCATGTTAGAGGAAGGATCTCAGGTTTGGTATTAGAGGCCTTGAGATATCACATCTCATGCTATAGGAAGGGTCTCAGGATTGGAATGGGAAGGAGTTGGATATCACATCTCAAGCTTTAGGAAGGGTCTCAGGTTTGGTATAAGCATTGAGATAGCACATCTCATGCTATAGGAAGGGTCTCAGGATTGGAATGGGAAGGAGTTGGATATCACATCTCATGTTATAGGAAAGATCTCAGGTTTGGTATTAGAAGCATTGAGACATCACATCTCATGTTATAGGAAGGGTCTCAGGATTGGAATGGGAAGGAGTTGGATATCACATCTCAAGCTATAGGAAGGGTCTCAGGTTTGGAACGGGAAGGAGTTAGATATCACATCTCATGTTATAGGAAGAGTCTCAGGTTTGGTATAAGCATTGAGATATCACATCTCTGCTATCGGAGAAGTCTCAGGATTGGGATGGGAAGGAGTTGGATATCCCTTCTCATGCTATAGGAAGGGTCTCAGGATTTGAATGGCAAGGAGTTGGATATCACATATCATGCCATAGGAAGGGTCTCAGGTTTCGTATAAGCATTGAAATATCACATATCTGCTATCGGAAGGGTCTCCAGATTGGATTGGGAAGGAGTTGGATATCCCTTCTCATGCTATAGGAAGTGTCTCAGGTTGGAATGGGAAGGAGTTGGATATCACATCTCATGTTATAGGAAGGGTCTCAGGATTGGAATGGGAAGGATTTGGATATCACATCTCTTGCTATAGGAAGGGTCTCAGGATTGGAATGGGTAGGAGTTGGATATTACATTCTTGCTATAGGAAGGGCCTCATGTTTGGAATGGGAAGGAGTTGGATATCACATATGCTATAGGAAGTGTCTCAGGTTTGGAACGGGAAGGATTTGGATATCACATCTCATGTTAGAGGAAGGATCTCAGGTTTGGTATTAGAGGCCTTGAGATATCACATCTCATGCTATAGGAAGGGTCTCAGGTTTGGTAAAAGCATTGAGATATCACATCTCATGCTATAGGAAGAGTCTCAGGATTGGAATGGGAAGAAGTTGGATATCACATCTCATGCTATAGGAAGGGCCTCAGGTTTGGTATAAGCATTGAGATATCACATCTCATGCTATAGGAAGGGTCTCAGGTTGGAATGGGAAGGAGTTGGATATCACATCTCATGTTATAGGAAGGGTATCAGGATTGGAATGGGAAGGACTTGGATATCACATCTCATGCTATAGGAAGGCTATCAGGTTTGGAAGGGGAAGGAGTTGCATATCAAATTTCATTTTAGAGGTAGGATCTCAGGTTTGGTATTAGAGGCATTGAGATATCACATCTCATGCTATAGGAAGGGTCTCACGATTGGAATGGGAAGGATTTGGATATCACATCTCATGCTATAGGAAGGGTCTCAGGTTTGGTATAAGCATTGAGATATCACATCTCATGCTATAGAAACGGTCTCAAGATTGCAATGGGAAGGAGTTGGATATCACATTTCATGTTATAGGAAGGATCTCAGATTTGGTATTAGAAGCATTGAGACATCACATCTCATGCTATAGGAAGGGTCTCAGGATTGGAATGGGAAGGAGTTGGATATTGAGACCCTTCCTATAGCTTGAGATGTGATATCCAACTCCTTCCCATTCCAATTCTGAGACCCTTCCTATACCATGAGACTTGATATCTCAATGCTTCTAACACCAAACCTGAGACCCGTCCTATAACATGAGATGTGATATCCAAATCCTTCCCCTTCCAAACCTTAGACCCTTCCTTTATCATGAGATGTGATATCCAACTCCTTTCCATTCCAATCCTGAGACCCTTCCGATATCATGAGATTTGTTATCTCAATGCTTCTAATATCAAACTTGAGACCTTCCCTATAGCATGAGATGTGATATCTCAATGCTTCTAATACCAAACCTGAGACCCTTCCTATAACATGAGATGGGATATCCAACTCCTTCCCATTCCAATCCTGAGACCCTTTCGATAGCAGAGATGTGATATCTCAATGCGTATACCAAACCTGAGACCCTTCCTATGGCCTGAGATGTCATATACAACTCCTTCCCAATCAAATCCTGAGACCCTTCCTATAGCATGAGATGTGATATCTCAATGCTTATACCAAATCTGAGACCCTTCCTATAGCATGAGATGTGATATCCAACTCCTTCCCATTCCAATCCTGAGACCCTTCCTACAGCATGAGATGTGATATCTCAATGCTTCTAATACCAAACCTGAGATCCTCCCTATAACATGAGATGTGATATCCAACTCCTTCCCATTCCAATCCTGAGACCCTTATGATAGCATGAGATGTGATATCTCAATGCCTCTAATACCAAACCTGAGATACTTCCGATAGCATGAGATGTGATATCTCAATGCTTCTAATACCAAACCTGAGATCCTTCCTATAACATGACATGTGATTTCCAAATCCTTCCCCTTCCAAACCTGAGACCCTCCCTTTAGCATGAGATGTGATATCTCAATGCCTCTAATACCAAACCTGAGATCCTACCTCTAACATGAAATGTGATATCCATCTCCTTCCCTTTCCAAACCTGAGACCCTGCCTATAGCATGAGATGTGATATCCAAGTCCTTCCCATTCCAATCCTGAGACCCTTCCTATAGCATGTGATGTGATATCTCAATGCTTATACCAAACCTGAGACCCTTCTTATGGCATGAGATGTCATATACAACTCCTTCCCATTCCAATCCTGAGACCCTTCCTATAGCATGAGATGTGATATCTCAATGCTTATACCAAACCTGAGACCCTTCCTATAGCATGAGATGTGATATCCAACTTCTTCCCATTCCAATCCTGAGACCCTTCCTATAGCATGAGATGTGATATCTCAATGCTTATACCAAACCTGGGACCCTTCCTATAGCATGAGATGTGATATCTCAAGGCCTCTAATACCAAACCTGAGATCCTTCCTCTAACATGAGATGTGATATCCAACTCCTTCCCGTTCCAAACCTGAGACACTTCCTATAGCATATGTGATATCCAACTCCTTCCCATTCCAAACATGAGACCCTTCCTATAGAAAGAAGGTAATATCCAACTCCTACCCATTCCAATCCTGAGACCCTTCCTATAGCAAGAGATATGATATCCAAATCCTTCCCCTTCCAAACCTGAGACCCTTCCTTTAGCATGAGATGTGATATCCAAATACTTCCCATTCCAATCATAAAACCCATCCTATAGCATGAGATGTGATATCTCAATGTTTCTAAAAAAAAACCTGAGACCCTTCCTATAGCAAGAGATGCGATATCCAAATCCTTCCCATTCCAATCCTGAGACCCTTCCTATAGCATGAGAAGGGATATCCAACTCCTTCCCAATCCAATCCTGAGACCCTTCCGATAGCAGAGATGTGATATCTCAATGCTTATACCAAACCTGAGACCCTTCCTATGGCATGAGATGTGATATCCAACTCCTTGCCATTCAAATCCTGAGACCCTCCCTATAACAAGAGATGTCATATCCAACTCCTTCCCATTCCAAACCTGAGACCCTTCCTTTAGCATGAGATGTAATATCCAAATCCTTCACATTCCAATCCGGAGACCCTTCCTATAGCATGAGATGTGATATCTCAATGCTTCTAATACCAAACATGAGATCCTTCCTAAAACATGAGATGTGATATCCAACTCCTTCCCATTCCAAACCTGAGACCCTTCCGATAGCATGAGATGTGATATCTCAATGCTTCAAAAACCAAACATGAGAACCATCCTATAACATGAGATGTGAAATCCAAATCCTTCCCTTCCCAAACCTGAGACTCTTCCTATAGCATGAGATGTGATATCTCAATGCTTCTACCAAACCTGAAACCCTTCCTATAGCATGAGATGTGATATCCAACTCCTTCCCATTCCAATCCTGAGACACTTCCTATAGCATGAGATGTGATATCACAATGCTTCTAATACCAAACCTGAGACCCGTCCTATAAAATGAGATGTGATATCCAAATCCTTCCCCTTCCAAACCTTAGACCCTTCCTTTATCATGAGATGTGATATCCAAGTCCTTCCCATTCCATTCCTGAGACCCTTCCTATAGCATGAGATGTGATATCTCAATGCTTCTAATACCAAACCTGAGACCCTTCCTATAACATGAGATGTGATATCCAAGTCCTTCCCATTCCAATCCTGAGACCCTTCCTAAAGCATGAGATGTGATATCCTAGTCCTTCCCATTCCAATCCTGAGACCCTTCCGATAGCAGAGATGTGATATCTCAATGCTTATACCAAACCTGAGACCCTTCCTATGGCATGAGATGTCATATACAACTCCTTCCCATTCCAATCCTGAGACCCTTCCTATAGCATGAGATGTGATATCTCAATGCCTATACCAAACCTGAGACCCTTCCTATAGCATGAGATGTGATATCCAACTCCTTCCCATTCCAATCCTGATACCCTTCCTATAACATGAGATGTGATGTCTCAATGCTTCTAATACCAAACATGAGATCCTTCCTATGGCATGAGATATCATATAAAACTCCTTCCCATTCCATTCCTGAGACCCTTCCTATAGCATGAGATATGATATCCAACTCCTTCCCATTCCAATCCTGAGACCCTTCCTATAGCATGAGATGTGATATCTCAATGCTTCTAATAACAAACCTGAGATCCTTCCTATAACATGAGATGTGATATCCAAATCCTTCCCCTTCCAAACCAGAGACCCTCCCTTTAGCATGAGATGTGATATCCAACTCCTTCCCATTCCAATCCTGAGACCGTTCTGATAGCATGAGATGTGATATCTCAATGCTTCTAATACCAAACCTGAGATCCTTCCGATAGCATGAGATGTGATATTTCAATTCTTCTAATACCAAACCTGAGACACTTCCTATAGCATATGTGATATCCAACTCCTTCCCATTCCAAACATGAGACCCTTCCTATAGAAAGAATGTAATATCCAACTCCTACCCATTCCAATCCTGAGACCCTTCCTATAGCAAGAGATGTGATATCCAAATCCTTCCCCTTCCAAACCTGAGACCCTTCCTTTAGCATGAGATGTGATATCCAAATACTTCCCATTCCAATCATAAAACCCATCCTATAGCATGAGATGTGATATCTCAATGTTTCTAAAAAAAAACCTGAGACCCTTCCTATAGCAAGAGATGCGATATCCAAATCCTTCCCATTCCAATCCTGAGACCCTTCCTATAGCATGAGAAGGGATATCCAACTCCTTCCCAATCCAATCCTGAGACCCTTCCGATAGCAGAGATGTGATATCTCAATGCTTATACCAAACCTGAGACCCTTCCTATGGCATGAGATGTGATATCCAACTCCTTGCCATTCAAATCCTGAGACCCTCCCTATAACAAGAGATGTCATATCCAACTCCTTCCCATTCCAAACCTGAGACCCTTCCTTTAGCATGAGATGTAATATCCAAATCCTTCACATTCCAATCCGGAGACCCTTCCTATAGCATGAGATGTGATATCTCAATGCTTCTAATACCAAACATGAGATCCTTCCTAAAACATGAGATGTGATATCCAACTCCTTCCCATTCCAAACCTGAGACCCTTCCGATAGCATGAGATGTGATATCTCAATGCTTCAAAAACCAAACATGAGAACCATCCTATAACATGAGATGTGAAATCCAAATCCTTCCCTTCCCAAACCTGAGACTCTTCCTATAGCATGAGATGTGATATCTCAATGCTTCTACCAAACCTGAAACCCTTCCTATAGCATGAGATGTGATATCCAACTCCTTCCCATTCCAATCCTGAGACACTTCCTATAGCATGAGATGTGATATCACAATGCTTCTAATACCAAACCTGAGACCCGTCCTATAAAATGAGATGTGATATCCAAATCCTTCCCCTTCCAAACCTTAGACCCTTCCTTTATCATGAGATGTGATATCCAAGTCCTTCCCATTCCATTCCTGAGACCCTTCCTATAGCATGAGATGTGATATCTCAATGCTTCTAATACCAAACCTGAGACCCTTCCTATAACATGAGATGTGATATCCAAGTCCTTCCCATTCCAATCCTGAGACCCTTCCTAAAGCATGAGATGTGATATCCTAGTCCTTCCCATTCCAATCCTGAGACCCTTCCGATAGCAGAGATGTGATATCTCAATGCTTATACCAAACCTGAGACCCTTCCTATGGCATGAGATGTCATATACAACTCCTTCCCATTCCAATCCTGAGACCCTTCCTATAGCATGAGATGTGATATCTCAATGCCTATACCAAACCTGAGACCCTTCCTATAGCATGAGATGTGATATCCAACTCCTTCCCATTCCAATCCTGATACCCTTCCTATAACATGAGATGTGATGTCTCAATGCTTCTAATACCAAACATGAGATCCTTCCTATGGCATGAGATATCATATAAAACTCCTTCCCATTCCATTCCTGAGACCCTTCCTATAGCATGAGATATGATATCCAACTCCTTCCCATTCCAATCCTGAGACCCTTCCTATAGCATGAGATGTGATATCTCGATGCTTCTAATAACAAACCTGAGATCCTTCCTATAACATGAGATGTGATATCCAAATCCTTCCCCTTCCAAACCAGAGACCCTCCCTTTAGCATGAGATGTGATATCCAACTCCTTCCCATTCCAATCCTGAGACCGTTCTGATAGCATGAGATGTGATATCTCAATGCTTCTAATACCAAACCTGAGATCCTTCCGATAGCATGAGATGTGATATTTCAATTCTTCTAATACCAAACCTGAGATCCTTCCTATAACACGAGATGTGATATTCAAATCCTTCCCCTTCCAAACCTGAGACCCTCCCTTTAGCATGAGATGTTATATCCAACTCCTTCCCATTCCAGTCCTGAGACCCTTCTGATAGCATGAGATGTTATATCTCAATGCCTCTAATACCAAACCTGAGATTCTACCTCTAACATGAAATGTGATATCCAACTCCTTCCCCTTCCAAACCTGGGAGCCTTCCTATAACATGAGATGTGATATCGAAGTCCTTCCCATTCCAATCCTGAGACCCTTCCTATAACATGAGATGTGATATCCAACTCCTTCCCATTCCAATCCTGAGACCTTTCCTGTAGCATGAGATGTGATGTCTCAATGCTTCTAATACCAAATCTGAGATCCTTCCTATAACATGAGATGTGATATCCAACTCCTTCCCCTTCCAAACCTGGGAGCCTTCCTCTAACATGAAATGTGATATCCAAATCCTTCCCTTTCCAAACCTGAGAGCCTACCTATAGCATGAGATGTGATATCCAACTCCTTCCCATTCCAATCCTGAGACCCTTCCTATAGCATGAGATGTGATATCTCAATGCTTATACCAAACCTGAGACCCTTCCTATAACATGAGATGTGATATCCAACTCCTTCCCATTCCAATCCTGAGACCCTTCCTATAGCATGAGATGTGATGTCTCAATGCTTCTAATACCAAATCTGAGATCCTTCCTATAACATGAGATGTGATATCCAACTCCTTCCATTCCAATCCTGAGACCCTTCCTATAGCATGGGATGTGATTTTTCAATGCTTATACCAAACCTGAGACCCTTCCTATAGCATGAGATGTGATATCCAAATCCTTCCCATTCCAATCGTGAGACCCTTCCTATAGCATGAGATGTGATATCTCAATGCCTCTAATACCAAACCTGAGATCCTTCCTCTAACATGAAATGTGATATCCAACTCCTTCCCTTTCCAAACCTGAGAGCCTACCTATAGCATGAGATGTGATATCCAACTCCTTCCCATTCCAATCCTGAGACCCTTCCTATAGCATGAGATGTGATATCTCAATGCTTATACCAAACCTGAGACCCTTCCTATAGCATGAGATGTGATATCCAAATCCTTCCCATTCCAATCCTGAGACCCTTCCTATAGCATGAGATGTGATATCTCAATGCCTCTAATACCAAACCTGAGATCCTTCCTTGAACATGAAATGTGATATCCCACTCCTTCCCTTTCCAAACCTGAGAGTCTACCTATAGCATGAGATGTGATATCCAAGTCCTTCCCATTCCAATCCTTAGACACTTCCTACAGCATGAGATGTGATATCTCAATGATTCTATTACCAAACCTGAGATCCTTCCTTGAACATGAAATGTGATATCCCACTCCTTCCCTTTCCAAACCTGAGAGTCTACCTATAGCATGAGATGTGATATCCAACTCCTTCCCATTTCAATCCTGAGAAACTTCCGATAGCAGAGATGTGATATCTCAATGCTTAGACCAAACCTGAGACCCTTCCTATAACATGAGATGTGATATCCAACTCCTTCCCGTTCCAAACCTGAGACCCTTTCTATAGCAATAATCTAATATCCAACTCCTTCCCATTCCAATCCTGAGACCATTCCTATAGCATGAGATGTGATATCTCAATGCTTCTAATACCAAACCTGAGATCCTTCCTATGACATGAGATGTGATATCCAATTCCTTCCCATTCCAAACCTGAGACCCTTCCTATAGCATCAGATGTGATATCTCAATGCTTCTAATACCAAACCTGAGATCCTTCCTATAACATGAGATGTGATATCCAAATCCTTCCCCTTCCAAACCAGAGACCCTCCCTTTAGCATGAGATGTGATATCCAACTCCTTCCCATTCCAATCCTGAGACATTTCTGATAGCATGAGATGTGATATCTCAATGCTTAGACCAAACCTGAGACCCTTCCTATAACATGAGATGTGATATCCAACTCCTTCCCGTTCCAAACCTGAGACCCTTTCTATAGCAAGAATCTAATATCCAACTCCTTCCCATTCCAATCCTGAGACCATTCCTATAGCATGAGATGTGATATCTCAATGCTTCTAATACCAAACCTGAGATCCGACCTCTAACATGAAATGTGATATCCAACTCCTTCCCCTTGCAAACCTGAGAGCCTTCCTATAGCATGAGATGTGATATCGAAGTATTTCCCATTCCAATCCTGAGACCCTTCCTATAACATGAGATGTGATATCCAACTCCTTCCCATTCCAACCTGAGACCCTTCCTATAGCATGAGATGGGATATCCAACTACTTCCAAATCCAATCCTGATACCCTTCCGATAGCATGAGATGTGATATCTCAATCCCTCTAATACCAAACCTGAGATCCTTCCTATAACATGAGATGTGATATCAAAATCCTTCCCCTTCCAAACCTGAGACCCTCCCTTTAGCATGAGATGTGATATCCAACTCCTTCCCATTCCAATCCTGAGACCCTTCTGATAGCATGAGATGTGATATTCAATGCCTCTAATACCAAACCTGAGATCCTACCTCTAACATGAAATGTGATATCCAACTCCTTCCCTTTCCAAACGTGAGAGCCTCCCTATAGCATGAGATGGGATATTCAAGTCCTTCCCATTCCAATCCTGGGACCCTTCCTATAGCATGAGATGTGATATCTCAATGCTTCTAATACCAAACCTGAGACCCTTCCTATAACATAAGATGGGATATCCAACTCCTTCCCATTCCAATCCTGAGACCCTTCCGATAGCAGAGATGTGATATCTCAATGCTGATACCAAACCTGAGACCCTTCCTATGGCATGAGATGTCATATACAACTCCTTCCCATTCCAATCCTGAGACCCTTCCTATAGCATGAGATGTGATATCTCAATGCTTATACCAAACCTGAGACCCTTCCTATAGCATGAGATGTGATATCCAAATCCTTCCCATTCCAATCGTGAGACCCTTCCTATAGCATGAGATGTGATATCTCAATGCCTCTAATACCAAACCTGAGATCCTACCTCTAAAATGAAATTTGATATGCAACTCCTTCCCCTTCCAAACCTGATAGCCTTCCTATAGCATGAGATGTGATATCCAAGTCCTTCCCATTCCAATCCTGATACCCTTCCTATAACATAAGATGTGATATCCAACTCCTTCCCATTCCAACCTGAGACCCTCCTATAGCATGAGATGTGATATCTCAATGCTTATACCAAACCTGAGGCCCTTCCTATAGCATGAGATGTGATATCCAACTTCTTCCCATTCCAATCCTGAGACCCTTCCTATAGAATGAGATGTGATATCTCAATGCTTATACCAAACCTGAGATCCTTCCTCTAACATGAGATGTGATATCCAACTCCTTCCCGTTCCAAACCTGAGACACTTCCTATAGCATATGTGATATCCAACTCCTTCCCATTCCAAACATGAGGCCCTTCCTATAGCAAGAATGTAATATCCAACTCCTACCCATTCCAATCCTGAGACCCTTCCTATATCAAGAGATGTGATATCCAAATCCTTCCTATTCCAATCCTGAGACCCTTCCTATAACATGAGATGTGATATCCAACTCCTTCCCATTCCAACCTGAGACACTTCCTATAGCATGAGAAGGGATATCCAACTCCTTCCCAATCCAATCCGGAGACCCTTCCGATAGCAGAGATGTGATATTTCAATGCTTATACGAAACCTGAGACCCTTCCTATGGCATGATATGTGATATCCAACTCCTTGCCATTCAAATCCTGAGACCCTTCCTATAGCATGAGAAGGGGTATCCAACTCCTTCCCATCCCAATTCTGAGACTTCTCCGATAGCAGAGATGTGATATCTCAATGCTTATACCAAACCTGAGACTCTTCCTATAACATGAGATGTGATATCTAACTCCTTCCCGTTCCAAACCTGAGACCCTTCCTATAGCATGAGATGTGATATCCAACTCCTTCCCATTCCAATCCTGAGACCCTTCCTATAACATGAGATGTGATGTCTCAATGCTTCTAATACCATACCTGAGATCTTTCCTATAACATGAGATGTGATATCCAACTCCTTCCATTCCAATCCTGAGACCCTTCCTATAGCATGGGATGTGATATTTCAATGCTTATACCAAACCTGAGACCCTTCCTATAGCATGAGATGTGATATCCAAATCCTTCCCATTCCAATCGTGAGACCCTTCCTATAGCATGAGATGTGATATCTCAATGCCTCTAATACCAAACCTGAGATCCTTCCTCTAACATGAAATGTGATATCCAAATCCTTCCCTTTCCAAACCTGAGAGCCTACCTATAGCATGAGATGTGATATCCAACTCCTTCCCATTCCAATCCTGAGACCCTTCCTATAGCATGAGATGTGATATCTCAATGCTTATACCAAACCTGAGATCCTTCCTTGAACATGAAATGTGATATCCCACTCCTTCCCTTTCCAAACCTGAGAGTCTACCTATAGCATGAGATGTGATATCCAAGTCCTTCCCATTCCAATCCTTAGACACTTCCTACAGCATGAGATGTGATATCTCAATGATTCTATTACCAAACCTGAGACCCGTCCTATAACATGAGATGGGATATCCAACTCCTTCCCATTTCAATCCTGAGAAACTTCCGATAGCAGAGATGTGATATCTCAATGCTTAGACCAAACCTGAGACCCTTCCTATAACATGAGATGTGATATCCAACTCCTTCCCGTTCCAAACCTGAGACCCTTTCTATAGCAAGAATCTAATATCCAACTTCTTCCCATTCCAATCCTGAGACCATTCCTATAGCATGAGATGTGATATCTCAATGCTTCTAATACCAAACCTGAGATCCTTCCTATGACATGAGATGTGATATCCAATTCCTTCCCATTCCAAACCTGAGACCCTTCCTATAGCATCAGATGTGATATCTCAATGCTTCTAATACCAAACCTGAGATCCTTCCTATAACATGAGATGTGATATCCAAATCCTTCCCCTTCCAAACCAGAGACCCTCCCTTTAGCATGAGATGTGATATCCAACTCCTTCCCATTCCAATCCTGAGACATTTCTGATAGCATGAGATGTGATATCTCAATGCCTCTAATACCAAACCTGAGATCCGACCTCTAACATGAAATGTGATATCCAACTCCTTCCCCTTGCAAACCTGAGAGCCTTCCTATAGCATGAGATGTGATATCGAAGTATTTCCCATTCCAATCCTGAGACCCTTTCTATAACATGAGATGTGATATCCAACTCCTTCCCATTCCAACCTGAGACCCTTCCTATAGCATGAGATGGGATATCCAACTACTTCCAAATCCAATCCTGATACCCTTCCGATAGCATGAGATGTGATATCTCAATCCCTCTAATACCAAACCTGAGATCCTTCCTATAACATGAGATGTGATATCAAAATCCTTCCCCTTCCAAACCTGAGACCCTCCCTTTAGCATGAGATGTGATATCCAACTCCTTCCCATTCCAATCCTGAGACCCTTCTGATAGCATGAGATGTGATATTCAATGCCTCTAATACCAAACCTGAGATCCTACCTCTAACATGAAATGTGATATCCAACTCCTTCCCTTTCCAAACGTGAGAGCCTCCCTATAGCATGAGATGGGATATTCAAGTCCTTCCCATTCCAATCCTGAGACCCTTCCTATAGCATGAGATGTGATATCTCAATGCTTCTAATACCAAACCTGAGACCCTTCCTATAACATAAGATGGGATATCCAACTCCTTCCCATTCCAATCCTGAGACCCTTCCGATAGCAGAGATGTGATATCTCAATGCTGATACCAAACCTGAGACCCTTCCTATGGCATGAGATGTCATATACAACTCCTTCCCATTCCAATCCTGAGACCCTTCCTATAGCATGAGATGTGATATCTCAATGCTTATACCAAACCTGAGACCCTTCCTATAGCATGAGATGTGATATCCAAATCCTTCCCATTCCAATCGTGAGACCCTTCCTATAGCATGAGATGTGATATCTCAATGCCTCTAATACCAAACCTGAGATCCTACCTCTAAAATGAAATTTGATATGCAACTCCTTCCCCTTCCAAACCTGATAGCCTTCCTATAGCATGAGATGTGATATCCAAGTCCTTCCCATTCCAATCCTGATACCCTTCCTATAACATGAGATGTGATATCCAACTCCTTCCCATTCCAACCTGAGACCCTTCCTATAGCATGAGATGTGATATCTCAATGCTTATACCAAACCTGAGGCCCTTCCTATAGCATGAGATGTGATATCCAACTTCTTCCCATTCCAATCCTGAGACCCTTCCTATAGCATGAGATGTGATATCTCAATGCTTATACCAAACCTGAGACCCTTCCTATAGCATGAGATGTGATATCTCAAGGCCTCTAATACCAAACCTGAGATCCTTCCTCTAACATGAGATGTGATATCCAACTCCTTCCCGTTCCAAACCTGAGACACTTCCTATAGCATATGTGATATCCAACTCCTTCCCATTCCAAACATGAGGCCCTTCCTATAGCAAGAATGTAATATCCAACTCCTACCCATTCCAATCCTGAGACCCTTCCTATATCAAGAGATGTGATATCCAAATCCTTCCCATTCCAATCCTGAGACCCTTCCTATAACATGAGATGTGATATCCAACTCCTTCCCATTCCAACCTGAGACACTTCCTATAGCATGAGAAGGGATATCCAACTCCTTCCCAATCCAATCCGGAGACCCTTCCGATAGCAGAGATGTGATATTTCAATGCTTATACGAAACCTGAGACCCTTCCTATGGCATGATATGTGATATCCAACTCCTTGCCATTCAAATCCTGAGACCCTTCCTATAGCATGAGAAGGGATATCCAACTCCTTCCCATCCCAATCCTGAGACTTCTCCGATAGCAGAGATGTGATATCTCAATGCTTATACCAAACCTGAGACTCTTCCTATAACATGAGATGTGATATCTAACTCCTTCCCGTTCCAAACCTGAGACCCTTCCTATAGCATGAGATGTGATATCCAACTCCTTCCCATTCCAATCCTGAGACCCTTCCTATAACATGAGATGTGATGTCTCAATGCTTCTAATACCAAACCTGAGATCTTTCCTATAACATGAGATGTGATATCCAACTCCTTCCCATTCCAATCCTGAGACCCTTCCTATAGCATGAGATGTGCTATCTCAATACTTATACCAAACCTGAGACCCTTCCTAAAGCTTGAGATGTGATATCCAACTCCTTCCCATTCCAATCCTGAGACCCTTCCTATAGCATGAGATGTGATATCTCAAGGCCTCTAATACCAAACCTGAGATCCTTCCTCTAACATGAAATGTGATATCCAACTCCTTCCCCTTCCAAACCTGAGAGCCTTCCTATAGCATGAGATATGATATCCAAGTCCTTCCCATTCCAATCCTAAGACCCTTCCTATAACATGAAATGTGATATCCAACTCCTTCCCATTCCAACCTGAGACCCTTCCTATAGCATGAGATGGGATATCCAACTCCTTCCAAATCCAATACTGATACCCTTCCAATAGCATGAGATGTGATATCCCAATGCTTCTACCAAACCTGAGACCCATACTATGGCATAAGATGTGATATCAAACTCCTTCCCATTCCAATCCTGAGACCCTTCCTATAGCTTGAGATGTGATATCCAACTCCTTCCCATTCCAATTCTGAGACCCTTCCTATACCATGAGACTTGATATCTCAATGCTTCTAATACCAAACCTGAGACCCGTCCTATAACATGAGATGTGATATCCAAATCCTTCCCCTTCCAAACCTTAGACCCTTCCTTTATCATGAGATGTGATATCCAACTCCTTCCCATTCCAATCCTGAGACCCTTCCGATATCATGAGATTTGTTATCTCAATGCTTCTAATATCAAACTTGAGACCCTCCCTATAGCATGAGATGTGACATCCAAGTCCTCCCCATTCCAATCCTGAGACCCTTCCTATAGCATGAGATGTGATATCTCAATGCTTCTAATACCAAACCTGAGACCCTTCCTATAACATGAGATGGGATATCCAACTCCTTCCCATTCCAATCCTGAGACCCTTCCGATAGCAGAGATGTGATATCTCAATGCGTATAGCAAACCTGAGACCCTTCCTATGGCCTGAGATGTCATATACAACTCCTTCCCAATCCAATCCTGAGACCCTTCCTATAGCATGAGATGTGATATCTCAATGCGTATACCAAACCTGAGACCCTTCCTATTGCTTGAGATGTGATATCCAACTCCTTCCCATTCCAATCCTGAGACCCTTCCTATAGCATGAGATGTGATTTCTCAAGGCCTCTAATACCAAACCTGAGATCCTTCCTCTAACATGAAATGTGATATCCAACTCCTTCCCCTTCCAAACCTGAGAGCCTTCCTATAGCATGAGATATGATATCCACGTCCTTCCCATTCCAATTCTGAGACCCTTCCTATAACATGAAATGTGATATCCAACTCCTTCCCATTCGAACCTGAGACCCTTCCAATAGCATGAGATGGGATATCCAACTCCTTCCAAATCCAATACTGATACCCTTCCAATAGCATGAGATGTGATATCCCAATGCTTCTACCAAACCTGAGACCCATACTATGGCATAAGATGTGATATCAAACTCCTTCCCATTCCAATCCTGAGACCCTTCCTATAGCTTGAGATGTGATATCCAACTCCTTCCCATTCCAATTCTGAGACACTTCCTATACCATGAGACTTGATATCTCAATGCTTCTAATACCAAACCTGAGACCCGTCCTATAACATGAGTAGTGATATCCAAATCCTTCCCCTTCCAAACCTTAGACCCTTCCTTTATCATGAGATGTGATATCCAACTCCTTCCCATTCCAATCCTGAGACCCTTTCGATAGCAGAGATGTGATATCTCAATGCGTATACCAAACCTGAGACCCTTCCTATGGCTTGAGATGTCATATACAACTCCTTCCCAATCCAATCCTGAGACCCTTCCTATAGCATGAGATGTGATATCTCAATGCTTATACCAAATCTGAGACCCTTCCTATAGCATGAGATGTGATATCCAACTCCTTCCCATTCCAATCCTGAGACCCTTCCTATAGCATGAGATGTGATATCTCAATGCTTCTAATACCAAACCTGAGATCCTCCCTATAGCATGAGATGGGATATTCAAGTCCTTCCCATTCCAATCCTGGGACCCTTCCTATAGCATGAGATGTGATATCTCAATGCTTCTAATACCAAACCTGAGACCCTTCCTATAACATAAGATGGGATATCCAACTCCTTCCCATTCCAATCCTGAGACCCTTCCGATAGCAGAGATGTGATATCTCAATGCTGATACCAAACCTGAGACCCTTCCTATGGCATGAGATGTCATATACAACTCCTTCCCATTCCAATCCTGAGACCCTTCCTATAGCATGAGATGTGATATCTCAATGCTTATACCAAACCTGAGACCCTTCCTATAGCATGAGATGTGATATCCAAATCCTTCCCATTCCAATCGTGAGACCCTTCCTATAGCATGAGATGTGATATCTCAATGCCTCTAATACCAAACCTGAGATCCTACCTCTAAAATGAAATTTGATATGCAACTCCTTCCCCTTCCAAACCTGATAGCCTTCCTATAGCATGAGAGTGATATCCAAGTCCTTCCCATTCCAATCCTGATACCCTTCCTATAACATAAGATGTGATATCCAACTCCTTCCCATTCCAACCTGAGACCCTCCTATAGCATGAGATGTGATATCTCAATGCTTATACCAAACCTGAGGCCCTTCCTATAGCATGAGATGTGATATCCAACTTCTTCCCATTCCAATCCTGAGACCCTTCCTATAGAATGAGATGTGATATCTCAATGCTTATACCAAACCTGAGACCCTTCCTATAGCATGAGATGTGATATCTCAAGGCCTCTAATACCAAACCTGAGATCCTTCCTCTAACATGAGATGTGATATCCAACTCCTTCCCGTTCCAAACCTGAGACACTTCCTATAGCATATGTGATATCCAACTCCTTCCCATTCCAAACATGAGGCCCTTCCTATAGCAAGAATGTAATATCCAACTCCTACCCATTCCAATCCTGAGACCCTTCCTATATCAAGAGATGTGATATCCAAATCCTTCCTATTCCAATCCTGAGACCCTTCCTATAACATGAGATGTGATATCCAACTCCTTCCCATTCCAACCTGAGACACTTCCTATAGCATGAGAAGGGATATCCAACTCCTTCCCAATCCAATCCGGAGACCCTTCCGATAGCAGAGATGTGATATTTCAATGCTTATACGAAACCTGAGACCCTTCCTATGGCATGATATGTGATATCCAACTCCTTGCCATTCAAATCCTGAGACCCTTCCTATAGCATGAGAAGGGGTATCCAACTCCTTCCCATCCCAATCCTGAGACTTCTCCGATAGCAGAGATGTGATATCTCAATGCTTATACCAAACCTGAGACTCTTCCTATAACATGAGATGTGATATCTAACTCCTTCCCGTTCCAAACCTGAGACCCTTCCTATAGCATGAGATGTGATATCCAACTCCTTCCCATTCCAATCCTGAGACCCTTCCTATAACATGAGATGTGATGTCTCAATGCTTCTAATACCATACCTGAGATCTTTCCTATAACATGAGATGTGATATCCAACTCCTTCCATTCCAATCCTGAGACCCTTCCTATAGCATGGGATGTGATATTTCAATGCTTATACCAAACCTGAGACCCTTCCTATAGCATGAGATGTGATATCCAAATCCTTCCCATTCCAATCGTGAGACCCTTCCTATAGCATGAGATGTGATATCTCAATGCCTCTAATACCAAACCTGAGATCCTTCCTCTAACATGAAATGTGATATCCAAATCCTTCCCTTTCCAAACCTGAGAGCCTACCTATAGCATGAGATGTGATATCCAACTCCTTCCCATTCCAATCCTGAGACCCTTCCTATAGCATGAGATGTGATATCTCAATGCTTATACCAAACCTGAGATCCTTCCTTGAACATGAAATGTGATATCCCACTCCTTCCCTTTCCAAACCTGAGAGTCTACCTATAGCATGAGATGTGATATCCAAGTCCTTCCCATTCCAATCCTTAGACACTTCCTACAGCATGAGATGTGATATCTCAATGATTCTATTACCAAACCTGAGACCCGTCCTATAACATGAGATGGGATATCCAACTCCTTCCCATTTCAATCCTGAGAAACTTCCGATAGCAGAGATGTGATATCTCAATGCTTAGACCAAACCTGAGACCCTTCCTATAACATGAGATGTGATATCCAACTCCTTCCCGTTCCAAACCTGAGACCCTTTCTATAGCAAGAATCTAATATCCAACTTCTTCCCATTCCAATCCTGAGACCATTCCTATAGCATGAGATGTGATATCTCAATGCTTCTAATACCAAACCTGAGATCCTTCCTATGACATGAGATGTGATATCCAATTCCTTCCCATTCCAAACCTGAGACCCTTCCTATAGCATCAGATGTGATATCTCAATGCTTCTAATACCAAACCTGAGATCCTTCCTATAACATGAGATGTGATATCCAAATCCTTCCCCTTCCAAACCAGAGACCCTCCCTTTAGCATGAGATGTGATATCCAACTCCTTCCCATTCCAATCCTGAGACATTTCTGATAGCATGAGATGTGATATCTCAATGCCTCTAATACCAAACCTGAGATCCGACCTCTAACATGAAATGTGATATCCAACTCCTTCCCCTTGCAAACCTGAGAGCCTTCCTATAGCATGAGATGTGATATCGAAGTATTTCCCATTCCAATCCTGAGACCCTTTCTATAACATGAGATGTGATATCCAACTCCTTCCCATTCCAACCTGAGACCCTTCCTATAGCATGAGATGGGATATCCAACTACTTCCAAATCCAATCCTGATACCCTTCCGATAGCATGAGATGTGATATCTCAATCCCTCTAATACCAAACCTGAGATCCTTCCTATAACATGAGATGTGATATCAAAATCCTTCCCCTTCCAAACCTGAGACCCTCCCTTTAGCATGAGATGTGATATCCAACTCCTTCCCATTCCAATCCTGAGACCCTTCTGATAGCATGAGATGTGATATTCAATGCCTCTAATACCAAACCTGAGATCCTACCTCTAACATGAAATGTGATATCCAACTCCTTCCCTTTCCAAACGTGAGAGCCTCCCTATAGCATGAGATGGGATATTCAAGTCCTTCCCATTCCAATCCTGAGACCCTTCCTATAGCATGAGATGTGATATCTCAATGCTTCTAATACCAAACCTGAGACCCTTCCTATAACATAAGATGGGATATCCAACTCCTTCCCATTCCAATCCTGAGACCCTTCCGATAGCAGAGATGTGATATCTCAATGCTGATACCAAACCTGAGACCCTTCCTATGGCATGAGATGTCATATACAACTCCTTCCCATTCCAATCCTGAGACCCTTCCTATAGCATGAGATGTGATATCTCAATGCTTATACCAAACCTGAGACCCTTCCTATAGCATGAGATGTGATATCCAAATCCTTCCCATTCCAATCGTGAGACCCTTCCTATAGCATGAGATGTGATATCTCAATGCCTCTAATACCAAACCTGAGATCCTACCTCTAAAATGAAATTTGATATGCAACTCCTTCCCCTTCCAAACCTGATAGCCTTCCTATAGCATGAGATGTGATATCCAAGTCCTTCCCATTCCAATCCTGATACCCTTCCTATAACATGAGATGTGATATCCAACTCCTTCCCATTCCAACCTGAGACCCTTCCTATAGCATGAGATGTGATATCTCAATGCTTATACCAAACCTGAGGCCCTTCCTATAGCATGAGATGTGATATCCAACTTCTTCCCATTCCAATCCTGAGACCCTTCCTATAGCATGAGATGTGATATCTCAATGCTTATACCAAACCTTAGACCCTTCCTATAGCATGAGATGTGATATCTCAAGGCCTCTAATACCAAACCTGAGATCCTTCCTCTAACATGAGATGTGATATCCAACTCCTTCACGTTCCAAACCTGAGACACTTCCTATAGCATATGTGATATCCAACTCCTTCCCATTCCAAACATGAGGCCCTTCCTATAGCAAGAATGTAATATCCAACTCCTACCCATTCCAATCCTGAGACCCTTCCTATATCAAGAGATGTGATATCCAAATCCTTCCCATTCCAATCCTGAGACCCTTCCTATAACATGAGATGTGATATCCAACTCCTTCCCATTCCAACCTGAGACACTTCCTATAGCATGAGAAGGGATATCCAACTCCTTCCCAATCCAATCCGGAGACCCTTCCGATAGCAGAGATGTGATATTTCAATGCTTATACGAAACCTGAGACCCTTCCTATGGCATGATATGTGATATCCAACTCCTTGCCATTCAAATCCTGAGACCCTTCCTATAGCATGAGAAGGGATATCCAACTCCTTCCCATCCCAATCCTGAGACTTCTCCGATAGCAGAGATGTGATATCTCAATGCTTATACCAAACCTGAGACTCTTCCTATAACATGAGATGTGATATCTAACTCCTTCCCGTTCCAAACCTGAGACCCTTCCTATAGCATGAGATGTGATATCCAACTCCTTCCCATTCCAATCCTGAGACCCTTCCTATAACATGAGATGTGATGTCTCAATGCTTCTAATACCAAACCTGAGATCTTTCCTATAACATGAGATGTGATATCCAACTCCTTCCCATTCCAATCCTGAGACCCTTCCTATAGCATGAGATGTGCTATCTCAATACTTATACCAAACCTGAGACCCTTCCTAAAGCTTGAGATGTGATATCCAACTCCTTCCCATTCCAATCCTGAGACCCTTCCTATAGCATGAGATGTGATATCTCAAGGCCTCTAATACCAAACCTGAGATCCTTCCTCTAACATGAAATGTGATATCCAACTCCTTCCCCTTCCAAACCTGAGAGCCTTCGTATAGCATGAGATATGATATCCAAGTCCTTCCCATTCCAATCCTAAGACCCTTCCTATAACATGAAATGTGATATCCAACTCCTTCCCATTCCAACCTGAGACCCTTCCTATAGCATGAGATGGGATATCCAACTCCTTCCAAATCCAATACTGATACCCTTCCAATAGCATGAGATGTGATATCCCAATGCTTCTACCAAACCTGAGACCCATACTATGGCATAAGATGTGATATCAAACTCCTTCCCATTCCAATCCTGAGACCCTTCCTATAGCTTGAGATGTGATATCCAACTCCTTCCCATTCCAATTCTGAGACCCTTCCTATACCATGAGACTTGATATCTCAATGCTTCTAATACCAAACCTGAGACCCGTCCTATAACATGAGATGTGATATCCAAATCCTTCCCCTTCCAAACCTTAGACCCTTCCTTTATCATGAGATGTGATATCCAACTCCTTCCCATTCCAATCCTGAGACCCTTCCGATATCATGAGATTTGTTATCTCAATGCTTCTAATATCAAACTTGAGACCCTCCCTATAGCATGAGATGTGACATCCAAGTCCTCCCCATTCCAATCCTGAGACCCTTCCTATAGCATGAGATGTGATATCTCAATGCTTCTAATACCAAACCTGAGACCCTTCCTATAACATGAGATGGGATATCCAACTCCTTCCCATTCCAATCCTGAGACCCTTCCGATAGCAGAGATGTGATATCTCAATGCGTATAGCAAACCTGAGACCCTTCCTATGGCCTGAGATGTCATATACAACTCCTTCCCAATCCAATCCTGAGACCCTTCCTATAGCATGAGATGTGATATCTCAATGCGTATACCAAACCTGAGACCCTTCCTATTGCTTGAGATGTGATATCCAACTCCTTCCCATTCCAATCCTGAGACCCTTCCTATAGCATGAGATGTGATTTCTCAAGGCCTCTAATACCAAACCTGAGATCCTTCCTCTAACATGAAATGTGATATCCAACTCCTTCCCCTTCCAAACCTGAGAGCCTTCCTATAGCATGAGATATGATATCCACGTCCTTCCCATTCCAATTCTGAGACCCTTCCTATAACATGAAATGTGATATCCAACTCCTTCCCATTCGAACCTGAGACCCTTCCAATAGCATGAGATGGGATATCCAACTCCTTCCAAATCCAATACTGATACCCTTCCAATAGCATGAGATGTGATATCCCAATGCTTCTACCAAACCTGAGACCCATACTATGGCATAAGATGTGATATCAAACTCCTTCCCATTCCAATCCTGAGACCCTTCCTATAGCTTGAGATGTGATATCCAACTCCTTCCCATTCCAATTCTGAGACCCTTCCTATACCATGAGACTTGATATCTCAATGCTTCTAATACCAAACCTGAGACCCGTCCTATAACATGAGTAGTGATATCCAAATCCTTCCCCTTCCAAACCTTAGACCCTTCCTTTATCATGAGATGTGATATCCAACTCCTTCCCATTCCAATCCTGAGACCCTTTCGATAGCAGAGATGTGATATCTCAATGCGTATACCAAACCTGAGACCCTTCCTATGGCTTGAGATGTCATATACAACTCCTTCCCAATCCAATCCTGAGACCCTTCCTATAGCATGAGATGTGATATCTCAATGCTTATACCAAATCTGAGACCCTTCCTATAGCATGAGATGTGATATCCAACTCCTTCCCATTCCAATCCTGAGACCCTTCCTATAGCATGAGATGTGATATCTCAATGCTTCTAATACCAAACCTGAGATCCTTCCTATAACATGAGATGTGATATCCAACTCCTTCCCATTCCAATCCTGAGACCCTTATGATAGCATGAGATGTGATATCTCAATGCCTCTAATACCAAACCTGAGATACTTCCGATAGCATGAGATGTGATATCTCAATGCTTCTAATACCAAATCTGAGATCCTTCCTATAACATGACATGTGATTTCCAAATCCTTCCCCTTCCAAACCTGAGACCCTCCCTTTAGCATGAGATGTGATATCTCAATGCCTCTAATACCAAACCTGAGATCCTACCTCTAACATGAAATGTGATATCCATCTCCTTCCCTTTCCAAACCTGAGACCCTGCCTATAGCATGAGATGTGATATCCAAGTCCTTCCCATTCCAATCCTGAGACCCTTCCTATAGCATGTGATGTGATATCTCAATGCTTATACCAAACCTGAGACCCTTCTTATGGCATGAGATGTCATATACAACTCCTTCCCATTCCAATCCTGAGACCCTTCCTATAGCATGAGATGTGATATCTCAATGCTTATACCAAACCTGAGACCCTTCCTATAGCATGAGATGTGATATCCAACTTCTTCCCATTCCACTCCTGAGACCCTTCCTATAGCATGTGATGTGATATCTCAATGCTTATACCAAACCTGAGACCCTTCTTATGGCATGAGATGTCATATACAACTCCTTCCCATTCCAATCCTGAGACCCTTCCTATAGCATGAGATGTGATATCTCAATGCTTATACCAAACCTGAGACCCTTCCTATAGCATGAGATGTGATATCCAACTCCTTCCCATTCCAACCTGAGACCCTTCCAATAGCATGAGATGGGATATCCAACTCCTTCCAAATCCAATACTGATACCCTTCCAATAGCATGAGATGTGATATCCCAATGCTTCTACCAAACCTGAGACCCATACTATGGCATAAGATGTGATATCAAACTCCTTCCCATTCCAATCCTGAGACCCTTCCTATAGCTTGAGATGTGATATCGAACGCCTTCCCATTCCAATTCTGAGACCCTTCCTATACCATGAGACTTGATATCTCAATGCTTCTAATACCAAACCTGAGACCCGTCCTATAACATGAGATGTGATATCCAAATCCTTCCCCTTCCAAACCTTAGACCCTTCCTTTATCATGAGATGTGATATCCAACTCCTTCCCATTCCAATCCTGAGACCCTTTCGATAGCAGAGATGTGATATCTCAATGCGTATACCAGACCTGAGACCCTTCCTATGGCCTGAGATGTCATATACAACTCCTTCCCAATCCAATCCTGAGACCCTTCCTATAGCATGAGATGTGATATCTCAATGCTTATACCAAATCTGAGACCCTTCCTATAGCATGAGATGTGATATCCAACTCCTTCCCATTCCAATCCTGAGACCCTTCCTATAGCATGAGATGTGATATCTCAATGCTTCTAATACCAAACCTGAGATCCTTCCTATAACATGAGATGTGATATCCAACTCCTTCCCATTCCAATCCTGAGACCCTTATGATAGCATGAGATGTGATATCTCAATGCCTCTAATACCAAACCTGAGATACTTCCGATAGCATGAGATGTGATATCTCAATGCTTCTAATACCAAACCTGAGATCCTTCCTATAACATGACATGTGATTTCCAAATCCTTCCCCTTCCAAACCTGAGACCCTCCCTTTAGCATGAGATGTGATATCTCAATGCCTCTAATACCAAACCTGAGATCCTACCTCTAACATGAAATGTGATATCCATCTCCTTCCCTTTCCAAACCTGAGACCCTGCCTATAGCATGAGATGTGATATCCAAGTACTTCCCATTCCAATCCTGAGACCCTTCCTATAGCATGTGATGTGATATCTCAATGCTTATACCAAACCTGAGACCCTTCTTATGGCATGAGATGTCATATACAACTCCTTCCCTTTCCAATCCTGAGACCCTTCCTATAGCATGAGATGTGATATCTCAATGCTTATACCAAACCTGAGACCCTTCCTATAGCATGAGATGTGATATCCAACTTCTTCCCATTCCAATCCTGAGACCCTTCCTATAGCATGAGATGTGATATCTCAATGCTTATACCAAACCTGAGACCCTTCCTATAGCATGAGATGTGATATCTCAAGGCCTCTAATACCAAACCTGAGATCCTTCCTCTAACATGAGATGTGATATCCAACTCCTTCCCGTTCCAAACCTGAGACACTTCCTATAGCATATGTGATATCCAACTCCTTCCCATTCCAAACATGAGACCCTTCCTATAGCAAGAATGTAATATCCAACTCCTACCCATTCCAATCCTGAGACCCTTCCTATAGCAAGAGATGTGATATCCAAATCCTTCCCATTCCAATCCTGAGACCCTTCCTATAACATGAGATGTGATATCCAACTCCTTCCCATTCCAACCTGAGACACTTCCTATAGCATGAGAAGGGATATCCAACTCCTTCCCAATCCAATCCGGAGACCCTTCCGTTAGCAGAGATGTGATATCTCAATGCTTATACCAAACCTGAGACCCTTCCTATGGCATGATATGTGATATCCAACTCCTTGCCATTCAAATCCTGAGACCCTTCCTATAGCATGAGAAGGGATATCCAACTCCTTCCCAATCCAATCCTGAGACCCTTCCGATAGCAGAGATGTGATATCTCAACGCTTCTACCAAACCTGAGACCCTTCCTATAACATGAGATGTGATATCCAATTCCTTCCCATTCCAAACCTGAGACCCTTCCTATTGGATGAGATGTGATATCCAACTCCTTCCCATTCCAACCCTGAGACCCTTCCTATACCATGAGATGTGATATCTCAATGCTTCTAATACCAAACCTGGGTCCCGTCCTATAACATGAGATATGATATCCAAATCCTTCCCCTTCCAAACCTGAGACCCTTCCTTTAGCATGAGATGTGATATCCAAATACTTCCCATTCCAATCCTAAAACCCTTCCTATAGCATGAGATGTGATATCTCAATGTTTCTAATAAAAAACCTGAGACCCTTCCTATAGCAAGAGATGCGATATCCAAATCCTTCCCATTCCAATCCTGAGACCGTTCCTATAACATGAGATGTGATATCCAACTCCTTCCCATTCCAACCTGAGACCCTTCCTATAGCATGAGAAGGGATATCCAACTCCTTCCCAATCCAATCCTGAGACCCTTCCGATAGCAGAGATGTGATATCTCAATGCTTATACCAAACCTGAGACCCTTCCTATGGCATGAGATGTGATATCCAACTCCTTGCCATTCAAATCCTGAGACCCTCCCTATAACAAGAGATGTCATATCCAACTCCTTCCCATTCCAAACCTGAGACCCTTCCTTTAGCATGAGATGTAATATCCAAATCCTTCACATTCCAATCCGGAGACCCTTCCTATAGCATGAGATGTGATATCTCAATGCTTCTAATACCAAACATGAGATCCTTCCTATAACATGAGATGTGATATCCAACTAATTCCCATTCCAAACCTGAGACCCTTCCGATAGCATGAGATGTGATATCTCAATGCTTCAAAAACCAAACATGAGAACCATCCTATAACATGAGATGTGAAATCCAAATCCTTCCCTTCCCAAACCTGAGACTCTTCCTATAGCATGAGATGTGATATCTCAATGCTTCTACCAAACCTGAAACCCTTCCTATAGCATGAGATGTGATATCTAACTCCTTCCCATTCCAATCCTGAGACCCGTCCTATAACATGAGATGTGATATCCAAATCCTTCCCCTTCCAAACCTTAGACCCTTCCTTTATCATGAGATGTGATATCCAAGTCCTTCCCATTCCATTCCTGAGACCCTTCCTATAGCATGAGATGTGATATCTCAATGCTTCTAATACCAAACCTGAGACCCTTCCTATAACATGAGATGTGATATCCAAGTCCTTCCCATTCCAATCCTGAGACCCTTCCTAAAGCATGAGATGTGATATCCTAGTCCTTCCCATTCCAATCCTGAGACCCTTCCGATAGCAGAGATGTGATATCTCAATGCTTATAGCAAACCTGAGACCCTTCCTATGGCATGAGATGTCATATACAACTCCTTCCCATTCCAATCCTGAGACCCTTCCTATAGCATGAGATGTGATATCTCAATGCTTATACCAAACCTGAGACCCTTCCTATAGCATGAGATGTGATATCCAACTCCTTCCCATTCCAATCCTGATACCCTTCCTATAACATGAGATGTGATATCTCAATGCTTCTAATACCAAACATGAGATCCTTCCTATAACATGAGATGTGATATCCAACTCCTTCCCATTCCAAACCTGAGACCCTTCCGATAGCATGAGATGTGATATCTCAATGCTTCAAAAACCAAACATGAGAACCATCCTATAACATGAGATGTGAAATCCAAATCCTTCCCTTCCCAAACCTGAGACTCTTCCTATAGCATGAGATGTGATATCTCAATGCTTCTACCAAACCTGAAACCCTTCCTATAGCATGAGATGTGATATCTAACTCCTTCCCATTCCAATCCTGAGACACTTCCTATAGCATGAGATGTGATATCACAATGCTTCTAATACCAAACCTGAGACCCGTCCTATAACATGAGATGTGATATCCAAATCCTTCCCCTTCTAAACCTTAGACCCTTCCTTTATCATGAGATGTGATATCCAAGTCCTTCCCATTCCATTCCTGAGACCCTTCCTATAGCATGAGATGTGATATCTCAATGCTTCTAATACCAAACCTGAGACCCTTCCTATAACATGAGATGTGATATCCAAGTCCTTCCCATTCCAATCCTGAGACCCTTCCTATAGCATGAGATGTGATATCCTAGTCCTTCCCATTCCAATCCTGAGACCCTTCCGATAGCAGAGATGTGATATCTCAATGCTTATAGCAAACCTGAGACCCTTCCTATGGCATGAGATGTCATATACAACTCCTTCCCATTCCAATCCTGAGACCCTTTCTATAGCATGAGATGTGATATCTCAATGCTTATACCAAACCTGAGACCCTTCCTATAGCATGAGATGTGATATCCAACTCCTTCCCATTCCAATCCTGATACCCTTCCTATAACATGAGATGTGATGTCTCAATGCTTCTAATACCAAACATGAGATCCTTCCTATGGCATGAGATGTCATATAAAACTCCTTCCCATTCCAATCCTGAGACCCTTCCTATAGCATGAGATGTGATATCTCAATGCTTCTAATAACAAACCTGAGATCCTTCCTATAACATGAGATGTGATATCCAAATCCTTCCCCTTCCAAACCAGAGACCCTCCCTTTAGCATGAGATGTGATATCCAACTCCTTCCCATTCCAATCCTGAGACTGTTCTGATAGCATGAGATGTGATATCTCAATGCTTCTAATACCAAACCTGAGATCCTTCCGATAGCATGAGATGTGATATGTCAATTCTTCTTATACCAAACCTGAGATCCTTCCTATAACACGAGATGTGATATTCAAATCCTTCCTCTTCCAAACCTGAGACCCTCCCTTTAGCATGAGATGTGATATCCAACTCCTTCCCATTCCAATTCTGAGACCCTTCTGATAGCATGAGATGTTATATCTCAATGCCTCTAATACCAAACCTGAGATTCTACCTCTAACATGAAATGTGATATCCAACTCCTTCCCCTTCCAAACCTGGGAGCCTTCCTATAACATGAGATGTGATATCAAAGTCCTTCCATTCCAATCCTGAGACCCTTCCTATAGCATGGGATGTGATATTTCAATGCTTATACCAAACCTGAGACCCTTCCTATAGCATGAGATGTGCTATCCAAATCCTTCCCATTCCAATCGCGAGACCCTTCCGATAGCATGAGATGTGATATCTCAATGCCTCTAATACCAAACCTGAGATCCTTCCTCTAACATGAAATGTGATATCCAAATCCTTCCCTTTCCAAACCTGAGAGCCTACCTATAGCATGAGATGTGATATCCAACTCCTTCCCATTCCAATCCTGAGACTCTTCCTATAGCATGAGATGTGATATCTCAATGCTTATACCAAACCTGAGACCCTTCCTATAGCATGAGATGTGATATCCAAATCCTTCCCATTCCAATCCTGAGACCCTTCCTATAGCATGAGATGTGATATCTCAATGCCTCTAATACCAAATCTGAGATCCTTCCTTGAACATGAAATGTGATATCCCACTCCTTCCCTTTCCAAACCTGAGAGTCTACCTATAGCATGAGATGTGATATCCAAGTCCTTCCCATTCCAATCCTTAGACACTTCCTACAGCATGAGATGTGATATCTCAATGATTCTATTACCAAACCTGAGACCCGTCCTATAACATGAGATGGGATATCCAACTCCTTCCCATTTCAATCCTGAGAAACTTCCGATAGCAGAGATGTGATATCTCAATGCTTAGACCAAACCTGAGACCCTTCCTATAACATGAGATGTGATATCCAACTCCTTCCCGTTCCAAACCTGAGACCCTTTCTATAGCAAGAATCTAATATCCAACTCCTTCCCATTCCAATCCTGAGACCATTCCTATAGCATGAGATGTGATATCTCAATGCTTCTAATACCAAACCTGAGATCCTTCCTATGACATGAGATGTGATATCCAATTCCTTCCCATTCCAAACCTGAGACCCTTCCTATAGCATGAGATGTGATATCTCAATGCTTCTAATACCAAACCTGAGATCCTTCCTATAACATGAGATGTGATATCCAAATCCTTCCCCTTCCAAACCAGAGACCCTCCCTTTAGCATGAGATGTGATATCCAACTCCTTCCCATTCCAATCCTGAGACATTTCTGATAGCATGAGATGTGATATCTCAATGCCTCTAATACCAAACCTGAGATCCTACCTCTAACATGAAATGTGATATCCAACTCCTTCCCCTTGCAAACCTGAGAGCCTTCCTATAGCATGAGATGTGATATCGAAGTATTTCCCATTCCAATCCTGAGACCCTTCCTATAACATGAGATGTGATATCCAACTCCTTCCCATTCCAACCTGAGACCCTTCCTATAGCATGAGATGGGATATCCAACTACTTCCAAATCCAATCCTGATACCCTTCCGATAGCATGAGATGTGATATCTCAATCCCTCTAATACCAAACCTGAGATCCTTCCTATAACATGAGATGTGATATCAAAATCCTTCCCCTTCCAAACCTGAGACCCTCCCTTTAGCATGAGATGTGATATCCAACTCCTTCCCATTCCAATCCTGAGACCCTTCTGATAGCATGAGATGTGATATTCAATGCCTCTAATACGAAACCTGAGATCCTACCTCTAACATGAAATGTGATATCCAACTTCTTCCCTTTCCAAACGTGAGAGCCTCCCTATAGCATGAGATGGGATATTCAACTCCTTCCCATTCCAATCCTGAGACCCTTCCTATAGCATGAGATGTGATGTCTCAATGCTTCTAATACCAAATCTGAGATCCTTCCTATAACATGAGATGTGATATCCAACTCCTTCCATTCCAATCCTGAGACCCTTCCTATAGCATGGGATGTGATATTTCAATGCTTATACCAAACCTGAGACCCTTCCTATAGCATGAGATGTGCTATCCAAATCCTTCCCATTCCAATCGTGAGACCCTTCCGATAGCATGAGATGTGATATCTCAATGCCTCTAATACCAAACCTGAGATCCTTCCTCTAACATGAAATGTGATATCCAAATCCTTCCCTTTCCAAACCTGAGAGCCTACCTATAGCATGAGATGTGATATCCAACTCCTTCCCATTCCAATCCTGAGACTCTTCCTATAGCATGAGATGTGATATCTCAATGCTTATACCAAACCTGAGACCCTTCCTATAGCATGAGATGTGATATCCAAATCCTTCCCATTCCAATCCTGAGACCCTTCCTATAGCATGAGATGTGATATCTCAATGCCTCTAATACCAAACCTGAGATCCTTCCTTGAACATGACATGTGATATCCCACTCCTTCCCTTTCCAAACCTGAGAGTCTACCTATAGCATGAGATGTGATATCCAAGTCCTTCCCATTCCAATCCTTAGACACTTCCTACAGCATGAGATGTGATATCTCAATGATTCTATTACCAAACCTGAGACCCGTCCTATAACATGAGATGGGATATCCAACTCCTTCCCATTTCAATCCTGAGAAACTTCCGATGGCAGAGATGTGATATCTCAATGCTTAGACCAAACCTGAGACCCTTCCTATAACATGAGATGTGATATCCAACTCCTTCCCCTTGCAAACCTGAGAGCCTTCCTATAGCATGAGATGTGATATCGAAGTATTTCCCATTCCAATCCTGAGACCCTTCCTATAACATGAGATGTGATATCCAACTCCTTCCCATTCCAACCTGAGACCCTTCCTATAGCATGAGATGGGATATCCAACTACTTCCAAATCCAATCCTGATACCCTTCCGATAGCATGAGATGTGATATCGCAATCCCTCTAATACCAAACCTGAGATCCTTCCTATAACATGAGATGTGATATCAAAATCCTTCCCCTTCCAAACCTGAGACCCTCCCTTTAGCATGAGATGTGATATCCAACTCCTTCCCATTCCAATCCTGAGACCCTTCTGATAGCATGAGATGTGATATTCAATGCCTCTAATACCAAACCTGAGATCCTACCTCTAACATGAAATGTGATATCCAACTCCTTCCCTTTCCAAACGTGAGAGCCTCCCTATAGCATGAGATGGGATATTCAAGTCCTTCCCATTCCAATCCTGAGACCCTTCCTATAGCATGAGATGTGATATCTCAATGCTTCTAATGCCAAACCTGAGACCCTTCCTATAACATAAGATGGGATATCCAACTCCTTCCCATTCCAATCCTGAGACCCTTCCTATAGCATGAGATGTGATATCCAACTCCTTCCCATTCCAATCCTGAGACCCTTCCTATAGCATGAGATGTGATATCCAAATCCTTCCCATTCCAATCGTGAGACCCTTCCTATAGCATGAGATGTGATATCCAAAACCTTCCCTTTCCAAAACTGAGAGCCTACCTATAGCATGAGATGTGATATCCAACTCCTTCCCATTCCAATCCTGAGACCCTTCCTATAGCATGAGATGTGATATCTCAATGCTTATACCAAACCTGAGACCCTTCCTATAGCATGAGATGTGATATCCAAATCCTTCCCATTCCAATCCTGAGACCCTTCCTATAGCATGAGATGTGATATCCAAATCCTTCTCCTTCCAAACCTGAGACCCTCCCTTTAGCATGAGATGTGATATCCAACTCCTTCCCATTCCAATCCTGAGACCCTTCTGATAGCATGAGATGTTATATCTCAATGCCTCTAATACCAAACCTGAGATCCTACCTCTAACATGAAATGTGATATCCAACTCCTTCCCCTTCTAAACCTGGGAGCCTTCCTATAACATGAGATGTGATATCGAAGTGCTTCCCATTCCAATCCTGAGACCCTTCCTATAACATGAGATGTGATATCCAACTCCTTCCCATTTCAATCCTGAGACCCTTCCTATAGCATGAGATGTGATGTCTCAATGCTTCTAATACCAAATCTGAGATCCTTCCTATAACATGAGATGTGATATCCAACTGATTCCCATTGCAATCTTGAGACCGTTTCTATAGCATGAGATGTGATATCTCAATGCTTATACCAAACCTGAGACCCTTCCTATAGCATGAGATGTGATATCCAAATCCTTCCCATTCCAATCGTGAGACCCTTCCTATAGCATGAGATGTGATATCTCAATGCCTCTAATACCAAACCTGAGATCCTACCTCTATAATGAAATTTGATATGCAACTCCTTCCCCTTCCAAACCTGATAGCCTTCCTATAGCATGAGATGTGATATCCAAGTCCTTCCCATTCCAATCCTGATACCCTTCCTATAACATGAGATGTGATATCCAACTCCTTCCCATTCCAACCTGAGACCCTTCCTATAGCATGAGATGGGATATCCAACTCCTTCCAAATCCAATCCTGATACCCTTCCGATAGCATGAGATGTGATATCCCAATGCTTCTACAAAACCTGAGACCCATACCATGGCATGAGATGTGATATCAAACTCCTTCCCATTCCAATCCTGACACCCTTCCTATAGCTTGAGATGTGATATCCAACTCCTTCCCATTCCAATTCTGAGACCCGTCCTATACCATGGGACTTGATATATCAATGCTTCTCATACCAAACCTGAGACCGGTCCTATAACAGGAGATGTGATATCCAAATCCTTCCCCTTCCAAACCTTAGACCCTTCCTTTATCATGAGATGTGATATCCAAGTCGTTCCCATTCCAATCCTGAGACCCTTCCTATAGCATGAGATGTGATATCTCAATGCTTCTAATACCAAACCTGAGACCCTTGCTATAACATGAGATGTGATATTCAAGTCCTTCCCATTCCAATCCTGAGACCCTTCCTATAGCATGAGATCTGATATCTCAATGCTTCTAATATCAAACCTGAGACCCTTCCTATAATGAGATGGGATATCCAACTCCTTCCCATTCCAATCCTGAGACCCTTCCGATAGCAGAGATGTGATATCTCAATGCTTATACCAAACCTGAGACCCTTCCTATGGCATGAGATGTCAAATACAACTCCTTCCGATTCCAATCCTGAGACCCTTCCTATAGCATGAGATGTGATATCTCAATGCTTCTAATAATAAACCTGAGATCCTTCCTATAACATGAGATGTGATATCCAACTCCTTCCCATTCCAAACCTGAGACCCTTCCGATTGCATGAGATGTGATATCAAACTCCTTCCCATTCCAATCCTGAGACCCTTCCTATACCATGAGATGTGATATCTCAATGCTTCTAATACCAAACCTGACACCCGTCCTAAAACATGAGATGTGATGTCCAAATCCTTCCCCTTCCAAACCTGAGATCTTTCCTTTAGCATGAGATGTGATATCCAACTCCTTCCCATTCCAATCCTGAGACCCTTCCTATACCATGAGATGTGATATCTCAATGCTTCTAATACCAAACCTGACACCCGTCCTAAAACATGAGATGTGATGTCCAAATCCTTCCCCTTCCAAACCTGAGATCTTTCCTTTAGCATGAGATGTGATATCCAACTCCTTCCCATTCCAATCCTGAGACCCTTCCTATAGCATGATATGTGATATCACAATTTTTCTAATACCAAACCTGAGATCCTTCCTATAACATGAGATGTGTATCCAACTCCTTCCCATTCCAAACCTGAGACCCTTCCTATAGCCTGCGATGTGATATCTTAATGCTTCTAAAACCAAACCTGAGAACCATCCAATAACATATGTGAAATCCAAATCCTTCCCTTTCCAAACCTGAGACCCTTCCGATAGCATTAGATGTGATATCTCAATGCTTCTAAAACCAAACATGAGAACCATCCTATAACATGAGATGTGAAATCCAAATCCTTCCCTTTCCAAACCTGAGGCCCTCCCTATAGCATGAGATGTGATATCTAAGTCCTTCCCATTCCTATCCTGAGACCCTTCCGATAGCAGAGATGTGATATCTCAATGTTTGGACCAAACCTGAGACCCTTCCTATGGCATGAGATGTGATATCCAACTCCTTCCCATTCCAATCTTGAGACCCTTCCTATAGCATGAGATGTGATATCTCAATGCTTCTATCAAACCTGAGTCCCTTCCTTTAGCATGAGATGTGATATCCAACTCCTTCCCATTCCAATCCTGAGACCCTTCCTATAGCATGAGATGTGATATTTCAAAGCTTCTAATACCAAACCTGGGACCCGTCCTATAACATGAGATATGATATCCAAATCCTTCCCCTTCCAAACCTGAGACCCTTCCTTTAGCATGAGATGTGATATCTCAATGTTTCTAATAAAAAACCTGAGACTCTTCCTATAGCAAGAGATGTGATATCCAAATCCTTCCCATTCCAATCCTGAGACCCTTCCTATAACATGAGATGTGATATCTCAATGCCTCTAATACCAAACCTGAGATTCTTCCTATAACATGAGATGTGATATCTCAATGCTTCTAATACCAAACCTGAGACCCTCCCTTTAGCATGAGATGTGATATCCGACTGTTAGGAAAGATTTCGTTATTGTAGGGAACTTTCCTTCCATGTGGCAACCCCTAAACTTTTTGCTATTGTTTTTAACCTTGTTGTTGACTTTGCCAGAGAAGTACAGCCTTCTGCCGTACTCCTCTGGGCTTTCGCTCCTTTCTTACGGGGAAACTGACATGCCCTTAAGACAGTCAGTACCGGGGAACGCTGTTTCCCGTAGTTTCTTTTATCGTGTCGCCATTTTAGTGCAACACGACACAAGAGGGCACTGTAAGCTAAGTTACAGCTCTCTTGGGTCTCTAGCCTTCTACAGACCCTAGACACTCTTGTAGGATGGTTTTTGGATCGGTGCAAGTCATTCAGGGACTGGGCTGGTGGCAGCGATCATTTGGTTTATTTTGAGCTCCTTTTGCCGTTCTGAGCACCTTTTTGCCGCGAACACAAAAGGGTGGCCCGGCTACCCAAAATGGCCGGACCACGAGGCTCCTTTGTCTCGTCCACTGTCCGTCTTGCTCCCTTTACCTTCCCCCAGGTCAGGCGACCCGGGGCCTTCCTTATTTGGGCATGTAGTTTCCCGCGAAACACGGTTGCTTTCGCGGGCTTCTACATGTCGTTTGAGTGCCCCCAGGATGTGGGCTGGGCTGTCTGGTCCCAATACACATCCTGGGTGCCAGAGAGTCTAGGGTGGTGTGAATGCCTGGGACCACTGTGGTCCGTGATTGGTCCACGTATGGTATGTGTGTTGATGAGCGGATCTCCCATTGGCTCCCCTCCGTTTTGGCGCGAAGGGAACCGTGGATAAGAGGGAGCTGGAAACACCACTACCATGTCGATCTCCTGAGTTCTTACGAACGAAGGAATACAGGAGCCAAGTATCCTGTAACCAGAGGCTGGACCGAGGAATCGCTGGTGACCCGCTGAAGGAATCCTCCTTTGCACTGCTGTCGTCCTGTGAAACCCTTTCCTCCTTGCATCGAACCAGAAGGCCTGTATTGGTGCTTCGACCTATTGGAATAGCAGGAACAGCTATTCCCGGCATCTTCATCAACTCCTAGCAGTAAGCCTTCGGAAGTGTCTCTGGGCCATCCAGTTGACTGACCAGCTTACAAGGGAGTCCTGCTCTGTAACCGCCGTCAGGTTGTGCCGTATCTCGAGTCCTTGTCACTCTCCCACGCTTAGTACACTTGGCGTTCCCAAGTCTGAAGGGAGGAGTGTACTTTGGATTCAGATACGCACGGCCGCTCTGTTGTCCTGCTGCGGCAACAAAACTGTGCTGGTTTCGTCGATTGGGACGTCTTTTTGATCTACACGACTGGAAAGCGTTCCCTGCTCGTCTGAACCCGCCAGCTGCTGAAACTACAGTGGAGAAGCCTGGGTCTGCTTGCTTCGGGGACCGGTGAGTAGATTAGCTAGGATCTGGTCGCCCTCCTGCAGTTGCCCATTGCTTTTCCCTGCTGTGTAAAAACAGCTCCCTTTTCGTCCGTACTCGCGTTTTGCTTCTGCTCGCTGTGGAGGCTGCGCTTGAGTCACGGAACCTGTTCTTCTTCTGTGTGCACTAACCCGAACTGCCTGACTTCCTCCGAAGAGCTTCTCCTTTGCCCGTGGGCACCAGCACTTGCAGGTACTTTGAGCACAAGGCTCCACTCTTCTCAGGGATCGGACTTCCATCTAGTTAGGTGCTTCTGAAGGCGAACTGAGTCGAAAGCATTATCGCACTGCCTGTTTTCTTCCCTTTCAGGTGGACTGCATATTTCGTGCTTTAAACGCTTGCGACTGTGTATTTGTATATATATTGTGTTGATTTGGTATGTGTTGGTTTAATATTGTTATAGAGTGATTTTCTTGCTACGGTCATTGTTTTAAAGGCCTTAAAATAAATGTGTTTATATTTTTGATATAACACCTGTTTGGAGTAGTTTGTAAGCGCTCTTGCTTTGTGTGCTCATTGCGGGCTTTCAGTCACCCTCACCCCTCTTGAGACCTAGTCTTGACCGCCGCGATCGCTACCTTGATTGGTCTGGCTTGTCCAGAGGTTACCCTGTTCCAAGTAATTAGGTTGGCCTTCTGAACTTCTGCGCCACCAGGACAGAGTTCAGAAATCCGTCTTAACAAATTGGTGGCAGCGGTGGGATACGACTGAAGGTATCCAGTGTTGCGCACGAGCTAAGGCGTTTTCAGGTTATTTCAACCAGGACACGCAGTAAAGTATTGAATATAACGTTAAAAAGGCCATAGTCCTATCAACAGTATGGAAACGAATACTTTATTAACCTTAAATGCTTCGAAATCTGAAACATTGAAGAAGATGTGTGCGGAGAGAGGGGTTTCCTCTCAAGGCACTAAATTGGAAATGATCCAGAGAATCGTGGCGTGGCAAGAAGCGCAGCTTGACGCTATAACTTCCGAGGACAGTGCAGAAGGTGGTGGGGCTGCTCTCACTGGCAGAACCGACGGTTCTGCCGCTGCACTGATCCATCACGACCACGAGGACAGGGAGGATGTAATGTCTAACGTTTCCTCTGCCAGTGTTGATGGGGAGGCTATGCTTGAATTCAAGAAGCAAGAGCTGCGGTTTAGGCAGCAGGAGCTTGAATTCAGCATAGCCAAACTGAAAATCGACCAGGCAGAAAAACAAAAAGACAGGGATCACCAGTTGGAACTGGCCAAGCTTCAGTTCGCAAATGGGTCCAAGGGTCCTGGACATGGTTCTGGGGCTTCCTCTCATCCACGGTTTCCAAAAGATCTGCTCAGTGTGTATGAGGAACGAAATGACATTATGGACTGGTTAAATGCGTTTGAGTATGCATGCGAGGTTCAAGAGGTTGATAATGCGGATAAGATTGCATGGTTACTCAGCAGACTGCCCCATTCTGGTTGCAGTGCCATTATGGAAATGTCGAAGGCTGAGCGCGCTGATTTTGCAATGTTGAAGCAGACTCTCATTTTAAAGTTTGGGAAGACTCCGACCCAATATTTGAAAAGGTTTAGAGAGTATAAGAAAAAGGAAGGTGGTACTTGGGTGTCGTATGTAGCTGAGTCCCTGAAAAACTTAACTGGCTGGGTTGAAGGTTACAAGGTTTCTACCTTCGAAGGCATGATCAATCTGGTCATGCTGGAACACATTTTTGCTTCTTCTTCCCCGGAGCTTAAGCAGCATTTGGCCGATTCGAAGGAGATAGATCCTAAGAAGCTGGCCATTGCAGCAGACTTATGGGTGTCACATCGAGTGTCCCATAAGGAAAAAACTCATCCTGGTAAGCAGGAGGAAGGGAAAAAGTCCAAAGATGTGGAGGGTGGGGAATCTGCTAAATCTTCTTCCCATAAGGGCCACAAAAAGAAAAATAAGGGTAAGCCATACGAGAACTCACAGGGTAGCGGAGGTTCGCCTCCGAAACAGAACTCTGGTTATAATAAGCCTCCCTACGTAAACAGACCCAATGGGGCTTGTTTTTCTTGTGGAGCAACTGACCATGTGAAGGGGGATCCCCGGTGTAAGGTTAAACCTTTGGGGGTCCACTCCGCTAATCTGGCCTTCTCCTCCTACGAGGAAGAAGAGATTACAGGAGCATCCTTCTCCTCAGACTCATTTCCCAGCGGAATAGAGGCTGAGGTAGTTTTAGTGTCCCTGGGTTCCTGGGAGCCTAAAGTCGCAGAGGCGTATGCTAGGATTCCGGATAATACCAAGCACTACTTTAAAGACAGTGTGCTGATCAATGGAGTGGATACTCCAGCTCTTAGGGATAGTGGGTGCAGTCGAACTGTAGTGGATTCTACCTTGGTAGACTCAGAGGAAGTTGCCAGAGCTCCTCTGATGCCCACTAAGTTGGCTGACGGCCCCCTCCGTATGTTTCCCGTGATCCCTGTTAATCTAACTTTAAATGGTACAGCAGTTAGGATTCCAGTGAGCATTCAGAGAAACGTCCCGGGAAAGGTCTTGTTGGGCAATGATCTCAGAGCTCTAGGGCTCGTAGGAGACACTGCCGAAAGACCCTACACACGGTCTCAAGCACGGGCAGCATTGGCCAAGCCCAATACGCCGCCCCAGCCGAAGGGGAAACCCAAGGCGAAAGGAGTCAACAAGTCCCGACGGGGGAAAGAGAATATTCCCCCGAGCTCGCCTACCACTGCGGTGGAGGGAGTTGGTCAATCGCCCGAGCCTGACGAGGAGGTGGCGATGCCTGAAGTGTTCGACCCCAACGACCATCCTGAACTAAAAGACTTGTTAGTTGAAGGAGGTCCTGATAGGGACGACTTCAGTAAGGGCCAACGTGAGTGCCCATCTCTGGAAGGCCTAAGGAGACAGGCCTGCTCCCAGCTTGAGGGTGAACCTCCTGGGAAGCATCGGATTTATTGGGAAGGTGGACTCCTGTACAGTGAGCCCACAGAGTCTACAGAAGGAGACCATAGGAGGTTGGTGGTTCCCCTTGCTGTTAGACCCTTCCTCCTGCAGTTGGCGCATGAAGTTCCCCTTGCTGGTCACCTTGGTATGAAGAGGACCAAGCAAAGGTTATCCATGCACTTCTACTGGCCCAAGATGGGGGTGCAAGTAGAAAGTCACTGCAGGAGTTGTGCCTCCTGCCAGTTGTCTGGTAAGGTTGGCGCGACAATCCAAGCTCCGTTGGTACCGCTCCCAGTTGTGGGGGTACCATTTGAAAGGGTAGGGATCGACATCGTTGGTCCCCTTGACCCGCAAACATCCTCAGGCAATAGGTTTATCCTGGTGCTGGTCGACCATGCAACCAGGTATCCTGAGGCCATCCCATTAAAGACTGTAACTGCCAAGTCAGTTGCAAAAGCTTTACTCGGCATATTTACTAGGGTTGGCTTCCCTAAAGAAGTTGTGTCAGATCGTGGCAGCAACTTTATGTCGAAGTATATGCAGGCTATGTGGAAAGAATGTGGGGTCACCTACAAGTTCTCTTCTGCATATCACCCCCAGACCAATGGTCTGGTGGAACGTTTCAACAGAACGTTAAAGAGCATGATTGGGGCTCTGGAGGAGCCCCAGAGAAGAAAATGGGATCTTCTCTTACCATGCTTGCTGTTTGCCTACAGAGAGGTACCACAGGAGGGTGTTGGCTTCAGCCCCTTCGAACTTCTGTTCGGTCATCCCGTACGGGGACCCTTAGCCATCGTCAAAGAGGGATGGGAGATGCCCACTCCCCCTGTTACTACCAATGTAGTTGACTATGTGCTAGGGCTCAGAAAACGGATGGTACTCCTGATGGGCTTGGCTAGTGAAAAGTTGAAGGCAGGACAAGCGCTGGTGAAACATTGGTACGACCAGAAAGCTTCCTTAATTCACTTTACCCCTGGTCAGCAAGTCCTGATCATGAACCCTATAAGGCCTCGCGCTTTACAGGACAAATGGTCAGGCCCTTACACAGTGGTGGAGCCCCTGGGTGAGGTGAACTATTTAGTGGACCTTGGAAGGCCTGGACAGGCTCCAAAAGTGTTCCACGTAAATAGGCTGAAGGCTTTCGTCCCAAGAGTCGAAATCGCAGCACTGCTACTGGCGTCAGACGTTGAGGAAGAGGAGTCAGAACCTCTTCCCGACCTGTTCCAAAGCGGTCCTTCAGATAGCTCCGTTGAGGGTGTCCGAGTGGCCCCTCACCTGACTTCTGATCAGCAGGCTGAGGTGAAAAGTTTGCTTAGGCAGTTTTCCCCCCTGTTTTCACAGTCGCCTGGTTTGACACCTTGGTGCAAACATAACATTGACACAGGAGACAGTGTACCTACCAAAAGTAGGGGATACAGGATGTCGGATAAAGTACGGTCTTATATTAAGACCGAGGTCAACAAGATGTTAGACCTTGGGGTGATTGAACCCTCTAGTAGTCCTTGGTCCAGTCCTGTGGTATTGGTTCCAAAGGCAGGCACTTCTGAATTGAGGTTCTGCGTGGATTACAGGGCTCTGAATGCTGTCACCAAGACAGACGCTCACCCCTTGCCTCGAACTGACGAGCTGGTGGATACCTTGGGTGCCTCCAAGTACCTCAGCACGTTTGACCTGACTGCGGGCTATTGGCAAATAGCTTTAGCAGAACATGCCAAGGAGAAGACAGCATTTTCAACTCCCGACGGGCTTTACCAATTCCGGGTAATGCCGTTCGGATTGAAGAATGCACCTGCCACTTTCCAGAGGCTTGTGAATCATGTGTTGAATGGGTTGGACGAATTCTGTCTTGCATATCTGGACGATATAGCAGTTTTCAGTGCCACCTGGGAAGACCATGTGAAACACCTCGGGATTGTGCTCCAGGCTCTTCAGAAAGCCCACTTGACCATAAAGGCGAGTAAATGCCAGATTGGACAAGGCTCAGTGGTTTACCTTGGGCATGAAGTAGGTGGAGGAAGGATACAGCCTCTCCCCAGTAAAGTACAAGCAGTACAAGACTGGCCTACCCCCACTACACAAACCCAAGTGAGAGCCTTCTTAGGACTCACGGGTTATTACCGCAATTTTATGGCAGACTATGGCACCATAGCTGCTCCTCTGACTGCCCTCACAACTCCGAAGAAACCCAAGAAGGTAACTTGGACTGACGAGTGTGAGAAGGCCTTCAATGGCTTGAAAGACTCCTTGTGCCAGGCCCCTGTGCTCAGGGCCCCTGATTATCAAAGACCTTTTATCGTGCAGACGGATGCCTCTGACACTGGGATAGGAGCTGTACTATCACAAGTAGATGAGAAGGGTAAGGAACACCCTATCGGTTTTATTAGTCGCCAGCTTAAGGACAGAGAGCTCAGATGGTCCACGGTAGAGAAAGAATGTTTCTCTGTTGTGTGGGCCCTAAGGAAGCTGCGGCCCTACCTCTATGGGACCCACTTCACTGTGCAGACTGACCATAAGCCGTTAAAGTGGCTAATGAACATGAAGGGGGAGAATCCAAAGTTGCTTAGGTGGTCCATAAGTCTACAAGGCTTCGACTTCACTATTGAGCATAGGCCAGGTGTCCAACATAGCAATGCTGATGGGTTGTCCAGAATGTTTTACCGACCTGAACAAGAGACTCATCCAGGGGTGGATTAGTTCCCCCTGTCCATAGTCTGGGAGGGGCGAGTGTTAGGAAAGATTTCGTTATTGTAGGGAACTTTCCTTCCATGTGGCAACCCCTAAACTTTTTGCTATTGTTTTTAACCTTGTTGTTGACTTTGCCAGAGAAGTACAGCCTTCTGCCGTACTCCTCTGGGCTTTCGCTCCTTTCTTACGGGGAAACTGACATGCCCTTAAGACAGTCAGTACCGGGGAACGCTGTTTCCCGTAGTTTCTTTTATCGTGTCGCCATTTTAGTGCAACACGACACAAGAGGGCACTGTAAGCTAAGTTACAGCTCTCTTGGGTCTCTAGCCTTCTACAGACCCTAGACACTCTTGTAGGATGGTTTTTGGATCGGTGCAAGTCATTCAGGGACTGGGCTGGTGGCAGCGATCATTTGGTTTATTTTGAGCTCCTTTTGCCGTTCTGAGCACCTTTTTGCCGCGAACACAAAAGGGTGGCCCGGCTACCCAAAATGGCCGGACCACGAGGCTCCTTTGTCTCGTCCACTGTCCGTCTTGCTCCCTTTACCTTCCCCCAGGTCAGGCGACCCGGGGCCTTCCTTATTTGGGCATGTAGTTTCCCGCGAAACACGGTTGCTTTCGCGGGCTTCTACATGTCGTTTGAGTGCCCCCAGGATGTGGGCTGGGCTGTCTGGTCCCAATACACATCCTGGGTGCCAGAGAGTCTAGGGTGGTGTGAATGCCTGGGACCACTGTGGTCCGTGATTGGTCCACGTATGGTATGTGTGTTGATGAGCGGATCTCCCATTGGCTCCCCTCCGTTTTGGCGCGAAGGGAACCGTGGATAAGAGGGAGCTGGAAACACCACTACCATGTCGATCTCCTGAGTTCTTACGAACGAAGGAATACAGGAGCCAAGTATCCTGTAACCAGAGGCTGGACCGAGGAATCGCTGGTGACCCGCTGAAGGAATCCTCCTTTGCACTGCTGTCGTCCTGTGAAACCCTTTCCTCCTTGCATCGAACCAGAAGGCCTGTATTGGTGCTTCGACCTATTGGAATAGCAGGAACAGCTATTCCCGGCATCTTCATCAACTCCTAGCAGTAAGCCTTCGGAAGTGTCTCTGGGCCATCCAGTTGACTGACCAGCTTACAAGGGAGTCCTGCTCTGTAACCGCCGTCAGGTTGTGCCGTATCTCGAGTCCTTGTCACTCTCCCACGCTTAGTACACTTGGCGTTCCCAAGTCTGAAGGGAGGAGTGTACTTTGGATTCAGATACGCACGGCCGCTCTGTTGTCCTGCTGCGGCAACAAAACTGTGCTGGTTTCGTCGATTGGGACGTCTTTTTGATCTACACGACTGGAAAGCGTTCCCTGCTCGTCTGAACCCGCCAGCTGCTGAAACTACAGTGGAGAAGCCTGGGTCTGCTTGCTTCGGGGACCGGTGAGTAGATTAGCTAGGATCTGGTCGCCCTCCTGCAGTTGCCCATTGCTTTTCCCTGCTGTGTAAAAACAGCTCCCTTTTCGTCCGTACTCGCGTTTTGCTTCTGCTCGCTGTGGAGGCTGCGCTTGAGTCACGGAACCTGTTCTTCTTCTGTGTGCACTAACCCGAACTGCCTGACTTCCTCCGAAGAGCTTCTCCTTTGCCCGTGGGCACCAGCACTTGCAGGTACTTTGAGCACAAGGCTCCACTCTTCTCAGGGATCGGACTTCCATCTAGTTAGGTGCTTCTGAAGGCGAACTGAGTCGAAAGCATTATCGCACTGCCTGTTTTCTTCCCTTTCAGGTGGACTGCATATTTCGTGCTTTAAACGCTTGCGACTGTGTATTTGTATATATATTGTGTTGATTTGGTATGTGTTGGTTTAATATTGTTATAGAGTGATTTTCTTGCTACGGTCATTGTTTTAAAGGCCTTAAAATAAATGTGTTTATATTTTTGATATAACACCTGTTTGGAGTAGTTTGTAAGCGCTCTTGCTTTGTGTGCTCATTGCGGGCTTTCAGTCACCCTCACCCCTCTTGAGACCTAGTCTTGACCGCTGCGATCGCTACCTTGATTGGTCTGGCTTGTCCAGAGGTTACCCTGTTCCAAGTAATTAGGTTGGCCTTCTGAACTTCTGCGCCACCAGGACAGAGTTCAGAAATCCGTCTTAACACCGACTCCTTCCCATTCCAATCCCGAGACCCTTCTGATAGCATGAGATGTGATATCTCAATGCCTCTAATACCAAACCAGAGATTCTTCCTATAACATGAGATGTGATATCTCAATGCTTCTAATACCAAACCTGAGACCCTCCCTTTAGCATGAGATGTGATATCCGACTCCTTCCCATTCCAATCCTGAGACCCTTCTGATAGCATGAGATGTGATATCTCAATGCTTCTAATACCAAACCTGAGACCCTTCCTATAACATAAGATGGGATATCCAACTCCTTCCCATTCCAATCCTGAGACCCTTCCGATAGCAGAGATGTGATATCTCAATGCTTATACCAAACCTGAGACCCTTCCTGTGGCATGAGATGTCATATCCAACTCCTTCCCATTCCAATCCTGAGACCCTTCTGATAGCATGAGATGTGATATCTCAATGCTTCTAACACCAAACCTGAGATCCTTCCTATAACATAAGATGGGATATCCAACTCCTTCCCATTCCAAAACCTGAGACCCTTCCTATAGCATGAGATGTGATATCTTAATGCTTCTAAAACCAAACCTGAGAACCATCCAATAACATATGTGAAATCCAAATCCTTCCCTTTCCAAACCTGAGACCCTTCCTATACCATGAGATGTGATATCTCAATGCTTCTAATACTAAACCTGAGACCCGTTCTAAAACATGAGATGTGAGATCCAAATCCTTCCCCCTCCAAACCTGAGAACCTTCCTATAGCTTGAGATGTGATATCAAACTCCTTCCCATTCCAATCCTGAGATAGCTTGAGATGTGATATCCAACTCCTTCCCATTCCTATCCTGAGACCCTTCCGATAGCAGAGATGTGATATCTCAATGCTTGTACCAAACCTGAGACCCTTCCTATGGCATGAGATGTGATATCCAACTCCTTCCCATTCCAATCCTGAGACCCTTCCTATAGCATGAGATGTGATATCTCAATGCTTATACCAAACCTGAGACCCTTCCTATAGCATGAGATGTGATATCCAAATCCTTCCCATTCCAATCCTGAGACCCTTCCTATAGTATGAGATGTGATATCTCAATGCCTCTAATACCAAACCTGAGATCCTTCCTTGAACATGAAATGTGATATCCCACTCCTTCCCTTTCCAAGCCTGAGAGTCTACCTATAGCATGAGATGTGATATCCAAGTCCTTCCCATTCCAATCCTTAGACACTTCCTACAGCATGAGATGTGATATCTCAATGATTCTATTACCAAACCTGAGACCCGTCCTATAACATGAGATGGGATATCCAACTCCTTCCCATTTCAATCCTGAGAAACTTCTGATAGCAGAGATGTGATATCTCAATGCTTAGACCAAACCTGAGACCCTTCCTATAACATGAGATGTGATATCCAACTCCTTCCCGTTCCAAACCTGAGACCCTTTCTATAGCAAGAATCTAATATCCAACTCCTTCCCATTCCAATCCCGAGACCATTCCTATAGCATGAGATGTGATATCTCAATGCTTCTAATACCAAACCTGAGATCCTTCCTATGACATGAGATGTGATATCCAACTCCTTCCCCTTGCAAACCTGAGAGCCTTCCTATAGCATGAGATGTGATATCGAAGTATTTCCCATTCCAATCCTGAGACCCTTCCTATAACATGAGATGTGATATCCAACTCCTTCCCATTCCAACCTGAGACCCTTCCTATAGCATGAGATGGGATATCCAACTACTTCCAAATCCAATCCTGATACCCTTCCGATAGCATGAGATGTGATATCTCAATACCTCTAATACCAAACCTGAGATCCTTCCTATAACATGAGATGTGATATCAAAATCCTTCCCCTTCCAAACCTGAGACCCTCCCTTTAGCATGAGATGTGATATCCAACTCCTTCCCATTCCAATCCTGAGACCCTTCTGATAGCATGAGATGTGATATTCAATGCCTCTAATACCAAACCTGAGATCCTACCTCTAACATGAAATTTGATATCCAACTCCTTCCCTTTCCAAACGTGAGAGCCTCCCTATAGCATGAGATGGGATATTCAAGTCCTTCCCATTCCAATCCTGAGACCCTTCCTATAGCATGAGATGTGATATCTCAATGCTTCTAATACCAAACCTGAGACCCTTCCTATAACATAAGATGGGATATCCAACTCCTTCCCATTCCAATCCTGAGACCCTTCCGATAGCAGAGATGTGATATCTCAATGCTGATACCAAACCTGAGACCCTTCCTATGGCATGAGATGTCATATACAACTCCTTCCCATTCCAATCCTGAGACCCTTCCTATAGCATGAGATGTGATATCTCAATGCGTATACCAAACCTGAGACCCTTCCTATAGCATGAGATGTGATATCCAACTCCTTCCCATTCCAATCCTGATACCCTTCCTATAACATGAGATGTGATGTCTCAATGCTTCTAATACCAAACATGAGATCCTTCCTATGGCATGAGATGTCATATAAAACTCCTTCCCATTCCAATCCTGAGACCCTTCCTATAGCATGAGATGTGATATCTCAATGCTTCTAATAACAAACCTGAGATCCTTCCTATAACATGAGATGTGATATCCAAATCCTTCCCCTTCCAAACCAGAGACCCTCCCTTTAGCATGAGATGTGATATCCAACTCCTTCCCATTCCAATCCTGAGACTGTTCTGATAGCATGAGATGTGATATCTCAATGCTTCTAATACCAAACCTGAGATCCTTCCGATAGCATGAGATGTGATATGTCAATTCTTCTTATACCAAACCTGAGATCCTTCCTATAACACGAGATGTGATATTCAAATCCTTCCTCTTCCAAACCTGAGACCCTCCCTTTAGCATGAGATGTGATATCCAACTCCTTCCCATTCCAATTCTGAGACCCTTCTGATAGCATGAGATGTTATATCTCAATGCCTCTAATACCAAACCTGAGATTCTACCTCTAACATGAAATGTGATATCCAACTCCTTCCCCTTCCAAACCTGGGAGCCTTCCTATAACATGAGATGTGATATCAAAGTCCTTCCATTCCAATCCTGAGACCCTTCCTATAGCATGGGATGTGATATTTCAATGCTTATACCAAACCTGAGACCCTTCCTATAGCATGAGATGTGCTATCCAAATCCTTCCCATTCCAATCGCGAGACCCTTCCGATAGCATGAGATGTGATATCTCAATGCCTCTAATACCAAACCTGAGATCCTTCCTCTAACATGAAATGTGATATCCAAATCCTTCCCTTTCCAAACCTGAGAGCCTACCTATAGCATGAGATGTGATATCCAACTCCTTCCCATTCCAATCCTGAGACTCTTCCTATAGCATGAGATGTGATATCTCAATGCTTATACCAAACCTGAGACCCTTCCTATAGCATGAGATGTGATATCCAAATCCTTCCCATTCCAATCCTGAGACCCTTCCTATAGCATGAGATGTGATATCTCAATGCCTCTAATACCAAATCTGAGATCCTTCCTTGAACATGAAATGTGATATCCCACTCCTTCCCTTTCCAAACCTGAGAGTCTACCTATAGCATGAGATGTGATATCCAAGTCCTTCCCATTCCAATCCTTAGACACTTCCTACAGCATGAGATGTGATATCTCAATGATTCTATTACCAAACCTGAGACCCGTCCTATAACATGAGATGGGATATCCAACTCCTTCCCATTTCAATCCTGAGAAACTTCCGATAGCAGAGATGTGATATCTCAATGCTTAGACCAAACCTGAGACCCTTCCTATAACATGAGATGTGATATCCAACTCCTTCCCGTTCCAAACCTGAGACCCTTTCTATAGCAAGAATCTAATATCCAACTCCTTCCCATTCCAATCCTGAGACCATTCCTATAGCATGAGATGTGATATCTCAATGCTTCTAATACCAAACCTGAGATCCTTCCTATGACATGAGATGTGATATCCAATTCCTTCCCATTCCAAACCTGAGACCCTTCCTATAGCATGAGATGTGATATCTCAATGCTTCTAATACCAAACCTGAGATCCTTCCTATAACATGAGATGTGATATCCAAATCCTTCCCCTTCCAAACCAGAGACCCTCCCTTTAGCATGAGATGTGATATCCAACTCCTTCCCATTCCAATCCTGAGACATTTCTGATAGCATGAGATGTGATATCTCAATGCCTCTAATACCAAACCTGAGATCCTACCTCTAACATGAAATGTGATATCCAACTCCTTCCCCTTGCAAACCTGAGAGCCTTCCTATAGCATGAGATGTGATATCGAAGTATTTCCCATTCCAATCCTGAGACCCTTCCTATAACATGAGATGTGATATCCAACTCCTTCCCATTCCAACCTGAGACCCTTCCTATAGCATGAGATGGGATATCCAACTACTTCCAAATCCAATCCTGATACCCTTCCTATAGCATGAGATGTGATATCTCAAACCCTCTAATACCAAACCTGAGATCCTTCCTATAACATGAGATGTGATATCAAAATCCTTCCCCTTCCAAACCTGAGACCCTCCCTTTAGCATGAGATGTGATATCCAACTCCTTCCCATTCCAATCCTGAGACCCTTCTGATAGCATGAGATGTGATATTCAATGCCTCTAATACCAAACCTGAGATCCTACCTCTAACATGAAATGTGATATCCAACTTCTTCCCTTTCCAAACGTGAGAGCCTCCCTATAGCATGAGATGGGATATTCAACTCCTTCCCATTCCAATCCTGAGACCCTTCCTATAGCATGAGATGTGATGTCTCAATGCTTCTAATACCAAATCTGAGATCCTTCCTATAACATGAGATGTGATATCCAACTCCTTCCATTCCAATCCTGAGACCCTTCCTATAGCATGGGATGTGATATTTCAATGCTTATACCAAACCTGAGACCCTTCCTATAGCATGAGATGTGCTATCCAAATCCTTCCCATTCCAATCGTGAGACCCTTCCGATAGCATGAGATGTGATATCTCAAATCCTCTAATACCAAACCTGAGATCCTTCCTCTAACATGAAATGTGATATCCAAATCCTTCCCTTTCCAAACCTGAGAGCCTACCTATAGCATGAGATGTGATATCCAACTCCTTCCCATTCCAATCCTGAGACTCTTCCTATAGCATGAGATGTGATATCTCAATGCTTATACCAAACCTGAGACCCTTCCTATAGCATGAGATGTGATATCCAAATCCTTCCCATTCCAATCCTGAGACCCTTCCTATAGCATGAGATGTGATATCTCAATGCCTCTAATACCAAACCTGAGATCCTTCCTTGAACATGACATGTGATATCCCACTCCTTCCCTTTCCAAACCTGAGAGTCTACCTATAGCATGAGATGTGATATCCAAGTCCTTCCCATTCCAATCCTTAGACACTTCCTACAGCATGAGATGTGATATCTCAATGATTCTATTACCAAACCTGAGACCCGTCCTATAACATGAGATGGGATATCCAACTCCTTCCCATTTCAATCCTGAGAAACTTCCGATGGCAGAGATGTGATATCTCAATGCTTAGACCAAACCTGAGACCCTTCCTATAACATGAGATGTGATATCCAACTCCTTCCCGTTCCAAACCTGAGACCCTTTCTATAGCAAGAATCTAATATCCAACTCCTTCCCATTCCAATCCTGAGACCATTCCTATAGCATGAGATGTGATATCTCAATGCTTCTAATACCAAACCTGAGATCCTTCCTATGACATGAGATGTGATATCCAATTCCTTCCCATTCCAAACCTGAGACCCTTCCTATAGCATGAGATGTGATATCTCAATGCTTCTAATACCAAACCTGAGATCCTTCCTATAACATGAGATGTGATATCCAAATCCTTCCCCTTCCAAACCAGAGACCCTCCCTTTAGCATGAGATGTGATATCCAACTCCTTCCCATTCCAATCCTGAGACATTTCTGATAGCATGAGATGTGATATCTCAATGCCTCTAATACCAAACCTGAGATCCTACCTCTAACATGAAATGTGATATCCAACTCCTTCCCCTTGCAAACCTGAGAGCCTTCCTATAGCATGAGATGTGATATCGAAGTATTTCCCATTCCAATCCTGAGACCCTTCCTATAACATGAGATGTGATATCCAACTCCTTCCCATTCCAACCTGAGACCCTTCCTATAGCATGAGATGGGATATCCAACTACTTCCAAATCCAATCCTGATACCCTTCCGATAGCATGAGATGTGATATCGCAATCCCTCTAATACCAAACCTGAGATCCTTCCTATAACATGAGATGTGATATCAAAATCCTTCCCCTTCCAAACCTGAGACCCTCCCTTTAGCATGAGATGTGATATCCAACTCCTTCCCATTCCAATCCTGAGACCCTTCTGATAGCATGAGATGTGATATTCAATGCCTCTAATACCAAACCTGAGATCCTACCTCTAACATGAAATGTGATATCCAACTCCTTCCCTTTCCAAACGTGAGAGCCTCCCTATAGCATGAGATGGGATATTCAAGTCCTTCCCATTCCAATCCTGAGACCCTTCCTATAGCATGAGATGTGATATCTCAATGCTTCTAATGCCAAACCTGAGACCCTTCCTATAACATAAGATGGGATATCCAACTCCTTCCCATTCCAATCCTGAGACCCTTCCTATAGCATGAGATGTGATATCCAACTCCTTCCCATTCCAATCCTGAGACCCTTCCTATAGCATGAGATGTGATATCCAAATCCTTCCCATTCCAATCGTGAGACCCTTCCTATAGCATGAGATGTGATATCCAAAACCTTCCCTTTCCAAAACTGAGAGCCTACCTATAGCATGAGATGTGATATCCAACTCCTTCCCATTCCAATCCTGAGACCCTTCCTATAGCATGAGATGTGATATCTCAATGCTTATACCAAACCTGAGACCCTTCCTATAGCATGAGATGTGATATCCAAATCCTTCCCATTCCAATCCTGAGACCCTTCCTATAGCATGAGATGTGATATCCAAATCCTTCCCCTTCCAAACCTGAGACCCTCCCTTTAGCATGAGATGTGATATCCAACTCCTTCCCATTCCAATCCTGAGACCCTTCTGATAGCACGAGATGTTATATCTCAATGCCTCTAATACCAAACCTGAGATCCTACCTCTAACATGAAATGTGATATCCAACTCCTTCCCCTTCTAAACCTGGGAGCCTTCCTATAACATGAGATGTGATATCGAAGTGCTTCCCATTCCAATCCTGAGACCCTTCCTATAACATGAGATGTGATATCCAACTCCTTCCCATTCCAATCCTGAGACCCTTCCTATAGCATGAGATGTGATGTCTCAATGCTTCTAATACCAAATCTGAGATCCTTCCTATAACATGAGATGTGATATCCAACTGATTCCCATTGCAATCTTGAGACCGTTTCTATAGCATGAGATGTGATATCTCAATGCTTATACCAAACCTGAGACCCTTCCTATAGCATGAGATGTGATATCCAAATCCTTCCCATTCCAATCGTGAGACCCTTCCTATGGCATGAGATGTGATATCTCAATGCCTCTAATACCAAACCTGAGATCCTACCTCTATAATGAAATTTGATATGCAACTCCTTCCCCTTCCAAACCTGATAGCCTTCCTATAGCATGATATGTGATATCCAAGTCCTTCCCATTCCAATCCTGATACCCTTCCTATAACATGAGATGTGATATCCAACTCCTTCCCATTCCAACCTGAGACCCTTCCTATAGCATGAGATGGGATATCCAACTCCTTCCAAATCCAATCCTGATACCCTTCCGATAGCATGAGATGTGATATCCCAATGCTTCTACAAAACCTGAGACCCATACCATGGCATGAGATGTGATATCAAACTCCTTCCCATTCCAATCCTGACACCCTTCCTATAGCTTGAGATGTGATATCCAACTCCTTCCCATTCCAATTCTGAGACCCGTCCTATACCATGGGACTTGATATATCAATGCTTCTCATACCAAACCTGAGATCCTTCCTATAACATGAGATGTGATATCCAACTCCTTCCATTCCAATCCTGAGACCCTTCCTATAGCATGGGATGTGATATTTCAATGCTTATACCAAACCTGAGACCCTTCCTATAGCATGAGATGTGCTATCCAAATCCTTCCCATTCCAATCGTGAGACCCTTCCGATAGCATGAGATGTGATATCTCAATGCCTCTAATACCAAACCTGAGATCCTTCCTCTAACATGAAATGTGATATCCAAATCCTTCCCTTTCCAAACCTGAGAGCCTACCTATAGCATGAGATGTGATATCCAACTCCTTCCCATTCCAATCCTGAGACTCTTCCTATAGCATGAGATGTGATATCTCAATGCTTATACCAAACCTGAGACCCTTCCTATAGCATGAGATGTGATATCCAAATCCTTCCCATTCCAATCCTGAGACCCTTCCTATAGCATGAGATGTGATATCTCAATGCCTCTAATACCAAACCTGAGATCCTTCCTTGAACATGACATGTGATATCCCACTCCTTCCCTTTCCAAACCTGAGAGTCTACCTATAGCATGAGATGTGATATCCAAGTCCTTCCCATTCCAATCCTTAGACACTTCCTACAGCATGAGATGTGATATCTCAATGATTCTATTACCAAACCTGAGACCCGTCCTATAACATGAGATGGGATATCCAACTCCTTCCCATTTCAATCCTGAGAAACTTCCGATGGCAGAGATGTGATATCTCAATGCTTAGACCAAACCTGAGACCCTTCCTATAACATGAGATGTGATATCCAACTCCTTCCCGTTCCAAACCTGAGACCCTTTCTATAGCAAGAATCTAATATCCAACTCCTTCCCATTCCAATCCTGAGACCATTCCTATAGCATGAGATGTGATATCTCAATGCTTCTAATACCAAACCTGAGATCCTTCCTATGACATGAGATGTGATATCCAATTCCTTCCCATTCCAAACCTGAGACCCTTCCTATAGCATGAGATGTGATATCTCAATGCTTCTAATACCAAACCTGAGATCCTTCCTATAACATGAGATGTGATATCCAAATCCTTCCCCTTCCAAACCAGAGACCCTCCCTTTAGCATGAGATGTGATATCCAACTCCTTCCCATTCCAATCCTGAGACATTTCTGATAGCATGAGATGTGATATCTCAATGCCTCTAATACCAAACCTGAGATCCTACCTCTAACATGAAATGTGATATCCAACTCCTTCCCCTTGCAAACCTGAGAGCCTTCCTATAGCATGAGATGTGATATCGAAGTATTTCCCATTCCAATCCTGAGACCCTTCCTATAACATGAGATGTGATATCCAACTCCTTCCCATTCCAACCTGAGACCCTTCCTATAGCATGAGATGGGATATCCAACTACTTCCAAATCCAATCCTGATACCCTTCCGATAGCATGAGATGTGATATCGCAATCCCTCTAATACCAAACCTGAGATCCTTCCTATAACATGAGATGTGATATCAAAATCCTTCCCCTTCCAAACCTGAGACCCTCCCTTTAGCATGAGATGTGATATCCAGCTCCTTCCCATTCCAATCCTGAGACCCTTCTGATAGCATGAGATGTGATATTCAATGCCTCTAATACCAAACCTGAGATCCTACCTCTAACATGAAATGTGATATCCAACTCCTTCCCTTTCCAAACGTGAGAGCCTCCCTATAGCATGAGATGGGATATTCAAGTTCTTCCCATTCCAATACTGAGACCCTTCCTATAGCATGAGATGTGATATCTCAATGCTTCTAATGCCAAACCTGAGACCCTTCCTATAACATAAGATGGGATATCAAACTCCTTCCCATTCCAATCCTGAGACCCTTCCTATAGCATGAGATGTGATATCCAACTCCTTCCCATTCCAATCCTGAGACCCTTCCTATAGCATGAGATGTGATATCCAAATCCTTCCCATTCCAATCGTGAGACCCTTCCTATAGCATGAGATGTGATATCCAAAACCTTCCCTTTCCAAAACTGAGAGCCTACCTATAGCATGAGATGTGATATCCAACTCCTTCCCATTCCAATCCTGAGACCCTTCCTATAGCATGAGATGTGATATCTCAATGCTTATACCAAACCTGAGACCCTTCCTATAGCATGAGATGTGATATCCAAATCCTTCCCATTCCAATCCTGAGACCCTTCCTATAGCATGAGATGTGATATCCAAATCCTTCCCCTTCCAAACCTGAGACCCTCCCTTTAGCATGAGATGTGATATCCAACTCCTTCCCATTCCAATCCTGAGACCCTTCTGATAGCATGAGATGTTATATCTCAATGCCTCTAATACCAAACCTGAGATCCTACCTCTAACATGAAATGTGATATCCAACTCCTTCCCCTTCTAAACCTGGGAGCCTTCCTATAACATGAGATGTGATATCGAAGTGCTTCCCATTCCAATCCTGAGACCCTTCCTATAACATGAGATGTGATATCCAACTCCTTCCCATTCCAATCCTGAGACCCTTCCTATAGCATGAGATGTGATGTCTCAATGCTTCTAATACCAAATCTGAGATCCTTCCTATAACATGAGATGTGATATCCAACTGATTCCCATTGCAATCTTGAGACCGTTTCTATAGCATGAGATGTGATATCTCAATGCTTATACCAAACCTGAGACCCTTCCTATAGCATGAGATGTGATATCCAAATCCTTCCCATTCCAATCGTGAGACCCTTCCTATAGCATGAGATGTGATATCTCAATGCCTCTAATACCAAACCTGAGATCCTACCTCTATAATGAAATTTGATATGCAACTCCTTCCCCTTCCAAACCTGATAGCCTTCCTATAGCATGAGATGTGATATCCAAGTCCTTCCCATTCCAATCCTGATACCCTTCCTATAACATGAGATGTGATATCCAACTCCTTCCCATTCCAACCTGAGACCCTTCCTATAGCATGAGATGGGATATCCAACTCCTTCCAAATCCAATCCTGATACCCTTCCGATAGCATGAGATGTGATATCCCAATGCTTCTACAAAACCTGAGACCCATACCATGGCATGAGATGTGATATCAAACTCCTTCCCATTCCAATCCTGACACCCTTCCTATAGCTTGAGATGTGATATCCAACTCCTTCCCATTCCAATTCTGAGACCCGTCCTATACCATGGGACTTGATATATCAATGCTTCTCATACCAAACCTGAGACCGGTCCTATAACATGAGATGTGATATCCAAATCCTTCCCCTTCCAAACCTTAGACCCTTCCTCTATCATGAGATGTGATATCCAAGTCGTTCCCATTCCAATCCTGAGACCCTTCCCATAGCATGAGATGTGATATCTCAATGCTTCTAATACCAAACCTGAGACCCTTGCTATAACATGAGATGTGATATTCAAGTCCTTCCCATTCCAATCCTGAGACCCTTCCTATAGCATGAGATCTGATATCTCAATGCTTCTAATATCAAACCTGAGACCCTTCCTATAATGAGATGGGATATCCAACTCCTTCCCATTCCAATCCTGAGACCCTTCCGATAGCAGAGATGTGATATCTCAATGCTTATACCAAACCTGAGACCCTTCCTATGGCATGAGATGTCAAATACAACTCCTTCCGATTCCAATCCTGAGACCCTTCCTATAGCATGAGATGTGATATCTCAATGCTTCTAATAATAAACCTGAGATCCTTCCTATAACATGAGATGTGATATCCAACTCCTTCCCATTCCAAACCTGAGACCCTTCCGATTGCATGAGATGTGATATCAAACTCCTTCCCATTCCAATCCTGAGACCCTTCCTATACCATGAGATGTGATATCTCAATGCTTCTAATACCAAACCTGACACCCGTCCTAAAACATGAGATGTGATGTCCAAATCCTTCCCCTTCCAAACCTGAGATCTTTCCTTTAGCATGAGATGTGATATCCAACTCCTTCCCATTCCAATCCTGAGACCCTTCCTATACCATGAGATGTGATATCTCAATGCTTCTAATACCAAACCTGACACCCGTCCTAAAACATGAGATGTGATGTCCAAATCCTTCCCCTTCCAAACCTGAGATCTTTCCTTTAGCATGAGATGTGATATCCAACTCCTTCCCATTCCAATCCTGAGACCCTTCCTATAGCATGATATGTGATATCACAATTTTTCTAATACCAAACCTGAGATCCTTCCTATAACATGAGATGTGTATCCAACTCCTTCCCATTCCAAACCTGAGACCCTTCCTATAGCCTGCGATGTGATATCTTAATGCTTCTAAAACCAAACCTGAGAACCATCCAATAACATATGTGAAATCCAAATCCTTCCCTTTCCAAACCTGAGACCCTTCCGATAGCATTAGATGTGATATCTCAATGCTTCTAAAACCAAACATGAGAACCATCCTATAACATGAGATGTGAAATCCAAATCCTTCCCTTTCCAAACCTGAGGCCCTCCCTATAGCATGAGATGTGATATCTAAGTCCTTCCCATTCCTATCCTGAGACCCTTCCGATAGCAGAGATGTGATATCTCAATGTTTGGACCAAACCTGAGACCCTTCCTATGGCATGAGATGTGATATCCAACTCCTTCCCATTCCAATCTTGAGACCCTTCCTATAGCATGAGATGTGATATCTCAATGCTTCTATCAAACCTGAGTCCCTTCCTTTAGCATGAGATGTGATATCCAACTCCTTCCCATTCCAATCCTGAGACCCTTCCTATAGCATGAGATGTGATATTTCAAAGCTTCTAATACCAAACCTGGGACCCGTCCTATAACATGAGATATGATATCCAAATCCTTCCCCTTCCAAACCTGAGACCCTTCCTTTAGCATGAGATGTGATATCTCAATGTTTCTAATAAAAAACCTGAGACTCTTCCTATAGCAAGAGATGTGATATCCAAATCCTTCCCATTCCAATCCTGAGACCCTTCCTATAACATGAGATGTGATATCTCAATGCCTCTAATACCAAACCTGAGATTCTTCCTATAACATGAGATGTGATATCTCAATGCTTCTAATACCAAACCTGAGACCCTCCCTTTAGCATGAGATGTGATATCCGACTCCTTCCCATTCCAATCCCGAGACCCTTCTGATAGCATGAGATGTGATATCTCAATGCCTCTAATACCAAACCAGAGATTCTTCCTATAACATGAGATGTGATATCTCAATGCTTCTAATACCAAACCTGAGACCCTCCCTTTAGCATGAGATGTGATATCCGACTCCTTCCCATTCCAATCCTGAGACCCTTCTGATAGCATGAGATGTGATATCTCAATGCTTCTAATACCAAACCTGAGACCCTTCCTATAACATAAGATGGGATATCCAACTCCTTCCCATTCCAATCCTGAGACCCTTCCGATAGCAGAGATGTGATATCTCAATGCTTATACCAAACCTGAGACCCTTCCTGTGGCATGAGATGTCATATCCAACTCCTTCCCATTCCAATCCTGAGACCCTTCTGATAGCATGAGATGTGATATCTCAATGCTTCTAACACCAAACCTGAGATCCTTCCTATAACATAAGATGGGATATCCAACTCCTTCCCATTCCAAAACCTGAGACCCTTCCTATAGCATGAGATGTGATATCTTAATGCTTCTAAAACCAAACCTGAGAACCATCCAATAACATATGTGAAATCCAAATCCTTCCCTTTCCAAACCTGAGACCCTTCCTATACCATGAGATGTGATATCTCAATGCTTCTAATACTAAACCTGAGACCCGTTCTAAAACATGAGATGTGAGATCCAAATCCTTCCCCCTCCAAACCTGAGAACCTTCCTATAGCTTGAGATGTGATATCAAACTCCTTCCCATTCCAATCCTGAGATAGCTTGAGATGTGATATCCAACTCCTTCCCATTCCTATCCTGAGACCCTTCCGATAGCAGAGATGTGATATCTCAATGCTTGTACCAAACCTGAGACCCTTCCTATGGCATGAGATGTGATATCCAACTCCTTCCCATTCCAATCCTGAGACCCTTCCTATAGCATGAGATGTGATATCTCAATGCTTATACCAAACCTGAGACCCTTCCTATAGCATGAGATGTGATATCCAAATCCTTCCCATTCCAATCCTGAGACCCTTCCTATAGTATGAGATGTGATATCTCAATGCCTCTAATACCAAACCTGAGATCCTTCCTTGAACATGAAATGTGATATCCCACTCCTTCCCTTTCCAAGCCTGAGAGTCTACCTATAGCATGAGATGTGATATCCAAGTCCTTCCCATTCCAATCCTTAGACACTTCCTACAGCATGAGATGTGATATCTCAATGATTCTATTACCAAACCTGAGACCCGTCCTATAACATGAGATGGGATATCCAACTCCTTCCCATTTCAATCCTGAGAAACTTCTGATAGCAGAGATGTGATATCTCAATGCTTAGACCAAACCTGAGACCCTTCCTATAACATGAGATGTGATATCCAACTCCTTCCCGTTCCAAACCTGAGACCCTTTCTATAGCAAGAATCTAATATCCAACTCCTTCCCATTCCAATCCCGAGACCATTCCTATAGCATGAGATGTGATATCTCAATGCTTCTAATACCAAACCTGAGATCCTTCCTATGACATGAGATGTGATATCCAACTCCTTCCCCTTGCAAACCTGAGAGCCTTCCTATAGCATGAGATGTGATATCGAAGTATTTCCCATTCCAATCCTGAGACCCTTCCTATAACATGAGATGTGATATCCAACTCCTTCCCATTCCAACCTGAGACCCTTCCTATAGCATGAGATGGGATATCCAACTACTTCCAAATCCAATCCTGATACCCTTCCGATAGCATGAGATGTGATATCTCAATACCTCTAATACCAAACCTGAGATCCTTCCTATAACATGAGATGTGATATCAAAATCCTTCCCCTTCCAAACCTGAGACCCTCCCTTTAGCATGAGATGTGATATCCAACTCCTTCCCATTCCAATCCTGAGACCCTTCTGATAGCATGAGATGTGATATTCAATGCCTCTAATACCAAACCTGAGATCCTACCTCTAACATGAAATGTGATATCCAACTCCTTCCCTTTCCAAACGTGAGAGCCTCCCTATAGCATGAGATGGGATATTCAAGTCCTTCCCATTCCAATCCTGAGACCCTTCCTATAGCATGAGATGTGATATCTCAATGCTTCTAATACCAAACCTGAGACCCTTCCTATAACATAAGATGGGATATCCAACTCCTTCCCATTCCAATCCTGAGACCCTTCCGATAGCAGAGATGTGATATCTCAATGCTGATACCAAACCTGAGACCCTTCCTATGGCATGAGATGTCATATACAACTCCTTCCCATTCCAATCCTGAGACCCTTCCTATAGCATGAGATGTGATATCTCAATGCGTATACCAAACCTGAGACCCTTCCTATAGCATGAGATGTGATATCCAACTCCTTCCCATTCCAATCCTGAGACCCTTCCTATAGCACGAGATGTGATATCTCAATGCTTATACCAAACCTGAGACCCTTCCTCTAGCATGAGATGTGATATCCAACTCCTTCCCATTCCAATCCTGAGACCCTTCCTATAGCATTAGATGTGATATCCAACTCCTTCCCATTCCAATCCTGAGACCCTTCCTATAGCAAGAGATGTGACATCCAACTTCTTCCCATTCCAATCCTGAGACCCTTCCTATAACATGAGATGTGATATCCAACTCCTTCCCATTCCAATCCTGAGACCCTTCCTATAGCACGAGATGTGATATCTCAATGCTTATACCAAACCTGAGACCCTTCCTCTAGCATGAGATGTGATATCCAACTCCTTCCCATTCCAATCCTGAGACCCTTCCTATAGCATTAGATGTGATATCCAACTCCTTCCCATTCCAATCCTGAGACCCTTCCTATAGCAAGAGATGTGACATCCAACTTCTTCCCATTCCAATCCTGAGACCCTTCCTATAACATGAGATGTGATGTCTCAATGCTTCTAATACCAAACCTGAGATCTTTCCTATAACATGAGATGTGATATCCAACTCCTTCCCATTCCAATCCTGAGACCCTTCCTATAGCATGAGATGTGATATCACAATGCTTATACCAAACCTGAGACTGTTCCTATAGCTTGAGATGTGATATCCAACTCCTTCCCATTCCAATCCTGAGACCCTTCCTATAGCATGAGATGTGATATCTCAAGGCCTCTAATACCAAACCTGAGATCCTTCCTCTAACATGAAATGTGATATCCAACTCCTTCCCCTTCCAAACCTGAGAGCCTTCCTATAGCATGGGATATGATATCCAAGTCCTTCCCATTCCAATCCTGAGACCCTTCCTATAACATGAAATGTGATATCCAACTCCTTCCCATTCCAACCTGAGACCCTTCCTATATCATGAGATGGGATATCTCAATGCTTCTAATACCAAACCTGAGACTCTTCCTATAACCTGAGATGGGATATCCAACTAATTCCCATTCCAATCCTAAGACCCTTTCGATAGCAGAGATGTGATATCTCAATGCTTATACCAAACCTGAGACCCTTCCTACGGCATGAGATGTCATATACAACTCCTTCCCATTCCAATCCTGAGACCCTTCCTATAGCACGAGATGTGATATCTCAATGCTTATACCAAACCTGAGACCCTTCCTCTAGCATGAGATGTGATATCCAACTCCTTCCCATTCCAATCCTGAGACCCTTCCTATAGCATTAGATGTGATATCCAACTCCTTCCCATTCCAATCCTGAGACCCTTCCTATAGCCTGAGATCTGATATCTCAATGCCTCTAATACCAAACCTGAGATCCTTCCTCTAACATGAAATGTGATATCCAACTCCTTCCCTTTCCAAACCTGAGAGCCTATCTATAGCATGAGATGTGATATCCAAGTCCTTCCCATTCCAATCCTGAGACACTTCCGATAGCAGAGATGTGATATCTCAATGCTTATACCAAACCTGAGACCCTTCCTACGGCATGAGATGTCATATACAACTCCTTCCCATTCCAATCCTGAGACCCTTCCTATAGCACGAGATGTGATATCTCAATGCTTATACCAAACCTGAGACCCTTCCTCTAGCATGAGATGTGATATCCAACTCCTTCCCATTCCAATCCTGAGACCCTTCCTATAGCATGAGATGGGATATCTCAATGCTTCTAATACCAAACCTGAGACTCTTCCTATAACCTGAGATGGGATATCCAACTCCTTCCCATTCCAATCCTAAGACCCTTTCGATAGCAGAGATGTGATATCTCAATGCTTATACCAAACCTGAGACCCTTCCTACGGCATGAGATGTCATATACAACTCCTTCCCATTCCAATCCTGAGACCCTTCCTATAGCACGAGATGTGATATCTCAATGCTTATACCAAACCTGAGACCCTTCCTCTAGCATGAGATGTGATATCCAACTCCTTCCCTTTCCAAACCTGAAAGCCTATCTATAGCATGAGATGTGATATCCAAGTCCTTCCCATTCCAATCCTGAGACACTTGGGATAGCAGAGATGTGATATCTCAATGCTTATACTAAACCTGAGACCCTTCCTATAACATGAGATGTGATATCCAGCTCCTTCCCATTCCAATCCTGAGACACTTCCGATAGCATGAGATGTGATATCTCAATGCTTCTACCAAACCTGAGACCCTTCCTTTAGCATGGGATGTGATAACCAACTCCTTCCCATTCCAATCCTGAGACCCTTCCTATAGCATGAGATGTGATATCTCAATACTTCTAATACCAAACCTGAGATCCTTCTGATAACATGAGATGTGATATCCAAATCCTTCCCCTTCCAAACCTGAGACCCTCCCTTTAGCATGAGATGTGATATCCAACTCCATCCCATTCCAATCCTGAGAACCTTCTGATAGCATGAGATGTGTTATCTCAATGCTTCTATACCAAACCTGAGATCCTTCCGATAGCATGAGATGTGATATCTCAATGCTTCTAATACCAAACCTGAGATCCTTCCTATAACATGAGATGTGATATCCAAATCCTTCCCCTTCCAAACCTGAGACCCTCCCTTTAGCATGAGATGTGATATCCAACTCCTTCCCATTCCAATCCTGAGACTCTTCTGATAGCATGAGATGTGATATCTCAATGCCTCTAATACCAAACCTGAGATCCTACCTCTAACATGAAATGTGATATCCAACTCTTTCCCCTTCCAAACCTGAGAGCCTTCCTATAGCATGAGATGTGATATCCAAGTCCTTCTAATTCCAATCCTGAGACCCTTCCTATAACATGAGATGTGATATCCAACTCCTTCCCATTCCAACCTGAGACCCTTCCTATAGCATGAGATGGGATATCCAACTCCTTCCAAATCCAATCCTGATACCCTTCCGATAGCATGAGATGTGATATCCCAATGCTTCTACCAAACCTGAGACCCATACTATGGCATGAGATGTGATATCAAACTCCTTCCCCTTCCAAACCTTAGACACTTCCTTTATCATGAGATGTGATATCCAAATCCTTCCCATTCCATCCCTGAGACGCTTGCGATATCATGAGATGTGATATCTCAATGCTTCTAATATCAAACTTGAGACCCTCCTTATAGCATGAGATGTGATATCCAAGTCCTTCCCATTCCAATCCTGAGACCCTTCCTATAGCATGAGATGTGATATCTCAATGCTTCTAATACCAAACCTGAGACCCTTCCTATAACATGAGATGTGATATCCAACTCCTTCCCATTCCAATCCTGAGACACTTCCTATAGCATGAGATGTGATATCTCACTGCTTATACCAAACCTGAGACCCTTCCTATAGCATGAGATGTGATATCCAACTCCTTCCCATTCCATCCCTGAGACCCTTCCCAAATCATGAGATGTGATATCTCAATGCTTCTAATATCAAACTTGAGACCCTCCCTATAGCATGAGATGTGATATCCAAGTCCTTCCCATTCCAATCCTGAGACCCTTCCGATAGCATGAGATGTGATGTCTCAATGCTTCTAATACCAAACCTGAGATCCTTCCTATAACATGAGATGTGATATCCAACTCCTTCCCATTCCAATCCTGAGACCCTTCCTATAGCATGAGATGTGATATCTCAATGCTTATACCAAACCTGAGACCCTTCCTATAGCATGAGATGTGATATCCAAGTCCTTCCCATTCCAATCCTGAGACCCTTCCGATAGTAGAGATGTGATATCTCAATGCTTATACCAAACCTGAGATCCTTCCTATAACATGAGATGTGATATCCAACTCCTTCCCATTCCAATCCTGAGACACTTCCTATAGCATGAGATGTGATATCTCACTGCTTATACCAAACCTGAGACCCTTCCTATAGCATGAGATGTGATATCCAACTCCTTCCCTTTCCAATCCTGAGACCCTTCCTATAGCATGAGATATGATATCTCAATGCTTCTAATATCAAACTTGAGACCCTCCCTATAGCATGAGATGTGATATCCAAGTCCTTCCCATTCCAATCCTGAGACCCTTCCGATAGCATGAGATGTGATGTCTCAATGCTTCTAATACCAAACCTGAGATCCTTCCTATAACATGAGATGTGATATCCAACTCCTTCCCATTCCAATCCTGAGACCCTTCCTATAGCATGAGATGTGATATCTCAATGCTTATACCAAACCTGAGACCCTTCCTATAGCATGAGATGTGATATCCAACTCCTTCCCATTCCAATCCTGAGACCCTTCCTAGAGCATGAGATGTGATATCTCAATGCCTCTAATACCAAACCTGAGATCCTTCCTCTAACATGAAATGTGATATCCAACTCCTTCCCATTCCAATCCTGAGACACTTCCTATAGCATGAGATGTGATATCTAAATGCTTCTAATACCAAACTTGAGACTCTTACTATAACATGAGATGGGATATCCAACTCCTTCCCATTCCAATCCTTAGACCCCTCCTACAGCATGCAATATGATATCTCAATGATTCTAATAACAAACCTGAGACCCGTCCTATAACATGAGATGGGATATCCAACACCTTCCCATTCCAATCCTGAGACACTTCCGATAGCAGAGATGTGATATCTCAATGCTTATACCAAACCTGAGACCCTTCCTATAACATGAGATGTGATATCCAACTCCTTCCCGTTCCAAACCTGAGACCCTTCCTATAGCATATGTGATATCCAACACATTCCCATTCCAAACATGAGACCCTTCCTATAGCAGGAATGTAATATCCAACTCCTTCCCATTCCAATCCTGAGACCATTCCTATAGCATGAGATGTGATATCTCAATGCTTCTAATACCAAACCTGAGATCCTTCCTATGACATGAGATGTGATATACAATTCCTCCCCATTCCAAACCTGAGAACCTTCCTACAGCATGCGATGGGATATCTCAATGCTTCTAATACCAAACCTGAGACCAGTCCTATAACATGAGATTGGATATCCAACTCCTTCCCCTTCCAAACCTGAGACCCTTCCTATAGCATGAGATGTGATATCCAACTTCTTCCCATTCCAATCCTGAGACCCTTCCTATAACATGAGATGTGATGTCTCAATGCTTCTAATACCAAACCTGAGATCTTTCCTATAACATGAGATGTGATATCCAACTCCTTCCCATTCCAATCCTGAGACCCTTCCTATAGCATGGGATGTGCTATCTCAATGCTTATACCAAACCTGAGACCCTTCCTAAAGCTTGAGATGTGATATCCAACTCCTTCCCATTCCAATCCTGAGACCCTTCCTATAACATGAAATGTGATATCCAACTCCTTCCCATTCCAACCTGAGACCCTTCCTATAACATGAAATGTGATATCCAACTCCTTCCCTTTCCAAACCTGAGACCCTCCCTTTAGCATGAGATGTGATATCCAACTCCTTCCCATTCCAATCCTGAGACCCTTCTGATAGCATAAGATATATCTCAATGCTTCTATACCAAACCTGAGATCCTTCCGATAGCATGAGATGTGATATCTCAATACTTCTAATACCAAACCTGAGATCCTTCCTATAACATGAGATGTGATATCCAAATCCTGATCTTCCAAACCTGAGACCCTCCCTTTAGCATGAGATGTGATATCCAACTCCTTCCCATTCCAATCCTGAGACTCTTCTGATAGCATAAGATATGATATCTCAATGCTTCTATACCAAACCTGAGATCCTTCTGATAGCATGAAATGTGATATCCAACTCTTTCCCCTTGCAAACCTGAGAGCCTTCCTATAGCATGAGATGTGATATCCAAGTACTTCCCATTCCAATCCTGAGACCCTTCCTATAACATGAGATGTGATATCCAACTCCTTCCCATTCCAACCTGAGACCCTTCCTATAGCATGAGATGGGATATCCAACTCCTTCCAAATCCAATCCCGATACCCTTCCGATAGCATGAGATGTGATATCCCAATGCTTCTACCAAACCTGAGACCCATACTATGGCATGAGATGTGATATCAAACTCCTTCCCATTCTAATCCTGAGACCCTTCCTATAGCTTGAGATGTGATATCCAACTCCATCCAATTCCAATCCTGAGACCCTTCCTATACCATGAGACTTGATATCTCAATGCTTCTAATACCAAACCTGAGACCCGTCCTATAACATGAGATGTGATATCCAAATCCTTCCCCTTCCAAACCTTAGACCCTTCCTTTATCATGAGATGTGATATCCAACTCCTTCCCATTCCAATCTTGAGACCCTTCCGATATCATGAAATGTGATACCTCAATGCTTCTAATATCAAACTTGAGACCCTCCCTATAGCAAGAGATGTGATATCCAAGTCCTTCCCATTCCAATCCTGAGACCCTTTCTATAGCATGAGATGTGATATCTCAATGCTTCTAATACCAAACCTGAGACCCTTCCTATAACATAACATGGGAATATCCAACTCCTTCCCTTTCCAATCCTGAGACCCTTCCGATAGCAGAGATCTGATATCTCAATGCTTATACCAAACCTGAGATCCTTCCTATAACATGAGATGTGATATCCAACTCCTTCCCATTCCAATCCTGAGACACTTCCTATAGCATGAGATGTGATATCTCACTGCTTATACCAAACCTGAGACCCTTCCTATAGCATGAGATGTGATATCCAACTCCTTCCCATTCAAATCCTGAGACCCTTCCTATAGCATGAGATGTGATATCTCAATGCTTCTAATATCAAACTTGAGACCCTCCCTATAGCATGAGATGTGATACCCAAGTCCTTCCCATTCCAATCCTGAGACACTTCCTATAGCATGAGATGTGATATCTCAATGCTTCTAATACCAAACCTGAGACTCTTCCTATAACATGAGATGGGATATCCAACTCCTTCCCATTCCAATCCTGAGACCCTTTCGATAGCAGAGATGTGATATCTCAATGTTTATACCAAACCTGAGACCCTCCCTACGGCATGAGATGTCATATACAACTCCTTCCCATTCCAATCCTGAGACCCTTCCTATAGCATGAGATGTGATATCCAACTCCTTCCCATTCCAATCCTGAGACCCTTCCTATAGCATGAGATGTGATGTCTCAATGCTTCTAATACCAAACCTGAGATCCTTCCTATAACATGAGATGTGATATCCAACTCCTTCCATTCCAATCCTGAGACCCTTCCTATAGCATGAGATGTGATATCTTAATGCTTATAACAAAACCTGAGACCCTTCCTATAGCATGAGATGTGATATCCAACTCCTTCCCATTCCAATCCTGAGACCCTTCCTATAGCCTGAGATGTGATATCTCAATGCCTCTAATACCAAACCTGAGATCCTTCCTCTAACATGAAATGTGATATCCAACTCCTTCACTTTCCAAACCTGAGAGCCTATCTATAGCATGAGATGTGATATCCAAGTCCTTCCCATTCCAATCCTGAGACACTTCCGATAGCAGAGATGTGATATCTCAATGCTTATACCAAACCTGAGACCCTTCCTACGGCATGAGATGTCATATACAACTCCTTCCCATTCCAATCCTGAGACCCTTCCTATAGCACGAGATGTGATATCTCAATGCTTATACCAAACCTGAGACCCTTCCTCTAGCATGAGATGTGATATCCAACTCCTTCCCATTCCAATCCTGAGACCCTTCCTATAGCATGAGATGGGATATCTCAATGCTTCTAATACCAAACCTGAGACTCTTCCTATAACCTGAGATGGGATATCCAACTCCTTCCCATTCCAATCCTAAGACCCTTTCGATAGCAGAGATGTGATATCTCAATGCTTATACCAAACCTGAGACCTTTCCTACGGCATGAGATGTCATATACAACTCCTTCCCATTCCAATCCTGAGACCCTTCCTATAGCACGAGATGTGATATCTCAATGCTTATACCAAACCTGAGACCCTTCCTCTAGCATGAGATGTGATATCCAACTCCTTCCCTTTCCAAACCTGAAAGCCTATCTATAGCATGAGATGTGATATCCAAGTCCTTCCCATTCCAATCCTGAGACACTTGGGATAGCAGAGATGTGATATCTCAATGCTTATACCAAACCTGAGACCCTTCCTATAACATGAGATGTGATATCCAGCTCCTTCCCATTCCAATCCTGAGACACTTCCGATAGCATGAGATGTGATATCTCAATGCTTCTACCAAACCTGAGACCCTTCCTTTAGCATGGGATGTGATAACCAACTCCTTCCCATTCCAATCCTGAGACCCTTCCTATAGCATGAGATGTGATATCTCAATACTTCTAATACCAAACCTGAGATCCTTCTGATAACATGAGATGTGATATCCAAATCCTTCCCCTTCCAAACCTGAGACCCTCCCTTTAGCATGAGATGTGATATCCAACTCCGTCCCATTCCAATCCTGAGAACCTTCTGATAGCATGAGATGTGTTATCTCAATGCTTCTATACCAAACCTGAGATCCTTCCGATAGCATGAGATGTGATATCTCAATGCTTCTAATACCAAACCTGAGATCCTTCCTATAACATGAGATGTGATATCCAAATCCTTCCCCTTCCAAACCTGAGACCCTCCCTTTAGCATGAGATGTGATATCCAACTCCTTCCCATTCCAATCCTGAGAATCTTCTGATAGCATGAGATGTGATATCTCAATGCCTCTAATACCAAACCTGAGATCCTATCTCTAACATGAAATGTGATATCCAACTCTTTCCCCTTCCAAACCTGAGAGCCTTCCTATAGCATGAGATGTGATATCCAAGTCCTTCTAATTCCAATCCTGAGACCCTTCCTATAACATGAGATGTGATATCCAACTCCTTCCCATTCCAACCTGAGACCCTTCCTATAGCATGAGATGGGATATCCAACTCCTTCCAAATCCAATCCTGATACCCTTCCGATAGCATGAGATGTGATATCCCAATGCTTCTACCAAACCTGAGACCCATACTATGGCATGAGATGTGATATCAAACTCCTTCCCCTTCCAAACCTTAGACACTTCCTTTATCATGAGATGTGATATCCAAATCCTTCCCATTCCATCCCTGAGACGCTTGCGATATCATGAGATGTGATATCTCAATGCTTCTAATATCAAACTTGAGACCCTCCTTATAGCATGAGATGTGATATCCAAGTCCTTCCCATTCCAATCCTGAGACCCTTCCTATAGCATGAGATGTGATATCTCAATGCTTCTAATACCAAACCTGAGACCCTTCCTATAACATGAGATGTGATATCCAACTCCTTCCCATTCCAATCCTGAGACACTTCCTATAGCATGAGATGTGATATCTCACTGCTTATACCAAACCTGAGACCCTTCCTATAGCATGAGATGTGATATCCAACTCCTTCCCATTCCATCCCTGAGACCCTTCCCAAATCATGAGATGTGATATCTCAATGCTTCTAATATCAAACTTGAGACCCTCCCTATAGCATGAGATGTGATATCCAAGTCCTTCCCATTCCAATCCTGAGACCCTTCCGATAGCATGAGATGTGATGTCTCAATGCTTCTAATACCAAACCTGAGATCCTTCCTATAACATGAGATGTGATATCCAACTCCTTCCCATTCCAATCTTGAGACCCTTCCTATAGCATGAGATGTGATATCTCAATGCTTATACCAAACCTGAGACCCTTCCTATAGCATGAGATGTGATATCCAAGTCCTTCCCATTCCAATCCTGAGACCCTTCCGATAGTAGAGATGTGATATCTCAATGCTTATACCAAACCTGAGATCCTTCCTATAACATGAGATGTGATATCCAACTCCTTCCCATTCCAATCCTGAGACACTTCCTATAGCATGAGATGTGATATCTCACTGCTTATACCAAACCTGAGACCCTTCCTATAGCATGAGATGTGATATCCAACTCCTTCCCTTTCCAATCCTGAGACCCTTCCTATAGCATGAGATATGATATCTCAATGCTTCTAATATCAAACTTGAGACCCTCCCTATAGCATGAGATGTGATATCCAAGTCCTTCCCATTCCAATCCTGAGACCCTTCCGATAGCATGAGATGTGATGTCTCAATGCTTCTAATACCAAACCTGAGATCCTTCCTATAACATGAGATGTGATATCCAACTCCTTCCCATTCCAATCCTGAGACCCTTCCTATAGCATGAGATGTGATATCTCAATGCTTATACCAAACCTGAGACCCTTCCTATAGCATGAGATGTGATATCCAAGTCCTTCCCATTCCAATCCTGAGACCCTTCCGATAGTAGAGATGTGATATCTCAATGCTTATACCAAACCTGAGATCCTTCCTATAACATGAGATGTGATATCCAACTCCTTCCCATTCCAATCCTGAGACACTTCCTATAGCATGAGATGTGATATCTCACTGCTTATACCAAACCTGAGACCCTTCCTATAGCATGAGATGTGATATCCAACTCCTTCCCTTTCCAATCCTGAGACCCTTCCTATAGCATGAGATATGATATCTCAATGCTTCTAATATCAAACTTGAGACCCTCCCTATAGCATGAGATGTGATATCCAAGTCCTTCCCATTCCAATCCTGAGACCCTTCCGATAGCATGAGATGTGATGTCTCAATGCTTCTAATACCAAACCTGAGATCATTCCTATAACATGAGATGTGATATCCAACTCCTTCCCATTCCAATCCTGAGACCCTTCCTATAGCATGAGATGTGATATCTCAATGCTTATACCAAACCTGAGACCCTTCCTATAGCATGAGATGTGATATCCAACTCCTTCCCATTCCAATCCTGAGACCCTTCCTAGACCATGAGATGTGATATCTCAATGCCTCTAATACCAAACCTGAGATCCTTCCTCTAACATGAAATGTGATATCCAACTCCTTCCCATTCCAATCCTGAGACACTTCCTATAGCATGAGATGTGATATCTAAATGCTTCTAATACCAAACTTGAGACTCTTACTATAACATGAGATGGGATATCCAACTCCTTCCCATTCCAATCCTTAGACCCCTCCTACAGCATGCAATATGATATCTCAATGATTCTAATAACAAACCTGAGACCCGTCCTATAACATGAGATGGGATATCCAACACCTTCCCATTCCAATCCTGAGACACTTCCGATAGCAGAGATGTGATATCTCAATGCTTATACCAAACCTGAGACCCTTCCTATAATATGAGATGTGATATCCAACTCCTTCCCGTTCCAAACCTGAGACCCTTCCTATAGCATATGTGATATCCAACACATTCCCATTCCAAACATGAGACCCTTCCTATAGCAGGAATGTAATATCCAACTCCTTCCCATTCCAATCCTGAGACCATTCCTATAGCATGAGATGTGATATCTCAATGCTTCTAATACCAAACCTGAGATCCTTCCTATGACATGAGATGTGATATACAATTCCTCCCCATTCCAAACCTGAGAACCTTCCTACAGCATGCGATGGGATATCTCAATGCTTATACCAAACCTGAGACCCTTCCTAAAGCTTGAGATGTGATATCCAACTTCTTCCCATTCCAATCCTGAGACCCTTCCTATAACATGAGATGTGATGTCTCAATGCTTCTAATACCAAACCTGAGATCTTTCCTATAACATGAGATGTGATATCCAACTCCTTCCCATTCCAATCCTGAGACCCTTCCTATAGCATGGGATGTGCTATCTCAATGCTTATACCAAACCTGAGACCCTTCCTAAAGCTTGAGATGTGATATCCAACTCCTTCCCATTCCAATCCTGAGACCCTTCCTATAACATGAAATGTGATATCCAACTCCTTCCCATTCCAACCTGAGACCCTTCCTATAACATGAAATGTGATATCCAACTCCTTCCCTTTCCAAACCTGAGACCCTCCCTTTAGCATGAGATGTGATATCCAACTCCTTCCCATTCCAATCCTGAGACCCTTCTGATAGCATAAGATATATCTCAATGCTTCTATACCAAACCTGAGATCCTTCCGATAGCATGAGATGTGATATCTCAATACTTCTAATACCAAACCTGAGATCCTTCCTATAACATGATGTGATATCCAAATCCTTATCTTCCAAACCTGAGACCCTCCCTTTAGCATGAGATGTGATATCCAACTCCTTCCCATTCCAATCCTGAGACTCTTCTGATAGCATAAGATATGATATCTCAATGCTTCTATACCAAACCTGAGATCCTTCTGATAGCATGAAATGTGATATCCAACTCTTTCCCCTTGCAAACCTGAGAGCCTTCCTATAGCATGAGATGTGATATCCAAGTACTTCCCATTCCAATCCTGAGACCCTTCCTATAACATGAGATGTGATATCCAACTCCTTCCCATTCCAACCTGAGACCCTTCCTATAGCATGAGATGGGATATCCAACTCCTTCCAAATCCAATCCCGATACCCTTCCGATAGCATGAGATGTGATATCCCAATGCTTCTACCAAACCTGAGACCCATACTATGGCATGAGATGTGATATCAAACTCCTTCCCATTCTAATCCTGAGACCCTTCCTATAGCTTGAGATGTGATATCCAACTCCATCCCATTCCAATCCTGAGACCCTTCCTATACCATGAGACTTGATATCTCAATGCTTCTAATACCAGACCTGAGACCCGTCCTATAACATGAGATGTGATATCCAAATCCTTCCCCTTCCAAACCTTAGACCCTTCCTTTATCATGAGATGTGATATCCAACTCCTTCCCATTCCAATCTTGAGACCCTTCCGAAATCATGAAATGTGATACCTCAATGCTTCTAATATCAAACTTGAGACCCTCCCTATAGCAAGAGATGTGATATCCAAGTCCTTCCCATTCCAATCCTGAGACCCTTTCTATAGCATGAGATGTGATATCTCAATGCTTCTAATACCAAACCTGAGACCCTTCCTATAACATACATGGGAATATCCAACTCCTTCCCTTTCCAATCCTGAGACCCTTCCGATAGCAGAGATCTGATATCTCAATGCTTATACCAAACCTGAGATCCTTCCTATAACATGAGATGTGATATCCAACTCCTTCCCATTCCAATCCTGAGACACTTCCTATAGCATGAGATGTGATATCTCACTGCTTATACCAAACCTGAGACCCTTCCTATAGCATGAGATGTGATATCCAACTCCTTCCCATTCCAATCCTGAGACCCTTCCTATAGCATGAGATGTGATATCTCAATGGTTCTAATATCAAACTTGAGACCCTCCCTATAGCATGAGATGTGATACCCAAGTCCTTGGCATTCCAATCCTGAGACACTTCCTATAGCATGAGATGTGATATCTCAATGCTTCTAATACCAAACCTGAGACTCTTACTATAACATGAGATGGGATATCCAACTCCTTCCAATTCCAATCCTGAGACCCTTTCGATAGCAGAGATGTGATATCTCAATGTTTATACCAAACCTGAGATCCTCCCTACGGCATGAGATGTCATATACAACTCCTTCCCATTCCAATCCTGAGACCCTTCCTATAGCATGAGATGTGATATCCAACTCCTTCCCATTCCAATCCTGAGACCCTTCCTATAGCATGAGATGTGATGTCTCAATGCTTCTAATACCAAACCTGAGATCCTTCCTATAACATGAGATGTGATATCCAACTCCTTCCATTCCAATCCTGAGACCCTTCCTATAGCATGAGATGTGATATCTTAATGCTTATAACAAAACCTGAGACCCTTCCTATAGCATGAGATGTGATATCCAACTCCTTCCCATTCCAATCCTGAGACCCTTCCTATAGCCTGAGATGTGATATCTCAATGCCTCTAATACCAAACCTGAGATCCTTCCTCTAACATGAAATGTGATATCCAACTCCTTCACTTTCCAAACCTGAGAGCCTATCTATAGCATGAGATGTGATATCCAAGTCCTTCCCATTCCAATCCTGAGACCCTTCCTATAGCATGAGATGTGATATCTCAATGCTTATAACAAAACCTGAGACCCTTCCTATAGCATGAGATGTGATATCCAACTCCTTCCCATTCCAATCCTGAGACCCTTCCTATAGCCTGAGATGTGATATCTCAATGCCTCTAATACCAAACCTGAGATCCTTCCTCTAACATGAAATGTGATATCCAACTCCTTCAATTTCTAAACCTGAGAGCCTATCTATAGCATGAGATGTGATATCCAAGTCCTTCCCATTCCAATCCTTAGACCCTTCCTACAGCATGCAATATGATATCTCAATGATTTTAATAAAAAACCTGAGACCCGTCCTATAACATGAGATGGGATATCCAACTCCTTCCCATTCCAATCCTGAGACACTTCCGATAGCAGAGATGTGATATCTCAATGTTTATACCAAACCTGAGACCCTTCCTATAACATGAGATGTGATATCCAACTCCTTCCCGTTCCAAACCTGAGACCCTTCCTTTAGCATGAGATGTGATATCCAGCTCCTTCCCATTCCAATCCTGAGACACTTCCGATAGCATGAGATGTGATATCTCATTGCTTCAAATATCAAAACTGAGACCCTCCCTATAGCATATGTGATATCTAAGTCCTTCCCATTCCAATCCTGAGACATTCCTATAGCATGAGATGTGATATCTCAATGCTTATCCTTGATTCCTGTAGTAAATTGATTTCCTTTGCAGGCCGACTCCTGTCACGAATGCCTTGTCTGCATGCATTCTCTCCTGGCCATTCTCTCAGCGTGGCTATTTGCCTACCCCCTTCCTCTCTCAGTGGATGGACTTCTCCATCCTAGCCTCCTACCACTCAACTCCGCCTACTTGGAGAATTCAACATGAACCTGTATGCTTCCTGACCTGGACTTTTACGAGATCTGCAACTCTTCATGTCGCTGGCCCTACACACTGCAGGGAATATTCAGGATTTTCTGATCTCAGACCTCCCCCTCTGTAACCCTCTCAACAATCCTCTCCCGTGGTGATCAAGTTCTCATCTCCAAAGAAGGCTAACTGCCAGCTGTTCCTCCTCAGAGGAGTTCTCCCTTTCTGTCCCTGCTCCCTGCACCGTTTCGCGTTGCAAACACTCGCTTCCCTGCTCTCTGGTTTAGACGCTTTTCCTTCTCAGAGGCCTTCTTCCTTTCTGCCCTTTTCGCGTTGCAAGTACTCTCTTCCCAGCTCTCTGGTTTAGACGCGTGTTCCCTGCCTTCTCTCCTCTTCCCGCTGCCTTCAAATCAAAAAATGAGCTCCAAAAGATACACAGTGCTCAGAATGCTCTATAACACCCATTATTCAACATATAGCCGTAACCCGCTAGACGTATTGAAACGTGCTGTAAACTAGCAAAAAAAGCTAGAAAATGTACTTTCCTCGCGTTTTTGTAAATGCTAATTCTGATGGGTTCCCATGTACGTACTGTCCATGCGTTTGTTGTCGAATCCTGAAGTTTTTAACCACTGTTCTCCCATACACGGGGGGGGGTCAACGTCTACTGCTGTTCACAGGCTGAATGTATACGGCTGAAATCTTCAAGGCATTATCAGCTTTCCTGACTGTTTTGGAACGTGTATTTGCCATCTGTTAATGCAGTCGCCCTGTGTTCATCGTCCCTTCTACTTTACAGGCTGCACTCCCCTGGTGATCACATTCGCCTCTCCAGAGCAGGCTGACTACCAGCTGCTCCTCCTCATAGGCGTTCATCCTTTCTGTCCCTGCTCCCTGCACCGTTTCGCGTTGCATGTACTCGCTTCCCAGCTCTCTGGTTTAGATGCGTGTTCCCTGCCTTCTCTCCTCTTCCGACAGCCTTCCAATGAGCTCCACAAGATACAGTGTTCAGAATGCTTTATAACACCCATTATTCAACATATAGGTGTAACCCGCTAGACGTATTGAAACGTGCTAAAAACGAGCAGAAACAGCTAGAAAATGTACTTTCCTCGCGTTTTGGTAAATGCGAATTCTGGTGGATTCCCATTTTGTACTCTGTTCGTGCGTTTGTTCAGTCGAATCCTGGTCTTTTGAACCACTCTTCTCCCATACAAGGGAGGGTCAAAATGTGTTGTTCACAGGCTGAATTTATACTGCTGAAATGCTCGCTTCCCTGCTCTCTGGTTTAGACGCGTGTACCCTGCATTTACCAAAACGCGAGGGAAGTACATTTTCTAGCTGTTTTTGCTAGTTTTTAGCACGTTTCAATACGTCTAGCGGGTTACAGCTATATGTTGAATAATGGGTGTTATAAAGCATTCTGAACACTGTATCTTGTGGAGCAAATTGGAAGGCTGTAGCAAGAGGAGAGAAGGCAGGGAACACGCATCTCAACCAGAGAGCTGGGAAGCGAGTACATGCAACGCGAAATGGTGCAGGGAGCAGGGACAGAAAGGATGAACACCTATGAGGAGGAGCAGCTGGTAGTTAGCCTGCATAGGAGAGAAGAATGTGATCACTAGGGGAGTGCAGCCTGTAAACTAGAAGGAACGATGAACAAAGGGCGACTGCATTAACAGATGGCAAATACACGTTCCAAAACAGTCAGGAAAGCTGATAATGCCTTGAAGATTTCAGCCGTATACATTCAGCCTGTGAACAGCAGTAGATGTTGACCCCCCCCTCCCTAGTATGGGAGAACAGTGGTTAAAAACTTCAGGATTCGACACAAACGCACGGACACAGTACATACAACATGGGAACCCACCAGAATTCGCATTTACAAAAACGCGAGGGAAGTACATTTTCTAGCTATTTTTGCTAGTTTTTAGCACGTTTCAATACGTCTAGCGGGTTACAGCTATAAGTTGAATAATGGGTTTATAAAGCATTCTGAACACTATCTTGTGGAGCTCATTGGAAGGCTGTGGGAAGAGGAGAGAAGGCAGGGAACACGCATCGAAACCAGAGAGCTGGGAAGCGAGTACATGCAACGCGAAACGGTGCAGGGAGCAGGGACAGAAAGGTGGAACGCCTCTGAGGAGGAGCAGCTGGTAGTTAGCCTGCTCTGGAGAGGAGAATGTGATCACCACGGGAGTGCAGCCTTGAAACAAGAAGGGACGATGAAAACATGCTGACTGGAATAACAGATGGCAAATACACTTTCCAGAACAGTCGGTTTACCCGATAATGCATTGACGATTTCAGCAGTATACATTCAGCCTGTGAACAGTAGATTTTGATCCCCCCCTTGTATGGGTGACGAGTGGTTAAAAACATCAGGATTCGACTGAACAAATGCACGAACAGAGTACAAAATGGGATTCCACCAGAATTCGTATTTACCAAAACGCGAGGAAAGAACATGTTCTAGCTATTTTTGCTAGTTTTTAGCACTTTTCAATACGTCTAGCGAGTTACAGCTATATCTTGAATAATGGGTGTTATAAAGCATTCTGAGCACCGTGTATCTTTTGAAGCTCATTTGTTGATTTGAAGGCAGCGGGAAGAGGAGAGAAGGCAGGGAACACACGTCTAAACCAGAGAGCTGGGAAGCGAGTTGTTCTCTGCAACGCGAAACGATGCAGAGAACAAGCACAGAAAGGAAGAAGGAAAAGCGTCTAAACCAGAGAGCAGGGAAGCGAGTGTTTGCAACGCGAAACGGTGCAGAGAGCAGGGACAGAAATGGAGAACTCCACTGAGGAGGAACAGCTGGTAGTTAGCCTTCTTTGGAGATGAGAACTTGATCACCACGGGAGAGGATTGTTGAGAGGGTTACATAGGGGGATGTCTGAGATCAGAAAATCCTAAGTATTCCCTGCAGTGTGTAGGGCCAGAGACATGAAGAGTTGCAGATCTCGTAAAAGTCCAGGTCAGGAAGCATACAGGTTCATTTTGAATTCTCCAAGTAGGCGGAGTTGAGTGGTAGGAGGCTAGGATGGAGAAGTCCATCCACTGAGAGAGGAAGGCGGTAGGCAAATAGCCACGGTGAGAGAATGGCCAGGAAAGAGAGAATGCATGCAGACAAGGCATTCGTGAGAGGAGTCGGCCTGCAAAGGAAAGCAATTTACTACAGGAATCAAGGATACTCCCCCTCAAGAACGGTTGGATCTGGGCATGGAGAGGAACTTGTCATCAGGGAGGAAAGTGTCAGAGCTCGAGACAGCGCTGGCCGTCATCCATGTCTCGGTTAGACCAAGGACATCAAGGTCGGGTTCTTCCAGGAAATGGCAGATGTCAGATGAGTGTTAACTGAGTGAGAGTTGAGAGTGGGGAGGGGTACAAATCAGTAATCCTTGCGGAGGTGTAGAAGGAGCCTGACCTAGGGCACATGAGGAAGGAGAGAGGAAAGGAAGCAGAAGAAGGGAGAAGACACAGCAGGAGTGCATTATCAATCCGGGAGCTAGGAGTGGTGAGGTTAGACGGGGAGGTCTGAGTCTCAGGATTTGAATGGGAAGTTCGATATCACGTCATGCTATAGGAAGAGTCTCATGATTGGAATGGGAAGGAGTTGGATATGATATCTCTTGTTATAGGGAGGGTCTCAGGTTTGGTATTAGAAGCACTGAGATATCAAATCACATCCTATCGGAAGGGTCTCAGGTTTGGTATTGGAAGAAATGAGATTTCAAATCTCAGGCTGTGGGAATGGTCTCGGGTATGGTATTGGAAGGGGTGAAAAATCACATTTCATGCTACAGGAAGGGTCACAAGTTTGGAATGGGAAGGAGTTGGATTTCACATATACTACGGGAAGGGCCTCAGGTTTGGTATTAGAAGCATAGAGATATCACATCTCATGTTATAGGAAGGGTCTCGATTGGAACGGGAAGGAGTTGGATATCACATCTCATGTTATAGGGAGGGTCTCAGTTTTGATATTAGAAGCATTGAGATATCACATGCTATTGGAAGGGTCTCAGTATTGGAATGGGAAGGAGTTGGATATCACATCACATGTTATAGGGAGGGTCTCAGTTTTGATATTAGAAGCATTGAGATATCACATATGCTATTGGGAGGGTCTCAGTATTGGAATTGGAAGGAGTTGGATATCACATCTCATGCTATCGGAAGGGTCTCAGGATTGGAATGGGAAGTAGTTGGATATCACATATGCTAAAGGAAAGGTCTCAGGTTTGGAATGGGAAGGAGTTGGATATCACGTCTCATGTTATAGGAAGGGTCTCAGGATAGGAATGGGGAGGACTTAGATTTCACATCTCATACTATAGGGAGGGTCTCAGTTTTGATATTAGAAGCATTGAGCTATCACATCTCATGCTATCGGAAGGGTCTCAGGATTGGAATGGGATGGAGTTGGATATCACATCTCAAGCTATCTCAGGATTGTAATGGGAAGGAGTTTGATATCACATATCAAGCTATAGGAAGGGTCTCAGGTTTGGAAGGGGAAGGATTTGGATCTCACATCTCAAGCTATCTCAGGATTGGAATGGGAAGGAGTTTGATATTTCATCTCAAGCTATAGGAAGGGTCTCAGGTTTGGAAAGGGAAAGATTTGGATTTCACATCTCATGTTATAGGATGGTTCTCATGTTTGGTTTTAGAAGCATTGAGATATCACATCTCATGCTATGGGAAGGGTCTCAGGTTTGGAATGGGAAGGAGTTGGATATCACATCTCATGCTAAAGGAAAGGTCTCTGGTCTGGAAGGGGAAGGATTTGGATCTCACATCTCATGTTTTAGGACGGGTCTCAGGTTTGGTATTAGAAGCATTGAAATATCACATCTCATGGTATAGGAAGGGTCCCAGGATTGGAATGGGAAGGAGTTGGATATCACATTGAATGGGAAGGAGTTTGATATCACATCTCAAGCTATAGGAAGGGCCTCAGGTTTGGAAAGGGAATGATTTGGATTTCACATCTCATGTTATAGGATGGTTCTCATGTTTGGTTTTAGAAGCATTGAAATATCACATCTCATGCTATCGGAAGGGTCTCGGGATTGGAATTCGGAAGGAGTTGGATATCACATCTCATGCTAAAGGGAGGGTCTAAGGTTTGGAAGGGGAAGGATTTGGACATCACATCTCATGTTATTGGAAGGATCTGAGGTTTGGTATTAGAAGCATTGAGATATCACATCTCATGCTATCGGAAGGGTCTCAGGTTTGTTATAAGCATTGAGATATCACATCTCTGCTATCGGAAGGGTCTCAGGATTGGAATGGGAAGGATTTGGATATCACATCTCATGTTATAGGAAGGGTCTCAGGTTTGGTATTAGAAGCATTGAGATATCACATCTCATGCTATAGGAAGGGTCTCAGGAATGGAATGGGAAGGACTTGGATATCACATCTCATGATAAAGGAAGGGTCTAAGATTTGGAAGGGGAAGGATTTGGATATCACATCTCATGTTATTGGACCGGTCTCAGGTTTGGTATTAGAAGCATTGAGATATCAAGTCTCATGGTATAGGACGGGAGTTTGATATCACATCTCATGCCATGGTATGGGTCTCAGATTTTGTAGAAGCATTGGGATATCACATCTCATGCTATCGGAAGGGTATCAGGATTGGATTTGGAAGGAGTTGGATATCCCATCTCATGCTATAGGAAGGGTCTCAAGTTGGAATAGAAGGAGTTGGATATCACATCTCATGTTATAGGAAGGGTCTCAGGATTGGAATGGGAAGGACTTGGATATCACATCTCATGCTGTAGGAAGGGTCTCAGGTTTGGAAAAGGAAGGAGTTGGATATCACATTTCATGTTAGAGGTAGGATCTCAGGTTTGGTATTAGAGGCATTGAGATATCACATCTCATGCTATCAGAATGGTATCGGGATTGGAATGGGAAGGAGTTGGATATCACATCTCATGCTAAAGGGAGGGTCTCAGGTTTGGAATGGGAAGGATTTGGATATCACATCTCATGTTATAGGAAGGACCTTAGGTTTGGTATTAGAAGCATTGAGATATCACATCTCATGCTATAGGAAGGGTCTCGGGATTGGAATGGGAAGGAGTTGGATATCACATCTCATGTTATAGGAAGGATCTCAGGTTTGGTATTAGAAGCATTGAGATATCACATCTCATGCTATAGGAAGGGTCTCAGGATTGGAATGGGAAGGAGTTGGATATCACATCTCATGCTATGGGAAGGGTCTCAGGTTTGGTATAAGCATTGAAATATCACATCTCTGCTATCGGAAGGGACTCAGGATTGGAATGGGAGGAGCTGGATATCACACCTCATGCTAAAGGAAGGGTCTCAGGTTTGGAAGGGGAAGGATTTGGAAATCACATCTCATGTTATAGGACGGGTCTCAGGTTTGGTATTAGAAGCATTGTGATATCACATCTCATGCTATAGGATGTGTCTCAGGATTGGAATGGGAAGGAGTTGGATATCACATCTCATGCTATAGGAAGGGTTTCAGGTTTGGTAGAAGCATTGAGATATCACATCTCATGCTATAGGAAGAGTCTCAGGTTTGGGAAGGGAAGGATTTGGATTTCACATCTCATGTTATAGGGAGGGTCTCAGGATTTGAATGGTAAGGAGTTGGATATCACATCTCATGCTATAGGAAGGGTCTCAGGTTGGAATGGGAAGGAGTTGGATATCACATCTCATGTTATATACAGGAAGGGTCTCAGGATTGGAATGGGAAGGATTTGGATATCACATCTCTTGCTATAGGAAGGGTCTCAGGTTTTTTATTAGAAACCTTGAGATATCAAATCTCATGCTATAGGAAGGGTTTTAGGATTGGAATGGGAAGTATTTGGATATCACATCTCATGCTAAAGGAAGGGTCTCAGGTTTGGAAGGGGAAGGATTTGGCTATCACATCTCATCCAATAGGAAGGGTCTCAGGTTTGGAATGGGAAGGAATTGGATATCACATCTCATGTTATAGGAAGGGTCTCAAGTTTTTTATTAGAAACATTGAGATATCACATCTCATGTTATAGGACGGTTCCCAGGTTTGGTATTAGAAGCATTGAGATATCACATCTCATGGTATAGGAAGGGTCTCAGGGTTGGAATGGGAAGGAGTTGGATATCACATCTCATCCAATAGGAAGGGTCTCAGGTTTGGAATGGGAAGGAATTGGATATCACATCTCATGTTATAGGAAGGATCTCAGGTTTGGTATTAGAAGCATTGAGATATCACATCTCATGCTATAGGAAGGGTCTCAGGATTGGAATGTGAAGGATTTGGATATCACATCTCATGCTAAAGGAAGGGTCTCAGGTTTGGTAGAAGCATTGAGAAATCACATCTCATGCTATAGGAAGGGTCTCAGGATTTGAATGGCAAGGAGTTGGATATCACATCTCATGCCATAGGAAGGGTCTCAGGTTTGGTATAAGCATTGAGATATCACATCTCTGCTATCGGAAGGTTCTCAGGATTGGATTGGGAAGGAGTTGGATATCCCTTCTCATGCTATAGGAAGTGTCTCAGGTTGGAATGGGAAAGAGTTGAATATCACATCTCATGTTATAGGAAGGGTCTCAGGTTTGGAATGGGAAGGAGTTGGATATGACATCTCTTGTTATAAGGAGGGTCTCAGGATTTGAATGGTAAGGAGTTGGATATCACATCTCATGCTATAGGAAGGGTCTCAGGTTGGAATGGGAAGGAGTTGGATATCACATCTCATGTTATATACAGGAAGGGTCTCAGGATTGGAATGGGAAGGATTTGGATATCACATCTCTTGCTATAGGAAGGGTCTCAGGTTTTTTATTAGAAACCTTGAGATATCAAATCTCATGCTATAGGAAGGGTTTTAGGATTGGAATGGGAAGTATTTGGATATCACATCTCATGCTAAAGGAAGGGTCTCAGGTTTGGAAGGGGAAGGATTTGGATATCACATCTCATCCAATAGGAAGGGTCTCAGGTTTGGAATGGGAAGGAATTGGATATCACATCTCATGTTATAGGAAGGGTCTCAAGTCTTTTATTAGAAACATTGAGATATCACATCTCATGTTATAGGACGGTTCCCAGGTTTGGTATTAGAAGCATTGAGATATCACATCTCATGGTATAGGAAGGGTCTCAGGGTTGGAATGGGAAGGAGTTGGATATCACATCTCATCCAATAGGAAGGGTCTCAGGTTTGGAATGGGAAGGAATTGGATATCACATCTCATGTTATAGGAAGGATCTCAGGTTTGGTATTAGAAGCATTGAGATATCACATCTCATGCTATAGGAAGGGTCTCAGGATTGGAATGTGAAGGATTTGGATATCACATCTCATGCTAAAGGAAGGGTCTCAGGTTTGGTAGAAGCATTGAGAAATCACATCTCATGCTATAGGAAGGGTCTCAGGATTTGAATGGCAAGGAGTTGGATATCACATCTCATGCCATAGGAAGGGTCTCAGGTTTGGTATAAGCATTGAGATATCACATCTCTGCTATCGGAAGGTTCTCAGGATTGGATTGGGAAGGAGTTGGATATCCCTTCTCATGTTATAGGAAGGGTCTCAGGATTGGAATGGGAAGGAGTTGAATATCACATCTCATGTTATAGGAAGGGTCTCAGGATTGGAATGGGAAGGATTTGGATATCACATCTCTTGCTATAGGAAGAGTCTCAGGATTGGAATGGGAAGGATTTGAATATCACATCTCATGTCATAGGAAGGATCTCAGGATTGGTATTAGAAGCATTGATATATCACATCTCATGCTATAGGAATGGTCTCAGGATTGGAATGGGTAGGAGTTGGATATTACATTCTTGCTATAGGAAGGGTCTCATGTTTGGAATGGGAAGGAGTTGGATATCACATATGCTATCTGAAGTGTCTCAGGTTTGGAACGGGAAGGAGTTGGATATCACATCTCATGTTATAGGAAGGGTCTCAGGTTTGGTATAAGCATTGAGATATCACATCTCTGCTATCAGGAGTGGCTCAGGATTGGAATGGGAAGGAGTTGGATATCCCATCTCATGTTAAAGGACGGGTCTCTGGTTTGGTATTAGAATCATTGAGATATCACATCGCATGCTGTAGGAAGGGTCTAAGGATTGGAATGGGATGGACTTGGATATCACATCTCATGCTATAGGTAGGCTCTCAGGTTTGGTATAAGCATTGAGATATCACATCTCATGGTATAGGAAGGGTCTCAGGGTTGGAATGGGAAGGAGTTGGATATCACATCTCATCCAATAGGAAGGGTCTCAGGTTTGGAATGGGAAGGAATTGGATATCACATCTCATGTTATAGGAAGGATCTCAGGTTTGGTATTAGAAGCATTGAGATATCACATCTCATGCTATAGGAAGGGTCTCAGGATTGGAATGTGAAGGATTTGGATATCACATCTCATGCTAAAGGAAGGGTCTCAGGTTTGGTAGAAGCATTGAGAAATCACATCTCATGCTATAGGAAGGGTCTCAGGATTTGAATGGCAAGGAGTTGGATATCACATCTCATGCCATAGGAAGGGTCTCAGGTTTGGTATAAGCATTGAGATATCACATCTCTGCTATCGGAAGGTTCTCAGGATTGGATTGGGAAGGAGTTGGATATCCCTTCTCATGCTATAGGAAGTGTCTCAGGTTGGAATGGGAAAGAGTTGAATATCACATCTCATGTTATAGGAAGGGTCTCAGGTTTGGAATGGGAAGGAGTTGGATATGACATCTCTTGTTATAAGGAGGGTCTCAGGATTTGAATGGTAAGGAGTTGGATATCACATCTCATGCTATAGGAAGGGTCTCAGGTTGGAATGGGAAGGAGTTGGATATCACATCTCATGTTATATACAGGAAGGGTCTCAGGATTGGAATGGGAAGGATTTGGATATCACATCTCTTGCTATAGGAAGGGTCTCAGGTTTTTTATTAGAAACCTTGAGATATCAAATCTCATGCTATAGGAAGGGTTTTAGGATTGGAATGGGAAGTATTTGGATATCACATCTCATGCTAAAGGAAGGGTCTCAGGTTTGGAAGGGGAAGGATTTGGATATCACATCTCATCCAATAGGAAGGGTCTCAGGTTTGGAATGGGAAGGAATTGGATATCACATCTCATGTTATAGGAAGGGTCTCAAGTCTTTTATTAGAAACATTGAGATATCACATCTCATGTTATAGGACGGTTCCCAGGTTTGGTATTAGAAGCATTGAGATATCACATCTCATGGTATAGGAAGGGTCTCAGGGTTGGAATGGGAAGGAGTTGGATATCACATCTCATCCAATAGGAAGGGTCTCAGGTTTGGAATGGGAAGGAATTGGATATCACATCTCATGTTATAGGAAGGATCTCAGGTTTGGTATTAGAAGCATTGAGATATCACATCTCATGCTATAGGAAGGGTCTCAGGATTGGAATGTGAAGGATTTGGATATCACATCTCATGCTAAAGGAAGGGTCTCAGGTTTGGTAGAAGCATTGAGAAATCACATCTCATGCTATAGGAAGGGTCTCAGGATTTGAATGGCAAGGAGTTGGATATCACATCTCATGCCATAGGAAGGGTCTCAGGTTTGGTATAAGCATTGAGATATCACATCTCTGCTATCGGAAGGTTCTCAGGATTGGATTGGGAAGGAGTTGGATATCCCTTCTCATGTTATAGGAAGGGTCTCAGGATTGGAATGGGAAGGAGTTGAATATCACATCTCATGTTATAGGAAGGGTCTCAGGATTGGAATGGGAAGGATTTGGATATCACATCTCTTGCTATAGGAAGGGTCTCAGGATTGGAATGGGAAGGATTTGAATATCACATCTCATGTCATAGGAAGGATCTCAGGATTGGTATTAGAAGCATTGATATATCACATCTCATGCTATAGGAATGGTCTCAGGATTGGAATGGGTAGGAGTTGGATATTACATTCTTGCTATAGGAAGGGTCTCATGTTTGGAATGGGAAGGAGTTGGATATCACATATGCTATCTGAAGTGTCTCAGGTTTGGAACGGGAAGGAGTTGGATATCACATCTCATGTTATAGGAAGGGTCTCAGGTTTGGTATAAGCATTGAGATATCACATCTCTGCTATCAGGAGTGGCTCAGGATTGGAATGGGAAGGAGTTGGATATCCCATCTCATGTTAAAGGACGGGTCTCTGGTTTGGTATTAGAATCATTGAGATATCACATCGCATGCTGTAGGAAGGGTCTAAGGATTGGAATGGGATGGACTTGGATATCACATCTCATGCTATAGGTAGGCTCTCAGGTTTGGTATAAGCATTGAGATATCACATCTCATGCTATAGGAAGGGTCTCAGGATTGGAATGGGAAGGATTTGGATATCACATCTCATGCTATAGGAAGGGTCTCAGGTTTGGTATAAGCATGGAGATATCACTTCTCATGCTATAGGAAGGGTCTCAGGATTGGAATGGGAAGGTGTTGGATATCACATCTCATGCTATATGAAGGGTCTCAGATTTGGTATAAGCATTGAGATATCACATCTCATGCTATAGGAAGGGTCTCAGGATTGGAATGGGAAGGAGTTGTATATGACATCTCAGGCCTTAGGAAGGGTCTCAGGTTTGGTATAAGCATTGAGATATCACATCTCTGCTATCGGAAGGGTCTCAGGATTGGAATGGGAAGGAGTTGGATATCCCATCTCATGTTATAGGAAGGGTCTCAGGTTTGGTATTAGAAGCATTGAGATATCACATCTCATGCTATAGGAAGGGTCTCAAGATTGGAATGGGAAGGACTTGGATGTCACATCTCATGCTATAGGGAGGGTCTCAAGTTTGATATTAGAAGCATTGAGATAACAAATCTCATGATATCGGAAGGGTCTCAGGATTGGAATGGGAAGGAGTTGGATATCACATCTCATGATAAAGGAAGGGTCCAAGGTTTGGAAGGGGAAGGATTTGGATATCACATCTCATGTTATAGGACGGGTCTCAGGTTTGGTATTAGAAGCATTGAGATATCAAGTCTCATGGTATAAGAAGGGTCTCAGAATTGGAATGGGAAGGAGTTGGATATCACATCTCAAGCTATAGGAAGCGTCTCAGGATTGGAATGGGAAGGAGTTTGATATCACATCTCATGCCATAGTATGGGTCTCAGGTTTGGTAAAAGCATTGGGATATCACATCTCATGCTATCGGAAGGGTATCAGTATTGGATTTGGAAGGAGTTGGATATCCCATCTCATGCTATAGGAAGGGTCTCAGGTTAGAATGGGAAGGAGTTGGATATCACATTTCATGTTATAGGAAGGGTCTCAGGATTGGAATGGGAAGGACTTGGATATCATATCTCATGCTATAGGAAGGCTCTCAGGTTTGGAAGGGGAAGGAGTTGGATATCACATTTCATGTTAGAGGAAGGATCTCAGGTTTGGTATTAGGGGCCTTGAGATATTACATCTCATGCTATAGGAAGGGTCTCAGGATTGGAATGGGAAGGAGTTGGATATCACATCTCAAGCTATAGGAAGGGTCTCAGGTTTGGTATAAGCATTGAGATATCACATCTCATGCCATAGGAAGGGTCTCAGGATTGGAATGGGAAGAAGTTGGATATCACATCTCATGCTATAGGAAGGGTCTCAGGTTTGGTATAAGCATTGAGATATCACATCTCATGCTATAGGAAGGGTCTCAGGGTTGGAATGGGAAGGAGTTGTATATGACATCTCATGCCATAGGAAGGGTCTCAGGTTTGGTATAAGCATTGAGTTATCACATCACATGCTATAGGAAGGGTCTCAGGATTGGAATGGGAAGGACTTGGATATCACATCTCATGCTATAGGCAGGGTCTCAGGATTGGAATGGGAAGGAGTTGGATATCACATCTCATGCTATGGGAAGGGTCTCAGGTTTGGTATAAGCATTGAAATATCACATCTCTGCTATCGGAAGGGTCTCAGGATTGGAATGGGAAGGACTTGGATATCACATCTCATGCTATAGGGAGGGTCTCAAGTTTGATATTAGAAGCATTGAGATATCACATCTCATGCTATAGGAAGGGTCTCAGGGTTGGAATGGGAAGGAGTTGTATATGACATCTCATGCCATAGGAAGGGTCTCAGGTTTGGTATAAGCATTGAGTTATCACATCTCATGCTATAGGAAGGGTTTCAGGTTTGGTAGAAGCATTGATATATCACATCTCATGCTATAGGAAGAGTCTCAGGTTTGGGAAGGGAAGGATTTGGATTTCACATCTCATGTTATAGGATGGTTCTCATGTTTGGTTTTTGAAGCATTGAGATATCACAGCTCATGCTATCGGAAGGGTCTCAGGTTTGGAATGGGAAGGAGTTGGATATCACATCTCATGTTATAGGAAGGGTCTCAGGTTTGGAATGGGAAGGAGTTGGATATGACATCTCTTGTTATAGGGAGGGTCTCAGGATTTGAATGGTAAGGAGTTGGATATCACATCTCATGCTATAGGAAGGGTCTCAGGTTGGAATGGGAAGGAGTTGGATATCACATCTCATGTTATATACAGGAAGGGTCTCAGGATTGGAATGGGAAGGATTTGGATATCACATCTCTTGCTATAGGAAGGGTCTCAGGTTTTTTATTAGAAACATTGAGATATCAAATCTCATGCTATAGGAAGGGTTTTAGGATTGGAATGGGAAGTATTTGGATATCACATCTCATGCTAAAGGAAGGGTCTCAGGTTTGGAAGGGGAAGGATTTGGATATCACATCTCATCCAATAGGAAGGGTCTCAGGTTTGGAATGGGAAGGAATTGGATATCACATCTCTTGTTATAGGAAGGGTCTCAGGTTTTTTATTAGAAACATTGAGATATCACATCTCATGTTATAGGACGGTTCCCAGGTTTGGTATTAGAAGCATTGAGATATCACATCTCATGGTATAGGAAGGGTCTCAGGGTTGGAATGGGAAGGAGTTGGATATCACATCTCATCCAATAGGAAGGGTCTCAGGTTTGGAATGGGAAGGAATTGGATATCACATCTCATGTTATAGGAAGGATCTCAGGTTTGGTATTAGAAGCATTGAGATATCACATCTCATGCTATAGGAAGGGTCTCAGGATTGGAATGTGAAGGATTTGGATATCACATCTCATGCTAAAGGAAGGGTCTCAGGTTTGGTAGAAGCATTGAGAAATCACATCTCATGCTATAGGAAGGGTCTCAGGATTTGAATGGCAAGGAGTTGGATATCACATCTCATGCCATAGGAAGGGTCTCAGGTTTGGTATAAGCATTGAGATATCACATCTCTACTATCGGAAGGTTCTCAGGATTGGATTGGGAAGGAGTTGGATATCCCTTCTCATGCTATAGGAAATGTCTCAAGTTGGAATGGGAAGGATATGGATATCACATCTCATGTCATAGGAAGGATCTCAGGTTTGGTATTAGAAGCATTGATATATCACATCTCATGCTATAGGAATGGTCTCAGGATTGGAATGGGTAGGAGGTGGATATTACATTCTTGCTATAGGAAGGGTCTCATGTTTGGAATGGGAAGGAGTTGGATATCACATATGCTATAGGAAGTGTCTCAGGTTTGGAACGGGAAGGAGTTGGATATCACATCTCATGTTATAGGAAGGGTCTCAGGTTTGGTATAAGCATTGAGATATCACATCTCTGCTATCAGGAGTGGCTCAGGATTGGAATGGGAAGGAGTTGGATATCCCATCTCATGTTAAAGGACGGGTCTCTGGTTTGGTATTAGAATCATTGAGATATCACATCGCATGCTGTAGGAAGGGTCTAAGGATTGGAATGGGATGGACTTGGATATCACATCTCATGCTATAGGTAGGCTCTCAGGTTTGGTATAAGCATTGAGATATCACATCTCATGCTATAGGAAGGGTCTCAGGATTGGAATGGGAAGGATTTGGATATCACATCTCATGCTATAGGAAGGGTCTCAGGTTTGGTATAAGCATGGAGATATCACTTCTCATGCTATAGGAAGGGTCTCAGGATTGGAATGGGAAGGTGTTGGATATCACATCTCATGCTATAGGAAGGGTCTCAGATTTGGTATAAGCATTGAGATATCACATCTCATGCTATAGGAAGGGTCTCAGGATTGGAATGGGAAGGAGTTGTATATGACATCTCAGGCCTTAGGAAGGGTCTCAGGTTTGGTATAAGCATTGAGATATCACATCTCTGCTATCGGAAGGGTCTCAGGATTGGAATGGGAAGGAGTTGGATATCCCATCTCATGTTATAGGAAGGGTCTCAGGTTTGGTATTAGAAGCATTGAGATATCACATCTCATGCTATAGGAAGGGTCTCAGGATTGGAATGGGAAGGACTTGGATGTCACATCTCATGCTATAGGGAGGGTCTCAAGTTTGATATTAGAAGCATTGAGATAACAAATCTCATGATATCGGAAGGGTCTCAGGATTGGAATGGGAAGGAGTTGGATATCACATCTCATGATAAAGGAAGGGTCTAAGGTTTGGAAGGGGAAGGATTTGGATATCACATCTCATGTTATAGGACGGGTCTCAGGTTTGGTATTAGAAGCATTGAGATATCAAGTCTCATGGTATAAGAAGGGTCTCAGAATTGGAATGGGAAGGAGTTGGATATCACATCTCAAGTTATAGGAAGCGTCTCAGGATTGGAATGGGAAGGAGTTTGATATCACATCTCATGCCATAGTATGGGTCTCAGGTTTGGTAGAAGCATTGGGATATCACATCTCATGCTATCGGAAGGGTATCAGTATTGGATTTGGAAGGAGTTGGATATCCCATCTCATGCTATAGGAAGGGTCTCAGGTTAGAATGGGAAGGAGTTGGATATCACATTTCATGTTATAGGAAGGGTCTCAGGATTGGAATGGGAAGGACTTGGATATCATATCTCATGCTATAGGAAGGCTCTCAGGTTTGGAAGGGGAAGGAGTTGGATATCACATTTCATGTTAGAGGAAGGATCTCAGGTTTGGTATTAGGGGCCTTGAGATATCACATCTCATGCTATAGGAAGGGTCTCAGGATTGAATGGGAAGGAGTTGGATATCACATCTCAAGCTATAGGAAGGGTCTCAGGTTTGGTATAAGCATTGAGATATCACATCTCATGCTATAGGAAGGGTCTCAGGATTGGAATGGGAAGAAGTTGGATATCACATCTCATGCTATAGGAAGGGTCTCAGGTTTGGTATAAGCATTGAGATATCACATCTCATGCTATAGGAAGGGTCTCAGGGTTGGAATGGGAAGGAGTTGTATATGACATCTCATGCCATAGGAAGGGTCTCAGGTTTGGTATAAGCATTGAGATATCACATCACATGCTATAGGAAGGGTCTCAGGATTGGAATGGGAAGGACTTGGATATCACATCTCATGCTATAGGCAGGGTCTCAGGTTTGGAAAGGGATGGAGATGGATATCACATTTCATGTTAGAGGTAGGATCTCAGGTTTGGTATTAGAGGCATTGAGATATCACATCTCATGCTATCAGAAGGGTCTCAGGATTGGAATGGGAAGGAGTTGGATATCACATTTCATGCTAAAGGGAGGGTCTCAGGTTTGGAAGGGGAAGGATTTGGAAATCACATCTCATATTATAGGAAGGATCTCAGGTTTGGTATTAGAAGCATTGAGATATCACATCTCATGCTATCGGAAGGATCTCAGGTTTGGTATAAGAGGCATTGAGATATCACATCTCATGCTATAGGAAGGGTCTCAGGATTGGAATGGGAAGGAGTTGGATATCACATCTCATGTTATAGGAAGGATCTCAGGTTTGGTATTAGAAGCATTGAGACATCACATCTCATGCTATAGGAAGGGTCTCAGGATTGGAATGGGAAGGAGTTGGATATCACATCTCATGCTATAGGAAGGGTCTCAGGTTTGGTATAAGCATTGAGATATCACATCCCATGCTATAGGAAGGGTCTCAGGATTGGAATGGGAAGGAGTTGGATATCACATCTCATGCTATAGGAAGGGTCTCAGGTTTGGTATAAGCATTGAGATATCACATCTTATGCTATAGGAAGGGTCTCAGGTTTGGTATAAGCATTGAGATATCACATCTCATGCTATAGGAAGGGTCTCAGGATTGGAATGGGAAGAAGTTGGATATCACATCTCATGCTATAGGAAGGGTCTCAGGTTTGGTATAAGCATTGAGATATCACATCTCATGCTATAGGAAGGGTCTCAGGGTTGGAATGGGAAGGAGTTGTATATGACATCTCATGCCATAGGAAGGGTCTCAGGTTTGGTATAAGCATTGAGATATCACATCACATGCTATAAGAAGGGTCTCAGGATTGGAATGGGAAGGACTTGGATATCACATCTCATGCTATAGGCAGGGTCTCGGTTTGGAAAGGGAAGGAGATGGATATCACATTTCATGTTAGAGGTAGGATCTCAGGTTTGGTATTAGAGGCATTGAGATATCACATCTCATGCTATCAGAAGGGTCTCAGGATTGGAATGGGAAGGAGTTGGATATCACATCTCATGCTATAGGAAGGGTCTCAGGTTTGGTATAAGCATTGAGATATCACATCTCATGCTATAGGAAGGGTCTCAGGGTTGGAATGGGAAGGAGTTGTATATGACATCTCATGCCATAGGAAGGGTCTCAGGTTTGGTATAAGCATTGAGTTATCACATCTCATGCTATAGGAAGGGTTTCAGGTTTGGTAGAAGCATTGAGATATCACATCTCATGCTATAGGAAGAGTCTCAGGTTTGGGAAGGGAAGGATTTGGATTTCACATCTCATGTTATAGGATGGTTCTCATGTTTGGTTTTTGAAGCATTGAGATATCACAGCTCATGCTATCGGAAGGGTCTCAGGTTTGGAATGGGAAGGAGTTGGATATCACATCTCATGTTATAGGAAGGGTCTCAGGTTTGGAATGGGAAGGATTTGGATATGACATCTCTTGTTATAGGGAGGGTCTCAGGATTTGAATGGTAAGGAGTTGGATATCACATCTCATGCTATAGGAAGGGTCTCAGGTTGGAATGGGAAGGAGTTGGATATCACATCTCATGTTATATACAGGAAGGGTCTCAGGATTGGAATGGGAAGGATTTGGATATCACATCTCTTGCTATAGGAAGGGTCTTAGGTTTTTTATTAGAAACATTGAGATATCAAATCTCATGCTATAGGAAGGGTTTTAGGATTGGAATGGGAAGTATTTGGATATCACATCTCATGCTAAAGGAAGGGTCTCAGGTTTGGAAGGGGAAGGATTTGGATATCACATCTCATCCAATAGGAAGGGTCTCAGGTTTGGAATGGGAAGGAATTGGATATCACATCTCATGTTATAGGAAGGGTCTCAGTTTTTTTATTAGAAACATTGAGATATCACATCTCATGTTATAGGACGGTTCCCAGGTTTGGTATTAGAAGCATTGAGATATCACATCTCATGGTATAGGAAGGGTCTCAGGGTTGGAATGGGAAGGAGTTGGATGTCACATCTCATCCAATAGGAAGGGTCTCAGGTTTGGAATGGGAAGGAATTGGATATCACATCTCATGTTATAGGAAGGATCTCAGGTTTGGTATTAGAAGCATTGAGATATCACATCTCATGCTATAGGAAGGGTCTCAGGATTGGAATGTGAAGGATTTGGATATCACATCTCATGCTAAAGGAAGGGTCTCAGGTTTGGTAGAAGCATTGAGAAATCACATCTCATGCTATAGGAAGGGTCTCAGGATTTGAATGGCAAGGAGTTGGATATCACATCTCATGCCATAGGAAGGGTCTCAGGTTTGGTATAAGCATTGAGATATCACATCTCTGCTATCGGAAGGTTCTCAGGATTGGATTGGGAAGGAGTTGGATATCCCTTCTCATGCTATAGGAAGTGTCTCAAGTTGGAATGGGAAGGAGTTGAATATCACATCTCATGTTATAGGAAGGGTCTCAGGATTGGAATGGGAAGGATTTGGATATCACATCTCTTGCTATAGGAAGGGTCTCAGGATTGGAATGGGAAGGATATGGATATCACATCTCATGTCATAGGAAGGATCTCAGGTTTGGTATTAGAAGCATTGATATATCACATCTCATGCTATAGGAATGGTCTCAGGATTGGAATGGGTAGGAGGTGGATATTACATTCTTGCTATAGGAAGGGTCTCAGGATTTGAATGGTAAGGAGTTGGATATCACATCTCATGCTATAGGAAGGGTCTCAGGTTGGAATGGGAAGGAGTTGGATATCACATCTCATGTTATATACAGGAAGGGTCTCAGGATTGGAATGGGAAGGATTTGGATATCACATCTCTTGCTATAGGAAGGGTCTTAGGTTTTTTATTAGAAACATTGAGATATCAAATCTCATGCTATAGGAAGGGTTTTAGGATTGGAATGGGAAGTATTTGGATATCACATCTCATGCTAAAGGAAGGGTCTCAGGTTTGGAAGGGGAAGGATTTGGATATCACATCTCATCCAATAGGAAGGGTCTCAGGTTTGGAATGGGAAGGAATTGGATATCACATCTCATGTTATAGGAAGGGTCTCAGTTTTTTTATTAGAAACATTGAGATATCACATCTCATGTTATAGGACGGTTCCCAGGTTTGGTATTAGAAGCATTGAGATATCACATCTCATGGTATAGGAAGGGTCTCAGGGTTGGAATGGGAAGGAGTTGGATGTCACATCTCATCCAATAGGAAGGGTCTCAGGTTTGGAATGGGAAGGAATTGGATATCACATCTCATGTTATAGGAAGGATCTCAGGTTTGGTATTAGAAGCATTGAGATATCACATCTCATGCTATAGGAAGGGTCTCAGGATTGGAATGTGAAGGATTTGGATATCACATCTCATGCTAAAGGAAGGGTCTCAGGTTTGGTAGAAGCATTGAGAAATCACATCTCATGCTATAGGAAGGGTCTCAGGATTTGAATGGCAAGGAGTTGGATATCACATCTCATGCCATAGGAAGGGTCTCAGGTTTGGTATAAGCATTGAGATATCACATCTCTGCTATCGGAAGGTTCTCAGGATTGGATTGGGAAGGAGTTGGATATCCCTTCTCATGCTATAGGAAGTGTCTCAAGTTGGAATGGGAAGGAGTTGAATATCACATCTCATGTTATAGGAAGGGTCTCAGGATTGGAATGGGAAGGATTTGGATATCACATCTCTTGCTATAGGAAGGGTCTCAGGATTGGAATGGGAAGGATATGGATATCACATCTCATGTCATAGGAAGGATCTCAGGTTTGGTATTAGAAGCATTGATATATCACATCTCATGCTATAGGAATGGTCTCAGGATTGGAATGGGTAGGAGGTGGATATTACATTCTTGCTATAGGAAGGGTCTCATGTTTGGAATGGGAAGGAGTTGGATATCACATATGCTATAGGAAGTGTCTCAGGTTTGGAACGGGAAGGAGTTGGATATCACATCTCATGTTATAGGAAGGGTCTCAGGTTTGGTATAAGCATTGAGATATCACATCTCTGCTATCAGGAGTGGCTCAGGATTGGAATGGGAAGGAGTTGGATATCCCATCTCATGTTAAAGGACGGGTCTCTGGTTTGGTATTAGAATCATTGAGATATCACATCGCATGCTGTAGGAAGGGTCTAAGGATTGGAATGGGATGGACTTGGATATCACATCTCATGCTATAGGTAGGCTCTCAGGTTTGGTATAAGCATTGAGATATCACATCTCATGCTATAGGAAGGGTCTCAGGATTGGAATGGGAAGGATTTGGATATCACATCTCATGCTATAGGAAGGGTCTCAGGTTTGGTATAAGCATGGAGATATCACTTCTCATGCTATAGGAAGGTTCTCAGGATTGGAATGGGAAGGTGTTGGATATCACATCTCATGCTATAGGAAGGGTCTCAGATTTGGTATAAGCATTGAGATATCACATCTCATGCTATAGGAAGGGTCTCAGGATTGGAATGGGAAGGAGTTGTATATGACATCTCAGGCCTTAGGAAGGGTCTCAGGTTTGGTATAAGCATTGAGATATCACATCTCTGCTATCGGAAGGGTCTCAGGATTGGAATGGGAAGGAGTTGGATATCCCATCTCATGTTATAGGAAGGGTCTCAGGTTTGGTATTAGAAGCATTGAGATATCACATCTCATGCTATAGGAAGGGTCTCAGGATTGGAATGGGAAGGACTTGGATGTCACATCTCATGCTATAGGGAGGGTCTCAAGTTTGATATTAGAAGCATTGAGATAACAAATCTCATGATATCGGAAGGGTCTCAGGATTGGAATGGGAAGGAGTTGGATATCACATCTCATGATAAAGGAAGGGTCTAAGGTTTGGAAGGGGAAGGATTTGGATATCACATCTCATGTTATAGGACGGGTCTCAGGTTTGGTATTAGAAGCATTGAGATATCAAGTCTCATGGTATAAGAAGGGTCTCAGAATTGGAATGGGAAGGAGTTGGATATCACATCTCAAGTTATAGGAAGCGTCTCAGGATTGGAATGGGAAGGAGTTTGATATCACATCTCATGCCATAGTATGGGTCTCAGGTTTGGTAGAAGCATTGGGATATCACATCTCATGCTATCGGAAGGGTATCAGTATTGGATTTGGAAGGAGTTAGATATCCCATCTCATGCTATAGGAAGGGTCTCAGGTTAGAATGGGAAGGAGTTGGATATCACATTTCATGTTATAGGAAGGGTCTCAGGATTGGAATGGGAAGGACTTGGATATCATATCTCATGCTATAGGAAGGCTCTCAGGTTTGGAAGGGGAAGGAGTTGGATATCACATTTCATGTTAGAGGAAGGATCTCAGGTTTGGTATTAGGGGCCTTGAGATATCACATCTCAAGCTATAGGAAGGGTCTCAGGTTTGGTATAAGCATTGAGATATCACATCTCATGCTATAGGAAGGGTCTCAGGATTGGAATGGGAAGAAGTTGGATATCACATCTCATGCTATAGGAAGGGTCTCAGGTTTGGTATAAGCATTGAGATATCACATCTCATGCTATAGGAAGGGTCTCAGGGTTGGAATGGGAAGGAGTTGTATATGACATCTCATGCCATAGGAAGGGTCTCAGGTTTGGTATAAGCATTGAGATATCACATCACATGCTATAGGAAGGGTCTCAGGATTGGAATGGGAAGGACTTGGATATCACATCTCATGCTATAGGCAGGGTCTCAGGTTTGGAAAGGGATGGAGATGGATATCACATTTCATGTTAGAGGTAGGATCTCAGGTTTGGTATTAGAGGCATTGAGATATCACATCTCATGCTATCAGAAGGGTCTCAGGATTGGAATGGGAAGGAGTTGGATATCACATTTCATGCTAAAGGGAGGGTCTCAGGTTTGGAAGGGGAAGGATTTGGAAATCACATCTCATATTATAGGAAGGATCTCAGGTTTGGTATTAGAAGCATTGAGATATCACATCTCATGCTATCGGAAGGATCTCAGGTTTGGTATAAGAGGCATTGAGATATCACATCTCATGCTATAGGAAGGGTCTCAGGATTGGAATGGGAAGGAGTTGGATATCACATCTCATGTTATAGGAAGGATCTCAGGTTTGGTATTAGAAGCATTGAGACATCACATATCATGCTATAGGAAGGGTCTCAGGATTGGAATGGGAAGGAGTTGGATATCACATCTCATGCTATAGGAAGGGTCTCAGGTTTGGTATAAGCATTGAGATATCACATCTCATGCTATAGGAAGGGTCTCAGGATTGGAATGGGAAGGAGTTGGATATCACATCTCATGCTATAGGAAGGGTCTCAGGTTTGGTATAAGCATTGAGATATCACATCTTATGCTATAGGAAGGGTCTCAGGTTTGGTATAAGCATTGAGATATCACATCTCATGCTATAGGAAGGGTCTCAGGATTGGAATGGGAAGAAGTTGGATATCACATCTCATGCTATAGGAAGGGTCTCAGGTTTGGTATAAGCATTGAGATATCACATCTCATGCTATAGGAAGGGTCTCAGGGTTGGAATGGGAAGGAGTTGTATATGACATCTCATGCCATAGGAAGGGTCTCAGGTTTGGTATAAGCATTGAGATATCACATCACATGCTATAAGAAGGGTCTCAGGATTGGAATGGGAAGGACTTGGATATCACATCTCATGCTATAGGCAGGGTCTCGGTTTGGAAAGGGAAGGAGATGGATATCACATTTCATGTTAGAGGTAGGATCTCAGGTTTGGTATTAGAGGCATTGAGATATCACATCTCATGCTATCAGAAGGGTCTCAGGATTGGAATGGGAAGGAGTTGGATATCACATCTCATGCTATAGGAAGGGTCTCAGGTTTGGTATAAGCATTGAGATATCACATCTCATGCTATAGGAAGGGTCTCAGGGTTGGAATGGGAAGGAGTTGTATATGACATCTCATGCCATAGGAAGGGTCTCAGGTTTGGTATAAGCATTGAGTTATCACATCTCATGCTATAGGAAGGGTCTCAGGATTGGAATGGGAAGGACTTGGATATCACATCTCATGCTATAGGCAGGGTCTCAGGTTTGGAAAGGGATGGAGATGGATATCACATTTCATGTTAGAGGTAGGATCTCAGGTTTGGTATTAGAGGCATTGAGATATCACATCTCATGCTATCAGAAGGGTCTCAGGATTGGAATGGGAAGGAGTTGGATATCACATTTCATGCTAAAGGGAGGGTCTCAGGTTTGGAAGGGGAAGGATTTGGAAATCACATCTCATATTATAGGATGGATCTCAGGTTTGGTATTAGAAGCATTGAGATATCACATCTCATGCTATCGGAAGGATCTCAGGTTTGGTATAAGAGGCATTGAGATATCACATCTCATGCTATAGGAAGGGTCTCAGGATTGGAATGGGAAGGAGTTGGATATCACATCTCATGTTATAGGAAGGATCTCAGGTTTGGTATTAGAAGCATTGAGACATCACATCTCATGCTATAGGAAGGGTCTCAGGATTGGAATGGGAAGGAGTTGGATATCACATCTCATGCTATAGGAAGGGTCTCAGGTTTGGTATAAGCATTGAGATATCACATCTAATGCTATAGGAAGGGTCTCAGGATTGGAATGGGAAGGAGTTGGATATCACATCTCATGCTATAGGAAGGGTCTCAGGTTTGGTATAAGCATTGAGATATCACATCTTATGCTATAGGAAGGGTCTCAGGTTTGGTATAAGCATTGAGATATCACATCTCATGCTATAGGAAGGGTCTCAGGATTGGAATGGGAAGAAGTTGGATATCACATCTCATGCTATAGGAAGGGTCTCAGGTTTGGTATAAGCATTGAGATATCACATCTCATGCTATAGGAAGGGTCTCAGGGTTGGAATGGGAAGGAGTTGTATATGACATCTCATGCCATAGGAAGGGTCTCAGGTTTGGTATAAGCATTGAGATATCACATCACATGCTATAAGAAGGGTCTCAGGATTGGAATGGGAAGGACTTGGATATCACATCTCATGCTATAGGCAGGGTCTCGGTTTGGAAAGGGAAGGAGATGGATATCACATTTCATGTTAGAGGTAGGATCTCAGGTTTGGTATTAGAGGCATTGAGATATCACATCTCATGCTATCAGAAGGGTCTCAGGATTGGAATGGGAAGGAGTTGGATATCACATCTCATGCTATAGGAAGGGTCTCAGGTTTGGTATAAGCATTGAGATATCACATCTCATGCTATAGGAAGGGTCTCAGGGTTGGAATGGGAAGGAGTTGTATATGACATCTCATGCCATAGGAAGGGTCTCAGGTTTGGTATAAGCATTGAGTTATCACATCTCATGCTATAGGAAGGGTTTCAGGTTTGGTAGAAGCATTGAGATATCACATCTCATGCTATAGGAAGAGTCCCAGGTTTGGGAAGGGAAGGATTTGGATTTCACATCTCATGTTATAGGATGGTTCTCATGTTTGGTTTTTGAAGCATTGAGATATCACAGCTCATGCTATCGGAAGGGTCTCAGGTTTGGAATGGGAAGGAGTTGGATATCACATCTCATGTTATAGGAAGGGTCTCAGGTTTGGAATGGGAAGGAGTTGGATATGACATCTCTTGTTATAGGGAGGGTCTCAGGATTTGAATGGTAAGGAGTTGGATATCACATCTCATGCTATAGGAAGGGTCTCAGGTTGGAATGGGAAGGAGTTGGATATCACATCTCATGTTATATACAGGAAGGGTCTCAGGATTGGAATGGGAAGGATTTGGATATCACATCTCTTGCTATAGGAAGGGTCTCAGGTTTTTTATTAGAAACATTGAGATATCAAATCTCATGCTATAGGAAGGGTTTTAGGATTGGAATGGGAAGTATTTGGATATCACATCTCATGCTAAAGGAAGGGTCTCAGGTTTGGAAGGGGAAGGATTTGGATATCACATCTCATCCAATAGGAAGGGTCTCAGGTTTGGAATGGGAAGGAATTGGATATCACATCTCATGTTATAGGAAGGGTCTCAGGTTTTTTATTAGAAACATTGAGATATCACATCTCATGTTATAGGACGGTTCCCAGGTTTGGTATTAGAAGCATTGAGATATCACATCTCATGGTATAGGAAGGGTCTCAGGGTTGGAATGGGAAGGAGATGGATATCACATCTCATCCAATAGGAAGGGTCTCAGGTTTGGAATGGGAAGGAATTGGATATCACATCTCATGTTATAGGAAGGATCTCAGGTTTGGTATTAGAAGCATTGAGATATCACATCTCATGCTATAGGAAGGGTCTCAGGATTGGAATGTGAAGGATTTGGATATCACATCTCATGCTAAAGGAAGGGTCTCAGGTTTGGTAGAAGCATTGAGAAATCACATCTCATGCCATAGGAAGGGTCTCAGGTTTGGTATAAGCATTGAGATATCACATCTCTGCTATCGGAAGGTTCTCAGGATTGGATTGGGAAGGAGTTGGATATCCCTTCTCATGCTATAGGAAGTGTCTCAAGTTGGAATGGGAAGGAGTAGAATATCACATCTCATGTTATAGGAAGGGTCTCAGGATTGGAATGGGAAGGATTTGGATATCACATCTCTTGCTATAGGAAGGGTCTCAGGATTGGAATGGGAAGGATATGGATATCACATCTCATGTCATAGGAAGGATCTCAGGTTTGGTATTAGAAGCATTGATATATCACATCTCATGCTATAGGAATGGTCTCAGGATTGGAATGGGTAGGAGGTGGATATTATATTCTTGCTATAGGAAGGGTCTCATGTTTGGAATGGGAAGGAGTTGGATATCACATATGCTATAGGAACTGTCTCAGGTTTGGAACGGGAAGGAGTTGGATATCACATCTCATGTTATAGGAAGGGTCTCAGGTTTGGTATAAGCATTGAGATATCACATCTCTGCTATCAGGAGTGGCTCAGGATTGGAATGGGAAGGAGTTGGATATCCCATCTCATGTTAAAGGACGGGTCTCTGGTTTGGTATTAGAATCATTGAGATATCACATCGCATGCTGTAGGAAGGGTCTAAGGATTGGAATGGGATGGACTTGGATATCACATCTCATGCTATAGGTAGGCTCTCAGGTTTGGTATAAGCATTGAGATATCACATCTCATGCTATAGGAAGGGTCTCAGGATTGGAATGGGAAGGATTTGGATATCACATCTCATGCTATAGGAAGGGTCTCAGGTTTGGTATAAGCATGGAGATATCACTTCTCATGCTATAGGAAGGGTCTCAGGATTGGAATGGGAAGGTGTTGGATATCACATCTCATGCTATAGGAAGGGTCTCAGATTTGGTATAAGCATTGAGATATCACATCTCATGCTATAGGAAGGGTCTCAGGATTGGAATGGGAAGGAGTTGTATATGACATCTCAGGCCTTAGGATTGGTCTCAGGTTTGGTATAAGCATTGAGATATCACATCTCTGCTATCGGAAGGGTCTCAGGATTGGAATGGGAAGGAGTTGGATATCACATCTCATGTTATAGGAAGGGTCTCAGGTTTGGTATTAGAAGCATTGAGATATCACATCTCATGCTATAGGAAGGGTCTCAGGATTGGAATGGGAAGGACTTGGATGTCACATCTCATGCTATAGGGAGGGTCTCAAGTTTGATATTAGAAGCATTGAGATAACAAATCTCATGATATCGGAAGGGTCTCAGGATTGGAATGGGAAGGAGTTGGATATCACATCTCATGATAAAGGAAGGGTCTAAGGTTTGGAAGGGGAAGGATTTGGATATCACATCTCATGTTATAGGACGGGTCTCAGGTTTGGTATTAGAAGCATTGAGATATCAAGTCTCATGGTATAAGAAGGGTCTCAGAATTGGAATGGGAAGGAGTTGGATATCACATCTCAAGTTATAGGAAGCGTCTCAGGATTGGAATGGGAAGGAGTTTGATATCACATCTCATGCCATAGTATGGGTCTCAGGTTTGGTAGAAGCATTGGGATATCACATCTCATGCTATCGGAAGGGTATCAGTATTGGATTTGGAAGGAGTTGGATATCCCATCTCATGCTATAGGAAGGGTCTCAGGTTAGAATGGGAAGGAGTTGGATATCACATTTCATGTTATAGGAAGGGTCTCAGGATTGGAATGGGAAGGACTTGGATATCATATCTCATGCTATAGGAAGGCTCTCAGGTTTTGAAGGGGAAGGAGTTGGATATCACATTTCATGTTAGAGGAAGGATCTCAGGTTTGGTATTAGGGGCCTTGAGATATCACATCTCATGCTATAGGAAGGGTCTCAGGATTGAATGGGAAGGAGTTGGATATCACATCTCAAGCTATAGGAAGGGTCTCAGGTTTGGTATAAGCATTGAGATATCACATCTCATGCTATAGGAAGGGTCTCAGGATTGGAATGGGAAGAAGTTGGATATCACATCTCATGCTATAGGAAGGGTCTCAGGTTTGGTATAAGCATTGAGATATCAAATCTCATGCTATAGGAAGGGTCTCAGGGTTGGAATGGGAAGGAGTTGTATATGACATCTCATGCCATAGGAAGGGTCTCAGGTTTGGTATAAGCATTGAGATATCACATCACATGCTATAGGAAGGGTCTCAGGATTGGAATGGGAAGGACTTGGATATCACATCTCATGCTATAGGCAGGGTCTCAGGTTTGGAAAGGGATGGAGATGGATATCACATTTCATGTTAGAGGTAGGATCTCAGGTTTGGTATTAGAGGCATTGAGATATCACATCTCATGCTATCAGAAGGGTCTCAGGATTGGAATGGGAAGGAGTTGGATATCACATTTCATGCTAAAGGGAGGGTCTCAGGTTTGGAAGGGGAAGGATTTGGAAATCACAACTCATATTATAGGAAGGATCTCAGGTTTGGTATTAGAAGCATTGAGATATCACATCTCATGCTATCGGAAGGATCTCAGGTTTGGTATAAGAGGCATTGAGATATCACATCTCATGCTATAGGAAGGGTCTCAGGATTGGAATGGGAAGGAGTTGGATATCACATCTCATGTTATAGGAAGGATCTCAGGTTTGATATTAGAAGCATTGAGACATCACATCTCATGCTATAGGAAGGGTCTCAGGATTGGAATGGGAAGGAGTTGGATATCACATCTCATGCTATAGGAAGGGTCTCAGGTTTGGTATAAGCATTGAGATATCACATCTAATGCTATAGGAAGGGTCTCAGGATTGGAATGGGAAGGAGTTGGATATCACATCTCATGCTATAGGAAGGGTCTCAGGTTTGGTATAAGCATTGAGATATCACATCTTATGCTATAGGAAGGGTCTCAGGTTTGGTATAAGCATTGAGATATCACATCTCATGCTATAGGAAGGGTCTCAGGATTGGAATGGGAAGAAGTTGGATATCACATCTCATGCTATAGGAAGGGTCTCAGGTTTGGTATAAGCATTGAGATATCACATCTCATGCTATAGGAAGGGTCTCAGGGTTGGAATGGGAAGGAGTTGTATATGACATCTCATGCCATAGGAAGGGTCTCAGGTTTGGTATAAGCATTGAGATATCACATCACATGCTATAAGAAGGGTCTCAGGATTGGAATGGGAAGGACTTGGATATCACATCTCATGCTATAGGCAGGGTCTCGGTTTGGAAAGGGAAGGAGATGGATATCACATTTCATGTTAGAGGTAGGATCTCAGGTTTGGTATTAGAGGCATTGAGATATCACATCTCATGCTATCAGAAGGGTCTCAGGATTGGAATGGGAAGGAGTTGGATATCACATCTCATGCTATAGGAAGGGTCTCAGGTTTGGTATAAGCATTGAGATATCACATCTCATGCTATAGGAAGGGTCTCAGGGTTGGAATGGGAAGGAGTTGTATATGACATCTCATGCCATAGGAAGGGTCTCAGGTTTGGTATAAGCATTGAGTTATCACATCTCATGCTATAGGAAGGGTTTCAGGTTTGGTAGAAGCATTGAGATATCACATCTCATGCTATAGGAAGAGTCCCAGGTTTGGGAAGGGAAGGATTTGGATTTCACATCTCATGTTATAGGATGGTTCTCATGTTTGGTTTTTGAAGCATTGAGATATCACAGCTCATGCTATCGGAAGGGTCTCAGGTTTGGAATGGGAAGGAGTTGGATATCACATCTCATGTTATAGGAAGGGTCTCAGGTTTGGAATGGGAAGGAGTTGGATATGACATCTCTTGTTATAGGGAGGGTCTCAGGATTTGAATGGTAAGGAGTTGGATATCACATCTCATGCTATAGGAAGGGTCTCAGGTTGGAATGGGAAGGAGTTGGATATCACATCTCATGTTATATACAGGAAGGGTCTCAGGATTGGAATGGGAAGGATTTGGATATCACATCTCTTGCTATAGGAAGGGTCTCAGGTTTTTTATTAGAAACATTGAGATATCAAATCTCATGCTATAGGATTGTTCCCAGGTTTGGTATTAGAAGCATTGAGATATCACATCTCATGGTATAGGAAGGGTCTCAGGGTTGGAATGGGAAGGAGTTGGATATCACATCTCATGTTATAGGAAGGATCTCAGGTTTGGTATTAGAAGCATTGAGATATCACATCTCATGCTATAGGACGGTTCCCAGGTTTGGTATTAGAAGCATTGAGATATCACATCTCATGGTATAGGAAGGGTCTCAGGTTTGGAATGGGAAGGAATTGGATATCACATCTCATGTTATAGGAAGGATCTCAGGTTTGGTATTAGAAGCATTGAGATATCACATCTCATGCTATAGGAAGGGTCTCAGGATTGGAATGTGAAGGATTTGGATATCACATCTCATGCTAAAGGAAGGGTCTCAGGTTTGGAAGGGGAAGGATTTGGATATCACATCTCATCCAATAGGAAGGGTCTCAGGTTTGGAATGGGAAGGAATTGGATATCACATCTCATGTTATAGGAAGGGTCTCAGGTTTTTTATTAGAAACATTGAGATATCACATCTCATGTTATAGGACGGTTCCCAGGTTTGGTATTAGAAGCATTGAGATATCACATCTCATGGTATAGGAAGGGTCTCAGGGTTGGAATGGGAAGGAGTTGGATATCACATCTCATCCAATAGGAAGGGTCTCAGGTTTGGAATGGGAAGGAATTGGATATCACATCTCATGTTATAGGAAGGATCTCAGGTTTGGTATTAGAAGCATTGAGATATCACATCTCATGCTATAGGAAGGGTCTCAGGATTGGAATGTGAAGGATTTGGATATCACATCTCATGCTAAAGGAAGGGTCTCAGGTTTGGTAGAAGCATTGAGAAATCACATCTCATGCTATAGGAAGGGTCTCAGGATTTGAATGGCAAGGAGTTGGATATCACATCTCATGCCATAGGAAGGGTCTCAGGTTTGGTATAAGCATTGAGATATCACATCTCTGCTATTGGAAGGTTCTCAGGATTGGATTGGGAAGGAGTTGGATATCCCTTCTCATGCTATAGGAAGTGTCTCAAGTTGGAATGGGAAGGAGTTGAATATCACATCTCATGTTATAGGAAGGGTCTCAGGATTGGAATGGGAAGGATTTGGATATCACATCTCTTGCTATAGGAAGGGTCTCAGGATTGGAATGGGAAGGATATGGATATCACATCTCATGCTATAGGAAGGGTCTCAGGTTTGGTATAAGCATGGAGATATCACTTCTCATGCTATAGGAAGGGTCTCAGGATTGGAATGGGAAGGTGTTGGATATCACATCTTATGTTATAGGAAGGGTCTCAGATTTGGTATAAGCATTGAGATATCACATCTCATGCTATAGGAAGGGTCTCAGGATTGGAATGGGAAGGAGTTGTATATGACATCTCAGGCCTTAGGAAGGGTCTCAGGTTTGGTATAAGCATTGAGATATCACATCTCTGCTATCGGAAGGGTCTCAGGATTGGAATGGGAAGGAGTTGGATATCCCATCTCATGTTATAGGAAGGGTCTCAGGTTTGGTATTAGAAGCATTGAGATATCACATCTCATGCTATAGGAAGGGTCTCAGGATTGGAATGGGAAGGACTTGGATGTCACATCTCATGCTATAGGGAGGGTCTCAAGTTTGATATTAGAAGCATTGAGATAACAAATCTCATGATATCGGAAGGGTCTCAGGATTGGAATGGGAAGGAGTTGGATATCACATCTCATGATAAAGGAAGGGTCTAAGGTTTGGAAGGGGAAGGATTTGGATATCACATCTCATGTTATAGGACGGGTCTCAGGTTTGGTATTAGAAGCATTGAGATATCAAGTCTCATGGTATAAGAAGGGTCTCAGAATTGGAATGGGAAGGAGTTGGATATCACATCTCAAGCTATAGGAAGCGTCTCAGGATTGGAATGGGAAGGAGTTTGATATCACATCTCATGCCATAGTATGGGTCTCAGGTTTGGTAGAAGCATTGGGATATCACATCTCATGCTATCGGAAGGGTATCAGTATTGGATTTGGAAGGAGTTGGATATCCCATCTCATGCTATAGGAAGGGTCGCAGGTTAGAATGGGAAGGAGTTGGATATCACATTTCATGTTATAGGAAGGGTCTCAGGATTGGAATGGGAAGGACTTGGATATCATATCTCATGCTATAGGAAGGCTCTCAGGTTTGGAAGGGGAAGGAGTTGGATATCACATTTCATGTTAGAGGAAGGATCTCAGGTTTGGTATTAGGGGCCTTGAGATATCACATCTCATGCTATAGGAAGGGTCTCAGGATTGGAATGGGAAGGAGTTGGATATCACATCTCAAGCTATAGGAAGGGTCTCAGGTTTGGTATAAGCATTGAGATATCACATCTCATGCTATAGGAAGGGTCTCAGGATTGGAATGGGAAGAAGTTGGATATCACATCTCATGCTATAGGAAGGGTCTCAGGTTTGGTATAAGCATTGAGATATCACATCTCATGCTATAGGAAGGGTCTCAGGGTTGGAATGGGAAGGAGTTGTATATGACATCTCATGCCATAGGAAGGGTCTCAGGTTTGGTATAAGCATTGAGTTATCACATCACATGCTATAGGAAGGGTCTCAGGATTGGAATGGGAAGGACTTGGATATCACATCTCATGCTATAGGCAGGGTCTCAGGATTGGAATGGGAAGGAGTTGGATATCACATCTCATGCTATGGGAAGGGTCTCAGGTTTGGTATAAGCATTGAAATATCACATCTCTGCTATCGGAAGGGTCTCAGGATTGGAATGGGAGGAGCTGGATATCACACCTCATGCTAAAAGAAGGGTCTCAGGTTTGGAAGGGGAAGGATTTGGATATCACATCTCATGTTATAGGACGGGTCTCAGGTTTGGTATTAGAAGCATTGTGATATCACATCTCATGCTATAGGAAGGGTCTCAGGATTGGAATGGGAAGAAGTTGGATATCACATCTCATGCTATAGGAAGGGTCTCAGGTTTGGTATAAGCATTGAGATATCACATCTCATGCTATAGGAAGGGTCTCAGGGTTGGAATGGGAAGGAGTTGTATATGACATCTCATGCCATAGGAAGGGTCTCAGGTTTGGTATAAGCATTGAGTTATCACATCTCATGCTATAGGAAGGGTTTCAGGTTTGGTAGAAGCATTGAGATATCACATCTCATGCTATAGGAAGAGTCTCAGGTTTGGGAAGGGAAGGATTTGGATTTCACATCTCATGTTATAGGATGGTTCTCATGTTTGGTTTTTGAAGCATTGAGATATCACAGCTCATGCTATCGGAAGGGTCTCAGGTTTGGAATGGGAAGGAGTTGGATATCACATCTCATGTTATAGGAAGGGTCTCAGGTTTGGAATGGGAAGGAGTTGGATATGACATCTCTTGTTATAGGGAGGGTCTCAGGATTTGAATGGTAAGGAGTTGGATATCACATCTCATGCTATAGGAAGGGTCTCAGGTTGGAATGGGAAGGAGTTGGATATCACATCTCATGTTATATACAGGAAGGGTCTCAGGATTGGAATGGGAAGGATTTGGATATCACATCTCTTGCTATAGGAAGGGTCTCAGGTTTTTTATTAGAAACATTGAGATATCAAATCTCATGCTATAGGAAGGGTTTTAGGATTGGAATGGGAAGTATTTGGATATCACATCTCATGCTAAAGGAAGGGTCTCAGGTTTGGAAGGGGAAGGATTTGGATATCACATCTCATCCAATAGGAAGGGTCTCAGGTTTGGAATGGGAAGGAATTGGATATCACATCTCATGTTATAGGAAGGGTCTCAGGTTTTTTATTAGAAACATTGAGATATCACATCTCATGTTATAGGACGGTTCCCAGGTTTGGTATTAGAAGCATTGAGATATCACATCTCATGGTATAGGAAGGGTCTCAGGGTTGGAATGGGAAGGAGTTGGATATCACATCTCATCCAATAGGAAGGGTCTCAGGTTTGGAATGGGAAGGAATTGGATATCACATCTCATGTTATAGGAAGGATCTCAGGTTTGGTATTAGAAGCATTGAGATATCACATCTCATGCTATAGGAAGGGTCTCAGGATTGGAATGTGAAGGATTTGGATATCACATCTCATGCTAAAGGAAGGGTCTCAGGTTTGGTAGAAGCATTGAGAAATCACATCTCATGCTATAGGAAGGGTCTCAGGATTTGAATGGCAAGGAGTTGGATATCACATCTCATGCCATAGGAAGGGTCTCAGGTTTGGTATAAGCATTGAGATATCACATCTCTACTATCGGAAGGTTCTCAGGATTGGATTGGGAAGGAGTTGGATATCCCTTCTCATGCTATAGGAAGTGTCTCAAGTTGGAATGGGAAGGAGTTGAATATCACATCTCATGTTATAGGAAGGGTCTCAGGATTGGAATGGGAAGGATTTGGATATCACATCTCTTGCTATAGGAAGGGTCTCAGGATTGGAATGGGAAGGATATGGATATCACATCTCATGTCATAGGAAGGATCTCAGGTTTGGTATTAGAAGCATTGATATATCACATCTCATGCTATAGGAATGGTCTCAGGATTGGAATGGGTAGGAGGTGGATATTACATTCTTGCTATAGGAAGGGTCTCATGTTTGGAATGGGAAGGAGTTGGATATCACATATGCTATAGGAAGTGTCTCAGGTTTGGAACGGGAAGGAGTAGGATATCACATCTCATGTTATAGGAAGGGTCTCAGGTTTGGTATAAGCATTGAGATATCACATCTCTGCTATCAGGAGTGGCTCAGGATTGGAATGGGAAGGAGTTGGATATCCCATCTCATGTTAAAGGACGGGTCTCTGGTTTGGTATTAGAATCATTGAGATATCACATCGCATGCTGTAGGAAGGGTCTAAGGATTGGAATGGGATGGACTTGGATATCACATCTCATGCTATAGGTAGGCTCTCAGGTTTGGTATAAGCATTGAGATATCACATCTCATGCTATAGGAAGGGTCTCAGGATTGGAATGGGAAGGATTTGGATATCACATCTCATGCTATAGGAAGGGTCTCAGGTTTGGTATAAGCATGGAGATATCACTTCTCATGCTATAGTAAGGGTCTCAGGATTGGAATGGGAAGGTGTTGGATATCACATCTCATGCTATAGGAAGGGTCTCAGATTTGGTATAAGCATTGAGATATCACATCTCATGCTATAGGAAGGGTCTCAGGATTGGAATGGGAAGGAGTTGTATATGACATCTCAGGCCTTAGGAAGGGTCTCAGGTTTGGTATAAGCATTGAGATATCACATCTCTGCTATCGGAAGGGTCTCAGGATTGGAATGGGAAGGAGTTGGATATCCCATCTCATGTTATAGGAAGGGTCTCAGGTTTGGTATTAGAAGCATTGAGATATCACATCTCATGCTATAGGAAGGGTCTCAGGATTGGAATGGGAAGGACTTGGATGTCACATCTCATGCTATAGGGAGGGTCTCAAGTTTGATATTAGAAGCATTGAGATAACAAATCTCATGATATCGGAAGGGTCTCAGGATTGGAATGGGAAGGAGTTGGATATCACATCTCATGATAAAGGAAGGGTCTAAGGTTTGGAAGGGGAAGGATTTGGATATCACATCTCATGTTATAGGACGGGTCTCAGGTTTGGTATTAGAAGCATTGAGATATCACATCTCATGCTATAGGAAGGGTCTCAGGATTGGAATGGGAAGGACTTGGATGTCACATCTCATGCTATAGGGAGGGTCTCAAGTTTGATATTAGAAGCATTGAGATAACAAATCTCATGATATCGGAAGGGTCTCAGGATTGGAATGGGAAGGAGTTGGATATCACATCTCATGATAAAGGAAGGGTCTAAGGTTTGGAAGGGGAAAGATTTGGATATCACATCTCATGTTATAGGACGGGTCTCAGGCTTGGTATTAGAAGCATTGAGATATCAAGTCTCATGGTATAAGAAGGGTCTCAGAATTGGAATGGGAAGGAGTTGGATATCACATCTCAAGTTATAGGAAGCGTCTCAGGATTGGAATGGGAAGGAGTTTGATATCACATCTCATGCCATAGTATGGGTCTCAGGTTTGGTAGAAGCATTGGGATATCACATCTCATGCTATCGGAAGGGTATCAGTATTGGATTTGGAAGGAGTTGGATATCCCATCTCATGCTATAGGAAGGGTCTCAGGTTAGAATGGGAAGGAGTTGGATATCACATTTCATGTTATAGGAAGGGTCTCAGGATTGGAATGGGAAGGACTTGGATATCATATCTCATGCTATAGGAAGGCTCTCAGGTTTGGAAGGGGAAGGAGTTGGATATCACATTTCATGTTAGAGGAAGGATCTCAGGTTTGGTATTAGGGGCCTTGAGATATCACATCTCATGCTATAGGAAGGGTCTCAGAATTGAATGGGAAGGAGTTGGATATCACATCTCAAGCTATAGGAAGGGTCTCAGGTTTGGTATAAGCATTGAGATATCACATCTCATGCTATAGGAAGGATCTCAGGATTGGAATGGGAAGAAGTTGGATATCACATCTCATGCTATAGGAAGGGTCTCAGGTTTGGTATAAGCATTGAGATATCACATCTCATGCTATAGGAAGGGTCTCAGGGTTGGAATGGTAAGGAGTTGTATATGACATCTCATGCCATAGGAAGGGTCTCAGGTTTGGTATAAGCATTGAGATATCACATCACATGCTATAGGAAGGGTCTCAGGATTGGAATGGGAAGGACTTGGATATCACATCTCATGCTATAGGCAGGGTCTCAGGTTTGGAAAGGGATGGAGATGGATATCACATTTCATGTTAGAGGTAGGATCTCAGGTTTGGTATTAGAGGCATTGAGATATCACATCTCATGCTATCAGAAGGGTCTCAGGATTGGAATGGGAAGGAGTTGGATATCACATTTCATGCTAAAGGGAGGGTCTCAGGTTTGGAAGGGGAAGGATTTGGAAATCACATCTCATATTATAGGAAGGATCTCAGGTTTGGTATTAGAAGCATTGAGATATCACATCTCATGCTATCGGAAGGATCTCAGGTTTGGTATAAGAGGCATTGAGATATCACATCTCATGCTATAGGAAGGGTCTCAGGATTGGAATGGGAAGGAGTTGGATATCACATCTCATGTTATAGGAAGGATCTCAGGTTTGGTATTAGAAGCATTGAGACATCACATCTCATGCTATAGGAAGGGTCTCAGGATTGGAATGGGAAGGAGTTGGATATCACATCTCATGCTATAGGAAGGGTCTCAGGTTTGGTATAAGCATTGAGATATCACATCTCATGCTATAGGAAGGGTCTCATGATTGGAATGGGAAGGACTTGGATATCACATCTCATGCTTTAAGGAGGGTCTCAAGTTTGATATTAGAAGCATTGAGATATCACATCTCATGATATCGGAAGGGTCTCAGGGATGGAATGGGAAGGAGTTGGATATCACATCTCATGATAAAGGAAGTGTCTAAGGTTTGGAAGGGGAAGGAGTTTGATATCACATCTCATGCCATAGTATGGGTCTCAGGTTTGGTAGAAGCATTGGGATATCACATCTCATGCTATCGGAAGGGTCTCAGGTTGGAATGGGAAGGAGTTGGATATCACATTTCATGTTATAGGAAGGGTCTCAGGATTGGAATGGGAAGGACTTGGATATCATATCTCATGCTATAGGAAGGCTCTCAGGTTTGGAAGGGGAAGGAGTTGGATATCACATCTCAAGCTATAGGAAGGGTCTCAGGATTGGAATGGGAAGGAGTTGTATATGACATCTCAGGCCATAGGAAGGGTCTCAGGTTTGGTATAAGCATTGAGATATCACATCTCTGCTATCGGAAGGGTCTCAGGATTGGAATGGGAAGGAGTTGGATATCCCATCTCATGTTATAGGAATGGTCTCAGGTTTGGTATTAGAAGCATAGAGATATCACATCTCATGCTATAGGAAGCGTCTCAGGATTGGAATGGGAAGGACTTGGATGTCACATCTCATGCTATAGGGAGGGTCTCAAGTTTGATATTAGAAGCATTGAGATAACAAATCTCATGATATCGGAAGGGTCTCAGGATTGGAATGGGAAGGAGTTGGATATCACATCTCATGATAAAGGAAGGGTCTAAGGTTTGGAAGGGGAAGGATTTGGATATCACATCTCATGTTATAGGACGGGTCTCAGGTTTGGTATTAGAAGCATTGAGATATCACATCTCATGCTATAGGAAGGGTCTCAGGATTGGAATGGGAAGGACTTGGATGTCACATCTCATGCTATAGGGAGGGTCTCAAGTTTGATATTAGAAGCATTGAGATAACAAATCTCATGATATCGGAAGGGTCTCAGGATTGGAATGGGAAGGAGTTGGATATCACATCTCATGATAAAGGAAGGGTCTAAGGTTTGGAAGGGGAAGGATTTGGATATCACATCTCATGTTATAGGACGGGTCTCAGGTTTGGTATTAGAAGCATTGAGATATCAAGTCTCATGGTATAAGAAGGGTCTCAGAATTGGAATGGGAAGGAGTTGGATATCACATCTCAAGTTATAGGAAGCGTCTCAGGATTGGAATGGGAAGGAGTTTGATATCACATCTCATGCCATAGTATGGGTCTCAGATTTGGTAGAAGCATTGGGATATCACATCTCATGCTATCGGAAGGGTATCAGTATTGGATTTGGAAGGAGTTGGATATCCCATCTCATGCTATAGGAAGGGTCTCAGGTTAGAATGGGAAGGAGTTGGATATCACATTTCATGTTATAGGAAGGGTCTCAGGATTGGAATGGGAAGGACTTGGATATCATATCTCATGCTATAGGAAGGCTCTCAGGTTTGGAAGGGGAAGGAGTTGGATATCACATTTCATGTTAGAGGAAGGATCTCAGGTTTGGTATTAGGGGCCTTGAGATATCACATCTCATGCTATAGGAAGGGTCTCAGGATTGAATGGGAAGGAGTTGGATATCACATCTCAAGCTATAGGAAGGGTCTCAGGTTTGGTATAAGCATTGAGATATCACATCTCATGCTATAGGAAGGGTCTCAGGATTGGAATGGGAAGAAGTTGGATATCACATCTCATGCTATAGGAAGGGTCTCAGGTTTGGTATAAGCATTGAGATATCACATCTCATGCTATAGGAAGGGTCTCAGGGTTGGAATGGTAAGGAGTTGTATATGACATCTCATGCCATAGGAAGGGTCTCAGGTTTGGTATAAGCATTGAGATATCACATCACATGCTATAGGAAGGGTCTCAGGATTGGAATGGGAAGGACTTGGATATCACATCTCATGCTATAGGCAGGGTCTCAGGTTTGGAAAGGGATGGAGATGGATATCACATTTCATGTTAGAGGTAGGATCTCAGGTTTGGTATTAGAGGCATTGAGATATCACATCTCATGCTATCAGAAGGGTCTCAGGATTGGAATGGGAAGGAGTTGGATATCACATTTCATGCTAAAGGGAGGGTCTCAGGTTTGGAAGGGGAAGGATTTGGAAATCACATCTCATATTATAGGAAGGATCTCAGGTTTGGTATTAGAAGCATTGAGATATCACATCTCATGCTATCGGAAGGATCTCAGGTTTGGTATAAGAGGCATTGAGATATCACATCTCATGCTATAGGAAGGGTCTCAGGATTGGAATGGGAAGGAGTTGGATATCACATCTCATGTTATAGGAAGGATCTCAGGTTTGGTATTAGAAGCATTGAGACATCACATCTCATGCTATAGGAAGGGTCTCAGGATTGGAATGGGAAGGAGTTGGATATCACATCTCATGCTATAGGAAGGGTCTCAGGTTTGGTATAAGCATTGAGATATCACATCTCATGCTATAGGAAGGGTCTCAGGATTGGAATGGGAAGGAGTTGGATATCACATCTCATGCTATAGGAAGGGTCTCAGGTTTGGTATAAGCATTGAGATATCACATCTTATGCTATAGGAAGGGTCTCAGGTTTGGTATAAGCATTGAGATATCACATCTCATGCTATAGGAAGGGTCTCAGGATTGGAATGGGAAGAAGTTGGATATCACATCTCATGCTATAGGAAGGGTCTCAGGTTTGGTATAAGCATTGAGATATCACATCTCATGCTATAGGAAGGGTCTCAGGGTTGGAATGGGAAGGAGTTGTATATGACATCTCATGCCATAGGAAGGGTCTCAGGTTTGGTATAAGCATTGAGATATCACATCACATGCTATAAGAAGGGTCTCAGGATTGGAATGGGAAGGACTTGGATATCACATCTCATGCTATAGGCAGGGTCTCGGTTTGGAAAGGGAAGGAGATGGATATCACATTTCATGTTAGAGGTAGGATCTCAGGTTTGGTATTAGAGGCATTGAGATATCACATCTCATGCTATCAGAAGGGTCTCAGGATTGGAATGGGAAGGAGTTGGATATCACATCTCATGCTATAGGAAGGGTCTCAGGTTTGGTATAAGCATTGAGATATCACATCTCATGCTATAGGAAGGGTCTCAGGGTTGGAATGGGAAGGAGTTGTATATGACATCTCATGCCATAGGAAGGGTCTCAGGTTTGGTATAAGCATTGAGTTATCACATCTCATGCTATAGGAAGGGTTTCAGGTTTGGTAGAAGCATTGAGATATCACATCTCATGCTATAGGAAGAGTCTCAGGTTTGGGAAGGGAAGGATTTGGATTTCACATCTCATGTTATAGGATGGTTCTCATGTTTGGTTTTTGAAGCATTGAGATATCACAGCTCATGCTATCGGAAGGGTCTCAGGTTTGGAATGGGAAGGAGTTGGATATCACATCTCATGTTATAGGAAGGGTCTCAGGTTTGGAATGGGAAGGAGTTGGATATGACATCTCTTGTTATAGGGAGGGTCTCAGGATTTGAATGGTAAGGAGTTGGATATCACATCTCATGCTATAGGAAGGGTCTCAGGTTGGAATGGGAAGGAGTTGGATATCACATCTCATGTTATATACAGGAAGGGTCTCAGGATTGGAATGGGAAGGATTTGGATATCACATCTCTTGCTATAGGAAGGGTCTCAGGTTTTTTATTAGAAACATTGAGATATCAAATCTCATGCTATAGGAAGGGTTTTAGGATTGGAATGGGAAGTATTTGGATATCACATCTCATGCTAAAGGAAGGGTCTCAGGTTTGGAAGGGGAAGGATTTGGATATCACATCTCATCCAATAGGAAGGGTCTCAGGTTTGGAATGGGAAGGAATTGGATATCACATCTCATGTTATAGGAAGGGTCTCAGGTTTTTTATTAGAAACATTGAGATATCACATCTCATGTTATAGGACGGTTCCCAGGTTTGGTATTAGAAGCATTGAGATATCACATCTCATGGTATAGGAAGGGTCTCAGGGTTGGAATGGGAAGGAGTTGGATATCACATCTCATCCAATAGGAAGGGTCTCAGGTTTGGAATGGGAAGGAATTGGATATCACATCTCATGTTATAGGAAGGATCTCAGGTTTGGTATTAGAAACATTGAGATATCACATCTCATGCTATAGGAAGGGTCTCAGGATTGGAATGTGAAGGATTTGGATATCACATCTCATGCTAAAGGAAGGGTCTCAGGTTTGGTTGAAGCATTGAGAAATCACATCTCATGCTATAGGAAGGGTCTCAGGATTTGAATGGCAAGGAGTTGGATATCACATCTCATGCCATAGGAAGGGTCTCAGGTTTGGTATAAGCATTGAGATATCACATCTCTGCTATCGGAAGGTTCTCAGGATTGGATTGGGAAGGAGTTGGATATCCCTTCTCATGCTATAGGAAGTGTCTCAAGTTGGAATGGGAAGGAGTTGAATATCACATCTCATGTTATAGGAAGGGTCTCAGGATTGGAATGGGAAGGATTTGGATATCACATCTCTTGCTATAGGAAGGGTCTCAGGATTGGAATGGGAAGGATATGGATATCACATCTCATGTCATAGGAAGGATCTCAGGTTTGGTATTAGAAGCATTGATATATCACATCTCATGCTATAGGAATGGTCTCAGGATTGGAATGGGTAGGAGGTGGATATTACATTCTTGCTATAGGAAGGGTCTCATGTTTGGAATGGGAAGGAGTTGGATATCACATATGCTATAGGAAGTGTCTCAGGTTTGGAACGGGAAGGAGTTGGATATCACATCTCATGTTATAGGAAGGGTCTCAGGTTTGGTATAAGCATTGAGATATCACATCTCTGCTATCAGGAGTGGCTCAGGATTGGAATGGGAAGGAGTTGGATATCCCATTTCATGTTAAAGGACGGGTCTCTGGTTTGGTATTAGAATCATTGAGATATCACATCACATGCTGTAGGAAGGGTCTAAGGATTGGAATGGGATGGACTTGGATATCACATCTCATGCTATAGGTAGGCTCTCAGGTTTGGTATAAGCATTGAGATATCACATCTCATGCTATAGGAAGGGTCTCAGGATTGGAATGGGAAGGATTTGGATATCACATCTCATGCTATAGGAAGGGTCTCAGGTTTGGTATAAGCATGGAGATATCACTTCTCATGCTATAGGAAGGGTCTCAGGATTGGAATGGGAAGGTGTTGGATATCACATCTCATGCTATAGGAAGGGTCTCAGATTTGGTATAAGCATTGAGATATCACATCTCATGCTATAGGAAGGGTCTCAGGATTGGAATGGGAAGGAGTTGTATATGACATCTCAGGCCTTAGGAAGGGTCTCAGGTTTGGTATAAGCATTGAGATATCACATCTCTGCTATCGGAAGGGTCTCAGGATTGGAATGGGAAGGAGTTGGATATCCCATCTCATGTTATAGGAAGGGTCTCAGGTTTGGTATTAGAAGCATTGAGATATCACATCTCATGCTATAGGAAGGGTCTCAGGATTGGAATGGGAAGGACTTGGATGTCACATCTCATGCTATAGGGAGGGTCTCAAGTTTGATATTAGAAGCATTGAGATAACAAATCTCATGATATCGGAAGGGTCTCAGGATTGGAATGGGAAGGAGTTGGATATCACATCTCATGATAAAGGAAGGGTCTAAGGTTTGGAAGGGGAAGGATTTGGATATCACATCTCATGTTATAGGACGGGTCTCAGGTTTGGTATTAGAAGCATTGAGATATCAAGTCTCATGGTATAAGAAGGGTCTCAGAATTGGAATGGGAAGGAGTTGGATATCACATCTCAAGTTATAGGAAGCGTCTCAGGATTGGAATGGGAAGGAGTTTGATATCACATCTCATGCCATAGTATGGGTCTCAGGTTTGGTAGAAGCATTGGGATATCACATCTCATGCTATCGGAAGGGTATCAGTATTGGATTTGGAAGGAGTTGGATATCCCATCTCATGCTATAGGAAGGGTTTCAGGTTAGAATGGGAAGGAGTTGGATATCACATTTCATGTTATAGGAAGGGTCTCAGGATTGGAATGGGAAGGACTTGGATATCATATCTCATGCTATAGGAAGGCTCTCAGGTTTGGAAGGGGAAGGAGTTGGATATCACATTTCATGTTAGAGGAAGGATCTCAGGTTTGGTATTAGGGGCCTTGAGATATCACATCTCATGCTATAGGAAGGGTCTCAGGATTGAATGGGAAGGAGTTGGATATCACATCTCAAGCTATAGGAAGGGTCTCAGGTTTGGTATAAGCATTGAGATATCACATCTCATGCTATAGGAAGGGTCTCAGGATTGGAATGGGAAGAAGTTGGATATCACATCTCATGCTATAGGAAGGGTCTCAGGTTTGGTATAAGCATTGAGATATCACATCTCATGCTATAGGAAGGGTCTCAGGATTGGAATGGGAAGGACTTGGATATCACATCTCATGCTATAGGCAGGGTCTCAGGTTTGGAAAGGGATGGAGATGGATATCACATTTCATGTTAGAGGTAGGATCTCAGGTTTGGTATTAGAGGCATTGAGATATCACATCTCATGCTATCAGAAGGGTCTCAGGATTGGAATGGTAAGGAGTTGGATATCACATTTCATGCTAAAGGGAGGGTCTCAGGTTTGGAAGGGGAAGGATTTGGAAATCACATCTCATATTATAGGAAGGATCTCAGGTTTGGTATTAGAAGCATTGAGATATCACATCTCATGCTATCGGAAGGATCTCAGGTTTGGTATAAGAGGCATTGAGATATCACATCTCATGCTATAGGAAGGGTCTCAGGATTGGAATGGGAAGGAGTTGGATATCACATCTCATGTTATAGGAAGGATCTCAGGTTTGGTATTAGAAGCATTGAGACATCACATCTCATGCTATAGGAAGGGTCTCAGGATTGGAATGGGAAGGAGTTGGATATCACATCTCATGCTATAGGAAGGGTCTCAGGTTTGGTATAAGCATTGAGATATCACATCTCATGCTATAGGAAGGGTCTCAGGATTGGAATGGGAAGGAGTTGGATATCCCATCTCATGTTATAGGAAGGGTCTCAGGTTTGGTATTAGAAGCATTGAGACATCACATCTCATGTTATAGGAAGGGTCTCAGGATTGGAATGGGAAGAAGTTGGATATCACATCTCATGCTATAGGAAGGGTCTCAGGTTTGGTATAAGCATTGAGATATCACATCTCATGTTATAGGAAGGGTCTCAGGATTGGAATGGGAAGGAGTTGTATATGACATCTCATGCCATAGGAAGGGTCTCAGGTTTGGTATAAGCATTTAGATATCACATCACATGCTATAGGAAGGGTCTCAGGATTGGAATGGGAAGGACTTTTGATATCACATCTCATGCTATAGGCAGGGTCTCAGGTTTGGAAAGGGAAGGAGATGGATATCACATTTCATGTTAGAGGTAGGATCTCAGGTTTGGTATTAGAGGCATTGAAATATCACATCTCATGCTATCAGAAGGGTCTCAGGATTGGAATGGGAAGGAGTTGGATATCACATCTCATGCTAAAGGGAGGGTCTCAGGTTTGGAAGTGGAAGGATTTGGAAATCACATCTCATGTTATAGGAAGGATCTCAGGTTTGGTACTAGAAGCATTGAGATATCACATCTCATGCTATCAGAAGTATCTCAGGTTTGGTATTAGAGGCATTGAGATATCACATCTCATGCTATCATAAGGGTCTCAGGATTGGAATGGGAAGGGGTTGGATATCACATCTCATGTTATAGGAAGGATCTCAGGTTTGGTATTAGAAGCATTGAGACATCACATCTCATGCTATAGGAAGGGTCTCAGGATTGGAATGGGAAGGAGTTGGATATCACATCTCATGCTATAGGAAGGGTCTCGGATTTGGTATAAGCATTGAGATATCACATCTCATGCTATAGGAAGGGTCTCAGGATTGGAATGGGAAGGAGTTGTATATGACAAATCAGGCCATAGGAAGGGTCTCAGGTTTGGTATAAGCATTGAGATATCACATCTCTGCTATCGGAAGGGTCTCAGGATTGGAATGGGAAGGAGTTGGATATCCCATCTCATGTTATAGGAAGGGTCTCAGGTTTGGTATTAGAAGCATTGAGATATCACATCTCATGCTATAGGAAGAGTCTCAGGATTGGAATGGGGAGGACTTGGATGTCACATCTCATGCTATAGGGAGGGTCTCAAGTTTGATATTAGAAGCATTGAGATAACAAATATCATGATATCGGAAGGGTCTCAGGATTGGAATGGGAAAGAATTGGATATCACATCTCATGATAAAGGAAGGGTCTAAGGTTTGGAAGGGGAAGGATTTGGATATCACATCTCATGTTATAGGACGGGTCGCAGGTTTTGTATTAGAAGCATTGAGATATCAAGTCTCATGGTATAGGAAGGGTCTGAGAATTGGAATGGGAAGGAGTTGGATATCACATCTCAAGCTATAGGTAGGGTCTCAGGATTGGAATGGGAAGGAGTTTGATATCACATCTCATGCCATAGTATGGGTCTCAGGTTTGGTAGAAGCATTGGGATATCACATCTCATGCTATCGGAAGGGTATCAGTTTGGATTTGGAAGGAGTTGGATATCCCATCTCATGCTATAGGAAGGGTCTCAGGTTGGAATGGGAAGGAGTTGGATATCACATTTCATGTTATAGGAAGGGTCTCAGGATTGGATGGGAAGGACTTGGATATCATATCTCATGCTATAGGAAGGCTCTCAGGTTTGGAAGGGGAAGGAGTTGGATATATCATATTTTATGTTAGAGGAAGGATCTCAGGTTTGGTATTAGAGGCCTTGAGATATCACATCTCATGCTATAGGAAGGGTCTCAGGATTGGAATGGGAAGAAGTTGGATATCACATCTCAAGCTATAGGAAGGGTCTCAGGTTTGGTATAAGCATTGAGATATCACATCTCATGCTATAGGAAGGGTCTCAGGATTGGAATGGGAAGGAGCTGGATATCACATCTCATGCTAAAGGAAGGGTCTCAGGTTTGGAACGGGAAGGAGTTGGATATCACATCTCATGTTATAGGAAGGGTCTCAGGTTTGGTATAAGCATTGAGATATCACATCTCTGCTATCGGAAGTGTCTCAGGATTGGAATGGGAAGGACTTGGATATCACATCTCATGCTATAGATAGGCTCTCAGGTTTGGAAAGGGAAGGAGTTGGATATCACATTTCATGTTAGAGGAAGGATCTCAGGTTTGGTATCAGAGGCATTGAGATATCACATCTCAGGCTATAGGAAGGGTCTCAGGATTGGAATGGGAAGGAGTTGGATATCACATCTCATGCTATAGGAAGGGTCTCAGGTTTGGTATAAGCATTGAGATATCACATCTCGTGCTATAGGAAGGGTCTCAGGATTGGAATGGGAAGGAGTTGTATATGACATCTCATGCTATAGACAGGGTCTCAGGTTTGGAAAGGGAAGGAGATGGATATCACATTTCATGTTATAGGAAGAGTCTCAGGTTTGGTATTAGAAGCATTGAGATATCCCATCTCATGCTATAGGAAGGGTCTCAGGTTGGAATGGGAAGGAGTTGGATATCACATTTCATGTTATAGGAAGGGTCTCAGGATTGGAATTGGAAGGACTTGGCTATCATATCTCATGCTATAGGAAGGCTCTCAGGTTTGGAAGGGGAAGGAGTTGGATATCACATTTCATGTTAGAGGAACGATCTCAGGTTTGGTATTAGAGGTCTTGAGATATCACATCTCATGCTATAGGAAGGGTCTCAGGATTGGAATGGGAAGGAGTTGGATATCACATCTCAAGCTATAGGAACGGTCTCAGGTTATGTATAAGCATTGTGATATCACATCTCATGCTATAGGAAGGGTCTCAGGATTGGAATGGAAAGGAGTTGGATATCACATCTCATGTTATAGGAAAGATCTCAGGTTTGGTATTAGAAGCATTGAGATATCACATCTCATGTTATAGGAAGGGTCTCAGGATTGGAATGGGAAAAAGTTGGATATCACATCTCATGCTATAGGAAGGGTCTCAGCTTTGGTATAAGCATTGAGATATCACATCTCATGCTATAGGAAGGGTCTCAGGATTGGAATGGGAAGGAGTTGTATATGACATTTCATGCCATAGGAAGGGTCTCAGGTTTGGTATAAGCATTGAGATATCACATCTCTGCTATCGGAAGAGTCTCAGGATTGGAATGGGAAGGAGTTGGATATCACATCTCATGCTAAAGGGAGGGTCTCAGGTTTGGAAGGGGAAGGATTTGGAAATCACATCTCATGTTATAGGAAGGATCTCAGGTTTGGTATTAGAAGCTTTGAGATATCACATCTCATGCTATCGGAAGTATCTCAGGTTTGGTATTAGAGGCATTGAGATATCACATCTCATGCTATCATAAGGGTCTCAGGATTGGAATGGGAAGGAGTTGGATATCACATCTCATGTTATAGGAAGGATCTCAGGTTTGGTATTAGAAGCATTGAGACATCACATCTCATGCTATAGGAACGGTCTCAGGATTGGAATGGGAAGGAGTTGTATATGACATCTCAGGCCATAGGAAGGGTCTCAGGTTTGGTATAAGCATTGAGATATCACATCTCTGCTATCGGAAGAGTCTCAGGATTGGAATGGGAAGGAGTTGGATATCCCATCTCATGTTATAGGAAGGGTCTCAGGTTTGGTATTAGAAGCATTGAGACATCACATCTCATGTTATAGGAAGGGTCTCAGGATTGGAATGGGAAGGAGTTGGATATCACATCTCAAGCTATAGGTAGGGTCTCAGGATTGGAATGGGAAGGAGTTTGATATCACATCTCATGCCATAGTATGGGTCTCAGGTTTGGTAGAAGCATTGGGATATCACATCTCATGCTATCGGAAGGGTATCAGTTTGGATTTGGAAGGAGTTGGATATCCCATCTCATGCTATAGGAAGGGTCTCAGGTTGGAATGGGAAGGAGTTGGATATCACATTTCATGTTATAGGAAGGGTCTCAGGATTGGATGGGAAGGACTTGGATATCATATCTCATGCTATAGGAAGGCTCTCAGGTTTGGAAGGGGAAGGAGTTGGATATATCATATTTTATGTTAGAGGAAGGATCTCAGGTTTGGTATTAGAGGCCTTGAGATATCACATCTCATGCTATAGGAAGGGTCTCAGGATTGGAATGGGAAGAAGTTGGATATCACATCTCAAGCTATAGGAAGGGTCTCAGGTTTGGTATAAGCATTGAGATATCACATCTCATGCTATAGGAAGGGTCTCAGGATTGGAATGGGAAGGAGTTGGATATCACATCTCATGTTATAGGAAAGATCTCAGGTTTGGTATTAGAAGCATTGAGACATCACATCTCATGTTATAGGAAGGGTCTCAGGATTGGAATGGGAAGAAGTTGGATATCACATCTCATGCTATAGGAAGGGTCTCAGAGCCTACCTATAGCATGAGATGTGATATCCAAGTCCTTCCCATTCCAATCCTTAGACCCTTCCTACAGCATGCAATATGATATCTCAATGATTCTAATAACAAACCTGAGATCCGTCCTATAACATGAGATGTGATATCCAACTCCTTCCCGTTTCAAACCTGAGACCCTTCCTATAACATGAGATGTGATATCCAACTCCTTCCCGTTTCAAACCTGAGACCCTTCCTATAGTATATGTGATATCCAACTCCTTCCCATTCCAAACATGAGACCCTTCCTATAGCAAGAATGTAATATCCAACTCCTTCCCATTCCAATCCTGAGACCATTCCTATAGCATGAGATGTGATATCTCAATGCTTCTAATACCAAACCTGAGATCCTTCCTATGACATGAGATGTGATATCCAATTCCTCCCCATTCCAAACCTGAGAACCTTCCTACAGCATGCGATGTGATATCTCAATGCTTCTAATACCAAACCTGAGACCAGTCCTATAACATGAGATTGGATATCCAACTCCTTCCCCTTCCAAACCTGAGACCCTTCCTATAGCATGAGATGTGATATCCAACTTCTTCCCATTCCAATCCTGAGACCCTTCCTATAACATGAGATGTGATGTCTCAATGCTTCTAATCTTTACCCTTCCAAACCTTAGACCCTTCCTTTATCATGAGATGGGATATCCAACTCCTTCCCATTCCAATCCTGAGACCCTTCCGATAGCAGAGAAGTGATATCTCAATGCTTATACCAATCCTGAGACCCTTCCTATGGCCTGAGATGTCATATACAACTCCTTCCCAATCCAATCCTGAGACCCTTCCTATAGCATGAGATGTGATATCTCAATGCTTATACCAAATCTGAGACCCTTCCTATAGCATGAGATGTGATATCCAACTCCTTCCCATTCCATCTCATGCTATCGGAAGTATCTCAGGTTTGGTATTAGAGGCATTGAGATATCACATCTCATGCTATCATAAGGGTCTCAGGATTGGAATGGGAAGGAGTTGGATATCACATCTCATGTTATAGGAAGGATCTCAGGTTTGGTATTAGAAGCATTGAGACATCACATCTCATGCTATACGAAGGGTCTCAGGATTGGAATGGGAAGGAGTTGGATATCACATCTCATGCTATAGGAAGGGTCTCAGATTTGGTATAAGCATTGAGATATCACATCTCATGCTATAGGAAGGGTCTCAGGATTGGAATGGGAAGGAGTTGTATATGACATCTCAGGCCATAGGAAGGGTCTCAGGTTTGGTATAAGCATTGAGATATCACATCTCTGCTATCGGAAGGGTCTCAGGATTGGAATGGGAATGAGTTGGATATCCCATCTCATGTTATAGGAAGAGTCTCAGGTTTGGTATTAGAAGCATTGAGATATCCCATCTCATGCTATAGGAAGGGTCTCAGGTTGGAATGGGAAGGAGTTGGATATCACATTTCATGTTATAGGAAGGGTCTCAGGATTGGAATTGGAAGGACTTGGCTATCATATCTCATGCTATAGGAAGGCTCTCAGGTTTGGAAGGGGAAGGAGTTGGATATCACATTTCATGTTAGAGGAACGATCTCAGGTTTGGTATTAGAGGCCTTGAGATATCACATCTCATGCTATAGGAAGGGTCTCAGGATTGGAATGGGAAGGAGTTGGATATCACATCTCAAGCTATAGGAACGGTCTCAGGTTTGGTATAAGCATTGTGATATCACATCTCATGCTATAGTAAGGGTCTCAGGATTGGAATGGGAAGGAGTTGGATATCACATCTCATGTTATAGGAAAGATCTCAGGTTTGGTATTAGAAGCATTGCGACATCACATCTCATGTTATAGGAAGGGTCTCAGGATTGGAATGGGAAGAAGTTGGATATCACATCTCATGCTATAGGAAGGGTCTCAGGTTTGGTATAAGCATTGAGATATCACATCTCATGCTATAGGAAGGGTCTCAGGTTTGGAATGGGAAGGAGTTGTATATGACATCTCATGCCATAGGAAGGGTCTCAGGTTTGGTATAAGCATTGAGATATCACATCACATGCTATAGGAAGGGTCTCAGGATTGGAATGGAAAGGACTTGGATATCACATCTCATGCTATAGGCAGGGTCCCAGGTTTGGAAAGGGAAGGAGATGGATATCACATTTCATGTTAGAGGTAGGATCTCAGGTTTGGTATTAGAGGCATTGAAATATCACATCTCATGCTATCAGAAGGGTCTCAGGATTGGAATGGGAAGGAGTTGGATATCACATCTCATGCTAAAGGGAGGGTCTCAGGTTTGGAAGGGGAAGGATTTGGAAATCACATCTCATGTTATAGGAAGGATCTCAGGTTTGGTATTAGAAGCATTGAGATATCACATCTCATGCTATCGGAAGTATCTCAGGTTTGGTATTAGAGGCATTGAGATATCACATCTCATGCTATCATAAGGGTCTCAGGATTGGAATGGGAAGGAGTTGGATATCACATCTCATGTTATAGGAAGGCTCTCAGGTTTGGAAGGGGAAGGAGTTGGATATCACATTTCATGTTAGAGGAACGATCTCAGGTTTGGTATTAGAGGCCTTGAGATATCACATCTCATGCTATAGGAAGGGTCTCAGGATTGGAATGGGAAGGAGTTGGATATCACATCTCAAGCTATAGGAACGGTCTCAGGTTTGGTATAAGCATTGTGATATCACATCTCATGCTATAGGAAGGGTCTCAGGATTGGAATGGGAAGGAGTTGGATATCACATCTCATGTTATAGGAAAGATCTCAGGTTTGGTATTAGAAGCATTGCGACATCACATCTCATGTTATAGGAAGGGTCTCAGGATTGGAATGGGAAGAAGTTGGATAGCACATCTCATGCTATAGGAAGGGTCTCAGGTTTGGTATAAGCATTGAGATATCACATCTCATGCTATAGGAAGGGTCTCAGGATTGGAATGGGAAGGAGTTGTATATGACATCTCATGCCATAGGAAGGGTCTCAGGTTTGGTATAAGCATTGAGATATCACATCACATGCTATAGGAAGGGTCTCAGGATTGGAATGGAAAGGACTTGGATATCACATCTCATGCTATAGGCAGGGTCTCAGGTTTGGAAAGGGAAGGAGATGGATATCACATTTCATGTTAGAGGTAGGATCTCAGGTTTGGTATTAGAGGCATTGAAATATCACATCTCATGCTATCAGATTGGTCTCAGGATTGGAATGGGAAGGAGTTGGATATCACATCTCATGCTAAAGGGAGGGTCTCAGGTTTGGAAGGGGAAGGATTTGGAAATCACATCTCATGTTATAGGAAGGATCTCAGGTTTGGTATTAGAAGCATTGAGATATCACATCTCATGCTATCGGAAGTATCTCAGGTTTGGTATTAGAGGCATTGAGATATCACATCTCATGCTATCATAAGGGTCTCAGGATTGGAATGGGAAGGAGTTGGATATCACATCTCATGTTATAGGAAGGATCTCAGGTTTGGTATTAGAAGCATTGAGACATCACATCTCATGCTATAAGAAGGGTCTCAGGATTGGAATGGGAAGGAGTTGGATATCACATCTCATGCTATAGGAAGGGTCTCAGATTTGGTATAAGCATTGAGATATCACATCTCATGCTATAGGAAGGGTCTCAGGATTGGAATGGGAAGGAGTTGTATATGACATCTCAGGCGATAGGAAGGGTCTCAGGTTTGGTAAAAGCATTGAGATATCACATCTCTGCTATCGGAAGGGTCTCAGGATTGGAATGGGAAGGAGTTGGATATCCCATCTCATGTTATAGGAAGGGTCTCAGGTTTGGTATTAGAAGCATTGAGACATCACATCTCATGTTATAGGAAGGGTCTCAGGATTGGAATGGGAAGAAGTTGGATATCACATCTCATGCTATAGGAAGGGTCTCAGGTTTGGTATAAGCATTGAGATATCACATCTCATGCTATAGGAAGGGTCTCAGGATTGGAATGGGAAGGAGTTGTATATGACATCTCATGCCATAGGAAGGGTCTCAGGTTTGGTATAAGCATTGAGATATCACATCACATGCTATAGGAAGGGTCTCAGGATTGGAATGGGAAGGACTTGGATATCACATCTCATTCTATAGGCAGGGTCTCAGGTTTGGAAAGGGAAGGAGATGGATATCACATTTCATGTTAGAGGTAGGATCTTAGGTTTGGTATTAGAGGCATTGAAATATCACATCTCATGCTATCAGAAGGGTCTCAGGATTGGAATGGGAAGGAGTTGGACATCACATCTCATGCTAAAGGGAGGGTCTCAGGTTTGGAAGTGGAAGGATTTGGAAATCACATCTCATGTTATAGGAAGGATCTCAGGTTTGGTATTAGAAGCATTGAGATATCACATCTCATGCTATCAGAAGTATCTCAGGTTTGGTATTAGAGGCATTGAGATATCACATCTCATGCTATCATAAGGGTCTCAGGATTGGAATGGGAAGGAGTTGGATATCACATCTCATGTTATAGGAAGGATCTCAGGTTTGGTATTAGAAGAATTGAGACATCACATCTCATGCTATAGGAAGGGTCTCAGGATTGGAATGGGAAGAAGTTGGATATCACATCTCATGCTATAGGAAGGGTCTCAGATTTGGTATAAGCATTGAGATATCACATCTAATGCTATAGGAAGGGTCTCAGGATTGGAATGGGAAGGAGTTGCATATGACATCTCAGGCCATAGGAAGGGTCTCAGGTTTGGTATAAGCATTGAGATATCACATCTCTGCTATCGGAAGGGTCTCAGGATTGGAATGGGAAGGAGTTGGATATCCCAAATCATGTTATAGGAAGGGTCTCAGGTTTGGTATTAGAAGCATTGAGATATCACATCTCATGCTATAGGAAGGGTCTCAGGATTGGAATGGGGAGGACTTGGATGTCACATCTCATGTTATAGGAAGGCTCTCAGGTTTGGAAGGGGAAGGAGTTGGATATCACATTTCATGTTAGAGGAACGATCTCAGGTTTTGTATTAGAGGCCTTGAGATATCACATCTCATGCTATAGGAAGGGTCTCAGGATTGGAATGGGAAGGAGTTGGATATCACATCTCAAGCTATAGGAACGGTCTCAGGTTTGGTATAAGCATTGTGATATCACATCTCATGCTATAGGAAGGGTCTCAGGATTGGAATGGGAAGGAGTTGGATATCACATCTCATGTTATAGGAAAGATCTCAGGTTTGGTATTAGAGGCATTGAAATATCACATCTCATGCTATCAGAAGGGTCTCAGGATTGGAATGGGAAGGAGTTGGATATCACATCTCATGCTAAAGGGAGGGTCTCAGGTTTGGAAGTGGAAGGATTTGGAAATCACATCTCATGTTATAGGAAGGATCTCAGGTTTGGTATTAGAAGCATTGAGATATCACATCTCATGCTATCAGAAGTATCTCAGGTTTGGTATTAGAGGCATTGAGATATCACATCTCATGCTATCATAAGGGTCTCAGGATTGGAATGGGAAGGAGTTGGATATCACATCTCATGTTATAGGAAGGATCTCAGGTTTGGTATTAGAAGAATTGAGACATCACATCTCATGCTATAGGAAGGGTCTCAGGATTGGAATGGGAAGAAGTTGGATATCACATCTCATGCTATAGGAAGGGTCTCAGATTTGGTATAAGCATTGAGATATCACATCTAATGCTATAGGAAGGGTCTCAGGATTGGAATGGGAAGGAGTTGCATATGACATCTCAGGCTTGGTATAAGCATTGAGATATCACATCTCTGCTATCGGAAGGATCTCAGGATTGGAATGGGAAGGAGTTGGATATCCCAAATCATGTTATAGGAAGGGTCTCAGGTTTGGTATTAGAAGCATTGAGATATCACATCTCATGCTATAGGAAGGGTCTCAGGATTGGAATGGGGAGGACTTGGATGTCACATCTCATGTTATAGGAAGGCTCTCAGGTTTGGAAGGGGAAGGAGTTGGATATCACATTTCATGTTAGAGGAACGATCTCAGGTTTGGTATTAGAGGCCTTGAGATATCACATCTCATGCTATAGGAAGGGTCTCAGGATTGGAATGGGAAGGAGTTGGATATCACATCTCAAGCTATAGGAACGGTCTCAGGTTTGGTATAAGCATTGTGATATCACATCTCATGCTATAGGAAGGGTCTCAGGATTGGAATGGGAAGGAGTTGGATATCACATCTCATGTTATAGGAAAGATCTCAGGTTTGGTATTAGAAGCATTGCGACATCACATCTCATGTTATAGGAAGGGTCTCAGGATTGGAATGGGAAGAAGTTGGATATCACATCTCATGCTATAGGAAGGGTCTCAGGTTTGGTATAAGCATTGAGATATCACATCTCATGCTATAGGAAGGGTCTCAGGATTGGAATGGGAAGGAGTTGTATATGATATCTCATGCCATAGGAAGGGTCTCAGGTTTGGTATAAGCATTGAGATATCCCATCACATGCTATAGGAAGGGTCTCAGGATTGGAATGGAAATGACTTGGATATCACATCTCATGCTATAGGCAGGGTCTCAGGTTTGGAAAGGGAAGGAGATGGATATCACATTTCATGTTAGAGGTAGGATCTCAGGTTTGGTATTAGAGGCATTGAAATATCACATCTCATGCTATCAGATGGGTCTCAGGATTGGAATGGGAAGGAGTTGGATATCACATCTCATGCTAAAGGGAGGGTCTCAGGTTTGGAAGGGGAAGGATTTGGAAATCACATCTCATGTTATAGGAATGATCTCAGGTTTGGTATTAGAAGCATTGAGATATCACATCTCATGCTATCGGAAGTATCTCAGGTTTGGTATTAGAGGCATTGAGATATCACATCTCATGCTATCATGAGGGTCTCAGGATTGGAATGGGAAGGAGTTGGATATCACATCTCATGTTATAGGAAGGATCTCAGGTTTGGTATTAGAAGCATTGAGACATCACATCTCATGCTATAGGAAGGGTCTCAGGATTGGAATGGGAAGGAGTTGGATATCACATCTCATGCTATAGGAAGGGTCTCAGATTTGGTATAAGCATTGAGATATCACATCACATGCTATAGGAAGGGTCTCAGGATTGGAATGGGAAGGACTTGGATATCACATCTCATGCTATAGGCAGGGTCTCAGGTTTGGAAAGGGAAGGAGATGGATATCACATTTCATGTTAGAGGTAGGATCTCAGGTTTGGTATTAGAGGCATTGAAATATCACATCTCATGCTATCAGAAGGGTCTCAGGATTGGAATGGGAAGGAGTTGGATATCACATCTCATGCTAAAGGGAGGGTCTCAGGTTTGGAAGTGGAAGGATTTGGAAATCACATCTCATGTTATAGGAAGGATCTCAGGTTTGGTATTAGAAGCATTGAGATATCACATCTCATGCTATCAGAAGTATCTCAGGTTTGGTATTAGAGGCATTGAGATATCACATCTCATGCTATCATAAGGGTCTCAGGATTGGAATGGGAAGGAGTTGGATATCACATCTCATGTTATAGGAAGGATCTCAGGTTTGGTATTAGAAGAATTGAGACATCACATCTCATGCTATAGGAAGGGTCTCAGGATTGGAATGGGAAGAAGTTGGATATCACATCTCATGCTATAGGAAGGGTCTCAGATTTGGTATAAGCATTGAGATATCACATCTAATGCTATAGGAAGGGTCTCAGGATTGGAATGGGAAGGAGTTGCATATGACATCTCATGCCATAGGAAGGGTCTCAGGTTTGGTATAAGCATTGAGATATCACATCTCTGCTATCGGAAGGGTCTCAGGATTGGAATGGGAAGGAGTTGGATATCCCAAATCATGTTATAGGAAGGGTCTCAGGTTTGGTATTAGAAGCATTGAGATATCACATCTCATGCTATAGGAAGGGTCTCAGGATTGGAATGGGGAGGACTTGGATGTCACATCTCATGTTATAGGGAGGGTCTCAAGTTTGATATTAGAAGCATTGAGATAACAAATCTCATGATATCGGAAGGGTCTCAGGATTGGAATGGGAAGGAATTGGATATCACATCTCATGATAAAGGAAGGGTCTAAGGTTTGGAAGGGGAAGGATTTGGATATCACATCTCATGTTATAGGACGGGTCTCAGGTTTGGTATTAGAAGCATTGAGATATCAAGTCTCATGGTATAGGAAGGGTCTCAGAATTGGAATGGGAAGGAGTTGGATATCACATCTCAAGCTATAGGTAGGGTCTCAGGATTGGAATGGGAAGGAGTTTGATATCACATCTCATGCCATAGTATGGGTCTCAGGTTTGGTAGAAGCATTGGAATATCACATCTCATGCTATCGGAAGGGTATCAGTATTGGATTTGGAAGGAGTTGGATATCCCATCTCATGCTATAGGAAGGGTCTCAGGTTGGAATGGGAAGGAATTGGATATCACATTTCATGTTATAGGAAGGCTCTCAGGTTTGGAAGGGGAAGGAGTTGGATATCACATTTCATGTTAGAGGAAGGATCTCAGGTTTGGTATTAGAGGCCTTGAGATATCACATCTCATGCTATAGGAAGGGTCTCAGGATTGGAATGGGAAGGAGTTGGATATCACATCTCAAGCTATAGGAAGGGTCTCAGGTTTGGTATAAGCATTGAGATGTCACATCTCATGCTATAGGAAGGGTCTCAGGATTGGAATGGGAAGGAGTTGGATATCACATCTCATGTTATAGGAAAGATCTCAGGTTTGGTATTAGAAGCATTGAGACATCACATCTCATGTTACACGAAGGGTCTCAGGATTGGAATGGGAAGAAGTTGGATATCACATCTCATGCTATAGGAAGAGTCTCAGGTTTGGAAGGGGAAGGAGTTGGATATCCAATCTCATGTTATAGGACTGGTCTCGGGTTTGGTATTAGAAGCATTGAGATATCACATCGCATGCTGTAGGAAGGTTTTCAGGTTTGGAATGGGGAGGAATTGGATATCACATCTCATGTCATAGGAAGGATCTCAGGTTTGGTATTAGAAGCATTGAGATATCACATCTCATGCTATAGGAATGCTCTCAGGATTGGAATGGGAAGGAGTTGGATATTACACTCTTGCTATAGGAAGGGTCTCATGTTTGGAATGGGAAGGAGTTGGATATCACATATGCTATAGGAAGGGTCTCAGGTTTGGACCGGGAAATAGTTGGATATCACATCTCATGTTATAGGAAGGGTCTCAGGTTTGGTATAAGCATTGAGATATCACATCTCTGCTATCGGAAGTGTCTCAGGATTGGAATGGGAAGGAGTTGGATATCCCATCTCATGTTATAGGACGGGTCTCAGGTTTGGTATAAGCATTGTGATATCACATCTCATGCTATAGGAAGGGTCTCAGGATTGGAATGGGAAGGAGTTGGATATCACATCTCATGTTATAGGAAAGATCTCAGGTTTGGTATTAGAAGCATTGCGACATCACATCTCATGTTATAGGAAGGGTCTCAGGATTGGAATGGGAAGAAGTTGGATATCACATCTCATGCTATAGGAAGGGTCTCAGGTTTGGTATAAGCATTGAGATATCACATCTCATGCTATAGGAAGGGTCTCAGGATTGGAATGGGAAGGAGTTGTATATGACATCTCATGCCATAGGAAGGGTGTCAGGTTTGGTATAAGCATTGAGATATCACATCACATGCTATAGGAAGGGTCTCAGGATTGGAATGGAAAGGACTTGGATATCACATCTCATGCTATAGGCAGGGTCTCAGGTTTGGAAAGGGAAGGAGATGGATATCACATTTCATGTTAGAGGTAGGATCTCAGGTTTGGTATTAGAGGCATTGAAATATCACATCTCATGCTATCAGATTGGTCTCAGGATTGGAATGGGAAGGAGTTGGATAACACATCTCATGCTAAAGGGAGGGTCTCAGGTTTGGAAGGGGAAGGATTTGGAAATCACATCTCATGTTATAGGAAGGATCTCAGGTTTGGTATTAGAAGCATTGAGATATCACATCTCATGCTATCGGAAGTATCTCAGGTTTGGTATTAGAGGCATTGAGATATCACATCTCATGCTATCATAAGGGTCTCAGGATTGGATTGGGAAGGAGTTGGATATCACATCTCATGTTATAGGAAGGATCTCAGGTTTGGTATTAGAAGCATTGAGATATCACATCTCATGCTATCGGAAGTAGCTCAGGTTTGGTATTAGAGGCATTGAGATATCACATCTCATGCTATCATAAGGGTCTCAGGATTGGAATGGGAAGGAGTTGGATATCACATCTCATGTTATAGGAAGGATCTCAGGTTTGGTATTAGAAGCATTGAGACATCACATCTCATGCTATGGGAAGGGTCTCAGGATTGGAATGGGAAGGAGTTGGATATCACATCTCATGCTATAGGAAGGGTCTCAGATTTGGTATAAGCATTGAGATATCACATCTCATGCTATAGGAAGGGTCTCAGGATTGGAATGGGAAGGAGTTGGATATCACATCTCATGTTATAGGAAAGATCTCAGGTTTGGTATTAGAAGCATTGAGACATCACATCTCATGTTATAGGAAGGGTCTCAGGATTGGAATGGGAAGAAGTTGGATATCACATCTCATGCTATAGGAAGAGTCTCAGGTTTGGAAGGGGAAGGAGTTGGATATCCAATCTCATGTTATAGGACTGGTCTCGGGTTTGGTATTAGAAGCATTGAGATATCACATCGCATGCTGTAGGAAGGTTTTCAGGTTTGGAATGGGGAGGAATTGGATATCACATCTCATGTCATAGGAAGGATCTCAGGTTTGGTATTAGAAGCATTGAGATATCACATCTCATGCTATAGGAATGGTCTCAGGATTGGAATGGGAAGGAGTTGGATATTACACTCTTGCTATAGGAAGGGTCTCATGTTTGGAATGGGAAGGAGTTGGATATCACATATGCTATAGGAAGGGTCTCAGGTTTGGACCGGGAAATAGTTGGATATCACATCTCATGTTATAGGAAGGGTCTCAGGTTTGGTATAAGCATTGAGATATCACATCTCTGCTATCGGAAGTGTCTCAGGATTGGAATGGGAAGGAGTTGGATATCCCATCTCATGTTATAGGACGGGTCTCAGGTTTGTTATTAGAATCATTGAGATATCATATTGCATGCTGTAGGAAGGGTCTAAGGATTGGAATGGGAAGGACTTGGATATCACATCTCATGCTATAGGTAGGCTCTCAGGTTTGGAAAGGGAAGGAGTTGGATATCACATTTCATGTTAGAGGAAGGATCTCAGGTTTGGTATTAGAGGCATTGAGATATCACATCTCATGCTATAGGAAGAGTCTCAGGATTGGAATGGGAAGGAGTTGGATATCACATCTCATGCTATAGGAAGGGTCTCAGGTTTGGTATAAGCATTGAGATATCACATCTCATGCTATAGGAAGGGTCTCGGGATTGGAATGGGAAGGAGTTGGATATCACATCTCATGTTATAGGAAGGGTCTCAGGTTTGGTATAAGCATTGAGATATCACATCTCATGCTATAGGAAGGGTCTCAGGTTTGGAATGGGAAGGAGTTGTATTTGACATCTCATGCCATAGGAAGGGTCTCAGGTTTGGTATAAGCATTGAGATATCACATCACATGCTATAGGAAGGGTCTCAGGATTGGAATGGAAAGGACTTGGATATCACATCTCATGCTATAGGCAGTTGCTCAGTTTTGGAAAGGGAAGGAGATGGATATCACATTTCATGTTAGAGGTAGGATCTCAGGTTTGGTATTAGAGGCATGGAAATATCACATCTCATGCTATCAGAAGGGTCTCAGGATTGGAATGGGAAGGAGTTGGATATCACATCTCATGCTAAAGGGAGGGTCTCAGGTTTGGAAGGGGAAGGATTTGGAAATCACATCTCATGTTATAGGAAGGATCTCAGGTTTGGTATTAGAAGCATTGAGATATCACATCTCATGCTATCGGAAGTATCTCAGGTTTGGTATTAGAGGCATTGAGATATCACATCTCATGCTATCATAAGGGTCTCAGGATTGGAATGGCAAGGAGTTGGATATCACATCTCATGTTATAGGAAGGCTCTCAGGTTTGGAAGGGGAAGGAGTTGGATATCACATTTCATGTTAGAGGAACGATCTCAGGTTTGGTATTAGAGGCCTTGAGATATCACATCTCATGCTATAGGAAGGGTCTCAGGATTGGAATGGGAAGGAGTTGGATATCACATCTCAAGCTATAGGAACGGTCTAAGGTTTGGTATAAGCATTGTGATATCACATCTCATGCTATAGGAAGGTTTTCAGGTTTGGAATGGGGAGGAATTGGATATCACATCTCATGTCATAGGAAGGATCTCAGGTTTGGTATTAGAAGCATTGAGATATCACATCTCATGCTATAGGAATGGTCTCAGGATTGGAATGGGAAGGAGTTGGATATTACACTCTTGCTATAGGAAGGGTCTCATGTTTGGAATGGGAAGGAGTTGGATATCACATATGCTATAGGAAGGGTCTCAGGTTTGGAAGGGGAAGGAGTTGGATATCACATTTCATGTTAGAGGAAGGATCTCAGGTTTGGTATTAGTGGCCTTGAGATATCACATCTCATGCTATAGGAAGGGTCTCAGGATTGGAATGGGAAGGAGTTGGATATCACATCTCAAGCTATAGGAACGGTCTCAGGTTTGGTATAAGCATTGTGATATCACATCTCATGCTATAGGAAGGGTCTCAGGATTGGAATGGGAAGGAGTTGGATATCACATCTCATGTTATAGGAAAGATCTCAGCTTTGGTATTAGAAGCATTGAGACATCACATCTCATGTTATAGGAAGGGTCTCAGGATTGGAATGGGAAGAAGTTGGATATCACATCTCATGCTATAGGAAGGGTCTCAGGTTTGGTATAAGCATTGAGATATCACATCTCATGCTATAGGAAGGGTCTCAGGATTGGAATGGGAAGGAGTTGTATATGACATCTCATGCCATAGGAAGGGTCTCAGGTTTGGTATAAGCATTGAGATATCACATCACATGCTATAGGAAGGGTCTCAGGATTGGAATGGGAAGGACTTGGATATCACATCTCATGCTATAGGCAGGGTCTCAGGTTTGGAAAGGGAAGGAGATGGATATCACATTTCATGTTAGAGGTAGGATCTCAGGTTTGGAATTAGAGGCATTGAGATATCACATCTCATGCTATCATAAGGGTCTCAGGATTGGAATGGGAAGGAGTTGGATATCACATCTCATGTTATAGGAAGGATCTCAGGTTTGGTATTAGAAGCATTGAGATATCACATCTCATGCTATCGGAAGTATCTCAGGTTTGGTATTAGAGGCATTGAGATATCACATCTCATGCTATCATAAGGGTCTCAGGATTGGAATGGGAAGGAGTTGGATATCACATCTCATGTTATAGGAAGGATCTCAGGTTTGGTATTAGAAGCATTGAGACCTCACATCTCATGCTATAGGAAGGGTCTCAGGATTGGAATGGGAAGGAGTTGGATATCACATCTCATGCTATAGGAAGGGTCTCAGATTTTGTATAAGCATTGAGATATCACATCTCATGCTATAGGAAGGGTCTCAGGATTGGAATGGGAAGGAGTTGGATATCACATCTCATGTTATAGGAAAGATCTCAGGTTTGGTATTAGAAGCATTGAGACATCACATCTCATGTTATAGGAAGGGTCTCAGGATTGGAATAGGAAGAAGTTGGATATCACATCTCATGCTATAGGAAGAGTCTCAGGTTTGGAAGGGGAAGGAGTTGGATATCCAATCTCATGTTATAGGACTGGTCTCGGGTTTGGTATTAGAAGCATTGAGATATCACATCGCATGCTGTAGGAAGGTTTTCAGGTTTGGAATGGGGAGGAATTGGATATCACATCTCATGTCATAGGAAGGATCTCAGGTTTGGTATTAGAAGCATTGAGATATCACATCTCATGCTATAGGAATGGTCTCAGGATTGGAATGGGAAGGAGTTGGATATTACACTCTTGCTATAGGAAGGGTCTCATGTTTGGAATGGGAAGGAGTTGGATATCACATATGCTATAGGAAGGGTCTCAGGTTTGGACCGGGAAATAGTTGGATATCACATCTCATGTTATAGGAAGGGTCTCAGGTTTGGTATAAGCATTGAGATATCACATCTCTGCTATCGGAAGTGTCTCAGGATTGGAATGGGAAGGAGTTGGATATCCCATCTCATGTTATAGGACGGGTCTCAGGTTTGTTATTAGAATCATTGAGATATCATATTGCATGCTGTAGGAAGGGTCTAAGGATTGGAATGGGAAGGACTTGGATATCACATCTCATGCTATAGGTAGGCTCTCAGGTTTGGAAAGGGAACGAGTTGGATATCACATTTCATGTTAGAGGAAGGATCTCAGGTTTGGTATTAGAGGCATTGAGATATCACATCTCATGCTATAGGAAGAGTCTCAGGATTGGAATGGGAAGGAGTTGGATATCACATCTCATGCTATAGGAAGGGTCTCAGGTTTGGTATAAGCATTGAGATATCACATCTCATGCTATAGGAAGGGTCTCGGGATTGGAATGGGAAGGAGTTGGATATCACATCTCATGTTATAGGAAGGGTCTCAGGTTTGGTATAAGCATTGAGATATCACATCTCATGCTATAGGAAGGGTCTCAGGTTTGGAATGGGAAGGAGTTGTATATGACATCTCATGCCATAGGAAGGGTCTCAGGTTTGGTATAAGCATTGAGATATCACATCACATGCTATAGGAAGGGTCTCAGGATTGGAATGGAAAGGACTTGGATATCACATCTCATGCTATAGGCAGGGTCTCAGGTTTGGAAAGGGAAGGAGATGGATATCACATTTCATGTTAGAGGTAGGATCTCAGGTTTGGTATTAGAGGCATTGAAATATCACATCTCATGCTATCAGAAGGGTCTCAGGATTGGAATGGGAAGGAGTTGGATATCACATCTCATGCTAAAGGGAGGGTCTGAGGTTTGGAAGGGGAAGGATTTGGAAATCACATCTCATGTTATAGGAAGGATCTCAGGTTTGGTATTAGAAGCATTGAGATATCACATCTCATGCTATCGGAAGTATCTCAGGTTTGGTATTAGAGGCATTGAGATATCACATCTCATGCTATCATAAGGGTCTCAGGATTGGAATGGGAAGGAGTTGGATATCACATCTCATGTTATAGGAAGGCTCTCAGGTTTGGAAGGGGAAGGAGTTGGATATCACATTTCATGTTAGAGGAACGATCTCAGGTTTGGTATTAGAGGCCTTGAGATATCACATCTCATGCTATAGGAAGGGTCTCAGGATTGGAATGGGAAGGAGTTGGATATCACATCTCAAGCTATAGGAACGGTCTAAGGTTTGGTATAAGCATTGTGATATCACATCTCATGCTATAGGAAGGGTCTCAGGATTGGAATGGGAAGGAGTTGGATATCACATCTCATGTTATAGGAAAGATCTCAGGTTTGGTATTAGAAGCATTGCGACATCACATCTCATGTTATAGGAAGGGTCTCAGGATTGGAATGGGAAGAAGTTGGATATCACATCTCATGCTATAGGAAGGGTCTCAGGTTTGGTATAAGCATTGAGATATCACATCTCATGCTATAGGAAGGGTCTCAGGATTGGAATGGGAAGGAGTTGTATATGACATCTCATGCCATAGGAAGGGTCTCAGGTTTGGTATAAGCATTGAGATATCACATCACATGCTATAGGAAGGGTCTCAGGATTGGAATGGAAAGGACTTGGATATCACATCTCATGCTATAGGCAGGGTCTCAGGTTTGGAAAGGGAAGGAGATGGATATCACATTTCATGTTAGAGGTAGGATCTCAGGTTTGGTATTAGAGGCATTGAAATATCACATCTCATGCTATCAGATTGGTCTCAGGATTGGAATGGGAAGGAGTTGGATATCACATCTCATGCTAAAGGGAGGGTCTCAGGTTTGGAAGGGGAAGGATTTGGAAATCACATCTCATGTTATAGGAAGGATCTCAGGTTTGGTATTAGAAGCATTGAGATATCACATCTCATGCTATCGGAAGTATCTCAGGTTTGGTATTAGAGGCATTGAGATATCACATCTCATGCTATCATAAGGGTCTCAGGATTGGAATGGGAAGGAGTTGGATATCACATCTCATGTTATAGGAAGGATCTCAGGTTTGGTATTAGAAGCATTGAGACATCACATCTCATGCTATAGGAAGGGTCTCAGGATTGGAATGGGAAGGAGTTGGATATCACATCTCATGCTATAGGAAGGGTCTCAGATTTGGTATAAGCATTGAGATATCACATCTCATGCTATAGGAAGGGTCTCAGGATTGGAATGGGAAGGAGTTGGATATCACATCTCATGTTATAGGAAAGATCTCAGGTTTGGTATTAGAAGCATTGAGACATCACATCTCATGTTATAGGAAGGGTCTCAGGATTGGAATGGGAAGAAGTTGGATATCACATCTCATGCTATAGGAAGAGTCTCAGGTTTGGAAGGGGAAGGAGTTGGATATCCAATCTCATGTTATAGGACTGGTCTCGGGTTTGGTATTAGAAGCATTGAGATATCACATCGCATGCTGTAGGAAGGTTTTCAGGTTTGGAATGGGGAGGAATTGGATATCACATCTCATGTCATAGGAAGGATCTCAGGTTTGGTATTAGAAGCATTGAGATATCACATCTCATGCTATAGGAATGGTCTCAGGATTGGAATGGGAAGGAGTTGGATATTACACTCTTGCTATAGGAAGGTTCTCATGTTTGGAATGGGAAGGAGTTGGATATCACATATGCTATAGGAAGGGTCTCAGGTTTGGTCCGGGAAATAGTTGGATATCACATCTCATGTTATAGGAAGGGTCTCAGGTTTGGTATAAGCATTGAGATATCACATCTCTGCTATCGGAAGTGTCTCAGGATTGGAATGGGAAGGAGTTGGATATCCCATCTCATGTTATAGGACGGGTCTCAGGTTTGTTATTAGAATCATTGAGATATCATATTGCATGCTGTAGGAAGGGTCTAAGGATTGGAATGGGAAGGACTTGGATATCACATCTCATGCTATAGGTAGGCTCTCAGGTTTGGAAAGGGAAGGAGTTGGATATCACATTTCATGTTAGAGGAAGGATCTCAGGTTTGGTATTAGAGGCATTGAGATATCACATCTCATGCTATAGGAAGAGTCTCAGGATTGGAATGGGAAGGAGTTGGATATCACATCTCATGCTATAGGAAGGGTCTCAGGTTTGGTATAAGCATTGAGATATCACATCTCATGCTATAGGAAGGGTCTCGGGATTGGAATGGGAAGGAGTTGGATATCACATCTCATGTTATAGGAAGGGTCTCAGGTTTGGTATAAGCATTGGGATATCACATCTCATGCTATAGGAAGGGTCTCAGGTTTGGAATGGGAAGGAGTTGCATATGACATCTCATGCCATAGGAAGGGTCTCAGGTTTGGTATAAGCATTGAGATATCACATCACATGCTATAGGAAGGGTCTCAGGATTGGAATGGAAAGGACTTGGATATCACATCTCATGCTATAGGCAGGGTCTCAGTTTTGGAAAGGGAAGGAGATGGATATCACATTTCATGTTAGAGGTAGGATCTCAGGTTTGGTATTAGAGGCATTGAAATATCACATCTCATGCTATCAGAAGGGTCTCAGGATTGGAATGGGAAGGAGTTGGATATCACATCTCATGCTAAAGGGAGGGTCTCAGGTTTGGAAGGGGAAGGATTTGGAAATCACATCTCATGTTATAGGAAGGATCTCAGGTTTGGTATTAGAAGCATTGAGATATCACATCTCATGCTATCGGAAGTATCTCAGGTTTGGTATTAGAGGCATTGAGATATCACATCTCATGCTATCATAAGGGTCTCAGGATTGGAATGGGAAGGAGTTGGATATCACATCTCATGTTATAGGAAGGCTCTCAGGTTTGGAAGGGGAAGGAGTTGGATATCACATTTCATGTTAGAGGAACGATCTCAGGTTTGGTATTAGAGGCCTTGAGATATCACATCTCATGCTATAGGAAGGGTCTCAGGATTGGAATGGGAAGGAGTTGGATATCACATCTCAAGCTATAGGAACGGTCTAAGGTTTGGTATAAGCATTGTGATATCACATCTCATGCTATAGGAAGGTTTTCAGGTTTGGAATGGGGAGGAATTGGATATCACATCTCATGTCATAGGAAGGATCTCAGGTTTGGTATTAGAAGCATTGAGATATCACATCTCATGCTATAGGAATGGTCTCAGGATTGGAATGGGAAGGAGTTGGATATTACACTCTTGCTATAGGAAGGGTCTCATGTTTGGAATGGGAAGGAGTTGGATATCACATATGCTATAGGAAGGGTCTCAGGTTTGGACCGGGAAATAGTTGGATATCACATCTCATGTTATAGGAAGGGTCTCAGGTTTGGTATAAGCATTGAGATATCACATCTCTGCTATCGGAAGTGTCTCAGGATTGGAATGGGAAGGAGTTGGATATCCCATCTCATGTTATAGGACGGGTCTCAGGTTTGTTATTAGAATCATTGAGATATCATATTGCATGCTGTAGGAAGGGTCTAAGGATTGGAATGGGAAGGACTTGGATATTCCATCTCATGCTATAGGTAGGCTCTCAGGTTTGGAAAGGGAAGGAGTTTGATATCACATTTCATGTTAGAGGAAGGATCTCAGGTTTGGTATTAGAGGCATTGAGATATCACATCTCATGCTATAGGAAGAGTCTCAGGATTGGAATGGGAAGGAGTTGGATATCACATCTCATGCTATAGGAAGGGTCTCAGGTTTGGTATAAGCATTGAGATATCACATCTCATGCTATAGGAAGGGTCTCGGGATTGTAATGGGAAGGAGTTGGATATCACATCTCATGTTATAGGAAGGGTCTCAGGTTTGGTATAAGCATTGAGATATCACATCTCATGCTATAGGAAGGGTCTCAGGTTTGGAATGGGAAGGAGTTGTATATGACATCTCATGCCATAGGAAGGGTCTCAGGTTTGGTATAAGCATTGAGATATCACATCACATGCTATAGGAAGGGTCTCAGGATTGGAATGGAAAGGACTTGGATATCACATCTCATGCTATAGGCAGGGTCTCAGGTTTGGAAAGGGAAGGAGTTGGATATCACATTTCATGTTAGAGGAAGGATCTCAGGTTTGGTATTAGAGGCATTGAGATATCACATCTCATGCTATAGGAAGAGTCTCAGGATTGGAATGGGAAGGAGTTGGATATCACATCTCATGCTATAGGAAGGGTCTCAGGTTTGGTATAAGCATTGAGATATCACATCTCATGCTATAGGAAGGGTCTCGGGATTGGAATGGGAAGGAGTTGGATATCACATCTCATGTTATAGGAAGGGTCTCAGGTTTGGTATAAGCATTGAGATATCACATCTCATGCTATAGGAAGGTTTTCAGGTTTGGAATGGGGAGGAATTGGATATCACATCTCATGTCATAGGAAGGATCTCAGGTTTGGTATTAGAAGCATTGAGATATCACATCTCATGCTATAGGAATGGTCTCAGGATTGGAATGGGAAGGAGTTGGATATTACACTCTTGCTATAGGAAGGGTCTCATGTTTGGAATGGGAAGGAGTTGGATATCACATATGCTATAGGAAGGGTCTCAGGTTTGGAAGGGGAAGGAGTTGGATATCACATTTCATGTTAGAGGAAGGATCTCAGGTTTGGTATTAGTGGCCTTGAGATATCACATCTCATGCTATAGGAAGGGTCTCAGGATTGGAATGGGAAGGAGTTGGATATCACATCTCAAGCTATAGGAACGGTCTCAGGTTTGGTATAAGCATTGTGATATCACATCTCATGCTATAGGAAGGGTCTCAGGATTGGAATGGGAAGGAGTTGGATATCACATCTCATGTTATAGGAAAGATCTCAGCTTTGGTATTAGAAGCATTGAGACATCACATCTCATGTTATAGGAAGGGTCTCAGGACTGGAATGGGAAGAAGTTGGATATCACATCTCATGCTATAGGAAGGGTCTCAGGTTTGGTATAAGCATTGAGATATCACATCTCATGCTATAGGAAGGGTCTCAGGATTGGAATGGGAAGGAGTTGTATATGACATCTCATGCCATAGGAAGGGTCTCAGGTTTGGTATAAGCATTGAGATATCACATCACATGCTATAGGAAGGGTCTCAGGATTGGAATGGGAAGGACTTGGATATCACATCTCATGCTATAGGCAGGGTCTCAGGTTTGGAAAGGGAAGGAGATGGATATCACATTTCATGTTAGAGGTAGGATCTCAGGTTTGGAATTAGAGGCATTGAGATATCACATCTCATGCTATCATAAGGGTCTCAGGATTGGAATGGGAAGGAGTTGGATATCACATCTCATGTTATAGGAAGGATCTCAGGTTTGGTATTAGAAGCATTGAGATATCACATCTCATGCTATCGGAAGTATCTCAGGTTTGGTATTAGAGGCATTGAGATATCACATCTCATGCTATCATAAGGGTCTCAGGATTGGAATGGGAAGGAGTTGGATATCACATCTCATGTTATAGGAAGGATCTCAGGTTTGGTATTAGAAGCATTGAGACCTCACATCTCATGCTATAGGAAGGGTCTCAGGATTGGAATGGGAAGGAGTTGGATATCACATCTCATGCTATAGGAAGGGTCTCAGATTTGGTATAAGCATTGAGATATCACATCTCATGCTATAGGAAGGGTCTCAGGATTGGAATGGGAAGGAGTTGGATATCACATCTCATGTTATAGGAAAGATCTCAGGTTTGGTATTAGAAGCATTGAGACATCACATCTCATGTTATAGGAAGGGTCTCAGGATTGGAATAGGAAGAAGTTGGATATCACATCTCATGCTATAGGAAGAGTCTCAGGTTTGGAAGGGGAAGGAGTTGGATATCCAATCTCATGTTATAGGACTGGTCTCGGGTTTGGTATTAGAAGCATTGAGATATCACATCGCATGCTGTAGGAAGGTTTTCAGGTTTGGAATGGGGAGGAATTGGATATCACATCTCATGTCATAGGAAGGATCTCAGGTTTGGTATTAGAAGCATTGAGATATCACATCTCATGCTATAGGAATGGTCTCAGGATTGGAATGGGAAGGAGTTGGATATTACACTCTTGCTATAGGAAGGGTCTCATGTTTGGAATGGGAAGGAGTTGGATATCACATATGCTATAGGAAGGGTCTCAGGTTTGGACCGGGAAATAGTTGGATATCACATCTCATGTTATAGGAAGGGTCTCAGGTTTGGTATAAGCATTGAGATATCACATCTCTGCTATCGGAAGTGTCTCAGGATTGGAATGGGAAGGAGTTGGATATCCCATCTCATGTTATAGGACGGGTCTCAGGTTTGTTATTAGAATCATTGAGATATCATATTGCATGCTGTAGGAAGGGTCTAAGGATTGGAATGGGAAGGACTTGGATATCACATCTCATGCTATAGGTAGGCTCTCAGGTTTGGAAAGGGAACGAGTTGGATATCACATTTCATGTTAGAGGAAGGATCTCAGGTTTGGTATTAGAGGCATTGAGATATCACATCTCATGCTATAGGAAGAGTCTCAGGATTGGAATGGGAAGGAGTTGTATATCACATCTCATGCTATAGGAAGGGTCTCAGGTTTGGTATAAGCATTGAGATATCACATCTCATGCTATAGGAAGGGTCTCGGGATTGGAATGGGAAGGAGTTGGATATCACATCTCATGTTATAGGAAGGGTCTCAGGTTTGGTATAAGCATTGAGATATCACATCTCATGCTATAGGAAGGGTCTCAGGTTTGGAATGGGAAGGAGTTGTATATGACATCTCATGCCATAGGAAGGGTCTCAGGTTTGGTATAAGCATTGAGATATCACATCACATGCTATAGGAAGGGTCTCAGGATTGGAATGGAAAGGACTTGGATATCACATCTCATGCTATAGGCAGGGTCTCAGGTTTGGAAAGGGAAGGAGATGGATATCACATTTCATGTTAGAGGTAGGATCTCAGGTTTGGTATTAGAGGCATTGAAATATCACATCTCATGCTATCAGAAGGGTCTCAGGATTGGAATGGGAAGGAGTTGGATATCACATCTCATGCTAAAGGGAGGGTCTGAGGTTTGGAAGGGGAAGGATTTGGAAATCACATCTCATGTTATAGGAAGGATCTCAGGTTTGGTATTAGAAGCATTGAGATATCACATCTCATGCTATCGGAAGTATCTCAGGTTTGGTATTAGAGGCATTGAGATATCACATCTCATGCTATCATAAGGGTCTCAGGATTGGAATGGGAAGGAGTTGGATATCACATCTCATGTTATAGGAAGGCTCTCAGGTTTGGAAGGGGAAGGAGTTGGATATCACATTTCATGTTAGAGGAACGATCTCAGGTTTGGTATTAGAGGCCTTGAGATATCACATCTCATGCTATAGGAAGGGTCTCAGGATTGGAATGGGAAGGAGTTGGATATCACATCTCAAGCTATAGGAACGGTCTAAGGTTTGGTATAAGCATTGTGATATCACATCTCATGCTATAGGAAGGGTCTCAGGATTGGAATGGGAAGGAGTTGGATATCACATCTCATGTTATAGGAAAGATCTCAGGTTTGGTATTAGAAGCATTGCGACATCACATCTCATGTTATAGGAAGGGTCTCAGGATTGGAATGGGAAGAAGTTGGATATCACATCTCATGCTATAGGAAGGGTCTCAGGTTTGGTATAAGCATTGAGATATCACATCTCATGCTATAGGAAGGGTCTCAGGATTGGAATGGGAAGGAGTTGTATATGACATCTCATGCCATAGGAAGGGTCTCAGGTTTGGTATAAGCATTGAGATATCACATCACATGCTATAGGAAGGGTCTCAGGATTGGAATGGAAAGGACTTGGATATCACATCTCATGCTATAGGCAGGGTCTCAGGTTTGGAAAGGGAAGGAGATGGATATCACATTTCATGTTAGAGGTAGGATCTCAGGTTTGGTATTAGAGGCATTGAAATATCACATCTCATGCTATCAGATTGGTCTCAGGATTGGAATGGGAAGGAGTTGGATATCACATCTCATGCTAAAGGGAGGGTCTCAGGTTTGGAAGGGGAAGGATTTGGAAATCACATCTCATGTTATAGGAAGGATCTCAGGTTTGGTATTAGAAGCATTGAGATATCACATCTCATGCTATCGGAAGTATCTCAGGTTTGGTATTAGAGGCATTGAGATATCACATCTCATGCTATCATAAGGGTCTCAGGATTGGAATGGGAAGGAGTTGGATATCACATCTCATGTTATAGGAAGGATCTCAGGTTTGGTATTAGAAGCATTGAGACATCACATCTCATGCTATAGGAAGGGTCTCAGGATTGGAATGGGAAGGAGTTGGATATCACATCTCATGCTATAGGAAGGGTCTCAGATTTGGTATAAGCATTGAGATATCACATCTCATGCTATAGGAAGGGTCTCAGGATTGGAATGGGAAGGAGTTGGATATCACATCTCATGTTATAGGAAAGATCTCAGGTTTGGTATTAGAAGCATTGAGACATCACATCTCATGTTATAGGAAGGGTCTCAGGATTGGAATGGGAAGAAGTTGGATATCACATCTCATGCTATAGGAAGAGTCTCAGGTTTGGAAGGGGAAGGAGTTGGATATCCAATCTCATGTTATAGGACTGGTCTCGGGTTTGGTATTAGAAGCATTGAGATATCACATCGCATGCTGTAGGAAGGTTTTCAGGTTTGGAATGGGGAGGAATTGGATATCACATCTCATGTCATAGGAAGGATCTCAGGTTTGGTATTAGAAGCATTGAGATATCACATCTCATGCTATAGGAATGGTCTCAGGATTGGAATGGGAAGGAGTTGGATATTACACTCTTGCTATAGGAAGGTTCTCATGTTTGGAATGGGAAGGAGTTGGATATCACATATGCTATAGGAAGGGTCTCAGGTTTGGTCCGGGAAATAGTTGGATATCACATCTCATGTTATAGGAAGGGTCTCAGGTTTGGTATAAGCATTGAGATATCACATCTCTGCTATCGGAAGTGTCTCAGGATTGGAATGGGAAGGAGTTGGATATCCCATCTCATGTTATAGGACGGGTCTCAGGTTTGTTATTAGAATCATTGAGATATCATATTGCATGCTGTAGGAAGGGTCTAAGGATTGGAATGGGAAGGACTTGGATATCACATCTCATGCTATAGGTAGGCTCTCAGGTTTGGAAAGGGAAGGAGTTGGATATCACATTTCATGTTAGAGGAAGGATCTCAGGTTTGGTATTAGAGGCATTGAGATATCACATCTCATGCTATAGGAAGAGTCTCAGGATTGGAATGGGAAGGAGTTGGATATCACATCTCATGCTATAGGAAGGGTCTCAGGTTTGGTATAAGCATTGAGATATCACATCTCATGCTATAGGAAGGGTCTCGGGATTGGAATGGGAAGGAGTTGGATATCACATCTCATGTTATAGGAAGGGTCTCAGGTTTGGTATAAGCATTGGGATATCACATCTCATGCTATAGGAAGGGTCTCAGGTTTGGAATGGGAAGGAGTTGCATATGACATCTCATGCCATAGGAAGGGTCTCAGGTTTGGTATAAGCATTGAGATATCACATCACATGCTATAGGAAGGGTCTCAGGATTGGAATGGAAAGGACTTGGATATCACATCTCATGCTATAGGCAGGGTCTCAGTTTTGGAAAGGGAAGGAGATGGATATCACATTTCATGTTAGAGGTAGGATCTCAGGTTTGGTATTAGAGGCATTGAAATATCACATCTCATGCTATCAGAAGGGTCTCAGGATTGGAATGGGAAGGAGTTGGATATCACATCTCATGCTAAAGGGAGGGTCTCAGGTTTGGAAGGGGAAGGATTTGGAAATCACATCTCATGTTATAGGAAGGATCTCAGGTTTGGTATTAGAAGCATTGAGATATCACATCTCATGCTATCGGAAGTATCTCAGGTTTGGTATTAGAGGCATTGAGATATCACATCTCATGCTATCATAAGGGTCTCAGGATTGGAATGGGAAGGAGTTGGATATCACATCTCATGTTATAGGAAGGCTCTCAGGTTTGGAAGGGGAAGGAGTTGGATATCACATTTCATGTTAGAGGAACGATCTCAGGTTTGGTATTAGAGGCCTTGAGATATCACATCTCATGCTATAGGAAGGGTCTCAGGATTGGAATGGGAAGGAGTTGGATATCACATCTCAAGCTATAGGAACGGTCTAAGGTTTGGTATAAGCATTGTGATATCACATCTCATGCTATAGGAAGGTTTTCAGGTTTGGAATGGGGAGGAATTGGATATCACATCTCATGTCATAGGAAGGATCTCAGGTTTGGTATTAGAAGCATTGAGATATCACATCTCATGCTATAGGAATGGTCTCAGGATTGGAATGGGAAGGAGTTGGATATTACACTCTTGCTATAGGAAGGGTCTCATGTTTGGAATGGGAAGGAGTTGGATATCACATATGCTATAGGAAGGGTCTCAGGTTTGGACCGGGAAATAGTTGGATATCACATCTCATGTTATAGGAAGGGTCTCAGGTTTGGTATAAGCATTGAGATATCACATCTCTGCTATCGGAAGTGTCTCAGGATTGGAATGGGAAGGAGTTGGATATCCCATCTCATGTTATAGGACGGGTCTCAGGTTTGTTATTAGAATCATTGAGATATCATATTGCATGCTGTAGGAAGGGTCTAAGGATTGGAATGGGAAGGACTTGGATATTCCATCTCATGCTATAGGTAGGCTCTCAGGTTTGGAAAGGGAAGGAGTTTGATATCACATTTCATGTTAGAGGAAGGATCTCAGGTTTGGTATTAGAGGCATTGAGATATCACATCTCATGCTATAGGAAGAGTCTCAGGATTGGAATGGGAAGGAGTTGGATATCACATCTCATGCTATAGGAAGGGTCTCAGGTTTGGTATAAGCATTGAGATATCACATCTCATGCTATAGGAAGGGTCTCGGGATTGTAATGGGAAGGAGTTGGATATCACATCTCATGTTATAGGAAGGGTCTCAGGTTTGGTATAAGCATTGAGATATCACATCTCATGCTATAGGAAGGGTCTCAGGTTTGGAATGGGAAGGAGTTGTATATGACATCTCATGCCATAGGAAGGGTCTCAGGTTTGGTATAAGCATTGAGATATCACATCACATGCTATAGGAAGGGTCTCAGGATTGGAATGGAAAGGACTTGGATATCACATCTCATGCTATAGGCAGGGTCTCAGGTTTGGAAAGGGAAGGAGTTGGATATCACATTTCATGTTAGAGGAAGGATCTCAGGTTTGGTATTAGAGGCATTGAGATATCACATCTCATGCTATAGGAAGAGTCTCAGGATTGGAATGGGAAGGAGTTGGATATCACATCTCATGCTATAGGAAGGGTCTCAGGTTTGGTATAAGCATTGAGATATCACATCTCATGCTATAGGAAGGGTCTCGGGATTGGAATGGGAAGGAGTTGGATATCACATCTCATGTTATAGGAAGGGTCTCAGGTTTGGTATAAGCATTGAGATATCACATCTCATGCTATAGGAAGGTTTTCAGGTTTGGAATGGGGAGGAATTGGATATCACATCTCATGTCATAGGAAGGATCTCAGGTTTGGTATTAGAAGCATTGAGATATCACATCTCATGCTATAGGAATGGTCTCAGGATTGGAATGGGAAGGAGTTGGATATTACACTCTTGCTATAGGAAGGGTCTCATGTTTGGAATGGGAAGGAGTTGGATATCACATATGCTATAGGAAGGGTCTCAGGTTTGGAAGGGGAAGGAGTTGGATATCACATTTCATGTTAGAGGAAGGATCTCAGGTTTGGTATTAGTGGCCTTGAGATATCACATCTCATGCTATAGGAAGGGTCTCAGGATTGGAATGGGAAGGAGTTGGATATCACATCTCAAGCTATAGGAACGGTCTCAGGTTTGGTATAAGCATTGTGATATCACATCTCATGCTATAGGAAGGGTCTCAGGATTGGAATGGGAAGGAGTTGGATATCACATCTCATGTTATAGGAAAGATCTCAGCTTTGGTATTAGAAGCATTGAGACATCACATCTCATGTTATAGGAAGGGTCTCAGGACTGGAATGGGAAGAAGTTGGATATCACATCTCATGCTATAGGAAGGGTCTCAGGTTTGGTATAAGCATTGAGATATCACATCTCATGCTATAGGAAGGGTCTCAGGATTGGAATGGGAAGGAGTTGTATATGACATCTCATGCCATAGGAAGGGTCTCAGGTTTGGTATAAGCATTGAGATATCACATCACATGCTATAGGAAGGGTCTCAGGATTGGAATGGGAAGGACTTGGATATCACATCTCATGCTATAGGCAGGGTCTCAGGTTTGGAAAGGGAAGGAGATGGATATCACATTTCATGTTAGAGGTAGGATCTCAGGTTTGGAATTAGAGGCATTGAGATATCACATCTCATGCTATCATAAGGGTCTCAGGATTGGAATGGGAAGGAGTTGGATATCACATCTCATGTTATAGGAAGGATCTCAGGTTTGGTATTAGAAGCATTGAGATATCACATCTCATGCTATCGGAAGTATCTCAGGTTTGGTATTAGAGGCATTGAGATATCACATCTCATGCTATCATAAGGGTCTCAGGATTGGAATGGGAAGGAGTTGGATATCACATCTCATGTTATAGGAAGGATCTCAGGTTTGGTATTAGAAGCATTGAGACCTCACATCTCATGCTATAGGAAGGGTCTCAGGATTGGAATGGGAAGGAGTTGGATATCACATCTCATGCTATAGGAAGGGTCTCAGATTTGGTATAAGCATTGAGATATCACATCTCATGCTATAGGAAGGGTCTCAGGATTGGAATGGGAAGGAGTTGGATATCACATCTCATGTTATAGGAAAGATCTCAGGTTTGGTATTAGAAGCATTGAGACATCACATCTCATGTTATAGGAAGGGTCTCAGGATTGGAATAGGAAGAAGTTGGATATCACATCTCATGCTATAGGAAGAGTCTCAGGTTTGGAAGGGGAAGGAGTTGGATATCCAATCTCATGTTATAGGACTGGTCTCGGGTTTGGTATTAGAAGCATTGAGATATCACATCGCATGCTGTAGGAAGGTTTTCAGGTTTGGAATGGGGAGGAATTGGATATCACATCTCATGTCATAGGAAGGATCTCAGGTTTGGTATTAGAAGCATTGAGATATCACATCTCATGCTATAGGAATGGTCTCAGGATTGGAATGGGAAGGAGTTGGATATTACACTCTTGCTATAGGAAGGGTCTCATGTTTGGAATGGGAAGGAGTTGGATATCACATATGCTATAGGAAGGGTCTCAGGTTTGGACCGGGAAATAGTTGGATATCACATCTCATGTTATAGGAAGGGTCTCAGGTTTGGTATAAGCATTGAGATATCACATCTCTGCTATCGGAAGTGTCTCAGGATTGGAATGGGAAGGAGTTGGATATCCCATCTCATGTTATAGGACGGGTCTCAGGTTTGTTATTAGAATCATTGAGATATCATATTGCATGCTGTAGGAAGGGTCTAAGGATTGGAATGGGAAGGACTTGGATATCACATCTCATGCTATAGGTAGGCTCTCAGGTTTGGAAAGGGAACGAGTTGGATATCACATTTCATGTTAGAGGAAGGATCTCAGGTTTGGTATTAGAGGCATTGAGATATCACATCTCATGCTATAGGAAGAGTCTCAGGATTGGAATGGGAAGGAGTTGTATATCACATCTCATGCTATAGGAAGGGTCTCAGGTTTGGTATAAGCATTGAGATATCACATCTCATGCTATAGGAAGGGTCTCGGGATTGGAATGGGAAGGAGTTGGATATCACATCTCATGTTATAGGAAGGGTCTCAGGTTTGGTATAAGCATTGAGATATCACATCTCATGCTATAGGAAGGGTCTCAGGTTTGGAATGGGAAGGAGTTGTATATGACATCTCATGCCATAGGAAGGGTCTCAGGTTTGGTATAAGCATTGAGATATCACATCACATGCTATAGGAAGGGTCTCAGGATTGGAATGGAAAGGACTTGGATATCACATCTCATGCTATAGGCAGGGTCTCAGGTTTGGAAAGGGAAGGAGATGGATATCACATTTCATGTTAGAGGTAGGATCTCAGGTTTGGTATTAGAGGCATTGAAATATCACATCTCATGCTATCAGAAGGGTCTCAGGATTGGAATGGGAAGGAGTTGGATATCACATCTCATGCTAAAGGGAGGGTCTGAGGTTTGGAAGGGGAAGGATTTGGAAATCACATCTCATGTTATAGGAAGGATCTCAGGTTTGGTATTAGAAGCATTGAGATATCACATCTCATGCTATCGGAAGTATCTCAGGTTTGGTATTAGAGGCATTGAGATATCACATCTCATGCTATCATAAGGGTCTCAGGATTGGAATGGGAAGGAGTTGGATATCACATCTCATGTTATAGGAAGGCTCTCAGGTTTGGAAGGGGAAGGAGTTGGATATCACATTTCATGTTAGAGGAACGATCTCAGGTTTGGTATTAGAGGCCTTGAGATATCACATCTCATGCTATAGGAAGGGTCTCAGGATTGGAATGGGAAGGAGTTGGATATCACATCTCAAGCTATAGGAACGGTCTAAGGTTTGGTATAAGCATTGTGATATCACATCTCATGCTATAGGAAGGGTCTCAGGATTGGAATGGGAAGGAGTTGGATATCACATCTCATGTTATAGGAAAGATCTCAGGTTTGGTATTAGAAGCATTGCGACATCACATCTCATGTTATAGGAAGGGTCTCAGGATTGGAATGGGAAGAAGTTGGATATCACATCTCATGCTATAGGAAGGGTCTCAGGTTTGGTATAAGCATTGAGATATCACATCTCATGCTATAGGAAGGGTCTCAGGATTGGAATGGGAAGGAGTTGTATATGACATCTCATGCCATAGGAAGGGTCTCAGGTTTGGTATAAGCATTGAGATATCACATCACATGCTATAGGAAGGGTCTCAGGATTGGAATGGAAAGGACTTGGATATCACATCTCATGCTATAGGCAGGGTCTCAGGTTTGGAAAGGGAAGGAGATGGATATCACATTTCATGTTAGAGGTAGGATCTCAGGTTTGGTATTAGAGGCATTGAAATATCACATCTCATGCTATCAGATTGGTCTCAGGATTGGAATGGGAAGGAGTTGGATATCACATCTCATGCTAAAGGGAGGGTCTCAGGTTTGGAAGGGGAAGGATTTGGAAATCACATCTCATGTTATAGGAAGGATCTCAGGTTTGGTATTAGAAGCATTGAGATATCACATCTCATGCTATCGGAAGTATCTCAGGTTTGGTATTAGAGGCATTGAGATATCACATCTCATGCTATCATAAGGGTCTCAGGATTGGAATGGGAAGGAGTTGGATATCACATCTCATGTTATAGGAAGGATCTCAGGTTTGGTATTAGAAGCATTGAGACATCACATCTCATGCTATAGGAAGGGTCTCAGGATTGGAATGGGAAGGAGTTGGATATCACATCTCATGCTATAGGAAGGGTCTCAGATTTGGTATAAGCATTGAGATATCACATCTCATGCTATAGGAAGGGTCTCAGGATTGGAATGGGAAGGAGTTGGATATCACATCTCATGTTATAGGAAAGATCTCAGGTTTGGTATTAGAAGCATTGAGACATCACATCTCATGTTATAGGAAGGGTCTCAGGATTGGAATGGGAAGAAGTTGGATATCACATCTCATGCTATAGGAAGAGTCTCAGGTTTGGAAGGGGAAGGAGTTGGATATCCAATCTCATGTTATAGGACTGGTCTCGGGTTTGGTATTAGAAGCATTGAGATATCACATCGCATGCTGTAGGAAGGTTTTCAGGTTTGGAATGGGGAGGAATTGGATATCACATCTCATGTCATAGGAAGGATCTCAGGTTTGGTATTAGAAGCATTGAGATATCACATCTCATGCTATAGGAATGGTCTCAGGATTGGAATGGGAAGGAGTTGGATATTACACTCTTGCTATAGGAAGGTTCTCATGTTTGGAATGGGAAGGAGTTGGATATCACATATGCTATAGGAAGGGTCTCAGGTTTGGAAGGGGAAGGAGTTGGATATCACATTTCATGTTAGAGGAAGGATCTCAGGTTTGGTATTAGTGGCCTTGAGATATCACATCTCATGCTATAGGAAGGGTCTCAGGATTGGAATGGGAAGGAGTTGGATATCACATCTCAAGCTATAGGAACGGTCTCAGGTTTGGTATAAGCATTGTGATATCACATCTCATGCTATAGGAAGGGTCTCAGGATTGGAATGGGAAGGAGTTGGATATCACATCTCATGTTATAGGAAAGATCTCAGCTTTGGTATTAGAAGCATTGAGACATCACATCTCATGTTATAGGAAGGGTCTCAGGACTGGAATGGGAAGAAGTTGGATATCACATCTCATGCTATAGGAAGGGTCTCAGGTTTGGTATAAGCATTGAGATATCACATCTCATGCTATAGGAAGGGTCTCAGGATTGGAATGGGAAGGAGTTGTATATGACATCTCATGCCATAGGAAGGGTCTCAGGTTTGGTATAAGCATTGAGATATCACATCACATGCTATAGGAAGGGTCTCAGGATTGGAATGGGAAGGACTTGGATATCACATCTCATGCTATAGGCAGGGTCTCAGGTTTGGAAAGGGAAGGAGATGGATATCACATTTCATGTTAGAGGTAGGATCTCAGGTTTGGAATTAGAGGCATTGAGATATCACATCTCATGCTATCATAAGGGTCTCAGGATTGGAATGGGAAGGAGTTGGATATCACATCTCATGTTATAGGAAGGATCTCAGGTTTGGTATTAGAAGCATTGAGATATCACATCTCATGCTATCGGAAGTATCTCAGGTTTGGTATTAGAGGCATTGAGATATCACATCTCATGCTATCATAAGGGTCTCAGGATTGGAATGGGAAGGAGTTGGATATCACATCTCATGTTATAGGAAGGATCTCAGGTTTGGTATTAGAAGCATTGAGACCTCACATCTCATGCTATAGGAAGGGTCTCAGGATTGGAATGGGAAGGAGTTGGATATCACATCTCATGCTATAGGAAGGGTCTCAGATTTGGTATAAGCATTGAGATATCACATCTCATGCTATAGGAAGGGTCTCAGGATTGGAATGGGAAGGAGTTGGATATCACATCTCATGTTATAGGAAAGATCTCAGGTTTGGTATTAGAAGCATTGAGACATCACATCTCATGTTATAGGAAGGGTCTCAGGATTGGAATAGGAAGAAGTTGGATATCACATCTCATGCTATAGGAAGAGTCTCAGGTTTGGAAGGGGAAGGAGTTGGATATCCAATCTCATGTTATAGGACTGGTCTCGGGTTTGGTATTAGAAGCATTGAGATATCACATCGCATGCTGTAGGAAGGTTTTCAGGTTTGGAATGGGGAGGAATTGGATATCACATCTCATGTCATAGGAAGGATCTCAGGTTTGGTATTAGAAGCATTGAGATATCACATCTCATGCTATAGGAATGGTCTCAGGATTGGAATGGGAAGGAGTTGGATATTACACTCTTGCTATAGGAAGGGTCTCATGTTTGGAATGGGAAGGAGTTGGATATCACATATGCTATAGGAAGGGTCTCAGGTTTGGACCGGGAAATAGTTGGATATCACATCTCATGTTATAGGAAGGGTCTCAGGTTTGGTATAAGCATTGAGATATCACATCTCTGCTATCGGAAGTGTCTCAGGATTGGAATGGGAAGGAGTTGGATATCCCATCTCATGTTATAGGACGGGTCTCAGGTTTGTTATTAGAATCATTGAGATATCATATTGCATGCTGTAGGAAGGGTCTAAGGATTGGAATGGGAAGGACTTGGATATCACATCTCATGCTATAGGTAGGCTCTCAGGTTTGGAAAGGGAACGAGTTGGATATCACATTTCATGTTAGAGGAAGGATCTCAGGTTTGGTATTAGAGGCATTGAGATATCACATCTCATGCTATAGGAAGAGTCTCAGGATTGGAATGGGAAGGAGTTGTATATCACATCTCATGCTATAGGAAGGGTCTCAGGTTTGGTATAAGCATTGAGATATCACATCTCATGCTATAGGAAGGGTCTCGGGATTGGAATGGGAAGGAGTTGGATATCACATCTCATGTTATAGGAAGGGTCTCAGGTTTGGTATAAGCATTGAGATATCACATCTCATGCTATAGGAAGGGTCTCAGGTTTGGAATGGGAAGGAGTTGTATATGACATCTCATGCCATAGGAAGGGTCTCAGGTTTGGTATAAGCATTGAGATATCACATCACATGCTATAGGAAGGGTCTCAGGATTGGAATGGAAAGGACTTGGATATCACATCTCATGCTATAGGCAGGGTCTCAGGTTTGGAAAGGGAAGGAGATGGATATCACATTTCATGTTAGAGGTAGGATCTCAGGTTTGGTATTAGAGGCATTGAAATATCACATCTCATGCTATCAGAAGGGTCTCAGGATTGGAATGGGAAGGAGTTGGATATCACATCTCATGCTAAAGGGAGGGTCTGAGGTTTGGAAGGGGAAGGATTTGGAAATCACATCTCATGTTATAGGAAGGATCTCAGGTTTGGTATTAGAAGCATTGAGATATCACATCTCATGCTATCGGAAGTATCTCAGGTTTGGTATTAGAGGCATTGAGATATCACATCTCATGCTATCATAAGGGTCTCAGGATTGGAATGGGAAGGAGTTGGATATCACATCTCATGTTATAGGAAGGCTCTCAGGTTTGGAAGGGGAAGGAGTTGGATATCACATTTCATGTTAGAGGAACGATCTCAGGTTTGGTATTAGAGGCCTTGAGATATCACATCTCATGCTATAGGAAGGGTCTCAGGATTGGAATGGGAAGGAGTTGGATATCACATCTCAAGCTATAGGAACGGTCTAAGGTTTGGTATAAGCATTGTGATATCACATCTCATGCTATAGGAAGGGTCTCAGGATTGGAATGGGAAGGAGTTGGATATCACATCTCATGTTATAGGAAAGATCTCAGGTTTGGTATTAGAAGCATTGCGACATCACATCTCATGTTATAGGAAGGGTCTCAGGATTGGAATGGGAAGAAGTTGGATATCACATCTCATGCTATAGGAAGGGTCTCAGGTTTGGTATAAGCATTGAGATATCACATCTCATGCTATAGGAAGGGTCTCAGGATTGGAATGGGAAGGAGTTGTATATGACATCTCATGCCATAGGAAGGGTCTCAGGTTTGGTATAAGCATTGAGATATCACATCACATGCTATAGGAAGGGTCTCAGGATTGGAATGGAAAGGACTTGGATATCACATCTCATGCTATAGGCAGGGTCTCAGGTTTGGAAAGGGAAGGAGATGGATATCACATTTCATGTTAGAGGTAGGATCTCAGGTTTGGTATTAGAGGCATTGAAATATCACATCTCATGCTATCAGATTGGTCTCAGGATTGGAATGGGAAGGAGTTGGATATCACATCTCATGCTAAAGGGAGGGTCTCAGGTTTGGAAGGGGAAGGATTTGGAAATCACATCTCATGTTATAGGAAGGATCTCAGGTTTGGTATTAGAAGCATTGAGATATCACATCTCATGCTATCGGAAGTATCTCAGGTTTGGTATTAGAGGCATTGAGATATCACATCTCATGCTATCATAAGGGTCTCAGGATTGGAATGGGAAGGAGTTGGATATCACATCTCATGTTATAGGAAGGATCTCAGGTTTGGTATTAGAAGCATTGAGACATCACATCTCATGCTATAGGAAGGGTCTCAGGATTGGAATGGGAAGGAGTTGGATATCACATCTCATGCTATAGGAAGGGTCTCAGATTTGGTATAAGCATTGAGATATCACATCTCATGCTATAGGAAGGGTCTCAGGATTGGAATGGGAAGGAGTTGGATATCACATCTCATGTTATAGGAAAGATCTCAGGTTTGGTATTAGAAGCATTGAGACATCACATCTCATGTTATAGGAAGGGTCTCAGGATTGGAATGGGAAGAAGTTGGATATCACATCTCATGCTATAGGAAGAGTCTCAGGTTTGGAAGGGGAAGGAGTTGGATATCCAATCTCATGTTATAGGACTGGTCTCGGGTTTGGTATTAGAAGCATTGAGATATCACATCGCATGCTGTAGGAAGGTTTTCAGGTTTGGAATGGGGAGGAATTGGATATCACATCTCATGTCATAGGAAGGATCTCAGGTTTGGTATTAGAAGCATTGAGATATCACATCTCATGCTATAGGAATGGTCTCAGGATTGGAATGGGAAGGAGTTGGATATTACACTCTTGCTATAGGAAGGTTCTCATGTTTGGAATGGGAAGGAGTTGGATATCACATATGCTATAGGAAGGGTCTCAGGTTTGGTCCGGGAAATAGTTGGATATCACATCTCATGTTATAGGAAGGGTCTCAGGTTTGGTATAAGCATTGAGATATCACATCTCTGCTATCGGAAGTGTCTCAGGATTGGAATGGGAAGGAGTTGGATATCCCATCTCATGTTATAGGACGGGTCTCAGGTTTGTTATTAGAATCATTGAGATATCATATTGCATGCTGTAGGAAGGGTCTAAGGATTGGAATGGGAAGGACTTGGATATCACATCTCATGCTATAGGTAGGCTCTCAGGTTTGGAAAGGGAAGGAGTTGGATATCACATTTCATGTTAGAGGAAGGATCTCAGGTTTGGTATTAGAGGCATTGAGATATCACATCTCATGCTATAGGAAGAGTCTCAGGATTGGAATGGGAAGGAGTTGGATATCACATCTCATGCTATAGGAAGGGTCTCAGGTTTGGTATAAGCATTGAGATATCACATCTCATGCTATAGGAAGGGTCTCGGGATTGGAATGGGAAGGAGTTGGATATCACATCTCATGTTATAGGAAGGGTCTCAGGTTTGGTATAAGCATTGGGATATCACATCTCATGCTATAGGAAGGGTCTCAGGTTTGGAATGGGAAGGAGTTGCATATGACATCTCATGCCATAGGAAGGGTCTCAGGTTTGGTATAAGCATTGAGATATCACATCACATGCTATAGGAAGGGTCTCAGGATTGGAATGGAAAGGACTTGGATATCACATCTCATGCTATAGGCAGGGTCTCAGTTTTGGAAAGGGAAGGAGATGGATATCACATTTCATGTTAGAGGTAGGATCTCAGGTTTGGTATTAGAGGCATTGAAATATCACATCTCATGCTATCAGAAGGGTCTCAGGATTGGAATGGGAAGGAGTTGGATATCACATCTCATGCTAAAGGGAGGGTCTCAGGTTTGGAAGGGGAAGGATTTGGAAATCACATCTCATGTTATAGGAAGGATCTCAGGTTTGGTATTAGAAGCATTGAGATATCACATCTCATGCTATCGGAAGTATCTCAGGTTTGGTATTAGAGGCATTGAGATATCACATCTCATGCTATCATAAGGGTCTCAGGATTGGAATGGGAAGGAGTTGGATATCACATCTCATGTTATAGGAAGGCTCTCAGGTTTGGAAGGGGAAGGAGTTGGATATCACATTTCATGTTAGAGGAACGATCTCAGGTTTGGTATTAGAGGCCTTGAGATATCACATCTCATGCTATAGGAAGGGTCTCAGGATTGGAATGGGAAGGAGTTGGATATCACATCTCAAGCTATAGGAACGGTCTAAGGTTTGGTATAAGCATTGTGATATCACATCTCATGCTATAGGAAGGTTTTCAGGTTTGGAATGGGGAGGAATTGGATATCACATCTCATGTCATAGGAAGGATCTCAGGTTTGGTATTAGAAGCATTGAGATATCACATCTCATGCTATAGGAATGGTCTCAGGATTGGAATGGGAAGGAGTTGGATATTACACTCTTGCTATAGGAAGGGTCTCATGTTTGGAATGGGAAGGAGTTGGATATCACATATGCTATAGGAAGGGTCTCAGGTTTGGACCGGGAAATAGTTGGATATCACATCTCATGTTATAGGAAGGGTCTCAGGTTTGGTATAAGCATTGAGATATCACATCTCTGCTATCGGAAGTGTCTCAGGATTGGAATGGGAAGGAGTTGGATATCCCATCTCATGTTATAGGACGGGTCTCAGGTTTGTTATTAGAATCATTGAGATATCATATTGCATGCTGTAGGAAGGGTCTAAGGATTGGAATGGGAAGGACTTGGATATTCCATCTCATGCTATAGGTAGGCTCTCAGGTTTGGAAAGGGAAGGAGTTTGATATCACATTTCATGTTAGAGGAAGGATCTCAGGTTTGGTATTAGAGGCATTGAGATATCACATCTCATGCTATAGGAAGAGTCTCAGGATTGGAATGGGAAGGAGTTGGATATCACATCTCATGCTATAGGAAGGGTCTCAGGTTTGGTATAAGCATTGAGATATCACATCTCATGCTATAGGAAGGGTCTCGGGATTGTAATGGGAAGGAGTTGGATATCACATCTCATGTTATAGGAAGGGTCTCAGGTTTGGTATAAGCATTGAGATATCACATCTCATGCTATAGGAAGGGTCTCAGGTTTGGAATGGGAAGGAGTTGTATATGACATCTCATGCCATAGGAAGGGTCTCAGGTTTGGTATAAGCATTGAGATATCACATCACATGCTATAGGAAGGGTCTCAGGATTGGAATGGAAAGGACTTGGATATCACATCTCATGCTATAGGCAGGGTCTCAGGTTTGGAAAGGGAAGGAGTTGGATATCACATTTCATGTTAGAGGAAGGATCTCAGGTTTGGTATTAGAGGCATTGAGATATCACATCTCATGCTATAGGAAGAGTCTCAGGATTGGAATGGGAAGGAGTTGGATATCACATCTCATGCTATAGGAAGGGTCTCAGGTTTGGTATAAGCATTGAGATATCACATCTCATGCTATAGGAAGGGTCTCGGGATTGGAATGGGAAGGAGTTGGATATCACATCTCATGTTATAGGAAGGGTCTCAGGTTTGGTATAAGCATTGAGATATCACATCTCATGCTATAGGAAGGGTCTCAGGTTTGGAATGGGAAGGAGTTGTATATGACATCTCATGCCATAGGAAGGGTCTCAGGTTTGGTATAAGCATTGAGATATCACATCACATGCTATAGGAAGGGTCTCAGGATTGGAATGGAAAGGACTTGGATATCACATCTCATGCTATAGGCAGGGTCTCAGGTTTGGAAAGGGAAGGATATGGATATCACATTTCATGTTAGAGGTAGGATCTCAGGTTTGGTATTAGAGGCATTGAAATATCACATCTCATGCTATCAGAAGGGTCTCAGGATTGGAATGGGAAGGAGTTGGATATCACATCTCATGCTAAAGGGAGGGTCTCAGGTTTGGAAGGGGAAGGATTTGGAAACGCACATCTCATGTTATAGGAAGGATCTCAGGTTTGGTATTAGAAGCATTGAGATATCACATCTCATGCTATCGGAAGTATCTCAGGTTTGGTATTAGAGGCATTGAGATATCACATCTCATGCTATCATAAGGGTCTCAGGATTGGAATGGGAAGGAGTTGGATATCACATCTCATGTTATAGGAAGGCTCTCAGGTTTGGAAGGGGAAGGAGTTGGATATCACATTTCATGTTAGAGGAACGATCTCAGGTTTGGTATTAGAGGCCTTGAGATATCACATCTCATGCTATAGGAAGGGTCTCAGGATTGGAATGGGAAGGAGTTTGATATCACATCTCAAGCTATAGGAACGGTCTAAGGTTTGGTATAAGCATTGTGATATCACATCTCATGCTATAGGAAGGGTCTCAGGATTGGAATGGGAAGGAGTTGGATATCACATCTCATGTTTTAGGAAAGATCTCAGGTTTGGTATTAGAAGCATTGCGACATCACATCTCATGTTATAGGAAGGGTCTCAGGATTGGAATGGGAAGAAGTTGGATATCACATCTCATGCTATAGGAAGGGTCTCAGGTTTGGTATAAGCATTGAGATATCACATCTCATGCTATAGGAAGGGTCTCAGGATTGGAATGGGAAGGAGTTGTATATGACATCTCATGCCATAGGAAGGGTCTCAGGTTTGGTATAAGCATTGAGATATCACATCACATGCTATAGGAAGGGTCTAAGGATTGGAATGGAAAAGACTTGGATATCACATCTCATGCTATAGGCAGGGTCTCAGGTTTGGAAAGGGAAGGAGATGGATATCACATTTCATGTTAGAGGTAGGATCTCAGGTTTGGTATTAGAGGCATTGAAATATCACATCTCATGCTATCAGATTGGTCTCAGGATTGGAATGGGAAGGAGTTGGATATCACATCTCATGCTAAAGGGAGGGTCTCAGGTTTGGAAGGGGAAGGATTTGGAAATCACATCTCATGTTATAGGAAGGATCTCAGGTTTGGTATTAGAAGCATTGAGATATCACATCTCATGCTATCAGAAGTATCTCAGGTTTGGTATTAGAGGCATTGAGATATCACATCTCATGCTATCATAAGGGTCTCAGGATTGGAATGGGAAGGAGTTGGATATCACATCTCATGTTATAGGAAGGATCTCAGGTTTGGTATTAGAAGCATTGAGATATCACATTTCATGCTATCGGAAGTATCTCAGGTTTGGTATTAGAGGCATTGAGATATCACATCTCATGCTATCATAAGGGTCTCAGGATTGGAATGGGAAGGAGTTGGATATCACATCTCATGTTATAGGAAGGATCTCAGGTTTGGTATTAGAAGCATTGAGACATCACATCTCATGCTATAGGAAGGGTCTCAGGATTGGAATGGGAAGGAGTTGGATATCACATCTCATGCTATAGGAAGGGTCTCAGATTTGGTATAAGCATTGATATATCACATCTCATGCTATAGGAAGGGTCTCAGGATTGGAATGGGAAGGAGTTGGATATCACATCTCATGTTATAGGAAAGATCTCAGGTTTGGTATTAGAAGCATTGAGACATCACATCTCATGTTATAGGAAGGGTCTCAGGATTGGAATGGGAAGAAGTTGGATATCACATCTCATGCTATAGGAAGAGTCTCAGGTTTGGAAGGGGAAGGAGTTGGATATCCAATCTCATGTTATAGGACTGGTCTCGGGTTTGGTATTAGAAGCATTGAGATATCACATCGCATGCTGTAGGAAGGTTTTCAGGTTTGGAATGGGGAGGAATTGGATATCACATCTCATGTCATAGGAAGGATCTCAGGTTTGGTAATAGAAGCATTGAGATATCACATCTCATGCTATAGGAATGGTCTCAGGATTGGAATGGGAAGGAGTTGGATATTACACTCTTGCTATAGGAAGGGTCTCATGTTTAGAATGGGAAGGAGTTGGATATCACATATGCTATAGGAAGGGTCTCAGGTTTGGACCGGGAAATAGTTGGATATCACATCTCATGTTATAGGAAGGGTCTCAGGTTTGGTATAAGCATTGAGATATCACATCTCTGCTATCGGAAGTGTCTCAGGATTGGAATGGGAAGGAGTTGGATATCCCATCTCATGTTATAGGACGGGTCTCAGGTTTGTTATTAGAATCATTGAGATATCATATTGCATGCTGTAGGAAGGATCTAAGGATTGGAATGGGAAGGACTTGGATATCACATCTCATGCTATAGGTAGGCTCTCAGGTTTGGAAAGGGAACGAGTTGGATATCACATTTCATGTTAGAGGAAGGATCTCAGGTTTGGTATTAGAGGCATTGAGATATCACATCTCATGCTATAGGAAGAGTCTCAGGATTGGAATGGGAAGGAGTTGGATATCACATCTCATGCTATAGGAAGGGTCTCAGGTTTGGTATAAGCATTGAGATATCACATCTCATGCTATAGGAAGGGTCTCGGGATTGGAATGGGAAGGAGTTGGATATCACATCTCATGTTATAGGAAGGGTCTCAGGTTTGGTATAAGCATTGAGATATCACATCTCATGCTATAGGAAGGGTCTCAGGTTTGGAATGGGAAGGAGTTGTATATGACATCTCATGCCATAGGAAGGGTCTCAGGTTTGGTATAAGCATTGAGATATCACATCACATGCTATAGGAAGGGTCTCAGGATTGGAATGGAAAGGACTTGGATATCACATCTCATGCTATAGGCAGGGTCTCAGGTTTGGAAAGGGAAGGAGATGGATATCACATTTCATGTTAGAGGTAGGATCTCAGGTTTGGTATTAGAGGCATTGAAATATCACATCTCATGCTATCAGAAGGGTCTCAGGATTGGAATGGGAAGGAGTTGGATATCACATCTCATGCTAAAGGGAGGGTCTGAGGTTTGGAAGGGGAAGGATTTGGAAATCACATCTCATGTTATAGGAAGGATCTCAGGTTTGGTATTAGAAGCATTGAGATATCACATCTCATGCTATCGGAAGTATCTCAGGTTTGGTATTAGAGGCATTGAGATATCACATCTCATGCTATCATAAGGGTCTCAGGATTGGAATGGGAAGGAGTTGGATATCACATCTCATGTTATAGGAAGGCTCTCAGGTTTGGAAGGGGAAGGAGTTGGATATCACATTTCATGTTAGAGGAACGATCTCAGGTTTGGTATTAGAGGCCTTGAGATATCACATCTCATGCTATAGGAAGGGTCTCAGGATTGGAATGGGAAGGAGTTGGATATCACATCTCAAGCTATAGGAACGGTCTAAGGTTTGGTATAAGCATTGTGATATCACATCTCATGCTATAGGAAGGGTCTCAGGATTGGAATGGGAAGGAGTTGGATATCACATCTCATGTTATAGGAAAGATCTCAGGTTTGGTATTAGAAGCATTGCGACATCACATCTCATGTTATAGGAAGGGTCTCAGGATTGGAATGGGAAGAAGTTGGATATCACATCTCATGCTATAGGAAGGGTCTCAGGTTTGGTATAAGCATTGAGATATCACATCTCATGCTATAGGAAGGGTCTCAGGATTGGAATGGGAAGGAGTTGTATATGACATCTCATGCCATAGGAAGGGTCTCAGGTTTGGTATAAGCATTGAGATATCACATCACATGCTATAGGAAGGGTCTCAGGATTGGAATGGAAAGGACTTGGATATCACATCTCATGCTATAGGCAGGGTCTCAGGTTTGGAAGGGAAGGAGATGGATATCACATTTCATGTTAGAGGTAGGATCTCAGGTTTGGTATTAGAGGCATTGAAATATCACATCTCATGCTATCAGATTGGTCTCAGGATTGGAATGGGAAGGAGTTGGATATCACATCTCATGCTAAAGGGAGGGTCTCAGGTTTGGAAGGGGAAGGATTTGGAAATCACATCTCATGTTATAGGAAGGATCTCAGGTTTGGTATTAGAAGCATTGAGATATCACATCTCATGCTATCGGAAGTATCTCAGGTTTGGTATTAGAGGCATTGAGATATCACATCTCATGCTATCATAAGGGTCTCAGGATTGGAATGGGAAGGAGTTGGATATCACATCTCATGTTATAGGAAGGATCTCAGGTTTGGTATTAGAAGCATTGAGACATCACATCTCATGCTATAGGAAGGGTCTCAGGATTGGAATGGGAAGGAGTTGGATATCACATCTCATGCTATAGGAAGGGTCTCAGATTTGGTATAAGCATTGAGATATCACATCTCATGCTATAGGAAGGGTCTCAGGATTGGAATGGGAAGGAGTTGTATATGACATCTCAGGCCATAGGAAGGGTCTCAGGTTTGGTAAAAGCATTGAGATATCACATCTCTGCTATCGGAAGGGTCTCAGGATTGGAATGGGAAGGAGTTGGATATCCCATCTCATGTTATAGGAAGGGTCTCAGGTTTGGTATTAGAAGCATTGAGACATCACATCTCATGTTATAGGAAGGGTCTCAGGATTGGAATGGGAAGGAGTTGGATATCACATCTCATGCTATAGGAAGGGTCTCAGGTTTGGTATAAGCATTGAGATATCACATCTCATGCTATAGGAAGGGTCTCAGGATTGGAATGGGAAGGAGTTGTATATGACATCTCATGCCATAGGAAGGGTCTCAGGTTTGGTATAAGCATTGAGATATCACATCACATGCTATAGGAAGGGTCTCAGGATTGGAATGGGAAGGACTTGGATATCACATCTCATGCTATAGGCAGGGTCTCAGGTTTGGAAAGGGAAGGAGATGGATATCACATTTCATGTTAGAGGTAGGATCTCAGGTTTGGTATTAGAGGCATTGAAATATCACATCTCATGCTATCAGAAGGGTCTCAGGATTGGAATGGGAAGGAGTTGGATATCACATCTCATGCTAAAGGGAGGGTCTCAGGTTTGGAAGTGGAAGGATTTGGAAATCACATCTCATGTTATAGGAAGGATCTCAGGTTTGGTATTAGAAGCATTGAGATATCACATCTCATGCTATCAGAAGTATCTCAGGTTTGGTATTAGAGGCATTGAGATATCACATCTCATGCTATCATAAGGGTTTCAGGATTGGAATGGGAAGGAGTTGGATATCACATCTCATGTTATAGGAAGGATCTCAGGTTTGGTATTAGAAGAATTGAGACATCACATCTCATGCTATAGGAAGGGTCTCAGGATTGGAATGGGAAGAAGTTGGATATCACATCTCATGCTATAGGAAGGGTCTCAGATTTGGTATAAGCATTGAGATATCACATCTAATGCTATAGGAAGGGTCTCAGGATTGGAATGGGAAGGAGTTGCATATGACATCTCAGGCCATAGGAAGGGTCTCAGGTTTGGTATAAGCATTGAGATATCACATCTCTGCTATCGGAAGGGTCTCAGGATTGGAATGGGAAGGAGTTGGATATCCCAAATCATGTTATAGGAAGGGTCTCAGGTTTGGTATTAGAAGCATTGAGATATCACATCTCATGCTATAGGAAGGGTCTCAGGATTGGAATGGGGAGGACTTGGATGTCACATCTCATGTTATAGGAAGGCTCTCAGGTTTGGAAGGGGAAGGAGTTGGATATCACATTTCATGTTAGAGGAACGATCTCAGGTTTGGTATTAGAGGCCTTGAGATATCACATCTCATGCTATAGGAAGGGTCTCAGGATTGGAATGGGAAGGAGTTGGATATCACATCTCAAGCTATAGGAACGGTCTCAGGTTTGGTATAAGCATTGTGATATCACATCTCATGCTATAGGAAGGGTCTCAGGATTGGAATGGGAAGGAGTTGGATATCACATCTCATGTTATAGGAAAGATCTCAGGTTTGGTATTAGAAGCATTGCGACATCCCATCTCATGTTATAGGAAGGGTCTCAAGATTGGAATGGGAAGAAGTTGGATATCACATCTCATGCTATAGGAAGGGTCTCAGGTTTGGTATAAGCATTGAGATATCACATCTCATGCTATAGGAAGGGTCTCAGGATTGGAATGGGAAGGAGTTGTATATGACATCTCATGCCATAGGAAGGGTCTCAGGTTTGGTATAAGCATTGAGATATCACATCACATGCTATAGGAAGGGTCTCAGGATTGGAATGGAAAGGACTTGGATATCACATCTCATGCTATAGGCAGGGTCTCAGGTTTGGAAAGGGAAGGAGATGGATATCACATTTCATGTTAGAGGTAGGATCTCAGGTTTGGTATTAGAGGCATTGAAATATCACATCTCATGCTATCAGATGGGTCTCAGGATTCGAATGGGAAGGAGTTGGATATCACATCTCATGCTAAAGGGAGGGTCTCAGGTTTGGAAGGGGAAGGATTTGGAAATCACATCTCATGTTATAGGAAGGATCTCAGGTTTGGTATTAGAAGCATTGAGATATCACATCTCATGCTATCGGAAGTATCTCAGGTTTGGTATTAGAGGCATTGAGATATCACATCTCATGCTATCATAAGGGTCTCAGGATTGGAATGGGAAGGAGTTGGATATCACATCTCATGTTATAGGAAGGATCTCAGGTTTGGTATTAGAAGCATTGAGACATCACATCTCATGCTATAGGAAGGGTCTCAGGATTGGAATGGGAAGGAGTTGGATATCACATCTCATGCTATAGGAAGGGTCTCAGATTTGGTATAAGCATTGAGATATCACATCACATGCTATAGGAAGGGTCTCAGGATTGGAATGGGAAGGACTTGGATATCACATCTCATGCTATAGGCAGGGTCTCAGGTTTGGAAAGGGAAGGAGATGGATATCACATTTCATGTTAGAGGTAGGATCTCAGGTTTGGTATTAGAGGCATTGAAATATCACATCTCATGCTATCAGAAGGGTCTCAGGATTGGAATGGGAAGGAGTTGGATATCACATCTCATGCTAAAGGGAGGGTCTCAGGTTTGGAAGTGGAAGGATTTGGAAATCACATCTCATGTTATAGGAAGGATCTCAGGTTTGGTATTAGAATCATTGAGATATCACATCTCATGCTATCAGAAGTATCTCAGGTTTGGTATTAGAGGCATTGAGATATCACATCTCATGCTATCATAAGGGTCTCAGGATTGGAATGGGAAGGAGTTGGATATCACATCTCATGTTATAGGAAGGATCTCAGGTTTGGTATTAGAAGAATTGAGACATCACATCTCATGCTATAGGAAGGGTCTCAGGATTGGAATGGGAAGAAGTTGGATATCACATCTCATGCTATAGGAAGGGTCTCAGATTTGGTATAAGCATTGAGATATCACATCTAATGCTATAGGAAGGGTCTCAGGATTGGAATGGGAAGGAGTTGCATATGACATCTCAGGCCATAGGAAGGGTCTCAGGTTTGGTATAAGCATTGAGATATCACATCTCTGCTATCGGAAGGGTCTCAGGATTGGAATGGGAAGGAGTTGGATATCCCAAATCATGTTATAGGAAGGGTCTCAGGTTTGGTATTAGAAGCATTGAGATATCACATCTCATGCTATAGGAAGGGTCTCAGGATTGGAATGGGGAGGACTTGGATGTCACATCTCATGTTATAGGAAGGCTCTCAGGTTTGGAAGGGGAAGGAGTTGGATATCACATTTCATGTTAGAGGAACGATCTCAGGTTTGGTATTAGAGGCCTTGAGATATCACATCTCATGCTATAGGAAGGGTCTCAGGATTGGAATGGGAAGGAGTTGGATATCACATCTCAAGCTATAGGAACGGTCTCAGGTTTGGTATAAGCATTGTGATATCACATCTCATGCTATAGGAAGGGTCTCGGGATTGGAATGGGAAGGAGTTGGATATCACATCTCATGTTATAGGAAAGATCTCAGGTTTGGTATTAGAAGCATTGCGACATCCCATCTCATGTTATAGGAAGGGTTTCAAGATTGGAATGGGAAGAAGTTGGATATCACATCTCATGCTATAGGAAGGGTCTCAGGTTTGGTATAAGCATTGAGATATCACATCTCATGCTATAGGAAGGGTCTCAGGATTGGAATGGGAAGGAGTTGTATATGACATCTCATGCCATAGGAAGGGTCTCAGGTTTGGTATAAGCATTGAGATATCACATCACATGCTATAGGAAGGGTCTCAGGATTGGAATGGAAAGGACTTGGATATCACATCTCATGCTATAGGCAGGGTCTCAGGTTTGGAAAGGGAAGGAGATGGATATCACATTTCATGTTAGAGGTAGGATCTCAGGTTTGGTATTAGAGGCATTGAAATATCACATCTCATGCTATCAGATGGGTCTCAGGATTCGAATGGGAAGGAGTTGGATATCACATCTCATGCTAAAGGGAGGGTCTCAGGTTTGGAAGGGGAAGGATTTGGAAATCACATCTCATGTTATAGGAAGGATCTCAGGTTTGGTATTAGAAGCATTGAGATATCACATCTCATGCTATCGGAAGTATCTCAGGTTTGGTATTAGAGGCATTGAGATATCACATCTCATGCTATCATAAGGGTCTCAGGATTGGAATGGGAAGGAGTTGGATATCACATCTCATGTTATAGGAAGGATCTCAGGTTTGGTATTAGAAGCATTGAGACATCACATCTCATGCTATAGGAAGGGTCTCAGGATTGGAATGGGAAGGAGTTGGATATCACATCTCATGCTATAGGAAGGGTCTCAGATTTGGTATAAGCATTGAGATATCACATCACATGCTATAGGAAGGGTCTCAGGATTGGAATGGGAAGGACTTGGATATCACATCTCATGCTATAGGCAGGGTCTCAGGTTTGGAAAGGGAAGGAGATGGATATCACATTTCATGTTAGAGGTAGGATCTCAGGTTTGGTATTAGAGGCATTGAAATATCACATCTCATGCTATCAGAAGGGTCTCAGGATTAGAATGGGAAGGAGTTGGATATCACATCTCATGCTAAAGGGAAGGTCTCAGGTTTGGAAGTGGAAGGATTTGGAAATCACATCTCATGTTATAGGAAGGATCTCAGGTTTGGTATTAGAAGCATTGAGATATCACATCTCATGCTATCAGAAGTATCTCAGGTTTGGTATTAGAGGCATTGAGATATCACATCTCATGCTATCATAAGGGTCTCAGGATTGGAATGGGAAGGAGTTGGATATCACATCTCATGTTATAGGAAGCATCTCAGGTTTGGTATTAGAAGAATTGAGACATCACATCTCATGCTATAGGAAGGGTCTCAGGATTGGAATTGGAAGAAGTTGGATATCACATCTCATGCTATATGAAGGGTCTCAGATTTGGCATAAGCATTGAGATATCACATCTAATGCTATAGGAAAGGTCTCAGGATTGGAATGGGAAGGATTTGCATATGACATCTCAGGCCATAGGAAGGGTCTCAGGTTTGGTATAAGCATTGAGATATCACATCTCTGCTATCGGAAGGGTCTCAGGATTGGAATGGGAAGGAGTTGGATATCCCAAATCATGTTATAGGAAGGGTCTCAGGTTTGGTATTAGAAGCATTGAGATATCACATCTCATGCTATAGGAAGGGTCTCAGGATTGGAATGGGGAGGACTTGGATGTCACATCTCATGTTATAGGGAGGGTCTCAAGTTTGATATTAGAAGCATTGAGATAACAAATCTCATGATATCGGAAGGGTCTCAGGATTGGAATGGGAAGGAATTGGATATCACATCTCATGATAAAGGAAGGGTCTAAGGTTTGGAAGGGGAAGGATTTGGATATCACATCTCATGTTATAGGACGGGTCTCAGGTTTGGTATTAGAAGCATTGAGATATCAAGTCTCATGGTATAGGAAGGGTCTCAGAATTGGAATGGGAAGGAGTTGGATATCACATCTCAAGCTATAGGTAGGGTCTCAGGATTGGAATGGGAAGGAGTTTGATATCACATCTCATGCCATAGTATGGGTCTCAGGTTTGGTAGAAGCATTGGGATATCACATCTCATGCTATCGGAAGGGTATCAGTATTGGATTTGGAAGGAGTTGGATATCCCATCTCATGCTATAGGAAGGGTCTCAGGTTGGAATGGGAAGGAATTGGATATCACATTTCATGTTATAGGAAGGCTCTCAGGTTTGGAAGGGGAAGGAGTTGGATATCACATTTCATGTTAGAGGAAGGATCTCAGGTTTGGTATAAGCATTGAGATATCACATCTCATGCTATAGGAAGGGTCTCAGGATTGGAATGGGAAGGAGTTGGATATCACATCTCATGTTATAGGAAAGATCTCAGGTTTGGTATTAGAAGCATTGAGACATCACATCTCATGTTATAGGAAGGGTCTCAGGATTGGAATGGGAAGAAGTTGGATATCACATCTCATGCTATAGGAAGAGTCTCAGGTTTGGAAGGGGAAGGAGTTGGATATCCAATCTCATGTTATAGGACTGGTCTCGGGTTTGGTATTAGAAGCATTGAGATATCACATCGCATGCTGTAGGAAGGTTTTCAGGTTTGGAATGGGGAGGAATTGGATATCACATCTCATGTCATAGGAAGGATCTCAGGTTTGGTATTAGAAGCATTGAGATATCACATCTCATGCTATAGGAATGGTCTCAGGATTGGAATGGGAAGGAGTTGGATATTACACTCTTGCTATAGGAAGGGTCTCATGTTTGGAATGGGAAGGAGTTGGATATCACATATGCTATATGAAGGGTCTCAGGTTTGGACCGGGAAGGAGTTGGATATCACATCTCATGTTATAGGAAGGGTCTCAGGTTTGGTATAAGCATTGAGATATCACATCTCTGCTATCGGAAGTGTCTCAGGATTGGAATGGGAAGGAGTTGGATATCCCATCTCATGTTATAGGACGGGTCTCAGGTTTGTTATTAGAATCATTGAGATATCATATTGCATGCTGTAGGAAGGGTCTAAGGATTGGAATGGGAAGGACTTGGATATCACATCTCATGCTATAGGTAGGCTCTCAGGTTTGGAAAGGGAAGGAGTTGGATATCACATTTCATGTTAGAGGAAGGATCTCAGGTTTGGTATTAGAGGCATTGAGATATCACATCTCATGCTATAGGAAGAGTCTCAGGATTGGAATGGGAAGGAGTTGGATATCACATCTCATGCTATAGGAAGGGTCTCAGGTTTGGTATAAGCATTGAGATATCACATCTCATGCTATAGGAAGGGTCTCGGGATTGGAATGGGAAGGAGTTGGATATCACATCTCATGTTATAGGAAAGATCTCAGGTTTGGTATTAGAAGCATTGCGACATCACATCTCATGTTATAGGAAGGGTCTCAGGATTGGAATGGGAAGAAGTTGGATATCACATCTCATGCTATAGGAAGGGTCTCAGGTTTGGTATAAGCATTGAGATATCACATCTCATGCTATAGGAAGGGTCTCAGGATTGGAATGGGAAGGAGTTGTATATGACATCTCATGCCATAGGAAGGGTCTCAGGTTTGGTATAAGCATTGAGATATCACATCACATGCTATAGGAAGGGTCTCAGGATTGGAATGAAAAGGACTTGGATATCACATCTCATGCTATAGGCAGGGTCTCAGGTTTGGAAAGGGAAGGAGATGGATATCACATTTCATGTTAGAGGTAGGATCTCAGGTTTGGTATTAGAGGCATTGAAATATCACATCTCATGCTATCAGATTGGTCTCAGGATTGGAATGGGAAGGAGTTGGATATCACATCTCATGCTAAAGGGAGGGTCTCAGGTTTGGAAGGGGAAGGATTTGGAAATCACATCTCATGTTATAGGAAGGATCTCAGGTTTGGTATTAGAAGCATTGAGATATCACATCTCATGCTATCGGAATTATCTCAGGTTTGGTATTAGAGGCATTGAGATATCACATCTCATGCTATCATAAGGGTTTCAGGATTGGAATGGGAAGTAGTTGGATATCACATCTCATGTTATAGGAAGGATCTCAGGTTTGGTATTATAAGCATTGAGACATCACATCTCATGCTATAGGAAGGGTCTCAGGATTGGAATGGGAAGGAGTTGGATATCACATCTCATGCTATAGGAAGGGTCTCAGATTTGGTATAAGCATTGAGATATCACATCTCATGCTATAGGAAGGGTCTCAGGATTGGAATGGGAAGGACTTGGATATCACATCTCATGCTATAGGCAGGGTCTCAGGTTTGGAAAGGGAAGGAGATGGATATCAATGCTTCTAATATCAAACTTGAGACCCTCCCTATAGCATGAGATGTGATACCCAAGTCCTTCCCATTCCAATCCTGAGACACTTCCTACAGCATGCGATGTGATGTCTCAATGCTTCTAATACCAAACCTGAGACTCTTCCTATAACATGAGATGGGATATCCAACTCCTTCCCATTCCAATCCTGAGACCCTTCCGATAGCAGAGATGTGATATCTCAATGCTTATACCAAACCTAAGACCCTTCCTATGGCATGAGATGTCATATACAACTCCTTCCCATTCCAATCCTGAGACCCTTCCTATAGCATGAGATGTGATATCTCAATGCTTATACCAAACCTGAGACCCTTCCTATAGCATGAGATGTGATATCCAACTCCTTCCCATTCCAATCCTGAGACCCTTCCTATAGCATGAGATGTGATGTCTCAATGCTTCTAATACCAAACCTGAGATACTTCCGATAGCATGAGATGTGATATCTCAATGCTTCTAATACCAAACCTGAGATCCTTCCTATAACATGAGATGTGATTTCCAAATCCTTCCCCTTCCAAACCTGAGACCCTCCCTTTAGCATGAGATGTGATATCCAAGTCCTTTCCATTCCAATCCTGAGACCCTTCCTATAGCATGTGATGTGATATCTCAATGCTTATACCAAACCTGAGACCCTTCCTATGGCATGAGATGTCATATACAACTCCTTCCCATTCCAATCCTGAGACCCTTCCTATAGCATGAGATGTGATATCTCAATGCTTATACCAAACCTGAGACCCTTCCTATAGCATGAGATGTGATATCCAACTTCTTCCCATTCCAATCTTGAGACCCTTCCTATAACATGAGATGGGATGTCGCAATGCTTCTAATACCAAACCTGAGATCTTTCCTATAACATGAGATGTGATATCCAACTCCTTCCCATTCCAATCCTGAGACCCTTCCTATAGCATGAGATGTGATATCACAATGCTTATACCAAACCTGAGACCGTTCCTATAGCTTGAGATGTGATATCCAACTCCTTCCCATTCCAATCCTGAGACCCTTCCTATAGCATGAGATGTGATATCTCAAGGCCTCTAATATCAAACCTGAGATCGTTCCTCTAACATGAAATGTGATATCCAACTCCTTCCCCTTTCAAACCTGAGAGCCTTCCTATAACATGAGATGTGACATCCAAGTCCTCCCCATTCCAATCCTGAGACCCTTCCTATAGCATGAGATGTGATATCTCAATGCTTCTAATACCAAACCTGAGACCCTTCCTATAACATGATTTGGGATATCCAACTCCTTCCCATTCCAATCCTGAGACCCTTCCGATAGCAGAGATGTGATATCTCAATGCTTATACCAAACCTGAGACCCTTCCTATAGCATGAGATGTGATATCCAACTTCTTCCCATTCCAATCCTGAGACCCTTCATATAGCATGAGATGTGATGTCTCAATTCTTCTAATACCAAACCTGAGATCCTTCCTATAACATGAGATGTGATATCCAACTCCTTCCCATTCCAATCCTGAGACCCTTATGATAGCATGAGATGTGATATCTCAATGCCTCTAATACCAAACCTGAGATACTTCTGATAGCATGAGATGTGATATCTCAATGCTTCTAATACCAAACCTGAGATCCTTCCTATAACATGAGATGTGATTTCCAAATCCTTCCACTTCCAAACCTGAGACCCTCCCTTTAGCATGAGATGTGATATCCAACTCCTTCCCATTCCAATCCTGAGACCCTTCTGATAGCATGAGATGTGATATTTCAATGCCTCTAATACCAAACCTGAGATCCTACCTCTAACATGAAATGTGATATCCATCTCCTTCCCTTTCCAAACCTGAGACCCTGCCTATAGCATGAGATGTGATATCCAAGTCCTTCCCATTCCAATCCTGAGACCCTTCCTATAGCATGTGATGTGATATCTCAATGCTTATACCAAACCTGAGACCCTTCCTATGGCATGAGATGTCATATACAACTCCTTCCCATTCCAATCCTGAGACCCTTCCTATAGCATGAGATGTGATATCTCAATGCTTATACCAAACCTGAGACCCTTCCTATAGCATGAGATGTGATATCCAACTTCTTCCCATTCCAATCCTGAGACCCTTCCTATAACATGAGATGTGATGTCTCAATGCTTCTAATACCAAACCTGAGACCCTTCCTATAACATGAGATGGGATATCCAACTCCTTCCCATTCCAATCCTGAGACCCTTCCGATAGCAGAGATGTGATATCTCAATGCTTTTACAAAACCTGAGACCCTTCCTATGGCCTGAGATGTCATATACAACTCCTTCCCATTCCAATCCTGAGACCCTTCCGATAGCAGAGATGTGATATCTCAATGCTTATACCAAACCTGAGACCCTTCCTATAGCATGAGATGTGATATCCAACTTCTTCCCATTCCAATCCTGAGACCCTTCCTATAGCATGAGATGTGATGTCTCAATTCTTCTAATACCAAACCTGAGATCCTTCCTATAACATGAGATGTGATATCCAACTACTTCCCATTCCAATCCTGAAACCCTTATGATAGCATGAGATGTGATATCTCAATGCCTCTAATACCAAACCTGAGATAATTCCGATAGCATGAGATGTGATATCTCAATGCTTCTAATACCAAACCTGAGATCCTTCCTATAACATGAGATGTGATTTCCAAATCCTTCCCCTTCCAAACCTGAGACCCTCCCTTTAGCATGAGATGTGATATCCAACTCCTTCCCATTCCAATCCTGAGACCAATCTGATAGCATGAGATGTGATATTTCAATGCCTCTAATACCAAACCTGAGATCCTACCTCTAACATGAAATGTGATATCCATCTCCTTCCCTTTCCAAACCTGAGACCCTGCCTATAGCATGAGATGTGATATCCAAGTCCTTTTCATTCCAATCCTGAGACCCTTCCTATAGCATGTGATGTGATATCTCAATGCTTATACAAAACCTGAGACCCTTCCTATGGCATGAGATGTCATATACAACTCCTTCCCATTCCAATCCTGAGACCCTTCCTATAGCATGAGATGTGATATCTCAATGCTTATACCAAACCTGAGACCCTTCCTATAGCATGAGATGTGATATCCAACTTCTTCCCATTCCAATCCTGAGACCCTTCCTATAACATGAGATGTGATGTCGCAATGCTTCTAATACCAAACCTGAGATCTTTCCTATAACATGAGATGTGATATCCAACTCCTTCCCATTCCAATCCCGAGACCCTTCCTATAGCATGAGATGTGATATCTCAATGCTTATACCAAACCTGAGACCCTTCCTATAGCATGAGATGTGATATCCAACTCCTTCCCATTCCAATCCTGAGACTCTTCCTATAGCATGAGATGTGATATCTCAATGCCTCTAATACCAAACCTGAGATCCTTCCTCTAACATGAAATGTGATATCCAACTCCTTCCCTTTCCAAACCTGAGAGCCTACCTATAGCATGAGATGTGATATCCAAGTCCTTCCCATTCCAATCCTTAGACCCTTCCTACAGCATGCAATATGATATCTCAATGATTCTAATAACAAACCTGAGACCCGTCCTATAACATGAGATGGGATATCCAACTCCTTCCCATTCCAATCCTGAGACACTTCCGATAGCAGAGATGTGATATCTCAATGCTTATACCAAACCTGAGACCCTTCCTATAACATGAGATGTGATATCCAACTCCTTCCCGGTCCAAACCTGAGACCCTTCATATAGCATATGTGATATCCAACTCCTTCCCATTCCAAACATGAGACCCTTCCTATAGCAAGAGTGTAATATCCAACTCCTTCCCATTCCAATCCTGAGACCATTCCTATAGCATGAGATGTGATATCTCAATGCTTCTAATACCAAACCTGAGATCCTTCCTATGACATGAGATGTGATATCCAATTCCTCCCCATTCCAAACCTGAAAACCTTCCTACAGCATGCGATGTGATATCTCAATGCTTCTAATACCAAACCCGAGACCAGTCCTATAACATGAGATTGGATATCCAACTCCTTCCCCTTCCAAACCTGAGACTCTTCCTATAGCATGAGATGTGATATCCAACTTCTTCCCATTCCAATCCTGAGACCCTTCCTATAACATGAGATGTGATGTCTCAATGCTTCTAATACCAAACCTGAGATCTTTCCTATAACATGAGATGTGATATCCAACTCCTTCCCATTCCAATCCTGAGACCCTTCCTATAGCATGAGATGTGATATCTCAATGCTTATACCAAACCTGAGACCCTTCCTATAGCTTGAGATGTGATATCCAACTCCTTCCCATTCCAATCCTGAGACCCTTCCTATAGCATGAGATGTGATATCTCAAGGCCTCTAATACCAAACCTGAGATCCTTCCTCTAACATGAAATGTGATATCCAACTCCTTCCCCTTCCAAACCTGAGAGCCTTCCTATAACATGAAATGTGATATCCAATTCCTTCCCATTCCAACCTGAGACCCTTCCTATAGCATGAGATGGGATATCCAACTCCTTCCAAATCCAATACTGATACCCTTCCGATAGCATGAGATGTGATATCCCAATGCTTCTACCAAACCTGAGACCCATACTATGGCATGAGATGTGATATCAAACTCCTTCCCATTCCAATCCTGAGACCCTACCTATAGCTTGAGATGTGATATCCAACTCCTTCCCATTCCAATTCTGAGACCCTTCCTATACCATGAGACTTGATATCTCAATGCTTCTAATACCAAACCTGAGACCCGTCCTATAACATGAGATGTGATATCCAAATCCTTCCCCTTCCAAACCTTAGACCCTTCCTTTATCATGAGATGTGATATCCAATTCCTTCCCATTCCAATCCTGAGACCCTTCCGATATCATGAGATTTGTTATCTCAATGCTTCTAATATCAAACTTGAGACCCTCCCTATAACATGAGATGTGACATCCAAGTCCTCCCCATTCCAATCCTGAGACCCTTCCTATAGCATGAGATGTGATATCTCAATGCTTCTAATACCAAACCTGAGACCCTTCCTATAACATGATTTGGGATATCCAACTCCTTCCCATTCCAATCCTGAGACCCTTCCGATAGCAGAGATGTGATATCTCAATGCTTATACCAAACCTGAGACCCTTCCTATGGCCTGAGATGTCATATGCAACTCCTTCCCATTCCAATCCTGAGACCCTTCCTATAGCATTAGATGTGATATCTCAATGCTTATGCCAAATCTGAGACCCTTCATATAGCATGAGATGTGATATCCAACTTCTTCCAATTCCAATCCTGAGACCCTTCCTATAGCATGAGATGTGATGTCTCAATTCTTCTAATACCAAACCTGAGATGCTTCCTATAACATGAGATGTGATATCCAACTCCTTCCCATTCCAATCCTGAGACCCTTATGATAGCATGAGATGTGATATCTCAATGCCTCTAATACCAAACCTGAGATACTTCTGATAGCATGAGATGTGATATCTCAATGCTTCTAATACCAAACCTGAGATCCTTCCTATAACATGAGATGTGATTTCCAAATCCTTCCACTTCCAAACCTGAGACCCTCCCTTTAGCATGAGATGTGATATCCAACTCCTTCCCATTCCAATCCTGAGACCCTTCTGATAGCATGAGATGTGATATTTCAATGCCTCTAATACCAAACCTGAGATCCTACCTCTAACATGAAATGTGATATCCATCTCCTTCCCTTTCCAAACCTGAGACCCTGCCTATAGCATGAGATGTGATATCCAAGTCCTTCCCATTCCAATCCTGAGACCCTTCCTATAGCATGTGATGTGATATCTCAATGCTTATACCAAATCTGAGACCCTTCCTATAGCATGAGATGTGATATCCAACTCCTTCCCATTCCAATCCTGAGACCCTTCCTATAGCATGAGATGTGATGTCTCAATGCTTCTAATACCAAACCTGAGATCCTTCCTATAACATGAGATGTGATATCCAACTCCTTCCCATTCCAATCCTGAGACCCTTATGATAGCATGAGATGTGATATCTCAATGCCTCTAATACCAAACCTGAGATACTTCCGATAGCATGAGATGTGATATCTCAATGCTTCTAATACCAAACCTGAGATCCTTCCTATAACATGAGATGTGATTTCCAAATCCTTCCCCTTCCAAACCTGAGACCCTCCCTTTAGCATGAGATGTGATATCCAACTCCTTCCCATTCGAATCCTGAGACCCATCTGATAGCATGAGATGTGATATTTCAATGCCTCTAATACCAAACCTGAGATCCTACCTCTAACATGAAATGTGATATCCATCTCCTTCCCTTTCCAAACCTGAGACCCTGCCTATAGCATGAGATGTGATATCCAAGTCCTTTCCATTCCAATCCTGAGACCCTTCCTATAGCATGTGATGTGATATCTCAATGCTTATACCAAACCTGAGACCCTTCCTATGGCATGAGATGTCATATACAACTCCTTCCCATTCCAATCCTGAGACCCTTCCTATAGAATGAGATGTGATATCTCAATGCTTATACCAAACCTGAGACCCTTCCTATAGCATGAGATGTGATATCCAACTTCTTCCCATTCCAATCTTGAAACCCTTCCTATAACATGAGATGGGATGTCGCAATGCTTCTAATACCAAACCTGAGATCTTTCCTATAACATGAGATGTGATATCCAACTCCTTCCCATTCCAATCCCGAGACCCTTCCTATAGCATGAGATGTGATATCACAATGCTTATACCAAACCTGAGACCGTTCCTATAGCTTGAGATGTGATATCCAACTCCTTCCCATTCCAATCCTGAGACCCTTCCTATAGCATGAGATGTGATATCTCAAGGCCTCTAATACCAAACCTGAGATCGTTCCTCTAACATGAAATGTGATATCCAACTCCTTCCCCTTCCAAACCTGAGAGCCTTCCTATAACATGAGATGTGACATCCAAGTCCTCCCCATTCCAATCCTGAGACCCTTCCTATAGCATGAGATGTGATATCTCAATGCTTCTAATACCAAACCTGAGACCCTTCCTATAACATGATTTGGGATATCCAACTCCTTCCCATTCCAATCCTGAGACCCTTCCGATAGCAGAGATGTGATATCTCAATGCTTATACCAAACCTGAGACCCTTCCTATGGCCTGAGATGTCATATGCAACTCCTTCCCATTCCAATCCTGAGACCCTTCCTATAGCATTAGATGTGATATCTCAATGCTTATACCAAATCTGAGACCCTTCCTATAGCATGAGATGTGATATCCAACTTCTTCCCATTCCAATCCTGAGACCCTTCCTATAGCATGAGATGTGATGTCTCAATTCTTCTAATACCAAACCTGAGATCCTTCCTATAACATGAGATGTGATATCCAACTCCTTCCCATTCCAATCCTGAGACCCTTATGATAGCATGAGATGTGATATCTCAATGCCTCTAATACCAAACCTGAGATACTTCTGATAGCATGAGATGTGATATCTCAATGATTCTAATACCAAACCTGAGATCCTTCCTATAACATGAGATGTGATTTCCAAATCCTTCCACTTCCAAACCTGAGACCCTCCCTTTAGCATGAGATGTGATATCCAACTCCTTCCCATTCCAATCCTGAGACCCTTCTGATAGCATGAGATGTGATATTTCAATGCCTCTAATACCAAACCTGAGATCCTACCTCTAACATGAAATGTGATATCCATCTCCTTCCCTTTCCAAACCTGAGACCCTGCCTATAGCATGAGATGTGATATCCAAGTCCTTCCCATTCCAATCCTGAGACCCTTCCTATAGCATGTGATGTGATATCTCAATGCTTATACCAAATCTGAGACCCTTCCTATAGCATGAGATGTGATATCCAACTCCTTCCCATTCCAATCCTGAGACCCTTCCTATAGCATGAGATGTGATGTCTCAATGCTTCTAATACCAAACCTGAGATCCTTCCTATAACATGAGATGTGATATCCAACTCCTTCCCATTCCAATCCTGAGACCCTTATGATAGCATGAGATGTGATATCTCAATGCCTCTAATACCAAACCTGAGATACTTCCGATAGCATGAGATGTGATATCTCAATGCTTCTAATACCAAACCTGAGATCCTTCCTATAACATGAGATGTGATTTCCAAATCCTTCCCCTTCCAAACCTGAGACCCTCCCTTTAACATGAGATGTGATATCCAACTCCTTCCCATTCGAATCCTGAGACCCATCTGATAGCATGAGATGTGATATTTCAATGCCTCTAATACCAAACCTGAGATCCTACCTCTAACATGAAATGTGATATCCATCTCCTTCCCTTTCCAAACCTGAGACCCTGCCTATAGCATGAGATGTGATATCCAAGTCCTTTCCATTCCAATCCTGAGACCCTTCCTATAGCATGTGATGTGATATCTCAATGCTTATACCAAACCTGAGACCCTTCCTATGGCATGAGATGTCATATACAACTCCTTCCCATTCCAATCCTGAGACCCTTCCTATAGCATGAGATGTGATATCTCAATGCTTATACCAAACCTGAGACCCTTCCTATAGCATGAGATGTGATATCCAACTTCTTCCCATTCCAATCTTGAGACCCTTCCTATAACATGAGATGGGATGTCGCAATGCTTCTAATACCAAACCTGAGATCTTTCCTATAACATGAGATGTGATATCCAACTCCTTCCCATTCCAATCCTGAGACCCTTCCTATAGCATGAGATGTGATATCACAATGCTTATACCAAACCTGAGACCGTTCCTATAGCTTGAGATGTGATATCCAACTCCTTCCCATTCCAATCCTGAGACCCTTCCTATAGCATGAGATGTGATATCTCAAGGCCTCTAATACCAAACCTGAGATCGTTCCTCTAACATGAAATGTGATATCCAACTCCTTCCCCTTCCAAACCTGAGAGCCTTCCTATAACATGAGATGTGACATCCAAGTCCTCCCCATTCCAATCCTGAGACCCTTCCTATAGCATGAGATGAGATATCTCAATGCTTCTAATACCAAACCTGAGACCCTTCCTATAACATGATTTGGGATATCCAACTCCTTCCCATTCCAATCCTGAGACCCTTCCGATAGCAGAGATGTGATATCTCAATGCTTATACCAAACCTGAGACCCTTCCTATGGCCTGAGATGTCATATGCAACTCCTTCCCATTCCAATCCTGAGACCCTTCCTATAGCATTAGATGTGATATCTCAATGCTTATACCAAATCTGAGACCCTTCCTATAGCATGAGATGTGATATCCAACTTCTTCCCATTCCAATCCTGAGACCCTTCCTATAGCATGAGATGTGATGTCTCAATTCTTCTAATACCAAACCTGAGATCCTTCCTATAACATGAGATGTGATATCCAACTCCTTCCCATTCCAATCCTGAGACCCTTATGATAGCATGAGATGTGATATCTCAATGCCTCTAATACCAAACCTGAGATACTTCTGATAGCATGAGATGTGATATCTCAATGCTTCTAATACCAAACCTGAGATCCTTCCTATAACATGAGATGTGATTTCCAAATCCTTCCACTTCCAAACCTGAGACCCTCCCTTTAGCATGAGATGTGATATCCAACTCCTTCCCATTCCAATCCTGAGACCCTTCTGATAGCATGAGATGTGATATTTCAATGCCTCTAATACCAAACCTGAGATCCTACCTCTAACATGAAATGTGATATCCATCTCCTTCCCTTTCCAAACCTGAGACCCTGCCTATAGCATGAGATGTGATATCCAAGTCCTTCCCATTCCAATCCTGAGACCCTTCCTATAGCATGTGATGTGATATCTCAATGCTTATACCAAACCTGAGACCCTTCCTATGGCATGAGATGTCATATACAACTCCTTCCCATTCCAATCCTGAGACCCTTCCTATAGCATGAGATGTGATATCTCAATGCTTATACCAAACCTGAGACCCTTCCTATAGCATGAGATGTGATATCCAACTCCTTCCCATTCCAATCCTGAGACCCTTCCTATAACATGAGATGTGATGTCTCAATGCTTCTAATACCAAACCTGAGACCCTTCCTATAACATGAGATGGGATATCCAACTCCTTCCCATTCCAATCCTGAGACCCTTCCGATAGCAGAGATGTGATATCTCAATGCTTTTACCAAACCTGAGACCCTTCCTATGGCCTGAGATGTCATATACAACTCCTTCCCATTCCAATCCTGAGACCCTTCCTATAGCATGAGATGTGATATCTCAATGCTTATACCAAATCTGAGACCCTTCCTATAGCATGAGATGTGATATCCAACTCCTTCCCATTCCAATCCTGAGACCCTTCCTATAGCATGAGATGTGATGTCTCAATGCTTCTAATACCAAACCTGAGATCCTTCCTATAACATGAGATGTGATATCCAACTCCTTCCCATTCCAATCCTGAGACCCTTATGATAGCATGAGATGTGATATCTCAATGCCTCTAATACCAAACCTGAGATACTTCCGATAGCATGAGATGTGATATCTCAATGCTTCTAATACCAAACCTGAGATCCTTCCTATAACATGAGATGTGATTTCCAAATCCTTCCCCTTCCAAACCTGAGACCCTCCCTTTAGCATGAGATGTGATATCCAACTCCTTCCCATTCCAATCCTGAGACCAATCTGATAGCATGAGATGTGATATTTCAATGCCTCTAATACCAAACCTGAGATCCTACCTCTAACATGAAATGTGATATCCATCTCCTTCCCTTCCAAACCTGAGACCCTGCCTATAGCATGAGATGTGATATCCAAGTCCTTTCCATTCCAATCCTGAGACCCTTCCTATAGCATGTGATGTGATATCTCAATGCTTATACCAAACCTGAGACCCTTCCTATGGCATGAGATGTCATATACAACTCCTTCCCATTCCAATCCTGAGACCCTTCTTATAGCATGAGATGTGATATCTCAATGCTTATACCAAACCTGAGACCCTTCCTATAGCATGAGATGTGATATCCAACTTCTTCCCATTCCAATCCTGAGACCCTTCCTATAACATGAGATGTGATGTCGCAATGCTTCTAATACCAAACCTGAGATCTTTCCTATAACATGAGATGTGATATCCAACTCCTTCCCATTCCAATCCTGAGACCCTTCCTATAGCATGAGATGTGATATCACAATGCTTATACCAAACCTTAGACCGTTCCTATAGCTTGAGATGTGATATCCAACTCCTTCCCATTCCAATCCTGAGACCCTTCCTATAGCATGAGATGTGATATCTCAAGGCCTCTAATACCAAACCTGAGATCGTTCCTCTAACATGAAATGTGATATCCAACTCCTTCCCCTTCCAAACCTGAGAGCCTTCCTATAACATGAGATGTGATATCCAACTCCTTCCCATTCCAATCCTGAGACCCTTATGATAGCATGAGATGTGATATCTCAATGCCTCTAATACCAAACCTGAGATACTTCCGATAGCATGAGATGTGATATCTCAATGCTTCTAATACCAAACCTGAGATCCTTCCTATAACATGAGATGTGATTTCCAAATCCTTCCCCTTCCAAACCTCAGACCCTCCCTTTAGCATGAGATGTGATATCCAACTCCTTCCCATTCCAATCCTGAGACCCTTCTGATAGCATGAGATGTGATATTTCAATGCCTCTAATACCAAACCTGAGATCCTACCTCTAACATGAAATGTGATATCCATCTCCTTCCCTTTCCAAACCTGAGACCCTGCCTATAGCATGAGATGTGATATCCAACTCCTTCCCATTCCAATCCTGAGACCATTCCTATAGCATGAGATGTGATATCTCAATGCTTCTAATACCAAACCTGAGATCCTTCCTATGACATGAGATGTGATATCCAATTCCTCCCCATTCCAAACCTGAAAACCTTCCTACAGCATGCGATGTGATATCTCAATGCTTCTAATACCAAACCCGAGACCAGTCCTATAACATGAGATTGGATATCCAACTCCTTCCCCTTCCAAACCTGAGACTCTTCCTATAGCATGAGATGTGATATCCAACTTCTTCCCATTCCAATCCTGAGACCCTTCCTATAACATGAGATGTGATGTCTCAATGCTTCTAATACCAAACCTGAGATCTTTCCTATAACATGAGATGTGATATCCAACTCCTTCCCATTCCAATCCTGAGACCCTTCCTATAGCATGAGATGTGATATCTCAATGCTTATACCAAACCTGAGACCCTTCCTATAGCTTGAGATGTGATATCCAACTCCTTCCCATTCCAATCCTGAGACCCTTCCTATAGCATGAGATGTGATATCTCAAGGCCTCTAATACCAAACCTGAGATCCTTCCTCTAACATGAAATGTGATATCCAACTCCTTCCCCTTCCAAACCTGAGAGCCTTCCTATAACATGAAATGTGATATCCAATTCCTTCCCATTCCAACCTGAGACCCTTCCTATAGCATGAGATGGGATATCCAACTCCTTCCAAATCCAATACTGATACCCTTCCGATAGCATGAGATGTGATATCCCAATGCTTCTACCAAACCTGAGACCCATACTATGGCATGAGATGTGATATCAAACTCCTTCCCATTCCAATCCTGAGACCCTACCTATAGCTTGAGATGTGATATCCAACTCCTTCCCATTCCAATTCTGAGACCCTTCCTATACCATGAGACTTGATATCTCAATGCTTCTAATACCAAACCTGAGACCCGTCCTATAACATGAGATGTGATATCCAAATCCTTCCCCTTCCAAACCTTAGACCCTTCCTTTATCATGAGATGTGATATCCAATTCCTTCCCATTCCAATCCTGAGACCCTTCCGATATCATGAGATTTGTTATCTCAATGCTTCTAATATCAAACTTGAGACCCTCCCTATAACATGAGATGTGACATCCAAGTCCTCCCCATTCCAATCCTGAGACCCTTCCTATAGCATGAGATGTGATATCTCAATGCTTCTAATACCAAACCTGAGACCCTTCCTATAACATGATTTGGGATATCCAACTCCTTCCCATTCCAATCCTGAGACCCTTCCAATAGCAGAGATGTGATATCTCAATGCTTATACCAAACCTGAGACCCTTCCTATGGCCTGAGATGTCATATGCAACTCCTTCCCATTCCAATCCTGAGACCCTTCCTATAGCATTAGATGTGATATCTCAATGCTTATGCCAAATCTGAGACCCTTCATATAGCATGAGATGTGATATCCAACTTCTTCCAATTCCAATCCTGAGACCCTTCCTATAGCATGAGATGTGATGTCTCAATTCTTCTAATACCAAACCTGAGATGCTTCCTATAACATGAGATGTGATATCCAACTCCTTCCCATTCCAATCCTGAGACCCTTATGATAGCATGAGATGTGATATCTCAATGCCTCTAATACCAAACCTGAGATACTTCTGATAGCATGAGATGTGATATCTCAATGCTTCTAATACCAAACCTGAGATCCTTCCTATAACATGAGATGTGATTTCCAAATCCTTCCACTTCCAAACCTGAGACCCTCCCTTTAGCATGAGATGTGATATCCAACTCCTTCCCATTCCAATCCTGAGACCCTTCTGATAGCATGAGATGTGATATTTCAATGCCTCTAATACCAAACCTGAGATCCTACCTCTAACATGAAATGTGATATCCATCTCCTTCCCTTTCCAAACCTGAGACCCTGCCTATAGCATGAGATGTGATATCCAAGTCCTTCCCATTCCAATCCTGAGACCCTTCCTATAGCATGTGATGTGATATCTCAATGCTTATACCAAATCTGAGACCCTTCCTATAGCATGAGATGTGATATCCAACTCCTTCCCATTCCAATCCTGAGACCCTTCCTATAGCATGAGATGTGATGTCTCAATGCTTCTAATACCAAACCTGAGATCCTTCCTATAACATGAGATGTGATATCCAACTCCTTCCCATTCCAATCCTGAGACCCTTATGATAGCATGAGATGTGATATCTCAATGCCTCTAATACCAAACCTGAGATACTTCCGATAGCATGAGATGTGATATCTCAATGCTTCTAATACCAAACCTGAGATCCTTCCTATAACATGAGATGTGATTTCCAAATCCTTCCCCTTCCAAACCTGAGACCCTCCCTTTAGCATGAGATGTGATATCCAACTCCTTCCCATTCGAATCCTGAGACCCATCTGATAGCATGAGATGTGATATTTCAATGCCTCTAATACCAAACCTGAGATCCTACCTCTAACATGAAATGTGATATCCATCTCCTTCCCTTTCCAAACCTGAGACCCTGCCTATAGCATGAGATGTGATATCCAAGTCCTTTCCATTCCAATCCTGAGACCCTTCCTATAGCATGTGATGTGATATCTCAATGCTTATACCAAACCTGAGACCCTTCCTATGGCATGAGATGTCATATACAACTCCTTCCCATTCCAATCCTGAGACCCTTCCTATAGAATGAGATGTGATATCTCAATGCTTATACCAAACCTGAGACCCTTCCTATAGCATGAGATGTGATATCCAACTTCTTCCCATTCCAATCTTGAAACCCTTCCTATAACATGAGATGGGATGTCGCAATGCTTCTAATACCAAACCTGAGATCTTTCCTATAACATGAGATGTGATATCCAACTCCTTCCCATTCCAATCCCGAGACCCTTCCTATAGCATGAGATGTGATATCACAATGCTTATACCAAACCTGAGACCGTTCCTATAGCTTGAGATGTGATATCCAACTCCTTCCCATTCCAATCCTGAGACCCTTCCTATAGCATGAGATGTGATATCTCAAGGCCTCTAATACCAAACCTGAGATCGTTCCTCTAACATGAAATGTGATATCCAACTCCTTCCCCTTCCGAACCTGAGAGCCTTCCTATAACATGAGATGTGACATCCAAGTCCTCCCCATTCCAATCCTGAGACCCTTCCTATAGCATGAGATGTGATATCTCAATGCTTCTAATACCAAACCTGAGACCCTTCCTATAACATGATTTGGGATATCCAACTCCTTCCCATTCCAATCCTGAGACCCTTCCGATAGCAGAGATGTGATATCTCAATGCTTATACCAAACCTGAGACCCTTCCTATGGCCTGAGATGTCATATGCAACTCCTTCCCATTCCAATCCTGAGACCCTTCCTATAGCATTAGATGTGATATCTCAATGCTTATACCAAATCTGAGACCCTTCCTATAGCATGAGATGTGATATCCAACTTCTTCCCATTCCAATCCTGAGACCCTTCCTATAGCATGAGATGTGATGTCTCAATTCTTCTAATACCAAACCTGAGATCCTTCCTATAACATGAGATGTGATATCCAACTCCTTCCCATTCCAATCCTGAGACCCTTATGATAGCATGAGATGTGATATCTCAATGCCTCTAATACCAAACCTGAGATACTTCTGATAGCATGAGATGTGATATCTCAATGATTCTAATACCAAACCTGAGATCCTTCCTATAACATGAGATGTGATTTCCAAATCCTTCCACTTCCAAACCTGAGACCCTCCCTTTAGCATGAGATGTGATATCCAACTCCTTCCCATTCCAATCCTGAGACCCTTCTGATAGCATGAGATGTGATATTTCAATGCCTCTAATACCAAACCTGAGATCCTACCTCTAACATGAAATGTGATATCCATCTCCTTCCCTTTCCAAACCTGAGACCCTGCCTATAGCATGAGATGTGATATCCAAGTCCTTCCCATTCCAATCCTGAGACCCTTCCTATAGCATGTGATGTGATATCTCAATGCTTATACCAAATCTGAGACCCTTCCTATAGCATGAGATGTGATATCCAACTCCTTCCCATTCCAATCCTGAGACCCTTCCTATAGCATGAGATGTGATGTCTCAATGCTTCTAATACCAAACCTGAGATCCTTCCTATAACATGAGATGTGATATCCAACTCCTTCCCATTCCAATCCTGAGACCCTTATGATAGCATGAGATGTGATATCTCAATGCCTCTAATACCAAACCTGAGATACTTCCGATAGCATGAGATGTGATATCTCAATGCTTCTAATACCAAACCTGAGATCCTTCCTATAACATGAGATGTGATTTCCAAATCCTTCCCCTTCCAAACCTGAGACCCTCCCTTTAACATGAGATGTGATATCCAACTCCTTCCCATTCGAATCCTGAGACCCATCTGATAGCATGAGATGTGATATTTCAATGCCTCTAATACCAAACCTGAGATCCTACCTCTAACATGAAATGTGATATCCATCTCCTTCCCTTTCCAAACCTGAGACCCTGCCTATAGCATGAGATGTGATATCCAAGTCCTTTCCATTCCAATCCTGAGACCCTTCCTATAGCATGTGATGTGATATCTCAATGCTTATACCAAACCTGAGACCCTTCCTATGGCATGAGATGTCATATACAACTCCTTCCCATTCCAATCCTGAGACCCTTCCTATAGCATGAGATGTGATATCTCAATGCTTATACCAAACCTGAGACCCTTCCTATAGCATGAGATGTGATATCCAACTTCTTCCCATTCCAATCTTGAGACCCTTCCTATAACATGAGATGGGATGTCGCAATGCTTCTAATACCAAACCTGAGATCTTTCCTATAACATGAGATGTGATATCCAACTCCTTCCCATTCCAATCCTGAGACCCTTCCTATAGCATGAGATGTGATATCACAATGCTTATACCAAACCTGAGACCGTTCCTATAGCTTGAGATGTGATATCCAACTCCTTCCCATTCCAATCCTGAGACCCTTCCTATAGCATGAGATGTGATATCTCAAGGCCTCTAATACCAAACCTGAGATCGTTCCTCTAACATGAAATGTGATATCCAACTCCTTCCCCTTCCAAACCTGAGAGCCTTCCTATAACATGAGATGTGACATCCAAGTCCTCCCCATTCCAATCCTGAGACCCTTCCTATAGCATGAGATGTGATATCTCAATGCTTCTAATACCAAACCTGAGACCCTTCCTATAACATGATTTGGGATATCCAACTCCTTCCCATTCCAATCCTGAGACCCTTCCGATAGCAGAGATGTGATATCTCAATGCTTATACCAAACCTGAGACCCTTCCTATGGCCTGAGATGTCATATGCAACTCCTTCCCATTCCAATCCTGAGACCCTTCCTATAGCATTAGATGTGATATCTCAATGCTTATACCAAATCTGAGACCCTTCCTATAGCATGAGATGTGATATCCAACTTCTTCCCATTCCAATCCTGAGACCCTTCCTATAGCATGAGATGTGATGTCTCAATTCTTCTAATACCAAACCTGAGATCCTTCCTATAACATGAGATGTGATATCCAACTCCTTCCCATTCCAATCCTGAGACCCTTATGATAGCATGAGATGTGATATCTCAATGCCTCTAATACCAAACCTGAGATACTTCTGATAGCATGAGATGTGATATCTCAATGCTTCTAATACCAAACCTGAGATCCTTCCTATAACATGAGATGTGATTTCCAAATCCTTCCACTTCCAAACCTGAGACCCTCCCTTTAGCATGAGATGTGATATCCAACTCCTTCCCATTCCAATCCTGAGACCCTTCTGATAGCATGAGATGTGATATTTCAATGCCTCTAATACCAAACCTGAGATCCTACCTCTAACATGAAATGTGATATCCATCTCCTTCCCTTTCCAAACCTGAGACCCTGCCTATAGCATGAGATGTGATATCCAAGTCCTTCCCATTCCAATCCTGAGACCCTTCCTATAGCATGTGATGTGATATCTCAATGCTTATACCAAACCTGAGACCCTTCCTATGGCATGAGATGTCATATACAACTCCTTCCCATTCCAATCCTGAGACCCTTCCTATAGCATGAGATGTGATATCTCAATGCTTATACCAAACCTGAGACCCTTCCTATAGCATGAGATGTGATATCCAACTCCTTCCCATTCCAATCCTGAGACCCTTCCTATAACATGAGATGTGATGTCTCAATGCTTCTAATACCAAACCTGAGACCCTTCCTATAACATGAGATGGGATATCCAACTCCTTCCCATTCCAATCCTGAGACCCTTCCGATAGCAGAGATGTGATATCTCAATGCTTTTACCAAACCTGAGACCCTTCCTATGGCCTGAGATGTCATATACAACTCCTTCCCATTCCAATCCTGAGACCCTTCCTATAGCATGAGATGTGATATCTCAATGCTTATACCAAATCTGAGACCCTTCCTATAGCATGAGATGTGATATCCAACTCCTTCCCATTCCAATCCTGAGACCCTTCCTATAGCATGAGATGTGATGTCTCAATGCTTCTAATACCAAACCTGAGATCCTTCCTATAACATGAGATGTGATATCCAACTCCTTCCCATTCCAATCCTGAGACCCTTATGATAGCATGAGATGTGATATCTCAATGCCTCTAATACCAAACCTGAGATACTTCCGATAGCATGAGATGTGATATCTCAATGCTTCTAATACCAAACCTGAGATCCTTCCTATAACATGAGATGTGATTTCCAAATCCTTCCCCTTCCAAACCTGAGACCCTCCCTTTAGCATGAGATGTGATATCCAACTCCTTCCCATTCCAATCCTGAGACCAATCTGATAGCATGAGATGTGATATTTCAATGCCTCTAATACCAAACCTGAGATCCTACCTCTAACATGAAATGTGATATCCATCTCCTTCCCTTCCAAACCTGAGACCCTGCCTATAGCATGAGATGTGATATCCAAGTCCTTTCCATTCCAATCCTGAGACCCTTCTTATAGCATGAGATGTCATATACAACTCCTTCCCATTCCAATCCTGAGACCCTTCTTATAGCATGAGATGTGATATCTCAATGCTTATACCAAACCTGAGACCCTTCCTATAGCATGAGATGTGATATCCAACTTCTTCCCATTCCAATCCTGAGACCCTTCCTATAACATGAGATGTGATGTCGCAATGCTTCTAATACCAAACCTGAGATCTTTCCTATAACATGAGATGTGATATCCAACTCCTTCCCATTCCAATCCTGAGACCCTTCCTATAACATGAGATGTGATGTCGCAATGCTTCTAATACCAAACCTGAGATCTTTCCTATAACATGAGATGTGATATCCAACTCCTTCCCATTCCAATCCTGAGACCCTTCCTATAGCATGAGATGTGATATCACAATGCTTATACCAAACCTTAGACCGTTCCTATAGCTTGAGATGTGATATCCAACTCCTTCCCATTCCAATCCTGAGACCCTTCCTATAGCATGAGATGTGATATCTCAAGGCCTCTAATACCAAACCTGAGATCGTTCCTCTAACATGAAATGTGATATCCAACTCCTTCCCCTTCCAAACCTGAGAGCCTTCCTATAACATGAGATGTGATATCCAACTCCTTCCCATTCCAATCCTGAGACCCTTATGATAGCATGAGATGTGATATCTCAATGCCTCTAATACCAAACCTGAGATACTTCCGATAGCATGAGATGTGATATCTCAATGCTTCTAATACCAAACCTGAGATCCTTCCTATAACATGAGATGTGATTTCCAAATCCTTCCCCTTCCAAACCTCAGACCCTCCCTTTAGCATGAGATGTGATATCCAACTCCTTCCCATTCCAATCCTGAGACCCTTCTGATAGCATGAGATGTGATATTTCAATGCCTCTAATACCAAACCTGAGATCCTACCTCTAACATGAAATGTGATATCCATCTCCTTCCCTTTCCAAACCTGAGACCCTGCCTATAGCATGAGATGTGATATCCAAGTCCTTTCCATTCCAATCCTGAGACCCTTCCTATAGCATGTGATGTGATATCTCAATGCTTATACCAAACCTGAGACCCTTCCTATGGCATGAGATGTCATATACAACTCCTTCCCATTCCAAACCTGAGACCCTTCCTATAGCATGAGATGTGATATCTCAATGCTTATACCAAACCTGAGACCCTTCCTATAACATGAGATGTGATATCCAACTCCTTCCCATTCCAATCCCGAGACCCTTCCTATAGCATGAGATGTGATATCTCAATGCTTATACCAAACCTGAGACCCTTCCTATAGCATGAGATGTGATATCCAACTCCTTCCCATTCCAATCCTGAGACTCTTCCTATAGCATGAGATGTGATATCTCAATGCCTCTAATACCAAACCTGAGATCCTTCCTCTAACATGAAATGTGATATCCAACTCGTTCCCTTTCCAAACCTGAGAGCCTACCTATAGCATGAGATGTGATATCCAAGTCCTTCCCATTCCAATCCTTAGATCCTTCCTACAGCATGCAATATGATATCTCAATGATTCTAATAACAAACCTGAGACCCGTCCTATAACATGAGATGGGATATCCAACTCCTTCCCATTCCAATCCTGAGACACTTCCGATAGCAGAGATGTGATATCTCAATGCTTATACCAAACCTGAGACCCTTCCTATAACATGAGATGTGATATCCAACTATTTCCCGGTCCAAACCTGAGACCCTTCCTATAGCATATGTGATATCCAACTCCTTCCCATTCCAAACATGAGACCCTTCCTATAGCAAGAGTGTAATATCCAACTCCTTCCCATTCCAATCCTGAGACCATTCCTATAGCATGAGATGTGATATCTCAATGCTTCTATTACCAAACCTGAGATCCTTCCTATGACATGAGATGTGATATCCAATTCCTCCCCATTCCAAACCTGAAAACCTTCCTACAGCATGCGATGTGATATCTCAATGCTTCTAATACCAAACCCGAGACCAGTCCTATAACATGAGATTGGATATCCAACTCCTTCCCCTTCCAAACCTGAGACTCTTCCTATAGCATGAGATGTGATATCCAACTTCTTCCCATTCCAATCCTGAGACCCTTCCTATAACATGAGATGTGATGTCTCAATGCTTCTAATACCAAACCTGAGATCTTTCCTATAACATGAGATGTGATATCCAACTCCTTCCCATTCCAATCCTGAGACCCTTCCTATAGCATGAGATGTGATATATCAATGCTTATACCAAATCTGAGACCCTTCCTATAGCATGAGATGTGATATCCAACTCCTTCCCATTCCAATCCTGAGACCCTTCCTATAGCATGAGATGTGATGTCTCAATGCTTCTAATACCAAACCTGAGATCCTTCCTATAACATGAGATGTGATATCCAACTCCTTCCCATTCCAATCCTGAGACCTTTATGATAGCATGAGATGTGATATCTCAATGCCTCTAATACCAAACCTGAGATACTTCCGATAGCATGAGATGTGATATCCAACTCCTTCCCATTCCAATCCTGAGACCCTTATGATAGCATGAGATGTGATATCTCAATGCCTCTAATACCAAACCTGAGATACTTCCGATAGCATGAGATGTGATATCTCAATGCTTCTAATACCAAACCTGAGATCCTTCCTATAACATGAGATGTGATATCCAACTCCTTCCCATTCCAATCCTGAGACCCTTATGATAGCATGAGATGTGATATCTCAATGCCTCTAATACCAAACCTGAGATACTTCTGATAGCATGAGATGTGATATCTCAATGCTTCTAATACCAAACCTGAGATCCTTCCTATAACATGAGATATGATTTCCAAATCCTTCCCCTTCCAAACCTGAGACCCTCCCTTTAGCATGAGATGTGATATCCAACTCCTTCCCATTCCAATCCTGAGACCAATCTGATAGCATGAGATGTGATATTTCAATGCCTCTAATACCAAACCTGAGATCCTACCTCTAACATGAAATGTGATATCCATCTCCTTCCCTTTCCAAACCTGAGACCCTGCCTATAGCATGAGATGTGATATCCAAGTCTTTTCCATTCCAATCCTTAGACCCTTCCTATAGCATGTGATGTGATATCTCAATGCTTATACCAAACCTGAGACCCTTCCTATGGCATGAGATGTCATATACAACTCCTTCCCATTCCAATCCTGAGACCCTTCCTATAGCATGAGATGTGATATCTCAATGCTTATACCAAACCTGAGACCCTTCCTATAGCATGAGATGTGATATCCAACTTCTTCCCATTCCAATCCTGAGACCCTTCCTATAACATGAGATGTGATGTCGCAATGCTTCTAATACCAAACCTGAGATCTTTCCTAAAACATGAGATGTGATATCCAACTCCTTCCCATTCCAATCCTGAGACCCTTCCTATAGCATGAGATGTGATATCACAATGCTTATACCAAACCTTAGACCGTTCCTATAGCTTGAGATGTGATATCAAACTCCTTCCCATTCCAATCCTGAGACCCTTCCTATAGCATGAGATGTGATATCTCAAGGCCTCTAATACCAAACCTGAGATCGTTCCTCTAACATGAAATGTGATATCCAACTCCTTCCCCTTCCAAACCTGAGAGCCTTCCTATAACATGAGATGTGATATCCAACTCCTTCCCATTCCAATCCTGAGACCCTTATGATAGCATGAGATGTGATATCTCAATGCCTCTAATACCAAACCTGAGATACTTCCGATAGCATGAGATGTGATATCTCAATGCTTCTAATACCAAACCTGAGATCCTTCCTATAACATGAGATGTGCGTTTCCAAATCCTTCCCCTTCCAAACCTGAGACCCTCCCTTTAGCATGAGATGTCATATCCAACTCCTTCCCATTCCAATCCTGAGACCCTTCTGATAGCATGAGATGTGATATTTCAATGCCTCTAATACCAAACCTGAGATCCTACCTCTAACATGAAATGTGATATCCATCTCCTTCCCTTTCCAAACCTGAGACCCTGCCTATAGCATGAGATGTGATATCCAAGTCCTTTCCATTCCAATCCTGAGACCCTTCCTATAGCATGTGATGTGATATCTCAATGCTTATACCAAACCTGAGACCCTTCCTATGGCATGAGATGTCATATACAACTCCTTCCCATTCCAAACCTGAGACCCTTCCTATAGCATGAGATGTGATATCTCAATGCTTATACCAAACCTGAGACCCTTCCTATAACATGAGATGTGATATCCAACTCCTTCCCATTCCAATCCCGAGACCCTTCCTATAGCATGAGATGTGATATCTCAATGCTTATACCAAACCTGAGACCCTTCCTATAGCATGAGATGTGATATCCAACTCCTTCCCATTCCAATCCTGAGACTCTTCCTATAGCATGAGATGTGATATCTCAATGCCTCTAATACCAAACCTGAGATCCTTCCTCTAACATGAAATGTGATATCCAACTCCTTCCCTTTCCAAACCTGAGACCCTGCCTATAGCATGAGATGTGATATCCAAGTCCTTTCCATTCCAATCCTGAGACCCTTCCTATAGCATGTGATGTGATATCTCAATGCTTATACCAAACCTGAGACCCTTCCTATGGCATGAGATGTCATATACAACTCCTTCCCATTCCAAACCTGAGACCCTTCCTATAGCATGAGATGTGATATCTCAATGCTTATACCAAACCTGAGACCCTTCCTATAACATGAGATGTGATATCCAACTCCTTCCCATTACAATCCCGAGACCCTTCCTATAGCATGAGATGTGATATCTCAATGCTTATACCAAACCTGAGACCCTTCCTATAGCATGAGATGTGATATCCAACTCCTTCCCATTCCAATCCTGAGACTCTTCCTATAGCATGAGATGTGATATCTCAATGCCTCTAATACCAAACCTGAGATCCTTCCTCTAACATGAAATGTGATATCAAACTCCTTCCCTTTCCAAACCTGAGAGCCTACCTATAGCATGAGATGGAATATCCAAGTCCTTCCCATTCCAATCCTTAGACCCTTCCTACAGCATGCAATATGATATCTCAATGATTCTAATAACAAACCTGAGACCCGTCCTATAACATGAGATGGGATATCCAACTCCTTCCCATTCCAATCCTGAGACACTTCCGATAGCAGAGATGTGATATCTCAATGCTTATACCAAACCTGAGACCCTTCCTATAACATGAGATGTGATATCCAACTATTTCCCGGTCCAAACCTGAGACCCTTCCTATAGCATATGTGATATCCAACTCCTTCCCATTCCAAACATGAGACCCTTCCTATAGCAAGAGTGTAATATCCAACTCCTTCCCATTCCAATCCTGAGACCATTCCTATAGCATGAGATGTGATATCTCAATGCTTCTAATACCAAACCTGAGATCCTTCCTATGACATGAGATGTGATATCCAATTCCTCCCCATTCCAAACCTGAAAACCTTCCTATAGCATGAGATGTGATATCACAATGCTTATACCAAACCTTAGACCGTTCCTATAGCTTGAGATGTGATATCCAACTCCTTCCCATTCCAATCCTGAGACCCTTCCTATAGCATGAGATGTGATATCTCAAGGCCTCTAATACCAAACCTGAGATCGTTCCTCTAACATGAAATGTGATATCCAACTCCTTCCCCTTCCAAACCTGAGAGCCTTCCTATAACATGAGATGTGATATCCAACTCCTTCCCATTCCAATCCTGAGACCCTTATGATAGCATGAGATGTGATATCTCAATGCCTCTAATACCAAACCTGAGATACTTCCGATAGCATGAGATGTGATATCTCAATGCTTCTAATACCAAACCTGAGATCCTTCCTATAACATGAGATGTGATATCCAAGTCCTTCCCATTCCAATCCTGAGACCCTTCCTATAGCATGTGATGTGATATCTCAATGCTTATACCAAACCTGAGACCCTTCCTATGGCATGAGATGTCATATACAACTCCTTCCCATTCCAATCCTGAGACCCTTCCTATAGCATGAGATGTGATATCTCAATGCTTATACCAAACCTGAGACCCTTCCTATAGCATGAGATGTGATATCCAACTCCTTCCCATTCCAATCCTGAGACCCTTCCTATAACATGAGATGTGATGTCTCAATGCTTCTAATACCAAACCTGAGACCCTTCCTATAACATGAGATGGGATATCCAACTCCTTCCCATTCCAATCCTGAGACCCTTCCGATAGCAGAGATGTGATATCTCAATGCTTTTACCAAACCTGAGACCCTTCCTATGGCCTGAGATGTCATATACAACTCCTTCCCATTCCAATCCTGAGACCCTTCCTATAGCATGAGATGTGATATCTCAATGCTTATACCAAATCTGAGACCCTTCCTATAGCATGAGATGTGATATCCAACTCCTTCCCATTCCAATCCTGAGACCCTTCCTATAGCATGAGATGTGATGTCTCAATGCTTCTAATACCAAACCTGAGATCCTTCCTATAACATGAGATGTGATATCCAACTCCTTCCCATTCCAATCCTGAGACCCTTATGATAGCATGAGATGTGATATCTCAATGCCTCTAATACCAAACCTGAGATACTTCCGATAGCATGAGATGTGATATCTCAATGCTTCTAATACCAAACCTGAGATCCTTCCTATAACATGAGATGTGATTTCCAAATCCTTCCCCTTCCAAACCTGAGACCCTCCCTTTAGCATGAGATGTGATATCCAACTCCTTCCCATTCCAATCCTGAGACCAATCTGATAGCATGAGATGTGATATTTCAATGCCTCTAATACCAAACCTGAGATCCTACCTCTAACATGAAATGTGATATCCATCTCCTTCCCTTCCAAACCTGAGACCCTGCCTATAGCATGAGATGTGATATCCAAGTCCTTTCCATTCCAATCCTGAGACCCTTCCTATAGCATGTGATGTGATATCTCAATGCTTATACCAAACCTGAGACCCTTCCTATGGCATGAGATGTCATATACAACTCCTTCCCATTCCAATCCTGAGACCCTTCTTATAGCATGAGATGTGATATCTCAATGCTTATACCAAACCTGAGACCCTTCCTATAGCATGAGATGTGATATCCAACTTCTTCCCATTCCAATCCTGAGACCCTTCCTATAACATGAGATGTGATGTCGCAATGCTTCTAATACCAAACCTGAGATCTTTCCTATAACATGAGATGTGATATCCAACTCCTTCCCATTCCAATCCTGAGACCCTTCCTATAGCATGAGATGTGATATCACAATGCTTATACCAAACCTTAGACCGTTCCTATAGCTTGAGATGTGATATCCAACTCCTTCCCATTCCAATCCTGAGACCCTTCCTATAGCATGAGATGTGATATCTCAAGGCCTCTAATACCAAACCTGAGATCGTTCCTCTAACATGAAATGTGATATCCAACTCCTTCCCCTTCCAAACCTGAGAGCCTTCCTATAACATGAGATGTGATATCCAACTCCTTCCCATTCCAATCCTGAGACCCTTATGATAGCATGAGATGTGATATCTCAATGCCTCTAATACCAAACCTGAGATACTTCCGATAGCATGAGATGTGATATCTCAATGCTTCTAATACCAAACCTGAGATCCTTCCTATAACATGAGATGTGATTTCCAAATCCTTCCCCTTCCAAACCTCAGACCCTCCCTTTAGCATGAGATGTGATATCCAACTCCTTCCCATTCCAATCCTGAGACCCTTCTGATAGCATGAGATGTGATATTTCAATGCCTCTAATACCAAACCTGAGATCCTACCTCTAACATGAAATGTGATATCCATCTCCTTCCCTTTCCAAACCTGAGACCCTGCCTATAGCATGAGATGTGATATCCAACTCCTTCCCATTCCAATCCTGAGACCATTCCTATAGCATGAGATGTGATATCTCAATGCTTCTAATACCAAACCTGAGATCCTTCCTATGACATGAGATGTGATATCCAATTCCTCCCCATTCCAAACCTGAAAACCTTCCTACAGCATGCGATGTGATATCTCAATGCTTCTAATACCAAACCCGAGACCAGTCCTATAACATGAGATTGGATATCCAACTCCTTCCCCTTCCAAACCTGAGACTCTTCCTATAGCATGAGATGTGATATCCAACTTCTTCCCATTCCAATCCTGAGACCCTTCCTATAACATGAGATGTGATGTCTCAATGCTTCTAATACCAAACCTGAGATCTTTCCTATAACATGAGATGTGATATCCAACTCCTTCCCATTCCAATCCTGAGACCCTTCCTATAGCATGAGATGTGATATCTCAATGCTTATACCAAACCTGAGACCCTTCCTATAGCTTGAGATGTGATATCCAACTCCTTCCCATTCCAATCCTGAGACCCTTCCTATAGCATGAGATGTGATATCTCAAGGCCTCTAATACCAAACCTGAGATCCTTCCTCTAACATGAAATGTGATATCCAACTCCTTCCCCTTCCAAACCTGAGAGCCTTCCTATAACATGAAATGTGATATCCAATTCCTTCCCATTCCAACCTGAGACCCTTCCTATAGCATGAGATGGGATATCCAACTCCTTCCAAATCCAATACTGATACCCTTCCGATAGCATGAGATGTGATATCCCAATGCTTCTACCAAACCTGAGACCCATACTATGGCATGAGATGTGATATCAAACTCCTTCCCATTCCAATCCTGAGACCCTACCTATAGCTTGAGATGTGATATCCAACTCCTTCCCATTCCAATTCTGAGACCCTTCCTATACCATGAGACTTGATATCTCAATGCTTCTAATACCAAACCTGAGACCCGTCCTATAACATGAGATGTGATATCCAAATCCTTCCCCTTCCAAACCTTAGACCCTTCCTTTATCATGAGATGTGATATCCAATTCCTTCCCATTCCAATCCTGAGACCCTTCCGATATCATGAGATTTGTTATCTCAATGCTTCTAATATCAAACTTGAGACCCTCCCTATAACATGAGATGTGACATCCAAGTCCTCCCCATTCCAATCCTGAGACCCTTCCTATAGCATGAGATGTGATATCTCAATGCTTCTAATACCAAACCTGAGACCCTTCCTATAACATGATTTGGGATATCCAACTCCTTCCCATTCCAATCCTGAGACCCTTCCAATAGCAGAGATGTGATATCTCAATGCTTATACCAAACCTGAGACCCTTCCTATGGCCTGAGATGTCATATGCAACTCCTTCCCATTCCAATCCTGAGACCCTTCCTATAGCATTAGATGTGATATCTCAATGCTTATGCCAAATCTGAGACCCTTCATATAGCATGAGATGTGATATCCAACTTCTTCCAATTCCAATCCTGAGACCCTTCCTATAGCATGAGATGTGATGTCTCAATTCTTCTAATACCAAACCTGAGATGCTTCCTATAACATGAGATGTGATATCCAACTCCTTCCCATTCCAATCCTGAGACCCTTATGATAGCATGAGATGTGATATCTCAATGCCTCTAATACCAAACCTGAGATACTTCTGATAGCATGAGATGTGATATCTCAATGCTTCTAATACCAAACCTGAGATCCTTCCTATAACATGAGATGTGATTTCCAAATCCTTCCACTTCCAAACCTGAGACCCTCCCTTTAGCATGAGATGTGATATCCAACTCCTTCCCATTCCAATCCTGAGACCCTTCTGATAGCATGAGATGTGATATTTCAATGCCTCTAATACCAAACCTGAGATCCTACCTCTAACATGAAATGTGATATCCATCTCCTTCCCTTTCCAAACCTGAGACCCTGCCTATAGCATGAGATGTGATATCCAAGTCCTTCCCATTCCAATCCTGAGACCCTTCCTATAGCATGTGATGTGATATCTCAATGCTTATACCAAATCTGAGACCCTTCCTATAGCATGAGATGTGATATCCAACTCCTTCCCATTCCAATCCTGAGACCCTTCCTATAGCATGAGATGTGATGTCTCAATGCTTCTAATACCAAACCTGAGATCCTTCCTATAACATGAGATGTGATATCCAACTCCTTCCCATTCCAATCCTGAGACCCTTATGATAGCATGAGATGTGATATCTCAATGCCTCTAATACCAAACCTGAGATACTTCCGATAGCATGAGATGTGATATCTCAATGCTTCTAATACCAAACCTGAGATCCTTCCTATAACATGAGATGTGATTTCCAAATCCTTCCCCTTCCAAACCTGAGACCCTCCCTTTAGCATGAGATGTGATATCCAACTCCTTCCCATTCGAATCCTGAGACCCATCTGATAGCATGAGATGTGATATTTCAATGCCTCTAATACCAAACCTGAGATCCTACCTCTAACATGAAATGTGATATCCATCTCCTTCCCTTTCCAAACCTGAGACCCTGCCTATAGCATGAGATGTGATATCCAAGTCCTTTCCATTCCAATCCTGAGACCCTTCCTATAGCATGTGATGTGATATCTCAATGCTTATACCAAACCTGAGACCCTTCCTATGGCATGAGATGTCATATACAACTCCTTCCCATTCCAATCCTGAGACCCTTCCTATAGAATGAGATGTGATATCTCAATGCTTATACCAAACCTGAGACCCTTCCTATAGCATGAGATGTGATATCCAACTTCTTCCCATTCCAATCTTGAAACCCTTCCTATAACATGAGATGGGATGTCGCAATGCTTCTAATACCAAACCTGAGATCTTTCCTATAACATGAGATGTGATATCCAACTCCTTCCCATTCCAATCCCGAGACCCTTCCTATAGCATGAGATGTGATATCACAATGCTTATACCAAACCTGAGACCGTTCCTATAGCTTGAGATGTGATATCCAACTCCTTCCCATTCCAATCCTGAGACCCTTCCTATAGCATGAGATGTGATATCTCAAGGCCTCTAATACCAAACCTGAGATCGTTCCTCTAACATGAAATGTGATATCCAACTCCTTCCCCTTCCGAACCTGAGAGCCTTCCTATAACATGAGATGTGACATCCAAGTCCTCCCCATTCCAATCCTGAGACCCTTCCTATAGCATGAGATGTGATATCTCAATGCTTCTAATACCAAACCTGAGACCCTTCCTATAACATGATTTGGGATATCCAACTCCTTCCCATTCCAATCCTGAGACCCTTCCGATAGCAGAGATGTGATATCTCAATGCTTATACCAAACCTGAGACCCTTCCTATGGCCTGAGATGTCATATGCAACTCCTTCCCATTCCAATCCTGAGACCCTTCCTATAGCATTAGATGTGATATCTCAATGCTTATACCAAATCTGAGACCCTTCCTATAGCATGAGATGTGATATCCAACTTCTTCCCATTCCAATCCTGAGACCCTTCCTATAGCATGAGATGTGATGTCTCAATTCTTCTAATACCAAACCTGAGATCCTTCCTATAACATGAGATGTGATATCCAACTCCTTCCCATTCCAATCCTGAGACCCTTATGATAGCATGAGATGTGATATCTCAATGCCTCTAATACCAAACCTGAGATACTTCTGATAGCATGAGATGTGATATCTCAATGATTCTAATACCAAACCTGAGATCCTTCCTATAACATGAGATGTGATTTCCAAATCCTTCCACTTCCAAACCTGAGACCCTCCCTTTAGCATGAGATGTGATATCCAACTCCTTCCCATTCCAATCCTGAGACCCTTCTGATAGCATGAGATGTGATATTTCAATGCCTCTAATACCAAACCTGAGATCCTACCTCTAACATGAAATGTGATATCCATCTCCTTCCCTTTCCAAACCTGAGACCCTGCCTATAGCATGAGATGTGATATCCAAGTCCTTCCCATTCCAATCCTGAGACCCTTCCTATAGCATGTGATGTGATATCTCAATGCTTATACCAAATCTGAGACCCTTCCTATAGCATGAGATGTGATATCCAACTCCTTCCCATTCCAATCCTGAGACCCTTCCTATAGCATGAGATGTGATGTCTCAATGCTTCTAATACCAAACCTGAGATCCTTCCTATAACATGAGATGTGATATCCAACTCCTTCCCATTCCAATCCTGAGACCCTTATGATAGCATGAGATGTGATATCTCAATGCCTCTAATACCAAACCTGAGATACTTCCGATAGCATGAGATGTGATATCTCAATGCTTCTAATACCAAACCTGAGATCCTTCCTATAACATGAGATGTGATTTCCAAATCCTTCCCCTTCCAAACCTGAGACCCTCCCTTTAACATGAGATGTGATATCCAACTCCTTCCCATTCGAATCCTGAGACCCATCTGATAGCATGAGATGTGATATTTCAATGCCTCTAATACCAAACCTGAGATCCTACCTCTAACATGAAATGTGATATCCATCTCCTTCCCTTTCCAAACCTGAGACCCTGCCTATAGCATGAGATGTGATATCCAAGTCCTTTCCATTCCAATCCTGAGACCCTTCCTATAGCATGTGATGTGATATCTCAATGCTTATACCAAACCTGAGACCCTTCCTATGGCATGAGATGTCATATACAACTCCTTCCCATTCCAATCCTGAGACCCTTCCTATAGCATGAGATGTGATATCTCAATGCTTATACCAAACCTGAGACCCTTCCTATAGCATGAGATGTGATATCCAACTTCTTCCCATTCCAATCTTGAGACCCTTCCTATAACATGAGATGGGATGTCGCAATGCTTCTAATACCAAACCTGAGATCTTTCCTATAACATGAGATGTGATATCCAACTCCTTCCCATTCCAATCCTGAGACCCTTCCTATAGCATGAGATGTGATATCACAATGCTTATACCAAACCTGAGACCGTTCCTATAGCTTGAGATGTGATATCCAACTCCTTCCCATTCCAATCCTGAGACCCTTCCTATAGCATGAGATGTGATATCTCAAGGCCTCTAATACCAAACCTGAGATCGTTCCTCTAACATGAAATGTGATATCCAACTCCTTCCCCTTCCAAACCTGAGAGCCTTCCTATAACATGAGATGTGACATCCAAGTCCTCCCCATTCCAATCCTGAGACCCTTCCTATAGCATGAGATGTGATATCTCAATGCTTCTAATACCAAACCTGAGACCCTTCCTATAACATGATTTGGGATATCCAACTCCTTCCCATTCCAATCCTGAGACCCTTCCGATAGCAGAGATGTGATATCTCAATGCTTATACCAAACCTGAGACCCTTCCTATGGCCTGAGATGTCATATGCAACTCCTTCCCATTCCAATCCTGAGACCCTTCCTATAGCATTAGATGTGATATCTCAATGCTTATACCAAATCTGAGACCCTTCCTATAGCATGAGATGTGATATCCAACTTCTTCCCATTCCAATCCTGAGACCCTTCCTATAGCATGAGATGTGATGTCTCAATTCTTCTAATACCAAACCTGAGATCCTTCCTATAACATGAGATGTGATATCCAACTCCTTCCCATTCCAATCCTGAGACCCTTATGATAGCATGAGATGTGATATCTCAATGCCTCTAATACCAAACCTGAGATACTTCTGATAGCATGAGATGTGATATCTCAATGCTTCTAATACCAAACCTGAGATCCTTCCTATAACATGAGATGTGATTTCCAAATCCTTCCACTTCCAAACCTGAGACCCTCCCTTTAGCATGAGATGTGATATCCAACTCCTTCCCATTCCAATCCTGAGACCCTTCTGATAGCATGAGATGTGATATTTCAATGCCTCTAATACCAAACCTGAGATCCTACCTCTAACATGAAATGTGATATCCATCTCCTTCCCTTTCCAAACCTGAGACCCTGCCTATAGCATGAGATGTGATATCCAAGTCCTTCCCATTCCAATCCTGAGACCCTTCCTATAGCATGTGATGTGATATCTCAATGCTTATACCAAACCTGAGACCCTTCCTATGGCATGAGATGTCATATACAACTCCTTCCCATTCCAATCCTGAGACCCTTCCTATAGCATGAGATGTGATATCTCAATGCTTATACCAAACCTGAGACCCTTCCTATAGCATGAGATGTGATATCCAACTCCTTCCCATTCCAATCCTGAGACCCTTCCTATAACATGAGATGTGATGTCTCAATGCTTCTAATACCAAACCTGAGACCCTTCCTATAACATGAGATGGGATATCCAACTCCTTCCCATTCCAATCCTGAGACCCTTCCGATAGCAGAGATGTGATATCTCAATGCTTTTACCAAACCTGAGACCCTTCCTATGGCCTGAGATGTCATATACAACTCCTTCCCATTCCAATCCTGAGACCCTTCCTATAGCATGAGATGTGATATCTCAATGCTTATACCAAATCTGAGACCCTTCCTATAGCATGAGATGTGATATCCAACTCCTTCCCATTCCAATCCTGAGACCCTTCCTATAGCATGAGATGTGATGTCTCAATGCTTCTAATACCAAACCTGAGATCCTTCCTATAACATGAGATGTGATATCCAACTCCTTCCCATTCCAATCCTGAGACCCTTATGATAGCATGAGATGTGATATCTCAATGCCTCTAATACCAAACCTGAGATACTTCCGATAGCATGAGATGTGATATCTCAATGCTTCTAATACCAAACCTGAGATCCTTCCTATAACATGAGATGTGATTTCCAAATCCTTCCCCTTCCAAACCTGAGACCCTCCCTTTAGCATGAGATGTGATATCCAACTCCTTCCCATTCCAATCCTGAGACCAATCTGATAGCATGAGATGTGATATTTCAATGCCTCTAATACCAAACCTGAGATCCTACCTCTAACATGAAATGTGATATCCATCTCCTTCCCTTCCAAACCTGAGACCCTGCCTATAGCATGAGATGTGATATCCAAGTCCTTTCCATTCCAATCCTGAGACCCTTCTTATAGCATGAGATGTCATATACAACTCCTTCCCATTCCAATCCTGAGACCCTTCTTATAGCATGAGATGTGATATCTCAATGCTTATACCAAACCTGAGACCCTTCCTATAGCATGAGATGTGATATCCAACTTCTTCCCATTCCAATCCTGAGACCCTTCCTATAACATGAGATGTGATGTCGCAATGCTTCTAATACCAAACCTGAGATCTTTCCTATAACATGAGATGTGATATCCAACTCCTTCCCATTCCAATCCTGAGACCCTTCCTATAACATGAGATGTGATGTCGCAATGCTTCTAATACCAAACCTGAGATCTTTCCTATAACATGAGATGTGATATCCAACTCCTTCCCATTCCAATCCTGAGACCCTTCCTATAGCATGAGATGTGATATCACAATGCTTATACCAAACCTTAGACCGTTCCTATAGCTTGAGATGTGATATCCAACTCCTTCCCATTCCAATCCTGAGACCCTTCCTATAGCATGAGATGTGATATCTCAAGGCCTCTAATACCAAACCTGAGATCGTTCCTCTAACATGAAATGTGATATCCAACTCCTTCCCCTTCCAAACCTGAGAGCCTTCCTATAACATGAGATGTGATATCCAACTCCTTCCCATTCCAATCCTGAGACCCTTATGATAGCATGAGATGTGATATCTCAATGCCTCTAATACCAAACCTGAGATACTTCCGATAGCATGAGATGTGATATCTCAATGCTTCTAATACCAAACCTGAGATCCTTCCTATAACATGAGATGTGATTTCCAAATCCTTCCCCTTCCAAACCTCAGACCCTCCCTTTAGCATGAGATGTGATATCCAACTCCTTCCCATTCCAATCCTGAGACCCTTCTGATAGCATGAGATGTGATATTTCAATGCCTCTAATACCAAACCTGAGATCCTACCTCTAACATGAAATGTGATATCCATCTCCTTCCCTTTCCAAACCTGAGACCCTGCCTATAGCATGAGATGTGATATCCACGTCCTTTCCATTCCAATCCTGAGACCCTTCCTATAGCATGTGATGTGATATCTCAATGCTTATACCAAACCTGAGACCCTTCCTATGGCATGAGATGTCATATACAACTCCTTCCCATTCCAAACCTGAGACCCTTCCTATAGCATGAGATGTGATATCTCAATGCTTATACCAAACCTGAGACCCTTCCTATAACATGAGATGTGATATCCAACTCCTTCCCATTCCAATCCCGAGACCCTTCCTATAGCATGAGATGTGATATCTCAATGCTTATACCAAACCTGAGACCCTTCCTATAGCATGAGATGTGATATCCAACTCCTTCCCATTCCAATCCTGAGACTCTTCCTATAGCATGAGATGTGATATCTCAATGCCTCTAATACCAAACCTGAGATCCTTCCTCTAACATGAAATGTGATATCCAACTCGTTCCCTTTCCAAACCTGAGAGCCTACCTATAGCATGAGATGTGATATCCAAGTCCTTCCCATTCCAATCCTTAGATCCTTCCTACAGCATGCAATATGATATCTCAATGATTCTAATAACAAACCTGAGACCCGTCCTATAACATGAGATGGGATATCCAACTCCTTCCCATTCCAATCCTGAGACACTTCCGATAGCAGAGATGTGATATCTCAATGCTTATACCAAACCTGAGACCCTTCCTATAACATGAGATGTGATATCCAACTATTTCCCGGTCCAAACCTGAGACCCTTCCTATAGCATATGTGATATCCAACTCCTTCCCATTCCAAACATGAGACCCTTCCTATAGCAAGAGTGTAATATCCAACTCCTTCCCATTCCAATCCTGAGACCATTCCTATAGCATGAGATGTGATATCTCAATGCTTCTATTACCAAACCTGAGATCCTTCCTATGACATGAGATGTGATATCCAATTCCTCCCCATTCCAAACCTGAAAACCTTCCTACAGCATGCGATGTGATATCTCAATGCTTCTAATACCAAACCCGAGACCAGTCCTATAACATGAGATTGGATATCCAACTCCTTCCCCTTCCAAACCTGAGACTCTTCCTATAGCATGAGATGTGATATCCAACTTCTTCCCATTCCAATCCTGAGACCCTTCCTATAACATGAGATGTGATGTCTCAATGCTTCTAATACCAAACCTGAGATCTTTCCTATAACATGAGATGTGATATCCAACTCCTTCCCATTCCAATCCTGAGACCCTTCCTATAGCATGAGATGTGATATATCAATGCTTATACCAAATCTGAGACCCTTCCTATAGCATGAGATGTGATATCCAACTCCTTCCCATTCCAATCCTGAGACCCTTCCTATAGCATGAGATGTGATGTCTCAATGCTTCTAATACCAAACCTGAGATCCTTCCTATAACATGAGATGTGATATCCAACTCCTTCCCATTCCAATCCTGAGACCCTTATAATAGCATGAGATGTGATATCTCAATGCCTCTAATACCAAACCTGAGATACTTCCGATAGCATGAGATGTGATATCTCAATGCTTCTAATACCAAACCTGAGATCCTTCCTATAACATGAGATGTGATATCCAACTCCTTCCCATTCCAATCCTGAGACCCTTATGATAGCATGAGATGTGATATCTCAATGCCTCTAATACCAAACCTGAGATACTTCTGATAGCATGAGATGTGATATCTCAATGCTTCTAATACCAAACCTGAGATCCTTCCTATAACATGAGATATGATTTCCAAATCCTTCCCCTTCCAAACCTGAGACCCTCCCTTTAGCATGAGATGTGATATCCAACTCCTTCCCATTCCAATCCTGAGACCAATCTGATAGCATGAGATGTGATATTTCAATGCCTCTAATACCAAACCTGAGATCCTACCTCTAACATGAAATGTGATATCCATCTCCTTCCCTTTCCAAACCTGAGACCCTGCCTATAGCATGAGATGTGATATCCAAGTCTTTTCCATTCCAATCCTTAGACCCTTCCTATAGCATGTGATGTGATATCTCAATGCTTATACCAAACCTGAGACCCTTCCTATGGCATGAGATGTCATATACAACTCCTTCCCATTCCAATCCTGAGACCCTTCCTATAGCATGAGATGTGATATCTCAATGCTTATACCAAACCTGAGACCCTTCCTATAGCATGAGATGTGATATCCAACTTCTTCCCATTCCAATCCTGAGACCCTTCCTATAACATGAGATGTGATGTCGCAATGCTTCTAATACCAAACCTGAGATCTTTCCTAAAACATGAGATGTGATATCCAACTCCTTCCCATTCCAATCCTGAGACCCTTCCTATAGCATGAGATGTGATATCACAATGCTTATACCAAACCTTAGACCGTTCCTATAGCTTGAGATGTGATATCAAACTCCTTCCCATTCCAATCCTGAGACCCTTCCTATAGCATGAGATGTGATATCTCAAGGCCTCTAATACCAAACCTGAGATCGTTCCTCTAACATGAAATGTGATATCCAACTCCTTCCCCTTCCAAACCTGAGAGCCTTCCTATAACATGAGATGTGATATCCAACTCCTTCCCATTCCAATCCTGAGACCCTTATGATAGCATGAGATGTGATATCTCAATGCCTCTAATACCAAACCTGAGATACTTCCGATAGCATGAGATGTGATATCTCAATGCTTCTAATACCAAACCTGAGATCCTTCCTATAACATGAGATGTGCGTTTCCAAATCCTTCCCCTTCCAAACCTGAGACCCTCCCTTTAGCATGAGATGTCATATCCAACTCCTTCCCATTCCAATCCTGAGACCCTTCTGATAGCATGAGATGTGATATTTCAATGCCTCTAATACCAAACCTGAGATCCTACCTCTAACATGAAATGTGATATCCATCTCCTTCCCTTTCCAAACCTGAGACCCTGCCTATAGCATGAGATGTGATATCCAAGTCCTTTCCATTCCAATCCTGAGACCCTTCCTATAGCATGTGATGTGATATCTCAATGCTTATACCAAACCTGAGACCCTTCCTATGGCATGAGATGTCATATACAACTCCTTCCCATTCCAAACCTGAGACCCTTCCTATAGCATGAGATGTGATATCTCAATGCTTATACCAAACCTGAGACCCTTCCTATAACATGAGATGTGATATCCAACTCCTTCCCATTCCAATCCCGAGACCCTTCCTATAGCATGAGATGTGATATCTCAATGCTTATACCAAACCTGAGACCCTTCCTATAGCATGAGATGTGATATCCAACTCCTTCCCATTCCAATCCTGAGACTCTTCCTATAGCATGAGATGTGATATCTCAATGCCTCTAATACCAAACCTGAGATCCTTCCTCTAACATGAAATGTGATATCCAACTCCTTCCCTTTCCAAACCTGAGACCCTGCCTATAGCATGAGATGTGATATCCAAGTCCTTTCCATTCCAATCCTGAGACCCTTCCTATAGCATGTGATGTGATATCTCAATGCTTATACCAAACCTGAGACCCTTCCTATGGCATGAGATGTCATATACAACTCCTTCCCATTCCAAACCTGAGACCCTTCCTATAGCATGAGATGTGATATCTCAATGCTTATACCAAACCTGAGACCCTTCCTATAACATGAGATGTGATATCCAACTCCTTCCCATTACAATCCCGAGACCCTTCCTATAGCATGAGATGTGATATCTCAATGCTTATACCAAACCTGAGACCCTTCCTATAGCATGAGATGTGATATCCAACTCCTTCCCATTCCAATCCTGAGACTCTTCCTATAGCATGAGATGTGATATCTCAATGCCTCTAATACCAAACCTGAGATCCTTCCTCTAACATGAAATGTGATATCAAACTCCTTCCCTTTCCAAACCTGAGAGCCTACCTATAGCATGAGATGGAATATCCAAGTCCTTCCCATTCCAATCCTTAGACCCTTCCTACAGCATGCAATATGATATCTCAATGATTCTAATAACAAACCTGAGACCCGTCCTATAACATGAGATGGGATATCCAACTCCTTCCCATTCCAATCCTGAGACACTTCCGATAGCAGAGATGTGATATCTCAATGCTTATACCAAACCTGAGACCCTTCCTATAACATGAGATGTGATATCCAACTATTTCCCGGTCCAAACCTGAGACCCTTCCTATAGCATATGTGATATCCAACTCCTTCCCATTCCAAACATGAGACCCTTCCTATAGCAAGAGTGTAATATCCAACTCCTTCCCATTCCAATCCTGAGACCATTCCTATAGCATGAGATGTGATATCTCAATGCTTCTAATACCAAACCTGAGATCCTTCCTATGACATGAGATGTGATATCCAATTCCTCCCCATTCCAAACCTGAAAACCTTCCTATAGCATGAGATGTGATATCACAATGCTTATACCAAACCTTAGACCGTTCCTATAGCTTGAGATGTGATATCCAACTCCTTCCCATTCCAATCCTGAGACCCTTCCTATAGCATGAGATGTGATATCTCAAGGCCTCTAATACCAAACCTGAGATCGTTCCTCTAACATGAAATGTGATATCCAACTCCTTCCCCTTCCAAACCTGAGAGCCTTCCTATAACATGAGATGTGATATCCAACTCCTTCCCATTCCAATCCTGAGACCCTTATGATAGCATGAGATGTGATATCTCAATGCCTCTAATACCAAACCTGAGATACTTCCGATAGCATGAGATGTGATATCTCAATGCTTCTAATACCAAACCTGAGATCCTTCCTATAACATGAGATGTGATTTCCAAATCCTTCCCCTTCCAAACCTGAGACCCTCCCTTTAGCATGAGATGTGATATCCAACTCCTTCCCATTCCAATCCTGAGACCCTTCTGATAGCATGAGATGTGATATTTCAATGCCTCTAATACCAAACCTGAGATCCTACCTCTAACATGAAATGTGATATCCATCTCCTTCCCTTTCCAAAACTGAGACCCTGCCTATAGCATGAGATGTGATATCCAAGTCCTTTCCATTCCAATCCTGAGACCCTTCCTATAGCATGTGATGTGATATCTCAATGCTTATACCAAACCTGAGACCCTTCCTATGGCATGAGATGTCATATGCAACTCCTTCCCATTCCAAACCTGAGACCCTTCCTATAGCATGAGATGTGATATCCCAATGCTTATACCAAACCTGAGACCCTTCCTATAACATGAGATGTGATATCCAACTCCTTCCCATTCCAATCCCGAGACCCTTCCTATAGCATGAGATGTGATATCTCAATGCTTATACCAAACCTGAGACCCTTCCTATAGCATGAGATGTGATATCCAACTCCTTCCCATTCCAATCCTGAGACTCTTCCTATAGCATGAGATGTGATATCTCAATGCCTCTAATACCAAACCTGAGATCCTTCCTCTAACATGAAATGTGATATCCAACTCCTTCCCTTTCCAAACCTGAGAGCCTACCTATAGCATGAGATGTGATATCCAAGTCCTTCCCATTCCAATCCTTAGACCCTTCCTACAGCATGCAATATGATATCTCAATGATTCTAATAACAAACCTGAGACCCGTCCTATAACATGAGATGGGATATCCAACTCCTTCCCATTCCAATCCTGAGACACTTCCGATAGCAGAGATGTGATATCTCAATGCTTATACCAAACCTGAGACCCTTCCTATAACATGAGATGTGATATCCAACTATTTCCCGGACCAAACCTGAGACCCTTCCTATAGCATATGTGATATCCAACTCCTTCCCATTCCAAACATGAGAACCTTCCTATAGCAAGAGTGTAATATCCAACTCCTTCCCATTCCAATCCTGAGACCATTCCTATAGCATGAGATGTGATATCTCAATGCTTCTAATACCAAACCTGAGATCCTTCCTATGACATGAGATGTGATATCCAATTCCTCCCCATTCCAAACCTGAAAACCTTCCTACAGCATGCGATGTGATATCTCAATGCTTCTAATACCAAACCCGAGACCAGTCCTATAACATGAGATTGGATATCCAACTCCTTCCCCTTCCAAACCTGAGACTCTTCCTATAGCATGAGATGTGATATCCAACTTCTTCCCATTCCAATCCTGAGACCCTTCCTATAACATGAGATGTGATGTCTCAATGCTTCTAATACCAAACCTGAGATCTTTCCTATAACATGAGATGTGATATCCAACTCCTTCCCATTCCAATCCTGAGACCCTTCCTATAGCATGAGATGTGATATCTCAATGCTTATACCAAATCTGAGACCCTTCCTATAGCATGAGATGTGATATCCAACTCCTTCCCATTCCAATCCTGAGACCCTTCCTATAGCATGAGATGTGATGTCTCAATGCTTCTAATACCAAACCTGAGATCCTTCCTATAACATGAGATGTGATATCCAACTCCTTCCCATTCCAATCCTGAGACCCTTATGATAGCATGAGATGTGATATCTCAATGCCTCTAATACCAAACCTGAGATACTTCCGATAGCATGAGATGTGATATCTCAATGCTTCTAATACCAAACCTGAGATCCTTCCTATAACATGAGATGTGATTTCCAAATCCTTCCCCTTCCAAACCTGAGACCCTCCCTTTAGCATGAGATGTGATATCCAACTCCTTCCCATTCCAATCCTGAGACCAATCTGATAGCATGAGATGTGATATTTCAATGCCTCTAATACCAAACCTGAGATCCTACCTCTAACATGAAATGTGATATCCATCTCCTTCCCTTTCCAAACCTGAGACCCTGCCTATAGCATGAGATGTGATATCCAAGTCCTTTCCATTCCAATCCTGAGACCCTTCCTATAGCATGTGATGTGATATCTCAATGCTTATACCAAACCTGAGACCCTTCCTATGGCATGAGATGTCATATACAACTCCTTCCCATTCCAATCCTGAGACCCTTCCTATAGCATGAGATGTGATATCTCAATGCTTATACCAAACCTGAGACCCTTCCTATAGCATGAGATGTGATATCCAACTTCTTCCCATTCCAATCCTGAGACCCTTCCTATAACATGAGATGTGATGTCGCAATGCTTCTAATACCAAACCTGAGATCTTTCCTATAACATGAGATGTGATATCCAACTCCTTCCCATTCCAATCCTGAGACCCTTCCTATAGCATGAGATGTGATATCACAATGCTTATACCAAACCTTAGACCGTTCCTATAGCTTGAGATGTGATATCCAACTCCTTCCCATTCCAATCCTGAGACCCTTCCTATAGCATGAGATGTGATATCTCAAGGCCTCTAATACCAAACCTGAGATCGTTCCTCTAACATGAAATGTGATATCCAACTCCTTCCCCTTCCAAACCTGAGAGCCTTCCTATAACATGAGATGTGATATCCAACTCCTTCCCATTCCAATCCTGAGACCCTTATGATAGCATGAGATGTGATATCTCAATGCCTCTAATACCAAACCTGAGATACTTCCGATAGCATGAGATGTGATATCTCAATGCTTCTAATACCAATCCTGAGACCCTTACTATAGCATGAGATGTGATATCTCAATGCTTATACCAAATCTGAGACCCTTCCTATAGCATGAGATGTGATATCCAACTCCTTCCCATTCCAATCCTGAGACCCTTCCTATAGCATGAGATGTGAGGTCTCAATGCTTCTAATACCAAACCTGAGATCCTTCCTATAGCATGAGATGTGATATCCAACTCCTTCCCATTCCAATCCTGAGACCCTTCCTATAGCATGAGATGTGAGGTCTCAATGCTTCTAATACCAAACCTGAGATCCTTCCTATAACATGAGATGTGATATCCAACTCCTTCCCATTCCAATCCTGAGACCCTTATGATAGCATGAGATGTGATATCTCAATGCCTCTAATTCCAAACCTGAGATCCTACCTCTAACATGAAATGTGATATCCATCGCCTTCCCTTTCCAAACCTGAGACCCTGCCTATAGCATGAGATGTGATATCCAAGTCCTTCCCATTCCAATCCTGAGACCCTTCCTATAGCATGTGATGTGATATCTCAATGCTTATACCAAACCTGAGACCCTTCCTATGGCATGAGATGTCATATACAACTCCTTCCCATTCCAATCCTGAGACCCTTCCTATAGCATGAGATGTGATATCTCAATGCTTATACCAAACCTGAGACCCTTCCTATTGCATGAGATGTGATATCCAACTTCTTCCCATTCCAATCCTGAGACCCTTCCTATAACATGAGATGTGATGTCTCAATGCTTCTAATACCAAAGCTGAGATCTTTCCTATAACATGAGATGTGATATCCAACTCCTTCCCATTCCAATCCTGAGACCCTTCCTATAGCATGAGATGTGATATCACAATGCTTATACCAAACCTGAGACCGTTCCTATAGCTTGAGATGTGATATCCAACTCCTTCCCATTCCAATCCTGAGACCCTTCCTATAGCATGAGATGTGATATCTCAAGGCCACTAATACCAAACCTGAGATCCTTCCTCTAACATGAAATGTGATATCCAACTCCTTCCCCTTCCAAACCTGAGACCCTTCCTATAGCATATGTGATATCCAACTCCTTCCCATTCCAAACATGAGACCCTTCCTATAGCAAGAGTGTAATATCCAACTCCTTCCCATTCCAATCCTGAGACCATTCCTATAGCATGAGATGTGATATCTCAATGCTTCTAATACCAAACCTGAGATCCTTCCTATGACATGAGATGTGATATCCAATTCCTCCCCATTCCAAACCTGAAAACCTTCCTATAGCATGAGATGTGATATCACAATGCTTATACCAAACCTTAGACCGTTCCTATAGCTTGAGATGTGATATCCAACTCCTTCCCATTCCAATCCTGAGACCCTTCCTATAGCATGAGATGTGATATCTCAAGGCCTCTAATACCAAACCTGAGATCGTTCCTCTAACATGAAATGTGATATCCAACTCCTTCCCCTTCCAAAACTGAGACCCTGCCTATAGCATGAGATGTGATATCCAAGTCCTTCCCATTCCAATCCTGAGACCCTTCTGATAGCATGAGATGTGATATTTCAATGCCTCTAATACCAAACCTGAGATCCTACCTCTAACATGAAATGTGATATCTCAATGCTTCTAATACCAAACCTGAGATCCTTCCTATAACATGAGATGTGATTTCCAAATCCTTCCCCTTCCAAACCTGAGACCCTCCCTTTAGCATGAGATGTGATATCCAACTCCTTCCCATTCCAATCCTGAGACCCTTCTGATAGCATGAGATGTGATATTTCAATGCCTCTAATACCAAACCTGAGATCCTACCTCTAACATGAAATGTGATATCCATCTCCTTCCCTTTCCAAAACTGAGACCCTGCCTATAGCATGAGATGTGATATCCAAGTCCTTTCCATTCCAATCCTGAGACCCTTCCTATAGCATGTGATGTGATATCTCAATGCTTATACCAAACCTGAGACCCTTCCTATGGCATGAGATGTCAAATACAACTCCTTCCCATTCCAAACCTGAGACCCTTCCTATAGCATGAGATGTGATATCTCAATGCTTATACCAAACCTGAGACCCTTCCTATAACATGAGATGTGATATCCAACTCCTTCCCATTCCAATCCCGAGACCCTTCCTATAGCATGAGATGTGATATCTCAATGCTTATACCAAACCTGAGACCCTTCCTAGAGCATGAGATGTGATATCCAACTCCTTCCCATTCCAATCCTGAGACTCTTCCTATAGCATGAGATGTGATATCTCAATGCCTCTAATACCAAACCTGAGATCCTTCCTCTAACATGAAATGTGATATCCAACTCCTTCCCTTTCCAAACCTGAGAGCCTACCTATAGCATGAGATGTGATATCCAAGTCCTTCCCATTCCAATCCTTAGACCCTTCCTACAGCATGCAATATGATATCTCAATGATTCTAATAACAAACCTGAGACCCGTCCTATAACATGAGATGGGATATCCAACTCCTTCCCATTCCAATCCTGAGACACTTCCGATAGCAGAGATGTGATATCTCAATGCTTATACCAAACCTGAGACCCTTCCTATAACATGAGATGTGATATCCAACTATTTCCCGGTCCAAACCTGAGACCCTTCCTATAGCATATGTGATATCCAACTCCTTCCCATTCCAAACATGAGACCCTTCCTATAGCAAGAGTGTAATATCCAACTCCTTCCCATTCCAATCCTGAGACCATTCCTATAGCATGAGATGTGATATCTCAATGCTTCTAATACCAAACCTGAGATCCTTCCTATGACATGAGATGTGATATCCAATTCCTCCCCATTCCAAACCTGAAAACCTTCCTACAGCATGCGATGTGATATCTCAATGCTTCTAATACCAAACCCGAGACCAGTCCTATAACATGAGATTGGATATCCAACTCCTTCCCCTTCCAAACCTGAGACTCTTCCTATAGCATGAGATGTGATATCCAACTTCTTCCCATTCCAATCCTGAGACCCTTCCTATAACATGAGATGTGATGTCTCAATGCTTCTAATACCAAACCTGAGATCTTTCCTATAACATGAGATGTGATATCCAACTCCTTCCCATTCCAATCCTGAGACCCTTCCTATAGCATGAGATGTGATATCTCAATGCTTATACCAAATCTGAGACCCTTCCTATAGCATGAGATGTGATATCCAACTCCTTCCCATTCCAATCCTGAGACCCTTCCCATAGCATGAGATGTGATGTCTCAATGCTTCTAATACCAAACCTGAGATCCTTCCTATAACATGAGATGTGATATCCAACTCCTTCCCATTCCAATCCTGAGACCCTTATGATAGCATGAGATGTGATATCTCAATGCCTCTAATACCAAACCTGAGATACTTCCGATAGCATGAGATGTGATATCTCAATGCTTCTAATACCAAACCTGAGATCCTTCCTATAACATGAGATGTGATATCCAACTCCTTCCCATTCCAATCCTGAGACCCTTATGATAGCATGAGATGTGATATCTCAATGCCTCTAATACCAAACCTGAGATACTTCCGATAGCATGAGATGTGATATCTCAATGCTTCTAATACCAAACCTGAGATCCTTCCTATAACATGAGATGTGATTTCCAAATCCTTCCCCTTCCAAACCTGAGACCCTCCCTTTAGCATGAGATGTGTTATCCAACTCCTTCCCATTCCAATCCTGAGACCAATCTGATAGCATGAGATGTGATATTTCAATGCCTCTAATACCAAACCTGAGATCCTACCTCTAACATGAAATGTGATATCCATCTCCTTCCCTTTCCAAACCTGAGACCCTGCCTATAGCATGAGATGTGATATCCAAGTCCTTTCCATTCCAATCCTGAGACCCTTCCTATAGCATGTGATGTGATATCTCAATGCTTATACCAAACCTGACACCCTTCCTATGGCATGAGATGTCATATACAACTCCTTCCCATTCCAATCCTGAGACCCTTCCTATAGCATGAGATGTGATATCTCAATGCTTATACCAAACCTGAGACCCTTCCTATAGCATGAGATGTGATATCCAACTTCTTCCCATTCCAATCCTGAGACCCTTCCTATAACATGAGATGTGATGTCGCAATGCTTCTAATACCAAACCTGAGATCTTTCCTATAACATGAGATGTGATATCCAACTCCTTCCCATTCCAATCCTGAGACCCTTCCTATAGCATGAGATGTGATATCACAATGCTTATACCAAACCTGAGACCCGTCCTATAACATGAGATGGGATATCCAACTCCTTCCCATTCCAATCCTGAGACACTTCCGATAGCAGAGATGTGATATCTCAATGCTTATACCAAACCTGAGACCCTTCCTATAACATGAGATGTGATATCCAACTATTTCCCGGTCCAAACCTGAGACCCTTCCTATAGCATATGTGATATCCAACTCCTTCCCATTCCAAACATGAGACCCTTCCTATAGCAAGAGTGTAATATCCAACTCCTTCCCATTCCAATCCTGAGAGCATTCCTATAGCATGAGATGTGATATCTCAATGCTTCTAATACCAAACCTGAGATCCTTCCTATGACATGAGATGTGATATCCAATTCCTCCCCATTCCAAACCTGAAAACCTTCCTACAGCATGCGATGTGATATCTCAATGCTTCTAATACCAAACCCGAGACCAGTCCTATAACATGAGATTGGATATCCAACTCCTTCCCCTTCCAAACCTGAGACTCTTCCTATAGCATGAGATGTGATATCCAACTTCTTCCCATTCCAATCCTGAGACCCTTCGTGTAACATGAGATGTGATGTCTCAATGCTTCTAATACCAAACCTGAGATCTTTCCTATAACATGAGATGTGATATCCAACTCCTTCCCATTCCAATCCTGAGACCCTTCCTATAGCATGAGATGTGACATCTCAATGCTTATACCAAACCTGAGACCCTTCCTATAGCTTGAGATGTGATATCCAACTCCTTCCCATTCCAATCCTGAGACCCTTCCTATAGCATGAGATGTGATATCTCAAGGCCTCTAATACCAAACCTGAGATCCTTCCTCTAACATGAAATGTGATATCCAACTCCTTCCCCTTCCAAACCTGAGAGCCTTCCTATAACATGAAATGTGATATCCAATTCCTTCCCATTCCAACCTGAGACCCTTCCTATAGCATGAGATGGGATATCCAACTCCTTCCAAATCCAATACTGATACCCTTCCGATAGCATGAGATGTGATATTCCAATGCTTCTACCAAACCTGAGACCCATACTATGGCATGAGATGTGATATCAAACTCCTTCCCATTCCAATCCTGAGACCCTACCTATAGCTTGAGATGTGATATCCAACTCCTTCCCATTCCAATTCTGAGACCCTTCCTATACCATGAGACTTGATATCTCAATGCTTCTAATACCAAACCTGAGACCCGTCCTATAACATGAGATGTGATATCCAAATCCTTCCCCTTCCAAACCTTAGACCCTTCCTTTATCATGAGATGTGATATCCAATTCCTTCCCATTCCAATCCTGAGACCCTTCCGATATCATGAGATTTGTTATCTCAATGCTTCTAATATCAAACTTGAGACCCTCCCTATAACATGAGATGTGACATCCAAGTCCTCCCCATTCCAATCCTGAGACCCTTCCTATAGCATGAGATGTGATATCTCAATGCTTCTAATACCAAACCTGAGACCCTTCCTATAACATGATTTGGGATATCCAACTCCTTCCCATTCCAATCCTGAGACCCTTCCGATAGCAGAGATGTGATATCTCAATGCTTATACCAAACCTGAGACCCTTCCTATGGCATGAGATGTCATATGCAACTCCTTCCCATTCCAATCCTGAGACCCTTCCTATAGCATTAGATGTGATATCTCAATGCTTATACCAAATCTGAGACCCTTCCTATAGCATGAGATGTGATATCCAACTTCTTCCCATTCCAATCCTGAGACCCTTCCTATAGCATGAGATGTGATGTCTCAATTCTTCTAATACCAAACCTGAGATCCTTCCTATAACATGAGATGTGATATCCAACTCCTTCCCATTCCAATCCTGAGACCCTTATGATAGCATGAGATGTGATATCTCAATGCCTCTAATACCAAACCTGAGATACTTCTGATAGCATGAGATGTGATATCTCAATGCTTCTAATACCAAACCTGAGATCCTTCCTATAACATGAGATGTGATTTCCAAATCCTTCCACTTCCAAACCTGAGACCCTCCCTTTAGCATGAGATGTGATATCCAACTCCTTCCCATTCCAATCCTGAGACCCTTCTGATAGCATGAGATGTGATATTTCAATGCCTCTAATACCAAACCTGAGATCCTACCTCTAACATGAAATGTGATATCCATCTCCTTCCCTTTCCAAACCTGAGACCCTGCCTATAGCATGAGATGTGATATCCAAGTCCTTCCCATTCCAATCCTGAGACCCTTCCTATAGCATGTGATGTGATATCTCAATGCTTATACCAAATCTGAGACCCTTCCTATAGCATGAGATGTGATATCCAACTCCTTCCCATTCCAATCCTGAGACCCTTCCTATAGCATGAGATGTGATGTCTCAATGCTTCTAATACCAAACCTGAGATCCTTCCTATAACATGAGATGTGATATCCAACTCCTTCCCATTCCAATCCTGAGACCCTCATGATAGCATGAGATGTGATATCTCAATGCCTCTAATACCAAACCTGAGATACTTCCGATAGCATGAGATGTGATATCTCAATGCTTCTAATACCAAACCTGAGATCCTTCCTATAACATGAGATGTGATTTCCAAATCCTTCCCCTTCCAAACCTGAGACCCTCCCTTTAGCATGAGATGTGATATCCAACTCCTTCCCATTCCAATCCTGAGACCCATCTGATAGCATGAGATGTGATATTTCAATGCCTCTAATACCAAACCTGAGATCCTACCTCTAACATGAAATGTGATATCCATCTCCTTCCCTTTCCAAACCTGAGACCCTGCCTATAGCATGAGATGTGATATCCAAGTCCTTTCCATTCCAATCCTGAGACCCTTCCTATAGCATGTGATGGGATATCTCAATGCTTATACCAAACCTGAGACCCTTCCTATGGCATGAGATATCATATACAACTCCTTCCCATTCCAATCCTGAGACCCTTCCTATAGCATGAGATGTGATATCTCAATGCTTATACCAAACCTGAGACCCTTCCTATAGCATGAGATGTGATATCCAACTTCTTCCCATTCCAATCCTGAGACCCTTCCTATAACATGAGATGTGATGTCGCAATGCTTCTAATACCAAACCTGAGATCTTTCCTATAACATGAGATGTGATATCCAACTCCTTCCCATTCCAATCCTGAGACCCTTCCTATAGCATGAGATGTGATATCACAATGCTTATACCAAACCTGAGACCGTTCCTATAGCTTGAGATGTGATATCCAACTCCTTCCCATTCCAATCCTGAGACCCTTCCTATAGCATGAGATGTGATATCTCAAGGCCTCTAATACCAAACCTGAGATCGTTCCTCTAACATGAAATGTGATATCCAACTCCTTCCCCTTCCAAACCTGAGAGCCTTCCTATAACATGAGATGTGACATCCAAGTCCTCCCCATTCCAATCCTGAGACCCTTCCTATAGCATGAGATGTGATATCTCAATGCTTCTAATACCAAACCTGAGACCCTTCCTATAACATGATTTGGGATATCCAACTCCTTCCCATTCCAATCCTGAGATCCTTCCGATAGCAGAGATGTGATATCTCAATGCTTATACCAAGCCTGAGATGTCATATGCAACTCCTTCCCATTCCAATCCTGAGACCCTTCCTATAGCATTAGATGTGATATCTCAATGCTTATACCAAATCTGAGACCCTTCCTATAGCATGAGATGTGATATCCAACTTCTTCCCATTCCAATCCTGAGACCCTTCCTATAGCATGAGATGTGATGTCTCAATTCTTCTAATACCAAACCTGAGATCCTTCCTATAACATGAGATGTGATATCCAACTCCTTCCCATTCCAATCCTGAGACCCTTATGATAGCATGAGATGTGATATCTCAATGCCTCTAATACCAAACCTGAGATACTTCTGATAGCATGAGATGTGATATCTCAATGCTTCTAATACCAAACCTGAGATCCTTCCTATAACATGAGATGTGATTTCCAAATCCTTCCACTTCCAAACCTGAGACCCTCCCTTTAGCATGAGATGTGATAGCCAACTCCTTCCCATTCCAATCCTGAGACCCTTCTGATAGCATGAGATGTGATATTTCAATGCCTCTAATACCAAACCTGAGATCTTTCCTATAACATGAGATGTGATATCCAACTCCTTCCCATTCCAATCCTGAGACCCTTCCTATAGCATGAGATGTGATATCACAATGCTTATACCAAACCTGAGACCGTTCCTATAGCTTGAGATGTGATATCCAACTCCTTCCCATTCCAATCCTGAGACCCTTCCTATAGCATGAGATGTGATATCTCAAGGCCTCTAATACAAAACCTGAGATCGTTCCTCTAACATGAAATGTGATATCCAACTCCTTCCCCTTCCAAACCTGAGAGCCTTCCTATAACATGAGATGTGACATCCAAGTCCTCCCCATTCCAATCCTGAGACCCTTCCTATAGCATGAGATGTGATATCTCAATGCTTCTAATACCAAACCTGAGACCCTTCCTATAACATGATTTGGGATATCCAACTCCTTCCCATTCCAATCCTGAGACCCTTCCGATAGCAGAGATGTGATATCTCAATGCTTATACCAAACCTGAGACCCTTCCTATGGCCTGAGATGTCATATGCAACTCCTTCCCATTCCAATCCTGAGACCCTTCCTATAGCATTAGATGTGATATCTCAATGCTTATACCAAATCTGAGACCCTTCCTATAGCATGAGATGTGATATCCAACTTCTTCCCATTCCAATCCTGAGACCCTTCCTATAGCATGAGATGTGATGTCTCAATTCTTCTAATACCAAACCTGAGATCCTTCCTATAACATGAGATGTGATATCCAACTCCTTCCCATTCCAATCCTGAGACCCTTATGATAGCATGAGATGTTATATCTCAATGCCTCTAATACCAAACCTGAGATACTTCTGATAGCATGAGATGTGATATCTCAATGCTTCTAATACCAAACCTGAGATCCTTCCTATAACATGAGATGTGATTTCCAAATCCTTCCACTTCCAAACCTGAGACCCTCCCTTTAGCATGAGATGTGATATCCAACTCCTTCCCATTCCAATCCTGAGACCCTTCTGATAGCATGAGATGTGATATTTCAATGCCTCTAATACCAAACCTAAGATCCTACCTCTAACATGAAATGTGATATCCATCTCCTTCCCTTTCCAAACCTGAGACCCTGCCTATAGAATGAGATGTGATATCCAAGTCCTTCCCATTCCAATCCTGAGACCCTTCCTATAGCATGTGATGTGATATCTCAATGCTTATACCAAACCTGAGACCCTTCCTTTGGCATGAGATGTCATATACAACTCCTTCCCATTCCAATCCTGAGACCCTTCCTATAGCATGAGATGTGATATCTCAATGCTTATACCAAACCTGAGACCCTTCCTATAGCATGAGATGTGATATCCAACTTCTTCCCATTCCAATCCTGAGACCCTTCCTATAACATGAGATGTGATGTCTCAATGCTTCTAATACCAAACCTGAGACCCTTCCTATAACATGAGATGGGATATCCAACTCCTTCCCATTCCAATCCTGAGACCCTTCCGATAGCAGAGATGTGATATCTCAATGCTTTTACCAAACCTGAGACCCTTCCTATGGCCTGAGATGTCATATACAACTCCTTCCCATTCCAATCCTGAGACCCTTCCTATAGCATGAGATGTGATATCTCAATGCTTATACCAAATCTGAGACCCTTCCTATAGCATGAGATGTGATATCCAACTCCTCCCCATTCCAATCCTGAGACCCTTCTTATAGCATGAGATGTGATGTCTCAATGCTTCTAATACCAAACCTGAGATCCTTCCTATAACATGAGATGTGATATCCAACTCCTTCCCATTCCAATCCTGAGACCCTTATGATAGAATGAGATGTGATATCTCAATGCCTCTAATACCAAACCTGAGATACTTCCGATAGCATGAGATGTGATATCTCAATGCTTCTAATACCAAACCTGAGATCCTTCCTATAACATGAGATGTGATTTCCAAATCCTTCCCCTTCCAAACCTGAGACCATCCCTTTAGCATGAGATGTGATATCCAACTCCTTCCCATTCCAATCCTGAGACCAATCTGATAGCATGAGATGTGATATTTCAATGCCTCTAATACCAAACCTGAGATCCTACCTCTAACATGAAATGTGATATCCATCTCCTTCCCTTTCCAAACCTGAGACCCTGCCTATAGCATGAGATGTGATATCCAAGTCCTTTCCATTCCAATCCTGAGACCCTTCCTATAGCATGTGATGTGATATCTCAATGCTTATACCAAACCTGAGACCCTTCCTATGGCATGAGATGTCATATACAACTCCTTCCCATTCCAATCCTGAGACCCTTCCTATAGCATGAGATGTGATATCTCAATGCTTATACCAAACCTGAGACCCTTCCTATAGCATGAGATGTGATATCCAACTTCTTCCCATTCCAATCCTGAGACCCTTCCTATAACATGAGATGTGATGTCGCAATGCTTCTAATACCAAACCTGAGATCTTTCCTATAACATGAGATGTGATATCCAACTCCTTCCCATTCCAATCCTGAGACCCTTCCTATAGCATGAGATGTGATATCACAATGCTTATACCAAACCTGAGACCGTTCCTATAGCTTGAGATGTGATATCCAACTCCTTCCCATTCCAATCCTGAGACCCTTCCTATAGCATGAGATGTGATATCTCAAGGCCTCTAATACCAAACCTGAGATCGTTCCTCTAACATGAAATGTGATATCCAACTCCTTCCCCTTCCAAACCTGAGAGCCTTCCTATAACATGAGATGTGATATCCAACTCCTTCCCATTCCAATCCTGAGACCCTTATGATAGCATGAGATGTGATATCTCAATGCCTCTAATACCAAACCTGAGATACTTCCGATAGCATGAGATGTGATATCTCAATGCTTCTAATACCAAACCTGAGATCCTTCCTATAACATGAGATGTGATTTCCAAATCATTCCCCTTCCAAACCTGAGACCCTCCCTTTAGCATGAGATGTGATATCCAACTCCTTCCCATTCCAATCCTGAGACCCTTCTGATAGCATGAGATGTGATATTTCAATGCCTCTAATACCAAACCTGAGATCCTACCTCTAACATGAAATGTGATATCCATCTCCTTCCCTTTCCAAACCTGGGACCCTGCCTATAGCATGAGATGTGATATCCAAGTCCTTTCCATTCCAATCCTGAGACCCTTCCTATAGCATGTGATGTGATATCTCAATGCTTATACCAAACCTGAGACCCTTCCTATGGCATGAGATGTCATATACAACTCCTTCCCATTCCAAACCTGAGACCCTTCCTATAGCATGAGATGTGATATCTCAATGCTTATACCAAACCTGAGACCCTTCCTATAGCATGAGATGTGATATCCAACTTCTTCCCATTCCAATCCTGAGACCCTTCCTATAACATGAGATGTGATGTCGCAATGCTTCTAATACCAAACCTGAGATCTTTCCTATAACATGAGATGTGATATCCAACTCCTTCCCATTCCAATCCTGAGACCCTTACTATAGCATGAGATGTGATATCACAATGCTTATACCCAACCTGAGACCGTTCCTATAGCTTGAGATGTGATATCCAACTCCTTCCCATTCCAATCCTGAGACCCTTCCTATAGCATGAGATGTGATATCTCAAGGCCTCTAATACCAAACCTGAGATCGTTCCTCTAACATGAAATGTGATATCCAACTCCTTCCCCTTCCAAACCTGAGAGCCTTCCTATAGCATGAGATATGATAGCCAAGTCCTTCCAATTCCAATCCTGAGACCCTTCCTATAACATGAAATGTGATATCCAACTCCTTCCCATTCCAACCTGAGACCCTTCCTATAGCATGAGATGGGATATCTCAATGCTTCTAATACCAAACCTGAGACTCTTCCTATAACATGAGATGGGATATCCAACTCATTCCCATTCCAATCCTGAGACCCTTCCGATAGCAGAGATGTGATATCTCAATGCTTATACCAAACCTGAGACCCTTCCTATGGCCTGAGATGTCATATACAACTCCTTCCCATTCCAATCCTGAGACCCTTCCTATAGCATGAGATGTGATATCTCAATGCTTATACCAAATCTGAGACCCTTCCTATAGCATGAGATGTGATATCCAACTCCTTCCCATTCCAATCCTGAGACCCTTCCTATAGCATGAGATGTGATGTCTCAATGCTTCTAATACCAAACCTGAGATCCTTCCTATAACATGAGATGTGATATCCAACTCCTTCCCATTCCAATCCTGAGACCCTTATGATAGCATGAGATGTGATATCTCAATGCCTCTAATACCAAACCTGAGATACTTCCGATAGCATGAGATGGAATGGGAAGGAGTTGGATATCACATCTCATGCTATAGGAAGGGTCTCAGATTTGGTATAAGCATTGAGATATCACATCTCATGCTATAGGAAGGGTCTCAGGATTGGATTGGGAAGGAGTTGTATATGACATCTCAGGCCATAGGAAGGGTCTCAGGATTGGTATAAGCATTGAGATATCACTTCTCTGCTATCGGAAGGGTCTCAGGATTGGAATGGGAAGGAGTTGGATATCCCATCTCATGATAAAGGAAGGGTCTAAGGTTTGGAAGGGTAAAGATTAGAAGCATTGAGACATCACATCTCATGTTATAGGAAGGGTCTCAGGATTGGAATGGGAAGAAGTTGGATATCACATCTCATGCTATAGGAAGGGTCTCAGGTTTGGAAGGGGAAGGAGTTGGATATCCAATCTCATGTTATAGGACTGGTCTCAGGTTTGGTATTAGAAGCATTGAGATATCACATCGCATGCTGTAGGAAGGTTCTCAGGTTTGGAATGGGGAGGAATTGGATATCACATCTCATGTCATAGGAAGGATCTCAGGTTTGGTATTAGAAGCATTGAGATATCACATCTCATGCTATAGGAATGGTCTCAGGATTGGAATGGGAAGGAGTTGGATATTACATTCTTGCTATAGGAAGGGTCTCATGTTTGGAATGGGAAGGAGTTGGATATCACATATACTATAGGAAGGGTCTCAGGTTTGAAACGGGAAGGAGTTGGATATCACATCTCATGTTATAGGAAGGGTCTCAGGTTTGAAACGGGAAGGAGTTGGATATCACATCTCATGTTATAGGACGGATCTCAGGTTTGTTATTAGAATCATTGAGATATCATATTGCATGCTGTAGGAAGGGTCTAAGGATTGGAATGGGAAGGACTTGGATATCACATCTCATGCTATAGGTAGGCTCTGAGACCCTTCCTATAGCATGAGATGTGATATCCAACTTCTTCCCATTCCAATCCTGAGACCCTTCCTATAACATGAGATGTGATGTCTCAATGCTTCTAATACCAAACCTGAGATCTTTCCTATAACATGAGATGTGATATCCAACTCCTTCCCATTCCAATCCTGAGACCCTTCCTATAGCATGAGATGTGATATCTCAATGCTTATACCAAACCTGAGACCCTTCCTATAGCTTGAGATGTGATATCCAACTTCTTCCCATTCCAATCCTGAGACCCTTCCTATAGCATGAGATGTGATATCTCAAGGCCTCTAATACCAAACCTGAGATCCTTCCTCTAACATAAAATATGATATATCCAACTCCTTCCCCTTCCAAACCTGAGAGCCTTCCTATAGCATGAGATATGATATCCAAGTCCTTCCCATCCAATCCTGAGACCCTTCCTATAACATGAAATGTGATATCCAACTCCTTCCCATTCCAACCTGAGACCCTTCCTATAGCATGAGATGGGATATCCAACTCCTTCCAAATCCAAACTGATACCCTTCCGATAGCATGAGATGTGATATCCCAATGCTTCTACCAAACCTGAGACCCATACTATGGCATGAGATGTGATATCAAACTCCTTCCCATTCCAATCCTGAGACCCTACCTATAGCTTGAGATGTGATATCCAACTCCTTCCCATTCCAATTCTCAGACCCTTCCTATACCATGAGACTTGATATCTAAATGCTTCTAATACAAAACCTGCGACCCGTCCTATAACATGAGATGTGATATCCAAATCCTTCCCCTTCCAAACCTTAGACCCTTCCTTTATCATGAGATGTGATATCCAATTCTTTCCCATTCCAATCCTGAGACCCTTCCGATATCATGATATTTGTTATCTCAATGCTTCTAATATCAAACTTGAGACCCTCCCTATAGCATGAGATGTGACATCCAAGTCCTCCCCATTCCAATCCTGAGACTCTTCCTATAGCATGAGATGTGATATCTCAATGCTTCTAATACCAAACCTGAGACCCTTCCTATAACATGAGATGGGATATCCAACTCCTTCCCATTCCAATCCTGAGACCCTTCCGATAGCAGAGATGTGATATCTCAATGCTTATACCAAACCTGAGACCCTTCCTATGGCCTGATTTGTCATATACAACTCCTTCCCATTCCAATCCTGAGACCCTTCCTATAGCATGAGATGTGATATCTCAATGCTTATACCAAATCCGAGACCCTTCCTATAGCATGAGATGTGATATCCAACTCCTTCCCATTCCAATCCTGAGACCCTTCCTATAGCATGAGATGTGATGTCTCAATGCTTCTAATACCAAACCTGAGATCCTTCCTATAACATGAGATGTGATATCCAACCCCTTCCCATTCCAATCCTGAGACCCTTATGATAGCATGAGATGTGATATCTCAATGCCTCTAATACCAAACCTGAGATACTTCTGATAGCATGAGATGTGATATCCCAATGCTTCTAGTACCAAACCTGAGATCCTTCCTATAACATGAGATGTGATTTCCAAATCCTTCCACTTCCAAACCTGAGACCCTCCCTTTAGCATGAGATGTGATATCCAACTCCTTCCCATTCCAATCCTGAGACCCTTCTGATAGCATGAGATGTGATATTTCAATGCCTCTAATACCAAACCTGAGATCCTACCTCTAACATGAAATGTGATATCCATCTCCTTCCCTTTCCAAACCTGAGACCCTGCCTATAGCATGAGATGTGATATCAAAAGTCCTTCCCATTCCAATCCTGAGACCCTTCCTATAGCATATGATGTGATATCTCAATGCTTATACCAAACCTGAGACCCTTCCTATGGCATGAGATGTCATATACAACTCCTTCCCATTCCAATCCTGAGACCCTTCCTATAACATGAGATGTGATATCTCAATGCTTATACCAAACCTGAGACCCTTCCTATAGCATGAGATGTGATATCCAACTTCTTCCCATTCCAATCCTGAGACCCTTCCTATAACATGAGATGTGATGTCTCAATGCTTCTAATACCAAACCTGAGACCCTTCCTATAACATGAGATGGGATATCCAACTCCTTCCCATTCCAATCCTGAGACTCTTCCGATAGCAGAGATGTGATATCTCAATGCTTATACCAAACCTGAGACCCTTCCTATGGCCTGAGATGTCATATACAACTCCTTCCCATTCCAATCCTGAGACCGTTCCTATAGCATGAGATGTGATGTCTCAATGCTTCTAATACCAAACCTGAGATCCTTCCTATAACATGAGATGTGATATCCAACTCCTTCCCATTCCAATCCTGAGACCCTTATGATAGCATGAGATGTGATATCTCAATGCCTCTAATACCAAACCTGAGATACTTCCGATAGCATGAGATGTGATATCTCAAAGCTTCTAATACCAAACCTGAGATCCTTCCTATAACATGAGATGTGATTTCCAAATCCTTCCCCTTCCAAACCTGAGACCCTCCCTTTAGCATGAGATGTGATATCCAACTCCTTCCCATTCCAATCCTGAGACTCTTCCGATAGCAGAGATGTGATATCTCAATGCTTATACCAAACCTGAGACCCTTCCTATGGCATGAAATGTCATATACAACTCCTTCCCATTCCAATCCTGAGACCCTTCCTATAGCATGAGATGTGATATCTCAATGCTTATACCAAAGCTGAGACCCTTCCTATAGCATGAGATGTGATATCCAACTTTTTCCCATTCCAATCCTGAGACCCTTCCTATAACATGAGATGTGATATCTCAATGCTTCTAATACCAAACCTGAGATCTTTCCTATAACATGAGATGTGATATCCAACTCCTTCCCATTCCAATCCTGAGACCCTTCCTATAGCATGAGATGTGATATCACAATGCTTATACATAACCTGAGACCGTTCCTATAGCTTGAGATGTGATATCCAACTCCTTCCCATTCCAATCCTGAGACCCTTCCTATAGCATGAGATGTGATATCTCAAGACCTCTAATACCAAACCTGAGATCGTTCCTCTAACATGAAATGTGATATCCAACTCCTTCCCCTTCCAAACCTGAGAGCCTTCCTATAGCATGAGATATGATAGCCAAGTCCTTCCAATTCCAATCCTGAGACCCTTCCTATAACATGAAATGTGATATCCAACTCCTTCCCATTCCAACCTGAGACCCTTCCTATAGCATGAGATGGGATATCTCAATGCTTCTAATACCAAACCTGAGACTCTTCCTATAACATGAAATGTGATATCCATCTCCTTCCCTTTCCAAACCTGAGACCCTGTCTATAGCATGAGATGTCATATACAACTCCTTCCCATTCCAATCCTGAGACCCTTCCTATAGCACGAGATGTGATATCTCAATGCTTATACCAAACCTGAGACCCTTCCTATAGCATGAGATGTGATATCCAACTCCTTCCCATTCCAATCCTGAGACCCTTCCTATAGCCTGAGATGTGATATCTCAATGCCTCTGATACCAAACCTGAGATCCTTCCTCTAACATGAAATGTGATATCCAACTCCTTCCCTTTCCAAACCTGAGAGCCTATCTATAGCATGAGATGTGATATCCAAGTCCTTCCCATTCCAATCCTGAGACACTTCCGATAGCAGAGATGTGATATCTCAATGCTTATACCAAACCTGAGACCCTTCCTATAACATGAGATGTGATATCCAACTCCTTCCCGTTCCAAACCTGAGACCCTTCCTTTAGCATGAGATGTGATATCCAGCTCCTTCCCATTCCAATCCTGAGACCCTTCCTATAGCATGAGATGTGATATCTCAATGCTTATACCAAACCTGAGACCCTTCCTATAGCTTGAGATGTGATATCCAACTTCTTCCCATTCCAATCCTGAGACCCTTCCTATAGCATGAGATGTGATATCTCAAGGCCTCTAATACCAAACCTGAGATCCTTCCTCTAACATAAAATATGATATATCCAACTCCTTCCCCTTCCAAACCTGAGAGCCTTCCTATAGCATGAGATATGATATCCAAGTCCTTCCCATCCAATCCTGAGACCCTTCCTATAACATGAAATGTGATATCCAACTCCTTCCCATTCCAACCTGAGACCCTTCCTATAGCATGAGATGGGATATCCAACTCCTTCCAAATCCAAACTGATACCCTTCCGATAGCATGAGATGTGATATCCCAATGCTTCTACCAAACCTGAGACCCATACTATGGCATGAGATGTGATATCAAACTCCTTCCCATTCCAATCCTGAGACCCTACCTATAGCTTGAGATGTGATATCCAACTCCTTCCCATTCCAATTCTCAGACCCTTCCTATACCATGAGACTTGATATCTCAATGCTTCTAATACAAAACCTGCGACCCGTCCTATAACATGAGATGTGATATCCAAATCCTTCCCCTTCCAAACCTTAGACCCTTCCTTTATCATGAGATGTGATATCCAATTCTTTCCCATTCCAATCCTGAGACCCTTCCGATATCATGATATTTGTTATCTCAATGCTTCTAATATCAAACTTGAGACCCTCCCTATAGCATGAGATGTGACATCCAAGTCCTCCCCATTCCAATCCTGAGACTCTTCCTATAGCATGAGATGTGATATCTCAATGCTTCTAATACCAAACCTGAGACCCTTCCTATAACATGAGATGGGATATCCAACTCCTTCCCATTCCAATCCTGAGACCCTTCCGATAGCAGAGATGTGATATCTCAATGCTTATACCAAACCTGAGACCCTTCCTATGGCCTGATTTGTCATATACAACTCCTTCCCATTCCAATCCTGAGACCCTTCCTATAGCATGAGATGTGATATCTCAATGCTTATACCAAATCCGAGACCCTTCCTATAGCATGAGATGTGATATCCAACTCCTTCCCATTCCAATCCTGAGACCCTTCCTATAGCATGAGATGTGATGTCTCAATGCTTCTAATACCAAACGTGAGATCCTTCCTATAACATGAGATGTGATATCCAACTCCTTCCCATTCCAATCCTGAGACACTTCCTATAGCATGAGATGTGATATCTCACTGCTTATACCAAACCTGAGACCCTTCCTATAGCAAGAGATGTGATATCCAACTCCTTCCCATTCCAATCCTGAGACCCTTCCAATAGCATGAGATGTGATATCTCAATGCTTCTAATATCAAACTTGAGACCCTCCCTATAGCATGAGATGTGATATCCAAGTCCTTCCGATTCCAATCCTGAGACACTTCCTATAGCATGAGATGTGATATCTCAATGCTTCTAATACCAAACCTGAGACTCTTCCTATAACATGAGATGGGATATCCAACTCCTTCCCATTCCAATCCTGAGACCCTTCCGATAGCATGAGATGTGATGTCTCAATGCTTCTAATAACAAACCTGAGATCCTTCCTGTAACATGAGATGGGATATCCAACTCCTTCCCATTCCAATCCTGAGACTCTTCCGATAGCAGAGATGTGATATCTCAATGCTTATACCAAACCTGAGACCCTTCCTATGGCCTGAGATGTCATATACAACTCTTTCCCATTCCAATCCTGAGACCGTTCCTATAGCATGAGATGTGATGTCTCAATGCTTCTAATACCAAACCTGAGATCCTTCCTATAACATGAGATGTGATATCCAACTCCTTCCCATTCCAATCCTGAGACCCTTATGATAGCATGAGATGTGATATCTCAATGCCTCTAATACCAAACCTGAGATACTTCCGATAGCATGAGATGTGATATCTCAAAGCTTCTAATACCAAACCTGAGATCCTTCCTATAACATGAGATGTGATTTCCAAATCCTTCCCCTTCCAAACCTGAGACCCTCCCTTTAGCATGAGATGTGATATCCAACTCCTTCCCATTCCAATCCTGAGACCCTTCCGATAGCAGAGATGTGATATCTCAATGCTTATACCAAACCTGAGACCCTTCCTATGGCATGAGATGTCATATACAACTCCTTCCCATTCCAATCCTGAGACCCTTCCTATAACATGAGATGTGATATCTCAATGCTTATACCAAACCTGAGACCCTTCCTATAGCATGAGATGTGATATCCAACTTCTTCCCATTCCAATCCTGAGACCCTTCCTATAACATGAGATGTGATGTCTCAATGCTTCTAATACCAAACCTGAGACCCTTCCTATAGCATGAGATGTGATATCCAACTCTTTCCCATTCCAATCCTGAGACCCTTCCGATATCATGATATTTGTTATCTCAATGCTTCTAATATCAAACTTGAGACCCTCCCTATAGCATGAGATGTGACATCCAAGTCCTCCCCATTCCAATCCTGAGACTCTTCCTATAGCATGAGATGTGATATCTCAATGCTTCTAATACCAAACCTGAGACCCTTCCTATAACATGAGATGGGATATCCAACTCCTTCCCATTCCAATCCTGAGACCCTTCCGATAGCAGAGATGTGATATCTCAATGCTTATACCAAACGTGAGATCCTTCCTATAACATGAGATGTGATATCCAACTCCTTCCCATTCCAATCCTGAGACCCTTCCTATAGCATGAGATGTGATATCACAATGCTTATACATAACCTGAGACCGTTCCTATAGCTTGAGATGTGATATCCAACTCCTTCCCATTCCAATCCTGAGACCCTTCCTATAGCATGAGATGTGATATCTCAAGACCTCTAATACCAAACCTGAGATCGTTCCTCTAACATGAAATGTGATATCCAACTCCTTCCCCTTCCAAACCTGAGAGCCTTCCTATAGCATGAGATATGATAGCCAAGTCCTTCCAATTCCAATCCTGAGACCCTTCCTATAACATGAAATGTGATATCCAACTCCTTCCCATTCCAACCTGAGACCCTTCCTATAGCATGAGATGGGATATCTCAATGCTTCTAATACCAAACCTGAGACTCTTCCTATAACATGAAATGTGATATCCATCTCCTTCCCTTTCCAAACCTGAGACCCTGTCTATAGCATGAGATGTCATATACAACTCCTTCCCATTCCAATCCTGAGACCCTTCCTATAGCACGAGATGTGATATCTCAATGCTTATACCAAACCTGAGACCCTTCCTATAGCATGAGATGTGATATCCAACTCCTTCCCATTCCAATCCTGAGACCCTTCCTATAGCCTGAGATGTGATATCTCAATGCCTCTGATACCAAACCTGAGATCCTTCCTCTAACATGAAATGTGATATCCAACTCCTTCCCTTTCCAAACCTGAGAGCCTATCTATAGCATGAGATGTGATATCCAAGTCCTTCCCATTCCAATCCTGAGACACTTCCGATAGCAGAGATGTGATATCTCAATGCTTATACCAAACCTGAGACCCTTCCTATAACATGAGATGTGATATCCAACTCCTTCCCGTTCCAAACCTGAGACCCTTCCTTTAGCATGAGATGTGATATCCAGCTCCTTCCCATTCCAATCCTGAGACACTTCCGATAGCATGAGATGTGATATCTCAATGCTTCTAATATCAAAACTGAGACCCTCCCTATAGCATGATATGTGATATCTAAGTCCTTCCCATTCCAATCCTGAGACCCTTCCTATAGCATGAGATGTGATATCTCAATGCTTCTACCAAACCTGAGACCCTTCCTTTAGCATGAGATGTGATAACCAACTCCTTCCCATTCCAATCCTGAGACCCTTCCTATAGCATGAGATGTGATATCTCAATACTTCTAATACCAAACCTGAGATCCTTCCGATAACATGAGATGTGATATCCAAATCCTTCCCCTTCCAAACCTGAGACCCTCCCTTTAGCATGAGATGTGATATCCAACTCCTTCCCATTCCAATCCTGAGACCCTTCTGATAGCATGAGATGTGATATCTCAATGCTTCTATACCAAACCTGAGATCCTTCCGATAGCATGAGATGTGATATCTCAATGCTTCTAATACCAAAGCTGAGATCCTTCGTATAACATGAGATGTGATATCCAAATCCTTCCCCTTCCAAACCTGAGACCCTCCCTTTAGCATGAGATGTGATATCCAACTCCTTCCCATTCCAATCCTGAGACTCTTCTGATAGCATGAGATGTGATATCTCAATGCCTCTAATACCAAACCTGAGATCCTACCTCTAACATGAAATGTGATATCCAACTCTTTCCCCTTCCAAACCTGAGAGCCTTCCTATAGCATGAGATGTGATATCCAAGTCCTTCCCATTCCAATCCTGAGACCCTTCCTATAACATGAGATGTGATATCCAACTCCTTCCCATTCCAACCTGAGACCCTTCCTATAGCATGAGATGGGATATCCAACTCCTTCCAAATCCAATCCTGATACCCTTCCGATAGCATGAGATGTGATATCCCAATGCTTCTACCAAACCTGAGACCCATACTATGGCATGAGATGTGATATCAAACTCCTTCCCCTTCCAAACCTTAGACCCTTCCTTTATCATGAGATGTGATATCCAACTCCTTCCCATTCCATCCCTGAGACCCTCCCGATATCATGAGATGTGATATCTCAATGCTTCTAATATCAAACTTGAGACCCTCCCTATAGCATGAGATGTGATATCCAAGTCCTTCCCATTCCAATCCTGAGACCCTTCCTATAGCATGAGATGTGATATCTCAATGCTTCTAATACCAAACCTGAGACCCTTCCTATAACATGAGATGGGAATATCCAACTCCTTCCCATTCCAATCCTGAGACCCTTCCGATAGCAGAGATGTGATATCTCAATGCTTATACCAAACGTGAGATCCTTCCTATAACATGAGATGTGATATCCAACTCCTTCCCATTCCAATCCTGAGACACTTCCTATAGCATGAGATGTGATATCTCACTGCTTATACCAAACCTGAGACCCTTCCTATAGCAAGAGATGTGATATCCAACTCCTTCCCATTCCAATCCTGAGACCCTTCCAATAGCATGAGATGTGATATCTCAATGCTTCTAATATCAAACTTGAGACCCTCCCTATAGCATGAGATGTGATATCCAAGTCCTTCCGATTCCAATCCTGAGACACTTCCTATAGCATGAGATGTGATATCTCAATGCTTCTAATACCAAACCTGAGACTCTTCCTATAACATGAGATGGGATATCCAACTCCTTCCCATTCCAATCCTGAGACCCTTCCGATAGCATGAGATGTGATGTCTCAATGCTTCTAATAACAAACCTGAGATCCTTCCTATAACATGAGATGTGATATCCAACTCCTTCCCATTCCAATCCTGAGACCCTTCCTATAGCATGAGATGTGATATCTCAATGCTTATACCAAACCTGAGACCCTTCCTATAGCATGAGATGTGATATCCAACTCCTTCCCATTCCAATCCTGAGACCCTTCCTATAGCATGAGATGTGATATCTCAATGCCTCTAATACCAAACCTGAGATCCTTCCTCTAACATGAAATGTGATATCGAACTCCTTCCCTTTCCAAACCTGAGAGCCTACCTATAGCATGAGATGTGATATCCAAGTCCTTCCCATTCCAATCCTTAGACCCTTCCTACAGCATGCAATATGATATCTCAATGATTCTAATAACAAACCTGAGACCCGTCCTATAACATGAGATGGGATATCCAACACCTTCCCATTCCAATCCTGAGACACTTCCGATAGCAGAGATGTGATATCTCAATGCTTATACCAAACCTGAGACCCTTCCTATAACATGAGATGTGATATCCAACTCCTTCCCGTTTCAAACCTGAGACCCTTCCTATAGCATATGTGATATCCAACTCCTTCCCATTCCAAACAAGAGACCCTTCCTATAGCAAGAATGTAATATCCAACTCCTTCCCATTCCAATCCTGAGACCATTCCTATAGCATGAGATGTGATATCTCAATGCTTCTAATACCAAACCTGAGATCCTTCCTATGACATGAGATGTGATATCCAATTCCTCCCCATTCCAAACCTGAGAACCTTCCTACAGCATGCGATGTGATATCTCAATGCTTCTAATACCAAACCTGAGACCAGTCCTATAACATGAGATTGGATATCCAACTCCTTCCCCTTCCAAACCTGAGACCCTTCCTATAGCATGAGATGTGATATCCAACTCCTTCCCATTCCAATCCTGAGACCCTTCCTATAGCCTGAGATGTGATATCTCAATGCCTCTAATACCAAACCTGAGATCCTTCCTCTAACATGAAATGTGATATCCAACTCCTTCCCTTTCCAAACCTGAGAGCCTATCTATAGCATGAGATGTGACATCCAAGTCCTTCCCATTCCAATCCTGAGACACTTCCGATAGCAGAGATGTGATATCTCAATGCTTATACCAAACCTGAGACCCTTCCTATAACATGAGATGTGATATCCAACTCCTTCCCGTTCCAAACCTGAGACCCTTCCTTTAGCATGAGATGTGATATCCAGCTCCTTCCCATTCCAATCCTGAGACACTTCCGATAGCATGAGATGTGATATCTCAATGCTTCTAATATCAAAACTGAGACCCTCCCTATAGCATGATATGTGATATCTAAGTCCTTCCCATTCCAATCCTGAGACCCTTCCTATAGCATGAGATGTGATATCTCAATGCTTCTACCAAACCTGAGACCCTTCCTTTAGCATGAGATGTGATAACCAACTCCTTCCCATTCCAATCCTGAGACCCTTCCTATAGCATGAGATGTGATATCTCAATACTTCTAATACCAAACCTGAGATCCTTCCGATAACATGAGATGTGATATCCAAATCCTTCCCCTTCCAAACCTGAGACCCTCCCTTTAGCATGAGATGTGATATCCAACTCCTTCCCATTCCAATCCTGAGACCCTTCTGATAGCATGAGATGTGATATCTCAATGCTTCTATACCAAACCTGAGATCCTTCCGATAGCATGAGATGTGATATCTCAATGCTTCTAATACCAAACCTGAGATCCTTCCTATAACATGAGATGTGATATCCAAATCCTTCCCCTTCCAAACCTGAGACCCTCCCTTTAGCATGAGATGTGATATCCAACTCCTTCCCATTCCAATCCTGAGACTCTTCTGATAGCATGAGATGTGATATCTCAATGCCTCTAATACCAAACCTGAGATCCTACCTCTAACATGAAATGTGATATCCAACTCTTTCCCCTTCCAAACCTGAGAGCCTTCCTATAGCATGAGATGTGATATCCAAGTCCTTCCCATTCCAATCCTGAGACCCTTCCTATAACATGAGATGTGATATCCAACTCCTTCCCATTCCAACCTGAGACCCTTCCTATAGCATGAGATGGGATATCCAACTCCTTCCAAATCCAATCCTGATACCCTTCCGATAGCATGAGATGTGATATCCCAATGCTTCTACCAAACCTGAGACCCATACTATGGCATGAGATGTGATATCAAACTCCTTCCCCTTCCAAACCTTAGACCCTTCCTTTATCATGAGATGTGATATCCAACTCCTTCCCATTCCATCCCTGAGACCCTCCCGATATCATGAGATGTGATATCTCAATGCTTCTAATATCAAACTTGAGACCCTCCCTATAGCAAGAGATGTGATATCCAAGTCCTTCCCATTCCAATCCTGAGACCCTTCCTATAGCATGAGATGTGATATCTCAATGCTTCTAATACCAAACCTGAGACCCTTCCTATAACATGAGATGGGAATATCCAACTCCTTCCCATTCCAATCCTGAGACCCTTCCGATAGCAGAGATGTGATATCTCAATGCTTATACCAAACGTGAGATCCTTCCTATAACATGAGATGTGATATCCAACTCCTTCCCATTCCAATCCTGAGACACTTCCTATAGCATGAGATGTGATATCTCACTGCTTATACCAAACCTGAGACCCTTCCTATAGCAAGAGATGTGATATCCAACTCCTTCCCATTCCAATCCTGAGACCCTTCCTATAGCATGAGATGTGATATCTCAATGCTTCTAATATCAAACTTGAGACCCTCCCTATAGCATGAGATGTGATATCCAAGTCCTTCCGATTCCAATCCTGAGACACTTCCTATAGCATGAGATGTGATATCTCAATGCTTCTAATACCAAACCTGAGACTCTTCCTATAACATGAGATGGGATATCCAACTCCTTCCCATTCCAATCCTGAGACCCTTCCGATAGCATGAGATGTGATGTCTCAATGCTTCTAATACCAAACCTGAGATCCTTCCTATAACATGAGATGTGATATCCAACTCCTTCCCATTCCAATCCTGAGACCCTTCCTATAGCATGAGATGTGATATCTCAATGCTTATACCAAACCTGAGACCCTTCCTATAGCATGAGATGTGATATCCAACTCCTTCCCATTCCAATCCTGAGACCCTTCCTATAGCATGAGATGTGATATCTCAATGCCTCTAATACCAAACCTGAGATCCTTCCTCTAACATGAAATGTGATATCGAACTCCTTCCCTTTCCAAACCTGAGAGCCTACCTATAGCATGAGATGTGATATCCAAGTCCTTCCCATTCCAATCTTTAGACCCTTCCTACAGCATGCAATATGATATCTCAATGATTCTAATAACAAACCTGAGACCCGTCCTATAACATGAGATGGGATATCCAACACCTTCCCATTCCAATCCTGAGACACTTCCGATAGCAGAGATGTGATATCTCAATGCTTATACCAAACCTGAGACCCTTCCTATAACATGAGATGTGATATCCAACTCCTTCCCGTTTCAAACCTGAGACCCTTCCTATAGCATATGTGATATCCAACTCCTTCCCATTCCAAACAAGAGACCCTTCCTATAGCAAGAATGTAATATCCAACTCCTTCCCATTCCAATCCTGAGACCATTCCTATAGCATGAGATGTGATATCTCAATGCTTCTAATACCAAACCTGAGATCCTTCCTATGACATGAGATGTGATATCCAATTCCTCCCCATTACAAACCTGAGAACCTTCCTACAGCATGCGATGTGATATCTCAATGCTTCTAATACCAAACCTGAGACCAGTCCTATAACATGAGATTGGATATCCAACTCCTTCCCCTTCCAAACCTGAGACCCTTCCTATAGCATGAGATGTGATATCCAACTTCTTCCCATTCCAATCCTGAAACCCTTCCTATAACATGAGATGTGATGTCTCAATGCTTCTAATACCAAACCTGAGATCTTTCCTATAACATGAGATGTGATATCCAACTGCTTCCCATTCCAATCCTGAGACCCTTCCTATAGCATGAGATGTGCTATCTCAATGCTTATACCAAACCTGAGACCCTTCCTAAAGCTTGAGATGTGATATCCAACTCCTTCCCATTCCAATCCTGAGACCCTTCCTATAACATGAAATGTGATATCCAACTCCTTCCCATTCCAACCTGAGACCCTTCCTATAGCATGAGATGGGATATCCAACTCCTTCCAAATCCAATACTGATACCCTTCCAATAGCATGAGATGTGATATCCCAATGCTTCTACCAAATCTGAGAACCATACTATGGCATGAGATGTGATATCAAACTCCTTCCCATTCCAATCCTGAGAGTCTTCCTATAGCTTGAGATGTGATATCCAAATCCTTCCCATTCCAATTCTGAGACCCTTCCTATACCATGAGACTTGATATCTCAATGCTTCTAATACCAAACCTGAGACCCGTCCTATAACATGAGATGTGATATCCAAATCTTTCCCCTTCCAAACCTTAGACCCTTCCTTTATCATGAGATGTGATATCCAACTCCTTCCCATTCCAATCCTGAGACCCTTCCGATATCATGAGATTTGTTATCTCAATGCTTCTAATATCAAAATTGAGACCCGTCCTATAACATGAGATGTGATATCCAAATCTTTCCCCTTCCAAACCTTAGACCCTTCCTTTATCATGAGATGGGATATCCAACTCCTTCCCATTCCAATCCTGAGACCCTTCCGATAGCAGAGATGTGATATCTCAATGCTTATACCAATCCTGAGACCCTTCCTATGGCCTGAGATGTCATATACAACTCCTTCCCAATCCAATCCTGAGACCCTTCCTATATCATGAAATGTGATATCTCAATGCTTATACCAAACCCGAGACCCTTCCTATAGCATGAGATGTGATATCCAACTTCTTCCCATTCCAATCCTGAGACCCTTCCTATAACATGAGATGTGATGTCTCAATGCTTCTAATACCAAACCTGAGATCCTTCCTATAACATGAGATGTGATATCCAACTCCTTCCCATTCCAATCCTGAGACCCTTATGATAGCATGAGATGTGATATCTCAATGCCTCTAATACCAAACCTGAGATACTTCCGATAGCATGAGATGTGATATCTCAAAGCTTCTAATACCAAACCTGAGATCCTTCCTATAACATGAGATGTGATTTCCAAATCCTTCCCCTTCCAAACCTGAGACCCTCCCTTTAGCATGAGATGTCATATCCAACTCCTTCCCATTCCAATCCTGAGACCCTTCCGATAGCAGAGATGTGATATCTCAATGCTTATACCAAACCTGAGACCCTTCCTATGGCATGAAATGTCATATACAACTCCTTCCCATTCCAATCCTGAGACCCTTCCTATAGCATGAGATGTGATATCTCAATGCTTATACCAAAGCTGAGACCCTTCCTATAGCATGAGATGTGATATCCAACTTTTTCCCATTCCAATCCTGAGACCCTTCCTATAACATGAGATGTGATATCTCAATGCTTCTAATACCAAACCTGAGATCTTTCCTATAACATGAGATGTGATATCCAACTCCTTCCCATTCCAATCCTGAGACCCTTCCTATAGCATGAGATGTGATATCACAATGCTTATACATAACCTGAGACCGTTCCTATAGCTTGAGATGTGATATCCAACTCCTTCCCATTCCAATCCTGAGACCCTTCCTATAGCATGAGATGTGATATCTCAAGACCTCTAATACCAAACCTGAGATTGTTCCTCTAACATGAAATGTGATATCCAACTCCTTCCCCTTCCAAACCTGAGAGCCTTCCTATAGCATGAGATATGATAGCCAAGTCCTTCCAATTCCAATCCTGAGACCCTTCCTATAACATGAAATGTGATATCCAACTCCTTCCCATTCCAACCTGAGACCCTTCCTATAGCATGAGATGGGATATCTCAATGCTTCTAATACCAAACCTGAGACTCTTCCTATAACATGAAATGTGATATCCATCTCCTTCCCTTTCCAAACCTGAGACCCTGTCTATAGCATGAGATGTCATATACAACTCCTTCCCATTCCAATCCTGAGACCCTTCCTATAGCACGAGATGTGATATCTCAATGCTTATACCAAACCTGAGACCCTTCCTATAGCATGAGATGTGATATCCAACTCCTTCCCATTCCAATCCTGAGACCCTTCCTATAGCCTGAGATGTGATATCTCAATGCCTCTGATACCAAACCTGAGATCCTTCCTCTAACATGAAATGTGATATCCAACTCCTTCCCTTTCCAAACCTGAGAGCCTATCTATAGCATGAGATGTGATATCCAAGTCCTTCCCATTCCAATCCTGAGACACTTCCGATAGCAGAGATGTGATATCTCAATGCTTATACCAAACCTGAGACCCTTCCTATAACATGAGATGTGATATCCAACTCCTTCCCGTTCCAAACCTGAGACCCTTCCTTTAGCATGAGATGTTATTCCAGCTCCTTCCCATTCCAATCCTGAGACACTTCCGATAGCATGAGATGTGATATCTCAATGCTTCTAATATCAAAACTGAGACCCTCCCTATAGCATGATATGTGATATCTAAGTCCTTCCCATTCCAATCCTGAGACCCTTCCTATAGCATGAGATGTGATATCTCAATGCTTCTACCAAACCTGAGACCCTTCCTTTAGCATGAGATGTGATAACCAACTCCTTCCCATTCCAATCCTGAGACCCTTCCTATAGCATGAGATGTGATATCTCAATACTTCTAATACCAAACCTGAGATCCTTCCGATAACATGAGATGTGATATCCAAATCCTTCCCCTTCCAAACCGGAGACCCTCCCTTTAGCATGAGATGTGATATCCAACTCCTTCCCATTCCAATCCTGAGACCCTTCTGATAGCATGAGATGTGATATCTCAATGCTTCTATACCAAACCTGAGATCCTTCCGATAGCATGAGATGTGATATCTCAATGCTTCTAATACCAAACCTGAGATCCTTCCTATAACATGAGATGTGATATCCAAATCCTTCCCCTTCCAAACCTGAGACCCTCCCTTTAGCATGAGATGTGATATCCAACTCCTTCCCATTCCAATCCTGAGACTCTTCTGATAGCATGAGATGTGATATCTCAATGCCTCTAATACCAAACCTGAGATCCTACCTCTAACATGAAATGTGATATCCAACTCTTTCCCCTTCCAAACCTGAGAGCCTTCCTATAGCATGAGATGTGATATCCAAGTCCTTCCCATTCCAATCCTGAGACCCTTCCTATAACATGAGATGTGATATCCAACTCCTTCCCATTCCAACCTGAGACCCTTCCTATAGCATGAGATGGGATATCCAACTCCTTCCAAATCCAATCCTGATACCCTTCCGATAGCATGAGATGTGATATCCCAATGCTTCTACCAAACCTGAGACCCATACTATGGCATGAGATGTGATATCAAACTCCTTCCCCTTCCAAACCTTAGACCCTTCCTTTATCATGAGATGTGATATCCAACTCCTTCCCATTCCATCCCTGAGACCCTCCCGATATCATGAGATGTGATATCTCAATGCTTCTAATATCAAACTTGAGACCCTCCCTATAGCATGAGATGTGATATCCAAGTCCTTCCCATTCCAATCCTGAGACCCTTCCTATAGCATGAGATGTGATATCTCAATGCTTCTAATACCAAACCTGAGACCCTTCCTATAACATGAGATGGGAATATCCAACTCCTTCCCATTCCAATCCTGAGACCCTTCCGATAGCAGAGATGTGATATCTCAATGCTTATACCAAACGTGAGATCCTTCCTATAACATGAGATGTGATATCCAACTCCTTCCCATTCCAATCCTGAGACACTTCCTATAGCATGAGATGTGATATCTCACTGCTTATACCAAACCTGAGACCCTTCCTATAGCAAGAGATGTGATATCCAACTCCTTCCCATTCCAATCCTGAGACCCTTCCTATAGCATGAGATGTGATATCTCAATGCTTCTAATATCAAACTTGAGACCCTCCCTATAGCATGAGATGTGATATCCAAGTCCTTCCGATTCCAATCCTGAGACACTTCCTATAGCATGAGATGTGATATCTCAATGCTTCTAATACCAAACCTGAGACTCTTCCTATAACATGAGATGGGATATCCAACTCCTTCCCATTCCAATCCTGAGACCCTTCCGATAGCATGAGATGTGATGTCTCAATGCTTCTAATACCAAACCTGAGATCCTTCCTATAACATGAGATGTGATATCCAACTCCTTCCCATTCCAATCCTGAGACCCTTCCTATAGCATGAGATGTGATATCTCAATGCTTATACCAAACCTGAGACCCTTCCTATAGCATGAGATGTGATATCCAACTCCTTCCCATTCCAATCCTGAGACCCTTCCTATAGCATGAGATGTGATATCTCAATGCCTCTAATACCAAACCTGAGATCCTTCCTCTAACATGAAATGTGATATCGAACTCCTTCCCTTTCCAAACCTGAGAGCCTACCTATAGCATGAGATGTGATATCCAAGTCCTTCCCATTCCAATCTTTAGACCCTTCCTACAGCATGCAATATGATATCTCAATGATTCTAATAACAAACCTGAGACCCGTCCTATAACATGAGATGGGATATCCAACACCTTCCCATTCCAATCCTGAGACACTTCCGATAGCAGAGATGTGATATCTCAATGCTTATACCAAACCTGAGACCCTTCCTATAACATGAGATGTGATATCCAACTCCTTCCCGTTTCAAACCTGAGACCCTTCCTATAGCATATGCGATATCCAACTCCTTCCCATTCCAAACAAGAGACCCTTCCTATAGCAAGAATGTAATATCCAACTCCTTCCCATTCCAATCCTGAGACCATTCCTATAGCATGAGATGTGATATCTCTATGCTTCTAATACCAAACCTGAGATCCTTCCTATGACATGAGATGTGATATCCAATTCCTCCCCATTCCAAACCTGAGAACCTTCCTACAGCATGCGATGTGATATCTCAATGCTTCTAATACCAAACCTGAGACCAGTCCTATAACATGAGATTGGATATCCAACTCCTTCCCCTTCCAAACCTGAGACCCTTCCTATAGCATGAGATGTGATATCCAACTTCTTCCCATTCCAATCCTGAAACCCTTCCTATAACATGAGATGTGATGTCTCAATGCTTCTAATACCAAACCTGAGATCTTTCCTATAACATGAGATGTGATATCCAACTGCTTCCCATTCCAATCCTGAGACCCTTCCTATAGCATGAGATGTGCTATCTCAATGCTTATACCAAACCTGAGACCCTTCCTAAAGCTTGAGATGTGATATCCAACTCCTTCCCATTCCAATCCTGAGACCCTTCCTATAACATGAAATGTGATATCCAACTCCTTCCCATTCCAACCTGAGACCCTTCCTATAGCATGAGATGGGATATCCAACTCCTTCCAAATCCAATACTGATACCCTTCCAATAGCATGAGATGTGATATCCCAATGCTTCTACCAAATCTGAGAACCATACTATGGCATGAGATGTGATATCAAACTCCTTCCCATTCCAATCCTGAGACTCTTCCTATAGCTTGAGATGTGATATCCAAATCCTTCCCATTCCAATTCTGAGACCCTTCCTATACCATGAGACTTGATATCTCAATGCTTCTAATACCAAACCTGAGACCCGTCCTATAACATGAGATGTGATATCCAAATCTTTCCCCTTCCAAACCTTAGACCCTTCCTTTATCATGAGATGTGATATCCAACTCCTTCCCATTCCAATCCTGAGACCCTTCCGATATCATGAGATTTGTTATCTCAATGCTTCTAATATCAAAATTGAGACCCGTCCTATAACATGAGATGTGATATCCAAATCTTTCCCCTTCCAAACCTTAGACCCTTCCTTTATCATGAGATGGGATATCCAACTCCTTCCCATTCCAATCCTGAGACCCTTCCGATAGCAGAGATGTGATATCTCAATGCTTATACCAATCCTGAGACCCTTCCTATGGCCTGAGATGTCATATACAACTCCTTCCCAATCCAATCCTGAGACCCTTCCTATATCATGAAATGTGATATCTCAATGCTTATACCAAATCTGAGACCCTTCCTATAGCATGAGATGTGATATCCAACTCCTTCCCATTCCAATCCTGAGACCCTTCCTATAGCATGAGATGTGATGTCTCAATGCTTCTAATACCAAACCTGAGATCCTTCCTATAACATGAGATGTGATATCCAACTCCTTCCCATTCCAATCCTGAGACCCTTCCTATAGCATGAGATGTGATGTCTCAATGCTTCTAATACCAAACCTGAGAACCTTCCTACAGCATGCGATGTGATATCTCAATGCTTCTAATACCAAACCTGAGACCAGTCCTATAACATGAGATTGGATATCCAACTCCTTCCCCTTCCAAACCTGAGACCCTTCCTATAGCATGAGATGTGATATCCAACTTCTTCCCATTCCAATCCTGAGACCCTTCCTATAACATGAGATGTGATGTCTCAATGCTTCTAATACCAAACCTGAGATCTTTCCTATAACATGAGATGTAATATCCAACTCCTTCCCATTCCAATCCTGAGACCCTTCCTATAGCATGAGATGTGCTATCGCAATGCTTTTACCAAACCTGAGACCCTTCCTAAAGCTTGAGATGTGATATCCAACTCCTTCCCATTCCAATCCTGAGACCCTTCCTATAGCATGATATGTGATATCTCAATGCCTCTAATACCAAACCTGAGATCCTTCCTCTAACATGAGATGTGATATCCAAGTCCTTCCCATTCCAATCCTTAGACCCTTCCTACAGCATGCAATATGATATCTCAATGATTCTAATAACAAACCTGAGACCCGTCCTATAACATGAGATGGGATATCCAACACCTTCCCATTCCAATCCTGAGACACTTCCGATAGCAGAGATGTGATATCTCAATGCTTATAACAAACCTGAGACCCTTCCTATAACATGAGATGTGATATCTCAATGCTCATACCAAACCTGAGACCCTTCCTATAACATGAGATGTGATATCCAACTCCTTCCCATTCCAATCCCGAGACCCTTCCTATAGCATGAGATGTGATATCTCAATGCTTATACCAAACCTGAGACCCTTCCTATAGCATGAGATGTGATATCCAACTCCTTCCCATTCCAATCCTGAGACCCTTCCTATAGCATGAGATGTGATATCTCAATGCCTCTAATACCAAACCTGAGATCCTTCCTCTAACATGAAATGTGATATCGAACTCCTTCCCTTTCCAAACCTGAGAGCCTACCTATAGCATGAGATGTGATATCCAAGTCCTTCCCATTCCAATCTTTAGACCCTTCCTACAGCATGCAATATGATATCTCAATGATTCTAATAACAAACCTGAGACCCGTCCTATAACATGAGATGGGATATCCAACACCTTCCCATTCCAATCCTGAGACACTTCCGATAGCAGAGATGTGATATCTCAATGCTTATACCAAACCTGAGACCCTTCCTATAACATAAGATGTGATATCCAACTCCTTCCCGTTTCAAACCTGAGACCCTTCCTATAGCATATGTGATATCCAACTCCTTCCCATTCCAAACAAGAGACCCTTCCTATAGCAAGAATGTAATATCCAACTCCTTCCCATTCCAATCCTGAGACCATTCCTATAGCATGAGATGTGATATCTCAATGCTTCTAATACCAAACCTGAGATCCTTCCTATGACATGAGATGTGATATCCACTTCCTCCCCATTCCAAACCTGAGAACCTTCCTACAGCATGCGATGTGATATCTCAATGCTTCTAATACCAAACCTGAGACCAGTCCTATAACATGAGATTGGATATCCAACTCCTTCCCCTTCCAAACCTGAGACCCTTCCTATAGCATGAGATGTGATATCCAACTTCTTCCCATTCCAATCCTGAAACCCTTCCTATAACATGAGATGTGATGTCTCAATGCTTCTAATACCAAACCTGAGATCTTTCCTATAACATGAGATGTGATATCCAACTGCTTCCCATTCCAATCCTGAGACCCTTCCTATAGCATGAGATGTGCTATCTCAATGCTTATACCAAACCTGAGACCCTTCCTAAAGCTTGAGATGTGATATCCAACTCCTTCCCATTCCAATCCTGAGACCCTTCCTATAACATGAAATGTGATATCCAACTCCTTCCCATTCCAACCTGAGACCCTTCCTATAGCATGAGATGGGATATCCAACTCCTTCCAAATCCAATACTGATACCCTTCCAATAGCATGAGATGTGATATCCCAATGCTTCTACCAAATCTGAGAACCATACTATGGCATGAGATGTGATATCAAACTCCTTCCCATTCCAATCCTGAGACTCTTCCTATAGCTTGAGATGTGATATCCAAATCCTTCCCATTCCAATTCTGAGACCCTTCCTATACCATGAGACTTGATATCTCAATGCTTCTAATACCAAACCTGAGACCCGTCCTATAACATGAGATGTGATATCCAAATCTTTCCCCTTCCAAACCTTAGACCCTTCCTTTATTATGAGATGTGATATCCAACTCCTTCCCATTCCAATCCTGAGACCCTTCCGATATCATGAGATTTGTTATCTCAATGCTTCTAATATCAAAATTGAGACCCGTCCTATAACATGAGATGTGATATCCAAATCTTTCCCCTTCCAAACCTTAGACCCTTCCTTTATCATGAGATGGGATATCCAACTCCTTCCCATTCCAATCCTGAGACCCTTCCGATAGCAGAGATGTGATATCTCAATGCTTATACCAATCCTGAGACCCTTCCTATGGCCTGAGATGTCATATACAACTCCTTCCCAATCCAATCCTGAGACCCTTCCTATATCATGAAATGTGATATCTCAATGCTTATACCAAATCTGAGACCCTTCCTATAGCATGAGATGTGATATCCAACTCCTTCCCATTCCAATCCTGAGACCCTTCCTATAGCATGAGATGTGATGTCTCAATGCTTCTAATACCAAACCTGAGATCCTTCCTATAACATGAGATGTGATATCCAACTCCTTCCCATTCCAATCCTGAGACCCTTCCTATAGCATGAGATGTGATGTCTCAATGCTTCTAATACCAAACCTGAGAACCTTCCTACAGCATGCGATGTGATATCTCAATGCTTCTAATACCAAACCTGAGACCAGTCCTATAACATGAGATTGGATATCCAACTCCTTCCCCTTCCAAACCTGAGACCCTTCCTATAGCATGAGATGTGATATCCAACTTCTTCCCATTCCAATCCTGAGACCCTTCCTATAACATGAGATGTGATGTCTCAATGCTTCTAATACCAAACCTGAGATCTTTCCTATAACATGAGATGTAATATCCAACTCCTTCCCATTCCAATCCTGAGACCCTTCCTATAGCATGAGATGTGCTATCGCAATGCTTATACCAAACCTGAGACCCTTCCTAACGCTTGAGATGTGATATCCAACTCCTTCCCATTCCAATCCTGAGACCCTTCCTATAGCATGATATGTGATATCTCAATGCCTCTAATACCAAACCTGAGATCCTTCCTCTAACATGAGATGTGATATCCAAGTCCTTCCCATTCCAATCCTTAGACCCTTCCTACAGCATGCAATATGATATCTCAATGATTCTAATAACAAACCTGAGACCCGTCCTATAACATGAGATGGGATATCCAACACCTTCCCATTCCAATCCTGAGACACTTCCGATAGCAGAGATGTGATATCTCAATGCTTATAACAAACCTGAGACCCTTCCTATAACATGAGATGTGATATCCAACTCCTTCCCGTTTCAAACCTGAGACCCTTCCTATAGCATATGTGATATCCAACTCCTTCCCATTCCAAACCTGAGAACCTTCCTACAGCATGCGATGTGATATCTCAATGCTTCTAATACCAAACCTGAGACCAGTCCTTTAACATGAGATTGGATATCCAACTCCTTCCCCTTCCAAACCTGAGAAACCTTCCTATAGCATGAGATGTGATATCCAACTTCTTCCCATTCCAATCCTGAGACCCTTCCTATAACATGAGATGTGATGTCTCAATGCTTCTAATACCAAACCTGAGATCGTTCCTATAACATGAGATGTGATATCCAACTCCTTCCCATTCCAATCCTGAGACCCTTCTGATAGCATGAGATGTGATTTTTCAATGCCTCTAATACCAAACCTGAGATCCTACCTCTAACATGAAATGTGATATCCATCTCCTTCCCTTTCCAAACCTGAGACCCTGCCTATAGCATGAGATGTGATATCCAAGTCCTTTCCATTCCAATCCTGAGACCCTTCCGATAGCAGAGATGTGATATCTCAATGCTTATACCAATCCTGAGACCCTTCCTATGGCCTGAGATGTCATATACAACTCCTTCCCAATCCAATCCTGAGACCCTTCCTATATCATGAAATGTGATATCTCAATGCTTATACCAAATCTGAGACCCTTCCTATAGCATGAGATGTGATATCCAACTCCTTCCCATTCCAATCCTGAGACCCTTCCTATAGCATGAGATGTGATGTCTCAATGCTTCTAATACCAAACCTGAGATCCTTCCTATAACATGAGATGTGATATCCAACTCCTTCCCATTCCAATCCTGAGACCCTTCCTATAGCATGAGATGTGATGTCTCAATGCTTCTAATACCAAACCTGAGAACCTTCCTACAGCATGCGATGTGATATCTCAATGCTTCTAATACCAAACCTGAGACCAGTCCTATAACATGAGATTGGATATCCAACTCCTTCCCCTTCCAAACCTGAGACCCTTCCTATAGCATGAGATGTGATATCCAACTTCTTCCCATTCCAATCCTGAGACCCTTCCTATAACATGAGATGTGATGTCTCAATGCTTCTAATACCAAACCTGAGATCTTTCCTATAACATGAGATGTAATATCCAACTCCTTCCCATTCCAATCCTGAGACCCTTCCTATAGCATGAGATGTGCTATCGCAATGCTTATACCAAACCTGAGACCCTTCCTAACGCTTGAGATGTGATATCCAACTCCTTCCCATTCCAATCCTGAGACCCTTCCTATAGCATGATATGTGATATCTCAATGCCTCTAATACCAAACCTGAGATCCTTCCTCTAACATGAGATGTGATATCCAAGTCCTTCCCATTCCAATCCTTAGACCCTTCCTACAGCATGCAATATGATATCTCAATGATTCTAATAACAAACCTGAGACCCGTCCTATAACATGAGATGGGATATCCAACACCTTCCCATTCCAATCCTGAGACACTTCCGATAGCAGAGATGTGATATCTCAATGCTTATAACAAACCTGAGACCCTTCCTATAACATGAGATGTGATATCCAACTCCTTCCCGTTTCAAACCTGAGACCCTTCCTATAGCATATGTGATATCCAACTCCTTCCCATTCCAAACCTGAGAACCTTCCTACAGCATGCGATGTGATATCTCAATGCTTCTAATACCAAACCTGAGACCAGTCCTATAACATGAGATTGGATATCCAACTCCTTCCCCTTCCAAACCTGAGAAACCTTCCTATAGCATGAGATGTGATATCCAACTTCTTCCCATTCCAATCCTGAGACCCTTCCTATAACATGAGATGTGATGTCTCAATGCTTCTAATACCAAACCTGAGATCTTTCCTATAACATGAGATGTGATATCCAACTCCTTCCCATTCCAATCCTGAGACCCTTCTGATAGCATGAGATGTGATGTTTCAATGCTTCTAATACCAAACCTGAGATCCTACCTCTAACATGAAATGTGATATCCATCTCCTTCCCTTTCCAAACCTGAGACCCTGCCTATAGCATGAGATGTGATATCCAAGTCCTTTCCATTCCAATCCTGAGACCCTTCCTATAGCATGTGATGTGATATCTCAATGCTTATACCAAACCTGAGACCCTTCCTATGGCATGAGATGTCATATACAACTCCTTCCCATTCCAAACCTGAGACCCTTCCTATAGCATGAGATGTGATATCTCAATGCTTATACCAAACCTGAGACCCTTCCTATAGCATGAGATGTGATATCCAACTTCTTCCCATTCCAATCCTGAGACCCTTCCTATAACATGAGATGTTATGTCGCAATGCTTCTAATACCAAACCTGAGATCTTCCCTATAACATGAGATGTGATATCCAACTCCTTCCCATTCCAATCCTGAGACCCTTCCTATAGCATGAGATGTGATATCACAATGCTTATACCAAACCTGAGACCGTTCCTATAGCTTGAGATGTGATATCCAACTCCTTCCCATTCCAATCCTGAGACCCTTCCTATAGCATGAGATGTGATATCTCAAGGCCTCTAATACCAAACCTGAGATCGTTCCTCTAACATGAAATGTGATATCCAACTCCTTCCCCTTCCAAACCTGAGAGCCTTCCTATAGCATGAGATATGATAGCCAAGTCCTTCCAATTCCAATCCTGAGACCCTTCCTATAACATGAGATGGGATATCCAACTCATTCCCATTCCAATCCTGAGACCCTTCCGATAGCAGAGATGTGATATCTCAATGCTTATACCAAACCTGAGACCCTTCCTATGGCCTGAGATGTCATATACAACTCCTTCCCATTCCAATCCTGAGACCCTTCCTATAGCATGAGATGTGATATCTCAATGCTTATACCAAATCTGAGACCCTTCCTATAGCATGAGATGTGATATCCAACTCCTTCCCATTCCAATCCTGAGACCCTTCCTATAGCATGAGATGTGATGTCTCAATGCTTCTAATACCAAACCTGAGATCCTTCCTATAACATGAGATGTGATATCCAACTCCTTCCCATTCCAATCCTGAGACCCTTATGATAGCATGAGATGTGATATCTCAATGCCTCTAATACCAAACCTGAGATACTTCCGATAGCATGAGATGTGATATCTCAATGCTTCTAATACCAAACCTGAGATCCTTCCTATAACATGAGATGTGATTTCCAAATCCTCCCCCTTCCAAACCTGAGACCCTCCCTTTAGCATGAGATGTGATATCCAACTCCTTCCCATTCCAATCCTGAGACCCTTCTGATAGCATGAGATGTGATATCTCAATGCCTCTAATTCCAAACCTGAGATCCTACCTCTAACATGAAATGTGATATCCATCTCCTTCCCTTTCCAAACCTGAGACCCTGCCTATAGCATGAGATGTGATATCCAAGTCCTTCCCATTCCAATCCTGAGACCCTTCCTATAGCATGTGATGTGATATCTCAATGCTTATACCAAACCTGAGACCCTTCCTATGGCATGAGATGTCATATACAACTCCTTCCCATTCCAATCCTGAGACCCTTCCTATAGCATGAGATGTGATATCTCAATGCTTATACCAAACCTGAGACCCTTCCTATAGCATGAGATGTGATATCCAACTTCTTCCCATTCCAATCCTGAGACCCTTCCTATAACATGAGATGTGATGTCTCAATGCTTCTAATACCAAAGCTGAGATCTTTCCTATAACATGAGATGTGATATCCAACTCCTTCCCATTCCAATCCTGAGACCCTTCCTATAGCATGAGATGTGATATCACAATGCTTATACCAAACCTGAGACCGTTCCTATAGCTTGAGATGTGATATCCAACTCCTTCCCATTCCAATCCTGAGACCCTTCCTATAGCATGAGATGTGATATCTCAAGGCCACTAATACCAAACCTGAGATCCTTCCTCTAACATGAAATGTGATATCCAACTCCTTCCCCTTCCAAACCTGAGAGCCTTCCTATAGCATGAGATATGATATCCAAGTCCTTCCCATTCCAATCTTTAGACCCTTCCTATAGCATGAGATGTGATATCTCAAGGCCACTAATACCAAACCTGAGATCCTTCCTCTAACATGAAATGTGATATCCAACTCCTTCCCCTTCCAAACCTGAGAGCCTACCTATAGCATGAGATGTGATATCCAAGTCCTTCCCATTCCAATCTTTAGACCCTTCCTACAGCATGCAATATGATATCTCAATGATTCTAATAACAAACCTGAGACCCGTCCTATAACATGAGATGGGATATCCAACACCTTCCCATTCCAATCCTGAGACACTTCCGATAGCAGAGATGTGATATCTCAATGCTTATACCAAACCTGAGACCCTTCCTATAACATAAGATGTGATATCCAACTCCTTCCCGTTTCAAACCTGAGACCCTTCCTATAGCATATGTGATATCCAACTCCTTCCCATTCCAAACAAGAGACCCTTCCTATAGCAAGAATGTAATATCCAACTCCTTCCCATTCCAATCCTGAGACCATTCCTATAGCATGAGATGTGATATCTCAATGCTTCTAATACCAAACCTGAGATCCTTCCTATGACATGAGATGTGATATCCAATTCCTCCCCATTCCAAACCTGAGAACCTTCCTACAGCATGCGATGTGATATCTCAATGCTTCTAATACCAAACCTGAGACCAGTCCTATAACATGAGATTGGATATCCAACTCCTTCCCCTTCCAAACCTGAGACCCTTCCTATAGCATGAGATGTGATATCCAACTTCTTCCCATTCCAATCCTGAAACCCTTCCTATAACATGAGATGTGATGTCTCAATGCTTCTAATACCAAACCTGAGATCTTTCCTATAACATGAGATGTGATATCCAACTGCTTCCCATTCCAATCCTGAGACCCTTCCTATAGCATGAGATGTGCTATCTCAATGCTTATACCAAACCTGAGACCCTTCCTAAAGCTTGAGATGTGATATCCAACTCCTTCCCATTCCAATCCTGAGACCCTTCCTATAACATGAAATGTGATATCCAACTCCTTCCCATTCCAACCTGAGACCCTTCCTATAGCATGAGATGGGATATCCAACTCCTTCCAAATCCAATACTGATACCCTTCCAATAGCATGAGATGTGATATCCCAATGCTTCTACCAAATCTGAGAACCATACTATGGCATGAGATGTGATATCAAACTCCTTCCCATTCCAATCCTGAGACTCTTCCTATAGCTTGAGATGTGATATCCAAATCCTTCCCATTCCAATTCTGAGACCCTTCCTATACCATGAGACTTGATATCTCAATGCTTCTAATACCAAACCTGAGACCCGTCCTATAACATGAGATGTGATATCCAAATCTTTCCCCTTCCAAACCTTAGACCCTTCCTTTATTATGAGATGTGATATCCAACTCCTTCCCATTCCAATCCTGAGACCCTTCCGATATCATGAGATTTGTTATCTCAATGCTTCTAATATCAAAATTGAGACCCGTCCTATAACATGAGATGTGATATCCAAATCTTTCCCCTTCCAAACCTTAGACCCTTCCTTTATCATGAGATGGGATATCCAACTCCTTCCCATTCCAATCCTGAGACCCTTCCGATAGCAGAGATGTGATATCTCAATGCTTATACCAATCCTGAGACCCTTCCTATGGCCTGAGATGTCATATACAACTCCTTCCCAATCCAATCCTGAGACCCTTCCTATATCATGAAATGTGATATCTCAATGCTTATACCAAATCTGAGACCCTTCCTATAGCATGAGATGTGATATCCAACTCCTTCCCATTCCAATCCTGAGACCCTTCCTATAGCATGAGATGTGATGTCTCAATGCTTCTAATACCAAACCTGAGATCCTTCCTATAACATGAGATGTGATATCCAACTCCTTCCCATTCCAATCCTGAGACCCTTCCTATAGCATGAGATGTGATGTCTCAATGCTTCTAATACCAAACCTGAGAACCTTCCTACAGCATGCGATGTGATATCTCAATGCTTCTAATACCAAACCTGAGACCAGTCCTATAACATGAGATTGGATATCCAACTCCTTCCCCTTCCAAACCTGAGACCCTTCCTATAGCATGAGATGTGATATCCAACTTCTTCCCATTCCAATCCTGAGACCCTTCCTATAACATGAGATGTGATGTCTCAATGCTTCTAATACCAAACCTGAGATCTTTCCTATAACATGAGATGTAATATCCAACTCCTTCCCATTCCAATCCTGAGACCCTTCCTATAGCATGAGATGTGCTATCGCAATGCTTATACCAAACCTGAGACCCTTCCTAACGCTTGAGATGTGATATCCAACTCCTTCCCATTCCAATCCTGAGACCCTTCCTATAGCATGATATGTGATATCTCAATGCCTCTAATACCAAACCTGAGATCCTTCCTCTAACATGAGATGTGATATCCAAGTCCTTCCCATTCCAATCCTTAGACCCTTCCTACAGCATGCAATATGATATCTCAATGATTCTAATAACAAACCTGAGACCCGTCCTATAACATGAGATGGGATATCCAACACCTTCCCATTCCAATCCTGAGACACTTCCGATAGCAGAGATGTGATATCTCAATGCTTATAACAAACCTGAGACCCTTCCTATAACATGAGATGTGATATCCAACTCCTTCCCGTTTCAAACCTGAGACCCTTCCTATAGCATATGTGATATCCAACTCCTTCCCATTCCAAACCTGAGAACCTTCCTACAGCATGCGATGTGATATCTCAATGCTTCTAATACCAAACCTGAGACCAGTCCTTTAACATGAGATTGGATATCCAACTCCTTCCCCTTCCAAACCTGAGAAACCTTCCTATAGCATGAGATGTGATATCCAACTTCTTCCCATTCCAATCCTGAGACCCTTCCTATAACATGAGATGTGATGTCTCAATGCTTCTAATACCAAACCTGAGATCTTTCCTATAACATGAGATGTGATATCCAACTCCTTCCCATTCCAATCCTGAGACCCTTCTGATAGCATGAGATGTGATTTTTCAATGCCTCTAATACCAAACCTGAGATCCTACCTCTAACATGAAATGTGATATCCATCTCCTTCCCTTTCCAAACCTGAGACCCTGCCTATAGCATGAGATGTGATATCCAAGTCCTTTCCATTCCAATCCTGAGACCCTTCCGATAGCAGAGATGTGATATCTCAATGCTTATACCAATCCTGAGACCCTTCCTATGGCCTGAGATGTCATATACAACTCCTTCCCAATCCAATCCTGAGACCCTTCCTATATCATGAAATGTGATATCTCAATGCTTATACCAAATCTGAGACCCTTCCTATAGCATGAGATGTGATATCCAACTCCTTCCCATTCCAATCCTGAGACCCTTCCTATAGCATGAGATGTGATGTCTCAATGCTTCTAATACCAAACCTGAGATCCTTCCTATAACATGAGATGTGATATCCAACTCCTTCCCATTCCAATCCTGAGACCCTTCCTATAGCATGAGATGTGATGTCTCAATGCTTCTAATACCAAACCTGAGAACCTTCCTACAGCATGCGATGTGATATCTCAATGCTTCTAATACCAAACCTGAGACCAGTCCTATAACATGAGATTGGATATCCAACTCCTTCCCCTTCCAAACCTGAGACCCTTCCTATAGCATGAGATGTGATATCCAACTTCTTCCCATTCCAATCCTGAGACCCTTCCTATAACATGAGATGTGATGTCTCAATGCTTCTAATACCAAACCTGAGATCTTTCCTATAACATGAGATGTAATATCCAACTCCTTCCCATTCCAATCCTGAGACCCTTCCTATAGCATGAGATGTGCTATCGCAATGCTTATACCAAACCTGAGACCCTTCCTAACGCTTGAGATGTGATATCCAACTCCTTCCCATTCCAATCCTGAGACCCTTCCTATAGCATGATATGTGATATCTCAATGCCTCTAATACCAAACCTGAGATCCTTCCTCTAACATGAGATGTGATATCCAAGTCCTTCCCATTCCAATCCTTAGACCCTTCCTACAGCATGCAATATGATATCTCAATGATTCTAATAACAAACCTGAGACCCGTCCTATAACATGAGATGGGATATCCAACACCTTCCCATTCCAATCCTGAGACACTTCCGATAGCAGAGATGTGATATCTCAATGCTTATAACAAACCTGAGACCCTTCCTATAACATGAGATGTGATATCCAACTCCTTCCCGTTTCAAACCTGAGACCCTTCCTATAGCATATGTGATATCCAACTCCTTCCCATTCCAAACCTGAGAACCTTCCTACAGCATGCGATGTGATATCTCAATGCTTCTAATACCAAACCTGAGACCAGTCCTATAACATGAGATTGGATATCCAACTCCTTCCCCTTCCAAACCTGAGAAACCTTCCTATAGCATGAGATGTGATATCCAACTTCTTCCCATTCCAATCCTGAGACCCTTCCTATAACATGAGATGTGATGTCTCAATGCTTCTAATACCAAACCTGAGATCTTTCCTATAACATGAGATGTGATATCCAACTCCTTCCCATTCCAATCCTGAGACCCTTCTGATAGCATGAGATGTGATGTTTCAATGCTTCTAATACCAAACCTGAGATCCTACCTCTAACATGAAATGTGATATCCATCTCCTTCCCTTTCCAAACCTGAGACCCTGCCTATAGCATGAGATGTGATATCCAAGTCCTTTCCATTCCAATCCTGAGACCCTTCCTATAGCATGTGATGTGATATCTCAATGCTTATACCAAACCTGAGACCCTTCCTATGGCATGAGATGTCATATACAACTCCTTCCCATTCCAAACCTGAGACCCTTCCTATAGCATGAGATGTGATATCTCAATGCTTATACCAAACCTGAGACCCTTCCTATAGCATGAGATGTGATATCCAACTTCTTCCCATTCCAATCCTGAGACCCTTCCTATAACATGAGATGTTATGTCGCAATGCTTCTAATACCAAACCTGAGATCTTCCCTATAACATGAGATGTGATATCCAACTCCTTCCCATTCCAATCCTGAGACCCTTCCTATAGCATGAGATGTGATATCACAATGCTTATACCAAACCTGAGACCGTTCCTATAGCTTGAGATGTGATATCCAACTCCTTCCCATTCCAATCCTGAGACCCTTCCTATAGCATGAGATGTGATATCTCAAGGCCTCTAATACCAAACCTGAGATCGTTCCTCTAACATGAAATGTGATATCCAACTCCTTCCCCTTCCAAACCTGAGAGCCTTCCTATAGCATGAGATATGATAGCCAAGTCCTTCCAATTCCAATCCTGAGACCCTTCCTATAACATGAGATGGGATATCCAACTCATTCCCATTCCAATCCTGAGACCCTTCCGATAGCAGAGATGTGATATCTCAATGCTTATACCAAACCTGAGACCCTTCCTATGGCCTGAGATGTCATATACAACTCCTTCCCATTCCAATCCTGAGACCCTTCCTATAGCATGAGATGTGATATCTCAATGCTTATACCAAATCTGAGACCCTTCCTATAGCATGAGATGTGATATCCAACTCCTTCCCATTCCAATCCTGAGACCCTTCCTATAGCATGAGATGTGATGTCTCAATGCTTCTAATACCAAACCTGAGATCCTTCCTATAACATGAGATGTGATATCCAACTCCTTCCCATTCCAATCCTGAGACCCTTATGATAGCATGAGATGTGATATCTCAATGCCTCTAATACCAAACCTGAGATACTTCCGATAGCATGAGATGTGATATCTCAATGCTTCTAATACCAAACCTGAGATCCTTCCTATAACATGAGATGTGATTTCCAAATCCTCCCCCTTCCAAACCTGAGACCCTCCCTTTAGCATGAGATGTGATATCCAACTCCTTCCCATTCCAATCCTGAGACCCTTCTGATAGCATGAGATGTGATATCTCAATGCCTCTAATTCCAAACCTGAGATCCTACCTCTAACATGAAATGTGATATCCATCTCCTTCCCTTTCCAAACCTGAGACCCTGCCTATAGCATGAGATGTGATATCCAAGTCCTTCCCATTCCAATCCTGAGACCCTTCCTATAGCATGTGATGTGATATCTCAATGCTTATACCAAACCTGAGACCCTTCCTATGGCATGAGATGTCATATACAACTCCTTCCCATTCCAATCCTGAGACCCTTCCTATAGCATGAGATGTGATATCTCAATGCTTATACCAAACCTGAGACCCTTCCTATAGCATGAGATGTGATATCCAACTTCTTCCCATTCCAATCCTGAGACCCTTCCTATAACATGAGATGTGATGTCTCAATGCTTCTAATACCAAAGCTGAGATCTTTCCTATAACATGAGATGTGATATCCAACTCCTTCCCATTCCAATCCTGAGACCCTTCCTATAGCATGAGATGTGATATCACAATGCTTATACCAAACCTGAGACCGTTCCTATAGCTTGAGATGTGATATCCAACTCCTTCCCATTCCAATCCTGAGACCCTTCCTATAGCATGAGATGTGATATCTCAAGGCCACTAATACCAAACCTGAGATCCTTCCTCTAACATGAAATGTGATATCCAACTCCTTCCCCTTCCAAACCTGAGAGCCTTCCTATAGCATGAGATATGATATCCAAGTCCTTCCATTCCAATCCTGAGACCCTTCCTAGAAACATGAAATGTGATATCCTACTCCTTCCCATTCCAACCTGGGACCCTTCCTATATCATGAGATGGGATATCTCAATGCTTCTAATACCAAACCCGAGACCCTTCCTATAACATGAGATGGGAATATCCAACTCCTTCCCATTCCAATCCTGAGACCCTTCCGATAGCAGAGATGTGATATCTCAATGCTTATACCAAACCTGAGATCCTTCCTATAACATGAGATGTGATATCCAACTCCTTCCCATTCCAATCCTGAGACACTTCCTATAGCATGGGATGTGATATCTCACTGCTTATACCAAACCTGAGACCCTTCCTATAGAATGAGATGTGATATCCAACTCCTTCCCATTCCAATCCTGAGACCCTCCCTATAGCATGAGATGTGATATCTCAATGCTTCTAATATCAAACTTGAGACCCTCCCTATAGCATGAGATGTGATACCCAAGTCCTTCCCATTCCAATCCTGAGACACTTCCTATAGCATGAGATGTGATATCTCAATGCTTCTAATACCAAACCTGAGACTCTTCCTATAACATGAGATGGGATATCCAACTCCTTCCCATTCCAATCCTGAGACCCTTCCAATAGCAGAGATGTGATATCTCAATGCTTATACCAAACCTAAGACCCTTCCTATGGCATGAGATGTGATATCCAACTCCTTCCCATTCCAATCCCGAGACCCTTCCTATAACATGAGATGTGATATCTCGATGCTTATACCAAATCTGAGACCCTTCCTATAGCATGAGATGTGATATCCAACTCCTTCCCATTCCAATCCTGAGGCCCTTCCTATAGCATGAGATGTGATGTCTCAATGCTTCTAATACCAAACCTGAGATCCTTCCTATAACATGAGATGTGATATCCAACTCCTTCCCATTCCAATCCTGAGACCCTTCCTATAGCATGAGATGTGATGTCTCAATGCTTCTAATACCAAACCTGAGAACCTTCCTACAGCATGCGATGTGATATCTCAATGCTTCTAATACCAAACCTGAGACCAGTCCTATAACATGAGATTGGATATCCAACTCCTTCCCCTTCCAAACCTGAGACCCTTCCTATAGCATGAGATGTGATATCCAACTTCTTCCCATTCCAATCCTGAGACCCTTCCTATAACATGAGATGTGATGTCTCAATGCTTCTAATACCAAACCTGAGATCTTTCCTATAACATGAGATGTAATATCCAACTCCTTCCCATTCCAATCCTGAGACCCTTCCTATAGCATGAGATGTGCTATCTCAATGCTTATACCAAACCTGAGACCCTTCCTAAAGCTTGAGATGTGATATCCAACTCCTTCCCATTCCAATCCAGAGACCCTTCCTTTAGCATGATATGTGATATCTCAATGCATCTAATACCAAACCTGAGATCCTTCCTCTAACATGAAATGTGATATCGAACTCCTTCCCTTTCCAAACCTGAGAGCCTACCTATAGCATGAGATGTGATATCCAAGTCCTTCCCATTCCAATCCTTAGACCCTTCCTACAGCATGCAATATGATATCTCAATGATTCTAATAACAAACCTGAGACCCGTCCTATAACATGAGATGTGATATCCAACTCCTTCCGGTTTCAAACCTGAGACCCTTCCTATAACATGAGATGTGATATCCAACTCCTTCCCGTTTCAAACCTGAGACCCTTCCTATAGCATATGTGATATCCAACTCCTTCCCATTCCAAACATGAGACCCTTCCTATAGCAAGAATGTAATATCCAACTCCTTCCCATTCCAATCCTGAGACCATTCCTATAGCATGAGATGTGATATCTCAATGCTTCTAATACCAAACCTGAGATCCTTCCTATGACATGAGATGTGATATCCAATTCCTCCCCATTCCAAACCTGAGAACCTTCCTACAGCATGCGATGTGATATCTCAATGCTTCTAATACCAAACCTGAGACCAGTCCTATAACATGAGATTGGATATCCAACTCCTTCCCCTTCCAAACCTGAGACCCTTCCTATAGCATGAGATGTGATATCCAACTTCTTCTCATTCCAATCCTGAGACCCTTCCTATAACATGAGATGTGATGTCTCAATGCTTCTAATACCAAACCTGAGATCTTTCCCATAACATGAGATGTGATATCCAACTCCTTCCCATTCCAATCCTGAGACCCTTCCTATAGCATGAGATGTGCTATCTCAATGCTTATACCAAACCTGAGACCCTTCCTAAAGCTTGAGATGTGATATCCAACTCCTTCCCATTCCAATCCTGAGACCCTTCCTATAACATGAAATGTGATATCCAACTCCTTCCCATTCCAACCTGAGACCCTTCCTATAGCATGAGATGGGATATCCAACTCCTTCCAAATCCAATACTGATACCCTTCCAATGGCATGAGATGTGATATCCCAATGCTTCTACCAAACCTGAGAACCATACTATGGCATGAGATGTGATATCAAACTCCTTCCCATTCCAATCCTGAGACTCTTCCTATAGCTTGAGATGTGATATCCGAAATCCTTCCCATTCCAATTCTGAGACCCTTCCTATACCATGAGACTTGATATCTCAATGCTTCTAATACCAAACCTGAGACCCGTCCTATAACATGAGATGTGATATCCAAATCTTTCCCCTTCCAAACCTTAGACCCTTCCTTTATCATGAGATGTGATATCCAACTCCTTCCCATTCCAATCCTGAGACCCTTACGATATCATGAGATTTGTTATCTCAATGCTTCTAATATCAAAATTGAGACCCGCCTATAACATGAGATGTGATATCCAAATCTTTCCCCTTCCAAACCTTAGACCCTTCCTTTATCATGAGATGGGATATCCAACTCCTTCCCATTCCAATCCTGAGACCCTTCCGATAGCAGAGATGTGATATCTCAATGCTTATACCAATCCTGAGACCCTTCCTATGGCCTGAGATGTCATATACAACTCCTTCCCAATCCAATCCTGAGACCCTTCCTATAGCATGAGATGTGATATCTCAATGCTTATACCAAATCTGAGACCCTTCCTATAGCATGAGATGTGATATCCAACTCCTTCCCATTCCAATCCTGAGACCCTTCCTATAGCATGAGATGTGATGTCTCAATGCTTCTAATACCAAACCTGAGATCCTTCCTATAACATGAGATGTGATATCCAACTCCTTCCCATTCCAATCCTGAGACCCTTCCTATAGCATGAGATGTGATGTCTCAATGCTTCTAATACCAAACCTGAGAACCTTCCTACAGCATGCGATGTGATATCTCAATGCTTCTAATACCAAACCTGAGACCAGTCCTATAACATGAGATTGGATATCCAACTCCTTCCCCTTCCAAACCTGAGACCCTTCCTATAGCATGAGATGTGATATCCAACTTCTTCCCATTCCAATCCTGAGACCCTTCCTATAACATGAGATGTGATGTCTCAATGCTTCTAATACCAAACCTGAGAACTTTCCTATAACATGAGATGTAATATCCAACTCCTTCCCATTCCAATCCTGAGACCCTTCCTATAGCATGAGATGTGCTATCTCAATGCTTATACCAAACCTGAGACCCTTCCTAAAGCTTGAGATGTGATATCTCAATGCTTCTAATATCAAACTTGAGACCCTCCCTATAGCATGAGATGTGATACCCAAGTCCTTCCCATTCCAATCCTGAGACACTTCCTATAGCATGAGATGTGATACCTCAATGCTTCTAATATCAAACTTGAGACCCTCCCTATAGCATGAGATGTGATACCCAAGTCCTTCCCATTCCAATCCTGAGACACTTCCTATAGCATGAGATGTGATATCTCAATGCTTCTAATACCAAACCTGAGATCTTTCCTATAACATGAGATGTAATATCCAACTCCTTCCCATTCCAATCCTGAGACCCTTCCTATAGCATGAGATGTGCTATCTCAATGCTTATACCAAACCTGAGACCCTTCCTAAAGCTTGAGATGTGATATCCAACTCCTTCCCATTCCAATCCTGAGACCCTTCCTATAGCATGAGATGTGATATCTCAATGCTTCTAATATCAAACTTGAGACCCTCCCTATAGCATGAGATGTGATACCCAAGTCCTTCCCATTCCAATCCTGAGACACTTCCTATAGCATGAGATGTGATATCTCAATGCTTATACCAAACCTGAGACCCTTCCTATAGCATGAGATGTGATATCCAACTCCTTCCCATTCCAATCCTGAGACCCTTCCTATAACATGAGATGTGATGTCTCAATGCTTCTAATACCAAACCTGAGATCTTTCCTATAACATGAGATGTAATATCCAACTCCTTCCCATTCCAATCCTGAGACCCTTCCTATAGCATGAGATGTGCTATCTCAATGCTTATACCAAACCTGAGACCCTTCCTAAAGCTTGAGATGTGATATCCAACTCCTTCCCATTCCAATCCTGAGACCCCTTCTATAGCATGAGATGTGATATCTCAATGCTTCTAATATCAAACTTGAGACCCTCCCTATAGCATGAGATGTGATACCCAAGTCCTTCCCATTCCAATCCTGAGACACTTCCTATAGCATGAGATGTGATATCTCAATGCTTATACCAAACCTGAGACCCTTCCTATAGCATGAGATGTGATATCCAACTCCTTCCCATTCCAATCCTGAGACCCTTCCTATAGCATGAGATGTGATGTCTCAATGCTTCTAATACCAAACCTGAGATCCTTCCTATAACATGAGATGTGATATCCAACTCCTTCCCATTCCAATCCCGAGACCCTTCCTATAGCATGAGATGTGATATCTCGATGCTTATACCAAACCTGAGACCCTTCCTATAGCATGAGATGTGATATCCAACTCCTTCCCATTCCAATCCTGAGACCCTTCCTATAGCATGAGATGTGATATCTCAATGCCTCTAATACCAAACCTGAGATCCTTCCTCTAACATGAAATGTGATATCCAACTCCTTCCCTTTTTCTAAACCTGAGAGCCTACCTATAGCATGAGATGTGATATCCAAGTCCTTCCCATTCCAATCCTTAGACCCTTCCTACAGCATGCAATATGATATCTCAATGATTCTAATAACAAACCTGAGACCCATCCTATAACATGAGATGGGATATCCAACTCCTTCCCATTCCAATCCTGAGACACCACATCTCATGCTATAGGAAGGGTCTCAGGATTGGAATGGGAAGGAGTTGGATATCACATCTCATGTTATAGGAAGGATCTCAGGTTTGGTATTAGAAGCATTGAGACATCACATCTCATGCTATCGGAAGGGTCTCAGGATTGGAATGGGAAGGAGTTGGATATCCCATCTCATGTTATAGGAAGAGTCTCAGGTTTGGTATTAGAAGCATTGAGATATCACATCTCATGCTATAGGAAGTGTCTCAGGATTGGAATCGGAAGGACTTGGATATCACATCTCATGCTATAGGGAGGGTCTCAAGTTTGATATTAGAAGCATTGAGATATCACATCTCATGCTATAGGAAGGGTCTCAGGATTGGAATGGGAAGGAGTTGGATATCACATCTCATGCTATAAGAAGGGTCTCAGGTTTGGTATAAGCAGTGAGATATCACATCTCATGCTATAGGAAGTGTCTCAGGATTGGAATGGGAAGGAGTTGGATATCACATCTCATGTTATAGGAAGGATCTCAGGTTTGGTATAAGCATTGAGATATCACATCTCTGCTATCGGAAGGGTCTCAGGATTGGAATGGGAAGGAGTTGGATATTCCCATCTCATGTTATAGGAAGGGTCTCAGGTTTGGTATTAGAAGCATTGAGATATCACATCTCATGCTATAGGAAGGGTCTCAGGATTGGAATGGGAAGGACTTGGATATCACATCTCATGCTATAGGGAGGGTCTCAAGTTTGATATTAGAAGCATTGAGATATCACATCTCATGATATCGGAAGGGTCTCAGGGATGGAATGGGAAGGAGTTGGATATCACATCTCATGATAAAGGAAGGGTCTAAGGTTTGGAAGGGGAAGGAGTTTGATATCACATCTCATGCCATAGCATGGGTCTCAGGTTTGGTAGAAGCATTGGGATATCACATCTCATGCTATCGGAAGGGTATCAGGATTGGATTTGGAAGGAGTTGGATATCCCATCTCATGCTATAGGAAGGGTCTCAGGTTGGAATGGGAAGGAGTTGGATGTTGAATAATGGGTTTATAAAGCATTCTGAACACTATCTTGTGGAGCTCATTGGAAGGCTGTGGGAAGAGGAGATAAGGCAGGGAACACGCATCTAAACCAGAGAGCTGGGAAGCGAGTACATGCAACGCGAAACGGTGCAGGGAGCAGGGACAGAAAGGTGGAACGCCTCTGAGGAGGAGCAGCTGGTAGTTAGCCTGCTCTGGAGAGGAGAATGTGATCACCACGGGAGTGCAGCCTTGAAACAAGAAGGGACGATGAAAACATGCTGACTGGAATAACAGATGGCAAATACACTTTCCAGAACAGTCGGTTTACCCGATAATGCATTGACGATTTCAGCAGTATACATTCAGCCTGTGAACAGTAGATTTTGATCCCCCCCTTGTATGGGTGACGAGTGGTTAAAAACATCAGGATTCGACTGAACAAATGCACGAACAGAGTACAAAATGGGAATCCACCAGAATTCGTATTTACCAAAACGCGAGGAAAGAACATGTTCTAGCTATTTTTGCTAGTTTTTATCACTTTTCAATACGTCTAGCGGGTTACAGCTATATCTTGAATAATGGGTGTTATAAAGCATTCTGAGCACCGTGTATCTTTTGAAGCTCATTTGTTGATTTGAAGGCAGCGGGAAGAGGAGAGAAGGCAGGGAACACACGTCTAAACCAGAGAGCTGGGAAGCGAGTTGTTCTCTGCAACGCGAAACGATGCAGAGAACAAGCACAGAAAGGAAGAAGGAAAAGCGTCTAAACCAGAGAGCAGGGAAGCGAGTGTTTGCAACTTGAAACGGTGCAGAGAGCAGGGACAGAAAGGGAGAACTCCACTGAGGAGGAACAGCTGGTAGTTAGCCTTCTTTGGAGATGAGAACTTGATCACCACGGGAGAGGATTGTTGAGAGGGTTACATAGGGGGATGTCTGAGATCAGAAAATCCTGAGTATTCCCTGCAGTGTGTAGGGCCAGAGACATGAAGAGTTGCAGATCTCGTAAAAGTCCAGGTCAGGAAGCATACAGGTTCATTTTGAATTCTCCAAGTAGGCGGAGTTGAGTGGTAGGAGGCTAGGATGGAGAAGTCCATCCACTGAGAGAGGAAGGCGGTAGGCAAATAGCCACGGTGAGAGAATGGCCAGGAAAGAGAGAATGCATGCAGACAAGGCATTCGTGAGAGGAGTCGGCCTGCAAAGGAAAGCAATTTACTACAGGAATCAAGGATACTCCCCCTCAAGAACGGTTGGATCTGGGCATGGAGAGGAACTTGTCATCAGGGAGGAAAGTGTCAGAGCTCGAGACAGCGCAGGCCGTCATCCATGTCTCGGTTAGACCAAGGACATCAAGGTCGGGTTCTTTCAGGAAATGGCAGATGTCAGATGAGTGTTAACTAAGTGAGAGTTGAGAGTGGGGAGGGGTACAAATCAGTAATCCTTGCGGAGGTGTAGAAGGAGCCTGACCTAGGGCACATGAGGAAGGAGAGAGGAAAGGAAGCAGAAGAAGGGAGAGAAGACACAGCAGGAGTGCATTATCAATCCGGGAGCTAGGAGTGGTGAGGTTAGACGGGGAGGTCTGAGTCTCAGGATTTGAATGGGAAGTTCGATATCACATGTCATGCTATAGGAAGAGTCTCAGGATTGGAATGGGAAGGAGTTGGATATGATATCTCTTGTTATAGGGAGGGTCTCAGGTTTGGTATTAGAAGCACTGAGATATCAAATCACATCCTATCGGAAGGGTCTCAGGTTTGGTATTGGAAGAAATGAGATTTCAAATCTCAGGCTGTGGGAATGGTCTCGGGTATGGTATTGGAAGGGGTGAAAAATCACATTTCATGCTACAGGAAGGGTCACAAGTTTGGAATGGGAAGGAGTTGGATTTCACATATACTACGGGAAGGGCCTCAGGTTTGGTATTAGAAGCATAGAGATATCACATCTCATATTATAGGAAGGGTCTCGATTGGAATGGGAAGGAGTTGGATATCACATCTCATGTTATAGGGAGGGTCTCAGTTTTGATATTAGAAGCATTGAGATATCACATATGCTATTGGAAGGGTCTCAGTATTGGAATGGGAAGGAGTTGGATATCACATCACATGTTATAGGGAGGGTCTCAGTTTTGATATTAGAAGCATTGAGATATCACATATGCTATTGGGAGGGTCTCAGTATTGGAATTGGAAGGAGTTGGATATCACATCTCATGCTATTGGAAGGGTCTCAGGATTGGAATGGGAAGTAGTTGGATATCACATATGCTAAAGGAAAGGTCTCAGGTTTGGAATGGGAAGGAGTTGGATATCACGTCTCATGTTATAGGAAGGGTCTCAGGATTGGAATGGGAAGGAGTTGAATATCACATCTCATGCTAAAGGAAGGGTCATCAGGTTCGGTATAAGCATTGAGATTTCACATATCTGCTATCGGAAGGGTCTCAGGATAGGAATGGGGAGGACTTAGATTTCACATCTCATACTATAGGGAGGGTCTCAGTTTTGATATTAGAAGCATTGAGCTATCACATCTCATGCTATCGGAAGGGTCTCAGGATTGGAATGGGATGGAGTTGGATATCACATCTCAAGCTATCTCAGGATTGTATTGGGAAGGAGTTTGATATCACATATCAAGCTATAGGAAGGGTCTCAGGTTTGGAAGGGGAAGGATTTGGATCTCACATCTCAAGCTATCTCAGGATTGGAATGGGAAGGAGTTTGATATTTCATCTCAAGCTATAGGAAGGGTCTCAGGTTTGGAAAGGGAAGGATTTGGATTTCACATCTCATGTTATAGGATGGTTCTCATGTTTGGTTTTAGAAGCATTGAGATATCACATCTCATGCTATGGGAAGGGTCTCAGGTTTGGAATGGGAAGGAGTTGGATATCACATCTCATGCTAAAGGAAAGGTCTCAGGTCTGGAAGGGGAAGGATTTGGATCTCACATCTCATGTTTTAGGACGGGTCTCAGGTTTGGTATTAGAAGCATTGAAATATCACATCTCATGGTATAGGAAGGGTCCCAGGATTGGAATGGGAAGGAGTTGGATATCACATTGAATGGGAAGGAGTTTGATATTACATCTCAAGCTATAGGAAGGGCCTCAGGTTTGGAAAGGGAATGATTTGGATTTCACATCTCATGTTATAGGATGGTTCTCATGTTTGGTTTTAGAAGCATTGAAATATCACATCTCATGCTATCGGAAGGGTCTCAGGTTTGGAATGGGAAGGAGTTTGATATCACATCTCATGTTAGAGGTAGGATCTCAGGTTTGGTATTAGAGGCATTGAGATATGACATCTCATGCCATCAGAAGCGTCTCGGGATTGGAATGGGAAGGAGTTGGATATCACATCTCATGCTAAAGGGAGGGTCTAAGGTTTGGAAGGGGAAGGATTTGGACATCACATCTCATGTTATTGGAAGGATCTGAGGTTTGGTATTAGAAGCATTGAGATATCACATCTCATGCTATCGGAAGGGTCTCAGGTTTGGTATAAGCATTGAGATATCACATCTCTGCTATCGGAAGGGTCTCAGGATTGGAAGGGGAAGGATTTGGATATCACATCTCATGTTATTGGACCGGTCTCAGGTTTGGTATTAGAAGCATTGAGATATCAAGTCTCATGGTATAGGACGGGAGTTTGATATCACATCTCATGCCATGGTATGGGTCTCAGGTTTTGTAGAAGCATTGGGATATCACATCTCATGCTATCGGAAGGGTATCAGGATTGGATTTGGAAGGAGTTGGATATCCCATCTCATGCTATAGGAAGGGTCTCAGGTTGGAATAGAAGGAGTTGGATATCACATCTCATGTTATAGGAAGGGTCTCAGGATTGGAATGGGAAGGACTTGGATATCACATCTCATGTTATAGGAAGGATCTCAGGTTTTGTATTAGAAGCATTGAGATATCACATCTCATGCTATAGGAAGGGTCTCAGGATTGGAATGTGAAGGATTTGGATATCACATCTCATGCTAAAGGAAGGGTCTCAGGATTGGTATAAGCATTGAGATATCACATCTCTGCTATCGGAAGGGTCTAAGGATTGGATTGGGAAGGAATTGGATATCCCTTCTCATGCTACAGGAAGGGTCTCAGGTTGGAATGGGTAGGAGTTGGATATCACATCTCATGTTATAGGAAGGGTCTCAAGATTGGAATGGGAAGGAATTGGATATCACATCTCTTGCTATAGGAAGGGTCTCAGGTTTTCTATTAGAAACATTGAGATATGACATCTCATGCTATAGGAAGGGTTTCAGTATTGGAATGGGAAGGATTTGGATATCACATCTCATGCTAAAGGAAGGGTCTCAGGTTTGGAAGGGGAAGGATTTGGATATCATATCTCATGTTATAGGACGTATCTCATGTTATAGGACGGGTCCCAGGTTTGGTATTAGAAGCATTGAGATATCACATCTCAAGCTATAGGAAGGGTCTCATGATTGGAATGGGAAGGAGTTGGATATCACATCTCATGCTATAGGAGGAGTCTCAGGATTGGAATGGGAAGGAGTTGGATATCACGTCTCATGTTATAGGAAGGGTCTCAGGATTGGAATGGGAAGGAGTTGAATATCACATCTCATGCTAAAGGAAGGGTATCAGGTTTGATAGAAGCATTGAGATATCACATCTCATGCTATAGGAAGGAACTCAGGATTGGAATGGGAAGGAGTTGGATATCACATCTAATGCCATAGGAAGGGTCATCAGGTTTGGTATAAGCATTGAGATATCACATCTCTGCTATCGGAAGGGTCTCAGGATAGGAATGGGAAGGACTTAGAATTCACATCTCATACTATTGGGAGGGTCTCAGTTTTGATATTAGAAGCATTGAGCTATCACATCTCATGCTATCGGAAGGGTCTCAGGATTGGAATGGGATGGAGTTGGATATCACATCTCAAGCTATCTCAGGATTGGAATGGGAAGGAGTTTGATATTTCATCTCAAGCTATAGGAAGGGTCTCAGGTTTGGAAAGGGAAGGATTTGGATTTCACATCTCATGTTATAGGATGGTTCTCATGTTTGGTTTTAGAAGCATTGAGATATCACATCTCATGCTATCGGAAGGGTCTCAGGTTTGGAAAGGGAAGGATTTGGATTTCACAGGTTATAGGATGGTTCTCAGGTTTGGTTTTAGAAGCATTACATTATAACATCTCATGCTATAGGAAGGGTCTCAGGTTTGGAATGGGAAGGAGTTGGATATCACATCTCTGCTATCTGAAGGGTCTCAGGATTGGAATGGGAAGGAGTTGGATATCCCATCTCGTTATAGGAAGGGTCTCAGGTTTGGTATTAGAAGCAATGAGATATCACATCTAATGCTATAGGAAGGGTCTAAGGTTTGGAAGGGGACGGATTTGGGTATCACATCTCATGTTATAGGACCGGTCTCAGGTTTGGTATTTGAAGCATTGAGGTATCAAGTCTCATGGTATAGGACGGGTCTCAGAATTAAAATGAGAAGGAGTTGGATATCACATCTCAAGCTATAGGAAGGGTCTCATGATTGGAATGGGAAGGAGTTGGATATCACATCTCATGTTATAGGAAGGGTCTCAGGATTGGAATGGGAAGGACTTGGATATCACATCTCATTCTATCGGAAGGCTCTCAGGGTTGGAAGGGGAAGGAGTTGGATATCACATTTCATGTTAGAGGTAGGATCTCAGGTTTGGTTTTAGAGGCATTGAGATATCACATCTCATGCCATCAGAAGGGTCTCAGGATTGGAATGGGAAGGAGTTGGATATCAAATCTCATGCTAAAGGGATGGTCTAAGGTTTGGAAGGGGAGGGATTTGGACATCATATCTCATGTTATTGGAAGGATCTCAGGTTTGGTATTAGAAGCATTGAGATATCACATCTCATGCTATCGGAAGGGTCTTAGGTTTGGTATAAGCATTGAGATATCACATCTCTGCTATCGGAAGGGTCTCAGGATTGGAATGGGAAGGATTTGGATATCACAATTCATGTTATAGGAAGGGTCTCAGGTTTGGTATTAGAAGCATTGAGATATCACATCTCATGTTATAGGAAGGGTCTCAGGTTTAATATTAGAAGCATTGAGATATCACATCTCATGCTATAGGAAGGGTCTCAGGAATGGAATGGGAAGGACTTGGATATCACATCTCATGATAAAGGAAGGGTCTAAGGTTTGGAAGGGGAAGGATTTGGATATCACATCTCATGTTATTGGACCGGTCTCAGGTTTGGTATTAGAAGCATTGAGATATCAAGTCTCATGGTATAGGACGGGAGTTTGATATCACATCTCATGCCATGGTATGGGTCTCAGGTTTTGTAGAAGCATTGGGATATCACATCTCATGCTATCGGAAGGGTATCAGGATTGGATTTGGAAGGAGTTGGATATCCCATCTCATGCTATAGGAAGGGTCTCAAGTTGGAATAGAAGGAGTTGGATATCACATCTCATGTTATAGGAAGGGTCTCAGGATTGGAATGGGAAGGACTTGGATATCACATCTCATGCTGTAGGAAGGGTCTCAGGTTTGGAAAAGGAAGGAGTTGGATATCACATTTCATGTTAGAGGTAGGATCTCAGGTTTGGTATTAGAGGCATTGAGATATCACATCTCATGCTATCAGAAGGGTATCAGGATTGGAATGGGAAGGAGTTGGATATCACATCTCATGCTAAAGGGAGGGTCTCAGGTTTGGAATGGGAAGGATTTGGATATCACATCTCATGTTATAGGAAGGACCTTAGGTTTGGTATTAGAAGCATTGAGATATCACATCTCATGCTATAGGAAGGGTCTCGGGATTGGAATGGGAAGGAGTTGGATATCACATCTCATGTTATAGGAAGGATCTCAGGTTTGGTATTAGAAGCATTGAGATATCACATCTCATGCTATAGGAAGGGTCTCAGGATTGGAATGGGAAGGAGTTGGATATCACATCTCATGCTATGGGAAGGGTCTCAGGTTTGGTATAAGCATTGAAATATCACATCTCTGCTATCGGAAGGGACTCAGGATTGGAATGGGAGGAGCTGGATATCACACCTCATGCTAAAGGAAGGGTCTCAGGTTTGGAAGGGGAAGGATTTGGATATCACATCTCATGTTATAGGACGGGTCTCAGGTTTGGTATTAGAAGCATTGTGATATCACATCTCATGCTATAGGATGTGTCTCAGGATTGGAATGGGAAGGAGTTGGATATCACATCTCATGCTATAGGAAGGGTTTCAGGTTTGGTAGAAGCATTGAGATATCACATCTCATGCTATAGGAAGAGTCTCAGGTTTGGGAAGGGAAGGATTTGGATTTCACATCTCATGTTATAGGATGGTTCTCATGTTTGGTTTTTGAAGCATTGAGATATCACAGCTCATGCTATCGGAAGGGTCTCAGGTTTGGAATGGGAAGGAGTTGGATATCACATCTCATGTTATAGGAAGGGTCTCAGGTTTGGAATGGGAAGGAGTTGGATATGACATCTCTTGTTATAAGGAGGGTCTCAGGATTTGAATGGTAAGGAGTTGGATATCACATCTCATGCTATAGGAAGGGTCTCAGGTTGGAATGGGAAGGAGTTGGATATCACATCTCATGTTATATACAGGAAGGGTCTCAGGATTGGAATGGGAAGGATTTGGATATCACATCTCTTGCTATAGGAAGGGTCTCAGGTTTTTTATTAGAAACCTTGAGATATCAAATCTCATGCTATAGGAAGGGTTTTAGGATTGGAATGGGAAGTATTTGGATATCACATCTCATGCTAAAGGAAGGGTCTCAGGTTTGGAAGGGGAAGGATTTGGATATCACATCTCATCCAATAGGAAGGGTCTCAGGTTTGGAATGGGAAGGAATTGGATATCACATCTCATGTTATAGGAAGGGTCTCAAGTTTTTTATTAGAAACATTGAGATATCACATCTCATGTTATAGGACGGTTCCCAGGTTTGGTATTAGAAGCATTGAGATATCACATCTCATGGTATAGGAAGGGTCTCAGGGTTGGAATGGGAAGGAGTTGGATATCACATCTCATCCAATAGGAAGGGTCTCAGGTTTGGAATGGGAAGGAATTGGATATCACATCTCATGTTATAGGAAGGATCTCAGGTTTGGTATTAGAAGCATTGAGATATCACATCTCATGCTATAGGAAGGGTCTCAGGATTGGAATGTGAAGGATTTGGATATCACATCTCATGCTAAAGGAAGGGTCTCAGGTTTGGTAGAAGCATTGAGAAATCACATCTCATGCTATAGGAAGGGTCTCAGGATTTGAATGGCAAGGAGTTGGATATCACATCTCATGCCATAGGAAGGGTCTCAGGTTTGGTATAAGCATTGAGATATCACATCTCTGCTATCGGAAGGTTCTCAGGATTGGATTGGGAAGGAGTTGGATATCCCTTCTCATGCTATAGGAAGTGTCTCAGGTTGGAATGGGAAGGAGTTGAATATCACATCTCATGTTATAGGAAGGGTCTCAGGATTGGAATGGGAAGGATTTGGATATCACATCTCTTGCTATAGGAAGGGTCTCAGGATTGGAATGGGAAGGATTTGGATATCACATCTCATGTCATAGGAAGGATCTCAGGATTGGTATTAGAAGCATTGATATATCACATCTCATGCTATAGGAATGGTCTCAGGATTGGAATGGGTAGGAGTTGGATATTACATTCTTGCTATAGGAAGGGTCTCATGTTTGGAATGGGAAGGAGTTGGATATCACATATGCTATCTGAAGTGTCTCAGGTTTGGAACGGGAAGGAGTTGGATATCACATCTCACGTTATAGGAAGGGTCTCAGGTTTGGTATAAGCATTGAGATATCACATCTCTGCTATCAGGAGTGGCTCAGGATTGGAATGGGAAGGAGTTGGATATCCCATCTCATGTTAAAGGACGGGTCTCTGGTTTGGTATTAGAATCATTGAGATATCACATCGCATGCTGTAGGAAGGGTCTAAGGATTGGAATGGGATGGACTTGGATATCACATCTCATGCTATAGGTAGGCTCTCAGGTTTGGTATAAGCATTGAGATATCACATCTCATGCTATAGGAAGGGTCTCAGGATTGGAATGGGAAGTGTTAGGAAAGATTTCGTAATTGTAGGGAATTTTCCTTCCATGTGGCAACCCCTAAACTTTTTGCTATTGTTTTTAACCTTGTTCTTGACTTTGCCAGAGAAGTACAGCCTTCTGCCGCACTTCTCTGGGCTTTCGCTCCTTTCTTACGGGGAAACTGACATGCCCTTAAGACAGTCAGTACCGGGGAACGTGGTCTCCCGTAGTTTCTTTTATCGTGTCGCAGCTTTAGTGCAACACGACACAAGAGGGCACTGTAAGCTAAGTTACAGCTCTCTTGGGTCTCTAGCCTTCTACAGGCCCTAGATACTCTTTTAGGATGGTATTTGATCGGTGCAAGTCATTCAGGGACTGGAATGGTGGCAGCGATCGTTTTCGTTTATTTTGAGCTCCTTTTGGCGTCCTGAGCACGTTTTTGCACTGAACCCAAAATGGTGGCCTGGCTCCCAAAATGGCCAGGCCGCGAGGCTCCTTTGTCCTGTCCACTGTCCGTCTTGCTCCCTTCACCTTCCCCAGGTCCGGCGACCCGGGGCCTTCCTTATTTGGGCATGTACTTTCCCGCGAAACGCAGTTGCTTTCGCGGGCTTCTACATGTCGTTTGTGTGCCTCCAGGGTGTGGGCTGGGATGTCTGGTCCCAATACACATCCTGGGTGCCAGAGAGTCTAGGGTGGTGTGAATGCCTGGGACCACCGTGGTCCGTGATTGGTCCACGTATGGTATGTGTTTTGATGAGCGGATCTCCCATTGGCTCCCCTCCGTTTTGGCGCGAAGGGAACCGTGGATAAGAGGGGGCTGGAAACACCACTACCATGTCGATCTCCTGAGTTCTCACGAACGAAGGAATACAGGAGCCAAGTATCCTGCAACTACGAGGCTGGACAGAGGAATCGCTGGTGACCCGCTGAAGGAATCCTCCTTTGCACTGCTGTCGTCCGGAGAGCCCCTGTCCTCCTTTGATCGAACCAGAAGGCCTGTACTGGTGCTTCGACCTTTGGAATAGCAGGAACAGCTATTCCCGGCGACTTCATCAACTCCTGCCAAGTAAGCCTTCGGAAGTGTCTCTGGGCCATCCAGTTGACTGACCAGCTTACAAGGGAGTCCTGCTCTGTAACCGCCGCCAGGTTGTGTTGTATTTCGAGTCCTTGTCACTCTCCCACGCTTCGTATGCTTGGCGTCCCCAGGTCTGAAGGGAGGAGTGTACATTTGGCTTGAATACACACGGCCGCTCCGTTGTCCTGCTGCGGCAACAAACTGTGCTGGTTTCGTCGATTGGGACGTCTTTTTGCTCTACACGACTACGAGGCGTTCCCTGCTCTTCTGAACCTGCCAGCTGCTGAAACTAACGTGGAGAAGCCTGGGTCTGCTTGCTTCGGGGACCGGTGAGTAGCTTAGCTAGGATCTGGTCGCCCTCCTGCAGTATCCCATTGCTTTTCCCTGCTGTGTAAAAACAGCACCCTTTTGGCCGTACTCGCGCTCTGCTTCTGCCCGCTGTGGAGGCTGCGCTTGAGTTGCGGAACCTGTTCTCCTTCTGCTGTGCACTAACCCGAACTGCCTGACTTCCTCCGAAGAGCTTCCCCTTTTGCCCGTTGGCACCGGCGTGGCAGGTACTTTGAGCACAAGGCTCCACTCTTCGCAGGGCTCGGACTTCCATCTAGTTAGGTGCCTCTGAAGGCGAACTGAGTCTAAAGCTTTATCGCACTGCCTGTTTTCCTTTCCTTTCAGGTGGACTACATATTTCGTGCTTTAAACGCTTGCGACTGTGTATTTGTATATATATTGTGTTGATATGGTATGTGTTGGTTTAATATTGTGATATTGTGATTTTCTCGCTACGGTCATTATTTTAAAGGCCTTAAAATAAATGTGTATCTATTTTTGATAGAACAACTGTTTGGAGTAGTTTGTAAGCGCTCTTGCTTTGTGTGCTCATTGCGGGCTTTCAGTCACCCTCACCCCTCTTGAGACCTAGTCTTGACCGCCGCGATCGCTACCTTGATTGGTCTGGCTTGTCCAGAGGTTACCCTGTTCCAAGTAATTAGGTTGGCCTTCTGAACTTCTGCGCCACCAGGACAGAGTTCAGAAATCCGTCTTAACAAATTGGTGTACAGCGGTGGGATACGACTGAAGGTATCCAGTGTTGCGCTCGAACTAAGGCATTTCAGGTTATTCCAAACAGTACACGTAGTGAATTGTTATAGTATAACTTTAAAAAGGCCATAGTCCTATCAAACAGTATGGAAACAAGTACGTTGTTAACTTTAAATGCTTCCAAATCAGAAACGCTGAAAAAGATGTGTGCGGAGAGAGGTGTTTCCTCTCAAGGCACAAAATTGGAAATGATCCAGAGAATCGTGGCGTGGCAAGAAGCGCAGCTTGACGCTATAACTTCCGAGGACAGTGCGGAAGGTGGTGGGGCTGCTCTCACTGGCAGAACCGACGGTTCTGCCGCTGCACTGATCCATCACGACCACGAGGACAGGGAGGATGTAATGTCTAATGTTTCCCCTGCCAGTGCTGATGGGGAGGCTATGCTTGAATTCAAGAAGCAAGAGCTGCGGTTTAGGCAGCAGGAGCTTGAATTCAGCATAGCCAAACTAAAAATCGAACAGGCAGAAAAACAAAAAGACAGGGATCACCAGTTGGAACTGGCCAAGCTTCAGGTTGCAAATGGATCCAAGGGTCCTGGACATGGGTCTGGGGCCTCCTCTCATCCACGGTTTCCAAAGGATCTGCTCAGTGTGTATGAAGAGAGGAATGACATTATGGACTGGCTGAATGCGTTTGAGTATGCATGCGAGGTCCAGGAAGTTGACAATGCTGATAAGATTGCGTGGTTGCTCAGTAGACTGCCCCATTCTGGCTGTAGTGCCATTATGGAAATGTCGAAGGCTGAGCGGGCTGATTTCGCAATGTTAAAGCAAACTCTCATTTTAAAGTTTGGGAAGACTCCGGCCCAATATTTAAAGCGTTTTCGAGAGTATAAGAAAAAGGAAGGTGGTACTTGGGTATCTTATGTCGCTGAATCTTTGAAAAACTTAACTGGCTGGGTCGAAGGTTATAAGGTTTCTACCTTCGAAGGCATGATGAATCTTGTAAAGCTGGAACATATTTTTGCTTCTTCTTCCCCGGAGCTTAAGCAGCATTTGGCCGATTCGAAGGAGATAGATCCTAAGAAGCTGGCCATTGCAGCAGACTTATGGGTGTCACATCGAGTGTCCCATAAGGACAAAACTCATCCTGGTAAGCAGGAGGAAGGGAAAAAGTCCAAAGATATGGAGGGTGGGGAATCTGCTAAATCTTCTTCCCATAAGGGCCACAACAAGAAAAACAAGGGTAAGACACAAGAGAACTCACAGGGTAGTGGAGGTTCGCCTCCGAAACAGAACTCTGGTTACAATAAGCCTCCCTACGTTAACAGACCCACTGGGGCTTGTTTTTCTTGTGGAGCAACTGACCATGTGAAGGGGGATCCCCGGTGTAAGGTTAGACCTTTAGGGGTCCACTCCGCTAATCTGGCCTTCTCCTCCTACGAGGAAGAAGAGATTACAGGTGCATCCTTCTCCTCAGACTCATTTCCCAGCGGAATAGAGGCTAAGGTAGTTTTAGTGTCCCTGGGTTCCTGGGAGCCTAAAGTCGCAGAGGCTTATGCTAGGATTCCGGATAATACCAAGCACTACTTTAAAGACAGTGTGCTGATCAATGGAGTGGATACTCCAGCTCTTAGGGATAGTGGGTGCAGTCGCACTGTAGTGGATTCTACCTTGGTAGACTCAGAGGAAGTTGCCAGAGCTACTCTGATGCCCACTAAGTTGGCTGACGGCCCCCTCTGTATGTTTCCAGTAATACCTGTAAATCTTACTTTAAATGGTACAGCAGTCAGGATTCCAGTGAGCATTCAGAGAAACGTCCCGGGAAAGGTCTTGTTGGGTAATGATCTCAGAGCTTTAGGGCTCGTAGGAGACACTGCCGAACGACCCTACACACGGTCTCAAGCACGGGCAGCATTGGCCAAGTCCAATACGCCGCCCCAGCCAAAGGGGAAACCCAAGGCGAAAGGAGTCTACAAGTCAAAACGAGGGAAAGAGAATACTCCCCCGAGCTCGCCTACCACTGCGGTGGAGGAAGTTGGTCAATCGCCCGGGCCTGACGAGGAGGTGGCGATGCCTGAAGTATTCGACCCCAACGATCATCCTGAACTAAAAGACTTGTTAGTTGAAGGAGGTCCTGATAGGGACGAATTCAGTAAAGGCCAACGTGAGTGCCCATCTCTGGAAGGCCTAAGGAGACAGGCCTGCTCCCAGCGTGAGGGTGAACCTCCTGGGATGCATAGGATTTACCAGGAAGGTGGACTCCTGTATAGTGAGCCCACAGAGTCTACAGAAGGAGACCATAGGAGGTTGGTGGTTCCCCTTGCTGTTAGGCCCTTCCTCCTGCAGTTGGCGCATGAAGTTCGCCTTGCTGGTCACCTTGGTATGAAGAGGACCAAGCAAAGGTTATCCATGCACTTCTACTGGCCCAAGATGGGGGTGCAAGTAGAAAGTCACTGCAGGAGTTGTGCCGCCTGCCAGTTGTCTGGTAAGGTTGGCGCGACAATCCAAGCTCCGTTGGTACCGCTCCCAGTTGTGGGGGTACCATTTGAAAGGGTAGGGATCGACATGGTTGGTCCCCTTGACCCGCAAACATCCTCAGGCAATAGGTTTATCCTGGTGCTGGTCGACCATGCAACCAGGTATCCTGAGGCCGTCCCATTTACAACTGTAACTGCCAAGCCAGTTGCAGAAGCTTTACTCGGCATGATTACTAGGGTTGGCTTCCCTAAAGAAGTTGTGCCGGATGATGGCAGCAACTTTATGTCAAAGTATAGGCAGGCTATGTGGATAGAATGTGGGGTCACCTACAGGTTCTCTTCTGCATACCACCCCCAGACCAATGGTCTGGGGGGGCGTTTTTACAGGACGTTAAAGAGCATGATTGGGGCTCTGGAGGAGCCTCAGAGAAGAAAATGGGATCTTCTTTTACCATGCTTACTGTTTGCCTACCGAGAGGTACCACAGGAGGGTGTTGGCTTCAGCCCCTTCGAACTTCTTTTCGGTCATCCCGTACGGGGACCCTTAGCCATCGTCAAAGAGGGATGGGAGATGCCCACTCCCCCTGTTACTACCAATGTAGTTGATTATGTGCTAGGGCTCAGAAAACGGATGGTACTTCTGATGGGCTTGACTAGTGATAAATTGAAGGCAGGGCAAGCGCTGGTGAAACATTGGTACGACCAGAAAGCTTCCCTCATCAACTTTACACTTGGTCAGCAAGTCCTGATCATGAATCTCATAAGGCCTCGAGCTTTACAGGATAAATGGTCAGGTCCTTGCCCAGTGGTGGAGCCCCTGGGTGAGGTTAACTATTCAGTGGACCTTGGAAGGCCTGGACAGGCTCCAAATGTGTTTCACGTGAATAGGCTGAAGGCTTTCGTCCCAAGCGGCGAAATCGCAGCACTGCTATTGGCGTCAGACGTTGCGGGAGAGGAGTCTGAACCTCTCCCCGACCTGTTCCCGAGCAGTCCTTCAGATAGCTCTTTTGAGGGTGTCCGAGTGGCCCCTCACCAAAATGGACAAGGCTCAGTGGTTTACCTTGGACATGAAGTAGGTGGAGGGAGGAGACAGCCTCTACTCAGTCAGGTACAAGCAGTACAAGACTGGCCTACCCCCACTACGCAAACCCAAGTGAGAGCCTTTTTAGGACTCACGGGGTTTTACCGCACTTTTGTGGCAGACTATGGCACCATAGCTGCTCCTCTGACTGCCCTCACAACTCCGAAGAAACCCAAGAAGGTAACTTGGACTGACGAGTGTGAGAAGGCCTTCAATGGCTTAAAAGACTCCTTGTGCCAGGCCCCTGTCCTAAGGGCCCCTGATTATCAAAGACCTTTTATCGTGCAGACGGATGCCTCTGACACTGGGATAGGAGCTGTACTATCACAAGTAGATGAGAAGGGTAAGGAACACCCTATCGGTTTTATTAGTCGCCAGCTTAAGGACAGAGAGCTCAGATGGTCCACGGTAGAGAAAGAATGTTTCTCTGTTGTGTGGGCCCTAAGGAAGCTGAGGCCCTACCTCTATGGGACCCACTTCACTGTGCAGACTGACCATAAGCCATTAAAGTGGCTAATGAACATGAAGGGGGAGAATCCAAAGTTGCTTAGGTGGTCCATAAGTCTACAAGGCTTCGACTTCACTATTGAGCATAGGCCAGGTGTCCAACATAGCAATGCTGATGGGTTGTCCAGAATGTTTAACCGACCTGAACAAGAGACTCATCCAGGGGTGGATTAGTTCCCCCTGTCCATAGTCTGGGAGGGGCGAGTGTTAGGAAAGATTTCGTAATTGTAGGGAATTTTCCTTCCATGTGGCAACCCCTAAACTTTTTGCTATTGTTTTTAACCTTGTTCTTGACTTTGCCAGAGAAGTACAGCCTTCTGCTGCACTTCTCTGGGCTTTCGCTCCTTTCTTACGGGGAAACTGACATGCCCTTAAGACAGTCAGTACCGGGGAACGTGGTCTCCCGTAGTTTCTTTTATCGTGTCGCAGCTTTAGTGCAACACGACACAAGAGGGCACTGTAAGCTAAGTTACAGCTCTCTTGGGTCTCTAGCCTTCTACAGGCCCTAGATACTCTTTTAGGATGGTATTTGATCGGTGCAAGTCATTCAGGGACTGGAATGGTGGCAGCGATCGTTTTGTTTATTTTGAGCTCCTTTTGGCGTCCTGAGCACGTTTTTGCACTGAACCCAAAATGGTGGCCTGGCTCCCAAAATGGCCAGGCCGCGAGGCTCCTTTGTCCTGTCCACTGTCCGTCTTGCTCCCTTCACCTTCCCCAGGTCCGGCGACCCGGGGCCTTCCTTATTTGGGCATGTACTTTCCCGCGAAACGCAGTTGCTTTCGCGGGCTTCTACATGTCGTTTGTGTGCCTCCAGGGTGTGGGCTGGGATGTCTGGTCCCAATACACATCCTGGGTGCCAGAGAGTCTAGGGTGGTGTGAATGCCTGGGACCACCGTGGTCCGTGATTGGTCCACGTATGGTATGTGTTTTGATGAGCGGATCTCCCATTGGCTCCCCTCCGTTTTGGCGCGAAGGGAACCGTGGATAAGAGGGGGCTGGAAACACCACTACCATGTCGATCTCCTGAGTTCTCACGAACGAAGGAATACAGGAGCCAAGTATCCTGCAACCAAGAGGCTGGACCGAGGAATCGCTGGTGACCCGCTGAAGGAATCCTCCTTTGCACTGCTGTCGTCCTGTGAAACCCTTTCCTCCTTTGATCGAACCAGAAGGCCTGTACTGGTGCTTCGACCTTTGGAATAGCAGGAACAGCTATTCCCGGCGACTTCATCAACTCCTGCCAAGTAAGCCTTCGGAAGTGTCTCTGGGCCATCCAGTTGACTGACCAGCTTACAAGGGAGTCCTGCTCTGTAACTGCCGCCAGGTTGTGTTGTATTTCAAGTCCTTGTCACTCTCCCACGCTTCGTACGCTTGGCGTCCCCAGGTCTGAAGGGAGGAGTGTACATTTGGCTTGAATACACACGGCCGCTCCGTTGTCCTGTGCGGCAACAAAACTGTGCCGGTTTTGTCGATTGGGACGTCTTTTTGCTCTACACGACTACAAAGCGGTCCCTGCTCTTCTGAACCTGCCAGCTGCTGAAACTATCGTGGAGAAGCCTGGGTCTGCTTGCTTCGGGGACCGGTGAGTAGTATATCTAGGATCTGGTCGCCCTCCTGCAGTATCCCATTGCTTTTCCCTGCTGTGTAAAAACAGCACCCTTTTGCCGCGCTCGCGCTCTGCTTCTGCCCGCTGTGGAGGCTGCGCTTGAGTTGCGGAACCTGTTCTTCTTCTGCTGTGCACTAACCCGAACTGCCTGACTTCCTCCGAAGAGCTTCCCCTTGTGCCCGTCGGCACCGGCGTGGCAGGTACTTTGAGCGCAAGGCTCCACTCTTCGTAGGGCTCGGACTTCCATCTAGTTAGGTGCCTATGAAGGCGAACTGAGTCGAAAGCATTATCGCACTGCCTGTTTTCCTTCCCTGGCAGGTGGACTACATATTTCGTGCTTTAAACGCTTGCGACTGTGTATTTGTATATATATTGTGTTGATATGGTATGTGTTGGTTTAATATTGTGATATTGTGATTTTCTCGCTACGGTCGTTGTTTTAAAGGCCTTAAAATAAATGTGTTTATATTTTTGATATAACACCTGTTTGGAGTAGTTTGTAAGCGCTCTTGCTTTGTGTGCTCATTGCGGGCTTTCAGTCACCCTCACCCCTCTTGAGACCTAGTCTTGACCGCCGCGATCGCTACCTTGATTGGTCTGGCTTGTCCAGAGGTTACCCTGTTCCAAGTAATTAGGTTGGCCTTCTGAACTTCTGCGCCACCAGGACAGAGTTCAGAAATCCGTCTTAACACATGAGATGTGATATCCAACTCCTTCCCATTCCAATCATGAGACCCTTCCTATAGCTTGAGATGTGATATCCAACTCCTTCTCATTCCAATTCTGAGACCCGTCCTATACCATGAGACTTGATACCTCAATGCTTCAAATACCAAACCTGAGACCGGTCCTATAACATGAGATGTGATACCCAAATCCGTCCCCTTCCAAACCTTAGACCCTTCCTATAGCATGAGATGTGATATCTCATTGCTTCTAATACCAAACCTGAGACCCTTCCTATAACGAGATGGGATATCCAACTCCTTCCCATTCCAATCCTGAGACCCTTCAGATAGCAGAGATGTGATATCCAACTCCTTCCCATTCCAAACCTGAGACCCTTCCTATAGCATGAGATGTTATAATTTAATGCTTCTAAAACCAAACCTGAGAACCATCCTATAACCTGTGAAATCCAAATCCTTCCCTTTCCAAACCTGAGACCCTTCCGATAGCATGAGATGTGATATCTCAATGCTTCTAAAACCAAACATGAGAACCATCCTATAACATGAGATGTGAAATCCAAATCCTTCCCTTTCCAAACCTGAGACCCTTCCTATAGCTTGAGATGAAATATCAAACACCTTCCCATTCCAATCGTGAGATAGCTTGAGATGTGATATCCAACTCCATCCCATTCCAATCCTGAGACCCTTCCGATAGCATGAGATGTGATAGCTCAATGCTTCTAATATCAAAACTGAGACCCTCCCAATAGTATGAGATGTGAATTCTAAGTCCTTCCCATTCCTATCCTGAGACCCTTCCGATAGCAGAGATGTGATATCTCAATGCTTATACCAAACCTGATGACCCTTCCTATGGCATTAGATGTGATATCCAACTCCTTCCCATTCCAATCCTGAGTTCCTTCCTATAGCATGAGATGTGATATCTCAATGCTTCTATCAAACCTGATACCCTTCCTTTAGCATGAGATGTGATATTCAACTCCTTCCCATTCCAATCCTGAGACCCTTCCTATAACATGAGACGTGATATCCAACTCCTTCCCATTCCAATCCTGAGACTCCTCCTATAGCATGAGATGTGATATCCAACTCCTTCCCATTCCAATCATGAGACCCTTCCTATAGCTTGAGATGTGATATCTCAATGCTTCTAATACCAAACCTGGGACCCGTCCTATAACATGAGATACGTCCTATAACATGAGATATGATATCCAAATCCTTCCCCTTCCAAACCTGAGACCCTTCCTTTAGCATGAGATGTGATATCCAAATCCTTCCCATTCCAATACTGAAACCCTTCCTATAGCATGAGATGTCATATCTCAATGTTTCTAATAGAAAACCTGAGACCCTTCCTATAGCAAGAGATGTGATATCCAAATCCTTCCCATTTCAATCTTGAGACCCTTCCTATAACATGAGATGTGATATCCAACTCCTACCCATTCCAACCTGAGACCCTTCCTATAGCATGAGAAGGGATATCCAATTCCTTCCCAATCCAATCCTTAGACCCTTCCGATAGCAGAGATGTGATATCTCAATGCTTATACCAAACCTGAGACCCTTCCTTTAGCATGAGATGTGATATCCAAATGTTTCACATTCCAATCCTGAGACCCTTCCTATAGCATGAGATGTGATATCTCAATGCTTCTAATACAAAACCTGAGATCCTTCCTATAACATGAGATGTGATATCCAAGTCCTTCCCATTCCAATCCTGAGACCCTTCCTATAACATGAGATGTGATATCCAACTCCTTCTATTCCAACCTGAGACCCTTCCTATAACATGAGACGTGATATCCAACTCCTTCCAAATCCAATCCTTAGACCCTTCCGATAGCAGAGATGTGATATCTCAATGCTTATACCAAACCTGATGACCCTTCCTATGGCATTAGATGTGATATCCAACTCCTTCCCATTCCAATCCTGAGTTCCTTCCTATAGCATGAGATGTGATATCTGAATGCTTCTATCAAACCTGATACCCTTCCTTTAGCATGAGATGTGATATCCAACTCCTTCCCATTCCAATCCTGAGACCCTTCCTATAACATGAGACGTGATATCCAACTCCTTCCCATTCCAATCCTGAGACTCCTCCTATAGCATGAGATGTGATATCTCAATGCTTCTAATACCAGACCTGGGACCGGTCCTATAACATGAGATATGATATCCAAATCCTTCCCCTTCCAAACCTGAGACCCTTCCTATAGCAAGAGATGTGATATCCAATTCCTTCCCATTCCAATCCTGAGACCCTTCCTATAATGAGATGTGATATCCAACTCCTTCCCATTCCAACCTGAGACCCTTCCTGTAGCATGAGAAGGGAGATCCAACTCCTTCCCATTCCAATCGTGAGACCCTTCCTATACCATGAGATGTGATATCTCAATGCTTCTAATACCAAACCTGGGACCCGTCCTATAACATGAGATACGTCCTATAACATGAGATATGATATCCAAATCCTTCCCCTTCCAAACCTGAGACCCTTCCTTTAGCATGAGATGTGATATCCAAATCCTTCCCATTCCAATACTGAAACCCTTCCTATAGCATGAGATGTCATATCACAATGTTTCTAATAGAAAACCTGAGACCCTTCCTATAGCAAGAGATGTGATATCCAAATCCTTCCCATTTCAATCTTGAGACCCTTCCTATAACATGAGATGTGATATCCAACTCCTACCCATTCCAACCTGAGACCCTTCCTATAGCATGAGAAGGGATATCCAATTCCTTCCCAATCCAATCCTTAGACCCTTCCGATAGCAGAGATGTGATATCTCAATGCTTATACCAAACCTGAGACCCTTCCTTTAGCATGAGATGTGATATCCAAATCCTTCACATTCCAATCCTGAGACCCTTCCTATAGCATGAGATGTGATATCTCAATGCTTCTAATACAAAACCTGAGATCCTTCCTATAACATGAGATGTGATATCCAAGTCCTTCCCATTCCAATCCTGAGACCCTTCCTATAACATGAGATGTGATATCCAACTCCTTCTATTCCAACCTGAGACCCTTCCTATAGCATGAGATGGGATATCCAACTCCTTCCAAATCCAATCCTGATACCCTTCCGATAGCATGAGATGTGATATCCCAATGCTTCTACAAAACCTGAGACCCATACCATGGCATGAGATGTGATATCAAACTTCCGTCCTATACCATGAGACTTGATATCTCAATGCTTCTAATACCAAACCTGAGACCGGTCCAATAACATGAGATGTGATATCCAAATCCTTCCCCTTCCAAACCTTAGACCCTTCCTTTATCATGAGATGTGATATCCAAGTCCTTCCCATTCCATTCCTGAGACCCTTCCTATAGCATGAGATGTGATATCTCAATGCTTCTAATACCAAACCTCAGATCCTTCCAATAACATGAGATGTGATGTCCAAATCCTTCCCCTTCCAAACCTTAGACCCTCCCTTTAGCATGAGATGTGATATCCAACTCCTTCCCATTCCAATCCCGAGACCCTTCTGATGGCATGAGATGTCATATCTCAATGCCTCTAATACCAAACCTGAGATCCTACCTCTAACATGAGATGTGATATCAAACTCCTTCCCATTCCAAACCTGAGACCCTTCCGATAGCATGAGATGTGATATTTCAATGCTTCTAAAACCAAACATGAGAACCATCCTATAACATGAGATGTGAAATCCAAATCATTCCCTTTCCAAACCTGAGGCCCTTCCTATAGCTTGAGATGTGATATCAAACTCCTTCCCATTCAATGTGATATCCAACTCCTTCCCATTCCAATCCTGGGACCCTTCCTATACCATGAGATGTGATATTTCAATGCTTCTAATACCAAACCTGAGACCCGTCCTAAAACATGAGATGTGAGATCCAAATCCTTCCCCTTCCAGACCTGAGACCTTTCCTTTAGCATGAGATGTGATATCCAACTCCTTCCCATTCCAAACCTGATACCCTTCCTATAACATGAGATGTGAAATCCAACTCCTTCCCGTTCCAAACCTGATACCCTTCCTATAGCATGAGATGTGATATCCAATTCCTTCCCATCCCAATCCTGAGACACCTCCGATAGCAGAGATGTGAAATCTCAATGCTTATACCAAACCTGAGACTCTTAATATAACATGAGATGTGATATCTAACTCCTTCCCGTTCCAAACCTGAGACCCTTCCTATAGCATGAGATGCAATATCCAACTCCTTCCCATTCCAATCCTGAGACCCTTCCCATAGCATGAGATGTGATATCTCAATGCTTCTAATACCAAACCTGTGATCCTTCCTATAACAAGAGATGTGATATCCAAATCCTTCCCCTTCCAAATCTGAGACCCTCCCTTTAGCATGAGATGTGATATCTCAATGCCTCTAATACCAAACCTGAGATCCTTCCGATAGCATAAGATGTGATATCTCAATGCTTCTAATACCAAACCTAAGATCCTTCCTATAACATGAGATGTAATATCCAAATCCTTCCCCTTCCATTCCTGAGACCCTCCTTTTAGCATGAGATGTTATATCCAACTCCTTCCCATTCCAATCCTGAGACCCTTCTGATAGCATGAGATGTGATATCTCAATGCCTCTAATACCAAACCTGAGATCCTACATCTAACATGAAATGTGATATCCAACTCCTTCCCTTTCCAAACGTGAGACCCTCCCTATAGAATGAGATGTGATATCCAAGTCCTTCCCATTCCAATCCTGAGACCCTTCCTATAGCATGAGATGTGATATCTCAATGCTTCTAATACCAAACCTGAGACCCTTCCTATAACGTAAGATGGGATATCCAACTCCTTCCCATTCCAATCCTGAGACCCTTCCGATAGCAGAGATGTGATATCTCAATGCTTATACCAAACCTGAGACCCTTCCTGTGGCATGAGATGTCATATACAACTCCTTCCCATTCCAATCCTGAGACCCTTCCTATAGCATGAGATGTGATATCTCAATACTTTTACCAAACCTGAGACCCTTCCTATAGCATGAGATGTGATATCCAACTCCTTCCTATTCCAATCCTGAGACCCTTCCTATAACATGAGATGTTATGTCTCAATGCTTCTAATACCAAACCTGAGATCCTTCCTATGGCATGAGATGTCATATAAAACTCCTTCCCATTCCAATCCTGAGACCCTTCCCATAGCATGAGATGTGATATCGAACTCCTTCCCATTCCAATCCTGCGACCCTTCCTATAGCATGAGATTTGATATCTCAATGCTTCTAATACCAAACCTGAGATCCTTCCGATAGCATGAGATGTGATATCTGAATGCTTCTAATACCAAACCTGAGATCATTCCTATAACACGAGATGTAATATCCAAATCCTTCCCCTTCCAAACCTGAGACCCTCCCTTTAGCATGAGATGTGATATTCAACTACTTCCCATTCCAATCCTGAGACCCTTCCTATAGCATGAGATGTGATGTCTCAATGCTTCTAATACCAAACCTGAGATCCTTCCTATAACATGAGATGTGATATCCAACTCCTTCCCATTCCAATCCTGAGACACTTCCTATAGCATGAGAAGTGATATCTCCATGCTTATACCAAACCTGAGACCCTTCCTATAGCATGAGATGTGATATCCAAATCCTTCCCATTCCAATCCTGAGACCCTTCCTATAGCATGAGATGTGATATCTCAATGCTTATACCAAACCTGAGAGCCTACCTATAGCATGAGATGTGATATCCAACTCCTTCCCGTTCCAAACCTGAGACCCTTCCTATAGCATATGTGATATCCAACTCCTTCCCATTCCAAACATGAGACCCTTCCTATAGCAAGAATGTAATATCCAACTCCTACCCATTCCAATCCTGAGACCATTCCTATAGCATGAGATGTGATATCTCAATGCTTCTAATACCAAACCTGAGATACTTCCTATGACATGAGATGTGATATCCAATTCGTTCCCATTCCAAACCTGAGATCCTTCCTACAGCATGCGATGTGATATCTCAATGCTTCAAATACCAAACCTGAGACCCGTCCTATAACATGAGATGGGATATCCAACTCCTTCCCGTTCCAAACCTGATACCCTTCCTGTAGCATGAGATGTGATATCCAACTCCTTCCCATCCCAATCCTGAGACACCTCCGATAGCAGAGATGTGATATCTCAATGCTTATACCAAACCTGAGACTCTTCCTTTAACATGAGATATGATATCCAACTCCTTCCCGTTCCAAACCTGAGACCCTTCCTATAGCATGAGATGTGATATCCAACTCCTTCCCATTCCAATCCTGAGACCCTTCTGATAGCATGAGATGTGATATCTCAATGCTTCTAATACCAAACCTGTGATCCTTCCTATAGCATGAGATGTGATATCCAACTCCTTCCAATTCCAATCCTGAGACCCTTCCTACAGCATGGGATGTGATATCTCAATGCTTCTAATACAAAACCTGAGACCCTTCCTATAACATGAGATGGGAATATCCAACTCCTTCCCATTCCAATCCTGAGACCCTTCCGATAGCAGAGATGTGATATCTCAATGCTTATACCAAACCTGAGATCCTTCCTATAACATGAGATGTGATATCCAACTCCTTCCCTTTCCAATCCTGAGACCCTTCCTATAGTATGAGATGTGATATCTCACTGCTTATACCAAACCTGAGACCCTTCCTATAGCATGAGATGTGATATCCAACTCCTTCCCATTCCAATCCTGAGACCCTTCCTATAGCATGAGATGTGATATCTCAATGCTTCTAATATCAAACTTGAGACCCTCCCTATAGCATGAGATGTGATATCCAAGTCCTTCCCATTCCAATCCTGAGACACTTCCTATAGCATGATATGTGATATCCAATGCTTCTAATACCAAACCTGAGACTCTTCCTATAACATGAGATGGGATATCCAACTCCTTCCCATTCCAATCCTGAGACCCTTCCGATAGCAGAGATGTGATATCTCAATGCTTATACGAAACCTGAGACCCTTCCTACGGCATGAGATGTCATATACAACTCCTTCCCATTCCAATCCTGAGACCCTTCCTATAGCATGAGATGTGATATCTCAATGCTTATACCAAACCTGAGACCCTTCCTATAGCATGAGATGTGATATCCAACTCCTTCCCATTCCAATCCTGAGACCCTTCCTATAGCATGAGATGTGATGTCTCAATGCTTCTAATACCAAACCTGAGATCCTTCCTATAACATGAGATGTGATATCCAACTCCTTCCATTCCAATCCTGAGACCCTTCCTGTAGCATGAGATGTTATATCTCAATACTTATACCAATCCTGAGACCCTTCCTATAGCATGAGATGTGATACCCAACTCCTTCCCATTCCAATCCTGAGACGCTTCCTATAGCATGAGATGTGATATCTCAATGCCTCTAATACCAAACCTGAGATCCTTCCTCTAACATGAAATGTGATATCCAACTCCTTCCCTTTCCAAATCTGAGAGCCTATCTATAGCATGAGATGTGATATCCAAGTCCTTCCCATTCCAATCCTTAGACCCTTCCTGCAGCGTGCAATATGATATCTCAATGATTCTAATAACAAACCTGAGACCCGTCCTATAACATGAGATGGGATATCCAACTCCTTCCCATTCCAATCTTGAGACACTTCTGATAGCAGAGATGTGATATCTCACTGCTTATACCAAACCTGAGACCCTTCCTATAACATGAGATCGGATATCCAACTCCTTCCCGTTCCAAACCTGAGACCCTTCCTATAGCATATGTGATATCCAACTCCTTCCCATTCCAAACATGAGACCCTTCCTATAGCAAGAATGTAATATCCAACTCCTAACCATTCCAACCCTGAGACCATTCCTATAGCATGAGATGTGATATCTCAATGCTTCTAATACCAAACCTGAGATCCTTCCTATGACATGAGATGTGATATCCAATTCCTCCCCATTCCAAACCTGAGAACCTTCCTACAGCATGCGATGTGATATCTCAATGCTTCTAATACCAAACCTGAGACCAGTCCTATAACATGAGATTGGATATCCAACTCCTTCCCCTTCCAAACCTGAGACCCTTCCTATAGCATGAGATGTGATATCCAACTTCTTCCCATTCCAATCCTGAGACCCTTCCTATAACATGAGATGTGATGTCTCAATGCTTCTAATACCAAACCTGAGATCTTTCCTATAACATGAGATGTGATATCCATCTCCTTCCCATTCCAATCCTGAGACCCTTCCTATAGCATGAGATGTGATATCTCAATGCTTATACCAAACCTGAGACCCTTCCTATAGCTTGAGATGTGATATCCAACTCCTTCCCATTCCAATCCTGAGACCCTTCCTATAGCATGAGATGTGATATCTCAAGGCCTCTAATACCAAACCTGAGATCCTTCCTCTAACATGAAATGTGATATCCAACTCCTTCCCCTTCCAAACCTGAGAGCCTTCCTATAGCATGAGATATGATATCCAAGTCCTTCCCATTCCAATCCTGAGACCCTTCCTATAACATGAAATGTGATATCCAACTCCATCCCATTCCAACCTGAGACCTTTCCTATAGCATGAGATGGGATATCCAACTCCTTCCAAATCCAATACTGATACCATTCCGATAGCATGAGATGTGATATCCCAATGCTTCTACCAAATCTGAGACCCATACTATGGCATGAGATGTGATATCAAACTCCTTCCCATTCCAATCCTGAGACCCTTCCTATAGCTTGAGATGTGATATCCAACTTCTTCCCATTCCAATTCTGAGACCCTTCCTATACCATGAGACTTGATATCTCAATGCTTCTAATACCAAACCTGAGACCCGTCCTATAACATGAGATGTCATATCCAAATCCTTCCCCTTCCAAACCTTAGACCCTTCCTTTATCATGAGATGTGATATCCAACTCCTTCCCATTCCAATCCTGAGACCCTTCCGATATCATGACATTTGTTATCTCAATGCTTCTAATATCAAACTTGAGACCCTCCCTATAGCATGAGATGTGACATCCAAGTCCTCCCCATTCCAATCCTGAGACCCTTCCTATAGCATGAGATGTGATATCTCAATGCTTCTAATACCAAACCTGAGACCCTTCCTATAACATGAGATGGGATATCCAACTCAGATGGGATATCCAACTCCTTCCCATTCCAATCCTGAGACCCTTCCGATAGCAGAGATGTGATATCTCAATGCTTATATCAAACCTGAGACCCTTCCTATGGCCTGAGATGTCATATACAACTCCTTCCCATTCCAATCCTGAGACCGTTGCTATAGCATGAGATGTGATATCTCAATGCTTATACCAAATCTGAGACCCTTCCTATAGCATGAGATGTGATATCCAACTCCTTCCCATTCCAATCCTGAGACCCTTCCTATAGCATGAGATGTGATGTCTCAATGCTTCCAATACCAAACCTGAGATCCTTCCTATAACATGAGATGTGATATCCAATTCCTTCCCATTCCAATCCTGAGACCCTTATGATAGCATGAGATGTGATATCTCAATGCCTCTTATACCAAACCTGAGATCCTTCCGATAGCATGAGATGTGATATCTCAATGCTTCTAATACCAAACCTGAGATCCTTCCTATAATATGAGATGTGATTTCCAAATCCTTCCCCTTCCAAACCTGAGACCCTCCCTTTAGCATGAGATGTGATATCCAACTCCTTCCCATTCCATTCCTGAGACCCTTCTGATAGCATGAGATGTGATATCTCAATGCCTCTAATACCAAACCTGAGATCCTACCTCTAACATGAAATGTGATATCCATCTCCTTCCCTTTCCAAACCTGAGACCCTGCCTATAGCATGATATGTGATATCCAAGTCCTTCCCATTCCAATCCTGAGACCCTTCCTATAGCATGTGATGTGATATCTCAATGCTTATACCAAACCCGAGACCCTTCCTATGGCATGAGATGGCATATACAACTCCTTCCCATTCCAATCCTGAGACCCTTCCTATAGCATGAGATGTGATATCTCAATGCTTATACCAAACCTGAGACCCTTCCTATAGCATGAGATGTGATATCCAACTTCTTCCCATTCCAATCCTGAGACCCTTCCTATAGCATGAGATGTGATATCTCAATGCTTATACCAAACCTGAGACCCTTCCCATAGCTTGAGATGTGATATCCAACTCCTTCCCATTCCAATCCTGAGACCCTTCCTATAGCATGAGATATGATATCCAAGTCCTTCCCATTCCAATCCTGAGACCCTTCCGATATCATGAGATGTGATATCTCAATGCTTATACCAAATCTGAGACACTTCCTATGGCCTGAGATGTCATATACAACTCCTTCCCATTCCAATCCTGAGACCCTTCCTATAGCATGAGATGTGATATCTCAATGATTATACCAAACCTGAGACCCTTCCTATAGCATAAGATGTGATATCCAAATCCTTCCCATTCCAATCCTGAGACCCTTCCTATAGCATGAGATGTGATATCTCAATGCTTATACCAAACCTGAGACCCTTCCTATAGCATGAGATGTGATATCCAACTCCTTCCCATTTCAATCCTGAGAACCTTCCTATAGCATGAGATGTGATGTCTCAATGCTTCTAATACCAAACTTGAGATCCTTCCTATAACATGAGATGTGATATCCAACTCCTTCCCATTCCAATCCTGAGACCCTTATGATAGCATGAGATGTGATATCTCAATGCCTCTTATACCAAACCTGAGATCCTTCCGATAGCATGAGATGTGATATCTTAATGCTTCTAATACCAAACCTGAGATCCTTCCTATAATATGATGTGATTTCCAAATCCTTCCCCTTCCAAACCTGAGACTCTCCCTTTAGCATGAAATGTGATATCCAACTCCTTCCCATTCCAATCCTGAGACCCTTCTGATAGCATGAGATGTGATATCTCAATGCCTCTAATACCAAACCTGAGATCCTACCTCTAACATGAAATGTGATATCCATCTCCTTCCCTTTCCAAACCGAGACCCTGCCTATAGCATGAGATGTGATATCCAAGTCCTTCCCATTCCAATCCTGAGACCCTTCTTATAGCATGTGATGTGATATCTCAATGCTTATACCAAACCTGAGACCCTTCCTATGGCATGAGATGTCATATACAACTCCTTCCCATTCCAACCCTGAGACCCTTCCTATAGCATGAGATGTGATATCTCAATGCTTATACCAAACCTGAGACCCTTCCTATAGCATGAGATGTGATATCCAACTTCTTCCCATTCCAATCCTGAGACCCTTCCTATAGCATGAGATGTGATATCTCAATGCTTATACCAAACCTGAGACCCTTCCTATAGCATAAGATGTGATATCTCAATGCTTATACCAAACCTGAGACCCTTCCTATAGCATGAGATGTGATATCCAACTCCTTCCCATTCCAATCCTGAGACCCTTCCTATAGCATGAGATGTGATATCTCAATGCTTATACCAAACCTGAGACCCTTCCTATAGCATGAGATGTGATATCCAACTCCTTCCCATTCCAATCCTGAGACCCTTCCTATAGCATGAGATGTGATGTCTCAATGCTTCTAATACCAAACCTGAGATCCTTCCTATAACATGAGATGTGATATCCAACTCCTTCCCATTCCAATCCTGAGACCCTTCCTATAGCATGAGATGTGATATCTCAATGCCTCTTATACCAAACCTGAGATCCTTCCGATAGCATGAGATGTGATATCTTAATGCTTCTAATACCAAACCTGAGATCCTTCCTATAATATGAGATGTGATTTCCAAATCCTTCCCCTTCCAAACCTGAGACCCTCCCTTTAGCATGAAATGTGATATCCAACTCCTTCCCATTCCAATCCTGAGACCCTTCTGATAGCATGAGATGTGATATCTCAATGCCTCTAATACCAAACCTGAGATCCTACCTCTAACATGAAATGTGATATCCATCTCCATCCCTTTCCAAACCTGAGACCCTGCCTATAGCATGAGATGTGATATCCAAGTCCTTCCCATTCCAATCCTGAGACCCTTCCTATAGCATGTGATGTGATATCTCAATGCTTATACCAAACCTGAGACCCTTCCTATGGCATGAGATGTCATATACAACTCCTTCCCATTCCAACCCTGAGACCCTTCCTATAGCATGAGATGTGATATCTCAATGCTTATACCAAACCTGAGACCCTTCCTATAGCATGAGATGTGATATCCAACTTCTTCCCATTCCAATCCTGAGACCCTTCCTATAGCATGAGATGTGATATCTCAATGCTTATACCAAACCTGAGACCCTTCCTATAGCTTGAGATGTGATATCCAACTCCTTCCCATTCAATCCTGAGACCCTTCCTATAGCATGAGATGTGATATCTCAAGGCCCCTAATACCAAACCTGAGATCCTTCCTCTAACATGAAATGTGATATCCAACTCCTTCCCCTTCCAAACCTGAGAGCCTTCCTATAGCATGAGATATGATATCCAAGTCCTTCCCATTCCAATCCTGAGACCCTTCCTATAACATGAAATGTGATATCCAACTCCTTCCCATTCTAACCTGAGACCCTTCCTATAGCATGAGATGGGATATCCAACTCCTTCCAAATCCAATACTGATACCCTTCCGATAGCATGAGATGTGATATCCCAATGCTTCTACCAAACCTGAGACCCATACTATGGCATGAGATGTGATATCAAACTCCTTCCCATTCCAATCCTGAGACGCTTCCTATAACTTGAGATGTGATATCCAACTCCTTCCCATTCCAATTCTGAGACCCTTCTTATACCATGAGACTTGATATCTCAATGCTTCTAATACCAAACCTGAGACCCGTCCTATAACATGAGATGTGATATCCAAATCCTTCCCCTTCCAAACCTTAGACCCTTCCTTTATCATGAGATGTGATATCCAACTCCTTCCCATTCCAATCCTGAGACCCTTCCGATATCATGAGATTTGTTATCTCAATGCTTCTAATATCAAACTTGAGACCCTCCCTATAGCATGAGATGTGACATCCAAGTCCTTCCCATTCCAATCCTGAGACCCTTCCTATAGCATGAGATGTGATATCTCAATGCTTCTAATACCAAACCTGAGACCCTTCCTATAACATGAGATGGGATATCCAACTCCTTCCCATTCCAATCCTGAGACCCTTCCGATAGCAGAGATGTGATATCTCAATGCTTATACCAAACCTGAGACCCTTCCTAAGGCCTGAGATGTCATATACAACTCCTTCCCATTCCAATCCTGAGACCCTTCCTATAGCATGAGATGTGATATCTCAATGCTTATACCAAATCTGAGACCCTTCCTATAGCATGAGATGTGATATCCAACACCTTCCCATTCCAATCCTGAGACCCTTCCTATAGCATGAGAAGTGATATCTCCATGCTTATACCAAACCTGAGACCCTTCCTATAGCATGAGATGTGATATCCAAATCCTTCCCATTCCAATCCTGAGACCCTTCCTATAGCATGAGATGTGATATCTCAATGCTTATACCAAACCTGAGAGCCTACCTATAGCATGAGATGTGATATCCAAGTCCATCCCATTCCAATCCTTAGACCCTTCCTACAGCATGCAATGTGATATCTCAATGATTCTAATACCAAACCAGAGACCCGTCCTTTAACATGAGATGGGATATCCAACTTCTTCCCATTCCAATCCTGAGCCACTCCTGATAGCAGAGATGTGATATCTCAATGCTTATACCAAACCTGAGACCCTTCCTATAACATGAGATGTGATATCCAACTCCTTCCCGTTCCAAACCTGAGACACTTCCTATAGCATATGTGATATCCAACTCCTTCCCATTCCAAACATGAGACCCTTCCTATAGCAAGAATGTAATATCCACCTCCTACCCATTCCAATCCTGAGACCATTCCTATAGCATGAGATGTGATATATCAATGCTTCTAATACCAAACCTGAGATCCTTCCTATGACATGAGATGTGATATCCATATCCTTCCCATTCCAATCCTGAGACCCTTCCTATAGCAAGAGATGTGATATCCAAATCCTTCCCATTCCAATCCTGAGACCCTTCCTATAACATGAGATGTGATATTCAACTCCTTCCCATTCCAACTTGAGACACTTCCTATAGCATGAGAAGGGATATCCAACTCCTTCCCAATCCAATCCTGAGAACCTTCCGATAGTAGAGATGTGATATCTCAATGCTTATACCAAACCTGAGACCCTTCCTATGGCATGAGATGTGATATCCAACTCCTTGCCATTCAAATCCTGAGACCCTTCCTATAGCATGAGATGTGATTTCTCAATGCTTCTACCAAACCTGAGACCCTTCCTTTAGCATGAGATGTGATATCCAAATCCTTCACATTCCAATCCTGAGACCCTTCCTATAGCATGAGATGTGATATCTCAATGCTTCTAATACCAAACCTGAGATCCTTCCTATAACATGAGATGTGATATCCAATTCCTTCCCATTCCAAACCTGAGACCCTTCCTATTGGATGAGATGTGATATCCAACTCCTTCCCATTCCAACCCTGAGACCCTTCCTATACCATGAGATGTGATATCTCAATGCTTCTAATACCAAACCTGGGAACCGTCCTATAACATGAGATGTGATATCTCAATGTTTCTAATAAAAAACCTGAGACCCTTCCTATAACATGAGATGTGATATCCAATTCCTTCCCATTCCAAACCTGAGACCCTTCCTATTGGATGAGATGTGATATCCAAATCCTTCCCCTTCCAAACCTGAGACCCTTCCTTTAGCATGAGATGTGATATCCAAATACTTCTCATTCCAATCCTAAAACCCTTCCTATAGCATGATATTTGATATCTCAATGTTTCTAATAAAAAACCTGAGACCCTTCCTATAGCAAGAGATGTGATATCCAAATCCTTCCCATTCCAATCCTGAGACCCTTCCTGTATATAACATGAGATGTGATATCCAACTCCTTCCCATTCCAACCTGAGACCCTTCCTATAGCATGAGATGTGATATCCAACTCCTTACCATTCAAATCCTGAGACCCTCCCTATAACAAGAGATGTCATATCCAACTCCTTCCCATTCCAAACCTGAGACCCTTCCTATAACATGAGATGTGATATCCAACTCCTTCCCATTCCAAACCTGAGACCCTTCCGATAGCATGAGCTGTGATATCTCAATGCTTCAAAAACCAAACATGAGAACCATCCTATAACATGAGATGTGAAATCCAAATCCTTCCCTTCCCAAACCTGAGACTCTTCCTATAGCATGAGATGTGATATCTCAATGCTTCTACCAAACCTGAAACCCTTCCTATAGCATGAGATGTGATAACTCAATGCTTATACCAAACCTGAGACCCTTCCTATGGCATGAGATGTCATATACAACTCCTTCCCATTCCAACCCTGAGACCCTTCCTATAGCATGAGATGTGATATCTCAATGCTTATACCAAACCTGAGACCCTTCCTATAGCATGAGATGTGATATCCAACTTCTTCCCATTCCAATCCTGAGACCCTTCCTATAGCATGAGATGTGATATCACAATGCTTCTAATACCAAACCTGAGACCCGTCCTATAACATGAGATGTGATATCCAAATCCTTCCCCTTCCAAACCTGAGACCCTTCCTTTAGCATGAGGTGTGATATCCAGCTCCTCCCATTCCAATCCTGAGACCCTTCCGATAGCAGAGATGTGATATTTCAATGCTTATACCAAACCTGAGACCCTTCCCATAGCATGAGATGTGATATCCAACTCCTTCCCATTCCAATCCTGAGACCCTGCCTATAGCATGAGATGTGATATCCAAGTCCTTCCCATTCCAATCCTGAGACCCTTCCTATAGCATGTGATGCGATAACTCAATGCTTATACCAAACCTGAGACCCTTCCTATGGCATGAGATGTCATATACAACTCCTTCCCATTCCAACCCTGAGACCCTTCCTATAGCATGAGATGTGATATCTCAATGCTTATACCAAACCTGAGACCCTTCCTATAGCATGAGATGTGATATCCAACTTCTTCCCATTCCAATCCTGAGACCCTTCCTATAGCATGAGATGTGATATCTCAATGCTTATACCAAACCTGAGACCCTTCCTATAGCTTGAGATGTGATATCCAACTCCTTCCCATTCCAATCCTGAGACCCTTCCTATAGCATGAGATGTGATATCTCAAGGCCCCTAATACCAAACCTGAGATCCTTCCTCTAACATGAAATGTGATATCCAACTCCTTCCCCTTCCAAACCTGAGAGCCTTCCTATAGCATGAGATATGATATCCAAGTCCTTCCCATTCCAATCCTGAGACCCTTCCTATAACATGAAATGTGATATCCAACTCCTTCCCATTCTAACCTGAGACCCTGCCTATAGCATGAGATGGGATATCCAACTCCTTCCAAATCCAATACTGATACCCTTCTGATAGCATGAGATGTGATATCCCAATGCTTCTACCAAACCTGAGACCCATACTATGGCATGAGATGTGATATCAAACTCCTTCCCATTCCAATCCTGAGACGCTTCCTATAGCTTGAGATGTGATATCCAACTCCTTCCCATTCCAATTCTGAGACCCTTCTTATACCATGAGACTTGATATCTCAATGCTTCTAATACCAAACCTGAGACCCGTCCTATAACATGAGATGTGATATCCAAATCCTTCCCCTTCCAAACCTTAGACCCTTCCTTTATCATGAGATGTGATATCCAACTCCTTCCCATTCCAATCCTGAGACCCTTCCGATATCATGAGATTTGTTATCTCAATGCTTCTAATATCAAACTTGAGACCCTCCCTATAGCATGAGATGTGACATCCAAGTCCTTCCCATTCCAATCCTGAGACCCTTCCTATAGCATGAGATGTGATATCTCAATGCTTCTAATACCAAACCTGAGACCCTTCCTATAACATGAGATGGGATATCCAACTCCTTCCCATTCCAATCCTGAGACCCTTCCGATAGCAGAGATGTGATATCTCAATGCTTATACCAAACCTGAGACCCTTCCTAAGGCCTGAGATGTCATATACAACTCCTTCCCATTCCAATCCTGAGACCCTTCCTATAGCATGAGATGTGATATCTCAATGCTTATACCAAATCTGAGACCCTTCCTATAGCATGAGATGTGATATCCAACACCTTCCCATTCCAATCCTGAGACCCTTCCTATAGCATGAGAAGTGATATCTCCATGCTTATACCAAACCTGAGACCCTTCCTATAGCATGAGATGTGATATCCATATCCTTCCCATTCCAATCCTGAGACCCTTCCTATAGCAAGAGATGTGATATCCAAATCCTTCCCATTCCAATCCTGAGACCCTTCCTATAACATGAGATGTGATATTCAACTCCTTCCCATTCCAACTTGAGACACTTCCTATAGCATGAGAAGGGATATCCAACTCCTTCCCAATCCAATCCTGAGAACCTTCCGATAGCAGAGATGTGATATCTCAATGCTTATACCAAACCTGAGACCCTTCCTATGGCATGAGATGTGATATCCAACTCCTTGCCATTCAAATCCTGAGACCCTTCCTATAGCATGAGATGTGATTTCTCAATGCTTCTACCAAACCCGAGACCCTTCCTTTAGCATGAGATGTGATATCCAAATCCTTCACATTCCAATCCTGAGACCCTTCCTATAGCATGAGATGTGATATCTCAATGCTTCTAATACCAAACCTGAGATCCTTCCTATAACATGAGATGTGATATCCAATTCCTTCCCATTCCAAACCTGAGACCCTTCCTATTGGATGAGATGTGATATCCAACTCCTTCCCATTCCAACCCTGAGACCCTTCCTATACCATGAGATGTGATATCTCAATGCTTCTAATACCAAACCTGGGAACCGTCCTATAACATGAGATGTGATATCTCAATGTTTCTAATAAAAAACCTGAGACCCTTCCTATAACATGAGATGTGATATCCAATTCCTTCCCATTCCAAACCTGAGACCCTTCCTATTGGATGAGATGTGATATCCAAATCCTTCCCCTTCCAAACCTGAGACCCTTCCTTTAGCATGAGATGTGATATCCAAATACTTCCCATTCCAATCCTAAAACCCTTCCTATAGCATGAGATTTGATATCTCAATGTTTCTAATAAAAAACCTGAGACCCTTCCTATAGCAAGAGATGTGATATCCAAATCCTTCCCATTCCAATCCTGAGACCCTTCCTGTATATAACATGAGATGTGATATCCAACTCCTTCCCATTCCAACCTGAGACCCTTCCTATAGCATGAGATGTGATATCCAACTCCTTACCATTCAAATCCTGAGACCCTCCCTATAACAAGAGATGTCATATCCAACTCCTTCCCATTCCAAACCTGAGACCCTTCCTATAACATGAGATGTGATATCCAACTCCTTCCCATTCCAAACCTGAGACCCTTCCGATAGCATGAGCTGTGATATCTCAATGCTTCAAAAACCAAACATGAGAACCATCCTATAACATGAGATGTGAAATCCAAATCCTTCCCTTCCCAAACCTGAGACTCTTCCTATAGCATGAGATGTGATATCTCAATGCTTCTACCAAACCTGAAACCCTTCCTATAGCATGAGATGTGATAACTCAATGCTTATACCAAACCTGAGACCCTTCCTATGGCATGAGATGTCATATACAACTCCTTCCCATTCCAACCCTGAGACCCTTCCTATAGCATGAGATGTGATATCTCAATGCTTATACCAAACCTGAGACCCTTCCTATAGCATGAGATGTGATATCCAACTCCTTCCCATTCCAATCCTGAGACCCTTCTGATAGCATGAGATGTGATATCTCAATGCCTCTAATACCAAACCTGAGATCCTACCTCTAACATGAAATGTGATATCCATCTCCTTCCCTTTTCAAACCGAGACCCTGCCTATAGCATGAGATGTGATATCCAAGTCCTTCCCATTCCAATCCTGAGACCCTTCTTATAGCATGTGATGTGATATCTCAATGCTTATACCAAACCTGAGACCCTTCCTATGGCATGAGATGTCATATACAACTCCTTCCCATTCCAACCCTGAGACCCTTCCTATAGCATGAGATGTGATATCTCAATGCTTATACCAAACCTGAGACCCTTCCTATAGCATGAGATGTGATATCCAACTTCTTCCCATTCCAATCCTGAGACCCTTCCTATAGCATGAGATGTGATATCTCAATGCTTATACCAAACCTGAGACCCTTCCTATAGCATAAGATGTGATATCTCAATGCTTATACCAAACCTGAGACCCTTCCTATAGCATGAGATGTGATATCCAACTCCTTCCCATTCCAATCCTGAGACCCTTCCTATAGCATGAGATGTGATATCTCAATGCTTATACCAAACCTGAGACCCTTCCTATAGCATGAGATGTGATATCCAACTCCTTCCCATTCCAATCCTGAGACCCTTCCTATAGCATGAGATGTGATGTCTCAATGCTTCTAATACCAAACCTGAGATCCTTCCTATAACATGAGATGTGATATCCAACTCCTTCCCATTCCAATCCTGAGACCCTTCCTATAGCATGAGATGTGATATCTCAATGCCTCTTATACCAAACCTGAGATCCTTCCGATAGCATGAGATGTGATATCTCAATGCTTCTAATACCAAACCTGAGATCCTTCCTATAATATGAGATGTGATTTCCAAATCCTTCCCCTTCCAAACCTGAGACCCTCCCTTTAGCATGAAATGTGATATCCAACTCCTTCCCATTCCAATCCTGAGACCCTTCTGATAGCATGAGATGTGATATCTCAATGCCTCTAATACCAAACCTGAGATCCTACCTCTAACATGAAATGTGATATCCATCTCCATCCCTTTCCAAACCTGAGACCCTGCCTATAGCATGAGATGTGATATCCAAGTCCTTCCCATTCCAATCCTGAGACCCTTCCTATAGCATGAGATGTGATATCTCAATGCTTATACCAAACCTGAGACCCTTCCTATAGCATGAGATGTGATATCCAACTTCTTCCCATTCCAATCCTGAGACCCTTCCTATAGCATGAGATGTGATATCTCAATGCTTATACCAAACCTGAGACCCTTCCTATAGCTTGAGATGTGATATCCAACTCCTTCCCATTCAATCCTGAGACCCTTCCTATAGCATGAGATGTGATATCTCAAGGCCCCTAATACCAAACCTGAGATCCTTCCTCTAACATGAAATGTGATATCCAACTCCTTCCCCTTCCAAACCTGAGAGCCTTCCTATAGCATGAGATATGATATCCAAGTCCTTCCCATTCCAATCCTGAGACCCTTCCTATAACATGAAATGTGATATCCAACTCCTTCCCATTCTAACCTGAAACCCTTCCTATAGCATGAGATGGGATATCCAACTCCTTCCAAATCCAATACTGATACCCTTCCGATAGCATGAGATGTGATATCCCAATGCTTCTACCAAACCTGAGACCCATACTATGGCATGAGATGTGATATCAAACTCCTTCCCATTCCAATCCTGAGACGCTTCCTATAACTTGAGATGTGATATCCAACTCCTTCCCATTCCAATTCTGAGACCCTTCTTATACCATGAGACTTGATATCTCAATGCTTCTAATACCAAACCTGAGACCCGTCCTATAACATGAGATGTGATATCCAAATCCTTCCCCTTCCAAACCTTAGACCCTTCCTTTATCATGAGATGTGATATCCAACTCCTTCCCATTCCAATCCTGAGACCCTTCCGATATCATGAGATTTGTTATCTCAATGCTTCTAATATCAAACTTGAGACCCTCCCTATAGCATGAGATGTGACATCCAAGTCCTTCCCATTCCAATCCTGAGACCCTTCCTATAGCATGAGATGTGATATCTCAATGCTTCTAATACCAAACCTGAGACCCTTCCTATAACATGAGATGGGATATCCAACTCCTTCCCATTCCAATCCTGAGACCCTTCCGATAGCAGAGATGTGATATCTCAATGCTTATACCAAACCTGAGACCCTTCCTAAGGCCTGAGATGTCATATACAACTCCTTCCCATTCCAATCCTGAGACCCTTCCTATAGCATGAGATGTGATATCTCAATGCTTATACCAAATCTGAGACCCTTCCTATAGCATGAGATGTGATATCCAACACCTTCCCATTCCAATCCTGAGACCCTTCCTATAGCATGAGAAGTGATATCTCCATGCTTATACCAAACCTGAGACCCTTCCTATAGCATGAGATGTGATATCCAAATCCTTCCCATTCCAATCCTGAGACCCTTCCTATAGCATGAGATGTGATATCTCAATGCTTATACCAAACCTGAGAGCCTACCTATAGCATGAGATGTGATATCCAAGTCCATCCCATTCCAATCCTTAGACCCTTCCTACAGCATGTGATGTGATATCTCAATGATTCTAATACCAAACCAGAGACCCGTCCTTTAACATGAAATGGGATATCCAACTCCTTCCCATTCCAATCCTGAGCCACTCCTGATAGCAGAGATGTGATATCTCAATGCTTATACCAAACCTGAGACCCTTCCTATAACATGAGATGTGATATCCAACTCCTTCCCGTTCCAAACCTGAGACACTTCCTATAGCATATGTGATATCCAACTCCTTCCCATTCCAAACATGAGACCCTTCCTATAGCAAGAATGTAATATCCACCTCCTACCCATTCCAATCCTGAGACCATTCCTATAGCATGAGATGTGATATATCAATGCTTCTAATACCAAACCTGAGATCCTTCCTATGACATGAGATGTGATATCCATATCCTTCCCATTCCAATCCTGAGACCCTTCCTATAGCAAGAGATGTGATATCCAAATCCTTCCCATTCCAATCCTGAGACCCTTCCTATAACATGAGATGTGATATTCAACTCCTTCCCATTCCAACTTGAGACACTTCCTATAGCATGAGAAGGGATATCCAACTCCTTCCCAATCCAATCCTGAGAACCTTCCGATAGCAGAGATGTGATATCTCAATGCTTATACCAAACCTGAGACCCTTCCTATGGCATGAGATGTGATATCCAACTCCTTGCCATTCAAATCCTGAGACCCTTCCTATAGCATGAGATGTGATTTCTCAATGCTTCAACCAAACCTGAGACCCTTCCTTTAGCATGAGATGTGATATCCAAATCCTTCACATTCCAATCCTGAGACCCTTCCTATAGCATGAGATGTGATATCTCAATGCTTCTAATACCAAACCTGAGATCCTTCCTATAACATGAGATGTGATATCCAATTCCTTCCCATTCCAAACCTGAGACCCTTCCTATTGGATGAGATGTGATATCCAACTCCTTCCCATTCCAACCCTGAGACCCTTCCTATACCATGAGATGTGATATCTCAATGCTTCTAATACCAAACCTGGGAACCGTCCTATAACATGAGATGTGATATCTCAATGTTTCTAATAAAAAACCTGAGACCCTTCCTATAACATGAGATGTGATATCCAATTCCTTCCCATTCCAAACCTGAGACCCTTCCTATTGGATGAGATGTGATATCCAAATCCTTCCCCTTCCAAACCTGAGACCCTTCCTTTAGCATGAGATGTGATATCCAAATACTTCCCATTCCAATCCTAAAACCCTTCCTATAGCATGAGATTTGATATCTCAATGTTTCTAATAAAAAACCTGAGACCCTTCCTATAGCAAGAGATGTGATATCCAAATCCTTCCCATTCCAATCCTGAGACCCTTCCTGTATATAACATGAGATGTGATATCCAACTCCTTCCCATTCCAACCTGAGACCCTTCCTATAGCATGAGATGTGATATCCAACTCCTTACCATTCAAATCCTGAGACCCTCCCTATAACAAGAGATGTCATATCCAACTCCTTCCCATTCCAAACCTGAGACCCTTCCTATAACATGAGATGTGATATCCAACTCCTTCCCATTCCAAACCTGAGACCCTTCCGATAGCATGAGCTGTGATATCTCAATGCTTCAAAAACCAAACATGAGAACCATCCTATAACATGAGATGTGAAATCCAAATCCTTCCCTTCCCAAACCTGAGACTCTTCCTATAGCATGAGATGTGATATCTCAATGCTTCTACCAAACCTGAAACCCTTCCTATAGCATGAGATGTGATAACTCAATGCTTATACCAAACCTGAGACCCTTCCTATGGCATGAGATGTCATATACAACTCCTTCCCATTCCAACCCTGAGACCCTTCCTATAGCATGAGATGTGATATCTCAATGCTTATACCAAACCTGAGACCCTTCCTATAGCATGAGATGTGATATCCAACTCCTTCCCATTCCAATCCTGAGACCCTTCTGATAGCATGAGATGTGATATCTCAATGCCTCTAATACCAAACCTGAGATCCTACCTCTAACATGAAATGTGATATCCATCTCCTTCCCTTTCCAAACCGAGACCCTGCCTATAGCATGAGATGTGATATCCAAGTCCTTCCCATTCCAATCCTGAGACCCTTCTTATAGCATGTGATGTGATATCTCAATGCTTATACCAAACCTGAGACCCTTCCTATGGCATGAGATGTCATATACAACTCCTTCCCATTCCAACCCTGAGACCCTTCCTATAGCATGAGATGTGATATCTCAATGCTTATACCAAACCTGAGACCCTTCCTATAGCATGAGATGTGATATCCAACTTCTTCCCATTCCAATCCTGAGACCCTTCCTATAGCATGAGATGTGATATCTCAATGCTTATACCAAACCTGAGACCCTTCCTATAGCATAAGATGTGATATCTCAATGCTTATACCAAACCTGAGACCCTTCCTATAGCATGAGATGTGATATCCAACTCCTTCCCATTCCAATCCTGAGACCCTTCCTATAGCATGAGATGTGATATCTCAATGCTTATACCAAACCTGAGACCCTTCCTATAGCATGAGATGTGATATCCAACTCCTTCCCATTCCAATCCTGAGACCCTTCCTATAGCATGAGATGTGATGTCTCAATGCTTCTAATACCAAACCTGAGATCCTTCCTATAACATGAGATGTGATATCCAACTCCTTCCCATTCCAATCCTGAGACCCTTCCTATAGCATGAGATGTGATATCTCAATGCCTCTTATACCAAACCTGAGATCCTTCCGATAGCATGAGATGTGATATCTCAATGCTTCTAATACCAAACCTGAGATCCTTCCTATAATATGAGATGTGATTTCCAAATCCTTCCCCTTCCAAACCTGAGACCCTCCCTTTAGCATGAAATGTGATATCCAACTCCTTCCCATTCCAATCCTGAGACCCTTCTGATAGCATGAGATGTGATATCTCAATGCCTCTAATACCAAACCTGAGATCCTACCTCTAACATGAAATGTGATATCCATCTCCATCCCTTTCCAAACCTGAGACCCTGCCTATAGCATGAGATGTGATATCCAAGTCCTTCCCATTCCAATCCTGAGACCCTTCCTATAGCATGTGATGTGATATCTCAATGCTTATACCAAACCTGAGACCCTTCCTATGGCATGAGATGTCATATACAACTCCTTACCATTCCAACCCTGAGACCCTTCCTATAGCATGAGATGTGATATCTCAATGCTTATACCAAACCTGAGACCCTTCCTATAGCATGAGATGTGATATCCAACTTCTTCCCATTCCAATCCTGAGACCCTTCCTATAGCATGAGATGTGATATCTCAATGCTTATACCAAACCTGAGACCCTTCCTATAGCTTGAGATGTGATATCCAACTCCTTCCCATTCAATCCTGAGACCCTTCCTATAGCATGAGATGTGATATCTCAAGGCCCCTAATACCAAACCTGAGATCCTTCCTCTAACATGAAATGTGATATCCAACTCCTTCCCCTTCCAAACCTGAGAGCCTTCCTATAGCATGAGATATGATATCCAAGTCCTTCCCATTCCAATCCTGAGACCCTTCCTATAACATGAAATGTGATATCCAACTCCTTCCCATTCTAACCTGAGACCCTTCCTATAGCATGAGATGGGATATCCAACTCCTTCCAAATCCAATACTGATACCCTTCCGATAGCATGAGATGTGATATCCCAATGCTTCTACCAAACCTGAGACCCATACTATGGCATGAGATGTGATATCAAACTCCTTCCCATTCCAATCCTGAGACGCTTCCTATAACTTGAGATGTGATATCCAACTCCTTCCCATTCCAATTCTGAGACCCTTCTTATACCATGAGACTTGATATCTCAATGCTTCTAATACCAAACCTGAGACCCGTCCTATAACATGAGATGTGATATCCAAATCCTTCCCCTTCCAAACCTTAGACCCTTCCTTTATCATGAGATGTGATATCCAACTCCTTCCCATTCCAATCCTGAGACCCTTCCGATATCATGAGATTTGTTATCTCAATGCTTCTAATATCAAACTTGAGACCCTCCCTATAGCATGAGATGTGACATCCAAGTCCTTCCCATTCCAATCCTGAGACCCTTCCTATAGCATGAGATGTGATATCTCAATGCTTCTAATACCAAACCTGAGACCCGTCCTATAACATGAGATGTGATATCCAAATCCTTCCCCTTCCAAACCTTAGACCCTTCCTTTATCATGAGATGTGATATCCAACTCCTTCCCATTCCAATCCTGAGACCCTTCCGATATCATGAGATTTGTTATCTCAATGCTTCTAATATCAAACTTGAGACCCTCCCTATAGCATGAGATGTGACATCCAAGTCCTTCCCATTCCAATCCTGAGACGCTTCCTATAGCATGAGATGTGATATCTCTATGCTTCTAATACCAAACCTGAGACCATTCCTATAACATGAGATGGGATATCCAACTCCTTCCCATTCCAATCCTGAGACCCTTCCGATAGCAGAGATGTGATATCTCAATGCTTATACCAAACCTGAGACCCTTCCTATGGCCTGAGATGTCATATACAACTCCTTCCCATTCCAATCCTGAGACCCTTCCTATAGCTTGAGATGTGATATCCAACTCCTTCCCCTTCCAAACCTGAGAGCCTGCCTATAGCATGAGATATGATATCCAAGTCCTTCCCATTCCAATCCTGAGACCCTTCCTATAACATGAAATGTGATATCCAACTCCTTCCCATTCCAACCTGAGACCCTTCCGATAGCATGAGATGTGATATCCCAATGCTTCTACCAAACCTGAGACCCATACTATGGCATGAGATGTGATATCAAACTCCTTCCCCTTCCAAACCTTAGACACTTCCTTTATCATGAGATGTGATATCCAACTCCTTCCCATTCCATCCCTGAGACCCTTCCGATATCATGAGATGTGATATCTCAATGCTTCTAATATCAAACTTGAGACCCTCCTTAAAGCATGAGATGTGATATCCAAGTCCTTCCCATTCCAATCATGAGACCCTTCCTATAGCATGAGATGTGATATCTCAATGCTTATACCAAACCTGAGACCCTTCCTATAGCATGAGATGTGATATCCAACTCCTTCCCATTCCAATCCTGAGACCCTTCCTATAGCATGAGATGTGATGTCTCAATGCTTCTAATACCAAACCTGAGATCCTTCCTATAACATGAGATGTGATATCCAACTCCTTCCCATTCCAATCCTGAGACCCTTCCTATAGCATGAGATGTGATATCTCAATGCCTCTTATACCAAACCTGAGATCCTTCCGATAGCATGAGATGTGATATCTCAATGCTTCTAATACCAAACCTGAGATCCTTCCTATAATATGAGATGTGATTTCCAAATCCTTCCCCTTCCAAACCTGAGACCCTCCCTTTAGCATGAAATGTGATATCCAACTCCTTCCCATTCCAATCCTGAGACCCTTCTGATAGCATGAGATGTGATATCTCAATGCCTCTAATACCAAACCTGAGATCCTACCTCTAACATGAAATGTGATATCCATCTCCATCCCTTTCCAAACCTGAGACCCTGCCTATAGCATGAGATGTGATATCCAAGTCCTTCCCATTCCAATCCTGAGACCCTTCCTATAGCATGTGATGTGATATCTCAATGCTTATACCAAACCTGAGACCCTTCCTATGGCATGAGATGTCATATACAACTCCTTACCATTCCAACCCTGAGACCCTTCCTATAGCATGAGATGTGATATCTCAATGCTTATACCAAACCTGAGACCCTTCCTATAGCATGAGATGTGATATCCAACTTCTTCCCATTCCAATCCTGAGATCCTTCCTATAGCATGAGATGTGATATCTCAATGCTTATACCAAACCTGAGACCCTTCCTATAGCTTGAGATGTGATATCCAACTCCTTCCCATTCAATCCTGAGACCCTTCCTATAGCATGAGATGTGATATCTCAAGGCCCCTAATACCAAACCTGAGATCCTTCCTCTAACATGAAATGTGATATCCAACTCCTTCCCCTTCCAAACCTGAGAGCCTTCCTATAGCATGAGATATGATATCCAAGTCCTTCCCATTCCAATCCTGAGACCCTTCCTATAACATGAAATGTGATATCCAACTCCTTCCCATTCTAACCTGAGACCCTTCCTATAGCATGAGATGGGATATCCAACTCCTTCCAAATCCAATACTGATACCCTTCCGATAGCATGAGATGTGATATCCCAATGCTTCTACCAAACCTGAGACCCATACTATGGCATGAGATGTGATATCAAACTCCTTCCCATTCCAATCCTGAGACGCTTCCTATAACTTGAGATGTGATATCCAACTCCTTCCCATTCCAATTCTGAGACCCTTCTTATACCATGAGACTTGATATCTCAATGCTTCTAATACCAAACCTGAGACCCGTCCTATAACATGAGATGTGATATCCAAATCCTTCCCCTTCCAAACCTTAGACCCTTCCTTTATCATGAGATGTGATATCCAACTCCTTCCCATTCCAATCCTGAGACCCTTCCGATATCATGAGATTTGTTATCTCAATGCTTCTAATATCAAACTTGAGACCCTCCCTATAGCATGAGATGTGATATCCAACTCCTTCCCATTCCAACCTGAGACCCTTCCTATAGCATGAGATGTGATATCCAACTCCTTACCATTCAAATCCTGAGACCCTCCCTATAACAAGAGATGTCATATCCAACTCCTTCCCATTCCAAACCTGAGACCCTTCCTATAACATGAGATGTGATATCCAACTCCTTCCCATTCCAAACCTGAGACCCTTCCGATAGCATGAGCTGTGATATCTCAATGCTTCAAAAACCAAACATGAGAACCATCCTATAACATGAGATGTGAAATCCAAATCCTTCCCTTCCCAAACCTGAGACTCTTCCTATAGCATGAGATGTGATATCTCAATGCTTCTACCAAACCTGAAACCCTTCCTATAGCATGAGATGTGATAACTCAATGCTTATACCAAACCTGAGACCCTTCCTATGGCATGAGATGTCATATACAACTCCTTCCCATTCCAACCCTGAGACCCTTCCTATAGCATGAGATGTGATATCTCAATGCTTATACCAAACCTGAGACCCTTCCTATAGCATGAGATGTGATATCCAACTCCTTCCCATTCCAATCCTGAGACCCTTCTGATAGCATGAGATGTGATATCTCAATGCCTCTAATACCAAACCTGAGATCCTACCTCTAACATGAAATGTGATATCCATCTCCTTCCCTTTTCAAACCGAGACCCTGCCTATAGCATGAGATGTGATATCCAAGTCCTTCCCATTCCAATCCTGAGACCCTTCTTATAGCATGTGATGTGATATCTCAATGCTTATACCAAACCTGAGACCCTTCCTATGGCATGAGATGTCATATACAACTCCTTCCCATTCCAACCCTGAGACCCTTCCTATAGCATGAGATGTGATATCTCAATGCTTATACCAAACCTGAGACCCTTCCTATAGCATGAGATGTGATATCCAACTTCTTCCCATTCCAATCCTGAGACCCTTCCTATAGCATGAGATGTGATATCTCAATGCTTATACCAAACCTGAGACCCTTCCTATAGCATAAGATGTGATATCTCAATGCTTATACCAAACCTGAGACCCTTCCTATAGCATGAGATGTGATATCCAACTCCTTCCCATTCCAATCCTGAGACCCTTCCTATAGCATGAGATGTGATATCTCAATGCTTATACCAAACCTGAGACCCTTCCTATAGCATGAGATGTGATATCCAACTCCTTCCCATTCCAATCCTGAGACCCTTCCTATAGCATGAGATGTGATGTCTCAATGCTTCTAATACCAAACCTGAGATCCTTCCTATAACATGAGATGTGATATCCAACTCCTTCCCATTCCAATCCTGAGACCCTTCCTATAGCATGAGATGTGATATCTCAATGCCTCTTATACCAAACCTGAGATCCTTCCGATAGCATGAGATGTGATATCTCAATGCTTCTAATACCAAACCTGAGATCCATCCTATAATATGAGATGTGATTTCCAAATCCTTCCCCTTCCAAACCTGAGACCCTCCCTTTAGCATGAAATGTGATATCCAACTCCTTCCCATTCCAATCCTGAGACCCTTCTGATAGCATGAGATGTGATATCTCAATGCCTCTAATACCAAACCTGAGATCCTACCTCTAACATGAAATGTGATATCCATCTCCATCCCTTTCCAAACCTGAGACCCTGCCTATAGCATGAGATGTGATATCCAAGTCCTTCCCATTCCAATCCTGAGACCCTTCCTATAGCATGAGATGTGATATCTCAATGCTTATACCAAACCTGAGACCCTTCCTATAGCATGAGATGTGATATCCAACTTCTTCCCATTCCAATCCTGAGACCCTTCCTATAGCATGAGATGTGATATCTCAATGCTTATACCAAACCTGAGACCCTTCCTATAGCTTGAGATGTGATATCCAACTCCTTCCCATTCAATCCTGAGACCCTTCCTATAGCATGAGATGTGATATCTCAAGGCCCCTAATACCAAACCTGAGATCCTTCCTCTAACATGAAATGTGATATCCAACTCCTTCCCCTTCCAAACCTGAGAGCCTTCCTATAGCATGAGATATGATATCCAAGTCCTTCCCATTCCAATCCTGAGACCCTTCCTATAACATGAAATGTGATATCCAACTCCTTCCCATTCTAACCTGAAACCCTTCCTATAGCATGAGATGGGATATCCAACTCCTTCCAAATCCAATACTGATACCCTTCCGATAGCATGAGATGTGATATCCCAATGCTTCTACCAAACCTGAGACCCATACTATGGCATGAGATGTGATATCAAACTCCTTCCCATTCCAATCCTGAGACGCTTCCTATAACTTGAGATGTGATATCCAACTCCTTCCCATTCCAATTCTGAGACCCTTCTTATACCATGAGACTTGATATCTCAATGCTTCTAATACCAAACCTGAGACCCGTCCTATAACATGAGATGTGATATCCAAATCCTTCCCCTTCCAAACCTTAGACCCTTCCTTTATCATGAGATGTGATATCCAACTCCTTCCCATTCCAATCCTGAGACCCTTCCGATATCATGAGATTTGTTATCTCAATGCTTCTAATATCAAACTTGAGACCCTCCCTATAGCATGAGATGTGACATCCAAGTCCTTCCCATTCCAATCCTGAGACCCTTCCTATAGCATGAGATGTGATATCTCAATGCTTCTAATACCAAACCTGAGACCCTTCCTATAACATGAGATGGGATATCCAACTCCTTCCCATTCCAATCCTGAGACCCTTCCGATAGCAGAGATGTGATATCTCAATGCTTATACCAAACCTGAGACCCTTCCTAAGGCCTGAGATGTCATATACAACTCCTTCCCATTCCAATCCTGAGACCCTTCCTATAGCATGAGATGTGATATCTCAATGCTTATACCAAATCTGAGACCCTTCCTATAGCATGAGATGTGATATCCAACACCTTCCCATTCCAATCCTGAGACCCTTCCTATAGCATGAGAAGTGATATCTCCATGCTTATACCAAACCTGAGACCCTTCCTATAGCATGAGATGTGATATCCAAATCCTTCCCATTCCAATCCTGAGACCCTTCCTATAGCATGAGATGTGATATCTCAATGCTTATACCAAACCTGAGAGCCTACCTATAGCATGAGATGTGATATCCAAGTCCATCCCATTCCAATCCTTAGACCCTTCCTACAGCATGTGATGTGATATCTCAATGATTCTAATACCAAACCAGAGACCCGTCCTTTAACATGAAATGGGATATCCAACTCCTTCCCATTCCAATCCTGAGCCACTCCTGATAGCAGAGATGTGATATCTCAATGCTTATACCAAACCTGAGACCCTTCCTATAACATGAGATGTGATATCCAACTCCTTCCCGTTCCAAACCTGAGACACTTCCTATAGCATATGTGATATCCAACTCCTTCCCATTCCAAACATGAGACCCTTCCTATAGCAAGAATGTAATATCCACCTCCTACCCATTCCAATCCTGAGACCATTCCTATAGCATGAGATGTGATATATCAATGCTTCTAATACCAAACCTGAGATCCTTCCTATGACATGAGATGTGATATCCATATCCTTCCCATTCCAATCCTGAGACCCTTCCTATAGCAAGAGATGTGATATCCAAATCCTTCCCATTCCAATCCTGAGACCCTTCCTATAACATGAGATGTGATATTCAACTCCTTCCCATTCCAACTTGAGACACTTCCTATAGCATGAGAAGGGATATCCAACTCCTTCCCAATCCAATCCTGAGAACCTTCCGATAGCAGAGATGTGATATCTCAATGCTTATACCAAACCTGAGACCCTTCCTATGGCATGAGATGTGATATCCAACTCCTTGCCATTCAAATCCTGAGACCCTTCCTATAGCATGAGATGTGATTTCTCAATGCTTCAACCAAACCTGAGACCCTTCCTTTAGCATGAGATGTGATATCCAAATCCTTCACATTCCAATCCTGAGACCCTTCCTATAGCATGAGATGTGATATCTCAATGCTTCTAATACCAAACCTGAGATCCTTCCTATAACATGAGATGTGATATCCAATTCCTTCCCATTCCAAACCTGAGACCCTTCCTATTGGATGAGATGTGATATCCAACTCCTTCCCATTCCAACCCTGAGACCCTTCCTATACCATGAGATGTGATATCTCAATGCTTCTAATACCAAACCTGGGAACCGTCCTATAACATGAGATGTGATATCTCAATGTTTCTAATAAAAAACCTGAGACCCTTCCTATAACATGAGATGTGATATCCAATTCCTTCCCATTCCAAACCTGAGACCCTTCCTATTGGATGAGATGTGATATCCAAATCCTTCCCCTTCCAAACCTGAGACCCTTCCTTTAGCATGAGATGTGATATCCAAATACTTCCCATTCCAATCCTAAAACCCTTCCTATAGCATGAGATTTGATATCTCAATGTTTCTAATAAAAAACCTGAGACCCTTCCTATAGCAAGAGATGTGATATCCAAATCCTTCCCATTCCAATCCTGAGACCCTTCCTGTATATAACATGAGATGTGATATCCAACTCCTTCCCATTCCAACCTGAGACCCTTCCTATAGCATGAGATGTGATATCCAACTCCTTACCATTCAAATCCTGAGACCCTCCCTATAACAAGAGATGTCATATCCAACTCCTTCCCATTCCAAACCTGAGACCCTTCCTATAACATGAGATGTGATATCCAACTCCTTCCCATTCCAAACCTGAGACCCTTCCGATAGCATGAGCTGTGATATCTCAATGCTTCAAAAACCAAACATGAGAACCATCCTATAACATGAGATGTGAAATCCAAATCCTTCCCTTCCCAAACCTGAGACTCTTCCTATAGCATGAGATGTGATATCTCAATGCTTCTACCAAACCTGAAACCCTTCCTATAGCATGAGATGTGATAACTCAATGCTTATACCAAACCTGAGACCCTTCCTATGGCATGAGATGTCATATACAACTCCTTCCCATTCCAACCCTGAGACCCTTCCTATAGCATGAGATGTGATATCTCAATGCTTATACCAAACCTGAGACCCTTCCTATAGCATGAGATGTGATATCCAACTCCTTCCCATTCCAATCCTGAGACCCTTCTGATAGCATGAGATGTGATATCTCAATGCCTCTAATACCAAACCTGAGATCCTACCTCTAACATGAAATGTGATATCCATCTCCTTCCCTTTCCAAACCGAGACCCTGCCTATAGCATGAGATGTGATATCCAAGTCCTTCCCATTCCAATCCTGAGACCCTTCTTATAGCATGTGATGTGATATCTCAATGCTTATACCAAACCTGAGACCCTTCCTATGGCATGAGATGTCATATACAACTCCTTCCCATTCCAACCCTGAGACCCTTCCTATAGCATGAGATGTGATATCTCAATGCTTATACCAAACCTGAGACCCTTCCTATAGCATGAGATGTGATATCCAACTTCTTCCCATTCCAATCCTGAGACCCTTCCTATAGCATGAGATGTGATATCTCAATGCTTATACCAAACCTGAGACCCTTCCTATAGCATAAGATGTGATATCTCAATGCTTATACCAAACCTGAGACCCTTCCTATAGCATGAGATGTGATATCCAACTCCTTCCCATTCCAATCCTGAGACCCTTCCTATAGCATGAGATGTGATATCTCAATGCTTATACCAAACCTGAGACCCTTCCTATAGCATGAGATGTGATATCCAACTCCTTCCCATTCCAATCCTGAGACCCTTCCTATAGCATGAGATGTGATGTCTCAATGCTTCTAATACCAAACCTGAGATCCTTCCTATAACATGAGATGTGATATCCAACTCCTTCCCATTCCAATCCTGAGACCCTTCCTATAGCATGAGATGTGATATCTCAATGCCTCTTATACCAAACCTGAGATCCTTCCGATAGCATGAGATGTGATATCTCAATGCTTCTAATACCAAACCTGAGATCCTTCCTATAATATGAGATGTGATTTCCAAATCCTTCCCCTTCCAAACCTGAGACCCTCCCTTTAGCATGAAATGTGATATCCAACTCCTTCCCATTCCAATCCTGAGACCCTTCTGATAGCATGAGATGTGATATCTCAATGCCTCTAATACCAAACCTGAGATCCTACCTCTAACATGAAATGTGATATCCATCTCCATCCCTTTCCAAACCTGAGACCCTGCCTATAGCATGAGATGTGATATCCAAGTCCTTCCCATTCCAATCCTGAGACCCTTCCTATAGCATGTGATGTGATATCTCAATGCTTATACCAAACCTGAGACCCTTTCTATGGCATGAGATGTCATATACAACTCCTTACCATTCCAACCCTGAGACCCTTCCTATAGCATGAGATGTGATATCTCAATGCTTATACCAAACCTGAGACCCTTCCTATAGCATGAGATGTGATATCCAACTTCTTCCCATTCCAATCCTGAGACCCTTCCTATAGCATGAGATGTGATATCTCAATGCTTATACCAAACCTGAGACCCTTCCTATAGCTTGAGATGTGATATCCAACTCCTTCCCATTCAATCCTGAGACCCTTCCTATAGCATGAGATGTGATATCTCAAGGCCCCTAATACCAAACCTGAGATCCTTCCTCTAACATGAAATGTGATATCCAACTCCTTCCCCTTCCAAACCTGAGAGCCTTCCTATAGCATGAGATATGATATCCAAGTCCTTCCCATTCCAATCCTGAGACCCTTCCTATAACATGAAATGTGATATCCAACTCCTTCCCATTCTAACCTGAGACCCTTCCTATAGCATGAGATGGGATATCCAACTCCTTCCAAATCCAATACTGATACCCTTCCGATAGCATGAGATGTGATATCCCAATGCTTCTACCAAACCTGAGACCCATACTATGGCATGAGATGTGATATCAAACTCCTTCCCATTCCAATCCTGAGACGCTTCCTATAACTTGAGATGTGATATCCAACTCCTTCCCATTCCAATTCTGAGACCCTTCTTATACCATGAGACTTGATATCTCAATGCTTCTAATACCAAACCTGAGACCCGTCCTATAACATGAGATGTGATATCCAAATCCTTCCCCTTCCAAACCTTAGACCCTTCCTTTATCATGAGATGTGATATCCAACTCCTTCCCATTCCAATCCTGAGACCCTTCCGATATCATGAGATTTGTTATCTCAATGCTTCTAATATCAAACTTGAGACCCTCCCTATAGCATGAGATGTGACATCCAAGTCCTTCCCATTCCAATCCTGAGACCCTTCCTATAGCATGAGATGTGATATCTCAATGCTTCTAATACCAAACCTGAGACCCGTCCTATAACATGAGATGTGATATCCAAATCCTTCCCCTTCCAAACCTTAGACCCTTCCTTTATCATGAGATGTGATATCCAACTCCTTCCCATTCCAATCCTGAGACCCTTCCGATATCATGAGATTTGTTATCTCAATGCTTCTAATATCAAACTTGAGACCCTCCCTATAGCATGAGATGTGACATCCAAGTCCTTCCCATTCCAATCCTGAGACGCTTCCTATAGCATGAGATGTGATATCTCTATGCTTCTAATACCAAACCTGAGACCATTCCTATAACATGAGATGGGATATCCAACTCCTTCCCATTCCAATCCTGAGACCCTTCCGATAGCAGAGATGTGATATCTCAATGCTTATACCAAACCTGAGACCCTTCCTATGGCCTGAGATGTCATATACAACTCCTTCCCATTCCAATCCTGAGACCCTTCCTATAGCTTGAGATGTGATATCCAACTCCTTCCCCTTCCAAACCTGAGAGCCTTCCTATAGCATGAGATATGATATCCAAGTCCTTCCCATTCCAATCCTGAGACCCTTCCTATAACATGAAATGTGATATCCAACTCCTTCCCATTCCAACCTGAGACCCTTCCGATAGCATGAGATGTGATATCCCAATGCTTCTACCAAACCTGAGACCCATACTATGGCATGAGATGTGATATCAAACTCCTTCCCCTTCCAAACCTTAGACACTTCCTTTATCATGAGATGTGATATCCAACTCCTTCCCATTCCATCCCTGAGACCCTTCCGATATCATGAGATGTGATATCTCAATGCTTCTAATATCAAACTTGAGACCCTCCTTAAAGCATGAGATGTGATATCCAAGTCCTTCCCATTCCAATCATGAGACCCTTCCTATAGCATGAGATGTGATATCTCAATGCTTATACCAAACCTGAGACCCTTCCTATAGCATGAGATGTGATATCCAACTCCTTCCCATTCCAATCCTGAGACCCTTCCTATAGCATGAGATGTGATGTCTCAATGCTTCTAATACCAAACCTGAGATCCTTCCTATAACATGAGATGTGATATCCAACTCCTTCCCATTCCAATCCTGAGACCCTTCCTATAGCATGAGATGTGATATCTCAATGCCTCTTATACCAAACCTGAGATCCTTCCGATAGCATGAGATGTGATATCTCAATGCTTCTAATACCAAACCTGAGATCCTTCCTATAATATGAGATGTGATTTCCAAATCCTTCCCCTTCCAAACCTGAGACCCTCCCTTTAGCATGAAATGTGATATCCAACTCCTTCCCATTCCAATCCTGAGACCCTTCTGATAGCATGAGATGTGATATCTCAATGCCTCTAATACCAAACCTGAGATCCTACCTCTAACATGAAATGTGATATCCATCTCCATCCCTTTCCAAACCTGAGACCCTGCCTATAGCATGAGATGTGATATCCAAGTCCTTCCCATTCCAATCCTGAGACCCTTCCTATAGCATGTGATGTGATATCTCAATGCTTATACCAAACCTGAGACCCTTCCTATGGCATGAGATGTCATATACAACTCCTTACCATTCCAACCCTGAGACCCTTCCTATAGCATGAGATGTGATATCTCAATGCTTATACCAAACCTGAGACCCTTCCTATAGCATGAGATGTGATATCCAACTTCTTCCCATTCCAATCCTGAGATCCTTCCTATAGCATGAGATGTGATATCTCAATGCTTATACCAAACCTGAGACCCTTCCTATAGCTTGAGATGTGATATCCAACTCCTTCCCATTCAATCCTGAGACCCTTCCTATAGCATGAGATGTGATATCTCAAGGCCCCTAATACCAAACCTGAGATCCTTCCTCTAACATGAAATGTGATATCCAACTCCTTCCCCTTCCAAACCTGAGAGCCTTCCTATAGCATGAGATATGATATCCAAGTCCTTCCCATTCCAATCCTGAGACCCTTCCTATAACATGAAATGTGATATCCAACTCCTTCCCATTCTAACCTGAGACCCTTCCTATAGCATGAGATGGGATATCCAACTCCTTCCAAATCCAATACTGATACCCTTCCGATAGCATGAGATGTGATATCCCAATGCTTCTACCAAACCTGAGACCCATACTATGGCATGAGATGTGATATCAAACTCCTTCCCATTCCAATCCTGAGACGCTTCCTATAACTTGAGATGTGATATCCAACTCCTTCCCATTCCAATTCTGAGACCCTTCTTATACCATGAGACTTGATATCTCAATGCTTCTAATACCAAACCTGAGACCGTCCTATAACATGAGATGTGATATCCAAATCCTTCCCCTTCCAAACCTTAGACCCTTCCTTTATCATGAGATGTGATATCCAACTCCTTCCCATTCCAATCCTGAGACCCTTCCGATATCATGAGATTTGTTATCTCAATGCTTCTAATATCAAACTTGAGACCCTCCCTATAGCATGAGATGTGACATCCAAGTCCTTCCCATTCCAATCTTGAGACCCTTCCTATAGCATGAGATGTGATATCTCAATGCTTCTAATACCAAACCTGAGACCCGTCCTATAACATGAGATGTGATATCCAAATCCTTCCCCTTCCAAACCTTAGACCCTTCCTTTATCATGAGATGTGATATCCAACTCCTTCCCATTCCAATCCTGAGACCCTTCCGATATCATGAGATTTGTTATCTCAATGCTTCTAATATCAAACTTGAGACCCTCCCTATAGCATGAGATGTGACATCCAAGTCCTTCCCATTCCAATCCTGAGACCCTTCCTATAGCATGAGATGTGATATCTCAATGCTTCTAATACCAAACCTGAGACCCTTCCTATAACATGAGATGGGATATCCAACTCCTTCCCATTCCAATCCTGAGACCCTTCCGATAGCAGAGATGTGATATCTCAATGCTTATACCAAACCTGAGACCCTTCCTAAGGCCTGAGATGTCATATACAACTCCTTCCCATTCCAATCCTGAGACCCTTCCTATAGCATGAGATGTGATATCTCAATGCTTATACCAAATCTGAGACCCTTCCTATAGCATGAGATGTGATATCCAACACCTTCCCATTCCAATCCTGAGACCCTTACTATAGCATGAGAAGTGATATCTCCATGCTTATACCAAACCTGAGACCCTTCCTATAGCATGAGATGTGATATCCAAATCCTTCCCATTCCAATCCTGAGACCCTTCCTATAGCATGAGATGTGATATCTCAATGCTTATACCAAACCTGAGAGCCTACCTATAGCATGAGATGTGATATCCAAGTCCATCCCATTCCAATCCTTAGACCCTTCCTACAGCATGCGATGTGATATCTCAATGATTCTAATACCAAACCAGAGACCCGTCCTTTAACATGAGATGGGATATCCAACTCCTTCCCATTCCAATCCTGAGCCACTCCTGATAGCAGAGATGTGATATCTCAATGCTTATACCAAACCTGAGACTCTTCCTATAACATGAGATGTGATATCCTACTCCTTCCCGTTCCAAACCTGAGACACTTCCTATAGCATATGTGATATCCAACTCCTTCCCATTCCAAACATGAGACCCTTCCTATAGCAAGAATGTAATATCCACCTCCTACCCATTCCAATCCTGAGACCATTCCTATAGCATGAGATGTGATATATCAATGCTTCTAATACCAAACCTGAGATCCTTCCTATGACATGAGATGTGATATCCATATCCTTCCCATTCCAATCCTGAGACCCTTCCTATAGCAAGAGATGTGATATCCAAATCCTTCCCATTCCAATCCTGAGACCCTTCCTATAACATGAGATGTGATATTCAACTCCTTCCCATTCCAACTTGAGACACTTCCTATAGCATGAGAAGGGATATCCAACTCCTTCCCAATCCAATCCTGAGAACCTTCCGATAGTAGAGATGTGATATCTCAATGCTTATACCAAACCTGAGACCCTTCCTATGGCATGAGATGTGATATCCAACTCCTTGCCATTCAAATCCTGAGACCCTTCCTATAGCATGAGATGTGATTTCTCAATGCTTCTACCAAACCTGAGACCCTTCCTTTAGCATGAGATGTGATATCCAAATCCTTCACATTCCAATCCTGAGACCCTTCCTATAGCATGAGATGTGATATCTCAATGCTTCTAATACCAAACCTGAGATCCTTGCTATAACATGAGATGTGATATCCAATTCCTTCCCATTCCAAACCTGAGACCCTTCCTATTGGATGAGATGTGATATCCAACTCCTTCCCATTCCAACCCTGAGACCCTTCCTATACCATGAGATGTGATATCTCAATGCTTCTAATACCAAACCTGGGAACCGTCCTATAACATGAGATGTGATATCTCAATGTTTCTAATAAAAAACCTGAGACCCTTCCTATAACATGAGATGTGATATCCAATTCCTTCCCATTCCAAACCTGAGACCCTTCCTATTGGATGAGATGTGATATCCAAATCCTTCCCCTTCCAAACCTGAGACCCTTCCTTTAGCATGAGATGTGATATCCAAATACTTCCCATTCCAATCCTAAAACCCTTCCTATAGCATGAGATTTGATATCTCAATGTTTCTAATAAAAAACCTGAGACCCTTCCTATAGCAAGAGATGTGATATCCAAATCCTTCCCATTCCAATCCTGAGACCCTTCCTGTATATAACATGAGATGTGATATCCAACTCCTTCCCATTCCAACCTGAGACCCTTCCTATAGCATGAGATGTGATATCCAACTCCTTACCATTCAAATCCTGAGACCCTCCCTATAACAAGAGATGTCATATCCAACTCCTTCCCATTCCAAACCTGAGACCCTTCCTATAACATGAGATGTGATATCCAACTCCTTCCCATTCCAAACCTGAGAACCTTCCGATAGCATGAGCTGTGATATCTCAATGCTTCAAAAACCAAACATGAGAACCATCCTATAACATGAGATGTGAAATCCAAATCCTTCCCTTCCCAAACCTGAGACTCTTCCTATAGCATGAGATGTGATATCTCAATGCTTCTACCAAACCTGAAACCCTTCCTATAGCATGAGATGTGATAACTCAATGCTTATACCAAACCTGAGACCCTTCCTATGGCATGAGATGTCATATACAACTCCTTCCCATTCCAACCCTGAGACCCTTCCTATAGCATGAGATGTGATATCTCAATGCTTATACCAAACCTGAGACCCTTCCTATAGCATGAGATGTGATATCCAACTTCTTCCCATTCCAATCCTGAGACCCTTCCTATAGCATGAGATGTGATATCACAATGCTTCTAATACCAAACCTGAGACCCGTCCTATAACATGAGATGTGATATCCAAATCCTTCCCCTTCCAAACCTGGGACCCTTCTTTTAGCATGAGGTGTGATATCCAGCTCCTCCCATTCCAATCCTGAGACCCTTCCGATAGCAGAGATGTGATATTTCAATGCTTATACCAAACCTGAGACCCTTCCCATAGCATGAGATGTGATATCCAACTCCTTCCCATTCCAATCCTGAGACCCTGCCTATAGCATGAGATGTGATATCCAAGTCCTTCCCATTCCAATCCTGAGACCCTTCCTATAGCATGTGATGTGATAACTCAATGCTTATACCAAACCTGAGACCCTTCCTATGGCATGAGATGTCATATACAACTCCTTCCCATTCCAACCCTGAGACCCTTCCTATAGCATGAGATGTGATATCTCAATGCTTATACCAAACCTGAGACCCTTCCTATAGCATGAGATGTGATATCCAACTTCTTCCCATTCCAATCCTGAGACCCTTCCTATAGCATGAGATGTGATATCTCAATGCTTATACCAAACCTGAGACCCTTCCTATAGCTTGAGATGTGATATCCAACTCCTTCCCATTCCAATCCTGAGACCCTTCCTATAGCATGAGATGTGATATCTCAAGGCCCCTAATACCAAACCTGAAATCCTTCCTCTAACATGAAATGTGATATCCAACTCCTTCCCCTTCCAAACCTGAGAGCCTTCCTATAGCATGAGATATGATATCCAAGTCCTTCCCATTCCAATCCTGAGACCCTTCCTATAACATGAAATGTGATATCCAACTCCTTCCCATTCTAACCTGCGACCCTTCCTATAGCATGAGATGGGATATCCAACTCCTTCCAAATCCAATACTGATACCCTTCCGATAGCATGAGATGTGATATCCCAATGCTTCTACCAAACCTGAGACCCATACTATGGCATGAGATGTGATATCAAACTCCTTCCCATTCCAATCCTGAGACGCTTCCTATAGCTTGAGATGTGATATCCAACTCCTTCCCATTCCAATTCTGAGACCCTTCTTATACCATGAGACTTGATATCTCAATGCTTCTAATACCAAACCTGAGACCCGTCCTATAACATGAGATGTGATATCCAAATCCTTCCCCTTCCAAACCTTAGACCCTTCCTTTATCATGAGATGTGATATCCAACTCCTTCCCATTCCAATCCTGAGACCCTTCCGATATCATGAGATTTGTTATCTCAATGCTTCTAATATCAAACTTGAGACCCTCCCTATAGCATGAGATGTGACATCCAAGTCCTTCCCATTCCAATCCTGAGACCCTTCCTATAGCATGAGATGTGATATCTCAATGCTTCTAATACCAAACCTGAGACCCTTCCTATAACATGAGATGGGATATCCAACTCCTTCCCATTCCAATCCTGAGACCCTTCCGATAGCAGAGATGTGATATCTCAATGCTTATACCAAACCTGAGACCCTTCCTAAGGCCTGAGATGTCATATACAACTCCTTCCCATTCCAATCCTGAGACCCTTCCTATAGCATGAGATGTGATATCTCAATGCTTATACCAAATCTGAGACCCTTCCTATAGCATAAGATGTGATATCCAACACCTTCCCATTCCAATCCTGAGACCCTTCCTATAGCATGAGAAGTGATATCTCCATGCTTATACCAAACCTGAGACCCTTCCTATAGCATGAGATGTGATATCCATATCCTTCCCATTCCAATCCTGAGACCCTTCCTATAGCAAGAGATGTGATATCCAAATCCTTCCCATTCCAATCCTGAGACCCTTCCTATAACATGAGATGTGATATTCAACTCCTTCCCATTCCAACTTGAGACACTTCCTATAGCATGAGAAGGGATATCCAACTCCTTCCCAATCCAATCCTGAGAACCTTCCGATAGCAGAGATGTGATATCTCAATGCTTATACCAAACCTGAGACCCTTCCTATGGCATGAGATGTGATATCCAACTCCTTGCCATTCAAATCCTGAGACCCTTCCTATAGCATGAGATGTGATTTCTCAATGCTTCTACCAAACCTGAGACCCTTCCTTTAGCATGAGATGTGATATCCAAATCCTTCACATTCCAATCCTGAGACCCTTCCTATAGCATGAGATGTGATATCTCAATGCTTCTAATACCAAACCTGAGATCCTTCCTATAACATGAGATGTGATATCCAATTCCTTCCCATTCCAAACCTGAGACCCTTCCTATTGGATGAGATGTGATATCCAACTCCTTCCCATTCCAACCCTGAGACCCTTCCTATACCATGAGATGTGATATCTCAATGCTTCTAATACCAAACCTGGGAACCGTCCTATAACATGAGATGTGATATCTCAATGTTTCTAATAAAAAACCTGAGACCCTTCCTATAACATGAGATGTGATATCCAATTCCTTCCCATTCCAAACCTGAGACCCTTCCTATTGGATGAGATGTGATATCCAAATCCTTCCCCTTCCAAACCTGAGACCCTTCCTTTAGCATGAGATGTGATATCCAAATCCTTCACATTCCAATCCTGAGACCCTTCCTATAGCATGAGATGTGATATCTCAATGCTTCTAATACCAAACCTGAGATCCTTCCTATAACATGAGATGTGATATCCAATTCCTTCCCATTCCAAACCTGAGACCCTTCCTATTGGATGAGATGTGATATCCAACTCCTTCTCATTCCAACCCTGAGACCCTTCCTATACCATGAGATGTGATATCTCAATGCTTCTAATACCAAACCTGGGAACCGTCCTATAGCATGAGATTTGATATCTCAATGTTTCTAATAAAAAACCTGAGACCCTTCCTATAGCAAGAGATGTGATATCCAAATCCTTCCCATTCCAATCCTGAGACCCTTCCTGTATATAACATGAGATGTGATATCCAACTCCTTCCCATTCCAACCTGAGACCCTTCCTATAGCATGAGATGTGATATCCAACTCCTTACCATTCAAATCCTGAGACCCTCCCTATAACAAGAGATGTCATATCCAACTCCTTCCCATTCCAAACCTGAGACCCTTCCTATAACATGAGATGTGATATCCAACTCCTTCCCATTCCAAACCTGAGACCCTTCCGATAGCATGAGCTGTGATATCTCAATGCTTCAAAAACCAAACATGAGAACCATCCTATAACATGAGATGTGAAATCCAAATCCTTCCCTTCCCAAACCTGGGACTCTTCCTATAGCATGAGATGTGATATCTCAATGCTTCTACCAAACCTGAAACCCTTCCTATAGCATGAGATGTGATAACTCAATGCTTATACCAAACCTGAGACCCTTCCTATGGCATGAGATGTCATATACAACTCCTTCCCATTCCAACCCTGAGACCCTTCCTATAGCATGAGATGTGATATCTCAATGCTTATACCAAACCTGAGACCCTTCCTATAGCATGAGATGTGATATCCAACTCCTTCCCATTCCAATCCTGAGACCCTTCTGATAGCATGAGATGTGATATCTCAATGCCTCTAATACCAAACCTGAGATCCTACCTCTAACATGAAATGTGATATCCATCTCCTTCCCTTTCCAAACCGAGACCCTGCCTATAGCATGAGATGTGATATCCAAGTCCTTCCCATTCCAATCCTGAGACCCTTCTTATAGCATGTGATGTGATATCTCAATGCTTATACCAAACCTGAGACCCTTCCTATGGCATGAGATGTCATATACAACTCCTTCCCATTCCAACCCTGAGACCCTTCCTATAGCATGAGATGTGATATCTCAATGCTTATACCAAACCTGAGACCCTTCCTATAGCATGAGATGTGATATCCAACTTCTTCCCATTCCAATCCTGAGACCCTTCCTATAGCATGAGATGTGATATCTCAATGCTTATACCAAACCTGAGACCCTTCCTATAGCATAAGATGTGATATCTCAATGCTTATACCAAACCTGAGACCCTTCCTATAGCATGAGATGTGATATCCAACTCCTTCCCATTCCAATCCTGAGACCCTTCCTATAGCATTAGATGTGATATCTCAATGCTTATACCAAACCTGAGACCCTTCCTATAGCATGAGATGTGATATCCAACTCCTTCCCATTCCAATCCTGAGACCCTTCCTATAGCATGAGATGTGATGTCTCAATGCTTCTAATATCAAACCTGAGATCCTTCCTATAACATGAGATGTGATATCCAACTCCTTCCCATTCCAATCCTGAGACCCTTCCTATAGCATGAGATGTGATATCTCAATGCCTCTTATACCAAACCTGAGATCCTTCCGATAGCATGAGATGTGATATCTCAATGCTTCTAATACCAAACCTGAGATCCTTCCTATAATATGAGATGTGATTTCCAAATCCTTCCCCTTCCAAACCTGAGACCCTCCCTTTAGCATGAAATGTGATATCCAACTCCTTCCCATTCCAATCCTGAGACCCTTCTGATAGCATGAGATGTGATATCTCAATGCCTCTAATACCAAACCTGAGATCCTACCTCTAACATGAAATGTGATATCCATCTCCATCCCTTTCCAAACCTGAGACCCTGCCTATAGCATGAGATGTGATATCCAAGTCCTTCCCATTCCAATCCTGAGACCCTTCCTATAGCATGTGATGTGATATCTCAATGCTTATACCAAACCTGAGACCCTTCCTATGGCATGAGATGTCATATACAACTCCTTCCCATTCCAACCCTGAGACCCTTCCTATAGCATGAGATGTGATATCTCAATGCTTATACCAAACCTGAGACCCTTCCTATAGCATGAGATGTGATATCCAACTTCTTCCCATTCCAATCCTGAGACCCTTCCTATAGCATGAGATGTGATATCTCAATGCTTATACCAAACCTGAGACCCTTCCTATAGCTTGAGATGTGATATCCAACTCCTTCCCATTCAATCCTGAGACCCTTCCTATAGCATGAGATGTGATATCTCAAGGCCCCTAATACCAAACCTGAGATCCTTCCTCTAACATGAAATGTGATATCCAACTCCTTCCCCTTCAAAACCTGAGAGCCTTCCTATAGCATGAGATATGATATCCAAGTCCTTCCCATTCCAATCCTGAGACCCTTCCTATAACATGAAATGTGATATCCAACTCCTTCCCATTCTAACCTGAGACCCTTCCTATAGCATGAGATGGGATATCCAACTCCTTCCAAATCCAATACTGATACCCTTCCGATAGCATGAGATGTGATATCCCAATGCTTCTACCAAACCTGAGACCCATACTATGGCATGAGATGTGATATCAAACTCCTTCCCATTCCAATCCTGAGACGCTTCCTATAACTTGAGATGTGATATCCAACTCCTTCCCATTCCAATTCTGAGACCCTTCTTATACCATGAGACTTGATATCTCAATGCTTCTAATACCAAACCTGAGACCCGTCCTATAACATGAGATGTGATATCCAAATCCTTCCCCTTCCAAACCTTAGACCCTTCCTTTATCATGAGATGTGATATCCAACTCCTTCCCATTCCAATCCTGAGACCCTTCCGATATCATGAGATTTGTTATCTCAATGCTTCTAATATCAAACTTGAGACCCTCCCTATAGCATGAGATGTGACATCCAAGTCCTTCCCATTCCAATCCTGAGACCCTTCCTATAGCATGAGATGTGATATCTCAATGCTTCTAATACCAAACCTGAGACCCTTCCTATAACATGAGATGTGATATCCAACTCCTTCCCATTCCAATCCTGAGACCCTTCCGATAGCAGAGATGTGATATCTCAATGCTTATACCAAACCTGAGACCAATCCTAAGGCCTGAGATGTCATATACAACTCCTTCCCATTCCAATCCTGAGACCCTTCCTATAGCATGAGATGTGATATCTCAATGCTTATACCAAATCTGAGACCCTTCCTATAGCATGAGATGTGATATCCAACACCTTCCCATTCCAATCCTGAGACCCTTCCTATAGCATGAGAAGTGATATCTCCATGCTTATACCAAACCTGAGACCCTTCCTATAGCATGAGATGTGATATCCAAATCCTTCCCATTCCAATCCTGAGACCCTTCCTATAGCATGAGATGTGATATCTCAATGCTTATACCAAACCTGAGAGCCTACCTATAGCATGAGATGTGATATCCAAGTCCATCCCATTCCAATCCTTAGACCCTTCCTACAGCATGCGATGTGATATCTCAATGATTCTAATACCAAACCAGAGACCCGTCCTTTAACATGAGATGGGATATCCAACTCCTTCCCATTCCAATCCTGAGCCACTCCTGATAGCAGAGATGTGATATCTCAATGCTTATACCAAACCTGAGACCCTTCCTATAACATGAGATGTGATATCCAACTCCTTCCCGTTCCAAACCTGAGACACTTCCTATAGCATATGTGATATCCAACTCCTTCCCATTCCAAACATGAGACCCTTCCTATAGCAAGAATATAATATCCACCTCCTACCCATTCCAATCCTGAGACCATTCCTATAGCATGAGATGTGATATATCAATGCTTCTAATACCAAACCTGAGATCCTTCCTATGACATGAGATGTGATATCCATATCCTTCCCATTCCAATCCTGAGACCCTTCCTATAGCAAGAGATGTGATATCCAAATCCTTCCCATTCCAATCCTGAGACCCTTCCTATAACATGAGATGTGATATTCAACTCCTTCCCATTCCAACTTGAGACACTTCCTATAGCATGAGAAGGGATATCCAACTCCTTCCCAATCCAATCCTGAGAACCTTCCGATAGCAGAGATGTGATATCTCAATGCTTATACCAAACCTGAGACCCTTCCTATGGCATGAGATGTGATTTCTCAATGCTTCTACCAAACCTGAGACCCTTCCTTTAGCATGAGATGTGATATCCAAATCCTTCACATTCCAATCCTGAGACCCTTCCTATAGCATGAGATGTGATATCTCAATGCTTCTAATACCAAACCTGAGATCCTTCCTATAACATGAGATGTGATATCCAATTCCTTCCCATTCCAAACCTGAGACCCTTCCTATTGGATGAGATGTGATATCCAACTCCTTCCCATTCCAACCCTGAGACCCTTCCTATACCATGAGATGTGATATCTCAATGCTTCTAATACCAAACCTGGGAACCGTCCTATAACATGAGATGTGATATCTCAATGTTTCTAATAAAAAACCTGAGACCCTTCCTATAACATGAGATGTGATATCCAATTCCTTCCCATTCCAAACCTGAGACCCTTCCTATTGGATGAGATGTGATATCCAAATCCTTCCCCTTCCAAACCTGAGACCCTTCCTTTAGCATGAGATGTGATATCCAAATACTTCCCATTCCAATCCTAAAACCCTTCCTATAGCATGAGATTTGATATCTCAATGTTTCTAATAAAAAACCTGAGACCCTTCCTATAGCAAGAGATGTGATATCCAAATCCTTCCCATTCCAATCCTGAGACCCTTCCTGTATATAACATGAGATGTGATATCCAACTCCTTCCCATTCCAACCTGAGACCCTTCCTATAGCATGAGATGTGATATCCAACTCCTTACCATTCAAATCCTGAGACCCTCCCTATAACAAGAGATGTCATATCCAACTCCTTCCCATTCCAAACCTGAGACCCTTCCTATAACATGAGATGTGATATCCAACTCCTTCCCATTCCAAACCTGAGACCCTTCCGATAGCATGAGCTGTGATATCTCAATGCTTCAAAAACCAAACATGAGAACCATCCTATAACATGAGATGTGAAATCCAAATCCTTCCCTTCCCAAACCTGGGACTCTTCCTATAGCATGAGATGTGATATCTCAATGCTTCTACCAAACCTGAAACCCTTCCTATAGCATGAGATGTGATAACTCAATGCTTATACCAAACCTGAGACCCTTCCTATGGCATGAGATGTCATATACAACTCCTTCCCATTCCAACCCTGAGACCCTTCCTATAGCATGAGATGTGATATCTCAATGCTTATACCAAACCTGAGACCCTTCCTATAGCATGAGATGTGATATCCAACTCCTTCCCATTCCAATCCTGAGACCCTTCTGATAGCATGAGATGTGATATCTCAATGCCTCTAATACCAAACCTGAGATCCTACCTCTAACATGAAATGTGATATCCATCTCCTTCCCTTTCCAAACCGAGACCCTGCCTATAGCATGAGATGTGATATCCAAGTCCTTCCCATTCCAATCCTGAGACCCTTCTTATAGCATGTGATGTGATATCTCAATGCTTATACCAAACCTGAGACCCTTCCTATGGCATGAGATGTCATATACAACTCCTTCCCATTCCAACCCTGAGACCCTTCCTATAGCATGAGATGTGATATCTCAATGCTTATACCAAACCTGAGACCCTTCCTATAGCATGAGATGTGATATCCAACTTCTTCCCATTCCAATCCTGAGACCCTTCCTATAGCATGAGATGTGATATCTCAATGCTTATACCAAACCTGAGACCCTTCCTATAGCATAAGATGTGATATCTCAATGCTTATACCAAACCTGAGACCCTTCCTATAGCATGAGATGTGATATCCAACTCCTTCCCATTCCAATCCTGAGACCCTTCCTATAGCATTAGATGTGATATCTCAATGCTTATACCAAACCTGAGACCCTTCCTATAGCATGAGATGTGATATCCAACTCCTTCCCATTCCAATCCTGAGACCCTTCCTATAGCATGAGATGTGATGTCTCAATGCTTCTAATACCAAACCTGAGATCCTTCCTATAACATGAGATGTGATATCCAACTCCTTCCCATTCCAATCCTGAGACCCTTCCTATAGCATGAGATGTGATATCTCAATGCCTCTTATACCAAACCTGAGATCCTTCCTATAGCATGAGATGTGATATCTCAATGCTTCTAATACCAAACCTGAGATCCTTCCTATAATATGAGATGTGATTTCCAAATCCTTCCCCTTCCAAACCTGAGACCCTCCCTTTAGCATGAAATGTGATATCCAACTCCTTCCCATTCCAATCCTGAGACCCTTCTGATAGCATGAGATGTGATATCTCAATGCCTCTAATACCAAACCTGAGATCCTACCTCTAACATAATGTGATATCCATCTCCATCCCTTTCCAAACCTGAGACCCTGCCTATAGCATGAGATGTGATATCCAAGTCCTTCCCATTCCAATCCTGAGACCCTTCCTATAGCATGAGATGTGATAACTCAATGCTTATACCAAACCTGAGACCCTTCCTATGGCATGAGATGTCATATACAACTCCTTCCCATTCCAACCCTGAGACCCTTCCTATAGCATGAGATGTGATATCTCAATGCTTATACCAAACCTGAGACCCTTCCTATAGCATGAGATGTGATATCCAACTCCTTCCCATTCCAATCCTGAGACCCTTCTGATAGCATGAGATGTGATATCTCAATGCCTCTAATACCAAACCTGAGATCCTACCTCTAACATGAAATGTGATATCCATCTCCTTCCCTTTCCAAACCGAGACCCTGCCTATAGCATGAGATGTGATATCCAAGTCCTTCCCATTCCAATCCTGAGACCCTTCTTATAGCATGTGATGTGATATCTCAATGCTTATACCAAACCTGAGACCCTTCCTATGGCATGAGATGTCATATACAACTCCTTCCCATTCCAACCCTGAGACCCTTCCTATAGCATGAGATGTGATATCTCAATGCTTATACCAAACCTGAGACCCTTCCTATAGCATGAGATGTGATATCCAACTTCTTCCCATTCCAATCCTGAGACCCTTCCTATAGCATGAGATGTGATATCTCAATGCTTATACCAAACCTGAGACCCTTCCTATAGCATAAGATGTGATATCTCAATGCTTATACCAAACCTGAGACCCTTCCTATAGCATGAGATGTGATATCCAACTCCTTCCCATTCCAATCCTGAGACCCTTCCTATAGCATGAGATGTGATATCTCAATGCTTATACCAAACCTGAGACTCTTCCTATAGCATGAGATGTGATATCCAACTCCTTCCCATTCCAATCCTGAGACCCTTCCTATAGCATGATATGTGATGTCTCAATGCTTCTAATACCAAACCTGAGATCCTTCCTATAACATGAGATGTGATATCCAACTCCTTCCCATTCCAATCCTGAGACCCTTCCTATAGCATGAGATGTGATATCTCAATGCCTCTTATACCAAACCTGAGATCCTTCCGATAGCATGAGATGTGATATCTCAATGCTTCTAATACCAAACCTGAGATCCTTCCTATAATATGAGATGTGATTTCCAAATCCTTCCCCTTCCAAACCTGAGACCCTCCCTTTAGCATGAAATGTGATATCCAACTCCTTCCCATTCCAATCCTGAGACCCTTCTGATAGCATGAGATGTGATATCTCAATGCCTCTAATACCAAACCTGAGATCCTACCTCTAACATGAAATGTGATATCCATCTCCATCCCTTTCCAAACCTGAGACCCTGCCTATAGCATGAGATGTGATATCCAAGTCCTTCCCATTCCAATCCTGAGACCCTTCCTATAGCATGTGATGTGATATCTCAATGCTTATACCAAACCTGAGACCCTTCCTATGGCATGAGATGTCATATACAACTCCTTCCCATTCCAACCCTGAGACCCTTCCTATAGCATGAGATGTGATATCTCAATGCTTATACCAAACCTGAGACCCTTCCTATAGCATGAGATGTGATATCCAACTTCTTCCCATTCCAATCCTGAGACCCTTCCTATAGCGTGAGATGTGATATCTCAATGCTTATACCAAACCTGAGACCCTTCCTATAGCTTGAGATGTGATATCTCAAGGCCCCTAATACCAAACCTGAGATCCTTCCTCTAACATGAAATGTGATATCCAACTCCTTCCCCTTCCAAACCTGAGAGCCTTCCTATAGCATGAGATATGATATCCAAGTCCTTCCCATTCCAATCCTGAGACCCTTCCTATAACATGAAATGTGATATCCAACTCCTTCCCATTCTAACCTGAGACCCTTCCTATAGCATGAGATGGGATATCTAACTCCTTCCAAATCCAATACTGATACCCTTCCGATAGCATGAGATGTGATATCCCAATGCTTCTACCAAACCTGAGACCCATACTATGGCATGAGATGTGATATCCAACTCCTTCCCATTCCAATTCTGAGACCCTTCTTATACCATGAGACTTGATATCTCAATGCTTCTAATACCAAACCTGAGACCCGTCCTATAACATGAGATGTGATATCCAAATCCTTCCCCTTCCAAACCTTAGACCCTTCCTTTATCATGAGATGTGATATCCAACTCCTTCCCATTCCAATCCTGAGACCCTTCCGATATCATGAGATTTGTTATCTCAATGCTTCTAATATCAAACTTGAGACCCTCCCTATAGCATGAGATGTGACATCCAAGTCCTTCCCATTCCAATCCTGAGACCCTTCCTATAGCATGAGATGTGATATCTCAATGCTTCTAATACCAAACCTGAGACCCTTCCTATAACATGAGATGGGATATCCAACTCCTTCCCATTCCAATCCTGAGACCCTTCCGATAGCAGAGATGTGATATCTCAATGCTTATACCAAACCTGAGACCCTTCCTAAGGCCTGAGATGTCATATACAACTCCTTCCCATTCCAATCCTGAGACCCTTCCTATAGCATGAGATGTGATATCTCAATGCTTATACCAAATCTGAGACCCTTCCTATAGCATGAGATGTGATATCCAACACCTTCCCATTCCAATCCTGAGAACCTTCCTATAGCATGAGAAGTGATATCTCCATGCTTATACCAAACCTGAGACCCTTCCTATAGCATGAGATGTGATATCCAAATCCTTCCCATTCCAATCCTGAGACCCTTCCTATAGCATGAGATGTGATATCTCAATGCTTATACCAAACCTGAGAGCCTACCTATAGCATGAGATGTGATATCCAAGTCCATCCCATTCCAATCCTTAGACCCTTCCTACAGCATGCGATGTGATATCTCAATGATTCTAATACCAAACCAGAGACCCGTCCTTTAACATGAGATGGGATATCCAACTCCTTCCCATTCCAATCCTGAGCCACTCCTGATAGCAGAGATGTGATATCTCAATGCTTATACCAAACCTGAGACCCTTCCTATAACATGAGATGTGATATCCAACTCCTTCCCGTTCCAAACCTGAGACACTTCCTATAGCATATGTGATATCCAACTCCTTCCCATTCCAAACATGAGACCCTTCCTATAGCAAGAATGTAATATCCACCTCCTACCCATTCCAATCCTGAGACCATTCCTATAGCATGAGATGTGATATATCAATGCTTCTAATACCAAACCTGAGATCCTTCCTATGACATGAGATGTGATATCCATATCCTTCCCATTCCAATCCTGAGACCCTTCCTATAGCAAGAGATGTGATATCCAAATCCTTCCCATTCCAATCCTGAGACCCTTCCTATAACATGAGATGTGATATTCAACTCCTTCCCATTCCAACTTGAGACACTTCCTATAGCATGAGAAGGGATATCCAACTCCTTCCCAATCCAATCCTGAGAACCTTCCGATAGCAGAGATGTGATATCTCAATGCTTATACCAAACCTGAGACCCTTCCTATGGCATGAGATGTGATATCCAACTCCTTGCCATTCAAATCCTGAGACCCTTCCTATAGCATGAGATGTGATTTCTCAATGCTTCTACCAAACCTGAGACCCTTCCTTTAGCATGAGATGTGATATCCAAATCCTTCACATTCCAATCCTGAGACCCTTCCTATAGCATGAGATGTGATATCTCAATGCTTCTAATACCAAACCTGAGATCCTTCCTATAACATGAGATGTGATATCCAATTCCTTCCCATTCCAAACCTGAGACCCTTCCTATTGGATGAGATGTGATATCCAACTCCTTCCCATTCCAACCCTGAGACCCTTCCTATACCATGAGATGTGATATCTCAATGCTTCTAATACCAAACCTGGGAACCGTCCTATAACATGAGATGTGATATCTCAATGTTTCTAATAAAAAACCTGAGACCCTTCCTATAACATGAGATGTGATATCCAATTCCTTCCCATTCCAAACCTGAGACCCTTCCTATTGGATGAGATGTGATATCCAAATCCTTCCCCTTCCAAACCTGAGACCCTTCCTTTAGCATGAGATGTGATATCCAAATACTTCCCATTCCAATCCTAAAACCCTTCCTATAGCATGAGATTTGATATCTCAATGTTTCTAATAAAAAACCTAAGACCCTTCCTATAGCAAGAGATGTGATATCCAAATCCTTCCCATTCCAATCCTGAGACCCTTCCTGTATATAACATGAGATGTGATATCCAACTCCTTCCCATTCCAACCTGAGACCCTTCCTATAGCATGAGATGTGATATCCAACTCCTTACCATTCAAATCCTGAGACCCTCCCTATAACAAGAGATGTCATATCCAACTCCTTCCCATTCCAAACCTGAGACCCTTCCTATAACATGAGATGTGATATCCAACTCCTTCCCATTCCAAACCTGAGACCCTTCCGATAGCATGAGCTGTGATATCTCAATGCTTCAAAAACCAAACATGAGAACCATCCTATAACATGAGATGTGAAATCCAAATCCGTCCCTTCCCAAACCTGAGACTCTTCCTATAGCATGAGATGTGATATCTCAATGCTTCTACCAAACCTGAAACCCTTCCTATAGCATGAGATGTGATAACTCAATGCTTATACCAAACCTGAGACCCTTCCTATGGCATGAGATGTCATATACAACTCCTTCCCATTCCAACCCTGAGACCCTTCCTATAGCATGAGATGTGATATCTCAATGCTTATACCAAACCTGAGACCCTTCCTATAGCATGAGATGTGATATCCAACTCCTTCCCATTCCAATCCTGAGACCCTTCTGATAGCATGAGATGTGATATCTCAATGCCTCTAATACCAAACCTGAGATCCTACCTCTAACATGAAATGTGATATCCATCTCCTTCCCTTTCCAAACCGAGACCCTGCCTATAGCATGAGATGTGATATCCAAGTCCTTCCCATTCCAATCCTGAGACCCTTCTTATAGCATGTGATGTGATATCTCAATGCTTATACCAAACCTGAGACCCTTCCTATGGCATGAGATGTCATATACAACTCCTTCCCATTCCAACCCTGAGACCCTTCCTATAGCATGAGATGTGATATCTCAATGCTTATACCAAACCTGAGACCCTTCCTATAGCATGAGATGTGATATCCAACTTCTTCCCATTCCAATCCTGAGACCCTTCCTATAGCATGAGATGTGATATCTCAATGCTTATACCAAACCTGAGACCCTTCCTATAGCATAAGATGTGATATCTCAATGCTTATACCAAACCTGAGACCCTTCCTATAGCATGAGATGTGATATCCAACTCCTTCCCATTCCAATCCTGAGACCCTTCCTATAGCATGAGATGTGATATCTCAATGCTTATACCAAACCTGAGACCCTTCCTATAGCATGAGATGTGATATCCAACTCCTTCCCATTCCAATCCTGAGACCCTTCCTATAGCATGAGATGTGATGTCTCAATGCTTCTAATACCAAACCTGAGATCCTTCCTATAACATGAGATGTGATATCCAACTCCTTCCCATTCCAATCCTGAGACCCTTCCTATAGCATGAGATGTGATATCTCAATGCCTCTTATACCAAACCTGAGATCCTTCCGATAGCATGAGATGTGATATCTCAATGCTTCTAATACCAAACCTGAGATCCTTCCTATAATATGAGATGTGATTTCCAAATCCTTCCCCTTCCAAACCTGAGACCCTCCCTTTAGCATGAAATGTGATATCCAACTCCTTCCCATTCCAATCCTGAGACCCTTCTGATAGCATGAGATGTGATATCTCAATGCCTCTAATACCAAACCTGAGATCCTACCTCTAACATGAAATGTGATATCCATCTCCATCCCTTTCCAAACCTGAGACCCTGCCTATAGCATGAGATGTGATATCCAAGTCCTTCCCATTCCAATCCTGAGACCCTTCCTATAGCATGTGATGTGATATCTCAATGCTTATACCAAACCTGAGACCCTTCCTATGGCATGAGATGTCATATACAACTCCTTCCCATTCCAACCCTGAGACCCTTCCTATAGCATGAGATGTGATATCTCAATGCTTATACCAAACCTGAGACCCTTCCTATAGCATGAGATGTGATATCCAACTTCTTCCCATTCCAATCCTGAGACCCTTCCTATAGCATGAGATGTGATATCTCAATGCTTATACCAAACCTGAGACCCTTCCTATAGCTTGAGATGTGATATCCAACTCCTTCCCATTCAATCCTGAGACCCTTCCTATAGCATGAGATGTGATATCTCAAGGCCCCTAATACCAAACCTGAGATCCTTCCTCTAACATGAAATGTGATATCCAACTCCTTCCCCTTCCAAACCTGAGAGCCTTCCTATAGCATGAGATATGATATCCAAGTCCTTCCCATTCCAATCCTGAGACCCTTCCTATAACATGAAATGTGATATCCAACTCCTTCCCATTCTAACCTGAGACCCTTCCTATAGCATGAGATGGGATATCCAACTCCTTCCAAATCCAATACTGATACCCTTCCGATAGCATGAGATGTGATATCCCAATGCTTCTACCAAACCTGTGACCCATACTATGGCATGAGATGTGATATCAAACTCCTTCCCATTCCAATCCTGAGACGCTTCCTATAACTTGAGATGTGATATCCAACTCCTTCCCATTCCAATTCTGAGACCCTTCTTATACCATGAGACTTGATATCTCAATGCTTCTAATACCAAACCTGAGACCCGTCCTATAACATGAGATGTGATATCCAAATCCTTCCCCTTCCAAACCTTAGACCCTTCCTTTATCATGAGATGTGATATCCAACTCCTTCCCATTCCAATCCTGAGACCCTTCCGATATCATGAGATTTGTTATCTCAATGCTTCTAATATCAAACTTGAGACCCTCCCTATAGCATGAGATGTGACATCCAAGTCCTTCCCATTCCAATCCTGAGACCCTTCCTATAGCATGAGATGTGATATCTCAATGCTTCTAATACCAAACCTGAGACCCTTCCTATAACATGAGATGGGATATCCAACTCCTTCCCATTCCAATCCTGAGACCCTTCCGATAGCAGAGATGTGATATCTCAATGCTTATACCAAACCTGAGACCCTTCCTAAGGCCTGAGATGTCATATACAACACCTTCCCATTCCAATCCTGAGACCCTTCCTATAGCATGAGAAGTGATATCGCCATGCTTATACCAAACCTGAGACCCTTCCTATAGCATGAGATGTGATATCCAAATCCTTCCCATTCCAATCCTGAGACCCTTCCTATAGCATGAGATGTGATATCTCAATGCTTATACCAAACCTGAGAGCCTACCTATAGCATGAGATGTGATATCCAAGTCCATCCCATTCCAATCCTTAGACCCTTCCTACAGCATGCGATGTGATATCTCAATGATTCTAATACCAAACCAGAGACCCGTCCTTTAACATGAGATGGGATATCCAACTCCTTCCCATTCCAATCCTGAGCCACTCCTGATAGCAGAGATGTGATATCTCAATGCTTATACCAAACCTGAGACCCTTCCTATAACATGAGATGTGATATCCAACTCCTTCCCGTTCCAAACCTGAGACACTTCCTATAGCATATGTGATATCCAACTCCTTCCCATTCCAAACATGAGACCCTTCCTATAGCAAGAATGTAATATCCACCTCCTACCCATTCCAATCCTGAGACCATTCCTATAGCATGAGATGTGATATATCAATGCTTCTAATACCAAACCTGAGATCCTTCCTATGACATGAGATGTGATATCCATATCCTTCCCATTCCAATCCTGAGACCCTTCCTATAGCAAGAGATGTGATATCCAAATCCTTCCCATTCCAATCCTGAGACCCTTCCTATAACATGAGATGTGATATTCAACTCCTTCCCATTCCAACTTGAGACACTTCCTATAGCATGAGAAGGGATATCCAACTCCTTCCCAATCCAATCCTGAGAACCTTCCGATAGTAGAGATGTGATATCTCAATGCTTATACCAAACCTGAGACCCTTCCTATGGCATGAGATGTGATATCCAACTCCTTGCCATTCAAATCCTGAGACCCTTCCTATAGCATGAGATGTGATTTCTCAATGCTTCTACCAAACCTGAGACCCTTCCTTTAGCATGAGATGTGATATCCAAATCCTTCACATTCCAATCCTGAGACCCTTCCTATAGCATGAGATGTGATATCTCAATGCTTCTAATACCAAACCTGAGATCCTTCCTATAACATGAGATGTGATATCCAATTCCTTCCCATTCCAAACCTGAGACCCTTCCTATTGGATGAGATGTGATATCCAACTCCTTCCCATTCCAACCCTGAGACCCTTCCTATACCATGAGATGTGATATCTCAATGCTTCTAATACCAAACCTGGGAACCGTCCTATAACATGAGATGTGATATCTCAATGTTTCTAATAAAAAACCTGAGACCCTTCCTATAACATGAGATGTGATATCCAATTCCTTCCCATTCCAAACCTGAGACCCTTCCTATTGGATGAGATGTGATATCCAAATCCTTCCCCTTCCAAACCTGAGACCCTTCCTTTAGCATGAGATGTGATATCCAAATACTTCCCATTCCAATCCTAAAACCCTTCCTATAGCATGAGATTTGATATCTCAATGTTTCTAATAAAAAACCTGAGACCCTTCCTATAGCAAGAGATGTGATATCCAAATCCTTCCCATTCCAATCCTGAGACCCTTCCTGTATATAACATGAGATGTGATATCCAACTCCTTCCCATTCCAACCTGAGACCCTTCCTATAGCATGAGATGTGATATCCAACTCCTTACCATTCAAATCCTGAGACCCTCCCTATAACAAGAGATGTCATATCCAACTCCTTCCCATTCCAAACCTGAGACCCTTCCTATAACATGAGATGTGATATCCAACTCCTTCCCATTCCAAACCTGAGACCCTTCCGATAGCATGAGCTGTGATATCTCAATGCTTCAAAAACCAAACATGAGAACCATCCTATAACATGAGATGTGAAATCCAAATCCTTCCCTTCCCAAACCTGGGACTCTTCCTATAGCATGAGATGTGATATCTCAATGCTTCTACCAAACCTGAAACCCTTCCTATAGCATGAGATGTGATAACTCAATGCTTATACCAAACCTGAGACCCTTCCTATGGCATGAGATGTCATATACAACTCCTTCCCATTCCAACCCTGAGACCCTTCCTATAGCATGAGATGTGATATCTCAATGCTTATACCAAACCTGAGACCCTTCCTATAGCATGAGATGTGATATCCAACTCCTTCCCATTCCAATCCTGAGACCCTTCTGATAGCATGAGATGTGATATCTCAATGCCTCTAATACCAAACCTGAGATCCTACCTCTAACATGAAATGTGATATCCATCTCCTTCCCTTTCCAAACCGAGACCCTGCCTATAGCATGAGATGTGATATCCAAGTCCTTCCCATTCCAATCCTGAGACCCTTCTTATAGCATGTGATGTGATATCTCAATGCTTATACCAAACCTGAGACCCTTCCTATGGCATGAGATGTCATATACAACTCCTTCCCATTCCAACCCTGAGACCCTTCCTATAGCATGAGATGTGATATCTCAATGCTTATACCAAACCTGAGACCCTTCCTATAGCATGAGATGTGATATCCAACTTCTTCCCATTCCAATCCTGAGACCCTTCCTATAGCATGAGATGTGATATCTCAATGCTTATACCAAACCTGAGACCCTTCCTATAGCATAAGATGTGATATCTCAATGCTTATACCAAACCTGAGACCCTTCCTATAGCATGAGATGTGATATCCAACTCCTTCCCATTCCAATCCTGAGACCCTTCCTATAGCATTAGATGTGATATCTCAATGCTTATACCAAACCTGAGACCCTTCCTATAGCATGAGATGTGATATCCAACTCCTTCCCATTCCAATCCTGAGACCCTTCCTATAGCATGAGATGTGATGTCTCAATGCTTCTAATACCAAACCTGAGATCCTTCCTATAACATGAGATGTGATATCCAACTCCTTCCCATTCCAATCCTGAGACCCTTCCTATAGCATGAGATGTGATATCTCAATGCCTCTTATACCAAACCTGAGATCCTTCCTATAGCATGAGATGTGATATCTCAATGCTTCTAATACCAAACCTGAGATCCTTCCTATAATATGAGATGTGATTTCCAAATCCTTCCCCTTCCAAACCTGAGACCCTCCCTTTAGCATGAAATGTGATATCCAACTCCTTCCCATTCCAATCCTGAGACCCTTCTGATAGCATGAGATGTGATATCTCAATGCCTCTAATACCAAACCTGAGATCCTACCTCTAACATGAAATGTGATATCCATCTCCATCCCTTTCCAAACCTGAGACCCTGCCTATAGCATGAGATGTGATATCCAAGTCCTTCCCATTCCAATCCTGAGACCCTTCCTATAGCATGAGATGTGATAACTCAATGCTTATACCAAACCTGAGACCCTTCCTATGGCATGAGATGTCATATACAACTCCTTCCCATTCCAACCCTGAGACCCTTCCTATAGCATGAGATGTGATATCTCAATGCTTATACCAAACCTGAGACCCTTCCTATAGCATGAGATGTGATATCCAACTCCTTCCCATTCCAATCCTGAGACCCTTCTGATAGCATGAGATGTGATATCTCAATGCCTCTAATACCAAACCTGAGATCCTACCTCTAACATGAAATGTGATATCCATCTCCTTCCCTTTCCAAACCGAGACCCTGCCTATAGCATGAGATGTGATATCCAAGTCCTTCCCATTCCAATCCTGAGACCCTTCTTATAGCATGTGATGTGATATCTCAATGCTTATACCAAACCTGAGACCCTTCCTATGGCATGAGATGTCATATACAACTCCTTCCCATTCCAACCCTGAGACCCTTCCTATAGCATGAGATGTGATATCTCAATGCTTATACCAAACCTGAGACCCTTCCTATAGCATGAGATGTGATATCCAACTTCTTCCCATTCCAATCCTGAGACCCTTCCTATAGCATGAGATGTGATATCTCAATGCTTATACCAAACCTGAGACCCTTCCTATAGCATAAGATGTGATATCTCAATGCTTATACCAAACCTGAGACCCTTCCTATAGCATGAGATGTGATATCCAACTCCTTCCCATTCCAATCCTGAGACCCTTCCTATAGCATGAGATGTGATATCTCAATGCTTATACCAAACCTGAGACTCTTCCTATAGCATGAGATGTGATATCCAACTCCTTCCCATTCCAATCCTGAGACCCTTCCTATAGCATGATATGTGATGTCTCAATGCTTCTAATACCAAACCTGAGATCCTTCCTATAACATGAGATGTGATATCCAACTCCTTCCCATTCCAATCCTGAGACCCTTCCTATAGCATGAGATGTGATATCTCAATGCCTCTTATACCAAACCTGAGATCCTTCCGATAGCATGAGATGTGATATCTCAATGCTTCTAATACCAAACCTGAGATCCTTCCTATAATATGAGATGTGATTTCCAAATCCTTCCCCTTCCAAACCTGAGACCCTCCCTTTAGCATGAAATGTGATATCCAACTCCTTCCCATTCCAATCCTGAGACCCTTCTGATAGCATGAGATGTGATATCTCAATGCCTCTAATACCAAACCTGAGATCCTACCTCTAACATGAAATGTGATATCCATCTCCATCCCTTTCCAAACCTGAGACCCTGCCTATAGCATGAGATGTGATATCCAAGTCCTTCCCATTCCAATCCTGAGACCCTTCCTATAGCATGTGATGTGATATCTCAATGCTTATACCAAACCTGAGACCCTTCCTATGGCATGAGATGTCATATACAACTCCTTCCCATTCCAACCCTGAGACCCTTCCTATAGCATGAGATGTGATATCTCAATGCTTATACCAAACCTGAGACCCTTCCTATAGCATGAGATGTGATATCCAACTTCTTCCCATTCCAATCCTGAGACCCTTCCTATAGCGTGAGATGTGATATCTCAATGCTTATACCAAACCTGAGACCCTTCCTATAGCTTGAGATGTGATATCTCAAGGCCCCTAATACCAAACCTGAGATCCTTCCTCTAACATGAAATGTGATATCCAACTCCTTCCCCTTCCAAACCTGAGAGCCTTCCTATAGCATGAGATATGATATCCAAGTCCTTCCCATTCCAATCCTGAGACCCTTCCTATAACATGAAATGTGATATCCAACTCCTTCCCATTCTAACCTGAGACCCTTCCTATAGCATGAGATGGGATATCTAACTCCTTCCAAATCCAATACTGATACCCTTCCGATAGCATGAGATGTGATATCCCAATGCTTCTACCAAACCTGAGACCCATACTATGGCATGAGATGTGATATCCAACTCCTTCCCATTCCAATTCTGAGACCCTTCTTATACCATGAGACTTGATATCTCAATGCTTCTAATACCAAACCTGAGACCCGTCCTATAACATGAGATGTGATATCCAAATCCTTCCCCTTCCAAACCTTAGACCCTTCCTTTATCATGAGATGTGATATCCAACTCCTTCCCATTCCAATCCTGAGACCCTTCCGATATCATGAGATTTGTTATCTCAATGCTTCTAATATCAAACTTGAGACCCTCCCTATAGCATGAGATGTGACATCCAAGTCCTTCCCATTCCAATCCTGAGACCCTTCCTATAGCATGAGATGTGATATCTCAATGCTTCTAATACCAAACCTGAGACCCTTCCTATAACATGAGATGGGATATCCAACTCCTTCCCATTCCAATCCTGAGACCCTTCCGATAGCAGAGATGTGATATCTCAATGCTTATACCAAACCTGAGACCCTTCCTAAGGCCTGAGATGTCATATACAACTCCTTCCCATTCCAATCCTGAGACCCTTCCTATAGCATGAGATGTGATATCTCAATGCTTATACCAAATCTGAGACCCTTCCTATAGCATGAGATGTGATATCCAACACCTTCCCATTCCAATCCTGAGAACCTTCCTATAGCATGAGAAGTGATATCTCCATGCTTATACCAAACCTGAGACCCTTCCTATAGCATGAGATGTGATATCCAAATCCTTCCCATTCCAATCCTGAGACCCTTCCTATAGCATGAGATGTGATATCTCAATGCTTATACCAAACCTGAGAGCCTACCTATAGCATGAGATGTGATATCCAAGTCCATCCCATTCCAATCCTTAGACCCTTCCTACAGCATGCGATGTGATATCTCAATGATTCTAATACCAAACCAGAGACCCGTCCTTTAACATGAGATGGGATATCCAACTCCTTCCCATTCCAATCCTGAGCCACTCCTGATAGCAGAGATGTGATATCTCAATGCTTATACCAAACCTGAGACCCTTCCTATAACATGAGATGTGATATCCAACTCCTTCCCGTTCCAAACCTGAGACACTTCCTATAGCATATGTGATATCCAACTCCTTCCCATTCCAAACATGAGACCCTTCCTATAGCAAGAATGTAATATCCACCTCCTACCCATTCCAATCCTGAGACCATTCCTATAGCATGAGATGTGATATATCAATGCTTCTAATACCAAACCTGAGATCCTTCCTATGACATGAGATGTGATATCCATATCCTTCCCATTCCAATCCTGAGACCCTTCCTATAGCAAGAGATGTGATATCCAAATCCTTCCCATTCCAATCCTGAGACCCTTCCTATAACATGAGATGTGATATTCAACTCCTTCCCATTCCAACTTGAGACACTTCCTATAGCATGAGAAGGGATATCCAACTCCTTCCCAATCCAATCCTGAGAACCTTCCGATAGCAGAGATGTGATATCTCAATGCTTATACCAAACCTGAGACCCTTCCTATGGCATGAGATGTGATATCCAACTCCTTGCCATTCAAATCCTGAGACCCTTCCTATAGCATGAGATGTGATTTCTCAATGCTTCTACCAAACCTGAGACCCTTCCTTTAGCATGAGATGTGATATCCAAATCCTTCACATTCCAATCCTGAGACCCTTCCTATAGCATGAGATGTGATATCTCAATGCTTCTAATACCAAACCTGAGATCCTTCCTATAACATGAGATGTGATATCCAATTCCTTCCCATTCCAAACCTGAGACCCTTCCTATTGGATGAGATGTGATATCCAACTCCTTCCCATTCCAACCCTGAGACCCTTCCTATACCATGAGATGTGATATCTCAATGCTTCTAATACCAAACCTGGGAACCGTCCTATAACATGAGATGTGATATCTCAATGTTTCTAATAAAAAACCTGAGACCCTTCCTATAACATGAGATGTGATATCCAATTCCTTCCCATTCCAAACCTGAGACCCTTCCTATTGGATGAGATGTGATATCCAAATCCTTCCCCTTCCAAACCTGAGACCCTTCCTTTAGCATGAGATGTGATATCCAAATACTTCCCATTCCAATCCTAAAACCCTTCCTATAGCATGAGATTTGATATCTCAATGTTTCTAATAAAAAACCTAAGACCCTTCCTATAGCAAGAGATGTGATATCCAAATCCTTCCCATTCCAATCCTGAGACCCTTCCTGTATATAACATGAGATGTGATATCCAACTCCTTCCCATTCCAACCTGAGACCCTTCCTATAGCATGAGATGTGATATCCAACTCCTTACCATTCAAATCCTGAGACCCTCCCTATAACAAGAGATGTCATATCCAACTCCTTCCCATTCCAAACCTGAGACCCTTCCTATAACATGAGATGTGATATCCAACTCCTTCCCATTCCAAACCTGAGACCCTTCCGATAGCATGAGCTGTGATATCTCAATGCTTCAAAAACCAAACATGAGAACCATCCTATAACATGAGATGTGAAATCCAAATCCTTCCCTTCCCAAACCTGAGACTCTTCCTATAGCATGAGATGTGATATCTCAATGCTTCTACCAAACCTGAAACCCTTCCTATAGCATGAGATGTGATAACTCAATGCTTATACCAAACCTGAGACCCTTCCTATGGCATGAGATGTCATATACAACTCCTTCCCATTCCAACCCTGAGACCCTTCCTATAGCATGAGATGTGATATCTCAATGCTTATACCAAACCTGAGACCCTTCCTATAGCATGAGATGTGATATCCAACTCCTTCCCATTCCAATCCTGAGACCCTTCTGATAGCATGAGATGTGATATCTCAATGCCTCTAATACCAAACCTGAGATCCTACCTCTAACATGAAATGTGATATCCATCTCCTTCCCTTTCCAAACCGAGACCCTGCCTATAGCATGAGATGTGATATCCAAGTCCTTCCCATTCCAATCCTGAGACCCTTCTTATAGCATGTGATGTGATATCTCAATGCTTATACCAAACCTGAGACCCTTCCTATGGCATGAGATGTCATATACAACTCCTTCCCATTCCAACCCTGAGACCCTTCCTATAGCATGAGATGTGATATCTCAATGCTTATACCAAACCTGAGACCCTTCCTATAGCATGAGATGTGATATCCAACTTCTTCCCATTCCAATCCTGAGACCCTTCCTATAGCATGAGATGTGATATCTCAATGCTTATACCAAACCTGAGACCCTTCCTATAGCATAAGATGTGATATCTCAATGCTTATACCAAACCTGAGACCCTTCCTATAGCATGAGATGTGATATCCAACTCCTTCCCATTCCAATCCTGAGACCCTTCCTATAGCATGAGATGTGATATCTCAATGCTTATACCAAACCTGAGACCCTTCCTATAGCATGAGATGTGATATCCAACTCCTTCCCATTCCAATCCTGAGACCCTTCCTATAGCATGAGATGTGATGTCTCAATGCTTCTAATACCAAACCTGAGATCCTTCCTATAACATGAGATGTGATATCCAACTCCTTCCCATTCCAATCCTGAGACCCTTCCTATAGCATGAGATGTGATATCTCAATGCCTCTTATACCAAACCTGAGATCCTTCCGATAGCATGAGATGTGATATCTCAATGCTTCTAATACCAAACCTGAGATCCTTCCTATAATATGAGATGTGATTTCCAAATCCTTCCCCTTCCAAACCTGAGACCCTCCCTTTAGCATGAAATGTGATATCCAACTCCTTCCCATTCCAATCCTGAGACCCTTCTGATAGCATGAGATGTGATATCTCAATGCCTCTAATACCAAACCTGAGATCCTACCTCTAACATGAAATGTGATATCCATCTCCATCCCTTTCCAAACCTGAGACCCTGCCTATAGCATGAGATGTGATATCCAAGTCCTTCCCATTCCAATCCTGAGACCCTTCCTATAGCATGTGATGTGATATCTCAATGCTTATACCAAACCTGAGACCCTTCCTATGGCATGAGATGTCATATACAACTCCTTCCCATTCCAACCCTGAGACCCTTCCTATAGCATGAGATGTGATATCTCAATGCTTATACCAAACCTGAGACCCTTCCTATAGCATGAGATGTGATATCCAACTTCTTCCCATTCCAATCCTGAGACCCTTCCTATAGCATGAGATGTGATATCTCAATGCTTATACCAAACCTGAGACCCTTCCTATAGCTTGAGATGTGATATCCAACTCCTTCCCATTCAATCCTGAGACCCTTCCTATAGCATGAGATGTGATATCTCAAGGCCCCTAATACCAAACCTGAGATCCTTCCTCTAACATGAAATGTGATATCCAACTCCTTCCCCTTCCAAACCTGAGAGCCTTCCTATAGCATGAGATATGATATCCAAGTCCTTCCCATTCCAATCCTGAGACCCTTCCTATAACATGAAATGTGATATCCAACTCCTTCCCATTCTAACCTGAGACCCTTCCTATAGCATGAGATGGGATATCCAACTCCTTCCAAATCCAATACTGATACCCTTCCGATAGCATGAGATGTGATATCCCAATGCTTCTACCAAACCTGTGACCCATACTATGGCATGAGATGTGATATCAAACTCCTTCCCATTCCAATCCTGAGACGCTTCCTATAACTTGAGATGTGATATCCAACTCCTTCCCATTCCAATTCTGAGACCCTTCTTATACCATGAGACTTGATATCTCAATGCTTCTAATACCAAACCTGAGACCCGTCCTATAACATGAGATGTGATATCCAAATCCTTCCCCTTCCAAACCTTAGACCCTTCCTTTATCATGAGATGTGATATCCAACTCCTTCCCATTCCAATCCTGAGACCCTTCCGATATCATGAGATTTGTTATCTCAATGCTTCTAATATCAAACTTGAGACCCTCCCTATAGCATGAGATGTGACATCCAAGTCCTTCCCATTCCAATCCTGAGACCCTTCCTATAGCATGAGATGTGATATCTCAATGCTTCTAATACCAAACCTGAGACCCTTCCTATAACATGAGATGGGATATCCAACTCCTTCCCATTCCAATCCTGAGACCCTTCCGATAGCAGAGATGTGATATCTCAATGCTTATACCAAACCTGAGACCCTTCCTAAGGCCTGAGATGTCATATACAACACCTTCCCATTCCAATCCTGAGACCCTTCCTATAGCATGAGAAGTGATATCGCCATGCTTATACCAAACCTGAGACCCTTCCTATAGCATGAGATGTGATATCCAAATCCTTCCCATTCCAATCCTGAGACCCTTCCTATAGCATGAGATGTGATATCTCAATGCTTATACCAAACCTGAGAGCCTACCTATAGCATGAGATGTGATATCCAAGTCCATCCCATTCCAATCCTTAGACCCTTCCTACAGCATGCGATGTGATATCTCAATGATTCTAATACCAAACCAGAGACCCGTCCTTTAACATGAGATGGGATATCCAACTCCTTCCCATTCCAATCCTGAGCCACTCCTGATAGCAGAGATGTGATATCTCAATGCTTATACCAAACCTGAGACCCTTCCTATAACATGAGATGTGATATCCAACTCCTTCCCGTTCCAAACCTGAGACACTTCCTATAGCATATGTGATATCCAACTCCTTCCCATTCCAAACATGAGACCCTTCCTATAGCAAGAATGTAATATCCACCTCCTACCCATTCCAATCCTGAGACCATTCCTATAGCATGAGATGTGATATATCAATGCTTCTAATACCAAACCTGAGATCCTTCCTATGACATGAGATGTGATATCCATATCCTTCCCATTCCAATCCTGAGACCCTTCCTATAGCAAGAGATGTGATATCCAAATCCTTCCCATTCCAATCCTGAGACCCTTCCTATAACATGAGATGTGATATTCAACTCCTTCCCATTCCAACTTGAGACACTTCCTATAGCATGAGAAGGGATATCCAACTCCTTCCCAATCCAATCCTGAGAACCTTCCGATAGTAGAGATGTGATATCTCAATGCTTATACCAAACCTGAGACCCTTCCTATGGCATGAGATGTGATATCCAACTCCTTGCCATTCAAATCCTGAGACCCTTCCTATAGCATGAGATGTGATTTCTCAATGCTTCTACCAAACCTGAGACCCTTCCTTTAGCATGAGATGTGATATCCAAATCCTTCACATTCCAATCCTGAGACCCTTCCTATAGCATGAGATGTGATATCTCAATGCTTCTAATACCAAACCTGAGATCCTTCCTATAACATGAGATGTGATATCCAATTCCTTCCCATTCCAAACCTGAGACCCTTCCTATTGGATGAGATGTGATATCCAACTCCTTCCCATTCCAACCCTGAGACCCTTCCTATACCATGAGATGTGATATCTCAATGCTTCTAATACCAAACCTGGGAACCGTCCTATAACATGAGATGTGATATCTCAATGTTTCTAATAAAAAACCTGAGACCCTTCCTATAACAAGAGATGTGATATCCAATTCCTTCCCATTCCAAACCTGAGACCCTTCCTATTGGATGAGATGTGATATCCAAATCCTTCCCCTTCCAAACCTGAGACCCTTCCTTTAGCATGAGATGTGATATCCAAATACTTCCCATTCCAATCCTAAAACCCTTCCTATAGCATGAGATTTGATATCTCAATGTTTCTAATAAAAAACCTGAGACCCTTCCTATAGCAAGAGATGTGATATCCAAATCCTTCCCATTCCAATCCTGAGACCCTTCCTGTATATAACATGAGATGTGATATCCAACTCCTTCCCATTCCAACCTGAGACCCTTCCTATAGCATGAGATGTGATATCCAACTCCTTACCATTCAAATCCTGAGACCCTCCCTATAACAAGAGATGTCATATCCAACTCCTTCCCATTCCAAACCTGAGACCCTTCCTATAACATGAGATGTGATATCCAACTCCTTCCCATTCCAAACCTGAGACCCTTCCGATAGCATGAGCTGTGATATCTCAATGCTTCAAAAACCAAACATGAGAACCATCCTATAACATGAGATGTGAAATCCAAATCCTTCCCTTCCCAAACCTGAGACTCTTCCTATAGCATGAGATGTGATATCTCAATGCTTCTACCAAACCTGAAACCCTTCCTATAGCATGAGATGTGATAACTCAATGCTTATACCAAACCTGAGACCCTTCCTATGGCATGAGATGTCATATACAACTCCTTCCCATTCCAACCCTGAGACCCTTCCTATAGCATGAGATGTGATATCTCAATGCTTATACCAAACCTGAGACCCTTCCTATAGCATGAGATGTGATATCCAACTTCTTCCCATTCCAATCCTGAGACCCTTCCTATAGCATGAGATGTGATATCACAATGCTTCTAATACCAAACCTGAGACCCGTCCTATAACATGAGATGTGATATCCAAATCCTTCCCCTTCCAAACCTGAGACCCTTCCTTTAGCATGAGGTGTGATATCCAGCTCCTCCCATTCCAATCCTGAGACCCTTCCGATAGCAGAGATGTGATATTTCAATGCTTATACCAAACCTGAGACCCTTCCCATAGCATGAGATGTGATATCCAACTCCTTCCCATTCCAATCCTGAGACCCTGCCTATAGCATGAGATGTGATATCCAAGTCCTTCCCATTCCAATCCTGAGACCCTTCCTATAGCATGTGATGTGATAACTCAATGCTTATACCAAACCTGAGACCCTTCCTATGGCATGAGATGTCATATACAACTCCTTCCCATTCCAACCCTGAGACCCTTCCTATAGCATGAGATGTGATATCTCAATGCTTATACCAAACCTGAGACCCTTCCTATAGCATGAGATGTGATATCCAACTTCTTCCCATTCCAATCCTGAGACCCTTCCTATAGCATGAGATGTGATATCTCAATGCTTATACCAAACCTGAGACCCTTCCTATAGCTTGAGATGTGATATCCAAATCCTTCCCATTCCAATCCTGAGACCCTTCCTATAGCATGAGATGTGATATCTCAATGCTTATACCAAACCTGAGAGCCTACCTATAGCATGAGATGTGATATCCAAGTCCATCCCATTCCAATCCTTAGACCCTTCCTACAGCATGCGATGTGATATCTCAATGATTCTAATACCAAACCAGAGACCCGTCCTTTAACATGAGATGGGATATCCAACTCCTTCCCATTCCAATCCTGAGCCACTCCTGATAGCAGAGATGTGATATCTCAATGCTTATACCAAACCTGAGACCCTTCCTATAACATGAGATGTGATATCCAACTCCTTCCCGTTCCAAACCTGAGACACTTCCTATAGCATATGTGATATCCAACTCCTTCCCATTCCAAACATGAGACCCTTCCTATAGCAAGAATGTAATATCCACCTCCTACCCATTCCAATCCTGAGACCATTCCTATAGCATGAGATGTGATATATCAATGCTTCTAATACCAAACCTGAGATCCTTCCTATGACATGAGATGTGATATCCATATCCTTCCCATTCCAATCCTGAGACCCTTCCTATAGCAAGAGATGTGATATCCAAATCCTTCCCATTCCAATCCTGAGACCCTTCCTATAACATGAGATGTGATATTCAACTCCTTCCCATTCCAACTTGAGACACTTCCTATAGCATGAGAAGGGATATCCAACTCCTTCCCAATCCAATCCTGAGAACCTTCCGATAGCAGAGATGTGATATCTCAATGCTTATACCAAACCTGAGACCCTTCCTATGGCATGAGATGTGATATCCAACTCCTTGCCATTCAAATCCTGAGACCCTTCCTATAGCATGAGATGTGATTTCTCAATGCTTCTACCAAACCTGAGACCCTTCCTTTAGCATGAGATGTGATATCCAAATCCTTCACATTCCAATCCTGAGACCCTTCCTATAGCATGAGATGTGATATCTCAATGCTTCTAATACCAAACCTGAGATCCTTCCTATAACATGAGATGTGATATCCAATTCCTTCCCATTCCAAACCTGAGACCCTTCCTATTGGATGAGATGTGATATCCAACTCCTTCCCATTCCAACCCTGAGACCCTTCCTATACCATGAGATGTGATATCTCAATGCTTCTAATACCAAACCTGGGAACCGTCCTATAACATGAGATGTGATATCTCAATGTTTCTAATAAAAAACCTGAGACCCTTCCTATAACATGAGATGTGATATCCAATTCCTTCCCATTCCAAACCTGAGACCCTTCCTATTGGATGAGATGTGATATCCAAATCCTTCCCCTTCCAAACCTGAGACCCTTCCTTTAGCATGAGATGTGATATCCAAATACTTCCCATTCCAATCCTAAAACCCTTCCTATAGCATGAGATTTGATATCTCAATGTTTCTAATAAAAAACCTAAGACCCTTCCTATAGCAAGAGATGTGATATCCAAATCCTTCCCATTCCAATCCTGAGACCCTTCCTGTATATAACATGAGATGTGATATCCAACTCCTTCCCATTCCAACCTGAGACCCTTCCTATAGCATGAGATGTGATATCCAACTCCTTACCATTCAAATCCTGAGACCCTCCCTATAACAAGAGATGTCATATCCAACTCCTTCCCATTCCAAACCTGAGACCCTTCCTATAACATGAGATGTGATATCCAACTCCTTCCCATTCCAAACCTGAGACCCTTCCGATAGCATGAGCTGTGATATCTCAATGCTTCAAAAACCAAACATGAGAACCATCCTATAACATGAGATGTGAAATCCAAATCCTTCCCTTCCCAAACCTGAGACTCTTCCTATAGCATGAGATGTGATATCTCAATGCTTCTACCAAACCTGAAACCCTTCCTATAGCATGAGATGTGATAACTCAATGCTTATACCAAACCTGAGACCCTTCCTATGGCATGAGATGTCATATACAACTCCTTCCCATTCCAACCCTGAGACCCTTCCTATAGCATGAGATGTGATATCTCAATGCTTATACCAAACCTGAGACCCTTCCTATAGCATGAGATGTGATATCCAACTCCTTCCCATTCCAATCCTGAGACCCTTCTGATAGCATGAGATGTGATATCTCAATGCCTCTAATACCAAACCTGAGATCCTACCTCTAACATGAAATGTGATATCCATCTCCTTCCCTTTCCAAACCGAGACCCTGCCTATAGCATGAGATGTGATATCCAAGTCCTTCCCATTCCAATCCTGAGACCCTTCTTATAGCATGTGATGTGATATCTCAATGCTTATACCAAACCTGAGACCCTTCCTATGGCATGAGATGTCATATACAACTCCTTCCCATTCCAACCCTGAGACCCTTCCTATAGCATGAGATGTGATATCTCAATGCTTATACCAAACCTGAGACCCTTCCTATAGCATGAGATGTGATATCCAACTTCTTCCCATTCCAATCCTGAGACCCTTCCTATAGCATGAGATGTGATATCTCAATGCTTATACCAAACCTGAGACCCTTCCTATAGCATAAGATGTGATATCTCAATGCTTATACCAAACCTGAGACCCTTCCTATAGCATGAGATGTGATATCCAACTCCTTCCCATTCCAATCCTGAGACCCTTCCTATAGCATGAGATGTGATATCTCAATGCTTATACCAAACCTGAGACCCTTCCTATAGCATGAGATGTGATATCCAACTCCTTCCCATTCCAATCCTGAGACCCTTCCTATAGCATGAGATGTGATGTCTCAATGCTTCTAATACCAAACCTGAGATCCTTCCTATAACATGAGATGTGATATCCAACTCCTTCCCATTCCAATCCTGAGACCCTTCCTATAGCATGAGATGTGATATCTCAATGCCTCTTATACCAAACCTGAGATCCTTCCGATAGCATGAGATGTGATATCTCAATGCTTCTAATACCAAACCTGAGATCCTTCCTATAATATGAGATGTGATTTCCAAATCCTTCCCCTTCCAAACCTGAGACCCTCCCTTTAGCATGAAATGTGATATCCAACTCCTTCCCATTCCAATCCTGAGACCCTTCTGATAGCATGAGATGTGATATCTCAATGCCTCTAATACCAAACCTGAGATCCTACCTCTAACATGAAATGTGATATCCATCTCCATCCCTTTCCAAACCTGAGACCCTGCCTATAGCATGAGATGTGATATCCAAGTCCTTCCCATTCCAATCCTGAGACCCTTCCTATAGCATGTGATGTGATATCTCAATGCTTATACCAAACCTGAGACCCTTCCTATGGCATGAGATGTCATATACAACTCCTTCCCATTCCAACCCTGAGACCCTTCCTATAGCATGAGATGTGATATCTCAATGCTTATACCAAACCTGAGACCCTTCCTATAGCATGAGATGTGATATCCAACTTCTTCCCATTCCAATCCTGAGACCCTTCCTATAGCATGAGATGTGATATCTCAATGCTTATACCAAACCTGAGACCCTTCCTATAGCTTGAGATGTGATATCCAACTCCTTCCCATTCAATCCTGAGACCCTTCCTATAGCATGAGATGTGATATCTCAAGGCCCCTAATACCAAACCTGAGATCCTTCCTCTAACATGAAATGTGATATCCAACTCCTTCCCCTTCCAAACCTGAGAGCCTTCCTATAGCATGAGATATGATATCCAAGTCCTTCCCATTCCAATCCTGAGACCCTTCCTATAACATGAAATGTGATATCCAACTCCTTCCCATTCTAACCTGAGACCCTTCCTATAGCATGAGATGGGATATCCAACTCCTTCCAAATCCAATACTGATACCCTTCCGATAGCATGAGATGTGATATCCCAATGCTTCTACCAAACCTGTGACCCATACTATGGCATGAGATGTGATATCAAACTCCTTCCCATTCCAATCCTGAGACGCTTCCTATAACTTGAGATGTGATATCCAACTCCTTCCCATTCCAATTCTGAGACCCTTCTTATACCATGAGACTTGATATCTCAATGCTTCTAATACCAAACCTGAGACCCGTCCTATAACATGAGATGTGATATCCAAATCCTTCCCCTTCCAAACCTTAGACCCTTCCTTTATCATGAGATGTGATATCCAACTCCTTCCCATTCCAATCCTGAGACCCTTCCGATATCATGAGATTTGTTATCTCAATGCTTCTAATATCAAACTTGAGACCCTCCCTATAGCATGAGATGTGACATCCAAGTCCTTCCCATTCCAATCCTGAGACCCTTCCTATAGCATGAGATGTGATATCTCAATGCTTCTAATACCAAACCTGAGACCCTTCCTATAACATGAGATGGGATATCCAACTCCTTCCCATTCCAATCCTGAGACCCTTCCGATAGCAGAGATGTGATATCTCAATGCTTATACCAAACCTGAGACCCTTCCTAAGGCCTGAGATGTCATATACAACACCTTCCCATTCCAATCCTGAGACCCTTCCTATAGCATGAGAAGTGATATCGCCATGCTTATACCAAACCTGAGACCCTTCCTATAGCATGAGATGTGATATCCAAATCCTTCCCATTCCAATCCTGAGACCCTTCCTATAGCATGAGATGTGATATCTCAATGCTTATACCAAACCTGAGAGCCTACCTATAGCATGAGATGTGATATCCAAGTCCATCCCATTCCAATCCTTAGACCCTTCCTACAGCATGCGATGTGATATCTCAATGATTCTAATACCAAACCAGAGACCCGTCCTTTAACATGAGATGGGATATCCAACTCCTTCCCATTCCAATCCTGAGCCACTCCTGATAGCAGAGATGTGATATCTCAATGCTTATACCAAACCTGAGACCCTTCCTATAACATGAGATGTGATATCCAACTCCTTCCCGTTCCAAACCTGAGACACTTCCTATAGCATATGTGATATCCAACTCCTTCCCATTCCAAACATGAGACCCTTCCTATAGCAAGAATGTAATATCCACCTCCTACCCATTCCAATCCTGAGACCATTCCTATAGCATGAGATGTGATATATCAATGCTTCTAATACCAAACCTGAGATCCTTCCTATGACATGAGATGTGATATCCATATCCTTCCCATTCCAATCCTGAGACCCTTCCTATAGCAAGAGATGTGATATCCAAATCCTTCCCATTCCAATCCTGAGACCCTTCCTATAACATGAGATGTGATATTCAACTCCTTCCCATTCCAACTTGAGACACTTCCTATAGCATGAGAAGGGATATCCAACTCCTTCCCAATCCAATCCTGAGAACCTTCCGATAGTAGAGATGTGATATCTCAATGCTTATACCAAACCTGAGACCCTTCCTATGGCATGAGATGTGATATCCAACTCCTTGCCATTCAAATCCTGAGACCCTTCCTATAGCATGAGATGTGATTTCTCAATGCTTCTACCAAACCTGAGACCCTTCCTTTAGCATGAGATGTGATATCCAAATCCTTCACATTCCAATCCTGAGACCCTTCCTATAGCATGAGATGTGATATCTCAATGCTTCTAATACCAAACCTGAGATCCTTCCTATAACATGAGATGTGATATCCAATTCCTTCCCATTCCAAACCTGAGACCCTTCCTATTGGATGAGATGTGATATCCAACTCCTTCCCATTCCAACCCTGAGACCCTTCCTATACCATGAGATGTGATATCTCAATGCTTCTAATACCAAACCTGGGAACCGTCCTATAACATGAGATGTGATATCTCAATGTTTCTAATAAAAAACCTGAGACCCTTCCTATAACAAGAGATGTGATATCCAATTCCTTCCCATTCCAAACCTGAGACCCTTCCTATTGGATGAGATGTGATATCCAAATCCTTCCCCTTCCAAACCTGAGACCCTTCCTTTAGCATGAGATGTGATATCCAAATACTTCCCATTCCAATCCTAAAACCCTTCCTATAGCATGAGATTTGATATCTCAATGTTTCTAATAAAAAACCTGAGACCCTTCCTATAGCAAGAGATGTGATATCCAAATCCTTCCCATTCCAATCCTGAGACCCTTCCTGTATATAACATGAGATGTGATATCCAACTCCTTCCCATTCCAACCTGAGACCCTTCCTATAGCATGAGATGTGATATCCAACTCCTTACCATTCAAATCCTGAGACCCTCCCTATAACAAGAGATGTCATATCCAACTCCTTCCCATTCCAAACCTGAGACCCTTCCTATAACATGAGATGTGATATCCAACTCCTTCCCATTCCAAACCTGAGACCCTTCCGATAGCATGAGCTGTGATATCTCAATGCTTCAAAAACCAAACATGAGAACCATCCTATAACATGAGATGTGAAATCCAAATCCTTCCCTTCCCAAACCTGAGACTCTTCCTATAGCATGAGATGTGATATCTCAATGCTTCTACCAAACCTGAAACCCTTCCTATAGCATGAGATGTGATAACTCAATGCTTATACCAAACCTGAGACCCTTCCTATGGCATGAGATGTCATATACAACTCCTTCCCATTCCAACCCTGAGACCCTTCCTATAGCATGAGATGTGATATCTCAATGCTTATACCAAACCTGAGACCCTTCCTATAGCATGAGATGTGATATCCAACTTCTTCCCATTCCAATCCTGAGACCCTTCCTATAGCATGAGATGTGATATCACAATGCTTCTAATACCAAACCTGAGACCCGTCCTATAACATGAGATGTGATATCCAAATCCTTCCCCTTCCAAACCTGAGACCCTTCCTTTAGCATGAGGTGTGATATCCAGCTCCTCCCATTCCAATCCTGAGACCCTTCCGATAGCAGAGATGTGATATTTCAATGCTTATACCAAACCTGAGACCCTTCCCATAGCATGAGATGTGATATCCAACTCCTTCCCATTCCAATCCTGAGACCCTGCCTATAGCATGAGATGTGATATCCAAGTCCTTCCCATTCCAATCCTGAGACCCTTCCTATAGCATGTGATGTGATAACTCAATGCTTATACCAAACCTGAGACCCTTCCTATGGCATGAGATGTCATATACAACTCCTTCCCATTCCAACCCTGAGACCCTTCCTATAGCATGAGATGTGATATCTCAATGCTTATACCAAACCTGAGACCCTTCCTATAGCATGAGATGTGATATCCAACTTCTTCCCATTCCAATCCTGAGACCCTTCCTATAGCATGAGATGTGATATCTCAATGCTTATACCAAACCTGAGACCCTTCCTATAGCTTGAGATGTGATATCCAACTCCTTCCCATTCCAATCCTGAGACCCTTCCTATAGCATGAGATGTGATATCTCAAGGCCCCTAATACCAAACCTGAGATCCTTCCTCTAACATGAAATGTGATATCCAACTCCTTCCCCTTCCAAACCTGAGAGCCTTCCTATAGCATGAGATATGATATCCAAGTCCTTCCCATTCCAATCCTGAGACCCTTCCTATAACATGAAATGTGATATCCAACTCCTTCCCATTCTAACCTGAGACCCTTCCTATAGCATGAGATGGGATATCCAACTCCTTCCAAATCCAATACTGATACCCTTCCGATAGCATGAGATGTGATATCCCAATGCTTCTACCAAACCTGAGACCCATACTATGGCATGAGATGTGATATCAAACTCCTTCCCATTCCAATCCTGAGACGCTTCCTATAGCTTGAGATGTGATATCCAACTCCTTCCCATTCCAATTCTGAGACCCTTCTTATACCATGAGACTTGATATCTCAATGCTTCTAATACCAAACCTGAGACCCGTCCTATAACATGAGATGTGATATCCAAATCCTTCCCCTTCCAAACCTTGGACCCTTCCTTTATCATGAGATGTGATATCCAACTCCTTCCCATTCCAATCCTGAGACCCTTCCGATATCATGAGATTTGTTATCTCAATGCTTCTAATATCAAACTTGAGACCCTCCCTATAGCATGAGATGTGACATCCAAGTCCTTCCCATTCCAATCTTGAGACCCTTCCTATAGCATGAGATGTGATATCTCAATGCTTCTAATACCAAACCTGAGACCCTTCCTATAACTTGAGATGGGATATCCAACTCCTTCCCATTCCAATCCTGAGACCCTTCCGATAGCAGAGATGTGATATCTCAATGCTTATACCAAACCTGAGACCCTTCCTAAGGCCTGAGATGTCATATACAACTCCTTCCCATTCCAATCCTGAGACCCTTCCTATAGCATGAGATGTGATATCTCAATGCTTATACCAAATCTGAGACCCTTCCTATAGCATGAGATGTGATATCCAACACCTTCCCATTCCAATCCTGAGACCCTTCCTATAGCATGAGAAGTGATATCTCCATGCTTATACCAAACCTGAGACCCTTCCTATAGCATGAGATGTGATATCCAAATCCTTCCCATTCCAATCCTGAGACCCTTCCTATAGCATGAGATGTGATATCTCAATGCTTATACCAAACCTGAGAGCCTACCTATAGCATGAGATGTGATATCCAAGTCCATCCCATTCCAATCCTTAGACCCTTCCTACAGCATGCGATGTGATATCTCAATGATTCTAATACCAAACCAGAGACCCGTCCTTTAACATGAGATGGGATATCCAACTCCTTCCCATTCCAATCCTGAGCCACTCCTGATAGCAGAGATGTGATATCTCAATGCTTATACCAAACCTGAGACCCTTCCTATAACATGAGATGTGATATCCAACTCCTTCCCGTTCCAAACCTGAGACACTTCAGATAGCATATGTGATATCCAACTCCTTCCCATTCCAAACATGAGACCCTTCCTATAGCAAGAATGTAATATCCAACTCCTACCCATTCCAATCCTGAGACCATTCCTATAGCATGAGATGTGATATATCAATGCTTCTAATACCAATCCTGAGATCCTTCCTATGACATGAGATGTGATATTCAAATCCTTCCCATTCCAATCCTGAGACCCTTCCTATAGCAAGAGATGTGATATCCAAATCCTTCCCATTCCAATCCTGAGACCCTTCCTATAACATGAGATGTGATATTCAACTCCTTCCCATTCCAACCTGAGACACTTCCTATAGCATGAGAAGGGATATCCAACTCCTTCCCAATCCAATCCTGAGAACCTTCCGATAGCAGAGATGTGATATCTCAATGCTTATACCAAACCTGAGACCCTTCCTATGGCATGAGATGTGATATCCAACTCCTTGCCATTCAAATCCTGAGACCCTTCCTATAGCATGAGATGTGATTTCTCAATGCTTCTACCAAACCTGAGACCCTTCCTTTAGCATGAGATGTGATATCCAAATCCTTCACATTCCAATCCTGAGACCCTTCCTATAGCATGAGATGTGATATCTCAATGCTTCTAATACCAAACCTGAGATCCTTCCTATAACATGAGATGTGATATCCAATTCCTTCCCATTCCAAACCTGAGACCCTTCCTATTGGATGAGATGTGATATCCAACTCCTTCCCATTCCAACCCTGAGACCCTTCCTATACCATGAGATGTGATATCTCAATGCTTCTAATACCAAACCTGGGAACCGTCCTATAACATGAGATGTGATATCTCAATGTTTCTAATAAAAGACTTGAGACCTTTCCTATAACATGAGATGTGATATCCAATTCCTTCCCATTCCAAACCTGAGACCCTTCCTATTGGATGAGATGTGATATCCAAATCCTTCCCCTTCCAAACCTGAGACCCTTCCTTTAGCATGAGATGTGATATCCAAATACTTCCCATTCCAATCCTAAAACCCTTCCTATAGCATGAGATTTGATATCTCAAGGTTTCTAATAAAAAACCTGAGACCCTTCCTATAGCAAGAGATGTGATATCCAAATCCTTCCCATTCCAATCCTGAGACCCTTCCTGTATATAACATGAGATGTGATATCCAACTCCTTCCCATTCCAACCTGAGACCCTTCCTATAGCATGAGATGTGATATCCAACTCCTTACCATTCAAATCCTGAGACCCTCCTTATAACAAGAGATGTCATATCCAACTCCTTCCCATTCCAAACCTGAGACCCTTCCTATAACATGAGATGTGATATTCAACTCCTTCCCATTCCAACCTGAGACACTTCCTATAGCATGAGAAGGGATATCCAACTCCTTCCCAATCCAATCCTGAGAACCTTCCGATAGCAGAGATGTGATATCTCAATGCTTATACCAAACCTGAGACCCTTCCTATGGCATGAGATGTGATATCCAACTCCTTGCCATTCAAATCCTGAGACCCTTCCTATAGCATGAGATGTGATTTCTCAATGCTTCTACCAAACCTGAGACCCTTCCTTTAGCATGAGATGTGATATCCAAATCCTTCACATTCCAATCCTGAGACCCTTCCTATAGCATGAGATGTGATATCTCAATGCTTCTAATACCAAACCTGAGATCCTTCCTATAACATGAGATGTGATATCCAATTCCTTCCCATTCCAAACCTGAGACCCTTCCTATTGGATGAGATGTGATATCCAACTCCTTCCCATTCCAACCCTGAGACCCTTCCTATACCATGAGATGTGAAATCTCAATGCTTCTAATACCAAACCTGGGAACCGTCCTATAACATGAAATGTGATATCTCAATGTTTCTAATAAAAAACTTGAGACCCTTCCTATAACATGAGATGTGATATCCAATTCCTTCCCATTCCAAACCTGAGACCCTTCCTATTGGATGAGATGTGATATCCAAATCCTTCCCCTTCCAAACCTGAGACCCTTCCTTTAGCATGAGATGTGATATCCAAATACTTCCCATTCCAATCCTAAAACCCTTCCTATAGCATGAGATTTGATATCTCAAGGTTTCTAATAAAAAACCTGAGACCCTTCCTATAGCAAGAGATGTGATATCCAAATCCTTCCCATTCCAATCCTGAGACCCTTCCTGTATATAACATGAGATGTGATATCCAACTCCTTCCCATTCCAACCTGAGACCCTTCCTATAGCATGAGATGTGATATCCAACTCCTTACCATTCAAATCCTGAGACCCTCCTTATAACAAGAGATGTCATATCCAACTCCTTCCCATTCCAAACCTGAGACCCTTCCTATAACATGAGATGTGATATCCAACTCCTTCCCATTCCAAACCTGAGACCCTTCCGATAGCATGAGCTGTGATATCTCAATGCTTCAAAAACCAAACATGAGAACCATCCTATAACATGAGATGTGAAATCCAAATCCTTCCCTTCCCAAACCTGAGACTCTTCCTATAGCATGAGATGTGATATCTCAATGCTTCTACCAAACCTGAAACCCTTCCTATAGCATGAGATGTGATATCCAACTCCTTCCCATTCCAATCCTGAGACACATCCTATAGCATGAGATGTGATATCACAATGCTTCTAATACCAAACCTGAGACCCGTCCTATAACATGAGATGTGATATCCAAATCCTTCCCCTTCCAAACCTGAGACCCTTCCTTTAGCATGAGGTGTGATATCCAGCTCCTCCCATTCCAATCCTGAGTCCCTTCCGATAGCAGAGATGTGATATTTCAATGCTTATACCAAACCTGAGACCCTTCCCATAGCATGAGATGTGATATCCAACTCCTTCCCATTCCAATCCTGAGACCCTTCCTATAGCATGAGATGTGATATCTCAATGCTTCTAATACCAAGCCTGAGATCCTTCCTATAACATGAGATGTGATATCCAACTCCTTCCCATTCCAATCCCGAGACCCTTCCTATAGCATGAGATGTGATATCTCAATGCTTCTAATACCAAACCTAAGGTCCTTCCTATAACATGAGATGTGATATCCAAATCCTTCCCATTCCAAACCTGAGACCCTCCCTTTAGCATGAGATGTGATATCCAACTCCTTCCCATTCCAATCCCGATACCATTCTGATAGCATGAGATGTGATATCTCAATGCCTCTAATACCAAACCTGAGATCCTACCTCTAACATGAAATGTGATATCCAACTCCTTCCTTTTCCAAACCTGAGACCCTTCCTACAGCATGAGATGTGATATCCAAGTCCTTCCCATTCCAATCCTGAGACCCTTCCTATAACATGAGATGTGATATCCAACTCCTTCTATTCCAACTTGAGACCCTTCCTATAGCATGAGATGGGATATCCAACTCCTTCCAAATCCAATCCTGATACCCTTCCGATAGCATGAGATGTGATATCCCAATGCTTCTACAAAATCTGAGACCCATACCATGGCATGAGATGTGATATCAAACTCCCGTCCTATACCATGAGACTTGATATCTCAATGCTTCTAATACCAAACCTGAGACCGGTCCAATAACATGAGATGTGATATCCAAATCCTTCCCCTTCCAAATCTTAGACCCTTCCTTTATCATGAGATGTGATATCCAAGTCCTTCCCATTCCATTCCTGAGACCCTTCCTATAGCATGAGATGTGATATCTCAATGCTTCTAATACCAAACCTGAGACCCTTCCTATAACATGAGATGTGATATCCAAATCCTTCCCATTCCAATCCTGAGACCCTTCCGATAGCAGAGATGTGATATCTCAATGCTTATAACAAACCTGAGACCCTTCCGATAGCATGAGATGTGATATCTCAATGCTTCTAATACCAAACCTCAGATCCTTCCAATAACATGAGATGTGATGTCCAAATCCTTCCCCTTCCAAACCTTAGACCCTCCCTTTAGCATGAGATGTGATATCCAACTCCTTCCGAATTCCAATCCCGAGACCCGTCCGATAGCATGAGATGTGATATTTCAATGCTTCTAAAACCAAACATGAGAACCATCCTATAACATGAGATGTGAAATCCAAATCATTCCCTTTCCAAACCTGAGGCCCTTCCTATAGCTTGAGATGTGATATCAAACTCCTTCCCATTCAATGTGATATCCAACTCTTTCCCATTCCAATCCTGGGACCCTTCCTATACCATGAGATGTGATATCTCAATGCTTCTAATACCAAACCTGGGAACCGTCCTATAACATGAGATGTGATATCTCAATGTTTCTAATAAAAAAACTTGAGACCCTTCCTATAACATGAGATGTGATATCCAATTCCTTCCCATTCCAAACCTGAGACCCTTCCTATTGGATGAGATGTGATATCCAAATCCTTCCCCTTCCAAACCTGAGACCCTTCCTTTAGCATGAGATGTGATATCCAAATACTTCCCATTCCAATCCTAAAACCCTTCCTATAGCATGAGATTTGATATCTCAAGGTTTCTAATAAAAAACCTGAGACCCTTCCTATAGCAAGAGATGTGATATCCAAATCCTTCCCATTCCAATCCTGAGACCCTTCCTGTATATAACATGAGATGTGATATCCAACTCCTTCCCATTCCAACCTGAGACCCTTCCTATAGCATGAGATGTGATATCCAACTCCTTGCCATTCAAATCCTGAGACCCTTCCTATAGCATGAGATGTGATTTCTCAATGCTTCTACCAAACCTGAGACCCTTCCTTTAGCATGAGATGTGATATCCAAATCCTTCACATTCCAATCCTGAGACCCTTCCTATAGCATGAGATGTGATATCTCAATGCTTCTAATACCAAACCTGAGATCCTTCCTATAACATGAGATGTGATATCCAATTCCTTCCCATTCCAAACCTGAGACCCTTCCTATTGGATGAGATGTGATATCCAACTCCTTCCCATTCCAACCCTGAGACCCTTCCTATACCATGAGATGTGATATCTCAATGCTTCTAATACCAAACCTGGGAACCGTCCTATAACATGAGATGTGATATCTCAATGTTTCTAATAAAAAACTTGAGACCCTTCCTATAACATGAGATGTGATATCCAATTCCTTCCCATTCCAAACCTGAGACCCTTCCTATTGGATGAGATGTGATATCCAAATCCTTCCCCTTCCAAACCTGAGACCCTTCCTTTAGCATGAGATGTGATATCCAAATACTTCCCATTCCAATCCTAAAACCCTTCCTATAGCATGAGATTTGATATCTCAAGGTTTCTAATAAAAAACCTGAGACCCTTCCTATAGCAAGAGATGTGATATCCAAATCCTTCCCATTCCAATCCTGAGACCCTTCCTGTATATAACATGAGATGTGATATCCAACTCCTTCCCATTCCAACCTGAGACCCTTCCTATAGCATGAGATGTGATATCCAACTCCATACCATTCAAATCCTGAGACCCTCCTTATAACAAGAGATGTCATATCCAACTCCTTCCCATTCCAAACCTGAGACCCTTCCTATAACATGAGATGTGATATCCAACTCCTTCCCATTCCAAACCTGAGACCCTTCCGATAGCATGAGCTGTGATATCTCAATGCTTCAAAAACCAAACATGAGAACCATCCTATAACATGAGATGTGAAATCCAAATCCTTCCCTTCCCAAACCTGAGACTCTTCCTATAGCATGAGATGTGATATCTCAATGCTTCTACCAAACCTGAAACCCTTCCTATAGCATGAGATGTGATATCCAACTCCTTCCCATTCCAATCCTGAGACACATCCTATAGCATGAGATGTGATATCACAATGCTTCTAATACCAAACCTGAGACCCGTCCTATAACATGAGATGTGATATCCAAATCCTTCCCCTTCCAAACCTGAGACCCTTCCTTTAGCATGAGGTGTGATATCCAGCTCCTCCCATTCCAATCCTGAGTCCCTTCCGATAGCAGAGATGTGATATTTCAATGCTTATACCAAACCTGAGACCCTTCCCATAGCATGAGATGTGATATCCAACTCCTTCCCATTCCAATCCTGAGACCCTTCCTATAGCATGAGATGTGATATCTCAATGCTTCTAATACCAAACCTGAGATCCTTCCTATAACATGAGATGTGATATCCAACTCCTTCCCATTCCAATCCCGAGACCCTTCCTATAGCATGAGATGTGATATCTCAATGCTTCTAATACCAAACCTAAGGTCCTTCCTATAACATGAGATGTGATATCCAAATCCTTCCCATTCCAAACCTGAGACCCTCCCTTTAGCATGAGATGTGATATCCAACTCCTTCCCATTCCAATCCTGATACCCTTCTGATAGCATGAGATGTGATATCTCAATGCCTCTAATACCAAACCTGAGATCCTACCTCTAACATGAAATGTGATATCCAACTCCTTCCCCTTCCAAACCTTAGACCCTTCCTTTATCATGAGATGTGATATCCAAGTCCTTCCCATTCCATTCCTGAGACCCTTCCTATAGCATGAGATGTGATATCTCAATGCTTCTAATACCAAACCTGAGACCCTTCCTATAACATGAGATGTGATATCCAAATCCTTCCCATTCCAATCCTGAGACCCTTCCGATAGCAGAGATGTGATATCTCAATGCTTATAACAAACCTGAGACCCTTCCGATAGCATGAGATGTGATATCTCAATGCTTCTAATACCAAACCTCAGATCCTTCCAATAACATGAGATGTGATGTCCAAATCCTTCCCCTTCCAAACCTTAGACCCTCCCTTTAGCATGAGATGTGATATCCAACTCCTTCCCATTCCAATCCCGAGACCCTTATGATGGCATGAGATGTCATATCTCAATGCCTCTAATACCAAACCTGAGATCCTACCTCTAACATGAGATGTGATATCAAACTCCTTCCCATTCCAAACCTGAGACCCTTCCGATAGCATGAGATGTGATATTTCAATGCTTCTAAAACCAAACATGAGAACCATCCTATAACATGAGATGTGAAATCCAAATCATTCCCTTTCCAAACCTGAGGCCCTTCCTATAGCTTGAGATGTGATATCAAACTCCTTCCCATTCAATGTGATATCCAACTCCTTCCCATTCCAATCCTGGGACCCTTCCTATACCATGAGATGTGATATTTCAATGCTTCTAATACCAAACCTGAGACCCGTCCTAAAACATGAGATGTGAGATCCAAATCCTTCCCCTTCCAGACCTGAGACCTTTCCTTTAGCATGAGATGTGATATCCAACTCCTTCCCATTCCAAACCTGAGACCCTTCCCATAGCATGAGATGTGATATCTCAATGCTTCTAAAACCAAACATTAGAACCATCCTATAACATGAGATGTGAAATCCAAATCCTTCCCTTTCCAAACCTGAGACCCTTCTTATAGCTTGAGATGAAATATCAAACTCCTTCCCATTCCAATCCTGAGATAGCTTGAGATGTGAGATCCAAATCCTTCCCCTTCCAAACCTCAGACCCTTCCTATAGCTTGATATGTGATATCAAACTCCTTCCCATTACAATCCTGAGATAGCTTGAGATGTGATATCCAACTCCATCCCATTCCAATCCTGAGACCCTTCCGATAGCATGAGATGTGATAGCTCAATGCTTCTAATATCAAAACTGAGACCCTCCCTATAGTATGAGATGTGAAATCTAAGTCCTCCCCATTCCTATCCTGAGACCCTTCCTATAACATGAGACGTGATATCCAACTCCTTCCCATTCCAAACCTGAGACCTTTCCTTTAGCATATGTGATATCCAACTACTTCCCATTCCAATCCTGAGACCCTTCCGATAGCATGAGATGTGATATCCAACTCCTTCCAATTCCAATACTGAGACCCTCCCAATAGCATATGTGATATCTCAATGCTTCTAATATCAAAACTGAGACCCTCCCTATAACATGTGATGTGATATCCAACTCCTTCCCATTCCAATACTGAGACCCTTCCAATAGCATGTGATATCTCAATGCTTCTAATATCAAAACTGAGACCCTCCCTATAACATGAGATGTGATATCCAACTCCTTCCCGTTCCAATCGAGACCCTTCCTATAACATGAGATGTGATATCTCTATGCTTCTAATACCAAACCTGAGGCCCTTCCCGTAGTATATGTGAAATCCAACTCCTTCCCATTCCAAACTTGTGACCCTTCCTGTAGCATGAAATGTGATTTTTCACCCCTTCCAATACCATACCCGAGACCATTCCCACAGCCTGAGATTTGAAATCTCATTTCTTCCAATACCAAACCTGAGACCCTTCCGATAGGATGTGATTTGATATCTCAGTGCTTCTAATACCAAACCTGAGACCCTCCCTATAACAAGAGATATCATATCCAACTCCTTCCCATTCCAATCATGAGACTCCTCCTATAGCATGACATGTGATATCGAACTTCCCATTCAAATCCTGAGACTCAGACCTCCCCGTCTAACCTCACCACTCCTAGCTCCCGGATTGATAATTCACTCCTGCTGTGTCTTCTCCCTTCTTCTGCTTCCTTTCCTCTCTCCTTCCTCATGTGCCCTAGGTCAGGCTCCTTCTACACCTCCGCAAGGATTACTGATTTGTACCCCTCCCCACTCTCAACTCTCACTCAGTTAACACTCATCTGACATCTGCCATTTCCTGGAAGAACCCGACCTTGATGTCCTTGGTCTAACCGAGACATGGATGACGGCCAGCGCTGTCTCGAGCTCTGACACTTTCCTCCCTGATGACAAGTTCCTCTCCATGCCCAGATCCAACCGTTCTTGAGGGGGAGTATCCTTGATTCCTGTAGTAAATTGCTTTCCTTTGCAGGCCGACTCCTCTCACGAATGCCTTGTCTGCATGCATTCTCTCTTTCCTGGCCATTCTCTCACAGTGGCTATTTGCCTACCGCCTTCCTCTCTCAGTGGATGGACTTCTCCATCCTAGCCTCCTACCACTCAACTCCGCCTACTTGGAGAATTCAAAATGAACCTGTATGCTTCCTGACCTGGACTTTTACGAGATCTGCAACTCTTCATGTCTCTGGCCCTACACACTGCAGGGAATACTTAGGATTTTCTGATCTCAGACATCCCCCTATGTAACCCTCTCAACAATCCTCTCCCGTGGTGATCAAGTTCTCATCTCCAAAGAAGGCTAACTACCAGCTGTTCCTCCTCAGTGGAGTTCTCCCTTTCTGTCCCTGCTCTCTGCACCGTTTCGCGTTGCAAACACTCGCTTCCCTGCTCTCTGGTTTAGACGCTTTTCCTTCTTCCTTTCTGTGCTTGTTCTCTGCATCGTTTCGCGTTGCAGAGAACAACTCGCTTCCCAGCTCTCTGGTTTAGACGTGTGTTCCCTGCCTTCTCTCCTCTTCCCGCTGCCTTCAAATCAACAAATGAGCTTCAAAAGATACACGGTGCTCAGAATGCTTTATAACACCCATTATTCAAGATATAGCTGTAACTCGCTAGACGTATTGAAAAGTGCTAAAAACTAGCAAAAATAGCTAGAACATGTTCTTTCCTCGCGTTTTGGTAAATACGAATTCTGGTGGAATCCCATTTTGTACTCTGTTCGTGCATTTGTTCAGTCGAATCCTGATGTATTTAACCACTCGTCACCCATATAAGGGGGGGATCAAAATCTACTGTTCACAGGCTGAATGTATACTGCTGAAATCGTCAATGCATTATCGGGTAAACCGACTGTTCTGGAAAGTGTATTTGCCATCTGTTATTCCAGTCAGCATGTTTTCATCGTCCCTTCTTGTTTCAAGGCTGCACTCCCGTGGTGATCACATTCTCCTCTCCAGAGCAGGCTAACTACCAGCTGCTCCTCCTCAGAGGCGTTCCACCTTTCTGTCCCTGCTCCCTGCACCGTTTCGCGTTGCATGTACTCGCTTCCCAGCTCTCTGGTTTCGATGCGTGTTCCCTGCCTTCTCTCCTCTTCCCACAGCCTTCCAATGAGCTCCACAAGATAGTGTTCAGAATGCTTTATAAACCCATTATTCAACTTATAGCTGTAACCCGCTAGACGTATTGAAACGTGCTAAAAACTAGCAAAAATAGCTAGAAAATGTACTTCCCTCGCGTTTTTGTAAATGCGAATTCTGGTGGGTTCCCATGTTGTATGTACTGTGTCCGTGCGTTTGTGTCGAATCCTGAAGTTTTTAACCACTGTTCTCCCATACTAGGGAGGGGGGGGGTCAACATCTACTGCTGTTCACAGGCTGAATGTATACGGCTGAAATCTTCAAGGCATTATCAGCTTTCCTGACTGTTTTGGAACGTGTATTTGCCATCTGTTAATGCAGTCGCCCTTTGTTCATCGTTCCTTCTAGTTTACAGGCTGCACTCCCCTAGTGATCACATTCTTCTCTCCTATGCAGGCTAACTACCAGCTGCTCCTCCTCATAGGTGTTCATCCTTTCTGTCCCTGCTCCCTGCACCGTTTCGCGTTGCATGTACTCGCTTCCCAGCTCTCTGGTTGAGATGCGTGTTCCCTGCCTTCTCTCCTCTTGCTACAGCCTTCCAATTTGCTCCACAAGATACAGTGTTCAGAATGCTTTATAACACCCATTATTCAACATATAGCTGTAACCCGCTAGACGTATTGAAACGTGCTAAAAACTAGCAAAAACAGCTAGAAAATGTACTTCCCTCGCGTTTTGGTAAATGCAGGGTACACGCGTCTAAACCAGAGAGCAGGGAAGCGAGCATTTCAGCAGTATAAATAAAGCCTGTGAACAACACATTTTGACCCTCCCTTGTATGGGAGAAGAGTGGTTCAAAAGACCAGGATTCGACTGAACAAACGCACGAACAGAGTACAAAATGGGAATCCACCAGAATTCGCATTTACCAAAACGCGAGGAAAGTACATTTTCTAGCTGTTTCTGCTCGTTTTTAGCACGTTTCAATACGTCTAGCGGGTTACACCTATATGTTGAATAATGGGTGTTATAAAGCATTCTGAACACTGTATCTTGTGGAGCTCATTGGAAGGCTGTCGGAAGAGGAGAGAAGGCAGGGAACACGCATCTAAACCAGAGAGCTGGGAAGCGAGTACATGCAACGCGAAACGGTGCAGGGAGCAGGGACAGAAAGGATGAACGCCTATGAGGAGGAGCAGCTGGTAGTCAGCCTGCTCTGGAGAGGCGAATGTGATCACCAGGGGAGTGCAGCCTGTAAAGTAGAAGGGACAATGAACACAGGGCGACTGCATTAACAGATGGCAAATACACGTTCCAAAACAGTCAGGAAAGCTGATAATGCCTTGAAGATTTCAGCCGTATACATTCAGCCTGTGAACAGCAGTAGACGTTGACCCCCCCCCCGTGTATGGGAGAACAGTGGTTAAAAACTTCAGGATTCGACAACAAACGCATGGACAGTACGTACATGGGAACCCATCAGAATTAGCATTTACAAAAACGCGAGGAAAGTACATTTTCTAGCTTTTTTTGCTAGTTTACAGCACGTTTCAATACGTCTAGCGGGTTACGGCTATATGTTGAATAATGGGTGTTATAGAGCATTCTGAGCACTGTGTATCTTTTGGAGCTCATTTTTTGATTTGAAGGCAGCGGGAAGAGGAGAGAAGGCAGGGAACACGCGTCTAAACCAGAGAGCTGGGAAGAGAGTACTTGCAACGCGAAAAGGGCAGAAAGGAAGAAGGCCTCTGAGAAGGAAAAGCGTCTAAACCAGAGAGCAGGGAAGCGAGTGTTTGCAACGCGAAACGGTGCAGGGAGCAGGGACAGAAAGGGAGAACTCCTCTGAGGAGGAACAGCTGGCAGTTAGCCTTCTTTGGAGATGAGAACTTGATCACCACGGGAGAGGATTGTTGAGAGGGTTACAGAGGGGGAGGTCTGAGATCAGAAAATCCTGAGTATTCCCTGCAGTGTGTAGGGCCAGCGACATGAAGAGTTGCAGATCTCGTAAAAGTCCAGGTCAGGAAGCATACAGGTTCATGTTGAATTCTCCAAGTAGGCGGAGTTGAGTGGTAGGAGGCTAGGATGGAGAAGTCCATCCACTGAGAGAGGAAGGGGGTAGGCAAATAGCCACGCTGAGAGAATGGCCAGGAGAGAATGCATGCAGACAAGGCATTCGTGACAGGAGTCGGCCTGCAAAGGAAATCAATTTACTACAGGAATCAAGGATAAGCATTGAGATATCACATCTCATGCTATAGGAATGTCTCAGGATTGGAATGGGAAGGACTTAGATATCACATATGCTATAGGGAGGGTCTCAGTTTTGATATTAGAAGCAATGAGATATCACATCTCATGCTATCGGAAGTGTCTCAGGATTGGAATGGGAAGGAGCTGGATATCACATCTCATGCTAAAGGAAGGGTCTCAGGTTTGGAACGGGAAGGAGTTGGATATCACATCTCATGTTATAGGAAGGGTCTCAGGTTTGGTATAAACATTGAGATATCACATCTCTGCTATCGGAAGTGTCTCAGGATTGGAATGGGAAGGAGTTGGATATCCCATCTCATGTTATAGGACGGGTCTCAGGTTTTTTATTAAAATCATTGAGATATCATATTGCATGCTATAGGAAGGGTCTAAGGATTGGAATGGGAAGGACTTGGATATCACATCTCATGCTACAGATAGGCTCTCAGGTTTGGAAATTGAAGGAGTTGGATATTACATTTCATGTTAGAGGAAGGATCTCAGGTTTGGTATTAGAGGCATTGAGATATCACATCTCAGGCTATAGGAAGGGTCTCAGGATTGGAATGGGAAGGAGTTGGATATCACATCTCATGCTATAGGAAGGGTCTCAGGTTTTGTTATAAGCATTGAGATATCACATCTCATGCTATAGGAAGGGTCTCAGGATTGGAATGGGAAGGACTTGGATATCACATCTCATGCTATAGATAGGCTCTCAGGTTTGGAAAGTGAAGGAGTTGGATATCACATTTCATGTTAGAGGAAGGATCTCAGGTTTGGTATTAGAGGCATTGAGATATCACATCTCAGGCTATAGGAAGGGTCTCAGGATTGGAATGGGAAGGAGTTGGATATCACATCTCATGCTATAGGAAGGGTCTCAGGTTTTGTTATAAGCATTAAGATATCACATCTCATGCTATAGGAAGGGTCTCAGGATTGGAATGGAAGGAGTTGGATATCACATATCATGTTATAGGAAGGATCTCAGGTTTGGTATTAGAAGCATTGAGACATCACATCTCATGCTATAGGAAGGGTCTCAGGATTGGAATGGGAAGGAGTTGGATATCACATCTCATGCTATAGGAAGGGTCTCAGGATTGGAATGGGAAGGAGTTGTATATGACATCTCATGCCGTAGGGAGGATCTCAGGTTTGGTATAAACATTGAGATATCACATCTCTGCTATCGAAAGGGTCTCAGGATTGGAATGGGAAGGAGTTGGATATCCCATCTCATGTTATAGGAAGAGTCTCAGGTTTGGTATTAGAAGCATTGAGATATCACATCTCATGCTATAGGAAGTGTCTCAGGATTGGAATGGGAAGGACTTGGGTATCACATCTCATGCTATAGGGAGGGTCTCAAGTTTGATATTAGAAGCATTGAGATATCCCATCTCATGTTATAGGACGGGTCTCAGGTTTTTTATTAAAATCATTGAGATATCATATTGCATGCTGTAGGAAGGGTCTAAGGATTGGAATGGGAAGGACTTGGATATCACATCTCATGCTATAGATAGGCTCTCAGGTTTGGAAATTGAAGGAGTTGGATATTACATTTCATGTTAGAGGAAGGATCTCAGGTTTGGTATTAGAGGCATTGAGATATCACATCTCAGGCTATAGGAAGGGTCTCAGGATTGGAATGGGAAGGAGTTGGATATCACATCTCATGCTATAGGAAGGGTCTCAGGTTTTGTTATAAGCATTGAGATATCACATCTCATGCTATAGGAAGGGTCTCAGGATTGGAATGGGAAGGACTTGGATATCACATCTCATGCTATAGATAGGCTCTCAGGTTTGGAAAGTGAAGGAGTTGGATATCACATTTCATGTTAGAGGAAGGATCTCAGGTTTGGTATTAGAGGCATTGAGATATCACATCTCAGGCTATAGGAAGGGTCTCAGGATTGGAATGGGAAGGAGTTGGATATCACATCTCATGCTATAGGAAGGGTCTCAGGTTTTGTTATAAGCATTAAGATATCACATCTCATGCTATAGGAAGGGTCTCAGGATTGGAATGGAAGGAGTTGGATATCACATATCATGTTATAGGAAGGATCTCAGGTTTGGTATTAGAAGCATTGAGACATCACATCTCATGCTATAGGAAGGGTCTCAGGATTGGAATGGGAAGGAGTTGGATATCACATCTCATGCTATAGGAAGGGTCTCAGGATTGGAATGGGAAGGAGTTGTATATGACATCTCATGCCGTAGGGAGGATCTCAGGTTTGGTATAAACATTGAGATATCACATCTCTGCTATCGAAAGGGTCTCAGGATTGGAATGGGAAGGAGTTGGATATCCCATCTCATGTTATAGGAAGAGTCTCAGGTTTGGTATTAGAAGCATTGAGATATCACATCTCATGCTATAGGAAGTGTCTCAGGATTGGAATGGGAAGGACTTGGGTATCACATCTCATGCTATAGGGAGGGTCTCAAGTTTGATATTAGAAGCATTGAGATATCACATCTCATGCTATAGGAAGGGTCTCAGGATTGGAATGGGAAGGAGTTGGATATCACATCTCATGCTATAGGAAGGGTCTCAGGTTTGGTATAAGCAGTGAGATATCACATCTCATGCTATAGGAAGGGTCTCAGGATTGGAATGGGAAGGAGTTGGATATCACATCTCATGTTATAGGAAGGATCTCAGGTTTGGTATAAGCATTGAGATATCAGATCTCTGCTATCGGAAGGGTCTCAGGATTGGAAAGGGAAGGAGTTGGATATTCCCATGTATGTTATAGGAAGGGTCTCAGGTTTGGTATTAGAAGCATTGAGATATCACATCTCATGCTATAGAAAGGGTCTCAGGATTGGAATGGGAAGGACTTGGATATCACATCTCTTGCTATAGGGAGGGTCTCAAGTTTGATATTAGAAGCATTGAGGTATCACATTTCATGATATCGGAAGGGTCTCAAGATTGGAATGGGAAGGAGTTGGATATCACATCTCATGATAAAGGAAGGGTCTAAGGTTTGGAAGGGGAAGGATTTGGATATCACATCTCATGTTATAGGACGGGTCTCAGGTTTGGTATTAGAAGCATTGAGATATCAAGTCTCATGGTATAGGAAGGGTCTCAGGATTGGAATGGGATGGAGTTGGATATCACATCTCAAGCTATAGGAAGGGTCTCAGGATTAGAATGGGAAGGAGTTTGATATCACATCTCATGCCATAGTATGGGTCTCAGGTTTGTTAGAAGCATTGGGATATCACATCTCATGCTATCGGAAGGGTATCGGGATTGGATTTGGAAGGAGTTGGATATCCCATCTCATGCTATAGGAAGGGTCTCAGGTTGGAATGGGAAGGAGTTGGATATCACATCTCATGTTATAGGAAGGGTCTCAGGATTGGAATGGGAAGTACTTGGATATCACATCTCATGCTATAGGAAGGCTCTCAGGTTTGCAAGGGGAAAGAGTTGGATATCACATTTCATGCTATCAGAAGGATCTCAGGTTTGGTATAGACGCATTGAGATATCATATCTTATGCTATCAGAAGAGTCTCAGGATTGGAATGGGAAGGAGTTGGATATCACATCTCATGCTAAAGGGAGGGTCTCAGGTTTGGAAGATAAGGATTTGGATATCACATCATGTTATAGGAAGGATCTCAGGTTTGGTATTAGAAGTATTGAGATATCACATCTCATGCTATCGGAAGGATCTCAGGTTTGGTATAGAAGCATTGAGATATATCTTATGCTATCAGAAGGGTCTCAGGATTGGAATGGGAAGGAGTTGGATATCACATCTCATGCTAAAGTGAGGGTCTCAGGTTTGGAAAGGGAAGGAGTTGGATATCACATTTCATGTTATAGGAAGGGTCTCAGGTTGGAATGGGAAGGAGTTGGATATCACATTTCATGTTATAGGAAGGGTCTCAGGATTGGAATGGGAAGGAGTTGGATATCACATCTCAAGCTTTAGGAAGGGTCTCAGGTTTGGTATAAGCATTGAGATAGCACATCCCATGCTATAGGAAGGGTCTCAGGATTGGAATGGGAAGGAGTTGGATATCACATCTCATGTTATAGGAAAGATCTCAGGTTTGGTATTAGAAGCATTGAGACATCACATCTCATGTTATAGGAAGGGTCTCAGGATTGGAATGGGAAGAAGTTGGATATCACATCTCATGCTATAGGAAGGGTCTCAGGTTTGGAAGGGGAAGGAGTTGGATATCCAATCTCATGTTATAGGACTGGTCTCAGGTTTGGTATTAGAAGCATTGAGATATCCCATCGCATGCTGTAGGAAGGTTCTCAGGTTTGGAATGGGGAGGAATTGTATATCACATCTCATGTCATAGGAAGGATCTCAGGTTTGGTATTAGAAGCATTGAGATATCACATCTCATGCTATAGGAATGGTCTCAGGATTGGAATGGGAAGGAGTTGGATATTACATTCCTGCTATAGGAAGGGTCTCATGTTTGGAATGGGAATGTGTTGGATATCACATATGCTATAGGAAGGGTCTCAGGTTTGGAACGGGAAGGAGTTGGATATCACATCTCATATTATAGGAAGGGTCTCAGGTTTGGTATAAGCATTGAGATATCACATCTCTGCTATCGGAAGTGTCTCAGGATTGGAATGGGAAGGTGTTGGATATCCCATCTCATGTTATAGGACGGGTCTCAGGTTTGTTATTAGAATCATTGAGATATCATATTGCATGCTGTAGGAGGGGTCTAAGGATTGGAATGGGAAGGAGTTGGATATCCCATCTCATGTTATAGTAAGAGTCTCAAGTTTGGTATTAGAAGCATTTAGATATCACATCTCATGCTATAGGAAGTGTCTCAGGATTGGAATGGGAAGGAGTTGGATATCACATTTCATGTTAGAGGAAGGATCTCAGGTTTGGTATTAGAGGCATTGAGATATCACATCTCATGCTCTAGGAAGGGTCTCAGGATTGGAATGGGAAGGAGTTGGATATCACATCTCATGCTATAGGAAGGGTCTCAGGTTTGGTATAAGCATTGAGATATCACATCTCATGCTATAGGAAGGGTCTCAGGATTGGAATGGGAAGGAGTTGGATATCACATCTCATGTTATAGGAAGGATCTCAGGTTTGGTATTAGAAGCATTGAGACATCACATCTCATGCTATCGGAAGGGTCTCAGGATTGGAATGGGAAGGACTTGGATATCACATCTCATGCTATAGGGAGGGTCTCAAGTTTGATATTAGAAGCATTGAGATATCATATCTCATGCTATAGGAAGGGTCTCAGGATTGGAAAGGGAAGGAGTTGGATATCACATCTCATGCTATAGGAAGGGTCTCAGGTTTGGTATAAGCAGTGAGATATCACATCTCATGCTATAGGAAGTGTCTCAGGATTGGAATGGGAAGGAGTTGGATATCACATCTCATGTTATAGGAAGGATCTCAGGTTTGGTATAAGCATTGAGATATCACATCTCTACTATCGGAAGGGTCTCAGGATTGGAATGGGAAGGACTTGGATATCACATCTCATGCTATAGGAAGGGTCTCAGGTTTGGTATAAGCATTGAGATATCACATCTCATGCTATAGGAAGGGTCTCAGGATTGGAATGGGAAGGAGTTGGATATCACATCTCATGTTATAGGAAGGATCTCAGGTTTGGTATTAGAAGCATTGAGACATCACATCTCATGCTATCGGAAGGGTCTCAGGATTGGAATGGGAAGGACTTGGATATCACATCTCATGCTATAGGGAGGGTCTCAAGTTTGATATTAGAAGCATTGAGATATCATATCTCATGCTATAGGAAGGGTCTCAGGATTGGAAAGGGAAGGAGTTGGATATCACATCTCATGCTATAGGAAGGGTCTCAGGTTTGGTATAAGCAGTGAGATATCACATCTCATGCTATAGGAAGTGTCTCAGGATTGGAATGGGAAGGAGTTGGATATCACATCTCATGTTATAGGAAGGATCTCAGGTTTGGTATAAGCATTGAGATATCACATCTCTACTATCGGAAGGGTCTCAGGATTGGAATGGGAAGGACTTGGATATCACATCTCATGCTATAGGAAGGGTCTCAGGTTTGGTATAAGCATTGAGATATCACATCTCATGCTATAGGAAGGGTCTCAGGATTGGAATGGGAAGGAGTTGGATATCACATCTCATGTTATAGGAAGGATCTCAGGTTTGGTATTAGAAGCATTGAGACATCACATCTCATGCTATCGGAAGGGTCTCAGGATTGGAATGGGAAGGACTTGGATATCACATCTCATGCTATAGGGAGGGTCTCAAGTTTGATATTAGAAGCATTGAGATATCACATCTCATGATTTGGGAAGGGTCTCAGGGATGGAATGGGAAGGAGTTGGATATCACATCTCATGCTATAGGAAGGGTCTCAGGTTTGGTATAAGCAGTGAGATATCACATCTCATGCTATAGGAAGTGTCTCAGGATTGGAATGGGAAGGAGTTGGATATCACATCTCATGTTATAGGAAGGGTCTCAGGTTTGGTATTAGAAGCATTGAGATATCACATCTCATGCTATAGGAAGGGTCTCAGGATTGGAATGGGAAGGACTTGGATATCACATCTCATGCTATAAGGAGGGTCTCAAGTTTGATATTAGAAGCATTGAGATATCACATCTCATGATATCGCAAGCGTCTCAGGGATGGAATGGGAAGGATTTGGATATCACATCTCATGATAAAGGAAGTGTCTAAGGTTTGGAAGGGGAAGGAGTTTGATATCACATCTCATGCCATAGTATGGGTCTCAGGTTTGGTAGAAGCATTGGGATATCACATCTCATGCTATCGGAAGGGTATCAGGATTGGATTTGGAAGGAGTTGGATATCCCATCTCATGCTATAGGAAGGGTCTCAGGTTGGAATGGGAAGGAGTTGGATATCACATCTCATGTTATAGGAAGGGTCTCAGGATTGGAATTAGAAGGACTTGGATATCACATCTCATGCTATAGGAAGGCTCTCAGGTTTGGAAGGGGAAAGAGTTGGATATCACATTTCATGTTAGAGGTAGGATCTCAGGTTTGGTATTAGAGGCATTGAGATATCACATCTCATGCTATCAGAAGAGTCTCAGGATTGGAATGGGAAGGAGTTGGATATCACATCTCATGCTAAAGGGAGGGTCTCAGGTTTGGAAGGGGAAGGATTTGGATATCACATCTCATGTTATAGGAAGGATCTCAGGTTTGGTATTAGAAGCATTGAGATATCACATCTCATGCTATCGGAAGGATCTCAGGTTTGGTATAGAAGCATTGAGATAACACATCTCATGCTATCAGAAGGTTCTCAGGATTGGAATGGGACGGAGTTGGATATCACATCTCATGCTAAAGGGAGGGTCTCAGGTTTGGAAGGGGAAGGATTTGGATATCACATCTCATGTTATCAGAAGGATCTCAGGTTTGGTATTAGAAGTATTGAGATATCACATCTCATGCTATAGGAAGGGTCTCAGGATTGGAATGGGAAGGAGTTGGTTATCACATCCCATGCTAAAGGAAGGGTCTCAGGTTTGGTAGAAGCATTGAGATATCACATCTCATGCTATCGGAAGTGTCTCAGGATTGGAATGGGAAGGAGCTGGATATCACATCTCATGTTATAGGAAGGGTCTCAGGTTTGGTATAAGCATTGAGATATCACATCTCTGCTATCCCAAGTGTCTCAGGATTGGAATGGGAAGGACTTGGATATCACATCTCATGCTATAGATAGGCTTTCAGGTTTGGAAAGGGAAGGAGTTGGATATCACATCTCATGCTAGAGGAAGGGTCTCAGGTTTGGTATAAACATTGAGATATCACATCTCTGCTATCGAAAGGGTCTCAGGATTGGAATGGGAAGGAGTTGTATATGACATCTCATGCCGTAGGAAAGGTCTCAGGTTTGGTATAAGCATTGAGATATCACATCTCATGCTATAGGAAGTGTCTCAGGATTGGAATGGGAAGGACTTGGGTATCACATCTCATGCTATAGGGAGGGTCTCAGGTTTGGTATTAGAAGCATTGAGATATCCCATCTCATGCTATAGGAAGGGTCTCAGGATTGGAATGGGAAGGAGTTGGATATCACATCTCATGCTAGAGGAAGGGTCTCAGGTTTGGTATAAGCATTGAGATATCACATCTCGTGCTATAGGAAGGGTCTCAGGATTGGAATGGGAAGGAGTTGTATATGACATCTCATGCCGTAGGAAGGGTCTCAGGTTTGGTATAAGCATTGAGATATCACATCTCTGCTATCGGAAGTGTCTCAGGATTGGAATGGGAAGGACTTGGATATCACATCTCATGCTATAGATAGGCTCTCAGGTTTGGAAAGGGAAGGAGTTGGATATCACATTTCATGTTAGAGGAAGGATCTCAGGTTTGGTATTAGAGGCATTGAGATATCAGATCTCAGGCTATAGGAAGGGTCTCAGGATTGGAATGGGAAGGAGTTGGATATCACATCTAATGCTATAGGAAGGGTCTCAGGATTGGAATGGGAAGGAGTTGGATATCACATCTCATGCTAGAGGAAGGGTCTCAGGTTTGGTATAAGCATTGAGATATCACATCTCGTGCTATAGGAAGGGTCTCAGGATTGGAATGGGAAGGAGTTGTATATGACATCTCATGCCGTAGGAAGGGTCTCAGGTTTGGTATAAGCATTGAGATATCACATCTCTACTATCGAAAGGGTCTTAGGATTGGAATGGGAATTAGTTGGATATCCCATCTCAGGTTATAGGAAGAGTCTCAGGTTTGGTATTAGAAGCATTGAGATATCCCATCTCATGATATAGGAAGGGTCTCAGGTTGGAATGGGAAGGAGTTGGATATCACATTTCATGTTATAGGAAGGGTCTCAGGATTGGAATGGGCAGGACTTGGATATCATATCCCATGCTATAGGAAGGCTCTCAGGTTTGGAAGGGGAAGGAGTTGGATATCACATTTCATGTTAGAGGAAGGATCTCAGGTTTGGTATTAGAGGCCTTGAGATATCACATCTCATGCTATAGGAAGGGTCTCAGGATTGGAATGGGAAGGAGTTGGATATCACATCTCAAGCTATAGGAACAGTCTCAGGTTTGGTATAAGCATTGTGATATCACATCTCATGCTATAGGAAGGGTCTCAGGATTGGAATGGGAAGGAGTTGGATATCACATCTCATGTTATAGGAAAGATCTCAGGTTTGGTATTAGAAGCATTGAGACATCACATCTCATGTTATAGGAAGGGTCTCAGGATTGGAATGGGAAGAAGTTGGATGTCACATCTCTTGCTATAGGAAGGGTCTCAGGATTGGAATGGGAAGGAGTTGGATATCACATCTAATGCTATAGGAAGGGTCTCAGGATTGGAATGGGAAGGAGTTGGATATCACATCTCATGCTAGAGGAAGGGTCTCAGGTTTGGTATAAGCATTGAGATATCACATCTCGTGCTATAGGAAGGGTCTCAGGATTGGAATGGGAAGGAGTTGTATATGACATCTCATGCCGTAGGAAGGGTCTCAGGTTTGGTATAAGCATTGAGATATCACATCTCTGCTATCGAAAGGGTCTTAGGATTGGAATGGGAAGGAGTTGGATATCCCATCTCAGGTTATAGGAAGAGTCTCAGGTTTGGTATTAGAAGCATTGAGATATCCCATCTCATGATATAGGAAGGGTCTCAGGTTGGAATGGGAAGGAGTTGGATATCACATTTCATGTTATAGGAAGGGTCTCAGGATTGGAATGGGAAGGACTTGGATATCATATCCCATGCTATAGGAAGGCTCTCAGGTTTGGAAGGGGAAGGAGTTGGATATCACATTTCATGTTAGAGGAAGGATCTCAGGTTTGGTATTAGAGGCCTTGAGATATCACATCTCATGCTATAGGAAGGGTCTCAGGATTGGAATGGGAAGGAGTTGGATATCACATCTCAAGCTATAGGAACAGTCTCAGGTTTGGTATAAGCATTGTGATATCACATCTCATGCTATAGGAAGGGTCTCAGGATTGGAATGGGAAGGAGTTGGATATCACATCTCATGTTATAGGAAAGATCTCAGGTTTGGTATTAGAAGCATTGAGACATCACATCTCATTTAATAGGAAGGGTCTCAGGATTGGAATGGGAAGAAGTTGGATATCACATCTCTTGCTATAGGAAGGGTCTCAGATTTGGTATAAGCATTGAGATATCACATCTCATGCTATAGGAAGGGTCTCAGGATTGGAATGGGAAGGAGTTGTATATGACATCTCATGCCATAGGAAGGGTCTCAGGTTTGGTATAAGCATTGAGATATCACATCACATGCTATAGGAAGGGTCTCAGGATTGGAATGGGAAGGACTTGGATATCACATCTCATGCTATAGGCAGGGTCTCAGGTTTGGAAAGGGAATGAGATGGATATCACATTTCATGTTAGAGGTAGGATCTCGGGTTTGGTATTAGAGGCATTGAGATATCACATCTCATGCTATCAGAAGGGTCTCAGGATTGGAATGGGAAGGAGTTGGATATCACATCTCATGTTATAGGAAGGATCTCAGGTTTGGTATTAGAAGCATTGAGACATCAAATCTCATGCTATAGGAAGGGTCTCAGGATTGGAATGGGAAGGAGTTGGATATCACATCTCATGCTATAGGAAGGGTCTCAGATTTGGTATAAGCATTGAGATATCACATCTCATGCTATAGGAAGGGTCTCAGGATTGGAATGGGAAGGAGTTTTATATGACATCTCAGGCCATAGGAAGGGTCTCAGGTTTGGTATAAGCATTGAGATATCACATCTCTGCCATCGGAAGGGTCTCAGGATTGGAATGGGAAGGAATTGGATATCACATCTCATGTCATAGGAAGGATCTCAGATTTGGTATTAGAAGCATTGAGATATCCCTTCTCATGCTATAGGAAGGGTCTCAGGATTGGAATGTGAAGGATTTGGATATCACATCTCATGCTAAAGGAAGGGTCTCAGGTTTGGTAGAAGCATTGAGATATCACGTCTCTGCTATCGGAAGGGTCTCAGGATTGGATTGGGAAGGAGTTGGATATCCCTTCTCATGCTATAGGAAGGGTCTCAGGTTTGGTATAAGCATTGAGATATCACATCTCTGCTATCGGAAGGGTATCAGGATTGGATTGGGAAGGAGTTGGATATCCCTTCTCATGCTATAGGAAGTGTCTCAGGTTGGAATGGGAAGGAGTTGGATATCACATCACATGTTATAGGAAGGGTCTCAGGATTGGAATGGGAAGGATTTGGATATCACATCTCTTGCTATAGGAAGGGTCTCAGGATTGGAATGGGTAGGAGTTGGATATTACTTTCTTGCTATAGGAAGGGTCTCAGGTTTGGAAGGGGAAGGATTTGGATATCACATCTCATGTTATCAGAAGGATCTCAGGTTTGGTATTAGAAGTATTGAGATATCACATCTCATGCTATAGGAAGGGTCTCAGGATTGGAATGGGAAGGAGTTGGTTATCACATCCCATGCTAAAGGAAGGGTCTCAGGTTTGGTAGAAGCATTGAGATATCACATCTCATGCTATCGGAAGTGTCTCAGGATTGGAATGGGAAGGAGCTGGATATCACATCTCATGCTAAAGGAAGGGTCTCAGGTTTGGAACGGGAAGGAGTTGGATATCACATCTCATGTTATAGGAAGGGTCTCAGGTTTGGTATAAGCATTGAGATATCACATCTCTGCTATCGGAAGTGTCTCAGGATTGGAATGGGAAGGACTTGGATATCACATCTCATGCTATAGATAGGCTTTCAGGTTTGGAAAGGGAAGGAGTTGGATATCACATCTCATGCTAGAGGAAGGGTCTCAGGTTTGGTATAAGCATTGAGATATCACATCTCGTGCTATAGGAAGGGTCTCAGGATTGGAATGGGAAGGAGTTGTATATGACATCTCATGCCGTAGGAAGGGTCTCAGGTTTGGTATAAGCATTGAGATATCACATCTCTGCTATCGAAAGGGTCTTAGGATTGGAATGGGAAGGAGATGGATATCCCATCTCAGGTTATAGGAAGAGTCTCAGGTTTGGTATTAGAAGCATTGAGATATCCCATCTCATGCTATAGGAAGGGTCTCAGGATTGGAATGGGAAGGAGTTGGATATCACATCTCATGCTAGAGGAAGGGTCTCAGGTTTGGTATAAGCATTGAGATATCACATCTCGTGCTATAGGAAGGGTCTCAGGATTGGAATGGGAAGGAGTTGTATATGACATCTCATGCCGTAGGAAGGGTCTCAGGTTTGGTATAAGCATTGAGATATCACATCTCTGCTATCGAAAGGGTCTTAGGATTGGAATGGGAATTAGTTGGATATCCCATCTCAGGTTATAGGAAGAGTCCCAGGTTTGGTATTAGAAGCATTGAGATATCCCATCTCATGATATAGGAAGTGTCTCAGGTTGGAATGGGAAGGAGTTGGATATCACATTTCATGTTAGGGAAGGGTCTCAGGATTGGAATGGGAAGGACTTGGATATCATATCCCATGCTATAGGAAGGCTCTCAGGTTTGGAAGGGGAAGGAGTTGGATATCACATTTCATGTTAGAGGAAGGATCTCAGGTTTGGTATTAGAGGCCTTGAGATATCACATCTCATGCTATAGGAAGGGTCTCAGGATTGGAATGGGAAGGAGTTGGATATCACATCTCAAGCTATAGGAACAGTCTCAGGTTTGGTATAAGCATTGTGATATCACATCTCATGCTATAGGAAGGGTCTCAGGATTGGAATGGGAAGGAGTTGGATATCACATCTCATGTTATAGGAAAGATCTCAGGTTTGGTATTAGAAGCATTGAGACATCACATCTCATGTTATAGGAAGGGTCTCAGGATTGGAATGGGAAGAAGTTGGATGTCACATCTCTTGCTATAGGAAGGGTCTCAGGATTGGAATGGGAAGGAGTTGGATATCACATCTAATGCTATAGGAAGGGTCTCAGGATTGGAATGGGAAGGAGTTGGATATCACATCTCATGCTAGAGGAAGGGTCTCAGGTTTGGTATAAGCATTGAGATATCACATCTCGTGCTATAGGAAGGGTCTCAGGATTGGAATGGGAAGGAGTTGTATATGACATGTCATGCCGTAGGAAGGGTCTCAGGTTTGGTATAAGCATTGAGATATCACATCTCTGCTATCGAAAGGGTCTTAGGATTGGAATGGGAAGGAGTTGGATATCCCATCTCAGGTTATAGGAAGAGTCTCAGGTTTGGTATTAGAAGCATTGAGATATCCCATCTCATGATATAGGAAGGGTCTCAGGTTGGAATGGGAAGGAGTTGGATATCACATTTCATGTTATAGGAAGGGTCTCAGGATTGGAATGGGAAGGACTTGGATATCATATCCCATGCTATAGGAAGGCTCTCAGGTTTGGAAGGGGAAGGAGTTGGATATCACATTTCATGTTAGAGGAAGGATCTCAGGTTTGGTATTAGAGGCCTTGAGATATCACATCTCATGCTATAGGAAGGGTCTCAGGATTGGAATGGGAAGGAGTTGGATATCACATCTCAAGCTATAGGAACAGTCTCAGGTTTGGTATAAGCATTGTGATATCACATCTCATGCTATAGGAAGGGTCTCAGGATTGGAATGGGAAGGAGTTGGATATCACATCTCATGTTATAGGAAAGATCTCAGGTTTGGTATTAGAAGCATTGAGACATCACATCTCATTTTATAGGAAGGGTCTCAGGATTGGAATGGGAAGAAGTTGGATATCACATCTCTTGCTATAGGAAGGGTCTCAGATTTGGTATAAGCATTGAGATATCACATCTCATGCTATAGGAAGGGTCTCAGGATTGGAATGGGAAGGAGTTGTATATGACATCTCATGCCATAGGAAGGGTCTCAGGTTTGGTATAAGCATTGAGATATCACATCACATGCTATAGGAAGGGTCTCAGGATTGGAATGGGAAGGACTTGGATATCACATCTCATGCTATAGGCAGGGTCTCAGGTTTGGAAAGGGAATGAGATGGATATCACATTTCATGTTAGAGGTAGGATCTCAGGTTTGGTATTAGAGGCATTGAGATATCACATCTCATGCTATCAGAAGGGTCTCAGGATTGGAATGGGAAGGAGTTGGATATCACATCTCATGCTAAAGGGAGGGTCTCAGGTTTGGAAGGGGAAGGATTTGGAAATCACATCTCATGTTATAGGAAGGATCTCAGGTTTGGTATTAGAAGCATTGAGATATCACATCTCATGCTTTCATAAGGGTCTCAGGATTGGAATGGGAAGGAGTTGGATATCACATCTCATGCTATAGGAAGGGTCTCAGATTTGGTATAAGCATTGAGATATCACATCTCATGCTATAGGAAGGGTCTCAGGATTGGAATGGGAAGGAGTTGTATATGACATCTCAGGCCATAGGAAGGGTCTCAGGTTTGGTATAAGCATTGAGATATCACATCTCTGCTATCGGAAGGGTCTCAGGATTGGAATGGGAAGGAATTGGATATCACATCTCATGTTATAGGAAGGATCTCAGATTTGGTATTAGAAGCATTGAGATATCCCTTCTCATGCTATAGGAAGGGTCTCAGGATTGGAATGTGAAGGATTTGGATATCACATCTCATGCTAAAGGAAGGGTCTCAGGTTTGGTAGAAGCATTGAGATATCACGTCTCTGCTATCGGAAGGGTCTCAGGATTGGATTGGGAAGGAGTTGGATATCCCTTCTCATGCTATAGGAAGGGTCTCAGGTTTGGTATAAGCATTGAGATATCACATCTCTGCTATCGGAAGGGTATCAGGATTGGATTGGGAAGGAGTTGGATATCCCTTCTCATGCTATAGGAAGTGTCTCAGGTTGGAATGGGAAGGAGTTGGATATCACATCACATGTTATAGGAAGGGTCTCAGGATTCGAATGGGAAGGATTTGGATATCACATCTCTTGCTATAGGAAGGGTCTCAGGATTGGAATGGGTAGGAGTTGGATATTACTTTCTTGCTATAGGAAGGGTCTCATGTTTGGAATGGGAAGGAGTTGGATATCACATATGCTATAGTTAGTGTCTCAGGTTTGGAACGGGAAGGAGTTGGATATCACATCTCATGTTATAGGAAGGGTCTCAGGTTTGGTATAAGCATTGAGATATCACATCTCTGCTATCGGAAGTGGCTCAGGATTGGAATGGGAAGGAGTTGGATATCCCATCTCATGTTATAGGACGAGTCTCTGGTTTGGTATTAGAATCATTGAGATATCACATCGCATGCTGTAGGAAGGGTCTAAGGATTGGAATGGGATGGACTTGGATATCACATCTCATGCTATAGGTAGGCTCTCAGGTTTGGTATAAGCATTGAGATATCACATCTCATGCTATAGGAAGGGTCTCAGGATTGGAATGGGAAGGAATTGGATATCACATCTCATGCTATAGGAAGGGTCTCAGATTTGGTATAAGCATTGAGATATCACATCTCATGCTATAGGAAGGGTCTCAGGATTGGAATGGGAAGGAGTTGTATATGACATCCCAGGCCATAGGAAGGGTCTCAGGTTTGGTATAAGCATTGAGATATCATATCTCTGCTATCGGAAGGGTCTCAGGATTGGAATGGGAAGGAGTTGGATATCCCATCTCATGTTATAGGAAGGGTCTCAGGTTTGGTATTAGAAGCATAGAGATATCACATCTCATGCTATAGGAAGGGTCTCAGGATTGGAATGGGAAGGACTTGGATGTCACATCTCATGCTATAGGGAGGGTCTCAAGTTTGATATTAGAAGCATTGAGATAACAAATCTCTTGATATCGGAAGGGTCTCAGGATTGGAATGGGAAGGAGTTGGATATCACATCTCATGATAAAGGAAGGGTCTGAGGTTTGGAAGGGGAAGGATTTGGATATCACATCTCATGTTATAGGACGGGTCTCAGGTTTGGTATTAGAAGCATTGAGATATCAAGTCTCATGGTATAAGAAGGGTCTCAGAATTGGAATGGGAAGGAGTTGGATATCACACCTCAAGCTATAGGAAGGGTCTCAGGATTGTAATGGGAAGGAGTTTGATATCACATCTCATGCCATAGTATGGGTCTCAGGTTTGGTAGAAGCATTGGGATATCACATCTCATGCTATCGGAAGGGTATCAGTATTGGATTTGGAAGGAGTTGGATATCCCATCTCATGCTATAGGAAGGGTCTCAGGTTGGAATGGGAAGGAGTTGGATATCACATTTCATGTTATAGAAAGGGTCTCAGGATTGGAATGGGAAGGACTTGGATATCATATCTCATGCTATAGGAAGGCTCTCACGTTTGGAAGGGGAAGGAGTTGGATATCACATTTCATGTTAGCGGAAGGATCTCAGGTTTGGTATTAGAGGCCTTGAGATATCACATCTCATGCTATAGGAAGGGTCTCTGGATTGGAATGGGAAGGAGTTGGATATCACATCTCAAGCTATAGGAAGGGTCTCAGGTTTGGTATAAGCATTGAGATATCACATCTCATGCTATAGGAAGGGTCTCAGGATTGGATTCCAATTCTGAGACCCTTCCTATAGCATGAGATGTGATATCTCAATGCTTCTAATACCAAACCTGGGACCCTTCCTATAACATGAGATGGGATATCCAAGTCCTTCCCATTCCAATCCTGAGACCCTTCCTATAGCATGAGATGTGATATCTCAATGCTTCTAATACCAAACCTGAGACCCTTCCTATAACAAGAGATGTGATATCCATGTCCTTCCCATTCCAATCCTGAGACCCGTCCTATACCATGAGATGTGATATCTCAATGCTTCTAATACCAAACCTGAGACCCTTCCTATAATGAGATGGGATATCCAACTCCTTCCCATTCCAATCCTGAGACCCTTCCAATAGCAGAGATGTGATATCTCAATGCTTATACCAAACCTGAGACCCTTCCTATGGCATGAAATGTCATATACAACTCCTTCCGATTCCAGACCTGAGACCCTTCCTATAGCATGAGATGTGATATCCAACTCCTTCTCATTCCAATCCTGAGACCCTTCCTATAGCTTGAGATGTGATATCCAACTCCTTCCCATTCCAATCCTGAGACCCTCGCTATAGCATGAGATGTGATATCTCAATGCTTCTAATACCAAACCTGAGATCCTTCCTATAACATGAGATGTGACATCCAAATCCTTCCACTTCCAAACCTGAGACCCTCCCTTTAGCATGAGATGTGATATCCGACTCCTTCCCATTCCAATCCTGAGACCCTTCTGATAGCATGAGATGTGATATCTCAATGCCTATATTACCAAACCTGAGATCCTTCCGATAGCATGAGATGTGATATCTCAATGCTTCTAATACCAAACCTGAGATCCTTCCTATAACATGAAATGTGATATCCAAATCCTTCCAAATCCAATCCTGATACCCTTCCGATAGCATGAGATGTGATATCCCAATGCTTCTACAAAACCTGAGACCCATACATGGCATGAGATGTGATATCAAACTCCTTCCCATTCCAATCCTGAGACACTTCCTATAGCATGAGATGTGATATCTCAATGCTTCTAATACCAAACCTGAGACTCTTCCTATAACATGAGATGGGATATCCAACTCCTTCCCATTCCAATCCTGAGACCCTTCCGATAGCAGAGATGTGATATCTCAATGCTTATACCAAACCTGAGACCCTTCCTATGGCATGAGATGTCATATACAACTCCTTCCCATTCCAATCCTGAGACCCTTCCTATAGCATGAGATGTGATATCTCAATGCTTATACCAAACCTGAGACCCATACATGGCATGAGATGTGATATCAAACTCCTTCCCATTCCAATACTGAGACCATTCCTATAGCATGAGATGTGATATCTCAATGCTTCTTATACCAAACCTGAGACTCTTCCTATAACATGAGATGGGATATCCAACTCCTTCCCATTCCAATCCTGAGACCCTTCCGATAGCAGAGATGGTATATCTCAATGCTTATACCAAACCTGAGACCCTTCCTATGGCATGAGATGTCATATACAACTCCTTCCCATTCCAATCCTGAGACCCTTCCTATAGCATGAGATGTGATATCTCAATGCTTATACCAAACCTGAGACCCTTCCTATAGCATGAGATGTGATATCCAACTCCTTCCCATTTCAATCCTGAGACCCTTCCTATAGCATGAGATGTGATGTCTCAATGCTTCTAATACCAAACCTGAGATCCTTCCTATAACATCAGATGTGATATCCAACTCCTTCCCATTCCAATCCTGAGACCCTTCCTATAGCATGAGATGTGATATCTCAATGTTTATACCAAACCTGAGACCCTTCCTATAGCATGAGATGTGATATCCAACTCCTTCCCATTCCAATCCTGAGACCCTTCCTATAGCATGAGATGTGATATCTCAATGCCTCTAATACCAAATCTGAGATCCTTCCTCTAACATGAAATGTGATATCCAACTCCTTCCCTTTCCAAACCTGAGAGCCTACCTATAGCATGAGATGTGATATCCAAGACCTTCCCATTCCAATCCTTAGACCCTTCCTACAGCATACAATATGATATCTCAATGATTCTAATAACAAACCTGAGACCCGTCCTATAACATGAGATGTGATATCCAACTCCTTCCCATTCCAATCCTGAGACACTTCCAATAGCAGAGATGTGATATCTCAATGCTTATTCCAAACCTGAGACCCTTCCTATAGCATGAGATGTGATATCCAACTCCTTCCCGTTCCAAACCTGAGACCCTTCCTATAGCATATGTGATATCCAACTCCTTCCCATTCCAAACATGAGACCCTTCCTATAGCATGAGATGTGATATCCAACTCCTTCCCATTCCAATCCTGAGACCCTTCCTATAGCATGAGATGTGATATCTCAATGCCTCTAATACCAAATCTGAGATCCTTCCTCTAACATGAAATGTGATATCCAACTCCTTCCCTTTCCAAACCTGAGAGCCTACCTATAGCATGAGATGTGATATCCAAGACCTTCCCATTCCAATCCTTAGACCCTTCCTACAGCATACAATATGATATCTCAATGATTCTAATAACAAACCTGAGACCCGTCCTATAACATGAGATGTGATATCCAACTCCTTCCCATTCCAATCCTGAGACACTTCCGATAGCAGAGATGTGATATCTCAATGCTTATTCCAAAACTGAGACCCTTCCTATAGCATGAGATGTGATATCCAACTCCTTCCCGTTCCAAACCTGAGACCCTTCCTATAGCATATGTGATATCCAACTCCTTCCCATTCCAAACATGAGACCCTTCCTATAGCAAGAATGTAATATCCAACTCCTTCCCATTCCAATCCTGAGACCCTTCCTACAGCATGCGATGTGATATCTCAATGCTTCTAATACCAAACCTGAGACCCGTCCCATAACATGAGATGGGATATCCAACTCCTTCCCGTTCCAAACCTGAGACCCTTCCTATAGCATGAGATGTGATATCCAACTCCTTCCCATCCCAATCCTGAGACACTTCCGATTGCAGAGATGTGATATCTCAATGCTTATACCAAACCTGAGACTCTTCCTATAACATGAGATGTGATATCCAACTCCTTCCCGTTCCAAACCTGAGACCCTTCCTATAGCATAAGATGTGATATCCAACTCCTTCCCATTCCAATCCTGAGACCCTTCCGATAGCATGAGATGTGATATCTCAATGCTTCTAATACCAAACCTGAGATCCTTCTTATAACATGTGGTGTGATATCCAAATCCTTCCCCTTCCAAACCTGAGACCCTCCCTTTAGCATGAAATGTGATATCCAACTCCTTCCCATTCCAATCCTGAGACCCTTATGATAGCATGAGATGTGATATCTCAATGCCTCTAATACCAAACCTGAGATACTTCCGATAGCATGAGATGTGATATCTCAATGCTTCTAATACCAAACCTGAGATCCTTCCTATAACATGAGATGTGATATCCAAATCCTTCCCCTTCCAAACCTGAGACCCTCCCTTTAGCATGAGATGTGATATCCAACTCCTTCCCATTCCAATCCTGAGACCCTTCTGATAGCATGAGATGTGATATCTCAATGCCTCTAATACCAAACCTGAGATCCTACCTCTAACATGAAATATGATATCCAACTCCTTCCCTTTCCAAACCTGAGATCCTGTCTATAGCATGAGATGTGATATCCAAGTCCTTCCCATCCCAATCCTGAGACCCTTCCTATAGCATGAGATGTGATATCTCAATGCTTATACCAAACCTGAGACCCTTCCTATGGCATGAGATGCCATATACAACTCCTTCCCATTCCAATCCTGAGACCCTGCTTATAGCATGAGATGTGATATCTCAATGCTTCTAATACCAAACCTGAGATCTTTCCTATAACATGAGATGTGATATCCAACTCCTTCCCATTCCAATCCTGAGACCATTCCTATAGCATGAGATGTGATATCTCAATGCTTATACCAAACCTGAGACCCTTCCTATAGCTTGAGATGTGATATCCAACTCCTTCCCATTCCAATCCTGAGACCCTTCCTATAGCATGAGATGTGATATCTCAATGTCTCTAATACCAAACCTGAGATCCTTCCTCTAACATGAAATGTGATATCCAACTCCTTCCCCTTCCAAACCTGAGAGCCTTCCTATAGCATGAGATATGATATCCAAGTCCTTTCCATTCCAATCCTGAGACCCTTCCTATAACATGAGATGTGATATCCAACTCCTTCCCATTCCAACCTGAGACCCTTCCTATAGCATGAGATGGGATATCCAACTCCTTCCAAATCCAATCCTGATACCCTTCCGATAGCATGAGATGTGATATCCCAATGCTTCTACCAAACCTGAGACCCATACTATGGCATGAGATGTGATATCCAACTCCTTCCCATTCCAATTCTGAGACTCTTCTGATAGCATGAGATGTGATATCTCAATGCCTCTAATACCAAACCTGAGATCCTACCTCTAACATGAAATGTGATATCCAACTCTTTCCCGTTGCAAACCTGAGAGCCTTCCTATAGCATGAGATGTGATATCCAAGTCCTTCCCATTCCAATCCTGAGACCCTTCCTATAACATGAGATGTGATATCCAACTCCTTCCCATTCCAACCTGACACCCTTCCTATAGCATGAGATGGGATATCCAACTCCTTCCAAATCCAATCCTGATACCCTTCCGATAGCATGAGATGTGATATCCCAATGCTTCTACCAAACCTGAGACCCATACTATGGCATGAGATGTGATATCAAACTCCTTCCCATTCCAATCCTGAGACCCTTCCTATAGCTTGAGATGTGATATCCAACTCCTTCCCATTCCAATTCTGAGACCCATCCTATACAATGAGACTTGATATCTCAATGCTTCTAATACCAAACCTGAGACCCGTCCTATAACATGAGATGTGATATCCAAATCCTTCCCCTTCCAAACCTTAGACCCTTCCTTTATCATGAGATGTGATATCCAACTCCTTCCCATTCCAATCCTGAGACTCTTCCGATATCATGAGATGTGATATCTCAATGCTTCTAATATCAAACTTGAGACCCTCCCTATAGCATGAGATGTGATATCCAAGTCCTTCCCATTCCAATCCTGAGACCCTTCCTATAGCATGAGATGTGATATCTCAATGCTTCTAATACCAAACCTGAGACCCTTCCTATAACATGAGATGGGAATATCCAACTCCTTCCCATTCCAATCCTGAGACCCTTCCGATAGCAGAGATGTGATATCTCAATGCTTATACCAAACCTGAGATCCTTCCTATAACATGAGATGTGATATCCAACTCCTTCCCATTCCAATCCTGAGACACTTCCTATAGCATGAGATGTGATATCTCACTGCTTATACCAAACCTGAGACCCTTCCTATAGCATGAGATGTGATATCCAACTCCTTCCCATTCCAATCCTGAGACCCTTCCTATAGCATGAGATGTGATATCTCAATGCTTCTAATATCAAACTTGAGACCCTCCCTATAGCATGAGATGTGATACCCAAGTCCTTCCCATTCCAATCCTGAGACCCTTCCTACAGCATGCGATGTGATGTCTCAATGCTTCTAATACCAAACCTGAGACTCTTCCTATAACATGAGATGGGATATCCAACTCCTTCCCATTCCAATCCTGAGACCCTTCCGATAGCAGAGATGTGATATCTCAATGCTTATACCAAACCTAAGACCCTTCCTATGGCATGAGATGTCATATACAACTCCTTCCCATTCCAATCCTGAGACCCTTCCTATAGCATGAGATGTGATATCTCAATGCTTATACCAAACCTGAGACCCTTCCTATAGCATGAGATGTGATATCCAACTCCTTCCCATTCTAATCCTGAGACCCTTCCTATAGCATGAGATGTGATGTCTCAATGCTTCTAATACCAAACCTGAGATCCTTCCTATAACATGAGATGTGATATCCAACTCCTTCCCATTCCAATCCCGAGACCCTTCCTATAGCATGAGATGTGATATCTCAATGCTTATACCAAACCTGAGACCCTTCCTATAGCATGAGATGTGATATCCAACTCCTTCCCATTCCAATCCTGAGACTCTTCCTATAGCATGAGATGTGATATCTCAATGCCTCTAATACCAAACCTGAGATCCTTCCTCTAACATGAAATGTGATATCCAACTCCTTCCCTTTCCAAACCTGAGAGCCTACCTATAGCATGAGATGTGATATCCAAGTCCTTCCCATTCCAATCCTTAGACCCTTCCTACAGCATGCAATATGATATCTCAATGATTCTAATAACAAACCTGAGACCCGTCCTATAACATGAGATGGGATATCCAACTCCTTCCCATTCCAATCCTGAGACACTTCTGATAGCAGAGATGTGATATCTCAATGCTTATACCAAACCTGAGACCCTTCCTATAACATGAGATGTGATATCCAACTCCTTCCCGGTCCAAACCTGAGACCCTTCCTATAGCATATGTGATATCCAACTCCTTCCCATTCCAAACATGAGACCCTTCCTATAGCAAGAGTGTAATATCCAACTCCTTCCCATTCCAATCCTGAGACCATTCCTATAGCATGAGATGTGATATCTCAATGCTTCTAATACCAAACCTGAGATCCTTCCTATGACATGAGATGTGATATCCAATTCCTCCCCATTCCAAACCTGAAAACCTTCCTACAGCATGCGATGTGATATCTCAATGCTTCTAATACCAAACCCGAGACCAGTCCTATAACATGAGATTGGATATCCAACTCCTTCCCCTTCCAAACCTGAGACTCTTCCTATAGCATGAGATGTGATATCCAACTTCTTCCCATTCCAATCCTGAGACCCTTCCTATAACATGAGATGTGATGTCTCAATGCTTCTAATACCAAACCTGAGATCTTTCCTATAACATGAGATGTGATATCCAACTCCTTCCCATTCCAATCCTGAGACCCTTCCTATAGCATGAGATGTGATATCTCAATGCTTATACCAAACCTGAGACCCTTCCTATAGCTTGAGATGTGATATCCAACTCCTTCCCATTCCAATCCTGAGACCCTTCCTATAGCATGAGATGTGATATCTCAAGGCCTCTAATACCAAACCTGAGATCCTTCCTCTAACATGAAATGTGATATCCAACTCCTTCCCCTTCCAAACCTGAGAGCCTTCCTATAACATGAAATGTGATATCCAATTCCTTCCCATTCCAACCTGAGACCCTTCCTATAGCATGAGATGGGATATCCAACTCCTTCCAAATCCAATACTGATACCCTTCCGATAGCATGAGATGTGATATCCCAATGCTTCTACCAAACCTGAGACCCATACTATGGCATGAGATGTGATATCAAACTCCTTCCCATTCCAATCCTGAGACCCTACCTATAGCTTGAGATGTGATATCCAACTCCTTCCCATTCCAAACCTGAGACCCGTCCTATAACATGAGATGTGATATCCAAATCCTTCCCCTTCCAAACCTTAGACCCTTCCTTTATCATGAGATGTGATATCCAATTCCTTCCCATTCCAATCCTGAGACCCTTCCGATATCATGAGATTTGTTATCTCAATGCTTCTAATATCAAACTTGAGACCCTCCCTATAACATGAGATGTGACATCCAAGTCCTCCCCATTCCAATCCTGAGACCCTTCCTATAGCATGAGATGTGATATCTCAATGCTTCTAATACCAAACCTGAGACCCTTCCTATAACATGATTTGGGATATCCAACTCCTTCCCATTCCAATCCTGAGACCCTTCCGATAGCAGAGATGTGATATCTCAATGCTTATACCAAACCTGAGACCCTTCCTATGGCCTGAGATGTCATATGCAACTCCTTCCCATTCCAATCCTGAGACCCTTCCTATAGCATTAGATGTGATATCTCAATGCTTATACCAAATCTGAGACCCTTCCTATAGCATGAGATGTGATATCCAACTCCTTCCCATTCCAATCCTGAGACCCTTCTGATAGCATGAGATGTGATATTTCAATGCCTCTAATACCAAACCTGAGATCCTACCTCTAACATGAAATGTGATATCCATCTCCTTCCCTTTCCAAACCTGAGACCCTGCCTATAGCATGAGATGTGATATCCAAGTCCTTCCCATTCCAATCCTGAGACCATTCCTATAGCATGTGATGTGATATCTCAATGCTTATACCAAATCTGAGACCCTTCCTATAGCATGAGATGTGATATCCAACTCCTTCCCATTCCAATCCTGAGACCCTTCCTATAGCATGAGATGTGATGTCTCAATGCTTCTAATACCAAACCTGAGATCCTTCCTATAACATGAGATGTGATATCCAACTCCTTCCCATTCCAATCCTGAGACCCTTATGATAGCATGAGATGTGATATCTCAATGCCTCTAATACCAAACCTGAGATACTTCCGATAGCATGAGATGTGATATCTCAATGCTTCTAATACCAAACCTGAGATCCTTCCTATAACATGAGATGTGATTTCCAAATCCTTCCCCTTCCAAACCTGAGACCCTCCCTTTAGCATGAGATGTGATATCCAAGTCCTTTCCATTCCAATCCTGAGACCCTTCCTATAGCATGTGATGTGATATCTCAATGCTTATACCAAACCTGAGACCCTTCCTATGGCATGAGATGTCATATACAACTCCTTCCCATTCCAATCCTGAGACCCTTCCTATAGCATGAGATGTGATATCTCAATGCTTCTTATACCAAACCTGAGACTCTTCCTATAACATGAGATGGGATATCCAACTCCTTCCCATTCCAATCCTGAGACCCTTCCGATAGCAGAGATGGTATATCTCAATGCTTATACCAAACCTGAGACCCTTCCTATGGCATGAGATGTCATATACAACTCCTTCCCATTCCAATCCTGAGACCCTTCCTATAGCATGAGATGTGATATCTCAATGCTTATACCAAACCTGAGACCCTTCCTATAGCATGAGATGTGATATCCAACTCCTTCCCATTTCAATCCTGAGACCCTTCCTATAGCATGAGATGTGATGTCTCAATGCTTCTAATACCAAACCTGAGATCCTTCCTATAACAACAGATGTGATATCCAACTCCTTCCCATTCCAATCCTGAGACCCTTCCTATAGCATGAGATGTGATATCTCAATGTTTATACCAAACCTGAGACCCTTCCTATAGCATGAGATGTGATATCCAACTCCTTCCCATTCCAATCCTGAGACCCTTCCTATAGCATGAGATGTGATATCTCAATGCCTCTAATACCAAATCTGAGATCCTTCCTCTAACATGAAATGTGATATCCAACTCCTTCCCTTTCCAAACCTGAGAGCCTACCTATAGCATGAGATGTGATATCCAAGACCTTCCCATTGCAATCCTTAGACCCTTCCTACAGCATACAATATGATATCTCAATGATTCTAATAACAAACCTGAGACCCGTCCTATAACATGAGATGTGATATCCAACTCCTTCCCATTCCAATCCTGAGACACTTCCAATAGCAGAGATGTGATATCTCAATGCTTATTCCAAACCTGAGACCCTTCCTATAGCATGAGATGTGATATCCAACTCCTTCCCGTTCCAAACCTGAGACCCTTCCTATAGCATATGTGATATCCAACTCCTTCCCATTCCAAACATGAGACCCTTCCTATAGCATGAGATGTGATATCCAACTCCTTCCCATTCAAATCCTGAGACCCTTCCTATAGCATGAGATGTGATATCTCAATGCCTCTAATACCAAACCTGAGATCCTTCCTCTAACATGAAATGTGATATCCAACTCCTTCCCTTTCCAAACCTGAGAGCCTACCTATAGCATGAGATGTGATATCCAAGACCTTCCCATTCCAATCCTTAGACCCTTCCTACAGCATACAATATGATATCTCAATGATTCTAATAACAAACCTGAGACCCGTCCTATAACATGAGATGTGATATCCAACTCCTTCCCATTCCAATCCTGAGACACTTCCGATAGCAGAGATGTGATATCTCAATGCTTATTCCAAAACTGAGACCCTTCCTATAGCATGAGATGTGATATCCAACTCCTTCCCGTTCCAAACCTGAGACCCTTCCTATAGCATATGTGATATCCAACTCCTTCCCATTCCAAACATGAGACCCTTCCTATAGCAAGAATGTAATATCCAACTCCTTCCCATTCCAATCCTGAGACCCTTCCTACAGCATGCGATGTGATATCTCAATGCTTCTAATACCAAACCTGAGACCCGTCCTATAACATGAGATGGGATATCCAACTCCTTCCCGTTCCAAACCTGAGACCCTTCCTATAGCATGAGATGTGATATCCAACTCCTTCCCATCCCAATCCTGAGACACTTCCGATTGCAGAGATGTGATATCTCAATGCTTATACCAAACCTGAGACTCTTCCTATAACATGAGATGTGATATCCAACTCCTTCCCGTTCCAAACCTGAGACCCTTCCTATAGCATAAGATGTGATATCCAACTCCTTCCCATTCCAATCCTGAGACCCTTCCGATAGCATGAGATGTGATATCTCAATGCTTCTAATACCAAACCTGAGATCCTTCTTATAACATGTGGTGTGATATCCAAATCCTTCCCCTTCCAAACCTGAGACCCTCCCTTTAGCATGAAATGTGATATCCAACTCCTTCCCATTCCAATCCTGAGACCCTTATGATAGCATGAGATGTGATATCTCAATGCCTCTAATACCAAACCTGAGATACTTCCGATAGCATGAGATGTGATATCTCAATGCTTCTAATACCAAACCTGAGATCCTTCCTATAACATGAGATGTGATATCCAAATCCTTCCCCTTCCAAACCTGAGACCCTCCCTTTAGCATGAGATGTGATATCCAACTCCTTCCCATTCCAATCCTGAGACCCTTCTGATAGCATGAGATGTGATATCTCAATGCCTCTAATACCAAACCTGAGATCCTACCTCTAACATGAAATATGATATCCAACTCCTTCCCTTTCCAAACCTGAGATCCTGTCTATAGCATGAGATGTGATATCCAAGTCCTTCCCATCCCAATCCTGAGACCCTTCCTATAGCATGAGATGTGATATCTCAATGCTTATACCAAACCTGAGACCCTTCCTATGGCATGAGATGCCATATACAACTCCTTCCCATTCCAATCCTGAGACCCTGCTTATAGCATGAGATGTGATATCTCAATGCTTCTAATACCAAACCTGAGATCTTTCCTATAACATGAGATGTGATATCCAACTCCTTCCCATTCCAATCCTGAGACCATTCCTATAGCATGAGATGTGATATCTCAATGCTTATACCAAACCTGAGACCCTTCCTATAGCTTGAGATGTGATATCCAACTCCTTCCCATTCCAATCCTGAGACCCTTCCTATAGCATGAGATGTGATATCTCAATGTCTCTAATACCAAACCTGAGATCCTTCCTCTAACATGAAATGTGATATCCAACTCCTTCCCCTTCCAAACCTGAGAGCCTTCCTATAGCATGAGATATGATATCCAAGTCCTTTCCATTCCAATCCTGAGACCCTTCCTATAACATGAGATGTGATATCCAACTCCTTCCCATTCCAACCTGAGACCCTTCCTATAGCATGAGATGGGATATCCAACTCCTTCCAAATCCAATCCTGATACCCTTCCGATAGCATGAGATGTGATATCCCAATGCTTCTACCAAACCTGAGACCCATACTATGGCATGAGATGTGATATCCAACTCATTCCCATTCCAATTCTGAGACTCTTCTGATAGCATGAGATGTGATATCTCAATGCCTCTAATACCAAACCTGAGATCCTACCTCTAACATGAAATGTGATATCCAACTCTTTCCCGTTGCAAACCTGAGAGCCTTCCTATAGCATGAGATGTGATATCCAAGTCCTTCCCATTCCAATCCTGAGACCCTTCCTATAACATGAGATGTGATATCCAACTCCTTCCCATTCCAACCTGACACCCTTCCTATAGCATGAGATGGGATATCCAACTCCTTCCAAATCCAATCCTGATACCCTTCCGATAGCATGAGATGTGATATCCCAATGCTTCTACCAAACCTGAGACCCATACTATGGCATGAGAAGTGATATCAAACTCCTTCCCATTCCAATCCTGAGACCCTTCCTATAGCTTGAGATGTGATATCCAACTCCTTCCCATTCCAATTCTGAGACCCATCCTATACAATGAGACTTGATATCTCAATGCTTCTAATACCAAACCTGAGACCCGTCCTATAACATGAGATGTGATATCCAAATCCTTCCCCTTCCAAACCTTAGACCCTTCCTTTATCATGAGATGTGATATCCAACTCCTTCCCATTCCAATCCTGAGACTCTTCCGATATCATGAGATGTGATATCTCAATGCTTCTAATATCAAACTTGAGACCCTCCCTATAGCATGAGATGTGATATCCAAGTCCTTCCCATTCCAATCCTGAGACCCTTCCTATAGCATGAGATGTGATATCTCAATGCTTCTAATACCAAACCTGAGACCCTTCCTATAACATGAGATGGGAATATCCAACTCCTTCCCATTCCAATCCTGAGACCCTTCCGATAGCAGAGATGTGATATCTCAATGCTTATACCAAACCTGAGATCCTTCCTATAACATGAGATGTGATATCCAACTCCTTCCCATTCCAATCCTGAGACACTTCCTATAGCATGAGATGTGATATCTCACTGCTTATACCAAACCTGAGACCCTTCCTATAGCATGAGATGTGATATCCAACTCCTTCCCATTCCAATCCTGAGACCCTTCCTATAGCATGAGATGTGATATCTCAATGCTTCTAATATCAAACTTGAGACCCTCCCTATAGCATGAGATGTGATACCCAAGTCCTTCCCATTCCAATCCTGAGACCCTTCCTACAGCATGCGATGTGATGTCTCAATGCTTCTAATACCAAACCTGAGACTCTTCCTATAACATGAGATGGGATATCCAACTCCTTCCCATTCCAATCCTGAGACCCTTCCGATAGCAGAGATGTGATATCTCAATGCTTATACCAAACCTAAGACCCTTCCTATGGCATGAGATGTCATATACAACTCCTTCCCATTCCAATCCTGAGACCCTTCCTATAGCATGAGATGTGATATCTCAATGCTTATACCAAACCTGAGACCCTTCCTATAGCATGAGATGTGATATCCAACTCCTTCCCATTCCAATCCTGAGACCCTTCCTATAGCATGAGATGTGATGTCTCAATGCTTCTAATACCAAACCTGAGATCCTTCCTATAACATGAGATGTGATATCCAACTCCTTCCCATTCCAATCCCGAGACCCTTCCTATAGCATGAGATGTGATATCTCAATGCTTATACCAAACCTGAGACCCTTCCTATAGCATGAGATGTGATATCCAACTCCTTCCCATTCCAATCCTGAGACTCTTCCTATAGCATGAGATGTGATATCTCAATGCCTCTAATACCAAACCTGAGATCCTTCCTCTAACATGAAATGTGATATCCAACTCCTTCCCTTTCCAAACCTGAGAGCCTACCTATAGCATGAGATGTGATATCCAAGTCCTTCCCATTCCAATCCTTAGACCCTTCCTACAGCATGCAATATGATATCTCAATGATTCTAATAACAAACCTGAGACCCGTCCTATAACATGAGATGGGATATCCAACTCCTTCCCATTCCAATCCTGAGACACTTCTGATAGCAGAGATGTGATATCTCAATGCTTATACCAAACCTGAGACCCTTCCTATAACATGAGATGTGATATCCAACTCCTTCCCGGTCCAAACCTGAGACCCTTCCCATAGCATATGTGATATCCAACTCCTTCCCATTCCAAACATGAGACCCTTCCTATAGCAAGAGTGTAATATCCAACTCCTTCCCATTCCAATCCTGAGACCATTCCTATAGCATGAGATGTGATATCTCAATGCTTCTAATACCAAACCTGAGATCCTTCCTATGACATGAGATGTGATATCCAATTCCTCCCCATTCCAAACCTGAAAACCTTCCTACAGCATGCGATGTGATATCTCAATGCTTCTAATACCAAACCCGAGACCAGTCCTATAACATGAGATTGGATATCCAACTCCTTCCCCTTCCAAACCTGAGACTCTTCCTATAGCATGAGATGTGATATCCAACTTCTTCCCATTCCATCCTGAGACCCTTCCTATAACATGAGATGTGATGTCTCAATGCTTCTAATACCAAACCTGAGATCTTTCCTATAACATGAGATGTGATATCCAACTCCTTCCCATTCCAATCCTGAGACCCTTCCTATAGCATGAGATGTGATATCTCAATGCTTATACCAAACCTGAGACCCTTCCTATAGCTTGAGATGTGATATCCAACTCCTTCCCATTCCAATCCTGAGACCCTTCCTATAGCATGAGATGTGATATCTCAAGGCCTCTAATACCAAACCTGAGATCCTTCCTCTAACATGAAATGTGATATCCAAAACCTTCCCCTTCCAAACCTGAGAGCCTTCCTATAACATGAAATGTGATATCCAATTCCTTCCCATTCCAACCTGAGACCCTTCCTATAGCATGAGATGGGATATCCAACTCCTTCCAAATCCAATACTGATACCCTTCCGATAGCATGAGATGTGATATCCCAATGCTTCTACCAAACCTGAGACCCATACTATGGCATGAGATGTGATATCAAACTCCTTCCCATTCCAATCCTGAGACCCTACCTATAGCTTGAGATGTGATATCCAACTCCTTCCCATTCCAAACCTGAGACCCGTCCTATAACATGAGATGTGATATCCAAATCCTTCCCCTTCCAAACCTTAGACCCTTCCTTTATCATGAGATGTGATATCCAATTCCTTCCCATTCCAATCCTGAGACCCTTCCGATATCATGAGATTTGTTATCTCAATGCTTCTAATATCAAACTTGAGACCCTCCCTATAACATGAGATGTGACATCCAAGTCCTCCCCATTCCAATCCTGAGACCCTTCCTATAGCATGAGATGTGATATCTCAATGCTTCTAATACCAAACCTGAGACCCTTCCTATAACATGATTTGGGATATCCAACTCCTTCCCATTCCAATCCTGAGACCCTTCCGATAGCAGAGATGTGATATCTCAATGCTTATACCAAACCTGAGACCCTTCCTATGGCCTGAGATGTCATATGCAACTCCTTCCCATTCCAATCCTGAGACCCTTCCTATAGCATTAGATGTGATATCTCAATGCTTATACCAAATCTGAGACCCTTCCTATAGCATGAGATGTGATATCCAACTCCTTCCCATTCCAATCCTGAGACCCTTCTGATAGCATGAGATGTGATATTTCAATGCCTCTAATACCAAACCTGAGATCCTACCTCTAACATGAAATGTGATATCCATCTCCTTCCCTTTCCAAACCTGAGACCCTGCCTATAGCATGAGATGTGATATCCAAGTCCTTCCCATTCCAATCCTGAGACCCTTCCTATAGCATGTGATGTGATATCTCAATGCTTATACCAAATCTGAGACCCTTCCTATAGCATGAGATGTGATATCCAACTCCTTCCCATTCCAATCCTGAGACCCTTCCTATAGCATGAGATGTGATGTCTCAATGCTTCTAATACCAAACCTGAGATCCTTCCTATAACATGAGATGTGATATCCAACTCCTTCCCATTCCAATCCTGAGACCCTTATGATAGCATGAGATGTGATATCTCAATGCCTCTAATACCAAACCTGAGATACTTCCGATAGCATGAGATGTGATATCTCAATGCTTCTAATACCAAACCTGAGATCCTTCCTATAACATGAGATGTGATTTCCAAATCCTTCCCCTTCCAAACCTGAGACCCTCCCTTTAGCATGAGATGTGATATCCAAGTCCTTTCCATTCCAATCCTGAGACCCTTCCTATAGCATGTGATGTGATATCTCAATGCTTATACCAAACCTGAGACCCTTCCTATGGCATGAGATGTCATATACAACTCCTTCCCATTCCAATCCTGAGACCCTTCCTATAGCATGAGATGTGATATCTCAATGCTTATACCAAACCTGAGACCCTTCCTATAGCATGAGATGTGATATCCAACTTCTTCCCATTCCAATCTTGAGACCCTTCCTATAACATGAGATGGGATGTCGCAATGCTTCTAATACCAAACCTGAGATCTTTCCTTATCAGTTTGGATTTGGAAGGAGTTGGATATCCCATCTCATGCTATAGGAAGGGTCTCAGGTTGGAATGGGAAGGAGTTGGATATCACATTTCATGTTATAGGAAGGGTCTCAGGATTGGATGGGAAGGACTTGGATATCATATCTCATGCTATAGGAAGGCTCTCAGGTTTGGAAGGGGAAGGAGTTGGATATATCATATTTTATGTTAGAGGAAGGATCTCAGGTTTGGTATTAGAGGCCTTGAGATATCACATCTCATGCTATAGGAAGGGTCTCAGGATTGGAATGGGAAGAAGTTGGATATCACATCTCAAGCTATAGGAAGGGTCTCAGGTTTGGTATAAGCATTGAGATATCACATCTCATGCTATAGGAAGGGTCTCAGGATTGGAATGGGAAGGAGTTGGATATCACATCTCATGTTATAGGAAAGATCTCAGGTTTGGTATTAGAAGCATTGAGACATCACATCTCATGTTATAGGAAGGGTCTCAGGATTGGAATGGGAAGAAGTTGGATATCACATCTCATGCTATAGGAAGTGTCTCAGAGCCTACCTATAGCATGAGATGTGATATCCAAGTCCTTCCCATTCCAATCCTTAGACCCTTCCTACAGCATGCAATATGATATCTCAATGATTCTAATAACAAACCTGAGATCCGTCCTATAACATGAGATGTAATATCCAACTCCTTCCCGTTTCAAACCTGAGACCCTTCCTATAACATGAGATGTGATATCCAACTCCTTCCCGTTTCAAACCTGAGACCCTTCCTATAGTATATGTGATATCCAACTCCTTCCCATTCCAAACATGAGACCCTTCCTATAGCAAGAATGTAATATCCAACTCCTTCCCATTCCAATCCTGAGACCATTCCTATAGCATGAGATGTGATATCTCAATGGAAGGAGTTGTATATGACATCTCAGGCCATAGGAAGGGTCTCAGGTTTGGTATAAGCATTGAGATATCACATCTCTGCTATCGGAAGGGTCTCAGGAATGGAATGGGAATGAGTTGGATATCCCATCTCATGTTATAGGAAGAGTCTCAGGTTTGGTATTAGAAGCATTGAGATATCCCATCTCATGCTATAGGAAGGGTCTCAGGTTGGAATGGGAAGGAGTTGGATATCACATTTCATGTTATAGGAAGGGTCTCAGGATTGGAATTGGAAGGTCTTGGCTATCATATCTCATGCTATAGGAAGGCTCTCAGGTTTGGAAGGGGAAGGAGTTGGATATCACATTTCATGTTAGAGGAACGATCTCAGGTTTGGTATTAGAGGCCTTGAGATATCACATCTCATGCTATAGGAAGGGTCTCAGGATTGGAATGGGAAGGAGTTGGATATCACATCTCAAGCTATAGGAACGGTCTCAGGTTTGGTATAAGCATTGTGATATCACATCTCATGCTATAGTAAGGGTCTCAGGATTGGAATGGGAAGGAGTTGGATATCACATCTCATGTTATAGGAAAGATCTCAGGTTTGGTATTAGAAGCATTGCGACATCACATCTCATGTTATAGGAAGGGTCTCAGGATTGGAATGGGAAGAAGTTGGATATCACATCTCATGCTATAGGAAGGGTCTCAGGTTTGGTATAAGCATTGAGATATCAAATCTCATGCTATAGGAAGGGTCTCAGGTTTGGAATGGGAAGGAGTTGTATATGACAAATCAGGCCATAGGAAGGGTCTCAGGTTTGGTATAAGCATTGAGATATCACATCTCTGCTATCGGAAGGGTCTCAGGATTGGAATGGGAAGGAGTTGGATATCCCATCTCATGTTATAGGAAGGGTCTCAGGTTTGGTATTAGAAGCATTGAGATATCACATCTCATGCTATAGGAAGAGTCTCAGGATTGGAATGGGGAGGACTTCGATGTCACCTCTCATGCTATAGGGAGGGTCTCAAGTTTGATATTATAAGCATTGAGATAACAAATATCATGATATCGGAAGGGTCTCAGGATTGGAATGGGAAAGAATTGGATATCACATCTCATGATAAAGGAAGGGTCTAAGGTTTGGAAGGGGAAGGATTTGGATATCACATCTCATGTTATAGGACGGGTCGCAGGTTTTGTATTAGAAGCATTGAGATATCAAGTCTCATGGTATAGGAAGGGTCTGAGAATTGGAATGGGAAGGAGTTGGATATCACATCTCAAGCTATAGGTAGGGTCTCAGGATTGGAATGGGAAGGAGTTTGATATCACATCTCATGCCATAGTATGGGTCTCAGGTTTGGTAGAAGCATTGGGATATCACATCTCATGCTATCGGAAGGGTCTCAGGATTGGAATGGGAAGGAGTTGTATATGACATCTCATGCCATAGGAAGGGTCTCAGGTTTGGTATAAACATTGAGATATCACATCTCTGCTATCGGAAGGGTCTCAGGATTGGAATGGGAAGGAATAGGATATCACATCTCATGCTATAGGAAGGGTCTCAGGATTGGAATGGGAAGGACTTGGATATCACATCTCATGTTATAGGAAGGGTCTCAGGTTTGGTATTAGAAGCATTGAGATATCACATCTCATGCTATAGGAAGGGTCTCAGGAATGGAATGGGAAGGACTTTGATATCACATCTCATGATAAAGGAAGGGTCTAAGGTTTGGAAGGGGAAGGATTTGGATATCACATCTCATCTTATAGGACGGGTCTCAGGTTTGGTATTAGAAGCATTGTGATATCACATCTCATGCTATAGGAAGTGTCTCAGGATTGGAATGGGAAGGAGTTGGATATCACATCTCATGCTATAGGAAGGGTTTCAGGTTTGGTAGAAGCATTGAGATATCACATCTCATGCTATCGGAAGGGTCTCAGGTTTGGAATGGGAAGGAGTTGGATATCACATCTCATGTTATAGGAAGGATCTCATGTTTGGTATTAGAAGCATTGAGATATCACATCTCATGCTATAGGAAGGGTCTCCGGATTGGAATGTGAATAATTTGGATATTACATCTCATGCTAAAGGAAGGGTCTCAAGTTTGGAATGGGAAGGAGTTGGATATGACATCTCTTGTTATAGGGAGGGTCTCAGGATTTGAATGGCAAGGAGTTGGATATCACATCTCATGCCATAGGAAGGGTCTCAGGTTTGGTATAAGCATTGAGATATCACATCTCTGCTATCGGAAGGGTCTCAGGATTGGATTGGGAAGGAGTTGGATATCCCTTCTCATGCTATAGGAAGGGTCTCAGGTTGGAATGGGAAGGAGTTGGATATCACATCTCATGTTATAGGAAGGGTCTCAGGATTGGAATGGGAAGGATTTGGATATCGCATCTCTTGCTATAGGAAGGGTCTCAGGTTTTTTATTAGAAACATTGAGATATCACATCTCATGCTATAGGAAGGGTTTTAGGATTGGAATGGGAAGTATTTGGATATCACATCTCATGCTAAAGGAAGGGTCTCAGGTTTGGAAGGGGAAGGATTTGGATATCAAATCTCATGTTATAGGACGGGACCCAGGTTTGGTATTAGAAGCATTGAGATATCACATCTCATGGTATAGGAAGGGTCTCAGGGTTGGAATGGGAAGGAGTTGGATATCACATCTCTTCCAATAGGAAGGGTCTCAGGTTTGGAATGGGAAGGAATTGGATATCACATCTCATGTTATAGGAAGAGTCTCAGGTTTGGTAGAAGCGTTGAGATATCACATCTCTGCTATCGGAAGGGTCTCAGGATTGGATTGGGAAGGAGTTGGATATCCCTTCTCATGCTATAGGAAGGGTCTCAGGATTTGAATGGCAAGGAGTTGGATATCACATATCATGCCATAGGAAGGGTCTCAGGTTTGGTATAAGCATTGAGATATCACATCTCTGCTATCGGAAGGGTCTCCGGATTGGATTGGGAACGAGTTGGATATCCCTTCTCATGCTATAGGAAGTGTCTCAGGTTGGAATGGGAAGGAGTTGGATATCACATCTCATGTTATAGGAAGGGTCTCAGGATTGGAATGGGAAGGATTTGGATATCACATCTCTTGCTATAGGAAGGGTCTCAGGATTGGAATGGGTAGGAGTTGGATATTACATTCTTGCTATAGGAAGGGTCTCATGTTTGGAATGGGAAGGAGTTGGATATCACATATGCTATAGGAAGTGTCTCAGGTTTGGAACGGGAAGGAGTTGGATATCACATCTCATGTTAGAGGAAGGATCTCAGGTTTGGTATTAGAGGCCTTGAGATATCACATCTCATGCTATAGGAAGTATCTCAGGTTTGGTATTAGAAGCATTGAGATATCACATCTCATGCTATCGGAAGTATCTCAGGTTTGGTATTAGAAGCATTGAGATATCACATCTCATGCTATCATAAGGGTCTCAGGATTGGAATGGGAAGGAGTTGGATATCACATCTCATGTTATAGGAAGGATCTCAGGTTTGGTATTAGAAGCAGTGAGATATCACATCTCATGCTATAGGAAGGGTCTCAGGATTGGAATGGGAAGGAGTTGGATATCACATCTCATGCTATAGGAAGGGTCTCAGATTTGGTATAAGCTTTGAGATATCACAGCTCATGCTATAGGAAGGGTCTCAGGATTGGATTGGGAAGGAGTTGTATATGACATCTCAGGCCATAGGAAGGGTCTCAGGTTTGGTATATGCATTGAGATATCACATCTCTGCTATCGAAAGGGTCTCAGGATTGGAATGGGAAGGAGTTGGATATCCCATCTCATGTTATAGGAAGCGTCTCAGGTTTGGTATTAGAAGCATTGAGATATCACATCTCATGCTATAGGGAAGGTCTCAAGTTTGATATTAGAAGCATTGAGATAACAAATCTCATGATATCGGAAGGGTCTCAGGATTGGAATGGGAAGGAGTTGGATATCACATCTCATGATAAAGGAAGGGTCTAAGGTTTGGAAGGGGAAGGATTTGGATATCACATCTCATGTTATAGGACGGGTCTCAGGTTTGGTATTAGAAGCATTGAGATATCAAGTCTCATGGTATAGGAAGGGTCTCAGAATTGGAATGGGAAGGAGTTGGATATCACATCTCAAGCTATAGGAAGGGTCTCAGGATTGGAATGGGAAGGAGTTTGATATCACATCTTATGCCATAGTATGGGTCTCAGGTTTGGTAGAAGCATTGGGATATCACATCTCATGCTATTGGAAGGGTATCAGTATTGGATTTGGAAGGAGTTGGATATCCCATCTCATGCTATTGGAAGGGTCTCAGGTTGGAATGGGAAGGAGTTGGATATCACATTTCATGTTATAGGAAGGGTCTCAGGATTGGAATGGGAAGGACGTGGATATCATATCTCATGCTATAGGAAGGCTCTCAGGTTTGGAAGGGGAAGGAGTTGGATATCACATTTCATGTTAGAGGAAGGATCTCAGGTTCGGTATTAGAGGCCTTGAGATATCACATCTCATGCTATAGGAAGGGTCTCAGGATTGGAATGGGAAGGAGTTGGATATCACATCTCAAGCTATAAGAAGGGTCTCAGGTTTGGTATACGCATTGAGATATCACATCTCATGCTATAGGAAGGGTCTCAGGATTGGAATGGGAAGGAGTTGGATATCACATCTCATGTTATAGGAAAGATCTCAGGTTTGGTATTAGAAGCATTGAGACATCACATCTCATGTTATAGGAAGGGTCTTAGGATTGGAATGGGAAGAAGTTGGATATCACATCTCATGCTATAGGAAGGGTCTCAGGTTTGGTATAAGCATTGAGATATCACATCTCATGCTATAGGAAGGGTCTCAGGATTGGAATGGGAAGGAGTTGTATATGACATCTCATGCCATAGGAAGGGTCTCAGGTTTGATATAAGCATTGAGATATCACATCACATGCTATAGGAAGGGTCTCAGGATTGGAATGAGAAGGACTTGGATATCACATCTCATGCTATAGGCAGGGTCTCAGGTTTGGAAAGGGAAGGAGATGGATATCACATTTCATGTTAGAGGTAGGATCTCAGGTTTGGTATTAGAGGCATTGAGATATCACATCTCATGCTATCAGAAGGGTCTCAGGATTGGAATGGGAAGGAGTTGTATATCACATCTCATGCTAAAGGGAGGGTCTCAGGTTTGGAAGGGGAAGGATTTGGAAATCACATCTCATGTTATAGGAAGGATCTCAGGTTTGGTATTAGAAGCATTGAGATATCACATCTCATGCTATCGGAAGTATCTCAGGTTTGGTATTAGAGGCATTGAGATATCACATCTCATGCTATCATAAGGGTCTCAGAATTGGAATGGGAAGGAGTTGGATATCACATCTCATGTTATAGGAAGGATCTCAGGTTTGGTATTAGAAGCATTGAGATATCACATCTCATGCTATAGGAAGGGTCTCAGGATTGGAATGGGAAGGAGTTGGATATCACATCTCATGCTATAGGAAGGGTCTCAGATTTGGTATAAGCATTGAGATATCACATCTCATGCTATAGGAAGGGTCTCAGGATTGGATTGGGAAGGAGTTGTATATGACATCTCAGGCCATAGGAAGGGTCTCAGGTTTGCTATACGCATTGAGATATCACATCTCTGCTATCGGAAGGGTCTCAGGATTGGAATGGGAAGGAGTTGGATATCCCATCTCATGTTATAGGAAGGGTCTCAGGTTTGGTATTAGAAGCATTGAGATATCACATCTCATGCTATAGGAAGGGTCTCAGGATTGGAATGGGGAGGACTTGGATGTCACATCTCATGCTATAGGGAGGGTCTCAAGTTTGATATTAGAAGCATTGAGATAACAACTCTCATGATATCGGAAGAGTCTCAGGATTGGAATGGGAAGGAGTTGGATATCACATCTCATGATAAATGAAGGGTCTAAGGTTTGGAAGGGGAAGGATTTGGATATCACATCTCATGTTATAGGACGGGTCTCAGGTTTGGTATTAGAAGCATTGAGATATCAAGTCTCATGGTATAGGAAGGGTCTCAGAATTGGAATGGGAAGGAGTTGGATATCACATCTCAACCTATAGGAAGGGTCTCAGGATTGGAATGGGAAGGAGTTTGATATCACATCTTCTGCCATAGTATGGGTCTCAGGTTTGGTAGAAGCATTGGGATATCACATCTCATGCTATTGGAAGGGTATCAGTATTGGATTTGGAAGGAGTTGGATATCCCATCTCATGCTATAGGAAGGGTCTCAGGTTGGAATGGGAAGGAGTTGGATATCACATTTCATGTTATAGGAAGGGTCTCAGGATTGGAATGGGAAGGACTTGGATATCATATCTCATGCTATAGGAAGGCTCTCAGGTTTGGAAGGGGAAGGAGTTGGATATCACATTTCATGTTAGAGGAAGGATCTCAGGTTTGGTATTAGAGGCCTTGAGATATCACATCTCATGCTATAGGAAGGGTCTCAGGATTGGAATGGGAAGGAGTTGGATATCACATCTCAAGCTTTAGGAAGGGTCTCAGGTTTGGTATAAGCATTGAGATAGCACATCTCATGCTATAGGAAGGGTCTCAGGATTGGAATGGGAAGGAGTTGGATATCACATCTCATGTTATAGGAAAGATCTCAGGTTTGGTATTAGAAGCATTGAGACATCACATCTCATGTTATAGGAAGGGTCTCAGGATTGGAATGGGAAGGAGTTGGATATCACATCTCAAGCTATAGGAAGGGTCTCAGGTTTGGAACGGGAAGGAGTTAGATATCACATCTCATGTTATAGGAAGAGTCTCAGGTTTGGTATAAGCATTGAGATATCACATCTCTGCTATCGGAGAAGTCTCAGGATTGGGATGGGAAGGAGTTGGATATCCCTTCTCATGCTATAGGAAGGGTCTCAGGATTTGAATGGCAAGGAGTTGGATATCACATATCATGCCATAGGAAGGGTCTCAGGTTTCGTATAAGCATTGAAATATCACATATCTGCTATCGGAAGGGTCTCCAGATTGGATTGGGAAGGAGTTGGATATCCCTTCTCATGCTATAGGAAGTGTCTCAGGTTGGAATGGGAAGGAGTTGGATATCACATCTCATGTTATAGGAAGGGTCTCAGGATTGGAATGGGAAGGATTTGGATATCACATCTCTTGCTATAGGAAGGGTCTCAGGATTGGAATGGGTAGGAGTTGGATATTACATTCTTGCTATAGGAAGGGCCTCATGTTTGGAATGGGAAGGAGTTGGATATCACATATGCTATAGGAAGTGTCTCAGGTTTGGAACGGGAAGGATTTGGATATCACATCTCATGTTAGAGGAAGGATCTCAGGTTTGGTATTAGAGGCCTTGAGATATCACATCTCATGCTATAGGAAGGGTCTCAGGTTTGGTAAAAGCATTGAGATATCACATCTCATGCTATAGGAAGAGTCTCAGGATTGGAATGGGAAGAAGTTGGATATCACATCTCATGCTATAGGAAGGGCCTCAGGTTTGGTATAAGCATTGAGATATCACATCTCATGCTATAGGAAGGGTCTCAGGTTGGAATGGGAAGGAGTTGGATATCACATCTCATGTTATAGGAAGGGTATCAGGATTGGAATGGGAAGGACTTGGATATCACATCTCATGCTATAGGAAGGCTATCAGGTTTGGAAGGGGAAGGAGTTGCATATCAAATTTCATTTTAGAGGTAGGATCTCAGGTTTGGTATTAGAGGCATTGAGATATCACATCTCATGCTATAGGAAGGGTCTCACGATTGGAATGGGAAGGATTTGGATATCACATCTCATGCTATAGGAAGGGTCTCAGGTTTGGTATAAGCATTGAGATATCACATCTCATGCTATAGAAACGGTCTCAAGATTGCAATGGGAAGGAGTTGGATATCACATTTCATGTTATAGGAAGGATCTCAGATTTGGTATTAGAAGCATTGAGACATCACATCTCATGCTATAGGAAGGGTCTCAGGATTGGAATGGGAAGGAGTTGGATATTGAGACCCTTCCTATAGCTTGAGATGTGATATCCAACTCCTTCCCATTCCAATTCTGAGACCCTTCCTATACCATGAGACTTGATATCTCAATGCTTCTAACACCAAACCTGAGACCCGTCCTATAACATGAGATGTGATATCCAAATCCTTCCCCTTCCAAACCTTAGACCCTTCCTTTATCATGAGATGTGATATCCAACTCCTTTCCATTCCAATCCTGAGACCCTTCCGATATCATGAGATTTGTTATCTCAATGCTTCTAATATCAAACTTGAGACCTTCCCTATAGCATGAGATGTGATATCTCAATGCTTCTAATACCAAACCTGAGACCCTTCCTATAACATGAGATGGGATATCCAACTCCTTCCCATTCCAATCCTGAGACCCTTTCGATAGCAGAGATGTGATATCTCAATGCGTATACCAAACCTGAGACCCTTCCTATGGCCTGAGATGTCATATACAACTCCTTCCCAATCAAATCCTGAGACCCTTCCTATAGCATGAGATGTGATATCTCAATGCTTATACCAAATCTGAGACCCTTCCTATAGCATGAGATGTGATATCCAACTCCTTCCCATTCCAATCCTGAGACCCTTCCTACAGCATGAGATGTGATATCTCAATGCTTCTAATACCAAACCTGAGATCCTCCCTATAACATGAGATGTGATATCCAACTCCTTCCCATTCCAATCCTGAGACCCTTATGATAGCATGAGATGTGATATCTCAATGCCTCTAATACCAAACCTGAGATACTTCCGATAGCATGAGATGTGATATCTCAATGCTTCTAATACCAAACCTGAGATCCTTCCTATAACATGACATGTGATTTCCAAATCCTTCCCCTTCCAAACCTGAGACCCTCCCTTTAGCATGAGATGTGATATCTCAATGCCTCTAATACCAAACCTGAGATCCTACCTCTAACATGAAATGTGATATCCATCTCCTTCCCTTTCCAAACCTGAGACCCTGCCTATAGCATGAGATGTGATATCCAAGTCCTTCCCATTCCAATCCTGAGACCCTTCCTATAGCATGTGATGTGATATCTCAATGCTTATACCAAACCTGAGACCCTTCTTATGGCATGAGATGTCATATACAACTCCTTCCCATTCCAATCCTGAGACCCTTCCTATAGCATGAGATGTGATATCTCAATGCTTATACCAAACCTGAGACCCTTCCTATAGCATGAGATGTGATATCCAACTTCTTCCCATTCCAATCCTGAGACCCTTCCTATAGCATGAGATGTGATATCTCAATGCTTATACCAAACCTGGGACCCTTCCTATAGCATGAGATGTGATATCTCAAGGCCTCTAATACCAAACCTGAGATCCTTCCTCTAACATGAGATGTGATATCCAACTCCTTCCCGTTCCAAACCTGAGACACTTCCTATAGCATATGTGATATCCAACTCCTTCCCATTCCAAACATGAGACCCTTCCTATAGAAAGAATGTAATATCCAACTCCTACCCATTCCAATCCTGAGACCCTTCCTATAGCAAGAGATATGATATCCAAATCCTTCCCCTTCCAAACCTGAGACCCTTCCTTTAGCATGAGATGTGATATCCAAATACTTCCCATTCCAATCATAAAACCCATCCTATAGCATGAGATGTGATATCTCAATGTTTCTAAAAAAAAACCTGAGACCCTTCCTATAGCAAGAGATGCGATATCCAAATCCTTCCCATTCCAATCCTGAGACCCTTCCTATAGCATGAGAAGGGATATCCAACTCCTTCCCAATCCAATCCTGAGACCCTTCCGATAGCAGAGATGTGATATCTCAATGCTTATACCAAACCTGAGACCCTTCCTATGGCATGAGATGTGATATCCAACTCCTTGCCATTCAAATCCTGAGACCCTCCCTATAACAAGAGATGTCATATCCAACTCCTTCCCATTCCAAACCTGAGACCCTTCCTTTAGCATGAGATGTAATATCCAAATCCTTCACATTCCAATCCGGAGACCCTTCCTATAGCATGAGATGTGATATCTCAATGCTTCTAATACCAAACATGAGATCCTTCCTAAAACATGAGATGTGATATCCAACTCCTTCCCATTCCAAACCTGAGACCCTTCCGATAGCATGAGATGTGATATCTCAATGCTTCAAAAACCAAACATGAGAACCATCCTATAACATGAGATGTGAAATCCAAATCCTTCCCTTCCCAAACCTGAGACTCTTCCTATAGCATGAGATGTGATATCTCAATGCTTCTACCAAACCTGAAACCCTTCCTATAGCATGAGATGTGATATCCAACTCCTTCCCATTCCAATCCTGAGACACTTCCTATAGCATGAGATGTGATATCACAATGCTTCTAATACCAAACCTGAGACCCGTCCTATAAAATGAGATGTGATATCCAAATCCTTCCCCTTCCAAACCTTAGACCCTTCCTTTATCATGAGATGTGATATCCAAGTCCTTCCCATTCCATTCCTGAGACCCTTCCTATAGCATGAGATGTGATATCTCAATGCTTCTAATACCAAACCTGAGACCCTTCCTATAACATGAGATGTGATATCCAAGTCCTTCCCATTCCAATCCTGAGACCCTTCCTAAAGCATGAGATGTGATATCCTAGTCCTTCCCATTCCAATCCTGAGACCCTTCCGATAGCAGAGATGTGATATCTCAATGCTTATACCAAACCTGAGACCCTTCCTATGGCATGAGATGTCATATACAACTCCTTCCCATTCCAATCCTGAGACCCTTCCTATAGCATGAGATGTGATATCTCAATGCCTATACCAAACCTGAGACCCTTCCTATAGCATGAGATGTGATATCCAACTCCTTCCCATTCCAATCCTGATACCCTTCCTATAACATGAGATGTGATGTCTCAATGCTTCTAATACCAAACATGAGATCCTTCCTATGGCATGAGATATCATATAAAACTCCTTCCCATTCCATTCCTGAGACCCTTCCTATAGCATGAGATATGATATCCAACTCCTTCCCATTCCAATCCTGAGACCCTTCCTATAGCATGAGATGTGATATCTCAATGCTTCTAATAACAAACCTGAGATCCTTCCTATAACATGAGATGTGATATCCAAATCCTTCCCCTTCCAAACCAGAGACCCTCCCTTTAGCATGAGATGTGATATCCAACTCCTTCCCATTCCAATCCTGAGACCGTTCTGATAGCATGAGATGTGATATCTCAATGCTTCTAATACCAAACCTGAGATCCTTCCGATAGCATGAGATGTGATATTTCAATTCTTCTAATACCAAACCTGAGACACTTCCTATAGCATATGTGATATCCAACTCCTTCCCATTCCAAACATGAGACCCTTCCTATAGAAAGAATGTAATATCCAACTCCTACCCATTCCAATCCTGAGACCCTTCCTATAGCAAGAGATGTGATATCCAAATCCTTCCCCTTCCAAACCTGAGACCCTTCCTTTAGCATGAGATGTGATATCCAAATACTTCCCATTCCAATCATAAAACCCATCCTATAGCATGAGATGTGATATCTCAATGTTTCTAAAAAAAAACCTGAGACCCTTCCTATAGCAAGAGATGCGATATCCAAATCCTTCCCATTCCAATCCTGAGACCCTTCCTATAGCATGAGAAGGGATATCCAACTCCTTCCCAATCCAATCCTGAGACCCTTCCGATAGCAGAGATGTGATATCTCAATGCTTATACCAAACCTGAGACCCTTCCTATGGCATGAGATGTGATATCCAACTCCTTGCCATTCAAATCCTGAGACCCTCCCTATAACAAGAGATGTCATATCCAACTCCTTCCCATTCCAAACCTGAGACCCTTCCTTTAGCATGAGATGTAATATCCAAATCCTTCACATTCCAATCCGGAGACCCTTCCTATAGCATGAGATGTGATATCTCAATGCTTCTAATACCAAACATGAGATCCTTCCTAAAACATGAGATGTGATATCCAACTCCTTCCCATTCCAAACCTGAGACCCTTCCGATAGCATGAGATGTGATATCTCAATGCTTCAAAAACCAAACATGAGAACCATCCTATAACATGAGATGTGAAATCCAAATCCTTCCCTTCCCAAACCTGAGACTCTTCCTATAGCATGAGATGTGATATCTCAATGCTTCTACCAAACCTGAAACCCTTCCTATAGCATGAGATGTGATATCCAACTCCTTCCCATTCCAATCCTGAGACACTTCCTATAGCATGAGATGTGATATCACAATGCTTCTAATACCAAACCTGAGACCCGTCCTATAAAATGAGATGTGATATCCAAATCCTTCCCCTTCCAAACCTTAGACCCTTCCTTTATCATGAGATGTGATATCCAAGTCCTTCCCATTCCATTCCTGAGACCCTTCCTATAGCATGAGATGTGATATCTCAATGCTTCTAATACCAAACCTGAGACCCTTCCTATAACATGAGATGTGATATCCAAGTCCTTCCCATTCCAATCCTGAGACCCTTCCTAAAGCATGAGATGTGATATCCTAGTCCTTCCCATTCCAATCCTGAGACCCTTCCGATAGCAGAGATGTGATATCTCAATGCTTATACCAAACCTGAGACCCTTCCTATGGCATGAGATGTCATATACAACTCCTTCCCATTCCAATCCTGAGACCCTTGCTATAGCATGAGATGTGATATCTCAATGCCTATACCAAACCTGAGACCCTTCCTATAGCATGAGATGTGATATCCAACTCCTTCCCATTCCAATCCTGATACCCTTCCTATAACATGAGATGTGATGTCTCAATGCTTCTAATACCAAACATGAGATCCTTCCTATGGCATGAGATATCATATAAAACTCCTTCCCATTCCATTCCTGAGACCCTTCCTATAGCATGAGATATGATATCCAACTCCTTCCCATTCCAATCCTGAGACCCTTCCTATAGCATGAGATGTGATATCTCAATGCTTCTAATAACAAACCTGAGATCCTTCCTATAACATGAGATGTGATATCCAAATCCTTCCCCTTCCAAACCAGAGACCCTCCCTTTAGCATGAGATGTGATATCCAACTCCTTCCCATTCCAATCCTGAGACCGTTCTGATAGCATGAGATGTGATATCTCAATGCTTCTAATACCAAACCTGAGATCCTTCCGATAGCATGAGATGTGATATTTCAATTCTTCTAATACCAAACCTGAGATCCTTCCTATAACACGAGATGTGATATTCAAATCCTTCCCCTTCCAAACCTGAGACCCTCCCTTTAGCATGAGATGTTATATCCAACTCCTTCCCATTCCAGTCCTGAGACCCTTCTGATAGCATGAGATGTTATATCTCAATGCCTCTAATACCAAACCTGAGATTCTACCTCTAACATGAAATGTGATATCCAACTCCTTCCCCTTCCAAACCTGGGAGCCTTCCTATAACATGAGATGTGATATCGAAGTCCTTCCCATTCCAATCCTGAGACCCTTCCTATAACATGAGATGTGATATCCAACTCCTTCCCATTCCAATCCTGAGACCTTTCCTGTAGCATGAGATGTGATGTCTCAATGCTTCTAATACCAAATCTGAGATCCTTCCTATAACATGAGATGTGATATCCAACTCCTTCCCCTTCCAAACCTGGGAGCCTTCCTCTAACATGAAATGTGATATCCAAATCCTTCCCTTTCCAAACCTGAGAGCCTACCTATAGCATGAGATGTGATATCCAACTCCTTCCCATTCCAATCCTGAGACCCTTCCTATAGCATGAGATGTGATATCTCAATGCTTATACCAAACCTGAGACCCTTCCTATAACATGAGATGTGATATCCAACTCCTTCCCATTCCAATCCTGAGACCCCTCCTATAGCATGAGATGTGATGTCTCAATGCTTCTAATACCAAATCTGAGATCCTTCCTATAACATGAGATGTGATATCCAACTCCTTCCATTCCAATCCTGAGACCCTTCCTATAGCATGGGATGTGATTTTTCAATGCTTATACCAAACCTGAGACCCTTCCTATAGCATGAGATGTGATATCCAAATCCTTCCCATTCCAATCGTGAGACCCTTCCTATAGCATGAGATGTGATATCTCAATGCCTCTAATACCAAACCTGAGATCCTTCCTCTAACATGAAATGTGATATCCAACTCCTTCCCTTTCCAAACCTGAGAGCCTACCTATAGCATGAGATGTGATATCCAACTCCTTCCCATTCCAATCCTGAGACCCTTCCTATAGCATGAGATGTGATATCTCAATGCTTATACCAAACCTGAGACCCTTCCTATAGCATGAGATGTGATATCCAAATCCTTCCCATTCCAATCCTGAGACCCTTCCTATAGCATGAGATGTGATATCTCAATGCCTCTAATACCAAACCTGAGATCCTTCCTTGAACATGAAATGTGATATCCCACTCCTTCCCTTTCCAAACCTGAGAGTCTACCTATAGCATGAGATGTGATATCCAAGTCCTTCCCATTCCAATCCTTAGACACTTCCTACAGCATGAGATGTGATATCTCAATGATTCTATTACCAAACCTGAGATCCTTCCTTGAACATGAAATGTGATATCCCACTCCTTCCCTTTCCAAACCTGAGAGTCTACCTATAGCATGAGATGTGATATCCAACTCCTTCCCATTTCAATCCTGAGAAACTTCCGATAGCAGAGATGTGATATCTCAATGCTTAGACCAAACCTGAGACCCTTCCTATAACATGAGATGTGATATCCAACTCCTTCCCGTTCCAAACCTGAGACCCTTTCTATAGCAATAATCTAATATCCAACTCCTTCCCATTCCAATCCTGAGACCATTCCTATAGCATGAGATGTGATATCTCAATGCTTCTAATACCAAACCTGAGATCCTTCCTATGACATGAGATGTGATATCCAATTCCTTCCCATTCCAAACCTGAGACCCTTCCTATAGCATCAGATGTGATATCTCAATGCTTCTAATACCAAACCTGAGATCCTTCCTATAACATGAGATGTGATATCCAAATCCTTCCCCTTCCAAACCAGAGACCCTCCCTTTAGCATGAGATGTGATATCCAACTCCTTCCCATTCCAATCCTGAGACATTTCTGATAGCATGAGATGTGATATCTCAATGCTTAGACCAAACCTGAGACCCTTCCTATAACATGAGATGTGATATCCAACTCCTTCCCGTTCCAAACCTGAGACCCTTTCTATAGCAAGAATCTAATATCCAACTCCTTCCCATTCCAATCCTGAGACCATTCCTATAGCATGAGATGTGATATCTCAATGCTTCTAATACCAAACCTGAGATCCGACCTCTAACATGAAATGTGATATCCAACTCCTTCCCCTTGCAAACCTGAGAGCCTTCCTATAGCATGAGATGTGATATCGAAGTATTTCCCATTCCAATCCTGAGACCCTTCCTATAACATGAGATGTGATATCCAACTCCTTCCCATTCCAACCTGAGACCCTTCCTATAGCATGAGATGGGATATCCAACTACTTCCAAATCCAATCCTGATACCCTTCCGATAGCATGAGATGTGATATCTCAATCCCTCTAATACCAAACCTGAGATCCTTCCTATAACATGAGATGTGATATCAAAATCCTTCCCCTTCCAAACCTGAGACCCTCCCTTTAGCATGAGATGTGATATCCAACTCCTTCCCATTCCAATCCTGAGACCCTTCTGATAGCATGAGATGTGATATTCAATGCCTCTAATACCAAACCTGAGATCCTACCTCTAACATGAAATGTGATATCCAACTCCTTCCCTTTCCAAACGTGAGAGCCTCCCTATAGCATGAGATGGGATATTCAAGTCCTTCCCATTCCAATCCTGGGACCCTTCCTATAGCATGAGATGTGATATCTCAATGCTTCTAATACCAAACCTGAGACCCTTCCTATAACATAAGATGGGATATCCAACTCCTTCCCATTCCAATCCTGAGACCCTTCCGATAGCAGAGATGTGATATCTCAATGCTGATACCAAACCTGAGACCCTTCCTATGGCATGAGATGTCATATACAACTCCTTCCCATTCCAATCCTGAGACCCTTCCTATAGCATGAGATGTGATATCTCAATGCTTATACCAAACCTGAGACCCTTCCTATAGCATGAGATGTGATATCCAAATCCTTCCCATTCCAATCGTGAGACCCTTCCTATAGCATGAGATGTGATATCTCAATGCCTCTAATACCAAACCTGAGATCCTACCTCTAAAATGAAATTTGATATGCAACTCCTTCCCCTTCCAAACCTGATAGCCTTCCTATAGCATGAGATGTGATATCCAAGTCCTTCCCATTCCAATCCTGATACCCTTCCTATAACATAAGATGTGATATCCAACTCCTTCCCATTCCAACCTGAGACCCTCCTATAGCATGAGATGTGATATCTCAATGCTTATACCAAACCTGAGGCCCTTCCTATAGCATGAGATGTGATATCCAACTTCTTCCCATTCCAATCCTGAGACCCTTCCTATAGAATGAGATGTGATATCTCAATGCTTATACCAAACCTGAGATCCTTCCTCTAACATGAGATGTGATATCCAACTCCTTCCCGTTCCAAACCTGAGACACTTCCTATAGCATATGTGATATCCAACTCCTTCCCATTCCAAACATGAGGCCCTTCCTATAGCAAGAATGTAATATCCAACTCCTACCCATTCCAATCCTGAGACCCTTCCTATATCAAGAGATGTGATATCCAAATCCTTCCTATTCCAATCCTGAGACCCTTCCTATAACATGAGATGTGATATCCAACTCCTTCCCATTCCAACCTGAGACACTTCCTATAGCATGAGAAGGGATATCCAACTCCTTCCCAATCCAATCCGGAGACCCTTCCGATAGCAGAGATGTGATATTTCAATGCTTATACGAAACCTGAGACCCTTCCTATGGCATGATATGTGATATCCAACTCCTTGCCATTCAAATCCTGAGACCCTTCCTATAGCATGAGAAGGGGTATCCAACTCCTTCCCATCCCAATTCTGAGACTTCTCCGATAGCAGAGATGTGATATCTCAATGCTTATACCAAACCTGAGACTCTTCCTATAACATGAGATGTGATATCTAACTCCTTCCCGTTCCAAACCTGAGACCCTTCCTATAGCATGAGATGTGATATCCAACTCCTTCCCATTCCAATCCTGAGACCCTTCCTATAACATGAGATGTGATGTCTCAATGCTTCTAATACCATACCTGAGATCTTTCCTATAACATGAGATGTGATATCCAACTCCTTCCATTCCAATCCTGAGACCCTTCCTATAGCATGGGATGTGATATTTCAATGCTTATACCAAACCTGAGACCCTTCCTATAGCATGAGATGTGATATCCAAATCCTTCCCATTCCAATCGTGAGACCCTTCCTATAGCATGAGATGTGATATCTCAATGCCTCTAATACCAAACCTGAGATCCTTCCTCTAACATGAAATGTGATATCCAAATCCTTCCCTTTCCAAACCTGAGAGCCTACCTATAGCATGAGATGTGATATCCAACTCCTTCCCATTCCAATCCTGAGACCCTTCCTATAGCATGAGATGTGATATCTCAATGCTTATACCAAACCTGAGATCCTTCCTTGAACATGAAATGTGATATCCCACTCCTTCCCTTTCCAAACCTGAGAGTCTACCTATAGCATGAGATGTGATATCCAAGTCCTTCCCATTCCAATCCTTAGACACTTCCTACAGCATGAGATGTGATATCTCAATGATTCTATTACCAAACCTGAGACCCGTCCTATAACATGAGATGGGATATCCAACTCCTTCCCATTTCAATCCTGAGAAACTTCCGATAGCAGAGATGTGATATCTCAATGCTTAGACCAAACCTGAGACCCTTCCTATAACATGAGATGTGATATCCAACTCCTTCCCGTTCCAAACCTGAGACCCTTTCTATAGCAAGAATCTAATATCCAACTTCTTCCCATTCCAATCCTGAGACCATTCCTATAGCATGAGATGTGATATCTCAATGCTTCTAATACCAAACCTGAGATCCTTCCTATGACATGAGATGTGATATCCAATTCCTTCCCATTCCAAACCTGAGACCCTTCCTATAGCATCAGATGTGATATCTCAATGCTTCTAATACCAAACCTGAGATCCTTCCTATAACATGAGATGTGATATCCAAATCCTTCCCCTTCCAAACCAGAGACCCTCCCTTTAGCATGAGATGTGATATCCAACTCCTTCCCATTCCAATCCTGAGACATTTCTGATAGCATGAGATGTGATATCTCAATGCCTCTAATACCAAACCTGAGATCCGACCTCTAACATGAAATGTGATATCCAACTCCTTCCCCTTGCAAACCTGAGAGCCTTCCTATAGCATGAGATGTGATATCGAAGTATTTCCCATTCCAATCCTGAGACCCTTTCTATAACATGAGATGTGATATCCAACTCCTTCCCATTCCAACCTGAGACCCTTCCTATAGCATGAGATGGGATATCCAACTACTTCCAAATCCAATCCTGATACCCTTCCGATAGCATGAGATGTGATATCTCAATCCCTCTAATACCAAACCTGAGATCCTTCCTATAACATGAGATGTGATATCAAAATCCTTCCCCTTCCAAACCTGAGACCCTCCCTTTAGCATGAGATGTGATATCCAACTCCTTCCCATTCCAATCCTGAGACCCTTCTGATAGCATGAGATGTGATATTCAATGCCTCTAATACCAAACCTGAGATCCTACCTCTAACATGAAATGTGATATCCAACTCCTTCCCTTTCCAAACGTGAGAGCCTCCCTATAGCATGAGATGGGATATTCAAGTCCTTCCCATTCCAATCCTGAGACCCTTCCTATAGCATGAGATGTGATATCTCAATGCTTCTAATACCAAACCTGAGACCCTTCCTATAACATAAGATGGGATATCCAACTCCTTCCCATTCCAATCCTGAGACCCTTCCGATAGCAGAGATGTGATATCTCAATGCTGATACCAAACCTGAGACCCTTCCTATGGCATGAGATGTCATATACAACTCCTTCCCATTCCAATCCTGAGACCCTTCCTATAGCATGAGATGTGATATCTCAATGCTTATACCAAACCTGAGACCCTTCCTATAGCATGAGATGTGATATCCAAATCCTTCCCATTCCAATCGTGAGACCCTTCCTATAGCATGAGATGTGATATCTCAATGCCTCTAATACCAAACCTGAGATCCTACCTCTAAAATGAAATTTGATATGCAACTCCTTCCCCTTCCAAACCTGATAGCCTTCCTATAGCATGAGATGTGATATCCAAGTCCTTCCCATTCCAATCCTGATACCCTTCCTATAACATGAGATGTGATATCCAACTCCTTCCCATTCCAACCTGAGACCCTTCCTATAGCATGAGATGTGATATCTCAATGCTTATACCAAACCTGAGGCCCTTCCTATAGCATGAGATGTGATATCCAACTTCTTCCCATTCCAATCCTGAGACCCTTCCTATAGCATGAGATGTGATATCTCAATGCTTATACCAAACCTGAGACCCTTCCTATAGCATGAGATGTGATATCTCAAGGCCTCTAATACCAAACCTGAGATCCTTCCTCTAACATGAGATGTGATATCCAACTCCTTCCCGTTCCAAACCTGAGACACTTCCTATAGCATATGTGATATCCAACTCCTTCCCATTCCAAACATGAGGCCCTTCCTATAGCAAGAATGTAATATCCAACTCCTACCCATTCCAATCCTGAGACCCTTCCTATATCAAGAGATGTGATATCCAAATCCTTCCCATTCCAATCCTGAGACCCTTCCTATAACATGAGATGTGATATCCAACTCCTTCCCATTCCAACCTGAGACACTTCCTATAGCATGAGAAGGGATATCCAACTCCTTCCCAATCCAATCCGGAGACCCTTCCGATAGCAGAGATGTGATATTTCAATGCTTATACGAAACCTGAGACCCTTCCTATGGCATGATATGTGATATCCAACTCCTTGCCATTCAAATCCTGAGACCCTTCCTATAGCATGAGAAGGGATATCCAACTCCTTCCCATCCCAATCCTGAGACTTCTCCGATAGCAGAGATGTGATATCTCAATGCTTATACCAAACCTGAGACTCTTCCTATAACATGAGATGTGATATCTAACTCCTTCCCGTTCCAAACCTGAGACCCTTCCTATAGCATGAGATGTGATATCCAACTCCTTCCCATTCCAATCCTGAGACCCTTCCTATAACATGAGATGTGATGTCTCAATGCTTCTAATACCAAACCTGAGATCTTTCCTATAACATGAGATGTGATATCCAACTCCTTCCCATTCCAATCCTGAGACCCTTCCTATAGCATGAGATGTGCTATCTCAATACTTATACCAAACCTGAGACCCTTCCTAAAGCTTGAGATGTGATATCCAACTCCTTCCCATTCCAATCCTGAGACCCTTCCTATAGCATGAGATGTGATATCTCAAGGCCTCTAATACCAAACCTGAGATCCTTCCTCTAACATGAAATGTGATATCCAACTCCTTCCCCTTCCAAACCTGAGAGCCTTCCTATAGCATGAGATATGATATCCAAGTCCTTCCCATTCCAATCCTAAGACCCTTCCTATAACATGAAATGTGATATCCAACTCCTTCCCATTCCAACCTGAGACCCTTCCTATAGCATGAGATGGGATATCCAACTCCTTCCAAATCCAATACTGATACCCTTCCAATAGCATGAGATGTGATATCCCAATGCTTCTACCAAACCTGAGACCCATACTATGGCATAAGATGTGATATCAAACTCCTTCCCATTCCAATCCTGAGACCCTTCCTATAGCTTGAGATGTGATATCCAACTCCTTCCCATTCCAATTCTGAGACCCTTCCTATACCATGAGACTTGATATCTCAATGCTTCTAATACCAAACCTGAGACCCGTCCTATAACATGAGATGTGATATCCAAATCCTTCCCCTTCCAAACCTTAGACCCTTCCTTTATCATGAGATGTGATATCCAACTCCTTCCCATTCCAATCCTGAGACCCTTCCGATATCATGAGATTTGTTATCTCAATGCTTCTAATATCAAACTTGAGACCCTCCCTATAGCATGAGATGTGACATCCAAGTCCTCCCCATTCCAATCCTGAGACCCTTCCTATAGCATGAGATGTGATATCTCAATGCTTCTAATACCAAACCTGAGACCCTTCCTATAACATGAGATGGGATATCCAACTCCTTCCCATTCCAATCCTGAGACCCTTCCGATAGCAGAGATGTGATATCTCAATGCGTATAGCAAACCTGAGACCCTTCCTATGGCCTGAGATGTCATATACAACTCCTTCCCAATCCAATCCTGAGACCCTTCCTATAGCATGAGATGTGATATCTCAATGCGTATACCAAACCTGAGACCCTTCCTATTGCTTGAGATGTGATATCCAACTCCTTCCCATTCCAATCCTGAGACCCTTCCTATAGCATGAGATGTGATTTCTCAAGGCCTCTAATACCAAACCTGAGATCCTTCCTCTAACATGAAATGTGATATCCAACTCCTTCCCCTTCCAAACCTGAGAGCCTTCCTATAGCATGAGATATGATATCCACGTCCTTCCCATTCCAATTCTGAGACCCTTCCTATAACATGAAATGTGATATCCAACTCCTTCCCATTCGAACCTGAGACCCTTCCAATAGCATGAGATGGGATATCCAACTCCTTCCAAATCCAATACTGATACCCTTCCAATAGCATGAGATGTGATATCCCAATGCTTCTACCAAACCTGAGACCCATACTATGGCATAAGATGTGATATCAAACTCCTTCCCATTCCAATCCTGAGACCCTTCCTATAGCTTGAGATGTGATATCCAACTCCTTCCCATTCCAATTCTGAGACCCTTCCTATACCATGAGACTTGATATCTCAATGCTTCTAATACCAAACCTGAGACCCGTCCTATAACATGAGTAGTGATATCCAAATCCTTCCCCTTCCAAACCTTAGACCCTTCCTTTATCATGAGATGTGATATCCAACTCCTTCCCATTCCAATCCTGAGACCCTTTCGATAGCAGAGATGTGATATCTCAATGCGTATACCAAACCTGAGACCCTTCCTATGGCTTGAGATGTCATATACAACTCCTTCCCAATCCAATCCTGAGACCCTTCCTATAGCATGAGATGTGATATCTCAATGCTTATACCAAATCTGAGACCCTTCCTATAGCATGAGATGTGATATCCAACTCCTTCCCATTCCAATCCTGAGACCCTTCCTATAGCATGAGATGTGATATCTCAATGCTTCTAATACCAAACCTGAGATCCTCCCTATAGCATGAGATGGGATATTCAAGTCCTTCCCATTCCAATCCTGGGACCCTTCCTATAGCATGAGATGTGATATCTCAATGCTTCTAATACCAAACCTGAGACCCTTCCTATAACATAAGATGGGATATCCAACTCCTTCCCATTCCAATCCTGAGACCCTTCCGATAGCAGAGATGTGATATCTCAATGCTGATACCAAACCTGAGACCCTTCCTATGGCATGAGATGTCATATACAACTCCTTCCCATTCCAATCCTGAGACCCTTCCTATAGCATGAGATGTGATATCTCAATGCTTATACCAAACCTGAGACCCTTCCTATAGCATGAGATGTGATATCCAAATCCTTCCCATTCCAATCGTGAGACCCTTCCTATAGCATGAGATGTGATATCTCAATGCCTCTAATACCAAACCTGAGATCCTACCTCTAAAATGAAATTTGATATGCAACTCCTTCCCCTTCCAAACCTGATAGCCTTCCTATAGCATGAGATGTGATATCCAAGTCCTTCCCATTCCAATCCTGATACCCTTCCTATAACATAAGATGTGATATCCAACTCCTTCCCATTCCAACCTGAGACCCTCCTATAGCATGAGATGTGATATCTCAATGCTTATACCAAACCTGAGGCCCTTCCTATAGCATGAGATGTGATATCCAACTTCTTCCCATTCCAATCCTGAGACCCTTCCTATAGAATGAGATGTGATATCTCAATGCTTATACCAAACCTGAGACCCTTCCTATAGCATGAGATGTGATATCTCAAGGCCTCTAATACCAAACCTGAGATCCTTCCTCTAACATGAGATGTGATATCCAACTCCTTCCCGTTCCAAACCTGAGACACTTCCTATAGCATATGTGATATCCAACTCCTTCCCATTCCAAACATGAGGCCCTTCCTATAGCAAGAATGTAATATCCAACTCCTACCCATTCCAATCCTGAGACCCTTCCTATATCAAGAGATGTGATATCCAAATCCTTCCTATTCCAATCCTGAGACCCTTCCTATAACATGAGATGTGATATCCAACTCCTTCCCATTCCAACCTGAGACACTTCCTATAGCATGAGAAGGGATATCCAACTCCTTCCCAATCCAATCCGGAGACCCTTCCGATAGCAGAGATGTGATATTTCAATGCTTATACGAAACCTGAGACCCTTCCTATGGCATGATATGTGATATCCAACTCCTTGCCATTCAAATCCTGAGACCCTTCCTATAGCATGAGAAGGGGTATCCAACTCCTTCCCATCCCAATCCTGAGACTTCTCCGATAGCAGAGATGTGATATCTCAATGCTTATACCAAACCTGAGACTCTTCCTATAACATGAGATGTGATATCTAACTCCTTCCCGTTCCAAACCTGAGACCCTTCCTATAGCATGAGATGTGATATCCAACTCCTTCCCATTCCAATCCTGAGACCCTTCCTATAACATGAGATGTGATGTCTCAATGCTTCTAATACCATACCTGAGATCTTTCCTATAACATGAGATGTGATATCCAACTCCTTCCATTCCAATCCTGAGACCCTTCCTATAGCATGGGATGTGATATTTCAATGCTTATACCAAACCTGAGACCCTTCCTATAGCATGAGATGTGATATCCAAATCCTTCCCATTCCAATCGTGAGACCCTTCCTATAGCATGAGATGTGATATCTCAATGCCTCTAATACCAAACCTGAGATCCTTCCTCTAACATGAAATGTGATATCCAAATCCTTCCCTTTCCAAACCTGAGAGCCTACCTATAGCATGAGATGTGATATCCAACTCCTTCCCATTCCAATCCTGAGACCCTTCCTATAGCATGAGATGTGATATCTCAATGCTTATACCAAACCTGAGATCCTTCCTTGAACATGAAATGTGATATCCCACTCCTTCCCTTTCCAAACCTGAGAGTCTACCTATAGCATGAGATGTGATATCCAAGTCCTTCCCATTCCAATCCTTAGACACTTCCTACAGCATGAGATGTGATATCTCAATGATTCTATTACCAAACCTGAGACCCGTCCTATAACATGAGATGGGATATCCAACTCCTTCCCATTTCAATCCTGAGAAACTTCCGATAGCAGAGATGTGATATCTCAATGCTTAGACCAAACCTGAGACCCTTCCTATAACATGAGATGTGATATCCAACTCCTTCCCGTTCCAAACCTGAGACCCTTTCTATAGCAAGAATCTAATATCCAACTTCTTCCCATTCCAATCCTGAGACCATTCCTATAGCATGAGATGTGATATCTCAATGCTTCTAATACCAAACCTGAGATCCTTCCTATGACATGAGATGTGATATCCAATTCCTTCCCATTCCAAACCTGAGACCCTTCCTATAGCATCAGATGTGATATCTCAATGCTTCTAATACCAAACCTGAGATCCTTCCTATAACATGAGATGTGATATCCAAATCCTTCCCCTTCCAAACCAGAGACCCTCCCTTTAGCATGAGATGTGATATCCAACTCCTTCCCATTCCAATCCTGAGACATTTCTGATAGCATGAGATGTGATATCTCAATGCCTCTAATACCAAACCTGAGATCCGACCTCTAACATGAAATGTGATATCCAACTCCTTCCCCTTGCAAACCTGAGAGCCTTCCTATAGCATGAGATGTGATATCGAAGTATTTCCCATTCCAATCCTGAGACCCTTTCTATAACATGAGATGTGATATCCAACTCCTTCCCATTCCAACCTGAGACCCTTCCTATAGCATGAGATGGGATATCCAACTACTTCCAAATCCAATCCTGATACCCTTCCGATAGCATGAGATGTGATATCTCAATCCCTCTAATACCAAACCTGAGATCCTTCCTATAACATGAGATGTGATATCAAAATCCTTCCCCTTCCAAACCTGAGACCCTCCCTTTAGCATGAGATGTGATATCCAACTCCTTCCCATTCCAATCCTGAGACCCTTCTGATAGCATGAGATGTGATATTCAATGCCTCTAATACCAAACCTGAGATCCTACCTCTAACATGAAATGTGATATCCAACTCCTTCCCTTTCCAAACGTGAGAGCCTCCCTATAGCATGAGATGGGATATTCAAGTCCTTCCCATTCCAATCCTGAGACCCTTCCTATAGCATGAGATGTGATATCTCAATGCTTCTAATACCAAACCTGAGACCCTTCCTATAACATAAGATGGGATATCCAACTCCTTCCCATTCCAATCCTGAGACCCTTCCGATAGCAGAGATGTGATATCTCAATGCTGATACCAAACCTGAGACCCTTCCTATGGCATGAGATGTCATATACAACTCCTTCCCATTCCAATCCTGAGACCCTTCCTATAGCATGAGATGTGATATCTCAATGCTTATACCAAACCTGAGACCCTTCCTATAGCATGAGATGTGATATCCAAATCCTTCCCATTCCAATCGTGAGACCCTTCCTATAGCATGAGATGTGATATCTCAATGCCTCTAATACCAAACCTGAGATCCTACCTCTAAAATGAAATTTGATATGCAACTCCTTCCCCTTCCAAACCTGATAGCCTTCCTATAGCATGAGATGTGATATCCAAGTCCTTCCCATTCCAATCCTGATACCCTTCCTATAACATGAGATGTGATATCCAACTCCTTCCCATTCCAACCTGAGACCCTTCCTATAGCATGAGATGTGATATCTCAATGCTTATACCAAACCTGAGGCCCTTCCTATAGCATGAGATGTGATATCCAACTTCTTCCCATTCCAATCCTGAGACCCTTCCTATAGCATGAGATGTGATATCTCAATGCTTATACCAAACCTTAGACCCTTCCTATAGCATGAGATGTGATATCTCAAGGCCTCTAATACCAAACCTGAGATCCTTCCTCTAACATGAGATGTGATATCCAACTCCTTCACGTTCCAAACCTGAGACACTTCCTATAGCATATGTGATATCCAACTCCTTCCCATTCCAAACATGAGGCCCTTCCTATAGCAAGAATGTAATATCCAACTCCTACCCATTCCAATCCTGAGACCCTTCCTATATCAAGAGATGTGATATCCAAATCCTTCCCATTCCAATCCTGAGACCCTTCCTATAACATGAGATGTGATATCCAACTCCTTCCCATTCCAACCTGAGACACTTCCTATAGCATGAGAAGGGATATCCAACTCCTTCCCAATCCAATCCGGAGACCCTTCCGATAGCAGAGATGTGATATTTCAATGCTTATACGAAACCTGAGACCCTTCCTATGGCATGATATGTGATATCCAACTCCTTGCCATTCAAATCCTGAGACCCTTCCTATAGCATGAGAAGGGATATCCAACTCCTTCCCATCCCAATCCTGAGACTTCTCCGATAGCAGAGATGTGATATCTCAATGCTTATACCAAACCTGAGACTCTTCCTATAACATGAGATGTGATATCTAACTCCTTCCCGTTCCAAACCTGAGACCCTTCCTATAGCATGAGATGTGATATCCAACTCCTTCCCATTCCAATCCTGAGACCCTTCCTATAACATGAGATGTGATGTCTCAATGCTTCTAATACCAAACCTGAGATCTTTCCTATAACATGAGATGTGATATCCAACTCCTTCCCATTCCAATCCTGAGACCCTTCCTATAGCATGAGATGTGCTATCTCAATACTTATACCAAACCTGAGACCCTTCCTAAAGCTTGAGATGTGATATCCAACTCCTTCCCATTCCAATCCTGAGACCCTTCCTATAGCATGAGATGTGATATCTCAAGGCCTCTAATACCAAACCTGAGATCCTTCCTCTAACATGAAATGTGATATCCAACTCCTTCCCCTTCCAAACCTGAGAGCCTTCGTATAGCATGAGATATGATATCCAAGTCCTTCCCATTCCAATCCTAAGACCCTTCCTATAACATGAAATGTGATATCCAACTCCTTCCCATTCCAACCTGAGACCCTTCCTATAGCATGAGATGGGATATCCAACTCCTTCCAAATCCAATACTGATACCCTTCCAATAGCACGAGATGTGATATCCCAATGCTTCTACCAAACCTGAGACCCATACTATGGCATAAGATGTGATATCAAACTCCTTCCCATTCCAATCCTGAGACCCTTCCTATAGCTTGAGATGTGATATCAAACTCCTTCCCATTCCAATTCTGAGACCCTTCCTATACCATGAGACTTGATATCTCAATGCTTCTAATACCAAACCTGAGACCCGTCCTATAACATGAGATGTGATATCCAAATCCTTCCCCTTCCAAACCTTAGACCCTTCCTTTATCATGAGATGTGATATCCAACTCCTTCCCATTCCAATCCTGAGACCCTTCCGATATCATGAGATTTGTTATCTCAATGCTTCTAATATCAAACTTGAGACCCTCCCTATAGCATGAGATGTGACATCCAAGTCCTCCCCATTCCAATCCTGAGACCCTTCCTATAGCATGAGATGTGATATCTCAATGCTTCTAATACCAAACCTGAGACCCTTCCTATAACATGAGATGGGATATCCAACTCCTTCCCATTCCAATCCTGAGACCCTTCCGATAGCAGAGATGTGATATCTCAATGCGTATAGCAAACCTGAGACCCTTCCTATGGCCTGAGATGTCATATACAACTCCTTCCCAATCCAATCCTGAGACCCTTCCTATAGCATGAGATGTGATATCTCAATGCGTATACCAAACCTGAGACCCTTCCTATTGCTTGAGATGTGATATCCAACTCCTTCCCATTCCAATCCTGAGACCCTTCCTATAGCATGAGATGTGATTTCTCAAGGCCTCTAATACCAAACCTGAGATCCTTCCTCTAACATGAAATGTGATATCCAACTCCTTCCCCTTCCAAACCTGAGAGCCTTCCTATAGCATGAGATATGATATCCACGTCCTTCCCATTCCAATTCTGAGACCCTTCCTATAACATGAAATGTGATATCCAACTCCTTCCCATTCGAACCTGAGACCCTTCCAATAGCATGAGATGGGATATCCAACTCCTTCCAAATCCAATACTGATACCCTTCCAATAGCATGAGATGTGATATCCCAATGCTTCTACCAAACCTGAGACCCATACTATGGCATAAGATGTGATATCAAACTCCTTCCCATTCCAATCCTGAGACCCTTCCTATAGCTTGAGATGTGATATCCAACTCCTTCCCATTCCAATTCTGAGACCCTTCCTATACCATGAGACTTGATATCTCAATGCTTCTAATACCAAACCTGAGACCCGTCCTATAACATGAGTAGTGATATCCAAATCCTTCCCCTTCCAAACCTTAGACCCTTCCTTTATCATGAGATGTGATATCCAACTCCTTCCCATTCCAATCCTGAGACCCTTTCGATAGCAGAGATGTGATATCTCAATGCGTATACCAAACCTGAGACCCTTCCTATGGCTTAAGATGTCATATACAACTCCTTCCCAATCCAATCCTGAGACCCTTCCTATAGCATGAGATGTGATATCTCAATGCTTATACCAAATCTGAGACCCTTCCTATAGCATGAGATGTGATATCCAACTCCTTCCCATTCCAATCCTGAGACCCTTCCTATAGCATGAGATGTGATATCTCAATGCTTCTAATACCAAACCTGAGATCCTTCCTATAACATGAGATGTGATATCCAACTCCTTCCCATTCCAATCCTGAGACCCTTATGATAGCATGAGATGTGATATCTCAATGCCTCTAATACCAAACCTGAGATACTTCCGATAGCATGAGATGTGATATCTCAATGCTTCTAATACCAAATCTGAGATCCTTCCTATAACATGACATGTGATTTCCAAATCCTTCCCCTTCCAAACCTGAGACCCTCCCTTTAGCAGGAGATGTGATATCTCAATGCCTCTAATACCAAACCTGAGATCCTACCTCTAACATGAAATGTGATATCCATCTCCTTCCCTTTCCAAACCTGAGACCCTGCCTATAGCATGAGATGTGATATCCAAGTCCTTCCCATTCCAATCCTGAGACCCTTCCTATAGCATGTGATGTGATATCTCAATGCTTATACCAAACCTGAGACCCTTCTTATGGCATGAGATGTCATATACAACTCCTTCCCATTCCAATCCTGAGACCCTTCCTATAGCATGAGATGTGATATCTCAATGCTTATACCAAACCTGAGACCCTTCCTATAGCATGAGATGTGATATCCAACTTCTTCCCATTCCACTCCTGAGACCCTTCCTATAGCATGTGATGTGATATCTCAATGCTTATACCAAACCTGAGACCCTTCTTATGGCATGAGATGTCATATACAACTCCTTCCCATTCCAATCCTGAGACCCTTCCTATAGCATGAGATGTGATATCTCAATGCTTATACCAAACCTGAGACCCTTCCTATAGCATGAGATGTGATATCCAACTCCTTCCCATTCCAACCTGAGACCCTTCCAATAGCATGAGATGGGATATCCAACTCCTTCCAAATCCAATACTGATACCCTTCCAATAGCATGAGATGTGATATCCCAATGCTTCTACCAAACCTGAGACCCATACTATGGCATAAGATGTGATATCAAACTCCTTCCCATTCCAATCCTGAGACCCTTCCTATAGCTTGAGATGTGATATCGAACGCCTTCCCATTCCAATTCTGAGACCCTTCCTATACCATGAGACTTGATATCTCAATGCTTCTAATACCAAACCTGAGACCCGTCCTATAACATGAGATGTGATATCCAAATCCTTCCCCTTCCAAACCTTAGACCCTTCCTTTATCATGAGATGTGATATCCAACTCCTTCCCATTCCAATCCTGAGACCCTTTCGATAGCAGAGATGTGATATCTCAATGCGTATACCAGACCTGAGACCCTTCCTATGGCCTGAGATGTCATATACAACTCCTTCCCAATCCAATCCTGAGACCCTTCCTATAGCATGAGATGTGATATCTCAATGCTTATACCAAATCTGAGACCCTTCCTATAGCATGAGATGTGATATCCAACTCCTTCCCATTCCAATCCTGAGACCCTTCCTATAGCATGAGATGTGATATCTCAATGCTTCTAATACCAAACCTGAGATCCTTCCTATAACATGAGATGTGATATCCAACTCCTTCCCATTCCAATCCTGAGACCCTTATGATAGCATGAGATGTGATATCTCAATGCCTCTAATACCAAACCTGAGATACTTCCGATAGCATGAGATGTGATATCTCAATGCTTCTAATACCAAACCTGAGATCCTTCCTATAACATGACATGTGATTTCCAAATCCTTCCCCTTCCAAACCTGAGACCCTCCCTTTAGCATGAGATGTGATATCTCAATGCCTCTAATACCAAACCTGAGATCCTACCTCTAACATGAAATGTGATATCCATCTCCTTCCCTTTCCAAACCTGAGACCCTGCCTATAGCATGAGATGTGATATCCAAGTACTTCCCATTCCAATCCTGAGACCCTTCCTATAGCATGTGATGTGATATCTCAATGCTTATACCAAACCTGAGACCCTTCTTATGGCATGAGATGTCATATACAACTCCTTCCCTTTCCAATCCTGAGACCCTTCCTATAGCATGAGATGTGATATCTCAATGCTTATACCAAACCTGAGACCCTTCCTATAGCATGAGATGTGATATCCAACTTCTTCCCATTCCAATCCTGAGACCCTTCCTATAGCATGAGATGTGATATCTCAATGCTTATACCAAACCTGAGACCCTTCCTATAGCATGAGATGTGATATCTCAAGGCCTCTAATACCAAACCTGAGATCCTTCCTCTAACATGAGATGTGATATCCAACTCCTTCCCGTTCCAAACCTGAGACACTTCCTATAGCATATGTGATATCCAACTCCTTCCCATTCCAAACATGAGACCCTTCCTATAGCAAGAATGTAATATCCAACTCCTACCCATTCCAATCCTGAGACCCTTCCTATAGCAAGAGATGTGATATCCAAATCCTTCCCATTCCAATCCTGAGACCCTTCCTATAACATGAGATGTGATATCCAACTCCTTCCCATTCCAACCTGAGACACTTCCTATAGCATGAGAAGGGATATCCAACTCCTTCCCAATCCAATCCGGAGACCCTTCCGTTAGCAGAGATGTGATATCTCAATGCTTATACCAAACCTGAGACCCTTCCTATGGCATGATATGTGATATCCAACTCCTTGCCATTCAAATCCTGAGACCCTTCCTATAGCATGAGAAGGGATATCCAACTCCTTCCCAATCCAATCCTGAGACCCTTCCGATAGCAGAGATGTGATATCTCAACGCTTCTACCAAACCTGAGACCCTTCCTATAACATGAGATGTGATATCCAATTCCTTCCCATTCCAAACCTGAGACCCTTCCTATTGGATGAGATGTGATATCCAACTCCTTCCCATTCCAACCCTGAGACCCTTCCTATACCATGAGATGTGATATCTCAATGCTTCTAATACCAAACCTGGGTCCCGTCCTATAACATGAGATATGATATCCAAATCCTTCCCCTTCCAAACCTGAGACCCTTCCTTTAGCATGAGATGTGATATCCAAATACTTCCCATTCCAATCCTAAAACCCTTCCTATAGCATGAGATGTGATATCTCAATGTTTCTAATAAAAAACCTGAGACCCTTCCTATAGCAAGAGATGCGATATCCAAATCCTTCCCATTCCAATCCTGAGACCGTTCCTATAACATGAGATGTGATATCCAACTCCTTCCCATTCCAACCTGAGACCCTTCCTATAGCATGAGAAGGGATATCCAACTCCTTCCCAATCCAATCCTGAGACCCTTCCGATAGCAGAGATGTGATATCTCAATGCTTATACCAAACCTGAGACCCTTCCTATGGCATGAGATGTGATATCCAACTCCTTGCCATTCAAATCCTGAGACCCTCCCTATAACAAGAGATGTCATATCCAACTCCTTCCCATTCCAAACCTGAGACCCTTCCTTTAGCATGAGATGTAATATCCAAATCCTTCACATTCCAATCCGGAGACCCTTCCTATAGCATGAGATGTGATATCTCAATGCTTCTAATACCAAACATGAGATCCTTCCTATAACATGAGATGTGATATCCAACTAATTCCCATTCCAAACCTGAGACCCTTCCGATAGCATGAGATGTGATATCTCAATGCTTCAAAAACCAAACATGAGAACCATCCTATAACATGAGATGTGAAATCCAAATCCTTCCCTTCCCAAACCTGAGACTCTTCCTATAGCATGAGATGTGATATCTCAATGCTTCTACCAAACCTGAAACCCTTCCTATAGCATGAGATGTGATATCTAACTCCTTCCCATTCCAATCCTGAGACCCGTCCTATAACATGAGATGTGATATCCAAATCCTTCCCCTTCCAAACCTTAGACCCTTCCTTTATCATGAGATGTGATATCCAAGTCCTTCCCATTCCATTCCTGAGACCCTTCCTATAGCATGAGATGTGATATCTCAATGCTTCTAATACCAAACCTGAGACCCTTCCTATAACATGAGATGTGATATCCAAGTCCTTCCCATTCCAATCCTGAGACCCTTCCTAAAGCATGAGATGTGATATCCTAGTCCTTCCCATTCCAATCCTGAGACCCTTCCGATAGCAGAGATGTGATATCTCAATGCTTATAGCAAACCTGAGACCCTTCCTATGGCATGAGATGTCATATACAACTCCTTCCCATTCCAATCCTGAGACCCTTCCTATAGCATGAGATGTGATATCTCAATGCTTATACCAAACCTGAGACCCTTCCTATAGCATGAGATGTGATATCCAACTCCTTCCCATTCCAATCCTGATACCCTTCCTATAACATGAGATGTGATATCTCAATGCTTCTAATACCAAACATGAGATCCTTCCTATAACATGAGATGTGATATCCAACTCCTTCCCATTCCAAACCTGAGACCCTTCCGATAGCATGAGATGTGATATCTCAATGCTTCAAAAACCAAACATGAGAACCATCCTATAACATGAGATGTGAAATCCAAATCCTTCCCTTCCCAAACCTGAGACTCTTCCTATAGCATGAGATGTGATATCTCAATGCTTCTACCAAACCTGAAACCCTTCCTATAGCATGAGATGTGATATCTAACTCCTTCCCATTCCAATCCTGAGACACTTCCTATAGCATGAGATGTGATATCACAATGCTTCTAATACCAAACCTGAGACCCGTCCTATAACATGAGATGTGATATCCAAATCCTTCCCCTTCTAAACCTTAGACCCTTCCTTTATCATGAGATGTGATATCCAAGTCCTTCCCATTCCATTCCTGAGACCCTTCCTATAGCATGAGATGTGATATCTCAATGCTTCTAATACCAAACCTGAGACCCTTCCTATAACATGAGATGTGATATCCAAGTCCTTCCCATTCCAATCCTGAGACCCTTCCTATAGCATGAGATGTGATATCCTAGTCCTTCCCATTCCAATCCTGAGACCCTTCCGATAGCAGAGATGTGATATCTCAATGCTTATAGCAAACCTGAGACCCTTCCTATGGCATGAGATGTCATATACAACTCCTTCCCATTCCAATCCTGAGACCCTTTCTATAGCATGAGATGTGATATCTCAATGCTTATACCAAACCTGAGACCCTTCCTATAGCATGAGATGTGATATCCAACTCCTTCCCATTCCAATCCTGATACCCTTCCTATAACATGAGATGTGATGTCTCAATGCTTCTAATACCAAACATGAGATCCTTCCTATGGCATGAGATGTCATATAAAACTCCTTCCCATTCCAATCCTGAGACGCTTCCTATAGCATGAGATGTGATATCTCAATGCTTCTAATAACAAACCTGAGATCCTTCCTATAACATGAGATGTGATATCCAAATCCTTCCCCTTCCAAACCAGAGACCCTCCCTTTAGCATGAGATGTGATATCCAACTCCTTCCCATTCCAATCCTGAGACTGTTCTGATAGCATGAGATGTGATATCTCAATGCTTCTAATACCAAACCTGAGATCCTTCCGATAGCATGAGATGTGATATGTCAATTCTTCTTATACCAAACCTGAGATCCTTCCTATAACACGAGATGTGATATTCAAATCCTTCCTCTTCCAAACCTGAGACCCTCCCTTTAGCATGAGATGTGATATCCAACTCCTTCCCATTCCAATTCTGAGACCCTTCTGATAGCATGAGATGTTATATCTCAATGCCTCTAATACCAAACCTGAGATTCTACCTCTAACATGAAATGTGATATCCAACTCCTTCCCCTTCCAAACCTGGGAGCCTTCCTATAACATGAGATGTGATATCAAAGTCCTTCCATTCCAATCCTGAGACCCTTCCTATAGCATGGGATGTGATATTTCAATGCTTATACCAAACCTGAGACCCTTCCTATAGCATGAGATGTGCTATCCAAATCCTTCCCATTCCAATCGCGAGACCCTTCCGATAGCATGAGATGTGATATCTCAATGCCTCTAATACCAAACCTGAGATCCTTCCTCTAACATGAAATGTGATATCCAAATCCTTCCCTTTCCAAACCTGAGAGCCTACCTATAGCATGAGATGTGATATCCAACTCCTTCCCATTCCAATCCTGAGACTCTTCCTATAGCATGAGATGTGATATCTCAATGCTTATACCAAACCTGAGACCCTTCCTATAGCATGAGATGTGATATCCAAATCCTTCCCATTCCAATCCTGAGACCCTTCCTATAGCATGAGATGTGATATCTCAATGCCTCTAATACCAAATCTGAGATCCTTCCTTGAACATGAAATGTGATATCCCACTCCTTCCCTTTCCAAACCTGAGAGTCTACCTATAGCATGAGATGTGATATCCAAGTCCTTCCCATTCCAATCCTTAGACACTTCCTACAGCATGAGATGTGATATCTCAATGATTCTATTACCAAACCTGAGACCCGTCCTATAACATGAGATGGGATATCCAACTCCTTCCCATTTCAATCCTGAGAAACTTCCGATAGCAGAGATGTGATATCTCAATGCTTAGACCAAACCTGAGACCCTTCCTATAACATGAGATGTGATATCCAACTCCTTCCCGTTCCAAACCTGAGACCCTTTCTATAGCAAGAATCTAATATCCAACTCCTTCCCATTCCAATCCTGAGACCATTCCTATAGCATGAGATGTGATATCTCAATGCTTCTAATACCAAACCTGAGATCCTTCCTATGACATGAGATGTGATATCCAATTCCTTCCCATTCCAAACCTGAGACCCTTCCTATAGCATGAGATGTGATATCTCAATGCTTCTAATACCAAACCTGAGATCCTTCCTATAACATGAGATGTGATATCCAAATCCTTCCCCTTCCAAACCAGAGACCCTCCCTTTAGCATGAGATGTGATATCCAACTCCTTCCCATTCCAATCCTGAGACATTTCTGATAGCATGAGATGTGATATCTCAATGCCTCTAATACCAAACCTGAGATCCTACCTCTAACATGAAATGTGATATCCAACTCCTTCCCCTTGCAAACCTGAGAGCCTTCCTATAGCATGAGATGTGATATCGAAGTATTTCCCATTCCAATCCTGAGACCCTTCCTATAACATGAGATGTGATATCCAACTCCTTCCCATTCCAACCTGAGACCCTTCCTATAGCATGAGATGGGATATCCAACTACTTCCAAATCCAATCCTGATACCCTTCCGATAGCATGAGATGTGATATCTCAATCCCTCTAATACCAAACCTGAGATCCTTCCTATAACATGAGATGTGATATCAAAATCCTTCCCCTTCCAAACCTGAGACCCTCCCTTTAGCATGAGATGTGATATCCAACTCCTTCCCATTCCAATCCTGAGACCCTTCTGATAGCATGAGATGTGATATTCAATGCCTCTAATACGAAACCTGAGATCCTACCTCTAACATGAAATGTGATATCCAACTTCTTCCCTTTCCAAACGTGAGAGCCTCCCTATAGCATGAGATGGGATATTCAACTCCTTCCCATTCCAATCCTGAGACCCTTCCTATAGCATGAGATGTGATGTCTCAATGCTTCTAATACCAAATCTGAGATCCTTCCTATAACATGAGATGTGATATCCAACTCCTTCCATTCCAATCCTGAGACCCTTCCTATAGCATGGGATGTGATATTTCAATGCTTATACCAAACCTGAGACCCTTCCTATAGCATGAGATGTGCTATCCAAATCCTTCCCATTCCAATCGTGAGACCCTTCCGATAGCATGAGATGTGATATCTCAATGCCTCTAATACCAAACCTGAGATCCTTCCTCTAACATGAAATGTGATATCCAAATCCTTCCCTTTCCAAACCTGAGAGCCTACCTATAGCATGAGATGTGATATCCAACTCCTTCCCATTCCAATCCTGAGACTCTTCCTATAGCATGAGATGTGATATCTCAATGCTTATACCAAACCTGAGACCCTTCCTATAGCATGAGATGTGATATCCAAATCCTTCCCATTCCAATCCTGAGACCCTTCCTATAGCATGAGATGTGATATCTCAATGCCTCTAATACCAAACCTGAGATCCTTCCTTGAACATGACATGTGATATCCCACTCCTTCCCTTTCCAAACCTCAGAGTCTACCTATAGCATGAGATGTGATATCCAAGTCCTTCCCATTCCAATCCTTAGACACTTCCTACAGCATGAGATGTGATATCTCAATGATTCTATTACCAAACCTGAGACCCGTCCTATAACATGAGATGGGATATCCAACTCCTTCCCATTTCAATCCTGAGAAACATCCGATGGCAGAGATGTGATATCTCAATGCTTAGACCAAACCTGAGACCCTTCCTATAACATGAGATGTGATATCCAACTCCTTCCCGTTCCAAACCTGAGACCCTTTCTATAGCAAGAATCTAATATCCAACTCCTTCCCATTCCAATCCTGAGACCATTCCTATAGCATGAGATGTGATATCTCAATGCTTCTAATACCAAACCTGAGATCCTTCCTATGACATGAGATGTGATATCCAATTCCTTCCCATTCCAAACCTGAGACCCTTCCTATAGCATGAGATGTGATATCTCAATGCTTCTAATACCAAACCTGAGATCCTTCCTATAACATGAGATGTGATATCCAAATCCTTCCCCTTCCAAACCAGAGACCCTCCCTTTAGCATGAGATGTGATATCCAACTCCTTCCCATTCCAATCCTGAGACATTTCTGATAGCATGAGATGTGATATCTCAATGCCTCTAATACCAAACCTGAGATCCTACCTCTAACATGAAATGTGATATCCAACTCCTTCCCCTTGCAAACCTGAGAGCCTTCCTATAGCATGAGATGTGATATCGAAGTATTTCCCATTCCAATCCTGAGACCCTTCCTATAACATGAGATGTGATATCCAACTCCTTCCCATTCCAACCTGAGACCCTTCCTATAGCATGAGATGGGATATCCAACTACTTCCAAATCCAATCCTGATACCCTTCCGATAGCATGAGATGTGATATCGCAATCCCTCTAATACCAAACCTGAGATCCTTCCTATAACATGAGATGTGATATCAAAATCCTTCCCCTTCCAAACCTGAGACCCTCCCTTTAGCATGAGATGTGATATCCAACTCCTTCCCATTCCAATCCTGAGACCCTTCTGATAGCATGAGATGTGATATTCAATGCCTCTAATACCAAACCTGAGATCCTACCTCTAACATGAAATGTGATATCCAACTCCTTCCCTTTCCAAACGTGAGAGCCTCCCTATAGCATGAGATGGGATATTCAAGTCCTTCCCATTCCAATCCTGAGACCCTTCCTATAGCATGAGATGTGATATCTCAATGCTTCTAATGCCAAACCTGAGACCCTTCCTATAACATAAGATGGGATATCCAACTCCTTCCCATTCCAATCCTGAGACCCTTCCTATAGCATGAGATGTGATATCCAACTCCTTCCCATTCCAATCCTGAGACCCTTCCTATAGCATGAGATGTGATATCCAAATCCTTCCCATTCCAATCGTGAGACCCTTCCTATAGCATGAGATGTGATATCCAAAACCTTCCCTTTCCAAAACTGAGAGCCTACCTATAGCATGAGATGTGATATCCAACTCCTTCCCATTCCAATCCTGAGACCCTTCCTATAGCATGAGATGTGATATCTCAATGCTTATACCAAACCTGAGACCCTTCCTATAGCATGAGATGTGATATCCAAATCCTTCCCATTCCAATCCTGAGACCCTTCCTATAGCATGAGATGTGATATCCAAATCCTTCTCCTTCCAAACCTGAGACCCTCCCTTTAGCATGAGATGTGATATCCAACTCCTTCCCATTCCAATCCTGAGACCCTTCTGATAGCATGAGATGTTATATCTCAATGCCTCTAATACCAAACCTGAGATCCTACCTCTAACATGAAATGTGATATCCAACTCCTTCCCCTTCTAAACCTGGGAGCCTTCCTATAACATGAGATGTGATATCGAAGTGCTTCCCATTCCAATCCTGAGACCCTTCCTATAACATGAGATGTGATATCCAACTCCTTCCCATTTCAATCCTGAGACCCTTCCTATAGCATGAGATGTGATGTCTCAATGCTTCTAATACCAAATCTGAGATCCTTCCTATAACATGAGATGTGATATCCAACTGATTCCCATTGCAATCTTGAGACCGTTTCTATAGCATGAGATGTGATATCTCAATGCTTATACCAAACCTGAGACCCTTCCTATAGCATGAGATGTGATATCCAAATCCTTCCCATTCCAATCGTGAGACCCTTCCTATAGCATGAGATGTGATATCTCAATGCCTCTAATACCAAACCTGAGATCCTACCTCTATAATGAAATTTGATATGCAACTCCTTCCCCTTCCAAACCTGATAGCCTTCCTATAGCATGAGATGTGATATCCAAGTCCTTCCCATTCCAATCCTGATACCCTTCCTATAACATGAGATGTGATATCCAACTCCTTCCCATTCCAACCTGAGACCCTTCCTATAGCATGAGATGGGATATCCAACTCCTTCCAAATCCAATCCTGATACCCTTCCGATAGCATGAGATGTGATATCCCAATGCTTCTACAAAACCTGAGACCCATACCATGGCATGAGATGTGATATCAAACTCCTTCCCATTCCAATCCTGACACCCTTCCTATAGCTTGAGATGTGATATCCAACTCCTTCCCATTCCAATTCTGAGACCCGTCCTATACCATGGGACTTGATATATCAATGCTTCTCATACCAAACCTGAGACCGGTCCTATAACATGAGATGTGATATCCAAATCCTTCCCCTTCCAAACCTTAGACCCTTCCTTTATCATGAGATGTGATATCCAAGTCGTTCCCATTCCAATCCTGAGACCCTTCCTATAGCATGAGATGTGATATCTCAATGCTTCTAATACCAAACCTGAGACCCTTGCTATAACATGAGATGTGATATTCAAGTCCTTCCCATTCCAATCCTGAGACCCTTCCTATAGCATGAGATCTGATATCTCAATGCTTCTAATATCAAACCTGAGACCCTTCCTATAATGAGATGGGATATCCAACTCCTTCCCATTCCAATCCTGAGACCCTTCCGATAGCAGAGATGTGATATCTCAATGCTTATACCAAACCTGAGACCCTTCCTATGGCATGAGATGTCAAATACAACTCCTTCCGATTCCAATCCTGAGACCCTTCCTATAGCATGAGATGTGATATCTCAATGCTTCTAATAATAAACCTGAGATCCTTCCTATAACATGAGATGTGATATCCAACTCCTTCCCATTCCAAACCTGAGACCCTTCCGATTGCATGAGATGTGATATCAAACTCCTTCCCATTCCAATCCTGAGACCCTTCCTATACCATGAGATGTGATATCTCAATGCTTCTAATACCAAACCTGACACCCGTCCTAAAACATGAGATGTGATGTCCAAATCCTTCCCCTTCCAAACCTGAGATCTTTCCTTTAGCATGAGATGTGATATCCAACTCCTTCCCATTCCAATCCTGAGACCCTTCCTATACCATGAGATGTGATATCTCAATGCTTCTAATACCAAACCTGACACCCGTCCTAAAACATGAGATGTGATGTCCAAATCCTTCCCCTTCCAAACCTGAGATCTTTCCTTTAGCATGAGATGTGATATCCAACTCCTTCCCATTCCAATCCTGAGACCCTTCCTATAGCATGATATGTGATATCACAATTTTTCTAATACCAAACCTGAGATCCTTCCTATAACATGAGATGTGTATCCAACTCCTTCCCATTCCAAACCTGAGACCCTTCCTATAGCCTGCGATGTGATATCTTAATGCTTCTAAAACCAAACCTGAGAACCATCCAATAACATATGTGAAATCCAAATCATTCCCTTTCCAAACCTGAGACCCTTCCGATAGCATTAGATGTGATATCTCAATGCTTCTAAAACCAAACATGAGAACCATCCTATAACATGAGATGTGAAATCCAAATCCTTCCCTTTCCAAACCTGAGGCCCTCCCTATAGCATGAGATGTGATATCTAAGTCCTTCCCATTCCTATCCTGAGACCCTTCCGATAGCAGAGATGTGATATCTCAATGTTTGGACCAAACCTGAGACCCTTCCTATGGCATGAGATGTGATATCCAACTCCTTCCCATTCCAATCTTGAGACCCTTCCTATAGCATGAGATGTGATATCTCAATGCTTCTATCAAACCTGAGTCCCTTCCTTTAGCATGAGATGTGATATCCAACTCCTTCCCATTCCAATCCTGAGACCCTTCCTATAGCATGAGATGTGATATTTCAAAGCTTCTAATACCAAACCTGGGACCCGTCCTATAACATGAGATATGATATCCAAATCCTTCCCCTTCCAAACCTGAGACCCTTCCTTTAGCATGAGATGTGATATCTCAATGTTTCTAATAAAAAACCTGAGACTCTTCCTATAGCAAGAGATGTGATATCCAAATCCTTCCCATTCCAATCCTGAGACCCTTCCTATAACATGAGATGTGATATCTCAATGCCTCTAATACCAAACCTGAGATTCTTCCTATAACATGAGATGTGATATCTCAATGCTTCTAATACCAAACCTGAGACCCTCCCTTTAGCATGAGATGTGATATCCGACTGTTAGGAAAGATTTCGTTATTGTAGGGAACTTTCCTTCCATGTGGCAACCCCTAAACTTTTTGCTATTGTTTTTAACCTTGTTGTTGACTTTGCCAGAGAAGTACAGCCTTCTGCCGTACTCCTCTGGGCTTTCGCTCCTTTCTTACGGGGAAACTGACATGCCCTTAAGACAGTCAGTACCGGGGAACGCTGTTTCCCGTAGTTTCTTTTATCGTGTCGCCATTTTAGTGCAACACGACACAAGAGGGCACTGTAAGCTAAGTTACAGCTCTCTTGGGTCTCTAGCCTTCTACAGACCCTAGACACTCTTGTAGGATGGTTTTTGGATCGGTGCAAGTCATTCAGGGACTGGGCTGGTGGCAGCGATCATTTGGTTTATTTTGAGCTCCTTTTGCCGTTCTGAGCACCTTTTTGCCGCGAACACAAAAGGGTGGCCCGGCTACCCAAAATGGCCGGACCACGAGGCTCCTTTGTCTCGTCCACTGTCCGTCTTGCTCCCTTTACCTTCCCCCAGGTCAGGCGACCCGGGGCCTTCCTTATTTGGGCATGTAGTTTCCCGCGAAACACGGTTGCTTTCGCGGGCTTCTACATGTCGTTTGAGTGCCCCCAGGATGTGGGCTGGGCTGTCTGGTCCCAATACACATCCTGGGTGCCAGAGAGTCTAGGGTGGTGTGAATGCCTGGGACCACTGTGGTCCGTGATTGGTCCACGTATGGTATGTGTGTTGATGAGCGGATCTCCCATTGGCTCCCCTCCGTTTTGGCGCGAAGGGAACCGTGGATAAGAGGGAGCTGGAAACACCACTACCATGTCGATCTCCTGAGTTCTTACGAACGAAGGAATACAGGAGCCAAGTATCCTGTAACCAGAGGCTGGACCGAGGAATCGCTGGTGACCCGCTGAAGGAATCCTCCTTTGCACTGCTGTCGTCCTGTGAAACCCTTTCCTCCTTGCATCGAACCAGAAGGCCTGTATTGGTGCTTCGACCTATTGGAATAGCAGGAACAGCTATTCCCGGCATCTTCATCAACTCCTAGCAGTAAGCCTTCGGAAGTGTCTCTGGGCCATCCAGTTGACTGACCAGCTTACAAGGGAGTCCTGCTCTGTAACCGCCGTCAGGTTGTGCCGTATCTCGAGTCCTTGTCACTCTCCCACGCTTAGTACACTTGGCGTTCCCAAGTCTGAAGGGAGGAGTGTACTTTGGATTCAGATACGCACGGCCGCTCTGTTGTCCTGCTGCGGCAACAAAACTGTGCTGGTTTCGTCGATTGGGACGTCTTTTTGATCTACACGACTGGAAAGCGTTCCCTGCTCGTCTGAACCCGCCAGCTGCTGAAACTACAGTGGAGAAGCCTGGGTCTGCTTGCTTCGGGGACCGGTGAGTAGATTAGCTAGGATCTGGTCGCCCTCCTGCAGTTGCCCATTGCTTTTCCCTGCTGTGTAAAAACAGCTCCCTTTTCGTCCGTACTCGCGTTTTGCTTCTGCTCGCTGTGGAGGCTGCGCTTGAGTCACGGAACCTGTTCTTCTTCTGTGTGCACTAACCCGAACTGCCTGACTTCCTCCGAAGAGCTTCTCCTTTGCCCGTGGGCACCAGCACTTGCAGGTACTTTGAGCACAAGGCTCCACTCTTCTCAGGGATCGGACTTCCATCTAGTTAGGTGCTTCTGAAGGCGAACTGAGTCGAAAGCATTATCGCACTGCCTGTTTTCTTCCCTTTCAGGTGGACTGCATATTTCGTGCTTTAAACGCTTGCGACTGTGTATTTGTATATATATTGTGTTGATTTGGTATGTGTTGGTTTAATATTGTTATAGAGTGATTTTCTTGCTACGGTCATTGTTTTAAAGGCCTTAAAATAAATGTGTTTATATTTTTGATATAACACCTGTTTGGAGTAGTTTGTAAGCGCTCTTGCTTTGTGTGCTCATTGCGGGCTTTCAGTCACCCTCACCCCTCTTGAGACCTAGTCTTGACCGCCGCGATCGCTACCTTGATTGGTCTGGCTTGTCCAGAGGTTACCCTGTTCCAAGTAATTAGGTTGGCCTTCTGAACTTCTGCGCCACCAGGACAGAGTTCAGAAATCCGTCTTAACAAATTGGTGGCAGCGGTGGGATACGACTGAAGGTATCCAGTGTTGCGCACGAGCTAAGGCGTTTTCAGGTTATTTCAACCAGGACACGCAGTAAAGTATTGAATATAACGTTAAAAAGGCCATAGTCCTATCAACAGTATGGAAACGAATACTTTATTAGCCTTAAATGCTTCGAAATCTGAAACATTGAAGAAGATGTGTGCGGAGAGAGGGGTTTCCTCTCAAGGCACTAAATTGGAAATGATCCAGAGAATCGTGGCGTGGCAAGAAGCGCAGCTTGACGCTATAACTTCCGAGGACAGTGCAGAAGGTGGTGGGGCTGCTCTCACTGGCAGAACCGACGGTTCTGCCGCTGCACTGATCCATCACGACCACGAGGACAGGGAGGATGTAATGTCTAACGTTTCCTCTGCCAGTGTTGATGGGGAGGCTATGCTTGAATTCAAGAAGCAAGAGCTGCGGTTTAGGCAGCAGGAGCTTGAATTCAGCATAGCCAAACTGAAAATCGACCAGGCAGAAAAACAAAAAGACAGGGATCACCAGTTGGAACTGGCCAAGCTTCAGTTCGCAAATGGGTCCAAGGGTCCTGGACATGGTTCTGGGGCTTCCTCTCATCCACGGTTTCCAAAAGATCTGCTCAGTGTGTATGAGGAACGAAATGACATTATGGACTGGTTAAATGCGTTTGAGTATGCATGCGAGGTTCAAGAGGTTGATAATGCGGATAAGATTGCATGGTTACTCAGCAGACTGCCCCATTCTGGTTGCAGTGCCATTATGGAAATGTCGAAGGCTGAGCGCGCTGATTTTGCAATGTTGAAGCAGACTCTCATTTTAAAGTTTGGGAAGACTCCGACCCAATATTTGAAAAGGTTTAGAGAGTATAAGAAAAAGGAAGGTGGTACTTGGGTGTCGTATGTAGCTGAGTCCCTGAAAAACTTAACTGGCTGGGTTGAAGGTTACAAGGTTTCTACCTTCGAAGGCATGATCAATCTGGTCATGCTGGAACACATTTTTGCTTCTTCTTCCCCGGAGCTTAAGCAGCATTTGGCCGATTCGAAGGAGATAGATCCTAAGAAGCTGGCCATTGCAGCAGACTTATGGGTGTCACATCGAGTGTCCCATAAGGACAAAACTCATCCTGGTAAGCAGGAGGAAGGGAAAAAGTCCAAAGATGTGGAGGGTGGGGAATCTGCTAAATCTTCTTCCCATAAGGGCCACAAAAAGAAAAATAAGGGTAAGCCATACGAGAACTCACAGGGTAGCGGAGGTTCGCCTCCGAAACAGAACTCTGGTTATAATAAGCCTCCCTACGTAAACAGACCCAATGGGGCTTGTTTTTCTTGTGGAGCAACTGACCATGTGAAGGGGGATCCCCGGTGTAAGGTTAAACCTTTGGGGGTCCACTCCGCTAATCTGGCCTTCTCCTCCTACGAGGAAGAAGAGATTACAGGAGCATCCTTCTCCTCAGACTCATTTCCCAGCGGAATAGAGGCTGAGGTAGTTTTAGTGTCCCTGGGTTCCTGGGAGCCTAAAGTCGCAGAGGCGTATGCTAGGATTCCGGATAATACCAAGCACTACTTTAAAGACAGTGTGCTGATCAATGGAGTGGATACTCCAGCTCTTAGGGATAGTGGGTGCAGTCGAACTGTAGTGGATTCTACCTTGGTAGACTCAGAGGAAGTTGCCAGAGCTCCTCTGATGCCCACTAAGTTGGCTGACGGCCCCCTCCGTATGTTTCCCGTGATCCCTGTTAATCTAACTTTAAATGGTACAGCAGTTAGGATTCCAGTGAGCATTCAGAGAAACGTCCCGGGAAAGGTCTTGTTGGGCAATGATCTCAGAGCTCTAGGGCTCGTAGGAGACACTGCCGAAAGACCCTACACACGGTCTCAAGCACGGGCAGCATTGGCCAAGCCCAATACGCCGCCCCAGCCGAAGGGGAAACCCAAGGCGAAAGGAGTCAACAAGTCCCGACGGGGGAAAGAGAATATTCCCCCGAGCTCGCCTACCACTGCGGTGGAGGGAGTTGGTCAATCGCCCGAGCCTGACGAGGAGGTGGCGATGCCTGAAGTGTTCGACCCCAACGACCATCCTGAACTAAAAGACTTGTTAGTTGAAGGAGGTCCTGATAGGGACGACTTCAGTAAGGGCCAACGTGAGTGCCCATCTCTGGAAGGCCTAAGGAGACAGGCCTGCTCCCAGCTTGAGGGTGAACCTCCTGGGAAGCATCGGATTTATTGGGAAGGTGGACTCCTGTACAGTGAGCCCACAGAGTCTACAGAAGGAGACCATAGGAGGTTGGTGGTTCCCCTTGCTGTTAGACCCTTCCTCCTGCAGTTGGCGCATGAAGTTCCCCTTGCTGGTCACCTTGGTATGAAGAGGACCAAGCAAAGGTTATCCATGCACTTCTACTGGCCCAAGATGGGGGTGCAAGTAGAAAGTCACTGCAGGAGTTGTGCCTCCTGCCAGTTGTCTGGTAAGGTTGGCGCGACAATCCAAGCTCCGTTGGTACCGCTCCCAGTTGTGGGGGTACCATTTGAAAGGGTAGGGATCGACATCGTTGGTCCCCTTGACCCGCAAACATCCTCAGGCAATAGGTTTATCCTGGTGCTGGTCGACCATGCAACCAGGTATCCTGAGGCCATCCCATTAAAGACTGTAACTGCCAAGTCAGTTGCAAAAGCTTTACTCGGCATATTTACTAGGGTTGGCTTCCCTAAAGAAGTTGTGTCAGATCGTGGCAGCAACTTTATGTCGAAGTATATGCAGGCTATGTGGAAAGAATGTGGGGTCACCTACAAGTTCTCTTCTGCATATCACCCCCAGACCAATGGTCTGGTGGAACGTTTCAACAGAACGTTAAAGAGCATGATTGGGGCTCTGGAGGAGCCCCAGAGAAGAAAATGGGATCTTCTCTTACCATGCTTGCTGTTTGCCTACAGAGAGGTACCACAGGAGGGTGTTGGCTTCAGCCCCTTCGAACTTCTGTTCGGTCATCCCGTACGGGGACCCTTAGCCATCGTCAAAGAGGGATGGGAGATGCCCACTCCCCCTGTTACTACCAATGTAGTTGACTATGTGCTAGGGCTCAGAAAACGGATGGTACTCCTGATGGGCTTGGCTAGTGAAAAGTTGAAGGCAGGACAAGCGCTGGTGAAACATTGGTACGACCAGAAAGCTTCCTTAATTCACTTTACCCCTGGTCAGCAAGTCCTGATCATGAACCCTATAAGGCCTCGCGCTTTACAGGACAAATGGTCAGGCCCTTACACAGTGGTGGAGCCCCTGGGTGAGGTGAACTATTTAGTGGACCTTGGAAGGCCTGGACAGGCTCCAAAAGTGTTCCACGTAAATAGGCTGAAGGCTTTCGTCCCAAGAGTCGAAATCGCAGCACTGCTACTGGCGTCAGACGTTGAGGAAGAGGAGTCAGAACCTCTTCCCGACCTGTTCCAAAGCGGTCCTTCAGATAGCTCCGTTGAGGGTGTCCGAGTGGCCCCTCACCTGACTTCTGATCAGCAGGCTGAGGTGAAAAGTTTGCTTAGGCAGTTTTCCCCCCTGTTTTCACAGTCGCCTGGTTTGACACCTTGGTGCAAACATAACATTGACACAGGAGACAGTGTACCTACCAAAAGTAGGGGATACAGGATGTCGGATAAAGTACGGTCTTATATTAAGACCGAGGTCAACAAGATGTTAGACCTTGGGGTGATTGAACCCTCTAGTAGTCCTTGGTCCAGTCCTGTGGTATTGGTTCCAAAGGCAGGCACTTCTGAATTGAGGTTCTGCGTGGATTACAGGGCTCTGAATGCTGTCACCAAGACAGACGCTCACCCCTTGCCTCGAACTGACGAGCTGGTGGATACCTTGGGTGCCTCCAAGTACCTCAGCACGTTTGACCTGACTGCGGGCTATTGGCAAATAGCTTTAGCAGAACATGCCAAGGAGAAGACAGCATTTTCAACTCCCGACGGGCTTTACCAATTCCGGGTAATGCCGTTCGGATTGAAGAATGCACCTGCCACTTTCCAGAGGCTTGTGAATCATGTGTTGAATGGGTTGGACGAATTCTGTCTTGCATATCTGGACGATATAGCAGTTTTCAGTGCCACCTGGGAAGACCATGTGAAACACCTCGGGATTGTGCTCCAGGCTCTTCAGAAAGCCCACTTGACCATAAAGGCGAGTAAATGCCAGATTGGACAAGGCTCAGTGGTTTACCTTGGGCATGAAGTAGGTGGAGGAAGGATACAGCCTCTCCCCAGTAAAGTACAAGCAGTACAAGACTGGCCTACCCCCACTACACAAACCCAAGTGAGAGCCTTCTTAGGACTCACGGGTTATTACCGCAATTTTATGGCAGACTATGGCACCATAGCTGCTCCTCTGACTGCCCTCACAACTCCGAAGAAACCCAAGAAGGTAACTTGGACTGACGAGTGTGAGAAGGCCTTCAATGGCTTGAAAGACTCCTTGTGCCAGGCCCCTGTGCTCAGGGCCCCTGATTATCAAAGACCTTTTATCGTGCAGACGGATGCCTCTGACACTGGGATAGGAGCTGTACTATCACAAGTAGATGAGAAGGGTAAGGAACACCCTATCGGTTTTATTAGTCGCCAGCTTAAGGACAGAGAGCTCAGATGGTCCACGGTAGAGAAAGAATGTTTCTCTGTTGTGTGGGCCCTAAGGAAGCTGCGGCCCTACCTCTATGGGACCCACTTCACTGTGCAGACTGACCATAAGCCGTTAAAGTGGCTAATGAACATGAAGGGGGAGAATCCAAAGTTGCTTAGGTGGTCCATAAGTCTACAAGGCTTCGACTTCACTATTGAGCATAGGCCAGGTGTCCAACATAGCAATGCTGATGGGTTGTCCAGAATGTTTTACCGACCTGAACAAGAGACTCATCCAGGGGTGGATTAGTTCCCCCTGTCCATAGTCTGGGAGGGGCGAGTGTTAGGAAAGATTTCGTTATTGTAGGGAACTTTCCTTCCATGTGGCAACCCCTAAACTTTTTGCTATTGTTTTTAACCTTGTTGTTGACTTTGCCAGAGAAGTACAGCCTTCTGCCGTACTCCTCTGGGCTTTCGCTCCTTTCTTACGGGGAAACTGACATGCCCTTAAGACAGTCAGTACCGGGGAACGCTGTTTCCCGTAGTTTCTTTTATCGTGTCGCCATTTTAGTGCAACACGACACAAGAGGGCACTGTAAGCTAAGTTACAGCTCTCTTGGGTCTCTAGCCTTCTACAGACCCTAGACACTCTTGTAGGATGGTTTTTGGATCGGTGCAAGTCATTCAGGGACTGGGCTGGTGGCAGCGATCATTTGGTTTATTTTGAGCTCCTTTTGCCGTTCTGAGCACCTTTTTGCCGCGAACACAAAAGGGTGGCCCGGCTACCCAAAATGGCCGGACCACGAGGCTCCTTTGTCTCGTCCACTGTCCGTCTTGCTCCCTTTACCTTCCCCCAGGTCAGGCGACCCGGGGCCTTCCTTATTTGGGCATGTAGTTTCCCGCGAAACACGGTTGCTTTCGCGGGCTTCTACATGTCGTTTGAGTGCCCCCAGGATGTGGGCTGGGCTGTCTGGTCCCAATACACATCCTGGGTGCCAGAGAGTCTAGGGTGGTGTGAATGCCTGGGACCACTGTGGTCCGTGATTGGTCCACGTATGGTATGTGTGTTGATGAGCGGATCTCCCATTGGCTCCCCTCCGTTTTGGCGCGAAGGGAACCGTGGATAAGAGGGAGCTGGAAACACCACTACCATGTCGATCTCCTGAGTTCTTACGAACGAAGGAATACAGGAGCCAAGTATCCTGTAACCAGAGGCTGGACCGAGGAATCGCTGGTGACCCGCTGAAGGAATCCTCCTTTGCACTGCTGTCGTCCTGTGAAACCCTTTCCTCCTTGCATCGAACCAGAAGGCCTGTATTGGTGCTTCGACCTATTGGAATAGCAGGAACAGCTATTCCCGGCATCTTCATCAACTCCTAGCAGTAAGCCTTCGGAAGTGTCTCTGGGCCATCCAGTTGACTGACCAGCTTACAAGGGAGTCCTGCTCTGTAACCGCCGTCAGGTTGTGCCGTATCTCGAGTCCTTGTCACTCTCCCACGCTTAGTACACTTGGCGTTCCCAAGTCTGAAGGGAGGAGTGTACTTTGGATTCAGATACGCACGGCCGCTCTGTTGTCCTGCTGCGGCAACAAAACTGTGCTGGTTTCGTCGATTGGGACGTCTTTTTGATCTACACGACTGGAAAGCGTTCCCTGCTCGTCTGAACCCGCCAGCTGCTGAAACTACAGTGGAGAAGCCTGGGTCTGCTTGCTTCGGGGACCGGTGAGTAGATTAGCTAGGATCTGGTCGCCCTCCTGCAGTTGCCCATTGCTTTTCCCTGCTGTGTAAAAACAGCTCCCTTTTCGTCCGTACTCGCGTTTTGCTTCTGCTCGCTGTGGAGGCTGCGCTTGAGTCACGGAACCTGTTCTTCTTCTGTGTGCACTAACCCGAACTGCCTGACTTCCTCCGAAGAGCTTCTCCTTTGCCCGTGGGCACCAGCACTTGCAGGTACTTTGAGCACAAGGCTCCACTCTTCTCAGGGATCGGACTTCCATCTAGTTAGGTGCTTCTGAAGGCGAACTGAGTCGAAAGCATTATCGCACTGCCTGTTTTCTTCCCTTTCAGGTGGACTGCATATTTCGTGCTTTAAACGCTTGCGACTGTGTATTTGTATATATATTGTGTTGATTTGGTATGTGTTGGTTTAATATTGTTATAGAGTGATTTTCTTGCTACGGTCATTGTTTTAAAGGCCTTAAAATAAATGTGTTTATATTTTTGATATAACACCTGTTTGGAGTAGTTTGTAAGCGCTCTTGCTTTGTGTGCTCATTGCGGGCTTTCAGTCACCCTCACCCCTCTTGAGACCTAGTCTTGACCGCTGCGATCGCTACCTTGATTGGTCTGGCTTGTCCAGAGGTTACCCTGTTCCAAGTAATTAGGTTGGCCTTCTGAACTTCTGCGCCACCAGGACAGAGTTCAGAAATCCGTCTTAACACCGACTCCTTCCCATTCCAATCCCGAGACCCTTCTGATAGCATGAGATGTGATATCTCAATGCCTCTAATACCAAACCAGAGATTCTTCCTATAACATGAGATGTGATATCTCAATGCTTCTAATACCAAACCTGAGACCCTCCCTTTAGCATGAGATGTGATATCCGACTCCTTCCCATTCCAATCCTGAGACCCTTCTGATAGCATGAGATGTGATATCTCAATGCTTCTAATACCAAACCTGAGACCCTTCCTATAACATAAGATGGGATATCCAACTCCTTCCCATTCCAATCCTGAGACCCTTCCGATAGCAGAGATGTGATATCTCAATGCTTATACCAAACCTGAGACCCTTCCTGTGGCATGAGATGTCATATCCAACTCCTTCCCATTCCAATCCTGAGACCCTTCTGATAGCATGAGATGTGATATCTCAATGCTTCTAACACCAAACCTGAGATCCTTCCTATAACATAAGATGGGATATCCAACTCCTTCCCATTCCAAAACCTGAGACCCTTCCTATAGCATGAGATGTGATATCTTAATGCTTCTAAAACCAAACCTGAGAACCATCCAATAACATATGTGAAATCCAAATCCTTCCCTTTCCAAACCTGAGACCCTTCCTATACCATGAGATGTGATATCTCAATGCTTCTAATACTAAACCTGAGACCCGTTCTAAAACATGAGATGTGAGATCCAAATCCTTCCCCCTCCAAACCTGAGAACCTTCCTATAGCTTGAGATGTGATATCAAACTCCTTCCCATTCCAATCCTGAGATAGCTTGAGATGTGATATCCAACTCCTTCCCATTCCTATCCTGAGACCCTTCCGATAGCAGAGATGTGATATCTCAATGCTTGTACCAAACCTGAGACCCTTCCTATGGCATGAGATGTGATATCCAACTCCTTCCCATTCCAATCCTGAGACCCTTCCTATAGCATGAGATGTGATATCTCAATGCTTATACCAAACCTGAGACCCTTCCTATAGCATGAGATGTGATATCCAAATCCTTCCCATTCCAATCCTGAGACCCTTCCTATAGTATGAGATGTGATATCTCAATGCCTCTAATACCAAACCTGAGATCCTTCCTTGAACATGAAATGTGATATCCCACTCCTTCCCTTTCCAAGCCTGAGAGTCTACCTATAGCATGAGATGTGATATCCAAGTCCTTCCCATTCCAATCCTTAGACACTTCCTACAGCATGAGATGTGATATCTCAATGATTCTATTACCAAACCTGAGACCCGTCCTATAACATGAGATGGGATATCCAACTCCTTCCCATTTCAATCCTGAGAAACTTCTGATAGCAGAGATGTGATATCTCAATGCTTAGACCAAACCTGAGACCCTTCCTATAACATGAGATGTGATATCCAACTCCTTCCCGTTCCAAACCTGAGACCCTTTCTATAGCAAGAATCTAATATCCAACTCCTTCCCATTCCAATCCCGAGACCATTCCTATAGCATGAGATGTGATATCTCAATGCTTCTAATACCAAACCTGAGATCCTTCCTATGACATGAGATGTGATATCCAACTCCTTCCCCTTGCAAACCTGAGAGCCTTCCTATAGCATGAGATGTGATATCGAAGTATTTCCCATTCCAATCCTGAGACCCTTCCTATAACATGAGATGTGATATCCAACTCCTTCCCATTCCAACCTGAGACCCTTCCTATAGCATGAGATGGGATATCCAACTACTTCCAAATCCAATCCTGATACCCTTCCGATAGCATGAGATGTGATATCTCAATACCTCTAATACCAAACCTGAGATCCTTCCTATAACATGAGATGTGATATCAAAATCCTTCCCCTTCCAAACCTGAGACCCTCCCTTTAGCATGAGATGTGATATCCAACTCCTTCCCATTCCAATCCTGAGACCCTTCTGATAGCATGAGATGTGATATTCAATGCCTCTAATACCAAACCTGAGATCCTACCTCTAACATGAAATGTGATATCCAACTCCTTCCCTTTCCAAACGTGAGAGCCTCCCTATAGCATGAGATGGGATATTCAAGTCCTTCCCATTCCAATCCTGAGACCCTTCCTATAGCATGAGATGTGATATCTCAATGCTTCTAATACCAAACCTGAGACCCTTCCTATAACATAAGATGGGATATCCAACTCCTTCCCATTCCAATCCTGAGACCCTTCCGATAGCAGAGATGTGATATCTCAATGCTGATACCAAACCTGAGACCCTTCCTATGGCATGAGATGTCATATACAACTCCTTCCCATTCCAATCCTGAGACCCTTCCTATAGCATGAGATGTGATATCTCAATGCGTATACCAAACCTGAGACCCTTCCTATAGCATGAGATGTGATATCCAACTCCTTCCCATTCCAATCCTGATACCCTTCCTATAACATGAGATGTGATGTCTCAATGCTTCTAATACCAAACATGAGATCCTTCCTATGGCATGAGATGTCATATAAAACTCCTTCCCATTCCAATCCTGAGACCCTTCCTATAGCATGAGATGTGATATCTCAATGCTTCTAATAACAAACCTGAGATCCTTCCTATAACATGAGATGTGATATCCAAATCCTTCCCCTTCCAAACCAGAGACCCTCCCTTTAGCATGAGATGTGATATCCAACTCCTTCCCATTCCAATCCTGAGACTGTTCTGATAGCATGAGATGTGATATCTCAATGCTTCTAATACCAAACCTGAGATCCTTCCGATAGCATGAGATGTGATATGTCAATTCTTCTTATACCAAACCTGAGATCCTTCCTATAACACGAGATGTGATATTCAAATCCTTCCTCTTCCAAACCTGAGACCCTCCCTTTAGCATGAGATGTGATATCCAACTCCTTCCCATTCCAATTCTGAGACCCTTCTGATAGCATGAGATGTTATATCTCAATGCCTCTAATACCAAACCTGAGATTCTACCTCTAACATGAAATGTGATATCCAACTCCTTCCCCTTCCAAACCTGGGAGCCTTCCTATAACATGAGATGTGATATCAAAGTCCTTCCATTCCAATCCTGAGACCCTTCCTATAGCATGGGATGTGATATTTCAATGCTTATACCAAACCTGAGACCCTTCCTATAGCATGAGATGTGCTATCCAAATCCTTCCCATTCCAATCGCGAGACCCTTCCGATAGCATGAGATGTGATATCTCAATGCCTCTAATACCAAACCTGAGATCCTTCCTCTAACATGAAATGTGATATCCAAATCCTTCCCTTTCCAAACCTGAGAGCCTACCTATAGCATGAGATGTGATATCCAACTCCTTCCCATTCCAATCCTGAGACTCTTCCTATAGCATGAGATGTGATATCTCAATGCTTATACCAAACCTGAGACCCTTCCTATAGCATGAGATGTGATATCCAAATCCTTCCCATTCCAATCCTGAGACCCTTCCTATAGCATGAGATGTGATATCTCAATGCCTCTAATACCAAATCTGAGATCCTTCCTTGAACATGAAATGTGATATCCCACTCCTTCCCTTTCCAAACCTGAGAGTCTACCTATAGCATGAGATGTGATATCCAAGTCCTTCCCATTCCAATCCTTAGACACTTCCTACAGCATGAGATGTGATATCTCAATGATTCTATTACCAAACCTGAGACCCGTCCTATAACATGAGATGGGATATCCAACTCCTTCCCATTTCAATCCTGAGAAACTTCCGATAGCAGAGATGTGATATCTCAATGCTTAGACCAAACCTGAGACCCTTCCTATAACATGAGATGTGATATCCAACTCCTTCCCGTTCCAAACCTGAGACCCTTTCTATAGCAAGAATCTAATATCCAACTCCTTCCCATTCCAATCCTGAGACCATTCCTATAGCATGAGATGTGATATCTCAATGCTTCTAATACCAAACCTGAGATCCTTCCTATGACATGAGATGTGATATCCAATTCCTTCCCATTCCAAACCTGAGACCCTTCCTATAGCATGAGATGTGATATCTCAATGCTTCTAATACCAAACCTGAGATCCTTCCTATAACATGAGATGTGATATCCAAATCCTTCCCCTTCCAAACCAGAGACCCTCCCTTTAGCATGAGATGTGATATCCAACTCCTTCCCATTCCAATCCTGAGACATTTCTGATAGCATGAGATGTGATATCTCAATGCCTCTAATACCAAACCTGAGATCCTACCTCTAACATGAAATGTGATATCCAACTCCTTCCCCTTGCAAACCTGAGAGCCTTCCTATAGCATGAGATGTGATATCGAAGTATTTCCCATTCCAATCCTGAGACCCTTCCTATAACATGAGATGTGATATCCAACTCCTTCCCATTCCAACCTGAGACCCTTCCTATAGCATGAGATGGGATATCCAACTACTTCCAAATCCAATCCTGATACCCTTCCGATAGCATGAGATGTGATATCTCAAACCCTCTAATACCAAACCTGAGATCCTTCCTATAACATGAGATGTGATATCAAAATCCTTCCCCTTCCAAACCTGAGACCCTCCCTTTAGCATGAGATGTGATATCCAACTCCTTCCCATTCCAATCCTGAGACCCTTCTGATAGCATGAGATGTGATATTCAATGCCTCTAATACCAAACCTGAGATCCTACCTCTAACATGAAATGTGATATCCAACTTCTTCCCTTTCCAAACGTGAGAGCCTCCCTATAGCATGAGATGGGATATTCAACTCCTTCCCATTCCAATCCTGAGACCCTTCCTATAGCATGAGATGTGATGTCTCAATGCTTCTAATACCAAATCTGAGATCCTTCCTATAACATGAGATGTGATATCCAACTCCTTCCATTCCAATCCTGAGACCCTTCCTATAGCATGGGATGTGATATTTCAATGCTTATACCAAACCTGAGACCCTTCCTATAGCATGAGATGTGCTATCCAAATCCTTCCCATTCCAATCGTGAGACCCTTCCGATAGCATGAGATGTGATATCTCAAATCCTCTAATACCAAACCTGAGATCCTTCCTCTAACATGAAATGTGATATCCAAATCCTTCCCTTTCCAAACCTGAGAGCCTACCTATAGCATGAGATGTGATATCCAACTCCTTCCCATTCCAATCCTGAGACTCTTCCTATAGCATGAGATGTGATATCTCAATGCTTATACCAAACCTGAGACCCTTCCTATAGCATGAGATGTGATATCCAAATCCTTCCCATTCCAATCCTGAGACCCTTCCTATAGCATGAGATGTGATATCTCAATGCCTCTAATACCAAACCTGAGATCCTTCCTTGAACATGACATGTGATATCCCACTCCTTCCCTTTCCAAACCTGAGAGTCTACCTATAGCATGAGATGTGATATCCAAGTCCTTCCCATTCCAATCCTTAGACACTTCCTACAGCATGAGATGTGATATCTCAATGATTCTATTACCAAACCTGAGACCCGTCCTATAACATGAGATGGGATATCCAACTCCTTCCCATTTCAATCCTGAGAAACTTCCGATGGCAGAGATGTGATATCTCAATGCTTAGACCAAACCTGAGACCCTTCCTATAACATGAGATGTGATATCCAACTCCTTCCCGTTCCAAACCTGAGACCCTTTCTATAGCAAGAATCTAATATCCAACTCCTTCCCATTCCAATCCTGAGACCATTCCTATAGCATGAGATGTGATATCTCAATGCTTCTAATACCAAACCTGAGATCCTTCCTATGACATGAGATGTGATATCCAATTCCTTCCCATTCCAAACCTGAGACCCTTCCTATAGCATGAGATGTGATATCTCAATGCTTCTAATACCAAACCTGAGATCCTTCCTATAACATGAGATGTGATATCCAAATCCTTCCCCTTCCAAACCAGAGACCCTCCCTTTAGCATGAGATGTGATATCCAACTCCTTCCCATTCCAATCCTGAGACATTTCTGATAGCATGAGATGTGATATCTCAATGCCTCTAATACCAAACCTGAGATCCTACCTCTAACATGAAATGTGATATCCAACTCCTTCCCCTTGCAAACCTGAGAGCCTTCCTATAGCATGAGATGTGATATCGAAGTATTTCCCATTCCAATCCTGAGACCCTTCCTATAACATGAGATGTGATATCCAACTCCTTCCCATTCCAACCTGAGACCCTTCCTATAGCATGAGATGGGATATCCAACTACTTCCAAATCCAATCCTGATACCCTTCCGATAGCATGAGATGTGATATCGCAATCCCTCTAATACCAAACCTGAGATCCTTCCTATAACATGAGATGTGATATCAAAATCCTTCCCCTTCCAAACCTGAGACCCTCCCTTTAGCATGAGATGTGATATCCAACTCCTTCCCATTCCAATCCTGAGACCCTTCTGATAGCATGAGATGTGATATTCAATGCCTCTAATACCAAACCTGAGATCCTACCTCTAACATGAAATGTGATATCCAACTCCTTCCCTTTCCAAACGTGAGAGCCTCCCTATAGCATGAGATGGGATATTCAAGTCCTTCCCATTCCAATCCTGAGACCCTTCCTATAGCATGAGATGTGATATCTCAATGCTTCTAATGCCAAACCTGAGACCCTTCCTATAACATAAGATGGGATATCCAACTCCTTCCCATTCCAATCCTGAGACCCTTCCTATAGCATGAGATGTGATATCCAACTCCTTCCCATTCCAATCCTGAGACCCTTCCTATAGCATGAGATGTGATATCCAAATCCTTCCCATTCCAATCGTGAGACCCTTCCTATAGCATGAGATGTGATATCCAAAACCTTCCCTTTCCAAAACTGAGAGCCTACCTATAGCATGAGATGTGATATCCAACTCCTTCCCATTCCAATCCTGAGACCCTTCCTATAGCATGAGATGTGATATCTCAATGCTTATACCAAACCTGAGACCCTTCCTATAGCATGAGATGTGATATCCAAATCCTTCCCATTCCAATCCTGAGACCCTTCCTATAGCATGAGATGTGATATCCAAATCCTTCCCCTTCCAAACCTGAGACCCTCCCTTTAGCATGAGATGTGATATCCAACTCCTTCCCATTCCAATCCTGAGACCCTTCTGATAGCATGAGATGTTATATCTCAATGCCTCTAATACCAAACCTGAGATCCTACCTCTAACATGAAATGTGATATCCAACTCCTTCCCCTTCTAAACCTGGGAGCCTTCCTATAACATGAGATGTGATATCGAAGTGCTTCCCATTCCAATCCTGAGACCCTTCCTATAACATGAGATGTGATATCCAACTCCTTCCCATTCCAATCCTGAGACCCTTCCTATAGCATGAGATGTGATGTCTCAATGCTTCTAATACCAAATCTGAGATCCTTCCTATAACATGAGATGTGATATCCAACTGATTCCCATTGCAATCTTGAGACCGTTTCTATAGCATGAGATGTGATATCTCAATGCTTATACCAAACCTGAGACCCTTCCTATAGCATGAGATGTGATATCCAAATCCTTCCCATTCCAATCGTGAGACCCTTCCTATAGCATGAGATGTGATATCTCAATGCCTCTAATACCAAACCTGAGATCCTACCTCTATAATGAAATTTGATATGCAACTCCTTCCCCTTCCAAACCTGATAGCCTTCCTATAGCATGATATGTGATATCCAAGTCCTTCCCATTCCAATCCTGATACCCTTCCTATAACATGAGATGTGATATCCAACTCCTTCCCATTCCAACCTGAGACCCTTCCTATAGCATGAGATGGGATATCCAACTCCTTCCAAATCCAATCCTGATACCCTTCCGATAGCATGAGATGTGATATCCCAATGCTTCTACAAAACCTGAGACCCATACCATGGCATGAGATGTGATATCAAACTCCTTCCCATTCCAATCCTGACACCCTTCCTATAGCTTGAGATGTGATATCCAACTCCTTCCCATTCCAATTCTGAGACCCGTCCTATACCATGGGACTTGATATATCAATGCTTCTCATACCAAACCTGAGATCCTTCCTATAACATGAGATGTGATATCCAACTCCTTCCATTCCAATCCTGAGACCCTTCCTATAGCATGGGATGTGATATTTCAATGCTTATACCAAACCTGAGACCCTTCCTATAGCATGAGATGTGCTATCCAAATCCTTCCCATTCCAATCGTGAGACCCTTCCGATAGCATGAGATGTGATATCTCAATGCCTCTAATACCAAACCTGAGATCCTTCCTCTAACATGAAATGTGATATCCAAATCCTTCCCTTTCCAAACCTGAGAGCCTACCTATAGCATGAGATGTGATATCCAACTCCTTCCCATTCCAATCCTGAGACTCTTCCTATAGCATGAGATGTGATATCTCAATGCTTATACCAAACCTGAGACCCTTCCTATAGCATGAGATGTGATATCCAAATCCTTCCCATTCCAATCCTGAGACCCTTCCTATAGCATGAGATGTGATATCTCAATGCCTCTAATACCAAACCTGAGATCCTTCCTTGAACATGACATGTGATATCCCACTCCTTCCCTTTCCAAACCTGAGAGTCTACCTATAGCATGAGATGTGATATCCAAGTCCTTCCCATTCCAATCCTTAGACACTTCCTACAGCATGAGATGTGATATCTCAATGATTCTATTACCAAACCTGAGACCCGTCCTATAACATGAGATGGGATATCCAACTCCTTCCCATTTCAATCCTGAGAAACTTCCGATGGCAGAGATGTGATATCTCAATGCTTAGACCAAACCTGAGACCCTTCCTATAACATGAGATGTGATATCCAACTCCTTCCCGTTCCAAACCTGAGACCCTTTCTATAGCAAGAATCTAATATCCAACTCCTTCCCATTCCAATCCTGAGACCATTCCTATAGCATGAGATGTGATATCTCAATGCTTCTAATACCAAACCTGAGATCCTTCCTATGACATGAGATGTGATATCCAATTCCTTCCCATTCCAAACCTGAGACCCTTCCTATAGCATGAGATGTGATATCTCAATGCTTCTAATACCAAACCTGAGATCCTTCCTATAACATGAGATGTGATATCCAAATCCTTCCCCTTCCAAACCAGAGACCCTCCCTTTAGCATGAGATGTGATATCCAACTCCTTCCCATTCCAATCCTGAGACATTTCTGATAGCATGAGATGTGATATCTCAATGCCTCTAATACCAAACCTGAGATCCTACCTCTAACATGAAATGTGATATCCAACTCCTTCCCCTTGCAAACCTGAGAGCCTTCCTATAGCATGAGATGTGATATCGAAGTATTTCCCATTCCAATCCTGAGACCCTTCCTATAACATGAGATGTGATATCCAACTCCTTCCCATTCCAACCTGAGACCCTTCCTATAGCATGAGATGGGATATCCAACTACTTCCAAATCCAATCCTGATACCCTTCCGATAGCATGAGATGTGATATCGCAATCCCTCTAATACCAAACCTGAGATCCTTCCTATAACATGAGATGTGATATCAAAATCCTTCCCCTTCCAAACCTGAGACCCTCCCTTTAGCATGAGATGTGATATCCAACTCCTTCCCATTCCAATCCTGAGACCCTTCTGATAGCATGAGATGTGATATTCAATGCCTCTAATACCAAACCTGAGATCCTACCTCTAACATGAAATGTGATATCCAACTCCTTCCCTTTCCAAACGTGAGAGCCTCCCTATAGCATGAGATGGGATATTCAAGTTCTTCCCATTCCAATACTGAGACCCTTCCTATAGCATGAGATGTGATATCTCAATGCTTCTAATGCCAAACCTGAGACCCTTCCTATAACATAAGATGGGATATCCAACTCCTTCCCATTCCAATCCTGAGACCCTTCCTATAGCATGAGATGTGATATCCAACTCCTTCCCATTCCAATCCTGAGACCCTTCCTATAGCATGAGATGTGATATCCAAATCCTTCCCATTCCAATCGTGAGACCCTTCCTATAGCATGAGATGTGATATCCAAAACCTTCCCTTTCCAAAACTGAGAGCCTACCTATAGCATGAGATGTGATATCCAACTCCTTCCCATTCCAATCCTGAGACCCTTCCTATAGCATGAGATGTGATATCTCAATGCTTATACCAAACCTGAGACCCTTCCTATAGCATGAGATGTGATATCCAAATCCTTCCCATTCCAATCCTGAGACCCTTCCTATAGCATGAGATGTGATATCCAAATCCTTCCCCTTCCAAACCTGAGACCCTCCCTTTAGCATGAGATGTGATATCCAACTCCTTCCCATTCCAATCCTGAGACCCTTCTGATAGCATGAGATGTTATATCTCAATGCCTCTAATACCAAACCTGAGATCCTACCTCTAACATGAAATGTGATATCCAACTCCTTCCCCTTCTAAACCTGGGAGCCTTCCTATAACATGAGATGTGATATCGAAGTGCTTCCCATTCCAATCCTGAGACCCTTCCTATAACATGAGATGTGATATCCAACTCCTTCCCATTCCAATCCTGAGACCCTTCCTATAGCATGAGATGTGATGTCTCAATGCTTCTAATACCAAATCTGAGATCCTTCCTATAACATGAGATGTGATATCCAACTGATTCCCATTGCAATCTTGAGACCGTTTCTATAGCATGAGATGTGATATCTCAATGCTTATACCAAACCTGAGACCCTTCCTATAGCATGAGATGTGATATCCAAATCCTTCCCATTCCAATCGTGAGACCCTTCCTATAGCATGAGATGTGATATCTCAATGCCTCTAATACCAAACCTGAGATCCTACCTCTATAATGAAATTTGATATGCAACTCCTTCCCCTTCCAAACCTGATAGCCTTCCTATAGCATGAGATGTGATATCCAAGTCCTTCCCATTCCAATCCTGATACCCTTCCTATAACATGAGATGTGATATCCAACTCCTTCCCATTCCAACCTGAGACCCTTCCTATAGCATGAGATGGGATATCCAACTCCTTCCAAATCCAATCCTGATACCCTTCCGATAGCATGAGATGTGATATCCCAATGCTTCTACAAAACCTGAGACCCATACCATGGCATGAGATGTGATATCAAACTCCTTCCCATTCCAATCCTGACACCCTTCCTATAGCTTGAGATGTGATATCCAACTCCTTCCCATTCCAATTCTGAGACCCGTCCTATACCATGGGACTTGATATATCAATGCTTCTCATACCAAACCTGAGACCGGTCCTATAACATGAGATGTGATATCCAAATCCTTCCCCTTCCAAACCTTAGACCCTTCCTCTATCATGAGATGTGATATCCAAGTCGTTCCCATTCCAATCCTGAGACCCTTCCTATAGCATGAGATGTGATATCTCAATGCTTCTAATACCAAACCTGAGACCCTTGCTATAACATGAGATGTGATATTCAAGTCCTTCCCATTCCAATCCTGAGACCCTTCCTATAGCATGAGATCTGATATCTCAATGCTTCTAATATCAAACCTGAGACCCTTCCTATAATGAGATGGGATATCCAACTCCTTCCCATTCCAATCCTGAGACCCTTCCGATAGCAGAGATGTGATATCTCAATGCTTATACCAAACCTGAGACCCTTCCTATGGCATGAGATGTCAAATACAACTCCTTCCGATTCCAATCCTGAGACCCTTCCTATAGCATGAGATGTGATATCTCAATGCTTCTAATAATAAACCTGAGATCCTTCCTATAACATGAGATGTGATATCCAACTCCTTCCCATTCCAAACCTGAGACCCTTCCGATTGCATGAGATGTGATATCAAACTCCTTCCCATTCCAATCCTGAGACCCTTCCTATACCATGAGATGTGATATCTCAATGCTTCTAATACCAAACCTGACACCCGTCCTAAAACATGAGATGTGATGTCCAAATCCTTCCCCTTCCAAACCTGAGATCTTTCCTTTAGCATGAGATGTGATATCCAACTCCTTCCCATTCCAATCCTGAGACCCTTCCTATACCATGAGATGTGATATCTCAATGCTTCTAATACCAAACCTGACACCCGTCCTAAAACATGAGATGTGATGTCCAAATCCTTCCCCTTCCAAACCTGAGATCTTTCCTTTAGCATGAGATGTGATATCCAACTCCTTCCCATTCCAATCCTGAGACCCTTCCTATAGCATGATATGTGATATCACAATTTTTCTAATACCAAACCTGAGATCCTTCCTATAACATGAGATGTGTATCCAACTCCTTCCCATTCCAAACCTGAGACCCTTCCTATAGCCTGCGATGTGATATCTTAATGCTTCTAAAACCAAACTTGAGAACCATCCAATAACATATGTGAAATCCAAATCCTTCCCTTTCCAAACCTGAGACCCTTCCGATAGCATTAGATGTGATATCTCAATGCTTCTAAAACCAAACATGAGAACCATCCTATAACATGAGATGTGAAATCCAAATCCTTCCCTTTCCAAACCTGAGGCCCTCCCTATAGCATGAGATGTGATATCTAAGTCCTTCCCATTCCTATCCTGAGACCCTTCCGATAGCAGAGATGTGATATCTCAATGTTTGGACCAAACCTGAGACCCTTCCTATGGCATGAGATGTGATATCCAACTCCTTCCCATTCCAATCTTGAGACCCTTCCTATAGCATGAGATGTGATATCTCAATGCTTCTATCAAACCTGAGTCCCTTCCTTTAGCATGAGATGTGATATCCAACTCCTTCCCATTCCAATCCTGAGACCCTTCCTATAGCATGAGATGTGATATTTCAAAGCTTCTAATACCAAACCTGGGACCCGTCCTATAACATGAGATATGATATCCAAATCCTTCCCCTTCCAAACCTGAGACCCTTCCTTTAGCATGAGATGTGATATCTCAATGTTTCTAATAAAAAACCTGAGACTCTTCCTATAGCAAGAGATGTGATATCCAAATCCTTCCCATTCCAATCCTGAGACCCTTCCTATAACATGAGATGTGATATCTCAATGCCTCTAATACCAAACCTGAGATTCTTCCTATAACATGAGATGTGATATCTCAATGCTTCTAATACCAAACCTGAGACCCTCCCTTTAGCATGAGATGTGATATCCGACTCCTTCCCATTCCAATCCCGAGACCCTTCTGATAGCATGAGATGTGATATCTCAATGCCTCTAATACCAAACCAGAGATTCTTCCTATAACATGAGATGTGATATCTCAATGCTTCTAATACCAAACCTGAGACCCTCCCTTTAGCATGAGATGTGATATCCGACTCCTTCCCATTCCAATCCTGAGACCCTTCTGATAGCATGAGATGTGATATCTCAATGCTTCTAATACCAAACCTGAGACCCTTCCTATAACATAAGATGGGATATCCAACTCCTTCCCATTCCAATCCTGAGACCCTTCCGATAGCAGAGATGTGATATCTCAATGCTTATACCAAACCTGAGACCCTTCCTGTGGCATGAGATGTCATATCCAACTCCTTCCCATTCCAATCCTGAGACCCTTCTGATAGCATGAGATGTGATATCTCAATGCTTCTAACACCAAACCTGAGATCCTTCCTATAACATAAGATGGGATATCCAACTCCTTCCCATTCCAAAACCTGAGACCCTTCCTATAGCATGAGATGTGATATCTTAATGCTTCTAAAACCAAACCTGAGAACCATCCAATAACATATGTGAAATCCAAATCCTTCCCTTTCCAAACCTGAGACCCTTCCTATACCATGAGATGTGATATCTCAATGCTTCTAATACTAAACCTGAGACCCGTTCTAAAACATGAGATGTGAGATCCAAATCCTTCCCCCTCCAAACCTGAGAACCTTCCTATAGCTTGAGATGTGATATCAAACTCCTTCCCATTCCAATCCTGAGATAGCTTGAGATGTGATATCCAACTCCTTCCCATTCCTATCCTGAGACCCTTCCGATAGCAGAGATGTGATATCTCAATGCTTGTACCAAACCTGAGACCCTTCCTATGGCATGAGATGTGATATCCAACTCCTTCCCATTCCAATCCTGAGACCCTTCCTATAGCATGAGATGTGATATCTCAATGCTTATACCAAACCTGAGACCCTTCCTATAGCATGAGATGTGATATCCAAATCCTTCCCATTCCAATCCTGAGACCCTTCCTATAGTATGAGATGTGATATCTCAATGCCTCTAATACCAAACCTGAGATCCTTCCTTGAACATGAAATGTGATATCCCACTCCTTCCCTTTCCAAGCCTGAGAGTCTACCTATAGCATGAGATGTGATATCCAAGTCCTTCCCATTCCAATCCTTAGACACTTCCTACAGCATGAGATGTGATATCTCAATGATTCTATTACCAAACCTGAGACCCGTCCTATAACATGAGATGGGATATCCAACTCCTTCCCATTTCAATCCTGAGAAACTTCTGATAGCAGAGATGTGATATCTCAATGCTTAGACCAAACCTGAGACCCTTCCTATAACATGAGATGTGATATCCAACTCCTTCCCGTTCCAAACCTGAGACCCTTTCTATAGCAAGAATCTAATTTCCAACTCCTTCCCATTCCAATCCCGAGACCATTCCTATAGCATGAGATGTGATATCTCAATGCTTCTAATACCAAACCTGAGATCCTTCCTATGACATGAGATGTGATATCCAACTCCTTCCCCTTGCAAACCTGAGAGCCTTCCTATAGCATGAGATGTGATATCGAAGTATTTCCCATTCCAATCCTGAGACCCTTCCTATAACATGAGATGTGATATCCAACTCCTTCCCATTCCAACCTGAGACCCTTCCTATAGCATGAGATGGGATATCCAACTACTTCCAAATCCAATCCTGATACCCTTCCGATAGCATGAGATGTGATATCTCAATACCTCTAATACCAAACCTGAGATCCTTCCTATAACATGAGATGTGATATCAAAATCCTTCCCCTTCCAAACCTGAGACCCTCCCTTTAGCATGAGATGTGATATCCAACTCCTTCCCATTCCAATCCTGAGACCCTTCTGGTAGCATGAGATGTGATATTCAATGCCTCTAATACCAAACCTGAGATCCTACCTCTAACATGAAATGTGATATCCAACTCCTTCCCTTTCCAAACGTGAGAGCCTCCCTATAGCATGAGATGGGATATTCAAGTCCTTCCCATTCCAATCCTGAGACCCTTCCTATAGCATGAGATGTGATATCTCAATGCTTCTAATACCAAACCTGAGACCCTTCCTATAACATAAGATGGGATATCCAACTCCTTCCCATTCCAATCCTGAGACCCTTCCGATAGCAGAGATGTGATATCTCAATGCTGATACCAAACCTGAGACCCTTCCTATGGCATGAGATGTCATATACAACTCCTTCCCATTCCAATCCTGAGACCCTTCCTATAGCATGAGATGTGATATCTCAATGCGTATACCAAACCTGAGACCCTTCCTATAGCATGAGATGTGATATCCAACTCCTTCCCATTCCAATCCTGAGACCCTTCCTATAACATGAGATGTGATGTCTCAATGCTTCTAATACCAAACCTGAGATCCTTCCTATGGCATGAGATGTCATATAAAACTCCTTCCCATTCCATTCCTGAGACCCTTCGTATAGCATGAGATGTGATATCCAACTCCTTCCCATTCCAATCCTGAGACCCTTCTGATAGCATGAGATGTGATATCTCAATGCTTCTAATACCAAACCTGAGACCCTTCCTATAACATAAGATGGGATATCCAACTCCTTCCCATTCCAATCCTAAAACCCTTCCGATAGCAGAGATGTGATATCTCAATGCTTATACCAAACCTGAGACCCTTCCTGTGGCATGAGATGTCATATCCAACTCCTTCCCATTCCAATCCTGAGACCCTTCCTATAGCATGATATGTGATATCACAATTTTTCTAATACCAAACCTGAGATCCTTCCTATAACATGAGATGTGTATCCAACTCCTTCACATTCCAAAACCTGAGACCCTTCCTATAGCATGAGATGTGATATCTTAATGCTTCTAAAACCAAACCTGAGAACCATCCAATAACATATGTGAAATCCAAATCCTTCCCTTTCCAAACCTGAGACCCTTCCGATAGCATTAGATGTGATATCTCAATGCTTCTAAAACCAAACATGAGAACCATCCTATAACATGAGATGTGAAATCCAAATCCTTCCCTTTCCAAACCTGAGACCCTTCCTATAGCTTGAGATGTGATATCAAACTCCTTCCCATTCCAATCCTGTGATAGCTTGAGATGTGATATCCAACTCCTTCCCATTCCAATCCTGAGACCCTTCCTATACCATGAGATGTGATATCTCAATGCTTCTAATACCAAACCTGAGACCCGTCCTAAAACATGAGATGTGAGATCCAAATCCTTCCCCCTCCAAACCTGAGAACCTTCCTATAGCTTGAGATGTGATATCAAACTCCTTCCCATTCCAATCCTGAGATAGCTTGAGATGTGATATCCAACTCCTTCCCATTCCTATCCTGAGACCCTTCCGATAGCAGAGATGTGATATCTCAATGCTTGTACCAAACCTGAGACCCTTCCTATGGCATGAGATGTGATATCCAACTCCTTCCCATTCCAATCCTGAGACCCTTCCTATAGCATGAGATGTGATATCTCAATGCTTATACCAAACCTGAGACCCTTCCTATAGCATGAGATGTGATATCCAAATCCTTCCCATTCCAATCCTGAGACCCTTCCTATAGTATGAGATGTGATATCTCAATGCCTCTAATACCAAACCTGATATCCTTCCTTGAACATGAAATGTGATATCCCACTCCTTCCCTTTCCAAGCCTGAGAGTCTACCTATAGCATGAGATGTGATATCCAAGTCCTTCCCATTCCAATCCTTAGACACTTCCTACAGCATGAGATGTGATATCTCAATGATTCTATTACCAAACCTGAGACCCGTCCTATAACATGAGATGGGATATCCAACTCCTTCCCATTTCAATCCTGAGAAACTTCTGATAGCAGAGATGTGATATCTCAATGCTTAGACCAAACCTGAGACCCTTCCTATAACATGAGATGTGATATCCAACTCCTTCCCGTTCCAAACCTGAGACCCTTTCTATAGCAAGAATCTAATATCCAACTCCTTCCCATTCCAATCCCGAGACCATTCCTATAGCATGAGATGTGATATCTCAATGCTTCTAATACCAAACCTGAGATCCTTCCTATGACATGAGATGTGATATCCAACTCCTTCCCCTTGCAAACCTGAGAGCCTTCCTATAGCATGAGATGTGATATCGAAGTATTTCCCATTCCAATCCTGAGACCCTTCCTATAACATGAGATGTGATATCCAACTCCTTCCCATTCCAACCTGAGACCCTTCCTATAGCATGAGATGGGATATCCAACTACTTCCAAATCCAATCCTGATACCCTTCCGATAGCATGAGATGTGATATCTCAATCCCTCTAATACCAAACCTGAGATCCTTCCTATAACATGAGATGTGATATCAAAATCCTTCCCCTTCCAAACCTGAGACCCTCCCTTTAGCATGAGATGTGATATCCAACTCCTTCCCATTCCAATCCTGAGACCCTTCTGATAGCATGAGATGTGATATTCAATGCCTCTAATACCAAACCTGAGATCCTACCTCTAACATGAAATGTGATATCCAACTCCTTCCCTTTCCAAACGTGAGAGCCTCCCTATAGCATGAGATGGGATATTCAAGTCCTTCCCATTCCAATCCTGAGACCCTTCCTATAGCATGAGATGTGATATCTCAATGCTTCTAATACCAAACCTGAGACCCTTCCTATAACATAAGATGGGATATCCAACTCCTTCCCATTCCAATCCTGAGACCCTTCCGATAGCAGAGATGTGATATCTCAATGCTGATACCAAACCTGAGACCCTTCCTATGGCATGAGATGTCATATACAACTCCTTCCCATTCCAATCCTGAGACCCTTCCTATAGCATGAGATGTGATATCTCAATGCGTATACCAAACCTGAGACCCTTCCTATAGCATGAGATGTGATATCCAACTCCTTCCCATTCCAATCCTGAGACCCTTCCTATAACATGAGATGTGATGTCTCAATGCTTCTAATACCAAACCTGAGATCCTTCCTATGGCATGAGATGTCATATAAAACTCCTTCCCATTCCATTCCTGAGACCCTTCGTATAGCATGAGATGTGATATCCAACTCCTTCCCATTCCAATCCTGAGACCCTTCCTATAGCATGAGATGTGATATCCAAATCCTTCCCATTCCAATCGTGAGACCCTTCCAATAGCATGAGATGTGATATCCAAAACCTTCCCTTTCCAAAACTGAGAGCCTACCTATAGCATGAAATGTGATATCCAACTCCTTCCCATTCCAATCCTGAGACCCTTCCTATAGCATGAGATGTGATATCTCAATGCTTATACCAAACCTGAGACCCTTCCTATAGCATGAGATGTGATATCCAAATCCTTCCCATTCCAATCCTGAGACCCTTCCTATAGCATGAGATGTGATATCCAAATCCTTCCCCTTCCAAACCTGAGACCCTCCCTTTAGCATGAGATGTGATATCCAACTCCTTCCTATTCCAATCCTGAGACCCTTCTGATAGCATGCGATGTTATATCTCAATGCCTCTAATACCAAACCTGAGATCCTACCTCTAACATGAAATGTGATATCCAACTCCTTCCCCTTCTAAACCTGGGAGCCTTCCTATAACATGAGATGTGATATCGAAGTGCTTCCCATTCCAATCCTGAGACCCTTCCTATAACATGAGATGTGATATCCAACTCCTTCCCATTCCAATCCTGAGACCCTTCCTATAGCATGAGATGTGATGTCTCAATGCTTCTAATACCAAATCTGAGATCCTTCCTATAACATGAGATGTGATATCCAACTCCTTCCCATTGCAATCTTGAGACCGTTTCTATAGCATGAGATGTGATATCTCAATGCTTATACCAAACCTGAGACCCTTCCTATAGCATGAGATGTGATATCCAAATCCTTCCCATTCCAATCGTGAGACCCTTCCTATAGCATGAGATGTGATATCTCAATGCCTCTAATACCAAACCTGAGATCCTACCTCTAAAATGAAATTTGATATGCAACTCCTTCCCCTTCCAAACCTGATAGCCTTCCTATAGCATGAGATGTGATATCCAAGTCCTTCCCATTCCAATCCTGATACCCTTCCTATAACATGAGATGTGATATTCAATTCCTTCCCATTCCAACCTGAGACCCTTCCTATAGCATGAGATGGGATATCCAACTCCTTCCAAATCCAATCCTGATACCCTTCCGATAGCATGAGATGTGATATCCCAATGCTTCTACAAAACCTGAGACCCATACCATGGCATGAGATGTGATATCAAACTCCTTCCCATTCCAATCCTGACACCCTTCCCATAGCTTGAGATGTGATATCCAACTCCTTCCCATTCCAATTCTGAGACCCGTCCTATACCATGGGACTTGATATCTCAATGCTTCTAATACCAAACCTGAGACCGGTCCTATAACATGAGATGTGATATCCAAATCCTTCCCCTTCCAAACCTTAGACCCTTCCTTTATCATTAGATGTGATATTCAAGTCGTTCCCATTCCAATCCTCAGACCCTTCCTATAGCATGAGATGTGATATCTCAATGCTTCTAATACCAAACCTGAGACCCTTGCTATAACATGAGATGTGATATTCAAGTCCTTCCCATTCCAAACCTGAGACCCTTCCTATAATGAGATGGGATATCCAACTCCTTCCCATTTCAATCCTGAGAACCTTCTGATAGCAGAGATGTGATATCTCAATGCTTAGACCAAACCTGAGACCCTTCCTATAACATGAGATGTGATATCCAACTCCTTCCCGTTCCAAACCTGAGACCCTTTCTATAGCAAGAATCTAATATCCAACTCCTTCCCATTCCAATCCCGAGACCATTCCTATAGCATGAGATGTGATATCTCAATGCTTCTAATACCAAACCTGAGATCCTTCCTATGACATGAGATGTGATATCCAACTCCTTCCCCTTGCAAACCTGAGAGCCTTCCTATAGCATGAGATGTGATATCGAAGTATTTCCCATTCCAATCCTGAGACCCTTCCTATAACATGAGATGTGATATCCAACTCCTTCCCATTCCAACCTGAGACCCTTCCTATAGCATGAGATGGGATATCCAACTACTTCCAAATCCAATCCTGATACCCTTCCGATAGCATGAGATGTGATATCTCAATCCCTCTAATACCAAACCTGAGATCCTTCCTATAACATGAGATGTGATATCAAAATCCTTCCCCTTCCAAACCTGAGACCCTCCCTTTAGCATGAGATGTGATATCCAACTCCTTCCCATTCCAATCCTGAGACCCTTCTGATAGCATGAGATGTGATATTCAATGCCTCTAATACCAAACCTGAGATCCTACCTCTAACATGAAATGTGATATCCAACTCCTTCCCTTTCCAAACGTGAGAGCCTCCCTATAGCATGAGATGGGATATTCAAGTCCTTCCCATTCCAATCCTGAGACCCTTCCTATAGCATGAGATGTGATATCTCAATGCTTCTAATACCAAACCTGAGACCCTTCCTATAACATAAGATGGGATATCCAACTCCTTCCCATTCCAATCCTGAGACCCTTCCGATAGCAGAGATGTGATATCTCAATGCTGATACCAAACCTGAGACCCTTCCTATGGCATGAGATGTCATATACAACTCCTTCCCATTCCAATCCTGAGACCCTTCCTATAGCATGAGATGTGATATCTCAATGCGTATACCAAACCTGAGACCCTTCCTATAGCATGAGATGTGATATCCAACTCCTTCCCATTCCAATCCTGAGACCCTTCCTATAACATGAGATGTGATGTCTCAATGCTTCTAATACCAAACCTGAGATCCTTCCTATGGCATGAGATGTCATATAAAACTCCTTCCCATTCCATTCCTGAGACCCTTCCTATAGCATGAGATGTGATATCCAAATCCTTCCCATTCCAATCGTGAGACCCTTCCTATAGCATGAGATGTGATATCCAAAACCTTCCCTTTCCAAAACTGAGAGCCTACCTATAGCATGAGATGTGATATCCAACTCCTTCCCATTCCAATCCTGAGACCCTTCCTATAGCATGAGATGTGATATCTCAATGCTTATACCAAACCTGAGACCCTTCCTATAGCATGAGATGTGATATCCAAATCCTTCCCATTCCAATCCTGAGACCCTTCCTATAGCATGAGATGTGATATCCAAATCCTTCCCCTTCCAAACCTGAGACCCTCCCTTTAGCATGAGATGTGATATCCAACTCCTTCCCATTCCAATCCTGAGACCCTTCTGATAGCATGAGATGTTATATCTCAATGCCTCTAATACCAAACCTGAGATCCTACCTCTAACATGAAATGTGATATCCAACTCCTTCCCCTTCTAAACCTGGGAGCCTTCCTATAACATGAGATGTGATATCGAAGTGCTTCCCATTCCAATCCTGAGACCCTTCCTATAACATGAGATGTGATATCCAACTCCTTCCCATTCCAATCCTGAGACCCTTCCTATAGCATGAGATGTGATGTCTCAATGCTTCTAATACCAAATCTGAGATCCTTCCTATAACATGAGATGTGATATCCAACTGATTCCCATTGCAATCTTGAGACCGTTTCTATAGCATGAGATGTGATATCTCAATGCTTATACCAAACCTGAGACCCTTCCTATAGCATGAGATGTGATATCCAAATCCTTCCCATTCCAATCGTGAGACCCTTCCTATAGCATGAGATGTGATATCTCAATGCCTCTAATACCAAACCTGAGATCCTACCTCTATAATGAAATTTGATATGCAACTCCTTCCCCTTCCAAACCTGATAGCCTTCCTATAGCATGATATGTGATATCCAAGTCCTTCCCATTCCAATCCTGATACCCTTCCTATAACATGAGATGTGATATCCAACTCCTTCCCATTCCAACCTGAGACCCTTCCTATAGCATGAGATGGGATATCCAACTCCTTCCAAATCCAATCCTGATACCCTTCCGATAGCATGAGATGTGATATCCCAATGCTTCTACAAAACCTGAGACCCATACCATGGCATGAGATGTGATATCAAACTCCTTCCCATTCCAATCCTGACACCCTTCCTATAGCTTGAGATGTGATATCCAACTCCTTCCCATTCCAATTCTGAGACCCGTCCTATACCATGGGACTTGATATATCAATGCTTCTCATACCAAACCTGAGATCCTTCCTATAACATGAGATGTGATATCCAACTCCTTCCATTCCAATCCTGAGACCCTTCCTATAGCATGGGATGTGATATTTCAATGCTTATACCAAACCTGAGACCCTTCCTATAGCATGAGATGTGCTATCCAAATCCTTCCCATTCCAATCGTGAGACCCTTCCGATAGCATGAGATGTGATATCTCAATGCCTCTAATACCAAACCTGAGATCCTTCCTCTAACATGAAATGTGATATCCAAATCCTTCCCTTTCCAAACCTGAGAGCCTACCTATAGCATGAGATGTGATATCCAACTCCTTCCCATTCCAATCCTGAGACTCTTCCTATAGCATGAGATGTGATATCTCAATGCTTATACCAAACCTGAGACCCTTCCTATAGCATGAGATGTGATATCCAAATCCTTCCCATTCCAATCCTGAGACCCTTCCTATAGCATGAGATGTGATATCTCAATGCCTCTAATACCAAACCTGAGATCCTTCCTTGAACATGACATGTGATATCCCACTCCTTCCCTTTCCAAACCTGAGAGTCTACCTATAGCATGAGATGTGATATCCAAGTCCTTCCCATTCCAATCCTTAGACACTTCCTACAGCATGAGATGTGATATCTCAATGATTCTATTACCAAACCTGAGACCCGTCCTATAACATGAGATGGGATATCCAACTCCTTCCCATTTCAATCCTGAGAAACTTCCGATGGCAGAGATGTGATATCTCAATGCTTAGACCAAACCTGAGACCCTTCCTATAACATGAGATGTGATATCCAACTCCTTCCCGTTCCAAACCTGAGACCCTTTCTATAGCAAGAATCTAATATCCAACTCCTTCCCATTCCAATCCTGAGACCATTCCTATAGCATGAGATGTGATATCTCAATGCTTCTAATACCAAACCTGAGATCCTTCCTATGACATGAGATGTGATATCCAATTCCTTCCCATTCCAAACCTGAGACCCTTCCTATAGCATGAGATGTGATATCTCAATGCTTCTAATACCAAACCTGAGATCCTTCCTATAACATGAGATGTGATATCCAAATCCTTCCCCTTCCAAACCAGAGACCCTCCCTTTAGCATGAGATGTGATATCCAACTCCTTCCCATTCCAATCCTGAGACATTTCTGATAGCATGAGATGTGATATCTCAATGCCTCTAATACCAAACCTGAGATCCTACCTCTAACATGAAATGTGATATCCAACTCCTTCCCCTTGCAAACCTGAGAGCCTTCCTATAGCATGAGATGTGATATCGAAGTATTTCCCATTCCAATCCTGAGACCCTTCCTATAACATGAGATGTGATATCCAACTCCTTCCCATTCCAACCTGAGACCCTTCCTATAGCATGAGATGGGATATCCAACTACTTCCAAATCCAATCCTGATACCCTTCCGATAGCATGAGATGTGATATCGCAATCCCTCTAATACCAAACCTGAGATCCTTCCTATAACATGAGATGTGATATCAAAATCCTTCCCCTTCCAAACCTGAGACCCTCCCTTTAGCATGAGATGTGATATCCAACTCCTTCCCATTCCAATCCTGAGACCCTTCTGATAGCATGAGATGTGATATTCAATGCCTCTAATACCAAACCTGAGATCCTACCTCTAACATGAAATGTGATATCCAACTCCTTCCCTTTCCAAACGTGAGAGCCTCCCTATAGCATGAGATGGGATATTCAAGTCCTTCCCATTCCAATCCTGAGACCCTTCCTATAGCATGAGATGTGATATCTCAATGCTTCTAATGCCAAACCTGAGACCCTTCCTATAACATAAGATGGGATATCCAACTCCTTCCCATTCCAATCCTGAGACCCTTCCTATAGCATGAGATGTGATATCCAACTCCTTCCCATTCCAATCCTGAGACCCTTCCTATAGCATGAGATGTGATATCCAAATCCTTCCCATTCCAATCGTGAGACCCTTCCTATAGCATGAGATGTGATATCCAAAACCTTCCCTTTCCAAAACTGAGAGCCTACCTATAGCATGAGATGTGATATCCAACTCCTTCCCATTCCAATCCTGAAACCCTTCCTATAGCATGAGATGTGATATCTCAATGCTTATACCAAACCTGAGACCCTTCCTATAGCATGAGATGTGATATCCAAATCCTTCCCATTCCAATCCTGAGACCCTTCCTATAGCATGAGATGTGATATCCAAATCCTTCCCCTTCCAAACCTGAGACCCTCCCTTTAGCATGAGATGTGATATCCAACTCCTTCCCATTCCAATCCTGAGACCCTTCTGATAGCATGAGATGTTATATCTCAATGCCTCTAATACCAAACCTGAGATCCTACCTCTAACATGAAATGTGATATCCAACTCCTTCCCCTTCTAAACCTGGGAGCCTTCCTATAACATGAGATGTGATATCGAAGTGCTTCCCATTCCAATCCTGAGACCCTTCCTATAACATGAGATGTGATATCCAACTCCTTCCCATTCCAATCCTGAGACCCTTCCTATAGCATGAGATGTGATGTCTCAATGCTTCTAATACCAAATCTGAGATCCTTCCTATAACATGAGATGTGATATCCAACTGATTCCCATTGCAATCTTGAGACCGTTTCTATAGCATGAGATGTGATATCTCAATGCTTATACCAAACCTGAGACCCTTCCTATAGCATGAGATGTGATATCCAAATCCTTCCCATTCCAATCGTGAGACCCTTCCTATAGCATGAGATGTGATATCTCAATGCCTCTAATACCAAACCTGAGATCCTACCTCTATAATGAAATTTGATATGCAACTCCTTCCCCTTCCAAACCTGATAGCCTTCCTATAGCATGAGATGTGATATCCAAGTCCTTCCCATTCCAATCCTGATACCCTTCCTATAACATGAGATGTGATATCCAACTCCTTCCCATTCCAACCTGAGACCCTTCCTATAGCATGAGATGGGATATCCAACTCCTTCCAAATCCAATCCTGATACCCTTCCGATAGCATGAGATGTGATATCCCAATGCTTCTACAAAACCTGAGACCCATACCATGGCATGAGATGTGATATCAAACTCCTTCCCATTCCAATCCTGACACCCTTCCTATAGCTTGAGATGTGATATCCAACTCCTTCCCATTCCAATTCTGAGACCCGTCCTATACCATGGGACTTGATATATCAATGCTTCTCATACCAAACCTGAGACCGGTCCTATAACATGAGATGTGATATCCAAATCCTTCCCCTTCCAAACCTTAGACCCTTCCTTTATCATGAGATGTGATATCCAAGTCGTTCCCATTCCAATCCTGAGACCCTTCCTATAGCATGAGATGTGATATCTCAATGCTTCTAATACCAAACCTGAGACCCTTGCTATAACATGAGATGTGATATTCAAGTCCTTCCCATTCCAATCCTGAGACCCTTCCTATAGCATGAGATCTGATATCTCAATGCTTCTAATATCAAACCTGAGACCCTTCCTATAATGAGATGGGATATCCAACTCCTTCCCATTCCAATCCTGAGACCCTTCCGATAGCAGAGATGTGATATCTCAATGCTTATACCAAACCTGAGACCCTTCCTATGGCATGAGATGTCAAATACAACTCCTTCCGATTCCAATCCTGAGACCCTTCCTATAGCATGAGATGTGATATCTCAATGCTTCTAATAATAAACCTGAGATCCTTCCTATAACATGAGATGTGATATCCAACTCCTTCCCATTCCAAACCTGAGACCCTTCCGATTGCATGAGATGTGATATCAAACTCCTTCCCATTCCAATCCTGAGACCCTTCCTATACCATGAGATGTGATATCTCAATGCTTCTAATACCAAACCTGACACCCGTCCTAAAACATGAGATGTGATGTCCAAATCCTTCCCCTTCCAAACCTGAGATCTTTCCTTTAGCATGAGATGTGATATCCAACTCCTTCCCATTCCAATCCTGAGACCCTTCCTATACCATGAGATGTGATATCTCAATGCTTCTAATACCAAACCTGACACCCGTCCTAAAACATGAGATGTGATGTCCAAATCCTTCCCCTTCCAAACCTGAGATCTTTCCTTTAGCATGAGATGTGATATCCAACTCCTTCCCATTCCAATCCTGAGACCCTTCCTATAGCATGATATGTGATATCACAATTTTTCTAATACCAAACCTGAGATCCTTCCTATAACATGAGATGTGTATCCAACTCCTTCCCATTCCAAACCTGAGACCCTTCCTATAGCCTGCGATGTGATATCTTAATGCTTCTAAAACCAAACCTGAGAACCATCCAATAACATATGTGAAATCCAAATCCTTCCCTTTCCAAACCTGAGACCCTTCCGATAGCATTAGATGTGATATCTCAATGCTTCTAAAACCAAACATGAGAACCATCCTATAACATGAGATGTGAAATCCAAATCCTTCCCTTTCCAAACCTGAGGCCCTCCCTATAGCATGAGATGTGATATCTAAGTCCTTCCCATTCCTATCCTGAGACCCTTCCGATAGCAGAGATGTGATATCTCAATGTTTGGACCAAACCTGAGACCCTTCCTATGGCATGAGATGTGATATCCAACTCCTTCCCATTCCAATCTTGAGACCCTTCCTATAGCATGAGATGTGATATCTCAATGCTTCTATCAAACCTGAGTCCCTTCCTTTAGCATGAGATGTGATATCCAACTCCTTCCCATTCCAATCCTGAGACCCTTCCTATAGCATGAGATGTGATATTTCAAAGCTTCTAATACCAAACCTGGGACCCGTCCTATAACATGAGATATGATATCCAAATCCTTCCCCTTCCAAACCTGAGACCCTTCCTTTAGCATGAGATGTGATATCTCAATGTTTCTAATAAAAAACCTGAGACTCTTCCTATAGCAAGAGATGTGATATCCAAATCCTTCCCATTCCAATCCTGAGACCCTTCCTATAACATGAGATGTGATATCTCAATGCCTCTAATACCAAACCTGAGATTCTTCCTATAACATGAGATGTGATATCTCAATGCTTCTAATACCAAACCTGAGACCCTCCCTTTAGCATGAGATGTGATATCCGACTCCTTCCCATTCCAATCCCGAGACCCTTCTGATAGCATGAGATGTGATATCTCAATGCCTCTAATACCAAACCAGAGATTCTTCCTATAACATGAGATGTGATATCTCAATGCTTCTAATACCAAACCTGAGACCCTCCCTTTAGCATGAGATGTGATATCCGACTCCTTCCCATTCCAATCCTGAGACCCTTCTGATAGCATGAGATGTGATATCTCAATGCTTCTAATACCAAACCTGAGACCCTTCCTATAACATAAGATGGGATATCCAACTCCTTCCCATTCCAATCCTGAGACCCTTCCGATAGCAGAGATGTGATATCTCAATGCTTATACCAAACCTGAGACCCTTCCTGTGGCATGAGATGTCATATCCAACTCCTTCCCATTCCAATCCTGAGACCCTTCTGATAGCATGAGATGTGATATCTCAATGCTTCTAACACCAAACCTGAGATCCTTCCTATAACATAAGATGGGATATCCAACTCCTTCCCATTCCAAAACCTGAGACCCTTCCTATAGCATGAGATGTGATATCTTAATGCTTCTAAAACCAAACCTGAGAACCATCCAATAACATATGTGAAATCCAAATCCTTCCCTTTCCAAACCTGAGACCCTTCCTATACCATGAGATGTGATATCTCAATGCTTCTAATACTAAACCTGAGACCCGTTCTAAAACATGAGATGTGAGATCCAAATCCTTCCCCCTCCAAACCTGAGAACCTTCCTATAGCTTGAGATGTGATATCAAACTCCTTCCCATTCCAATCCTGATATAGCTTGAGATGTGATATCCAACTCCTTCCCATTCCTATCCTGAGACCCTTCCGATAGCAGAGATGTGATATCTCAATGCTTGTACCAAACCTGAGACCCTTCCTATGGCATGAGATGTGATATCCAACTCCTTCCCATTCCAATCCTGAGACCCTTCCTATAGCATGAGATGTGATATCTCAATGCTTATACCAAACCTGAGACCCTTCCTATAGCATGAGATGTGATATCCAAATCCTTCCCATTCCAATCCTGAGACCCTTCCTATAGTATGAGATGTGATATCTCAATGCCTCTAATACCAAACCTGAGATCCTTCCTTGAACATGAAATGTGATATCCCACTCCTTCCCTTTCCAAGCCTGAGAGTCTACCTATAGCATGAGATGTGATATCCAAGTCCTTCCCATTCCAATCCTTAGACACTTCCTACAGCATGAGATGTGATATCTCAATGATTCTATTACCAAACCTGAGACCCGTCCTATAACATGAGATGGGATATCCAACTCCTTCCCATTTCAATCCTGAGAAACTTCTGATAGCAGAGATGTGATATCTCAATGCTTAGACCAAACCTGAGACCCTTCCTATAACATGAGATGTGATATCCAACTCCTTCCCGTTCCAAACCTGAGACCCTTTCTATAGCAAGAATCTAATATCCAACTCCTTCCCATTCCAATCCCGAGACCATTCCTATAGCATGAGATGTGATATCTCAATGCTTCTAATACCAAACCTGAGATCCTTCCTATGACATGAGATGTGATATCCAACTCCTTCCCCTTGCAAACCTGAGAGCCTTCCTATAGCATGAGATGTGATATCGAAGTATTTCCCATTCCAATCCTGAGACCCTTCCTATAACATGAGATGTGATATCCAACTCCTTCCCATTCCAACCTGAGACCCTTCCTATAGCATGAGATGGGATATCCAACTACTTCCAAATCCAATCCTGATACCCTTCCGATAGCATGAGATGTGATATCTCAATACCTCTAATACCAAACCTGAGATCCTTCCTATAACATGAGATGTGATATCAAAATCCTTCCCCTTCCAAACCTGAGACCCTCCCTTTAGCATGAGATGTGATATCCAACTCCTTCCCATTCCAATCCTGAGACCCTTCTGATAGCATGAGATGTGATATTCAATGCCTCTAATACCAAACCTGAGATCCTACCTCTAACATGAAATGTGATATCCAACTCCTTCCCTTTCCAAACGTGAGAGCCTCCCTATAGCATGAGATGGGATATTCAAGTCCTTCCCATTCCAATCCTGAGACCCTTCCTATAGCATGAGATGTGATATCTCAATGCTTCTAATACCAAACCTGAGACCCTTCCTATAACATAAGATGGGATATCCAACTCCTTCCCATTCCAATCCTGAGACCCTTCCGATAGCAGAGATGTGATATCTCAATGCTGATACCAAACCTGAGACCCTTCCTATGGCATGAGATGTCATATACAACTCCTTCCCATTCCAATCCTGAGACCCTTCCTATAGCATGAGATGTGATATCTCAATGCGTATACCAAACCTGAGACCCTTCCTATAGCATGAGATGTGATATCCAACTCCTTCCCATTCCAATCCTGAGACCCTTCCTATAACATGAGATGTGATGTCTCAATGCTTCTAATACCAAACCTGAGATCCTTCCTATGGCATGAGATGTCATATAAAACTCCTTCCCATTCCATTCCTGAGACCCTTCGTATAGCATGAGATGTGATATCCAACTCCTTCCCATTCCAATCCTGAGACCCTTCTGATAGCATGAGATGTGATATCTCAATGCTTCTAATACCAAACCTGAGACCCTTCCTATAACGTAAGATGGGATATCCAACTCCTTCCCATTCCAATCCTAAAACCCTTCCGATAGCAGAGATGTGATATCTCAATGCTTATACCAAACCTGAGACCCTTCCTGTGGCATGAGATGTCATATCCAACTCCTTCCCATTCCAATCCTGAGACCCTTCCTATAGCATGATATGTGATATCACAATTTTTCTAATACCAAACCTGAGATCCTTCCTATAACATGAGATGTGTATCCAACTCCTTCACATTCCAAAACCTGAGACCCTTCCTATAGCATGAGATGTGATATCTTAATGCTTCTAAAACCAAACCTGAGAACCATCCAATAACATATGTGAAATCCAAATCCTTCCCTTTCCAAACCTGAGACCCTTCCGATAGCATTAGATGTGATATCTCAATGCTTCTAAAACCAAACATGAGAACCATCCTATAACATGAGATGTGAAATCCAAATCCTTCCCTTTCCAAACCTGAGACCCTTCCTATAGCTTGAGATGTGATATCAAACTCCTTCCCATTCCAATCCTGTGATAGCTTGAGATGTGATATCCAACTCCTTCCCATTCCAATCCTGAGACCCTTCCTATACCATGAGATGTGATATCTCAATGCTTCTAATACCAAACCTGAGACCCGTCCTAAAACATGAGATGTGAGATCCAAATCCTTCCCCCTCCAAACCTGAGAACCTTCCTATAGCTTGAGATGTGATATCAAACTCCTTCCCATTCCAATCCTGAGATAGCTTGAGATGTGATATCCAACTCCTTCCCATTCCTATCCTGAGACCCTTCCGATAGCAGAGATGTGATATCTCAATGCTTGTACCAAACCTGAGACCCTTCCTATGGCATGAGATGTGATATCCAACTCCTTCCCATTCCAATCCTGAGACCCTTCCTATAGCATGAGATGTGATATCTCAATGCTTATACCAAACCTGAGACCCTTCCTATAGCATGAGATGTGATATCCAAATCCTTCCCATTCCAATCCTGAGACCCTTCCTATAGTATGAGATGTGATATCTCAATGCCTCTAATACCAAACCTGATATCCTTCCTTGAACATGAAATGTGATATCCCACTCCTTCCCTTTCCAAGCCTGAGAGTCTACCTATAGCATGAGATGTGATATCCAAGTCCTTCCCATTCCAATCCTTAGACACTTCCTACAGCATGAGATGTGATATCTCAATGATTCTATTACCAAACCTGAGACCCGTCCTATAACATGAGATGGGATATCCAACTCCTTCCCATTTCAATCCTGAGAAACTTCTGATAGCAGAGATGTGATATCTCAATGCTTAGACCAAACCTGAGACCCTTCCTATAACATGAGATGTGATATCCAACTCCTTCCCGTTCCAAACCTGAGACCCTTTCTATAGCAAGAATCTAATATCCAACTCCTTCCCATTCCAATCCCGAGACCATTCCTATAGCATGAGATGTGATATCTCAATGCTTCTAATACCAAACCTGAGATCCTTCCTATGACATGAGATGTGATATCCAACTCCTTCCCCTTGCAAACCTGAGAGCCTTCCTATAGCATGAGATGTGATATCGAAGTATTTCCCATTCCAATCCTGAGACCCTTCCTATAACATGAGATGTGATATCCAACTCCTTCCCATTCCAACCTGAGACCCTTCCTATAGCATGAGATGGGATATCCAACTACTTCCAAATCCAATCCTGATACCCTTCCGATAGCATGAGATGTGATATCTCAATCCCTCTAATACCAAACCTGAGATCCTTCCTATAACATGAGATGTGATATCAAAATCCTTCCCCTTCCAAACCTGAGACCCTCCCTTTAGCATGAGATGTGATATCCAACTCCTTCCCATTCCAATCCTGAGACCCTTCTGATAGCATGAGATGTGATATTCAATGCCTCTAATACCAAACCTGAGATCCTACCTCTAACATGAAATGTGATATCCAACTCCTTCCCTTTCCAAACGTGAGAGCCTCCCTATAGCATGAGATGGGATATTCAAGTCCTTCCCATTCCAATCCTGAGACCCTTCCTATAGCATGAGATGTGATATCTCAATGCTTCTAATACCAAACCTGAGACCCTTCCTATAACATAAGATGGGATATCCAACTCCTTCCCATTCCAATCCTGAGACCCTTCCGATAGCAGAGATGTGATATCTCAATGCTGATACCAAACCTGAGACCCTTCCTATGGCATGAGATGTCATATACAACTCCTTCCCATTCCAATCCTGAGACCCTTCCTATAGCATGAGATGTGATATCTCAATGCGTATACCAAACCTGAGACCCTTCCTATAGCATGAGATGTGATATCCAACTCCTTCCCATTCCAATCCTGAGACCCTTCCTATAACATGAGATGTGATGTCTCAATGCTTCTAATACCAAACCTGAGATCCTTCCTATGGCATGAGATGTCATATAAAACTCCTTCCCATTCCATTCCTGAGACCCTTCGTATAGCATGAGATGTGATATCCAACTCCTTCCCATTCCAATCCTGAGACCCTTCCTATAGCATGAGATGTGATATCCAAATCCTTCCCATTCCAATCGTGAGACCCTTCCAATAGCATGAGATGTGATATCCAAAACCTTCCCTTTCCAAAACTGAGAGCCTACCTATAGCATGAAATGTGATATCCAACTCCTTCCCATTCCAATCCTGAGACCCTTCCTATAGCATGAGATGTGATATCTCAATGCTTATACCAAACCTGAGACCCTTCCTATAGCATGAGATGTGATATCCAAATCCTTCCCATTCCAATCCTGAGACCCTTCCTATAGCATGAGATGTGATATCCAAATCCTTCCCCTTCCAAACCTGAGACCCTCCCTTTAGCATGAGATGTGATATCCAACTCCTTCCTATTCCAATCCTGAGACCCTTCTGATAGCATGCGATGTTATATCTCAATGCCTCTAATACCAAACCTGAGATCCTACCTCTAACATGAAATGTGATATCCAACTCCTTCCCCTTCTAAACCTGGGAGCCTTCCTATAACATGAGATGTGATATCGAAGTGCTTCCCATTCCAATCCTGAGACCCTTCCTATAACATGAGATGTGATATCCAACTCCTTCCCATTCCAATCCTGAGACCCTTCCTATAGCATGAGATGTGATGTCTCAATGCTTCTAATACCAAATCTGAGATCCTTCCTATAACATGAGATGTGATATCCAACTCCTTCCCATTGCAATCTTGAGACCGTTTCTATAGCATGAGATGTGATATCTCAATGCTTATACCAAACCTGAGACCCTTCCTATAGCATGAGATGTGATATCCAAATCCTTCCCATTCCAATCGTGAGACCCTTCCTATAGCATGAGATGTGATATCTCAATGCCTCTAATACCAAACCTGAGATCCTACCTCTAAAATGAAATTTGATATGCAACTCCTTCCCCTTCCAAACCTGATAGCCTTCCTATAGCATGAGATGTGATATCCAAGTCCTTCCCATTCCAATCCTGATACCCTTCCTATAACATGAGATGTGATATTCAATTCCTTCCCATTCCAACCTGAGACCCTTCCTATAGCATGAGATGGGATATCCAACTCCTTCCAAATCCAATCCTGATACCCTTCCGATAGCATGAGATGTGATATCCCAATGCTTCTACAAAACCTGAGACCCATACCATGGCATGAGATGTGATATCAAACTCCTTCCCATTCCAATCCTGACACCCTTCCCATAGCTTGAGATGTGATATCCAACTCCTTCCCATTCCAATTCTGAGACCCGTCCTATACCATGGGACTTGATATCTCAATGCTTCTAATACCAAACCTGAGACCGGTCCTATAACATGAGATGTGATATCCAAATCCTTCCCCTTCCAAACCTTAGACCCTTCCTTTATCATTAGATGTGATATTCAAGTCGTTCCCATTCCAATCCTCAGACCCTTCCTATAGCATGAGATGTGATATCTCAATGCTTCTAATACCAAACCTGAGACCCTTGCTATAACATGAGATGTGATATTCAAGTCCTTCCCATTCCAAACCTGAGACCCTTCCTATAATGAGATGGGATATCCAACTCCTTCCCATTTCAATCCTGAGAACCTTCTGATAGCAGAGATGTGATATCTCAATGCTTAGACCAAACCTGAGACCCTTCCTATAACATGAGATGTGATATCCAACTCCTTCCCGTTCCAAACCTGAGACCCTTTCTATAGCAAGAATCTAATATCCAACTCCTTCCCATTCCAATCCCGAGACCATTCCTATAGCATGAGATGTGATATCTCAATGCTTCTAATACCAAACCTGAGATCCTTCCTATGACATGAGATGTGATATCCAACTCCTTCCCCTTGCAAACCTGAGAGCCTTCCTATAGCATGAGATGTGATATCGAAGTATTTCCCATTCCAATCCTGAGACCCTTCCTATAACATGAGATGTGATATCCAACTCCTTCCCATTCCAACCTGAGACCCTTCCTATAGCATGAGATGGGATATCCAACTACTTCCAAATCCAATCCTGATACCCTTCCGATAGCATGAGATGTGATATCTCAATCCCTCTAATACCAAACCTGAGATCCTTCCTATAACATGAGATGTGATATCAAAATCCTTCCCCTTCCAAACCTGAGACCCTCCCTTTAGCATGAGATGTGATATCCAACTCCTTCCCATTCCAATCCTGAGACCCTTCTGATAGCATGAGATGTGATATTCAATGCCTCTAATACCAAACCTGAGATCCTACCTCTAACATGAAATGTGATATCCAACTCCTTCCCTTTCCAAACGTGAGAGCCTCCCTATAGCATGAGATGGGATATTCAAGTCCTTCCCATTCCAATCCTGAGACCCTTCCTATAGCATGAGATGTGATATCTCAATGCTTCTAATACCAAACCTGAGACCCTTCCTATAACATAAGATGGGATATCCAACTCCTTCCCATTCCAATCCTGAGACCCTTCCGATAGCAGAGATGTGATATCTCAATGCTGATACCAAACCTGAGACCCTTCCTATGGCATGAGATGTCATATACAACTCCTTCCCATTCCAATCCTGAGATCCTTCCTATAGCATGAGATGTGATATCTCAATGCGTATACCAAACCTGAGACCCTTCCTATAGCATGAGATGTGATATCCAACTCCTTCCCATTCCAATCCTGAGACCCTTCCTATAACATGAGATGTGATGTCTCAATGCTTCTAATACCAAACCTGAGATCCTTCCTATGGCATGAGATGTCATATAAAACTCCTTCCCATTCCATTCCTGAGACCCTTCGTATAGCATGAGATGTGATATCCAACTCCTTCCCATTCCAATCCTGAGACCCTTCCTATAGCATGAGATGTGATATCCAAATCCTTCCCATTCCAATCGTGAGACCCTTCCAATAGCATGAGATGTGATATCCAAAACCTTCCCTTTCCAAAACTGAGAGCCTACCTATAGCATGAAATGTGATATCCAACTCCTTCCCATTCCAATCCTGAGACCCTTCCTATAGCATGAGATGTGATATCTCAATGCTTATACCAAACCTGAGACCCTTCCTATAGCATGAGATGTGATATCCAAATCCTTCCCATTCCAATCCTGAGACCCTTCCTATAGCATGAGATGTGATATCCAAATCCTTCCCCTTCTAAACCTGAGACCCTCCCTTTAGCATGAGATGTGATATCCAACTCCTTCCCATTCCAATCCTGAGACCCTTCTGATAGCATGCGATGTTATATCTCAATGCCTCTAATACCAAACCTGAGATCCTACCTCTAACATGAAATGTGATATCCAACTCCTTCTCCTTCTAAACCTGGGAGCCTTCCTATAACATGAGATGTGATATCGAAGTGCTTCCCATTCCAATCCTGAGACCCTTCCTATAACATGAGATGTGATATCCAACTCCTTCCCATTCCAATCCTGAGACCCTTCCTATAGCATGAGATGTGATGTCTCAATGCTTCTAATACCAAATCTGAGATCCTTCCTATAACATGAGATGTGATATCCAACTCCTTCCCATTGCAATCTTGAGACCGTTTCTATAGCATGAGATGTGATATCTCAATGCTTATACCAAACCTGAGACCCTTCCTATAGCATGAGATGTGATATCCAAATCCTTCCCATTCCAATCGTGAGACCCTTCCTATAGCATGAGATGTGATATCTCAATGCCTCTAATACCAAACCTGAGATCCTACCTCTAAAATGAAATTTGATATGCAACTCCTTCCCCTTCCAAACCTGATAGCCTTCCTATAGCATGAGATGTGATATCCAAGTCCTTCCCATTCCAATCCTGATACCCTTCCTATAACATGAGATGTGATATTCAATTCCTTCCCATTCCAACCTGAGACCCTTCCTATGGCATGAGATGGGATATCCAACTCCTTCCAAATCCAATCCTGATACCCTTCCGATAGCATGAGATGTGATATCCCAATGCTTCTACAAAACCTGAGACCCATACCATGGCATGAGATGTGATATCAAACTCCTTCCCATTCCAATCCTGACACCCTTCCCATAGCTTGAGATGTGATATCCAACTCCTTCCCATTCCAATTCTGAGACCCGTCCTATACCATGGGACTTGATATCTCAATGCTTCTAATACCAAACCTGAGACCGGTCCTATAACATGAGATGTGATATCCAAATCCTTCCCCTTCCAAACCTTAGACCCTTCCTTTATCATTAGATGTGATATCCAAGTCGTTCCCATTCCAATCCTGAGACCCTTCCTATAGCATGAGATGTGATATCTCAATGCTTCTAATACCAAACCTGAGACCCTTGCTATAACATGAGATGTGATATTCAAGTCCTTCCCATTCCAATCCTGAGACCCTTCCTATAGCATGAGATGTGATATCTCAATGCTTCTAATACCAAACCTGAGACCCTTCCTATAATGAGATGGGATATCCAACTCCTTCCCATTCCAATCCTGAGACCCTTCCGATAGCAGAGATGTGATATCTCAATGCTTACACCAAACCTGAGACCCTTCCTATGGCATGAGATGTCAAATACAACTCCTTCCGATTCCAATCCTGAGACCCTTCCTATAGCATGAGATGTGATATCTCAATGCTTCTAATAATAAACCTGAGATCCTTCCTATAACATGAGATGTGATATCCAACTCCTTCCCATTCCAAACCTGAGACCCTTCCGATTGCATGAGATGTGATATCAAACTCCTTCCCATTCCAATCCTGAGATAGCTTGAGATGTGATATCCAACTCCTTCCCATTCCAATCCTGAGACCCTTCCTATACCATGAGATGTGATATCTCAATGCTTCTAATACCAAACCTGACACCCGTCCTAAAACATGAGATGTGAGATCCAAATCCTTCCCCTTCCAAACCTGAGATCTTTCCTTTAGCATGAGATGTGATATCCAACTCCTTCCCATTCCAATCCTGAGACCCTTCCTATAGCATGATATGTGATATCACAATTTTTCTAATACCAAACCTGAGATCCTTCCTATAACATGAGATGTGTATCTAACTCTTTCCCATTCCAAACCTGAGACCCTTCCTATAGCCCGAGATGTGATATCTTAATGCTTCTAAAACCTAACCTGAGAACCATCCAATAACATATGTGAAATCCAAATCCTTCCCTTTCCAAACCTGAGACCCTTCCGATAGCATTACATGTGATATCTCAATGCTTCTAAAACCAAACATGAGAACCATCCTATAACATGAGATGTGAAATCCAAATCCTTCCCTTTCCAAACCTTAGACCCTCCCTATAGCATGGGATGTGATATCTAAGTCCTTCCCATTCCTATCCTGAGACCCTTCCGATAGCAGAGATGTGATATCTCAATGCTTGGACCAAACCTGAGACCCTTCCTATGACATGAGATGTGATATCTCAATGCTTCTATCAAACCTGAGTCCCTTCCTTTAGCATGAGATGTGATATCCAACTCCTTCCCATTCCAATCCTGAGACCCTTCCTATAGCATGAGATGTGATATCTCAATGCTTCTATCAAACCTGAGTCCCTTCCTTTAGCATGAGATGTGATATCCAACTCCTTCCCATTCCAATCCTGAGACCCTTCCTATAGCATGAGATGTGATATTTCAAAGCTTCTAATACCAAACCTGGGACCCGTCCTATAACATGAGATATGATATCCAAATCCTTCCCCTTCCAAACCTGAGACCCTTCCTTTAGCATGAGATGTGATATCCAAATCCTTCCCATTCAAATCCTGAAACCCTTCCTATAGCATGAGATGTGATATCTCAATGTTTCTAATAAAAAACCTGAGACTCTTCCTAAAGCAAGAGATGTGATATCCAAATCCTTCCCATTCCAATCCTGAGACCCTTCCTATAACATGAGATGTGATATCTCAATGCCTCTAATACCAAACCTGAGATTCTTCCTATAACATGAGATGTGATATCTCAATGCTTCTAATACCAAACTTGAGACCTTCCCTTTAGCATGAGATGTGATATCCGACTCCTTCCCATTCCAATCCTGAGACCCTTCTGATAGCATGAGAATGATATCTCAATGCCTCTAATACCAAACCAGAGATTCTTCCTATAACATGAGATGTGATATCTCAATGCTTCTAATACCAAACCTGAGACCTTCCCTTTAGCATGAGATGTGATATCCGACTCCTTCCCATTCCAATCCTGAGACCCTTCTGATAGCATGAGAATGATATCTCAATGCCTCTAATACCAAACCAGAGATTCTTCCTATAACATGAGATGTTATATCTCAATGCTTCTAATACCAATCCTGAGACCCTTCTGATAGCATGAGATGTGATATCTCAATGCTTCTAACACCAAACCTGAGACCCTTCCTATAACATAAGATGGGATATCCAACTCCTTCCCATTCCAATCCTGAGACCCTTCCGATAGCAGAGATGTGATATCTCAATGCTTATACCAAACCTGAGACCCTTCCTGTGGCATATGTGATATCCAACTCCTTCCCATTCCAAACATGAGACCCTTCCTATAGCAAGAGTGTAATATCCAACTCCTTCCCATTCCAAACCTGAGTCCCTTCCTTTAGCATGAGATGTGATATCCAACTCCTTCCCATTCCAATCCTGAGACCCTTCCTATAGCATGAGATGTGATATTTCAAAGCTTCTAATACCAAACCTGGGACCCGTCCTATAACATGAGATATGATATCCAAATCCTTCCCCTTCCAAACCTGAGACCCTTCCTTTAGCATGAGATGTGATATCCAAATCCTTCCCATTCAAATCCTGAAACCCTTCCTATAGCATGAGATGTGATATCTCAATGTTTCTAATAAAAAACCTGAGACTCTTCCTAAAGCAAGAGATGTGATATCCAAATCCTTCCCATTCCAATCCTGAGACCCTTCCTATAACATGAGATGTGATATCTCAATGCCTCTAATACCAAACCTGAGATTCTTCCTATAACATGAGATGTGATATCTCAATGCTTCTAATACCAAACTTGAGACCTTCCCTTTAGCATGAGATGTGATATCCGACTCCTTCCCATTCCAATCCTGAGACCCTTCTGATAGCATGAGAATGATATCTCAATGCCTCTAATACCAAACCAGAGATTCTTCCTATAACATGAGATGTGATATCTCAATGCTTCTAATACCAAACCTGAGACCTTCCCTTTAGCATGAGATGTGATATCCGACTCCTTCCCATTCCAATCCTGAGACCCTTCTGATAGCATGAGAATGATATCTCAATGCCTCTAATACCAAACCAGAGATTCTTCCTATAACATGAGATGTTATATCTCAATGCTTCTAATACCAATCCTGAGACCCTTCTGATAGCATGAGATGTGATATCTCAATGCTTCTAACACCAAACCTGAGACCCTTCCTATAACATAAGATGGGATATCCAACTCCTTCCCATTCCAATCCTGAGACCCTTCCGATAGCAGAGATGTGATATCTCAATGCTTATACCAAACCTGAGACCCTTCCTGTGGCATATGTGATATCCAACTCCTTCCCATTCCAAACATGAGACCCTTCCTATAGCAAGAGTGTAATATCCAACTCCTTCCCATTCCAATCCTGAGACCATTCCTATAGCATGAGATGTGATATCTCAATGCTTCTAATACCAAACCTGAGATCCTTCCTATGACATGAGATGTGATATCCAATTCCTCCCCATTCCAAACCTGAGAACCTTCCTACAGCATGCGATGTGATATCTCAATGCTTCTAATACCAAACCTGAGACCAGTCCTATAACATGAGATTGGATATCCAACTCCTTCCCCTTCCAAACCTGAGACCCTTCCTATAGCATGAGATGTGATATCCAACTTCTTCCCATTCCAATCCTGAGACCCTTCCTATAACATGAGATGTGATGTCTCAATGCTTCTAATACCAAACCTGAGATATTTCCTATAACATGAGATGTGATATCCAACTCCTTCCCATTCTAATCCTGAGACCCTTCCTATAGCATGAGATGTGCTATCTCAATGCTTATACCAAACCTGAGACCCTTCCTAAAGCTTGAGATGTGATATCCAACTCCTTCCCATTCCAATCCTGAGACCCTTCCTATACCATGAAATGTGATATCCAACTCCTTCCCATTCCAACCTGAGACCCTTCCTATAGCATGAGATGGGATATCCAACTCCTTCCAAATCCAATCCTGATACCCTTCCGATAGCATGAGATGTGATATCCCAATGCTTCTACAAAACCTGAGACCCATACCATGGCATGAGATGTGATATCCAATTCCTTCCCATTCCAACCTGAGACCCTTCCTATAGCATGAGATGGGATATCCAACTCCTTCCAAATCCAATCCTGATACCCTTCCGATAGCATGAGATGTGATATTCCAATGCTTCTACAAAACCTGAGACCCATACCATGGCATGAGATGTGATATCAAACTCCTTCCCATTTCAATCCTGACACCATTTCTATAGCTTGAGATGTGATATCCAACTCCTTCCCATTCCAATTCTGAGACCCGTCCTATACCATGGGACTTGATATCTCAATGCTTCTAATACCAAACCTGAGACCGGTCCTATAACATGAGATGTGATATCCAAATCCTTCCCCTTCCAAACCTTAGACCCTTGCTTTATCATGAGATGTGATATCCAAGTCGTTCCCATTCCAATCCTGAGACCCTTCCTATAGCATGAGATGTGATATCTCAATGCTTCTAATACCAAACCTGAGACCCTTGCTATAACATGAGATGTGATATTCAAGTCCTTCCCATTCCAATCCTGAGACCCTTCCTATAGCATGAGATGTGATATCTCAATGCTTCTAATACCAAACCTGAGACCCTTCCTATAATGAGATGGGATATCCAACTCCTTCCCATTCCAATCCTGAGACCCTTCCTATAGCATGAGATGTGATATCTCAATGCCTCTAATACCAAACCTGAGATCCTACCTCTAAAATGAAATTTGATATGCAACTCCTTCCCCTTCCAAACCTGATAGCCTTCCTATAGCATGAGATGTGATATCCAAGTCCTTCCCATTCCAATCCTGATACCCTTCCTATAACATGAGATGTGATATTCAATTCCTTCCCATTCCAACCTGAGACCCTTCCTATAGCATGAGATGGGATATCCAACTCCTTCCAAATCCAATCCTGATACCCTTCCGATAGCATGAGATGTGATATCCCAATGCTTCTACAAAACCTGAGACCCATACCATGGCATGAGATGTGATATCAAACTCCTTCCCATTCCAATCCTGACACCCTTCCCATAGCTTGAGATGTGATATCCAACTCCTTCCCATTCCAATTCTGAGACCCGTCCTATACCATGGGACTTGATATCTCAATGCTTCTAATACCAAACCTGAGACCGGTCCTATAACATGAGATGTGATATCCAAATCCTTCCCCTTCCAAACCTTAGACCCTTCCTTTATCATTAGATGTGATATCCAAGTCGTTCCCATTCCAATCCTGAGACCCTTCCTATAGCATGAGATGTGATATCTCAATGCTTCTAATACCAAACCTGAGACCCTTGCTATAACATGAGATGTGATATTCAAGTCCTTCCCATTCCAATCCTGAGACCCTTCCTATAGCATGAGATGAGATATCTCAATGCTTCTAATACCAAACCAGAGACCCTTCCTATAATGAGATGGGATATCCAACTCCTTCCCATTCCAATCCTGAGACCCTTCCGATAGCAGAGATGTGATATCTCAATGCTTACACCAAACCTGAGACCCTTCCTATGGCATGAGATGTCAAATACAACTCCTTCCGATTCCAATCCTGAGACCCTTCCTATAGCATGAGATGTGATATCTCAATGCTTCTAATAATAAACCTGAGATCCTTCCTATAACATGAGATGTGATATCCAACTCCTTCCCATTCCAAACCTGAGACCCTTCCGATTGCATGAGATGTGATATCAAACTCCTTCCCATTCCAATCCTGAGATAGCTTGAGATGTGATATCCAACTCCTTCCCATTCCAATCCTGAGACCCTTCCTATACCATGAGATGTGATATCTCAATGCTTCTAATACCAAACCTGACACCCGTCCTAAAACATGAGATGTGAGATCCAAATCCTTCCCCTTCCAATCCTGAGACCCTTCCTATAGCATGATATGTGATATCACAATTTTTCTAATACCAAACCTGAGATCCTTCCTATAACATGAGATGTGTATCTAACTCTTTCCCATTCCAAACCTGAGACCCTTCCTATAGCCCGAGATGTGATATCTTAATGCTTCTAAAACCAAACCTGAGAACCATCCAATAACATATGTGAAATCCAAATCCTTCCCTTTCCAAACCTGAGACCCTTCCGATAGCATGAGATGTGATATCTCAATGCTTCTATCAAACCTGAGTCCCTTCCTTTAGCATGAGAAGTGATATCCAACTCCTTCCCATTCCAATCCTGAGACCCTTCCTATAGCATGAGATGTGATATTTCAAAGCTTCTAATACCAAACCTGGGACCCGTCCTATAACATGAGATATGATATCCAAATCCTTCCCCTTCCAAACCTGAGACCCTTCCTTTAGCATGAGATGTGATATCCAAATCCTTCCCATTCCAATCCTGAAACCCTTCCTATAGCATGAGATGTGATATCTCAATGTTTCTAATAAAAAACCTGAGACTCTTCCTATAGCAAGAGATGTGATATCCAAATCCTTCCCATTCCAATCCTGAGACCCTTCTGATAGCATGAGATGTGATATCTCAATGCCTCTAATACCAAACCAGAGATTCTTCCTATAACATGAGATGTGATATCTCAATGCTTCTAATACCAAACCTGAGACCCTCCCTTTATCATGAGATGTGATATCCGACTCCTTCCCATTCCAATCCTGAGTCCCTTCTGATAGCATGAGATGTGATATCTCAATGCTTCTAACACCAAACCTGAGACCCTTCCTATAACATAAGATGGGATATCCAACTCCTTCCCATTCCAATCCTGAGACCCTTCCGATAGCAGAGATGTGATATCTCAATGCTTATACCAAACCTGAGACCCTTCCTGTGGCATATGTGATATCCAACTCCTTCCCATTCCAAACATGAGACCCTTCCTATAGCAAGAGTGTAATATCCAACTCCTTCCCATTCCAATCCTGAGACCATTCCTATAGCATGAGATGTGATATCTCAATGCTTCTAATACCAAACTGAGATCCTTCCTATGACATGAGATGTGATATCCAATTCCTCCCCATTCCAAACCTGAGAACCTTCCTACAGCATGCGATGTGATATCTCAATGCTTCTAATACCAAACCTGAGACCAGTCCTATAACATGAGATTGGATATCCAACTCCTTCCCCTTCCAAACCTGAGACCCTTCCTATAGCATGAGATGTGATATCCAACTTCTTCCCATTCCAATCCTGAGACCCTTCCTATAACATGAGATGTGATGTCTCAATGCTTCTAATACCAAACCTGAGATCTTTCCTATAACATGAGATGTGATATCCAACTCCTTCCCATTCCAATCCTGAGACCCTTCCTATAGCATGAGATGTGCTATCCCAATGCTTATACCAAACCTGAGACCCTTCCTAAAGCTTGAGATGTGATATCCAACTCCTTCCCATTCCAATACTGAGACCCTTCCTATAACATGAAATGTGATATCCAACTCCTTCCCATTCCAACCTGAGACCCTTCCTATAGCATGAGATGGGATATCCAACTCCTTCCAAATCCAATACTGATACCCTTCCAATAGCATGAGATGTGATATCCCAATGCTGCTACCAAACCTGAGAACCATACTATGGCATGAGATGTGATATCAAACTCCTTCCAATTCCAATCCTGAGACTCTTCCTATAGCTTGAGATGTGATATCCGAAATCCTTCCCATTCCAATTCTGAGACCCTTCCTATACCATGAGACTTGATATCTCAATGCTTCTAATACCAAACCTGAGACCCGTTCTATAACATGAGATGTGATATCCAAATCTTTCCCCTTCCAAACCTTAGACCCTTCCTTTATCATGAGATGGGATATCCAACTCCTTTCCATTCCAATCCTGAGACCCTTCCGATAGCAGAGATGTGATATCTCAATGCTTATACCAATCCTGAGACCCTTCCTATGGCCTGAGATGTCATATACAACTCCTTCCCAATCCAATCCTGAGACCCTTCCTATAGCATGAGATGTGATATCTCAATGCTTATACCAAATCTGAGACCCTTCCTATAGCATGAGATGTGATATCCAACTCCTTCCCATTCCAATCCTGAGACCCTTCCTATAGCATGAGATGTGATGTCTCAATGCTTCTAATACCAAACCTGAGATCCTTCCTATAACATGAGATGTGATATCCAACTCCTTCCCATTCCAATCCTGAGACCCTTCCTATAGCATGAGATGTGATGTCTCAATGCTTCTAATACCAAACCTGAGAACCTTCCTACAGCATGCGATGTGATATCTCAATGCTTCTAATACCAAACCTGAGACCAGTCCTATAACATGAGATTGGATATCCAACTCCTTCCCCTTCCAAACCTGAGACCCTTCCTATAGCATGAGATGTGATATCCAACTTCTTCCCATTCCAATCCTGAGACCCTTCCTATAACATGAGATGTGATGTCTCAATGCTTCTAATACCAAACCTGAGAACTTTCCTATAACATGAGATGTAATATCCAACTCCTTCCCATTCCAATCCTGAGACCCTTCCTATAGCATGAGATGTGCTATCTCAATGCTTATACCAAACCTGAGACCCTTCCTAAAGCTTGAGATGTGATATCTCAATGCTTCTAATATCAAACTTGAGACCCTCCCTATAGCATGAGATGTGATACCCAAGTCCTTCCCATTCCAATCCTGAGACACTTCCTATAGCATGAGATGTGATACCTCAATGCTTCTAATATCAAACTTGAGACCCTCCCTATAGCATGAGATGTGATACCCAAGTCCTTCCCATTCCAATCCTGAGACACTTCCTATAGCATGAGATGTGATATCTCAATGCTTCTAATACCAAACCTGAGATCTTTCCTATAACATGAGATGTAATATCCAACTCCTTCCCATTCCAATCCTGAGACCCTTCCTATAGCATGAGATGTGCTATCTCAATGCTTATACCAAACCTGAGACCCTTCCTAAAGCTTGAGATGTGATATCCAACTCCTTCCCATTCCAATCCTGAGACCCTTCCTATAGCATGAGATGTGATATCTCAATGCTTCTAATACCAAACCTGAGATCCTTCCTATGACATGAGATGTGATATCCAATTCCTCCCCATTCCAAACCTGAGAACCTTCCTACAGCATGCGATGTGATATCTCAATGCTTCTAATACCAAACCTGAGACCAGTCCTATAACATGAGATTGGATATCCAACTCCTTCCCCTTCCAAACCTGAGACCCTTCCTATAGCATGAGATGTGATATCCAACTTCTTCCCATTCCAATCCTGAGACCCTTCCTATAACATGAGATGTGATGTCTCAATGCTTCTAATACCAAACCTGAGATATTTCCTATAACATGAGATGTGATATCCAACTCCTTCCCATTCTAATTCTGAGACCCTTCCTATAGCATGAGATGTGCTATCTCAATGCTTATACCAAACCTGAGACCCTTCCTAAAGCTTGAGATGTGATATCCAACTCCTTCCCATTCCAATCCTGAGACCCTTCCTATAACATGAAATGTGATATCCAACTCCTTCCCATTCCAACCTGAGACCCTTCCTATAGCATGAGATGGGATATCCAACTCCTTCCAAATCCAATCCTGATACCCTTCTGATAGCATGAGATGTGATATCCCAATGCTTCTACAAAACCTGAGACCCATACCATGGCATGAGATGTGATATCCAAGTCCTTCCCATTCCAATCCTGATACCCTTCCTATAACATGAGATGTGATATCCAATTCCTTCCCATTCCATCCTGAGACCCTTCCTATAGCATGAGATGGGATATCCAACTCCTTCCAAATCCAATCCTGATACCCTTCCGATAGCATGAGATGTGATATTCCAATGCTTCTACAAAACCTGACTCCCATACCATGGCATGAGATGTGATATCAAACTCCTTCCCATTCCAATCCTGACACCATTCCTATAGCTTGAGATGTGATATCCAACTCCTTCCCATTCCAATTCTGAGACCCGTCCTATACCATGGGACTTGATATCTCAATGCTTCTAATACCAAACCTGAGACCGGTCCTATAACATGAGATGTGATATCCAAATCCTTCCCCTTCCAAACCTTAGACCCTTCCTTTATCATGAGATGTGATATCCAAGTCGTTCCCATTCCAATCTTGAGACCCTTCTTATAGCATGAGATGTGATATCTCAATGCTTCTAATACCAAACCTGAGACCCTTGCCATAACATGAGATGTGATATTCAAGTCCTTCCCATTCCAATCCTGAGACCCTTCCTATAGCATGAGATGTGATATCTCAATGCTTCTAATACCAAACCTGAGACCCTTCCTATAATGAGATGGGATATCCAACTCCTTCCCATTCCAATCCTGAGACCCTTCCGATAGCAGAGATGTGATATCTCAATGCTTATACCAAACCTGAGACCCTTCCTATGGCATGAGATGTCAAATACAACTCCTTCCGATTCCAATCCTGAGACCCTTCCTATAGCATGAGATGTGATATCTCAATGCTTCTAATAATAAACCTGAGATCCTTCCTATAACATGAGATGTGATATCCAACTCCTTCCCATTCCAAACCTGAGACCCTTCCGATTGCATGAGATGTGATATCAAACTCCTTCCCATTCCAATCCTGAGATAGCTTGAGATGTGATATCCAACTCCTTCCTATTCCAATCCTCAGACCCTTCCTATACCATGAGATGTGATATCTCAATGCTTCTAATACCAAACCTGACACCCGTCCTAAAACATGAGATGTGAGATCCAAATCCTTCCCGTTCCAAACCTGAGATCTTCCCTTTAGCATGAGATGTGATATCCAACTCCTTCCCATTCCAACCTGAGACCCTTCCTATAGCATGAGATGGGATATCCAACTCCTTCCAAATCCAATACTGATACCCTTCCAATAGCATGAGATGTGATATCCCAATGCTTCTACCAAACCTGAGAACCATACTATGGCATGAGATGTGATATCAAACTCCTTCCCATTCCAATCCTGAGACTCTTCCTATAGCTTGAGATGTGATATCCAAATCCTTCCCATTCCAATTCTGAGACCCTTCCTATACCATGAGACTTGATATCTCAATGCTTCTAATACCAAACCTGAGACCCGTCCTATAACATGAGATGTGATATCCAAATCTTTCCCCTTCCAAACCTTAGACCCTTCCTTTATCATGAGATGTGATATCCAACTCCTTCCCATTCCAATCCTGAGACTCTTCCAATATCATGAGATTTGTTATCTCAATGCTTCTAATATCAAAATTGAGACCCGTCCTATAACATGAGATGTGATATCCAAATCTTTCCCCTTCCAAACCTTAGACCCTTCCTTTATCATGAGATGGGATATCCAACTCCTTCCCATTCCAATCCTGAGACCCTTCCGATAGCAGAGATGTGATATCTCAATGCTTATACCAATCCTGAGACCCTTCCTATGGCCTGAGATGTCATATACAACTCCTTCCCAATCCAATCCTGAGACCCTTCCTATATCATGAGATGTGATATCTCAATGCTTATACCAAATCTGAGACCCTTCCTATAGCATGAGATGTGATATCCAACTCCTTCCCATTCCAATCCTGAGACCCTTCCTATAGCATGAGATGTGATGTCTCAATGCTTCTAATACCAAACCTGAGAACCTTCCTACAGCATGCGATGTGATATCTCAATGCTTATACCAAACCTGAGATCCTTCCTATAACATGAGATGTGATATCCAACTCCTTCCCATTCCAATCCTGAGACCCTTCCTATAGCATGAGATGTGATGTCTCAATGCTTCTAATACCAAACCTGAGAACCTTCCTACAGCATGCGATGTGATATCTCAATGCTTCTAATACCAAACCTGAGACCAGTCCTATAACATGAGATTGGATATCCAACTCCTTCCCCTTCCAAACCTGAGACCCTTCCTATAGCATGAGATGTGATATCCAACTTCTTCCCATTCCAATCCTGAGACCCTTCCTATAACATGAGATGTGATGTCTCAATGCTTCTAATACCAAACCTGAGATCTTTCCTATAACATGAGATGTAATATCCAACTCCTTCCCATTCCAATCCTGAGACCCTTCCTATAGCATGAGATGTGCTATCGCAATGCTTATACCAAACCTGAGACCCTTCCTAAAGCTTGAGATGTGATATCCAACTCCTTCCCATTCCAATCCTGAGACCCTTCCTATAGCATGATATGTGATATCTCAATGCCTCTAATACCAAACCTGAGATCCCTCCTCTAACATGAAATGTGATATCGAACTCCTTCCCTTTCCAAACCTGAGAGCCTACCTATAGCATGAGATGTGATATCCAAGTCCTTCCCATTCCAATCCTTAGACCCTTCCTACAGCATGCAATATGATATCTCAATGATTCTAATAACAAACCTGAGACCCGTCCTATAACATGAGATGGGATATCCAACACCTTCCCATTCCAATCCTGAGACACTTCCGATAGCAGAGATGTGATATCTCAATGCTTATAACAAACCTGAGACCCTTCCTATAACATGAGATGTGATATCCAACTCCTTCCCGTTTCAAACCTGAGACCCTTCCTATAGCATATGTGATATCCAACTCCTTCCCATTCCAAACATGAGACCCTTCCTATAGCAAGAATGTAATATCCAACTCCTTCCCATTCCAATCCTGAGACCATTCCTATAGCATGAGATGTGATATCTCAATGCTTCTAATACCAAACCTGAGATCCTTCCTATGACATGAGATGTGATATCCAATTCCTCCCCATTCCAAACCTGAGAACCTTCCTACAGCATGCGATGTGATATCTCAATGCTTCTAATACCAAACCTGAGACCAGTCCTATAACATGAGATTGGATATCCAACTCCTTCCCCTTCCAAACCTGAGACCCTTCCTATAGCATGAGATGTGATATCCAACTTCTTCCCATTCCAATCCTGAGACCCTTCCTATAACATGAGATGTGATGTCTCAATGCTTCTAATACCAAACCTGAGATCTTTCCTATAACATGAGATGTGATATCCAACTCCTTCCCATTCCAATCCTGAGACCCTTCCTATAGCATGAGATGTGCTATCTCAATGCTTATACCAAACCTGAGACCCTTCCTAAAGCTTGAGATGTGATATCCAACTCCTTCCCATTCCAATCCTGAGACCCTTCCTATAACATGAAATGTGATATCCAACTCCTTCCCATTCCAACCTGAGACCCTTCCTATAGCATGAGATGGGATATCCAACTCCTTCCAAATCCAATACTGATACCCTTCCAATAGCATGAGATGTGATATCCCAATGCTTCTACCAAACCTGAGAACCATACTATGGCATGAGATGTGATATCAAACTCCTTCCCATTCCAATCCTGAGACTCTTCCTATAGCTTGAGATGTGATATCCGAAATCCTTCCCATTCCAATTCTGAGACCCTTCCTATACCATGAGACTTGATATCTCAATGCTTCTAATACCAAACCTGAGACCCGTCCTATAACATGAGATGTGATATCCAAATCTTTCCCCTTCCAAACCTTAGACCCTTCCTTTATCATGAGATGTGATATCCAACTCCTTCCCATTCCAATCCTGAGACCCTTCCGATATCATGAGATTTGTTATCTCAATGCTTCTAATATCAAAATTGAGACCCGTCCTATAACATGAGATGTGATATCCAAATCTTTCCCCTTCCAAACCTTAGACCCTTCCTTTATCATGAGATGGGATATCCAACTCCTTCCCATTCCAATCCTGAGACCCTTCCGATAGCAGAGATGTGATATCTCAATGCTTATACCAATCCTGAGACCCTTCCTATGGCCTGAGATGTCATATACAACTCCTTCCCAATCCAATCCTGAGACCCTTCCTATAGCATGAGATGTGATATCTCAATGCTTATACCAAATCTGAGACCCTTCCTATAGCATGAGATGTGATATCCAACTCCTTCCCATTCCAATCCTGAGACCCTTCCTATAGCATGAGATGTGATGTCTCAATGCTTCTAATACCAAACCTGAGATCCTTTCTATAACATGAGATGTGATATCCAACTCCTTCCCATTCCAATCCTGAGACCCTTCCTATAGCATGAGATGTGATGTCTCAATGCTTCTAATACCAAACCTGAGAACCTTCCAACAGCATGCGATGTGATATCTCAATGCTTCTAATACCAAACCTGAGACCAGTCCTATAACATGAGATTGGATATCCAACTCCTTCCCTTTCCAAACCTGAGACCCTTCCTATAGCATGAGATGTGATATCCAACTTCTTCCCATTCCAATCCTGAGACCCTTCCTATAACATGAGATGTGATGTCTCAATGCTTCTAATACCAAACCTGAGATCTTTCCTATAACATGAGATGTAATATCCAACTCCTTCCCATTCCAATCCTGAGACCCTTCCTATAGCATGAGATGTGCTATCTCAATGCTTATACCAAACCTGAGACCCTTCCTAAAGCTTGAGATGTGATATCCAACTCCTTCCCATTCCAATCCTGAGACCCTTCCTATAGCATGATATGTGATATCTCAAGGCCTCTAATACCAAACCTGAGATCCTTCCTCTAACATGAAATGTGATATCCAACTCCTTCCCCTTCCAAACCTGAGAGCCTTCCTATAGCATGAGATATGATATCCAAGTCCTTCCCATTCCAATCCTGAGACCCTTCCTATAACATGAAATGTGATATCCAACTCCTTCCCATTCCAACCTGAGACCCTTCCTATAGCATGAGATGGGATATCCAACTCCTTCCAAATCCAATACTGATACCCTTCCAATAGCATGAGATGTGATATCCCAATGCTTCTACCAAACCTGAGACCCATACTATGGCATGAGATGTGATATCAAACTCCTTCCCATTCCAATCTTGAGACTCTTCCTATAGCTTGAGATGTGATATCCAACTCCTTCCCATTCCAATTCTGAGACCCTTCCTATGCCATGAGACTTGATATCTCAATGCTTCTAATACCAAACCTGAGACCCGTCCTATAACATGAGCTGTGATATCCAAATCTTTCCCCTTCCAAACCTTAGACCCTTCCTTTATCATGAGATGTGATATCCAACTCCTTCCCATTCCAATCCTGAGACCCTTCCGATATCATGAGATTTGTTATCTCAATGCTTCTAATATCAAACTTGAGACCCTCCCTATAGCATGAGATGTGACATCCAAGTCCTCCCCATTCCAATCCTGAGACCCTTCCTATATCATGAGATGTGATATCTCAATGCTTATACCAAATCTGAGACCCTTCCTATAGCATGAGATGTGATATCCAACTCCTTCCCATTCCAATCCTGAGACCCTTCCTATAGCATGAGATGTGATGTCTCAATGCTTCTAATACCAAACCTGAGATCCTTCCTATAACATGAGATGTGATATCCAACTCCTTCCCATTCCAATCCTGAGACCCTTCCTATAGCATGAGATGTGATGTCTCAATGCTTCTAATACCAAACCTGAGAACCTTCCTACAGCATGCGATGTGATATCTCAATGCTTCTAATACCAAACCTGAGACCAGTCCTATAACATGAGATTGGATATCCAACTCCTTCCCCTTCCAAACCTGAGACCCTTCCTATAGCATGAGATGTGATATCCAACTTCTTCCCATTCCAATCCTGAGACCCTTCCTATAACATGAGATGTGATGTCTCAATGCTTCTAATACCAAACCTGAGATCTTTCCTATAACATGAGATGTAATATCCAACTCCTTCCCATTCCAATCCTGAGACCCTTCCTATAGCATGAGATGTGCTATCGCAATGCTTATACCAAACCTGAGACCCTTCCTAAAGCTTGAGATGTGATATCCAACTCCTTCCCATTCCAATCCTGAGACCCTTCCTATAGCATGATATGTGATATCTCAATGCCTCTAATACCAAACCTGAGATCCCTCCTCTAACATGAAATGTGATATCGAACTCCTTCCCTTTCCAAACCTGAGAGCCTACCTATAGCATGAGATGTGATATCCAAGTCCTTCCCATTCCAATCCTTAGACCCTTCCTACAGCATGCAATATGATATCTCAATGATTCTAATAACAAACCTGAGACCCGTCCTATAACATGAGATGGGATATCCAACACCTTCCCATTCCAATCCTGAGACACTTCCGATAGCAGAGATGTGATATCTCAATGCTTATAACAAACCTGAGACCCTTCCTATAACATGAGATGTGATATCCAACTCCTTCCCGTTTCAAACCTGAGACCCTTCCTATAGCATATGTGATATCCAACTCCTTCCCATTCCAAACATGAGACCCTTCCTATAGCAAGAATGTAATATCCAACTCCTTCCCATTCCAATCCTGAGACCATTCCTATAGCATGAGATGTGATATCTCAATGCTTCTAATACCAAACCTGAGATCCTTCCTATGACATGAGATGTGATATCCAATTCCTCCCCATTCCAAACCTGAGAACCTTCCTACAGCATGCGATGTGATATCTCAATGCTTCTAATACCAAACCTGAGACCAGTCCTATAACATGAGATTGGATATCCAACTCCTTCCCCTTCCAAACCTGAGACCCTTCCTATAGCATGAGATGTGATATCCAACTTCTTCCCATTCCAATCCTGAGACCCTTCCTATAACATGAGATGTGATGTCTCAATGCTTCTAATACCAAACCTGAGATCTTTCCTATAACATGAGATGTGACATCCAACTCCTTCCCATTCCAATCCTGAGACCCTTCCTATAGCATGAGATGTGCTATCTCAATGCTTATACCAAACCTGAGACCCTTCCTAAAGCTTGAGATGTGATATCCAACTCCTTCCCATTCCAATCCTGAGACCCTTCCTATAACATGAAATGTGATATCCAACTCCTTCCCATTCCAACCTGAGACCCTTCCTATAGCATGAGATGGGATATCCAACTCCTTCCAAATCCAATACTGATACCCTTCCAATAGCATGAGATGTGATATCCCAATGCTTCTACCAAACCTGAGAACCATACTATGGCATGAGATGTGATATCAAACTCCTTCCCATTCCAATCCTGAGACTCTTCCTATAGCTTGAGATGTGATATCCGAAATCCTTCCCATTCCAATTCTGAGACCCTTCCTATACCATGAGACTTGATATCTCAATGCTTCTAATACCAAACCTGAGACCCGTCCTATAACATGAGATGTGATATCCAAATCTTTCCCCTTCCAAACCTTAGACCCTTCCTTTATCATGAGATGTGATATCCAACTCCTTCCCATTCCAATCCTGAGACCCTTCCGATATCATGAGATTTGTTATCTCAATGCTTCTAATATCAAAATTGAGACCCGTCCTATAACATGAGATGTGATATCCAAATCTTTCCCCTTCCAAACCTTAGACCCTTCCTTTATCATGAGATGGGATATCCAACTCCTTCCCATTCCAATCCTGAGTCCCTTCCGATAGCAGAGATGTGATATCTCAATGCTTATACCAATCCTGAGACCCTTCCTATGGCCTGAGATGTCATATACAACTCCTTCCCAATCCAATCCTGAGACCCTTCCTATAGCATGAGATGTGATATCTCAATGCTTATACCAAATCTGAGACCCTTCCTATAGCATGAGATGTGATATCCAACTCCTTCCCATTCCAATCCTGAGACCCTTCCTATAGCATGAGATGTGATGTCTCAATGCTTCTAATACCAAACCTGAGATCCTTTCTATAACATGAGATGTGATATCCAACTCCTTCCCATTCCAATCCTGAGACCCTTCCTATAGCATGAGATGTGATGTCTCAATGCTTCTAATACCAAACCTGAGAACCTTCCTACAGCATGCGATGTGATATCTCAATGCTTCTAATACCAAACCTGAGACCAGTCCTATAACATGAGATTGGATATCCAACTCCTTCCCTTTCCAAACCTGAGACCCTTCCTATAGCATGAGATGTGATATCCAACTTCTTCCCATTCCAATCCTGAGACCCTTCCTATAACATGAGATGTGATGTCTCAATGCTTCTAATACCAAACCTGAGATCTTTCCTATAACATGAGATGTAATATCCAACTCCTTCCCATTCCAATCCTGAGACCCTTCCTATAGCATGAGATGTGCTATCTCAATGCTTATACCAAACCTGAGACCCTTCCTAAAGCTTGAGATGTGATATCCAACTCCTTCCCATTCCAATCCTGAGACCCTTCCTATAGCATGATATGTGATATCTCAAGGCCTCTAATACCAAACCTGAGATCCTTCCTCTAACATGAAATGTGATATCCAACTCCTTCCCCTTCCAAACCTGAGAGCCTTCCTATAGCATGAGATATGATATCCAAGTCCTTCCCATTCCAATCCTGAGACCCTTCCTATAACATGAAATGTGATATCCAACTCCTTCCCATTCCAACCTGAGACCCTTCCTATAGCATGAGATGGGATATCCAACTCCTTCCAAATCCAATACTGATACCCTTCCAATAGCATGAGATGTGATATCCCAATGCTTCTACCAAACCTGAGACCCATACTATGGCATGAGATGTGATATCAAACTCCTTCCCATTCCAATCTTGAGACTCTTCCTATAGCTTGAGATGTGATATCCAACTCCTTCCCATTCCAATTCTGAGACCCTTCCTATGCCATGAGACTTGATATCTCAATGCTTCTAATACCAAACCTGAGACCCGTCCTATAACATGAGCTGTGATATCCAAATCTTTCCCCTTCCAAACCTTAGACCCTTCCTTTATCATGAGATGTGATATTCAACACCTTCCCATTCCAATCCTGAGACCCTTCCGATATCATGAGATTTGTTATCTCAATGCTTCTAATATCAAACTTGAGACCCTCCCTATAGCATGAGATGTGACATCCAAGTCCTCCCCATTCCAATCCTGAGACCCTTCCTATATCATGAGATGTGATATCTCAATGCTTATACCAAATCTGAGACCCTTCCTATAGCATGAGATGTGATATCCAACTCCTTCCCATTCCAATCCTGAGACCCTTCCTATAGCATGAGATGTGATGTCTCAATGCTTCTAATACCAAACCTGAGATCCTTCCTATAACATGAGATGTGATATCCAACTCCTTCCCATTCCAATCCTGAGACCCTTCCTATAGCATGAGATGTGATGTCTCAATGCTTCTAATACCAAACCTGAGAACCTTCCTACAGCATGCGATGTGATATCTCAATGCTTCTAATACCAAACCTGAGACCAGTCCTATAACATGAGATTGGATATCCAACTCCTTCCCCTTCCAAACCTGAGACCCTTCCTATAGCATGAGATGTGATATCCAACTTCTTCCCATTCCAATCCTGAGACCCTTCCTATAACATGAGATGTGATGTCTCAATGCTTCTAATACCAAACCTGAGATCTTTCCTATAACATGAGATGTAATATCCAACTCCTTCCCATTCCAATCCTGAGACCCTTCCTATAGCATGAGATGTGCTATCACAATGCTTATACCAAACCTGAGACCCTTCCTAAAGCTTGAGATGTGATATCCAACTCCTTCCCATTCCAATCCTGAGACCCTTCCTATAGCATGATATGTGATATCTCAATGCCTCTAACACCAAACCTGAGATCCCTCCTCTAACATGAAATGTGATATCGAACTCCTTCCCTTTCCAAACCTGAGAGCCTACCTATAGCATGAGATGTGATATCCAAGTCCTTCCCATTCCAATCCTTAGACCCTTCCTACAGCATGCAATATGATATCTCAATGATTCTAATAACAAACCTGAGACCCGTCCTATAACATGAGATGGGATATCCAACACCTTCCCATTCCAATCCTGAGACACTTCCGATAGCAGAGATGTGATATCTCAATGCTTATAACAAACCTGAGACCCTTCCTATAACATGAGATGTGATATCCAACTCCTTCCCGTTTCAAACCTGAGACCCTTCCTATAGCACATGTGATATCCAACTCCTTCCCATTCCAAACATGAGACCCTTCCTATAGCAAGAATGTAATATCCAACTCCTTCCCATTCCAATCCTGAGACCATTCCTATAGCATGAGATGTGATATCTCAATGCTTCTAATACCAAACCTGAGATCCTTCCTATGACATGAGATGTGATATCCAATTCCTCCCCATTCCAAACCTGAGAACCTTCCTACAGCATGCAATGTGATATCTCAATGCTTCTAATACCAAACCTGAGACCAGTCCTATAACATGAGATTGGATATCCAACTCCTTCCCCTTCCAAACCTGAGACCCTTCCTATAGCATGAGATGTGATATCCAACTTCTTCCCATTCCAATCCTGAGACCCTTCCTATAACATGAGATGTGATGTCTCAATGCTTCTAATACCAAACCTGAGATCTTTCCTATAACATGGGATGTGATATCCAACTCCTTCCCATTCCAATCCTGAGACCCTTCCTATAGCATGAGATGTGCTATCTCAATGCTTATACCAAACCTGAGACCCTTCCTAAAGCTTGAGATGTGATATCCAACTCCTTCCCATTCCAATCCTGAGACCCTTCCTATAACATGAAATGTGATATCCAACTCCTTCCCATTCCAACCTGAGACCCTTCCTATAGCATGAGATGGGATATCCAACTCCTTCCAAATCCAATACTGATAACCTTCCAATAGCATGAGATGTGATATCCCAATGCTTCTACCAAACCTGAGAACCATACTATGGCATGAGATGTGATATCAAACTCCTTCCCATTCCAATCCTGAGACTCTTCCTATAGCTTGAGATGTGATATCCGAAATCCTTCCCATTCCAATTCTGAGACCCTTCCTATACCATGAGACTTGATATCTCAATGCTTCTAATACCAAACCTGAGACCCGTCCTATAACATGAGATGTGATATCCAAATCTTTCCCCTTCCAAACCTTAGACCCTTCCTTTATCATGAGATGTGATATCCAACTCCTTCCCATTCCAATCCTGAGACCCTTCCGATATCATGAGATTTGTTGTCTCAATGCTTCTAATATCAAAATTGAGACCCGTCCTATAACATGAGATGTGATATCCAAATCTTTCCCCTTCCAAACCTTAGACCCTTCCTTTATCATGAGATGGGATATCCAACTCCTTCCCATTCCAATCCTGAGACCCTTCCGATAGCAGAGATGTGATATCTCAATGCTTATACCAATCCTGAGACCCTTCCTATGGCCTGAGATGTCATATACAACTCCTTCCCAATCCAATCCTGAGACCCTTCCTATAGCATGAGATGTGATATCTCAATGCTTATACCAAATCTGAGACCCTTCCTATAGCATGAGATGTGATATCCAACTCCTTCCCATTCCAATCCTGAGACCCTTCCTATAGCATGAGATGTGATGTCTCAATGCTTCTAATACCAAACCTGAGATCCTTCCTATAACATGAGATGTGATATCCAACTCCTTCCCATTCCAATCCTGAGACCCTTCCTATAGCATGAGATGTGATGTCTCAATGCTTCTAATACCAAACCTGAGAACCTTCCTACAGCATGCGATGTGATATCTCAATGCTTCTAATACCAAACCTGAGACCAGTCCTATAACATGAGATTGGATATCCAACTCCTTCCCTTTCCAAACCTGAGACCCTTCCTATAGCATGAGATGTGATATCCAACTTCTTCCCATTCCAATCCTGAGACCCTTCCTATAACATGAGATGTGATGTCTCAATGCTTCTAATACCAAACCTGAGATCTTTGCTATAACATGAGATGTAATATCCAACTCCTTCCCATTCCAATCCTGAGACCCTTCCTATAGCATGAGATGTGCTATCTCAATGCTTATACCAAACCTGAGACCCTTCCTAAAGCTTGAGATGTGATATCCAACTCCTTCCCATTCCAATCCTGAGACCCTTCCTATAGCATGATATGTGATATCTCAAGGCCTCTAATACCAAACCTGAGATCCTTCCTCTAACATGAAATGTGATATCCAACTCCTTCCCCTTCCAAACCTGAGAGCCTTCCTATAGCATGAGATATGATATCCAAGTCCTTCCCATTCCAATCCTGAGACCCTTCCTATAACATGAAATGTGATATCCAACTCCTTCCCATTCCAACCTGAGACCCTTCCTATAGCATGAGATGGGATATCCAACTCCTTCCAAATCCAATGCTGATACCCTTCCAATAGCATGAGATGTGATATCCCAATGCTTCTACCAAACCTGAGACCCATACTATGGCATGAGATGTGATATCAAACTCCTTCCCATTCCAATCTTGAGACTCTTCCTATAGCTTGAGATGTGATATCCAACTCCTTCCCATTCCAATTCTGAGACCCTTCCTATGCCATGAGACTTGATATCTCAATGCTTCTAATACCAAACCTGAGACCCGTCCTATAACATGAGCTGTGATATCCAAATCTTTCCCCTTCCAAACCTTAGACCCTTCCTTTATCATGAGATGTGATATCCAACTCCTTCCCATTCCAATCCTGAGACCCTTCCGATATCATGAGATTTGTTATCTCAATGCTTCTAATATCAAACTTGAGACCCTCCCTATAGCATGAGATGTGACATCCAAGTCCTCCCCATTCCAATCCTGAGACCCTTCCTATAGCATGAGATGTGATATCTCAATGCTTCTAATACCAAACCTGAGACCCTTCCTATAACATGAGATGGGATATCCAACTCCTTCCCATTCCAATCCTGAGACCATTCCGATAGCAGAGATGTGATATCTCAATGCTTATACCAATCCTGAGACCCTTCCTATGGCCTGAGATGTCATATACAACTCCTTCCCAATCCAATCCTGAGACCCTTCCTATAGCATGAGATGTGATATCTCAATGCTTATACCAAATCTGAGACCCTTCCTATAGCATGAGATGTGATATCCAACTCCTTCCCATTCCAATCCTGAGACCCTTCCTATAGCATGAGATGTGATGTCTCAATGCTTCTAATACCAAACCTGAGATCCTTCCTATAACATGAGATGTGATATCCAACTCCTTCCCATTCCAATCCTGAGACCCTTCCTATAGCATGAGATGTGATGTCTCAATGCTTCTAATACCAAACCTGAGAACCTTCCTACAGCATGTGATGTGATATCTCAATGCTTCTAATACCAAACCTGAGACCAGTCCTATAACATGAGATTGGATATCCAACTCCTTCCCCTTCCAAACCTGGGACCCTTCCTATAGCATGAGATGTGATATCCAACTTCTTCCCATTCCAATCCTGAGACCCTTCCTATAACATGAGATGTGATGTCTCAATGCTTCTAATACCAAACCGGAGATCTTTCCTATAACATGAGATGTGATATCCAACTCCTTACCATTCCAATCCTGAGACCCTTCCTATAGCATGAGATGTGCTATCTCAATGCTTATACCAAACCTGAGACCCTTCCTAAAGCTTGAGATGTGATATCCAACTCCTTCCCATTCCAATCCTGAGACCCTTCCTATAGCATGAGATGTGATATCTCAAGGCCTCTAATACCAAACCTGAGATCCTTCCTCTAACATGAAATGTGATATCCAACTCCTTCCCCTTCCAAACCTGAGAGCCTTCCTATAGCATGAGATATGATATCCAAGTCCTTCCCATTCCAATCCTGAGACCCTTCCTATAACATGAAATGTGATATCCAACTCCTTCCCATTCCAACCTGAGACCCTTCCTATAGCATGAGATGGGATATCCAACTCCTTCCAAATCCAATACTGATACCCTTCCAATAGCATGAGATGTGATATCCCAATGCTTCTACCAAACCTGAGACCCATACTATGGCATGAGATGTGATATCAAACTCCTTCCCATTCCAATCCTGAGACTCTTCCTATAGCTTGAGATGTGATATCCAACTCCTTCCCATTCCAATTCTGAGACCCTTCCTATGCCATGAGACTTGATATCTCAATGCTTCTAATACCAAACCTGAGACCCGTCCTATAACATGAGATGTGATATCCAAATCTTTCCCCTTCCAGACCTTAGACCCTTCCTTTATCATGAGATGTGATATCCAACTCCTTCCCATTCCAATCCTGAGACCCTTCCGATATCATGAGATTTGTTATCTCAATGCTTCTAATATCAAACTTGAGACCCTCCCTATAGCATGAGATGTGACATCCAAGTCCTCCCCATTCCAATCCTGAGACCCTTCCTATAGCATGAGATGTGATATCTCAATGCTTCTAATACCAAACCTGAGACCCTTCCTATAACATGAGATGGGATATCCAACTCCTTCCCATTCCAATCCTGAGACCCTTCCGATAGCAGAGATGTGATATCTCAATGCTTATACCAATCCTGAGACCCTTCCTATGGCCTGAGATGTCATATACAACTCCTTCCCAATCCAATCCTGAGACCCTTCCTATAGCATGAGATGTGATATCTCAATGCTTATACCAAATCTGAGACCCTTCCTATAGCATGAGATGGGATATCCAACTCCTTTCAAATCCAATACTGATACCCTTCCAATAGCATGAGATGTGATATTCCAATGCTTCTACCAAACCTGAGACCCATACTATAGCATGAGATGGGATATCCAACTCCTTCCAAATCCAATACTGATACCCTTCCAAGAGCATGTGATGTGATATCCCAATGCTTCTACCAAACCTGAGACCCATACTATGGCATGAGATGTGATATCAAACTCATTCCCATTCCAATCCTGAGACTCTTCCTATAGCTTGAGATGTGATATCCAACTCCTTCCCATTCCAATTCTGAGACCCTTCCTGTGCCATGAGACTTGATATCTCAATGCTTCTAATACCAAACCTGAGACCCGTCCTATAACATGAGATGTGATATCCAAATCTTTCCCCTTCCAAACCTTAGACCCTTCCATTATCATGAGATGTGATATCCAACTCCTTCCCATTCCAATCCTGAGACCCTTCCGATATCATGAGATTTGTTATCTCAATGCTTCTAATATCAAACTTGAGACCCTCCCTATAGCATGAGATGTGACATCCAAGTTCTCCCCATTCCAATCCTGAGACGCTTCCTATAGCATGAGATGTGATATCTCAATGCTTCTAATACCAAACCTGAAACCCTTCCTTTAACATGAGATGTGATTTCCAAATCCTTCCCCTTCCAAACCTGAGACCCTCCCTTTAGCATGAGATGTGATATACAACTCCTTCCCATTCCAATCCTGAGACCCTTCTGATAGCATGAGATGTGATATCTCAATGCCTGTAATACCAAACCTGAGATCCTATCTCTAACATGAAATGTGATATCCATCTCCTTCCCTTTCCAAACCTGAGACCCTGCCTATAGCATGATATGTGATATCCAAGTCCTTCCCATTCCAATCCTGAGACCCTTCCTATAGCATGTGATGTGATATCTCAATGCTTATACCAAACCTGAGACCCTTCCTATGGCATGAGATGTCATATACAACTCCTTCCCATTCCAATCCTGAGACCCTTCCTATAGCATGAGATGTGATATCTCAATGCATATAACAAACCTGAGACCCTTCCTATAGCATGAGATGTGATATCCAACTTCTTCCCATTCCAATCCTGAGACCCTTCCTATAACATGAGATGTGATGTCTCAATGCTTCTAATACCAAACCTGAGATATTTCCTATAATATGAGATGTGATATCCAACTCCTTCCCATTCCAATCTTGAGACCCTTCCTATAGCATGAGATGTGATATCTCAATGCTTATACCAAACCTGAGACCCTTCCTATAGCTTGAGATGTGATATCGAACTCCTTCCCATTCCAATCCAGAGACCCTTCCTATAGCATGAGATGTGATATCTCAAGGCCTCTAATACCAAACCTGAGATCCTTCCTCTAACATGAAATGTGACATCCAACTCCTTCCCCTTCCAAACCTGAGAGCCTTCCTATAGCATGAGATATGATATTCAAGTCCTTCCCATTCCAATCCTGAGACCCTTTCTATAACATGAAATGTGATATCCAACTCCTTCCCATTCCAACCTGAGACCCTTCCTATAGCATGAGATGGGATATCCAACTCCTTCCAAATCCAATACTGATACCCTTCCGATAGCATGAGATGTGATATCCCAATGCTTCTACCAAACCTGAGACCCATACTATGGCATGAGATGTGATATCAAACTCCTTCCCATTCCAATCCTGAGACCCTTCCTATAGCTTGAGGTGTGATATCCAACTCCTTCCCATTCCAATTCTGAGACCCTTCCGATATCATGAGATTTGTTATCTCAATGCTTCTAATATCAAACTTGAGACCCTCCCTATAGCATGAGATGTGACATCCAAGTCCTCCCCATTCCAATCCTGAGACCCTTCCTATAGCATGAGATGTGATATCTCAATGCTTCTAATACCAAACCTGAGACCCTTCCTATAACATGAGATGGGATATCCAACTCCTTCCCATTCCAATCCTGAGACCATTCCGATAGCAGAGATGTGATATCTCAATGCTTATACCAATCCTGAGACCCTTCCTATGGCCTGAGATGTCATATACAACTCCTTCCCAATCCAATCCTGAGACCCTTCCTATAGCATGAGATGTGATATCTCAATGCTTATACCAAATCTGAGACCCTTCCTATAGCATGAGATGTGATATCCAACTCCTTCCCATTCCAATCCTGAGACCCTTCCTATAGCATGAGATGTGATGTCTCAATGCTTCTAATACCAAACCTGAGATCCTTCCTATAACATGAGATGTGATATCCAACTCCTTCCCATTCCAATCCTGAGACCCTTCCTATAGCATGAGATGTGATGTCTCAATGCTTCTAATACCAAACCTGAGAACCTTCCTACAGCATGTGATGTGATATCTCAATGCTTCTAATACCAAACCTGAGACCAGTCCTATAACATGAGATTGGATATCCAACTCCTTCCCCTTCCAAACCTGGGACCCTTCCTATAGCATGAGATGTGATATCCAACTTCTTCCCATTCCAATCCTGAGACCCTTCCTATAACATGAGATGTGATGTCTCAATGCTTCTAATACCAAACCGGAGATCTTTCCTATAACATGAGATGTGATATCCAACTCCTTACCATTCCAATCCTGAGACCCTTCCTATAGCATGAGATGTGCTATCTCAATGCTTATACCAAACCTGAGACCCTTCCTAAAGCTTGAGATGTGATATCCAACTCCTTCCCATTCCAATCCTGAGACCCTTCCTATAGCATGAGATGTGATATCTCAAGGCCTCTAATACCAAACCTGAGATCCTTCCTCTAACATGAAATGTGATATCCAACTCCTTCCCCTTCCAAACCTGAGAGCCTTCCTATAGCATGAGATATGATATCCAAGTCCTTCCCATTCCAATCCTGAGACCCTTCCTATAACATGAAATGTGATATCCAACTCCTTCCCATTCCAACCTGAGACCCTTCCTATAGCATGAGATGGGATATCCAACTCCTTCCAAATCCAATACTGATACCCTTCCAATAGCATGAGATGTGATATCCCAATGCTTCTACCAAACCTGAGACCCATACTATGGCATGAGATGTGATATCAAACTCCTTCCCATTCCAATCCTGAGACTCTTCCTATAGCTTGAGATGTGATATCCAACTCCTTCCCATTCCAATTCTGAGACCCTTCCTATGCCATGAGACTTGATATCTCAATGCTTCTAATACCAAACCTGAGACCCGTCCTATAACATGAGATGTGATATCCAAATCTTTCCCCTTCCAGACCTTAGACCCTTCCTTTATCATGAGATGTGATATCCAACTCCTTCCCATTCCAATCCTGAGACCCTTCCGATATCATGAGATTTGTTATCTCAATGCTTCTAATATCAAACTTGAGACCCTCCCTATAGCATGAGATGTGACATCCAAGTCCTCCCCATTCCAATCCTGAGACCCTTCCTATAGCATGAGATGTGATATCTCAATGCTTCTAATACCAAACCTGAGACCCTTCCTATAACATGAGATGGGATATCCAACTCCTTCCCATTCCAATCCTGAGACCCTTCCGATAGCAGAGATGTGATATCTCAATGCTTATACCAATCCTGAGACCCTTCCTATGGCCTGAGATGTCATATACAACTCCTTCCCAATCCAATCCTGAGACCCTTCCTATAGCATGAGATGTGATATCTCAATGCTTATACCAAATCTGAGACCCTTCCTATAGCATGAGATGGGATATCCAACTCCTTTCAAATCCAATACTGATACCCTTCCAATAGCATGAGATGTGATATTCCAATGCTTCTACCAAACCTGAGACCCATACTATAGCATGAGATGGGATATCCAACTCCTTCCAAATCCAATACTGATACCCTTCCAAGAGCATGTGATGTGATATCCCAATGCTTCTACCAAACCTGAGACCCATACTATGGCATGAGATGTGATATCAAACTCATTCCCATTCCAATCCTGAGACTCTTCCTATAGCTTGAGATGTGATATCCAACTCCTTCCCATTCCAATTCTGAGACCCTTCCTGTGCCATGAGACTTGATATCTCAATGCTTCTAATACCAAACCTGAGACCCGTCCTATAACATGAGATGTGATATCCAAATCTTTCCCCTTCCAAACCTTAGACCCTTCCATTATCATGAGATGTGATATCCAACTCCTTCCCATTCCAATCCTGAGACCCTTCCGATATCATGAGATTTGTTATCTCAATGCTTCTAATATCAAACTTGAGACCCTCCCTATAGCATGAGATGTGACATCCAAGTTCTCCCCATTCCAATCCTGAGACGCTTCCTATAGCATGAGATGTGATATCTCAATGCTTCTAATACCAAACCTGAAACCCTTCCTTTAACATGAGATGTGATTTCCAAATCCTTCCCCTTCCAAACCTGAGACCCTCCCTTTAGCATGAGATGTGATATACAACTCCTTCCCATTCCAATCCTGAGACCCTTCTGATAGCATGAGATGTGATATCTCAATGCCTGTAATACCAAACCTGAGATCCTATCTCTAACATGAAATGTGATATCCATCTCCTTCCCTTTCCAAACCTGAGACCCTGCCTATAGCATGATATGTGATATCCAAGTCCTTCCCATTCCAATCCTGAGACCCTTCCTATAGCATGTGATGTGATATCTCAATGCTTATACCAAACCTGAGACCCTTCCTATGGCATGAGATGTCATATACAACTCCTTCCCATTCCAATCCTGAGACCCTTCCTATAGCATGAGATGTGATATCTCAATGCATATAACAAACCTGAGACCCTTCCTATAGCATGAGATGTGATATCCAACTTCTTCCCATTCCAATCCTGAGACCCTTCCTATAACATGAGATGTGATGTCTCAATGCTTCTAATACCAAACCTGAGATATTTCCTATAATATGAGATGTGATATCCAACTCCTTCCCATTCCAATCTTGAGACCCTTCCTATAGCATGAGATGTGATATCTCAATGCTTATACCAAACCTGAGACCCTTCCTATAGCTTGAGATGTGATATCCAACTCCTTCCCATTCCAATCCAGAGACCCTTCCTATAGCATGAGATGTGATATCTCAAGGCCTCTAATACCAAACCTGAGATCCTTCCTCTAACATGAAATGTGACATCCAACTCCTTCCCCTTCCAAACCTGAGAGCCTTCCTATAGCATGAGATATGATATTCAAGTCCTTCCCATTCCAATCCTGAGACCCTTTCTATAACATGAAATGTGATATCCAACTCCTTCCCATTCCAACCTGAGACCCTTCCTATAGCATGAGATGGGATATCCAACTCCTTCCAAATCCAATACTGATACCCTTCCGATAGCATGAGATGTGATATCCCAATGCTTCTACCAAACCTGAGACCCATACTATGGCATGAGATGTGATATCAAACTCCTTCCCATTCCAATCCTGAGACCCTTCCTATAGCTTGAGGTGTGATATCCAACTCCTTCCCATTCCAATTCTGAGACCCTTCTTATACCATGAGACTTGATATCTCAATGCTTCTAATACCAAACCTGAGACCCGTCCTATAACATGAGATGTGATATCCAAATCCTTCCCCTTCCAAACCTCAGACCGTTCCTTTATCATGAGATGTGATATCCAACTCCTTCCCATTCCAATCCTGAGACCCTTCCGATATCATGAGATTTGTTATCTCAATGCTTCTAATATCAAACTTGAGACCCTCCCTATAGCATGAGATGTGACATCCAAGTCCTTCCCATTCCAATCCTGAGACCCTTCCTATAGCATGAGATGTGATATCTCTATGCTTCTAATACCAAACCTGAGACCCTTCCTATAACATGAGATGGGATATCCAACTCCTTCCCATTCCAATCCTGAGACCCTTCCGATAGCAGAGATGTGATATCTCAATGCTTATACCAAACCTGAGACCCTTCCTATGGCCTGGGATGTCATATACAACTCCTTCCCATTCCAATCCTGAGACCCTTCCTATAGCATGAGATGTGATATCTCAATGCTTATACCAAATCTGAGACCCTTCCTATAGCATGAGATGTGATATCCAATTCCTTCCCATTCCAATCCTGAGACCCTTCCTATAGCATGAGATGTGATATCTCAATGCTTATACCAAACCTGAGAGCCTACCTATAGCATGAGATGTGATATCCAAGTCCATCCCATTCCAATCCTTAGACCCTTCCTACAGCATGCGATGTGATATCTCAATGATTCTAATACCAAACCAGAGACTCGTCCTATAACATGAGATGGGATATCCAACTCCTTCCCATTCCAATCCTGAGCCACTTCCGATAGCAGAGATGTGATATCTCAATGCTTATACCAAACCTGAGACCCTTCCTATAACATGAGATGTGATATCCAACTCCTTCCCGTTCCAAACCTGAGACACTAACTATAGCATATGTGATATCCAACTCCTTCCCATTCCAAACATGAGACCCTTCCTATAGCAAGAAAGTAATATCCAACTCCTACCCATTGCAATCCTGAGACCCTTCCTATAGCAAGAGATGTGATATCCAAATCCTTCCCATTCCAATCCTGAGACCCTTCCTATAACATGAGATGTGATATCCAACTCCTTCCCATTCCAACCTGAGACACTTCCTATAGCATGAGAAGGGATATCCAACTCCTTCCCAATCCAATCCTGAGACCCTTCCGATAGCAGAGATGTGATATCTCAATGCTTATACCAAACCTGAGACCCTTCCTATAGCATGAGAAGGGATATCCAACTCCTTCCCAATCCAATCCTGAGACCCTTCCTATAGCATGAGATGTGATATCTCAATGCTTATACCAAATCTGAGACCCTTCCTATAGCATGAGATGGGATATCCAACTCCTTTCAAATCCAATACTGATACCCTTCCAATAGCATGAGATGTGATATTCCAATGCTTCTACCAAACCTGAGACCCATACTATAGCATGAGATGGGATATCCAACTCCTTCCAAATCCAATACTGATACCCTTCCAAGAGCATGTGATGTGATATCCCAATGCTTCTACCAAACCTGAGACCCATACTATGGCATGAGATGTGATATCAAACTCATTCCCATTCCAATCCTGAGACTCTTCCTATAGCTTGAGATGTGATATCCAACTCCTTCCCATTCCAATTCTGAGACCCTTCCTGTGCCATGAGACTTGATATCTCAATGCTTCTAATACCAAACCTGAGACCCGTCCTATAACATGAGATGTGATATCCAAATCTTTCCCCTTCCAAACCTTAGACCCTTCCATTATCATGAGATGTGATATCCAACTCCTTCCCATTCCAATCCTGAGACCCTTCCGATATCATGAGATTTGTTATCTCAATGCTTCTAATATCAAACTTGAGACCCTCCCTATAGCATGAGATGTGACATCCAAGTTCTCCCCATTCCAATCCTGAGACGCTTCCTATAGCATGAGATGTGATATCTCAATGCTTCTAATACCAAACCTGAAACCCTTCCTTTAACATGAGATGTGATTTCCAAATCCTTCCCCTTCCAAACCTGAGACCCTCCCTTTAGCATGAGATGTGATATACACCTCCTTCCCATTCCAATCCTGAGACCCTTCTGATAGCATGAGATGTGATATCTCAATGCCTGTAATACCAAACCTGAGATCCTATCTCTAACATGAAATGTGATATCCATCTCCTTCCCTTTCCAAACCTGAGACCCTGCCTATAGCATGATATGTGATATCCAAGTCCTTCCCATTCCAATCCTGAGACCCTTCCTATAGCATGTGATGTGATATCTCAATGCTTATACCAAACCTGAGACCCTTCCTATGGCATGCGATGTCATATACAACTCCTTCCCATTCCAATCCTGAGACCCTTCCTATAGCATGAGATGTGATATCTCAATGCATATAACAAACCTGAGACCCTTCCTATAGCATGAGATGTGATATCCAACTTCTTCCCATTCCAATCCTGAGACCCTTCCTATAACATGAGATGTGATGTCTCAATGCTTCTAATACCAAACCTGAGATATTTCCTATAATATGAGATGTGATATCCAACTCCTTCCCATTCCAATCTTGAGACCCTTCCTATAGCATGAGATGTGATATCTCAATGCTTATACCAAACCTGAGACCCTTCCTATAGCTTGAGATGTGATATCCAACTCCTTCCCATTCCAATCCAGAGACCCTTCCTATAGCATGAGATGTGATATCTCAAGGCCTCTAATACCAAACCTGAGATCCTTCCTCTAACATGAAATGTGACATCCAACTCCTTCCCCTTCCAAACCTGAGAGCCTTCCTATAGCATGAGATATGATATTCAAGTCCTTCCCATTCCAATCCTGAGACCCTTTCTATAACATGAAATGTGATATCCAACTCCTTCCCATTCCAACCTGAGACCCTTCCTATAGCATGAGATGGGATATCCAACTCCTTCCAAATCCAATACTGATACCCTTCCGATAGCATGAGATGTGATATCCCAATGCTTCTACCAAACCTGAGACCCATACTATGGCATGAGATGTGATATCAAACTCCTTCCCATTCCAATCCTGAGACCCTTCCTATAGCTTGAGGTGTGATATCCAACTCCTTCCCATTCCAATTCTGAGACCCTTCTTATACCATGAGACTTGATATCTCAATGCTTCTAATACCAAACCTGAGACCCGTCCTATAACATGAGATGTGATATCCAAATCCTTCCCCTTCCAAACCTCAGACCGTTCCTTTATCATGAGATGTGATATCCAACTCCTTCCCATTCCAATCCTGAGACCCTTCCGATATCATGAGATTTGTTATCTCAATGCTTCTAATATCAAACTTGATACCCTCCCTATAGCATGAGATGTGACATCCAAGTCCTTCCCATTCCAATCCTGAGACCCTTCCTATAGCATGAGATGTGATATCTCTATGCTTCTAATACCAAACCTGAGACCCTTCCTATGGCCTGGGATGTCATATACAACTCCTTCCCATTCCAATCCTGAGACCCTTCCTATAGCATGAGATGTGATATCTCAATGCTTATACCAAATCTGAGACCCTTCCTATAGCATGAGATGTGATATCCAATTCCTTCCCATTCCAATCCTGAGACCCTTCCTATAGCATGAGATGTGATATCTCAATGCTTATACCAAACCTGAGAGCCTACCTATAGCATGAGATGTGATATCCAAGTCCATCCCATTCCAATCCTTAGACCCTTCCTACAGCATGCGATGTGATATCTCAATGATTCTAATACCAAACCAGAGACTCGTCCTATAACATGAGATGGGATATCCAACTCCTTCCCATTCCAATCCTGAGCCACTTCCGATAGCAGAGATGTGATATCTCAATGCTTATACCAAACCTGAGACCCTTCCTATAACATGAGATGTGATATCCAACTCCTTCCCGTTCCAAACCTGAGACACTAACTATAGCATATGTGATATCCAACTCCTTCCCATTCCAAACATGAGACCCTTCCTATAGCAAGAAAGTAATATCCAACTCCTACCCATTGCAATCCTGAGACCCTTCCTATAGCAAGAGATGTGATATCCAAATCCTTCCCATTCCAATCCTGAGACCCTTCCTATAACATGAGATGTGATATCCAACTCCTTCCCATTCCAACCTGAGACACTTCCTATAGCATGAGAAGGGATATCCAACTCCTTCCCAATCCAATCCTGAGACCCTTCCGATAACAGAGATGTGATATCTCAATGCTTATACCAAACCTGAGACCCTTCCTATAGCATGAGAAGGGATATCCAACTCCTTCCCAATCCAATCCTGAGACCCTTCCGATAGCAGAGACGTGATATCTCAATGCTTCTACAAAACCTGAGACCCTTCCTTTAGCATGAGATGTGATATCCAAATCCTTCACATTCCAATCCTGAGACCCTTCCTATAGCATGAGAAGGGATATCTCAATGCTTCTAATACCAAACCTGAGATCCTTCCTATAACATGAGATGTGATATCCAATTCCTTCCCATTCCAATCCTGAGACCCTTCCGATAGCAGAGATGTGATATCTCAATGCTTATACCAAACCTGAGACCCTTCCTATGGCCTGAGATGTCATATACAACTCCTTCCCATTCCAATCCTGAGACCCTTCCTATAGCATGAGGTGTGATATCTCAATGCTTATACCAAATCTGAGACCCTTCATATAGCATGAGATGTGATATCCAACTCCTTCCCATTCCAATCCTGAGACCCTTCCTATAGCATGAGATGTGATGTCTCAATGCTTCTAATACCAAACCTGAGATCCTTCCTATAACATGAGATGTGATATCCAACTCCTTCCCATTCCAATCCTGAGACCCTTATGAAAGCATGAGATGTGATATCTCAATGCTTCTAATACCAAACCTGAGATCCTTCCTATAACATGAGATGTGATTTCCAAATCCTTCCCCTTCCAAACCTGAGACCCTCCCTTTAGCATGAGATGTGATATCCAACTCCTTCCCATTCCAATCCTGAGACCCTTCTGATAGCATGAGATGTGATATCTCAATGCCTCTAATACCAAACCTGAGATCCTACCTCTAACATGAAATGTGATATCCATCTCATTCCCTTTCCAAACCTGAGACCCTGCCTATAGCATGAGATGTGATATCCAAGTCCTTCCCATTCCAATCCTGAGACCCTTCCTATAGCATGTGATGTGATATCTCAATGCTTATACCAAACCTGAGACCCTTCCTATGGCATGAGATGTCATATACAACTCCTTCCCATTCCAATCCTGAGACCCTTCCTATAGCATGAGATGTGATATCTCAATGCTTATACCAAATCTGAGACCCTTGCTATAGCAAGAGATGTGATATCCAACTTCTTCCCATTCCAATCCTGAGACCCTTCCTATAGCATGAGATGTGATATCTCAATGCCTCTAATACCAAACCTGAGATCCTACCTCTAACATGAAATGTGATATCCAACTCTTTCCCCGTCCAAACCTGAGAGCCTTCCTATAGCATGAGATGTGATATCCAAGTCCTTCTAATTCCAATCCTGAGACCCTTCCTATAACATGAGATGTGATATCCAACTCCTTCCCATTCCAACCTGCGACCCTTCCTACAGCATGAGATGGGATATCCAACTCCTTCCAAATCCAATCCTGATACCCTTCCGATAGCATGAGATTTGATATCCCAATGCTTCTACCAAACCTGAGACCCATACTATGGCATGAGATGTGATATCAAACTCCTTCCCCTTCCAAACCTTAGACACTTCCTTTATCATGAGATGTGATATCCAACTCCTTCCCATTCCATCCCCGAGACCCTTCCGATATCATGAGATGTGATATCTCAATGCTTCTAATATCAAACTTGAGACCCTCCTTAAAGCATGAGATGTGATATCCAAGTCCTTCCCATTCCAATCCTGAGACCCTTCCTATAGCATGAGATGTGATATCTCAATGCTTCTAATACCAAACCTGAGACCCTTCCTATAACATGAGATGGGAATATCCAACTCCTTCCCAATCCAATCCTGAGACCCTTCCGATAGTAGAGATGTGATATCTCAATGCTTATACCAAACCTGAGATCCTTCCTATAACATGAGATGTGATATCCAACTCCTTCCCATTCCAATCCTGAGACACTTCCTATAGCATGAGATGTGATATCTCACTGCTTATACCAAACCTGAGACCATTCCTATAGCATGAGATGTGATATCCAACTCCTTCCCATTCCAATCCTGAGACCCTTCCTATAGCATGAGATATGATACCTCAATGCTTCTAATATCAAACTTGAGACCCTCCCTATAGCATGAGATGTGATATCCAAGTCCTTCCCATTCCAATCCTGAGACCCTTCCGATAGCATGAGATGTGATGTCTCAATGCTTCTAATACCAAACCTGAGATCCTTCCTATAACATGAGATGTGATATCCAACTCCTTCCCATTCCAATCCTGAGACCCTTCCTATAGCATGAGATATGATATCTCAATGCTTATACCAAACCTGAGACCCTTCCTATAGCATGAGATGTGATATCCAACTCCTTCCCATTCCAATCCTGAGACCCTTCCTATAGCATGAGATGTGATATCTCAATGCCTCTAATACCAAACCTGAGATCCTTCCTCTAACATGAAATGTGATATCCAACTCCTTCCCATTCCAATCCTGAGACACTTCCTATAGCATGAGATGTGATATCTAAATGCTTCTAATACCAAACTTGAGACTCTTCCTATAACATGAGATGGGATATCCAACTCCTTCCCATTCCAATCCTTAGACCCTTCCTACAGCATGCAATATGATATCTCAATGATTCTAATAACAAACCTGAGACCCGTCCTATAACATGAGATGGGATATCCAACACCTTCCCATTCCAATCCTGAGACACTTCCTATAGCATGAGATGTGATATCTCACTGCTTATACCAAACCTGAGACCATTCCTATAGCATGAGATGTGATATCCAACTCCTTCCCATTCCAATCCTGAGACCCTTCCTATAGCATGAGATATGATACCTCAATGCTTCTAATATCAAACTTGAGACCCTCCCTATAGCATGAGATGTGATATCCAAGTCCTTCCCATTCCAATCCTGAGACCCTTCCGATAGCATGAGATGTGATGTCTCAATGCTTCTAATACCAAACCTGAGATCCTTCCTATAACATGAGATGTGATATCCAACTCCTTCCCATTCCAATCCTGAGACCCTTCCTATAGCATGAGATATGATATCTCAATGCTTATACCAAACCTGAGACCCTTCCTATAGCATGAGATGTGATATCCAACTCCTTCCCATTCCAATCCTGAGACCCTTCCTATAGCATGAGATGTGATATCTCAATGCCTCTAATACCAAACCTGAGATCCTTCCTCTAACATGAAATGTGATATCCAACTCCTTCCCATTCCAATCCTGAGACACTTCCTATAGCATGAGATGTGATATCTAAATGCTTCTAATACCAAACTTGAGACTCTTCCTATAACATGAGATGGGATATCCAACTCCTTCCCATTCCAATCCTTAGACCCTTCCTACAGCATGCAATATGATATCTCAATGATTCTAATAACAAACCTGAGACCCGTCCTATAACATGAGATGGGATATCCAACACCTTCCCATTCCAATCCTGAGACACTTCCGATAGCAGAGATGTGATATCTCAATGCCTCTAATACCAAATCTGAGATCCTTCCTCTAACATGAAATGTGACATCCAACTCCTTCCCCTTCCAAACCTGAGAGCCTTCCTATAGCATGAGATATGATATTCAAGTCCTTCCCATTCCAATCCTGAGACCCTTTCTATAACATGAAATGTGATATCCAACTCCTTCCCATTCCAACCTGAGACCCTTCCTATAGCATGAGATGGGATATCCAACTCCTTCCAAATCCAATACTGATACCCTTCCGATAGCATGAGATGTGATATCCCAATGCTTCTACCAAACCTGAGACCCATACTATGGCATGAGATGTGATATCAAACTCCTTCCCATTCCAATCCTGAGACCCTTCCTATAGCTTGAGGTGTGATATCCAACTCCTTCCCATTCCAATTCTGAGACCCTTCTTATACCATGAGACTTGATATCTCAATGCTTCTAATACCAAACCTGAGACCCGTCCTATAACATGAGATGTGATATCCAAATCCTTCCCCTTCCAAACCTCAGACCGTTCCTTTATCATGAGATGTGATATCCAACTCCTTCCCATTCCAATCCTGAGACCCTTCCGATATCATGAGATTTGTTATCTCAATGCTTCTAATATCAAACTTGATACCCTCCCTATAGCATGAGATGTGACATCCAAGTCCTTCCCATTCCAATCCTGAGACCCTTCCTATAGCATGAGATGTGATATCTCTATGCTTCTAATACCAAACCTGAGACCCTTCCTATGGCCTGGGATGTCATATACAACTCCTTCCCATTCCAATCCTGAGACCCTTCCTATAGCATGAGATGTGATATCTCAATGCTTATACCAAATCTGAGACCCTTCCTATAGCATGAGATGTGATATCCAATTCCTTCCCATTCCAATCCTGAGACCCTTCCTATAGCATGAGATGTGATATCTCAATGCTTATACCAAACCTGAGAGCCTACCTATAGCATGAGATGTGATATCCAAGTCCATCCCATTCCAATCCTTAGACCCTTCCTACAGCATGCGATGTGATATCTCAATGATTCTAATACCAAACCAGAGACTCGTCCTATAACATGAGATGGGATATCCAACTCCTTCCCATTCCAATCCTGAGCCACTTCCGATAGCAGAGATGTGATATCTCAATGCTTATACCAAACCTGAGACCCTTCCTATAACATGAGATGTGATATCCAACTCCTTCCCGTTCCAAACCTGAGACACTAACTATAGCATATGTGATATCCAACTCCTTCCCATTCCAAACATGAGACCCTTCCTATAGCAAGAAAGTAATATCCAACTCCTACCCATTGCAATCCTGAGACCCTTCCTATAGCAAGAGATGTGATATCCAAATCCTTCCCATTCCAATCCTGAGACCCTTCCTATAACATGAGATGTGATATCCAACTCCTTCCCATTCCAACCTGAGACACTTCCTATAGCATGAGAAGGGATATCCAACTCCTTCCCAATCCAATCCTGAGACCCTTCCGATAACAGAGATGTGATATCTCAATGCTTATACCAAACCTGAGACCCTTCCTATAGCATGAGAAGGGATATCCAACTCCTTCCCAATCCAATCCTGAGACCCTTCCGATAGCAGAGACGTGATATCTCAATGCTTCTACCAAACCTGAGACCCTTCCTTTAGCATGAGATGTGATATCCAAATCCTTCACATTCCAATCCTGAGACCCTTCCTATAGCATGAGAAGGGATATCTCAATGCTTCTAATACCAAACCTGAGATCCTTCCTATAACATGAGATGTGATATCCAATTCCTTCCCATTCCAATCCTGAGACCCTTCCGATAGCAGAGATGTGATATCTCAATGCTTATACCAAACCTGAGACCCTTCCTATGGCCTGAGATGTCATATACAACTCCTTCCCATTCCAATCCTGAGACCCTTCCTATAGCATGAGGTGTGATATCTCAATGCTTATACCAAATCTGAGACCCTTCATATAGCATGAGATGTGATATCCAACTCCTTCCCATTCCAATCCTGAGACCCTTCCTATAGCATGAGATGTGATGTCTCAATGCTTCTAATACCAAACCTGAGATCCTTCCTATAACATGAGATGTGATATCCAACTCCTTCCCATTCCAATCCTGAGACCCTTATGAAAGCATGAGATGTGATATCTCAATGCTTCTAATACCAAACCTGAGATCCTTCCTATAACATGAGATGTGATTTCCAAATCCTTCCCCTTCCAAACCTGAGACCCTCCCTTTAGCATGAGATGTGATATCCAACTCCTTCCCATTCCAATCCTGAGACCCTTCTGATAGCATGAGATGTGATATCTCAATGCCTCTAATACCAAACCTGAGATCCTACCTCTAACATGAAATGTGATATCCATCTCATTCCCTTTCCAAACCTGAGACCCTGCCTATAGCATGAGATGTGATATCCAAGTCCTTCCCATTCCAATCCTGAGACCCTTCCTATAGCATGTGATGTGATATCTCAATGCTTATACCAAACCTGAGACCCTTCCTATGGCATGAGATGTCATATACAACTCCTTCCCATTCCAATCCTGAGACCCTTCCTATAGCATGAGATGTGATATCTCAATGCTTATACCAAATCTGAGACCCTTGCTATAGCAAGAGATGTGATATCCAACTTCTTCCCATTCCAATCCTGAGACCCTTCCTATAGCATGAGATGTGATATCTCAATGCCTCTAATACCAAACCTGAGATCCTACCTCTAACATGAAATGTGATATCCAACTCTTTCCCCGTCCAAACCTGAGAGCCTTCCTATAGCATGAGATGTGATATCCAAGTCCTTCTAATTCCAATCCTGAGACCCTTCCTATAACATGAGATGTGATATCCAACTCCTTCCCATTCCAACCTGCGACCCTTCCTACAGCATGAGATGGGATATCCAACTCCTTCCAAATCCAATCCTGATACCCTTCCGATAGCATGAGATTTGATATCCCAATGCTTCTACCAAACCTGAGACCCATACTATGGCATGAGATGTGATATCAAACTCCTTCCCCTTCCAAACCTTAGACACTTCCTTTATCATGAGATGTGATATCCAACTCCTTCCCATTCCATCCCTGAGACCCTTCCGATATCATGAGATGTGATATCTCAATGCTTCTAATATCAAACTTGAGACCCTCCTTAAAGCATGAGATGTGATATCCAAGTCCTTCCCATTCCAATCCTGAGACCCTTCCTATAGCATGAGATGTGATATCTCAATGCTTCTAATACCAAACCTGAGACCCTTCCTATAACATGAGATGGGAATATCCAACTCCTTCCCATTCCAATCCTGAGACCCTTCCGATAGTAGAGATGTGATATCTCAATGCTTATACCAAACCTGAGATCCTTCCTATAACATGAGATGTGATATCCAACTCCTTCCCATTCCAATCCTGAGACACTTCCTATAGCATGAGATGTGATATCTCACTGCTTATACCAAACCTGAGACCATTCCTATAGCATGAGATGTGATATCCAACTCCTTCCCATTCCAATCCTGAGACCCTTCCTATAGCATGAGATATGATACCTCAATGCTTCTAATATCAAACTTGAGACCCTCCCTATAGCATGAGATGTGATATCCAAGTCCTTCCCATTCCAATCCTGAGACCCTTCCGATAGCATGAGATGTGATGTCTCAATGCTTCTAATACCAAACCTGAGATCCTTCCTATAACATGAGATGTGATATCCAACTCCTTCCCATTCCAATCCTGAGACCCTTCCTATAGCATGAGATATGATATCTCAATGCTTATACCAAACCTGAGACCCTTCCTATAGCATGAGATGTGATATCCAACTCCTTCCCATTCCAATCCTGAGACCCTTCCTATAACATGAGATGTGATATCTCAATGCCTCTAATACCAAACCTGAGATCCTTCCTCTAACATGAAATGTGATATCCAACTCCTTCCCATTCCAATCCTGAGACACTTCCTATAGCATGAGATGTGATATCTAAATGCTTCTAATACCAAACTTGAGACTCTTCCTATAACATGAGATGGGATATCCAACTCCTTCCCATTCCAATCCTTAGACCCTTCCTACAGCATGCAATATGATATCTCAATGATTCTAATAACAAACCTGAGACCCGTCCTATAACATGAGATGGGATATCCAACACCTTCCCATTCCAATCCTGAGACACTTCCGATAGCAGAGATGTGATATCTCAATGCCTCTAATACCAAATCTGAGATCCTTCCTCTAACATGAAATGTGATATCCAACTCCTTCCCATTCCAATCCTGAGACCCTTCCGATAGCAGAGATGTGATATCTCAATGCTTATACCAAACCTGAGACCCTTCCTATGGCCTGGGATGTCATATACAACTCCTTCCCATTCCAATCCGGAGACCCTTCCTATAGCATGAGATGTGATATCTCAATGCTTATACCAAATCTGAGACCCTTCCTATAGCATGAGATGTGATATCCAATTCCTTCCCATTCCAATCCTGAGACCCTTCCTATAGCATGAGATGTGATATCTCAATGCTTATACCAAACCTGAGAGCCTACCTATAGCATGAGATGTGATATCCAAGTCCATCCCATTCCAATCCTTAGACCCTTCCTACAGCATGCAATGTGATATCTCAATGATTCTAATACCAAACCAGAGACTCGTCCTATAACATGAGATGGGATATCCAACTCCTTCCCATTCCAATCCTGAGCCACTTCCGATAGCAGAGATGTGATATCTCAATGCTTATACCAAACCTGAGACCCTTCCTATAACATGAGATGTGATATCCAACTCCTTCCCGTTCCAAACCTGAGACACTAACTATAGCATATGTGATATCCAACTCCTTCCTATTCCAAACATGAGACCCTTCCTATAGCAAGAAAGTAATATCCAACTCCTACCCATTGCAATCCTGAGACCCTTCCTATAGCAAGAGATGTGATATCCAAATCCTTCCCATTCCAATCCTGAGACCCTTCCTATAACATGAGATGTGATATCCAACTCCTTCCCATTCCAACCTGAGACACTTCCTATAGCATGAGAAGGGATATCCAACTCCTTCCATATCCAATCCTGAGACCCTTCCGATAGCAGAGATGTGATATCTCAATGCTTATACCAAACCTGAGACCCTTCCTATAGCATGAGAAGTGATATCCAACTCCTTCCCAATCCAATCCTGAGACCCTTCCGATAGCAGAGACGTGATATCTCAATGCTTCTACCAAACCTGAGACCCTTCCTTTAGCATGAGATGTGATATCCAAATCCTTCACATTCCAATCCTGAGACCCTTCCTATAGCATGAGAAGGGATATCTCAATGCTTCTAATACCAAACCTGAGATCCTTCCTATAACATGAGATGTGATATCCAATTCCTTCCCATTCCAATCCTGAGACCCTTCTGATAGCAGAGATGTGATATCTCAATGCTTATACCAAACCTGAGACACTTCCTATAGCATGAGAAGGGATATCCAACTCCTTCCCAATCCAATCCTGAGACCCTTCCGATAGCAGAGATGTGATATCTCAATGCTTATACCAAACCTGAGACCCTTCCTATAGCATGAGAAGTGATATCCAACTCCTTCCCAATCCAATCCTGAGACCCTTCCGATAGCAGAGACGTGATATCTCAATGCTTCTACCAAACCTGAGACCCTTCCTTTAGCATGAGATGTGATATCCAAATCCTTCACATTCCAATCCTGAGACCCTTCCTATAGCATGAGAAGGGATATCTCAATGCTTCTAATACCAAACCTGAGATCCTTCCTATAACATGAGATGTGATATCCAATTCCTTCCCATTCCAATCCTGAGACCCTTCTGATAGCAGAGATGTGATATCTCAATGCTTATACCAAACCTGAGACCCTTCCTATGGCCTGAGATGTGATATCCAACTCCTTCCCATTCCAATCCTGAGACCCTTCCTATAGCATGAGATGTGATGTCTCAATGCTTCTAATACCAAACCTGAGATCCTTCCTAGAACATTAGATGTGATATCCAACTCCTTCCCATTCCAATCCTGAGACCCTTATGAAAGCATGAGATGTGATATCTCAGTGCTTCTAATACCAAACCTGAGATCCTTCCTATAACATGAGATGTGATTTCCAAATCCTTCCCATTCCAATCCTGAGACCCTTCTGATAGCAGAGATGTGATATCTCAATGCTTATACCAAACCTGAGACCCTTCCTATGGCCTGAGATGTGATATCCAACTCCTTCCCATTCCAATCCTGAGACCCTTCCTATAGCATGAGATGTGATGTCTCAATGCTTCTAATATCAAACTTGAGACTCTTCCTATAACATGAGATGGGATATCCAACTCCTTCCCATTCCAATCCTTAGACCCTTCCTACAGCATGCAATATGATATCTCAATGATTCTAATAACAAACCTGAGACCCGTCCTATAACATGAGATGGGATATCCAACACCTTCCCATTCCAATCCTGAGACACTTCCGATAGCAGAGATGTGATATCTCAATGCTTTTCCAAAACCTGAGACCCTTCCTATAGCATATGTGATATCCAACTCCTTCCCATTCCAAACATGAGACCCTTCCTATAGCAAGAATGTAATATCCAACTCCTTCCCATTCCAATCCTGAGACCATTCCTATAGCATGAGATGTGATATCTCAATGCTTCTAATACCAAACCTGAGATCCTTCCTATGACATGAGATGTGATATCCAATTCCTCCCCATTCCAAACCTGAGAACCTTCCTACAGCATGCGATGTGATATCTCAATGCTTCTAATACCAAACCTGAGACCAGTCCTATAACCAGAGATTGGATATCCAACTCCTTCCCCTTCCAAACCTGAGACCCTTCCTATAGCTTGAGATGTGATATCCAACTTCTTCCCATTTCAATCCTGAGACCCTTCCTATAACATGAGATGTGATGTCTCAATGCTTCTAATACCAAACCTGAGATCCTTCCTCTAACATGAAATGTGATATCCAACTCCTTCCCCTTCCAAACCTGAGAGCCTTCCTATAGCATGAGATATGATATCCAACTACTTCCCATTCCAATTCTGAGACCCTTCCTATGCCATGAGACTTGATATCTCAATGCTTCTAATACCAAACCTGAGACCCGTCCTATAACATGAGATGTGATATCCAAATCTTTCCCCTTCCAAACCTTAGACCCTTCCTTTATCATGAGATGTGATATCCAACTCCTTCCCATTCCAATCCTGAGACCCTTCCGATATCATGAGATTTGTTATCTCAATGCTTCTAATATCAAACTTGAGACCCTCCCTATAGCATGAGATGTGACATCCAAGTCCTCCCCATTGCAATCCTGAGACCCTTCCTATAGCATGAGATGTGATATCTCAATGCTTCTAATACCAAACCTGAGACCCTTCCTATAACATGAGATGTCATATACAACTCCTTCCCAATCCAATCCTGAGACCCTTCCTATAGCATGAGATGTGATATCTCAATGCTTATACCAAATCTGAGACCCTTCCTATAGCATGAGATGTGATATCCAACTCCTTCCCATTCCAATCCTGAGACCCTTCCTATAGCATGAGATGTGATGTCTCAATGCTTCTAATACCAAACCTGAGATCATTCCAATAACATGAGATGTGATATCCAACGCCTTCCCATTCCAATCCTGAGACCCTTATGATAGCATGAGATGTGATATCTCAATGCCTCTAATACCAAACCTGAGATACTTCCGATAGCATGAGATGTGATATCTCAATGCTTCTAATACCAAACCTGAGATCCTTCCTATAACATGAGATGTGATTTCCAAATCCTTCCCCTTCCAAACCTGAGACCCTCCATTTAGCATGAGATGTGATATACAACTCCTTCCCATTCCAATCCTGAGACCCTTCTGATAGCATGAGATGTGATATCTCAATGCCTCTAATACCAAACCTGAGATCCTATCTCTAACATGAAATGTGATATCCATCTCCTTCCCTTTCCAAACCTGAGGCCCTGCCTATAGCATGAGATGTGATATCCAAGTCCTTCCCATTCCAATCCTGAGACCCTTCCTGTTAAGACGGATTTCTGAACTCTGTCCTGGTGGCGCAGAAGTTCAGAAGGCCAACCTAATTACTTGGAACAGGGTAACCTCTGGACAAGCCAGACCAATCAAGGTAGCGATCGCGGCGGTCAAGACTAGGTCTCAAGAGGGGTGATTGTGACTGAAAGCCCGCAGTGAGCACACAAAGCATTAGCGCTTACAAACTACTCCAAACAGTTGTTATATCAAAAATAGATACACATTTATTTTAAGGCCTTTAAAATAATGACCGGAGCGAGAAAATCACAATATCACAATATTAAACCAACACATACCATATCAACACAATATATATACAAATACACAGTCGCAAGCGTTTAAAGCACGAAATATGCAGTCCACCTGAAAGGAAAGGAAAACAGGCAGTGCGATAACGCTTTAGACTCAGTTCGCCTTCAGAGGCACCTAACTAGATGGAAGTCCGAGCCCTGAGAAGAGTGGAGCCTTGTGCTCAAAGTACCTGCCACGCCGGTGCCAACGGGCAAAAGGGGAAGCTCTTCGGAGGAAGTCAGGCAGTTCGGGTTAGTGCACAGCAGAAGGAGAACAGGTTCCGCAACTCAAGCGCAGCCTCCACAGCGGGCAGAAGCAGAGCGCGAGTACGGCCAAAAGGGTGCTGTTTTTACACAGCAGGGAAAAGCAATGGGATACTGCAGGAATGCGACCAGATCCTAGCTAAGCTACTCACCGGTCCCCGAAGCAAGCAGACCCAGGCTTCTCCACGTTAGTTTCAGCAGCTGGCAGGTTCAGAAGAGCAGGGAACGCCTCGTAGTCGTGTAGAGCAAAAAGACGTCCCAATCGACGAAACCAGCACAGTTTTGTTGCCGCAGCAGGACAACGGAGCGGCCGTGTGTATTCGAGCCAAATGTACACTCCTCCCTTCAGACTTGGGAACGCTAAGCGTACGAAGCGTGGGAGAGTGACCAGGACTCGAAATACAACACAACCTGGCGGCAGTTACAGAGCAGGACTCCCTTGTAAGCTGGTCAGTCAACTGGATGGCCCAGAGACACTTCCGAAGGCTTACTTGGCAGGAGTTGATGAAGTCGCCGGGAATAGCTGTTCCTGCTATTCCAAAGGTCGAAGCACCAGTACAGGCCTTCTGGTTCGATCCAAGGAGGAAAGGGTTTCACAGGACGACAGCAGTGCAAAGGAGGATTCCTTCAGCGGGTCACCAGCGATTCCTCGATCCAGCCTCGTAGTTGCAGGATACTTGGCTCCTGTATTCCTTCGTTCGTGAGAACTCAGGAGATCGACATGGTAGTGGTGTTTTCAGCCCCCTCTTATCCACGGTTCCCTTCGCGCCAAAACGGAGGGGAGCCAATGGGAGATCCGCTCATCAACACACATACCATACGTGGACCAATCACGGACCACGGTGGTCCCAGGCATTCACACCACCCTAGACTCTCTGGCACCCAGGATGTGTATTGGGACCAGACATCCCAGCCCACACCCTGGAGGCACACAAACGACATGTAGAAGCCCGCGAAAGCAACCACGTTTCGCGGGAAAGTACATGCCCAAATAAGGAAGGCCCCGGGTCGCTCGACCTGGGGAAGGTGACGGGAGCAAGACGGTCAGTGGACAAGACAAAGGAGCCTCGTGGTCTGGCCATTTTGGGAGCCAGGCCACCATTTTGGGTTCAGTGCGAAAAACGTGATATCCAACTCCTTCCCAATCCAATCCTGAGAACCTTCCGATAGTAGAGATGTGATATCTCAATGCTTATACCAAACCTGAGACCCTTCCTATGGCATGAGATGTGATATCCAACTCCTTGCCATTCAAATCCTGAGACCCTTCCTATAGCATGAGATGTGATTTCTCAATGCTTCTACCAAACCTGAGACCCTTCCTTTAGCATGAGATGTGATATCCAAATCCTTCACATTCCAATCCTGAGACCCTTCCTATAGCATGAGATGTGATATCTCAATGCTTCTAATACCAAACCTGAGATCCTTCCTATAACATGAGATGTGATATCCAATTCCTTCCCATTCCAAACCTGAGACCCTTCCTATTGGATGAGATGTGATATCCAACTCCTTCCCATTCCAACCCTGAGACCCTTCCTATACCATGAGATGTGATATCTCAATGCTTCTAATACCAAACCTGGGAACCGTCCTATAACATGAGATGTGATATCTCAATGTTTCTAATAAAAAACCTGAGACCCTTCCTATAACATGAGATGTGATATCCAATTCCTTCCCATTCCAAACCTGAGACCCTTCCTATTGGATGAGATGTGATATCCAAATCCTTCCCCTTCCAAACCTGAGACCCTTCCTTTAGCATGAGATGTGATATCCAAATACTTCTCATTCCAATCCTAAAACCCTTCCTATAGCATGAGATTTGATATCTCAATGTTTCTAATAAAAAACCTGAGACCCTTCCTATAGCAAGAGATGTGATATCCAAATCCTTCCCATTCCAATCCTGAGACCCTTCCTGTATATAACATGAGATGTGATATCCAACTCCTTCCCATTCCAACCTGAGACCCTTCCTATAGCATGAGATGTGATATCCAACTCCTTACCATTCAAATCCTGAGACCCTCCCTATAACAAGAGATGTCATATCCAACTCCTTCCCATTCCAAACCTGAGACCCTTCCTATAACATGAGATGTGATATCCAACTCCTTCCCATGCCAAACCTGAGACCCTTCCGATAGCATGAGCTGTGATATCTCAATGCTTCAAAAACCAAACATGAGAACCATCCTATAACATGAGATGTGAAATCCAAATCCTTCCCTTCCCAAACCTGAGACTCTTCCTATAGCATGAGATGTGATATCCAAGTCCTTCCCATTCCAATCCTGAGACCCTTCCTATAGCATGTGATGTGATATCTCAATGCTTATACCAAACCTGAGACCCTTCCTATGGCATGAGATGTCATATACAACTCCTTCCCATTCCAATCCTGAGACCCTTCCTATAGCATGAGATGTGATATCTCAATGCTTATACCAAATCTGAGACCCTTGCTATAGCAAGAGATGTGATATCCAACTTCTTCCCATTCCAATCCTGAGACCCTTCCTATAGCATGAGATGTGATATCTCAATGCCTCTAATACCAAACCTGAGATCCTACCTCTAACATGAAATGTGATATCCAACTCTTTCCCCGTCCAAACCTGAGAGCCTTCCTATAGCATGAGATGTGATATCCAAGTCCTTCTAATTCCAATCCTGAGACCCTTCCTATAACATGAGATGTGATATCCAACTCCTTCCCATTCCAACCTGCGACCCTTCCTACAGCATGAGATGGGATATCCAACTCCTTCCAAATCCAATCCTGATACCCTTCCGATAGCATGAGATTTGATATCCCAATGCTTCTACCAAACCTGAGACCCATACTATGGCATGAGATGTGATATCAAACTCCTTCCCCTTCCAAACCTTAGACACTTCCTTTATCATGAGATGTGATATCCAACTCCTTCCCATTCCATCCCTGAGACCCTTCCGATATCATGAGATGTGATATCTCAATGCTTCTAATATCAAACTTGAGACCCTCCTTAAAGCATGAGATGTGATATCCAAGTCCTTCCCATTCCAATCCTGAGACCCTTCCTATAGCATGAGATGTGATATCTCAATGCTTCTAATACCAAACCTGAGACCCTTCCTATAACATGAGATGGGAATATCCAACTCCTTCCCATTCCAATCCTGAGACCCTTCCGATAGTAGAGATGTGATATCTCAATGCTTATACCAAACCTGAGATCCTTCCTATAACATGAGATGTGATATCCAACTCCTTCCCATTCCAATCCTGAGACACTTCCTATAGCATGAGATGTGATATCTCACTGCTTATACCAAACCTGAGACCATTCCTATAGCATGAGATGTGATATCCAACTCCTTCCCATTCCAATCCTGAGACCCTTCCTATAGCATGAGATATGATACCTCAATGCTTCTAATATCAAACTTGAGACCCTCCCTATAGCATGAGATGTGATATCCAAGTCCTTCCCATTCCAATCCTGAGACCCTTCCGATAGCATGAGATGTGATGTCTCAATGCTTCTAATACCAAACCTGAGATCCTTCCTATAACATGAGATGTGATATCCAACTCCTTCCCATTCCAATCCTGAGACCCTTCCTATAGCATGAGATATGATATCTCAATGCTTATACCAAACCTGAGACCCTTCCTATAGCATGAGATGTGATATCCAACTCCTTCCCATTCCAATCCTGAGACCCTTCCTATAGCATGAGATGTGATATCTCAATGCCTCTAATACCAAACCTGAGATCCTTCCTCTAACATGAAATGTGATATCCAACTCCTTCCCATTCCAATCCTGAGACACTTCCTATAGCATGAGATGTGATATCTAAATGCTTCTAATACCAAACTTGAGACTCTTCCTATAACATGAGATGGGATATCCAACTCCTTCCCATTCCAATCCTTAGACCCTTCCTACAGCATGCAATATGATATCTCAATGATTCTAATAACAAACCTGAGACCCGTCCTATAACATGAGATGGGATATCCAACACCTTCCCATTCCAATCCTGAGACACTTCCGATAGCAGAGATGTGATATCTCAATGCCTCTAATACCAAATCTGAGATCCTTCCTCTAACATGAAATGTGATATCCAACTCCTTCCCATTCCAATCCTGAGACCCTTCCGATAGCAGAGATGTGATATCTCAATGCTTATACCAAACCTGAGACCCTTCCTATGGCCTGGGATGTCATATACAACTCCTTCCCATTCCAATCCGGAGACCCTTCCTATAGCATGAGATGTGATATCTCAATGCTTATACCAAATCTGAGACCCTTCCTATAGCATGAGATGTGATATCCAATTCCTTCCCATTCCAATCCTGAGACCCTTCCTATAGCATGAGATGTGATATCTCAATGCTTATACCAAACCTGAGAGCCTACCTATAGCATGAGATGTGATATCCAAGTCCATCCCATTCCAATCCTTAGACCCTTCCTACAGCATGCAATGTGATATCTCAATGATTCTAATACCAAACCAGAGACTCGTCCTATAACATGAGATGGGATATCCAACTCCTTCCCATTCCAATCCTGAGCCACTTCCGATAGCAGAGATGTGATATCTCAATGCTTATACCAAACCTGAGACCCTTCCTATAACATGAGATGTGATATCCAACTCCTTCCCGTTCCAAACCTGAGACACTAACTATAGCATATGTGATATCCAACTCCTTCCTATTCCAAACATGAGACCCTTCCTATAGCAAGAAAGTAATATCCAACTCCTACCCATTGCAATCCTGAGACCCTTCCTATAGCAAGAGATGTGATATCCAAATCCTTCCCATTCCAATCCTGAGACCCTTCCTATAACATGAGATGTGATATCCAACTCCTTCCCATTCCAACCTGAGACACTTCCTATAGCATGAGAAGGGATATCCAACTCCTTCCATATCCAATCCTGAGACCCTTCCGATAGCAGAGATGTGATATCTCAATGCTTATACCAAACCTGAGACCCTTCCTATAGCATGAGAAGTGATATCCAACTCCTTCCCAATCCAATCCTGAGACCCTTCCGATAGCAGAGACGTGATATCTCAATGCTTCTACCAAACCTGAGACCCTTCCTTTAGCATGAGATGTGATATCCAAATCCTTCACATTCCAATCCTGAGACCCTTCCTATAGCATGAGAAGGGATATCTCAATGCTTCTAATACCAAACCTGAGATCCTTCCTATAACATGAGATGTGATATCCAATTCCTTCCCATTCCAATCCTGAGACCCTTCTGATAGCAGAGATGTGATATCTCAATGCTTATACCAAACCTGAGACACTTCCTATAGCATGAGAAGGGATATCCAACTCCTTCCCAATCCAATCCTGAGACCCTTCCGATAGCAGAGATGTGATATCTCAATGCTTATACCAAACCTGAGACCCTTCCTATAGCATGAGAAGTGATATCCAACTCCTTCCCAATCCAATCCTGAGACCCTTCCGATAGCAGAGACGTGATATCTCAATGCTTCTACCAAACCTGAGACCCTTCCTTTAGCATGAGATGTGATATCCAAATCCTTCACATTCCAATCCTGAGACCCTTCCTATAGCATGAGAAGGGATATCTCAATGCTTCTAATACCAAACCTGAGATCCTTCCTATAACATGAGATGTGATATCCAATTCCTTCCCATTCCAATCCTGAGACCCTTCTGATAGCAGAGATGTGATATCTCAATGCTTATACCAAACCTGAGACCCTTCCTATGGCCTGAGATGTGATATCCAACTCCTTCCCATTCCAATCCTGAGACCCTTCCTATAGCATGAGATGTGATGTCTCAATGCTTCTAATACCAAACCTGAGATCCTTCCTAGAACATGAGATGTGATATCCAACTCCTTCCCATTCCAATCCTGAGACCCTTATGAAAGCATGAGATGTGATATCTCAGTGCTTCTAATACCAAACCTGAGATCCTTCCTATAACATGAGATGTGATTTCCAAATCCTTCCCATTCCAATCCTGAGACCCTTCTGATAGCAGAGATGTGATATCTCAATGCTTATACCAAACCTGAGACCCTTCCTATGGCCTGAGATGTGATATCCAACTCCTTCCCATTCCAATCCTGAGACCCTTCCTATAGCATGAGATGTGATGTCTCAATGCTTCTAATATCAAACTTGAGACTCTTCCTATAACATGAGATGGGATATCCAACTCCTTCCCATTCCAATCCTTAGACCCTTCCTACAGCATGCAATATGATATCTCAATGATTCTAATAACAAACCTGAGACCCGTCCTATAACATGAGATGGGATATCCAACACCTTCCCATTCCAATCCTGAGACACTTCCGATAGCAGAGATGTGATATCTCAATGCTTTTCCAAAACCTGAGACCCTTCCTATAGCATATGTGATATCCAACTCCTTCCCATTCCAAACATGAGACCCTTCCTATAGCAAGAATGTAATATCCAACTCCTTCCCATTCCAATCCTGAGACCATTCCTATAGCATGAGATGTGATATCTCAATGCTTCTAATACCAAACCTGAGATCCTTCCTATGACATGAGATGTGATATCCAATTCCTCCCCATTCCAAACCTGAGAACCTTCCTACAGCATGCGATGTGATATCTCAATGCTTCTAATACCAAACCTGAGACCAGTCCTATAACCAGAGATTGGATATCCAACTCCTTCCCCTTCCAAACCTGAGACCCTTCCTATAGCTTGAGATGTGATATCCAACTTCTTCCCATTTCAATCCTGAGACCCTTCCTATAACATGAGATGTGATGTCTCAATGCTTCTAATACCAAACCTGAGATCCTTCCTCTAACATGAAATGTGATATCCAACTCCTTCCCCTTCCAAACCTGAGAGCCTTCCTATAGCATGAGATATGATATCCAACTACTTCCCATTCCAATTCTGAGACCCTTCCTATGCCATGAGACTTGATATCTCAATGCTTCTAATACCAAACCTGAGACCCGTCCTATAACATGAGATGTGATATCCAAATCTTTCCCCTTCCAAACCTTAGACCCTTCCTTTATCATGAGATGTGATATCCAACTCCTTCCCATTCCAATCCTGAGACCCTTCCGATATCATGAGATTTGTTATCTCAATGCTTCTAATATCAAACTTGAGACCCTCCCTATAGCATGAGATGTGACATCCAAGTCCTCCCCATTGCAATCCTGAGACCCTTCCTATAGCATGAGATGTGATATCTCAATGCTTCTAATACCAAACCTGAGACCCTTCCTATAACATGAGATGTCATATACAACTCCTTCCCAATCCAATCCTGAGACCCTTCCTATAGCATGAGATGTGATATCTCAATGCTTATACCAAATCTGAGACCCTTCCTATAGCATGAGATGTGATATCCAACTCCTTCCCATTCCAATCCTGAGACCCTTCCTATAGCATGAGATGTGATGTCTCAATGCTTCTAATACCAAACCTGAGATCATTCCAATAACATGAGATGTGATATCCAACGCCTTCCCATTCCAATCCTGAGACCCTTATGATAGCATGAGATGTGATATCTCAATGCCTCTAATACCAAACCTGAGATACTTCCGATAGCATGAGATGTGATATCTCAATGCTTCTAATACCAAACCTGAGATCCTTCCTATAACATGAGATGTGATTTCCAAATCCTTCCCCTTCCAAACCTGAGACCCTCCATTTAGCATGAGATGTGATATACAACTCCTTCCCATTCCAATCCTGAGACCCTTCTGATAGCATGAGATGTGATATCTCAATGCCTCTAATACCAAACCTGAGATCCTATCTCTAACATGAAATGTGATATCCATCTCCTTCCCTTTCCAAACCTGAGGCCCTGCCTATAGCATGAGATGTGATATCCAAGTCCTTCCCATTCCAATCCTGAGACCCTTCCTGTTAAGACGGATTTCTGAACTCTGTCCTGGTGGCGCAGAAGTTCAGAAGGCCAACCTAATTACTTGGAACAGGGTAACCTCTGGACAAGCCAGACCAATCAAGGTAGCGATCGCGGCGGTCAAGACTAGGTCTCAAGAGGGGTGATTGTGACTGAAAGCCCGCAGTGAGCACACAAAGCATTAGCGCTTACAAACTACTCCAAACAGTTGTTATATCAAAAATAGATACACATTTATTTTAAGGCCTTTAAAATAATGACCGGAGCGAGAAAATCACAATATCACAATATTAAACCAACACATACCATATCAACACAATATATATACAAATACACAGTCGCAAGCGTTTAAAGCACGAAATATGCAGTCCACCTGAAAGGAAAGGAAAACAGGCAGTGCGATAACGCTTTAGACTCAGTTCGCCTTCAGAGGCACCTAACTAGATGGAAGTCCGAGCCCTGAGAAGAGTGGAGCCTTGTGCTCAAAGTACCTGCCACGCCGGTGCCAACGGGCAAAAGGGGAAGCTCTTCGGAGGAAGTCAGGCAGTTCGGGTTAGTGCACAGCAGAAGGAGAACAGGTTCCGCAACTCAAGCGCAGCCTCCACAGCGGGCAGAAGCAGAGCGCGAGTACGGCCAAAAGGGTGCTGTTTTTACACAGCAGGGAAAAGCAATGGGATACTGCAGGAATGCGACCAGATCCTAGCTAAGCTACTCACCGGTCCCCGAAGCAAGCAGACCCAGGCTTCTCCACGTTAGTTTCAGCAGCTGGCAGGTTCAGAAGAGCAGGGAACGCCTCGTAGTCGTGTAGAGCAAAAAGACGTCCCAATCGACGAAACCAGCACAGTTTTGTTGCCGCAGCAGGACAACGGAGCGGCCGTGTGTATTCGAGCCAAATGTACACTCCTCCCTTCAGACTTGGGAACGCTAAGCGTACGAAGCGTGGGAGAGTGACCAGGACTCGAAATACAACACAACCTGGCGGCAGTTACAGAGCAGGACTCCCTTGTAAGCTGGTCAGTCAACTGGATGGCCCAGAGACACTTCCGAAGGCTTACTTGGCAGGAGTTGATGAAGTCGCCGGGAATAGCTGTTCCTGCTATTCCAAAGGTCGAAGCACCAGTACAGGCCTTCTGGTTCGATCCAAGGAGGAAAGGGTTTCACAGGACGACAGCAGTGCAAAGGAGGATTCCTTCAGCGGGTCACCAGCGATTCCTCGATCCAGCCTCGTAGTTGCAGGATACTTGGCTCCTGTATTCCTTCGTTCGTGAGAACTCAGGAGATCGACATGGTAGTGGTGTTTTCAGCCCCCTCTTATCCACGGTTCCCTTCGCGCCAAAACGGAGGGGAGCCAATGGGAGATCCGCTCATCAACACACATACCATACGTGGACCAATCACGGACCACGGTGGTCCCAGGCATTCACACCACCCTAGACTCTCTGGCACCCAGGATGTGTATTGGGACCAGACATCCCAGCCCACACCCTGGAGGCACACAAACGACATGTAGAAGCCCGCGAAAGCAACCACGTTTCGCGGGAAAGTACATGCCCAAATAAGGAAGGCCCCGGGTCGCTCGACCTGGGGAAGGTGACGGGAGCAAGACGGTCAGTGGACAAGACAAAGGAGCCTCGTGGTCTGGCCATTTTGGGAGCCAGGCCACCATTTTGGGTTCAGTGCGAAAAACGTGATATCCAACTCCTTCCCAATCCAATCCTGAGAACCTTCCGATAGTAGAGATGTGATATCTCAATGCTTATACCAAACCTGAGACCCTTCCTATGGCATGAGATGTGATATCCAACTCCTTGCCATTCAAATCCTGAGACCCTTCCTATAGCATGAGATGTGATTTCTCAATGCTTCTACCAAACCTGAGACCCTTCCTTTAGCATGAGATGTGATATCCAAATCCTTCACATTCCAATCCTGAGACCCTTCCTATAGCATGAGATGTGATATCTCAATGCTTCTAATACCAAACCTGAGATCCTTCCTATAACATGAGATGTGATATCCAATTCCTTCCCATTCCAAACCTGAGACCCTTCCTATTGGATGAGATGTGATATCCAACTCCTTCCCATTCCAACCCTGAGACCCTTCCTATACCATGAGATGTGATATCTCAATGCTTCTAATACCAAACCTGGGAACCGTCCTATAACATGAGATGTGATATCTCAATGTTTCTAATAAAAAACCTGAGACCCTTCCTATAACATGAGATGTGATATCCAATTCCTTCCCATTCCAAACCTGAGACCCTTCCTATTGGATGAGATGTGATATCCAAATCCTTCCCCTTCCAAACCTGAGACCCTTCCTTTAGCATGAGATGTGATATCCAAATACTTCTCATTCCAATCCTAAAACCCTTCCTATAGCATGAGATTTGATATCTCAATGTTTCTAATAAAAAACCTGAGACCCTTCCTATAGCAAGAGATGTGATATCCAAATCCTTCCCATTCCAATCCTGAGACCCTTCCTGTATATAACATGAGATGTGATATCCAACTCCTTCCCATTCCAACCTGAGACCCTTCCTATAGCATGAGATGTGATATCCAACTCCTTACCATTCAAATCCTGAGACCCTCCCTATAACAAGAGATGTCATATCCAACTCCTTCCCATTCCAAACCTGAGACCCTTCCTATAACATGAGATGTGATATCCAACTCCTTCCCATGCCAAACCTGAGACCCTTCCGATAGCATGAGCTGTGATATCTCAATGCTTCAAAAACCAAACATGAGAACCATCCTATAACATGAGATGTGAAATCCAAATCCTTCCCTTCCCAAACCTGAGACTCTTCCTATAGCATGAGATGTGATATCTCAATGCTTCTACCAAACCTGAAACCCTTCCTATAGCATGAGATGTGATAACTCAATGCTTATACCAAACCTGAGACCCTTCCTATGGCATGAGATGTCATATACAACTCCTTCCCATTCCAACCCTGAGACCCTTCCTATAGCATGAGATGTGATATCTCAATGCTTATACCAAACCTGAGACCCTTCCTATAGCATGAGATGTGATATCCAACTTCTTCCCATTCCAATCCTGAGACCCTTCCTATAGCATGAGATGTGATATCACAATGCTTCTAATACCAAACCTGAGACCCGTCCTATAACATGAGATGTGATATCCAAATCCTTCCCCTTCCAAACCTGAGACCCTTCCTTTAGCATGAGGTGTGATATCCAGCTCCTCCCATTCCAATCCTGAGTCCCTTCCGATAGCAGAGATGTGATATTTCAATGCTTATACCAAACCTGAGACCCTTCCCATAGCATGAGATGTGATATCCAACTCCTTCCCATTCCAATCCTGAGACCCTGCCTATAGCATGAGATGTGATATCCAAGTCCTTCCCATTCCAATCCTGAGACCCTTCCTATAGCATGTGATGCGATAACTCAATGCTTATACCAAACCTGAGACCCTTCCTATGGCATGAGATGTCATATACAACTCCTTCCCATTCCAACCCTGAGACCCTTCCTATAGCATGAGATGTGATATCTCAATGCTTATACCAAACCTGAGACCCTTCCTATAGCATGAGATGTGATATCCAACTTCTTCCCATTCCAATCCTGAGACCCTTCCTATAGCATGAGATGTGATATCTCAATGCTTATACCAAACCTGAGACCCTTCCTATAGCTTGAGATGTGATATCCAACTCCTTCCCATTCCAATCCTGAGACCCTTCCTATAGCATGAGATGTGATATCTCAAGGCCCCTAATACCAAACCTGAGATCCTTCCTCTAACATGAAATGTGATATCCAACTCCTTCCCCTTCCAAACCTGAGAGCCTTCCTATAGCATGAGATATGATATCCAAGTCCTTCCCATTCCAATCCTGAGACCCTTCCTATAACATGAAATGTGATATCCAACTCCTTCCCATTCTAACCTGAGACCCTTCCTATAGCATGAGATGGGATATCCAACTCCTTCCAAATCCAATACTGATACCCTTCCGATAGCATGAGATGTGATATCCCAATGCTTCTACAAAACCTGAGACCCATACTATGGCATGAGATGTGATATCAAACTCCTTCCCATTCCAATCCTGAGACGCTTCCTATAGCTTGAGATGTGATATCCAACTCCTTCCCATTCCAATTCTGAGACCCTTCTTATACCATGAGACTTGATATCTCAATGCTTCTAATACCAAACCTGAGACCCGTCCTATAACATGAGATGTGATATCCAAATCCTTCCCCTTCCAAACCTTAGACCCTTCCTTTATCATGAGATGTGACATCCAAGTCCTTCCCATTCCAATCCTGAGACCCTTCCTATAGCATGAGATGTGATATCTCAATGCTTCTAATACCAAACCTGAGACCCTTCCTATAACATGAGATGGGATATCCAACTCCTTCCCATTCCAATCCTGAGACCCTTCCGATAGCAGAGATGTGATATCTCAATGCTTATACCAAACCTGAGACCCTTCCTAAGGCCTGAGATGTCATATACAACTCCTTCCCATTCCAATCCTGAGACCCTTCCTATAGCATGAGATGTGATATCTCAATGCTTATACCAAATCTGAGACCCTTCCTATAGCATGAGATGTGATATCCAACACCTTCCCATTCCAATCCTGAGACCCTTCCTATAGCATGAGAAGTGATATCTCCATGCTTATACCAAACCTGAGACCCTTCCTATAGCATGAGATGTGATATCCATATCCTTCCCATTCCAATCCTGAGACCCTTCCTATAGCAAGAGATGTGATATCCAAATCCTTCCCATTCCAATCCTGAGACCCTTCCTATAACATGAGATGTGATATTCAACTCCTTCCCATTCCAACTTGAGACACTTCCTATAGCATGAGAAGGGATATCCAACTCCTTCCCAATCCAATCCTGAGAACCTTCCGATAGCAGAGATGTGATATCTCAATGCTTATACCAAACCTGAGACCCTTCCTATGGCATGAGATGTGATATCCAACTCCTTGCCATTCAAATCCTGAGACCCTTCCTATAGCATGAGATGTGATTTCTCAATGCTTCTACCAAACCCGAGACCCTTCCTTTAGCATGAGATGTGATATCCAAATCCTTCACATTCCAATCCTGAGACCCTTCCTATAGCATGAGATGTGATATCTCAATGCTTCTAATACCAAACCTGAGATCCTTCCTATAACATGAGATGTGATATCCAATTCCTTCCCATTCCAAACCTGAGACCCTTCCTATTGGATGAGATGTGATATCCAACTCCTTCCCATTCCAACCCTGAGACCCTTCCTATACCATGAGATGTGATATCTCAATGCTTCTAATACCAAACCTGGGAACCGTCCTATAACATGAGATGTGATATCTCAATGTTTCTAATAAAAAACCTGAGACCCTTCCTATAACATGAGATGTGATATCCAATTCCTTCCCATTCCAAACCTGAGACCCTTCCTATTGGATGAGATGTGATATCCAAATCCTTCCCCTTCCAAACCTGAGACCCTTCCTATACCATGAGATGTGATATCTCAATGCTTCTAATACCAAACCTGGGAACCGTCCTATAACATGAGATTTGATATCTCAATGTTTCTAATAAAAAACCTGAGACCCTTCCTATAGCAAGAGATGTGATATCCAAATCCTTCCCATTCCAATCCTGAGACCCTTCCTGTATATAACATGAGATGTGATATCCAACTCCTTCCCATTCCAACCTGAGACCCTTCCTATAGCATGAGATGTGATATCCAACTCCTTACCATTCAAATCCTGAGACCCTCCCTATAACAAGAGATGTCATATCCAACTCCTTCCCATTCCAAACCTGAGACCCTTCCTATAACATGAGATGTGATATCCAACTCCTTCCCATTCCAAACCTGAGACCCTTCCGATAGCATGAGCTGTGATATCTCAATGCTTCAAAAACCAAACATGAGAACCATCCTATAACATGAGATGTGAAATCCAAATCCTTCCCTTCCCAAACCTGGGACTCTTCCTATAGCATGAGATGTGATATCTCAATGCTTCTACCAAACCTGAAACCCTTCCTATAGCATGAGATGTGATAACTCAATGCTTATACCAAACCTGAGACCCTTCCTATGGCATGAGATGTCATATACAACTCCTTCCCATTCCAACCCTGAGACCCTTCCTATAGCATGAGATGTGATATCTCAATGCTTATACCAAACCTGAGACCCTTCCTATAGCATGAGATGTGATATCCAACTCCTTCCCATTCCAATCCTGAGACCCTTCTGATAGCATGAGATGTGATATCTCAATGCCTCTAATACCAAACCTGAGATCCTACCTCTAACATGAAATGTGATATCCATCTCCTTCCCTTTCCAAACCGAGACCCTGCCTATAGCATGAGATGTGATATCCAAGTCCTTCCCATTCCAATCCTGAGACCCTTCTTATAGCATGTGATGTGATATCTCAATGCTTATACCAAACCTGAGACCCTTCCTATGGCATGAGATGTCATATACAACTCCTTCCCATTCCAACCCTGAGACCCTTCCTATAGCATGAGATGAGATATCTCAATGCTTATACCAAACCTGAGACCCTTCCTATAGCATGAGATGTGATATCCAACTTCTTCCCATTCCAATCCTGAGACCCTTCCTATAGCATGAGATGTGATATCTCAATGCTTATACCAAACCTGAGACCCTTCCTATAGCATAAAATGTGATATCTCAATGCTTATACCAAACCTGAGACCCTTCCTATAGCATGAGATGTGATATCCAACTCCTTCCCATTCCAATCCTGAGACCCTTCCTATAGCATGAGATGTGATATCTCAATGCTTATACCAAACCTGAGACCCTTCCTATAGCATGAGATGTGATATCCAACTCCTTCCCATTCCAATCCTGAGACCCTTCCTATAGCATGAGATGTGATGTCTCAATGCTTCTAATACCAAACCTGAGATCCTTCCTATAACATGAGATGTGATATCCAACTCCTTCCCATTCCAATCCTGAGACCCTTCCTATAGCATGAGATGTGATATCTCAATGCCTCTTATACCAAACCTGAGATCCTTCCGATAGCATGAGATGTGATATCTCAATGCTTCTAATACCAAACCTGAGATCCTTCCTATAATATGAGATGTGATTTCCAAATCCTTACCCTTCCAAACCTGAGACCCTCCCTTTAGCATGAAATGTGATATCCAACTCCTTCCCATTCCAATCCTGAGACCCTTCTGATAGCATGAGATGTGATATCTCAATGCCTCTAATACCAAACCTGAGATCCTACCTCTAACATGAAATGTGATATCCATCTCCATCCCTTTCCAAACCTGAGACCCTGCCTATAGCATGAGATGTGATATCCAAGTCCTTCCCATTCCAATCCTGAGACCCTTCCTATAGCATGTGATGTGATATCTCAATGCTTATACCAAACCTGAGACCCTTCCTATGGCATGAGATGTCATATACAACTCCTTCCCATTCCAACCCTGAGACCCTTCCTATAGCATGAGATGTGATATCTCAATGCTTATACCAAACCTGAGACCCTTCCTATAGCATGAGATGTGATATCCAACTTCTTCCCATTCCAATCCTGAGACCCTTCCTATAGCATGAGATGTGATATCTCAATGCTTATACCAAACCTGAGACCCTTCCTATAGCTTGAGATGTGATATCCAACTCCTTCCCATTCAATCCTGAGACCCTTCCTATAGCATGAGATGTGATATCTCAAGGCCCCTAATACCAAACCTGAGATCCTTCCTCTAACATGAAATGTGATATCCAACTCCTTCCCCTTCAAAACCTGAGAGCCTTCCTATAGCATGAGATATGATATCCAAGTCCTTCCCATTCCAATCCTGAGACCCTTCCTATAACATGAAATGTGATATCCAACTCCTTCCCATTCTAACCTGAGACCCTTCCTATAGCATGAGATGGGATATCCAACTCCTTCCAAATCCAATACTGATACCCTTCCGATAGCATGAGATGTGATATCCCAATGCTTCTACCAAACCTGAGACCCATACTATGGCATGAGATGTGATATCAAACTCCTTCCCATTCCAATCCTGAGACGCTTCCTATAACTTGAGATGTGATATCCAACTCCTTCCCATTCCAATTCTGAGACCCTTCTTATACCATGAGACTTGATATCTCAATGCTTCTAATACCAAACCTGAGACCCGTCCTATAACATGAGATGTGATATCCAAATCCTTCCCCTTCCAAACCTTAGACCCTTCCTTTATCATGAGATGTGATATCCAACTCCTTCCCATTCCAATCCTGAGACCCTTCCGATATCATGAGATTTGTTATCTCAATGCTTCTAATATCAAACTTGAGACCCTCCCTATAGCATGAGATGTGACATCCAAGTCCTTCCCATTCCAATCCTGAGACCCTTCCTATAGCATGAGATGTGATATCTCAATGCTTCTAATACCAAACCTGAGACCCTTCCTATAACATGAGATGGGATATCCAACTCCTTCCCATTCCAATCCTGAGACCCTTCCGATAGCAGAGATGTGATATCTCAATGCTTATACCAAACCTGAGACCCTTCCTAAGGCCTGAGATGTCATATACAACTCCTTCCCATTCCAATCCCGAGACCCTTCCTATAGCATGAGATGTGATATCTCAATGCTTATACCAAATCTGAGACCCTTCCTATAGCATGAGATGTGATATCCAACACCTTCCCATTCCAATCCTGAGACCCTTCCTATAGCATGAGAAGTGATATCTCCATGCTTATACCAAACCTGAGACCCTTCCTATAGCATGAGATGTGATATCCAAATCCTTCCCATTCCAATCCTGAGACCCTTCCTATAGCATGAGATGTGATATCTCAATGCTTATACCAAACCTGAGAGCCTACCTATAGCATGAGATGTGATATCCAAGTCCATCCCATTCCAATCCTTAGACCCTTCCTACAGCATGCGATGTGATATCTCAATGATTCTAATACCAAACCAGAGACCCGTCCTTTAACATGAGATGGGATATCCAACTCCTTCCCATTCCAATCCTGAGCCACTCCTGATAGCAGAGATGTGATATCTCAATGCTTATACCAAACCTGAGACCCTTCCTATAACATGAGATGTGATATCCAACTCCTTCCCGTTCCAAACCTGAGACACTTCCTATAGCATATGTGATATCCAACTCCTTCCCATTCCAAACATGAGACCCTTCCTATAGCAAGAATGTAATATCCACCTCCTACCCATTCCAATCCTGAGACCATTCCTATAGCATGAGATGTGATATATCAATGCTTCTAATACCAAACCTGAGATCCTTCCTATGACATGAGATGTGATATCCATATCCTTCCCATTCCAATCCTGAGACCCTTCCTATAGCAAGAGATGTGATATCCAAATCCTTCCCATTCCAATCCTGAGACCCTTCCTATAACATGAGATGTGATATTCAACTCCTTCCCATTCCAACTTGAGACACTTCCTATAGCATGAGAAGGGATATCCAACTCCTTCCCAATCCAATCCTGAGAACCTTCCGATAGCAGAGATGTGATATCTCAATGCTTATACCAAACCTGAGACCCTTCCTATGGCATGAGATGTGATATCCAACTCCTTGCCATTCAAATCCTGAGACCCTTCCTATAGCATGAGATGTGATTTCTCAATGCTTCTACCAAACCTGAGACCCTTCCTTTAGCATGAGATGTGATATCCAAATCCTTCACATTCCAATCCTGAGACCCTTCCTATAGCATGAGATGTGATATCTCAATGCTTCTAATACCAAACCTGAGATCCTTCCTATAACATGAGATGTGATATCCAATTCCTTCCCATTCCAAACCTGAGACCCTTCCTATTGGATGAGATGTGATATCCAACTCCTTCCCATTCCAACCCTGAGACCCTTCCTATACCATGAGATGTGATATCTCAATGCTTCTAATACCAAACCTGGGAACCGTCCTATAACATGAGATGTGATATCTCAATGTTTCTAATAAAAAACCTGAGACCCTTCCTATAACATGAGATGTGATATCCAATTCCTTCCCATTCCAAACCTGAGACCCTTCCTATTTGATGAGATGTGATATCCAAATCCTTCCCCTTCCAAACCTGAGACCCTTCCTTTAGCATGAGATGTGATATCCAAATACTTCCCATTCCAATCCTAAAACCCTTCCTATAGCATGAGATTTGATATCTCAATGTTTCTAATAAAAAACCTGAGACCCTTCCTATAGCAAGAGATGTGATATCCAAATCCTTCCCATTCCAATCCTGAGACCCTTCCTGTATATAACATGAGATGTGATATCCAACTCCTTCCCATTCCAACCTGAGACCCTTCCTATAGCATGAGATGTGATATCCAACTCCTTACCATTCAAATCCTGAGACCCTCCCTATAACAAGAGATGTCATATCCAACTCCTTCCCATTCCAAACCTGAGACCCTTCCTATAACATGAGATGTGATATCCAACTCCTTCCCATTCCAAACCTGAGACCCTTCCGATAGCATGAGCTGTGATATCTCAATGCTTCAAAAACCAAACATGAGAACCATCCTATAACATGAGATGTGAAATCCAAATCCTTCCCTTCCCAAACCTGAGACTCTTCCTATAGCATGAGATGTGATATCTCAATGCTTCTACCAAACCTGAAACCCTTCCTATAGCATGAGATGTGATAACTCAATGCTTATACCAAACCTGAGACCCTTCCTATGGCATGAGATGTCATATACAACTCCTTCCCATTCCAACCCTGAGACCCTTCCTATAGCATGAGATGTGATATCTCAATGCTTATACCAAACCTGAGACCCTTCCTATAGCATGAGATGTGATATCCAACTCCTTCCCATTCCAATCCTGAGACCCTTCTGATAGCATGAGATGTGATATCTCAATGCCTCTAATACCAAACCTGAGATCCTACCTCTAACATGAAATGTGATATCCATCTCCTTCCCTTTTCAAACCGAGACCCTGCCTATAGCATGAGATGTGATATCCAAGTCCTTCCCATTCCAATCCTGAGACCCTTCTTATAGCATGTGATGTGATATCTCAATGCTTATACCAAACCTGAGACCCTTCCTATGGCATGAGATGTCATATACAACTCCTTCCCATTCCAACCCTGAGACCCTTCCTATAGCATGAGATGTGATATCTCAATGCTTATACCAAACTTGAGACCCTTCCTATAGCATGAGATGTGATATCCAACTTCTTCCCATTCCAATCCTGAGACCCTTCCTATAGCATGAGATGTGATATCTCAATGCTTATACCAAACCTGAGACCCTTCCTATAGCATAAGATGTGATATCTCAATGCTTATACCAAACCTGAGACCCTTCCTATAGCATGAGATGTGATATCCAACTCCTTCCCATTCCAATCCTGAGACCCTTCCTATAGCATGAGATGTGATATCTCAATGCTTATACCAAACCTGAGACCCTTCCTATAGCATGAGATGTGATATCCAACTCCTTCCCATTCCAATCCTGAGACCCTTCCTATAGCATGAGATGTGATGTCTCAATGCTTCTAATACCAAACCTGAGATCCTTCCTATAACATGAGATGTGATATCCAACTCCTTCCCATTCCAATCCTGAGACCCTTCCTATAGCATGAGATGTGATATCTCAATGCCTCTTATACCAAACCTGAGATCCTTCCGATAGCATGAGATGTGATATCTCAATGCTTCTAATACCAAACCTGAGATCCTTCCTATAATATGAGATGTGATTTCCAAATCCTTCCCCTTCCAAACCTGAGACCCTCCCTTTAGCATGAAATGTGATATCCAACTCCTTCCCATTCCAATCCTGAGACCCTTCTGATAGCATGAGATGTGATATCTCAATGCCTCTAATACCAAACCTGAGATCCTACCTCTAACATGAAATGTGATATCCATCTCCATCCCTTTCCAAACCTGAGACCCTGCCTATAGCATGAGATGTGATATCCAAGTCCTTCCCATTCCAATCCTGAGACCCTTCCTATAGCATGAGATGTGATATCTCAATGCTTATACCAAACCTGAGACCCTTCCTATAGCATGAGATGTGATATCCAACTTCTTCCCATTCCAATCCTGAGACCCTTCCTATAGCATGAGATGTGATATCTCAATGCTTATACCAAACCTGAGACCCTTCCTATAGCTTGAGATGTGATATCCAACTCCTTCCCATTCAATCCTGAGACCCTTCCTATAGCATGAGATGTGATATCTCAAGGCCCCTAATACCAAACCTGAGATCCTTCCTCTAACATGAAATGTGATATCCAACTCCTTCCCCTTCCAAACCTGAGAGCCTTCCTATAGCATGAGATATGATATCCAAGTCCTTCCCATTCCAATCCTGAGACCCTTCCTATAACATGAAATGTGATATCCAACTCCTTCCCATTCTAACCTGAAACCCTTCCTATAGCATGAGATGGGATATCCAACTCCTTCCAAATCCAATACTGATACCCTTCCGATAGCATGAGATGTGATATCCCAATGCTTCTACCAAACCTGAGACCCATACTATGGCATGAGATGTGATATCAAACTCCTTCCCATTCCAATCCTGAGACGCTTCCTATAACTTGAGATGTGATATCCAACTCCTTCCCATTCCAATTCTGAGACCCTTCTTATACCATGAGACTTGATATCTCAATGCTTCTAATACCAAACCTGAGACCCGTCCTATAACATGAGATGTGATATCCAAATCCTTCCCCTTCCAAACCTTAGACCCTTCCTTTATCATGAGATGTGATATCCAACTCCTTCCCATTCCAATCCTGAGACCCTTCCGATATCATGAGATTTGTTATCTCAATGCTTCTAATATCAAACTTGAGACCCTCCCTATAGCATGAGATGTGACATCCAAGTCCTTCCCATTCCAATCCTGAGACCCTTCCTATAGCATGAGATGTGATATCTCAATGCTTCTAATACCAAACCTGAGACCCTTCCTATAACATGAGATGGGATATCCAACTCCTTCCCATTCCAATCCTGAGACCCTTCCGATAGCAGAGATGTGATATCTCAATGCTTATACCAAACCTGAGACCCTTCCTAAGGCCTGAGATGTCATATACAACTCCTTCCCATTCCAATCCTGAGACCCTTCCTATAGCATGAGATGTGATATCTCAATGCTTATACCAAATCTGAGACCCTTCCTATAGCATGAGATGTGATATCCAACACCTTCCCATTCCAATCCTGAGACCCTTCCTATAGCATGAGAAGTGATATCTCCATGCTTATACCAAACCTGAGACCCTTCCTATAGCATGAGATGTGATATCCAAATCCTTCCCATTCCAATCCTGAGACCCTTCCTATAGCATGAGATGTGATATCTCAATGCTTATACCAAACCTGAGAGCCTACCTATAGCATGAGATGTGATATCCAAGTCCATCCCATTCCAATCCTTAGACCCTTCCTACAGCATGTGATGTGATATCTCAATGATTCTAATACCAAACCAGAGACCCGTCCTTTAACATGAAATGGGATATCCAACTCCTTCCCATTCCAATCCTGAGCCACTCCTGATAGCAGAGATGTGATATCTCAATGCTTATACCAAACCTGAGACCCTTCCTATAACATGAGATGTGATATCCAACTCCTTCCCGTTCCAAACCTGAGACACTTCCTATAGCATATGTGATATCCAACTCCTTCCCATTCCAAACATGAGACCCTTCCTATAGCAAGAATGTAATATCCACCTCCTACCCATTCCAATCCTGAGACCATTCCTATAGCATGAGATGTGATATATCAATGCTTCTAATACCAAACCTGAGATCCTTCCTATGACATGAGATGTGATATCCATATCCTTCCCATTCCAATCCTGAGACCCTTCCTATAGCAAGAGATGTGATATCCAAATCCTTCCCATTCCAATCCTGAGACCCTTCCTATAACATGAGATGTGATATTCAACTCCTTCCCATTCCAACTTGAGACACTTCCTATACCATGAGAAGGGATATCCAACTCCTTCCCAATCCAATCCTGAGAACCTTCCGATAGCAGAGATGTGATATCTCAATGCTTATACCAAACCTGAGACCCTTCCTATGGCATGAGATGTGATATCCAACTCCTTGCCATTCAAATCCTGAGACCCTTCCTATAGCATGAGATGTGATTTCTCAATGCTTCAACCAAACCTGAGACCCTTCCTTTAGCATGAGATGTGATATCCAAATCCTTCACATTCCAATCCTGAGACCCTTCCTATAGCATGAGATGTGATATCTCAATGCTTCTAATACCAAACCTGAGATCCTTCCTATAACATGAGATGTGATATCCAATTCCTTCCCATTCCAAACCTGAGACCCTTCCTATTGGATGAGATGTGATATCCAACTCCTTCCCATTCCAACCCTGAGACCCTTCCTATACCATGAGATGTGATATCTCAATGCTTCTAATACCAAACCTGGGAACCGTCCTATAACATGAGATGTGATATCTCAATGTTTCTAATAAAAAACCTGAGACCCTTCCTATAACATGAGATGTGATATCCAATTCCTTCCCATTCCAAACCTGAGACCCTTCCTATTGGATGAGATGTGATATCCAAATCCTTCTCCTTCCAAACCTGAGACCCTTCCTTTAGCATGAGATGTGATATCCAAATACTTCCCATTCCAATCCTAAAACCCTTCCTATAGCATGAGATTTGATATCTCAATGTTTCTAATAAAAAACCTGAGACCCTTCCTATAGCAAGAGATGTGATATCCAAATCCTTCCCATTCCAATCCTGAGACCCTTCCTGTATATAACATGAGATGTGATATCCAACTCCTTCCCATTCCAACCTGAGACCCTTCCTATAGCATGAGATGTGATATCCAACTCCTTACCATTCAAATCCTGAGACCCTCCCTATAGCAAGAGATGTCATATCCAACTCCTTCCCATTCCAAACCTGAGACCCTTCCTATAACATGAGATGTGATATCCAACTCCTTCCCATTCCAAACCTGAGACCCTTCCGATAGCATGAGCTGTGATATCTCAATGCTTCAAAAACCAAACATGAGAACCATCCTATAACATGAGATGTGAAATCCAAATCCTTCCCTTCCCAAACCTGAGACTCTTCCTATAGCATGAGATGTGATATCCAAATCCTTCACATTCCAATCCTGAGACCCTTCCTATAGCATGAGATGTGATATCTCAATGCTTCTAATACCAAACCTGAGATCCTTCCTATAACATGAGATGTGATATCCAATTCCTTCCCATTCCAAACCTGAGACCCTTCCTATTGGATGAGATGTGATATCCAACTCCTTCCCATTCCAACCCTGAGACCCTTCCTATACCATGAGATGTGATATCTCAATGCTTCTAATACCAAACCTGGGAACCGTCCTATAACATGAGATGTGATATCTCAATGTTTCTAATAAAAAACCTGAGACCCTTCCTATAACATGAGATGTGATATCCAATTCCTTCCCATTCCAAACCTGAGACCCTTCCTATTGGATGAGATGTGATATCCAAATCCTTCCCCTTCCAAACCTGAGACCCTTCCTATACCATGAGATGTGATATCTCAATGCTTCTAATACCAAACCTGGGAACCGTCCTATAACATGAGATTTGATATCTCAATGTTTCTAATAAAAAACCTGAGACCCTTCCTATAGCAAGAGATGTGATATCCAAATCCTTCCCATTCCAATCCTGAGACCCTTCCTGTATATAACATGAGATGTGATATCCAACTCCTTCCCATTCCAACCTGAGACCCTTCCTATAGCATGAGATGTGATATCCAACTCCTTACCATTCAAATCCTGAGACCCTCCCTATAACAAGAGATGTCATATCCAACTCCTTCCCATTCCAAACCTGAGACCCTTCCTATAACATGAGATGTGATATCCAACTCCTTCCCATTCCAAACCTGAGACCCTTCCGATAGCATGAGCTGTGATATCTCAATGCTTCAAAAACCAAACATGAGAACCATCCTATAACATGAGATGTGAAATCCAAATCCTTCCCTTCCCAAACCTGGGACTCTTCCTATAGCATGAGATGTGATATCTCAATGCTTCTACCAAACCTGAAACCCTTCCTATAGCATGAGATGTGATAACTCAATGCTTATACCAAACCTGAGACCCTTCCTATGGCATGAGATGTCATATACAACTCCTTCCCATTCCAACCCTGAGACCCTTCCTATAGCATGAGATGTGATATCTCAATGCTTATACCAAACCTGAGACCCTTCCTATAGCATGAGATGTGATATCCAACTCCTTCCCATTCCAATCCTGAGACCCTTCTGATAGCATGAGATGTGATATCTCAATGCCTCTAATACCAAACCTGAGATCCTACCTCTAACATGAAATGTGATATCCATCTCCTTCCCTTTCCAAACCGAGACCCTGCCTATAGCATGAGATGTGATATCCAAGTCCTTCCCATTCCAATCCTGAGACCCTTCTTATAGCATGTGATGTGATATCTCAATGCTTATACCAAACCTGAGACCCTTCCTATGGCATGAGATGTCATATACAACTCCTTCCCATTCCAACCCTGAGACCCTTCCTATAGCATGAGATGAGATATCTCAATGCTTATACCAAACCTGAGACCCTTCCTATAGCATGAGATGTGATATCCAACTTCTTCCCATTCCAATCCTGAGACCCTTCCTATAGCATGAGATGTGATATCTCAATGCTTATACCAAACCTGAGACCCTTCCTATAGCATAAAATGTGATATCTCAATGCTTATACCAAACCTGAGACCCTTCCTATAGCATGAGATGTGATATCCAACTCCTTCCCATTCCAATCCTGAGACCCTTCCTATAGCATGAGATGTGATATCTCAATGCTTATACCAAACCTGAGACCCTTCCTATAGCATGAGATGTGATATCCAACTCCTTCCCATTCCAATCCTGAGACCCTTCCTATAGCATGAGATGTGATGTCTCAATGCTTCTAATACCAAACCTGAGATCCTTCCTATAACATGAGATGTGATATCCAACTCCTTCCCATTCCAATCCTGAGACCCTTCCTATAGCATGAGATGTGATATCTCAATGCCTCTTATACCAAACCTGAGATCCTTCCGATAGCATGAGATGTGATATCTCAATGCTTCTAATACCAAACCTGAGATCCTTCCTATAATATGAGATGTGATTTCCAAATCCTTACCCTTCCAAACCTGAGACCCTCCCTTTAGCATGAAATGTGATATCCAACTCCTTCCCATTCCAATCCTGAGACCCTTCTGATAGCATGAGATGTGATATCTCAATGCCTCTAATACCAAACCTGAGATCCTACCTCTAACATGAAATGTGATATCCATCTCCATCCCTTTCCAAACCTGAGACCCTGCCTATAGCATGAGATGTGATATCCAAGTCCTTCCCATTCCAATCCTGAGACCCTTCCTATAGCATGTGATGTGATATCTCAATGCTTATACCAAACCTGAGACCCTTCCTATGGCATGAGATGTCATATACAACTCCTTCCCATTCCAACCCTGAGACCCTTCCTATAGCATGAGATGTGATATCTCAATGCTTATACCAAACCTGAGACCCTTCCTATAGCATGAGATGTGATATCCAACTTCTTCCCATTCCAATCCTGAGACCCTTCCTATAGCATGAGATGTGATATCTCAATGCTTATACCAAACCTGAGACCCTTCCTATAGCTTGAGATGTGATATCCAACTCCTTCCCATTCAATCCTGAGACCCTTCCTATAGCATGAGATGTGATATCTCAAGGCCCCTAATACCAAACCTGAGATCCTTCCTCTAACATGAAATGTGATATCCAACTCCTTCCCCTTCAAAACCTGAGAGCCTTCCTATAGCATGAGATATGATATCCAAGTCCTTCCCATTCCAATCCTGAGACCCTTCCTATAACATGAAATGTGATATCCAACTCCTTCCCATTCTAACCTGAGACCCTTCCTATAGCATGAGATGGGATATCCAACTCCTTCCAAATCCAATACTGATACCCTTCCGATAGCATGAGATGTGATATCCCAATGCTTCTACCAAACCTGAGACCCATACTATGGCATGAGATGTGATATCAAACTCATTCCCATTCCAATCCTGAGACGCTTCCTATAACTTGAGATGTGATATCCAACTCCTTCCCATTCCAATTCTGAGACCCTTCTTATACCATGAGACTTGATATCTCAATGCTTCTAATACCAAACCTGAGACCCGTCCTATAACATGAGATGTGATATCCAAATCCTTCCCCTTCCAAACCTTAGACCCTTCCTTTATCATGAGATGTGATATCCAACTCCTTCCCATTCCAATCCTGAGACCCTTCCGATATCATGAGATTTGTTATCTCAATGCTTCTAATATCAAACTTGAGACCCTCCCTATAGCATGAGATGTGACATCCAAGTCCTTCCCATTCCAATCCTGAGACCCTTCCTATAGCATGAGATGTGATATCTCAATGCTTCTAATACCAAACCTGAGACCCTTCCTATAACATGAGATGGGATATCCAACTCCTTCCCATTCCAATCCTGAGACCCTTCCGATAGCAGAGATGTGATATCTCAATGCTTATACCAAACCTGAGACCCTTCCTAAGGCCTGAGATGTCATATACAACTCCTTCCCATTCCAATCCCGAGACCCTTCCTATAGCATGAGATGTGATATCTCAATGCTTATACCAAATCTGAGACCCTTCCTATAGCATGAGATGTGATATCCAACACCTTCCCATTCCAATCCTGAGACCCTTCCTATAGCATGAGAAGTGATATCTCCATGCTTATACCAAACCTGAGACCCTTCCTATAGCATGAGATGTGATATCCAAATCCTTCCCATTCCAATCCTGAGACCCTTCCTATAGCATGAGATGTGATATCTCAATGCTTATACCAAACCTGAGAGCCTACCTATAGCATGAGATGTGATATCCAAGTCCATCCCATTCCAATCCTTAGACCCTTCCTACAGCATGCGATGTGATATCTCAATGATTCTAATACCAAACCAGAGACCCGTCCTTTAACATGAGATGGGATATCCAACTCCTTCCCATTCCAATCCTGAGCCACTCCTGATAGCAGAGATGTGATATCTCAATGCTTATACCAAACCTGAGACCCTTCCTATAACATGAGATGTGATATCCAACTCCTTCCCGTTCCAAACCTGAGACACTTCCTATAGCATATGTGATATCCAACTCCTTCCCATTCCAAACATGAGACCCTTCCTATAGCAAGAATGTAATATCCACCTCCTACCCATTCCAATCCTGAGACCATTCCTATAGCATGAGATGTGATATATCAATGCTTCTAATACCAAACCTGAGATCCTTCCTATGACATGAGATGTGATATCCATATCCTTCCCATTCCAATCCTGAGACCCTTCCTATAGCAAGAGATGTGATATCCAAATCCTTCCCATTCCAATCCTGAGACCCTTCCTATAACATGAGATGTGATATTCAACTCCTTCCCATTCCAACTTGAGACACTTCCTATAGCATGAGAAGGGATATCCAACTCCTTCCCAATCCAATCCTGAGAACCTTCCGATAGCAGAGATGTGATATCTCAATGCTTATACCAAACCTGAGACCCTTCCTATGGCATGAGATGTGATATCCAACTCCTTGCCATTCAAATCCTGAGACCCTTCCTATAGCATGAGATGTGATTTCTCAATGCTTCTACCAAACCTGAGACCCTTCCTTTAGCATGAGATGTGATATCCAAATCCTTCACATTCCAATCCTGAGACCCTTCCTATAGCATGAGATGTGATATCTCAATGCTTCTAATACCAAACCTGAGATCCTTCCTATAACATGAGATGTGATATCCAATTCCTTCCCATTCCAAACCTGAGACCCTTCCTATTGGATGAGATGTGATATCCAACTCCTTCCCATTCCAACCCTGAGACCCTTCCTATACCATGAGATGTGATATCTCAATGCTTCTAATACCAAACCTGGGAACCGTCCTATAACATGAGATGTGATATCTCAATGTTTCTAATAAAAAACCTGAGACCCTTCCTATAACATGAGATGTGATATCCAATTCCTTCCCATTCCAAACCTGAGACCCTTCCTATTGGATGAGATGTGATATCCAAATCCTTCCCCTTCCAAACCTGAGACCCTTCCTTTAGCATGAGATGTGATATCCAAATACTTCCCATTCCAATCCTAAAACCCTTCCTATAGCATGAGATTTGATATCTCAATGTTTCTAATAAAAAACCTGAGACCCTTCCTATAGCAAGAGATGTGATATCCAAATCCTTCCCATTCCAATCCTGAGACCCTTCCTGTATATAACATGAGATGTGATATCCAACTCCTTCCCATTCCAACCTGAGACCCTTCCTATAGCATGAGATGTGATATCCAACTCCTTACCATTCAAATCCTGAGACCCTCCCTATAACAAGAGATGTCATATCCAACTCCTTCCCATTCCAAACCTGAGACCCTTCCTATAACATGAGATGTGATATCCAACTCCTTCCCATTCCAAACCTGAGACCCTTCCGATAGCATGAGCTGTGATATCTCAATGCTTCAAAAACCAAACATGAGAACCATCCTATAACATGAGATGTGAAATCCAAATCCTTCCCTTCCCAAACCTGAGACTCTTCCTATAGCATGAGATGTGATATCTCAATGCTTCTACCAAACCTGAAACCCTTCCTATAGCATGAGATGTGATAACTCAATGCTTATACCAAACCTGAGACCCTTCCTATGGCATGAGATGTCATATACAACTCCTTCCCATTCCAACCCTGAGACCCTTCCTATAGCATGAGATGTGATATCTCAATGCTTATACCAAACCTGAGACCCTTCCTATAGCATGAGATGTGATATCCAACTCCTTCCCATTCCAATCCTGAGACCCTTCTGATAGCATGAGATGTGATATCTCAATGCCTCTAATACCAAACCTGAGATCCTACCTCTAACATGAAATGTGATATCCATCTCCTTCCCTTTTCAAACCGAGACCCTGCCTATAGCATGAGATGTGATATCCAAGTCCTTCCCATTCCAATCCTGAGACCCTTCTTATAGCATGTGATGTGATATCTCAATGCTTATACCAAACCTGAGACCCTTCCTATGGCATGAGATGTCATATACAACTCCTTCCCATTCCAACCCTGAGACCCTTCCTATAGCATGAGATGTGATATCTCAATGCTTATACCAAACCTGAGACCCTTCCTATAGCATGAGATGTGATATCCAACTTCTTCCCATTCCAATCCTGAGACCCTTCCTATAGCATGAGATGTGATATCTCAATGCTTATACCAAACCTGAGACCCTTCCTATAGCATAAGATGTGATATCTCAATGCTTATACCAAACCTGAGACCCTTCCTATAGCATGAGATGTGATATCCAACTCCTTCCCATTCCAATCCTGAGACCCTTCCTATAGCATGAGATGTGATATCTCAATGCTTATACCAAACCTGAGACCCTTCCTATAGCATGAGATGTGATATCCAACTCCTTCCCATTCCAATCCTGAGACCCTTCCTATAGCATGAGATGTGATGTCTCAATGCTTCTAATACCAAACCTGAGATCCTTCCTATAACATGAGATGTGATATCCAACTCCTTCCCATTCCAATCCTGAGACCCTTCCTATAGCATGAGATGTGATATCTCAATGCCTCTTATACCAAACCTGAGATCCTTCCGATAGCATGAGATGTGATATCTCAATGCTTCTAATACCAAACCTGAGATCCTTCCTATAATATGAGATGTGATTTCCAAATCCTTCCCCTTCCAAACCTGAGACCCTCCCTTTAGCATGAAATGTGATATCCAACTCCTTCCCATTCCAATCCTGAGACCCTTCTGATAGCATGAGATGTGATATCTCAATGCCTCTAATACCAAACCTGAGATCCTACCTCTAACATGAAATGTGATATCCATCTCCATCCCTTTCCAAACCTGAGACCCTGCCTATAGCATGAGATGTGATATCCAAGTCCTTCCCATTCCAATCCTGAGACCCTTCCTATAGCATGAGATGTGATATCTCAATGCTTATACCAAACCTGAGACCCTTCCTATAGCATGAGATGTGATATCCAACTTCTTCCCATTCCAATCCTGAGACCCTTCCTATAGCATGAGATGTGATATCTCAATGCTTATACCAAACCTGAGACCCTTCCTATAGCTTGAGATGTGATATCCAACTCCTTCCCATTCAATCCTGAGACCCTTCCTATAGCATGAGATGTGATATCTCAAGGCCCCTAATACCAAACCTGAGATCCTTCCTCTAACATGAAATGTGATATCCAACTCCTTCCCCTTCCAAACCTGAGAGCCTTCCTATAGCATGAGATATGATATCCAAGTCCTTCCCATTCCAATCCTGAGACCCTTCCTATAACATGAAATGTGATATCCAACTCCTTCCCATTCTAACCTGAAACCCTTCCTATAGCATGAGATGGGATATCCAACTCCTTCCAAATCCAATACTGATACCCTTCCGATAGCATGAGATGTGATATCCCAATGCTTCTACCAAACCTGAGACCCATACTATGGCATGAGATGTGATATCAAACTCCTTCCCATTCCAATCCTGAGACGCTTCCTATAACTTGAGATGTGATATCCAACTCCTTCCCATTCCAATTCTGAGACCCTTCTTATACCATGAGACTTGATATCTCAATGCTTCTAATACCAAACCTGAGACCCGTCCTATAACATGAGATGTGATATCCAAATCCTTCCCCTTCCAAACCTTAGACCCTTCCTTTATCATGAGATGTGATATCCAACTCCTTCCCATTCCAATCCTGAGACCCTTCCGATATCATGAGATTTGTTATCTCAATGCTTCTAATATCAAACTTGAGACCCTCCCTATAGCATGAGATGTGACATCCAAGTCCTTCCCATTCCAATCCTGAGACCCTTCCTATAGCATGAGATGTGATATCTCAATGCTTCTAATACCAAACCTGAGACCCTTCCTATAACATGAGATGGGATATCCAACTCCTTCCCATTCCAATCCTGAGACCCTTCCGATAGCAGAGATGTGATATCTCAATGCTTATACCAAACCTGAGACCCTTCCTAAGGCCTGAGATGTCATATACAACTCCTTCCCATTCCAATCCTGAGACCCTTCCTATAGCATGAGATGTGATATCTCAATGCTTATACCAAATCTGAGACCCTTCCTATAGCATGAGATGTGATATCCAACACCTTCCCATTCCAATCCTGAGACCCTTCCTATAGCATGAGAAGTGATATCTCCATGCTTATACCAAACCTGAGACCCTTCCTATAGCATGAGATGTGATATCCAAATCCTTCCCATTCCAATCCTGAGACCCTTCCTATAGCATGAGATGTGATATCTCAATGCTTATACCAAACCTGAGAGCCTACCTATAGCATGAGATGTGATATCCAAGTCCATCCCATTCCAATCCTTAGACCCTTCCTACAGCATGTGATGTGATATCTCAATGATTCTAATACCAAACCAGAGACCCGTCCTTTAACATGAAATGGGATATCCAACTCCTTCCCATTCCAATCCTGAGCCACTCCTGATAGCAGAGATGTGATATCTCAATGCTTATACCAAACCTGAGACCCTTCCTATAACATGAGATGTGATATCCAACTCCTTCCCGTTCCAAACCTGAGACACTTCCTATAGCATATGTGATATCCAACTCCTTCCCATTCCAAACATGAGACCCTTCCTATAGCAAGAATGTAATATCCACCTCCTACCCATTCCAATCCTGAGACCATTCCTATAGCATGAGATGTGATATATCAATGCTTCTAATACCAAACCTGAGATCCTTCCTATGACATGAGATGTGATATCCATATCCTTCCCATTCCAATCCTGAGACCCTTCCTATAGCAAGAGATGTGATATCCAAATCCTTCCCATTCCAATCCTGAGACCCTTCCTATAACATGAGATGTGATATTCAACTCCTTCCCATTCCAACTTGAGACACTTCCTATAGCATGAGAAGGGATATCCAACTCCTTCCCAATCCAATCCTGAGAACCTTCCGATAGCAGAGATGTGATATCTCAATGCTTATACCAAACCTGAGACCCTTCCTATGGCATGAGATGTGATATCCAACTCCTTGCCATTCAAATCCTGAGACCCTTCCTATAGCATGAGATGTGATTTCTCAATGCTTCAACCAAACCTGAGACCCTTCCTTTAGCATGAGATGTGATATCCAAATCCTTCACATTCCAATCCTGAGACCCTTCCTATAGCATGAGATGTGATATCTCAATGCTTCTAATACCAAACCTGAGATCCTTCCTATAACATGAGATGTGATATCCAATTCCTTCCCATTCCAAACCTGAGACCCTTCCTATTGGATGAGATGTGATATCCAACTCCTTCCCATTCCAACCCTGAGACCCTTCCTATACCATGAGATGTGATATCTCAATGCTTCTAATACCAAACCTGGGAACCGTCCTATAACATGAGATGTGATATCTCAATGTTTCTAATAAAAAACCTGAGACCCTTCCTATAACATGAGATGTGATATCCAATTCCTTCCCATTCCAAACCTGAGACCCTTCCTATTGGATGAGATGTGATATCCAAATCCTTCCCCTTCCAAACCTGAGACCCTTCCTTTAGCATGAGATGTGATATCCAAATACTTCCCATTCCAATCCTAAAACCCTTCCTATAGCATGAGATTTGATATCTCAATGTTTCTAATAAAAAACCTGAGACCCTTCCTATAGCAAGAGATGTGATATCCAAATCCTTCCCATTCCAATCCTGAGACCCTTCCTGTATATAACATGAGATGTGATATCCAACTCCTTCCCATTCCAACCTGAGACCCTTCCTATAGCATGAGATGTGATATCCAACTCCTTACCATTCAAATCCTGAGACCCTCCCTATAGCAAGAGATGTCATATCCAACTCCTTCCCATTCCAAACCTGAGACCCTTCCTATAACATGAGATGTGATATCCAACTCCTTCCCATTCCAAACCTGAGACCCTTCCGATAGCATGAGCTGTGATATCTCAATGCTTCAAAAACCAAACATGAGAACCATCCTATAACATGAGATGTGAAATCCAAATCCTTCCCTTCCCAAACCTGAGACTCTTCCTATAGCATGAGATGTGATATCTCAATGCTTCTACCAAACCTGAAACCCTTCCTATAGCATGAGATGTGATAACTCAATGCTTATACCAAACCTGAGACCCTTCCTATGGCATGAGATGTCATATACAACTCCTTCCCATTCCAACCCTGAGACCCTTCCTATAGCATGAGATGTGATATCTCAATGCTTATACCAAACCTGAGACCCTTCCTATAGCATGAGATGTGATATCCAACTCCTTCCCATTCCAATCCTGAGACCCTTCTGATAGCATGAGATGTGATATCTCAATGCCTCTAATACCAAACCTGAGATCCTACCTCTAACATGAAATGTGATATCCATCTCCTTCGCTTTCCAAACCGAGACCCTGCCTATAGCATGAGATGTGATATCCAAGTCCTTCCCATTCCAATCCTGAGACCCTTCCTATAGCATGAGATGTGATATCCAACTTCTTCCCATTCCAATCCTGAGACCCTTCCTATAGCATAAGATATGATATCTCAATGCTTCTATACCAAACCTGAGATCCTTCTGATAGCATGAAATGTGATATCCAACTCTTTCCCCTTGCAAACCTGAGAGCCTTCCTATAGCATGAGATGTGATATCCAAGTACTTCCCATTCCAATCCTGAGACCCTTCCTATAACATGAGATGTGATATCCAACTCCTTCCCATTCCAACCTGAGACCCTTCCTATAGCATGAGATGGGATATCCAACTCCTTCCAAATCCAATCCCGATACCCTTCCGATAGAATGAGATGTGATATCCCAATGCTTCTACCAAACCTGAGACCCATACTATGGCATGAGATGTGATATCAAACTCCTTCCCATTCTAATCCTGAGACCCTTCCTATAGCTTGAGATGTGATATCCAACTCCATCCCATTCCAATCCTGAGACCCTTCCTATACCATGAGACTTGATATCTCAATGCTTCTAATACCAAACCTGAGACCCGTCCTATAACATGAGATGTGATATCCAAATCCTTCCCCTTCCAAACCTTAGACCCTTCCTTTATCATGAGATGTGATATCCAACTCCTTCCCATTCCAATCTTGAGACCCTTCCGATATCATGAAATGTGATACCTCAATGCTTCTAATATCAAACTTGAGACCCTCCCTATAGCAAGAGATGTGATATCCAAGTCCTTCCCATTCCAATCCTGAGACCCTTTCTATAGCATGAGATGTGATATCTCAATGCTTCTAATACCAAACCTGAGACCCTTCCTATAACATAAGATGGGAATATCCAACTCCTTCCCTTTCCAATCCTGAGACCCTTCCGATAGCAGAGATCTGATATCTCAATGCTTATACCAAACCTGAGATCCTTCCTATAACATGAGATGTGATATCCAACTCCTTCCCATTCCAATCCTGAGACACTTCCTATAGCATGAGATGTGATATCTCACTGCTTATACCAAACCTGAGACCCTTCCTATAGCATGAGATGTGATATCCAACTCCTTCCCATTCCAATCCTGAGACCCTTCCTATAGCATGAGATGTGATATCTCAATGCTTCTAATATCAAACTTGAGACCCTCCCTATAGCATGAGATGTGATACCCAAGTCCTTCCCATTCCAATCCTGAGACACTTCCTATAGCATGAGATGTGATATCTCAATGCTTCTAATACCAAACCTGAGACTCTTCCTATAACATGAGATGGGATATCCAACTCCTTCCCATTCCAATCCTGAGACCCTTTCGATAGCAGAGATGTGATATCTCAATGTTTATACCAAACCTGAGACCCTCCCTACGGCATGAGATGTCATATACAACTCCTTCCCATTCCAATCCTGAGACCCTTCCTATAGCATGAGATGTGATATCCAACTCCTTCCCATTCCAATCCTGAGACCCTTCCTATAGCATGAGATGTGATGTCTCAATGCTTCTAATACCAAACCTGAGATCCTTCCTATAACATGAGATGTGATATCCAACTCCTTCCATTCCAATCCTGAGACCCTTCCTATAGCATGAGATGTGATATCTCAATGCTTATAACAAAACCTGAGACCCTTCCTATAGCATGAGATGTGATATCCAACTCCTTCCCATTCCAATCCTGAGACCCTTCCTATAGCCTGAGATGTGATATCTCAATGCCTCTAATACCAAACCTGAGATCCTTCCTCTAACATGAAATGTGATATCCAACTCCTTCACTTTCCAAACCTGAGAGCCTATCTATAGCATGAGATGTGATATCCAAGTCCTTCCCATTCCAATCCTGAGACCCTTCCTATAGCATGAGATGTGATATCTCAATGCTTATAACAAAACCTGAGACCCTTCCTATAGCATGAGATGTGATATCCAACTCCTTCCCATTCCAATCCTGAGACCCTTCCTATAGCCTGAGATGTGATATCTCAATGCCTCTAATACCAAACCTGAGATCCTTCCTCTAACATGAAATGTGATATCCAACTCCTTCAATTTCCAAACCTGAGAGCCTATCTATAGCATGAGATGTGATATCCAAGTCCTTCCCATTCCAATCCTTAGACCCTTCCTACAGCATGCAATATGATATCTCAATGATTTTAATAAAAAACCTGAGACCCGTCCTATAACATGAGATGGGATATCCAACTCCTTCCCATTCCAATCCTGAGACACTTCCGATAGCAGAGATGTGATATCTCACTGCTTATACCAAACCTGAGACCCTTCCTATAGCATGAGATGTGATATCCAACTCCTTCCCATTCCATCCCTGAGACCCTTCCCAAATCATGAGATGTGATATCTCAATGCTTCTAATATCAAACTTGAGACCCTCCCTATAGCATGAGATGTGATATCCAAGTCCTTCCCATTCCAATCCTGAGACCCTTCCGATAGCATGAGATGTGATGTCTCAATGCTTCTAATACCAAACCTGAGATCCTTCCTATAACATGAGATGTGATATCCAACTCCTTCCCATTCCAATCCTGAGACCCTTTCTATAGCATGAGATGTGATATCTCAATGCTTATACCAAACCTGAGACCCTTCCTATAGCATGAGATGTGATATCCAAGTCCTTCCCATTCCAATCCTGAGACCCTTCCGATAGTAGAGATGTGATATCTCAATGCTTATACCAAACCTGAGATCCTTCCTATAACATGAGATGTGATATCCAACTCCTTCCCATTCCAATCCTGAGACACTTCCTATAGCATGAGATGTGATATCTCACTGCTTATACCAAACCTGAGACCCTTCCTATAGCATGAGATGTGATATCCAACTCCTTCCCTTTCCAATCCTGAGACCCTTCCTATAGCATGAGATATGATATCTCAATGCTTCTAATATCAAACTTGAGACCCTCCCTATAGCATGAGATGTGATATCCAAGTCCTTCCCATTCCAATCCTGAGACCCTTCCGATAGCATGAGATGTGATGTCTCAATGCTTCTAATACCAAACCTGAGATCCTTCCTATAACATGAGATGTGATATCCAACTCCTTCCCATTCCAATCCTGAGACCCTTCCTATAGCATGAGATGTGATATCTCAATGCTTATACCAAACCTGAGACCCTTCCTATAGCATGAGATGTGATATCCAACTCCTTCCCATTCCAATCCTGAGACCCTTCCTAGAGCATGAGATGTGATATCTCAATGCCTCTAATACCAAACCTGAGATCCTTCCTCTAACATGAAATGTGATATCCAACTCCTTCCCATTCCAATCCTGAGACACTTCCTATAGCATGAGATGTGATATCTAAATGCTTCTAATACCAAACTTGAGACTCTTACTATAACATGAGATGGGATATCCAACTCCTTCCCATTCCAATCCTTAGACCCTTCCTACAGCATGCAATATGATATCTCAATGATTCTAATAACAAACCTGAGACCCGTCCTATAACATGAGATGGGATATCCAACACCTTCCCATTCCAATCCTGAGACACTTCCGATAGCAGAGATGTGATATCTCAATGCTTATTCCAAACCTGAGACCCTTCCTATAACATGAGATGTGATATCCAACTCCTTCCCGTTCCAAACCTGAGACCCTTCCTATAGCATATGTGATATCCAACACATTCCCATTCCAAACATGAGACCCTTCCTATAGCAGGAATGTAATATCCAACTCCTTCCCATTCCAATCCTGAGACCATTCCTATAGCATGAGATGTGATATCTCAATGCTTCTAATACCAAACCTGAGATCCTTCCTATGACATGAGATGTGATATACAATTCCTCCCCATTCCAAACCTGAGAACCTTCCTACAGCATGCGATGGGATATCTCAATGCTTCTAATACCAAACCTGAGACCAGTCCTATAACATGAGATTGGATATCCAACTCCTTCCCCTTCCAAACCTGAGACCCTTCCTATAGCATGAGATGTGATATCCAACTTCTTCCCATTCCAATCCTGAGACCCTTCCTATAACATGAGATGTGATGTCTCAATGCTTCGAATACCAAACCTGAGATCTTTCCTATAACATGAGATGTGATATCCAACTCCTTCCCATTCCAATCCTGAGACCCTTCCTATAGCATGGGATGTGCTATCTCAATGCTTATACCAAACCTGAGACCCTTCCTAAAGCTTGAGATGTGATATCCAACTCCTTCCCATTCCAATCCTGAGACCCTTCCTATAACATGAAATGTGATATCCAACTCCTTCCCATTCCAACCTGAGACCCTTCCTATAACATGAAATGTGATATCCAACTCCTTCCCTTTCCAAACCCGAGACCCTCCCTTTAGCATGAGATGTGATATCCAACTCCTTCCCATTCCAATCCTGAGACCCTTCTGATAGCATAAGATATATCTCAATGCTTCTATACCAAACCTGAGATCCTTCCGATAGCATGAGATGTGATATCTCAATACTTCTAATACCAAACCTGAGATCCTTCCTATAACATGAGATGTGATATCCAAATCCTTATCTTCCAAACCTGAGACCCTCCCTTTAGCATGAGATGTGATATCCAACTCCTTCCCATTCCAATCCTGAGACTCTTCTGATAGCATAAGATATGATATCTCAATGCTTCTATACCAAACCTGAGATCCTTCTGATAGCATGAAATGTGATATCCAACTCTTTCCCCTTGCAAACCTGAGAGCCTTCCTATAGCATGAGATGTGATATCCAAGTACTTCCCATTCCAATCCTGAGACCCTTCCTATAACATGAGATGTGATATCCAACTCCTTCCCATTCCAACCTGAGACCCTTCCTATAGCATGAGATGGGATATCCAACTCCTTCCAAATCCAATCCCGATACCCTTCCGATAGCATGAGATGTGATATCCCAATGCTTCTACCAAACCTGAGACCCATACTATGGCATGAGATGTGATATCAAACTCCTTCCCATTCTAATCCTGAGACCCTTCCTATAGCTTGAGATGTGATATCCAACTCCATCCCATTCCAATCCTGAGACCCTTCCTATACCATGAGACTTGATATCTCAATGCTTCTAATACCAAACCTGAGACCCGTCCTATAACATGAGATGTGATATCCAAATCCTTCCCCTTCCAAACCTTAGACCCTTCCTTTATCATGAGATGTGATATCCAACTCCTTCCCATTCCAATCTTGAGACCCTTCCGATATCATGAAATGTGATACCTCAATGCTTCTAATATCAAACTTGAGACCCTCCCTATAGCAAGAGATGTGATATCCAAGTCCTTCCCATTCCAATCCTGAGACCCTTTCTATAGCATGAGATGTGATATCTCAATGCTTCTAATACCAAACCTGAGACCCTTCCTATAACATAAGATGGGAATATCCAACTCCTTCCCTTTCCAATCCTGAGACCCTTCCGATAGCAGAGATCTGATATCTCAATGCTTATACCAAACCTGAGATCCTTCCTATAACATGAGATGTGATATCCAACTCCTTCCCATTCCAATCCTGAGACACTTCCTATAGCATGAGATGTGATATCTCACTGCTTATACCAAACCTGAGACCCTTCCTATAGCATGAGATGTGATATCCAACTCCTTCCCATTCCAATCCTGAGACCCTTCCTATAGCATGAGATGTGATATCTCAATGCTTCTAATATCAAACTTGAGACCCTCCCTATAGCATGAGATGTGATACCCAAGTCCTTCCCATTCCAATCCTGAGACACTTCCTATAGCATGAGATGTGATATCTCAATGCTTCTAATACCAAACCTGAGACTCTTCCTATAACATGAGATGGGATATCCAACTCCTTCCCATTCCAATCCTGAGACCCTTTCGATAGCAGAGATGTGATATCTCAATGTTTATACCAAACCTGAGACCCTCCCTACGGCATGAGATGTCATATACAACTCCTTCCCATTCCAATCCTGAGACCCTTCCTATAGCATGAGATGTGATATCCAACTCCTTCCCATTCCAATCCTGAGACCCTTCCTATAGCATGAGATGTGATGTCTCAATGCTTCTAATACCAAACCTGAGATCCTTCCTATAACATGAGATGTGATATCCAACTCCTTCCATTCCAATCCTGAGACCCTTCCTATAGCATGAGATGTGATATCTCAATGCTTATAACAAAACCTGAGACCCTTCCTATAGCATGAGATGTGATATCCAACTCCTTCCCATTCCAATCCTGAGACCCTTCCTATAGCCTGAGATGTGATATCTCAATGCCTCTAATACCAAACCTGAGATCCTTCCTCTAACATGAAATGTGATATCCAACTCCTTCACTTTCCAAACCTGAGAGCCTATCTATAGCATGAGATGTGATATCCAAGTCCTTCCCATTCCAATCCTGAGACCCTTCCTATAGCATGAGATGTGATATCTCAATGCTTATAACAAAACCTGAGACCCTTCCTATAGCATGAGATGTGATATCCAACTCCTTCCCATTCCAATCCTGAGACCCTTCCTATAGCCTGAGATGTGATATCTCAATGCCTCTAATACCAAACCTGAGATCCTTCCTCTAACATGAAATGTGATATCCAACTCCTTCAATTTCCAAACCTGAGAGCCTATCTATAGCATGAGATGTGATATCCAAGTCCTTCCCATTCCAATCCTTAGACCCTTCCTACAGCATGCAATATGATATCTCAATGATTTTAATAAAAAACCTGAGACCCGTCCTATAACATGAGATGGGATATCCAACTCCTTCCCATTCCAATCCTGAGACACTTCCGATAGCAGAGATGTGATATCTCACTGCTTATACCAAACCTGAGACCCTTCCTATAGCATGAGATGTGATATCCAACTCCTTCCCATTCCATCCCTGAGACCCTTCCCAAATCATGAGATGTGATATCTCAATGCTTCTAATATCAAACTTGAGACCCTCCCTATAGCATGAGATGTGATATCCAAGTCCTTCCCATTCCAATCCTGAGACCCTTCCGATAGCATGAGATGTGATGTCTCAATGCTTCTAATACCAAACCTGAGATCCTTCCTATAACATGAGATGTGATATCCAACTCCTTCCCATTCCAATCCTGAGACCCTTTCTATAGCATGAGATGTGATATCTCAATGCTTATACCAAACCTGAGACCCTTCCTATAGCATGAGATGTGATATCCAAGTCCTTCCCATTCCAATCCTGAGACCCTTCCGATAGTAGAGATGTGATATCTCAATGCTTATACCAAACCTGAGATCCTTCCTATAACATGAGATGTGATATCCAACTCCTTCCCATTCCAATCCTGAGACACTTCCTATAGCATGAGATGTGATATCTCACTGCTTATACCAAACCTGAGACCCTTCCTATAGCATGAGATGTGATATCCAACTCCTTCCCTTTCCAATCCTGAGACCCTTCCTATAGCATGAGATATGATATCTCAATGCTTCTAATATCAAACTTGAGATCCTCCCTATAGCATGAGATGTGATATCCAAGTCCTTCCCATTCCAATCCTGAGACCCTTCCGATAGCATGAGATGTGATGTCTCAATGCTTCTAATACCAAACCTGAGACCCTTCCTATAGCATGAGATGTGATATCCAACTCCTTCCCATTCCAATCCTGAGACCCTTCCTAGAGCATGAGATGTGATATCTCAATGCCTCTAATACCAAACCTGAGATCCTTCCTCTAACATGAAATGTGATATCCAACTCCTTCCCATTCCAATCCTGAGACACTTCCTATAGCATGAGATGTGATATCTAAATGCTTCTAATACCAAACTTGAGACTCTTACTATAACATGAGATGGGATATCCAACTCCTTCCCATTCCAATCCTTAGACCCTTCCTACAGCATGCAATATGATATCTCAATGATTCTAATAACAAACCTGAGACCCGTCCTATAACATGAGATGGGATATCCAACACCTTCCCATTCCAATCCTGAGACACTTCCGATAGCAGAGATGTGATATCTCAATGCTTATACCAAACCTGAGACCCTTCCTATAACATGAGATGTGATATCCAACTCCTTCCCGTTCCAAACCTGAGACCCTTCCTATAGCATATGTGATATCCAACACATTCCCATTCCAAACATGAGACCCTTCCTATAGCAGGAATGTAATATCCAACTCCTTCCCATTCCAATCCTGAGACCATTCCTATAGCATGAGATGTGATATCTCAATGCTTCTAATACCAAACCTGAGATCCTTCCTATGACATGAGATGTGATATACAATTCCTCCCCATTCCAAACCTGAGAACCTTCCTACAGCATGCGATGGGATATCTCAATGCTTCTAATACCAAACCTGAGACCAGTCCTATAACATGAGATTGGATATCCAACTCCTTCCCCTTCCAAACCTGAGACCCTTCCTATAGCATGAGATGTGATATCCAACTTCTTCCCATTCCAATCCTGAGACCCTTCCTATAACATGAGATGTGATGTCTCAATGCTTCGAATACCAAACCTGAGATCTTTCCTATAACATGAGATGTGATATCCAACTCCTTCCCATTCCAATCCTGAGACCCTTCCTATAGCATGGGATGTGCTATCTCAATGCTTATACCAAACCTGAGACCCTTCCTAAAGCTTGAGATGTGATATCCAACTCCTTCCCATTCCAATCCTGAGACCCTTCCTATAACATGAAATGTGATATCCAACTCCTTCCCATTCCAACCTGAGACCCTTCCTATAACATGAAATGTGATATCCAACTCCTTCCCTTTCCAAACCTGAGACCCTCCCTTTAGCATGAGATGTGATATCCAACTCCTTCCCATTCCAATCCTGAGACCCTTCTGATAGCATAAGATATATCTCAATGCTTCTATACCAAACCTGAGATCCTTCCGATAGCATGAGATGTGATATCTCAATACTTCTAATACCAAACCTGAGATCCTTCCTATAACATGAGATGTGATATCCAAATCCTTATCTTCCAAACCTGAGACCCTCCCTTTAGCATGAGATGTGATATCCAACTCCTTCCCATTCCAATCCTGAGACTCTTCTGATAGCATAAGATATGATATCTCAATGCTTCTATACCAAACCTGAGATCCTTCTGATAGCATGAAATGTGATATCCAACTCTTTCCCCTTGCAAACCTGAGAGCCTTCCTATAGCATGAGATGTGATATCCAAGTACTTCCCATTCCAATCCTGAGACCCTTCCTATAACATGAGATGTGATATCCAACTCCTTCCCATTCCAACCTGAGACCCTTCCTATAGCATGAGATGGGATATCCAACTCCTTCCAAATCCAATCCCGATACCCTTCCGATAGCATGAGATGTGATATCCCAATGCTTCTACCAAACCTGAGACCCATACTATGGCATGAGATGTGATAACAAACTCCTTCCCATTCTAATCCTGAGACCCTTCCTATAGCTTGAGATGTGATATCCAACTCCATCCCATTCCAATCCTGAGACCCTTCCTATACCATGAGACTTGATATCTCAATGCTTCTAATACCAAACCTGAGACCCGTCCTATAACATGAGATGTGATATCCAAATCCTTCCCCTTCCAAACCTTAGACCCTTCCTTTATCATGAGATGTGATATCCAACTCCTTCCCATTCCAATCTTGAGACCCTTCCGATATCATGAAATGTGATACCTCAATGCTTCTAATATCAAACTTGAGACCCTCCCTATAGCAAGAGATGTGATATCCAAGTCCTTCCCATTCCAATCCTGAGACCCTTTCTATAGCATGAGATGTGATATCTCAATGCTTCTAATACCAAACCTGAGACCCTTCCTATAACATAAGATGGGAATATCCAACTCCTTCCCTTTCCAATCCTGAGACCCTTCCGATAGCAGAGATCTGATATCTCAATGCTTATACCAAACCTGAGATCCTTCCTATAACATGAGATGTGATATCCAACTCCTTCCCATTCCAATCCTGAGACACTTCCTATAGCATGAGATGTGATATCTCACTGCTTATACCAAACCTGAGACCCTTCCTATAGCATGAGATGTGATATCCAACTCCTTCCCATTCCAATCCTGAGACCCTTCCTATAGCATGAGATGTGATATCTCAATGCTTCTAATATCAAACTTGAGACCCTCCCTATAGCATGAGATGTGATACCCAAGTCCTTCCCATTCCAATCCTGAGACACTTCCTATAGCATGAGATGTGATATCTCAATGCTTCTAATACCAAACCTGAGACTCTTCCTATAACATGAGATGGGATATCCAACTCCTTCCCATTCCAATCCTGAGACCCTTTCGATAGCAGAGATGTGATATCTCAATGTTTATACCAAACCTGAGACCCTCCCTACGGCATGAGATGTCATATACAACTCCTTCCCATTCCAATCCTGAGACCCTTCCTATAGCATGAGATGTGATATCCAACTCCTTCCCATTCCAATCCTGAGACCCTTCCTATAGCATGAGATGTGATGTCTCAATGCTTCTAATACCAAACCTGAGATCCTTCCTATAACATGAGATGTGATATCCAACTCCTTCCATTCCAATCCTGAGACCCTTCCTATAGCATGAGATGTGATATCTCAATGCTTATAACAAAACCTGAGACCCTTCCTATAGCATGAGATGTGATATCCAACTCCTTCCCATTCCAATCCTGAGACCCTTCCTATAGCCTGAGATGTGATATCTCAATGCCTCTAATACCAAACCTGAGATCCTTCCTCTAACATGAAATGTGATATCCAACTCCTTCACTTTCCAAACCTGAGAGCCTATCTATAGCATGAGATGTGATATCCAAGTCCTTCCCATTCCAATCCTGAGACCCTTCCTATAGCATGAGATGTGATATCTCAATGCTTATAACAAAACCTGAGACCCTTCCTATAGCATGAGATGTGATATCCAACTCCTTCCCATTCCAATCCTGAGACCCTTCCTATAGCCTGAGATGTGATATCTCAATGCCTCTAATACCAAACCTGAGATCCTTCCTCTAACATGAAATGTGATATCCAACTCCTTCAATTTCCAAACCTGAGAGCCTATCTATAGCATGAGATGTGATATCCAAGTCCTTCCCATTCCAATCCTTAGACCCTTCCTACAGCATGCAATATGATATCTCAATGATTTTAATAAAAAACCTGAGACCCGTCCTATAACATGAGATGGGATATCCAACTCCTTCCCATTCCAATCCTGAGACACTTCCGATAGCAGAGATGTGATATCTCACTGCTTATACCAAACCTGAGACCCTTCCTATAGCATGAGATGTGATATCCAACTCCTTCCCATTCCATCCCTGAGACCCTTCCCAAATCATGAGATGTGATATCTCAATGCTTCTAATATCAAACTTGAGACCCTCCCTATAGCATGAGATGTGATATCCAAGTGCTTCCCATTCCAATCCTGAGACCCTTCCGATAGCATGAGATGTGATGTCTCAATGCTTCTAATACCAAACCTGAGATCCTTCCTATAACATGAGATGTGATATCCAACTCCTTCCCATTCCAATCCTGAGACCCTTTCTATAGCATGAGATGTGATATCTCAATGCTTATACCAAACCTGAGACCCTTCCTATAGCATGAGATGTGATATCCAAGTCCTTCCCATTCCAATCCTGAGACCCTTCCGATAGTAGAGATGTGATATCTCAATGCTTATACCAAACCTGAGATCCTTCCTATAACATGAGATGTGATATCCAACTCCTTCCCATTCCAATCCTGAGACACTTCCTATAGCATGAGATGTGATATCTCACTGCTTATACCAAACCTGAGACCCTTCCTATAGCATGAGATGTGATATCCAACTCCTTCCCTTTCCAATCCTGAGACCCTTCCTATAGCATGAGATATGATATCTCAATGCTTCTAATATCAAACTTGAGACCCTCCCTATAGCATGAGATGTGATATCCAAGTCCTTCCCATTCCAATCCTGAGACCCTTCCGATAGCATGAGATGTGATGTCTCAATGCTTCTAATACCAAACCTGAGATCCTTCCTATAACATGAGATGTGATATCCAACTCCTTCCCATTCCAATCCTGAGACCCTTCCTATAGCATGAGATGTGATATCTCAATGCTTATACCAAACCTGAGACCCTTCCTATAGCATGAGATGTGATATCCAACTCCTTCCCATTCCAATCCTGAGACCCTTCCTAGAGCATGAGATGTGATATCTCAATGCCTCTAATACCAAACCTGAGATCCTTCCTCTAACATGAAATGTGATATCCAACTCCTTCCCATTCCAATCCTGAGACACTTCCTATAGCATGAGATGTGATATCTAAATGCTTCTAATACCAAACTTGAGACTCTTACTATAACATGAGATGGGATATCCAACTCCTTCCCATTCCAATCCTTAGACCCTTCCTACAGCATGCAATATGATATCTCAATGATTCTAATAACAAACCTGAGACCCGTCCTATAACATGAGATGGGATATCCAACACCTTCCCATTCCAATCCTGAGACACTTCCGATAGCAGAGATGTGATATCTCAATGCTTATACCAAACCTGAGACCCTTCCTATAACATGAGATGTGATATCCAACTCCTTCCCGTTCCAAACCTGAGACCCTTCCTATAGCATATGTGATATCCAACACATTCCCATTCCAAACATGAGACCCTTCCTATAGCAGGAATGTAATATCCAACTCCTTCCCATTCCAATCCTGAGACCATTCCTATAGCATGAGATGTGATATCCAAGTCCTTCCCATTCCAATCCTGAGACCCTTCCTATAGCATGAGATGTGATATCTCAATGCTTATAACAAAACCTGAGACCCTTCCTATAGCATGAGATGTGATATCCAACTCCTTCCCATTCCAATCCTGAGACCCTTCCTATAGCCTGAGATGTGATATCTCAATGCCTCTAATACCAAACCTGAGATCCTTCCTCTAACATGAAATGTGATATCCAACTCCTTCAATTTCCAAACCTGAGAGCCTATCTATAGCATGAGATGTGATATCCAAGTCCTTCCCATTCCAATCCTTAGACCCTTCCTACAGCATGCAATATGATATCTCAATGATTTTAATAAAAAACCTGAGACCCGTCCTATAACATGAGATGGGATATCCAACTCCTTCCCATTCCAATCCTGAGACACTTCCGATAGCAGAGATGTGATATCTCACTGCTTATACCAAACCTGAGACCCTTCCTATAGCATGAGATGTGATATCCAACTCCTTCCCATTCCATCCCTGAGACCCTTCCCAAATCATGAGATGTGATATCTCAATGCTTCTAATATCAAACTTGAGACCCTCCCTATAGCATGAGATGTGATATCCAAGTGCTTCCCATTCCAATCCTGAGACCCTTCCGATAGCATGAGATGTGATGTCTCAATGCTTCTAATACCAAACCTGAGATCCTTCCTATAACATGAGATGTGATATCCAACTCCTTCCCATTCCAATCCTGAGACCCTTTCTATAGCATGAGATGTGATATCTCAATGCTTATACCAAACCTGAGACCCTTCCTATAGCATGAGATGTGATATCCAAGTCCTTCCCATTCCAATCCTGAGACCCTTCCGATAGTAGAGATGTGATATCTCAATGCTTATACCAAACCTGAGATCCTTCCTATAACATGAGATGTGATATCCAACTCCTTCCCATTCCAATCCTGAGACACTTCCTATAGCATGAGATGTGATATCTCACTGCTTATACCAAACCTGAGACCCTTCCTATAGCATGAGATGTGATATCCAACTCCTTCCCTTTCCAATCCTGAGACCCTTCCTATAGCATGAGATATGATATCTCAATGCTTCTAATATCAAACTTGAGACCCTCCCTATAGCATGAGATGTGATATCCAAGTCCTTCCCATTCCAATCCTGAGACCCTTCCGATAGCATGAGATGTGATGTCTCAATGCTTCTAATACCAAACCTGAGATCCTTCCTATAACATGAGATGTGATATCCAACTCCTTCCCATTCCAATCCTGAGACCCTTCCTATAGCATGAGATGTGATATCTCAATGCTTATACCAAACCTGAGACCCTTCCTATAGCATGAGATGTGATATCCAACTCCTTCCCATTCCAATCCTGAGACCCTTCCTAGAGCATGAGATGTGATATCTCAATGCCTCTAATACCAAACCTGAGATCCTTCCTCTAACATGAAATGTGATATCCAACTCCTTCCCATTCCAATCCTGAGACACTTCCTATAGCATGAGATGTGATATCTAAATGCTTCTAATACCAAACTTGAGACTCTTACTATAACATGAGATGGGATATCCAACTCCTTCCCATTCCAATCCTTAGACCCTTCCTACAGCATGCAATATGATATCTCAATGATTCTAATAACAAACCTGAGACCCGTCCTATAACATGAGATGGGATATCCAACACCTTCCCATTCCAATCCTGAGACACTTCCGATAGCAGAGATGTGATATCTCAATGCTTATACCAAACCTGAGACCCTTCCTATAACATGAGATGTGATATCCAACTCCTTCCCGTTCCAAACCTGAGACCCTTCCTATAGCATATGTGATATCCAACACATTCCCATTCCAAACATGAGACCCTTCCTATAGCAGGAATGTAATATCCAACTCCTTCCCATTCCAATCCTGAGACCATTCCTATAGCATGAGATGTGATATCTCAATGCTTCTAATACCAAACCTGAGATCCTTCCTATGACATGAGATGTGATATACAATTCCTCCCCATTCCAAACCTGAGAACCTTCCTACAGCATGCGATGGGATATCTCAATGCTTCTAATACCAAACCTGAGACCAGTCCTATAACATGAGATTGGATATCCAACTCCTTCCCCTTCCAAACCTGAGACCCTTCCTATAGCATGAGATGTGATATCCAACTTCTTCCCATTCCAATCCTGAGACCCTTCCTATAACATGAGATGTGATGTCTCAATGCTTCGAATACCAAACCTGAGATCTTTCCTATAACATGAGATGTGATATCCAACTCCTTCCCATTCCAATCCTGAGACCCTTCCTATAGCATGGGATGTGCTATCTCAATGCTTATACCAAACCTGAGACCCTTCCTAAAGCTTGAGATGTGATATCCAACTCCTTCCCATTCCAATCCTGAGACCCTTCCTATAACATGAAATGTGATATCCAACTCCTTCCCATTCCAACCTGAGACCCTTCCTATAACATGAAATGTGATATCCAACTCCTTCCCTTTCCAAACCTGAGACCCTCCCTTTAGCATGAGATGTGATATCCAACTCCTTCCCATTCCAATCCTGAGACCCTTCTGATAGCATAAGATATATCTCAATGCTTCTATACCAAACCTGAGATCCTTCCGATAGCATGAGATGTGATATCTCAATACTTCTAATACCAAACCTGAGATCCTTCCTATAACATGAGATGTGATATCCAAATCCTTATCTTCCAAACCTGAGACCCTCCCTTTAGCATGAGATGTGATATCCAACTCCTTCCCATTCCAATCCTGAGACTCTTCTGATAGCATAAGATATGATATCTCAATGCTTCTATACCAAACCTGAGATCCTTCTGATAGCATGAAATGTGATATCCAACTCTTTCCCCTTGCAAACCTGAGAGCCTTCCTATAGCATGAGATGTGATATCCAAGTACTTCCCATTCCAATCCTGAGACCCTTCCTATAACATGAGATGTGATATCCAACTCCTTCCCATTCCAACCTGAGACCCTTCCTATAGCATGAGATGGGATATCCAACTCCTTCCAAATCCAATCCCGATACCCTTCCGATAGCATGAGATGTGATATCCCAATGCTTCTACCAGACCTGAGACCCATACTATGGCATGAGATGTGATAACAAACTCCTTCCCATTCTAATCCTGAGACCCTTCCTATAGCTTGAGATGTGATATCCAACTCCATCCCATTCCAATCCTGAGACCCTTCCTATACCATGAGACTTGATATCTCAATGCTTCTAATACCAAACCTGAGACACGTCCTATAACATGAGATGTGATATCCAAATCCTTCCCCTTCCAAACCTTAGACCCTTCCTTTATCATGAGATGTGATATCCAACTCCTTCCCATTCCAATCTTGAGACCCTTCCGATATCATGAAATGTGATACCTCAATGCTTCTAATATCAAACTTGAGACCCTCCCTATAGCAAGAGATGTGATATCCAAGTCCTTCCCATTCCAATCCTGAGACCATTTCTATAGCATGAGATGTGATATCTCAATGCTTCTAATACCAAACCTGAGACCCTTCCTATAACATAAGATGGGAATATCCAACTCCTTCCCTTTCCAATCCTGAGACCCTTCCGATAGCAGAGATCTGATATCTCAATGCTTATACCAAACCTGAGATCCTTCCTATAACATGAGATGTGATATCCAACTCCTTCCCATTCCAATCCTGAGACACTTCCTATAGCATGAGATGTGATATCTCACTGCTTATACCAAACCTGAGACCCTTCCTATAGCATGAGATGTGATATCCAACTCCTTCCCATTCCAATCCTGAGACCCTTCCTATAGCATGAGATGTGATATCTCAATGCTTCTAATATCAAACTTGAGACCCTCCCTATAGCATGAGATGTGATACCCAAGTCCTTCCCATTCCAATCCTGAGACACTTCCTATAGCATGAGATGTGATATCTCAATGCTTCTAATACCAAACCTGAGACTCTTCCTATAACATGAGATGGGATATCCAACTCCTTCCCATTCCAATCCTGAGACCCTTTCGATAGCAGAGATGTGATATCTCAATGTTTATACCAAACCTGAGGCCCTCCCTACGGCATGAGATGTCATATACAACTCCTTCCCATTCCAATCCTGAGACCCTTCCTATAGCATGAGATGTGATATCCAACTCCTTCCCATTCCGATCCTGAGACCCTTCCTATAGCATGAGATGTGATGTCTCAATGATTCTAATACCAAACCTGAGATCCTTCCTATAACATGAGATGTGATATCCAACTCCTTCCATTCCAATCCTGAGACCCTTCCTATAGCATGAGATGTGATATCTCAATGCTTATAACAAAACCTGAGACCCTTCCTATAGCATGAGATGTGATATCCAACTCCTTCCCATTCCAATCCTGAGACCCTTCCTATAGCCTGAGATGTGATATCTCAATGCCTCTAATACCAAACCTGAGATCCTTTCTCTAACATGAAATGTGATATCCAACTCCTTCACTTTCCAAACCTGAGAGCCTATCTATAGCATGAGATGTGATATCCAAGTCCTTCCCATTCCAATCCTGAGACCCTTCCTATAGCATGAGATGTGATATCTCAATGCTTATAACAAAACCTGAGACCCTTCCTATAGCATGAGATGTGATATCCAACTCCTTCCCATTCCAATCCTGAGACCCTTCCTATAGCCTTGAGATGTGATATCTCAATGCCTCTAATACCAAACCTGAGATCCTTCCTCTAACATGAAATGTGATATCCAACTCCTTCAATTTCCAAACCTGAGAGCCTATCTATAGCATGAGATGTGATATCCAAGTCCTTCCCATTCCAATCCTTAGACCCTTCCTACAGCATGCAATATGATATCTCAATGATTTTAATAAAAAACCTGAGACCCGTCCTATAACATGAGATGGGATATCCAATTCCTTCCCATTCCAATCCTGAGACACTTCCGATAGCAGAGATGTGATATCTCACTGCTTATACCAAACCTGAGACCCTTCCTATAGCATGAGATGTGATATCCAACTCCTTCCCATTCCATCCCTGAGACCCTTCCCAAATCATGAGATGTGATATCTCAATGCTTCTAATATCAAACTTGAGACCCTCCCTATAGCATGAGATGTGATATCCAAGTCCTTCCCATTCCAATCCTGAGACCCTTCCGATAGCATGAGATGTGATGTCTCAATGCTTCTAATACCAAACCTGAGATCCTTCCTATAACATGAGATGTGATATCCAACTCCTTCCCATTCCAATCCTGAGACCCTTTCTATAGCATGAGATGTGATATCTCAATGCTTATACCAAACCTGAGACCCTTCCTATAGCATGAGATGTGATATCCAAGTCCTTCCCATTCCAATCCTGAGACCCTTCCGATAGTAGAGATGTGATATCTCAATGCTTATACCAAACCTGAGATCCTTCCTATAACATGAGATGTGATATCCAACTCCTTCCCATTCCAATCCTGAGACACTTCCTATAGCATGAGATGTGATATCTCACTGCTTATACCAAACCTGAGACCCTTCCTATAGCATGAGATGTGATATCCAACTCCTTCCCTTTCCAATCCTGAGACCCTTCCTATAGCATGAGATATGATATCTCAATGCTTCTAATATCAAACTTGAGATCCTCCCTATAGCATGAGATGTGATATCCAAGTCCTTCCCATTCCAATCCTGAGACCCTTCCGATAGCATGAGATGTGATGTCTCAATGCTTCTAATACCAAACCTGAGATCCTTCCTATAACATGAGATGTGATATCCAACTCCTTCCCATTCCAATACTGAGACCCTTCCTATAGCATGAGATGTGATATCTCAATGCTTATACCAAACCTGAGACCCTTCCTATAGCATGAGATGTGATATCCAACTCCTTCCCATTCCAATCCTGAGACCCTTCCTAGAGCATGAGATGTGATATCTCAATGCCTCTAATACCAAACCTGAGATCCTTCCTCTAACATGAAATGTGATATCCAACTCCTTCCCATTCCAATCCTGAGACACTTCCTATAGCATGAGATGTGATATCTAAATGCTTCTAATACCAAACTTGAGACTCTTACTATAACATGAGATGGGATATCCAACTCCTTCCCATTCCAATCCTTAGACCCTTCCTACAGCATGCAATATGATATCTCAATGATTCTAATAACAAACCTGAGACCCGTCCTATAACATGAGATGGGATATCCAACACCTTCCCATTCCAATCCTGAGACACTTCCGATAGCAGAGATGTGATATCTCAATGCTTATACCAAACCTGAGACCCTTCCTGTAACATGAGATGTGATATCCAACTCCTTCCCGTTCCAAACCTGAGACCCTTCCTATAGCATATGTGATATCCAACACATTCCCATTCCAAACATGAGACCCTTCCTATAGCAGGAATGTAATATCCAACTCCTTCCCATTCCAATCCTGAGACCATTCCTATAGCATGAGATGTGATATCTCAATGCTTCTAATACCAAACCTGAGATCCTTCCTATGACATGAGATGTGATATACAATTCCTCCCCATTCCAAACCTGAGAACCTTCCTACAGCATGCGATGGGATATCTCAATGCTTCTAATACCAAACCTGAGACCAGTCCTATAACATGAGATTGGATATCCAACTCCTTCCCCTTCCAAACCTGAGACCCTTCCTATAGCATGAGATGTGATATCCAACTTCTTCCCATTCCAATCCTGAGACCCTTCCTATAACATGAGATGTGATGTCTCAATGCTTCGAATACCAAACCTGAGATCTTTCCTATAACATGAGATGTGATATCCAACTCCTTCCCATTCCAATCCTGAGACCCTTCCTATAGCATGGGATGTGCTATCTCAATGCTTATACCAAACCTGAGACCCTTCCTAAAGCTTGAGATGTGATATCCAACTCCTTCCCATTCCAATCCTGAGACCCTTCCTATAACATGAAATGTGATATCCAACTCCTTCCCATTCCAACCTGAGACCCTTCCTATAACATGAAATGTGATATCCAACTCCTTCCCTTTCCAAACCTGAGACCCTCCCTTTAGCATGAGATGTGATATCCAACTCCTTCCCATTCCAATCCTGAGACCCTTCTGATAGCATAAGATATATCTCAATGCTTCTATACCAAACCTGAGATCCTTCCGATAGCATGAGATGTGATATCTCAATACTTCTAATACCAAACCTGAGATCCTTCCTATAACATGAGATGTGATATCCAAATCCTTATCTTCCAAACCTGAGACCCTCCCTTTAGCATGAGATGTGATATCCAACTCCTTCCCATTCCAATCCTGAGACTCTTCTGATAGCATAAGATATGATATCTCAATGCTTCTATACCAAACCTGAGATCCTTCTGATAGCATGAAATGTGATATCCAACTCTTTCCCCTTGCAAACCTGAGAGCCTTCCTATAGCATGAGATGTGATATCCAAGTACTTCCCATTCCAATCCTGAGACCCTTCCTATAACATGAGATGTGATATCCAACTCCTTCCCATTCCAACCTGAGACCCTTCCTATAGCATGAGATGGGATATCCAACTCCTTCCAAATCCAATCCCGATACCCTTCCGATAGCATGAGATGTGATATCCCAATGCTTCTACCAAACCTGAGACCCATACTATGGCATGAGATGTGATAACAAACTCCTTCCCATTCTAATCCTGAGACCCTTCCTATAGCTTGAGATGTGATATCCAACTCCATCCCATTCCAATCCTGAGACCCTTCCTATACCATGAGACTTGATATCTCAATGCTTCTAATACCAAACCTGAGACCCGTCCTATAACATGAGATGTGATATCCAAATCCTTCCCCTTCCAAACCTTAGACCCTTCCTTTATCATGAGATGTGATATCCAACTCCTTCCCATTCCAATCTTGAGACCCTTCCGATATCATGAAATGTGATACCTCAATGCTTCTAATATCAAACTTGAGACCCTCCCTATAGCAAGAGATGTGATATCCAAGTCCTTCCCATTCCAATCCTGAGACCCTTTCTATAGCATGAGATGTGATATCTCAATGCTTCTAATACCAAACCTGAGACCCTTCCTATAACATAAGATGGGAATATCCAACTCCTTCCCTTTCCAATCCTGAGACCCTTCCGATAGCAGAGATCTGATATCTCAATGCTTATACCAAACCTGAGATCCTTCCTATAACATGAGATGTGATATCCAACTCCTTCCCATTCCAATCCTGAGACACTTCCTATAGCATGAGATGTGATATCTCACTGCTTATACCAAACCTGAGACCCTTCCTATAGCATGAGATGTGATATCCAACACCTTCCCATTCCAATCCTGAGACCCTTCCTATAGCATGAGATGTGATATCTCAATGCTTCTAATATCTAACTTGAGACCCTCCCTATAGCATGAGATGTGATACCCAAGTCCTTCCCATTCCAATCCTGAGACACTTCCTATAGCATGAGATGTGATATCTCAATGCTTCTAATACCAAACCTGAGACTCTTCCTATAACATGAGATGGGATATCCAACTCCTTCCCATTCCAATCCTGAGACCCTTTCGATAGCAGAGATGTGATATCTCAATGTTTATACCAAACCTGAGACCCTCCCTACGGCATGAGATGTCATATACAACTCCTTCCCATTCCAATCCTGAGACCCTTCCTATAGCATGAGATGTGATATCCAACTCCTTCCCATTCCAATCCTGAGACCCTTCCTATAGCATGAGATGTGATGTCTCAATGCTTCTAATACCAAACCTGAGATCCTTCCTATAACATGAGATGTGATATCCAACTCCTTCCATTCCAATCCTGAGACCCTTCCTATAGCATGAGATGTGATATCTCAATGCTTATAACAAAACCTGAGACCCTTCCTATAGCATGAGATGTGATATCCAACTCCTTCCCATTCCAATCCTGAGACCCTTCCTATAGCCTGAGATGTGATATCTCAATGCCTCTAATACCAAACCTGAGATCCTTCCTCTAACATGAAATGTGATATCCAATTCCTTCACTTTCCAAACCTGAGAGCCTATCTATAGCATGAGATGTGATATCCAAGTCCTTCCCATTCCAATCCTGAGACCCTTCCTATAGCATGAGATGTGATATCTCAATGCTTATAACAAAACCTGAGACCCTTCCTATAGCATGAGATGTGATATCCAACTCCTTCCCATTCCAATCCTGAGACCCTTCCTATAGCCTGAGATGTGATATCTCAATGCCTCTAATACCAAACCTGAGATCCTTCCTCTAACATGAAATGTGATATCCAACTCCTTCAATTTCCAAACCTGAGAGCCTATCTATAGCATGAGATGTGATATCCAAGTCCTTCCCATTCCAATCCTTAGACCCTTCCTACAGCATGCAATATGATATCTCAATGATTTTAATAAAAAACCTGAGACCCGTCCTATAACATGAGATGGGATATCCAACTCCTTCCCATTCCAATCCTGAGACACTTCCGATAGCAGAGATGTGATATCTCACTGCTTATACCAAACCTGAGACCCTTCCTATAGCATGAGATGTGATATCCAACTCCTTCCCATTCCATCCCTGAGACCCTTCCCAAATCATGAGATGTGATATCTCAATGCTTCTAATATCAAACTTGAGACCCTCCCTATAGCATGAGATGTGATATCCAAGTCCTTCCCATTCCAATCCTGAGACCCTTCCGATAGCATGAGATGTGATGTCTCAATGCTTCTAATACCAAACCTGAGATCCTTCCTATAACATGAGATGTGATATCCAACTCCTTCCCATTCCAATCCTGAGACCCTTTCTATAGCATGAGATGTGATATCTCAATGCTTATACCAAACCTGAGACCCTTCCTATAGCATGAGATGTGATATCCAAGTCCTTCCCATTCCAATCCTGAGACCCTTCCGATAGTAGAGATGTGATATCTCAATGCTTATACCAAACCTGAGATCCTTCCTATAACATGAGATGTGATATCCAACTCCTTCCCATTCCAATCCTGAGACACTTCCTATAGCATGAGATGTGATATCTCACTGCTTATACCAAACCTGAGACCCTTCCTATAGCATGAGATGTGATATCCAACTCCTTCCCTTTCCAATCCTGAGACCCTTCCTATAGCATGAGATATGATATCTCAATGCTTCTAATATCAAACTTGAGATCCTCCCTATAGCATGAGATGTGATATCCAAGTCCTTCCCATTCCAATCCTGAGACCCTTCCGATAGCATGAGATGTGATGTCTCAATGCTTCTAATACCAAACCTGAGATCCTTCCTATAACATGAGATGTGATATCCAACTCCTTCCCATTCCAATCCTGAGACCCTTCCTATAGCATGAGATGTGATATCTCAATGCTTATACCAAACCTGAGACCCTTCCTATAGCATGAGATGTGATATCCAACTCCTTCCCATTCCAATCCTGAGACCCTTCCTAGAGCATGAGATGTGATATCTCAATGCCTCTAATACCAAACCTGAGATCCTTCCTCTAACATGAAATGTGATATCCAACTCCTTCCCATTCCAATCCTGAGACACTTCCTATAGCATGAGATGTGATATCTAAATGCTTCTAATACCAAACTTGAGACTCTTACTATAACATGAGATGGGATATCCAACTCCTTCCCATTCCAATCCTTAGACCCTTCCTACAGCATGCAATATGATATCTCAATGATTCTAATAACAAACCTGAGACCCGTCCTATAACATGAGATGGGATATCCAACACCTTCCCATTCCAATCCTGAGACACTTCCGATAGCAGAGATGTGATATCTCAATGCTTATACCAAACCTGAGACCCTTCCTATAACATGAGATGTGATATCCAACTCCTTCCCGTTCCAAACCTGAGACCCTTCCTATAGCATATGTGATATCCAACACATTCCCATTCCAAACATGAGACCCTTCCTATAGCAGGAATGTAATATCCAACTCCTTCCCATTCCAATCCTGAGACCATTCCTATAGCATGAGATGTGATATCTCAATGCTTCTAATACCAAACCTGAGATCCTTCCTATGACATGAGATGTGATATACAATTCCTCCCCATTCCAAACCTGAGAACCTTCCTACAGCATGCGATGGGATATCTCAATGCTTCTAATACCAAACCTGAGACCAGTCCTATAACATGAGATTGGATATCCAACTCCTTCCCCTTCCAAACCTGAGACCCTTCCTATAGCATGAGATGTGATATCCAACTTCTTCCCATTCCAATCCTGAGACCCTTCCTATAACATGAGATGTGATGTCTCAATGCTTCGAATACCAAACCTGAGATCTTTCCTATAACATGAGATGTGATATCCAACTCCTTCCCATTCCAATCCTGAGACCCTTCCTATAGCATGGGATGTGCTATCTCAATGCTTATACCAAACCTGAGACCCTTCCTAAAGCTTGAGATGTGATATCCAACTCCTTCCCATTCCAATCCTGAGACCCTTCCTATAACATGAAATGTGATATCCAACTCCTTCCCATTCCAACCTGAGACCCTTCCTATAACATGAAATGTGATATCCAACTCCTTCCCTTTCCAAACCTGAGACCCTCCCTTTAGCATGAGATGTGATATCCAACTCCTTCCCATTCCAATCCTGAGACCCTTCTGATAGCATAAGATATATCTCAATGCTTCTATACCAAACCTGAGATCCTTCCGATAGCATGAGATGTGATATCTCAATACTTCTAATACCAAACCTGAGATCCTTCCTATAACATGAGATGTGATATCCAAATCCTTATCTTCCAAACCTGAGACCCTCCCTTTAGCATGAGATGTGATATCCAACTCCTTCCCATTCCAATCCTGAGACTCTTCTGATAGCATAAGATATGATATCTCAATGCTTCTATACCAAACCTGAGATCCTTCTGATAGCATGAAATGTGATATCCAACTCTTTCCCCTTGCAAACCTGAGAGCCTTCCTATAGCATGAGATGTGATATCCAAGTACTTCCCATTCCAATCCTGAGACCCTTCCTATAACATGAGATGTGATATCCAACTCCTTCCCATTCCAACCTGAGACCCTTCCTATAGCATGAGATGGGATATCCAACTCCTTCCAAATCCAATCCCGATACCCTTCCGATAGCATGAGATGTGATATCCCAATGCTTCTACCAAACCTGAGACCCATACTATGGCATGAGATGTGATAACAAACTCCTTCCCATTCTAATCCTGAGACCCTTCCTATAGCTTGAGATGTGATATCCAACTCCATCCCATTCCAATCCTGAGACCCTTCCTATACCATGAGACTTGATATCTCAATGCTTCTAATACCAAACCTGAGACCCGTCCTATAACATGAGATGTGATATCCAAATCCTTCCCCTTCCAAACCTTAGACCCTTCCTTTATCATGAGATGTGATATCCAACTCCTTCCCATTCCAATCTTGAGACCCTTCCGATATCATGAAATGTGATACCTCAATGCTTCTAATATCAAACTTGAGACCCTCCCTATAGCAAGAGATGTGATATCCAAGTCCTTCCCATTCCAATCCTGAGACCCTTTCTATAGCATGAGATGTGATATCTCAATGCTTCTAATACCAAACCTGAGACCCTTCCTATAACATAAGATGGGAATATCCAACTCCTTCCCTTTCCAATCCTGAGACCCTTCCGATAGCAGAGATCTGATATCTCAATGCTTATACCAAACCTGAGATCCTTCCTATAACATGAGATGTGATATCCAACTCCTTCCCATTCCAATCCTGAGACACTTCCTATAGCATGAGATGTGATATCTCACTGCTTATACCAAACCTGAGACCCTTCCTATAGCATGAGATGTGATATCCAACTCCTTCCCATTCCAATCCTGAGACCCTTCCTATAGCATGAGATGTGATATCTCAATGCTTCTAATATCTAACTTGAGACCCTCCCTATAGCATGAGATGTGATACCCAAGTCCTTCCCATTCCAATCCTGAGACACTTCCTATAGCATGAGATGTGATATCTCAATGCTTCTAATACCAAACCTGAGACTCTTCCTATAACATGAGATGGGATATCCAACTCCTTCCCATTCCAATCCTGAGACCCTTTCGATAGCAGAGATGTGATATCTCAATGTTTATACCAAACCTGAGACCCTCCCTACGGCATGAGATGTCATATACAACTCCTTCCCATTCCAATCCTGAGACCCTTCCTATAGCATGAGATGTGATATCCAACTCCTTCCCATTCCAATCCTGAGACCCTTCCTATAGCATGAGATGTGATGTCTCAATGCTTCTAATACCAAACCTGAGATCCTTCCTATAACATGAGATGTGATATCCAACTCCTTCCATTCCAATCCTGAGACCCTTCCTATAGCATGAGATGTGATATCTCAATGCTTATAACAAAACCTGAGACCCTTCCTATAGCATGAGATGTGATATCCAACTCCTTCCCATTCCAATCCTGAGACCCTTCCTATAGCCTGAGATGTGATATCTCAATGCCTCTAATACCAAACCTGAGATCCTTCCTCTAACATGAAATGTGATATCCAACTCCTTCACTTTCCAAACCTGAGAGCCTATCTATAGCATGAGATGTGATATCCAAGTCCTTCCCATTCCAATCCTGAGACCCTTCCTATAGCATGAGATGTGATATCTCAATGCTTATAACAAAACCTGAGACCCTTCCTATAGCATGAGATGTGATATCCAACTCCTTCCCATTCCAATCCTGAGACCCTTCCTATAGCCTGAGATGTGATATCTCAATGCCTCTAATACCAAACCTGAGATCCTTCCTCTAACATGAAATGTGATATCCAACTCCTTCAATTTCCAAACCTGAGAGCCTATCTATAGCATGAGATGTGATATCCAAGTCCTTCCCATTCCAATTCTTAGACCCTTCCTACAGCATGCAATATGATATCTCAATGATTTTAATAAAAAACCTGAGACCCGTCCTATAACATGAGATGGGATATCCAACTCCTTCCCATTCCAATCCTGAGACACTTCCGATAGCAGAGATGTGATATCTCACTGCTTATACCAAACCTGAGACCCTTCCTATAGCATGAGATGTGATATCCAACTCCTTCCCATTCCATCCCTGAGACCCTTCCCAAATCATGAGATGTGATATCTCAATGCTTCTAATATCAAACTTGAGACCCTCCCTATAGCATGAGATGTGATATCCAAGTCCTTCCCATTCCAATCCTGAGACCCTTCCGATAGCATGAGATGTGATGTCTCAATGCTTCTAATACCAAACCTGAGATCCTTCCTATAACATGAGATGTGATATCCAACTCCTTCCCATTCCAATCCTGAGACCCTTTCTATAGCATGAGATGTGATATCTCAATGCTTATACCAAACCTGAGACCCTTCCTATAGCATGAGATGTGATATCCAAGTCCTTCCCATTCCAATCCTGAGACCCTTCCGATAGTAGAGATGTGATATCTCTGCTTATACCAAACCTGAGATCCTTCCTATAACATGAGATGTGATATCCAACTCCTTCCCATTCCAATCCTGAGACACTTCCTATAGCATGAGATGTGATATCTCACTGCTTATACCAAACCTGAGACCCTTCCTATAGCATGAGATGTGATATCCAACTCCTTCCCTTTCCAATCCTGAGACCCTTCCTATAGCATGAGATATGATATCTCAATGCTTCTAATATCAAACTTGAGACCCTCCCTATAGCATGAGATGTGATATCCAAGTCCTTCCCATTCCAATCCTGAGACCCTTCCGATAGCATGAGATGTGATGTCTCAATGCTTCTAATACCAAACCTGAGATCCTTCCTATAACATGAGATGTGATATCCAACTCCTTCCCATTCCAATCCTGAGACCCTTCCTATAGCATGAGATGTGATATCTCAATGCTTATACCAAACCTGAGACCCTTCCTATAGCATGAGATGTGATATCCAACTCCTTCCCATTCCAATCCTGAGACCCTTCCTAGAGCATGAGATGTGATATCTCAATGCCTCTAATACCAAACCTGAGATCCTTCCTCTAACATGAAATGTGATATCCAACTCCTTCCCATTCCAATCCTGAGACACTTCCTATAGCATGAGATGTGATATCTAAATGCTTCTAATACCAAACTTGAGACTCTTACTATAACATGAGATGGGATATCCAACTCCTTCCCATTCCAATCCTTAGACCCTTCCTACAGCATGCAATATGATATCTCAATGATTCTAATAACAAACCTGAGACCCGTCCTATAACATGAGATGGGATATCCAACACCTTCCCATTCCAATCCTGAGACACTTCCGATAGCAGAGATGTGATATCTCAATGCTTATACCAAACCTGAGACCCTTCCTATAACATGAGATGTGATATCCAACTCCTTCCCGTTCCAAACCTGAGACCCTTCCTATAGCATATGTGATATCCAACACATTCCCATTCCAAACATGAGACCCTTCCTATAGCAGGAATGTAATATCCAACTCCTTCCCATTCCAATCCTGAGACCATTCCTATAGCATGAGATGTGATATCTCAATGCTTCTAATACCAAACCTGAGATCCTTCCTATGACATGAGATGTGATATACAATTCCTCCCCATTCCAAACCTGAGAACCTTCCTACAGCATGCGATGGGATATCTCAATGCTTCTAATACCAAACCTGAGACCAGTCCTATAACATGAGATTGGATATCCAACTCCTTCCCCTTCCAAACCTGAGACCCTTCCTATAGCATGAGATGTGATATCCAACTTCTTCCCATTCCAATCCTGAGACCCTTCCTATAACATGAGATGTGATGTCTCAATGCTTCGAATACCAAACCTGAGATCTTTCCTATAACATGAGATGTGATATCCAACTCCTTCCCATTCCAATCCTGAGACCCTTCCTATAGCATGGGATGTGCTATCTCAATGCTTATACCAAACCTGAGACCCTTCCTAAAGCTTGAGATGTGATATCCAACTCCTTCCCATTCCAATCCTGAGACCCTTCCTATAACATGAAATGTGATATCCAACTCCTTCCCATTCCAACCTGAGACCCTTCCTATAACATGAAATGTGATATCCAACTCCTTCCCTTTCCAAACCTGAGACCCTCCCTTTAGCATGAGATGTGATATCCAACTCCTTCCCATTCCAATCCTGAGACCCTTCTGATAGCATAAGATATATCTCAATGCTTCTATACCAAACCTGAGATCCTTCCGATAGCATGAGATGTGATATCTCAATACTTCTAATACCAAACCTGAGATCCTTCCTATAACATGAGATGTGATATCCAAATCCTTATCTTCCAAACCTGAGACCCTCCCTTTAGCATGAGATGTGATATCCAACTCCTTCCCATTCCAATCCTGAGACTCTTCTGATAGCATAAGATATGATATCTCAATGCTTCTATACCAAACCTGAGATCCTTCTGATAGCATGAAATGTGATATCCAACTCTTTCCCCTTGCAAACCTGAGAGCCTTCCTATAGCATGAGATGTGATATCCAAGTACTTCCCATTCCAATCCTGAGACCCTTCCTATAACATGAGATGTGATATCCAACTCCTTCCCATTCCAACCTGAGACCCTTCCTATAGCATGAGATGGGATATCCAACTCCTTCCAAATCCAATCCCGATACCCTTCCGATAGCATGAGATGTGATATCCCAATGCTTCTACCAAACCTGAGACCCATACCCATACATGAGATGTGATAACAAACTCCTTCCCATTCTAATCCTGAGACCCTTCCTATAGCTTGAGATGTGATATCCAACTCCATCCCATTCCAATCCTGAGACCCTTCCTATACCATGAGACTTGATATCTCAATGCTTCTAATACCAAACCTGAGACCCGTCCTATAACATGAGATGTGATATCCAAATCCTTCCCCTTCCAAACCTTAGACCCTTCCTTTATCATGAGATGTGATATCCAACTCCTTCCCATTCCAATCTTGAGACCCTTCCGATATCATGAAATGTGATACCTCAATGCTTCTAATATCAAACTTGAGACCCTCCCTATAGCAAGAGATGTGATATCCAAGTCCTTCCCATTCCAATCCTGAGACCCTTTCTATAGCATGAGATGTGATATCTCAATGCTTCTAATACCAAACCTGAGACCCTTCCTATAACATAAGATGGGAATATCCAACTCCTTCCCTTTCCAGTCCTGAGACCCTTCCGATAGCAGAGATCTGATATCTCAATGCTTATACCAAACCTGAGATCCTTCCTATAACATGAGATGTGATATCCAACTCCTTCCCATTCCAATCCTGAGACACTTCCTATAGCATGAGATGTGATATCTCACTGCTTATACCAAACCTGAGACCCTTCCTATAGCATGAGATGTGATATCCAACTCCTTCCCATTCCAATCCTGAGACCCTTCCTATAGCATGAGATGTGATATCTCAATGCTTCTAATATCAAACTTGAGACCCTCCCTATAGCATGAGATGTGATACCCAAGTCCTTCCCATTCCAATCCTGAGACACTTCCTATAGCATGAGATGTGATATCTCAATGCTTCTAATACCAAACCTGAGACTCTTCCTATAACATGAGATGGGATATCCAACTCCTTCCCATTCCAATCCTGAGACCCTTTCGATAGCAGAGATGTGATATCTCAATGTTTATACCAAACCTGAGGCCCTCCCTACGGCATGAGATGTCATATACAACTCCTTCCCATTCCAATCCTGAGACCCTTCCTATAGCATGAGATGTGATATCCAACTCCTTCCCATTCCAATCCTGAGACCCTTCCTATAGCATGAGATGTGATGTCTCAATGCTTCTAATACCAAACCTGAGATCCTTCCTATAACATGAGATGTGATATCCAACTCCTTCCATTCCAATCCTGAGACCCTTCCTATAGCATGAGATGTGATATCTCAATGCTTATAACAAAACCTGAGACCCTTCCTATAGCATGAGATGTGATATCCAACTCCTTCCCATTCCAATCCTGAGACCCTTCCTATAGCCTGAGATGTGATATCTCAATGCCTCTAATACCAAACCTGAGATCCTTCCTCTAACATGAAATGTGATATCCAACTCCTTCACTTTCCAAACCTGAGAGCCTATCTATAGCATGAGATGTGATATCCAAGTCCTTCCCATTCCAATCCTGAGACCCTTCCTATAGCATGAGATGTGATATCTCAATGCTTATAACAAAACCTGAGACCCTTCCTATAGCATGAGATGTGATATCCAACTCCTTCCCATTCCAATCCTGAGACCCTTCCTATAGCCTGAGATGTGATATCTCAATGCCTCTAATACCAAACCTGAGATCCTTCCTCTAACATGAAATGTGATATCCAACTCCTTCAATTTCCAAACCTGAGAGCCTATCTATAGCATGAGATGTGATATCCAAGTCCTTCCCATTCCAATCCTTAGACCCTTCCTACAGCATGCAATATGATATCTCAATGATTTTAATAAAAAACCTGAGACCCGTCCTATAACATGAGATGGGATATCCAACTCCTTCCCATTCCAATCCTGAGACACTTCCGATAGCAGAGATGTGATATCTCAATGTTTATACCAAACCTGAGACCCTTCCTATAACATGAGATGTGATATCCAACTCCTTCCCGTTCCAAACCTGAGACCCTTCCTTTAGCATGAGATGTGATATCCAGCTCCTTCCCATTCCAATCCTGAGACACTTCCGATAGCATGAGATGTGATATCTCATTGCTTCAAATATCAAAACTGAGACCCTCCCTATAGCATATGTGATATCTAAGTCCTTCCCATTCCAATCCTGAGACATTCCTATAGCATGAGATGTGATATCTCAATGCTTATCCTTGATTCCTGTAGTAAATTGATTTCCTTTGCAGGCCGACTCCTGTCACGAATGCCTTGTCTGCATGCATTCTCTCCTGGCCATTCTCTCAGCGTGGCTATTTGCCTACCCCCTTCCTCTCTCAGTGGATGGACTTCTCCATCCTAGCCTCCTACCACTCAACTCCGCCTACTTGGAGAATTCAACATGAACCTGTATGCTTCCTGACCTGGACTTTTACGAGATCTGCAACTCTTCATGTCGCTGGCCCTACACACTGCAGGGAATACTCAGGATTTTCTGATCTCAGACCTCCCCCTCTGTAACCCTCTCAACAATCCTCTCCCGTGGTGATCAAGTTCTCATCTCCAAAGAAGGCTAACTGCCAGCTGTTCCTCCTCAGAGGAGTTCTCCCTTTCTGTCCCTGCTCCCTGCACCGTTTCGCGTTGCAAACACTCGCTTCCCTGCTCTCTGGTTTAGACGCTTTTCCTTCTCAGAGGCCTTCTTCCTTTCTGCCCTTTTCGCGTTGCAAGTACTCTCTTCCCAGCTCTCTGGTTTAGACGCGTGTTCCCTGCCTTCTCTCCTCTTCCCGCTGCCTTCAAATCAAAAAATGAGCTCCAAAAGATACACAGTGCTCAGAATGCTCTATAACACCCATTATTCAACATATAGCCGTAACCCGCTAGACGTATTGAAACGTGCTGTAAACTAGCAAAAAAAGCTAGAAAATGTACTTTCCTCGCGTTTTTGTAAATGCTAATTCTGATGGGTTCCCATGTATGTACTGTCCGTGCGTTTGTTGTCGAATCCTGAAGTTTTTAACCACTGTTCTCCCATACACGGGGGGGGGTCAACGTCTACTGCTGTTCACAGGCTGAATGTATACGGCTGAAATCTTCAAGGCATTATCAGCTTTCCTGTTTTGGAACGTGCATTTGCCATCTGTTAATGCAGTCGCCCTGTGTTCATCGTCCCTTCTACTTTACAGGCTGCACTCCCCTGGTGATCACATTCGCCTCTCCAGAGCAGGCTGACTACCAGCTGCTCCTCCTCATAGGCGTTCATCCTTTCTGTCCCTGCTCCCTGCACCGTTTCGCGTTGCATGTACTCGCTTCCCAGCTCTCTGGTTTAGATGCGTGTTCCCTGCCTTCTCTCCTCTTCCGACAGCCTTCCAATGAGCTCCACAAGATACAGTGTTCAGAATGCTTTATAACACCCATTATTCAACATATAGGTGTAACCCGCTAGACGTATTGAAACGTGCTAAAAACGAGCAGAAACAGCTAGAAAATGTACTTTCCTCGCGTTTTGGTAAATGCGAATTCTGGTGGATTCCCATTTTGTACTCTGTTCGTGCGTTTGTTCAGTCGAATCCTGGTCTTTTGAACCACTCTTCTCCCATACAAGGGAGGGTCAAAATGTGTTGTTCACAGGCTGAATTTATACTGCTGAAATGCTCGCTTCCCTGCTCTCTGGTTTAGACGCGTGTACCCTGCATTTACCAAAACGCGAGGGAAGTACATTTTCTAGCTGTTTTTGCTAGTTTTTAGCACGTTTCAATACGTCTAGCGGGTTACAGCTATATGTTGAATAATGGGTGTTATAAAGCATTCTGAACACTGTATCTTGTGGAGCAAATTGGAAGGCTGTAGCAAGAGGAGAGAAGGCAGGGAACACGCATCTCAACCAGAGAGCTGGGAAGCGAGTACATGCAACGCGAAACGGTGCAGGGAGCAGGGACAGAAAGGATGAAAACCTATGAGGAAGAGCAGCTGGTAGTTAGCCTGCATAGGAGAGAAGAATGTGATCACTAGGGGAGTGCAGCCTGTAAACTAGAAGGAACGATGAACAAAGGGCGACTGCATTAACAGATGGCAAATACACGTTCCAAAACAGTCAGGAAAGCTGATAATGCCTTGAAGATTTCAGCCGTATACATTCAGCCTGTGAACAGCAGTAGATGTTGACCCCCCCCTCCCTAGTATGGGAGAACAGTGGTTAAAAACTTCAGGATTCGACACAAACGCACGGACACAGTACATACAACATGGGAACCCACCAGAATTCGCATTTACAAAAACGCGAGGGAAGTACATTTTCTAGCTATTTTTGCTAGTTTTTAGCACGTTTCAATACGTCTAGCGGGTTACAGCTATATGTTGAATAATGGGTTTATAAAGCATTCTGAACACTATCTTGTGGAGCTCATTGGAAGGCTGTGGGAAGAGGAGAGAAGGCAGGGAACACGCATCGAAACCAGAGAGCTGGGAAGCGAGTACATGCAACGCGAAACGGTGCAGGGAGCAGGGACAGAAAGGTGGAACGCCTCTGAGGAGGAGCAGCTGGTAGTTAGCCTGCTCTGGAGAGGAGAATGTGATCACCACGGGAGTGCAGCCTTGAAACAAGAAGGGACGATGAAAACATGCTGACTGGAATAACAGATGGCAAATACACTTTCCAGAACAGTCGGTTTACCCGATAATGCATTGACGATTTCAGCAGTATACATTCAGCCTGTGAACAGTAGATTTTGAGCCCCCCCTTGTATGGGTGACGAGTGGTTAAATACATCAGGATTCGACTGAACAAATGCACGAACAGAGTACAAAATGGGATTCCACCAGAATTCGTATTTACCAAAACGCGAGGAAAGAACATGTTCTAGCTATTTTTGCTAGTTTTTAGCACTTTTCAATACGTCTAGCGAGTTACAGCTATATCTTGAATAATGGGTGTTATAAAGCATTCTGAGCACCGTGTATCTTTTGAAGCTCATTTGTTGATTTGAAGGCAGCGGGAAGAGGAGAGAAGGCAGGGAACACACGTCTAAACCAGAGAGCTGGGAAGCGAGTTGTTCTCTGCAACGCGAAACGATGCAGAGAACAAGCACAGAAAGGAAGAAGGAAAAGCGTCTAAACCAGAGAGCAGGGAAGCGAGTGTTTGCAACGCGAAACGGTGCAGAGAGCAGGGACAGAAAGGGAGAACTCCACTGAGGAGGAACAGCTGGTAGTTAGCCTTCTTTGGAGATGAGAACTTGATCACCATGGGAGAGGATTGTTGAGAGGGTTACATAGGGGGATGTCTGAGATCAGAAAATCCTGAGTATTCCCTGCAGTGTGTAGGGCCAGAGACATGAAGAGTTGCAGATCTCGTAAAAGTCCAGGTCAGGAAGCATACAGGTTCATTTTGAATTCTCCAAGTAGGCGGAGTTGAGTGGTAGGAGGCTAGGATGGAGAAGTCCAACCACTGAGAGAGGAAGGCGGTAGGCAAATAGCCACGGTGAGAGAATGGCCAGGAAAGAGAGAATGCATGCAGACAAGGCATTCGTGAGAGGAGTCGGCCTGCAAAGGAAAGCAATTTACTACAGGAATCAAGGATACTCCCCCTCAAGAACGGTTGGATCTGGGCATGGAGAGGAACTTGTCATCAGGGAGGAAAGTGTCAGAGCTCGAGACAGCGCTGGCCGTCATCCATGTCTCGGTTAGACCAAGGACATCAAGGTCGGGTTCTTCCAGGAAATGGCAGATGTCAGATGAGTGTTAACTGAGTGAGAGTTGAGAGTGGGGAGGGGTACAAATCAGTAATCCTTGCGGAGGTGTAGAAGGAGCCTGACCTAGGGCACATGAGGAAGGAGAGAGGAAAGGAAGCAGAAGAAGGGAGAAGACACAGCAGGAGTGCATTATCAATCCGGGAGCTAGGAGTGGTGAGGTTAGACGGGGAGGTCTGAGTCTCAGGATTTGAATGGGAAGTTCGATATCACATGTCATGCTATAGGAAGAGTCTCATGATTGGAATGGGAAGGAGTTGGATATGATATCTCTTGTTATAGGGAGGGTCTCAGGTTTGGTATTAGAAGCACTGAGATATCAAATCACATCCTATCGGAAGGGTCTCAGGTTTGGTATTGGAAGAAATGAGATTTCAAATCTCAGGCTGTGGGAATGGTCTCGGGTATGGTATTGGAAGGGGTGAAAAATCACATTTCATGCTACAGGAAGGGTCACAAGTTTGGAATGGGAAGGAGTTGGATTTCACATATACTACGGGAAGGGCCTCAGGTTTGGTATTAGAAGCATAGAGATATCACATCTCATGTTATAGGAAGGGTCTCGATTGGAACGGGAAGGAGTTGGATATCACATCTCATGTTATAGGGAGGGTCTCAGTTTTGATATTAGAAGCATTGAGATATCACATGCTATTGGAAGGGTCTCAGTATTGGAATGGGAAGGAGTTGGATATCACATCACATGTTATAGGGAGGGTCTCAGTTTTGATATTAGAAGCATTGAGATATCACATATGCTATTGGGAGGGTCTCAGTATTGGAATTGGAAGGAGTTGGATATCACATCTCATGCTATCGGAAGGGTCTCAGGATTGGAATGGGAAGTAGTTGGATATCACATATGCTAAAGGAAAGGTCTCAGGTTTGGAATGGGAAGGAGTTGGATATCACGTCTCATGTTATAGGAAGGGTCTCAGGATAGGAATGGGGAGGACTTAGATTTCACATCTCATACTATAGGGAGGGTCTCAGTTTTGATATTAGAAGCATTGAGCTATCACATCTCATGCTATCGGAAGGGTCTCAGGATTGGAATGGGATGGAGTTGGATATCACATCTCAAGCTATCTCAGGATTGTAATGGGAAGGAGTTTGATATCACATATCAAGCTATAGGAAGGGTCTGAGGTTTGGAAGGGGAAGGATTTGGATCTCACATCTCAAGCTATCTCAGGATTGGAATGGGAAGGAGTTTGATATTTCATCTCAAGCTATAGGAAGGGTCTCAGGTTTGGAAAGGGAAGGATTTGGATTTCACATCTCATGTTATAGGATGGTTCTAATGTTTGGTTTTAGAAGCATTGAGATATCACATCTCATGCTATGGGAAGGGTCTCAGGTTTGGAATGGGAAGGAGTTGGATATCACATCTCATGCTAAAGGAAAGGTCTCAGGTCTGGAAGGGGAAGGATTTGGATCTCACATCTCATGTTTTAGGACGGGTCTCAGGTTTGGTATTAGAAGCATTGAAATATCACATCTCATGGTATAGGAAGGGTCCCAGGATTGGAATGGGAAGGAGTTGGATATCACATTGAATGGGAAGGAGTTTGATATCACATCTCAAGCTATAGGAAGGGCCTCAGGTTTGGAAAGGGAATGATTTGGATTTCACATCTCATGTTATAGGATGGTTCTCATGTTTGGTTTTAGAAGCATTGAAATATCACATCTCATGCTATCGGAAGGGTCTCAGGTTTGGAATGGGAAGGAGTTTGATATCACAACTCATGTTAGAGGTAGGATCTCAGGTTTGGTATTAGAGGCATTGAGATATGACATCTCATGCCATCATAAGGGTCTCGGGATTGGAATGGGAAGGAGTTGGATATCACATCTCATGCTAAAGGGAGGGTCTAAGGTTTGGAAGGGGAAGGATTTGGACATCACATCTCATGTTATTGGAAGGATCTGAGGTTTGGTATTAGAAGCATTGAGATATCACATCTCATGCTATCGGAAGGGTCTCAGGTTTGTTATAAGCATTGAGATATCACATCTCTGCTATCGGAAGGGTCTCAGGATTGGAATGGGAAGGATTTGGATATCACATCTCATGTTATAGGAAGGGTCTCAGGTTTGGTATTAGAAGCATTGAGATATCACATCTCATGCTATAGGAAGGGTCTCAGGAATGGAATGGGAAGGACTTGGATATCACATCTCATGATAAAGGAAGGGTCTAAGGTTTGGAAGGGGAAGGAGTTGGATATCACATTTCATGTTAGAGGTAGGATCTCAGGTTTGGTATTAGAGGCATTGAGATATCACATCTCATGCTATCAGAAGGGTATCAGGATTGGAATGGGAAGGAGTTGGATATCACATCTCATGCTAAAGGGAGGGTCTCAGGTTTGGAATGGGAAGGATTTGGATATCACATCTCATGTTATAGGAAGGACCTTAGGTTTGGTATTAGAAGCATTGAGATATCACATCTCATGCTATAGGAAGGGTCTCGGGATTGGAATGGGAAGGAGTTGGATATCACATCTCATGTTATAGGAAGGATCTCAGGTTTGGTATTAGAAGCATTGAGATATCACATCTCATGCTATAGGAAGGGTCTCAGGATTGGAATGGGAAGGAGTTGGATATCACATCTCATGCTATGGGAAGGGTCTCAGGTTTGGTATAAGCATTGAAATATCACATCTCTGCTATCGGAAGGGACTCAGGATTGGAATGGGAGGAGCTGGATATCACACCTCATGCTAAAGGAAGGGTCTCAGGTTTGGAAGGGGAAGGATTTGGATATCACATCTCATGTTATAGGACGGGTCTCAGGTTTGGTATTAGAAGCATTGTGATATCACATCTCATGCTATAGGATGTGTCTCAGGATTGGAATGGGAAGGAGTTGGATATCACATCTCATGCTATAGGAAGGGTTTCAGGTTTGGTAGAAGCATTGAGATATCACATCTCATGCTATAGGAAGAGTCTCAGGTTTGGGAAGGGAAGGATTTGGATTTCACATCTCATGTTATAGGATGGTTCTCATGTTTGGTTTTTGAAGCATTGAGATATCACAGCTCATGCTATCGGAAGGGTCTCAGGTTTGGAATGGGAAGGAGTTGGATATCACATCTCATGTTATAGGAAGGGTCTCAGGTTTGGAATGGGAAGGAGTTGGATATGACATCTCTTGTTATAAGGAGGGTCTCAGGATTTGAATGGTAAGGAGTTGGATATCACATCTCATGCTATAGGAAGGGTCTCAGGTTGGAATGGGAAGGAGTTGGATATCACATCTCATGTTATATACAGGAAGGGTCTCAGGATTGGAATGGGAAGGATTTGGATATCACATCTCTTGCTATAGGAAGGGTCTCAGGTTTTTTATTAGAAACCTTGAGATATCAAATCTCATGCTATAGGAAGGGTTTTAGGATTGGAATGGGAAGTATTTGGATATCACATCTCATGCTAAAGGAAGGGTCTCAGGTTTGGAAGGGGAAGGATTTGGATATCACATCTCATCCAATAGGAAGGGTCTCAGGTTTGGAATGGGAAGGAATTGGATATCACATCTCATGTTATAGGAAGGGTCTCAAGTTTTTTATTAGAAACATTGAGATATCACATCTCATGTTATAGGACGGTTCCCAGGTTTGGTATTAGAAGCATTGAGATATCACATCTCATGCTATAGGAAGGGTCTCAGGATTGGAATGTGAAGGATTTGGATATCACATCTCATGCTAAAGGAAGGGTCTCAGGTTTGGTAGAAGCATTGAGAAATCACATCTCATGCTATAGGAAGGGTCTCAGGATTTGAATGGCAAGGAGTTGGATATCACATCTCATGCTATAGGAAGGGTCTCAGGTTGGAATGGGAAGGAGTTGGATATCACATCTCATGTTATATACAGGAAGGGTCTCAGGATTGGAATGGGAAGGATTTGGATATCACATCTCTTGCTATAGGAAGGGTCTCAGGTTTTTTATTAGAAACCTTGAGATATCAAATCTCATGCTATAGGAAGGGTTTTAGGATTGGAATGGGAAGTATTTGGATATCACATCTCATGCTAAAGGAAGGGTCTCAGGTTTGGAAGGGGAAGGATTTGGATATCACATCTCATCCAATAGGAAGGGTCTCAGGTTTGGAATGGGAAGGAATTGGATATCACATCTCATGTTATAGGAAGGGTCTCAAGTTTTTTATTAGAAACATTGAGATATCACATCTCATGTTATAGGACGGTTCCCAGGTTTGGTATTAGAAGCATTGAGATATCACATCTCATGGTATAGGAAGGGTCTCAGGGTTGGAATGGGAAGGAGTTGGATATCACATCTCATCCAATAGGAAGGGTCTCAGGTTTGGAATGGGAAGGAATTGGATATCACATCTCATGTTATAGGAAGGATCTCAGGTTTGGTATTAGAAGCATTGAGATATCACATCTCATGCTATAGGAAGGGTCTCAGGATTGGAATGTGAAGGATTTGGATATCACATCTCATGCTAAAGGAAGGGTCTCAGGTTTGGTAGAAGCATTGAGAAATCACATCTCATGCTATAGGAAGGGTCTCAGGATTTGAATGGCAAGGAGTTGGATATCACATCTCATGCCATAGGAAGGGTCTCAGGTTTGGTATAAGCATTGAGATATCACATCTCTGCTATCGGAAGGTTCTCAGGATTGGATTGGGAAGGAGTTGGATATCCCTTCTCATGCTATAGGAAGTGTCTCAGGTTGGAATGGGAAGGAGTTGAATATCACATCTCATGTTATAGGAAGGGTCTCAGGATTGGAATGGGAAGGATTTGGATATCACATCTCTTGCTATAGGAAGGGTCTCAGGATTGGAATGGGAAGGATTTGAATATCACATCTCATGTCATAGGAAGGATCTCAGGATTGGTATTAGAAGCATTGATATATCACATCTCATGCTATAGGAATGGTCTCAGGATTGGAATGGGTAGGAGTTGGATATTACATTCTTGCTATAGGAAGGGTCTCATGTTTGGAATGGGAAGGAGTTGGATATCACATATGCTATCTGAAGTGTCTCAGGTTTGGAACGGGAAGGAGTTGGATATCACATCTCATGTTATAGGAAGGGTCTCAGGTTTGGTATAAGCATTGAGATATCACATCTCTGCTATCAGGAGTGGCTCAGGATTGGAATGGGAAGGAGTTGGATATCCCATCTCATGTTAAAGGACGGGTCTCTGGTTTGGTATTAGAATCATTGAGATATCACATCGCATGCTGTAGGAAGGGTCTAAGGATTGGAATGGGATGGACTTGGATATCACATCTCATGCTATAGGTAGGCTCTCAGGTTTGGTATAAGCATTGAGATATCACATCTCATGCTATAGGAAGGGTCTCAGGATTGGAATGGGAAGGATTTGGATATCACATCTCATGCTATAGGAAGGGTCTCAGGTTTGGTATAAGCATGGAGATATCACTTATGCTATAGGAAGGGTCTCAGGATTGGAATGGGAAGGTGTTGGATATCACATCTCATGCTATAGGAAGGGTCTCAGATTTGGTATAAGCATTGAGATATCACATCTCATGCTATAGGAAGGGTCTCAGGATTGGAATGGGAAGGAGTTGTATATGACATCTCAGGCCTTAGGAAGGGTCTCAGGTTTGGTATAAGCATTGAGATATCACATCTCTGCTATCGGAAGGGTCTCAGGATTGGAATGGGAAGGAGTTGGATATCCCATCTCATGTTATAGGAAGGGTCTCAGGTTTGGTATTAGAAGCATTGAGATATCACATCTCATGCTATAGGAAGGGTCTCAAGATTGGAATGGGAAGGACTTGGATGTCACATCTCATGCTATAGGGAGGGTCTCAAGTTTGATATTAGAAGCATTGAGATAACAAATCTCATGATATCGGAAGGGTCTCAGGATTGGAATGGGAAGGAGTTGGATATCACATCTCATGATAAAGGAAGGGTCTAAGGTTTGGAAGGGGAAGGATTTGGATACCACATCTCATGTTATAGGACGGGTCTCAGGTTTGGTATTAGAAGCATTGAGATATCAAGTCTCATGGTATAAGAAGGGTCTCAGAATTGGAATGGGAAGTAGTTGGATATCACATCTCAAGCTATAGGAAGCGTCTCAGGATTGGAAAGGGAAGGAGTTTGATATCACATCTCATGCCATAGTATGGGTCTCAGGTTTGGTAGAAGCATTGGGATATCACATCTCATGCTATCGGAAGGGTATCAGTATTGGATTTGGAAGGAGTTGGATATCCCATCTCATGCTATAGGAAGGGTCTCAGGTTAGAATGGGAAGGAGTTGGATATCACATTTCATGTTATAGGAAGGGTCTCAGGATTGGAATGGGAAGGACTTGGATATCATATCTCATGCTATAGGAAGGCTCTCAGGTTTGGAAGGGGAAGGAGTTGGATATCACATTTCATGTTAGAGGAAGGATCTCAGGTTTGGTATTAGGGGCCTTGAGATATCACATCTCATGCTATAGGAAGGGTCTCAGGATTGGAATGGGAAGGAGTTGGATATCACATCTCAAGCTATAGGAAGGGTCTCAGGTTTGGTATAAGCATTGAGATATCACATCTCATGCTATAGGAAGGGTCTCAGGATTGGAATGGGAAGAAGTTGGATATCACATCTCATGCTATAGGAAGGGTCTCAGGTTTGGTATAAGCATTGAGATATCACATCTCATGCTATAGGAAGGGTCTCAGGGTTGGAATGGGAAGGAGTTGTATATGACATCTCATGCCATAGGAAGGGTCTCAGGTTTGGTATAAGCATTGAGTTATCACATCTCATGCTATAGGCAGGGTCTCAGGATTGGAATGGGAAGGAGTTGGATATCACATCTCATGCTATGGGAAGGGTCTCAGGTTTGGTATAAGCATTGAAATATCACATCTCTGCTATCGGAAGGGTCTCAGGATTGGAATGGGAGGAGCTGGATATCACACCTCATGCTAAAGGAAGGGTCTCAGGTTTGGAAGGGGAAGGATTTGGATATCACATCTCATGTTATAGGACGGGTCTCAGGTTTGGTATTAGAAGCATTGTGATATCACATCTCATGCTATAGGAAGGGTCTCAGGATTGGAATGGGAAGAAGTTGGATATCACATCTCATGCTATAGGAAGGGTCTCAGGTTTGGTATAAGCATTGAGATATCACATCTCATGCTATAGGAAGGGTCTCAGGGTTGGAATGGGAAGGAGTTGTATATGACATCTCATGCCATAGGAAGGGTCTCAGGTTTGGTATAAGCATTGAGTTATCACATCTCATGCTATAGGAAGGGTTTCAGGTTTGGTAGAAGCATTGAGATATCACATCTCATGCTATAGGAAGAGTCTCAGGTTTGGGAAGGGAAGGATTTGGATTTCACATCTCATGTTATAGGATGGTTCTCATGTTTGGTTTTTGAAGCATTGAGATATCACAGCTCATGCTATCGGAAGGGTCTCAGGTTTGGAATGGGAAGGAGTTGGATATCACATCTCATGTTATAGGAAGGGTCTCAGGTTTGGAATGGGAAGGAGTTGGATATGACATCTCTTGTTATAGGGAGGGTCTCAGGATTTGAATGGTAAGGAGTTGGATATCACATCTCATGCTATAGGAAGGGTCTCAGGATTGGAATGGGAAGGATTTGGATATCACATCTCTTGCTATAGGAAGGGTCTCAGGTTTTTTATTAGAAACATTGAGATATCAAATCTCATGCTATAGGAAGGGTTTTAGGATTGGAATGGGAAGTATTTGGATATCACATCTCATGCTAAAGGAAGGGTCTCAGGTTTGGAAGGGGAAGGATTTGGATATCACATCTCATCCAATAGGAAGGGTCTCAGGTTTGGAATGGGAAGGAATTGGATATCACATCTCATGTTATAGGAAGGGTCTCAGGTTTTTTATTAGAAACATTGAGATATCACATCTCATGTTATAGGACGGTTCCCAGGTTTGGTATTAGAAGCATTGAGATATCACATCTCATGGTATAGGAAGGGTCTCAGGGTTGGAATGGGAAGGAGTTGGATATCACATCTCATCCAATAGGAAGGGTCTCAGGTTTGGAATGGGAAGGAATTGGATATCACATCTCATGTTATAGGAAGGATCTCAGGTTTGGTATTAGAAGCATTGAGATATCACATCTCATGCTATAGGAAGGGTCTCAGGATTGGAATGTGAAGGATTTGGATATCACATCTCATGCTAAAGGAAGGGTCTCAGGTTTGGTAGAAGCATTGAGAAATCACATCTCATGCTATAGGAAGGGTCTCAGGATTTGAATGGCAAGGAGTTGGATATCACATCTCATGCCATAGGAAGGGTCTCAGGTTTGGTATAAGCATTGAGATATCACATCTCTACTATCGGAAGGTTCTCAGGATTGGATTGGGAAGGAGTTGGATATCCCTTCTCATGCTATAGGAAGTGTCTCAAGTTGGAATGGGAAGGAGTTGAATATCACATCTCATGTTATAGGAAGGGTCTCAGGATTGGAATGGGAAGGATTTGGATATCACATCTCTTGCTATAGGAAGGGTCTCAGGATTGGAATGGGAAGGATTTGAATATCACATCTCATGTCATAGGAAGGATCTCAGGATTGGTATTAGAAGCATTGATATATCACATCTCATGCTATAGGAATGGTCTCAGGATTGGAATGGGTAGGAGTTGGATATTACATTCTTGCTATAGGAAGGGTCTCATGTTTGGAATGGGAAGGAGTTGGATATCACATATGCTATCTGAAGTGTCTCAGGTTTGGAACGGGAAGGAGTTGGATATCACATCTCATGTTATAGGAAGGGTCTCAGGTTTGGTATAAGCATTGAGATATCACATCTCTGCTATCAGGAGTGGCTCAGGATTGGAATGGGAAGGAGTTGGATATCCCATCTCATGTTAAAGGACGGGTCTCTGGTTTGGTATTAGAATCATTGAGATATCACATCGCCTGCTGTAGGAAGGGTCTAAGGATTGGAATGGGATGGACTTGGATATCACATCTCATGCTATAGGTAGGCTCTCAGGTTTGGTATAAGCATTGAGATATCACATCTCATGCTATAGGAAGGGTCTCAGGATTGGAATGGGAAGGATTTGGATATCACATCTCATGCTATAGGAAGGGTCTCAGGTTTGGTATAAGCATGGAGATATCACTTCTCATGCTATAGGAAGGGTCTCAGGATTGGAATGGGAAGGTGTTGGATATCACATCTCATGCTATAGGAAGGGTCTCAGATTTGGTATAAGCATTGAGATATCACATCTCATGCTATAGGAAGGGTCTCAGGATTGGAATGGGAAGGAGTTGTATATGACATCTCAGGCCTTAGGAAGGGTCTCAGGTTTGGTATAAGCATTGAGATATCACATCTCTGCTATCAGAAGGGTCTCAGGATTGGAATGGGAAGGAGTTGGATATCCCATCTCATGTTATAGGAAGGGTCTCAGGTTTGGTATTAGAAGCATTGAGATATCACATCTCATGCTATAGGAAGGGTCTCAAGATTGGAATGGGAAGGACTTGGATGTCACATCTCATGCTATAGGGAGGGTCTCAAGTTTGATATTAGAAGCATTGAGATAACAAATCTCATGATATCGGAAGGGTCTCAGGATTGGAATGGGAAGGAGTTGGATATCACATCTCATGATAAAGGAAGGGTCTAAGGTTTGGAAGGGGAAGGATTTGGATACCACATCTCATGTTATAGGACGGGTCTCAGGTTTGGTATTAGAAGCATTGAGATATCAAGTCTCATGGTATAAGAAGGGTCTCAGAATTGGAATGGGAAGTAGTTGGATATCACATCTCAAGCTATAGGAAGCGTCTCAGGATTGGAATGGGAAGGAGTTTGATATCACATCTCATGCCATAGTATGGGTCTCAGGTTTGGTAGAAGCATTGGGATATCACATCTCATGTTATCGGAAGGGTATCAGTATTGGATTTGGAAGGAGTTGGATATCCCATCTCATGCTATAGGAAGGGTCTCAGGTTAGAATGGGAAGGAGTTGGATATCACATTTCATGTTATAGGAAGGGTCTCAGGATTGGAATGGGAAGGACTTGGATATCATATCTCATGCTATAGGAAGGCTCTCAGGTTTGGAAGGGGAAGGAGTTGGATATCACATTTCATGTTAGAGGAAGGATCTCAGGTTTGGTATTAGGGGCCTTGAGATATCACATCTCATGCTATAGGAAGGGTCTCAGGATTGGAATGGGAAGGAGTTGGATATCACATCTCAAGCTATAGGAAGGGTCTCAGGTTTGGTATAAGCATTGAGATATCACATCTCATGCTATAGGAAGGGTCTCAGGATTGGAATGGGAAGAAGTTGGATATCACATCTCATGCTATAGGAAGGGTCTCAGGTTTGGTATAAGCATTGAGATATCACATCTCATGCTATAGGAAGGGTCTCAGGGTTGGAATGGGAAGGAGTTGTATATGACATCTCATGCCATAGGAAGGGTCTCAGGTTTGGTATAAGCATTGAGTTATCACATCACATGCTATAGGAAGGGTCTCAGGATTGGAATGGGAAGGACTTGGATATCACATCTCATGCTATAGGCAGGGTCTCAGGATTGGAATGGGAAGGAGTTGGATATCACATCTCATGCTATGGGAAGGGTCTCAGGTTTGGTATAAGCATTGAAATATCACATCTCTGCTATCGGAAGGGTCTCAGGATTGGAATGGGAGGAGCTGGATATCACACCTCATGCTAAAGGAAGGGTCTCAGGTTTGGAAGGGGAAGGATTTGGATATCACATCTCATGTTATAGGACGGGTCTCAGGTTTGGTATTAGAAGCATTGTGATATCACATCTCATGCTATAGGAAGGGTCTCAGGATTGGAATGGGAAGAAGTTGGATATCACATCTCATGCTATAGGAAGGGTCTCAGGTTTGGTATAAGCATTGAGATATCACATCTCATGCTATAGGAAGGGTCTCAGGGTTGGAATGGGAAGGAGTTGTATATGACATCTCATGCCATAAGAAGGGTCTCAGGTTTGGTATAAGCATTGAGTTATCACATCTCATGCTATAGGAAGGGTTTCAGGTTTGGTAGAAGCATTGAGATATCACATCTCATGCTATAGGAAGAGTCTCAGGTTTGGGAAGGGAAGGATTTGGATTTCACATCTCATGTTATAGGATGGTTCTCATGTTTGGTTTTTGAAGCATTGAGATATCACAGCTCATGCTATCGGAAGGGTCTCAGGTTTGGAATGGGAAGGAGTTGGATATCACATCTCATGTTATAGGAAGGGTCTCAGGTTTGGAATGGGAAGGAGTTGGATATGACATCTCTTGTTATAGGGAGGGTCTCAGGATTTGAATGGTAAGGAGTTGGATATCACATCTCATGCTATAGGAAGGGTCTCAGGTTGGAATGGGAAGGAGTTGGATATCACATCTCATGTTATATACAGGAAGGGTCTCAGGATTGGAATGGGAAGGATTTGGATATCACATCTCTTGCTATAGGAAGGGTCTCAGGTTTTTTATTAGAAACATTGAGATATCAAATCTTATGCTATAGGAAGGGTTTTAGGATTGGAATGGGAAGTATTTGGATATCACATCTCATGCTAAAGGAAGGGTCTCAGGTTTGGAAGGGGAAGGATTTGGATATCACATCTCATCCAATAGGAAGGGTCTCAGGTTTGGAATGGGAAGGAATTGGATATCACATCTCATGTTATAGGAAGGGTCTCAGGTTTTTTATTAGAAACATTGAGATATCACATCTCATGTTATAGGACGGTTCCCAGGTTTGGTATTAGAAGCATTGAGATATCACATCTCATGGTATAGGAAGGGTCTCAGGGTTGGAATGGGAAGGAGTTGGATATCACATCTCATCCAATAGGAAGGGTCTCAGGTTTGGAATGGGAAGGAATTGGATATCACATCTCATGTTATAGGAAGGATCTCAGGTTTGGTATTAGAAGCATTGAGATATCACATCTCATGCTATAGGAAGGGTCTCAGGATTGGAATGTGAAGGATTTGGATATCACATCTCATGCTAAAGGAAGGGTCTCAGGTTTGGTAGAAGCATTGAGAAATCACATCTCATGCTATAGGAAGGGTCTCAGGATTTGAATGGCAAGGAGTTGGATATCACATCTCATGCCATAGGAAGGGTCTCAGGTTTGGTATAAGCATTGAGATATCACATCTCTACTATCGGAAGGTTCTCAGGATTGGATTGGGAAGGAGTTGGATATCCCTTCTCATGCTATAGGAAGTGTCTCAAGTTGGAATGGGAAGGAGTTGAATATCACATCTCATGTTATAGGAAGGGTCTCAGGATTGGAATGGGAAGGATTTGGATATCACATCTCTTGCTATAGGAAGGGTCTCAGGATTGGAATGGGAAGGATATGGATATCACATCTCATGTCATAGGAAGGATCTCAGGTTTGGTATTAGAAGCATTGATATATCACATCTCATGCTATAGGAATGGTCTCAGGATTGGAATGGGTAGGAGGTGGATATTACATTCTTGCTATAGGAAGGGTCTCATGTTTGGAATGGGAAGGAGTTGGATATCACATATGCTATAGGAAGTGTCTCAGGTTTGGAACGGGAAGGAGTTGGATATCACATCTCATGTTATAGGAAGGGTCTCAGGTTTGGTATAAGCATTGAGATATCACATCTCTGCTATCAGGAGTGGCTCAGGATTGGAATGGGAAGGAGTTGGATATCCCATCTCATGTTAAAGGACGGGTCTCTGGTTTGGTATTAGAATCATTGAGATATCACATCGCATGCTGTAGGAAGGGTCTAAGGATTGGAATGGGATGGACTTGGATATCACATCTCATGCTATAGGTAGGCTCTCAGGTTTGGTATAAGCATTGAGATATCACATCTCATGCTATAGGAAGGGTCTCAGGATTGGAATGGGAAGGATTTGGATATCACATCTCATGCTATAGGAAGGGTCTCAGGTTTGGTATAAGCATGGAGATATCACTTCTCATGCTATAGGAATGGTCTCAGGATTGGAATGGGAAGGTGTTGGATATCACATCTCATGCTATAGGAAGGGTCTCAGATTTGGTATAAGCATTAAGATATCACATCTCATGCTATAGGAAGGGTCTCAGGATTGGAATGGGAAGGAGTTGTATATGACATCTCAGGCCTTAGGAAGGGTCTCAGGTTTGGTATAAGCATTGAGATATCACATCTCTGCTATCGGAAGGGTCTCAGGATTGGAATGGGAAGGAGTTGGATATCCCATCTCATGTTATAGGGAGGGTCTCAAGTTTGATATTAGAAGCATTGAGATAACAAATCTCATGATATCGGAAGGGTCTCAGGATTGGAATGGGAAGGAGTTGGATATCACATCTCATGATAAAGGAAGGGTCTAAGGTTTGGAAGGGGAAGGATTTGGATATCACATCTCATGTTATAGGACGGGTCTCAGGTTTGGTATTAGAAGCATTGAGATATCAAGTCTCATGGTATAAGAAGGGTCTCAGAATTGGAATGGGAAGGAGTTGGATATCACATCTCAAGTTATAGGAAGCGTCTCAGGATTGGAATGGGAAGGAGTTTGATATCACATCTCATGCCATAGTATGGGTCTCAGGTTTGGTAGAAGCATTGGGATATCACATCTCATGCTATCGGAAGGGTATCAGTATTGGATTTGGAAGGAGTTGGATATCCCATCTCATGCTATAGGAAGGGTCTCAGGTTAGAATGGGAAGGAGTTGGATATCACATTTCATGTTATAGGAAGGGTCTCAGGATTGGAATGGGAAGGACTTGGATATCATATCTCATGCTATAGGAAGGCTCTCAGGTTTGGAAGGGGAAGGAGTTGGATATCACATTTCATGTTAGAGGAAGGATCTCAGGTTTGGTATTAGGGGCCTTGAGATATCACATCTCATGCTATAGGAAGGGTCTCAGGATTGAATGGGAAGGAGTTGGATATCACATCTCAAGCTATAGGAAGAGTCTCAGGTTTGGTATAAGCATTGAGATATCACATCTCATGCTATAGGAAGGGTCTCAGGATTGGAATGGGAAGAAGTTGGATATCACATCTCATGCTATAGGAAGGGTCTCAGGTTTGGTATAAGCATTGAGATATCACATCTCATGCTATAGGAAGGGTCTCAGGGTTGGAATGGGAAGGAGTTGTATATGACATCTCATGCCATAGGAAGGGTCTCAGGTTTGGTATAAGCATTGAGATATCACATCACATGCTATAGGAAGGGTCTCAGGATTGGAATGGGAAGGACTTGGATATCACATCTCATGCTATAGGCAGGGTCTCAGGTTTGGAAAGGGATGGAGATGGATATCACATTTCATGTTAGAGGTAGGATCTCAGGTTTGGTATTAGAGGCATTGCGATATCACATCTCATGCTATCAGAAGGGTCTCAGGATTGGAATGGGAAGGAGTTGGATATCACATTTCATGCTAAAGGGAGGGTCTCAGGTTTGGAAGGGGAAGGATTTGGAAATCACATCTCATATTATAGGAAGGATCTCAGGTTTGGTATTAGAAGCATTGAGATATCACATCTCATGCTATCGGAAGGATCTCAGGTTTGGTATAAGAGGCATTGAGATATCACATCTCATGCTATAGGAAGGGTCTCAGGATTGGAATGGGAAGGAGTTGGATATCACATCTCATGTTATAGGAAGGATCTCAGGTTTGGTATTAGAAGCATTGAGACATCACATCTCATGCTATAGGAAGGGTCTCAGGATTGGAATGGGAAGGAGTTGGATATCACATCTCATGCTATAGGAAGGGTCTCAGGTTTGGTATAAGCATTGAGATATCACATCTCATGCTATAGGAAGGGTCTCAGGATTGGAATGGGAAGGAGTTGGATATCACATCTCATGCTATAGGAAGGGTCTCAGGTTTGGTATAAGCATTGAGATATCACATCTTATGCTATAGGAAGGGTCTCAGGTTTGGTATAAGCATTGAGATATCACATCTCATGCTATAGGAAGGGTCTCAGGATTGGAATGGGAAGAAGTTGGATATCACATCTCATGCTATAGGAAGGGTCTCAGGTTTGGTATAAGCATTGAGATATCACATCTCATGCTATAGGAAGGGTCTCAGGGTTGGAATGGGAAGGAGTTGTATATGACATCTCATGCCATAGGAAGGGTCTCAGGTTTGGTATAAGCATTGAGATATCACATCACATGCTATAAGAAGGGTCTCAGGATTGGAATGGGAAGGACTTGGATATCACATCTCATGCTATAGGCAGGGTCTCGGTTTGGAAAGGGAAGGAGATGGATATCACATTTCATGTTAGAGGTAGGATCTCAGGTTTGGTATTAGAGGCATTGAGATATCACATCTCATGCTATCAGAAGGGTCTCAGGATTGGAATGGGAAGGAGTTGGATATCACATCTCATGCTATAGGAAGGGTCTCAGGTTTGGTATAAGCATTGAGATATCACATCTCATGCTATAGGAAGGGTCTCAGGGTTGGAATGGGAAGGAGTTGTATATGACATCTCATGCCATAGGAAGGGTCTCAGGTTTGGTATAAGCATTGAGTTATCACATCTCATGCTATAGGAAGGGTTTCAGGTTTGGTAGAAGCATTGAGATATCACATCTCATGCTATAGGAAGAGTCTCAGGTTTGGGAAGGGAAGGATTTGGATTTCACATCTCATGTTATAGGATGGTTCTCATGTTTGGTTTTTGAAGCATTGAGATATCACAGCTCATGCTATCGGAAGGGTCTCAGGTTTGGAATGGGAAGGAGTTGGATATCACATCTCATGTTATAGGAAGGGTCTCAGGTTTGGAATGGGAAGGAGTTGGATATGACATCTCTTGTTATAGGGAGGGTCTCAGGATTTGAATGGTAAGGAGTTGGATATCACATCTCATGCTATAGGAAGGGTCTCAGGTTGGAATGGGAAGGAGTTGGATATCACATCTCATGTTATATACAGGAAGGGTCTCAGGATTGGAATGGGAAGGATTTGGATATCACATCTCTTGCTATAGGAAGGGTCTCAGGTTTTTTATTAGAAACATTGAGATATCAAATCTCATGCTATAGGAAGGGTTTTAGGATTGGAATGGGAAGTATTTGGATATCACATCTCATGCTAAAGGAAGGGTCTCAGGTTTGGAAGGGGAAGGATTTGGATATCACATCTCATCCAATAGGAAGGGTCTCAGGTTTGGAATGGGAAGGAATTGGATATCACATCTCATGTTATAGGAAGGGTCTCAGGTTTTTTATTAGAAACATTGAGATATCACATCTCATGTTATAGGACGGTTCCCAGGTTTGGTATTAGAAGCATTGAGATATCACATCTCATGGTATAGGAAGGGTCTCAGGGTTGGAATGGGAAGGAGTTGGATATCACATCTCATCCAATAGGAAGGGTCTCAGGTTTGGAATGGGAAGGAATTGGATATCACATCTCATGTTATAGGAAGGATCTCAGGTTTGGTATTAGAAGCATTGAGATATCACATCTCATGCTATAGGAAGGGTCTCAGGATTGGAATGTGAAGGATTTGGATATCACATCTCATGCTAAAGGAAGGGTCTCAGGTTTGGTAGAAGCATTGAGAAATCACATCTCATGCTATAGGAAGGGTCTCAGGATTTGAATGGCAAGGAGTTGGATATCACATCTCATGCCATAGGAAGGGTCTCAGGTTTGGTATAAGCATTGAGATATCACATCTCTGCTATCGGAAGGTTCTCAGGATTGGATTGGGAAGGAGTTGGATATCCCTTCTCATGCTATAGGAAGTGTCTCAGGTTGGAATGGGAAGGAGTTGAATATCACATCTCATGTTATAGGAAGGGTCTCAGGATTGGAATGGGAAGGATTTGGATATCACATCTCTTGCTATAGGAAGGGTCTCAGGATTGGAATGGGAAGGATTTGAATATCACATCTCATGTCATAGGAAGGATCTCAGGATTGGTATTAGAAGCATTGATATATCACATCTCATGCTATAGGAATGGTCTCAGGATTGGAATGGGTAGGAGTTGGATATTACATATGCTATCTGAAGTGTCTCAGGTTTGGAACGGGAAGGAGTTGGATATCACATATGCTATCTGAAGTGTCTCAGGTTTGGAACGGGAAGGAGTTGGATATCACATCTCATGTTATAGGAAGGGTCTCAGGTTTGGTATAAGCATTGAGATATCACATCTCTGCTATCAGGAGTGGCTCAGGATTGGAATGGGAAGGAGTTGGATATCCCATCTCATGTTAAAGGACGGGTCTCTGGTTTGGTATTAGAATCATTGAGATATCACATCGCATGCTGTAGGAAGGGTCTAAGGATTGGAATGGGATGGACTTGGATATCACATCTCATGCTATAGGTAGGCTCTCAGGTTTGGTATAAGCATTGAGATATCACATCTCATGCTATAGGAAGGGTCTCAGGGTTGGAATGGGAAGGAGTTGTATATGACATCTCATGCCATAGGAAGGGTCTCAGGTTTGGTATAAGCATTGAGATATCACATCACATGCTATAGGAAGGGTCTCAGGATTGGAATGGGAAGGACTTGGATATCACATCTCATGCTATAGGCAGGGTCTCAGGTTTGGAAAGGGATGGAGATGGATATCACATTTCATGTTAGAGGTAGGATCTCAGGTTTGGTATTAGAGGCATTGCGATATCACATCTCATGCTATCAGAAGGGTCTCAGGATTGGAATGGGAAGGAGTTGGATATCACATTTCATGCTAAAGGGAGGGTCTCAGGTTTGGAAGGGGAAGGATTTGGAAATCACATCTCATATTATAGGAAGGATCTCAGGTTTGGTATTAGAAGCATTGAGATATCACATCTCATGCTATCGGAAGGATCTCAGGTTTGGTATAAGAGGCATTGAGATATCACATCTCATGCTATAGGAAGGGTCTCAGGATTGGAATGGGAAGGAGTTGGATATCACATCTCATGTTATAGGAAGGATCTCAGGTTTGGTATTGGAAGCATTGAGACATCACATCTCATGCTATAGGAAGGGTCTCAGGGTTGGAATGGGAAGGAGTTGTATATGACATCTCATGCCATAGGAAGGGTCTCAGGTTTGGTATAAGCATTGAGATATCACATCACATGCTATAGGAAGGGTCTCAGGATTGGAATGGGAAGGACTTGGATATCACATCTCATGCTATAGGCAGGGTCTCAGGTTTGGAAAGGGATGGAGATGGATATCACATTTCATGTTAGAGGTAGGATCTCAGGTTTGGTATTAGAGGCATTGCGATATCACATCTCATGCTATCAGAAGGGTCTCAGGATTGGAATGGGAAGGAGTTGGATATCACATTTCATGCTAAAGGGAGGGTCTCAGGTTTGGAAGGGGAAGGATTTGGAAATCACATCTCATATTATAGGAAGGATCTCAGGTTTGGTATTAGAAGCATTGAGATATCACATCTCATGCTATCGGAAGGATCTCAGGTTTGGTATAAGAGGCATTGAGATATCACATCTCATGCTATAGGAAGGGTCTCAGGATTGGAATGGGAAGGAGTTGGATATCACATCTCATGTTATAGGAAGGATCTCAGGTTTGGTATTAGAAGCATTGAGACATCACATCTCATGCTATAGGAAGGGTCTCAGGATTGGAATGGGAAGGAGTTGGATATCACATCTCATGCTATAGGAAGGGTCTCAGGTTTGGTATAAGCATTGAGATATCACATCTCATGCTATAGGAAGGGTCTCAGGATTGGAATGGGAAGCAGTTGGATATCACATCTCATGCTATAGGAAGGGTCTCAGGTTTGGTATAAGCATTGAGATATCACATCTTATGCTATAGGAAGGGTCTCAGGTTTGGTATAAGCATTGAGATATCACATCTCATGCTATAGGAAGGGTCTCAGGATTGGAATGGGAAGAAGTTGGATATCACATCTCATGCTATAGGAAGGGTCTCAGGTTTGGTATAAGCATTGAGATATCACATCTCATGCTATAGGAAGGGTCTCAGGGTTGGAATGGGAAGGAGTTGTATATGACATCTCATGCCATAGGAAGGGTCTCAGGTTTGGTATAAGCATTGAGATATCACATCACATGCTATAAGAAGGGTCTCAGGATTGGAATGGGAAGGACTTGGATATCACATCTCATGCTATAGGCAGGGTCTCGGTTTGGAAAGGGAAGGAGATGGATATCACATTTCATGTTAGAGGTAGGATCTCAGGTTTGGTATTAGAGGCATTGAGATATCACATCTCATGCTATCAGAAGGGTCTCAGGATTGGAATGGGAAGGCGTTGGATATCACATCTCATGCTATAGGAAGGGTCTCAGGTTTGGTATAAGCATTGAGATATCACATCTCATGCTATAGGAAGGGTCTCAGGGTTGGAATGGGAAGGAGTTGTATATGACATCCCATGCCATAGGAAGGGTCTCAGGTTTGGTATAAGCATTGAGTTATCACATCTCATGCTATAGGAAGGGTTTCAGGTTTGGTAGAAGCATTGAGATATCACATCTCATGCTATAGGAAGAGTCTCAGGTTTGGGAAGGGAAGGATTTGGATTTCACATCTCATGTTATAGGATGGTTCTCATGTTTGGTTTTTGAAGCATTGAGATATCACAGCTCATGCTATCGGAAGGGTCTCAGGTTTGGAATGGGAAGGAGTTGGATATCACATCTCATGTTATAGGAAGGGTCTCAGGTTTGGAATGGGAAGGAGTTGGATATGACATCTCTTGTTATAGGGAGGGTCTCAGGATTTGAATGGTAAGGAGTTGGATATCACATCTCATGCTATAGGAAGGGTCTCAGGTTGGAATGGGAAGGAGTTGGATATCACATCTCATGTTATATACAGGAAGGGTCTCAGGATTGGAATGGGAAGGATTTGGATATCACATCTCTTGCTATAGGAAGGGTCTCAGGTTTTTTATTAGAAACATTGAGATATCAAATCTCATGCTATAGGAAGGGTTTTAGGATTGGAATGGGAAGTATTTGGATATCACATCTCATGCTAAAGGAAGGGTCTCAGGTTTGGAAGGGGAAGGATTTGGATATCACATCTCATCCAATAGGAAGGGTCTCAGGTTTGGAATGGGAAGGAATTGGATATCACATCTCATGTTATAGGAAGGGTCTCAGGTTTTTTATTAGAAACATTGAGATATCACATCTCATGTTATAGGACGGTTCCCAGGTTTGGTATTAGAAGCATTGAGATATCACATCTCATGGTATAGGAAGGGTCTCAGGGTTGGAATGGGAAGGAGTTGGATATCACATCTCATCCAATAGGAAGGGTCTCAGGTTTGGAATGGGAAGGAATTGGATATCACATCTCATGTTATAGGAAGGATCTCAGGTTTGGTATTAGAAGCATTGAGATATCACATCTCATGCTATAGGAAGGGTCTCAGGATTGGAATGTGAAGGATTTGGATATCACATCTCATGCTAAAGGAAGGGTCTCAGGTTTGGTAGAAGCATTGAGAAATCACATCTCATGCTATAGGAAGGGTCTCAGGATTTGAATGGCAAGGAGTTGGATATCACATCTCATGCCATAGGAAGGGTCTCAGGTTTGGTATAAGCATTGAGATATCACATCTCTGCTATCGGAAGGTTCTCAGGATTGGATTGGGAAGGAGTTGGATATCCCTTCTCATGCTATAGGAAGTGTCTCAAGTTGGAATGGGAAGGAGTTGAATATCACATCTCATGTTATAGGAAGGGTCTCAGGATTGGAATGGGAAGGATTTGGATATCACATCTCTTGCTATAGGAAGGGTCTCAGGATTGGAATGGGAAGGATATGGATATCACATCTCATGTCATAGGAAGGATCTCAGGTTTGGTATTAGAAGCATTGATATATCACATCTCATGCTATAGGAATGGTCTCAGGATTGGAATGGGTAGGAGGTGGATATTACATTCTTGCTATAGGAAGGGTCTCATGTTTGGAATGGGAAGGAGTTGGATATCACATATGCTATAGGAAGTGTCTCAGGTTTGGAACGGGAAGGAGTTGGATATCACATCTCATGTTATAGGAAGGGTCTCAGGTTTGGTATAAGCATTGAGATATCACATCTCTGCTATTAGGAGTGGCTCAGGATTGGAATGGGAAGGAGTTGGATATCCCATCTCATGTTAAAGGACGGGTCTCTGGTTTGGTATTAGAATCATTGAGATATCACATCGCATGCTGTAGGAAGGGTCTAAGGATTGGAATGGGATGGACTTGGATATCACATCTCATGCTATAGGTAGGCTCTCAGGTTTGGTATAAGCATTGAGATATCACATCACATGCTATAGGAAGGGTCTCAGGATTGGAATGGGAAGGATTTGGATATCACATCTCATGCTATAGGAAGGGTCTCAGGTTTGGTATAAGCATGGAGATATCACTTCTCATGCTATAGGAAGGGTCTCAGGATTGGAATGGGAAGGTGTTGGATATCACATCTCATGCTATAGGAAGGGTCTCAGATTTGGTATAAGCATTGAGATATCACATCTCATGCTATAGGAAGGGTCTCAGGATTGGAATGGGAAGGAGTTGTATATGACATCTCAGGCCTTAGGAAGGGTCTCAGGTTTGGTATAAGCATTGAGATATCACATCTCTGCTATCGGAAGGGTCTCAGGATTGGAATGGGAAGGAGTTGGATATCCCATCTCATGTTATAGGAAGGGTCTCAGGTTTGGTATTAGAAGCATTGAGATATCACATCTCATGCTATAGGAAGGGTCTCAGGATTGGAATGGGAAGGACTTGGATGTCACATCTCATGCTATAGGTGGGGTCTCAAGTTTGATATTAGAAGCATTGAGATAACAAATCTCATGATATCGGAAGGGTCTCAGGATTGGAATGGGAAGGAGTTGGATATCACATCTCATGATAAAGGAAGGGTCTAAGGTTTGGAAGGGGAAGGATTTGGATATCACATCTCATGTTATAGGACGGGTCTCAGGTTTGGTATTAGAAGCATTGAGATATCAAGTCTCATGGTATAAGAAGGGTCTCAGAATTGGAATGGGAAGGAGTTGGATATCACATCTCAAGTTATAGGAAGCGTCTCAGGATTGGAATGGGAAGGAGTTTGATATCACATCTCATGCCATAGTATGGGTCTCAGGTTTGGTAGAAGCATTGGGATATCACATCTCATGCTATCGGAAGGGTATCAGTATTGGATTTGGAAGGAGTTGGATATCCCATCTCATGCTATAGGAAGGGTCTCAGGTTAGAATGGGAAGGAGTTGGATATCACATTTCATGTTATAGGAAGGGTCTCAGGATTGGAATGGGAAGGACTTGGATATCATATCTCATGCTATAGGAAGGCTCTCAGGTTTTGAAGGGGAAGGAGTTGGATATCACATTTCATGTTAGAGGAAGGATCTCAGGTTTGGTATTAGGGGCCTTGAGATATCACATCTCATGCTATAGGAAGGGTCTCAGGATTGAATGGGAAGGAGTTGGATATCACATCTCAAGCTATAGGAAGGGTCTCAGGTTTGGTATAAGCATTGAGATATCACATCTCATGCTATAGGAAGGGTCTCAGGATTGGAATGGGAAGAAGTTGGATATCACATCTCATGCTATAGGAAGGGTCTCAGGTTTGGTATAAGCATTGAGATATCACATCTTATGCTATAGGAAGGGTCTCAGGGTTGGAATGGGAAGGAGTTGTATATGACATCTCATGCCATAGGAAGGGTCTCAGGTTTGGTATAAGCATTGAGATATCACATCACATGCTATAGGAAGGGTCTCAGGATTGGAATGGGAAGGACTTGGATATCACATCTCATGCTATAGGCAGGGTCTCAGGTTTGGAAAGGGATGGAGATGGATATCACATTTCATGTTAGAGGTAGGATCTCAGGTTTGGTATTAGAGGCATTGAGATATCACATCTCATGCTATCAGAAGGGTCTCAGGATTGGAATGGGAAGGAGTTGGATATCACATTTCATGCTAAAGGGAGGGTCTCAGGTTTGGAAGGGGAAGGATTTGGAAATCACATCTCATATTATAGGAAGGATCTCAGGTTTGGTATTAGAAGCATTGAGATATCACATCTCATGCTATCGGAAGGATCTCAGGTTTGGTATAAGAGGCATTGAGATATCACATCTCATGCTATAGGAAGGGTCTCAGGATTGGAATGGGAAGGAGTTGGATATCACATCTCATGTTATAGGAAGGATCTCAGGTTTGGTATTAGAAGCATTGAGACATCACATCTCATGCTATAGGAAGGGTCTCAGGATTGGAATGGGAAGGAGTTGGATATCACATCTCATGCTATAGGAAGGGTCTCAGGTTTGGTATAAGCATTGAGATATCACATCTCATGCTATAGGAAGGGTCTCAGGATTGGAATGGGAAGGAGTTGGATATCACATCTCATGCTATAGGAAGGGTCTCAGGTTTGGTATAAGCATTGAGATATCACATCTTATGCTATAGGAAGGGTCTCAGGTTCGGTATAAGCATTGAGATATCACATCTCATGCTATAGGAAGGGTCTCAGGATTGGAATGGGAAGAAGTTGGATATCACATCTCATGCTATAGGAAGGGTCTCAGGTTTGGTATAAGCATTGAGATATCACATCTCATGCTATAGGAAGGGTCTCAGGGTTCGAATGGGAAGGAGTTGTATATGACATCTCATGCCATAGGAAGGGTCTCAGGTTTGGTATAAGCATTGAGATATCACATCACATGCTATAAGAAGGGTCTCAGGATTGGAATGGGAAGGACTTGGATATCACATCTCATGCTATAGGCAGGGTCTCGGTTTGGAAAGGGAAGGAGATGGATATCACATTTCATGTTAGAGGTAGGATCTCAGGTTTGGTATTAGAGGCATTGAGATATCACATCTCATGCTATCAGAAGGGTCTCAGGATTGGAATGGGAAGGAGTTGGATATCACATCTCATGCTATAGGAAGGGTCTCAGGTTTGGTATAAGCATTGAGATATCACATCTCATGCTATAGGAAGGGTCTCAGGGTTGGAATGGGAAGGAGTTGTATATGACATCTCATGCCATAGGAAGGGTCTCAGGTTTGGTATAAGCATTGAGTTATCACATCTCATGCTATAGGAAGGGTTTCAGGTTTGGAATGGGAAGGAGTTGGATATCACATCTCATGTTATAGGAAGGGTCTCAGGTTTGGAATGGGAAGGAGTTGGATATGACATCTCTTGTTATAGGGAGGGTCTCAGGATTTGAATGGTAAGGAGTTGGATATCACATCTCATGCTATAGGAAGGGTCTCAGGTTGGAATGGGAAGGAGTTGGATATCACATCTCATGTTATAGGAAGGGTCTCAGGTTTGGAATGGGAAGGAGTTGGATATGACATCTCTTGTTATAGGGAGGGTCTCAGGATTTGAATGGTAAGGAGTTGGATATCACATTTCATGCTATAGGAAGGGTCTCAGGTTGGAATGGGAAGGAGTTGGATATCACATCTCATGTTATATACAGGAAGGGTCTCAGGATTGGAATGGGAAGGATTTGGATATCACATCTCTTGCTATAGGAAGGGTCTCAGGTTTTTTATTAGAAACATTGAGATATCAAATCTCATGCTATAGGAAGGGTTTTAGGATTGGAATGGGAAGTATTTGGATATCACATCTCATGCTAAAGGAAGGGTCTCAGGTTTGGAAGGGGAAGGATTTGGATATCACATCTCATCCAATAGGAAGGGTCTCAGGTTTGGAATGGGAAGGAATTGGATATCACATCTCATGTTATAGGAAGGGTCTCAGGTTTTTTATTAGAAACATTGAGATATCACATCTCATGTTATAGGACGGTTCCAAGGTTTGGTATTAGAAGCATTGAGATATCACATCTCATGGTATAGGAAGGGTCTCAGGGTTGGAATGGGAAGGAGTTGGATATCACATCTCATCCAATAGGAAGGGTCTCAGGTTTGGAATGGGAAGGAATTGGATATCACATCTCATGTTATAGGAAGGATCTCAGGTTTGGTATTACAAGCATTGAGATATCACATCTCATGCTATAGGAAGGGTCTCAGGATTGGAATGTGAAGGATTTGGATATCACATCTCATGCTAAAGGAAGGGTCTCAGGTTTGGTAGAAGCATTGAGAAATCACATCTCATGCTATAGGAAGGGTCTCAGGATTTGAATGGCAAGGAGTTGGATATCACATCTCATGCCATAGGAAGGGTCTCAGGTTTGGTATAAGCATTGAGATATCACATCTCTGCTATCGGAAGGTTCTCAGGATTGGATTGGGAAGGAGTTGGATATCCCTTCTCATGCTATAGGAAGTGTCTCAAGTTGGAATGGGAAGGAGTTGAATATCACATCTCATGTTATAGGAAGGGTCTCAGGATTGGAATGGGAAGGATTTGGATATCACATCTCTTGCTATAGGAAGGGTCTCAGGATTGGAATGGGAAGGATATGGATATCACATCTCATGCTATAGGAAGGGTCTCAGGTTTAGTATAAGCATGGAGATATCACTTCTCATGCTATAGGAAGGGTCTCAGGATTGGAATGGAAAGGTGTTGGATATCGCATCTCATGCTATAGGAAGGGTCTCAGATTTGGTATAAGCATTGAGATATCACATCTCATGCTATAGGAAGGGTCTCAGGATTGGAATGGGAAGGAGTTGTATATGACATCTCAGGCCTTAGGAAGGGTCTCAGGTTTGGTATAAGCATTGAGATATCACATCTCTGCTATCGGAAGGGTCTCAGGATTGGAATGGGAAGGAGTTGGATATCCCATCTCATGTTATAGGAAGGGTCTCAGGTTTGGTATTAGAAGCATTGAGATATCACATCTCATGCTATAGGAAGGGTCTCAGGATTGGAATGGGAAGGACTTGGATGTCAAATCTCATGCTATAGGGAGGGTCTCAAGTTTGATATTAGAAGCATTGAGATAACAAATCTCATGATATCGGAAGGGTCTCAGGATTGGAATGGGAAGGAGTTGGATATCACATCTCATGATAAAGGAAGGGTCTAAGGTTTGGAAGGGGAAGGATTTGGATATCACATCTCATGTTATAGGACGGGTCTCAGGTTTGGTATCAGAAGCATTGAGATATCAAGTCTCATGGTATAAGAAGGGTCTCAGAATTGGAATGGGAAGGAGTTGGATATCACATCTCAAGCTATAGGAAGCGTCTCAGGATTGGAATGGGAAGGAGTTTGATATCACATCTCATGCCATAGTATGGGTCTCAGGTTTGGTAGAAGCATTGGGATATCACATCTCATGCTATCGGAAGGGTATCAGTATTGGATTTGGAAGGAGTTGGATATCCCATCTCATGCTATAGGAAGGGTCTCAGGTTAGAATGGGAAGGAGTTGGATATCACATTTCATGTTATAGGAAGGGTCTCAGGATTGGAATGGGAAGGACTTGGATATCATATCTCATGCTATAGGAAGGCTCTCAGGTTTGGAAGGGGAAGGAGTTGGATATCACATTTCATGTTAGAGGAAGGATCTCAGGTTTGGTATTAGGGGCCTTGAGATATCACATCTCATGCTATAGGAAGGGTCTCAGGATTGGAATGGGAAGGAGTTGGATATCACATCTCAAGCTATAGGAAGGGTCTCAGGTTTGGTATAAGCATTGAGATATCACATCTCATGCTATAGGAAGGGTCTCAGGATTGGAATGGGAAGAAGTTGGATATCACATCTCATGCTATAGGAAGGGTCTCAGGTTTGGTATAAGCATTGAGATATCACATCTCATGCTATAGGAAGGGTCTCAGGGTTGGAATGGGAAGGAGTTGTATATGACATCTCATGCCATAGGAAGGGTCTCAGGTTTGGTATAAGCATTGAGTTATCACATCACATGCTATAGGAAGGGTCTCAGGATTGGAATGGGAAGGACTTGGATATCACATCTCATGCTATAGGCAGGGTCTCAGGATTGGAATGGGAAGGAGTTGGATATCACATCTCATGCTATGGGAAGGGTCTCAGGTTTGGTATAAGCATTGAAATATCACATCTCTGCTATCGGAAGGGTCTCAGGATTGGAATAGGAGGAGCTGGATATCACACCTCATGCTAAAGGAAGGGTCTCAGGTTTGGAAGGGGAAGGATTTGGATATCACATCTCATGTTATAGGACGGGTCTCAGGTTTGGTATTAGAAGCATTGTGATATCACATCTCATGCTATAGGAAGGGTCTCAGGATTGGAATGGGAAGAAGTTGGATATCACATCTCATGCTATAGGAAGGGTCTCAGGTTTGGTATAAGCATTGAGATATCACATCTCATGCTATAGGAAGGGTCTCAGGGTTGGAATGGGAAGGAGTTGTATATGACATCTCATGCCATAGGAAGGGTCTCAGGTTTGGTATAAGCATTGAGTTATCACATCTCATGCTATAGGAAGGGTTTCAGGTTTGGTAGAAGCATTGAGATATCACATCTCATGCTATAGGAAGAGTCTCAGGTTTGGGAAGGGAAGGATTTGGATTTCACATCTCATGTTATAGGATGGTTCTCATGTTTGGTTTTTGAAGCATTGAGATATCACAGCTCATGCTATCGGAAGGGTCTCAGGTTTGGAATGGGAAGGAGTTGGATATCACATCTCATGTTATAGGAAGGGTCTCAGGTTTGGAATGGGAAGGAGTTGGATATGACATCTCTTGTTATAGGGAGGGTCTCAGGATTTGAATGGTAAGGAGTTGGATATCACATCTCATGCTATAGGAAGGGTCTCAGGTTGGAATGGGAAGGAGTTGGATATCACATCTCATGTTATATACAGGAAGGGTCTCAGGATTGGAATGGGAAGGATTTGGATATCACATCTCTTGCTATAGGAAGGGTCTCAGGTTTTTTATTAGAAACATTGAGATATCAAATCTCATGCTATAGGAAGGGTTTTAGGATTGGAATGGGAAGTATTTGGATATCACATCTCATGCTAAAGGAAGGGTCTCAGGTTTGGAAGGGGAAGGATTTGGATATCACATCTCATCCAATAGGAAGGGTCTCAGGTTTGGAATGGGAAGGAATTGGATATCACATCTCATGTTATAGGAAGGGTCTCAGGTTTTTTATTAGAAACATTGAGATATCACATCTCATGTTATAGGACGGTTCCCAGGTTTGGTATTAGAAGCATTGAGATATCACATCTCATGCTATAGGAAGGGTCTCAGGATTGGAATGGGAAGGAGTTGGATATCACATCTCAAGCTATAGGAAGGGTCTCAGGTTTGGTATAAGCATTGAGATATCACATCTCATGCTATAGGAAGGGTCTCAGGATTGGAATGGGAAGAAGTTGGATATCACATCTCATGCTATAGGAAGGGTCTCAGGTTTGGTATAAGCATTGAGATATCACATCTCATGCTATAGGAAGGGTCTCAGGGTTGGAATGGGAAGGAGTTGTATATGACATCTCATGCCATAGGAAGGGTCTCAGGTTTGGTATAAGCATTGAGTTATCACATCACATGCTATAGGAAGGGTCTCAGGATTGGAATGGGAAGGACTTGGATATCACATCTCATGCTATAGGCAGGGTCTCAGGATTGGAATGGGAAGGAGTTGGATATCACATCTCATGCTATGGGAAGGGTCTCAGGTTTGGTATAAGCATTGAAATATCACATCTCTGCTATCGGAAGGGTCTCAGGATTGGAATAGGAGGAGCTGGATATCACACCTCATGCTAAAGGAAGGGTCTCAGGTTTGGAAGGGGAAGGATTTGGATATCACATCTCATGTTATAGGACGGGTCTCAGGTTTGGTATTAGAAGCATTGTGATATCACATCTCATGCTATAGGAAGGGTCTCAGGATTGGAATGGGAAGAAGTTGGATATCACATCTCATGCTATAGGAAGGGTCTCAGGTTTGGTATAAGCATTGAGATATCACATCTCATGCTATAGGAAGGGTCTCAGGGTTGGAATGGGAAGGAGTTGTATATGACATCTCATGCCATAGGAAGGGTCTCAGGTTTGGTATAAGCATTGAGTTATCACATCTCATGCTATAGGAAGGGTTTCAGGTTTGGTAGAAGCATTGAGATATCACATCTCATGCTATAGGAAGAGTCTCAGGTTTGGGAAGGGAAGGATTTGGATTTCACATCTCATGTTATAGGATGGTTCTCATGTTTGGTTTTTGAAGCATTGAGATATCACAGCTCATGCTATCGGAAGGGTCTCAGGTTTGGAATGGGAAGGAGTTGGATATCACATCTCATGTTATAGGAAGGGTCTCAGGTTTGGAATGGGAAGGAGTTGGATATGACATCTCTTGTTATAGGGAGGGTCTCAGGATTTGAATGGTAAGGAGTTGGATATCACATCTCATGCTATAGGAAGGGTCTCAGGTTGGAATGGGAAGGAGTTGGATATCACATCTCATGTTATATACAGGAAGGGTCTCAGGATTGGAATGGGAAGGATTTGGATATCACATCTCTTGCTATAGGAAGGGTCTCAGGTTTTTTATTAGAAACATTGAGATATCAAATCTCATGCTATAGGAAGGGTTTTAGGATTGGAATGGGAAGTATTTGGATATCACATCTCATGCTAAAGGAAGGGTCTCAGGTTTGGAAGGGGAAGGATTTGGATATCACATCTCATCCAATAGGAAGGGTCTCAGGTTTGGAATGGGAAGGAATTGGATATCACATCTCATGTTATAGGAAGGGTCTCAGGTTTTTTATTAGAAACATTGAGATATCACATCTCATGTTATAGGACGGTTCCCAGGTTTGGTATTAGAAGCATTGAGATATCACATCTCATGGTATAGGAAGGGTCTCAGGGTTGGAATGGGAAGGAGTTGGATATCACATCTCATCCAATAGGAAGGGTCTCAGGTTTGGAATGGGAAGGAATTGGATATCACATCTCATGTTATAGGAAGGATCTCAGGTTTGGTATTAGAAGCATTGAGATATCACATCTCATGCTATAGGAAGGGTCTCAGGATTGGAATGTGAAGGATTTGGATATCACATCTCATGCTAAAGGAAGGGTCTCAGGTTTGGTAGAAGCATTGAGAAATCACATCTCATGCTATAGGAAGGGTCTCAGGATTTGAATGGCAAGGAGTTGGATATCACATCTCATGCCATAGGAAGGGTCTCAGGTTTGGTATAAGCATTGAGATATCACATCTCTACTATCGGAAGGTTCTCAGGATTGGATTGGGAAGGAGTTGGATATCCCTTCTCATGCTATAGGAAGTGTCTCAAGTTGGAATGGGAAGGAGTTGAATATCACATCTCATGTTATAGGAAGGGTCTCAGGATTGGAATGGGAAGGATTTGGATATCACATCTCTTGCTATAGGAAGGGTCTCAGGATTGGAATGGGAAGGATATGGATATCACATCTCATGTCATAGGAAGGATCTCAGGTTTGGTATTAGAAGCATTGATATATCACATCTCATGCTATAGGAATGGTCTCAGGATTGGAATGGGTAGGAGGTGGATATTACATTCTTGCTATAGGAAGGGTCTCATGTTTGGAATGGGAAGGAGTTGGATATCACATATGCTATAGGAAGTGTCTCAGGTTTGGAACGGGAAGGAGTTGGATATCACATCTCATGTTATAGGAAGGGTCTCAGGTTTGGTATAAGCATTGAGATATCACATCTCTGTTATCAGGAGTGGCTCAGGATTGGAATGGGAAGGAGTTGGATATCCCATCTCATGTTAAAGGACGGGTCTATGGTTTGGTATTAGAATCATTGAGATATCACATCGCATGCTGTAGGAAGGGTCTAAGGATTGGAATGGGATGGACTTGGATATCACATCTCATGCTATAGGTAGGCTCTCAGGTTTGGTATAAGCATTGAGAAATCACATCTCATGCTATAGGAAGGGTCTCAGGATTGGAATGGGAAGGATTTGGATATCACATCTCATGCTATAGGAAGGGTCTCAGGTTTGGTATAAGCATGGAGATATCACTTCTCATGCTATAGGAAGGGTCTCAGGATTGGAATGGGAAGGTGTTGGATATCACATCTCATGCTATAGGAAGGGTCTCAGATTTGGTATAAGCATTGAGATATCACATCTCATGCTATAGGAAGGGTCTCAGGATTGGAATGGGAAGGAGTTGTATATGACATCTCAGGCCTTAGGAAGGGTCTCAGGTTTGGTATAAGCATTGAGATATCACATCTCTGCTATCGGAAGGGTCTCAGGATTGGAATGGGAAGGAGTTGGATATCCCATCTCATGTTATAGGAAGGGTCTCAGGTTTGGTATTAGAAGCATTGAGATATCACATCTCATGCTATAGGAAGGGTCTCAGGATTGGAATGGGAAGGACTTGGATGTCACATCTCATGCTATAGGGAGGGTCTCAAGTTTGATATTAGAAGCATTGAGATAACAAATCTCATGATATCGGAAGGGTCTCAGGATTGGAATGGGAAGGAGTTGGATATCACATCTCATGATAAAGGAAGGGTCTAAGGTTTGGAAGGGGAAGGATTTGGATATCACATCTCATGTTATAGGACGGGTCTCAGGTTTGGTATTAGAAGCATTGAGATATCAAGTCTCATGGTATAAGAAGGGTCTCAGAATTGGAATGGGAAGGAGTTGGATATCACATCTCAAGTTATAGGAAGCGTCTCAGGATTGGAATGGGAAGGAGTTTGATATCACATCTCATGCCATAGTATGGGTCTCAGGTTTGGTAGAAGCATTGGGATATCAAATCTCATGCTATCGGAAGGGTATCAGTATTGGATTTGGAAGAAGTTGGATATCCCATCTCATGCTATAGGAAGGGTCTCAGGTTAGAATGGGAAGGAGTTGGATATCACATTTCATGTTATAGGAAGGGTCTCAGGATTGGAATGGGAAGGACTTGGATATCATATCTCATGCTATAGGAAGGCTCTCAGGTTTGGAAGGGGAAGGAGCTGGATATCACATTTCATGTTAGAGGAAGGATCTCAGGTTTGGTATTAGGGGCCTTGAGATATCACATCTCATGCTATAGGAAGGGTCTCAGGATTGAATGGGAAGGAGTTGGATATCACATCTCAAGCTATAGGAAGGGTCTCAGGTTTGGTATAAGCATTGAGATATCACATCTCATGCTATAGGAAGGGTCTCAGGATTGGAATGGGAAGAAGTTGGATATCACATCTCATGCTATAGGAAGGGTCTCAGGTTTGGTATAAGCATTGAGATATCACATCTCATGCTATAGGAAGGGTCTCAGGGTTGGAATGGGAAGGAGTTGTATATGACATCTCATGCCATAGGAAGGGTCTCAGGTTTGGTATAAGCATTGAGATATCACATCACATGCTATAGGAAGGGTCTCAGGATTGGAATGGGAAGGACTTGGATATCACATCTCATGCTATAGGCAGGGTCTCAGGTTTGGAAAGGGATGGAGATGGATATCACATTTCATGTTAGAGGTAGGATCTCAGGTTTGGTATTAGAGGCATTGAGATATCACATCTCATGCTATCAGAAGGGTCTCAGGATTGGAATGGGAAGGAGTTGGATATCACATTTCATGCTAAAGGGAGGGTCTCAGGTTTGGAAGGGGAAGGATTTGGAAATCACATCTCATATTATAGGAAGGATCTCAGGTTTGGTATTAGAAGCATTGAGATATCACATCTCATGCTATCGGAAGGATCTCAGGTTTGGTATAAGAGGCATTGAGATATCACATCTCATGCTATAGGAAGGGTCTCAGGATTGGAATGGGAAGGAGTTGGATATCACATCTCATGTTATAGGAAGGATCTCAGGTTTGGTATTAGAAGCATTGAGACATCACATCTCATGCTATAGGAAGGGTCTCAGGATTGGAATGGGAAGGAGTTGGATATCACATCTCATGCTATAGGAAGGGTCTCAGGTTTGGTATAAGCATTGAGATATCACATCTCATGCTATAGGAAGGGTCTCAGGATTGGAATGGGAAGGAGTTGGATATCACATCTCATGCTATAGGAAGGGTCTCAGGTTTGGTATAAGCATTGAGATATCACATCTTATGCTATAGGAAGGGTCTCAGGTTTGGTATAAGCATTGAGATATCACATCTCATGCTATAGGAAGGGTCTCAGGATTGGAATGGGAAGAAGTTGGATATCACATCTCATGCTATAGGAAGGGTCTCAGGTTTGGTATAAGCATTGAGATATCACATCTCATGCTATAGGAAGGGTCTCAGGGTTGGAATGGGAAGGAGTTGTATATGACATCTCATGCCATAGGAAGGGTCTCAGGTTTGGTATAAGCATTGAGATATCGCATCACATGCTATAAGAAGGGTCTCAGGATTGGAATGGGAAGGACTTGGATATCACATCTCATGCTATAGGCAGGGTCTCGGTTTGGAAAGGGAAGGAGATGGATATCACATTTCATGTTAGAGGTAGGATCTCAGGTTTGGTATTAGAGGCATTGAGATATCACATCTCATGCTATCAGAAGGGTCTCAGGATTGGAATGGGAAGGAGTTGGATATCACATTTCATGCTAAAGGGAGAGTCTCAGGTTTGGAAGGGGAAGGATTTGGAAATCACATCATATTATAGGAAGGATCTCAGGTTTGGTATTAGAAGCATTAAGATATCACATCTCATGCTATCGGAAGGATCTCAGGTTTGGTATAAGAGGCATTGAGATATCACATCTCATGCTATCATAAGGGTCTCAGGATTGGAATGGGAAGGAGTTGGATATCACATCTCATGTTATAGGAAGGATCTCAGGTTTGGTATTAGAAGCATTGAGACATCACATCTCATGCTATAGGAAGGTTCTCAGGATTGAAATGGGAAGGAGTTGGATATCACATCTCATGCTATAGGAAGGGTCTCAGGTTTGGTATAAGCATTGAGATATCACATCTCATGCTATAGGAAGGGTCTCAGGATTGGAATGGGAAGGATTTGGATATCACATCTTATGCTATAGGAAGGGTCTCAGGTTTGGTATAAGCATTGAGATATCACATCTCATGCTATAGGAAGGGTCTCAGGATTGGAATGGGAAGGAGTTGTATATGACATCTCAGGCCATAGGAAGTGTCTCAGATGTGGTATAAGCATTGAGATATCACATCTCATGATATCGGAAGGGTCTCAGGATTGGAATGGGAAGGACTTGGATATCATATCTCATGCTATAGGAAGGGTCTCAGGATTGGAATGGGAAGGAGTTGGATATCACATCTCAAGCTATGGGAAGGGTCTCAGGTTTGGTATAAGCATTGAGATATCACATCTCATGCTATAGGAAGGGTCTCAGGATTGGAATGGGAAGAAGTTGGATATCACATCTCATGCTATAGGAAGGGTCTCAGGTTTGGTATAAGCATTGAGATATCACATCTCATGCTATAGGAAGGGTCTCAGGATTGGAATGGGAAGGAGTTGTATATGCCATCTCATGCCATAGGAAGGGTCTCAGGTTTGGTATAAGCATTGAGATATCACATCACATGCTATAGGAAGGGTCTCAGGATTGGAATGGGAAGGACTTGGATATCACATATCATGCTATAGGCAGGGTCTCAGGTTTGGAAAGGGAAGGAGATGGATATCACATTTCATGTTAGAGGTAGGATCTCAGGTTTGGTATTAGAGGCATTGAGATATCACATCTCATGCTATCAGAAGGGTCTCAGGAATGGAATGGGAAGGAGTTGGATATCACATCTCATGCTAAAGGGAGGGTCTCAGGTTTGGAAGGGGAAGGATTTGGAAATCACATCTCATATTATAGGAAGGATCTCAGGTTTGGTATTAGAAGCATTGAGATATCACATCTCATGCTATCGGAAGGATCTCAGGTTTGATATAAGAGGCATTGAGATATCACATCTCATGCTATCATAAGGGTCTCAGGATTGGAATGGGAAGGAGTTGGATATCACATCTCATGTTATAGGAAGGATCTCAGGTTTGGTATTGGAAGCATTGAGACATCACATCTCATGCTATAGGAAGGGTCTCAGGATTGGAATGGGAAGGAGTTGGATATCACATCTCATGCTATAGGAAGGGTCTCAGATTTGGTATAAGCATTGAGATATCACATCTCATGCTATAGCAACGGTCTCAGGATTGGAATGGGAAGGAGTTGTATATGACATCTCAGGCCATAGGAAGGGTCTCAGGTTTGATATAAGCATTGAGATATCACATCTCTGCTATCGGAAGGGTCTCAGGATTGGAATGGGAAGGAGTTGGATATCCCATCTGAGTTGGATATCCCATCTCATGTTATAGGAAGGGTCTCAGGTTTGGTATTAGAAGCATTGAGATATCACATCTCATGCTATAGGAAGGGTCTCAGGATTGGAATGGGGAGGACTTGGATGTCACATCTCATGCTATAGGGAGGGTCTCAAGTTTGATATTAGAAGCATTGAGATAACAAATGTCATGATATCGGAAGGGTCTCAGGATTGGAATGGGAAGGAGTTGGATATCACATCTCATGATAAAGGAAGGGTCTAAGGTTTGGAAGGGGAAGGATTTGGATATGACATCTCATGTTATAGGACGGGTCTCAGGTTTGGTATTAGAAGCATTGAGATATCAAGTCTCATGGTATAGGAAGGGTCTCAGAATTGGAATGGGAAGAAGTTGGATATCACATCTCAAGCTATAGGAAGGGTCTCAGGATTGGAATGGGAAGGAGTTTGATATCACATCTCATGCCATAGTATGGGTCTCAGATTTGGTAGAAGCATTGGGATATCACATCTCATGCTATCGGAATGGTATCAGTATTGGATTTGGAAGGAGTTGGATATCCCATCTCATGCTATAGGAAAGGTCTCAGGTTGGAATGGGATGGAGTTGGATATCACATTTCATGTTATAGCAAGGGTCTCAGGATTGGAATGGGAAGGACTTGGATATCATATCTCATGCTATAGGAAGGCACTCAGGTTTGGAAGGGGAAGGAGTTGGATATCACATTTCATGTTAGAGGAAGGATCTCAGGTTTGGTATTAGAGGCCTTGAGATATCACATCTCATGCTATAGGAAGGGTCTCAGGATTGGAATGGGAAGGAGTTGGATATCACATCTCAAGCTATAGGAAGGGTCTCAGGTTTGGTATAAGCATTGAGATATCACATCTCATGCTATAGGAAGGGTCTCAGGATTGGAATGGGAAGGAGTTGGATATCACATCTCATGTTATAGGAAAGATCTCAGGTTTGGTATTAGAAGCATTGAGACATCACATCTCATGTTATAGGAAGGGTCTCAGGATTGGAATGGGAAGAAGTTGGATATCACATCTCATGCTATAGGAAGGGTCTCAGGTTTGGAAGGGGAAGGAGTTGGATATCCAATCTCATGTTATAGGACTGGTCTCAGGTTTGGTATTAGAAGCATTGAGATATCACATCGCATGCTGTAGGAAGGTTCTCAGGTTTGGAATGGGGAGGAATTGGATATCACATCTCATGTCATAGGAAGGATCTCAGGTTTGGTATTAGAAGCATTGAGATATCACATCTCATGCTATAGGAATGGTCTCAGGGTTGGAATGGGAAGGAGTTGGATATTACATTCTTGCTATAGGAAGGGTCTCATGTTTGGAATGGGAAGGAGTTGGATATCACATATGCTATAGGAAGGGTCTCAGGTTTGGAACGGGAAGGAGTTGGATATCCGATCTCATGTTATAGGAAGGGTCTCAGGTTTGGTATAAGCAGTGAGATATCACATCTCTGCTATCAGAAGTGTCTCAAGATTGGAATGGGAAGGAGTTGGATATCCCATCTCATGTTATAGGACGGGTCTCAGGTTTGTTATTAGAATCATTGAGATATCATATTGCACGCTGCAGGAAGGGTCTAAGGATTGGAATGGGAAGGACTTGGATATCACATCTCATGCTATAGATAGGCTCTCAGATTTGGAAAGGGAAGGAGTTGGATATCACATTTCATGTTAGAGGAAGGATCTCAGGTTTGGTATTAGAGGCATTGAGATATCACATCTCATGCTATAGGAAGCGTCTCAGGATTGGAATGGGAAGGAGTTGGGTATCACATCTCATGCTATAGGAAGGGTCTCAGGATTGGTATAAGTATTGAGATATAACATCTCATGCTATAGGAAGGGTCTCAGGATTGGAATGGAAGGAGTTGGATATCACATCTCATGTTATAGGAAGGATCTCAGGTTTGGTATTAGAAGCATTGAGACATCACATCTCATGCTATAGGAAGGGTCTCAGGATTGGAATGGGAAGGAGTTGGATATCACATCTCATGCTATAGGAAGGGTCTCAGGTTTGGTATAAGCATTGAGATATCACATCTCATGCTATAGGAAGGGTCTCAGGATTGGAATGGGAAGGAGTTGTATATGACATCTCATGCCGTAGGAAGGGTCTCAGGTTTCGTATAAGCATTGAGATATCACATCTCTGCTATCGGAAGGGTCTCAGGATTGGAATGGGAAGGAGTTGGATATCCCATCTCATGTTATAGGAAGAGTCTCAGGTTTGGTATTAGAAGCATTGGATATCACATATCATGCTATAGGAAGTGTCTCAGGATTGGAATGGGAAGGACTTGGATATCACATCTCATGCTATAGGAAGGGTCTCAGGTTTGGTATAAGCAGTGAGATATCACATCTCATACTATAGGAAGGGTCTCAGGATTGGAAAGGGAAGGAGTTGGATATCACATCTCATGTTATAGGAAGGATCTCAGGTTTGGTATAAGCATTGAGATATCACATCTCTGCTATCGGAAGGGTCTCAGGATTGGAATGGGAAGGAGTTGGATATTCCCATCTCATGTTATAGGAAGGGTCTCAGGTTTTGTATTAGAAGCATTGAGATATCACATCTCATGCTGTAGGAAGGGTCTCAGGATTGGAATTGGAAGGAGTTGGATATCACATCTCATGCTATAGGAAGGATCACAGGTTTGGTATTAGAAGCATTGAGATATCACATCTCATGCTATCAGAAGGGTCTCAGGATTGGAATGGGAAGGAGTTGGATATCACATCTCATGCTATAGGAAGGGTCTCAGGTTTGGAACGGGAAGGAGTTGGATATCCCATCTCATGTTATAGGACGGGTCTCAGGTTTGGTATTTGAAGCATTGAGATATCACATCGCATGCTGTAGGAAGGATCTCAGGTTTGGAATGGGAAGGAATTGGATATCACATCTCATGTCATAGGAAGTATCTCAGGTTTGGTATTAGAAGCATTGAGATATCACATCTCATGCTATTGGAATGGTCTCAGGATTGGAATGGGTAGGAGTTGGATATTACATTCTTGCTATAGGAAGGGTCTCATGTTTGGAATGGGAAGGAGTTGGATATCACATATGCTATAGGAAGGGTCTCAGGTTTGGAACGGGAAGGAGTTGGATATCACATCTCATGCTATAGGTAGGCTCTCAGGTTTGGTATAAGCATTGAGATATCACATCTCATGCTATAGGAAGGGTCTCAGGATTGGAATGGGAAGGATTTGGATATCACATCTCATGCTATAGGAAGGGTCTCAGGTTTGGTATAAGCATGGAGATATCACTTCTCATGCTATAGGAAGTGTCTCAGGATTGGAATGGGAAGGAGTTGGATATCACATCTCATGTTATAGGAAGGATCTCAGGTTTGGTATTAGAAGCATTGAGACATCACATCTCATGCTATAGGAAGGGTCTCAGGATTGGAATGGGAAGTAGTTGAATATCACATCTCATGCTAAAGGGAGGGTCTCAGGTTTGGAAGGGGAAGGATTTGGATATTACATCTCGTGTTATAGGAATGATCTCAGGTTTGGTATTAGAAGCATTCAGATATCACATCTCATGCTATCGGAAGGGTCTCATGTTTGGAATGGGAAGGAGTTGGATATCACATATGCTATAGGAAGGGTCTCAGGTTTGGAACGGGAAGGAGTTGGATATCCGATCTCATGTTATAGGAAGGGTCTCAGGTTTGGTATAAGCAGTGAGATATCACATCTCTGCTATCAGAAGTGTCTCAAGATTGGAATGGGAAGGAGTTGGATATCCCATCTCATGTTATAGGACGGGTCTCAGGTTTGTTATTAGAATCATTGAGATATCATATTGCACGCTGCAGGAAGGGTCTAAGGATTGGAATGGGAAGGACTTGGATATCACATCTCATGCTATAGATAGGCTCTCAGATTTGGAAAGGGAAGGAGTTGGATATAACATTTCATGTTAGAGGAAGGATCTCAGGTTTGGTATTAGAGGCATTGAGATATCACATCTCATGCTATAGGAAGCGTCTCAGGATTGGAATGGGAAGGAGTTGGGTATCACATCTCATGCTATAGGAAGGGTCTCAGGATTGGTATAAGTATTAGATATAACATCTCATGCTATAGGAAGGGTCTCAGGATTGGAATGGAAGGAGTTGGATATCACATCTCATGTTATAGGAAGGATCTCAGGTTTGGTATTAGAAGCATTGAGACATCACATCTCATGCTATAGGAAGGGTCTCAGGATTGGAATGGGAAGGAGTTGGATATCACATCTCATGCTATAGGAAGGGTCTCAGGTTTGGTATAAGCATTGAGATATCACATCTCATGCTATAGGAAGGGTCTCAGGATTGGAATGGGAAGGAGTTGTATATGACATCTCATGCCGTAGGAAGGGTCTCAGGTTTCGTATAAGCATTGAGATATCACATCTCTGCTATCGGAAGGGTCTCAGGATTGGAATGGGAAGGAGTTGGATATCCCATCTCATGTTATAGGAAGAGTCTCAGGTGATATCCAAGTCCTTCCCATTCCAATCCTGAGACCCTTCCTATAGCATGAGATGTGATATCTCAATGCTTATAACAAAACCTGAGACCCTTCCTATAGCATGAGATGTGATATCCAACTCCTTCCCATTCCAATCCTGAGACCCTTCCTATAGCCTGAGATGTGATATCTCAATGCCTCTAATACCAAACCTGAGATCCTTCCTCTAACATGAAATGTGATATCCAACTCCTTCAATTTCCAAACCTGAGAGCCTATCTATAGCATGAGATGTGATATCCAAGTCCTTCCCATTCCAATCCTTAGACCCTTCCTACAGCATGCAATATGATATCTCAATGATTTTAATAAAAAACCTGAGACCCGTCCTATAACATGAGATGGGATATCCAACTCCTTCCCATTCCAATCCTGAGACACTTCCGATAGCAGAGATGTGATATCTCACTGCTTATACCAAACCTGAGACCCTTCCTATAGCATGAGATGTGATATCCAACTCCTTCCCATTCCATCCCTGAGACCCTTCCCAAATCATGAGATGTGATATCTCAATGCTTCTAATATCAAACTTGAGACCCTCCCTATAGCATGAGATGTGATATCCAAGTCCTTCCCATTCCAATCCTGAGACCCTTCCGATAGCATGAGATGTGATGTCTCAATGCTTCTAATACCAAACCTGAGATCCTTCCTATAACATGAGATGTGATATCCAACTCCTTCCCATTCCAATCCTGAGACCCTTTCTATAGCATGAGATGTGATATCTCAATGCTTATACCAAACCTGAGACCCTTCCTATAGCATGAGATGTGATATCCAAGTCCTTCCCATTCCAATCCTGAGACCCTTCCGATAGTAGAGATGTGATATCTCAATGCTTATACCAAACCTGAGATCCTTCCTATAACATGAGATGTGATATCCAACTCCTTCCCATTCCAATCCTGAGACACTTCCTATAGCATGAGATGTGATATCTCACTGCTTATACCAAACCTGAGACCCTTCCTATAGCATGAGATGTGATATCCAACTCCTTCCCTTTCCAATCCTGAGACCCTTCCTATAGCATGAGATATGATATCTCAATGCTTCTAATATCAAACTTGAGACCCTCCCTATAGCATGAGATGTGATATCCAAGTCCTTCCCATTCCAATCCTGAGACCCTTCCGATAGCATGAGATGTGATGTCTCAATGCTTCTAATACCAAACCTGAGATCCTTCCTATAACATGAGATGTGATATCCAACTCCTTCCCATTCCAATCCTGAGACCCTTCCTATAGCATGAGATGTGATATCTCAATGCTTATACCAAACCTGAGACCCTTCCTATAGCATGAGATGTGATATCCAACTCCTTCCCATTCCAATCCTGAGACCCTTCCTAGAGCATGAGATGTGATATCTCAATGCCTCTAATACCAAACCTGAGATCCTTCCTCTAACATGAAATGTGATATCCAACTCCTTCCCATTCCAATCCTGAGACACTTCCTATAGCATGAGATGTGATATCTAAATGCTTCTAATACCAAACTTGAGACTCTTACTATAACATGAGATGGGATATCCAACTCCTTCCCATTCCAATCCTTAGACCCTTCCTACAGCATGCAATATGATATCTCAATGATTCTAATATCAAACCTGAGACCCGTCCTATAACATGAGATGGGATATCCAACACCTTCCCATTCCAATCCTGAGACACTTCCGATAGCAGAGATGTGATATCTCAATGCTTATACCAAACCTGAGACCCTTCCTATAACATGAGATGTGATATCCAACTCCTTCCCGTTCCAAACCTGAGACCCTTCCTATAGCATATGTGATATCCAACACATTCCCATTCCAAACATGAGACCCTTCCTATAGCAGGAATGTAATATCCAACTCCTTCCCATTCCAATCCTGAGACCATTCCTATAGCATGAGATGTGATTTCTCAATGCTTCTAATACCAAACCTGAGATCCTTCCTATGACATGAGATGTGATATACAATTCCTCCCCATTCCAAACCTGAGAACCTTCCTACAGCATGCGATGGGATATCTCAATGCTTCTAATACCAAACCTGAGACCAGTCCTATAACATGAGATTGGATATCCAACTCCTTCCCCTTCCAAACCTGAGACCCTTCCTATAGCATGAGATGTGATATCCAACTTCTTCCCATTCCAATCCTGAGACCCTTCCTATAACATGAGATGTGATGTCTCAATGCTTCGAATACCAAACCTGAGATCTTTCCTATAACATGAGATGTGATATCCAACTCCTTCCCATTCCAATCCTGAGACCCTTCCTATAGCATGGGATGTGCTATCTCAATGCTTATACCAAACCTGAGACCCTTCCTAAAGCTTGAGATGTGATATCCAACTCCTTCCCATTCCAATCCTGAGACCCTTCCTATAACATGAAATGTGATATCCAACTCCTTCCCATTCCAACCTGAGACCCTTCCTATAACATGAAATGTGATATCCAACTCCTTCCCTTTCCAAACCTGAGACCCTCCCTTTAGCATGAGATGTGATATCCAACTCCTTCCCATTCCAATCCTGAGACCCTTCTGATAGCATAAGATATATCTCAATGCTTCTATACCAAACCTGAGATCCTTCCGATAGCATGAGATGTGATATCTCAATACTTCTAATACCAAACCTGAGATCCTTCCTATAACATGAGATGTGATATCCAAATCCTTATCTTCCAAACCTGAGACCCTCCCTTTAGCATGAGATGTGATATCCAACTCCTTCCCATTCCAATCATGAGACTCTTCTGATAGCATAAGATATGATATCTCAATGCTTCTATACCAAACCTGAGATCCTTCTGATAGCATGAAATGTGATATCCAACTCTTTCCCCTTGCAAACCTGAGAGCCTTCCTATAGCATGAGATGTGATATCCAAGTACTTCCCATTCCAATCCTGAGACCCTTCCTATAACATGAGATGTGATATCCAACTCCTTCCCATTCCAACCTGAGACCCTTCCTATAGCATGAGATGGGATATCCAACTCCTTCCAAATCCAATCCCGATACCCTTCCGATAGCATGAGATGTGATATCCCAATGCTTCTACCAAACCTGAGACCCATACTATGGCATGAGATGTGATAACAAACTCCTTCCCATTCTAATCCTGAGACCCTTCCTATAGCTTGAGATGTGATATCCAACTCCATCCCATTCCAATCCTGAGACCCTTCCTATACCATGAGACTTGATATCTCAATGCTTCTAATACCAAACCTGAGACCCGTCCTATAACATGAGATGTGATATCCAAATCCTTCCCCTTCCAAACCTTAGACCCTTCCTTTATCATGAGATGTGATATCCAACTCCTTCCCATTCCAATCTTGAGACCCTTCCGATATCATGAAATGTGATACCTCAATGCTTCTAATATCAAACTTGAGACCCTCCCTATAGCAAGAGATGTGATATCCAAGTCCTTCCCATTCCAATCCTGAGACCCTTTCTATAGCATGAGATGTGATATCTCAATGCTTCTAATACCAAACCTGAGACCCTTCCTATAACATAAGATGGGAATATCCAACTCCTTCCCTTTCCAATCCTGAGACCCTTCCGATAGCAGAGATCTGATATCTCAATGCTTATACCAAACCTGAGATCCTTCCTATAACATGAGATGTGATATCCAACTCCTTCCCATTCCAATCCTGAGACACTTCCTATAGCATGAGATGTGATATCTCACTGCTTATACCAAACCTGAGACCCTTCCTATAGCATGAGATGTGATATCCAACTCCTTCCCATTCCAATCCTGAGACCCTTCCTATAGCATGAGATGTGATATCTCAATGCTTCTAATATCAAACTTGAGACCCTCCCTATAGCATGAGATGTGATACCCAAGTCCTTCCCATTCCAATCCTGAGACACTTCCTATAGCATGAGATGTGATATCTCAATGCTTCTAATACCAAACCTGAGACTCTTCCTATAACATGAGATGGGATATCCAACTCCTTCCCATTCCAATCCTGAGACCCTTTCGATAGCAGAGATGTGATATCTCAATGTTTATACCAAACCTGAGGCCCTCCCTACGGCATGAGATGTCATATACAACTCCTTCCCATTCCAATCCTGAGACCCTTCCTATAGCATGAGATGTGATATCCAACTCCTTCCCATTCCAATCCTGAGACCCTTCCTATAGCATGAGATGTGATGTCTCAATGCTTCTAATACCAAACCTGAGATCCTTCCTATAACATGAGATGTGATATCCAACTCCTTCCATTCCAATCCTGAGACCCTTCCTATAGCATGAGATGTGATATCTCAATGCTTATAACAAAACCTGAGACCCTTCCTATAGCATGAGATGTGATATCCAACTCCTTCCCATTCCAATCCTGAGACCCTTCCTATAGCCTGAGATGTGATATCTCAATGCCTCTAATACCAAACCTGAGATCCTTCCTCTAACATGAAATGTGATATCCAACTCCTTCACTTTCCAAACCTGAGAGCCTATCTATAGCATGAGATGTGATATCCAAGTCCTTCCCATTCCAATCCTGAGACCCTTCCTATAGCATGAGATGTGATATCTCAATGCTTATAACAAAACCTGAGACCCTTCCTATAGCATGAGATGTGATATCCAACTCCTTCCCATTCCAATCCTGAGACCCTTCCTATAGCCTGAGATGTGATATCTCAATGCCTCTAATACCAAACCTGAGATCCTTCCTCTAACATGAAATGTGATATCCAACTCCTTCAATTTCCAAACCTGAGAGCCTATCTATAGCATGAGATGTGATATCCAAGTCCTTCCCATTCCAATCCTTAGACCCTTCCTACAGCATGCAATATGATATCTCAATGATTTTAATAAAAAACCTGAGACCCGTCCTATAACATGAGATGGGATATCCAACTCCTTCCCATTCCAATCCTGAGACACTTCCGATAGCAGAGATGTGATATCTCACTGCTTATACCAAACCTGAGACCCTTCCTATAGCATGAGATGTGATATCCAACTCCTTCCCATTCCATCCCTGAGACCCTTCCCAAATCATGAGATGTGATATCTCAATGCTTCTAATATCAAACTTGAGACCCTCCCTATAGCATGAGATGTGATATCCAAGTCCTTCCCATTCCAATCCTGAGACCCTTCCGATAGCATGAGATGTGATGTCTCAATGCTTCTAATACCAAACCTGAGATCCTTCCTATAACATGAGATGTGATATCCAACTCCTTCCCATTCCAATCCTGAGACCCTTTCTATAGCATGAGATGTGATATCTCAATGCTTATACCAAACCTGAGACCCTTCCTATAGCATGAGATGTGATATCCAAGTCCTTCCCATTCCAATCCTGAGACCCTTCCGATAGTAGAGATGTGATATCTCAATGCTTATACCAAACCTGAGATCCTTCCTATAACATGAGATGTGATATCCAACTCCTTCCCATTCCAATCCTGAGACACTTCCTATAGCATGAGATGTGATATCTCACTGCTTATACCAAACCTGAGACCCTTCCTATAGCATGAGATGTGATATCCAACTCCTTCCCTTTCCAATCCTGAGACCCTTCCTATAGCATGAGATATGATATCTCAATGCTTCTAATATCAAACTTGAGATCCTCCCTATAGCATGAGATGTGATATCCAAGTCCTTCCCATTCCAATCCTGAGACCCTTCCGATAGCATGAGATGTGATGTCTCAATGCTTCTAATACCAAACCTGAGATCCTTCCTATAACATGAGATGTGATATCCAACTCCTTCCCATTCCAATCCTGAGACCCTTCCTATAGCATGAGATGTGATATCTCAATGCTTATACCAAACCTGAGACCCTTCCTATAGCATGAGATGTGATATCCAACTCCTTCCCATTCCAATCCTGAGACCCTTCCTAGAGCATGAGATGTGATATCTCAATGCCTCTAATACCAAACCTGAGATCCTTCCTCTAACATGAAATGTGATATCCAACTCCTTCCCATTCCAATCCTGAGACACTTCCTATAGCATGAGATGTGATATCTAAATGCTTCTAATACCAAACTTGAGACTCTTACTATAACATGAGATGGGATATCCAACTCCTTCCCATTCCAATCCTTAGACCCTTCCTACAGCATGCAATATGATATCTCAATGATTCTAATAACAAACCTGAGACCCGTCCTATAACATGAGATGGGATATCCAACACCTTCCCATTCCAATCCTGAGACACTTCCGATAGCAGAGATGTGATATCTCAATGCTTATACCAAACCTGAGACCCTTCCTATAACATGAGATGTGATATCCAACTCCTTCCCGTTCCAAACCTGAGACCCTTCCTATAGCATATGTGATATCCAACACATTCCCATTCCAAACATGAGACCCTTCCTATAGCAGGAATGTAATATCCAACTCCTTCCCATTCCAATCCTGAGACCATTCCTATAGCATGAGATGTGATATCTCAATGCTTCTAATACCAAACCTGAGATCCTTCCTATGACATGAGATGTGATATACAATTCCTCCCCATTCCAAACCTGAGAACCTTCCTACAGCATGCGATGGGATATCTCAATGCTTCTAATACCAAACCTGAGACCAGTCCTATAACATGAGATTGGATATCCAACTCCTTCCCCTTCCAAACCTGAGACCCTTCCTATAGCATGAGATGTGATATCCAACTTCTTCCCATTCCAATCCTGAGACCCTTCCTATAACATGAGATGTGATGTCTCAATGCTTCGAATACCAAACCTGAGATCTTTCCTATAACATGAGATGTGATATCCAACTCCTTCCCATTCCAATCCTGAGACCCTTCCTATAGCATGGGATGTGCTATCTCAATGCTTATACCAAACCTGAGACCCTTCCTAAAGCTTGAGATGTGATATCCAACTCCTTCCCATTCCAATCCTGAGACCCTTCCTATAACATGAAATGTGATATCCAACTCCTTCCCATTCCAACCTGAGACCCTTCCTATAACATGAAATGTGATATCCAACTCCTTCCCTTTCCAAACCTGAGACCCTCCCTTTAGCATGAGATGTGATATCCAACTCCTTCCCATTCCAATCCTGAGACCCTTCTGATAGCATAAGATATATCTCAATGCTTCTATACCAAACCTGAGATCCTTCCGATAGCATGAGATGTGATATCTCAATACTTCTAATACCAAACCTGAGATCCTTCCTATAACATGAGATGTGATATCCAAATCCTTATCTTCCAAACCTGAGACCCTCCCTTTAGCATGAGATGTGATATCCAACTCCTTCCCATTCCAATCCTGAGACTCTTCTGATAGCATAAGATATGATATCTCAATGCTTCTATACCAAACCTGAGATCCTTCTGATAGCATGAAATGTGATATCCAACTCTTTCCCCTTGCAAACCTGAGAGCCTTCCTATAGCATGAGATGTGATATCCAAGTACTTCCCATTCCAATCCTGAGACCCTTCCTATAACATGAGATGTGATATCCAACTCCTTCCCATTCCAACCTGAGACCCTTCCTATAGCATGAGATGGGATATCCAACTCCTTCCAAATCCAATCCCGATACCCTTCCGATAGCATGAGATGTGATATCCCAATGCTTCTACCAAACCTGAGACCCATACTATGGCATGAGATGTGATAACAAACTCCTTCCCATTCTAATCCTGAGACCCTTCCTATAGCTTGAGATGTGATATCCAACTCCATCCCATTCCAATCCTGAGACCCTTCCTATACCATGAGACTTGATATCTCAATGCTTCTAATACCAAACCTGAGACCCGTCCTATAACATGAGATGTGATATCCAAATCCTTCCCCTTCCAAACCTTAGACCCTTCCTTTATCATGAGATGTGATATCCAACTCCTTCCCATTCCAATCTTGAGACCCTTCCGATATCATGAAATGTGATACCTCAATGCTTCTAATATCAAACTTGAGACCCTCCCTATAGCAAGAGATGTGATATCCAAGTCCTTCCCATTCCAATCCTGAGACCCTTTCTATAGCATGAGATGTGATATCTCAATGCTTCTAATACCAAACCTGAGACCCTTCCTATAACATAAGATGGGAATATCCAACTCCTTCCCTTTCCAATCCTGAGACCCTTCCGATAGCAGAGATCTGATATCTCAATGCTTATACCAAACCTGAGATCCTTCCTATAACATGAGATGTGATATCCAACTCCTTCCCATTCCAATCCTGAGACACTTCCTATAGCATGAGATGTGATATCTCACTGCTTATACCAAACCTGAGACCCTTCCTATAGCATGAGATGTGATATCCAACTCCTTCCCATTCCAATCCTGAGACCCTTCCTATAGCATGAGATGTGATATCTCAATGCTTCTAATATCAAACTTGAGACCCTCCCTATAGCATGAGATGTGATACCCAAGTCCTTCCCATTCCAATCCTGAGACACTTCCTATAGCATGAGATGTGATATCTCAATGCTTCTAATACCAAACCTGAGACTCTTCCTATAACATGAGATGGGATATCCAACTCCTTCCCATTCCAATCCTGAGACCCTTTCGATAGCAGAGATGTGATATCTCAATGTTTATACCAAACCTGAGACCCTCCCTACGGCATGAGATGTCATATACAACTCCTTCCCATTCCAATCCTGAGACCCTTCCTATAGCATGAGATGTGATATCCAACTCCTTCCCATTCCAATCCTGAGACCCTTCCTATAGCATGAGATGTGATGTCTCAATGCTTCTAATACCAAACCTGAGATCCTTCCTATAACATGAGATGTGATATCCAACTCCTTCCATTCCAATCCTGAGACCCTTCCTATAGCATGAGATGTGATATCTCAATGCTTATAAAAAAACCTGAGACCCTTCCTATAGCATGAGATGTGATATCCAACTCCTTCCCATTCCAATCCTGAGACCCTTCCTATAGCCTGAGATGTGATATCTCAATGCCTCTAATACCAAACCTGAGATCCTTCCTCTAACATGAAATGTGATATCCAACTCCTTCACTTTCCAAACCTGAGAGCCTATCTATAGCATGAGATGTGATATCCAAGTCCTTCCCATTCCAATCCTGAGACCCTTCCTATAGCATGAGATGTGATATCTCAATGCTTATAACAAAACCTGAGACCCTTCCTATAGCATGAGATGTGATATCCAACTCCTTCCCATTCCAATCCTGAGACCCTTCCTATAGCCTGAGATGTGATATCTCAATGCCTCTAATACCAAACCTGAGATCCTTCCTCTAACATGAAATGTGATATCCAACTCCTTCAATTTCCAAACCTGAGAGCCTATCTATAGCATGAGATGTGATATCCAAGTCCTTCCCATTCCAATCCTTAGACCCTTCCTACAGCATGCAATATGATATCTCAATGATTTTAATAAAAAACCTGAGACCCGTCCTATAACATGAGATGGGATATCCAACTCCTTCCCATTCCAATCCTGAGACACTTCCGATAGCAGAGATGTGATATCTCACTGCTTATACCAAACCTGAGACCCTTCCTATAGCATGAGATGTGATATCCAACTCCTTCCCATTCCATCCCTGAGACCCTTCCCAAATCATGAGATGTGATATCTCAATGCTTCTAATATCAAACTTGAGACCCTCCCTATAGCATGAGATGTGATATCCAAGTCCTTCCCATTCCAATCCTGAGACCCTTCCGATAGCATGAGATGTGATGTCTCAATGCTTCTAATACCAAACCTGAGATCCTTCCTATAACATGAGATGTGATATCCAACTCCTTCCCATTCCAATCCTGAGACCCTTTCTATAGCATGAGATGTGATATCTCAATGCTTATACCAAACCTGAGACCCTTCCTATAGCATGAGATGTGATATCCAAGTCCTTCCCATTCCAATCCTGAGACCCTTCCGATAGTAGAGATGTGATATCTCAATGCTTATACCAAACCTGAGATCCTTCCTATAACATGAGATGTGATATCCAACTCCTTCCCATTCCAATCCTGAGACACTTCCTATAGCATGAGATGTGATATCTCACTGCTTATACCAAACCTGAGACCCTTCCTATAGCATGAGATGTGATATCCAACTCCTTCCCTTTCCAATCCTGAGACCCTTCCTATAGCATGAGATATGATATCTCAATGCTTCTAATATCAAACTTGAGACCCTCCCTATAGCATGAGATGTGATATCCAAGTCCTTCCCATTCCAATCCTGAGACCCTTCCGATAGCATGAGATGTGATGTCTCAATGCTTCTAATACCAAACCTGAGATCCTTCCTATAACATGAGATGTGATATCCAACTCCTTCCCATTCCAATCCTGAGACCCTTCCTATAGCATGAGATGTGATATCTCAATGCTTATACCAAACCTGAGACCCTTCCTATAGCATGAGATGTGATATCCAACTCCTTCCCATTCCAATCCTGAGACCCTTCCTAGAGCATGAGATGTGATATCTCAATGCCTCTAATACCAAACCTGAGATCCTTCCTCTAACATGAAATGTGATATCCAACTCCTTCCCATTCCAATCCTGAGACACTTCCTATAGCATGAGATGTGATATCTAAATGCTTCTAATACCAAACTTGAGACTCTTACTATAACATGAGATGGGATATCCAACTCCTTCCCATTCCAATCCTTAGACCCTTCCTACAGCATGCAATATGATATCTCAATGATTCTAATAACAAACCTGAGACCCGTCCTATAACATGAGATGGGATATCCAACACCTTCCCATTCCAATCCTGAGACACTTCCGATAGCAGAGATGTGATATCTCAATGCTTATACCAAACCTGAGACCCTTCCTATAACATGAAATGTGATATCCAACTCCTTCCCGTTCCAAACCTGAGACCCTTCCTATAGCATATGTGATATCCAACACATTCCCATTCCAAACATGAGACCCTTCCTATAGCAGGAATGTAATATCCAACTCCTTCCCATTCCAATCCTGAGACCATTCCTATAGCATGAGATGTGATATCTCAATGCTTCTAATACCAAACCTGAGATCCTTCCTATGACATGAGATGTGATATACAATTCCTCCCCATTCCAAACCTGAGAACCTTCCTACAGCATGCGATGGGATATCTCAATGCTTCTAATACCAAACCTGAGACCAGTCCTATAACATGAGATTGGATATCCAACTCCTTCCCCTTCCAAACCTGAGACCCTTCCTATAGCATGAGATGTGATATCCAACTTCTTCCCATTCCAATCCTGAGACCCTTCCTATAACATGAGATGTGATGTCTCAATGCTTCGAATACCAAACCTGAGATCTTTCCTATAACATGAGATGTGATATCCAACTCCTTCCCATTCCAATCCTGAGACCCTTCCTATAGCATGGGATGTGCTATCTCAATGCTTATACCAAACCTGAGACCCTTCCTAAAGCTTGAGATGTGATATCCAACTCCTTCCCATTCCAATCCTGAGACCCTTCCTATAACATGAAATGTGATATCCAACTCCTTCCCATTCCAACCTGAGACCCTTCCTATAACATGAAATGTGATATCCAACTCCTTCCCTTTCCAAACCTGAGACCCTCCCTTTAGCATGAGATGTGATATCCAACTCCTTCCCATTCCAATCCTGAGACCCTTCTGATAGCATAAGATATATCTCAATGCTTCTATACCAAACCTGAGATCCTTCCGATAGCATGAGATGTGATATCTCAATACTTCTAATACCAAACCTGAGATCCTTCCTATAACATGAGATGTGATATCCAAATCCTTATCTTCCAAACCTGAGACCCTCCCTTTAGCATGAGATGTGATATCCAACTCCTTCCCATTCCAATCCTGAGACTCTTCTGATAGCATAAGATATGATATCTCAATGCTTCTATACCAAACCTGAGATCCTTCTGATAGCATGAAATGTGATATCCAACTCTTTCCCCTTGCAAACCTGAGAGCCTTCCTATAGCATGAGATGTGATATCCAAGTACTTCCCATTCCAATCCTGAGACCCTTCCTATAACATGAGATGTGATATCCAACTCCTTCCCATTCCAACCTGAGACCCTTCCTATAGCATGAGATGGGATATCCAACTCCTTCCAAATCCAATCCCGATACCCTTCCGATAGCATGAGATGTGATATCCCAATGCTTCTACCAAACCTGAGACCCATACTATGGCATGAGATGTGATAACAAACTCCTTCCCATTCTAATCCTGAGACCCTTCCTATAGCTTGAGATGTGATATCCAACTCCATCCCATTCCAATCCTGAGACCCTTCCTATACCATGAGACTTGATATCTCAATGCTTCTAATACCAAACCTGAGACCCGTCCTATAACATGAGATGTGATATCCAAATCCTTCCCCTTCCAAACCTTAGACCCTTCCTTTATCATGAGATGTGATATCCAACTCCTTCCCATTCCAATCTTGAGACCCTTCCGATATCATGAAATGTGATACCTCAATGCTTCTAATATCAAACTTGAGACCCTCCCTATAGCAAGAGATGTGATATCCAAGTCCTTCCCATTCCAATCCTGAGACCCTTTCTATAGCATGAGATGTGATATCTCAATGCTTCTAATACCAAACCTGAGACCCTTCCTATAACATAAGATGGGAATATCCAACTCCTTCCCTTTCCAATCCTGAGACCCTTCCGATAGCAGAGATCTGATATCTCAATGCTTATACCAAACCTGAGATCCTTCCTATAACATGAGATGTGATATCCAACTCCTTCCCATTCCAATCCTGAGACACTTCCTATAGCATGAGATGTGATATCTCACTGCTTATACCAAACCTGAGACCCTTCCTATAGCATGAGATGTGATATCCAACTCCTTCCCATTCCAATCCTGAGACCCTTCCTATAGCATGAGATGTGATATCTCAATGCTTCTAATATCAAACTTGAGACCCTCCCTATAGCATGAGATGTGATACCCAAGTCCTTCCCATTCCAATCCTGAGACACTTCCTATAGCATGAGATGTGATATCTCAATGCTTCTAATACCAAACCTGAGACTCTTCCTATAACATGAGATGGGATATCCAACTCCTTCCCATTCCAATCCTGAGACCCTTTCGATAGCAGAGATGTGATATCTCAATGTTTATACCAAACCTGAGGCCCTCCCTACGGCATGAGATGTCATATACAACTCCTTCCCATTCCAATCCTGAGACCCTTCCTATAGCATGAGATGTGATATCCAACTCCTTCCCATTCCAATCCTGAGACCCTTCCTATAGCATGAGATGTGATGTCTCAATGCTTCTAATACCAAACCTGAGATCCTTCCTATAACATGAGATGTGATATCCAACTCCTTCCATTCCAATCCTGAGACCCTTCCTATAGCATGAGATGTGATATCTCAATGCTTATAACAAAACCTGAGACCCTTCCTATAGCATGAGATGTGATATCCAACTCCTTCCCATTCCAATCCTGAGACCCTTCCTATAGCCTGAGATGTGATATCTCAATGCCTCTAATACCAAACCTGAGATCCTTCCTCTAACATGAAATGTGATATCCAACTCCTTCACTTTCCAAACCTGAGAGCCTATCTATAGCATGAGATGTGATATCCAAGTCCTTCCCATTCCAATCCTGAGACCCTTCCTATAGCATGAGATGTGATATCTCAATGCTTATAACAAAACCTGAGACCCTTCCTATAGCATGAGATGTGATATCCAACTCCTTCCCATTCCAATCCTGAGACCCTTCCTATAGCCTGAGATGTGATATCTCAATGCCTCTAATACCAAACCTGAGATCCTTCCTCTAACATGAAATGTGATATCCAACTCCTTCAATTTCCAAACCTGAGAGCCTATCTATAGCATGAGATGTGATATCCAAGTCCTTCCCATTCCAATCCTTAGACCCTTCCTACAGCATGCAATATGATATCTCAATGATTTTAATAAAAAACCTGAGACCCGTCCTATAACATGAGATGGGATATCCAACTCCTTCCCATTCCAATCCTGAGACACTTCCGATAGCAGAGATGTGATATCTCACTGCTTATACCAAACCTGAGACCCTTCCTATAGCATGAGATGTGATATCCAACTCCTTCCCATTCCATCCCTGAGACCCTTCCCAAATCATGAGATGTGATATCTCAATGCTTCTAATATCAAACTTGAGACCCTCCCTATAGCATGAGATGTGATATCCAAGTCCTTCCCATTCCAATCCTGAGACCCTTCCGATAGCATGAGATGTGATGTCTCAATGCTTCTAATACCAAACCTGAGATCCTTCCTATAACATGAGATGTGATATCCAACTCCTTCCCATTCCAATCCTGAGACCCTTTCTATAGCATGAGATGTGATATCTCAATGCTTATACCAAACCTGAGACCCTTCCTATAGCATGAGATGTGATATCCAAGTCCTTCCCATTCCAATCCTGAGACCCTTCCGATAGTAGAGATGTGATATCTCAATGCTTATACCAAACCTGAGATCCTTCCTATAACATGAGATGTGATATCCAACTCCTTCCCATTCCAATCCTGAGACACTTCCTATAGCATGAGATGTGATATCTCACTGCTTATACCAAACCTGAGACCCTTCCTATAGCATGAGATGTGATATCCAACTCCTTCCCTTTCCAATCCTGAGACCCTTCCTATAGCATGAGATATGATATCTCAATGCTTCTAATATCAAACTTGAGATCCTCCCTATAGCATGAGATGTGATATCCAAGTCCTTCCCATTCCAATCCTGAGACCCTTCCGATAGCATGAGATGTGATGTCTCAATGCTTCTAATACCAAACCTGAGATCCTTCCTATAACATGAGATGTGATATCCAACTCCTTCCCATTCCAATCCTGAGACCCTTCCTATAGCATGAGATGTGATATCTCAATGCTTATACCAAACCTGAGACCCTTCCTATAGCATGAGATGTGATATCCAACTCCTTCCCATTCCAATCCTGAGACCCTTCCTAGAGCATGAGATGTGATATCTCAATGCCTCTAATACCAAACCTGAGATCCTTCCTCTAACATGAAATGTGATATCCAACTCCTTCCCATTCCAATCCTGAGACACTTCCTATAGCATGAGATGTGATATCTAAATGCTTCTAATACCAAACTTGAGACTCTTACTATAACATGAGATGGGATATCCAACTCCTTCCCATTCCAATCCTTAGACCCTTCCTACAGCATGCAATATGATATCTCAATGATTCTAATAACAAACCTGAGACCCGTCCTATAACATGAGATGGGATATCCAACACCTTCCCATTCCAATCCTGAGACACTTCCGATAGCAGAGATGTGATATCTCAATGCTTATACCAAACCTGAGACCCTTCCTATAACATGAGATGTGATATCCAACTCCTTCCCGTTCCAAACCTGAGACCCTTCCTATAGCATATGTGATATCCAACACATTCCCATTCCAAACATGAGACCCTTCCTATAGCAGGAATGTAATATCCAACTCCTTCCCATTCCAATCCTGAGACCATTCCTATAGCATGAGATGTGATATCTCAATGCTTCTAATACCAAACCTGAGATCCTTCCTATGACATGAGATGTGATATACAATTCCTCCCCATTCCAAACCTGAGAACCTTCCTACAGCATGCGATGGGATATCTCAATGCTTCTAATACCAAACCTGAGACCAGTCCTATAACATGAGATTGGATATCCAACTCCTTCCCCTTCCAAACCTGAGACCCTTCCTATAGCATGAGATGTGATATCCAACTTCTTCCCATTCCAATCCTGAGACCCTTCCTATAACATGAGATGTGATGTCTCAATGCTTCGAATACCAAACCTGAGATCTTTCCTATAACATGAGATGTGATATCCAACTCCTTCCCATTCCAATCCTGAGACCCTTCCTATAGCATGGGATGTGCTATCTCAATGCTTATACCAAACCTGAGACCCTTCCTAAAGCTTGAGATGTGATATCCAACTCCTTCCCATTCCAATCCTGAGACCCTTCCTATAACATGAAATGTGATATCCAACTCCTTCCCATTCCAACCTGAGACCCTTCCTATAACATGAAATGTGATATCCAACTCCTTCCCTTTCCAAACCTGAGACCCTCCCTTTAGCATGAGATGTGATATCCAACTCCTTCCCATTCCAATCCTGAGACCCTTCTGATAGCATAAGATATATCTCAATGCTTCTATACCAAACCTGAGATCCTTCCGATAGCATGAGATGTGATATCTCAATACTTCTAATACCAAACCTGAGATCCTTCCTATAACATGAGATGTGATATCCAAATCCTTATCTTCCAAACCTGAGACCCTCCCTTTAGCATGAGATGTGATATCCAACTCCTTCCCATTCCAATCCTGAGACTCTTCTGATAGCATAAGATATGATATCTCAATGCTTCTATACCAAACCTGAGATCCTTCTGATAGCATGAAATGTGATATCCAACTCTTTCCCCTTGCAAACCTGAGAGCCTTCCTATAGCATGAGATGTGATATCCAAGTACTTCCCATTCCAATCCTGAGACCCTTCCTATAACATGAGATGTGATATCCAACTCCTTCCCATTCCAACCTGAGACCCTTCCTATAGCATGAGATGGGATATCCAACTCCTTCCAAATCCAATCCCGATACCCTTCCGATAGCATGAGATGTGATATCCCAATGCTTCTACCAAACCTGAGACCCATACTATGGCATGAGATGTGATAACAAACTCCTTCCCATTCTAATCCTGAGACCCTTCCTATAGCTTGAGATGTGATATCCAACTCCATCCCATTCCAATCCTGAGACCCTTCCTATACCATGAGACTTGATATCTCAATGCTTCTAATACCAAACCTGAGACCCGTCCTATAACATGAGATGTGATATCCAAATCCTTCCCCTTCCAAACCTTAGACCCTTCCTTTATTATGAGATGTGATATCCAACTCCTTCCCATTCCAATCTTGAGACCCTTCCGATATCATGAAATGTGATACCTCAATGCTTCTAATATCAAACTTGAGACCCTCCCTATAGCAAGAGATGTGATATCCAAGTCCTTCCCATTCCAATCCTGAGACCCTTTCTATAGCATGAGATGTGATATCTCAATGCTTCTAATACCAAACCTGAGACCCTTCCTATAACATAAGATGGGAATATCCAACTCCTTCCCTTTCCAATCCTGAGACCCTTCCGATAGCAGAGATCTGATATCTCAATGCTTATACCAAACCTGAGATCCTTCCTATAACATGAGATGTGATATCCAACTCCTTCCCATTCCAATCCTGAGACACTTCCTATAGCATGAGATGTGATATCTCACTGCTTATACCAAACCTGAGACCCTTCCTATAGCATGAGATGTGATATCCAACTCCTTCCCATTCCAATCCTGAGACCCTTCCTATACCATGAGATGTGATATCTCAATGCTTCTAATATCAAACTTGAGACCCTCCCTATAGCATGAGATGTGATACCCAAGTCCTTCCCATTCCAATCCTGAGACACTTCCTATAGCATGAGATGTGATATCTCAATGCTTCTAATACCAAACCTGAGACTCTTCCTATAACATGAGATGGGATATCCAACTCCTTCCCATTCCAATCCTGAGACCCTTTCGATAGCAGAGATGTGATATCTCAATGTTTATACCAAACCTGAGACCCTCCCTACGGCATGAGATGTCATATACAACTCCTTCCCATTCCAATCCTGAGACCCTTCCTATAGCATGAGATGTGATATCCAACTCCTTCCCATTCCAATCCTGAGACCCTTCCTATAGCATGAGATGTGATGTCTCAATGCTTCTAATACCAAACCTGAGATCCTTCCTATAACATGAGATGTGATATCCAACTCCTTCCATTCCAATCCTGAGACCCTTCCTATAGCATGAGATGTGATATCTCAATGCTTATAACAAAACCTGAGACCCTTCCTATAGCATGAGATGTGATATCCAACTCCTTCCCATGCCAATCCTGAGACCCTTCCTATAGCCTGAGATGTGATATCTCAATGCCTCTAATACCAAACCTGAGATCCTTCCTCTAACATGAAATGTGATATCCAACTCCTTCACTTTCCAAACCTGAGAGCCTATCTATAGCATGAGATGTGATATCCAAGTCCTTCCCATTCCAATCCTGAGACCCTTCCTATAGCATGAGATGTGATATCTCAATGCTTATAACAAAACCTGAGACCCTTCCTATAGCATGAGATGTGATATCCAACTCCTTCCCATTCCAATCCTGAGACCCTTCCTATAGCCTGAGATGTGATATCTCAATGCCTCTAATACCAAACCTGAGATCCTTCCTCTAACATGAAATGTGATATCCAACTCCTTCAATTTCCAAACCTGAGAGCCTATCTATAGCATGAGATGTGATATCCAAGTCCTTCCCATTCCAATCCTTAGACCCTTCCTACAGCATGCAATATGATATCTCAATGATTTTAATAAAAAACCTGAGACCCGTCCTATAACATGAGATGGGATATCCAACTCCTTCCCATTCCAATCCTGAGACACTTCCGATAGCAGAGATGTGATATCTCACTGCTTATACCAAACCTGAGACCCTTCCTATAGCATGAGATGTGATATCCAACTCCTTCCCATTCCATCCCTGAGACCCTTCCCAAATCATGAGATGTGATATCTCAATGCTTCTAATATCAAACTTGAGACCCTCCCTATAGCATGAGATGTGATATCCAAGTCCTTCCCATTCCAATCCTGAGACCCTTCCGATAGCATGAGATGTGATGTCTCAATGCTTCTAATACCAAACCTGAGATCCTTCCTATAACATGAGATGTGATATCCAACTCCTTCCCATTCCAATCCTGAGACCCTTTCTATAGCATGAGATGTGATATCTCAATGCTTATACCAAACCTGAGACCCTTCCTATAGCATGAGATGTGATATCCAAGTCCTTCCCATTCCAATCCTGAGACCCTTCCGATAGTAGAGATGTGATATCTCAATGCTTATACCAAACCTGAGATCCTTCCTATAACATGAGATGTGATATCCAACTCCTTCCCATTCCAATCCTGAGACACTTCCTATAGCATGAGATGTGATATCTCACTGCTTATACCAAACCTGAGACCCCTCCTATAGCATGAGATGTGATATCCAACTCCTTCCCTTTCCAATCCTGAGACCCTTCCTATAGCATGAGATATGATATCTCAATGCTTCTAATATCAAACTTGAGACCCTCCCTATAGCATGAGATGTGATATCCAAGTCCTTCCCATTCCAATCCTGAGACCCTTCCGATAGCATGAGATGTGATGTCTCAATGCTTCTAATACCAAACCTGAGATCCTTCCTATAACATGAGATGTGATATCCAACTCCTTCCCATTCCAATCCTGAGACCCTTCCTATAGCATGAGATGTGATATCTCAATGCTTATACCAAACCTGAGACCCTTCCTATAGCATGAGATGTGATATCCAAGTCCTTCCCATTCCAATCCTGAGACCCTTCCGATAGCATGAGATGTGATGTCTCAATGCTTCTAATACCAAACCTGAGATCCTTCCTCTAACATGAAATGTGATATCCAACTCCTTCAATTTCCAAACCTGAGAGCCTATCTATAGCATGAGATGTGATATCCAAGTCCTTCCCATTCCAATCCTTAGACCCTTCCTACAGCATGCAATATGATATCTCAATGATTTTAATAAAAAACCTGAGACCCGTCCTATAACATGAGATGGGATATCCAACTCCTTCCCATTCCAATCCTGAGACACTTCCGATAGCAGAGATGTGATATCTCACTGCTTATACCAAACCTGAGACCCTTCCTATAGCATGAGATGTGATATCCAACTCCTTCCCATTCCATCCCTGAGACCCTTCCCAAATCATGAGATGTGATATCTCAATGCTTCTAATATCAAACTTGAGACCCTCCCTATAGCATGAGATGTGATATCCAAGTCCTTCCCATTCCAATCCTGAGACCCTTCCGATAGCATGAGATGTGATGTCTCAATGCTTCTAATACCAAACCTGAGATCCTTCCTATAACATGAGATGTGATATCCAACTCCTTCCCATTCCAATCCTGAGACCCTTTCTATAGCATGAGATGTGATATCTCAATGCTTATACCAAACCTGAGACCCTTCCTATAGCATGAGATGTGATATCCAAGTCCTTCCCATTCCAATCCTGAGACCCTTCCGATAGTAGAGATGTGATATCTCAATGCTTATACCAAACCTGAGATCCTTCCTATAACATGAGATGTGATATCCAACTCCTTCCCATTCCAATCCTGAGACACTTCCTATAGCATGAGATGTGATATCTCACTGCTTATACCAAACCTGAGACCCTTCCTATAGCATGAGATGTGATATCCAACTCCTTCCCTTTCCAATCCTGAGACCCTTCCTATAGCATGAGATATGATATCTCAATGCTTCTAATATCAAACTTGAGACCCTCCCTATAGCATGAGATGTGATATCCAAGTCCTTCCCATTCCAATCCTGAGACCCTTCCGATAGCATGAGATGTGATGTCTCAATGCTTCTAATACCAAACCTGAGATCCTTCCTATAATATGAGATGTGATATCCAACTCCTTCCCATTCCAATCCTGAGACCCTTCCTATAGCATGAGATGTGATATCTCAATGCTTATACCAAACCTGAGACCCTTCCTATAGCATGAGATGTGATATCCAACTCCTTCCCATTCCAATCCTGAGACCCTTCCTAGAGCATGAGATGTGATATCTCAATGCCTCTAATACCAAACCTGAGATCCTTCCTCTAACATGAAATGTGATATCCAACTCCTTCCCATTCCAATCCTGAGACACTTCCTATAGCATGAGATGTGATATCTAAATGCTTCTAATACCAAACTTGAGACTCTTACTATAACATGAGATGGGATATCCAACTCCTTCCCATTCCAATCCTTAGACCCTTCCTACAGCATGCAATATGATATCTCAATGATTCTAATAACAAACCTGAGACCCGTCCTATAACATAAGATGGGATATCCAACACCTTCCCATTCCAATCCTGAGACACTTCCGATAGCAGAGATGTGATATCTCAATGCTTATACCAAACCTGAGACCCTTCCTATAACATGAGATGTGATATCCAACTCCTTCCCGTTCCAAACCTGAGACCCTTCCTATAGCATATGTGATATCCAACACATTCCCATTCCAAACATGAGACCCTTCCTATAGCAGGAATGTAATATCCAACTCCTTCCCATTCCAATCCTGAGACCATTCCTATAGCATGAGATGTGATATCTCAATGCTTCTAATACCAAACCTGAGATCCTTCCTATGACATGAGATGTGATATACAATTCCTCCCCATTCCAAACCTGAGAACCTTCCTACAGCATGCGATGGGATATCTCAATGCTTCTAATACCAAACCTGAGACCAGTCCTATAACATGAGATTGGATATCCAACTCCTTCCCCTTCCAAACCTGAGACCCTTCCTATAGCATGAGATGTGATATCCAACTTCTTCCCATTCCAATCCTGAGACCCTTCCTATAACATGAGATGTGATGTCTCAATGCTTCGAATACCAAACCTGAGATCTTTCCTATAACATGAGATGTGATATCCAACTCCTTCCCATTCCAATCCTGAGACCCTTCCTATAGCATGGGATGTGCTATCTCAATGCTTATACCAAACCTGAGACCCTTCCTAAAGCTTGAGATGTGATATCCAACTCCTTCCCATTCCAATCCTGAGACCCTTCCTATAACATGAAATGTGATATCCAACTCCTTCCCATTCCAACCTGAGACCCTTCCTATAACATGAAATGTGATATCCAACTCCTTCCCTTTCCAAACCTGAGACCCTCCCTATAGCATGAGATGTGATATCCAACTCTTTCCCATTCCAATCCTGAGACCCTTCCTATAGCCTGAGATGTGATATCTCAATGCCTCTAATACCAAACCTGAGATCCTTGCTCTAACATGAAATGTGATATCCAACTCCTTCACTTTCCAAACCTGAGAGCCTATCTATAGCATGAGATGTGATATCCAAGTCCTTCCCATTCCAATCCTGAGACCCTTCCTATAGCATGAGATGTGATATCTCAATGCTTATAACAAAACCTGAGACCCTTCCTATAGCATGAGATGTGATATCCAACTCCTTCCCATTCCAATCCTGAGACCCTTCCTATAGCCTGAGATGTGATATCTCAATGCCTCTAATACCAAACCTGAGATCCTTCCTCTAACATGAAATGTGATATCCAACTCCTTCAATTTCCAAACCTGAGAGCCTATCTATAGCATGAGATGTGATATCCAAGTCCTTCCCATTCCAATCCTTAGACCCTTCCTACAGCATGCAATATGATATCTCAATGATTTTAATAAAAAACCTGAGACCCGTCCTATAACATGAGATGGGATATCCAACTCCTTCCCATTCCAATCCTGAGACACTTCCGATAGCAGAGATGTGATATTTCAATGTTTATACCAAACCTGAGACCCTTCCTATAACATGAGATGTGATATCCAACTCCTTCCCGTTCCAAACCTGAGACCCTTCCTTTAGCATGAGATGTGATATCCAGCTCCTTCCCATTCCAATCCTGAGACACTTCCGATAGCATGAGATGTGATATCTCATTGCTTCAAATATCAAAACTGAGACCCTCCCTATAGCATATGTGATATCTAAGTCCTTCCCATTCCAATCCTGAGACATTCCTATAGCATGAGATGTGATATCTCAATGCTTATCCTTGATTCCTGTAGTAAATTGATTTCCTTTGCAGGCCGACTCCTGTCACGAATGCCTTGTCTGCATGCATTCTCTCCTGGCCATTCTCTCAGCGTGGCTATTTGCCTACCCCCTTCCTCTCTCAGTGGATGGACTTCTCCATCCTAGCCTCCTACCACTCAACTCCGCCTACTTGGAGAATTCAACATGAACCTGTATGCTTCCTGACCTGGACTTTTACGAGATCTGCAACTCTTCATGTCGCTGGCCCTACACACTGCAGGGAATACTCAGGATTTTCTGATCTCAGACCTCCCCCTCTGTAACCCTCTCAACAATCCTCTCCCGTGGTGATCAAGTTCTCATCTCCAAAGAAGGCTAACTGCCAGCTGTTCCTCCTCAGAGGAGTTCTCCCTTTCTGTCCCTGCTCCCTGCACCGTTTCGCGTTGCAAACACTCGCTTCCCTGCTCTCTGGTTTAGACGCTTTTCCTTCTCAGAGGCCTTCTTCCTTTCTGCCCTTTTCGCGTTGCAAGTACTCTCTTCCCAGCTCTCTGGTTTAGACGCGTGTTCCCTGCCTTCTCTCCTCTTCCCGCTGCCTTCAAATCAAAAAATGAGCTCCAAAAGATACACAGTGCTCAGAATGCTCTATAACACCCATTATTCAACATATAGCCGTAACCCGCTAGACGTATTGAAACGTGCTGTAAACTAGCAAAAAAAGCTAGAAAATGTACTTTCCTCGCGTTTTTGTAAATGCTAATTCTGATGGGTTCCCATGTATGTACTGTCCGTGCGTTTGTTGTCGAATCCTGAAGTTTTTAACCACTGTTCTCCCATACACGGGGGGGGGGGTCAACGTCTACTGCTGTTCACAGGCTGAATGTATACGGCTGAAATCTTCAAGGCATTATCAGCTTTCCTGACTGTTTTGGAACGTGCATTTGCCATCTGTTAATGCAGTCGCCCTGTGTTCATCGTCCCTTCTACTTTACAGGCTGCACTCCCCTGGTGATCACATTCGCCTCTCCAGAGCAGGCTGACTACCAGCTTCTCCTCCTCATAGGCGTTCATCCTTTCTGTCCCTGCTCCCTGCACCGTTTCGCGTTGCATGTACTCGCTTCCCAGCTCTCTGGTTTAGATGCGTGTTCCCTGCCTTCTCTCCTCTTCCGACAGCCTTCCAATGAGCTCCACAAGATACAGTGTTCAGAATGCTTTATAACACCCATTATTCAACATATAGGTGTAACCCGCTAGACGTATTGAAACGTGCTAAAAACGAGCAGAAACAGCTAGAAAATGTACTTTCCTCGCGTTTTGGTAAATGCGAATTCTGGTGGATTCCCATTTTGTACTCTGTTCGTGCGTTTGTTCAGTCGAATCCTGGTCTTTTGAACCACTCTTCTCCCATACAAGGGAGGGTCAAAATGTGTTGTTCACAGGCTGAATTTATACTGCTGAAATGCTCGCTTCCCTGCTCTCTGGTTTAGACGCGTGTACCCTGCATTTACCAAAACGCGAGGGAAGTACATTTTCTAGCTGTTTTTGCTAGTTTTTAGCACGTTTCAATACGTCTAGCGGGTTACAGCTATATGTTGAATAATGGGTGTTATAAAGCATTCTGAACACTGTATCTTGTGGAGCAAATTGGAAGGCTGTAGCAAGAGGAGAGAAGGCAGGGAACACGCATCTCAACCAGAGAGCTGGGAAGCGAGTACATGCAACGCGAAACGGTGCAGGGAGCAGGGACAGAAAGGATGAAAACCTATGAGGAAGAGCAGCTGGTAGTTAGCCTGCATAGGAGAGAAGAATGTGATCACTAGGGGAGTGCAGCCTGTAAACTAGAAGGAACGATGAACAAAGGGCGACTGCATTAACAGATGGCAAATACACGTTCCAAAACAGTCAGGAAAGCTGATAATGCCTTGAAGATTTCAGCCGTATACATTCAGCCTGTGAACAGCAGTAGATGTTGACCCCCCCCTCCCTAGTATGGGAGAACAGTGGTTAAAAACTTCAGGATTCGACACAAACGCACGGACACAGTACATACAACATGGGAACCCACCAGAATTCGCATTTACAAAAACGCGAGGGAAGTACATTTTCTAGCTATTTTTGCTAGTTTTTAGCACGTTTCAATACGTCTAGCGGGTTACAGCTATATGTTGAATAATGGGTTTATAAAGCATTCTGAACACTATCTTGTGGAGCTCATTGGAAGGCTGTGGGAAGAGGAGAGAAGGCAGGGAACACGCATCGAAACCAGAGAGCTGGGAAGCGAGTACATGCAACGCGAAACGGTGCAGGGAGCAGGGACAGAAAGGTGGAACGCCTCTGAGGAGGAGCAGCTGGTAGTTAGCCTGCTCTGGAGAGGAGAATGTGATCACCACGGGAGTGCAGCCTTGAAACAAGAAGGGACGATGAAAACATGCTGACTGGAATAACAGATGGCAAATACACTTTCCAGAACAGTCGGTTTACCCGATAATGCATTGACGATTTCAGCAGTATACATTCAGCCTGTGAACAGTAGATTTTGATCCCCCCCCTTGTATGGGTGACGAGTGGTTAAAAACATCAGGATTCGACTGAACAAATGCACGAACAGAGTACAAAATGGGATTCCACCAGAATTCGTATTTACCAAAACGCGAGGAAAGAACATGTTCTAGCTATTTTTGCTAGTTTTTAGCACTTTTCAATACGTCTAGCGAGTTACAGCTATATCTTGAATAATGGGTGTTATAAAGCATTCTGAGCACCGTGTATCTTTTGAAGCTCATTTGTTGATTTGAAGGCAGCGGGAAGAGGAGAGAAGGCAGGGAACACACGTCTAAACCAGAGAGCTGGGAAGCGAGTTGTTCTCTGCAACGCGAAACGATGCAGAGAACAAGCACAGAAAGGAAGAAGGAAAAGCGTCTAAACCAGAGAGCAGGGAAGCGAGTGTTTGCAACGCGAAACGGTGCAGAGAGCAGGGACAGAAAGGGAGAACTCCACTGAGGAGGAACAGCTGGTAGTTAGCCTTCTTTGGAGATGAGAACTTGATCACCACGGGAGAGGATTGTTGAGAGGGTTACATAGGGGGATGTCTGAGATCAGAAAATCCTGAGTATTCCCTGCAGTGTGTAGGGCCAGAGACATGAAGAGTTGCAGATCTCGTAAAAGTCCAGGTCAGGAAGCATACAGGTTCATTTTGAATTCTCCAAGTAGGCGGAGTTGAGTGGTAGGAGGCTAGGATGGAGAAGTCCATCCACTGAGAGAGGAAGGCGGTAGGCAAATAGCCACGGTGAGAGAATGGCCAGGAAAGAGAGAATGCATGCAGACAAGGCATTCGTGAGAGGAGTCGGCCTGCAAAGGAAAGCAATTTACTACAGGAATCAAGGATACTCCCCCTCAAGAACGGTTGGATCTGGGCATGGAGAGGAACTTGTCATCAGGGAGGAAAGTGTCAGAGCTCGAGACAGCGCTGGCCGTCATCCATGTCTCGGTTAGACCAAGGACATCAAGGTCGGGTTCTTCCAGGAAATGGCAGATGTCAGATGAGTGTTAACTGAGTGAGAGTTGAGAGTGGGGAGGGGTACAAATCAGTAATCCTTGCGGAGGTGTAGAAGGAGCCTGACCTAGGGCACATGAGGAAGGAGAGAGGAAAGGAAGCAGAAGAAGGGAGAAGACACAGCAGGAGTGCATTATCAATCCGGGAGCTAGGAGTGGTGAGGTTAGACGGGGAGGTCTGAGTCTCAGGATTTGAATGGGAAGTTCGATATCACATGTCATGCTATAGGAAGAGTCTCATGATTGGAATGGGAAGGAGTTGGATATGATATCTCTTGTTATAGGGAGGGTCTCAGGTTTGGTATTAGAAGCACTGAGATATCAAATCACATCCTATCGGAAGGGTCTCAGGTTTGGTATTGGAAGAAATGAGATTTCAAATCTCAGGCTGTGGGAATGGTCTCGGGTATGGTATTGGAAGGGGTGAAAAATCACATTTCATGCTACAGGAAGGGTCACAAGTTTGGAATGGGAAGGAGTTGGATTTCACATATACTACGGGAAGGGCCTCAGGTTTGGTATTAGAAGCATAGAGATATCACATCTCATGTTATAGGAAGGGTCTCGATTGGAACGGGAAGGAGTTGGATATCACATCTCATGTTATAGGGAGGGTCTCAGTTTTGATATTAGAAGCATTGAGATATCACATGCTATTGGAAGGGTCTCAGTATTGGAATGGGAAGGAGTTGGATATCACATCACATGTTATAGGGAGGGTCTCAGTTTTGATATTAGAAGCATTGAGATATCACATATGCTATTGGGAGGGTCTCAGTATTGGAATTGGAAGGAGTTGGATATCACATCTCATGCTATCGGAAGGGTCTCAGGATTGGAATGGGAAGTAGTTGGATATCACATATGCTAAAGGAAAGGTCTCAGGTTTGGAATGGGAAGGAGTTGGATGTCACGTCTCATGTTATAGGAAGGGTCTCAGGATAGGAATGGGGAGGACTTAGATTTCACATCTCATACTATAGGGAGGGTCTCAGTTTTGATATTAGAAGCATTGAGCTATCACATCTCATGCTATCGGAAGGGTCTCAGGATTGGAATGGGATGGAGTTGGATATCACATCTCAAGCTATCTCAGGATTGTAATGGGAAGGAGTTTGATATCACATATCAAGCTATAGGAAGGGTCTGAGGTTTGGAAGGGGAAGGATTTGGATCTCACATCTCAAGCTATCTCAGGATTGGAATGGGAAGGAGTTTGATATTTCATCTCAAGCTATAGGAAGGGTCTCAGGTTTGGAAAGGGAAGGATTTGGATTTCACATCTCATGTTATAGGATGGTTCTAATGTTTGGTTTTAGAAGCATTGAGATATCACATCTCATGCTATGGGAAGGGTCTCAGGTTTGGAATGGGAAGGAGTTGGATATCACATCTCATGCTAAAGGAAAGGTCTCAGGTCTGGAAGGGGAAGGATTTGGATCTCACATCTCATGTTTTAGGACGGGTCTCAGGTTTGGTATTAGAAGCATTGAAATATCACATCTCATGGTATAGGAAGGGTCCCAGGATTGGAATGGGAAGGAGTTGGATATCACATTGAATGGGAAGGAGTTTGATATCACATCTCAAGCTATAGGAAGGGCCTCAGGTTTGGAAAGGGAATGATTTGGATTTCACATCTCATGTTATAGGATGGTTCTCATGTTTGGTTTTAGAAGCATTGAAATATCACCTCTCATGCTATCGGAAGGGTCTCAGGTTTGGAATGGGAAGGAGTTTGATATCACATCTCATGTTAGAGGTAGGATCTCAGGTTTGGTATTAGAGGCATTGAGATATGACATCTCATGCCATCATAAGGGTCTCGGGATTGGAATGGGAAGGAGTTGGATATCACATCTCATGCTAAAGGGAGGGTCTAAGGTTTGGAAGGGGAAGGATTTGGACATCACATCTCATGTTATTGGAAGGATCTGAGGTTTGGTATTAGAAGCATTGAGATATCACATCTCATGCTATCGGAAGGGTCTCAGGTTTGTTATAAGCATTGAGATATCACATCTCTGCTATCGGAAGGGTCTCAGGATTGGAATGGGAAGGATTTGGATATCACATCTCATGTTATAGGAAGGGTCTCAGGTTTGGTATTAGAAGCATTGAGATATCACATCTCATGCTATAGGAAGGGTCTCAGGAATGGAATGGGAAGGACTTGGATATCACATCTCATGATAAAGGAAGGGTCTAAGGTTTGGAAGGGGAAGGAGTTGGATATCACATTTCATGTTAGAGGTAGGATCTCAGGTTTGGTATTAGAGGCATTGAGATATCACATCTCATGCTATCAGAAGGGTATCAGGATTGGAATGGGAAGGAGTTGGATATCACATCTCATGCTAAAGGGAGGGTCTCAGGTTTGGAATGGGAAGGATTTGGATATCACATCTCATGTTATAGGAAGGACCTTAGGTTTGGTATTAGAAGCATTGAGATATCACATCTCATGCTATAGGAAGGGTCTCGGGATTGGAATGGGAAGGAGTTGGATATCACATCTCATGTTATAGGAAGGATCTCAGGTTTGGTATTAGAAGCATTGAGATATCACATCTCATGCTATAGGAAGGGTCTCAGGATTGGAATGGGAAGGAGTTGGATATCACATCTCATGCTATGGGAAGGGTCTCAGGTTTGGTATAAGCATTGAAATATCACATCTCTGCTATCGGAAGGGACTCAGGATTGGAATGGGAGGAGCTGGATATCACACCTCATGCTAAAGGAAGGGTCTCAGGTTTGGAAGGGGAAGGATTTGGATATCACATCTCATGTTATAGGACGGGTCTCAGGTTTGGTATTAGAAGCATTGTGATATCACATCTCATGCTATAGGATGTGTCTCAGGATTGGAATGGGAAGGAGTTGGATATCACATCTCATGCTATAGGAAGGGTTTCAGGTTTGGTAGAAGCATTGAGATATCACATCTCATGCTATAGGAAGAGTCTCAGGTTTGGGAAGGGAAGGATTTGGATTTCACATCTCATGTTATAGGATGGTTCTCATGTTTGGTTTTTGAAGCATTGAGATATCACAGCTCATGCTATCGGAAGGGTCTCAGGTTTGGAATGGGAAGGAGTTGGATATCACATCTCATGTTATAGGAAGGGTCTCAGGTTTGGAATGGGAAGGAGTTGGATATGACATCTCTTGTTATAAGGAGGGTCTCAGGATTTGAATGGTAAGGAGTTGGATATCACATCTCATGCTATAGGAAGGGTCTCAGGTTGGAATGGGAAGGAGTTGGATATCACATCTCATGTTATATACAGGAAGGGTCTCAGGATTGGAATGGGAAGGATTTGGATATCACATCTCTTGCTATAGGAAGGGTCTCAGGTTTTTTATTAGAAACCTTGAGATATCAAATCTCATGCTATAGGAAGGGTTTTAGGATTGGAATGGGAAGTATTTGGATATCACATCTCATGCTAAAGGAAGGGTCTCAGGTTTGGAAGGGGAAGGATTTGGATATCACATCTCATCCAATAGGAAGGGTCTCAGGTTTGGAATGGGAAGGAATTGGATATCACATCTCATGTTATAGGAAGGGTCTCAAGTTTTTTATTAGAAACATTGAGATATCACATCTCATGTTATAGGACGGTTCCCAGGTTTGGTATTAGAAGCATTGAGATATCACATCTCATGGTATAGGAAGGGTCTCAGGGTTGGAATGGGAAGGAGTTGGATATCACATCTCATCCAATAGGAAGGGTCTCAGGTTTGGAATGGGAAGGAATTGGATATCACATCTCATGTTATAGGAAGGATCTCAGGTTTGGTATTAGAAGCATTGAGATATCACATCTCATGCTATAGGAAGGGTCTCAGGATTGGAATGTGAAGGATTTGGATATCACATCTCATGCTAAAGGAAGGGTCTCAGGTTTGGTAGAAGCATTGAGAAATCACATCTCATGCTATAGGAAGGGTCTCAGGATTTGAATGGCAAGGAGTTGGATATCACATCTCATGCTATAGGAAGGGTCTCAGGTTGGAATGGGAAGGAGTTGGATATCACATCTCATGTTATATACAGGAAGGGTCTCAGGATTGGAATGGGAAGGATTTGGATATCACATCTCTTGCTATAGGAAGGGTCTCAGGTTTTTTATTAGAAACCTTGAGATATCAAATCTCATGCTATAGGAAGGGTTTTAGGATTGGAATGGGAAGTATTTGGATATCACATCTCATGCTAAAGGAAGGGTCTCAGGTTTGGAAGGGGAAGGATTTGGATATCACATCTCATCCAATAGGAAGGGTCTCAGGTTTGGAATGGGAAGGAATTGGATATCACATCTCATGTTATAGGAAGGGTCTCAAGTTTTTTATTAGAAACATTGAGATATCACATCTCATGTTATAGGACGGTTCCCAGGTTTGGTATTAGAAGCATTGAGATATCACATCTCATGGTATAGGAAGGGTCTATCAGAATGGTATCGGGATTGGAATGGGAAGGAGTTGGATATCACATCTCATGCTAAAGGGAGGGTCTCAGGTTTGGAATGGGAAGGATTTGGATATCACATCTCATGTTATAGGAAGGACCTTAGGTTTGGTATTAGAAGCATTGAGATATCACATCTCATGCTATAGGAAGGGTCTCGGGATTGGAATGGGAAGGAGTTGGATATCACATCTCATGTTATAGGAAGGATCTCAGGTTTGGTATTAGAAGCATTGAGATATCACATCTCATGCTATAGGAAGGGTCTCAGGATTGGAATGGGAAGGAGTTGGATATCACATCTCATGCTATGGGAAGGGTCTCAGGTTTGGTATAAGCATTGAAATATCACATCTCTGCTATCGGAAGGGACTCAGGATTGGAATGGGAGGAGCTGGATATCACACCTCATGCTAAAGGAAGGGTCTCAGGTTTGGAAGGGGAAGGATTTGGATATCACATCTCATGTTATAGGACGGTTCCCAGGTTTGGTATTAGAAGCATTGAGATATCACATCTCATGGTATAGGAAGGGTCTCAGGGTTGGAATGGGAAGGAGTTGGATATCACATCTCATCCAATAGGAAGGGTCTCAGGTTTGGAATGGGAAGGAATTGGATATCACATCTCATGTTATAGGAAGGATCTCAGGTTTGGTATTAGAAGCATTGAGATATCACATCTCATGCTATAGGAAGGGTCTCAGGATTGGAATGTGAAGGATTTGGATATCACATCTCATGCTAAAGGAAGGGTCTCAGGTTTGGTAGAAGCATTGAGAAATCACATCTCATGCTATAGGAAGGGTCTCAGGATTTGAATGGCAAGGAGTTGGATATCACATCTCATGCCATAGGAAGGGTCTCAGGTTTGGTATAAGCATTGAGATATCACATCTCTGCTATCGGAAGGTTCTCAGGATTGGATTGGGAAGGAGTTGGATATCCCTTCTCATGCTATAGGAAGTGTCTCAGGTTGGAATGGGAAGGAGTTGAATATCACATCTCATGTTATAGGAAGGGTCTCAGGTTTGGAATGGGAAGGAGTTGGATATGACATCTCTTGTTATAAGGAGGGTCTCAGGATTTGAATGGTAAGGAGTTGGATATCACATCTCATGCTATAGGAAGGGTCTCAGGTTGGAATGGGAAGGAGTTGGATATCACATCTCATGTTATATACAGGAAGGGTCTCAGGATTGGAATGGGAAGGATTTGGATATCACATCTCTTGCTATAGGAAGGGTCTCAGGTTTTTTATTAGAAACCTTGAGATATCAAATCTCATGCTATAGGAAGGGTTTTAGGATTGGAATGGGAAGTATTTGGATATCACATCTCATGCTAAAGGAAGGGTCTCAGGTTTGGAAGGGGAAGGATTTGGATATCACATCTCATCCAATAGGAAGGGTCTCAGGTTTGGAATGGGAAGGAATTGGATATCACATCTCATGTTATAGGAATGGTCTCAAGTCTTTTATTAGAAACATTGAGATATCACATCTCATGTTATAGGACGGTTCCCAGGTTTGGTATTAGAAGCATTGAGATATCACATCTCATGGTATAGGAAGGGTCTCAGGGTTGGAATGGGAAGGAGTTGGATATCACATCTCATCCAATAGGAAGGGTCTCAGGTTTGGAATGGGAAGGAATTGGATATCACATCTCATGTTATAGGAAGGATCTCAGGTTTGGTATTAGAAGCATTGAGATATCACATCTCATGCTATAGGAAGGGTCTCAGGATTGGAATGTGAAGGATTTGGATATCACATCTCATGCTAAAGGAAGGGTCTCAGGTTTGGTAGAAGCATTGAGAAATCACATCTCATGCTATAGGAAGGGTCTCAGGATTTGAATGGCAAGGAGTTGGATATCACATCTCATGCCATAGGAAGGGTCTCAGGTTTGGTATAAGCATTGAGATATCACATCTCTGCTATCGGAAGGTTCTCAGGATTGGATTGGGAAGGAGTTGGATATCCCTTCTCATGCTATAGGAAGTGTCTCAGGTTGGAATGGGAAGGAGTTGAATATCACATCTCATGTTATAGGAAGGGTCTCAGGATTGGAATGGGAAGGATTTGGATATCACATCTCTTGCTATAGGAAGGGTCTCAGGATTGGAATGGGAAGGATTTGAATATCACATCTCATGTCATAGGAAGGATCTCAGGATTGGTATTAGAAGCATTGATATATCACATCTCATGCTATAGGAATGGTCTCAGGATTGGAATGGGTAGGAGTTGGATATTACATTCTTGCTATAGGAAGGGTCTCATGTTTGGAATGGGAAGGAGTTGGATATCACATATGCTATCTGAAGTGTCTCAGGTTTGGAACGGGAAGGAGTTGGATATCACATCTCATGTTATAGGAAGGGTCTCAGGTTTGGTATAAGCATTGAGATATCACATCTCTGCTATCAGGAGTGGCTCAGGATTGGAATGGGAAGGAGTTGGATATCCCATCTCATGTTAAAGGACGGGTCTCTGGTTTGGTATTAGAATCATTGAGATATCACATCGCATGCTGTAGGAAGGGTCTAAGGATTGGAATGGGATGGACTTGGATATCACATCTCATGCTATAGGTAGGCTCTCAGGTTTGGTATAAGCATTGAGATATCACATCTCATGCTATAGGAAGGGTCTCAGGATTGGAATGGGAAGGATTTGGATATCACATCTCATGCTATAGGAAGGGTCTCAGGTTTGGTATAAGCATGGAGATATCACTTCTCATGCTATAGGAAGGGTCTCAGGATTGGAATGGGAAGGTGTTGGATATCACATCTCATGCTATATGAAGGGTCTCAGGTTTGGTATAAGCATTGAGATATCACATCTCTGCTATCGGAAGGGTCTCAGGATTGGAATGGGAAGGAGTTGGATATCCCATCTCATGTTATAGGAAGGGTCTCAGGATTGGAATGGGAAGGAGTTGTATATGACATCTCAGGCTTTAGGAAGGGTCTCAGGTTTGGTATAAGCATTGAGATATCACATCTCTGCTATCGGAAGGGTCTCAGGATTGGAATGGGAAGGAGTTGGATATCCCATCTCATGTTATAGGAAGGGTCTCAGGTTTGGTATTAGAAGCATTGAGATATCACATCTCATTCTATAGGAAGGGTCTCAAGATTGGAATGGGAAGGACTTGGATGTCACATCTCATGCTATAGGGAGGGTCTCAAGTTTGATATTAGAAGCATTGAGATAACAAATCTCATGATATCGGAAGGGTCTCAGGATTGGAATGGGAAGGAGTTGGATATCACATCTCATGATAAAGGAAGGGTCCAAGGTTTGGAAGGGGAAGGATTTGGATATCACATCTCATGTTATAGGACGGGTCTCAGGTTTGGTATTAGAAGCATTGAGATATCAAGTCTCATGGTATAAGAAGGGTCTCAGAATTGGAATGGGAAGGAGTTGGATATCACATCTCAAGCTATAGGAAGCGTCTCAGGATTGGAATGGGAAGGAGTTTGATATCACATCTCATGCCATAGTATGGGTCTCAGGTTTGGTAGAAGCATTGGGATATCACATCTCATGCTATCGGAAGGGTATCAGTATTGGATTTGGAAGGAGTTGGATATCCCATCTCATGCTATAGGAAGGGTCTCAGGTTAGAATGGGAAGGAGTTGGATATCACATTTCATGTTATAGGAAGGGTCTCAGGATTGGAATGGGAAGGACTTGGATATCATATCTCATGCTATAGGAAGGCTCTCAGGTTTGGAAGGGGGAGGAGTTGGATATCACATTTCATGTTAGAGGAAGGATCTCAGGTTTGGTATTAGGGGCCTTGAGATATCACATCTCATGCTATAGGAAGGGTCTCAGGATTGGAATGGGAAGGAGTTGGATATCACATCTCAAGCTATAGGAAGGGTCTCAGGTTTGGTATAAGCATTGAGATATCACATCTCATGACATAGGAAGGGTCTCAGGATTGGAATGGGAAGAAGTTGGATATCACATCTCATGCTATAGGAAGGGTCTCAGGTTTGGTATAAGCATTGAGATATCACATCTCATGCTATAGGAAGGGTCTCAGGGTTGGAATGGGAAGGAGTTGTATATGACATCTCATGCCATAGGAAGGGTCTCAGGTTTGGTATAAGCATTGAGTTATCACATCACATGCTATAGGAAGGGTCTCAGGATTGGAATGGGAAGGACTTGGATATCACATCTCATGCTATAGGCAGGGTCTCAGGATTGGAATGGGAAGGAGTTGGATATCACATCTCATGCTATGGGAAGGGTCTCAGGTTTGGTATAAGCATTGAAATATCACATCTCTGCTATCGGAAGGGTCTCAGGATTGGAATGGGAGGAGCTGGATATCACACCTCATGCTAAAGGAAGGGTCTCAGGTTTGGAAGGGGAAGGATTTGGATATCACATCTCATGTTATAGGACGGGTCTCAGGTTTGGTATTAGAAGCATTGTGATATCACATCTCATGCTATAGGAAGGGTCTCAGGATTGGAATGGGAAGAAGTTGGATATCACATCTCATGCTATAGGAAGGGTCTCAGGTTTGGTATAAGCATTGAGATATCACATCTCATGCTATAGGAAGGGTCTCAGGGTTGGAATGGGAAGGAGTTGTATATGACATCTCATGCCATAGGAAGGGTCTCAGGTTTGGTATAAGCATTGAGTTATCACATCTCATGCTATAGGAAGGGTTTCAGGTTTGGTAGAAGCATTGAGATATCACATCTCATGCTATAGGAAGAGTCTCAGGTTTGGGAAGGGAAGGATTTGGATTTCACATCTCATGTTATAGGATGGTTCTCATGTTTGGTTTTTGAAGCATTGAGATATCACAGCTCATGCTATCGGAAGGGTCTCAGGTTTGGAATGGGAAGGAGTTGGATATCACATCTCATGTTATAGGAAGGGTCTCAGGTTTGGAATGGGAAGGAGTTGGATATGACATCTCTTGTTATAGGGAGGGTCTCAGGATTTGAATGGTAAGGAGTTGGATATCACATCTCATGCTATAGGAAGGGTCTCAGGTTGGAATGGGAAGGAGTTGGATATCACATCTCATGTTATATACAGGAAGGGTCTCAGGATTGGAATGGGAAGGATTTGGATATCACATCTCTTGCTATAGGAAGGGTCTCAGGTTTTTTATTAGAAACATTGAGATATCAAATCTCATGCTATAGGAAGGGTTTTAGGATTGGAATGGGAAGTATTTGGATATCACATCTCATGCTAAAGGAAGGGTCTCAGGTTTGGAAGGGGAAGGATTTGGATATCACATCTCATCCAATAGGAAGGGTCTCAGGTTTGGAATGGGAAGGAATTGGATATCACATCTCTTGTTATAGGAAGGGTCTCAGGTTTTTTATTAGAAACATTGAGATATCACATCTCATGTTATAGGACGGTTCCCAGGTTTGGTATTAGAAGCATTGAGATATCACATCTCATGGTATAGGAAGGGTCTCAGGGTTGGAATGGGAAGGAGTTGGATATCACATCTCATCCAATAGGAAGGGTCTCAGGTTTGGAATGGGAAGGAATTGGATATCACATCTCATGTTATAGGAAGGATCTCAGGTTTGGTATTAGAAGCATTGAGATATCACATCTCATGCTATAGGAAGGGTCTCAGGATTGGAATGTGAAGGATTTGGATATCACATCTCATGCTAAAGGAAGAGTCTCAGGTTTGGTAGAAGCATTGAGAAATCACATCTCATGCTATAGGAAGGGTCTCAGGATTTGAATGGCAAGGAGTTGGATATCACATCTCATGCCATAGGAAGGGTCTCAGGTTTGGTATAAGCATTGAGATATCACATCTCTACTATCGGAAGGTTCTCAGGATTGGATTGGGAAGGAGTTGGATATCCCTTCTCATGCTATAGGAAGTGTCTCAAGTTGGAATGGGAAGGATATGGATATCACATCTCATGTCATAGGAAGGATCTCAGGTTTGGTATTAGAAGCATTGATATATCACATCTCATGCTATAGGAATGGTCTCAGGATTGGAATGGGTAGGAGGTGGATATTACATTCTTGCTATAGGAAGGGTCTCATGTTTGGAATGGGAAGGAGTTGGATATCACATATGCTATAGGAAGTGTCTCAGGTTTGGAACGGGAAGGAGTTGGATATCACATCTCATGTTATAGGAAGGGTCTCAGGTTTGGTATAAGCATTGAGATATCACATCTCTGCTATCAGGAGTGGCTCAGGATTGGAATGGGAAGGAGTTGGATATCCCATCTCATGTTAAAGGACGGGTCTCTGGTTTGGTATTAGAATCATTGAGATATCACATCGCATGCTGTAGGAAGGGTCTAAGGATTGGAATGGGATGGACTTGGATATCACATCTCATGCTATAGGTAGGCTCTCAGGTTTGGTATAAGCATTGAGATATCACATCTCATGCTATAGGAAGGGTCTCAGGATTGGAATGGGAAGGATTTGGATATCACATCTCATGCTATAGGAAGGGTCTCAGGTTTGGTATAAGCATGGAGATATCACTTCTCATGCTATAGGAAGGGTCTCAGGATTGGAATGGGAAGGTGTTGGATATCACATCTCATGCTATAGGAAGGGTCTCAGTTTTGGTATAAGCATTGAGATATCACATCTCATGCTATAGGAAGGGTCTCAGGATTGGAATGGGAAGGAGTTGTATATGACATCTCAGGCCTTAGGAAGGGTCTCAGGTTTGGTATAAGCATTGAGATATCACATCTCTGCTATCGGAAGGGTCTCAGGATTGGAATGGGAAGGAGTTGGATATCCCATCTCATGTTATAGGAAGGGTCTCAGGTTTGGTATTAGAAGCATTGAGATATCACATCTCATGCTATAGGAAGGGTCTCAGGATTGGAATGGGAAGGACTTGGATGTCACATCTCATGCTATAGGGAGGGTCTCAAGTTTGATATTAGAAGCATTGAGATAACAAATCTCATGATATCGGAAGGGTCTCAGGATTGGAATGGGAAGGAGTTGGATATCACATCTCATGATAAAGGAAGGGTCTAAGGTTTGGAAGGGGAAGGATTTGGATATCACATCTCATGTTATAGGACGGGTCTCAGGTTTGGTATTAGAAGCATTGAGATATCAAGTCTCATGGTATAAGAAGGGTCTCAGAATTGGAATGGGAAGGAGTTGGATATCACATCTCAAGTTATAGGAAGCGTCTCAGGATTGGAATGGGAAGGAGTTTGATATCACATCTCATGCCATAGTATGGGTCTCAGGTTTGGTAGAAGCATTGGGATATCACATCTCATGCTATCGGAAGGGTATCAGTATTGGATTTGGAAGGAGTTGGATATCCCATCTCATGCTATAGGAAGGGTCTCAGGTTAGAATGGGAAGGAGTTGGATATCACATTTCATGTTATAGGAAGGGTCTCAGGATTGGAATGGGAAGGACTTGGATATCATATCTCATGCTATAGGAAGGCTCTCAGGTTTGGAAGGGGAAGGAGTTGGATATCACATTTCATGTTAGAGGAAGGATCTCAGGTTTGGTATTAGGGGCCTTGAGATATCACATCTCATGCTATAGGAAGGGTCTCAGGATTGAATGGGAAGGAGTTGGATATCACATCTCAAGCTATAGGAAGGGTCTCAGGTTTGGTATAAGCATTGAGATATCACATCTCATGCTATAGGAAGGGTCTCAGGATTGGAATGGGAAGAAGTTGGATATCACATCTCATGCTATAGGAAGGGTCTCAGGTTTGGTATAAGCATTGAGATATCACATCTCATGCTATAGGAAGGGTCTCAGGGTTGGAATGGGAAGGAGTTGTATATGACATCTCATGCCATAGGAAGGGTCTCAGGTTTGGTATAAGCATTGAGATATCACATCACATGCTATAGGAAGGGTCTCAGGATTGGAATGGGAAGGACTTGGATATCACATCTCATGCTATAGGCAGGGTCTCAGGTTTGGAAAGGGATGGAGATGGATATCACATTTCATGTTAGAGGTAGGATCTCAGGTTTGGTATTAGAGGCATTGAGATATCACATCTCATGCTATCAGAAGGGTCTCAGGATTGGAATGGGAAGGAGTTGGATATCACATTTCATGCTAAAGGGAGGGTCTCAGGTTTGGAAGGGGAAGGATTTGGAAATCACATCTCATATTATAGGAAGGATCTCAGGTTTGGTATTAGAAGCATTGAGATATCACATCTCATGCTATCGGAAGGATCTCAGGTTTGGTATAAGAGGCATTGAGATATCACATCTCATGCTATAGGAAGGGTCTCAGGATTGGAATGGGAAGGAGTTGGATATCACATCTCATGTTATAGGAAGGATCTCAGGTTTGGTATTAGAAGCATTGAGACATCACATCTCATGCTATAGGAAGGGTCTCAGGATTGGAATGGGAAGGAGTTGGATATCACATCTCATGCTATAGGAAGGGTCTCAGGTTTGGTATAAGCATTGAGATATCACATCTCATGCTATAGGAAGGGTCTCAGGATTGGAATGGGAAGGAGTTGGATATCACATCTCATGCTATAGGAAGGGTCTCAGGTTTGGTATAAGCATTGAGATATCACATCTTATGCTATAGGAAGGGTCTCAGGTTTGGTATAAGCATTGAGATATCACATCTCATGCTATAGGAAGGGTCTCAGGAATGGAATGGGAAGAAGTTGGATATCACATCTCATGCTATAGGAAGGGTCTCAGGTTTGGTATAAGCATTGAGATATCACATCTCATGCTATAGGAAGGGTCTCAGGGTTGGAATGGGAAGGAGTTGTATATGGCATCTCATGCCATAGGAAGGGTCTCAGGTTTGGTATAAGCATTGAGATATCACATCACATGCTATAAGAAGGGTCTCAGGATTGGAATGGGAAGGACTTGGATATCACATCTCATGCTATAGGCAGGGTCTCGGTTTGGAAAGGGAAGGAGATGGATATCACATTTCATGTTAGAGGTAGGATCTCAGGTTTGGTATTAGAGGCATTGAGATATCACATCTCATGCTATCAGAAGGGTCTCAGGATTGGAATGGGAAGGAGTTGGATATCACATCTCATGCTATAGGAAGGGTCTCAGGTTTGGTATAAGCATTGAGATATCACATCTCATGCTATAGGAAGGGTCTCAGGGTTGGAATGGGAAGGAGTTGTATATGACATCTCATGCCATAGGAAGGGTCTCAGGTTTGGTATAAGCATTGAGTTATCACATCTCATGCTATAGGAAGGGTTTCAGGTTTGGTAGAAGCATTGAGATATCACATCTCATGCTATAGGAAGAGTCTCAGGTTTGGGAAGGGAAGGATTTGGATTTCACATCTCATGTTATAGGATGGTTCTCATGTTTGGTTTTTGAAGCATTGAGATATCACAGCTCATGCTATCGGAAGGGTCTCAGGTTTGGAATGGGAAGGAGTTGGATATCACATCTCATGTTATAGGAAGGGTCTCAGGTTTGGAATGGGAAGGATTTGGATATGACATCTCTTGTTATAGGGAGGGTCTCAGGATTGGTATTAGAAGCATTGAGATATCACATCTCATGCTATCGGAAGGATCTCAGGTTTGGTATAAGAGGCATTGAGATATCACATCTCATGCTATAGGAAGGGTCTCAGGATTGGAATGGGAAGGAGTTGGATATCACATCTCATGTTATAGGAAGGATCTCAGGTTTGGTATTAGAAGCATTGAGACATCACATCTCATGCTATAGGAAGGGTCTCAGGATTGGAATGGGAAGGAGTTGGATATCACATCTCATGCTATAGGAAGGGTCTCAGGTTTGGTATAAGCATTGAGATATCACATCTCATGCTATAGGAAGGGTCTCAGGATTGGAATGGGAAGGAGTTGGATATCACATCTCATGCTATAGGAAGGGTCTCAGGTTTGGTATAAGCATTGAGATATCACATCTTATGCTATAGGAAGGGTCTCAGGTTTGGTATAAGCATTGAGATATCACATCTCATGCTATAGGAAGGGTCTCAGGAATGGAATGGGAAGAAGTTGGATATCACATCTCATGCTATAGGAAGGGTCTCAGGTTTGGTATAAGCATTGAGATATCACATCTCATGCTATAGGAAGGGTCTCAGGGTTGGAATGGGAAGGAGTTGTATATGGCATCTCATGCCATAGGAAGGGTCTCAGGTTTGGTATAAGCATTGAGATATCACATCACATGCTATAAGAAGGGTCTCAGGATTGGAATGGGAAGGACTTGGATATCACATCTCATGCTATAGGCAGGGTCTCGGTTTGGAAAGGGAAGGAGATGGATATCACATTTCATGTTAGAGGTAGGATCTCAGGTTTGGTATTAGAGGCATTGAGATATCACATCTCATGCTATCAGAAGGGTCTCAGGATTGGAATGGGAAGGAGTTGGATATCACATCTCATGCTATAGGAAGGGTCTCAGGTTTGGTATAAGCATTGAGATATCACATCTCATGCTATAGGAAGGGTCTCAGGGTTGGAATGGGAAGGAGTTGTATATGACATCTCATGCCATAGGAAGGGTCTCAGGTTTGGTATAAGCATTGAGTTATCACATCTCATGCTATAGGAAGGGTTTCAGGTTTGGTAGAAGCATTGAGATATCACATCTCATGCTATAGGAAGAGTCTCAGGTTTGGGAAGGGAAGGATTTGGATTTCACATCTCATGTTATAGGATGGTTCTCATGTTTGGTTTTTGAAGCATTGAGATATCACAGCTCATGCTATCGGAAGGGTCTCAGGTTTGGAATGGGAAGGAGTTGGATATCAAATCTCATGCTATAGGAAGGGTTTTAGGATTGGAATGGGAAGTATTTGGATATCACATCTCATGCTAAAGGAAGGGTCTCAGGTTTGGAAGGGGAAGGATTTGGATATCACATCTCATCCAATAGGAAGGGTCTCAGGTTTGGAATGGGAAGGAATTGGATATCACATCTCTTGTTATAGGAAGGGTCTCAGGTTTTTTATTAGAAACATTGAGATATCACATCTCATGTTATAGGACGGTTCCCAGGTTTGGTATTAGAAGCATTGAGATATCACATCTCATGGTATAGGAAGGGTCTCAGGGTTGGAATGGGAAGGAGTTGGATATCACATCTCATCCAATAGGAAGGGTCTCAGGTTTGGAATGGGAAGGAATTGGATATCACATCTCATGTTATAGGAAGGATCTCAGGTTTGGTATTAGAAGCATTGAGATATCACATCTCATGCTATAGGAAGGGTCTCAGGATTGGAATGTGAAGGATTTGGATATCACATCTCATGCTAAAGGAAGAGTCTCAGGTTTGGTAGAAGCATTGAGAAATCACATCTCATGCTATAGGAAGGGTCTCAGGATTTGAATGGCAAGGAGTTGGATATCACATCTCATGCTATAGGAAGGGTCTCATGTTTGGAATGGGAAGGAGTTGGATATCACATATGCTATAGGAAGTGTCTCAGGTTTGGAACGGGAAGGAGTTGGATATCACATCTCATGTTATAGGAAGGGTCTCAGGTTTGGTATAAGCATTGAGATATCACATCTCTGCTATCAGGAGTGGCTCAGGATTGGAATGGGAAGGAGTTGGATATCCCATCTCATGTTAAAGGACGGGTCTCTGGTTTGGTATTAGAATCATTGAGATATCACATCGCATGCTGTAGGAAGGGTCTAAGGATTGGAATGGGATGGACTTGGATATCACATCTCATGCTATAGGTAGGCTCTCAGGTTTGGTATAAGCATTGAGATATCACATCTCATGCTATAGGAAGGGTCTCAGGATTGGAATGGGAAGGATTTGGATATCACATCTCATGCTATAGGAAGGGTCTCAGGTTTGGTATAAGCATGGAGATATCACTTCTCATGCTATAGGAAGGGTCTCAGGATTGGAATGGGAAGGTGTTGGATATCACATCTCATGCTATAGGAAGGGTCTCAGTTTTGGTATAAGCATTGAGATATCACATCTCATGCTATAGGAAGGGTCTCAGGATTGGAATGGGAAGGAGTTGTATATGACATCTCAGGCCTTAGGAAGGGTCTCAGGTTTGGTATAAGCATTGAGATATCACATCTCTGCTATCGGAAGGGTCTCAGGATTGGAATGGGAAGGAGTTGGATATCCCATCTCATGTTATAGGAAGGGTCTCAGGTTTGGTATTAGAAGCATTGAGATATCACATCTCATGCTATAGGAAGGGTCTCAGGATTGGAATGGGAAGGACTTGGATGTCACATCTCATGCTATAGGGAGGGTCTCAAGTTTGATATTAGAAGCATTGAGATAACAAATCTCATGATATCGGAAGGGTCTCAGGATTGGAATGGGAAGGAGTTGGATATCACATCTCATGATAAAGGAAGGGTCTAAGGTTTGGAAGGGGAAGGATTTGGATATCACATCTCATGTTATAGGACGGGTCTCAGGTTTGGTATTAGAAGCATTGAGATATCAAGTCTCATGGTATAAGAAGGGTCTCAGAATTGGAATGGGAAGGAGTTGGATATCACATCTCAAGTTATAGGAAGCGTCTCAGGATTGGAATGGGAAGGAGTTTGATATCACATCTCATGCCATAGTATGGGTCTCAGGTTTGGTAGAAGCATTGGGATATCACATCTCATGCTATCGGAAGGGTATCAGTATTGGATTTGGAAGGAGTTGGATATCCCATCTCATGCTATAGGAAGGGTCTCAGGTTAGAATGGGAAGGAGTTGGATATCACATTTCATGTTATAGGAAGGGTCTCAGGATTGGAATGGGAAGGACTTGGATATCATATCTCATGCTATAGGAAGGCTCTCAGGTTTGGAAGGGGAAGGAGTTGGATATCACATTTCATGTTAGAGGAAGGATCTCAGGTTTGGTATTAGGGGCCTTGAGATATCACATCTCATGCTATAGGAAGGGTCTCAGGATTGAATGGGAAGGAGTTGGATATCACATCTCAAGCTATAGGAAGGGTCTCAGGTTTGGTATAAGCATTGAGATATCACATCTCATGCTATAGGAAGGGTCTCAGGATTGGAATGGGAAGAAGTTGGATATCACATCTCATGCTATAGGAAGGGTCTCAGGTTTGGTATAAGCATTGAGATATCACATCTCATGCTATAGGAAGGGTCTCAGGGTTGGAATGGGAAGGAGTTGTATATGACATCTCATGCCATAGGAAGGGTCTCAGGTTTGGTATAAGCATTGAGATATCACATCACATGCTATAGGAAGGGTCTCAGGATTGGAATGGGAAGGACTTGGATATCACATCTCATGCTATAGGCAGGGTCTCAGGTTTGGAAAGGGATGGAGATGGATATCACATTTCATGTTAGAGGTAGGATCTCAGGTTTGGTATTAGAGGCATTGAGATATCACATCTCATGCTATCAGAAGGGTCTCAGGATTGGAATGGGAAGGAGTTGGATATCACATTTCATGCTAAAGGGAGGGTCTCAGGTTTGGAAGGGGAAGGATTTGGAAATCACATCTCATATTATAGGAAGGATCTCAGGTTTGGTATTAGAAGCATTGAGATATCACATCTCATGCTATCGGAAGGATCTCAGGTTTGGTATAAGAGGCATTGAGATATCACATCTCATGCTATAGGAAGGGTCTCAGGATTGGAATGGGAAGGAGTTGGATATCACATCTCATGTTATAGGAAGGATCTCAGGTTTGGTATTAGAAGCATTGAGACATCACATCTCATGCTATAGGAAGGGTCTCAGGATTGGAATGGGAAGGAGTTGGATATCACATCTCATGCTATAGGAAGGGTCTCAGGTTTGGTATAAGCATTGAGATATCACATCTCATGCTATAGGAAGGGTCTCAGGATTGGAATGGGAAGGAGTTGGATATCACATCTCATGCTATAGGAAGGGTCTCAGGTTTGGTATAAGCATTGAGATATCACATCTTATGCTATAGGAAGGGTCTCAGGTTTGGTATAAGCATTGAGATATCACATCTCATGCTATAGGAAGGGTCTCAGGAATGGAATGGGAAGAAGTTGGATATCACATCTCATGCTATAGGAAGGGTCTCAGGTTTGGTATAAGCATTGAGATATCACATCTCATGCTATAGGAAGGGTCTCAGGGTTGGAATGGGAAGGAGTTGTATATGGCATCTCATGCCATAGGAAGGGTCTCAGGTTTGGTATAAGCATTGAGATATCACATCACATGCTATAAGAAGGGTCTCAGGATTGGAATGGGAAGGACTTGGATATCACATCTCATGCTATAGGCAGGGTCTCGGTTTGGAAAGGGAAGGAGATGGATATCACATTTCATGTTAGAGGTAGGATCTCAGGTTTGGTATTAGAGGCATTGAGATATCACATCTCATGCTATCAGAAGGGTCTCAGGATTGGAATGGGAAGGAGTTGGATATCACATCTCATGCTATAGGAAGGGTCTCAGGTTTGGTATAAGCATTGAGATATCACATCTCATGCTATAGGAAGGGTCTCAGGGTTGGAATGGGAAGGAGTTGTATATGACATCTCATGCCATAGGAAGGGTCTCAGGTTTGGTATAAGCATTGAGTTATCACATCTCATGCTATAGGAAGGGTTTCAGGTTTGGTAGAAGCATTGAGATATCACATCTCATGCTATAGGAAGAGTCTCAGGTTTGGGAAGGGAAGGATTTGGATTTCACATCTCATGTTATAGGATGGTTCTCATGTTTGGTTTTTGAAGCATTGAGATATCACAGCTCATGCTATCGGAAGGGTCTCAGGTTTGGAATGGGAAGGAGTTGGATATCACATCTCATGTTATAGGAAGGGTCTCAGGTTTGGAATGGGAAGGATTTGGATATGACATCTCTTGTTATAGGGAGGGTCTCAGGATTTGAATGGTAAGGAGTTGGATATCACATCTCATGCTATAGGAAGGGTCTCAGGTTGGAATGGGAAGGAGTTGGATATCACATCTCATGTTATATACAGGAAGGGTCTCAGGATTGGAATGGGAAGGATTTGGATATCACATCTCTTGCTATAGGAAGGGTCTTAGGTTTTTTATTAGAAACATTGAGATATCAAATCTCATGCTATAGGAAGGGTTTTAGGATTGGAATGGGAAGTATTTGGATATCACATCTCATGCTAAAGGAAGGGTCTCAGGTTTGGAAGGGGAAGGATTTGGATATCACATCTCATCCAATAGGAAGGGTCTCAGGTTTGGAATGGGAAGGAATTGGATATCACATCTCATGTTATAGGAAGGGTCTCAGGTTTTTTATTAGAAACATTGAGATATCACATCTCATGTTATAGGACGGTTCCCAGGTTTGGTATTAGAAGCATTGAGATATCACATCTCATGGTATAGGAAGGGTCTCAGGGTTGGAATGGGAAGGAGTTGGATATCACATCTCATCCAATAGGAAGGGTCTCAGGTTTGGAATGGGAAGGAATTGGATATCACATCTCATGTTATAGGAAGGATCTCAGGTTTGGTATTAGAAGCATTGAGATATCACATCTCATGCTATAGGAAGGGTCTCAGGATTGGAATGTGAAGGATTTGGATATCACATCTCATGCTAAAGGAAGGGTCTCAGGTTTGGTAGAAGCATTGAGAAATCACATCTCATGCTATAGGAAGGGTCTCAGGATTTGAATGGCAAGGAGTTGGATATCACATCTCATGCCATAGGAAGGGTCTCAGGTTTGGTATAAGCATTGAGATATCACATCTCTGCTATCGGAAGGTTCTCAGGATTGGATTGGGAAGGAGTTGGATATCCCTTCTCATGCTATAGGAAGTGTCTCAAGTTGGAATGGGAAGGAGTTGAATATCACATCTCATGTTATAGGAAGGGTCTCAGGATTGGAATGGGAAGGATTTGGATATCACATCTCTTGCTATAGGAAGGGTCTCAGGATTGGAATGGGAAGGATATGGATATCACATCTCATGTCATAGGAAGGATCTCAGGTTTGGTATTAGAAGCATTGATATATCACATCTCATGCTATAGGAATGGTCTCAGGATTGGAATGGGTAGGAGGTGGATATTACATTCTTGCTATAGGAAGGGTCTCATGTTTGGAATGGGAAGGAGTTGGATATCACATATGCTATAGGAAGTGTCTCAGGTTTGGAACGGGAAGGAGTTGGATATCACATCTCATGTTATAGGAAGGGTCTCAGGTTTGGTATAAGCATTGAGATATCACATCTCTGCTATCAGGAGTGGCTCAGGATTGGAATGGGAAGGAGTTGGATATCCCATCTCATGTTAAAGGACGGGTCTCTGGTTTGGTATTAGAATCATTGAGATATCACATCGCATGCTGTAGGAAGGGTCTAAGGATTGGAATGGGAAGGATTTGGATATCACATCTCATGCTATAGGAAGGGTCTCAGGTTTGGTATAAGCATGGAGATATCACTTCTCATGCTATAGGAAGGTTCTCAGGATTGGAATGGGAAGGTGTTGGATATCACATCTCATGCTATAGGAAGGGTCTCAGATTTGGTATAAGCATTGAGATATCACATCTCATGCTATAGGAAGGGTCTCAGGATTGGAATGGGAAGGAGTTGTATATGACATCTCAGGCCTTAGGAAGGGTCTCAGGTTTGGTATAAGCATTGAGATATCACATCTCTGCTATCGGAAGGGTCTCAGGATTGGAATGGGAAGGAGTTGGATATCCCATCTCATGTTATAGGAAGGGTCTCAGGTTTGGTATTAGAAGCATTGAGATATCACATCTCATGCTATAGGAAGGGTCTCAGGATTGGAATGGGAAGGACTTGGATGTCACATCTCATGCTATAGGGAGGGTCTCAAGTTTGATATTAGAAGCATTGAGATAACAAATCTCATGATATCGGAAGGGTCTCAGGATTGGAATGGGAAGGAGTTGGATATCACATCTCATGATAAAGGAAGGGTCTAAGGTTTGGAAGGGGAAGGATTTGGATATCACATCTCATGTTATAGGACGGGTCTCAGGTTTGGTATTAGAAGCATTGAGATATCAAGTCTCATGGTATAAGAAGGGTCTCAGAATTGGAATGGGAAGGAGTTGGATATCACATCTCAAGTTATAGGAAGCGTCTCAGGATTGGAATGGGAAGGAGTTTGATATCACATCTCATGCCATAGTATGGGTCTCAGGTTTGGTAGAAGCATTGGGATATCACATCTCATGCTATCGGAAGGGTATCAGTATTGGATTTGGAAGGAGTTAGATATCCCATCTCATGCTATAGGAAGGGTCTCAGGTTAGAATGGGAAGGAGTTGGATATCACATTTCATGTTATAGGAAGGGTCTCAGGATTGGAATGGGAAGGACTTGGATATCATATCTCATGCTATAGGAAGGCTCTCAGGTTTGGAAGGGGAAGGAGTTGGATATCACATTTCATGTTAGAGGAAGGATCTCAGGTTTGGTATTAGGGGCCTTGAGATATCACATCTCAAGCTATAGGAAGGGTCTCAGGTTTGGTATAAGCATTGAGATATCACATCTCATGCTATAGGAAGGGTCTCAGGATTGGAATGGGAAGAAGTTGGATATCACATCTCATGCTATAGGAAGGGTCTCAGGTTTGGTATAAGCATTGAGATATCACATCTCATGCTATAGGAAGGGTCTCAGGGTTGGAATGGGAAGGAGTTGTATATGACATCTCATGCCATAGGAAGGGTCTCAGGTTTGGTATAAGCATTGAGATATCACATCACATGCTATAGGAAGGGTCTCAGGATTGGAATGGGAAGGACTTGGATATCACATCTCATGCTATAGGCAGGGTCTCAGGTTTGGAAAGGGATGGAGATGGATATCACATTTCATGTTAGAGGTAGGATCTCAGGTTTGGTATTAGAGGCATTGAGATATCACATCTCATGCTATCAGAAGGGTCTCAGGATTGGAATGGGAAGGAGTTGGATATCACATTTCATGCTAAAGGGAGGGTCTCAGGTTTGGAAGGGGAAGGATTTGGAAATCACATCTCATATTATAGGAAGGATCTCAGGTTTGGTATTAGAAGCATTGAGATATCACATCTCATGCTATCGGAAGGATCTCAGGTTTGGTATAAGAGGCATTGAGATATCACATCTCATGCTATAGGAAGGGTCTCAGGATTGGAATGGGAAGGAGTTGGATATCACATCTCATGTTATAGGAAGGATCTCAGGTTTGGTATTAGAAGCATTGAGACATCACATATCATGCTATAGGAAGGGTCTCAGGATTGGAATGGGAAGGAGTTGGATATCACATCTCATGCTATAGGAAGGGTCTCAGGTTTGGTATAAGCATTGAGATATCACATCTCATGCTATAGGAAGGGTCTCAGGATTGGAATGGGAAGGAGTTGGATATCACATCTCATGCTATAGGAAGGGTCTCAGGTTTGGTATAAGCATTGAGATATCACATCTTATGCTATAGGAAGGGTCTCAGGTTTGGTATAAGCATTGAGATATCACATCTCATGCTATAGGAAGGGTCTCAGGATTGGAATGGGAAGAAGTTGGATATCACATCTCATGCTATAGGAAGGGTCTCAGGTTTGGTATAAGCATTGAGATATCACATCTCATGCTATAGGAAGGGTCTCAGGGTTGGAATGGGAAGGAGTTGTATATGACATCTCATGCCATAGGAAGGGTCTCAGGTTTGGTATAAGCATTGAGATATCACATCACATGCTATAAGAAGGGTCTCAGGATTGGAATGGGAAGGACTTGGATATCACATCTCATGCTATAGGCAGGGTCTCGGTTTGGAAAGGGAAGGAGATGGATATCACATTTCATGTTAGAGGTAGGATCTCAGGTTTGGTATTAGAGGCATTGAGATATCACATCTCATGCTATCAGAAGGGTCTCAGGATTGGAATGGGAAGGAGTTGGATATCACATCTCATGCTATAGGAAGGGTCTCAGGTTTGGTATAAGCATTGAGATATCACATCTCATGCTATAGGAAGGGTCTCAGGGTTGGAATGGGAAGGAGTTGTATATGACATCTCATGCCATAGGAAGGGTCTCAGGTTTGGTATAAGCATTGAGTTATCACATCTCATGCTATAGGAAGGGTTTCAGGTTTGGTAGAAGCATTGAGATATCACATCTCATGCTATAGGAAGAGTCTCAGGTTTGGGAAGGGAAGGATTTGGATTTCACATCTCATGTTATAGGATGGTTCTCATGTTTGGTTTTTGAAGCATTGAGATATCACAGCTCATGCTATCGGAAGGGTCTCAGGTTTGGAATGGGAAGGAGTTGGATATCACATCTCATGTTATAGGAAGGGTCTCAGGTTTGGAATGGGAAGGATTTGGATATGACATCTCTTGTTATAGGGAGGGTCTCAGGATTTGAATGGTAAGGAGTTGGATATCACATCTCATGCTATAGGAAGGGTCTCAGGTTGGAATGGGAAGGAGTTGGATATCACATCTCATGTTATATACAGGAAGGGTCTCAGGATTGGAATGGGAAGGATTTGGATATCACATCTCTTGCTATAGGAAGGGTCTTAGGTTTTTTATTAGAAACATTGAGATATCAAATCTCATGCTATAGGAAGGGTTTTAGGATTGGAATGGGAAGTATTTGGATATCACATCTCATGCTAAAGGAAGGGTCTCAGGTTTGGAAGGGGAAGGATTTGGATATCACATCTCATCCAATAGGAAGGGTCTCAGGTTTGGAATGGGAAGGAATTGGATATCACATCTCATGTTATAGGAAGGGTCTCAGGTTTTTTATTAGAAACATTGAGATATCACATCTCATGTTATAGGACGGTTCCCAGGTTTGGTATTAGAAGCATTGAGATATCACATCTCATGGTATAGGAAGGGTCTCAGGGTTGGAATGGGAAGGAGTTGGATATCACATCTCATCCAATAGGAAGGGTCTCAGGTTTGGAATGGGAAGGAATTGGATATCACATCTCATGTTATAGGAAGGATCTCAGGTTTGGTATTAGAAGCATTGAGATATCACATCTCATGCTATAGGAAGGGTCTCAGGATTGGAATGTGAAGGATTTGGATATCACATCTCATGCTAAAGGAAGGGTCTCAGGTTTGGTAGAAGCATTGAGAAATCACATCTCATGCTATAGGAAGGGTCTCAGGATTTGAATGGCAAGGAGTTGGATATCACATCTCATGCCATAGGAAGGGTCTCAGGTTTGGTATAAGCATTGAGATATCACATCTCTGCTATCGGAAGGTTCTCAGGATTGGATTGGGAAGGAGTTGGATATCCCTTCTCATGCTATAGGAAGTGTCTCAAGTTGGAATGGGAAGGAGTTGAATATCACATCTCATGTTATAGGAAGGGTCTCAGGATTGGAATGGGAAGGATTTGGATATCACATCTCTTGCTATAGGAAGGGTCTCAGGATTGGAATGGGAAGGATATGGATATCACATCTCATGTCATAGGAAGGATCTCAGGTTTGGTATTAGAAGCATTGATATATCACATCTCATGCTATAGGAATGGTCTCAGGATTGGAATGGGTAGGAGGTGGATATTACATTCTTGCTATAGGAAGGGTCTCATGTTTGGAATGGGAAGGAGTTGGATATCACATATGCTATAGGAAGTGTCTCAGGTTTGGAACGGGAAGGAGTTGGATATCACATCTCATGTTATAGGAAGGGTCTCAGGTTTGGTATAAGCATTGAGATATCACATCTCTGCTATCAGGAGTGGCTCAGGATTGGAATGGGAAGGAGTTGGATATCCCATCTCATGTTAAAGGACGGGTCTCTGGTTTGGTATTAGAATCATTGAGATATCACATCGCATGCTGTAGGAAGGGTCTAAGGATTGGAATGGGATGGACTTGGATATCACATCTCATGCTATAGGTAGGCTCTCAGGTTTGGTATAAGCATTGAGATATCACATCTCATGCTATAGGAAGGGTCTCAGGATTGGAATGGGAAGGATTTGGATATCACATCTCATGCTATAGGAAGGGTCTCAGGTTTGGTATAAGCATGGAGATATCACTTCTCATGCTATAGGAAGGTTCTCAGGATTGGAATGGGAAGGTGTTGGATATCACATCTCATGCTATAGGAAGGGTCTCAGATTTGGTATAAGCATTGAGATATCACATCTCATGCTATAGGAAGGGTCTCAGGATTGGAATGGGAAGGAGTTGTATATGACATCTCAGGCCTTAGGAAGGGTCTCAGGTTTGGTATAAGCATTGAGATATCACATCTCTGCTATCGGAAGGGTCTCAGGATTGGAATGGGAAGGAGTTGGATATCCCATCTCATGTTATAGGAAGGGTCTCAGGTTTGGTATTAGAAGCATTGAGATATCACATCTCATGCTATAGGAAGGGTCTCAGGATTGGAATGGGAAGGACTTGGATGTCACATCTCATGCTATAGGGAGGGTCTCAAGTTTGATATTAGAAGCATTGAGATAACAAATCTCATGATATCGGAAGGGTCTCAGGATTGGAATGGGAAGGAGTTGGATATCACATCTCATGATAAAGGAAGGGTCTAAGGTTTGGAAGGGGAAGGATTTGGATATCACATCTCATGTTATCGGACGGGTCTCAGGTTTGGTATTAGAAGCATTGAGATATCAAGTCTCATGGTATAAGAAGGGTCTCAGAATTGGAATGGGAAGGAGTTGGATATCACATCTCAAGTTATAGGAAGCGTCTCAGGATTGGAATGGGAAGGAGTTTGATATCACATCTCATGCCATAGTATGGGTCTCAGGTTTGGTAGAAGCATTGGGATATCACATCTCATGCTATCGGAAGGGTATCAGTATTGGATTTGGAAGGAGTTAGATATCCCATCTCATGCTATAGGAAGGGTCTCAGGTTAGAATGGGAAGGAGTTGGATATCACATTTCATGTTATAGGGAGGGTCTCAGGATTGGAATGGGAAGGACTTGGATATCATATCTCATGCTATAGGAAGGCTCTCAGGTTTGGAAGGGGAAGGAGTTGGATATCACATTTCATGTTAGAGGAAGGATCTCAGGTTTGGTATTAGGGGCCTTGAGATATCACATCTCAAGCTATAGGAAGGGTCTCAGGTTTGGTATAAGCATTGAGATATCACATCCCATGCTATAGGAAGGGTCTCAGGATTGGAATGGGAAGAAGTTGGATATCACATCTCATGCTATAGGAAGGGTCTCAGGTTTGGTATAAGCATTGAGATATCACATCTCATGCTATAGGAAGGGTCTCAGGGTTGGAATGGGAAGGAGTTGTATATGACATCTCATGCCATAGGAAGGGTCTCAGGTTTGGTATAAGCATTGAGATATCACATCACATGCTATAGGAAGGGTCTCAGGATTGGAATGGGAAGGACTTGGATATCACATCTCATGCTATAGGCAGGGTCTCAGGTTTGGAAAGGGATGGAGATGGATATCACATTTCATGTTAGAGGTAGGATCTCAGGTTTGGTATTAGAGGCATTGAGATATCACATCTCATGCTATCAGAAGGGTCTCAGGATTGGAATGGGAAGGAGTTGGATATCACATTTCATGCTAAAGGGAGGGTCTCAGGTTTGGAAGGGGAAGGATTTGGAAATCACATCTCATATTATAGGAAGGATCTCAGGTTTGGTATTAGAAGCATTGAGATATCACATCTCATGCTATCGGAAGGATCTCAGGTTTGGTATAAGAGGCATTGAGATATCACATCTCATGCTATAGGAAGGGTCTCAGGATTGGAATGGGAAGGAGTTGGATATCACATCTCATGTTATAGGAAGGATCTCAGGTTTGGTATTAGAAGCATTGAGACATCACATATCATGCTATAGGAAGGGTCTCAGGATTGGAATGGGAAGGAGTTGGATATCACATCTCATGCTATAGGAAGGGTCTCAGGTTTGGTATAAGCATTGAGATATCACATCTCATGCTATAGGAAGGGTCTCAGGATTGGAATGGGAAGGAGTTGGATATCACATCTCATGCTATAGGAAGGGTCTCAGGTTTGGTATAAGCATTGAGATATCACATCTTATGCTATAGGAAGGGTCTCAGGTTTGGTATAAGCATTGAGATATCACATCTCATGCTATAGGAAGGGTCTCAGGATTGGAATGGGAAGAAGTTGGATATCACATCTCATGCTATAGGAAGGGTCTCAGGTTTGGTATAAGCATTGAGATATCACATCTCATGCTATAGGAAGGGTCTCAGGGTTGGAATGGGAAGGAGTTGTATATGACATCTCATGCCATAGGAAGGGTCTCAGGTTTGGTATAAGCATTGAGATATCACATCACATGCTATAAGAAGGGTCTCAGGATTGGAATGGGAAGGACTTGGATATCACATCTCATGCTATAGGCAGGGTCTCGGTTTGGAAAGGGAAGGAGATGGATATCACATTTCATGTTAGAGGTAGGATCTCAGGTTTGGTATTAGAGGCATTGAGATATCACATCTCATGCTATCAGAAGGGTCTCAGGATTGGAATGGGAAGGAGTTGGATATCACATCTCATGCTATAGGAAGGGTCTCAGGTTTGGTATAAGCATTGAGATATCACATCTCATGCTATAGGAAGGGTCTCAGGGTTGGAATGGGAAGGAGTTGTATATGACATCTCATGCCATAGGAAGGGTCTCAGGTTTGGTATAAGCATTGAGTTATCACATCTCATGCTATAGGAAGGGTCTCAGGATTGGAATGGGAAGGACTTGGATATCACATCTCATGCTATAGGCAGGGTCTCAGGTTTGGAAAGGGATGGAGATGGATATCACATTTCATGTTAGAGGTAGGATCTCAGGTTTGGTATTAGAGGCATTGAGATATCACATCTCATGCTATCAGAAGGGTCTCAGGATTGGAATGGGAAGGAGTTGGATATCACATTTCATGCTAAAGGGAGGGTCTCAGGTTTGGAAGGGGAAGGATTTGGAAATCACATCTCATATTATAGGAAGGATCTCAGGTTTGGTATTAGAAGCATTGAGATATCACATCTCATGCTATCGGAAGGATCTCAGGTTTGGTATAAGAGGCATTGAGATATCACATCTCATGCTATAGGAAGGGTCTCAGGATTGGAATGGGAAGGAGTTGGATATCACATCTCATGTTATAGGAAGGATCTCAGGTTTGGTATTAGAAGCATTGAGACATCACATCTCATGCAATAGGAAGGGTCTCAGGATTGGAATGGGAAGGAGTTGGATATCACATCTCATGCTATAGGAAGGGTCTCAGGTTTGGTATAAGCATTGAGATATCACATCTAATGCTATAGGAAGGGTCTCAGGATTGGAATGGGAAGGAGTTGGATATCACATCTCATGCTATAGGAAGGGTCTCAGGTTTGGTATAAGCATTGAGATATCACATCTTATGCTATAGGAAGGGTCTCAGGTTTGGTATAAGCATTGAGATATCACATCTCATGCTATAGGAAGGGTCTCAGGATTGGAATGGGAAGAAGTTGGATATCACATCTCATGCTATAGGAAGGGTCTCAGGTTTGGTATAAGCATTGAGATATCACATCTCATGCTATAGGAAGGGTCTCAGGGTTGGAATGGGAAGGAGTTGTATATGACATCTCATGCCATAGGAAGGGTCTCAGGTTTGGTATAAGCATTGAGATATCACATCACATGCTATAAGAAGGGTCTCAGGATTGGAATGGGAAGGACTTGGATATCACATCTCATGCTATAGGCAGGGTCTCGGTTTGGAAAGGGAAGGAGATGGATATCACATTTCATGTTAGAGGTAGGATCTCAGGTTTGGTATTAGAGGCATTGAGATATCACATCTCATGCTATCAGAAGGGTCTCAGGATTGGAATGGGAAGGAGTTGGATATCACATCTCATGCTATAGGAAGGGTCTCAGGTTTGGTATAAGCATTGAGATATCACATCTCATGCTATAGGAAGGGTCTCAGGGTTGGAATGGGAAGGAGTTGTATATGACATCTCATGCCATAGGAAGGGTCTCAGGTTTGGTATAAGCATTGAGTTATCACATCTCATGCTATAGGAAGGGTTTCAGGTTTGGTAGAAGCATTGAGATATCACATCTCATGCTATAGGAAGAGTCCCAGGTTTGGGAAGGGAAGGATTTGGATTTCACATCTCATGTTATAGGATGGTTCTCATGTTTGGTTTTTGAAGCATTGAGATATCACAGCTCATGCTATCGGAAGGGTCTCAGGGTTGGAATGGGAAGGAGTTGGATATCACATCTCATGTTATAGGAAGGGTCTCAGGTTTGGAATGGGAAGGAGTTGGATATGACATCTCTTGTTATAGGGAGGGTCTCAGGATTTGAATGGTAAGGAGTTGGATATCACATCTCATGCTATAGGAAGGGTCTCAGGTTGGAATGGGAAGGAGTTGGATATCACATCTCATGTTATATACAGGAAGGGTCTCAGGATTGGAATGGGAACGATTTGGATATCACATCTCTTGCTATAGGAAGGGTCTCAGGTTTTTTATTAGAAACATTGAGATATCAAATCTCATGCTATAGGAAGGGTTTTAGGATTGGAATGGGAAGTATTTGGATATCACATCTCATGCTAAAGGAAGGGTCTCAGGTTTGGAAGGGGAAGGATTTGGATATCACATCTCATCCAATAGGAAGGGTCTCAGGTTTGGAATGGGAAGGAATTGGATATCACATCTCATGTTATAGGAAGGGTCTCAGGTTTTTTATTAGAAACATTGAGATATCACATCTCATGTTATAGGACGGTTCCCAGGTTTGGTATTAGAAGCATTGAGATATCACATCTCATGGTATAGGAAGGGTCTCAGGGTTGGAATGGGAAGGAGTTGGATATCACATCTCATCCAATAGGAAGGGTCTCAGGTTTGGAATGGGAAGGAATTGGATATCACATCTCATGTTATAGGAAGGATCTCAGGTTTGGTATTAGAAGCATTGAGATATCACATCTCATGCTATAGGAAGGGTCTCAGGATTGGAATGTGAAGGATTTGGATATCACATCTCATGCTAAAGGAAGGGTCTCAGGTTTGGTAGAAGCATTGAGAAATCACATCTCATGCCATAGGAAGGGTCTCAGGTTTGGTATAAGCATTGAGATATCACATCTCTGCTATCGGAAGGTTCTCAGGATTGGATTGGGAAGGAGTTGGATATCCCTTCTCATGCTATAGGAAGTGTCTCAAGTTGGAATGGGAAGGAGTTGAATATCACATCTCATGTTATAGGAAGGGTCTCAGGATTGGAATGGGAAGGATTTGGATATCACATCTCTTGCTATAGGAAGGGTCTCAGGATTGGAATGGGAAGGATATGGATATCACATCTCATGTCATAGGAAGGATCTCAGGTTTGGTATTAGAAGCATTGATATATCACATCTCATGCTATAGGAATGGTCTCAGGATTGGAATGGGTAGGAGGTGGATATTATATTCTTGCTATAGGAAGGGTCTCATGTTTGGAATGGGAAGGAGTTGGATATCACATATGCTATAGGAAGTGTCTCAGGTTTGGAACGGGAAGGAGTTGGATATCACATCTCATGTTATAGGAAGGGTCTCAGGTTTGGTATAAGCATTGAGATATCACATCTCTGCTATCAGGAGTGGCTCAGGATTGGAATGGGAAGGAGTTGGATATCCCATCTCATGTTAAAGGACGGGTCTCTGGTTTGGTATTAGAATCATTGAGATATCACATCGCATGCTGTAGGAAGGGTCTAAGGATTGGAATGGGATGGACTTGGATATCACATCTCATGCTATAGGTAGGCTCTCAGGTTTGGTATAAGCATTGAGATATCACATCTCATGCTATAGGAAGGGTCTCAGGATTGGAATGGGAAGGATTTGGATATCACATCTCATGCTATAGGAAGGGTCTCAGGTTTGGTATAAGCATGGAGATATCACTTCTCATGCTATAGGAAGGGTCTCAGGATTGGAATGGGAAGGTGTTGGATATCACATCTCATGCTATAGGAAGGGTCTCAGATTTGGTATAAGCATTGAGATATCACATCTCATGCTATAGGAAGGGTCTCAGGATTGGAATGGGAAGGAGTTGTATATGACATCTCAGGCCTTAGGATTGGTCTCAGGTTTGGTATAAGCATTGAGATATCACATCTCTGCTATCGGAAGGGTCTCAGGATTGGAATGGGAAGGAGTTGGATATCACATCTCATGTTATAGGAAGGGTCTCAGGTTTGGTATTAGAAGCATTGAGATATCACATCTCATGCTATAGGAAGGGTCTCAGGATTGGAATGGGAAGGACTTGGATGTCACATCTCATGCTATAGGGAGGGTCTCAAGTTTGATATTAGAAGCATTGAGATAACAAATCTCATGATATCGGAAGGGTCTCAGGATTGGAATGGGAAGGAGTTGGATATCACATCTCATGATAAAGGAAGGGTCTAAGGTTTGGAAGGGGAAGGATTTGGATATCACATCTCATGTTATAGGACGGGTCTCAGGTTTGGTATTAGAAGCATTGAGATATCAAGTCTCATGGTATAAGAAGGGTCTCAGAATTGGAATGGGAAGGAGTTGGATATCACATCTCAAGTTATAGGAAGCGTCTCAGGATTGGAATGGGAAGGAGTTTGATATCACATCTCATGCCATAGTATGGGTCTCAGGTTTGGTAGAAGCATTGGGATATCACATCTCATGCTATCGGAAGGGTATCAGTATTGGATTTGGAAGGAGTTGGATATCCCATCTCATGCTATAGGAAGGGTCTCAGGTTAGAATGGGAAGGAGTTGGATATCACATTTCATGTTATAGGAAGGGTCTCAGGATTGGAATGGGAAGGACTTGGATATCATATCTCATGCTATAGGAAGGCTCTCAGGTTTTGAAGGGGAAGGAGTTGGATATCACATTTCATGTTAGAGGAAGGATCTCAGGTTTGGTATTAGGGGCCTTGAGATATCACATCTCATGCTATAGGAAGGGTCTCAGGATTGAATGGGAAGGAGTTGGATATCACATCTCAAGCTATAGGAAGGGTCTCAGGTTTGGTATAAGCATTGAGATATCACATCTCATGCTATAGGAAGGGTCTCAGGATTGGAATGGGAAGAAGTTGGATATCACATCTCATGCTATAGGAAGGGTCTCAGGTTTGGTATAAGCATTGAGATATCACATCTCATGCTATAGGAACGGTCTCAGGGTTGGAATGGGAAGGAGTTGTATATGACATCTCATGCCATAGGAAGGGTCTCAGGTTTGGTATAAGCATTGAGATATCACATCACATGCTATAGGAAGGGTCTCAGGATTGGAATGGGAAGGACTTGGATATCACATCTCATGCTATAGGCAGGGTCTCAGGTTTGGAAAGGGATGGAGATGGATATCACATTTCATGTTAGAGGTAGGATCTCAGGTTTGGTATTAGAGGCATTGAGATATCACATCTCATGCTATCAGAAGGGTCTCAGGATTGGAATGGGAAGGAGTTGGATATCACATTTCATGCTAAAGGGAGGGTCTCAGGTTTGGAAGGGGAAGGATTTGGAAATCACATCTCATATTATAGGAAGGATCTCAGGTTTGGTATTAGAAGCATTGAGATATCACATCTCATGCTATCGGAAGGATCTCAGGTTTGGTATAAGAGGCATTGAGATATCACATCTCATGCTATAGGAAGGGTCTCAGGATTGGAATGGGAAGGAGTTGGATATCACATCTCATGTTATAGGAAGGATCTCAGGTTTGATATTAGAAGCATTGAGACATCACATCTCATGCTATAGGAAGGGTCTCAGGTTTGGTATAAGCATTGAGATATCACATCTAATGCTATAGGAAGGGTCTCAGGATTGGAATGGGAAGGAGTTGGATATCACATCTCATGCTATAGGAAGGGTCTCAGGTTTGGTATAAGCATTGAGATATCACATCTTATGCTATAGGAAGGGTCTCAGGTTTGGTATAAGCATTGAGATATCACATCTCATGCTATAGGAAGGGTCTCAGGATTGGAATGGGAAGAAGTTGGATATCACATCTCATGCTATAGGAAGGGTCTCAGGTTTGGTATAAGCATTGAGATATCACATCTCATGCTATAGGAAGGGTCTCAGGGTTGGAATGGGAAGGAGTTGTATATGACATCTCATGCCATAGGAAGGGTCTCAGGTTTGGTATAAGCATTGAGATATCACATCACATGCTATAAGAAGGGTCTCAGGATTGGAATGGGAAGGACTTGGATATCACATCTCATGCTATAGGCAGGGTCTCGGTTTGGAAAGGGAAGGAGATGGATATCACATTTCATGTTAGAGGTAGGATCTCAGGTTTGGTATTAGAGGCATTGAGATATCACATCTCATGCTATCAGAAGGGTCTCAGGATTGGAATGGGAAGGAGTTGGATATCACATCTCATGCTATAGGAAGGGTCTCAGGTTTGGTATAAGCATTGAGATATCACATCTCATGCTATAGGAAGGGTCTCAGGGTTGGAATGGGAAGGAGTTGTATATGGCATCTCATGCCATAGGAAGGGTCTCAGGTTTGGTATAAGCATTGAGTTATCACATCTCATGCTATAGGAAGGGTTTCAGGTTTGGTAGAAGCATTGAGATATCACATCTCATGCTATAGGAAGAGTCCCAGGTTTGGGAAGGGAAGGATTTGGATTTCACATCTCATGTTATAGGATGGTTCTCATGTTTGGTTTTTGAAGCATTGAGATATCACAGCTCATGCTATCGGAAGGGTCTCAGGTTTGGAATGGGAAGGAGTTGGATATCACATCTCATGTTATAGGAAGGGTCTCAGGTTTGGAATGGGAAGGAGTTGGATATGACATCTCTTGTTATAGGGAGGGTCTCAGGATTTGAATGGTAAGGAGTTGGATATCACATCTCATGCTATAGGAAGGGTCTCAGGTTGGAATGGGAAGGAGTTGGATATCACATCTCATGTTATATACAGGAAGGGTCTCAGGATTGGAATGGGAAGGATTTGGATATCACATCTCTTGCTATAGGAAGGGTCTCAGGTTTTTTATTAGAAACATTGAGATATCAAATCTCATGCTATAGGACGGTTCCCAGGTTTGGTATTAGAAGCATTGAGATATCACATCTCATGGTATAGGAAGGGTCTCAGGGTTGGAATGGGAAGGAGTTGGATATCACATCTCATCCAATAGGAAGGGTCTCAGGTTTGGAATGGGAAGGAATTGGATATCACATCTCATGTTATAGGAAGGATCTCAGGTTTGGTATTAGAAGCATTGAGATATCACATCTCATGCTATAGGAAGGGTCTCAGGATTGGAATGTGAAGGATTTGGATATCACATCTCATGCTAAAGGAAGGGTCTCAGGTTTGGAAGGGGAAGGATTTGGATATCACATCTCATCCAATAGGAAGGGTCTCAGGTTTGGAATGGGAAGGAATTGGATATCACATCTCATGTTATAGGAAGGGTCTCAGGTTTTTTATTAGAAACATTGAGATATCACATCTCATGTTATAGGACGGTTCCCAGGTTTGGTATTAGAAGCATTGAGATATCACATCTCATGGTATAGGAAGGGTCTCAGGGTTGGAATGGGAAGGAGTTGGATATCACATCTCATCCAATAGGAAGGGTCTCAGGTTTGGAATGGGAAGGAATTGGATATCACATCTCATGTTATAGGAAGGATCTCAGGTTTGGTATTAGAAGCATTGAGATATCACATCTCATGCTATAGGAAGGGTCTCAGGATTGGAATGTGAAGGATTTGGATATCACATCTCATGCTAAAGGAAGGGTCTCAGGTTTGGTAGAAGCATTGAGAAATCACATCTCATGCTATAGGAAGGGTCTCAGGATTTGAATGGCAAGGAGTTGGATATCACATCTCATGCCATAGGAAGGGTCTCAGGTTTGGTATAAGCATTGAGATATCACATCTCTGCTATCGGAAGGTTCTCAGGATTGGATTGGGAAGGAGTTGGATATCCCTTCTCATGCTATAGGAAGTGTCTCAAGTTGGAATGGGAAGGAGTTGAATATCACATCTCATGTTATAGGAAGGGTCTCAGGATTGGAATGGGAAGGATTTGGATATCACATCTCTTGCTATAGGAAGGGTCTCAGGATTGGAATGGGAAGGATATGGATATCACATCTCATGCTATAGGAAGGGTCTCAGGTTTGGTATAAGCATGGAGATATCACTTCTCATGCTATAGGAAGGGTCTCAGGATTGGAATGGGAAGGTGTTGGATATCACATCTTATGCTATAGGAAGGGTCTCAGATTTGGTATAAGCATTGAGATATCACATCTCATGCTATAGGAAGGGTCTCAGGATTGGAATGGGAAGGAGTTGTATATGACATCTCAGGCCTTAGGAAGGGTCTCAGGTTTGGTATAAGCATTGAGATATCACATCTCTGCTATCGGAAGGGTCTCAGGATTGGAATGGGAAGGAGTTGGATATCCCATCTCATGTTATAGGAAGGGTCTCAGGTTTGGTATTAGAAGCATTGAGATATCACATCTCATGCTATAGGAAGGGTCTCAGGATTGGAATGGGAAGGACTTGGATGTCACATCTCATGCTATAGGGAGGGTCTCAAGTTTGATATTAGAAGCATTGAGATAACAAATCTCATGATATCGGAAGGGTCTCAGGATTGGAATGGGAAGGAGTTGGATATCACATCTCATGATAAAGGAAGGGTCTAAGGTTTGGAAGGGGAAGGATTTGGATATCACATCTCATGTTATAGGACGGGTCTCAGGTTTGGTATTAGAAGCATTGAGATATCAAGTCTCATGGTATAAGAAGGGTCTCAGAATTGGAATGGGAAGGAGTTGGATATCACATCTCAAGCTATAGGAAGCGTCTCAGGATTGGAATGGGAAGGAGTTTGATATCACATCTCATGCCATAGTATGGGTCTCAGGTTTGGTAGAAGCATTGGGATATCACATCTCATGCTATCGGAAGGGTATCAGTATTGGATTTGGAAGGAGTTGGATATCCCATCTCATGCTATAGGAAGGGTCGCAGGTTAGAATGGGAAGGAGTTGGATATCACATTTCATGTTATAGGAAGGGTCTCAGGATTGGAATGGGAAGGACTTGGATATCATATCTCATGCTATAGGAAGGCTCTCAGGTTTGGAAGGGGAAGGAGTTGGATATCACATTTCATGTTAGAGGAAGGATCTCAGGTTTGGTATTAGGGGCCTTGAGATATCACATCTCATGCTATAGGAAGGGTCTCAGGATTGGAATGGGAAGGAGTTGGATATCACATCTCAAGCTATAGGAAGGGTCTCAGGTTTGGTATAAGCATTGAGATATCACATCTCATGCTATAGGAAGGGTCTCAGGATTGGAATGGGAAGAAGTTGGATATCACATCTCATGCTATAGGAAGGGTCTCAGGTTTGGTATAAGCATTGAGATATCACATCTCATGCTATAGGAAGGGTCTCAGGGTTGGAATGGGAAGGAGTTGTATATGACATCTCATGCCATAGGAAGGGTCTCAGGTTTGGTATAAGCATTGAGTTATCACATCACATGCTATAGGAAGGGTCTCAGGATTGGAATGGGAAGGACTTGGATATCACATCTCATGCTATAGGCAGGGTCTCAGGATTGGAATGGGAAGGAGTTGGATATCACATCTCATGCTATGGGAAGGGTCTCAGGTTTGGTATAAGCATTGAAATATCACATCTCTGCTATCGGAAGGGTCTCAGGATTGGAATGGGAGGAGCTGGATATCACACCTCATGCTAAAAGAAGGGTCTCAGGTTTGGAAGGGGAAGGATTTGGATATCACATCTCATGTTATAGGACGGGTCTCAGGTTTGGTATAAGCATTGAGATATCACATCTCATGCTATAGGAAGGGTCTCAGGATTGGAATGGGAAGAAGTTGGATATCACATCTCATGCTATAGGAAGGGTCTCAGGTTTGGTATAAGCATTGAGATATCACATCTCATGCTATAGGAAGGGTCTCAGGGTTGGAATGGGAAGGAGTTGTATATGACATCTCATGCCATAGGAAGGGTCTCAGGTTTGGTATAAGCATTGAGATATCACATCACATGCTATAGGAAGGGTCTCAGGATTGGAATGGGAAGGACTTGGATATCACATCTCATGCTATAGGCAGGGTCTCAGGTTTGGAAAGGGATGGAGATGGATATCACATTTCATGTTAGAGGTAGGATCTCAGGTTTGGTATTAGAGGCATTGAGATATCACATCTCATGCTATCAGAAGGGTCTCAGGATTGGAATGGGAAGGAGTTGGATATCACATTTCATGCTAAAGGGAGGGTCTCAGGTTTGGAAGGGGAAGGATTTGGAAATCACATCTCATATTATAGGAAGGATCTCAGGTTTGGTATTAGAAGCATTGAGATATCACATCTCATGCTATCGGAAGGATCTCAGGTTTGGTATAAGAGGCATTGAGATATCACATCTCATGCTATAGGAAGGGTCTCAGGATTGGAATGGGAAGGAGTTGGATATCACATCTCATGTTATAGGAAGGATCTCAGGTTTGATATTAGAAGCATTGAGACATCACATCTCATGCTATAGGAAGGGTCTCAGGATTGGAATGGGAAGGAGTTGGATATCACATCTCATGCTATAGGAAGGGTCTCAGGTTTGGTATAAGCATTGAGATATCACATCTAATGCTATAGGAAGGGTCTCAGGATTGGAATGGGAAGGAGTTGGATATCACATCTCATGCTATAGGAAGGGTCTCAGGTTTGGTATAAGCATTGAGATATCACATCTTATGCTATAGGAAGGGTCTCAGGTTTGGTATAAGCATTGAGATATCACATCTCATGCTATAGGAAGGGTCTCAGGATTGGAATGGGAAGAAGTTGGATATCACATCTCATGCTATAGGAAGGGTCTCAGGTTTGGTATAAGCATTGAGATATCACATCTCATGCTATAGGAAGGGTCTCAGGGTTGGAATGGGAAGGAGTTGTATATGACATCTCATGCCATAGGAAGGGTCTCAGGTTTGGTATAAGCATTGAGATATCACATCACATGCTATAAGAAGGGTCTCAGGATTGGAATGGGAAGGACTTGGATATCACATCTCATGCTATAGGCAGGGTCTCGGTTTGGAAAGGGAAGGAGATGGATATCACATTTCATGTTAGAGGTAGGATCTCAGGTTTGGTATTAGAGGCATTGAGATATCACATCTCATGCTATCAGAAGGGTCTCAGGATTGGAATGGGAAGGAGTTGGATATCACATCTCATGCTATAGGAAGGGTCTCAGGTTTGGTATAAGCATTGAGATATCACATCTCATGCTATAGGAAGGGTCTCAGGGTTGGAATGGGAAGGAGTTGTATATGGCATCTCATGCCATAGGAAGGGTCTCAGGTTTGGTATAAGCATTGAGTTATCACATCTCATGCTATAGGAAGGGTTTCAGGTTTGGTAGAAGCATTGAGATATCACATCTCATGCTATAGGAAGAGTCCCAGGTTTGGGAAGGGAAGGATTTGGATTTCACATCTCATGTTATAGGATGGTTCTCATGTTTGGTTTTTGAAGCATTGAGATATCACAGCTCATGCTATCGGAAGGGTCTCAGGTTTGGAATGGGAAGGAGTTGGATATCACATCTCATGTTATAGGAAGGGTCTCAGGTTTGGAATGGGAAGGAGTTGGATATGACATCTCTTGTTATAGGGAGGGTCTCAGGATTTGAATGGTAAGGAGTTGGATATCACATCTCATGCTATAGGAAGGGTCTCAGGTTGGAATGGGAAGGAGTTGGATATCACATCTCATGTTATATACAGGAAGGGTCTCAGGATTGGAATGGGAAGGATTTGGATATCACATCTCTTGCTATAGGAAGGGTCTCAGGTTTTTTATTAGAAACATTGAGATATCAAATCTCATGCTATAGGACGGTTCCCAGGTTTGGTATTAGAAGCATTGAGATATCACATCTCATGGTATAGGAAGGGTCTCAGGGTTGGAATGGGAAGGAGTTGGATATCACATCTCATCCAATAGGAAGGGTCTCAGGTTTGGAATGGGAAGGAATTGGATATCACATCTCATGTTATAGGAAGGATCTCAGGTTTGGTATTAGAAGCATTGAGATATCACATCTCATGCTATAGGAAGGGTCTCAGGATTGGAATGTGAAGGATTTGGATATCACATCTCATGCTAAAGGAAGGGTCTCAGGTTTGGAAGGGGAAGGATTTGGATATCACATCTCATCCAATAGGAAGGGTCTCAGGTTTGGAATGGGAAGGAATTGGATATCACATCTCATGTTATAGGAAGGGTCTCAGGTTTTTTATTAGAAACATTGAGATATCACATCTCATGTTATAGGACGGTTCCCAGGTTTGGTATTAGAAGCATTGAGATATCACATCTCATGGTATAGGAAGGGTCTCAGGGTTGGAATGGGAAGGAGTTGGATATCACATCTCATCCAATAGGAAGGGTCTCAGGTTTGGAATGGGAAGGAATTGGATATCACATCTCATGTTATAGGAAGGATCTCAGGTTTGGTATTAGAAGCATTGAGATATCACATCTCATGCTATAGGAAGGGTCTCAGGATTGGAATGTGAAGGATTTGGATATCACATCTCATGCTAAAGGAAGGGTCTCAGGTTTGGTAGAAGCATTGAGAAATCACATCTCATGCTATAGGAAGGGTCTCAGGATTTGAATGGCAAGGAGTTGGATATCACATCTCATGCCATAGGAAGGGTCTCAGGTTTGGTATAAGCATTGAGATATCACATCTCTGCTATCGGAAGGTTCTCAGGATTGGATTGGGAAGGAGTTGGATATCCCTTCTCATGCTATAGGAAGTGTCTCAAGTTGGAATGGGAAGGAGTTGAATATCACATCTCATGTTATAGGAAGGGTCTCAGGATTGGAATGGGAAGGATTTGGATATCACATCTCTTGCTATAGGAAGGGTCTCAGGATTGGAATGGGAAGGATATGGATATCACATCTCATGCTATAGGAAGGGTCTCAGGTTTGGTATAAGCATGGAGATATCACTTCTCATGCTATAGGAAGGGTCTCAGGATTGGAATGGGAAGGTGTTGGATATCACATCTTATGCTATAGGAAGGGTCTCAGATTTGGTATAAGCATTGAGATATCACATCTCATGCTATAGGAAGGGTCTCAGGATTGGAATGGGAAGGAGTTGTATATGACATCTCAGGCCTTAGGAAGGGTCTCAGGTTTGGTATAAGCATTGAGATATCACATCTCTGCTATCGGAAGGGTCTCAGGATTGGAATGGGAAGGAGTTGGATATCCCATCTCATGTTATAGGAAGGGTCTCAGGTTTGGTATTAGAAGCATTGAGATATCACATCTCATGCTATAGGAAGGGTCTCAGGATTGGAATGGGAAGGACTTGGATGTCACATCTCATGCTATAGGGAGGGTCTCAAGTTTGATATTAGAAGCATTGAGATAACAAATCTCATGATATCGGAAGGGTCTCAGGATTGGAATGGGAAGGAGTTGGATATCACATCTCATGATAAAGGAAGGGTCTAAGGTTTGGAAGGGGAAGGATTTGGATATCACATCTCATGTTATAGGACGGGTCTCAGGTTTGGTATTAGAAGCATTGAGATATCAAGTCTCATGGTATAAGAAGGGTCTCAGAATTGGAATGGGAAGGAGTTGGATATCACATCTCAAGCTATAGGAAGCGTCTCAGGATTGGAATGGGAAGGAGTTTGATATCACATCTCATGCCATAGTATGGGTCTCAGGTTTGGTAGAAGCATTGGGATATCACATCTCATGCTATCGGAAGGGTATCAGTATTGGATTTGGAAGGAGTTGGATATCCCATCTCATGCTATAGGAAGGGTCGCAGGTTAGAATGGGAAGGAGTTGGATATCACATTTCATGTTATAGGAAGGGTCTCAGGATTGGAATGGGAAGGACTTGGATATCATATCTCATGCTATAGGAAGGCTCTCAGGTTTGGAAGGGGAAGGAGTTGGATATCACATTTCATGTTAGAGGAAGGATCTCAGGTTTGGTATTAGGGGCCTTGAGATATCACATCTCATGCTATAGGAAGGGTCTCAGGATTGGAATGGGAAGGAGTTGGATATCACATCTCAAGCTATAGGAAGGGTCTCAGGTTTGGTATAAGCATTGAGATATCACATCTCATGCTATAGGAAGGGTCTCAGGATTGGAATGGGAAGAAGTTGGATATCACATCTCATGCTATAGGAAGGGTCTCAGGTTTGGTATAAGCATTGAGATATCACATCTCATGCTATAGGAAGGGTATCAGGGTTGGAATGGGAAGGAGTTGTATATGACATCTCATGCCATAGGAAGGGTCTCAGGTTTGGTATAAGCATTGAGTTATCACATCACATGCTATAGGAAGGGTCTCAGGATTGGAATGGGAAGGACTTGGATATCACATCTCATGCTATAGGCAGGGTCTCAGGATTGGAATGGGAAGGAGTTGGATATCACATCTCATGCTATGGGAAGGGTCTCAGGTTTGGTATAAGCATTGAAATATCACATCTCTGCTATCGGAAGGGTCTCAGGATTGGAATGGGAGGAGCTGGATATCACACCTCATGCTAAAAGAAGGGTCTCAGGTTTGGAAGGGGAAGGATTTGGATATCACATCTCATGTTATAGGACGGGTCTCAGGTTTGGTATTAGAAGCATTGTGATATCACACCTCATGCTATAGGAAGGGTCTCAGGATTGGAATGGGAAGAAGTTGGATATCACATCTCATGCTATAGGAAGGGTCTCAGGTTTGGTATAAGCATTGAGATATCACATCTCATGCTATAGGAAGGGTCTCAGGGTTGGAATGGGAAGGAGTTGTATATGACATCTCATGCCATAGGAAGGGTCTCAGGTTTGGTATAAGCATTGAGTTATCACATCTCATGCTATAGGAAGGGTTTCAGGTTTGGTAGAAGCATTGAGATATCACATCTCATGCTATAGGAAGAGTCTCAGGTTTGGGAAGGGAAGGATTTGGATTTCACATCTCATGTTATAGGATGGTTCTCATGTTTGGTTTTTGAAGCATTGAGATATCACAGCTCATGCTATCGGAAGGGTCTCAGGTTTGGAATGGGAAGGAGTTGGATATCACATCTCATGTTATAGGAAGGGTCTCAGGTTTGGAATGGGAAGGAGTTGGATATGACATCTCTTGTTATAGGGAGGGTCTCAGGATTTGAATGGTAAGGAGTTGGATATCACATCTCATGCTATAGGAAGGGTCTCAGGTTGGAATGGGAAGGAGTTGGATATCACATCTCATGTTATATACAGGAAGGGTCTCAGGATTGGAATGGGAAGGATTTGGATATCACATCTCTTGCTATAGGAAGGGTCTCAGGTTTTTTATTAGAAACATTGAGATATCAAATCTCATGCTATAGGAAGGGTTTTAGGATTGGAATGGGAAGTATTTGGATATCACATCTCATGCTAAAGGAAGGGTCTCAGGTTTGGAAGGGGAAGGATTTGGATATCACATCTCATCCAATAGGAAGGGTCTCAGGTTTGGAATGGGAAGGAATTGGATATCACATCTCATGTTATAGGAAGGGTCTCAGGTTTTTTATTAGAAACATTGAGATATCACATCTCATGTTATAGGACGGTTCCCAGGTTTGGTATTAGAAGCATTGAGATATCACATCTCATGGTATAGGAAGGGTCTCAGGGTTGGAATGGGAAGGAGTTGGATATCACATCTCATCCAATAGGAAGGGTCTCAGGTTTGGAATGGGAAGGAATTGGATATCACATCTCATGTTATAGGAAGGATCTCAGGTTTGGTATTAGAAGCATTGAGATATCACATCTCATGCTATAGGAAGGGTCTCAGGATTGGAATGTGAAGGATTTGGATATCACATCTCATGCTAAAGGAAGGGTCTCAGGTTTGGTAGAAGCATTGAGAAATCACATCTCATGCTATAGGAAGGGTCTCAGGATTTGAATGGCAAGGAGTTGGATATCACATCTCATGCCATAGGAAGGGTCTCAGGTTTGGTATAAGCATTGAGATATCACATCTCTACTATCGGAAGGTTCTCAGGATTGGATTTGGAAGGAGTTGGATATCCCATCTCATGCTATAGGAAGGGTCGCAGGTTAGAATAGGAAGGAGTTGGATATCACATTTCATGTTATAGGAAGGGTCTCAGGATTGGAATGGGAAGGACTTGGATATCATATCTCATGCTATAGGAAGGCTCTCAGGTTTGGAAGGGGAAGGAGTTGGATATCACATTTCATGTTAGAGGAAGGATCTCAGGTTTGGTATTAGGGGCCTTGAGATATCACATCTCATGCTATAGGAAGGGTCTCAGGATTGGAATGGGAAGGAGTTGGATATCACATCTCAAGCTATAGGAAGGGTCTCAGGTTTGGTATAAGCATTGAGATATCACATCTCATGCTATAGGAAGGGTCTCAGGATTGGAATGGGAAGAAGTTGGATATCACATCTCATGCTATAGGAAGGGTCTCAGGTTTGGTATAAGCATTGAGATATCACATCTCATGCTATAGGAAGGGTCTCAGGGTTGGAATGGGAAGGAGTTGTATATGACATCTCATGCCATAGGAAGGGTCTCAGGTTTGGTATAAGCATTGAGTTATCACATCACATGCTATAGGAAGGGTCTCAGGATTGGAATGGGAAGGACTTGGATATCACATCTCATGCTATAGGCAGGGTCTCAGGATTGGAATGGGAAGGAGTTGGATATCACATCTCATGCTATGGGAAGGGTCTCAGGTTTGGTATAAGCATTGAAATATCACATCTCTGCTATCGGAAGGGTCTCAGGATTGGAATGGGAGGAGCTGGATATCACACCTCATGCTAAAAGAAGGGTCTCAGGTTTGGAAGGGGAAGGATTTGGATATCACATCTCATGTTATAGGACGGGTCTCAGGTTTGGTATAAGCATTGAGATATCACATCTCATGCTATAGGAAGGGTCTCAGGATTGGAATGGGAAGAAGTTGGATATCACATCTCATGCTATAGGAAGGGTCTCAGGTTTGGTATAAGCATTGAGATATCACATCTCATGCTATAGGAAGGGTCTCAGGGTTGGAATGGGAAGGAGTTGTATATGACATCTCATGCCATAGGAAGGGTCTCAGGTTTGGTATAAGCATTGAGATATCACATCACATGCTATAGGAAGGGTCTCAGGATTGGAATGGGAAGGACTTGGATATCACATCTCATGCTATAGGCAGGGTCTCAGGTTTGGAAAGGGATGGAGATGGATATCACATTTCATGTTAGAGGTAGGATCTCAGGTTTGGTATTAGAGGCATTGAGATATCACATCTCATGCTATCAGAAGGGTCTCAGGATTGGAATGGGAAGGAGTTGGATATCACATTTCATGCTAAAGGGAGGGTCTCAGGTTTGGAAGGGGAAGGATTTGGAAATCACATCTCATATTATAGGAAGGATCTCAGGTTTGGTATTAGAAGCATTGAGATATCACATCTCATGCTATCGGAAGGATCTCAGGTTTGGTATAAGAGGCATTGAGATATCACATCTCATGCTATAGGAAGGGTCTCAGGATTGGAATGGGAAGGAGTTGGATATCACATCTCATGTTATAGGAAGGATCTCAGGTTTGATATTAGAAGCATTGAGACATCACATCTCATGCTATAGGAAGGGTCTCAGGATTGGAATGGGAAGGAGTTGGATATCACATCTCATGCTATAGGAAGGGTCTCAGGTTTGGTATAAGCATTGAGATATCACATCTAATGCTATAGGAAGGGTCTCAGGATTGGAATGGGAAGGAGTTGGATATCACATCTCATGCTATAGGAAGGGTCTCAGGTTTGGTATAAGCATTGAGATATCACATCTTATGCTATAGGAAGGGTCTCAGGTTTGGTATAAGCATTGAGATATCACATCTCATGCTATAGGAAGGGTCTCAGGATTGGAATGGGAAGAAGTTGGATATCACATCTCATGCTATAGGAAGGGTCTCAGGTTTGGTATAAGCATTGAGATATCACATCTCATGCTATAGGAAGGGTCTCAGGGTTGGAATGGGAAGGAGTTGTATATGACATCTCATGCCATAGGAAGGGTCTCAGGTTTGGTATAAGCATTGAGATATCACATCACATGCTATAAGAAGGGTCTCAGGATTGGAATGGGAAGGACTTGGATATCACATCTCATGCTATAGGCAGGGTCTCGGTTTGGAAAGGGAAGGAGATGGATATCACATTTCATGTTAGAGGTAGGATCTCAGGTTTGGTATTAGAGGCATTGAGATATCACATCTCATGCTATCAGAAGGGTCTCAGGATTGGAATGGGAAGGAGTTGGATATCACATCTCATGCTATAGGAAGGGTCTCAGGTTTGGTATAAGCATTGAGATATCACATCTCATGCTATAGGAAGGGTCTCAGGGTTGGAATGGGAAGGAGTTGTATATGGCATCTCATGCCATAGGAAGGGTCTCAGGTTTGGTATAAGCATTGAGTTATCACATCTCATGCTATAGGAAGGGTTTCAGGTTTGGTAGAAGCATTGAGATATCACATCTCATGCTATAGGAAGAGTCCCAGGTTTGGGAAGGGAAGGATTTGGATTTCACATCTCATGTTATAGGATGGTTCTCATGTTTGGTTTTTGAAGCATTGAGATATCACAGCTCATGCTATCGGAAGGGTCTCAGGTTTGGAATGGGAAGGAGTTGGATATCACATCTCATGTTATAGGAAGGGTCTCAGGTTTGGAATGGGAAGGAGTTGGATATGACATCTCTTGTTATAGGGAGGGTCTCAGGATTTGAATGGTAAGGAGTTGGATATCACATCTCATGCTATAGGAAGGGTCTCAGGTTGGAATGGGAAGGAGTTGGATATCACATCTCATGTTATATACAGGAAGGGTCTCAGGATTGGAATGGGAAGGATTTGGATATCACATCTCTTGCTATAGGAAGGGTCTCAGGTTTTTTATTAGAAACATTGAGATATCAAATCTCATGCTATAGGACGGTTCCCAGGTTTGGTATTAGAAGCATTGAGATATCACATCTCATGGTATAGGAAGGGTCTCAGGGTTGGAATGGGAAGGAGTTGGATATCACATCTCATCCAATAGGAAGGGTCTCAGGTTTGGAATGGGAAGGAATTGGATATCACATCTCATGTTATAGGAAGGATCTCAGGTTTGGTATTAGAAGCATTGAGATATCACATCTCATGCTATAGGAAGGGTCTCAGGATTGGAATGTGAAGGATTTGGATATCACATCTCATGCTAAAGGAAGGGTCTCAGGTTTGGAAGGGGAAGGATTTGGATATCACATCTCATCCAATAGGAAGGGTCTCAGGTTTGGAATGGGAAGGAATTGGATATCACATCTCATGTTATAGGAAGGGTCTCAGGTTTTTTATTAGAAACATTGAGATATCACATCTCATGTTATAGGACGGTTCCCAGGTTTGGTATTAGAAGCATTGAGATATCACATCTCATGGTATAGGAAGGGTCTCAGGGTTGGAATGGGAAGGAGTTGGATATCACATCTCATCCAATAGGAAGGGTCTCAGGTTTGGAATGGGAAGGAATTGGATATCACATCTCATGTTATAGGAAGGATCTCAGGTTTGGTATTAGAAGCATTGAGATATCACATCTCATGCTATAGGAAGGGTCTCAGGATTGGAATGTGAAGGATTTGGATATCACATCTCATGCTAAAGGAAGGGTCTCAGGTTTGGTAGAAGCATTGAGAAATCACATCTCATGCTATAGGAAGGGTCTCAGGATTTGAATGGCAAGGAGTTGGATATCACATCTCATGCCATAGGAAGGGTCTCAGGTTTGGTATAAGCATTGAGATATCACATCTCTGCTATCGGAAGGTTCTCAGGATTGGATTGGGAAGGAGTTGGATATCCCTTCTCATGCTATAGGAAGTGTCTCAAGTTGGAATGGGAAGGAGTTGAATATCACATCTCATGTTATAGGAAGGGTCTCAGGATTGGAATGGGAAGGATTTGGATATCACATCTCTTGCTATAGGAAGGGTCTCAGGATTGGAATGGGAAGGATATGGATATCACATCTCATGCTATAGGAAGGGTCTCAGGTTTGGTATAAGCATGGAGATATCACTTCTCATGCTATAGGAAGGGTCTCAGGATTGGAATGGGAAGGTGTTGGATATCACATCTTATGCTATAGGAAGGGTCTCAGATTTGGTATAAGCATTGAGATATCACATCTCATGCTATAGGAAGGGTCTCAGGATTGGAATGGGAAGGAGTTGTATATGACATCTCAGGCCTTAGGAAGGGTCTCAGGTTTGGTATAAGCATTGAGATATCACATCTCTGCTATCGGAAGGGTCTCAGGATTGGAATGGGAAGGAGTTGGATATCCCATCTCATGTTATAGGAAGGGTCTCAGGTTTGGTATTAGAAGCATTGAGATATCACATCTCATGCTATAGGAAGGGTCTCAGGATTGGAATGGGAAGGACTTGGATGTCACATCTCATGCTATAGGGAGGGTCTCAAGTTTGATATTAGAAGCATTGAGATAACAAATCTCATGATATCGGAAGGGTCTCAGGATTGGAATGGGAAGGAGTTGGATATCACATCTCATGATAAAGGAAGGGTCTAAGGTTTGGAAGGGGAAGGATTTGGATATCACATCTCATGTTATAGGACGGGTCTCAGGTTTGGTATTAGAAGCATTGAGATATCAAGTCTCATGGTATAAGAAGGGTCTCAGAATTGGAATGGGAAGGAGTTGGATATCACATCTCAAGCTATAGGAAGCGTCTCAGGATTGGAATGGGAAGGAGTTTGATATCACATCTCATGCCATAGTATGGGTCTCAGGTTTGGTAGAAGCATTGGGATATCACATCTCATGCTATCGGAAGGGTATCAGTATTGGATTTGGAAGGAGTTGGATATCCCATCTCATGCTATAGGAAGGGTCGCAGGTTAGAATGGGAAGGAGTTGGATATCACATTTCATGTTATAGGAAGGGTCTCAGGATTGGAATGGGAAGGACTTGGATATCATATCTCATGCTATAGGAAGGCTCTCAGGTTTGGAAGGGGAAGGAGTTGGATATCACATTTCATGTTAGAGGAAGGATCTCAGGTTTGGTATTAGGGGCCTTGAGATATCACATCTCATGCTATAGGAAGGGTCTCAGGATTGGAATGGGAAGGAGTTGGATATCACATCTCAAGCTATAGGAAGGGTCTCAGGTTTGGTATAAGCATTGAGATATCACATCTCATGCTATAGGAAGGGTCTCAGGATTGGAATGGGAAGAAGTTGGATATCACATCTCATGCTATAGGAAGGGTCTCAGGTTTGGTATAAGCATTGAGATATCACATCTCATGCTATAGGAAGGGTATCAGGGTTGGAATGGGAAGGAGTTGTATATGACATCTCATGCCATAGGAAGGGTCTCAGGTTTGGTATAAGCATTGAGTTATCACATCACATGCTATAGGAAGGGTCTCAGGATTGGAATGGGAAGGACTTGGATATCACATCTCATGCTATAGGCAGGGTCTCAGGATTGGAATGGGAAGGAGTTGGATATCACATCTCATGCTATGGGAAGGGTCTCAGGTTTGGTATAAGCATTGAAATATCACATCTCTGCTATCGGAAGGGTCTCAGGATTGGAATGGGAGGAGCTGGATATCACACCTCATGCTAAAAGAAGGGTCTCAGGTTTGGAAGGGGAAGGATTTGGATATCACATCTCATGTTATAGGACGGGTCTCAGGTTTGGTATTAGAAGCATTGTGATATCACACCTCATGCTATAGGAAGGGTCTCAGGATTGGAATGGGAAGAAGTTGGATATCACATCTCATGCTATAGGAAGGGTCTCAGGTTTGGTATAAGCATTGAGATATCACATCTCATGCTATAGGAAGGGTCTCAGGGTTGGAATGGGAAGGAGTTGTATATGACATCTCATGCCATAGGAAGGGTCTCAGGTTTGGTATAAGCATTGAGTTATCACATCTCATGCTATAGGAAGGGTTTCAGGTTTGGTAGAAGCATTGAGATATCACATCTCATGCTATAGGAAGAGTCTCAGGTTTGGGAAGGGAAGGATTTGGATTTCACATCTCATGTTATAGGATGGTTCTCATGTTTGGTTTTTGAAGCATTGAGATATCACAGCTCATGCTATCGGAAGGGTCTCAGGTTTGGAATGGGAAGGAGTTGGATATCACATCTCATGTTATAGGAAGGGTCTCAGGTTTGGAATGGGAAGGAGTTGGATATGACATCTCTTGTTATAGGGAGGGTCTCAGGATTTGAATGGTAAGGAGTTGGATATCACATCTCATGCTATAGGAAGGGTCTCAGGTTGGAATGGGAAGGAGTTGGATATCACATCTCATGTTATATACAGGAAGGGTCTCAGGATTGGAATGGGAAGGATTTGGATATCACATCTCTTGCTATAGGAAGGGTCTCAGGTTTTTTATTAGAAACATTGAGATATCAAATCTCATGCTATAGGAAGGGTTTTAGGATTGGAATGGGAAGTATTTGGATATCACATCTCATGCTAAAGGAAGGGTCTCAGGTTTGGAAGGGGAAGGATTTGGATATCACATCTCATCCAATAGGAAGGGTCTCAGGTTTGGAATGGGAAGGAATTGGATATCACATCTCATGTTATAGGAAGGGTCTCAGGTTTTTTATTAGAAACATTGAGATATCACATCTCATGTTATAGGACGGTTCCCAGGTTTGGTATTAGAAGCATTGAGATATCACATCTCATGGTATAGGAAGGGTCTCAGGGTTGGAATGGGAAGGAGTTGGATATCACATCTCATCCAATAGGAAGGGTCTCAGGTTTGGAATGGGAAGGAATTGGATATCACATCTCATGTTATAGGAAGGATCTCAGGTTTGGTATTAGAAGCATTGAGATATCACATCTCATGCTATAGGAAGGGTCTCAGGATTGGAATGTGAAGGATTTGGATATCACATCTCATGCTAAAGGAAGGGTCTCAGGTTTGGTAGAAGCATTGAGAAATCACATCTCATGCTATAGGAAGGGTCTCAGGATTTGAATGGCAAGGAGTTGGATATCACATCTCATGCCATAGGAAGGGTCTCAGGTTTGGTATAAGCATTGAGATATCACATCTCTACTATCGGAAGGTTCTCAGGATTGGATTGGGAAGGAGTTGGATATCCCTTCTCATGCTATAGGAAGTGTCTCAAGTTGGAATGGGAAGGAGTTGAATATCACATCTCATGTTATAGGAAGGGTCTCAGGATTGGAATGGGAAGGATTTGGATATCACATCTCTTGCTATAGGAAGGGTCTCAGGATTGGAATGGGAAGGATATGGATATCACATCTCATGTCATAGGAAGGATCTCAGGTTTGGTATTAGAAGCATTGATATATCACATCTCATGCTATAGGAATGGTCTCAGGATTGGAATGGGTAGGAGGTGGATATTACATTCTTGCTATAGGAAGGGTCTCATGTTTGGAATGGGAAGGAGTTGGATATCACATATGCTATAGGAAGTGTCTCAGGTTTGGAACGGGAAGGAGTAGGATATCACATCTCATGTTATAGGAAGGGTCTCAGGTTTGGTATAAGCATTGAGATATCACATCTCTGCTATCAGGAGTGGCTCAGGATTGGAATGGGAAGGAGTTGGATATCCCATCTCATGTTAAAGGACGGGTCTCTGGTTTGGTATTAGAATCATTGAGATATCACATCGCATGCTGTAGGAAGGGTCTAAGGATTGGAATGGGATGGACTTGGATATCACATCTCATGCTATAGGTAGGCTCTCAGGTTTGGTATAAGCATTGAGATATCACATCTCATGCTATAGGAAGGGTCTCAGGATTGGAATGGGAAGGATTTGGATATCACATCTCATGCTATAGGAAGGGTCTCAGGTTTGGTATAAGCATTGAGATATCACATCTCATGCTATAGGAAGGGTCTCAGGGTTGGAATGGGAAGGAGTTGTATATGGCATCTCATGCCATAGGAAGGGTCTCAGGTTTGGTATAAGCATTGAGTTATCACATCTCATGCTATAGGAAGGGTTTCAGGTTTGGTAGAAGCATTGAGATATCACATCTCATGCTATAGGAAGAGTCCCAGGTTTGGGAAGGGAAGGATTTGGATTTCACATCTCATGTTATAGGATGGTTCTCATGTTTGGTTTTTGAAGCATTGAGATATCACAGCTCATGCTATCGGAAGGGTCTCAGGTTTGGAATGGGAAGGAGTTGGATATCACATCTCATGTTATAGGAAGGGTCTCAGGTTTGGAATGGGAAGGAGTTGGATATGACATCTCTTGTTATAGGGAGGGTCTCAGGATTTGAATGGTAAGGAGTTGGATATCACATCTCATGCTATAGGAAGGGTCTCAGGTTGGAATGGGAAGGAGTTGGATATCACATCTCATGTTATATACAGGAAGGGTCTCAGGATTGGAATGGGAAGGATTTGGATATCACATCTCTTGCTATAGGAAGGGTCTCAGGTTTTTTATTAGAAACATTGAGATATCAAATCTCATGCTATAGGACGGTTCCCAGGTTTGGTATTAGAAGCATTGAGATATCACATCTCATGGTATAGGAAGGGTCTCAGGGTTGGAATGGGAAGGAGTTGGATATCACATCTCATCCAATAGGAAGGGTCTCAGGTTTGGAATGGGAAGGAATTGGATATCACATCTCATGTTATAGGAAGGATCTCAGGTTTGGTATTAGAAGCATTGAGATATCACATCTCATGCTATAGGAAGGGTCTCAGGATTGGAATGTGAAGGATTTGGATATCACATCTCATGCTAAAGGAAGGGTCTCAGGTTTGGAAGGGGAAGGATTTGGATATCACATCTCATCCAATAGGAAGGGTCTCAGGTTTGGAATGGGAAGGAATTGGATATCACATCTCATGTTATAGGAAGGGTCTCAGGTTTTTTATTAGAAACATTGAGATATCACATCTCATGTTATAGGACGGTTCCCAGGTTTGGTATTAGAAGCATTGAGATATCACATCTCATGGTATAGGAAGGGTCTCAGGGTTGGAATGGGAAGGAGTTGGATATCACATCTCATCCAATAGGAAGGGTCTCAGGTTTGGAATGGGAAGGAATTGGATATCACATCTCATGTTATAGGAAGGATCTCAGGTTTGGTATTAGAAGCATTGAGATATCACATCTCATGCTATAGGAAGGGTCTCAGGATTGGAATGTGAAGGATTTGGATATCACATCTCATGCTAAAGGAAGGGTCTCAGGTTTGGTAGAAGCATTGAGAAATCACATCTCATGCTATAGGAAGGGTCTCAGGATTTGAATGGCAAGGAGTTGGATATCACATCTCATGCCATAGGAAGGGTCTCAGGTTTGGTATAAGCATTGAGATATCACATCTCTGCTATCGGAAGGTTCTCAGGATTGGATTGGGAAGGAGTTGGATATCCCTTCTCATGCTATAGGAAGTGTCTCAGGTTGGAATGGGAAGGAGTTGAATATCACATCTCATGTTATAGGAAGGGTCTCAGGATTGGAATGGGAAGGATTTGGATATCACATCTCTTGCTATAGGAAGGGTCTCAGGATTGGAATGGGAAGGATTTGAATATCACATCTCATGTCATAGGAAGGATCTCAGGATTGGTATTAGAAGCATTGATATATCACATCTCATGCTATAGGAATGGTCTCAGGATTGGAATGGGTAGGAGTTGGATATTACATTCTTGCTATAGGAAGGGTCTCATGTTTGGAATGGGAAGGAGTTGGATATCACATATGCTATCTGAAGTGTCTCAGGTTTGGAACGGGAAGGAGTTGGATATCACATCTCATGTTATAGGAAGGGTCTCAGGTTTGGTATAAGCATTGAGATATCACATCTCTGCTATCAGGAGTGGCTCAGGATTGGAATGGGAAGGAGTTGGATATCCCATCTCATGTTAAAGGACGGGTCTCTGGTTTGGTATTAGAATCATTGAGATATCACATCGCATGCTGTAGGAAGGGTCTAAGGATTGGAATGGGATGGACTTGGATATCACATCTCATGCTATAGGTAGGCTCTCAGGTTTGGTATAAGCATTGAGATATCACATCTCATGCTATAGGAAGGGTCTCAGGATTGGAATGGGAAGGATTTGGATATCACATCTCATGCTATAGGAAGGGTCTCAGGTTTGGTATAAGCATGGAGATATCACTTCTCATGCTATAGGAAGGGTCTCAGGATTGGAATGGGAAGGTGTTGGATATCACATCTCATGCTATATGAAGGGTCTCAGATTTGGTATAAGCATTGAGATATCACATCTCATGCTATAGGAAGGGTCTCAGGATTGGAATGGGAAGGAGTTGCATATGACATCTCAGGCTTTAGGAAGGGTCTCAGGTTTGGTATAAGCATTGAGATATCACATCTCTGCTATCGGAAGGGTCTCAGGATTGGAATGGGAAGGAGTTGGATATCCCATCTCATGTTATAGGAAGGGTCTCAGGTTTGGTATTAGAAGCATTGAGATATCACATCTCATTCTATAGGAAGGGTCTCAAGATTGGAATGGGAAGGACTTGGATGTCACATCTCATGCTATAGGGAGGGTCTCAAGTTTGATATTAGAAGCATTGAGATAACAAATCTCATGATATCGGAAGGGTCTCAGGATTGGAATGGGAAGGAGTTGGATATCACATCTCATGATAAAGGAAGGGTCCAAGGTTTGGAAGGGGAAGGATTTGGATATCACATCTCATGTTATAGGACGGGTCTCAGGTTTGGTATTAGAAGCATTGAGATATCAAGTCTCATGGTATAAGAAGGGTCTCAGAATTGGAATGGGAAGGAGTTGGATATCACATCTCAAGCTATAGGAAGCGTCTCAGGATTGGAATGGGAAGGAGTTTGATATCACATCTCATGCCATAGTATGGGTCTCAGGTTTGGTAGAAGCATTGGGATATCACATCTCATGCTATCGGAAGGGTATCAGTATTGGATTTGGAAGGAGTTGGATATCCCATCTCATGCTATAGGAAGGGTCTCAGGTTAGAATGGGAAGGAGTTGGATATCACATTTCATGTTATAGGAAGGGTCTCAGGATTGGAATGGGAAGGACTTGGATATCATATCTCATGCTATAGGAAGGCTCTCAGGTTTGGAAGGGGAAGGAGTTGGATATCACATTTCATGTTAGAGGAAGGATCTCAGGTTTGGTATTAGGGGCCTTGAGATATCACATCTCATGCTATAGGAAGGGTCTCAGGATTGGAATGGGAAGGAGTTGGATATCACATCTCAAGCTATAGGAAGGGTCTCAGGTTTGGTATAAGCATTGAGATATCACATCTCATGACATAGGAAGGGTCTCAGGATTGGAATGGGAAGAAGTTGGATATCACATCTCATGCTATAGGAAGGGTCTCAGGTTTGGTATAAGCATTGAGATATCACATCTCATGCTATAGGAAGGGTCTCAGGGTTGGAATGGGAAGGAGTTGTATATGACATCTCATGCCATAGGAAGGGTCTCAGGTTTGGTATAAGCATTGAGTTATCACATCACATGCTATAGGAAGGGTCTCAGGATTGGAATGGGAAGGACTTGGATATCACATCTCATGCTATAGGCAGGGTCTCAGGATTGGAATGGGAAGGAGTTGGATATCACATCTCATGCTATGGGAAGGGTCTCAGGTTTGGTATAAGCATTGAAATATCACATCTCTGCTATCGGAAGGGTCTCAGGATTGGAATGGGAGGAGCTGGATATCACACCTCATGCTAAAGGAAGGGTCTCAGGTTTGGAAGGGGAAGGATTTGGATATCACATCTCATGTTATAGGACGGGTCTCAGGTTTGGTATTAGAAGCATTGTGATATCACATCTCATGCTATAGGAAGGGTCTCAGGATTGGAATGGGAAGAAGTTGGATATCACATCTCATGCTATAGGAAGGGTCTCAGGTTTGGTATAAGCATTGAGATATCACATCTCATGCTATAGGAAGGGTCTCAGGGTTGGAATGGGAAGGAGTTGTATATGACATCTCATGCCATAGGAAGGGTCTCAGGTTTGGTATAAGCATTGAGTTATCACATCTCATGCTATAGGAAGGGTTTCAGGTTTGGTAGAAGCATTGAGATATCACATCTCATGCTATAGGAAGAGTCTCAGGTTTGGGAAGGGAAGGATTTGGATTTCACATCTCATGTTATAGGATGGTTCTCATGTTTGGTTTTTGAAGCATTGAGATATCACAGCTCATGCTATCGGAAGGGTCTCAGGTTTGGAATGGGAAGGAGTTGGATATCACATCTCATGTTATAGGAAGGGTCTCAGGTTTGGAATGGGAAGGAGTTGGATATGACATCTCTTGTTATAGGGAGGGTCTCAGGATTTGAATGGTAAGGAGTTGGATATCACATCTCATGCTATAGGAAGGGTCTCAGGTTGGAATGGGAAGGAGTTGGATATCACATCTCATGTTATATACAGGAAGGGTCTCAGGATTGGAATGGGAAGGATTTGGATATCACATCTCTTGCTATAGGAAGGGTCTCAGGTTTTTTATTAGAAACATTGAGATATCAAATCTCATGCTATAGGAAGGGTTTTAGGATTGGAATGGGAAGTATTTGGATATCACATCTCATGCTAAAGGAAGGGTCTCAGGTTTGGAAGGGGAAGGATTTGGATATCACATCTCATCCAATAGGAAGGGTCTCAGGTTTGGAATGGGAAGGAATTGGATATCACATCTCTTGTTATAGGAAGGGTCTCAGGTTTTTTATTAGAAACATTGAGATATCACATCTCATGTTATAGGACGGTTCCCAGGTTTGGTATTAGAAGCATTGAGATATCACATCTCATGGTATAGGAAGGGTCTCAGGGTTGGAATGGGAAGGAGTTGGATATCACATCTCATCCAATAGGAAGGGTCTCAGGTTTGGAATGGGAAGGAATTGGATATCACATCTCATGTTATAGGAAGGATCTCAGGTTTGGTATTAGAAGCATTGAGATATCACATCTCATGCTATAGGAAGGGTCTCAGGATTGGAATGTGAAGGATTTGGATATCACATCTCATGCTAAAGGAAGAGTCTCAGGTTTGGTAGAAGCATTGAGAAATCACATCTCATGCTATAGGAAGGGTCTCAGGATTTGAATGGCAAGGAGTTGGATATCACATCTCATGCCATAGGAAGGGTCTCAGGTTTGGTATAAGCATTGAGATATCACATCTCTACTATCGGAAGGTTCTCAGGATTGGATTGGGAAGGAGTTGGATATCCCTTCTCATGCTATAGGAAGTGTCTCAAGTTGGAATGGGAAGGATATGGATATCACATCTCATGTCATAGGAAGGATCTCAGGTTTGGTATTAGAAGCATTGATATATCACATCTCATGCTATAGGAATGGTCTCAGGATTGGAATGGGTAGGAGGTGGATATTACATTCTTGCTATAGGAAGGGTCTCATGTTTGGAATGGGAAGGAGTTGGATATCACATATGCTATAGGAAGTGTCTCAGGTTTGGAACGGGAAGGAGTTGGATATCACATCTCATGTTATAGGAAGGGTCTCAGGTTTGGTATAAGCATTGAGATATCACATCTCTGCTATCAGGAGTGGCTCAGGATTGGAATGGGAAGGAGTTGGATATCCCATCTCATGTTAAAGGACGGGTCTCTGGTTTGGTATTAGAATCATTGAGATATCACATCGCATGCTGTAGGAAGGGTCTAAGGATTGGAATGGGATGGACTTGGATATCACATCTCATGCTATAGGTAGGCTCTCAGGTTTGGTATAAGCATTGAGATATCACATCTCATGCTATAGGAAGGGTCTCAGGATTGGAATGGGAAGGATTTGGATATCACATCTCATGCTATAGGAAGGGTCTCAGGTTTGGTATAAGCATGGAGATATCACTTCTCATGCTATAGGAAGGGTCTCAGGATTGGAATGGGAAGGTGTTGGATATCACATCTCATGCTATAGGAAGGGTCTCAGTTTTGGTATAAGCATTGAGATATCACATCTCATGCTATAGGAAGGGTCTCAGGATTGGAATGGGAAGGAGTTGTATATGACATCTCAGGCCTTAGGAAGGGTCTCAGGTTTGGTATAAGCATTGAGATATCACATCTCTGCTATCGGAAGGGTCTCAGGATTGGAATGGGAAGGAGTTGGATATCCCATCTCATGTTATAGGAAGGGTCTCAGGTTTGGTATTAGAAGCATTGAGATATCACATCTCATGCTATAGGAAGGGTCTCAGGATTGGAATGGGAAGGACTTGGATGTCACATCTCATGCTATAGGGAGGGTCTCAAGTTTGATATTAGAAGCATTGAGATAACAAATCTCATGATATCGGAAGGGTCTCAGGATTGGAATGGGAAGGAGTTGGATATCACATCTCATGATAAAGGAAGGGTCTAAGGTTTGGAAGGGGAAGGATTTGGATATCACATCTCATGTTATAGGACGGGTCTCAGGTTTGGTATTAGAAGCATTGAGATATCAAGTCTCATGGTATAAGAAGGGTCTCAGAATTGGAATGGGAAGGAGTTGGATATCACATCTCAAGTTATAGGAAGCGTCTCAGGATTGGAATGGGAAGGAGTTTGATATCACATCTCATGCCATAGTATGGGTCTCAGGTTTGGTAGAAGCATTGGGATATCACATCTCATGCTATCGGAAGGGTATCAGTATTGGATTTGGAAGGAGTTGGATATCCCATCTCATGCTATAGGAAGGGTCTCAGGTTAGAATGGGAAGGAGTTGGATATCACATTTCATGTTATAGGAAGGGTCTCAGGATTGGAATGGGAAGGACTTGGATATCATATCTCATGCTATAGGAAGGCTCTCAGGTTTGGAAGGGGAAGGAGTTGGATATCACATTTCATGTTAGAGGAAGGATCTCAGGTTTGGTATTAGGGGCCTTGAGATATCACATCTCATGCTATAGGAAGGGTCTCAGGATTGAATGGGAAGGAGTTGGATATCACATCTCAAGCTATAGGAAGGGTCTCAGGTTTGGTATAAGCATTGAGATATCACATCTCATGCTATAGGAAGGGTCTCAGGATTGGAATGGGAAGAAGTTGGATATCACATCTCATGCTATAGGAAGGGTCTCAGGTTTGGTATAAGCATTGAGATATCACATCTCATGCTATAGGAAGGGTCTCAGGGTTGGAATGGGAAGGAGTTGTATATGACATCTCATGCCATAGGAAGGGTCTCAGGTTTGGTATAAGCATTGAGATATCACATCACATGCTATAGGAAGGGTCTCAGGATTGGAATGGGAAGGACTTGGATATCACATCTCATGCTATAGGCAGGGTCTCAGGTTTGGAAAGGGATGGAGATGGATATCACATTTCATGTTAGAGGTAGGATCTCAGGTTTGGTATTAGAGGCATTGAGATATCACATCTCATGCTATCAGAAGGGTCTCAGGATTGGAATGGGAAGGAGTTGGATATCACATTTCATGCTAAAGGGAGGGTCTCAGGTTTGGAAGGGGAAGGATTTGGAAATCACATCTCATATTATAGGAAGGATCTCAGGTTTGGTATTAGAAGCATTGAGATATCACATCTCATGCTATCGGAAGGATCTCAGGTTTGGTATAAGAGGCATTGAGATATCACATCTCATGCTATAGGAAGGGTCTCAGGATTGGAATGGGAAGGAGTTGGATATCACATCTCATGTTATAGGAAGGATCTCAGGTTTGGTATTAGAAGCATTGAGACATCACATCTCATGCTATAGGAAGGGTCTCAGGATTGGAATGGGAAGGAGTTGGATATCACATCTCATGCTATAGGAAGGGTCTCAGGTTTGGTATAAGCATTGAGATATCACATCTCATGCTATAGGAAGGGTCTCAGGATTGGAATGGGAAGGAGTTGGATATCACATCTCATGCTATAGGAAGGGTCTCAGGTTTGGTATAAGCATTGAGATATCACATCTTATGCTATAGGAAGGGTCTCAGGTTTGGTATAAGCATTGAGATATCACATCTCATGCTATAGGAAGGGTCTCAGGAATGGAATGGGAAGAAGTTGGATATCACATCTCATGCTATAGGAAGGGTCTCAGGTTTGGTATAAGCATTGAGATATCACATCTCATGCTATAGGAAGGGTCTCAGGGTTGGAATGGGAAGGAGTTGTATATGGCATCTCATGCCATAGGAAGGGTCTCAGGTTTGGTATAAGCATTGAGATATCACATCACATGCTATAAGAAGGGTCTCAGGATTGGAATGGGAAGGACTTGGATATCACATCTCATGCTATAGGCAGGGTCTCGGTTTGGAAAGGGAAGGAGATGGATATCACATTTCATGTTAGAGGTAGGATCTCAGGTTTGGTATTAGAGGCATTGAGATATCACATCTCATGCTATCAGAAGGGTCTCAGGATTGGAATGGGAAGGAGTTGGATATCACATCTCATGCTATAGGAAGGGTCTCAGGTTTGGTATAAGCATTGAGATATCACATCTCATGCTATAGGAAGGGTCTCAGGGTTGGAATGGGAAGGAGTTGTATATGACATCTCATGCCATAGGAAGGGTCTCAGGTTTGGTAGAAGCATTGAGATATCACATCTCATGCTATAGGAAGAGTCTCAGGTTTGGGAAGGGAAGGATTTGGATTTCACATCTCATGTTATAGGATGGTTCTCATGTTTGGTTTTTGAAGCATTGAGATATCACAGCTCATGCTATCGGAAGGGTCTCAGGTTTGGAATGGGAAGGAGTTGGATATCACATCTCATGTTATAGGAAGGGTCTCAGGTTTGGAATGGGAAGGATTTGGATATGACATCTCTTGTTATAGGGAGGGTCTCAGGATTTGAATGGTAAGGAGTTGGATATCACATCTCATGCTATAGGAAGGGTCTCAGGTTGGAATGGGAAGGAGTTGGATATCACATCTCATGTTATATACAGGAAGGGTCTCAGGATTGGAATGGGAAGGATTTGGATATCACATCTCTTGCTATAGGAAGGGTCTTAGGTTTTTTATTAGAAACATTGAGATATCAAATCTCATGCTATAGGAAGGGTTTTAGGATTGGAATGGGAAGTATTTGGATATCACATCTCATGCTAAAGGAAGGGTCTCAGGTTTGGAAGGGGAAGGATTTGGATATCACATCTCATCCAATAGGAAGGGTCTCAGGTTTGGAATGGGAAGGAATTGGATATCACATCTCATGTTATAGGAAGGGTCTCAGGTTTTTTATGAGAAACATTGAGATATCACATCTCATGTTATAGGACGGTTCCCAGGTTTGGTATTAGAAGCATTGAGATATCACATCTCATGGTATAGGAAGGGTCTCAGGGTTGGAATGGGAAGGAGTTGGATATCACATCTCATCCAATAGGAAGGGTCTCAGGTTTGGAATGGGAAGGAATTGGATATCACATCTCATGTTATAGGAAGGATCTCAGGTTTGGTATTAGAAGCATTGAGATATCACATCTCATGCTATAGGAAGGGTCTCAGGATTGGAATGTGAAGGATTTGGATATCACATCTCATGCTAAAGGAAGGGTCTCAGGTTTGGTAGAAGCATTGAGAAATCACATCTCATGCTATAGGAAGGGTCTCAGGATTTGAATGGCAAGGAGTTGGATATCACATCTCATGCCATAGGAAGGGTCTCAGGTTTGGTATAAGCATTGAGATATCACATCTCTGCTATCGGAAGGTTCTCAGGATTGGATTGGGAAGGAGTTGGATATCCCTTCTCATGCTATAGGAAGTGTCTCAAGTTGGAATGGGAAGGAGTTGAATATCACATCTCATGTTATAGGAAGGGTCTCAGGATTGGAATGGGAAGGATTTGGATATCACATCTCTTGCTATAGGAAGGGTCTCAGGATTGGAATGGGAAGGATATGGATATCACATCTCATGTCATAGGAAGGATCTCAGGTTTGGTATTAGAAGCATTGATATATCACATCTCATGCTATAGGAATGGTCTCAGGATTGGAATGGGTAGGAGGTGGATATTACATTCTTGCTATAGGAAGGGTCTCATGTTTGGAATGGGAAGGAGTTGGATATCACATATGCTATAGGAAGTGTCTCAGGTTTGGAACGGGAAGGAGTTGGATATCACATCTCATGTTATAGGAAGGGTCTCAGGTTTGGTATAAGCATTGAGATATCACATCTCTGCTATCAGGAGTGGCTCAGGATTGGAATGGGAAGGAGTTGGATATCCCATCTCATGTTAAAGGACGGGTCTCTGGTTTGGTATTAGAATCATTGAGATATCACATCGCATGCTGTAGGAAGGGTCTAAGGATTGGAATGGGATGGACTTGGATATCACATCTCATGCTATAGGTAGGCTCTCAGGTTTGGTATACGCATTGAGATATCACATCTCATGCTATAGGAAGGGTCTCAGGATTGGAATGGGAAGGATTTGGATATCACATCTCATGCTATAGGAAGGGTCTCAGGTTTGGTATAAGCATGGAGATATCACTTCTCATGCTATAGGAAGGTTCTCAGGATTGGAATGGGAAGGTGTTGGATATCACATCTCATGCTATAGGAAGGGTCTCAGATTTGGTATAAGCATTGAGATATCACATCTCATGCTATAGGAAGGGTCTCAGGATTGGAATGGGAAGGAGTTGTATATGACATCTCAGGCCTTAGGAAGGGTCTCAGGTTTGGTATAAGCATTGAGATATCACATCTCTGCTATCGGAAGGGTCTCAGGATTGGAATGGGAAGGAGTTGGATATCCCATCTCATGTTATAGGAAGGGTCTCAGGTTTGGTATTAGAAGCATTGAGATATCACATCTCATGCTATAGGAAGGGTCTCAGGATTGGAATGGGAAGGACTTGGATGTCACATCTCATGCTATAGGGAGGGTCTCAAGTTTGATATTAGAAGCATTGAGATAACAAATCTCATGATATCGGAAGGGTCTCAGGATTGGAATGGGAAGGAGTTGGATATCACATCTCATGATAAAGGAAGGGTCTAAGGTTTGGAAGGGGAAGGATTTGGATATCACATCTCATGTTATAGGACGGGTCTCAGGTTTGGTATTAGAAGCATTGAGATATCAAGTCTCATGGTATAAGAAGGGTCTCAGAATTGGAATGGGAAGGAGTTGGATATCACATCTCAAGTTATAGGAAGCGTCTCAGGATTGGAATGGGAAGGAGTTTGATATCACATCTCATGCCATAGTATGGGTCTCAGGTTTGGTAGAAGCATTGGGATATCACATCTCATGCTATCGGAAGGGTATCAGTATTGGATTTGGAAGGAGTTAGATATCCCATCTCATGCTATAGGAAGGGTCTCAGGTTAGAATGGGAAGGAGTTGGATATCACATTTCATGTTATAGGAAGGGTCTCAGGATTGGAATGGGAAGGACTTGGATATCATATCTCATGCTATAGGAAGGCTCTCAGGTTTGGAAGGGGAAGGAGTTGGATATCACATTTCATGTTAGAGGAAGGATCTCAGGTTTGGTATTAGGGGCCTTGAGATATCACATCTCAAGCTATAGGAAGGGTCTCAGGTTTGGTATAAGCATTGAGATATCACATCTCATGCTATAGGAAGGGTCTCAGGATTGGAATGGGAAGAAGTTGGATATCACATCTCATGCTATAGGAAGGGTCTCAGGTTTGGTATAAGCATTGAGATATCACATCTCATGCTATAGGAAGGGTCTCAGGGTTGGAATGGGAAGGAGTTGTATATGACATCTCATGCCATAGGAAGGGTCTCAGGTTTGGTATAAGCATTGAGATATCACATCACATGCTATAGGAAGGGTCTCAGGATTGGAATGGGAAGGACTTGGATATCACATCTCATGCTATAGGCAGGGTCTCAGGTTTGGAAAGGGATGGAGATGGATATCACATTTCATGTTAGAGGTAGGATCTCAGGTTTGGTATTAGAGGCATTGAGATATCACATCTCATGCTATCAGAAGGGTCTCAGGATTGGAATGGGAAGGAGTTGGATATCACATTTCATGCTAAAGGGAGGGTCTCAGGTTTGGAAGGGGAAGGATTTGGAAATCACATCTCATATTATAGGAAGGATCTCAGGTTTGGTATTAGAAGCATTGAGATATCACATCTCATGCTATCGGAAGGATCTCAGGTTTGGTATAAGAGGCATTGAGATATCACATCTCATGCTATAGGAAGGGTCTCAGGATTGGAATGGGAAGGAGTTGGATATCACATCTCATGTTATAGGAAGGATCTCAGGTTTGGTATTAGAAGCATTGAGACATCACATATCATGCTATAGGAAGGGTCTCAGGATTGGAATGGGAAGGAGTTGGATATCACATCTCATGCTATAGGAAGGGTCTCAGGTTTGGTATAAGCATTGAGATATCACATCTCATGCTATAGGAAGGGTCTCAGGATTGGAATGGGAAGGAGTTGGATATCACATCTCATGCTATAGGAAGGGTCTCAGGTTTGGTATAAGCATTGAGATATCACATCTTATGCTATAGGAAGGGTCTCAGGTTTGGTATAAGCATTGAGATATCACATCTCATGCTATAGGAAGGGTCTCAGGATTGGAATGGGAAGAAGTTGGATATCACATCTCATGCTATAGGAAGGGTCTCAGGTTTGGTATAAGCATTGAGATATCACATCTCATGCTATAGGAAGGGTCTCAGGGTTGGAATGGGAAGGAGTTGTATATGACATCTCATGCCATAGGAAGGGTCTCAGGTTTGGTATAAGCATTGAGATATCACATCACATGCTATAAGAAGGGTCTCAGGATTGGAATGGGAAGGACTTGGATATCACATCTCATGCTATAGGCAGGGTCTCGGTTTGGAAAGGGAAGGAGATGGATATCACATTTCATGTTAGAGGTAGGATCTCAGGTTTGGTATTAGAGGCATTGAGATATCACATCTCATGCTATCAGAAGGGTCTCAGGATTGGAATGGGAAGGAGTTGGATATCACATCTCATGCTATAGGAAGGGTCTCAGGTTTGGTATAAGCATTGAGATATCACATCTCATGCTATAGGAAGGGTCTCAGGGTTGGAATGGGAAGGAGTTGTATATGACATCTCATGCCATAGGAAGGGTCTCAGGTTTGGTATAAGCATTGAGTTATCACATCTCATGCTATAGGAAGGGTTTCAGGTTTGGTAGAAGCATTGAGATATCACATCTCATGCTATAGGAAGAGTCTCAGGTTTGGGAAGGGAAGGATTTGGATTTCACATCTCATGTTATAGGATGGTTCTCATGTTTGGTTTTTGAAGCATTGAGATATCACAGCTCATGCTATCGGAAGGGTCTCAGGTTTGGAATGGGAAGGAGTTGGATATCACATCTCATGTTATAGGAAGGGTCTCAGGTTTGGAATGGGAAGGATTTGGATATGACATCTCTTGTTATAGGGAGGGTCTCAGGATTTGAATGGTAAGGAGTTGGATATCACATCTCATGCTATAGGAAGGGTCTCAGGTTGGAATGGGAAGGAGTTGGATATCACATCTCATGTTATATACAGGAAGGGTCTCAGGATTGGAATGGGAAGGATTTGGATATCACATCTCTTGCTATAGGAAGGGTCTTAGGTTTTTTATTAGAAACATTGAGATATCAAATCTCATGCTATAGGAAGGGTTTTAGGATTGGAATGGGAAGTATTTGGATATCACATCTCATGCTAAAGGAAGGGTCTCAGGTTTGGAAGGGGAAGGATTTGGATATCACATCTCATCCAATAGGAAGGGTCTCAGGTTTGGAATGGGAAGGAATTGGATATCACATCTCATGTTATAGGAAGGGTCTCAGGTTTTTTATTAGAAACATTGAGATATCACATCTCATGTTATAGGACGGTTCCCAGGTTTGGTATTAGAAGCATTGAGATATCACATCTCATGGTATAGGAAGGGTCTCAGGGTTGGAATGGGAAGGAGTTGGATATCACATCTCATCCAATAGGAAGGGTCTCAGGTTTGGAATGGGAAGGAATTGGATATCACATCTCATGTTATAGGAAGGATCTCAGGTTTGGTATTAGAAGCATTGAGATATCACATCTCATGCTATAGGAAGGGTCTCAGGATTGGAATGTGAAGGATTTGGATATCACATCTCATGCTAAAGGAAGGGTCTCAGGTTTGGTAGAAGCATTGAGAAATCACATCTCATGCTATAGGAAGGGTCTCAGGATTTGAATGGCAAGGAGTTGGATATCACATCTCATGCCATAGGAAGGGTCTCAGGTTTGGTATAAGCATTGAGATATCACATCTCTGCTATCGGAAGGTTCTCAGGATTGGATTGGGAAGGAGTTGGATATCCCTTCTCATGCTATAGGAAGTGTCTCAAGTTGGAATGGGAAGGAGTTGAATATCACATCTCATGTTATAGGAAGGGTCTCAGGATTGGAATGGGAAGGATTTGGATATCACATCTCTTGCTATAGGAAGGGTCTCAGGATTGGAATGGGAAGGATATGGATATCACATCTCATGTCATAGGAAGGATCTCAGGTTTGGTATTAGAAGCATTGATATATCACATCTCATGCTATAGGAATGGTCTCAGGATTGGAATGGGTAGGAGGTGGATATTACATTCTTGCTATAGGAAGGGTCTCATGTTTGGAATGGGAAGGAGTTGGATATCACATATGCTATAGGAAGTGTCTCAGGTTTGGAACGGGAAGGAGTTGGATATCACATCTCATGTTATAGGAAGGGTCTCAGGTTTGGTATAAGCATTGAGATATCACATCTCTGCTATCAGGAGTGGCTCAGGATTGGAATGGGAAGGAGTTGGATATCCCATCTCATGTTAAAGGACGGGTCTCTGGTTTGGTATTAGAATCATTGAGATATCACATCGCATGCTGTAGGAAGGGTCTAAGGATTGGAATGGGATGGACTTGGATATCACATCTCATGCTATAGGTAGGCTCTCAGGTTTGGTATAAGCATTGAGATATCACATCTCATGCTATAGGAAGGGTCTCAGGATTGGAATGGGAAGGATTTGGATATCACATCTCATGCTATAGGAAGGGTCTCAGGTTTGGTATAAGCATGGAGATATCACTTCTCATGCTATAGGAAGGTTCTCAGGATTGGAATGGGAAGGTGTTGGATATCACATCTCATGCTATAGGAAGGGTCTCAGATTTGGTATAAGCATTGAGATATCACATCTCATGCTATAGGAAGGGTCTCAGGATTGGAATGGGAAGGAGTTGTATATGACATCTCAGGCCTTAGGAAGGGTCTCAGGTTTGGTATAAGCATTGAGATATCACATCTCTGCTATCGGAAGGGTCTCAGGATTGGAATGGGAAGGAGTTGGATATCCCATCTCATGTTATAGGAAGGGTCTCAGGTTTGGTATTAGAAGCATTGAGATATCACATCTCATGCTATAGGAAGGGTCTCAGGATTGGAATGGGAAGGACTTGGATGTCACATCTCATGCTATAGGGAGGGTCTCAAGTTTGATATTAGAAGCATTGAGATAACAAATCTCATGATATCGGAAGGGTCTCAGGATTGGAATGGGAAGGAGTTGGATATCACATCTCATGATAAAGGAAGGGTCTAAGGTTTGGAAGGGGAAGGATTTGGATATCACATCTCATGTTATCGGACGGGTCTCAGGTTTGGTATTAGAAGCATTGAGATATCAAGTCTCATGGTATAAGAAGGGTCTCAGAATTGGAATGGGAAGGAGTTGGATATCACATCTCAAGTTATAGGAAGCGTCTCAGGATTGGAATGGGAAGGAGTTTGATATCACATCTCATGCCATAGTATGGGTCTCAGGTTTGGTAGAAGCATTGGGATATCACATCTCATGCTATCGGAAGGGTATCAGTATTGGATTTGGAAGGAGTTAGATATCCCATCTCATGCTATAGGAAGGGTCTCAGGTTAGAATGGGAAGGAGTTGGATATCACATTTCATGTTATAGGGAGGGTCTCAGGATTGGAATGGGAAGGACTTGGATATCATATCTCATGCTATAGGAAGGCTCTCAGGTTTGGAAGGGGAAGGAGTTGGATATCACATTTCATGTTAGAGGAAGGATCTCAGGTTTGGTATTAGGGGCCTTGAGATATCACATCTCAAGCTATAGGAAGGGTCTCAGGTTTGGTATAAGCATTGAGATATCACATCCCATGCTATAGGAAGGGTCTCAGGATTGGAATGGGAAGAAGTTGGATATCACATCTCATGCTATAGGAAGGGTCTCAGGTTTGGTATAAGCATTGAGATATCACATCTCATGCTATAGGAAGGGTCTCAGGGTTGGAATGGGAAGGAGTTGTATATGACATCTCATGCCATAGGAAGGGTCTCAGGTTTGGTATAAGCATTGAGATATCACATCACATGCTATAGGAAGGGTCTCAGGATTGGAATGGGAAGGACTTGGATATCACATCTCATGCTATAGGCAGGGTCTCAGGTTTGGAAAGGGATGGAGATGGATATCACATTTCATGTTAGAGGTAGGATCTCAGGTTTGGTATTAGAGGCATTGAGATATCACATCTCATGCTATCAGAAGGGTCTCAGGATTGGAATGGGAAGGAGTTGGATATCACATTTCATGCTAAAGGGAGGGTCTCAGGTTTGGAAGGGGAAGGATTTGGAAATCACATCTCATATTATAGGAAGGATCTCAGGTTTGGTATTAGAAGCATTGAGATATCACATCTCATGCTATCGGAAGGATCTCAGGTTTGGTATAAGAGGCATTGAGATATCACATCTCATGCTATAGGAAGGGTCTCAGGATTGGAATGGGAAGGAGTTGGATATCACATCTCATGTTATAGGAAGGATCTCAGGTTTGGTATTAGAAGCATTGAGACATCACATATCATGCTATAGGAAGGGTCTCAGGATTGGAATGGGAAGGAGTTGGATATCACATCTCATGCTATAGGAAGGGTCTCAGGTTTGGTATAAGCATTGAGATATCACATCTCATGCTATAGGAAGGGTCTCAGGATTGGAATGGGAAGGAGTTGGATATCACATCTCATGCTATAGGAAGGGTCTCAGGTTTGGTATAAGCATTGAGATATCACATCTTATGCTATAGGAAGGGTCTCAGGTTTGGTATAAGCATTGAGATATCACATCTCATGCTATAGGAAGGGTCTCAGGATTGGAATGGGAAGAAGTTGGATATCACATCTCATGCTATAGGAAGGGTCTCAGGTTTGGTATAAGCATTGAGATATCACATCTCATGCTATAGGAAGGGTCTCAGGGTTGGAATGGGAAGGAGTTGTATATGACATCTCATGCCATAGGAAGGGTCTCAGGTTTGGTATAAGCATTGAGATATCACATCACATGCTATAAGAAGGGTCTCAGGATTGGAATGGGAAGGACTTGGATATCACATCTCATGCTATAGGCAGGGTCTCGGTTTGGAAAGGGAAGGAGATGGATATCACATTTCATGTTAGAGGTAGGATCTCAGGTTTGGTATTAGAGGCATTGAGATATCACATCTCATGCTATCAGAAGGGTCTCAGGATTGGAATGGGAAGGAGTTGGATATCACATCTCATGCTATAGGAAGGGTCTCAGGTTTGGTATAAGCATTGAGATATCACATCTCATGCTATAGGAAGGGTCTCAGGGTTGGAATGGGAAGGAGTTGTATATGACATCTCATGCCATAGGAAGGGTCTCAGGTTTGGTATAAGCATTGAGTTATCACATCTCATGCTATAGGAAGGGTCTCAGGATTGGAATGGGAAGGACTTGGATATCACATCTCATGCTATAGGCAGGGTCTCAGGTTTGGAAAGGGATGGAGATGGATATCACATTTCATGTTAGAGGTAGGATCTCAGGTTTGGTATTAGAGGCATTGAGATATCACATCTCATGCTATCAGAAGGGTCTCAGGATTGGAATGGGAAGGAGTTGGATATCACATTTCATGCTAAAGGGAGGGTCTCAGGTTTGGAAGGGGAAGGATTTGGAAATCACATCTCATATTATAGGAAGGATCTCAGGTTTGGTATTAGAAGCATTGAGATATCACATCTCATGCTATCGGAAGGATCTCAGGTTTGGTATAAGAGGCATTGAGATATCACATCTCATGCTATAGGAAGGGTCTCAGGATTGGAATGGGAAGGAGTTGGATATCACATCTCATGTTATAGGAAGGATCTCAGGTTTGGTATTAGAAGCATTGAGACATCACATCTCATGCAATAGGAAGGGTCTCAGGATTGGAATGGGAAGGAGTTGGATATCACATCTCATGCTATAGGAAGGGTCTCAGGTTTGGTATAAGCATTGAGATATCACATCTAATGCTATAGGAAGGGTCTCAGGATTGGAATGGGAAGGAGTTGGATATCACATCTCATGCTCTAGGAAGGGTCTCAGGTTTGGTATAAGCATTGAGATATCACATCTTATGCTATAGGAAGGGTCTCAGGTTTGGTATAAGCATTGAGATATCACATCTCATGCTATAGGAAGGGTCTCAGGATTGGAATGGGAAGAAGTTGGATATCACATCTCATGCTATAGGAAGGGTCTCAGGTTTGGTATAAGCATTGAGATATCACATCTCATGCTATAGGAAGGGTCTCAGGGTTGGAATGGGAAGGAGTTGTATATGACATCTCATGCCATAGGAAGGGTCTCAGGTTTGGTATAAGCATTGAGATATCACATCACATGCTATAAGAAGGGTCTCAGGATTGGAATGGGAAGGACTTGGATATCACATCTCATGCTATAGGCAGGGTCTCGGTTTGGAAAGGGAAGGAGATGGATATCACATTTCATGTTAGAGGTAGGATCTCAGGTTTGGTATTAGAGGCATTGAGATATCACATCTCATGCTATCAGAAGGGTCTCAGGATTGGAATGGGAAGGAGTTGGATATCACATCTCATGCTATAGGAAGGGTCTCAGGTTTGGTATAAGCATTGAGATATCACATCTCATGCTATAGGAAGGGTCTCAGGGTTGGAATGGGAAGGAGTTGTATATGACATCTCATGCCATAGGAAGGGTCTCAGGTTTGGTATAAGCATTGAGTTATCACATCTCATGCTATAGGAAGGGTTTCAGGTTTGGTAGAAGCATTGAGATATCACATCTCATGCTATAGGAAGAGTCCCAGGTTTGGGAAGGGAAGGATTTGGATTTCACATCTCATGTTATAGGATGGTTCTCATGTTTGGTTTTTGAAGCATTGAGATATCACAGCTCATGCTATCGGAAGGGTCTCAGGTTTGGAATGGGAAGGAGTTGGATATCACATCTCATGTTATAGGAAGGGTCTCAGGTTTGGAATGGGAAGGAGTTGGATATGACATCTCTTGTTATAGGGAGGGTCTCAGGATTTGAATGGTAAGGAGTTGGATATCACATCTCATGCTATAGGAAGGGTCTCAGGTTGGAATGGGAAGGAGTTGGATATCACATCTCATGTTATATACAGGAAGGGTCTCAGGATTGGAATGGGAACGATTTGGATATCACATCTCTTGCTATAGGAAGGGTCTCAGGTTTTTTATTAGAAACATTGAGATATCAAATCTCATGCTATAGGAAGGGTTTTAGGATTGGAATGGGAAGTATTTGGATATCACATCTCATGCTAAAGGAAGGGTCTCAGGTTTGGAAGGGGAAGGATTTGGATATCACATCTCATCCAATAGGAAGGGTCTCAGGTTTGGAATGGGAAGGAATTGGATATCACATCTCATGTTATAGGAAGGGTCTCAGGTTTTTTATTAGAAACATTGAGATATCACATCTCATGTTATAGGACGGTTCCCAGGTTTGGTATTAGAAGCATTGAGATATCACATCTCATGGTATAGGAAGGGTCTCAGGGTTGGAATGGGAAGGAGTTGGATATCACATCTCATCCAATAGGAAGGGTCTCAGGTTTGGAATGGGAAGGAATTGGATATCACATCTCATGTTATAGGAAGGATCTCAGGTTTGGTATTAGAAGCATTGAGATATCACATCTCATGCTATAGGAAGGGTCTCAGGATTGGAATGTGAAGGATTTGGATATCACATCTCATGCTAAAGGAAGGGTCTCAGGTTTGGTAGAAGCATTGAGAAATCACATCTCATGCCATAGGAAGGGTCTCAGGTTTGGTATAAGCATTGAGATATCACATCTCTGCTATCGGAAGGTTCTCAGGATTGGATTGGGAAGGAGTTGGATATCCCTTCTCATGCTATAGGAAGTGTCTCAAGTTGGAATGGGAAGGAGTTGAATATCACATCTCATGTTATAGGAAGGGTCTCAGGATTGGAATGGGAAGGATTTGGATATCACATCTCTTGCTATAGGAAGGGTCTCAGGATTGGAATGGGAAGGATATGGATATCACATCTCATGTCATAGGAAGGATCTCAGGTTTGGTATTAGAAGCATTGATATATCACATCTCATGCTATAGGAATGGTCTCAGGATTGGAATGGGTAGGAGGTGGATATTATATTCTTGCTATAGGAAGGGTCTCATGTTTGGAATGGGAAGGAGTTGGATATCACATATGCTATAGGAAGTGTCTCAGGTTTGGAACGGGAAGGAGTTGGATATCACATCTCATGTTATAGGAAGGGTCTCAGGTTTGGTATAAGCATTGAGATATCACATCTCTGCTATCAGGAGTGGCTCAGGATTGGAATGGGAAGGAGTTGGATATCCCATCTCATGTTAAAGGACGGGTCTCTGGTTTGGTATTAGAATCATTGAGATATCACATCGCATGCTGTAGGAAGGGTCTAAGGATTGGAATGGGATGGACTTGGATATCACATCTCATGCTATAGGTAGGCTCTCAGGTTTGGTATAAGCATTGAGATATCACATCTCATGCTATAGGAAGGGTCTCAGGATTGGAATGGGAAGGATTTGGATATCACATCTCATGCTATAGGAAGGGTCTCAGGTTTGGTATAAGCATGGAGATATCACTTCTCATGCTATAGGAAGGGTCTCAGGATTGGAATGGGAAGGTGTTGGATATCACATCTCATGCTATAGGAAGGGTCTCAGATTTGGTATAAGCATTGAGATATCACATCTCATGCTATAGGAAGGGTCTCAGGATTGGAATGGGAAGGAGTTGTATATGACATCTCAGGCCTTAGGATTGGTCTCAGGTTTGGTATAAGCATTGAGATATCACATCTCTGCTATCGGAAGGGTCTCAGGATTGGAATGGGAAGGAGTTGGATATCACATCTCATGTTATAGGAAGGGTCTCAGGTTTGGTATTAGAAGCATTGAGATATCACATCTCATGCTATAGGAAGGGTCTCAGGATTGGAATGGGAAGGACTTGGATGTCACATCTCATGCTATAGGGAGGGTCTCAAGTTTGATATTAGAAGCATTGAGATAACAAATCTCATGATATCGGAAGGGTCTCAGGATTGGAATGGGAAGGAGTTGGATATCACATCTCATGATAAAGGAAGGGTCTAAGGTTTGGAAGGGGAAGGATTTGGATATCACATCTCATGTTATAGGACGGGTCTCAGGTTTGGTATTAGAAGCATTGAGATATCAAGTCTCATGGTATAAGAAGGGTCTCAGAATTGGAATGGGAAGGAGTTGGATATCACATCTCAAGTTATAGGAAGCGTCTCAGGATTGGAATGGGAAGGAGTTTGATATCACATCTCATGCCATAGTATGGGTCTCAGGTTTGGTAGAAGCATTGGGATATCACATCTCATGCTATCGGAAGGGTATCAGTATTGGATTTGGAAGGAGTTGGATATCCCATCTCATGCTATAGGAAGGGTCTCAGGTTAGAATGGGAAGGAGTTGGATATCACATTTCATGTTATAGGAAGGGTCTCAGGATTGGAATGGGAAGGACTTGGATATCATATCTCATGCTATAGGAAGGCTCTCAGGTTTTGAAGGGGAAGGAGTTGGATATCACATTTCATGTTAGAGGAAGGATCTCAGGTTTGGTATTAGGGGCCTTGAGATATCACATCTCATGCTATAGGAAGGGTCTCAGGATTGAATGGGAAGGAGTTGGATATCACATCTCAAGCTATAGGAAGGGTCTCAGGTTTGGTATAAGCATTGAGATATCACATCTCATGCTATAGGAAGGGTCTCAGGATTGGAATGGGAAGAAGTTGGATATCACATCTCATGCTATAGGAAGGGTCTCAGGTTTGGTATAAGCATTGAGATATCACATCTCATGCTATAGGAAGGGTCTCAGGGTTGGAATGGGAAGGAGTTGTATATGACATCTCATGCCATAGGAAGGGTCTCAGGTTTGGTATAAGCATTGAGATATCACATCACATGCTATAGGAAGGGTCTCAGGATTGGAATGGGAAGGACTTGGATATCACATCTCATGCTATAGGCAGGGTCTCAGGTTTGGAAAGGGATGGAGATGGATATCACATTTCATGTTAGAGGTAGGATCTCAGGTTTGGTATTAGAGGCATTGAGATATCACATCTCATGCTATCAGAAGGGTCTCAGGATTGGAATGGGAAGGAGTTGGATATCACATTTCATGCTAAAGGGAGGGTCTCAGGTTTGGAAGGGGAAGGATTTGGAAATCACATCTCATATTATAGGAAGGATCTCAGGTTTGGTATTAGAAGCATTGAGATATCACATCTCATGCTATCGGAAGGATCTCAGGTTTGGTATAAGAGGCATTGAGATATCACATCTCATGCTATAGGAAGGGTCTCAGGATTGGAATGGGAAGGAGTTGGATATCACATCTCATGTTATAGGAAGGATCTCAGGTTTGATATTAGAAGCATTGAGACATCACATCTCATGCTATAGGAAGGGTCTCAGGATTGGAATGGGAAGGAGTTGGATATCACATCTCATGCTATAGGAAGGGTCTCAGGTTTGGTATAAGCATTGAGATATCACATCTAATGCTATAGGAAGGGTCTCAGGATTGGAATGGGAAGGAGTTGGATATCACATCTCATGCTATAGGAAGGGTCTCAGGTTTGGTATAAGCATTGAGATATCACATCTTATGCTATAGGAAGGGTCTCAGGTTTGGTATAAGCATTGAGATATCACATCTCATGCTATAGGAAGGGTCTCAGGATTGGAATGGGAAGAAGTTGGATATCACATCTCATGCTATAGGAAGGGTCTCAGGTTTGGTATAAGCATTGAGATATCACATCTCATGCTATAGGAAGGGTCTCAGGGTTGGAATGGGAAGGAGTTGTATATGACATCTCATGCCATAGGAAGGGTCTCAGGTTTGGTATAAGCATTGAGATATCACATCACATGCTATAAGAAGGGTCTCAGGATTGGAATGGGAAGGACTTGGATATCACATCTCATGCTATAGGCAGGGTCTCGGTTTGGAAAGGGAAGGAGATGGATATCACATTTCATGTTAGAGGTAGGATCTCAGGTTTGGTATTAGAGGCATTGAGATATCACATCTCATGCTATCAGAAGGGTCTCAGGATTGGAATGGGAAGGAGTTGGATATCACATCTCATGCTATAGAAAGGGTCTCAGGTTTGGTATAAGCATTGAGATATCACATCTCATGCTATAGGAAGGGTCTCAGGGTTGGAATGGGAAGGAGTTGTATATGGCATCTCATGCCATAGGAAGGGTCTCAGGTTTGGTATAAGCATTGAGTTATCACATCTCATGCTATAGGAAGGGTTTCAGGTTTGGTAGAAGCATTGAGATATCACATCTCATGCTATAGGAAGAGTCCCAGGTTTGGGAAGGGAAGGATTTGGATTTCACATCTCATGTTATAGGATGGTTCTCATGTTTGGTTTTTGAAGCATTGAGATATCACAGCTCATGCTATCGGAAGGGTCTCAGGTTTGGAATGGGAAGGAGTTGGATATCACATCTCATGTTGTAGGAAGGGTCTCAGGTTTGGAATGGGAAGGAGTTGGATATGACATCTCTTGTTATAGGGAGGGTCTCAGGATTTGAATGGTAAGGAGTTGGATATCACATCTCATGCTATAGGAAGGGTCTCAGGTTGGAATGGGAAGGAGTTGGATATCACATCTCATGTTATATACAGGAAGGGTCTCAGGATTGGAATGGGAAGTATTTGGATATCACATCTCTTGCTATAGGAAGGGTCTCAGGTTTTTTATTAGAAACATTGAGATATCAAATCTCATGCTATAGGACGGTTCCCAGGTTTGGTATTAGAAGCATTGAGATATCACATCTCATGGTATAGGAAGGGTCTCAGGGTTGGAATGGGAAGGAGTTGGATATCACATCTCATCCAATAGGAAGGGTCTCAGGTTTGGAATGGGAAGGAATTGGATATCACATCTCATGTTATAGGAAGGATCTCAGGTTTGGTATTAGAAGCATTGAGATATCACATCTCATGCTATAGGAAGGGTCTCAGGATTGGAATGTGAAGGATTTGGATATCACATCTCATGCTAAAGGAAGGGTCTCAGGTTTGGAAGGGGAAGGATTTGGATATCACATCTCATCCAATAGGAAGGGTCTCAGGTTTGGAATGGGAAGGAATTGGATATCACATCTCATGTTATAGGAAGGGTCTCAGGTTTTTTATTAGAAACATTGAGATATCACATCTCATGTTATAGGACGGTTCCCAGGTTTGGTATTAGAAGCATTGAGATATCACATCTCATGGTATAGGAAGGGTCTCAGGGTTGGAATGGGAAGGAGTTGGATATCACATCTCATCCAATAGGAAGGGTCTCAGGTTTGGAATGGGAAGGAATTGGATATCACATCTCATGTTATAGGAAGGATCTCAGGTTTGGTATTAGAAGCATTGAGATATCACATCTCATGCTATAGGAAGGGTCTCAGGATTGGAATGTGAAGGATTTGGATATCACATCTCATGCTAAAGGAAGGGTCTCAGGTTTGGTAGAAGCATTGAGAAATCACATCTCATGCTATAGGAAGGGTCTCAGGATTTGAATGGCAAGGAGTTGGATATCACATCTCATGCCATAGGAAGGGTCTCAGGTTTGGTATAAGCATTGAGATATCACATCTCTGCTATCGGAAGGTTCTCAGGATTGGATTGGGAAGGAGTTGGATATCCCTTCTCATGCTATAGGAAGTGTCTCAAGTTGGAATGGGAAGGAGTTGAATATCACATCTCATGTTATAGGAAGGGTCTCAGGATTGGAATGGGAAGGATTTGGATATCACATCTCTTGCTATAGGAAGGGTCTCAGGATTGGAATGGGAAGGATATGGATATCACATCTCATGCTATAGGAAGGGTCTCAGGTTTGGTATAAGCATGGAGATATCACTTCTCATGCTATAGGAAGGGTCTCAGGATTGGAATGGGAAGGTGTTGGATATCACATCTTATGCTATAGGAAGGGTCTCAGATTTGGTATAAGCATTGAGATATCACATCTCATGCTATAGGAAGGGTCTCAGGATTGGAATGGGAAGGAGTTGTATATGACATCTCAGGCCTTAGGAAGGGTCTCAGGTTTGGTATAAGCATTGAGATATCACATCTCTGCTATCGGAAGGGTCTCAGGATTGGAATGGGAAGGAGTTGGATATCCCATCTCATGTTATAGGAAGGGTCTCAGGTTTGGTATTAGAAGCATTGAGATATCACATCTCATGCTATAGGAAGGGTCTCAGGATTGGAATGGGAAGGACTTGGATGTCACATCTCATGCTATAGGGAGGGTCTCAAGTTTGATATTAGAAGCATTGAGATAACAAATCTCATGATATCGGAAGGGTCTCAGGATTGGAATGGGAAGGAGTTGGATATCACATCTCATGATAAAGGAAGGGTCTAAGGTTTGGAAGGGGAAGGATTTGGATATCACATCTCATGTTATAGGACGGGTCTCAGGTTTGGTATTAGAAGCATTGAGATATCAAGTCTCATGGTATAAGAAGGGTCTCAGAATTGGAATGGGAAGGAGTTGGATATCACATCTCAAGCTATAGGAAGCGTCTCAGGATTGGAATGGGAAGGAGTTTGATATCACATCTCATGCCATAGTATGGGTCTCAGGTTTGGTAGAAGCATTGGGATATCACATCTCATGCTATCGGAAGGGTATCAGTATTGGATTTGGAAGGAGTTGGATATCCCATCTCATGCTATAGGAAGGGTCGCAGGTTAGAATGGGAAGGAGTTGGATATCACATTTCATGTTATAGGAAGGGTCTCAGGATTGGAATGGGAAGGACTTGGATATCATATCTCATGCTATAGGAAGGCTCTCAGGTTTGGAAGGGGAAGGAGTTGGATATCACATTTCATGTTAGAGGAAGGATCTCAGGTTTGGTATTAGGGGCCTTGAGATATCACATCTCATGCTATAGGAAGGGTCTCAGGATTGGAATGGGAAGGAGTTGGATATCACATCTCAAGCTATAGGAAGGGTCTCAGGTTTGGTATAAGCATTGAGATATCACATCTCATGCTATAGGAAGGGTCTCAGGATTGGAATGGGAAGAAGTTGGATATCACATCTCATGCTATAGGAAGGGTCTCAGGTTTGGTATAAGCATTGAGATATCACATCTCATGCTATAGGAAGGGTCTCAGGGTTGGAATGGGAAGGAGTTGTATATGACATCTCATGCCATAGGAAGGGTCTCAGGTTTGGTATAAGCATTGAGTTATCACATCACATGCTATAGGAAGGGTCTCAGGATTGGAATGGGAAGGACTTGGATATCACATCTCATGCTATAGGCAGGGTCTCAGGATTGGAATGGGAAGGAGTTGGATATCACATCTCATGCTATGGGAAGGGTCTCAGGTTTGGTATAAGCATTGAAATATCACATCTCTGCTATCGGAAGGGTCTCAGGATTGTAATGGGAGGAGCTGGATATCACACCTCATGCTAAAAGAAGGGTCTCAGGTTTGGAAGGGGAAGGATTTGGATATCACATCTCATGTTATAGGACGGGTCTCAGGTTTGGTATAAGCATTGAGATATCACATCTCATGCTATAGGAAGGGTCTCAGGATTGGAATGGGAAGAAGTTGGATATCACATCTCATGCTATAGGAAGGGTCTCAGGTTTGGTATAAGCATTGAGATATCACATCTCATGCTATAGGAAGGGTCTCAGGGTTGGAATGGGAAGGAGTTGTATATGACATCTCATGCCATAGGAAGGGTCTCAGGTTTGGTATAAGCATTGAGATATCACATCACATGCTATAGGAAGGGTCTCAGGATTGGAATGGGAAGGACTTGGATATCACATCTCATGCTATAGGCAGGGTCTCAGGTTTGGAAAGGGATGGAGATGGATATCACATTTCATGTTAGAGGTAGGATCTCAGGTTTGGTATTAGAGGCATTGAGATATCACATCTCATGCTATCAGAAGGGTCTCAGGATTGGAATGGGAAGGAGTTGGATATCACATTTCATGCTAAAGGGAGGGTCTCAGGTTTGGAAGGGGAAGGATTTGGAAATCACATCTCATATTATAGGAAGGATCTCAGGTTTGGTATTAGAAGCATTGAGATATCACATCTCATGCTATCGGAAGGATCTCAGGTTTGGTATAAGAGGCATTGAGATATCACATCTCATGCTATAGGAAGGGTCTCAGGATTGGAATGGGAAGGAGTTGGATATCACATCTCATGTTATAGGAAGGATCTCAGGTTTGATATTAGAAGCATTGAGACATCACATCTCATGCTATAGGAAGGGTCTCAGGATTGGAATGGGAAGGAGTTGGATATCACATCTCATGCTATAGGAAGGGTCTCAGGTTTGGTATAAGCATTGAGATATCACATCTAATGCTATAGGAAGGGTCTCAGGATTGGAATGGGAAGGAGTTGGATATCACATCTCATGCTATAGGAAGGGTCTCAGGTTTGGTATAAGCATTGAGATATCACATCTTATGCTATAGGAAGGGTCTCAGGTTTGGTATAAGCATTGAGATATCACATCTCATGCTATAGGAAGGGTCTCAGGATTGGAATGGGAAGAAGTTGGATATCACATCTCATGCTATAGGAAGGGTCTCAGGTTTGGTATAAGCATTGAGATATCACATCTCATGCTATAGGAAGGGTCTCAGGGTTGGAATGGGAAGGAGTTGTATATGACATCTCATGCCATAGGAAGGGTCTCAGGTTTGGTATAAGCATTGAGATATCACATCACATGCTATAAGAAGGGTCTCAGGATTGGAATGGGAAGGACTTGGATATCACATCTCATGCTATAGGCAGGGTCTCGGTTTGGAAAGGGAAGGAGATGGATATCACATTTCATGTTAGAGGTAGGATCTCAGGTTTGGTATTAGAGGCATTGAGATATCACATCTCATGCTATCAGAAGGGTCTCAGGATTGGAATGGGAAGGAGTTGGATATCACATCTCATGCTATAGGAAGGGTCTCAGGTTTGGTATAAGCATTGAGATATCACATCTCATGCTATAGGAAGGGTCTCAGGGTTGGAATGGGAAGGAGTTGTATATGGCATCTCATGCCATAGGAAGGGTCTCAGGTTTGGTATAAGCATTGAGTTATCACATCTCATGCTATAGGAAGGGTTTCAGGTTTGGTAGAAGCATTGAGATATCACATCTCATGCTATAGGAAGAGTCCCAGGTTTGGGAAGGGAAGGATTTGGATTTCACATCTCATGTTATAGGATGGTTCTCATGTTTGGTTTTTGAAGCATTGAGATATCACAGCTCATGCTATCGGAAGGGTCTCAGGTTTGGAATGGGAAGGAGTTGGATATCACATCTCATGTTATAGGAAGGGTCTCAGGTTTGGAATGGGAAGGAGTTGGATATGACATCTCTTGTTATAGGGAGGGTCTCAGGATTTGAATGGTAAGGAGTTGGATATCACATCTCATGCTATAGGAAGGGTCTCAGGTTGGAATGGGAAGGAGTTGGATATCACATCTCATGTTATATACAGGAAGGGTCTCAGGATTGGAATGGGAAGGATTTGGATATCACATCTCTTGCTATAGGAAGGGTCTCAGGTTTTTTATTAGAAACATTGAGATATCAAATCTCATGCTATAGGACGGTTCCCAGGTTTGGTATTAGAAGCATTGAGATATCACATCTCATGGTATAGGAAGGGTCTCAGGGTTGGAATGGGAAGGAGTTGGATATCACATCTCATCCAATAGGAAGGGTCTCAGGTTTGGAATGGGAAGGAATTGGATATCACATCTCATGTTATAGGAAGGATCTCAGGTTTGGTATTAGAAGCATTGAGATATCACATCTCATGCTATAGGAAGGGTCTCAGGATTGGAATGTGAAGGATTTGGATATCACATCTCATGCTAAAGGAAGGGTCTCAGGTTTGGAAGGGGAAGGATTTGGATATCACATCTCATCCAATAGGAAGGGTCTCAGGTTTGGAATGGGAAGGAATTGGATATCACATCTCATGTTATAGGAAGGGTCTCAGGTTTTTTATTAGAAACATTGAGATATCACATCTCATGTTATAGGACGGTTCCCAGGTTTGGTATTAGAAGCATTGAGATATCACATCTCATGGTATAGGAAGGGTCTCAGGGTTGGAATGGGAAGGAGTTGGATATCACATCTCATCCAATAGGAAGGGTCTCAGGTTTGGAATGGGAAGGAATTGGATATCACATCTCATGTTATAGGAAGGATCTCAGGTTTGGTATTAGAAGCATTGAGATATCACATCTCATGCTATAGGAAGGGTCTCAGGATTGGAATGTGAAGGATTTGGATATCACATCTCATGCTAAAGGAAGGGTCTCAGGTTTGGTAGAAGCATTGAGAAATCACATCTCATGCTATAGGAAGGGTCTCAGGATTTGAATGGCAAGGAGTTGGATATCACATCTCATGCCATAGGAAGGGTCTCAGGTTTGGTATAAGCATTGAGATATCACATCTCTGCTATCGGAAGGTTCTCAGGATTGGATTGGGAAGGAGTTGGATATCCCTTCTCATGCTATAGGAAGTGTCTCAAGTTGGAATGGGAAGGAGTTGAATATCACATCTCATGTTATAGGAAGGGTCTCAGGATTGGAATGGGAAGGATTTGGATATCACATCTCTTGCTATAGGAAGGGTCTCAGGATTGGAATGGGAAGGATATGGATATCACATCTCATGCTATAGGAAGGGTCTCAGGTTTGGTATAAGCATGGAGATATCACTTCTCATGCTATAGGAAGGGTCTCAGGATTGGAATGGGAAGGTGTTGGATATCACATCTTATGCTATAGGAAGGGTCTCAGATTTGGTATAAGCATTGAGATATCACATCTCATGCTATAGGAAGGGTCTCAGGATTGGAATGGGAAGGAGTTGTATATGACATCTCAGGCCTTAGGAAGGGTCTCAGGTTTGGTATAAGCATTGAGATATCACATCTCTGCTATCGGAAGGGTCTCAGGATTGGAATGGGAAGGAGTTGGATATCCCATCTCATGTTATAGGAAGGGTCTCAGGTTTGGTATTAGAAGCATTGAGATATCACATCTCATGCTATAGGAAGGGTCTCAGGATTGGAATGGGAAGGACTTGGATGTCACATCTCATGCTATAGGGAGGGTCTCAAGTTTGATATTAGAAGCATTGAGATAACAAATCTCATGATATCGGAAGGGTCTCAGGATTGGAATGGGAAGGAGTTGGATATCACATCTCATGATAAAGGAAGGGTCTAAGGTTTGGAAGGGGAAGGATTTGGATATCACATCTCATGTTATAGGACGGGTCTCAGGTTTGGTATTAGAAGCATTGAGATATCAAGTCTCATGGTATAAGAAGGGTCTCAGAATTGGAATGGGAAGGAGTTGGATATCACATCTCAAGCTATAGGAAGCGTCTCAGGATTGGAATGGGAAGGAGTTTGATATCACATCTCATGCCATAGTATGGGTCTCAGGTTTGGTAGAAGCATTGGGATATCACATCTCATGCTATCGGAAGGGTATCAGTATTGGATTTGGAAGGAGTTGGATATCCCATCTCATGCTATAGGAAGGGTCGCAGGTTAGAATGGGAAGGAGTTGGATATCACATTTCATGTTATAGGAAGGGTCTCAGGATTGGAATGGGAAGGACTTGGATATCATATCTCATGCTATAGGAAGGCTCTCAGGTTTGGAAGGGGAAGGAGTTGGATATCACATTTCATGTTAGAGGAAGGATCTCAGGTTTGGTATTAGGGGCCTTGAGATATCACATCTCATGCTATAGGAAGGGTCTCAGGATTGGAATGGGAAGGAGTTGGATATCACATCTCAAGCTATAGGAAGGGTCTCAGGTTTGGTATAAGCATTGAGATATCACATCTCATGCTATAGGAAGGGTCTCAGGATTGGAATGGGAAGAAGTTGGATATCACATCTCATGCTATAGGAAGGGTCTCAGGTTTGGTATAAGCATTGAGATATGACATCTCATGCTATAGGAAGGGTCTCAGGGTTGGAATGGGAAGGAGTTGTATATGACATCTCATGCCATAGGAAGGGTCTCAGGTTTGGTATAAGCATTGAGTTATCACATCACATGCTATAGGAAGGGTCTCAGGATTGGAATGGGAAGGACTTGGATATCACATCTCATGCTATAGGCAGGGTCTCAGGATTGGAATGGGAAGGAGTTGGATATCACATCTCATGCTATGGGAAGGGTCTCAGGTTTGGTATAAGCATTGAAATATCACATCTCTGCTATCGGAAGGGTCTCAGGATTGGAATGGGAGGAGCTGGATATCACACCTCATGCTAAAAGAAGGGTCTCAGGTTTGGAAGGGGAAGGATTTGGATATCACATCTCATGTTATAGGACGGGTCTCAGGTTTGGTATTAGAAGCATTGTGATATCACACCTCATGCTATAGGAAGGGTCTCAGGATTGGAATGGGAAGAAGTTGGATATCACATCTCATGCTATAGGAAGGGTCTCAGGTTTGGTATAAGCATTGAGATATCACATCTCATGCTATAGGAAGGGTCTCAGGGTTGGAATGGGAAGGAGTTGTATATGACATCTCATGCCATAGGAAGGGTCTCAGGTTTGGAATAAGCATTGAGTTATCACATCTCATGCTATAGGAAGGGTTTCAGGTTTGGTAGAAGCATTGAGATATCACATCTCATGCTATAGGAAGAGTCTCAGGTTTGGGAAGGGAAGGATTTGGATTTCACATCTCATGTTATAGGATGGTTCTCATGTTTGGTTTTTGAAGCATTGAGGTATCACAGCTCATGCTATCGGAAGGGTCTCAGGTTTGGAATGGGAAGGAGTTGGATATCACATCTCATGTTATAGGAAGGGTCTCAGGTTTGGAATGGGAAGGAGTTGGATATGACATCTCTTGTTATAGGGAGGGTCTCAGGATTTGAATGGTAAGGAGTTGGATATCACATCTCATGCTATAGGAAGGGTCTCAGGTTGGAATGGGAAGGAGTTGGATATCACATCTCATGTTATATACAGGAAGGGTCTCAGGATTGGAATGGGAAGGATTTGGATATCACATCTCTTGCTATAGGAAGGGTCTCAGGTTTTTTATTAGAAACATTGAGATATCAAATCTCATGCTATAGGAAGGGTTTTAGGATTGGAATGGGAAGTATTTGGATATCACATCTCATGCTAAAGGAAGGGTCTCAGGTTTGGAAGGGGAAGGATTTGGATATCACATCTCATCCAATAGGAAGGGTCTCAGGTTTGGAATGGGAAGGAATTGGATATCACATCTCATGTTATAGGAAGGGTCTCAGGTTTTTTATTAGAAACATTGAGATATCACATCTCATGTTATAGGACGGTTCCCAGGTTTGGTATTAGAAGCATTGAGATATCACATCTCATGGTATAGGAAGGGTCTCAGGGTTGGAATGGGAAGGAGTTGGATATCACATCTCATCCAATAGGAAGGGTCTCAGGTTTGGAATGGGAAGGAATTGGATATCACATCTCATGTTATAGGAAGGATCTCAGGTTTGGTATTAGAAGCATTGAGATATCACATCTCATGCTATAGGAAGGGTCTCAGGATTGGAATGTGAAGGATTTGGATATCACATCTCATGCTAAAGGAAGGGTCTCAGGTTTGGTAGAAGCATTGAGAAATCACATCTCATGCTATAGGAAGGGTCTCAGGATTTGAATGGCAAGGAGTTGGATATCACATCTCATGCCATAGGAAGGGTCTCAGGTTTGGTATAAGCATTGAGATATCACATCTCTACTATCGGAAGGTTCTCAGGATTGGATTGGGAAGGAGTTGGATATCCCTTCTCATGCTATAGGAAGTGTCTCAAGTTGGAATGGGAAGGAGTTGAATATCACATCTCATGTTATAGGAAGGGTCTCAGGATTGGAATGGGAAGGATTTGGATATCACATCTCTTGCTATAGGAAGGGTCTCAGGATTGGAATGGGAAGGATATGGATATCACATCTCATGTCATAGGAAGGATCTCAGGTTTGGTATTAGAAGCATTGATATATCACATCTCATGCTATAGGAATGGTCTCAGGATTGGAATGGGTAGGAGGTGGATATTACATTCTTGCTATAGGAAGGGTCTCATGTTTGGAATGGGAAGGAGTTGGATATCACATATGCTATAGGAAGTGTCTCAGGTTTGGAACGGGAAGGAGTAGGATATCACATCTCATGTTATAGGAAGGGTCTCAGGTTTGGTATAAGCATTGAGATATCACATCTCTGCTATCAGGAGTGGCTCAGGATTGGAATGGGAAGGAGTTGGATATCCCATCTCATGTTAAAGGACGGGTCTCTGGTTTGGTATTAGAATCATTGAGATATCACATCGCATGCTGTAGGAAGGGTCTAAGGATTGGAATGGGATGGACTTGGATATCACATCTCATGCTATAGGTAGGCTCTCAGGTTTGGTATAAGCATTGAGATATCACATCTCATGCTATAGGAAGGGTCTCAGGATTGGAATGGGAAGGATTTGGATATCACATCTCATGCTATAGGAAGGGTCTCAGGTTTGGTATAAGCATGGAGATATCACTTCTCATGCTATAGTAAGGGTCTCAGGATTGGAATGGGAAGGTGTTGGATATCACATCTCATGCTATAGGAAGGGTCTCAGATTTGGTATAAGCATTGAGATATCACATCTCATGCTATAGGAAGGGTCTCAGGATTGGAATGGGAAGGAGTTGTATATGACATCTCAGGCCTTAGGAAGGGTCTCAGGTTTGGTATAAGCATTGAGATATCACATCTCTGCTATCGGAAGGGTCTCAGGATTGGAATGGGAAGGAGTTGGATATCCCATCTCATGTTATAGGAAGGGTCTCAGGTTTGGTATTAGAAGCATTGAGATATCACATCTCATGCTATAGGAAGGGTCTCAGGATTGGAATGGGAAGGACTTGGATGTCACATCTCATGCTATAGGGAGGGTCTCAAGTTTGATATTAGAAGCATTGAGATAACAAATCTCATGATATCGGAAGGGTCTCAGGATTGGAATGGGAAGGAGTTGGATATCACATCTCATGATAAAGGAAGGGTCTAAGGTTTGGAAGGGGAAGGATTTGGATATCACATCTCATGTTATAGGACGGGTCTCAGGTTTGGTATTAGAAGCATTGAGATATCACATCTCATGCTATAGGAAGGGTCTCAGGATTGGAATGGGAAGGACTTGGATGTCACATCTCATGCTATAGGGAGGGTCTCAAGTTTGATATTAGAAGCATTGAGATAACAAATCTCATGATATCGGAAGGGTCTCAGGATTGGAATGGGAAGGAGTTGGATATCACATCTCATGATAAAGGAAGGGTCTAAGGTTTGGAAGGGGAAGGATTTGGATATCACATCTCATGTTATAGGACGGGTCTCAGGTTTGGTATTAGAAGCATTGAGATATCAAGTCTCATGGTATAAGAAGGGTCTCAGAATTGGAATGGGAAGGAGTTGGATATCACATCTCAAGTTATAGGAAGCGTCTCAGGATTGGAAAGGGAAGGAGTTTGATATCACATCTCATGCCATAGTATGGGTCTCAGGTTTGGTAGAAGCATTGGGATATCACATCTCATGCTATCGGAAGGGTATCAGTATTGGATTTGGAAGGAGTTGGATATCCCATCTCATGCTATAGGAAGGGTCTCAGGTTAGAATGGGAAGGAGTTGGATATCACATTTCATGTTATAGGAAGGGTCTCAGGATTGGAATGGGAAGGACTTGGATATCATATCTCATGCTATAGGAAGGCTCTCAGGTTTGGAAGGGGAAGGAGTTGGATATCACATTTCATGTTAGAGGAAGGATCTCAGGTTTGGTATTAGGGGCCTTGAGATATCACATCTCATGCTATAGGAAGGGTCTCAGAATTGAATGGGAAGGAGTTGGATATCACATCTCAAGCTATAGGAAGGGTCTCAGGTTTGGTATAAGCATTGAGATATCACATCTCATGCTATAGGAAGGATCTCAGGATTGGAATGGGAAGAAGTTGGATATCACATCTCATGCTATAGGAAGGGTCTCAGGTTTGGTATAAGCATTGAGATATCACATCTCATGCTATAGGAAGGGTCTCAGGGTTGGAATGGTAAGGAGTTGTATATGACATCTCATGCCATAGGAAGGGTCTCAGGTTTGGTATAAGCATTGAGATATCACATCACATGCTATAGGAAGGGTCTCAGGATTGGAATGGGAAGGACTTGGATATCACATCTCATGCTATAGGCAGGGTCTCAGGTTTGGAAAGGGATGGAGATGGATATCACATTTCATGTTAGAGGTAGGATCTCAGGTTTGGTATTAGAGGCATTGAGATATCACATCTCATGCTATCAGAAGGGTCTCAGGATTGGAATGGGAAGGAGTTGGATATCACATTTCATGCTAAAGGGAGGGTCTCAGGTTTGGAAGGGGAAGGATTTGGAAATCACATCTCATATTATAGGAAGGATCTCAGGTTTGGTATTAGAAGCATTGAGATATCACATCTCATGCTATCGGAAGGATCTCAGGTTTGGTATAAGAGGCATTGAGATATCACATCTCATGCTATAGGAAGGGTCTCAGGATTGGAATGGCAAGGAGTTGGATATCACATCTCATGTTATAGGAAGGATCTCAGGTTTGGTATTAGAAGCATTGAGACATCACATCTCATGCTATAGGAAGGGTCTCAGGATTGGAATGGGAAGGAGTTGGATATCACATCTCATGCTATAGGAAGGGTCTCAGGTTTGGTATAAGCATTGAGATATCACATCTCATGCTATAGGAAGGGTCTCAGGATTGGAATGGGAAGGAGTTGGATATCACATCTCATGCTATAGGAAGGGTCTCAGGTTTGGTATAAGCATTGAGATATCACATCTTATGCTATAGGAAGGGTCTCAGGTTTGGTATAAGCATTGAGATATCACATCTCATGCTATAGGAAGGGTCTCAGGATTGGAATGGGAAGAAGTTGGATATCACATCTCATGCTATAGGAAGGGTCTCAGGTTTGGTATAAGCATTGAGATATCACATCTCATGCTATAGGAAGGGTCTCAGGGTTGGAATGGGAAGGAGTTGTATATGACATCTCATGCCATAGGAAGGGTCTCAGGTTTGGTATAAGCATTGAGATATCACATCACATGCTATAAGAAGGGTCTCAGGATTGGAATGGGAAGGACTTGGATATCACATCTCATGCTATAGGCAGGGTCTCGGTTTGGAAAGGGAAGGAGATGGATATCACATTTCATGTTAGAGGTAGGATCTCAGGTTTGGTATTAGAGGCATTGAGATATCACATCTCATGCTATCAGAAGGGTCTCAGGATTGGAATGGGAAGGAGTTGGATATCACATCTCATGCTATAGGAAGGGTCTCAGGTTTGGTATAAGCATTGAGATATCACATCTCATGCTATAGGAAGGGTCTCAGGGTTGGAATGGGAAGGAGTTGTATATGACATCTCATGCCATAGGAAGGGTCTCAGGTTTGGTATAAGCATTGAGTTATCACATCTCATGCTATAGGAAGGGTTTCAGGTTTGGTAGAAGCATTGAGATATCACATCTCATGCTATAGGAAGAGTCTCAGGTTTGGGAAGGGAAGGATTTGGATTTCACATCTCATGTTATAGGATGGTTCTCATGTTTGGTTTTTGAAGCATTGAGATATCACAGCTCATGCTATCGGAAGGGTCTCAGGTTTGGAATGGGAAGGAGTTGGATATCACATCTCATGTTATAGGAAGGGTCTCAGGTTTGGAATGGGAAGGAGTTGGATATGACATCTCTTGTTATAGGGAGGGTCTCAGGATTTGAATGGTAAGGAGTTGGATATCACATCTCATGCTATAGGAAGGGTCTCAGGTTGGAATGGGAAGGAGTTGGATATCACATCTCATGTTATATACAGGAAGGGTCTCAGGATTGGAATGGGAAGGATTTGGATATCACATCTCTTGCTATAGGAAGGGTCTCAGGTTTTTTATTAGAAACATTGAGATATCAAATCTCATGCTATAGGAAGGGTTTTAGGATTGGAATGGGAAGTATTTGGATATCACATCTCATGCTAAAGGAAGGGTCTCAGGTTTGGAAGGGGAAGGATTTGGATATCACATCTCATCCAATAGGAAGGGTCTCAGGTTTGGAATGGGAAGGAATTGGATATCACATCTCATGTTATAGGAAGGGTCTCAGGTTTTTTATTAGAAACATTGAGATATCACATCTCATGTTATAGGACGGTTCCCAGGTTTGGTATTAGAAGCATTGAGATATCACATCTCATGGTATAGGAAGGGTCTCAGGGTTGGAATGGGAAGGAGTTGGATATCACATCTCATCCAATAGGAAGGGTCTCAGGTTTGGAATGGGAAGGAATTGGATATCACATCTCATGTTATAGGAAGGATCTCAGGTTTGGTATTAGAAGCATTGAGATATCACATCTCATGCTATAGGAAGGGTCTCAGGATTGGAATGTGAAGGATTTGGATATCACATCTCATGCTAAAGGAATGGTCTCAGGTTTGGTTGAAGCATTGAGAAATCACATCTCATGCTATAGGAAGGGTCTCAGGATTTGAATGGCAAGGAGTTGGATATCACATCTCATGCCATAGGAAGGGTCTCAGGTTTGGTATAAGCATTGAGATATCACATCTCTGCTATCGGAAGGTTCTCAGGATTGGATTGGGAAGGAGTTGGATATCCCTTCTCATGCTATAGGAAGTGTCTCAAGTTGGAATGGGAAGGAGTTGAATATCACATCTCATGTTATAGGAAGGGTCTCAGGATTGGAATGGGAAGGATTTGGATATCACATCTCTTGCTATAGGAAGGGTCTCAGGATTGGAATATGAAGGATATGGATATCACATCTCATGTCATAGGAAGGATCTCAGGTTTGGTATTAGAAGCATTGATATATCACATCTCATGCTATAGGAATGGTCTCAGGATTGGAATGGGTAGGAGGTGGATATTACATTCTTGCTATAGGAAGGGTCTCATGTTTGGAATGGGAAGGAGTTGGATATCACATATGCTATAGGAAGTGTCTCAGGTTTGGAACGGGAAGGAGTTGGATATCACATCTCATGTTATAGGAAGGGTCTCAGGTTTGGTATAAGCATTGAGATATCACATCTCTGCTATCAGGAGTGGCTCAGGATTGGAATGGGAAGGAGTTGGATATCCCATTTCATGTTAAAGGACGGGTCTCTGGTTTGGTATTAGAATCATTGAGATATCACATCACATGCTGTAGGAAGGGTCTAAGGATTGGAATGGGATGGACTTGGATATCACATCTCATGCTATAGGTAGGCTCTCAGGTTTGGTATAAGCATTGAGATATCACATCTCATGCTATAGGAAGGGTCTCAGGATTGGAATGGGAAGGATTTGGATATCACATCTCATGCTATAGGAAGGGTCTCAGGTTTGGTATAAGCATGGAGATATCACTTCTCATGCTATAGGAAGGGTCTCAGGATTGGAATGGGAAGGTGTTGGATATCACATCTCATGCTATAGGAAGGGTCTCAGATTTGGTATAAGCATTGAGATATCACATCTCATGCTATAGGAAGGGTCTCAGGATTGGAATGGGAAGGAGTTGTATATGACATCTCAGGCCTTAGGAAGGGTCTCAGGTTTGGTATAAGCATTGAGATATCACATCTCTGCTATCGGAAGGGTCTCAGGATTGGAATGGGAAGGAGTTGGATATCCCATCTCATGTTATAGGAAGGGTCTCAGGTTTGGTATTAGAAGCATTGAGATATCACATCTCATGCTATAGGAAGGGTCTCAGGATTGGAATGGGAAGGACTTGGATGTCACATCTCATGCTATAGGGAGGGTCTCAAGTTTGATATTAGAAGCATTGAGATAACAAATCTCATGATATCGGAAGGGTCTCAGGATTGGAATGGGAAGGAGTTGGATATCACATCTCATGATAAAGGAAGGGTCTAAGGTTTGGAAGGGGAAGGATTTGGATATCACATCTCATGTTATAGGACGGGTCTCAGGTTTGGTATTAGAAGCATTGAGATATCAAGTCTCATGGTATAAGAAGGGTCTCAGAATTGGAATGGGAAGGAGTTGGATATCACATCTCAAGTTATAGGAAGCGTCTCAGGATTGGAATGGGAAGGAGTTTGATATCACATCTCATGCCATAGTATGGGTCTCAGGTTTGGTAGAAGCATTGGGATATCACATCTCATGCTATCGGAAGGGTATCAGTATTGGATTTGGAAGGAGTTGGATATCCCATCTCATGCTATAGGAAGGGTTTCAGGTTAGAATGGGAAGGAGTTGGATATCACATTTCATGTTATAGGAAGGGTCTCAGGATTGGAATGGGAAGGACTTGGATATCATATCTCATGCTATAGGAAGGCTCTCAGGTTTGGAAGGGGAAGGAGTTGGATATCACATTTCATGTTAGAGGAAGGATCTCAGGTTTGGTATTAGGGGCCTTGAGATATCACATCTCATGCTATAGGAAGGGTCTCAGGATTGAATGGGAAGGAGTTGGATATCACATCTCAAGCTATAGGAAGGGTCTCAGGTTTGGTATAAGCATTGAGATATCACATCTCATGCTATAGGAAGGGTCTCAGGATTGGAATGGGAAGAAGTTGGATATCACATCTCATGCTATAGGAAGGGTCTCAGGTTTGGTATAAGCATTGAGATATCACATCTCATGCTATAGGAAGGGTCTCAGGATTGGAATGGGAAGGACTTGGATATCACATCTCATGCTATAGGCAGGGTCTCAGGTTTGGAAAGGGATGGAGATGGATATCACATTTCATGTTAGAGGTAGGATCTCAGGTTTGGTATTAGAGGCATTGAGATATCACATCTCATGCTATCAGAAGGGTCTCAGGATTGGAATGGGAAGGAGTTGGATATCACATTTCATGCTAAAGGGAGGGTCTCAGGTTTGGAAGGGGAAGGATTTGGAAATCACATCTCATATTATAGGAAGGATCTCAGGTTTGGTATTAGAAGCATTGAGATATCACATCTCATGCTATCGGAAGGATCTCAGGTTTGGTATAAGAGGCATTGAGATATCACATCTCATGCTATAGGAAGGGTCTCAGGATTGGAATGGGAAGGAGTTGGATATCACATCTCATGTTATAGGAAGGATCTCAGGTTTGGTATTAGAAGCATTGAGACATCACATCTCATGCTATAGGAAGGGTCTCAGGATTGGAATGGGAAGGAGTTGGATATCACATCTCATGCTATAGGAAGGGTCTCAGGTTTGGTATAAGCATTGAAATATCACATCTCATGCTATAGGAAGGGTCTCAGGATTGGAATGGGAAGGAGTTGGATATCACATCTCATGCTATAGGAAGGGTCTCAGGTTTGGTATAAGCATTGAGATATCACATCTTATGCTATAGGAAGGGTCTCAGGTTTGGTATAAGCATTGAGATATCACATCTCATGCTATAGGAAGGGTCTCAGGATTGGAATGGGAAGACGTTGGATATCACATCTCATGCTATAGGAAGGGTCTCAGGTTTGGTATAAGCATTGAGATATCACATCTCATGCTATAGGAAGGGTCTCAGGGTTGGAATGGGAAGGAGTTGTATATGACATCTCATGCCATAGGAAGGGTCTCAGGTTTGGTATAAGCATTGAGATATCACATCACATGCTATAAGAAGGGTCTCATGATTGGAATGGGAAGGACTTGGATATCACATCTCATGCTATAGGCAGGGTCTCGGTTTGAAAAGGGAAGGAGATGGATATCACATTTCATGTTAGAGGTAGGATCTCAGGTTTGGTATTAGAGGCATTGAGATATCACATCTCATGCTATCAGAAGGGTCTCAGGATTGGAATGGGAAGGAGTTGGATATCACATCTCATGCTATAGGAAGGGTCCCAGGTTTGGTATAAGCATTGAGATATCACATCTCATGCTATAGGAAGGGTCTCAGGGTTGGAATGGGAAGGAGTTGTATATGACATCTCATGCCATAGGAAGGGTCTCAGGTTTGGTATAAGCATTGAGTTATCACATCTCATGCTATAGGAAGGGTTTCAGGTTTGGTAGAAGCATTGAGATATCACATCTCATGCTATAGGAAGAGTCTCAGGTTTGGGAAGGGAAGGATTTGGATTTCACATCTCATGTTATAGGATGGTTCTCATGTTTGGTTTTTGAAGCATTGAGATATCACAGCTCATGCTATCGGAAGGGTCTCAGGTTTGGAATGGGAAGGAGTTGGATATCACATCTCATGTTATAGGAAGGGTCTCAGGTTTGGAATGGGAAGGAGTTGGATATGACATCTCTTGTTATAGGGAGGGTCTCAGGATTTGAATGGTAAGGAGTTGGATATCACATCTCATGCTATAGGAAGGGTCTCAGGTTGGAATGGGAAGGAGTTGGATATCACATCTCATGTTATATACAGGAAGGGTCTCAGGATTGGAATGGGAAGGATTTGGATATCACATCTCTTGCTATAGGAAGGGTCTCAGGTTTTTTATTAGAAACATTGAGATATCAAATCTCATGCTATAGGAAGGGTTTTAGGATTGGAATGGGAAGTATTTGGATATCACATCTCATGCTAAAGGAAGGGTCTCAGGTTTGGAAGGGGAAGGATTTGGATATCACATCTCATCCAATAGGAAGGGTCTCAGGTTTGGAATGGGAAGGAATTGGATATCACATCTCATGTTATAGGAAGGGTCTCAGGTTTTTTATTAGAAACATTGAGATATCACATCTCATGTTATAGGACGGTTCCCAGGTTTGGTATTAGAAGCATTGAGATATCACATCTCATGGTATAGGAAGGGTCTCAGGGTTGGAATGGGAAGGAGTTGGATATCACATCTCATCCAATAGGAAGGGTCTCAGGTTTGGAATGGGAATGAATTGGATATCACATCTCATGTTATAGGAAGGATCTCAGGTTTGGTATTAGAAGCATTGAGATATCACATCTCATGCTATAGGAAGGGTCTCAGGATTGGAATGTGAAGGATTTGGATATCACATCTCATGCTAAAGGAAGGGTCTCAGGTTTGGTAGAAGCATTGAGAAATCACATCTCATGCTATAGGAAGGGTCTCAGGATTTGAATGGCAAGGAGTTGGATATCACATCTCATGCCATAGGAAGGGTCTCAGGTTTGGTATAAGCATTGAGATATCACATCTCTGCTATCGGAAGGTTCTCAGGATTGGATTGGGAAGGAGTTGGATATCCCTTCTCATGCTATAGGAAGTGTCTCAAGTTGGAATGGGAAGGAGTTGAATATCACATCTCATGTTATTGGAAGGGTCTCAGGATTGGAATGGGAAGGATTTGGATATCACATCTCTTGCTATAGGAAGGGTCTCAGGATTGGAATGGGAAGGATATGGATATCACATCTCATGTCATAGGAAGGATCTCAGGTTTGGTATTAGAAGCATTGATATATCACATCTCATGCTATAGGAATGGTCTCAGGATTGGAATGGGTAGGAGGTGGATATTACATTCTTGCTATAGGAAGGGTCTCATGTTTGGAATGGGAAGGAGTTGGATATCACATATGCTATAGGAAGTGTCTCAGGTTTGGAACGGGAAGGAGTTGGATATCACATCTCATGTTATAGGAAGGGTCTCAGGTTTGGTATAAGCATTGAGATATCACATCTCTGCTATCAGGAGTGGCTCAGGATTGGAATGGGAAGGAGTTGGATATCCCATCTCATGTTAAAGGACGGGTCTCTGGTTTGGTATTAGAATCATTGAGATATCACATCGCATGCTGTAGGAAGGGTCTAAGGATTGGAATGGGATGGACTTGGATATCACATCTCATGCTATAGGTAGGCTCTCAGGTTTGGTATAAGCATTGAGATATCACATCTCATGCTATAGGAAGGGTCTCAGGATTGGAATGGGAAGGATTTGGATATCACATCTCATGCTATAGGAAGGGTCTCAGGTTTGGTATAAGCATGGAGATATCACTTCTCATGCTATAGGAAGGGTCTCAGGATTGGAATGGGAAGGTGTTGGATATCACATCTCATGCTATAGGAAGGGTCTCAGATTTGGTATAAGCATTGAGATATCACATCTCATGCTATAGGAAGGGTCTCGGGATTGGAATGGGAAGGAGTTGTATATGACATCTCAGGCCTTAGGAAGGGTCTCAGGTTTGGTATAAGCATTGAGATATCACATCTCTGCTATCGGAAGGGTCTCAGGATTGGAATGGGAAGGAGTTGGATATCCCATCTCATGTTATAGGAAGGGTCTCAGGTTTGGTATTAGAAGCATTGAGATATCACATCTCATGCTATAGGAAGGGTCTCAGGATTGGAATGGGAAGGACTTGGATGTCACATCTCATGCTATAGGGAGGGTCTCAAGTTTGATATTAGAAGCATTGAGATAACAAATCTCATGATATCGGAAGGGTCTCAGGATTGGAATGGGAAGGAGTTGGATATCACATCTCATGATAAAGGAAGGGTCTAAGGTTTGGAAGGGGAAGGATTTGGATATCACATCTCATGTTATAGGACGGGTCTCAGGTTTGGTATTAGAAGCATTGAGATATCAAGTCTCATGGTATAAGAAGGGTCTCAGAATTGGAATGGGAAGGAGTTGGATATCACATCTCAAGTTATAGGAAGCGTCTCAGGATTGGAATGGGAAGGAGTTTGATATCACATCTCATGCCATAGTATGGGTCTCAGGTTTGGTAGAAGCATTGGGATATCACATCTCATGCTATCGGAAGGGTATCAGTATTGGATTTGGAAGGAGTTGGATATCCCATCTCATGCTATAGGAAGGGTCTCAGGTTAGAATGGGAAGGAGTTGGATATCACATTTCATGTTATAGGAAGGGTCTCAGGATTGGAATGGGAAGGACTTGGATATCATATCTCATGCTATAGGAAGGCTCTCAGGTTTTGAAGGGGAAGGAGTTGGATATCACATTTCATGTTAGAGGAAGGATCTCAGGTTTGGTATTAGGGGCCTTGAGATATCACATCTCATGCATTAGGAAGGGTCTCAGGATTGAATGGGAAGGAGTTGGATATCACATCTCAAGCTATAGGAAGGGTCTCAGGTTTGGTATAAGCATTGAGATATCACATCTCATGCTATAGGAAGGGTCTCAGGATTGGAATGGGAAGAAGTTGGATATCACATCTCATGCTATAGGAAGGGTCTCAGGTTTGGTATAAGCATTGAGATATCACATCTCATGCTATAGGAAGGGTCTCAGGGTTGGAATGGGAAGGAGTTGTATATGACATCTCATGCCATAGGAAGGGTCTCAGGTTTGGTATAAGCATTGAGATATCACATCACATGCTATAGGAAGGGTCTCAGGATTGGAATGGGAAGGACTTGGATATCACATCTCATGCTATAGGCAGGGTCTCAGGTTTGGAAAGGGATGGAGATGGATATCACATTTCATGTTAGAGGTAGGATCTCAGGTTTGGTATTAGAGGCATTGAGATATCACATCTCATGCTATCAGAAGGGTCTCAGGATTGGAATGGGAAGGAGTTGGATATCACATTTCATGCTAAAGGGAGGGTCTCAGGTTTGGAAGGGTAAGGATTTGGAAATCACATCTCATATTATAGGAAGGATCTCAGGTTTGGTATTAGAAGCATTGAGATATCACATCTCATGCTATCGGAAGGATCTCAGGTTTGGTATAAGAGGCATTGAGATATCACATCTCATGCTATAGGAAGGGTCTCAGGATTGGAATGGGAAGGAGTTGGATATCACATCTCATGTTATAGGAAGGATCTCAGGTTTGGTATTAGAAGCATTGAGACATCACATCTCATGCTATAGGAAGGGTCTCAGGATTGGAATGGGAAGGAGTTGGATATCACATCTCATGCTATAGGAAGGGTCTCAGGTTTGGTATAAGCATTGAGATATCACATCTCATGCTATAGGAAGGGTCTCAGGATTGGAATGGGAAGGAGTTGGATATCACATCTCATGCTATAGGAAGGGTCTCAGGTTTGGTATAAGCATTGAGATATCACATTTTATGCTATAGGAAGGGTCTCAGGTTTGGTATAAGCATTGAGATATCACATCTCATGCTATAGGAAGGGTCTCAGGAATGGAATGGGAAGAAGTTGGATATCACATCTCATGCTATAGGAAGGGTCTCAGGTTTGGTATAAGCATTGAGATATCTCATCTCATGCTATAGGAAGGGTCTCAGGGTTGGAATGGGAAGGAGTTGTATATGACATCTCATGCCATAGGAAGGGTCTCAGGTTTGGTATAAGCATTGAGATATCACATCACATGCTATAAGAAGGGTCTCAGGATTGGAATGGGAAGGACTTGGATATCACATCTCATGCTATAGGCAGGGTCTCGGTTTGGAAAGGGAAGGAGATGGATTTCACATTTCATGTTAGAGGTAGGATCTCAGGTTTGGTATTAGAGGCATTGAGATATCACATCTCATGCTATCAGAAGGGTCTCAGGATTGGAATGGGAAGGAGTTGGATATCACATCTCATGCTATAGGAAGGGTCTCAGGTTTGGTATAAGCATTGAGATATCACATCTCATGCTATAGGAAGGGTCTCAGGGTTGGAATGGGAAGGAGTTGTATATGACATCTCATGCCATAGGAAGGGTCTCAGGTTTGGTATAAGCATTGAGTTATCACATCTCATGCTATAGGAAGGGTTTCAGGTTTGGTAGAAGCATTGAGATATCACATCTCATGCTATAGGAAGAGTCCCAGGTTTGGGAAGGGAAGGATTTGGATTTCACATCTCATGTTATAGGATGGTTCTCATGTTTGGTTTTTGAAGCATTGAGATATCACAGCTCATGCTATCGGAAGGGTCTCAGGTTTGGAATGGGAAGGAGTTGGATATCACATCTCATGTTATAGGAAGGGTCTCAGGTTTGGAATGGGAAGGAGTTGGATATGACATCTCTTGTTATAGGGAGGGTCTCAGGATTTGAATGGTAAGGAGTTGGATATCACATCTCATGCTATAGGAAGGGTCTCAGGTTGGAATGGGAAGGAGTTGGATATCACATCTCATGTTATATACAGGAAGGGTCTCAGGATTGGAATGGGAAGGATTTGGATATCACATCTCTTGCTATAGGAAGGGTCTCAGGTTTTTTATTAGAAACATTGAGATATCAAATCTCATGTTATAGGACGGTTCCCAGGTTTGGTATTAGAAGCATTGAGATATCACATCTCATGGTATAGGAAGGGTCTCAGGTTTGGAAGGGGAAGGATTTGGATATCACATCTCATCCAATAGGAAGGGTCTCAGGTTTGGAATGGGAAGGAATTGGATATCACATCTCATGTTATAGGAAGGGTCTCAGGTTTTTTATTAGAAACATTGAGATATCACATCTCATGTTATAGGACGGTTCCCAGGTTTGGTATTAGAAGCATTGAGATATCACATCTCATGGTATAGGAAGGGTCTCAGGGTTGGAATGGGAAGGAGTTGGATATCACATCTCATCCAATAGGAAGGGTCTCAGGTTTGGAATGGGAAGGAATTGGATATCACATCTCATGTTATAGGAAGGATCTCAGGTTTGGTATTAGAAGCATTGAGATATCACATCTCATGCTATAGGAAGGGTCTCAGGATTGGAATGTGAAGGATTTGGATATCACATCTCATGCTAAAGGAAGGGTCTCGGGTTTGGTAGAAGCATTGAGAAATCACATCTCATGCTATAGGAAGGGTCTCAGGATTTGAATGGCAAGGAGTTGGATATCACATCTCATGCCATAGGAAGGGTCTCAGGTTTGGTATAAGCATTGAGATATCACATCTCTGCTATCGGAAGGTTCTCAGGATTGGATTGGGAAGGAGTTGGATATCCCTTCTCATGCTATAGGAAGTGTCTCAAGTTGGAATGGGAAGGAGTTGAATATCACATCTCATGTTATAGGAAGGGTCTCAGGATTGGAATGGGAAGGATTTGGATATCACATCTCTTGCTATAGGAAGGGTCTCAGGATTGGAATGGGAAGGATATGGATATCACATCTCATGCTATAGGAAGGGTCTCAGGTTTGGTATAAGCATGGAGATATCACTTCTCATGCTATAGGAAGGGTCTCAGGATTGGAATGGGAAGGTGTTGGATATCACATCTCATGCTATAGGAAGGGTCTCAGATTTGGTATAAGCATTGAGATATCACATCTCATGCTATAGGAAGGGTCTCAGGATTGGAATGGGAAGGAGTTGTAAATGACATCTCAGGCCTTAGGAAGGGTCTCAGGTTTGGTATAAGCATTGAGATATCACATCTCTGCTATCGGAAGGGTCTCAGGATTGGAATGGGAAGGAGTTGGATATCCCATCTCATGTTATAGGAAGGGTCTCAGGTTTGGTATTAGAAGCATTGAGATATCACATCTCATGCTATAGGAAGGGTCTCAGGATTGGAATGGGAAGGACTTGGATGTCACATCTCATGCTATAGGGAGGGTCTCAAGTTTGATATTAGAAGCATTGAGATAACAAATCTCATGATATCGGAAGGGTCTCAGGATTGGAATGGGAAGGAGTTGGATATCACATCTCATGATAAAGGAAGGGTCTAAGGTTTGGAAGGGGAAGGATTTGGATATCACATCTCATGTTATAGGACGGGTCTCAGGTTTGGTATTAGAAGCATTGAGATATCAAGTCTCATGGTATAAGAAGGGTCTCAGAATTGGAATGGGAAGGAGTTGGATATCACATCTCAAGCTATAGGAAGCGTCTCAGGATTGGAATGGGAAGGAGTTTGATATCACATCTCATGCCATAGTATGGGTCTCAGGTTTGGTAGAAGCATTGGGATATCACATCTCATGCTATCGGAAGGGTATCAGTATTGGATTTGGAAGGAGTTGGATATCCCATCTCATGCTATAGGCAGGGTCTCAGGTTAGAATGGGAAGGAGTTGGATATCACATTTCATGTTATAGGAAGGGTCTCAGGATTGGAATGGGAAGGACTTGGATATCATATCTCATGCTATAGGAAGGCTCTCAGGTTTGGAAGGGGAAGGAGTTGGATATCACATTTCATGTTAGAGGAAGGATCTCAGGTTTGGTATTAGGGGCCTTGAGATATCACATCTCATGCTATAGGAAGGGTCTCAGGATTGGAATGGGAAGGAGTTGGATATCACATCTCAAGCTATAGGAAGGGTCTCAGGTTTGGTATAAGCATTGAGATATCACATCTCATGCTATAGGAAGGGTCTCAGGATTGGAATGGGAAGAAGTTGGATATCACATCTCATGCTATAGGAAGGGTCTCAGGTTTGGTATAAGCATTGAGATATCACATCTCATGCTATAGGAAGGGTCTCAGGGTTGGAATGGGAAGGAGTTGTATATGACATCTCATGCCATAGGAAGGGTCTCAGGTTTGGTATAAGCATTGAGTTATCGCATCACATGCTATAGGAAGGGTCTCAGGATTGGAATGGGAAGGACTTGGATATCACATCTCATGCTATAGGCAGGGTCTCAGGATTGGAATGGGAAGGAGTTGGATATCACATCTCATGCTATGGGAAGGGTCTCAGGTTTGGTATAAGCATTGAAATATCACATCTCTGCTATCGGAAGGGTCTCAGGATTGGAATGGGAGGAGCTGGATATCACACCTCATGCTAAAGGAAGGGTCTCAGGTTTGGAAGGGGAAGGATTTGGATATCACATCTCATGTTATAGGACGGGTCTCAGGTTTGGTATTAGAAGCATTGTGATATCACATCTCATGCTATAGGAAGGGTCTCAGGATTGGAATGGGAAGAAGTTGGATATCACATCTCATGCTATAGGAAGGGTCTCAGGTTTGGTATAAGCATTGAGATATCACATCTCATGCTATAGGAAGGGTCTCAGGGTTGGAATGGGAAGGAGTTGTATATGACATCTCATGCCATAGGAAGGGTCTCAGGTTTGGTATAAGCATTGAGTTATCACATCTCATGCTATAGGAAGGGTTTCAGGTTTGGTAGAAGCATTGAGATATCACATCTCATGCTATAGGAAGAGTCTCAGGTTTGGGAAGGGAAGGATTTGGATTTCACATCTCATGTTATAGGATGGTTCTCATGTTTGGTTTTTGAAGCATTGAGATATCACAGCTCATGCTATCGGAAGGGTCTCAGGTTTGGAATGGGAAGGAGTTGGATATCACATCTCATGTTATAGGAAGGGTCTCAGGTTTGGAATGGGAAGGAGTTGGATATGACATCTCTTGTTATAGGGAGGGTCTCAGGATTTGAATGGTAAGGAGTTGGATATCACATCTCATGCTATAGGAAGGGTCTCAGGTTGGAATGGGAAGGAGTTGGATATCACATCTCATGTTATATACAGGAAGGGTCTCAGGATTGGAATGGGAAGGATTTGGATATCACATCTCTTGCTATAGGAAGGGTCTCAGGTTTTTTATTAGAAACATTGAGATATCAAATCTCATGCTATAGGAAGGGTTTTAGGATTGGAATGAGAAGTATTTGGATATCACATCTCATGCTAAAGGAAGGGTCTCAGGTTTGGAAGGGGAAGGATTTGGATATCACATCTCATCCAATAGGAAGGGTCTCAGGTTTGGAATGGGAAGGAATTGGATATCACATCTCATGTTATAGGAAGGGTCTCAGGTTTTTTATTAGAAACATTGAGATATCACATCTCATGTTATAGGACGGTTCCCAGGTTTGGTATTAGAAGCATTGAGATATCACATCTCATGGTATAGGAAGGGTCTCAGGGTTGGAATGGGAAGGAGTTGGATATCACATCTCATCCAATAGGAAGGGTCTCAGGTTTGGAATGGGAAGGAATTGGATATCACATCTCATGTTATAGGAAGGATCTCAGGTTTGGTATTAGAAGCATTGAGATATCACATCTCATGCTATAGGAAGGGTCTCAGGATTGGAATGTGAAGGATTTGGATATCACATCTCATGCTAAAGGAAGGGTCTCAGGTTTGGTAGAAGCATTGAGAAATCACATCTCATGCTATAGGAAGGGTCTCAGGATTTGAATGGCAAGGAGTTGGATATCACATCTCATGCCATAGGAAGGGTCTCAGGTTTGGTATAAGCATTGAGATATCACATCTCTACTATCGGAAGGTTCTCAGGATTGGATTGGGAAGGAGTTGGATATCCCTTCTCATGTTATAGGAAGGGTCTCAGGATTGGAATGGGAAGGATTTGGATATCACATCTCTTGCTATAGGAAGGGTCTCAGGATTGGAATGGGAAGGATATGGATATCACATCTCATGTCATAGGAAGGATCTCAGGTTTGGTATTAGAAGCATTGATATATCACATCTCATGCTATAGGAATGGTCTCAGGATTGGAATGGGTAGGAGGTGGATATTACATTCTTGCTATAGGAAGGGTCTCATGTTTGGAATGGGAAGGAGTTGGATATCACATATGCTATAGGAAGTGTCTCAGGTTTGGAACGGGAAGGAGTTGGATATCACATCTCATGTTATAGGAAGGGTCTCAGGTTTGGTATAAGCATTGAGATATCACATCTCTGCTATCAGGAGTGGCTCAGGATTGGAATGGGAAGACGTTGGATATCCCATCTCATGTTAAAGGACGGGTCTCTGGTTTGGTATTAGAATCATTGAGATATCACATCGCATGCTGTAGGAAGGGTCTAAGGATTGGAATGGGATGGACTTGGATATCACATCTCATGCTATAGGTAGGCTCTCAGGTTTGGTATAAGCATTGAGATATCACATCTCATGCTATAGGAAGGGTCTCAGGATTGGAATGGGAAGGATTTGGATATCACATCTCATGCTATAGGAAGGGTCTCAGGTTTGGTATAAGCATGGAGATATCACTTCTCATGCTATAGGAAGGGTCTCAGGATTGGAATGGGAAGGTGTTGGATATCACATCTCATGCTATAGGAAGGGTCTCAGATTTGGTATAAGCATTGAGATATCACATCTCATGCTATAGGAAGGGTCTCAGGATTGGAATGGGAAGGAGTTGTATATGACATCTCAGGCCTTAGGAAGGGTCTCAGGTTTGGTATAAGCATTGAGATATCACATCTCTGCTATCGGAAGGGTCTCAGGATTGGAATGGGAAGGAGTTGGATATCCCATCTCATGTTATAGGAAGGGTCTCAGGTTTGGTATTAGAAGCATTGAGATATCACATCTCATGCTATAGGAAGGGTCTCAGGATTGGAATGGGAAGGACTTGGATGTCACATCTCATGCTATAGGGAGGGTCTCAAGTTTGATATTAGAAGCATTGAGATAACAAATCTCATGATATCGGAAGGGTCTCAGGATTGGAATGGGAAGGAGTTGGATATCACATCTCATGATAAAGGAAGGGTCTAAGGTTTGGAAGGGGAAGGATTTGGATATCACATCTCATGTTATAGGACGGGTCTCAGGTTTGGTATTAGAAGCATTGAGATATCAAGTCTCATGGTATAAGAAGGGTCTCAGAATTGGAATGGGAAGGAGTTGGATATCACATCTCAAGTTATAGGAAGCGTCTCAGGATTGGAATGGGAAGGAGTTTGATATCACATCTCATGCCATAGTATGGGTCTCAGGTTTGGTAGAAGCATTGGGATATCACATCTCATGCTATCGGAAGGGTATCAGTATTGGATTTGGAAGGAGTTGGATATCCCATCTCATGCTATAGGAAGGGTCTCAGGTTAGAATGGGAAGGAGTTGGATATCACATTTCATGTTATAGGAAGGGTCTCAGGATTGGAATGGGAAGGACTTGGATATCATATCTCATGCTATAGGAAGGCTCTCAGGTTTGGAAGGGGAAGGAGTTGGATATCACATTTCATGTTAGAGGAAGGATCTCAGGTTTGGTATTAGGGGCCTTGAGATATCACATCTCATGCTATAGGAAGGGTCTCAGGATTGGAATGGGAAGGAGTTGGATATCACATCTCAAGCTATAGGAAGGGTCTCAGGTTTGGTATAAGCATTGAGATATCACATCTCATGCTATAGGAAGGGTCTCAGGATTGGAATGGGAAGAAGTTGGATATCACATCTCATGCTATAGGAAGGGTCTCAGGTTTGGTATAAGCATTGAGATATCACATCTCATGCTATAGGAAGGGTCTCAGGGTTGGAATGGGAAGGAGTTGTATATGACATCTCATGCCATAGGAAGGGTCTCAGGTTTGGTATAAGCATTGAGATATCACATCACATGCTATAGGAAGGGTCTCAGGATTGGAATGGGAAGGACTTGGATATCACATCTCATGCTATAGGCAGGGTCTCAGGTTTGGAAAGGGATGGAGATGGATATCACATTTCATGTTAGAGGTAGGATCTCAGGTTTGGTATTAGAGGCATTGAGATATCACATCTCATGCTATCAGAAGGGTCTCAGGATTGGAATGGGAAGGAGTTGGATATCACATTTCATGCTAAAGGGAGGGTCTCAGGTTTGGAAGGGGAAGGATTTGGAAATCACATCTCATATTATAGGAAGGATCTCAGGTTTGGTATTAGAAGCATTGAGATATCACATCTCATGCTATCGGAAGGATCTCAGGTTTGGTATAAGAGGCATTGAGATATCACATCTCATGCTATAGGAAGGGCCTCAGGATTGGAATGGGAAGGAGTTGGATATCACATCTCATGTTATAGGAAGGATCTCAGGTTTGGTATTAGAAGCATTGAGACATCACATCTCATGCTATAGGAAGGGTCTCAGGATTGGAATGGGAAGGAGTTGGATATCACATCTCATGCTATAGGAAGGGTCTCAGGTTTGGTATAAGCATTGAGATATCACATCTCATGCTATAGGAAGGGTCTCAGGATTGGAATCGGAAGGAGTTGGATATCACATCTCATGCTATAGGAAGGGTCTCAGGTTTGGTATAAGCATTGAGATATCACATCTTATGCTATAGGAAGGGTCTCAGGTTTGGTATAAGCATTGAGATATCACATCTCATGCTATAGGAAGGGTCTCAGGATTGGAATGGGAAGAAGTTGGATATCACATCTCATGCTATAGGAAGGGTCTCAGGTTTGGTATAAGCATTGAGATATCACATCTCATGCTATAGGAAGGGTCTCAGGGTTGGAATGGGAAGGAGTTGTATATGACATCTCATGCCATAGGAAGGGTCTCAGGTTTGGTATAAGCATTGAGATATCACATCACATGCTATAAGAAGGGTCTCAGGATTGGAATGGGAAGGACTTGGATATCACATCTCATGCTATAGGCAGGGTCTCGGTTTGGAAAGGGAAGGAGATGGATATCACATTTCATGTTAGAGGTAGGATCTCAGGTTTGGTATTAGAGGCATTGAGATATCACATCTCATGCTATCAGAAGGGTCTCAGGATTGGAATGGGAAGGAGTTGGATATCACATTTCATGCTAAAGGGAGAGTCTCAGGTTTGGAAGGGGAAGGATTTGGAAATCACATCATATTATAGGAAGGATCTCAGGTTTGGTATTAGAAGCATTAAGATATCACATCTCATGCTATCGGAAGGATCTCAGGTTTGGTATAAGAGGCATTGAGATATCACATCTCATGCTATCATAAGGGTCTCAGGATTGGAATGGGAAGGAGTTGGATATCACATCTCATGTTATAGGAAGGATCTCAAGTTTGGTATTAGAAGCATTGAGACATCACATCTCATGCTATAGGAAGGTTCTCAGGATTGAAATGGGAAGGAGTTGGATATCACATCTCATGCTATAGGAAGGGTCTCAGGTTTGGTATAAGCATTGAGATATCACATCTCATGCTATAGGAAGGGTCTCAGGATTGGAATGGGAAGGAGTTGGATATCACATCTCATGTTATAGGAAGGATCTCAAGTTTGGTATTAGAAGCATTGAGACATCACATCTCATGCTATAGGAAGGTTCTCAGGATTGAAATGGGAAGGAGTTGGATATCACATCTCATGCTATAGGAAGGGTCTCAGGTTTGGTATAAGCATTGAGATATCACATCTCATGCTATAGGAAGGGTCTCAGGATTGGAATGGGAAGGAGTTGTATATGACATCTCAGGCCATAGGAAGTGTCTCAGATTTGGTATAAGCATTGAGATATCACATCTCATGATATCGGAAGGGTCTCAGGATTGGAATGGGAAGGACTTGGATATCATATCTCATGCTATAGGAAGGGTCTCAGGATTGGAATGGGAAGGAGTTGGATATCACATCTCAAGCTATGGGAAGGGTCTCAGGTTTGGTATAAGCATTGAGATATCACATCTCATGCTATAGGAAGGGTCTCAGGATTGGAATGGGAAGAAGTTGGATATCACATCTCATGCTATAGGAAGGGTCTCAGGTTTGGTATAAGCATTGAGATATCACATCTCATGCTATAGGAAGGGTCTCAGGATTGGAATGGGAAGGAGTTGTATATGCCATCTCATGCAATAGGAAGGGTCTCGGGTTTGGTATAAGCATTGAGATATCACATCACATGCTATAGGAAGGGTCTCAGGATTGGAATGGGAAGGACTTGGATATCACATATCATGCTATAGGCAGGGTCTCAGGTTTGGAAAGGGAAGGAGATGGATATCACATTTCATGTTAGAGGTAGGATCTCAGGTTTGGTATTAGAGGCATTGAGATATCACATCTCATGCTATCAGAAGGGTCTCAGGAATGGAATGGGAAGGAGTTGGATATCACATCTCATGCTAAAGGGAGGGTCTCAGGTTTGGAAGGGGAAGGATTTGGAAATCACATCTCATATTATAGGAAGGATCTCAGGTTTGGTATTAGAAGCATTGAGATATCACATCTCATGCTATCGGAAGGATCTCAGGTTTGGTATAAGAGGCATTGAGATATCACATCTCATGCTATCATAAGGGTCTCAGGATTGGAATGGGAAGGAATTGGATATCACATCTCATGTTATAGGAAGGATCTCAGGTTTGGTATTGGAAGCATTGAGACATCACATCTCATGCTATAGGAAGGGTCTCAGGATTGGAATGGGAAGGAGTTGGATATCACATCTCATGCTATAGGAAGGGTCTCAGATTTGGTATAAGCATTGAGATATCACATCTCATGCTATAGCAACGGTCTCAGGATTGGAATGGGAAGGAGTTGTATATGACATCTCAGGCCATAGGAAGGGTCTCAGGTTTGATATAAGCATTGAGATATCACATCTCTGCTATCGGAAGGGTCTCAGGATTGGAATGGGAAGGAGTTGGATATCCCATCTGAGTTGGATATCCCATCTCATGTTATAGGAAGGGTCTCAGGTTTGGTATTAGAAGCATTGAGATATCACATCTCATGCTATAGGAAGGGTCTCAGGATTGGAATGGGGAGGACTTGGATGTCACATCTCATGCTATAGGGAGGGTCTCAAGTTTGATATTAGAAGCATTGAGATAACAAATGTCATGATATCGGAAGGGTCTCAGGATTGGAATGGGAAGGAGTTGGATATCACATCTCATGATAAAGGAAGGGTCTAAGGTTTGGAAGGGGAAGGATTTGGATATGACATCTCATGTTATAGGACGGGTCTCAGGTTTGGTATTAGAAGCATTGAGATATCAAGTCTCATGGTATAGGAAGGGTCTCAGAATTGGAATGGGAAGAAGTTGGATATCACATCTCAAGCTATAGGAAGGGTCTCAGGATTGGAATGGGAAGGAGTTTGATATCACATCTCATGCCATAGTATGGGTCTCAGATTTGGTAGAAGCATTGGGATATCACATCTCATGCTATCGGAATGGTATCAGTATTGGATTTGGAAGGAGTTGGATATCCCATCTCATGCTATAGGAAAGGTCTCAGGTTGGAATGGGATGGAGTTGGATATCACATTTCATGTTATAGGAAGGGTCTCAGGATTGGAATGGGAAGGACTTGGATATCATATCTCATGCTATAGGAAGGCTCTCAGGTTTGGAAGGGGAAGGAGTTGGATATCACATTTCATGTTAGAGGAAGGATCTCAGGTTTGGTATTAGAGGCCTTGAGATATCACATCTCATGCTATAGGAAGGGTCTCAGGATTGGAATGGGAAGGAGTTGGATATCACATCTCAAGCTATAGGAAGGGTCTCAGGTTTGGTATAAGCATTGAGATATCACATCTCATGCTATAGGAAGGGTCTCAGGATTGGAATGGGAAGGAGATGGATATCACATCTCATGTTATAGGAAAGATCTCAGGTTTGGTATTAGAAGCATTGAGACATCACATCTCATGTTATAGGAAGGGTCTCAGGATTGGAATGGGAAGAAGTTGGATATCACATCTCATGCTATAGGAAGGGTCTCAGGTTTGGAAGGGGAAGGAGTTGGATATCCAATCTCATGTTATAGGACTGGTCTCAGGTTTGGTATTAGAAGCATTGAGATATCACATCGCATGCTGTAGGAAGGTTCTCAGGTTTGGAATGGGGAGGAATTGGATATCACATCTCATGTCATAGGAAGGATCTCAGGTTTGGTATTAGAAGCATTGAGATATCACATCTCATGCTATAGGAATGGTCTCAGGGTTGGAATGGGAAGGAGTTGGATATTACATTCTTGCTATAGGAAGGGTCTCATGTTTGGAATGGGAAGGAGTTGGATATCACATATGCTATAGGAAGGGTCTCAGGTTTGGAACGGGAAGGAGTTGGATATCCGATCTCATGTTATAGGAAGGGTCTCAGGTTTGGTATAAGCAGTGAGATATCACATCTCTGCTATCAGAAGTGTCTCAAGATTGGAATGGGAAGGAGTTGGATATCCCATCTCATGTTATAGGACGGGTCTCAGGTTTGTTATTAGAATCATTGAGATATCATATTGCACGCTGCAGGAAGGGTCTAAGGATTGGAATGGGAAGGACTTGGATATCACATCTCATGCTATAGATAGGCTCTCAGATTTGGAAAGGGAAGGAGTTGGATATCACATTTCATGTTAGAGGAAGGATCTCAGGTTTGGTATTAGAGGCATTGAGATATAACATCTCATGCTACAGGAAGGGTCTCAGGATTGGAATGGAAGGAGTTGGATATCACATCTCATGTTATAGGAAGGATCTCAGGTTTGGTATTAGAAGCATTGAGACATCACATCTCATGCTATAGGAAGGGTCTCAGGATTGGAATGGGAAGGAGTTGGATATCACATCTCATGCTATAGGAAGGGTCTCAGGTTTGGTATAAGCATTGAGATATCACATCTCATGCTATAGGAAGGGTCTCAGGATTGGAATGGGAAGGAGTTGTATATGACATCTCATGCCGTAGGAAGGGTCTCAGGTTTCGTATAAGCATTGAGATATCACATCTCTGCTATCGGAAGGGTCTCAGGATTGGAATGGGAAGGAGTTGGATATCCCATCTCATGTTATAGGAAGAGTCTCAGGTTTGGTATTAGAAGCATTGGATATCACATATCATGCTATAGGAAGTGTCTCAGGATTGGAATGGGAAGGACTTGGATATCACATCTCATGCTATAGGGAGGGTCTCAAGTTTGATATTAGAAGCATTGAGATATCACATCTCATGCTATAGGAAGGGTCTCAGGATTGGAATGGGAAGGAGTTGGATATCACATCTCATGCTATAGGAAGGGTCTCAGGTTTGGTATAAGCAGTGAGATATCACATCTCATACTATAGGAAGGGTCTCAGGATTGGAAAGGGAAGGAGTTGGATATCACATCTCATGTTATAGGAAGGATCTCAGGTTTGGTATAAGCATTGAGATATCACATCTCTGCTATCGGAAGGTTCTCAGGATTGGAATGGGAAGGAGTTGGATATTCCCATCTCATGTTATAGGAAGGGTCTCAGGTTTTGTATTAGAAGCATTGAGATATCACATCCCATGCTGTAGGAAGGGTCTCAGGATTGGAATTGGAAGGAGTTGGATATCACATCTCATGCTATAGGAAGGATCACAGGTTTGGTATTAGAAGCATTGAGATATCACATCTCATGCTATCAGAAGGGTCTCAGGATTGGAATGGGAAGGAGTTGGATATCACATCTCATGCTATAGGAAGGGTCTCAGGTTTGGAACGGGAAGGAGTTGGATATCATATCTCATGTTAAAGGAAGAGTCTCAGGTTTGGTATAAGCATTGAGATATCACATCTCTGCTATCGGAGGTGTCTCAGGATTGGGATGGGAAGGAGTTGGATATCACATCTCATGCTACAGGAAGGGTATCAGGTTTGGAACGGGAAGGAGTTGGATATCCCATCTCATGTTATAGGACGGGTCTCAGGTTTGGTATTTGAAGCATTGAGATATCACATCGCATGCTGTAGGAAGGATCTCAGGTTTGGAATGGGAAGGAATTGGATATCACATCTCATGTCATAGGAAGTGTCTCAGGTTTGGTATTAGAAGCATTGAGATATCACATCTCATGCTATAGGAATGGTCTCAGGATTGGAATGGGTAGGAGTTGGATATTACATTCTTGCTATAGGAAGGGTCTCATGTTTGGAATGGGAAGGAGTTGGATATCACATATGCTATAGGAAGGGTCTCAGGTTTGGAACGGGAAGGAGTTGGATATCACATCTCATGCTATAGGTAGGCTCTCAGGTTTGGTATAAGCATTGAGATATCACATCTCATGCTATAGGAAGGGTCTCAGGATTGGAATGGGAAGGATTTGGATATCACATCTCATGCTATAGGAAGGGTCTCAGGTTTGGTATAAGCATGGAGATATCACTTCTCATGCTATAGGAAGTGTCTCAGGATTGGAATGGGAAGGAGTTGGATATCACATCTCATGTTATAGGAAGGATCTCAGGTTTGGTATTAGAAGCATTGAGACATCACATCTCATGCTATAGGAAGGGTCTCAGGATTGGAATGGGAAGTAGTTGAATATCACATCTCATGCTAAAGGGAGGGTCTCAGGTTTGGAAGGGGAAGGATTTGGATATTACATCTCGTGTTATAGGAATGATCTCAGGTTTGGTATTAGAAGCATTCAGATATCACATCTCATGCTATCGGAAGGATCTCAGGTTTGGTATTAGAAGCATTGAGATATCAAATCTCATGCTATAGGAAGGGTCGCAGGATTGGAATGGGAAGGAGTTCGATATCACATCTCATGCTATGGGAAGGGTCTCAGGATTGGAATGGGAAGGAGTTTTATATGACATCTCATGCCATAGGAAGGATCTCAGGTTTGGTATTAGAAGCATTGAGACATAACATCTCATGCTATAGGAAGGGTCTCAGGATTGGAATGGGAAGGACTTGGATATCACATCTCATTCTATAGGGAGGGTCTCACGTTTGGAAAGGGAAGGAGTTGGATATCACATTTCATGTTAGATGTAGGATCTCAGGTTTGGTATTAGAGGCATTGAGATATCACATCTCATGCTATCAGAAGGGTCTCAGGATTGGAATGGGAAGGAGTTGGATATAACATCTCATGCTAAAAGGAGGGTCTCAGGAATGGAAGGGGAAGGATTTGGATATTACATCTCATGTTATAGGAAGGATCTTAGGTTTGGTATTAGAAGCATTGAGATATCACATCTCATGCTATCGGAAGGATCTCAGGTTTGGTATTAGAGGCATTGAGATATCACATCTCATGCTAAAGGGAGGGTCTCAGATTTGGAAGGGGAAGGATTTGGATATCACATCTCTTGTTATAGGAAGGATCACAGGTTTGGTATTAGAAGCATTGAGATATCACATCTCATGCTATGGGAAGGGTCTCAGGATTGGAATGGGAAGGAGTTGGATATTGCATCTCATGCTATAGGAAGGGTCTCAGGTTTGGAACGGGAAGGAGTTAGATATCACATCTCATGTTATATTAAGAGTCTCAGGTTTGGTATAAGCATTGAGATTTCACATCTCTGCTCTCGGAGGTGTCTCAGGATTGGGATGGGAAGGAATTGGATATCACATCTCATGCTATAGGAAGGGTATCAGGTTTGGAACGGGAAGGAGTTGGATTTCACATCTCATGTTATAGGAAGGGTATCAGGTTTGGAATGGGAAGGAGTTGGATATCACATCTCATGCTAAAGGAAAGGTCTCAGGTCTGGAAGGGGAAGGATTTGGATCTCACATCTCATGTTTTAGGACGGGTCTCAGGTTTGGTATTAGAAGCATTGAAATATCACATCTCATGGTATAGGAAGGGTCCCAGGATTGGAATGGGAAGGAGTTGGATATCACATTGAATGGGAAGGAGTTTGATATCACATCTCAAGCTATAGGAAGGGCCTCAGGTTTGGAAAGGGAATGATTTGGATTTCACATCTCATGTTATAGGATGGTTCTCATGTTTGGTTTTAGAAGCATTGAAATATCACATCTCATGCTATCGGAAGGGTCTCAGGTTTGGAATGGGAAGGAGTTTGATATCACATCTCATGTTAGAGGTAGGATCTCAGGTTTGGTATTAGAGGCATTGAGATATGACATCTCATGCCATCAGAAGGGTCTCGGGATTGGAATGGGAAGGAGTTGGATATCACATCTCACGCTAAAGGGAGGGTCTAAGGTTTGGAAGGGGAAGGATTTGGACATCACATCTCATGTTATTGGAAGGATCTGAGGTTTGGTATTAGAAGCATTGAGATATCACATCTCATGCTATAGGAAGGGTCTCAGGAATGGAATGGGAAGGACTTGGATATCACATCTCATGATAAAGGAAGGGTCTAAGTTTTGGAAGGGGAAGGATTTGGATATCACATCTCATGTTATTGGACCGGTCTCAGGTTTGGTATTAGAAGCATTGAGATATCAAGTCTCATGGTATAGGACGGAAGTTTGATATCACATCTCATGCCATGGTATGGGTCTCAGGTTTTGTAGAAGCATTGGGATATCACATCTCATGCTATCGGAAGGGTATCAGGATTGGATTTGGAAGGAGTTGGATATCCCATCTCATGCTATAGGAAGGGTCTCAGGTTGGAATAGAAGGAGTTGGATATCACATCTCATGTTATAGGAAGGGTCTCAGGATTGGAATGGGAAGGACTTGGATATCACATCTCATGTTATAGGAAGGATCTCAGGTTTTGTATTAGAAGCATTGAGATATCACATCTCATGCTATAGGAAGGGTCTCAGGATTGGAATGTGAAGGATTTGGATATCACATCTCATGCTAAAGGAAGGGTCTCAGGTTTGGTATAAGCATTGAGATATCACATCTCTGCTATCGGAAGGGTCTAAGGATTGGATTGGGAAGGAATTGGATATCCCTTCTCATGCTATAGGAAGGGTCTCAGGTTGGAATGGGTAGGAGTTGGATATCACATCTCATGTTATAGGAAGGGTCTCAAGATTGAAATGGGAAGGATTTGGATATCACATCTCTTGCTATAGGAAGGGTCTCAGGTTTTCTATTAGAAACATTGTGATATGACATCTCATGCTATAGGAAGGGTTTCAGTATTGGAATGGGAAGGATTTGGATATCACATCTCATGCTAAAGGAAGGGTCTCAGGTTTGGAAGGGGAAGGATTTGGATATCATATCTCATGTTATAGGACGTATCTCATGTTATAGGACGGGTCCCAGGTTTGGTATTAGAAGCATTGAGATATCACATCTCATGGTATAGGAAGGGTCTCACGATTGGAATGGGAAGGAGTTGGATCTCCCTTCTCATGCTACAGGAAGGGTCTCAGGTTGGAATGGGAAGGAGTTGGATATCACATCTCGTTATAGGAAGGGTCTCAGGATTGGAATGGGAAGGAATTGGATATCACATCTCTTGCTATAGGAAGGGTCTCAGGTTTGGAAGGGGAAGGATTTGGATATCATATCTCATGTTATAGGACCGGTCCCAGGTCTGGTATTAGAAGCATTGAGATATCACATCTCATGCTATAGGAGGAGTCTCAGGATTGGAATGGGAAGGAGTTGGATATCACGTCTCATGTTATAGGAAGGGTCTCAGGATTGGAATGGGAAGGAGTTGAATATCACATCTCATGCTAAAGGAAGGGTATCAGGTTTGATAGAAGCATTCAGATATCACATCTCATGCTATAGGAAGGAACTCAGGATTGGAATGGGAAGGAGTTGGATATCACATCTAATGCCATAGGAAGGGCCATCAGGTTTGGTATAAGCATTGAGATATCACATCTCTGCTATCGGAAGGGTCTAAGGATTGGATTGGGAAGGAGTTGGATATCACGTCTCATGTTATAGGAAGGGTCTCAGGTTGGAATAGAAGGAGTTGGATATCACATCTCATGTTATAGGAAGGGTCTCAGGATTGGAATGGGAAGGACTTGGATATCACATCTCATGTTATAGGAAGGATCTCAGGTTTTGTATTAGAAGCATTGAGATATCACATCTCATGCTATAGGAAGGGTCTCAGGATTGGAATGTGAAGGATTTGGATATCACATCTCATGCTAAAGGAAGGGTCTCAGGTTTGGTATAAGCATTGAGATATCACATCTCTGCTATCGGAAGGGTCTAAGGATTGGATTGGGAAGGAATTGGATATCCCTTCTCATGCTATAGGAAGGGTCTCAGGTTGGAATGGGTAGGAGTTGGATATCACATCTCATGTTATAGGAAGGGTCTCAAGATTGAAATGGGAAGGATTTGGATATCACATCTCTTGCTATAGGAAGGGTCTCAGGTTTTCTATTAGAAACATTGAGATATGACATCTCATGCTATAGGAAGGGTTTCAGTATTGGAATGGGAAGGATTTGGATATCACATCTCATGCTAAAGGAAGGGTCTCAGGTTTGGAAGGGGAAGGATTTGGATATCATATCTCATGTTATAGGACGTATCTCATGTTATAGGACGGGTCCCAGGTTTGGTATTAGAAGCATTGAGATATCACATCTCAAGCTATAGGAAGGGTCTCATGATTGGAATGGGAAGGAGTTGGATATCACATCTCATGCTATAGGAGGAGTCTCAGGATTGGAATGGGAAGGAGTTGGATATCACGTCTCATGTTATAGGAAGGGTCTCAGGATTGGAATGGGAAGGAGTTGAATATCACATCACATGCTAAAGGAAGGGTATCAGGTTTGATAGAAGCATTGAGATATCACATCTCATGCTATAGGAAGGAACTCAGGATTGGAATGGGAAGGAGTTGGATATCACATCTAATGCCATAGGAAGGGTCATCAGGTTTGGTATAAGCATTGAGATATCACATCTCTGCTATCGGAAGGGTCTCAGGATAGGAATGGGAAGGACTTAGAATTCACATCTCATACTATTGGGAGGGTCTCAGTTTTGATATTAGAAGCATTGAGCTATCACATCTCATGCTATCGGAAGGGTCTCAGGATTGGAATGGGATGGAGTTGGATATCACATCTCAAGCTATCTCAGGATTGGAATGGGAAGGAGTTTGATATTTCATCTCAAGCTATAGGAAGGGTCTCAGGTTTGGAAAGGGAAGGATTTGGATTTCACATCTCATGTTATAGGATGGTTCTCATGTTTGGTTTTAGAAGCATTGAGATATCACATCTCATGCTATCGGAAGGGTCTCAGGTTTGGAAAGGGAAGGATTTGGATTTCACAGGTTATAGGATGGTTCTCAGGTTTGGTTTTAGAAGCATTAAATTATAACATCTCATGCTATAGGAAGGGTCTCAGGTTTGGAATGGGAAGGAGTTGGATATCACATCTCTGCTATCTGAAGGGTCTCAGGATTGGAATGGGAAGGAGTTGGATATCCCATCTCGTTATAGGAAGGGTCTCAGGTTTGGTATTAGAAGCAATGAGATATCACATCTCATGCTATAGGAAGGGTCTAAGGTTTGGAAGGGGACGGATTTGGGTATCACATCTCATGTTATAGGACCGGTCTCAGGTTTGGTATTTGAAGCATTGAGGTATCAAGTCTCATGGTATAGGACGGGTCTCAGAATTGGAATGAGAAGGAGTTGGATATCACATCTCAAGCTATAGGAAGGGTCTCATGATTGGAATGGGAAGGAGTTGGATATCACATCTCATGTGTTAAGACGGATTTCTGAACTCTGTCCTGGTGGCGCAGAAGTTCAGAAGGCCAACCTAATTACTTGGAACAGGGTAACCTCTGGACAAGCCAGACCAATCAAGGTAGCAATCGCGGCGGTCAAGACTAGGTCTCAAGAGGGGTGAGGGTGACTGAAAGCCCGCAATGAGCACACAAAGCAAGAGCGCTTACAAACTACTCCAAACAGGTGTTATATCAAAAATATAAACACATTTATTTTAAGGCCTTTAAAACAACGACCGTAGCGAGAAAATCACAATATCACAATATTAAACCAACACATACCATATCAACACAATATATATACAAATACACAGTCGCAAGCGTTTAAAGCACGAAATATGTAGTCCACCTGCCAGGGAAGGAAAACAGGCAGTGCGATAATGCTTTCGACTCAGTTCGCCTTCATAGGCACCTAACTAGATGGAAGTCCGAGCCCTACGAAGAGTGGAGCCTTGCGCTCAAAGTACCTGCCACGCCGGTGCCGACGGGCACAAGGGGAAGCTCTTCGGAGGAAGTCAGGCAGTTCGGGTTAGTGCACAGCAGAAGAAGAACAGGTTCCGCAACTCAAGCGCAGCCTCCACAGCGGGCAGAAGCAGAGCGCGAGCGCGGCAAAAGGGTGCTGTTTTTACACAGCAGGGAAAAGCAATGGGATACTGCAGGAGGGCGACCAGATCCTAGAAATACTACTCACCGGTCCCCGAAGCAAGCAGACCCAGGCTTCTCCACGATAGTTTCAGCAGCTGGCAGGTTCAGAAGAGCAGGGAACGCTTTGTAGTCGTGTAGAGCAAAAAGACGTCCCAATCGACAAAAACCGGCACAGTTTTGTTGCCGCACAGGACAACGGAGCGGCCGTGTGTATTCAAGCCAAATGTACACTCCTCCCTTCAGACCTGGGGACGCCAAGCGTACGAAGCGTGGGAGAGTGACAAGGACTTGAAATACAACACAACCTGGCGGCAGTTACAGAGCAGGACTCCCTTGTAAGCTGGTCAGTCAACTGGATGGCCCAGAGACACTTCCGAAGGCTTACTTGGCAGGAGTTGATGAAGTCGCCGGGAATAGCTATTCCTGCTATTCCAAAGGTCGAAGCACCAGTACAGGCCTTCTGGTTCGATCAAAGGAGGAAAGGGTTTCACAGGACGACAGCAGTGCAAAGGAGGATTCCTTCAGCGGGTCACCAGCGATTCCTCGGTCCAGCCTCTTGGTTGCAGGATACTTGGCTCCTGTATTCCTTCGTTCGTGAGAACTCAGGAGATCGACATGGTAGTGGTGTTTCCAGCCCCCTCTTATCCACGGTTCCCTTCGCGCCAAAACGGAGGGGAGCCAATGGGAGATCCGCTCATCAAAACACATACCATACGTGGACCAATCACGGACCACGGTGGTCCCAGGCATTCACACCACCCTAGACTCTCTGGCACCCAGGATGTGTATTGGGACCAGACATCCCAGCCCACATCCTGGAGGCACACAAACGACATGTAGAAGCCCGCGAAAGCAACCACGTTTCGCGGGAAAGTACATGCCCAAATAAGGAAGGCGCCGGGTCGCCGGACCTGGGGAAGGTGAAGGGAGCAAGACGGACAGTGGACAGGACAAAGGAGCCTCGCGGCCTGGCCATTTTGGGAGCCAGGCCACCATTTTGGGTTCAGTGCAAAAACGTGCTCAGAACGCCAAAAGGAGCTCAAAATAAACAAAACGATCGCTGCCACCATTCCAGTCCCTGAATGACTTGCACCGATCAAATACCATCCTAAAAGAGTATCTAGGGCCTGTAGAAGGCTAGAGACCCAAGAGAGCTGTAACTTAGCTTACAGTGCCCTCTTGTGTCGTGTTGCACTAAAGCTGCGACACGATAAAAGAAACTACGGGAAACCACGTTCCCCGGTACTGACTGTCTTAAGGGCATGTCAGTTTCCCCGTAAGAAAGGAGCGAAAGCCCAGAGAAGTGCGGCAGAAGGCTGTACTTCTCTGGCAAAGTCAAGAACAAGGTTAAAAACAATAGCAAAAAGTTTAGGGGTTGCCACATGGAAGGAAAATTCCCTACAATTACGAAATCTTTCCTAACACTCGCCCCTCCCAGACTATGGACAGGGGGAACTAATCCACCCCTGGATGAGTCTCTTGTTCAGGTCGGTTAAACATTCTGGACAACCCACCAGCATTGCTATGTTGGACACCTGGCCTATGCTCAATAGTGAAGTCGAAGCCTTGTAGACTTATGGACCACCTAAGCAACTTTGGATTCTCCCCCTTCATGTTCATTAGCCACTTTAACGGCTTATGGTCAGTCTGCACAGTGAAGTGGGTCCCATAGAGGTAGGGCCTCAGCTTCCTTAGGGCCCACACAACAGAGAAACATTCTTTCTCTACCGTGGACCACCGGAGCTCTCTGTCCTTAAGCTGGCGACTAATAAAACCGATAGGGTGTTCCTTACCCTTCTCATCTACTTGTGATAGTACAGCTCCTATCCCAGTGTCAGAGGCATCCGTCTGCACGATAAAAGGTCTTTGATAATCAGGGGCCCTGAGCACAGGGGCCTGGCACAAGGAGTCTTTTAAGCCATTGAAGGCCTTCTCACACTCGTCGGTCCAAGTTACCTTCTTGGGTTTCTTCGGAGTTGTGAGGGCAGTCAGAGGAGCAGCTATGGTGCCATAGTCTGCCACAAAATTGCGGTAATACCCCGTGAGTCCTAAAAAGGCTCTCACTTGGGTTTGCGTATTGGGGGTAGGCCAGTCTTGTACCGCTGGTACCTTACTGGATAGAGGCTGTCTCCTCCCTCCACCTACTTCATGTCCATGGTAAACCACTGAGCCTTGTCCATTTTGGTGAGGGGCCACTCGGACACCCTCAAAAGAGCTTTCTGAAGGACTGCTTTTGAACAGGTCGGGGAGAGGTTCAGACTCCTCTTCCTCAACGTCTGAAGCAAATAGCAGTGCTGCGATTTCGCCGCTTGGGACGAAAGCCTTCAGCCTATTCACGTGAAACCCTTTTGGAGCCTGTCCAGGCCTTCCAAGGTCCACTGAATAGTTAGCCTCACCCAGGGGCTCCACCACTGGGTAAGGGCCTGACCATTTGTCCTGTAAAGCTCGAGGCCTTATGAGATTCATGATCAGGACTTGCTGACCAAGTGTAAAGTTGATGAGGGAAGCTTTCTGGTCGTACCAATGGTTCACCAGCGCTTGCCCTGCCTTCAATTTATCACTGGCCAAGCCCATCAGAAGTACCATCCGTTTTCTGAGCCCTAGCACATAATCAACTACATTGGTAGTAACAGGGGGAGTGGGCATCTCCCATCCCTCTTTGACGATGGCTAAGGGTCCCCATACGGGATGACCGAACAGAAGTTCGAAGGGGCTGAAGCCAACACCCTCCTGTGGTACCTCTCGGTAGGCAAACAGTAAGCATGAAACAAGAAGATCCCATTTTCTTCTCTGAGGCTCCTCCAGAGCCCCAATCATGCTCTTTAACGTCCTGTTGAAACGTTCCACCAGACCATTGGTCTGGGGGTGGTATGCAGAAGAGAACTTGTAGGTGACCCCACACTCTTTCCACATAGCCTGCATATACTTCGACATAAAGTTGCTGCCACGATCTGACACAACTTCTTTAGGGAAGCCAACCCTAGTAAATATGCCGAGTAAAGCTTTTGCAACTGACTTGGCAGTTACAGTTTTCAATGGGATGGCCTCAGGATACCTGGTTGCATGGTCGACCAGCACCAGGATAAACCTATTGCCCGAGGATGTTTGCGGGTCAAGGGGACCGACGATGTCGATCCCTACCCTTTCAAATGGTACCCCCACAACTGGGAGCGGTACCAACGGAGCTTGGATTGTCGCGCCAACCTTACCAGACAACTGGCAGGAGGCGCAACTCCTGCAGTGACTTTCTACTTGCACCCCCATCTTGGGCCAGTAGAAGTGCATGGATAACCTTTGCTTGGTCCTCTTCATACCAAGGTGACCAGCAAGGGGAACTTCATGCGCCAACTGCAGGAGGAAGGGTCTAACAGCAAGGGGAACCACCAACCTCCTATGGTCTCCTTCGGTAGACTCTGTGGGCTCACTATACAGGAGTCCACCTTCCCAATAAATCCTATGCTTCCCAGGAGGTTCACCCTCAAGCTGGGAGCAGGCCTGTCTCCTTAGGCCTTCCAGAGATGGGCACTCACGTTGGCCTTCACTGAATTCATCCCTATCAGGACCTCCTTCAACTAACAAGTCTTTTAGTTCAGGATGATCGTTGGGGTCGAATACTTCAGGCATCGCCACCTCCTCGTCAGGCTCGGGCGATTGACCAACTTCCTCCACCGCAGTGGTAGGCGAGCTCGGGGGAATATTCTCTTTCCCCCGTCTTGACTTGTAGACTCCTTTCGCCTTGGGTTGCCCCTTCGGCTGGGGCGGCGTATTGGACTTGGCCAATGCCGCCCGTGCTTGAGACCGTGTGTAGGGTCGTTCGGCAGTGTCTCCTACGAGCCCTAAAGCTCTGAGATCATGACCTAATAAGACCTTTCCCGGGACGTTTCTCTGAATGCTCACTGGAATCCTGACAGCTGTACCATTTAAAGTTAGATTAACAGGGATCACGGGAAACATACGGAGGGGGCCGTCAGCCAACTTAGTGGGCATCAGAGTAGCTCTGGCAACTTCCTCTGAGTCTACCAAGGTAGAATCCACTACAGTTCGACTGCACCCACTATCCCTAAGAGCTGGAGTATCCACTCCATTGATCAGCACACTGTCTTTAAAGTAGTGCTTGGTATTATCCGGAATCCTAGCATACGCCTCTGCGACTTTAGGCTCCCAGGAACCCAGGGACACTAAAACTACCTCGGCCTCTATTCCGCTGGGAAATGAGTCCGAGGAGAAGGATGCTCCTGTAATCTCTTCTTCCTCGTAGGAGGAGAAGGCCAGATTAGCGGAGTGGACCCCCAAAGGTCTAACCTTACAACGGGGATCCCCCTTCACATGGTCAGTTGCTCCACAAGAAAAACAAGCCCCAGTGGGTCTGTTTACGTAGGGAGGCTTATTGTAACCAGAGTTCTGTTTCGGAGGCGCACCTCCACTACCCTGTGAGTTCTCTTGTGTCTTACCCTTGTTTTTCTTTTTGTGGCCCTTTTGGGAAGAAGATTTAGCAGATTCCCCACCCTCCATGTCTTTGGACTTTTTCCCCTCCTCCTGCTTACCAGGATGAGTTTTGTCCTTATGGGACACTCGATGTGACACCCATAAGTCTGCTGCAATGGCCAGCTTCTTAGGATCTATCTCCTTCGAATCGGCCAAATGCTGCTTAAGCTCCGGGGAAGAAGAAGCAAAAATGTGTTCCAGCATGACAAGATTTATCATGCCGTCAAAGGTAGAAACCTTATAGCCTTCGACCCAGCCAGTTAAGTTTTTCAAAGATTCAGCGACATAAGATACCCAAGTACCACCTTCCTTTTTCTTATACTCTCGAAAACGCTTTAAATATTGGGCCGGAGTCTTCCCAAACTTTAAAATGAGAGTCTGCTTTAACATTGCGAAATCAGCCCGCTCAGCCTTCGACATTTCCATAATGGCACTACAGCCAGAATGGGGCAGTCTACTGAGCAACCACGCAATCTTATCAGCACTGTCAACTTTTTGAACCTCGCATGCATACTCAAACGCATTCAGCCAGTCCATAATGTCATTCCTTTCTTCATACACACTGAGCAGATCTTTTGGAAACCGTGGATGAGAGGAAGCCCCAGAACCATGTCCAGGACCCTTGGATCCATTTGCAACCTGAAGCTTGGCCAGTTCCAACTGGTGATCCCTGTCTTTTTGTTTTTCTGCCTGTTCGATTTTTAGTTTGGCTATGCTGAATTCAAGCTCCTGCTGCCTAAACCGCAGCTCTTGCTTCTTGAATTCAAGCATAGCCTCCCCATCAGCACTGGCAGAGGAAACATTAGACAGCTCGTCCTCCCTGTCCTCGTGGTCGCGGTGGAACAGTGCGGCGGCAGAACCGTCGGTTCTACCAGTGAGAGCAGCCCCACCACCTTCCGCACTGTCCTCAGAAGTAATAGCGTCAAGCTGCGCTTCTTGCCACGCCACGATTCTTTGGATCATTTCCAATTTCGTGCCTTGAGAGGAAACACCTCTCTCCGCACACATCTTTTTCAGCGTTTCTGATTTGGAAGCATTTAAAGTTAACAACGTACTTGTTTCCATACTGTTTGATAGGACTATGGCCTTTTTAAAGTTATACTATAACAATTCACTACGTGTACTGTTTGGAATAACCTGAAATGCCTTAGTTCGAGCGCAACACTGGATACCTTCAGTCGTATCCCACCGCTGTACACCAATTTGTTAAGACGGATTTCTGAACTCTGTCCTGGTGGCGCAGAAGTTCAGAAGGCCAACCTAATTACTTGGAACAGGGTAACCTCTGGACAAGCCAGACCAATCAAGGTAGCGATCGCGGCGGTCAATAGCAAGAGATGTGATATCCAAATCCTTCCCATTCCAATCCTGAGACCCTTCCTGTATATAACATGAGATGTGATATCCAACTCCTTCCCATTCCAACCTGAGACCCTTCCTATAGCATGAGATGTGATATCCAACTCCTTACCATTCAAATCCTGAGACCCTCCTTATAACAAGAGATGTCATATCCAACTCCTTCCCATTCCAAACCTGAGACCCTTCCTATAACATGAGATGTGATATCCAACTCCTTCCCATTCCAAACCTGAGACCCTTCCGATAGCATGAGCTGTGATATCTCAATGCTTCAAAAACCAAACCTGAGAACCATCCTATAACATGAGATGTGAAATCCAAATCCTTCCCTTCCCAAACCTGAGACCCTTCCTATAGCAAGAGATGTGATATCCAAATCCTTCCCATTCCAATCCTGAGACCCTTCCTGTATATAACATGAGATGTGATATCCAACTCCTTCCCATTCCAACCTGAAACCCTTCCTATAGCATGAGATGTGATATCCAACTCCTTCCCATTCCAATCCTGAGACACATCCTATAGCATGAGATGTGATATCACAATGCTTCTAATACCAAACCTGAGACCCGTCCTATAACATGAGATGTGATATCCAAATCCTTCCCCTTCCAAACCTTAGACCCTTCCTTTATCATGAGGTGATATCCAAGTCCTTCCCATTCCATTCCTGAGACCCTTCCTATAGCATGAGATATGATATCTCAATGCTTCTAATACCAAACCTGAGACCCTTCCTATAACATGAGATGTGATATCCAAATCCTTCCCATTCCAATCCTGAGACCCTTCCGGTAGCAGAGATGTGATATCTCAATGCTTATACCAAACCTGAGCCCCTTCCGATAGCATGAGATGTGATATCTCAATGCTTCTAATACCAAACCTCAGATCCTTCCAATAACATGAGATGTGATGTCCAAATCCTTCCCCTTCCAAACCTTAGACCCTCCCTTTAGCATGAGATGTGATATCCAACTCCTTCCCATTCCAATCCCGAGACCCTTCTGATGGCATGAGATGTCATATCTCAATGCCTCTAATACCAAACCTGAGATCCTACCTCTAACATGAGATGTGATATCAAACTCCTTCCCATTCCAAACCTGAGACCCTTCCGATAGCATGAGATGTGATATTTCAATGCTTCTAAAACCAAACATGAGAACCATCCTATAACATGAGATGTGAAATCCAAATCCTTCCCTTTCCAAACCTGAGACCCTTCCTATAGCTTGAGATGAAATATCAAACTCCTTCCCATTCCAATCCTGAGATAGCTTGAGATGTGAGATCCAAATCCTTCCCCTTCCAAACCTGAGACCCTTCCTATAGCTTGATATGTGATATCAAACTCCTTCCCATTACAATCCTGAGATAGCTTGAGATGTGATATCCAACTCCATCCCATTCCAATCCTGAGACCCTTCCGATAGCATGAGATGTGATAGCTCAATGCTTCTAATATCAAAACTGAGACCCTCCCTATAGTATGAGATGTGAAATCTAAGTCCTCCCCATTCCTATCCTGAGACCTTTCCGATAGCAGAGATGTGAAATATCAATGCTTATACCGAACCTGATGACCCTTCCTTTAGCATGAGATGTGATATTCAACTCCTTCCCATTCCAATCCTGAGACCCTTCCTATAACATGAGACGTGATATCCAACTCCTTCCCATTCCAAACCTGAGACCTTTCCTTTAGCATATGTGATATCCAACTACTTCCCATTCCAATCCTGAGACCCTTCCGATAGCATGAGATGTGATATCCAACTCCTTCCAATTCCAATACTGAGACCCTCCCAATAGCATATGTGATATCTCAATGCTTCTAATATCAAAACTGAGACCCTCCCTATAACATGTGATGTGATATCCAACTCCTTCCCATTCCAATACTGAGACCCTTCCAATAGCATGTGATATCTCAATGCTTCCAATATCAAAACTGAGACCCTCCCTATAACATGAGATGTGATATCCAACTCCTTCCCGTTCCAATCGAGACCCTTCCTATAACATGAGATGTGATATCTCTATGCTTCTAATACCAAACCTGAGGCCCTTCCCGTAGTATATGTGAAATCCAACTCCTTCCCATTCCAAACTTGTGACCCTTCCTGTAGCATGAAATGTGATTTTTCACCCCTTCCAATACCATACCCGAGACCATTCCCACAGCCTGAGATTTGAAATCTCATTTCTTCCAATACCAAACCTGAGACCCTTCCGATAGGATGTGATTTGATATCTCAGTGCTTCTAATACCAAACCTGAGACCCTCCCTATAACAAGAGATATCATATCCAACTCCTTCCCATTCCAATCATGAGACTCTTCCTATAGCATGACATGTGATATCGAACTTCCCATTCAAATCCTGAGACTCAGACCTCCCCGTCTAACCTCACCACTCCTAGCTCCCGGATTGATAATGCACTCCTGCTGTGTCTTCTCCCTTCTTCTGCTTCCTTTCCTCTCTCCTTCCTCATGTGCCCTAGGTCAGGCTCCTTCTACACCTCCGCAAGGATTACTGATTTGTACCCCTCCCCACTCTCAACTCTCACTCAGTTAACACTCATCTGACATCTGCCATTTCCTGGAAGAACCCGACCTTGATGTCCTTGGTCTAACCGAGACATGGATGACGGCCAGCGCTGTCTCGAGCTCTGACACTTTCCTCCCTGATGACAAGTTCCTCTCCATGCAATTCAAAATGAACCTGTATGCTTCCTGACCTGGACTTTTACGAGATCTGCAACTCTTCATGTCTCTGGCCCTACACACTGCAGGGAATACTCAGGATTTTCTGATCTCAGACATCCCCCTATGTAGCCCTCTCAACAATCCTCTCCCGTGGTGATCAAGTTCTCATCTCCAAAGAAGGCTAACTACCAGCTGTTCCTCCTCAGTGGAGTTCTCCCTTTCTGTCCCTGCTCTCTGCACCGTTTCGCGTTGCAAACACTCGCTTCCCTACTCTCTGGTTTAGACGCTTTTCCTTCTTCCTTTCTGTGCTTGTTCTCTGCATCGTTTCGCGTTGCAGAGAACAACTCGCTTCCCAGCTCTCTGGTTTAGACGTGTGTTCCCTGCCTTCTCTCCTCTTCCCGCTGCCTTCAAATCAACAAATGAGCTTCAAAAGATACACGGTGCTCAGAATGCTTTATAACACCCATTATTCAAGATATAGCTGTAACTCGCTAGACGTATTGAAAAGTGCTAAAAACTAGCAAAAATAGCTAGAACATGTTCTTTCTTCGCGTTTGGGTAAATACGAATTCTGGTGGATTCCCATTTTGTACTCTGTTCGTGCATTTGTTCAGTCGAATCCTGATGTTTTTAACCACTCGTCACCCATACAAGGGGGGTTCAAAATCTACTGTTCACAGGCTGAATGTATACTGCTGAAATCGTCAATGCATTATCGGGTAAACCGACTGTTCTGGAAAGTGTATTTGCCATCTGTTATTCCAGTCAGCATGTTTTCATCGTCCCTTCTTGTTTCAAGGCTGCACTCCCGTGGTGATCACATTCTCCTCTCCAGAGCAGGCTAACTACCAGCTGCTCCTCCTCAGAGGCGTTCCACCTTTCTGTCCCTGCTCCCTGCACCGTTTCGCGTTGCATGTACTCGCTTCCCAGCTCTCTGGTTTCGATGCGTGTTCCCTGCCTTCTCTCCTCTTCCCACAGCCTTCCAATGAGCTCCACAAGATAGTGTTCAGAATGCTTTATAAACCCATTATTCAACATATAGCTGTAACCCGCTAGACGTATTGAAACGTGCTAAAAACTAGCAAAAATAGCTAGAAAATGTACTTCCCTCGCGTTTTTGTAAATGCGAATTCTGGTGGGTTCCCATGTTGTATGTACTGTGTCCGTGCGTTTGTGTCGAATCCTGAAGTTTTTAACCACTGTTCTCCCATACTAGGGAGGGGGGGTCAACATCTACTGCTGTTCACAGGCTGAATGTATACGGCTGAAATCTTCAAGGCATTATCAGCTTTACTGACTGTTTTGGAACGTGTATTTGCCATCTGTTAATGCAGTCGCCCTTTGTTCATCGTTCCTTCTAGTTTACAGGCTGCACTCCCCTAGTGATCACATTCTTCTCTCCTATGCAGGCTAACTACCAGCTGCTCCTCCTCATAGGTGTTCATCCTTTCTGTCCCTGCTCCCTGCACCGTTTCGCGTTGCATGTACTCGCTTCCCAGCTCTCTGGTTGAGATGCGTGTTCCCTGCCTTCTCTCCTCTTGCTACAGCCTTCCAATTTGCTCCACAAGATACAGTGTTCAGAATGCTTTATAACACCCATTATTCAACATATAGCTGTAACCCGCTAGACGTATTGAAACGTGCTAAAAACTAGCAAAAACAGCTAGGAAATGTACTTCCCTCGCGTTTTGGTAAATGCAGGGTACACGCGTCTAAACCAGAGAGCAGGGAAGCGAGCATTTCAGCAGTATAAATTCAGCCTGTGAACAACACATTTTGACCCTCCCTTGTATGGGAGAAGAGTGGTTCAAAAGACCAGGATTCGACTGAACAAACGCACGAACAGAGTACAAAATGGGAATCCACCAGAATTCGCATTTACCAAAACGCGAGGAAAGTACATTTTCTAGCTGTTTCTGCTCGTTTTTAGCACGTTTCAATACGTCTAGCGGGTTACACCTATATGTTGAATAATGGGTGTTATAAAGCATTCTGAACACTGTATCTTGTGGAGCTCATTGGAAGGCTGTCGGAAGAGGAGAGAAGGCAGGGAACACGCATCTAAACCAGAGAGCTGGGAAGCGAGTACATGCAACGCGAAACGGTGCAGGGAGCAGGGACAGAAAGGATGAACGCCTATGAGGAGGAGCAGCTGGTAGTCAGCCTGCTCTGGAGAGGCGAATGTGATCACCAGGGGAGTGCAGCCTGTAAAGTAGAAGGGACGATGAACACAGGGCGACTGCATTAACAGATGGCAAATACACGTTCCAAAACAGTCAGGAAAGCTGATAATGCCTTGAAGATTTCAGCCGTATACATTCAGCCTGTGAACAGCAGTAGACGTTGACCCCCCCCGTGTATGGGAGAACAGTGGTTAAAAACTTCAGGATTCGACAACAAACGCACGGACAGTACATACATGGGAACCCATCAGAATTAGCATTTACAAAAACGCGAGGAAAGTACATTTTCTAGCTTTTTTTGCTAGTTTACAGCACGTTTCAATACGTCTAGCGGGTTACGGCTATATGTTGAATAATGGGTGTTATAGAGCATTCTGAGCACTGTGTATCTTTTGGAGCTCATTTTTTGATTTGAAGGCAGCGGGAAGAGGAGAGAAGGCAGGGAACACGCGTCTAAACCAGAGAGCTGGGAAGAGAGTACTTGCAACGCGAAAAGGGCAGAAAGGAAGAAGGCCTCTGAGAAGGAAAAGCGTCTAAACCAGAGAGCAGGGAAGCGAGTGTTTGCAACGCGAAACGGTGCAGGGAGCAGGGACAGAAAGGGAGAACTCCTCTGAGGAGGAACAGCTGGCAGTTAGCCTTCTTTGGAGATGAGAACTTGATCACCACGGGAGAGGATTGTTGAGAGGGTTACAGGGGGGAGGTCTGAGATCAGAAAATCCTGAGTATTCCCTGCAGTGTGTAGGGCCAGCGACATGAAGAGTTGCAGATCTCGTAAAAGTCCAGGTCAGGAAGCATACAGGTTCATGTTGAATTCTCCAAGTAGGCGGAGTTGAGTGGTAGGAGGCTAGGATGGAGAAGTCCATCCACTGAGAGAGGAAGGGGGTAGGCAAATAGCCACGCTGAGAGAATGGCCAGGAGAGAATGCATGCAGACAAGGCATTCGTGACAGGAGTCGGCCTGCAAAGGAAATCAATTTACTACAGGAATCAAGGATAAGCATTGAGATATCACATCTCATGCTATAGGAATGTCTCAGGATTGGAATGGGAAGGACTTAGATATCACATATGCTATAGGGAGGGTCTCAGTTTTGATATTAGAAGCAATGAGATATCACATCTCATGCTATCGGAAGTGTCTCAGGATTGGAATGGGAAGGAGCTGGATATCACATCTCATGCTAAAGGAAGGGTCTCAGGTTTGGAACGGGAAGGAGTTGGATATCACATCTCATGTTATAGGAAGGGTCTCAGGTTTGGTATAAACATTGAGATATCACATCTCTGCTATCGGAAGTGTCTCAGGATTGGAATGGGAAGGAGTTGGATATCCCATCTCATGTTATAGGACGGGTCTCAGGTTTTTTATTAAAATCATTGAGATATCATATTGCATGCTGTAGGAAGGGTCTAAGGATTGGAATGGGAAGGACTTGGATATCACATCTCATGCTATAGATAGGCTCTCAGGTTTGGAAAGTGAAGGAGTTGGATATCACATTTCATGTTAGAGGAAGGATCTCAGGTTTGATATTAGAGGCATTGAGATATCACATCTCAGGCTATAGGAAGGGTCTCAGGATTGGAATGGGAAGGAGTTGGATATCACATCTCATGCTATAGGAAGGGTCTCAGGTTTTGTTATAAGCATTGAGATATCACATCTCATGCTATAGGAAGGGTCTCAGGATTGGAATGGAAGGAGTTGGATATCACATCTCATGTTATAGGAAGGATCTCAGGTTTGGTATTAGAAGCATTGAGACATCACATCTCATGCTATAGGAAGGGTCTCAGGATTGGAATGGGAAGGAGTTGGATATCACATCTCATGCTATAGAAGGGTCTCAGGATTGGAATGGGAAGGAGTTGTATATGACATCTCATGCCGTAGGGAGGGTCTCAGGTTCGGTATAAACATTGAGATATCACATCTCTGCTATCGAAAGGGTCTCAGGATTGGAATGGGAAGGAGTTGGATATCCCATCTCATGTTATAGGAAGAGTCTCAGGTTTGGTATTAGAAGCATTGAGATATCACATCTCATGCTATAGGAAGTGTCTCAGGATTGGAATGGGAAGGACTTGGGTATCACATCTCATGCTATAGGGAGGGTCTCAAGTTTGATATTAGAAGCATTGAGATATCACATCTCATGCTATAGGAAGGGTCTCAGGAATGGAATGGGAAGGAGTTGGATATCACATCTCATGCTATAGGAAGGGTCTCAGGTTTTGTATAAGCAGTGAGATATCACATCTCATGCTATAGGAAGTGTCTCAGGATTGGAATGGGAAGGAGTTGGATATCACATCTCATGTTATAGGAAGGATCTCAGGTTTGGTATAAGCATTGAGATATCAGATCTCTGCTATCGGAAGGGTCTCAGGATTGGAAAGGGAAGGAGTTGGATATTCCCATCTTATGTTATAGGAAGGGTCTCAGGTTTGGTATTAGAAGCATTGAGATATCACATCTCATGCTATAGAAAGGGTCTCAGGATTGGAATGGGAAGGACTTGGATATCACATCTCTTGCTATAGGGAGGGTCTCAAGTTTGATATTAGAAGCATTGAGGTATCACATTTCATGATATCGGAAGGGTCTCAAGATTGGAATGGGAAGGAGTTGGATATCACATCTCATGATAAAGGAAGGGTCTAAGGTTTGGAAGGGGAAGGATTTGGATATCACATCTCATGTTATAGGACGGGTCTCAGGTTTGGTATTAGAAGCATTGAGATATCAAGTCTCATGGTATAGGAAGGGTCTCAGGATTGGAATGGGATGGAGTTGGATATCACATCTCAAGCTATAGGAAGGGTCTCAGGATTAGAATGGGAAGGAGTTTGATATCACATCTCATGCCATAGTATGGGTCTCAGGTTTGGTAGAAGCATTGGGATATCACATCTCATGCTATCGGAAGGGTATCGGGATTGGATTTGGAAGGAGTTGGATATCCCATCTCATGCTATAGGAAGGGTCTCAGGTTGGAATGGGAAGGAGTTGGATATCACATCTCATGTTATAGGAAGGGTCTCAGGATTGGAATGGGAAGTACTTGGATATCACATCTCATGCTATAGGAAGGCTCTCAGGTTTGCAAGGGGAAAGAGTTGGATATCACATTTCATGCTATCAGAAGGATCTCAGGTTTGGTATAGAAGCATTGAGATATCATATCTTATGCTATCAGAAGAGTCTCAGGATTGGAATGGGAAGGAGTTGGATATCACATCTCATGCTAAAGGGAGGGTCTCAGGTTTGGAAGATAAGGATTTGGATATCACATCTCATGTTATAGGAAGGATCTCAGGTTTGGTATTAGAAGTATTGAGATATCACATCTCATGCTATCGGAAGGATCACAGGTTTGGTATAGAAGCATTGAGATATATCTTATGCTATCAGAAGGGTCTCAGGATTGGAATGGGAAGGAGTTGGATATCACATCTCATGCTAAAGGGAGGGTCTCAGGTTTGGAAAGGGAAGGAGTTGGATATCACATTTCATGTCATAGGAAGGGTCTCAGGTTGGAATGGGAAGGAGTTGGATATCACATTTCATGTTATAGGAAGGGTCTCAGGATTGGAATGGGAAGGAGCTGATATCACATCTCATGCTAAAGGAAGGGTCTCAGGTTTGGAACGGGAAGGAGTTGGATATCACATCTCATGTTATAGGAAGGGTCTCAGGTTTGGTATAAGCATTGAGATATCACATCTCTGCTATCGGAAGTGTCTCAGGATTGGAATGGGAAGGACTTGGATATCACATCTCATGCTATAGATAGGCTTTCAGGTTTGGAAAGGGAAGGAGTTGGATATCACATCTCATGCTAGAGGAAGGGTCTCAGGTTTGGTATAAGCATTGAGATATCACATCTCGTGCTATAGGAAGGGTCTCAGGATTGGAATGGGAAGGAGTTGTATATGACATCTCATGCCGTAGGAAGGGTCTCAGGTTTGGTATAAGCATTGAGATATCACATCTCTGCTATTGAAAGGGTCTTAGGATTGGAATGGGAAGGAGTTGGATATCCCATCTCAGGTTATAGGAAGAGTCTCAGGTTTGGTATTAGAAGCATTGAGATATCCCATCTCATGCTATAGGAAGCGTCTCAGGATTGGAATGGGAAGGAGTTGGATATCACATCTCATGCTAGAGGAAGGGTCTCAGGTTTGGTATAAGCATTGAGATATCACATCTCGTGCTATAGGAAGGGTCTCAGGATTGGAATGGGAAGGAGTTGTATATGACATCTCATGCCGTAGGAAGGGTCTCAGGTTTGGTATAAGCATTGAGATATCACATCTCTGCTATCGGAAGTGTCTCAGGATTGGAATGGGAAGGAGTTGGATATCACATTTCATGTTAGAGGAAGGATCTCAGGTTTGGTATTAGAGGCATTGAGATATCACATCTCAGGCTATAGGAAGGGTCTCAGGATTGGAATGGGAAGGAGTTGGATATCACATCTCATGCTATAGGAAGGGTCTCAGGTTTTGTTATAAGCATTGAGATATCACATCTCATGCTATAGGAAGGGTCTCAGGATTGGAATGGGAAGGACTTGGATATCACATCTCATGCTATAGATAGGCTCTCAGGTTTGGAAAGTGAAGGAGTTGGATATCACATTTCATGTTAGAGGAAGGATCTCAGGTTTGGTATTAGAGGCATTGAGATATCACATCTCAGGCTATAGGAAGGGTCTCAGGATTGGAATGGGAAGGAGTTGGATATCACATCTCATGCTATAGGAAGGGTCTCAGGTTTTGTTATAAGCATTAAGATATCACATCTCATGCTATAGGAAGGGTCTCAGGATTGGAATGGAAGGAGTTGGATATCACATCTCATGTTATAGGAAGGATCTCAGGTTTGGTATTAGAAGCATTGAGACTTCACATCTCATGCTATAGGAAGGGTCTCAGGATTGGAATGGGAAGGAGTTGGATATCACATCTCATGCTATAGGAAGGGTCTCAGGATTGGAATGGGAAGGAGTTGTATATGACATCTCATGCCGTAGGGAGGATCTCAGGTTTGGTATAAACATTGAGATATCACATCTCTGCTATCGAAAGGGTCTCAGGATTGGAATGGGAAGGAGTTAGATATCCCATCTCATGTTATAGGAAGAGTCTCAGGTTTGGTATTAGAAGCATTGAGATATCACATCTCATGCTATAGGAAGTGTCTCAGGATTGGAATGGGAAGGACTTGGGTATCACATCTCATGCTATAGGGAGGGTCTCAAGTTTGATATTAGAAGCATTGAGATATCACATCTCATGCTATAGGAAGGGTCTCAGGATTGGAATGGGAAGGAGTTGGATATCACATCTCATGCTATAGGAAGGGTCTCAGGTTTGGTATAAGCAGTGAGATATCACATCTCATGCTATAGGAAGTGTCTCAGGATTGGAATGGGAAGGAGTTGGATATCACATCTCATGTTATAGGAAGGATCTCAGGTTTGGTATAAGCATTGAGATATCAGATCTCTGCTATCGGAAGGGTCTCAGGATTGGAAAGGGAAGGAGTTGGATATTCCCATGTATGTTATAGGAAGGGTCTCAGGTTTGGTATTAGAAGCATTGAGATATCACATCTCATGCTATAGAAAGGGTCTCAGGATTGGAATGGGAAGGACTTGGATATCACATCTCTTGCTATAGGGAGGGTCTCAAGTTTGATATTAGAAGCATTGAGGTATCACATTTCATGATATCGGAAGGGTCTCAAGATTGGAATGGGAAGGAGTTGGATATCACATCTCATGATAAAGGAAGGGTCTAAGGTTTGGAAGGGGAAGGATTTGGATATCACATCTCATGTTATAGGACGGGTCTCAGGTTTGGTATTAGAAGCATTGAGATATCAAGTCTCATGGTATAGGAAGGGTCTCAGGATTGGAATGGGATGGAGTTGGATATCACATCTCAAGCTATAGGAAGGGTCTCAGGATTAGAATGGGAAGGAGTTTGATATCACATCTCATGCCATAGTATGGGTCTCAGGTTTGGTAGAAGCATTGGGATATCACATCTCATGCTATCGGAAGGGTATCGGGATTGGATTTGGAAGGAGTTGGATATCCCATCTCATGCTATAGGAAGGGTCTCAGGTTGGAATAGGAAGGAGTTGGATATCACATCTCATGTTATAGGAAGGGTCTCAGGATTGGAATGGGAAGTACTTGGATATCACATCTCATGCTATAGGAAGGCTCTCAGGTTTGGAAGGGGAAAGAGTTGGATATCACATTTCATGCTATCAGAAGGATCTCAGGTTTGGTATAGAAGCATTGAGATATCATATCTTATGCTATCAGAAGAGTCTCAGGATTGGAATGGGAAGGAGTTGGATATCACATCTCATGCTAAAGGGAGGGTCTCAGGTTTGGAAGATAAGGATTTGGATATCACATCATGTTATAGGAAGGATCTCAGGTTTGGTATTAGAAGTATTGAGATATCACATCTCATGCTATCGGAAGGATCTCAGGTTTGGTATAGAAGCATTGAGATATATCTTATGCTATCAGAAGGGTCTCAGGATTGGAATGGGAAGGAGTTGGATATCACATCTCATGCTAAAGGGAGGGTCTCAGGTTTGGAAAGGGAAGGAGTTGGATATCACATTTCATGTTATAGGAAGGGTCTCAGGTTGGAATGGGAAGGAGTTGGATATCACATTTCATGTTATAGGAAGGGTCTCAGGATTGGAATGGGAAGGAGTTGGATATCACATCTCAAGCTTTAGGAAGGGTCTCAGGTTTGGTATAAGCATTGAGATAGCACATCCCATGCTATAGGAAGGGTCTCAGGATTGGAATGGGAAGGAGTTGGATATCACATCTCATGTTATAGGAAAGATCTCAGGTTTGGTATTAGAAGCATTGAGACATCACATCTCATGTTATAGGAAGGGTCTCAGGATTGGAATGGGAAGAAGTTGGATATCACATCTCATGCTATAGGAAGGGTCTCAGGTTTGGAAGGGGAAGGAGTTGGATATCCAATCTCATGTTATAGGACTGGTCTCAGGTTTGGTATTAGAAGCATTGAGATATCCCATCGCATGCTGTAGGAAGGTTCTCAGGTTTGGAATGGGGAGGAATTGTATATCACATCTCATGTCATAGGAAGGATCTCAGGTTTGGTATTAGAAGCATTGAGATATCACATCTCATGCTATAGGAATGGTCTCAGGATTGGAATGGGAAGGAGTTGGATATTACATTCCTGCTATAGGAAGGGTCTCATGTTTGGAATGGGAATGTGTTGGATATCACATATGCTATAGGAAGGGTCTCAGGTTTGGAACGGGAAGGAGTTGGATATCACATCTCATATTATAGGAAGGGTCTCAGGTTTGGTATAAGCATTGAGATATCACATCTCTGCTATCGGAAGTGTCTCAGGATTGGAATGGGAAGGTGTTGGATATCCCATCTCATGTTATAGGACGGGTCTCAGGTTTGTTATTAGAATCATTGAGATATCATATTGCATGCTGTAGGAGGGGTCTAAGGATTGGAATGGGAAGGAGTTGGATATCCCATCTCATGTTATAGTAAGAGTCTCAAGTTTGGTATTAGAAGCATTTAGATATCACATCTCATGCTATAGGAAGTGTCTCAGGATTGGAATGGGAAGGAGTTGGATATCACATTTCATGTTAGAGGAAGGATCTCAGGTTTGGTATTAGAGGCATTGAGATATCACATCTCATGCTCTAGGAAGGGTCTCAGGATTGGAATGGGAAGGAGTTGGATATCACATCTCATGCTATAGGAAGGGTCTCAGGTTTGGTATAAGCAGTGAGATATCACATCTCATGCTATAGGAAGTGTCTCAGGATTGGAATGGGAAGGAGTTGGATATCACATCTCATGTTATAGGAAGGATCTCAGGTTTGGTATAAGCATTGAGATATCACATCTCTACTATCGGAAGGGTCTCAGGATTGGAATGGGAAGGACTTGGATATCACATCTCATGCTATAGGAAGGGTCTCAGGTTTGGTATAAGCATTGAGATATCACATCTCATGCTATAGGAAGGGTCTCAGGATTGGAATGGGAAGGAGTTGGATATCACATCTCATGTTATAGGAAGGATCTCAGGTTTGGTATTAGAAGCATTGAGACATCACATCTCATGCTATCGGAAGGGTCTCAGGATTGGAATGGGAAGGACTTGGATATCACATCTCATGCTATAGGGAGGGTCTCAAGTTTGATATTAGAAGCATTGAGATATCATATCTCATGCTATAGGAAGGGTCTCAGGATTGGAAAGGGAAGGAGTTGGATATCACATCTCATGCTATAGGAAGGGTCTCAGGTTTGGTATAAGCAGTGAGATATCACATCTCATGCTATAGGAAGTGTCTCAGGATTGGAATGGGAAGGAGTTGGATATCACATCTCATGTTATAGGAAGGATCTCAGGTTTGGTATAAGCATTGAGATATCACATCTCTACTATCGGAAGGGTCTCAGGATTGGAATGGGAAGGACTTGGATATCACATCTCATGCTATAGGAAGGGTCTCAGGTTTGGTATAAGCATTGAGATATCACATCTCATGCTATAGGAAGGGTCTCAGGATTGGAATGGGAAGGAGTTGGATATCACATCTCATGTTATAGGAAGGATCTCAGGTTTGGTATTAGAAGCATTGAGACATCACATCTCATGCTATCGGAAGGGTCTCAGGATTGGAATGGGAAGGACTTGGATATCACATCTCATGCTATAGGGAGGGTCTCAAGTTTGATATTAGAAGCATTGAGATATCACATCTCATGATTTGGGAAGGGTCTCAGGGATGGAATGGGAAGGAGTTGGATATCACATCTCATGCTATAGGAAGGGTCTCAGGTTTGGTATAAGCAGTGAGATATCACATCTCATGCTATAGGAAGTGTCTCAGGATTGGAATGGGAAGGAGTTGGATATCACATCTCATGTTATAGGAAGGATCTCAGGTTTGGTATAAGCATTGAGATATCACATCTCTACTATCGGAAGGGTCTCAGGATTGGAATGGGAAGGACTTGGATATCACATCTCATGCTATAGGAAGGGTCTCAGGTTTGGTATAAGCATTGAGATATCACATCTCATGCTATAGGAAGGGTCTCAGGATTGGAATGGGAAGGAGTTGGATATCACATCTCATGTTATAGGAAGGATCTCAGGTTTGGTATTAGAAGCATTGAGACATCACATCTCATGCTATCGGAAGGGTCTCAGGATTGGAATGGGAAGGACTTGGATATCACATCTCATGCTATAGGGAGGGTCTCAAGTTTGATATTAGAAGCATTGAGATATCACATCTCATGATTTGGGAAGGGTCTCAGGGATGGAATGGGAAGGAGTTGGATATCACATCTCATGCTATAGGAAGGGTCTCAGGTTTGGTATAAGCAGTGAGATATCACATCTCATGCTATAGGAAGTGTCTCAGGATTGGAATGGGAAGGAGTTGGATATCACATCTCATGTTATAGGAAGGGTCTCAGGTTTGGTATTAGAAGCATTGAGATATCACATCTCATGCTATAGGAAGGGTCTCAGGATTGGAATGGGAAGGACTTGGATATCACATCTCATGCTATAAGGAGGGTCTCAAGTTTGATATTAGAAGCATTGAGATATCACATCTCATGATATCGCAAGCGTCTCAGGAATGGAATGGGAGGATTTGGATATCACATCTCATGATAAAGGAAGTGTCTAAGGTTTGGAAGGGGAAGGAGTTTGATATCACATCTCATGCCATAGTATGGGTCTCAGGTTTGGTAGAAGCATTGGGATATCACATCTCATGCTATCGGAAGGGTATCAGGATTGGATTTGGAAGGAGTTGGATATCCCATCTCATGCTATAGGAAGGGTCTCAGGTTGGAATGGGAAGGAGTTGGATATCACATCTCATGTTATAGGAAGGGTCTCAGGATTGGAATTAGAAGGACTTGGATATCACATCTCATGCTATAGGAAGGCTCTCAGGTTTGGAAGGGGAAAGAGTTGGATATCACATTTCATGTTAGAGGTAGGATCTCAGGTTTGGTATTAGAGGCATTGAGATATCACATCTCATGCTATCAGAAGAGTCTCAGGATTGGAATGGGAAGGAGTTGGATATCACATCTCATGCTAAAGGGAGGGTCTCAGGTTTGGAAGGGGAAGGATTTGGATATCACATCTCATGTTATAGGAAGGATCTCAGGTTTGGTATTAGAAGCATTGAGATATCACATCTCATGCTATCGGAAGGATCTCAGGTTTGGTATAGAAGCATTGAGATAACACATCTCATGCTATCAGAAGGTTCTCAGGATTGGAATGGGACGGAGTTGGATATCACATCTCATGCTAAAGGGAGGGTTTCAGGTTTGGAAGGGGAAGGATTTGGATATCACATCTCATGTTATCAGAAGGATCTCAGGTTTGGTATTAGAAGTATTGAGATATCACATCTCATGCTATAGGAAGGGTCTCAGGATTGGAATGGGAAGGAGTTGGTTATCACATCCCATGCTAAAGGAAGGGTCTCAGGTTTGGTAGAAGCATTGAGATATCACATCTCATGCTATCGGAAGTGTCTCAGGATTGGAATGGGAAGGAGCTGGATATCACATCTCATGTTATAGGAAGGGTCTCAGGTTTGGTATAAGCATTGAGATATCACATCTCTGCTATCCCAAGTGTCTCAGGATTGGAATGGGAAGGACTTGGATATCACATCTCATGCTAAAGATAGGCTTTCAGGTTTGGAAAGGGAAGGAGTTGGATATCACATCTCATGCTAGAGGAAGGGTCTCAGGTTTGGTATAAGCATTGAGATATCACATCTCGTGCTATAGGAAGGGTCTCAGGATTGGAATGGGAAGGAGTTGTATATGACATCTCATGCCGTAGGAAAGGTCTCAGGTTTGGTATAAGCATTGAGATATCACATCTCTGCTATCGAAAGGGTCTTAGGATTGGAATGGGAAGGAGTTGGATATCCCATCTCAGGTTATAGGAAGAGTCTCAGGTTTGGTATTAGAAGCATTGAGATATCCCATCTCATGCTATAGGAAGGGTCTCAGGATTGGAATGGGAAGGAGTTGGATATCACATCTCATGCTAGAGGAAGGGTCTCAGGTTTGGTATAAGCATTGAGATATCACATCTCGTGCTATAGGAAGGGTCTCAGGATTGGAATGGGAAGGAGTTGTATATGACATCTCATGCCGTAGGAAGGGTCTCAGGTTTGGTATAAGCATTGAGATATCACATCTCTGCTATCGGAAGTGTCTCAGGATTGGAATGGGAAGGACTTGGATATCACATCTCATGCTATAGATAGGCTCTCAGGTTTGGAAAGGGAAGGAGTTGGATATCACATTTCATGTTAGAGGAAGGATCTCAGGTTTGGTATTAGAGGCATTGAGATATCAGATCTCAGGCTATAGGAAGGGTCTCAGGATTGGAATGGGAAGGAGTTGGATATCACATCTCATGCTATAGATAGGCTCTCAGGTTTGGAAAGTGAAGGAGTTGGATATCACATTTCATGTTAGAGGAAGGATCTCAGGTTTGGTATTAGAGGCATTGAGATATCACATCTCAGGCTATAGGAAGGGTCTCAGGATTGGAATGGGAAGGAGTTGGATATCACATCTCATGCTATAGGAAGGGTCTCAGGTTTTGTTATAAGCATTAAGATATCACATCTCATGCTATAGGAAGGGTCTCAGGATTGGAATGGAAGGAGTTGGATATCACATCTCATGTTATAGGAAGGATCTCAGGTTTGGTATTAGAAGCATTGAGACATCACATCTCATGCTATAGGAAGGGTCTCAGGATTGGAATGGGAAGGAGTTGGATATCACATCTCATGCTATAGGAAGGGTCTCAGGATTGGAATGGGAAGGAGTTGTATATGACATCTCATGCCGTAGGGAGGGTCTCAGGTTTGGTATAAACATTGAGATATCACATCTCTGCTATCGAAAGGGTCTCAGGATTGGAATGGGAAGGAGTTGGATATCCCATCTCATGTTATAGGAAGAGTCTCAGGTTTGGTATTAGAAGCATTGAGATATCACATCTCATGCTATAGGAAGTGTCTCAGGATTGGAATGGGAAGGACTTGGGTATCACATCTCATGCTATAGGGAGGGTCTCAAGTTTGATATTAGAAGCATTGAGATATCACATCTCATGCTATAGGAAGGGTCTCAGGATTGGAATGGGAAGGAGTTGGATATCACATCTCATGCTATAGGAAGGGTCTCAGGTTTGGTATAAGCAGTGAGATATCACATCTCATGCTATAGGAAGTGTCTCAGGATTGGAATGGGAAGGAGTTGGATATCACATCTCATGTTATAGGAAGGATCTCAGGTTTGGTATAAGCATTGAGATATCAGATCTCTGCTATCGGAAGGGTCTCAGGATTGGAAAGGGAAGGAGTTGGATATTCCCATGTTATGTTATAGGAAGGGTCTCAGGTTTGGTATTAGAAGCATTGAGATATCACATCTCATGCTATAGAAAGGGTCTCAGGATTGGAATGGGAAGGACTTGGATATCACATCTCTTGCTATAGGGAGGGTCTCAAGTTTGATATTAGAAGCATTGAGGTATCACATTTCATGATATCGGAAGGGTCTCAAGATTGGAATGGGAAGGAGTTGGATATCACATCTCATGATAAAGGAAGGGTCTAAGGTTTGGAAGGGGAAGGATTTGGATATCACATCTCATGTTATAGGACGGGTCTCAGGTTTGGTATTAGAAGCATTGAGATATCAAGTCTCATGGTATAGGAAGGGTCTCAGGATTGGAATGGGATGGAGTTGGATATCACATCTCAAGCTATAGGAAGGGTCTCAGGATTAGAATGGGAAGGAGTTTGATATCACATCTCATGCCATAGTATGGGTCTCAGGTTTGGTAGAAGCATTGGGATATCACATCTCATGCTATCGGAAGGGTATCGGGATTGGATTTGGAAGGAGTTGGATATCCCATCTCATGCTATAGGAAGGGTCTCAGGTTGGAATGGGAAGGAGTTGGATATCACATCTCATGTTATAGGAAGGGTCTCAGGATTGGAATGGGAAGTACTTGGATATCACATCTCATGCTATAGGAAGGCTCTCAGGTTTGCAAGGGGAAAGAGTTGGATATCACATTTCATGCTATCAGAAGGATCTCAGGTTTGGTATAGAAGCATTGAGATATCATATCTTATGCTATCAGAAGAGTCTCAGGATTGGAATGGGAAGGAGTTGGATATCACATCTCATGCTAAAGGGAGGGTCTCAGGTTTGGAAGATAAGGATTTGGATATCACATCTCATGTTATAGGAAGGATCTCAGGTTTGGTATTAGAAGTATTGAGATATCACATCTCATGCTATCGGAAGGATCTCAGGTTTGGTATAGAAGCATTGAGATATATCTTATGCTATCAGAAGGGTCTCAGGATTGGAATGGGAAGGAGTTGGATATCACATCTCATGCTAAAGGGAGGGTCTCAGGTCTGGAAAGGGAAGGAGTTGGATATCACATTTCATGTTATAGGAAGGGTCTCAGGTTGGAATGGGAAGGAGTTGGATATCACATTTCATGTTATAGGAAGGGTCTCAGGATTGGAATGGGAAGGAGTTGGATATCACATCTCAAGCTTTAGGAAGGGTCTCAGGTTTGGTATAAGCATTGAGATAGCACATCCCATGCTATAGGAAGGGTCTCAGGATTGGAATGGGAAGGAGTTGGATATCACATCTCATGTTATAGGAAAGATCTCAGGTTTGGTATTAGAAGCATTGAGACATCACATCTCATGTTATAGGAAGGGTCTCAGGATTGGAATGGGAAGAAGTTGGATATCACATCTCATGCTATAGGAAGGGTCTCAGGTTTGGAAGGGGAAGGAGTTGGATATCCAATCTCATGTTATAGGACTGGTCTCAGGTTTGGTATTAGAAGCATTGAGATATCCCATCGCATGCTGTAGGAAGGTTCTCAGGTTTGGAATGGGGAGGAATTGTATATCACATCTCATGTCATAGGAAGGATCTCAGGTTTGGTATTAGAAGCATTGAGATATCACATCTCATGCTATAGGAATGGTCTCAGGATTGGAATGGGAAGGAGTTGGATATTACATTCCTGCTATAGGAATGGTCTCATGTTTGGAATGGGAATGTGTTGGATATCACATATGCTATAGGAAGGGTCTCAGGTTTGGAACGGGAAGGAGTTGGATATCACATCTCATGTTATAGGAAGGGTCTCAGGTTTGGTATAAGCATTGAGATATCACATCTCTGCTATCGGAAGTGTCTCAGGATTGGAATGGGAAGGTGTTGGATATCCCATCTCATGTTATAGGACGGGTCTCAGGTTTGTTATTAGAATCATTGAGATATCATATTGCATGCTGTAGGAGGGGTCTAAGGATTGGAATGGGAAGGAGTTGGATATCCCATCTCATGTTATAGTAAGAGTCTCAAGTTTGGTATTAGAAGCATTTAGATATCACATCTCATGCTATAGGAAGTGTCTCAGGATTGGAATGGGAAGGAGTTGGATATCACATTTCATGTTAGAGGAAGGATCTCAGGTTTGGTATTAGAGGCATTGAGATAGCACATCTCATGCTCTAGGAAGGGTCTCAGGATTGGAATGGGAAGGAGTTGGATATCACATCTCATGCTATAGGAAGGGTCTCAGGTTTGGTATAAGCATTGAGATATCACATCTCATGCTATAGGAAGGGTCTCAGGATTGGAATGGGAAGGAGTTGGATATCACATCTCATGTTATAGGAAGGATCTCAGGTTTGGTATTAGAAGCATTGAGACATCACATCTCATGCTATCGGAAGGGTCTCAGGATTGGAATGGGAAGGACTTGGATATCACATCTCATGCTATAGGGAGGGTCTCAAGTTTGATATTAGAAGCATTGAGATATCATATCTCATGCTATAGGAAGGGTCTCAGGATTGGAAAGGGAAGGAGTTGGATATCACATCTCATGCTATAGGAAGGGTCTCAGGTTTGGTATAAGCAGTGAGATATCACATCTCATGCTATAGGAAGTGTCTCAGGATTGGAATGGGAAGGAGTTGGATATCACATCTCATGTTATAGGAAGGATCTCAGGTTTGGTATAAGCATTGAGATATCACATCTCTACTATCGGAAGGGTCTCAGGATTGGAATGGGAAGGACTTGGATATCACATCTCATGCTATAGGAAGGGTCTCAGGTTTGGTATAAGCATTGAGATATCACATCTCATGCTATAGGAAGGGTCTCAGGATTGGAATGGGAAGGAGTTGGATATCACATCTCATGTTATAGGAAGGATCTCAGGTTTGGTATTAGAAGCATTGAGACATCACATCTCATGCTATCGGAAGGGTCTCAGGATTGGAATGGGAAGGACTTGGATATCACATCTCATGCTATAGGGAGGGTCTCAAGTTTGATATTAGAAGCATTGAGATATCACATCTCATGATTTGGGAAGGGTCTCAGGGATGGAATGGGAAGGAGTTGGATATCACATCTCATGCTATAGGAAGGGTCTCAGGTTTGGTATAAGCAGTGAGATATCACATCTCATGCTATCGGAAGTGTCTCAGGATTGGAATGGGAAGGAGCTGGATATCACATCTCATGTTATAGGAAGGGTCTCAGGTTTGGTATAAGCATTGAGATATCACATCTCTGCTATCCCAAGTGTCTCAGGATTGGAATGGGAAGGACTTGGATATCACATCTCATGCTAAAGATAGGCTTTCAGGTTTGGAAAGGGAAGGAGTTGGATATCACATCTCATGCTAGAGGAAGGGTCTCAGGTTTGGTATAAGCATTGAGATATCACATCTCGTGCTATAGGAAGGGTCTCAGGATTGGAATGGGAAGGAGTTGTATATGACATCTCATGCCGTAGGAAAGGTCTCAGGTTTGGTATAAGCATTGAGATATCACATCTCTGCTATCGAAAGGGTCTTAGGATTGGAATGGGAAGGAGTTGGATATCCCATCTCAGGTTATAGGAAGAGTCTCAGGTTTGGTATTAGAAGCATTGAGATATCCCATCTCATGCTATAGGAAGGGTCTCAGGATTGGAATGGGAAGGAGTTGGATATCACATCTCATGCTAGAGGAAGGGTCTCAGGTTTGGTATAAGCATTGAGATATCACATCTCGTGCTATAGGAAGGGTCTCAGGATTGGAATGGGAAGGAGTTGTATATGACATCTCATGCCGTAGGAAGGGTCTCAGGTTTGGTATAAGCATTGAGATATCACATCTCTGCTATCGGAAGTGTCTCAGGATTGGAATGGGAAGGACTTGGATATCACATCTCATGCTATAGATAGGCTCTCAGGTTTGGAAAGGGAAGGAGTTGGATATCACATTTCATGTTAGAGGAAGGATCTCAGGTTTGGTATTAGAGGCATTGAGATATCAGATCTCAGGCTATAGGAAGGGTCTCAGGATTGGAATGGGAAGGAGTTGGATATCACATCTCATGCTATAGATAGGCTCTCAGGTTTGGAAAGTGAAGGAGTTGGATATCACATTTCATGTTAGAGGAAGGATCTCAGGTTTGGTATTAGAGGCATTGAGATATCACATCTCAGGCTATAGGAAGGGTCTCAGGATTGGAATGGGAAGGAGTTGGATATCACATCTCATGCTATAGGAAGGGTCTCAGGTTTTGTTATAAGCATTAAGATATCACATCTCATGCTATAGGAAGGGTCTCAGGATTGGAATGGAAGGAGTTGGATATCACATCTCATGTTATAGGAAGGATCTCAGGTTTGGTATTAGAAGCATTGAGACATCACATCTCATGCTATAGGAAGGGTCTCAGGATTGGAATGGGAAGGAGTTGGATATCACATCTCATGCTATAGGAAGGGTCTCAGGATTGGAATGGGAAGGAGTTGTATATGACATCTCATGCCGTAGGGAGGGTCTCAGGTTTGGTATAAACATTGAGATATCACATCTCTGCTATCGAAAGGGTCTCAGGATTGGAATGGGAAGGAGTTGGATATCCCATCTCATGTTATAGGAAGAGTCTCAGGTTTGGTATTAGAAGCATTGAGATATCACATCTCATGCTATAGGAAGTGTCTCAGGATTGGAATGGGAAGGACTTGGGTATCACATCTCATGCTATAGGGAGGGTCTCAAGTTTGATATTAGAAGCATTGAGATATCACATCTCATGCTATAGGAAGGGTCTCAGGATTGGAATGGGAAGGAGTTGGATATCACATCTCATGCTATAGGAAGGGTCTCAGGTTTGGTATAAGCAGTGAGATATCACATCTCATGCTATAGGAAGTGTCTCAGGATTGGAATGGGAAGGAGTTGGATATCACATCTCATGTTATAGGAAGGATCTCAGGTTTGGTATAAGCATTGAGATATCAGATCTCTGCTATCGGAAGGGTCTCAGGATTGGAAAGGGAAGGAGTTGGATATTCCCATGTTATGTTATAGGAAGGGTCTCAGGTTTGGTATTAGAAGCATTGAGATATCACATCTCATGCTATAGAAAGGGTCTCAGGATTGGAATGGGAAGGACTTGGATATCACATCTCTTGCTATAGGGAGGGTCTCAAGTTTGATATTAGAAGCATTGAGGTATCACATTTCATGATATCGGAAGGGTCTCAAGATTGGAATGGGAAGGAGTTGGATATCACATCTCATGATAAAGGAAGGGTCTAAGGTTTGGAAGGGGAAGGATTTGGATATCACATCTCATGTTATAGGACGGGTCTCAGGTTTGGTATTAGAAGCATTGAGATATCAAGTCTCATGGTATAGGAAGGGTCTCAGGATTGGAATGGGATGGAGTTGGATATCACATCTCAAGCTATAGGAAGGGTCTCAGGATTAGAATGGGAAGGAGTTTGATATCACATCTCATGCCATAGTATGGGTCTCAGGTTTGGTAGAAGCATTGGGATATCACATCTCATGCTATCGGAAGGGTATCGGGATTGGATTTGGAAGGAGTTGGATATCCCATCTCATGCTATAGGAAGGGTCTCAGGTTGGAATGGGAAGGAGTTGGATATCACATCTCATGTTATAGGAAGGGTCTCAGGATTGGAATGGGAAGTACTTGGATATCACATCTCATGCTATAGGAAGGCTCTCAGGTTTGCAAGGGGAAAGAGTTGGATATCACATTTCATGCTATCAGAAGGATCTCAGGTTTGGTATAGAAGCATTGAGATATCATATCTTATGCTATCAGAAGAGTCTCAGGATTGGAATGGGAAGGAGTTGGATATCACATCTCATGCTAAAGGGAGGGTCTCAGGTTTGGAAGATAAGGATTTGGATATCACATCTCATGTTATAGGAAGGATCTCAGGTTTGGTATTAGAAGTATTGAGATATCACATCTCATGCTATCGGAAGGATCTCAGGTTTGGTATAGAAGCATTGAGATATATCTTATGCTATCAGAAGGGTCTCAGGATTGGAATGGGAAGGAGTTGGATATCACATCTCATGCTAAAGGGAGGATCTCAGGTTTGGAAAGGGAAGGAGTTGGATATCACATTTCATGTTATAGGAAGGGTCTCAGGTTGGAATGGGAAGGAGTTGGATATCACATTTCATGTTATAGGAAGGGTCTCAGGATTGGAATGGGAAGGAGTTGGATATCACATCTCAAGCTTTAGGAAGGGTCTCAGGTTTGGTATAAGCATTGAGATAGCACATCCCATGCTATAGGAAGGGTCTCAGGATTGGAATGGGAAGGAGTTGGATATCACATCTCATGTTATAGGAAAGATCTCAGGTTTGGTATTAGAAGCATTGAGACATCACATCTCATGTTATAGGAAGGGTCTCAGGATTGGAATGGGAAGAAGTTGGATATCACATCTCATGCTATAGGAAGGGTCTCAGGTTTGGAAGGGGAAGGAGTTGGATATCCAATCTCATGTTATAGGACTGGTCTCAGGTTTGGTATTAGAAGCATTGAGATATCCCATCGCATGCTGTAGGAAGGTTCTCAGGTTTGGAATGGGGAGGAATTGTATATCACATCTCATGTCATAGGAAGGATCTCAGGTTTGGTATTAGAAGCATTGAGATATCACATCTCATGCTATAGGAATGGTCTCAGGATTGGAATGGGAAGGAGTTGGATATTACATTCCTGCTATAGGAATGGTCTCATGTTTGGAATGGGAATGTGTTGGATATCACATATGCTATAGGAAGGGTCTCAGGTTTGGAACGGGAAGGAGTTGGATATCACATCTCATGTTATAGGAAGGGTCTCAGGTTTGGTATAAGCATTGAGATATCACATCTCTGCTATCGGAAGTGTCTCAGGATTGGAATGGGAAGGTGTTGGATATCCCATCTCATGTTATAGGACGGGTCTCAGGTTTGTTATTAGAATCATTGAGATATCATATTGCATGCTGTAGGAGGGGTCTAAGGATTGGAATGGGAAGGAGTTGGATATCCCATCTCATGTTATAGTAAGAGTCTCAAGTTTGGTATTAGAAGCATTTAGATATCACATCTCATGCTATAGGAAGTGTCTCAGGATTGGAATGGGAAGGAGTTGGATATCACATTTCATGTTAGAGGAAGGATCTCAGGTTTGGTATTAGAGGCATTGAGATAGCACATCTCATGCTCTAGGAAGGGTCTCAGGATTGGAATGGGAAGGAGTTGGATATCACATCTCATGCTATAGGAAGGGTCTCAGGTTTGGTATAAGCATTGAGATATCACATCTCATGCTATAGGAAGGGTCTCAGGATTGGAATGGGAAGGAGTTGGATATCACATCTCATGTTATAGGAAGGATCTCAGGTTTGGTATTAGAAGCATTGAGACATCACATCTCATGCTATCGGAAGGGTCTCAGGATTGGAATGGGAAGGACTTGGATATCACATCTCATGCTATAGGGAGGGTCTCAAGTTTGATATTAGAAGCATTGAGATATCATATCTCATGCTATAGGAAGGGTCTCAGGATTGGAAAGGGAAGGAGTTGGATATCACATCTCATGCTATAGGAAGGGTCTCAGGTTTGGTATAAGCAGTGAGATATCACATCTCATGCTATAGGAAGTGTCTCAGGATTGGAATGGGAAGGAGTTGGATATCACATCTCATGTTATAGGAAGGATCTCAGGTTTGGTATAAGCATTGAGATATCACATCTCTACTATCGGAAGGGTCTCAGGATTGGAATGGGAAGGACTTGGATATCACATCTCATGCTATAGGAAGGGTCTCAGGTTTGGTATAAGCATTGAGATATCACATCTCATGCTATAGGAAGGGTCTCAGGATTGGAATGGGAAGGAGTTGGATATCACATCTCATGTTATAGGAAGGATCTCAGGTTTGGTATTAGAAGCATTGAGACATCACATCTCATGCTATCGGAAGGGTCTCAGGATTGGAATGGGAAGGACTTGGATATCACATCTCATGCTATAGGGAGGGTCTCAAGTTTGATATTAGAAGCATTGAGATATCACATCTCATGATTTGGGAAGGGTCTCAGGGATGGAATGGGAAGGAGTTGGATATCACATCTCATGCTATAGGAAGGGTCTCAGGTTTGGTATAAGCAGTGAGATATCACATCTCATGCTATAGGAAGTGTCTCAGGATTGGAATGGGAAGGAGTTGGATATCACATCTCATGTTATAGTAAGGGTCTCAGGTTTGGTATTAGAAGCATTGAGATATCACATCTCATGCTATAGGAAGGGTCTCAGGATTGGAATGGGAAGGACTTGGATATCACATCTCATGCTATAAGGAGGGTCTCAAGTTTGATATTAGAAGCATTGAGATATCACATCTCATGATATCGCAAGCGTCTCAGGGATGGAATGGGAAGGATTTGGATATCACATCTCATGATAAAGGAAGTGTCTAAGGTTTGGAAGGGGAAGGAGTTTGATATCACATCTCATGCCATAGTATGGGTCTCAGGTTTGGTAGAAGCATTGGGATATCACATCTCATGCTATCGGAAGGGTATCAGGATTGGATTTGGAAGGAGTTGGATATCCCATCTCATGCTATAGGAAGGGTCTCAGGTTGGAATGGGAAGGAGTTGGATATCACATCTCATGTTATAGGAAGGGTCTCAGGATTGGAATTAGAAGGACTTGGATATCACATCTCATGCTATAGGAAGGCTCTCAGGTTTGGAAGGGGAAAGAGTTGGATATCACATTTCATGTTAGAGGTAGGATCTCAGGTTTGGTATTAGAGGCATTGAGATATCACATCTCATGCTATCAGAAGAGTCTCAGGATTGGAATGGGAAGGAGTTGGATATCACATCTCATGCTAAAGGGAGGGTCTCAGGTTTGGAAGGGGAAGGATTTGGATATCACATCTCATGTTATAGGAAGGATCTCAGGTTTGGTATTAGAAGCATTGAGATATCACATCTCATGCTATCGGAAGGATCTCAGGTTTGGTATAGAAGCATTGAGATAACACATCTCATGCTATCAGAAGGTTCTCAGGATTGGAATGGGACGGAGTTGGATATCACATCTCATGCTAAAGGGAGGGTCTCAGGTTTGGAAGGGGAAGGATTTGGATATCACATCTCATGTTATCAGAAGGATCTCAGGTTTGGTATTAGAAGTATTGAGATATCACATCTCATGCTATAGGAAGGGTCTCAGGATTGGAATGGGAAGGAGTTGGTTATCACATCCCATGCTAAAGGAAGGGTCTCAGGTTTGGTAGAAGCATTGAGATATCACATCTCATGCTATCGGAAGTGTCTCAGGATTGGAATGGGAAGGAGCTGGATATCACATCTCATGTTATAGGAAGGGTCTCAGGTTTGGTATAAGCATTGAGATATCACATCTCTGCTATCCCAAGTGTCTCAGGATTGGAATGGGAAGGACTTGGATATCACATCTCATGCTATAGATAGGCTTTCAGGTTTGGAAAGGGAAGGAGTTGGATATCACATCTCATGCTAGAGGAAGGGTCTCAGGTTTGGTATAAGCATTGAGATATCACATCTCGTGCTATAGGAAGGGTCTCAGGATTGGAATGGGAAGGAGTTGTATATGACATCTCATGCCGTAGGAAGGGTCTCAGGTTTGGTATAAGCATTGAGATATCACATCTCTGCTATCGAAAGGGTCTTAGGATTGGAATGGGAAGGAGTTGGATATCCCATCTCAGGTTATAGGAAGAGTCTCAGGTTTGGTATTAGAAGCATTGAGATATCCCATCTCATGCTATAGGAAGGGTCTCAGGATTGGAATGGGAAGGAGTTGGAAATCACATCTCATGCTAGAGGAAGGGTCTCAGGTTTGGTATAAGCATTGAGATATCACATCTCGTGCTATAGGAAGGGTCTCAGGATTGGAATGGGAAGGAGTTGTATATGACATCTCATGCCGTAGGAAGGGTCTCAGGTTTGGTATAAGCATTGAGATATCACATCTCTGCTATCGGAAGTGTCTCAGGATTGGAATGGGAAGGACTTGGATATCACATCTCATGCTATAGATAGGCTCTCAGGTTTGGAAAGGGAAGGAGTTGGATATCACATTTCATGTTAGAGGAAGGATCTCAGGTTTGGTATTAGAGGCATTGAGATATCAGATCTCAGGCTATAGGAAGGGTCTCAGGATTGGAATGGGAAGGAGTTGGATATCACATCTAATGCTATAGGAAGGGTCTCAGGATTGGAATGGGAAGGAGTTGGATATCACATCTCATGCTAGAGGAAGGGTCTCAGGTTTGGTATAAGCATTGAGATATCACATCTCGTGCTATAGGAAGGGTCTCAGGATTGGAATGGGAAGGAGTTGTATATGACATCTCATGCCGTAGGAAGGGTCTCAGGTTTGGTATAAGCATTGAGATATCACATCTCTGCTATCGAAAGGGTCTTAGGATTGGAATGGGAATTAGTTGGATATCCCATCTCAGGTTATAGGAAGAGTCTCAGGTTTGGTATTAGAAGCATTGAGATATCCCATCTCATGATATAGGAAGGGTCTCAGGTTGGAATGGGAAGGAGTTGGATATCACATTTCATGTTATAGGAAGGGTCTCAGGATTGGAATGGGAAGGACTTGGATATCATATCCCATGCTATAGGAAGGCTCTCAGGTTTGGAAGGGGAAGGAGTTGGATATCACATTTCATGTTAGAGGAAGGATCTCAGGTTTGGTATTAGAGGCCTTGAGATATCACATCTCATGCTATAGGAAGGGTCTCAGGATTGGAATGGGAAGGAGTTGGATATCACATCTCAAGCTATAGGAACAGTCTCAGGTTTGGTATAAGCATTGTGATATCACATCTCATGCTATAGGAAGGGTCTCAGGATTGGAATGGGAAGGAGTTGGATATCACATCTCATGTTATAGGAAAGATCTCAGGTTTGGTATTAGAAGCATTGAGACATCACATCTCATGTTATAGGAAGGGTCTCAGGATTGGAATGGGAAGAAGTTGGATGTCACATCTCTTGCTATAGGAAGGGTCTCAGGATTGGAATGGGAAGGAGTTGGATATCACATCTAATGCTATAGGAAGGGTCTCAGGATTGGAATGGGAAGGAGTTGGATATCACATCTCATGCTAGAGGAAGGGTCTCAGGTTTGGTATAAGCATTGAGATATCACATCTCGTGCTATAGGAAGGGTCTCAGGATTGGAATGGGAAGGAGTTGTATATGACATCTCATGCCGTAGGAAGGGTCTCAGGTTTGGTATAAGCATTGAGATATCACATCTCTGCTATCGAAAGGGTCTTAGGATTGGAATGGGAAGGAGTTGGATATCCCATCTCAGGTTATAGGAAGAGTCTCAGGTTTGGTATTAGAAGCATTGAGATATCCCATCTCATGATATAGGAAGGGTCTCATGTTGAAATGGGAAGGAGTTGGATATCACATTTCATGTTATAGGAAGGGTCTCAGGATTGGAATGGGAAGGACTTGGATATCATATCCCATGCTATAGGAAGGCTCTCAGGTTTGGAAGGGGAAGGAGTTGGATATCACATTTCATGTTAGAGGAAGGATCTCAGGTTTGGTATTAGAGGCCTTGAGATATCACATCTCATGCTATAGGAAGGGTCTCAGGATTGGAATGGGAAGGAGTTGGATATCACATCTCAAGCTATAGGAACAGTCTCAGGTTTGGTATAAGCATTGTGATATCACATCTCATGCTATAGGAAGGGTCTCAGGATTGGAATGGGAAGGAGTTGGATATCACATCTCATGTTATAGGAAAGATCTCAGGTTTGGTATTAGAAGCATTGAGACATCACATCTCATTTAATAGGAAGGGTCTCAGGATTGGAATGGGAAGAAGTTGGATATCACATCTCTTGCTATAGGAAGGGTCTCAGATTTGGTATAAGCATTGAGATATCACATCTCATGCTATAGGAAGGGTCTCAGGATTGGAATGGGAAGGAGTTGTATATGACATCTCATGCCATAGGAAGGGTCTCAGGTTTGGTATAAGCATTGAGATATCACATCACATGCTATAGGAAGGGTCTCAGGATTGGAATGGGAAGGACTTGGATATCACATCTCATGCTATAGGCAGGGTCTCAGGTTTGGAAAGGGAATGAGATGGATATCACATTTCATGTTAGAGGTAGGATCTCGGGTTTGGTATTAGAGGCATTGAGATATCACATCTCATGCTATCAGAAGGGTCTCAGGATTGGAATGGGAAGGAGTTGGATATCACATCTCATGCTAAAGGGAGGGTCTCAGGTTTGGAAGGGGAAGGATTTGGAAATCACATCTCATGTTATAGGAAGGATCTCAGGTTTGGTATTAGAAGCATTGAGATATCACATCTCATGCTTTCATAAGGGTCTCAGGATTGGAATGGGAAGGAGTTGGATATCACATCTCATGTTATAGGAAGGATCTCAGGTTTGGTATTAGAAGCATTGAGACATCAAATCTCATGCTATAGGAAGGGTCTCAGGATTGGAATGGGAAGGAGTTGGATATCACATCTCATGCTATAGGAAGGGTCTCAGATTTGGTATAAGCATTGAGATATCACATCTCATGCTATAGGAAGGGTCTCAGGATTGGAATGGGAAGGAGTTTTATATGACATCTCAGGCCATAGGAAGGGTCTCAGGTTTGGTATAAGCATTGAGATATCACATCTCTGCTATCGGAAGGGTCTCAGGATTGGAATGGGAAGGAATTGGATATCACATCTCATGTTATAGGAAGGATCTCAGATTTGGTATTAGAAGCATTGAGATATCCCTTCTCATGCTATAGGAAGGGTCTCAGGATTGGAATGTGAAGGATTTGGATATCACATCTCATGCTAAAGGAAGGGTCTCAGGTTTGGTAGAAGCATTGAGATATCACGTCTCTGCTATCGGAAGGGTCTTAGGATTGGATTGGGAAGGAGTTGGATATCCCTTCTCATGCTATAGGAAGGGTCTCAGGTTTGGTATAAGCATTGAGATATCACATCTCTGCTATCGGAAGGGTATCAGGATTGGATTGGGAAGGAGTTGGATATCCCTTCTCATGCTATAGGAAGTGTCTCAGGTTGGAATGGGAAGGAGTTGGATATCACATCACATGTTATAGGAAGGGTCTCAGGATTGGAATGGGAAGGATTTGGATATCACATCTCTTGCTATAGGAAGGGTCTCAGGATTGGAATGGGTAGGAGTTGGATATTACTTTCTTGCTATAGGAAGGGTCTCAGGTTTGGAAGGGGAAGGATTTGGATATCACATCTCATGTTATCAGAAGGATCTCAGGTTTGGTATTAGAAGTATTGAGATATCACATCTCATGCTATAGGAAGGGTCTCAGGATTGGAATGGGAAGGAGTTGGTTATCACATCCCATGCTAAAGGAAGGGTCTCAGGTTTGGTAGAAGCATTGAGATATCACATCTCATGCTATCGGAAGTGTCTCAGGATTGGAATGGGAAGGAGCTGGATATCACATCTCATGCTAAAGGAAGGGTCTCAGGTTTGGAACGGGAAGGAGTTGGATATCACATCTCATGTTATAGGAAGGGTCTCAGGTTTGGTATAAGCATTGAGATATCACATCTCTGCTATCGGAAGTGTCTCAGGATTGGAATGGGAAGGACTTGGATATCACATCTCATGCTATAGATAGGCTTTCAGGTTTGGAAAGGGAAGGAGTTGGATATCACATCTCATGCTAGAGGAAGGGTCTCAGGTTTGGTATAAGCATTGAGATATCACATCTCGTGCTATAGGAAGGGTCTCAGGATTGGAATGGGAAGGAGTTGTATATGACATCTCATGCCGTAGGAAGGGTCTCAGGTTTGGTATAAGCATTGAGATATCACATCTCTGCTATCGAAAGGGTCTTAGGATTGGAATGGGAAGGAGATGGATATCCCATCTCAGGTTATAGGAAGAGTCTCAGGTTTGGTATTAGAAGCATTGAGATATCCCATCTCATGCTATAGGAAGGGTCTCAGGATTGGAATGGGAAGGAGTTGGATATCACATCTCATGCTAGAGGAAGGGTCTCAGGTTTGGTATAAGCATTGAGATATCACATCTCGTGCTATAGGAAGGGTCTCAGGATTGGAATGGGAAGGAGTTGTATATGACATCTCATGCCGTAGGAAGGGTCTCAGGTTTGGTATAAGCATTGAGATATCACATCTCTGCTATCGGAAGTGTCTCAGGATTGGAATGGGAAGGACTTGGATATCACATCTCATGCTATAGATAGGCTCTCAGGTTTGGAAAGGGAAGGAGTTGGATATCACATTTCATGTTAGAGGAAGGATCTCAGGTTTGGTATTAGAGGCATTGAGATATCAGATCTCAGGCTATAGGAAGGGTCTCAGGATTGGAATGGGAAGGAGTTGGATATCACATCTAATGCTATAGGAAGGGTCTCAGGATTGGAATGGGAAGGAGTTGGATATCACATCTCATGCTAGAGGAAGGGTCTCAGGTTTGGTATAAGCATTGAGATATCACATCTCGTGCTATAGGAAGGGTCTCAGGATTGGAATGGGAAGGAGTTGTATATGACATCTCATGCCGTAGGAAGGGTCTCAGGTTTGGTATAAGCATTGAGATATCACATCTCTGCTATCGAAAGGGTCTTAGGATTGGAATGGGAATTAGTTGGATATCCCATCTCAGGTTATAGGAAGAGTCCCAGGTTTGGTATTAGAAGCATTGAGATATCCCATCTCATGATATAGGAAGGGTCTCAGGTTGGAATGGGAAGGAGTTGGATATCACATTTCATGTTATAGGAAGGGTCTCAGGATTGGAATGGGAAGGACTTGGATATCATATCCCATGCTATAGGAAGGCTCTCAGGTTTGGAAGGGGAAGGAGTTGGATATCACATTTCATGTTAGAGGAAGGATCTCAGGTTTGGTATTAGAGGCCTTGAGATATCACATCTCATGCTATAGGAAGGGTCTCAGGATTGGAATGGGAAGGAGTTGGATATCACATCTCAAGCTATAGGAACAGTCTCAGGTTTGGTATAAGCATTGTGATATCACATCTCATGCTATAGGAAGGGTCTCAGGATTGGAATGGGAAGGAGTTGGATATCACATCTCATGTTATAGGAAAGATCTCAGGTTTGGTATTAGAAGCATTGAGACATCACATCTCATGTTATAGGAAGGGTCTCAGGATTGGAATGGGAAGAAGTTGGATGTCACATCTCTTGCTATAGGAAGGGTCTCAGGATTGGAATGGGAAGGAGTTGGATATCACATCTAATGCTATAGGAAGGGTCTCAGGATTGGAATGGGAAGGAGTTGGATATCACATCTCATGCTAGAGGAAGGGTCTCAGGTTTGGTATAAGCATTGAGATATCACATCTCGTGCTATAGGAAGGGTCTCAGGATTGGAATGGGAAGGAGTTGTATATGACATCTCATGCCGTAGGAAGGGTCTCAGGTTTGGTATAAGCATTGAGATATCACATCTCTGCTATCGAAAGGGTCTTAGGATTGGAATGGGAAGGAGTTGGATATCCCATCTCAGGTTATAGGAAGAGTCTCAGGTTTGGTATTAGAAGCATTGAGATATCCCATCTCATGATATAGGAAGGGTCTCAGGTTGGAATGGGAAGGAGTTGGATATCACATTTCATGTTATAGGAAGGGTCTCAGGATTGGAATGGGAAGGACTTGGATATCATATCCCATGCTATAGGAAGGCTCTCAGGTTTGGAAGGGGAAGGAGTTGGATATCACATTTCATGTTAGAGGAAGGATCTCAGGTTTGGTATTAGAGGCCTTGAGATATCACATCTCATGCTATAGGAAGGGTCTCAGGATTGGAATGGGAAGGAGTTGGATATCACATCTCAAGCTATAGGAACAGTCTCAGGTTTGGTATAAGCATTGTGATATCACATCTCATGCTATAGGAAGGGTCTCAGGATTGGAATGGGAAGGAGTTGGATATCACATCTCATGTTATAGGAAAGATCTCAGGTTTGGTATTAGAAGCATTGAGATATCACATCTCATTTTATAGGAAGGGTCTCAGGATTGGAATGGGAAGAAGTTGGATATCACATCTCTTGCTATAGGAAGGGTCTCAGATTTGGTATAAGCATTGAGATATCACATCTCATGCTATAGGAAGGGTCTCAGGATTGGAATGGGAAGGAGTTGTATATGACATCTCATGCCATAGGAAGGGTCTCAGGTTTGGTATAAGCATTGAGATATCACATCACATGCTATAGGAAGGGTCTCAGGATTGGAATGGGAAGGACTTGGATATCACATCTCATGCTATAGGCAGGGTCTCAGGTTTGGAAAGGGAATGAGATGGATATCACATTTCATGTTAGAGGTAGGATCTCAGGTTTGGTATTAGAGGCATTGAGATATCACATCTCATGCTATCAGAAGGGTCTCAGGATTGGAATGGGAAGGAGTTGGATATCACATCTCATGCTAAAGGGAGGGTCTCAGGTTTGGAAGGGGAAGGATTTGGAAATCACATCTCATGTTATAGGAAGGATCTCAGGTTTGGTATTAGAAGCATTGAGATATCACATCTCATGCTTTCATAAGGGTCTCAGGATTGGAATGGGAAGGAGTTGGATATCACATCTCATGCTATAGGAAGGGTCTCAGATTTGGTATAAGCATTGAGATATCACATCTCATGCTATAGGAAGGGTCTCAGGATTGGAATGGGAAGGAGTTGTATATGACATCTCAGGCCATAGGAAGGGTCTCAGGTTTGGTATAAGCATTGAGATATCACATCTCTGCTATCGGAAGGGTCTCAGGATTGGAATGGGAAGGAATTGGATATCACATCTCATGTTATAGGAAGGATCTCAGATTTGGTATTAGAAGCATTGAGATATCCCTTCTCATGCTATAGGAAGGGTCTCAGGATTGGAATGTGAAGGATTTGGATATCACATCTCATGCTAAAGGAAGGGTCTCAGGTTTGGTAGAAGCATTGAGATATCACGTCTCTGCTATCGGAAGGGTCTCAGGATTGGATTGGGAAGGAGTTGGATATCCCTTCTCATGCTATAGGAAGGGTCTCAGGTTTGGTATAAGCATTGAGATATCACATCTCTGCTATCGGAAGGGTATCAGGATTGGATTGGGAAGGAGTTGGATATCCCTTCTCATGCTATAGGAAGTGTCTCAGGTTGGAATGGGAAGGAGTTGGATATCACATCACATGTTATAGGAAGGGTCTCAGGATTCGAATGGGAAGGATTTGGATATCACATCTCTTGCTATAGGAAGGGTCTCAGGATTGGAATGGGTAGGAGTTGGATATTACTTTCTTGCTATAGGAAGGGTCTCATGTTTGGAATGGGAAGGAGTTGGATATCACATATGCTATAGTTAGTGTCTCAGGTTTGGAACGGGAAGGAGTTGGATATCACATCTCATGTTATAGGAAGGGTCTCAGGTTTGGTATAAGCATTGAGATATCACATCTCTGCTATCGGAAGTGGCTCAGGATTGGAATGGGAAGGAGTAGGATATCCCATCTCATGTTATAGGACGAGTCTCTGGTTTGGTATTAGAATCATTGAGATATCACATCGCATGCTGTAGGAAGGGTCTAAGGATTGGAATGGGATGGACTTGGATATCACATCTCATGCTATAGGTAGGCTCTCAGGTTTGGTATAAGCATTGAGATATCACATCTCATGCTATAGGAAGGGTCTCAGGATTGGAATGGGAAGGAATTGGATATCACATCTCATGCTATAGGAAGGGTCTCAGATTTGGTATAAGCATTGAGATATCACATCTCATGCTATAGGAAGGGTCTCAGGATTGGAATGGGAAGGAGTTGTATATGACATCCCAGGCCATAGGAAGGGTCTCAGGTTTGGTATAAGCATTGAGATATCATATCTCTGCTATCGGAAGGGTCTCAGGATTGGAATGGGAAGGAGTTGGATATCCCATCTCATGTTATAGGAAGGGTCTCAGGTTTGGTATTAGAAGCATAGAGATATCACATCTCATGCTATAGGAAGGGTCTCAGGATTGGAATGGGAAGGACTTGGATGTCACATCTCATGCTATAGGGAGGGTCTCAAGTTTGATATTAGAAGCATTGAGATAACAAATCTCTTGATATCGGAAGGGTCTCAGGATTGGAATGGGAAGGAGTTGGATATCACATCTCATGATAAAGGAAGGGTCTGAGGTTTGGAAGGGGAAGGATTTGGATATCACATCTCATGTTATAGGACGGGTCTCAGGTTTGGTATTAGAAGCATTGAGATATCAAGTCTCATGGTATAAGAAGGGTCTCAGAATTGGAATGGGAAGGAGTTGGATATCACACCTCAAGCTATAGGAAGGGTCTCAGGATTGTAATGGGAAGGAGTTTGATATCACATCTCATGCCATAGCATGGGTCTCAGGTTTGGTAGAAGCATTGGGATATCACATCTCATGCTATCGAAGGGTATCAGTATTGGATTTGGAAGGAGTTGGATATCCCATCTCATGCTATAGGAAGGGTCTCAGGTTGGAATGGGAAGGAGTTGGATATCACATTTCATGTTATAGAAAGGGTCTCAGGATTGGAATGGGAAGGACTTGGATATCATATCTCATGCTATAGGAAGGCTCTCAGGTTTGGAAGGGGAAGGAGTTGGATATCACATTTCATGTTAGCGGAAGGATCTCAGGTTTGGTATTAGAGGCCTTGAGATATCACATCTCATGCTATAGGAAGGGTCTCTGGATTGGAATGGGAAGGAGTTGGATATCACATCTCAAGCTATAGGAAGGGTCTCAGGTTTGGTATAAGCATTGAGATATCACATCTCATGCTATAGGAAGGGTCTCAGGATTGGAATGGGAAGGAGTTGGATATCACATCTCATATTATAGGAAATATCTCAGGTTTGGTATTAGAAGCATTGAGACATCACATCTCATGTTATAGGAAGGGTCTGAGGATTGGAATGGGAAGAAGTTGGATATCACATCTCATGCTATAGGAAGGGTCTCAGGATTGGAATGGGAAGGAGTTGTATATGACATCTCATGCCATAGGAAGGGTCTCAGGTTTGGTATAAGCATTGAGATATCACATCACATGCTATAGGAAGGGTCTCAGGATTGGAATGGGAAGGACTTGGATATCACATCTCATGCTATAGGCAGGGTCTCAGGTTTGGAAAGGGAAGGAGATGGATATCACATTTCATGTTAGAGATAGGATCTCAGGTTTGGTATTAGAGGCATTGAGATATCACATCTCATGCTATCAGAAGGGTCTCAGGATTGGAATGGGAAGGAGTTGTATATCACATCTCATGCTAAAGGGAGGGTCTCAGGTTTGGAAGGGGAAGGATTTGGAAATCACATCTCATGTTATAGGAAGGGTCTCAGGTTTGGTATTAGAAGCATTGAGATATCACATCTCATGCTATAGGAAGGGTCTCAGGATTGGAATGAGGAGGACTTGGATGTCACATCTCATGCTATAGGGAGGGTCTCAAGTTTGATATTAGAAGCATTGAGATAACAAATCTCATGATATCGGAAGGGTCTCAGGATTGGAATGGGAAGGAGTTGGATATCACATCTCATGATAATGGAAGGGTCTAAGGTTTGGAAGGGGAAAGATTTGGATATCACATCTCATGTTATAGGACGGGTCTCAGGTTTGGTATTAGAAGCATTGAGATATCAAGTCTCATGGCATAGGAAGGGTCTCGGAATTGGAATGGGAAGGAGTTGGATATCACATCTCAAGCTATAGGAAGAGTCTCAGGATTGGAATGGGAATGAGTTTGATATCACATCTCATGCCATAGTATGGGTCTCAGGTTTGGTAGAAGCATTGGGATATCACATCACATGCTATTGGAAGGGTATCAGTATTGGATTTGGAAGGAGTTGGATATCCCATCTCATGCTATAGTATGGGTCTCAGGTTTGGTAGAAGCATTGGGATATCACATCTCATGCTATTGGAAGGGTATCAGTATTGGATTTGGAAGGAGTTGGATATCCCATCTCATGCTATAGGAAGGGTCTCAGATTTGGTATAAGCATTGAGATATCACATCTCATGCTATAGGAAGGGTCTCAGGATTGGATTGGGAAGGAGTTGTATATGACATCTCAGGCCATAGGAAGGGTCTCAGGATTGGTATAAGCATTGAGATATCACATCTCTGCTATCGGAAGGGTCTCAGGATTGGAATGGGAAGGAGTTCGATATCCCATCTCATGTTATAGGAAGGGTCTCAGGTTTGGTATTAGAAGCATTGAGATATCACATCTCATGCTATAGGAAGGGTCTCAGGATTGGAATGGGGAGGACTTGGATGTCACATCTCATGCTATAGGGAGGGTCTCAAGTTTGATATTAGAAGCATTGAGATAACAAATCTCATGATATCGGAAGGGTCTCAGGATTGGAATTGGAAGGAGTTGGATATCACATCTCATGATAAAGGAAGGGTCTAAGGTTTGGAAGGGGAAAGATTTGGATATCACATTTTATGTTATAGGACGGGTCTCAGGTTTGGTATTAGAAGCATTGAGATATCAAGTCTCATGGCATAGGAAGGGTCTCAGAATTGGAATGGGAAGGAGTTGGATATCACATCTCAAGCTATAGGAAGAGTCTCAGGATTGGAATGGGAATGAGTTTGATATCACATCTCATGCCATAGTATGGGTCTCGGGTTTGGTAGAAGCATTGGGATATCACATCTCATGCTATTGGAAGGGTATCAGTATTGGATTTGGAAGGAGTTGGATATCCCATCTCATGCTATAGGAAGGGTCTAAGGTTGGAATGGGAAGGAGTTGGATATCACATTTCATGTTATAGGAAGGGTCTCAGGATTGGAATGAGAAGGACTTGGATATCATATCTCATGCTATAGGAAGGCTCTCAGGTTTGGAAGGGGAAGGAGTTGGATATCACATTTCATGTTAGAGGAAGGATCTCAGGTTTGGTATTAGAGGCCTTGAGATATCACATCTCATGCTATAGGAAGGGTCTCAGGATTGGAATGGGAAGGAGTTGGATATCACATCTCAAGCTTTAGTAAGGGTCTCAGGTTTGGTATAAGCATTGAGATAGCACATCTCATGCTATAGGAAGGGTCTCAGGATTGGAATGGGAAGGAGTTGGATATCACATCTCATGTTATAGGAAAGATCTCCGGTTTGGTATTAGAAGCATTGAGACATCACATCTCATGTTATAGGAAGGGTCTCAGGATTGGAATGGGAAGAAGTTGGATATGACATATCATGCTATAGGAAGGGTCTCAGGTTTGGAAGGGGAATGAGTTTGATATCACATCTCATGCCATAGTATGGGTCTCAGGTTTGGTAGAAGCATTGGGATATCACATCACATGCTAATGGAAGGGTATCAGTATTGGATTTGGAAGGAGTTGGATATCCCATCTCATGCTATAGTATGGGTCTCAGGTTTGGTAGAAGCATTGGGATATCACATCTCATGCTATTGGAAGGGTATCAGTATTGGATTTGGAAGGAGTTGGATATCCCATCTCATGCTATAGGAAGGGTCTCAGATTTGGTATAAGCATTGAGATATCACATCTCATGCTATAGGAAGGGTCTCAGGATTGGAATGGGAAGGAGTTGTATATCACATCTCATGCTAAAGGGAGGGTCTCAGGTTTGGAAGGGGAAGGATTTGGAAATCACATCTCATGTTATAGGAAGGGTCTCAGGTTTGGTATTAGAAGCATTGAGATATCACATCTCATGCTATAGGAAGGGTCTCAGGATTGGAATGAGGAGGACTTGGATGTCACATCTCATGCTATAGGGAGGGTCTCAAGTTTGATATTAGAAGCATTGAGATAACAAATCTCATGATATCGGAAGGGTCTCAGGATTGGAATGGGAAGGAGTTGGATATCACATCTCATGATAATGGAAGGGTCTAAGGTTTGGAAGGGGAAAGATTTGGATATCACATCTCATGTTATAGGACGGGTCTCAGGTTTGGTATTAGAAGCATTGAGATATCAAGTCTCATGGCATAGGAAGGGTCTCGGAATTGGAATGGGAAGGAGTTGGATATCACATCTCAAGCTATAGGAAGAGTCTCAGGATTGGAATGGGAATGAGTTTGATATCACATCTCATGCCATAGTATGGGTCTCAGGTTTGGTAGAAGCATTGGGATATCACATCACATGCTATTGGAAGGGTATCAGTATTGGATTTGGAAGGAGTTGGATATCCCATCTCATGCTATAGTATGGGTCTCAGGTTTGGTAGAAGCATTGGGATATCACATCTCATGCTATTGGAAGGGTATCAGTATTGGATTTGGAAGGAGTTGGATATCCCATCTCATGCTATAGGAAGGGTCTCAGATTTGGTATAAGCATTGAGATATCACATCTCATGCTATAGGAAGGGTCTCAGGATTGGATTGGGAAGGAGTTGTATATGACATCTCAGGCCATAGGAAGGGTCTCAGGATTGGTATAAGCATTGAGATATCACATCTCTGCTATCGGAAGGGTCTCAGGATTGGAATGGGAAGGAGTTCGATATCCCATCTCATGTTATAGGAAGGGTCTCAGGTTTGGTATTAGAAGCATTGAGATATCACATCTCATGCTATAGGAAGGGTCTCAGGATTGGAATGGGGAGGACTTGGATGTCACATCTCATGCTATAGGGAGGGTCTCAAGTTTGATATTAGAAGCATTGAGATAACAAATCTCATGATATCGGAAGGGTCTCAGGATTGGAATTGGAAGGAGTTGGATATCACATCTCATGATAAAGGAAGGGTCTAAGGTTTGGAAGGGGAAAGATTTGGATATCACATTTTATGTTATAGGACGGGTCTCAGGTTTGGTATTAGAAGCATTGAGATATCAAGTCTCATGGCATAGGAAGGGTCTCAGAATTGGAATGGGAAGGAGTTGGATATCACATCTCAAGCTATAGGAAGAGTCTCAGGATTGGAATGGGAATGAGTTTGATATCACATCTCATGCCATAGTATGGGTCTCGGGTTTGGTAGAAGCATTGGGATATCACATCTCATGCTATTGGAAGGGTATCAGTATTGGATTTGGAAGGAGTTGGATATCCCATCTCATGCTATAGGAAGGGTCTCAGGTTGGAATCGGAAGGAGTTGGATATCACATTTCATGTTATAGGAAGGGTCTCAGGATTGGAATGAGAAGGACTTGGATATCATATCTCATGCTATAGGAAGGCTCTCAGGTTTGGAAGGGGAAGGAGTTGGATATCACATTTCATGTTAGAGGAAGGATCTCAGGTTTGGTATTAGAGGCCTTGAGATATCACATCTCATGCTATAGGAAGGGTCTCAGGATTGGAATGGGAAGGAGTTGGATATCACATCTCAAGCTTTAGTAAGGGTCTCAGGTTTGGTATAAGCATTGAGATAGCACATCTCATGCTATAGGAAGGGTCTCAGGATTGGAATGGGAAGGAGTTGGATATCACATCTCATGTTATAGGAAAGATCTCCGGTTTGGTATTAGAAGCATTGAGACATCACATCTCATGTTATAGGAAGGGTCTCAGGATTGGAATGGGAAGAAGTTGGATATGACATATCATGCTATAGGAAGGGTCTCAGGTTTGGAAGGGGAAGGAGTTGGATATCCAATCTCATGTTATAGGACTGGTCTCAGGTTTGGTATTAGAAGCATTGAGATATCACATCGCATGCTGTAGGAAGGTTCTCAGGTTTGGTATTAGAAGCATTGAGACATCACATCTCATGCTATAGGAAGGGTCTCAGGATTGGAATGGGAAGGAGTTGGATATCACAACTAATGTTATAGGAAGGATCTCAGGTTTGGTATTAGAAGCATTGAGACATCACATCTCATGCTATAGGAAGGGTCTCAGGATTGGAATGGGAAGGAGTTGGATATCACATCTCATGCTATAGGAAGGGTCTCAGATTTGGTATAAGCATTGAGATATCACATCTCATGCTATAGGAAGGGTCTCAGGATTGGATTGGGAAGGAGTTGTATATGACATCTCAGGCCATAGGAAGGGTCTCAGGATTGGTATAAGCATTGAGATATCACATCTCTGCTATCGGAAGGGTCTCAGGATTGGAATGGGAAGGAGTTGGATATCCCATCTCATGTTATAGGAAGGGTCTCAGGTTTGGTATTAGAAGCATTGAGATATCACATCTCATGCTATAGGAAGGGTCTCAGGATTGGAATGGGGAGGACTTGGATGTCACATCTCATGCTATAGGGAGGGTCTCAAGTTTGATATTAGAAGCATTGAGATAACAAATCTCATGATATCGGAAGGGTCTCAGGATTGGAATGGGAAGGAGTTGGATATCACATCCATCTCATGATAAAGGAAGGGTCTAAGGTTTGGAAGGGGAAAGATTTGGATATCACATCTCATGTTATAGGACGGGTCTCAGGTTTGGTATTAGAAGCATTGAGATATCAAGTCTCATGGCATAGGAAGGGTCTCAGAATTGGAATGGGAAGGAGTTGGATATCACATCTCAAGCTATAGGAAGAGTCTCAAGATTGGAATGGGAAGGAGTTTGATATCACATCTCATGCCATAGTATGGGTCTCAGGTTTGGTAGAAGCATTGGGATATCACATCTCATGCTATTGGAAGGGTATCAGTATTGGATTTGGAAGGAGTTGGATATCCCATCTCATGCTATAGGAAGGGTCTCAGGTTGGAAAGGGAAGGAGTTGGATATCACATTTCATGTTATAGGAAGGGTCTCAGGATTGGAATGGGAAGGACTTGGATATCATATCTCATGCTATAGGAAGGCTCTCAGGTTTGGAAGGGGAAGGAGTTGGATATCACATTTCATGTTAGAGGAAGGATCTCAGGTTTGGTATAAGAGGCCTTGAGATATCACATCTCATGCTATAGGAAGGGTCTCAGGATTGGAATGGGAAGGAGTTGGATATCACATCTCAAGCTTTAGGAAGGGTCTCAGGTTTGGTATTAGAAGCATTGAGACATCACATCTCATGTTATAGGAAGGGTCTCAGGATTGGAATGGGAAGAAGTTGGATATGACATCTCATGCTATAGGAAGGGTCTCAGGTTTGGAAGGGGAAGGAGTTGGATATCCAATCTCATGTTATAGGACTGGTCTCAGGTTTGGTATTAGAAGCATTGAGATATCACATCGCATGCTGTAGGAAGGTTCTCAGGTTTGGTATTAGAAGCATTGAGACATCACATCTCATGCTATAGGAAGGGTCTCAGGATTGGAATGGGAAGGAGTTGGATATCACATCTCATGTTATAGGAAGGATCTCAGGTTTGGTATTAGAAGCATTGAGACATCACATCTCATGCTATAGGAAGGGTCTCAGGATTGGAATGGGAAGGAGTTGGATATCACATCTCATGCTATAGGAAGGGTCTCAGATTTGGTATAAGCATTGAGATATCACATCTCATGCTATAGGAAGGGTCTCAGGATTGGATTGGGAAGGAGTTGTATATGACATCTCAGGCCATAGGAAGGGTCTCAGGATTGGTATAAGCATTGAGATATCACATCTCTGCTATCGGAAGGGTCTCAGGATTGGAATGGGAAGGAGTTGGATATCCCATCTCATGTTATAGGAAGGGTCTCAGGTTTGGTATTAGAAGAATTGAGATATCACATCTCATGCTATAGGAAGGGTCTCAGGATTGGAATGGGGAGGACTTGGATGTCACATCTCATGCTATAGGGAGGGTCTCAAGTTTGATATTAGAAGCATTGAGATAACAAATCTCATGATATCGGAAGGGTCTCAGGATTGGAATGGGAAGGAGTTGGATATCACATCTCATGATAAAGGAAGGGTCTAAGGTTTGGAAGGGGAAAGATTTGGATATCACATCTCATGTTATAGGACGGGTCTCAGATTTGGTATTAGAAGCATTGAGATATCAAGTCTCATGGCATAGGAAGGGTCTCAGAATTGAAATGGGAAGGAGTTGGATATCACATCTCAAGCTATAGGAAGAGTCTCAAGATTGGAATGGGAAGGAGTTTGATATCACATCTCATGCCATAGTATGGGTCTCAGGTTTGGTAGAAGCATTGGGATATCACATCTCATGCTATTGGAAGGGTATCAGTATTGGATTTGGAAGGAGTTGGATATCCCATCTCATGCTATAGGAAGGGTCTCAGGTTGGAAAGGGAAGGAGTTGGATATCACATTTCATGTTATAGGAAGGGTCTCAGGATTGGAATGGGAAGGACTTGGATATCATATCTCATGCTATAGGAAGGCTCTCAGGTTTGGAAGGGGAAGGAGTTGGATATCACATTTCATGTTAGAGGAAGGATCTCAGGTTTGGTATAAGAGGCCTTGAGATATCACATATCATGCTATAGGAAGGGTCTCAGGATTGGAATGGGAAGGAGTTGGATATCACATCTCATGCTATAGGAAGGGTCTCAGATTTGGTATAAGCATTGAGATATCACATCTCATGCTATAGGAAGGGTCTCAGGATTGGATTGGGAAGGAGTTGTATATGACATCTCAGGCCATAGGAAGGGTCTCAGGATTGGTATAAGCATTGAGATATCACATCTCTGCTATCGGAAGGGTCTCAGGATTGGAATGGGAAGGAGTTGGATATCCCATCTCATGTTATAGGAAGGGTCTCAGGTTTGGTATTAGAAGAATTGAGATATCACATCTCATGCTATAGGAAGGGTCTCAGGATTGGAATGGGGAGGACTTGGATGTCACATCTCATGCTATAGGGAGGGTCTCAAGTTTGATATTAGAAGCATTGAGATAACAAATCTCATGATATCGGAAGGGTCTCAGGATTGGAATGGGAAGGAGTTGGATATCACATCTCATGATAAAGGAAGGGTCTAAGGTTTGGAAGGGGAAAGATTTGGATATCACATCTCATGTTATAGGACGGGTCTCAGGTTTGGTATTAGAAGCATTGAGATATCAAGTCTCATGGCATAGGAAGGGTCTCAGAATTGGAATGGGAAGGAGTTGGATATCACATCTCAAGCTATAGGAAGAGTCTCAAGATTGGAATGGGAAGGAGTTTGATATCACATCTCATGCCATAGTATGGGTCTCAGGTTTGGTAGAAGCATTGGGATATCACATCTCATGCTATTGGAAGGGTATCAGTATTGGATTTGGAAGGAGTTGGATATCCCATATCATGCTATAGGAAGGGTCTCAGGTTGGAAAGGGAAGGAGTTGGATATCACATTTCATGTTATAGGAAGGGTCTCAGGATTGGAATGGGAAGGACTTGGATATCATATCTCATGCTATAGGAAGGCTCTCAGGTTTGGAAGGGGAAGGAGTTGGATATCACATTTCATGTTAGCGGAAGGATCTCAGGTTTGGTATTAGAGGCCTTGAGATATCACATCTCATGCTATAGGAAGGGTCTCTGGATTGGAATGGGAAGGAGTTGGATATCACATCTCAAGCTATAGGAAGGGTCTCAGGTTTGGTATAAGCATTGAGATATCACATCTCATGCTATAGGAAGGGTCTCAGGATTGGAATGGGAAGGAGTTGGATATCACATCTCATATTATAGGAAATATCTCAGGTTTGGTATTAGAAGCATTGAGACATCACATCTCATGTTATAGGAAGGGTCTGAGGATTGGAATGGGAAGAAGTTGGATATCACATCTCATGCTATAGGAAGGGTCTCAGGATTGGAATGGGAAGGAGTTGTATATGACATCTCATGCCATAGGAAGGGTCTCAGGTTTGGTATAAGCATTGAGATATCACATCACATGCTATAGGAAGGGTCTCAGGATTGGAATGGGAAGGACTTGGATATCACATCTCATGCTATAGGCAGGGTCTCAGGTTTGGAAAGGGAAGGAGATGGATATCACATTTCATGTTAGAGATAGGATCTCAGGTTTGGTATTAGAGGCATTGAGATATCACATCTCATGCTATCAGAAGGGTCTCAGGATTGGAATGGGAAGGAGTTGTATATCACATCTCATGCTAAAGGGAGGGTCTCAGGTTTGGAAGGGGAAGGATTTGGAAATCACATCTCATGTTATAGGAAGGGTCTCAGGTTTGGTATTAGAAGCATTGAGATATCACATCTCATGCTATAGGAAGGGTCTCAGGATTGGAATGAGGAGGACTTGGATGTCACATCTCATGCTATAGGGAGGGTCTCAAGTTTGATATTAGAAGCATTGAGATAACAAATCTCATGATATCGGAAGGGTCTCAGGATTGGAATGGGAAGGAGTTGGATATCACATCTCATGATAATGGAAGGGTCTAAGGTTTGGAAGGGGAAAGATTTGGATATCACATCTCATGTTATAGGACGGGTCTCAGGTTTGGTATTAGAAGCATTGAGATATCAAGTCTCATGGCATAGGAAGGGTCTCGGAATTGGAATGGGAAGGAGTTGGATATCACATCTCAAGCTATAGGAAGAGTCTCAGGATTGGAATGGGAATGAGTTTGATATCACATCTCATGCCATAGTATGGGTCTCAGGTTTGGTAGAAGCATTGGGATATCACATCACATGCTATTGGAAGGGTATCAGTATTGGATTTGGAAGGAGTTGGATATCCCATCTCATGCTATAGTATGGGTCTCAGGTTTGGTAGAAGCATTGGGATATCACATCTCATGCTATTGGAAGGGTATCAGTATTGGATTTGGAAGGAGTTGGATATCCCATCTCATGCTATAGGAAGGGTCTCAGATTTGGTATAAGCATTGAGATATCACATCTCATGCTATAGGAAGGGTCTCAGGATTGGATTGGGAAGGAGTTGTATATGACATCTCAGGCCATAGGAAGGGTCTCAGGATTGGTATAAGCATTGAGATATCACATCTCTGCTATCGGAAGGGTCTCAGGATTGGAATGGGAAGGAGTTCGATATCCCATCTCATGTTATAGGAAGGGTCTCAGGTTTGGTATTAGAAGCATTGAGATATCACATCTCATGCTATAGGAAGGGTCTCAGGATTGGAATGGGGAGGACTTGGATGTCACATCTCATGCTATAGGGAGGGTCTCAAGTTTGATATTAGAAGCATTGAGATAACAAATCTCATGATATCGGAAGGGTCTCAGGATTGGAATTGGAAGGAGTTGGATATCACATCTCATGATAAAGGAAAGGTCTAAGGTTTGGAAGGGGAAAGATTTGGATATCACATTTTATGTTATAGGACGGGTCTCAGGTTTGGTATTAGAAGCATTGAGATATCAAGTCTCATGGCATAGGAAGGGTCTCAGAATTGGAATGGGAAGGAGTTGGATATCACATCTCAAGCTATAGGAAGAGTCTCAGGATTGGAATGGGAATGAGTTTGATATCACATCTCATGCCATAGTATGGGTCTCGGGTTTGGTAGAAGCATTGGGATATCACATCTCATGCTATTGGAAGGGTATCAGTATTGGATTTGGAAGGAGTTGGATATCCCATCTCATGCTATAGGAAGGGTCTCAGGTTGGAATGGGAAGGAGTTGGATATCACATTTCATGTTATAGGAAGGGTCTCAGGATTGGAATGAGAAGGACTTGGATATCATATCTCATGCTATAGGAAGGCTCTCAGGTTTGGAAGGGGAAGGAGTTGGATATCACATTTCATGTTAGAGGAAGGATCTCAGGTTTGGTATTAGAGGCCTTGAGATATCACATCTCATGCTATAGGAAGGGTCTCAGGATTGGAATGGGAAGGAGTTGGATATCACATCTCAAGCTTTAGTAAGGGTCTCAGGTTTGGTATAAGCATTGAGATAGCACATCTCATGCTATAGGAAGGGTCTCAGGATTGGAATGGGAAGGAGTTGGATATCACATCTCATGTTATAGGAAAGATCTCCGGTTTGGTATTAGAAGCATTGAGACATCACATCTCATGTTATAGGAAGGGTCTCAGGATTGGAATGGGAAGAAGTTGGATATGACATATCATGCTATAGGAAGGGTCTCAGGTTTGGAAGGGGAATGAGTTTGATATCACATCTCATGCCATAGTATGGGTCTCAGGTTTGGTAGAAGCATTGGGATATCACATCACATGCTAATGGAAGGGTATCAGTATTGGATTTGGAAGGAGTTGGATATCCCATCTCATGCTATAGTATGGGTCTCAGGTTTGGTAGAAGCATTGGGATATCACATCTCATGCTATTGGAAGGGTATCAGTATTGGATTTGGAAGGAGTTGGATATCCCATCTCATGCTATAGGAAGGGTCTCAGATTTGGTATAAGCATTGAGATATCACATCTCATGCTATAGGAAGGGTCTCAGGATTGGAATGGGAAGGAGTTGTATATCACATCTCATGCTAAAGGGAGGGTCTCAGGTTTGGAAGGGGAAGGATTTGGAAATCACATCTCATGTTATAGGAAGGGTCTCAGGTTTGGTATTAGAAGCATTGAGATATCACATCTCATGCTATAGGAAGGGTCTCAGGATTGGAATGAGGAGGACTTGGATGTCACATCTCATGCTATAGGGAGGGTCTCAAGTTTGATATTAGAAGCATTGAGATAACAAATCTCATGATATCGGAAGGGTCTCAGGATTGGAATGGGAAGGAGTTGGATATCACATCTCATGATAATGGAAGGGTCTAAGGTTTGGAAGGGGAAAGATTTGGATATCACATCTCATGTTATAGGACGGGTCTCAGGTTTGGTATTAGAAGCATTGAGATATCAAGTCTCATGGCATAGGAAGGGTCTCGGAATTGGAATGGGAAGGAGTTGGATATCACATCTCAAGCTATAGGAAGAGTCTCAGGATTGGAATGGGAATGAGTTTGATATCACATCTCATGCCATAGTATGGGTCTCAGGTTTGGTAGAAGCATTGGGATATCACATCACATGCTATTGGAAGGGTATCAGTATTGGATTTGGAAGGAGTTGGATATCCCATCTCATGCTATAGTATGGGTCTCAGGTTTGGTAGAAGCATTGGGATATCACATCTCATGCTATTGGAAGGGTATCAGTATTGGATTTGGAAGGAGTTGGATATCCCATCTCATGCTATAGGAAGGGTCTCAGATTTGGTATAAGCATTGAGATATCACATCTCATGCTATAGGAAGGGTCTCAGGATTGGATTGGGAAGGAGTTGTATATGACATCTCAGGCCATAGGAAGGGTCTCAGGATTGGTATAAGCATTGAGATATCACATCTCTGCTATCGGAAGGGTCTCAGGATTGGAATGGGAAGGAGTTCGATATCCCATCTCATGTTATAGGAAGGGTCTCAGGTTTGGTATTAGAAGCATTGAGATATCACATCTCATGCTATAGGAAGGGTCTCAGGATTGGAATGGGGAGGACTTGGATGTCACATCTCATGCTATAGGGAGGGTCTCAAGTTTGATATTAGAAGCATTGAGATAACAAATCTCATGATATCGGAAGGGTCTCAGGATTGGAATTGGAAGGAGTTGGATATCACATCTCATGATAAAGGAAGGGTCTAAGGTTTGGAAGGGGAAAGATTTGGATATCACATTTTATGTTATAGGACGGGTCTCAGGTTTGGTATTAGAAGCATTGAGATATCAAGTCTCATGGCATAGGAAGGGTCTCAGAATTGGAATGGGAAGGAGTTGGATATCACATCTCAAGCTATAGGAAGAGTCTCAGGATTGGAATGGGAATGAGTTTGATATCACATCTCATGCCATAGTATGGGTCTCGGGTTTGGTAGAAGCATTGGGATATCACATCTCATGCTATTGGAAGGGTATCAGTATTGGATTTGGAAGGAGTTGGATATCCCATCTCATGCTATAGGAAGGGTCTCAGGTTGGAATGGGAAGGAGTTGGATATCACATTTCATGTTATAGGAAGGGTCTCAGGATTGGAATGAGAAGGACTTGGATATCATATCTCATGCTATAGGAAGGCTCTCAGGTTTGGAAGGGGAAGGAGTTGGATATCACATTTCATGTTAGAGGAAGGATCTCAGGTTTGGTATTAGAGGCCTTGAGATATCACATCTCATGCTATAGGAAGGGTCTCAGGATTGGAATGGGAAGGAGTTGGATATCACATCTCAAGCTTTAGTAAGGGTCTCAGGTTTGGTATAAGCATTGAGATAGCACATCTCATGCTATAGGAAGGGTCTCAGGATTGGAATGGGAAGGAGTTGGATATCACATCTCATGTTATAGGAAAGATCTCCGGTTTGGTATTAGAAGCATTGAGACATCACATCTCATGTTATAGGAAGGGTCTCAGGATTGGAATGGGAAGAAGTTGGATATGACATATCATGCTATAGGAAGGGTCTCAGGTTTGGAAGGGGAAGGAGTTGGATATCCAATCTCATGTTATAGGACTGGTCTCAGGTTTGGTATTAGAAGCATTGAGATATCACATCGCATGCTGTAGGAAGGTTCTCAGGTTTGGTATTAGAAGCATTGAGACATCACATCTCATGCTATAGGAAGGGTCTCAGGATTGGAATGGGAAGGAGTTGGATATCACAACTAATGTTATAGGAAGGATCTCAGGTTTGGTATTAGAAGCATTGAGACATCACATCTCATGCTATAGGAAGGGTCTCAGGATTGGAATGGGAAGGAGTTGGATATCACATCTCATGCTATAGGAAGGGTCTCAGATTTGGTATAAGCATTGAGATATCACATCTCATGCTATAGGAAGGGTCTCAGGATTGGATTGGGAAGGAGTTGTATATGACATCTCAGGCCATAGGAAGGGTCTCAGGATTGGTATAAGCATTGAGATATCACATCTCTGCTATCGGAAGGGTCTCAGGATTGGAATGGGAAGGAGTTGGATATCCCATCTCATGTTATAGGAAGGGTCTCAGGTTTGGTATTAGAAGCATTGAGATATCACATCTCATGCTATAGGAAGGGTCTCAGGATTGGAATGGGGAGGACTTGGATTTCACATCTCATGCTATAGGGAGGGTCTCAAGTTTGATATTAGAAGCATTGAGATAACAAATCTCATGATATCGGAAGGGTCTCAGGATTGGAATGGGAAGGAGTTGGATATCACATCCATCTCATGATAAAGGAAGGGTCTAAGGTTTGGAAGGGGAAAGATTTGGATATCACATCTCATGTTATAGGACGGGTCTCAGGTTTGGTATTAGAAGCATTGAGATATCAAGTCTCATGGCATAGGAAGGGTCTCAGAATTGGAATGGGAAGGAGTTGGATATCACATCTCAAGCTATAGGAAGAGTCTCAAGATTGGAATGGGAAGGAGTTTGATATCACATCTCATGCCATAGTATGGGTCTCAGGTTTGGTAGAAGCATTGGGATATCACATCTCATGCTATTGGAAGGGTATCAGTATTGGATTTGGAAGGAGTTGGATATCCCATCTCATGCTATAGGAAGGGTCTCAGGTTGGAAAGGGAAGGAGTTGGATATCACATTTCATGTTATAGGAAGGGTCTCAGGATTGGAATGGGAAGGACTTGGATATCATATCTCATGCTATAGGAAGGCTCTCAGGTTTGGAAGGGGAAGGAGTTGGATATCACATTTCATGTTAGAGGAAGGATCTCAGGTTTGGTATAAGAGGCCTTGAGATATCACATCTCATGCTATAGGAAGGGTCTCAGGATTGGAATGGGAAGGAGTTGGATATCACATCTCAAGCTTTAGGAAGGGTCTCAGGTTTGGTATTAGAAGCATTGAGACATCACATCTCATGTTATAGGAAGGGTCTCAGGATTGGAATGGGAAGAAGTTGGATATGACATCTCATGCTATAGGAAGGGTCTCAGGTTTGGAAGGGGAAGGAGTTGGATATCCAATCTCATGTTATAGGACTGGTCTCAGGTTTGGTATTAGAAGCATTGAGATATCACATCGCATGCTGTAGGAAGGTTCTCAGGTTTGGTATTAGAAGCATTGAGACATCACATCTCATGCTATAGGAAGGGTCTCAGGATTGGAATGGGAAGGAGTTGGATATCACATCTCATGTTATAGGAAGGATCTCAGGTTTGGTATTAGAAGCATTGAGACATCACATCTCATGCTATAGGAAGGGTCTCAGGATTGGAATGGGAAGGAGTTGGATATCACATCTCATGCTATAGGAAGGGTCTCAGATTTGGTATAAGCATTGAGATATCACATCTCATGCTATAGGAAGGGTCTCAGGATTGGATTGGGAAGGAGTTGTATATGACATCTCAGGCCATAGGAAGGGTCTCAGGATTGGTATAAGCATTGAGATATCACATCTCTGCTATCGGAAGGGTCTCAGGATTGGAATGGGAAGGAGTTGGATATCCCATCTCATGTTATAGGAAGGGTCTCAGGTTTGGTATTAGAAGAATTGAGATATCACATCTCATGCTATAGGAAGGGTCTCAGGATTGGAATGGGGAGGACTTGGATGTCACATCTCATGCTATAGGGAGGGTCTCAAGTTTGATATTAGAAGCATTGAGATAACAAATCTCATGATATCGGAAGGGTCTCAGGATTGGAATGGGAAGGAGTTGGATATCACATCTCATGATAAAGGAAGGGTCTAAGGTTTGGAAGGGGAAAGATTTGGATATCACATCTCATGTTATAGGACGGGTCTCAGATTTGGTATTAGAAGCATTGAGATATCAAGTCTCATGGCATAGGAAGGGTCTCAGAATTGAAATGGGAAGGAGTTGGATATCACATCTCAAGCTATAGGAAGAGTCTCAAGATTGGAATGGGAAGGAGTTTGATATCACATCTCATGCCATAGTATGGGTCTCAGGTTTGGTAGAAGCATTGGGATATCACATCTCATGCTATTGGAAGGGTATCAGTATTGGATTTGGAAGGAGTTGGATATCCCATCTCATGCTATAGGAAGGGTCTCAGGTTGGAAAGGGAAGGAGTTGGATATCACATTTCATGTTATAGGAAGGGTCTCAGGATTGGAATGGGAAGGACTTGGATATCATATCTCATGCTATAGGAAGGCTCTCAGGTTTGGAAGGGGAAGGAGTTGGATATCACATTTCATGTTAGAGGAAGGATCTCAGGTTTGGTATAAGAGGCCTTGAGATATCACATATCATGCTATAGGAAGGGTCTCAGGATTGGAATGGGAAGGAGTTGGATATCACATCTCATGCTATAGGAAGGGTCTCAGATTTGGTATAAGCATTGAGATATCACATCTCATGCTATAGGAAGGGTCTCAGGATTGGATTGGGAAGGAGTTGTATATGACATCTCAGGCCATAGGAAGGGTCTCAGGATTGGTATAAGCATTGAGATATCACATCTCTGCTATCGGAAGGGTCTCAGGATTGGAATGGGAAGGAGTTGGATATCCCATCTCATGTTATAGGAAGGGTCTCAGGTTTGGTATTAGAAGAATTGAGATATCACATCTCATGCTATAGGAAGGGTCTCAGGATTGGAATGGGGAGGACTTGGATGTCACATCTCATGCTATAGGGAGGGTCTCAAGTTTGATATTAGAAGCATTGAGATAACAAATCTCATGATATCGGAAGGGTCTCAGGATTGGAATGGGAAGGAGTTGGATATCACATCTCATGATAAAGGAAGGGTCTAAGGTTTGGAAGGGGAAAGATTTGGATATCACATCTCATGTTATAGGACGGGTCTCAGGTTTGGTATTAGAAGCATTGAGATATCAAGTCTCATGGCATAGGAAGGGTCTCAGAATTGGAATGGGAAGGAGTTGGATATCACATCTCAAGCTATAGGAAGAGTCTCAAGATTGGAATGGGAAGGAGTTTGATATCACATCTCATGCCATAGTATGGGTCTCAGGTTTGGTAGAAGCATTGGGATATCACATCTCATGCTATTGGAAGGGTATCAGTATTGGATTTGGAAGGAGTTGGATATCCCATATCATGCTATAGGAAGGGTCTCAGGTTGGAAAGGGAAGGAGTTGGATATCACATTTCATGTTATAGGAAGGGTCTCAGGATTGGAATGGGAAGGACTTGGATATCATATCTCATGCTATAGGAAGGCTCTCAGGTTTGGAAGGGGAAGGAGTTGGATATCACATTTCATGTTAGAGGAAGGATCTCAGGTTTGGTATAAGAGGCCTTGAGATATCACATATCATGCTATAGGAAGGGTCTCAGGATTGGAATGGGAAGGAGTTGGATATCACATCTCAAGCTTTAGGAAGGGTCTCAGGTTTGGTATAAGCATTGAGATAGCACATCTCATGCTATAGGAAGGGTCTCAGGATTGGAATGGGAAGGAGTTGGATATTACATCTCATGTTATAGGAAAGATCTCGGGTTTGGTATTAGAAGCATTGAGACATCACATCTCATGTTATAGGAAGGGTCTCAGGATTGGAATGGGAAGAAGTTGGATATCACATCTCATGCTATAGGAAGGGTCTCAGGTTTGGAAGGGGAAGGAGTTGGATATCCAATCTCATGTTATAGGACTGGTCTCAGGTTTGGTATTAGAAGCATTGAGATATCACATCGCATGCTGTAGGAAGGTTCTCAGGTTTGGTATTAGAAGCATTGAGACATCACATCTCATGCTATAGGAAGTGTCTCAGGATTGGAATGGGAAGGAGTTGGATATCACATCTCATGTTATAGGAAGGATCTCAGGTTTGGTATTAGAAGCATTGAGACATCACATCTCATGCTATAGGAAGGGTCTCAGGATTGGAATGGGAAGGAGTTGGATATCACATCTCATGCTATAGGAAGGGTCTCAGATTTGGTATAAGCATTGAGATTTCACATCTCATGCTATAGGAAGGGTCTCAGGATTGGATTGGGAAGGAGTTGTATATGACATCTCAGGCCATAGGAAGAGTCTCAGGATTGGTATAAGCATTGAGATATCACATCTCTGCTATCGGAAGGGTCTCAGGATTGGAATGGGAAGGAGTTGGATATCCCATCTCATGATAAAGGAAGGGTCTAAGGTTTGGAAGGGGAAAGATTTGGATATCACATCTCATGTTATAGGACGGGTCTCAATTTTGATATTAGAAGCATTGAGATAACAAATCTCATGATATCGGAAGGGTCTCAGGATTGGAATGGGAAGGAGTTGGATATCACATCTCATGATAAAGGAAGGGTCTAAGGTTTGGAAGGGGAAAGATTTGGATATCACATCTCATGTTATAGGACGGGTCTCAGGTTTGGTATTAGAAGCATTGAGATATCAAGTCTCATGGTATAGGAAGGGTCTCAGAATTGGAATGGGAAGGATTTCTGATATCACATCTCAAGCTATAGGAAGAGTCTCAGGATTGGAATGGGAAGGAGTTTGATATCACATCTCATGCCATAGTATGGTTCTCAGGTTTGGTAGAAGCATTGGGATATCACATCTCATGCTATTGGAAGGGTATCAGTATTGTATTTGGAAGGAGTTGGATATCCCATCTCATGCTATAGGAAGGGTCTCAGGTTGGAATGGGAAGGAGTTGAATATCACATTTCATGTTATAGGAAGGGTCTCAGGATTGGAATGGGAAGGAGTTGGATATCACATCTCAAGCTTTAGGAAGGGTCTCAGGTTTGGTATAAGCATTAAGATAGCACATCTCATGCTATAGGAAGGGTCTCAGGATTGGAATGGGAAGGAGTTGGATATCACATCTCATGTTATAGGAAAGATCTCAGGTTTGGTATTAGAAGCATTGAGACATCACATCTCATGTTATAGGAAGGGTCTCAGGATTGGAATGGGAAGAAGTTGGATATCACATCTCATGCTATAGGAAGGGTCTCAGGTTTGGAAGGGGAAGGAGTTGGATATCCAATCTCATGTTATAGGACTGGTCTCAGGTTTGGTATTAGAAGCATTGAGATATCACATCGCATGCTGTAGGAAGGTTCTCAGGTTTGGAATGGGGAGGAATTGGATATCACATCTCATGTCATAGGAAGGATCTCAGGTTTGGTATTAGAAGCATTGAGATATCACATCTCATGCTATAGGAATGGTCTCAGGATTGGAATGGGAAGGAGTTGGATATTACATTCTTGCTATAGGAATGGTCTCAGAATTGGAATGGGAAGGAGTTGGATATTACATTCTTGCTATAGGAAGGGTCTCATGTTTGGAATGGGAAGGAGTTGGATATCACATATGCTATAGGAAGGGTCTCAGGTTTGAAACGGGAAGGAGTTGGATATCACATCTCATGTTATAGGAAGGGTCTCAGGTTTGTTATAAGCATTGAGATATCACATCTCTGCTATCGGAAGTGTCTCAGGATTGGAATGGGAAGGTGTTGGATATCCCATCTCATGTTATATGACGGGTCTCAGGTTTGTTATTAGAATCATTGAGATATCATATTGCATGCTGTAGGAAGGGTCTAAGGATTGGAATGGGAAGGACTTGGATATCACATCTCATGCTATAGGTAGTCTCTCAGGTTTGGAAAGGGAAGGAGTTCGATATCACATTTCATGTTAGAGGAAGGATCTCAGGTTTGGTATTAGAGGCATTGAGATATCACATATCATGCTATAGGAAGGGTCTCAGGATTGGAATGGGAAGGAGTTGGATATCACATCTCAAGCTTTAGGAAGGGTCTCAGGTTTGGTATAAGCATTGCGATAGCACATCTCATGCTATAGGAAGGGTCTCAGGATTGGAATGGGAAGGAGTTGGATATTACATCTCATGTTATAGGAAAGATCTCAGGTTTGGTATTAGAAGCATTGAGACATCACATCTCATGTTATAGGAAGGGTCTCAGGATTGGAATGGGAAGAAGTTGGATATCACATCTCATGCTATAGGAAGGGTCTCAGGTTTGGAAGGGGAAGGAGTTGGATATCCAATCTCATGTTATAGGACTGGTCTCAGGTTTGGTATTAGAAGCATTGAGATATCACATCGCATGCTGTAGGAAGGTTCTCAGGTTTGGTATTAGAAGCATTGAGACATCACATTTCATGCTATAGGAAGGGTCTCAGGATTGGAATGGGAAGGAGTTGGATATCACATCTCATGTTAGAGGAAGGATCTCAGGTTTGGTATTAGAAGCATTGAGACATCACATCTCATGCTATAGGAAGGGTCTCAGGATTGGAATGGGAAGGAGTTGGATATCACATCTCATGCTATAGGAAGGGTCTCAGATTTGGTATAAGCATTGAGATATCACATATGATATAGGAAGGGTCTCAGGATTGGATTGGGAAGGAGTTGTATATGACATCTCAGGCCATAGGAAGGGTCTCAGGATTGGTATAAGCATTGAGATATCACATCTCTGCTATCGGAAGGGTCTCAGGATTGGAATGGGAAGGAGTTGGATATCCCATCTCATGATAAAGGAAGGGTCTAAGGTTTGGAAGGGGAAAGATTTGGATATCACATCTCATGTTATAGGACGGGTCTCAATTTTGATATTAGAAGCATTGAGATAACAAATCTCATGATATCGGAAGGGTCTCAGGATTGGAATGGGAAGGAGTTGGATATCACATCTCATGATAAAGGAAGGGTCTAAGGTTTGGAAGGGGAAAGATTTGGATATCACATCTCAAGTTTTAGGAAGGGTCTCAGGTTTGGAAGGGGAAGGAGTTGGATATCACATCTCAAGCTTTAGGAAGGGTCTCAGGTTGGAATGGGAAGGAGTTGGATATCACATTTCATGTTATAGGAAGGGTCTCAGGATTGGAATGGGAAGGAGTTGGATATCACATCTCAAGCTTTAGGAAGGGTCTCAGGTTTGGTATAAGCATTGAGATAGCACATCTCATGCTATAGGAAGGGTCTCAGGATTGGAATGGGAAGGAGTTGGATATCACATCTCATGTTATAGGAAAGATCTCAGGTTTGGTATTAGAAGCATTGAGACATCACATCTCATGTTATAGGAAGGGTCTCAGGATTGGAATGGGAAGAAGTTGGATATCACATCTCATGCTATAGGAAGGGTCTCAGGTTTGGAAGGGGAAGGAGTTGGATATCCAATCTCATGTTATAGGACTGGTCTCAGGTTTGGTATTAGAAGCATTGAGATATCACATTGCATGCTGTAGGAAGGTTCTCAGGTTTGGAATGGGGAGGAATTGGGTATCACATCTCATGTCATAGGAAGGATCTCAGGTTTGGTATTAGAAGCATTGAGATATCACATCTCATGCTATAGGAATGGTCTCAGGATTGGAATGGGAAGGAGTTGGATATTACATTCTTGCTATAGAAGGGGTCTCATGTTTGGAATGGGAAGGAGTTGGATATCACATATGCTATAGGAAGGGTCTCAGGTTTGAAACGGGAAGGAGTTGGATATCACATCTCATGTTATAGGAAGGGTCTCAGGTTTGGTATAAGCATTGAGATATCACATCTCTGCTATCGGAAGTGTCTCAGGATTGGAATGGGAAGGTGTTGTATATCCCATCTCATGTTATAGGACGGGTCTCAGGTTTGTTATTAGAATCATTGAGATATCATATTGCATGCTGTAGAAAGGGTCTAAGGATTGGAATGGGAAGGACTTGGATATCACATCTCATGCTATAGGTAGGCTCTCAGGTTTGGAAAGGGAAGGAGTTCGATATCACATTTCATGTTAGAGGAAGGATCTCAGGTTTGGTATTAGAGGCATTGAGATATCACATCTCATGCTATAGGAAGGGTCTCAGGATTGGAATGGGAAGGAGTTGGATATCACATCTCATGCTATAGGAAGGGTCTCAGGTTTGGTATAAGCATTGAGATATCACATCTCATGCTATAGTAAGGGTCTCAGGATTGGAATGGGAAGGAGTTGGATATCACATCTCATGTTATAGGAAGGATCTCAGGTTTGGTATTAGAAGCATTGAGACATCACATCTCATGCTATCGGAAGGGTCTCAGGATTGGAATGGGAAGGAGTTGGATATCCCATCTCATGTTATAGGAAGAGTCTCAGGTTTGGTATTAGAAGCATTGAGATATCACATCTCATGCTATAGGAAGTGTCTCAGGATTGGAATCGGAAGGACTTGGATATCACATCTCATGCTATAGGGAGGGTCTCAAGTTTGATATTAGAAGCATTGAGATATCACATCTCATGCTATAGGAAGGGTCTCAGGATTGGAATGGGAAGGAGTTGGATATCACATCTCATGCTATAGGAAGGGTCTCAGGTTTGGTATAAGCAGTGAGATATCACATCTCATGCTATAGGAAGTGTCTCAGGATTGGAATGGGAAGGAGTTGGATATCACATCTCATGTTATAGGAAGGATCTCAGGTTTGGTATAAGCATTGAGATATCACATCTCTGCTATCGGAAGGGTCTCAGGATTGGAATGGGAAGGAGTTGGATATTCCCATCTCATGTTATAGGAAGGGTCTCAGGTTTGGTATTAGAAGCATTGAGATATCACATCTCATGCTATAGGAAGGGTCTCAGGATTGGAATGGGAAGGACTTGGATATCACATCTCATGCTATAGGGAGGGTCTCAAGTTTGATATTAGAAGCATTGAGATATCACATCTCATGATATCGGAAGGGTCTCAGGGATGGAATGGGAAGGAGTTGGATATCACATCTCATGATAAAGGAAGGGTCTAAGGTTTGGAAGGGGAAGGAGTTTGATATCACATCTCATGCCATAGCATGGGTCTCAGGTTTGGTAGAAGCATTGGGATATCACATCTCATGCTATCGGAAGGGTATCAGGATTGGATTTGGAAGGAGTTGGATATCCCATCTCATGCTATAGGAAGGGTCTCAGGTTGGAATGGGAAGGAGTTGGATGTTGAATAATGGGTTTATAAAGCATTCTGAATACTATCTTGTGGAGCTCATTGGAAGGCTGTGGGAAGAGGAGAGAAGGCAGGGAACACGCATCTAAACCAGAGAGCTGGGAAGCGAGTACATGCAACGCGAAACGGTGCAGGGAGCAGGGACAGAAAGGTGGAACGCCTCTGAGGAGGAGCAGCTGGTAGTTAGCCTGCTCTGGAGAGGAGAATGTGATCACCACGGGAGTGCAGCCTTGAAACAAGAAGGGACGATGAAAACATGCTGACTGGAATAACAGATGGCAAATACACTTTCCAGAACAGTCGGTTTACCCGATAATGCATTGACGATTTCAGCAGTATACATTCAGCCTGTGAACAGTAGATTTTGATCCCCCCCTTGTATGGGTGACGAGTGGTTAAAAACATCAGGATTCGACTGAACAAATGCACGAACAGAGTACAAAATGGGAATCCACCAGAATTCGTATTTACCAAAACGCGAGGAAAGAACATGTTCTAGCTATTTTTGCTAGTTTTTAGCACTTTTCAATACGTCTAGCGGGTTACAGCTATATCTTGAATAATGGGTGTTATAAAGCATTCTGAGCACCGTGTATCTTTTGAAGCTCATTTGTTGATTTGAAGGCAGCGGGAAGAGGAGAGAAGGCAGGGAACACACGTCTAAACCAGAGAGCTGGGAAGCGAGTTGTTCTCTGCAACGCGAAACGATGCAGAGAACAAGCACAGAAAGGAAGAAGGAAAAGCGTGTAAACCAGAGAGCAGGGAAGCGAGTGTTTGCAACGTGAAACGGTGCAGAGAGCAGGGACAGAAAGGGAGAACTCCACTGAGGAGGAACAGCTGGTAGTTAGCCTTCTTTGGAGATGAGAACTTGATCACCACGGGAGAGGATTGTTGAGAGGGTTACATAGGGGGATGTCTGAGATCAGAAAATCCTGAGTATTCCCTGCAGTGTGTAGGGCCAGAGACATGAAGAGTTGCAGATCTCGTAAAAGTCCAGGTCAGGAAGCATACAGGTTCATTTTGAATTCTCCAAGTAGGCGGAGTTGAGTGGTAGGAGGCTAGGATGGAGAAGTCCATCCACTGAGAGAGGAAGGCGGTAGGCAAATAGCCACGGTGAGAGAATGGCCAGGAAAGAGAGAATGCATGCAGACAAGGCATTCGTGAGAGGAGTCGGCCTGCAAAGGAAAGCAATTTACTACAGGAATCAAGGATACTCCCCCTCAAGAACGGTTGGATCTGGGCATGGAGAGGAACTTGTCATCAGGGAGGAAAGTGTCAGAGCTCGAGACAGCGCTGGCCGTCATCCATGTCTCGGTTAGACCAAGGACATCAAGGTCGGGTTCTTCTAGGAAATGGCAGATGTCAGATGAGTGTTAACTGAGTGAGAGTTGAGAGTGGGGAGGGGTACAAATCAGTAATCCTTGCGGAGGTGTAGAAGGAGCCTGACCTAGGGCACATGAGGAAGGAGAGAGGAAAGGAAGCAGAAGAAGGGAGAGAAGACACAGCAGGAGTGCATTATCAATCCGGGAGCTAGGAGTGGTGAGGTTAGACGGGGAGGTCTGAGTCTCAGGATTTGAATGGGAAGTTCGATATCACATGTCATGCTATAGGAAGAGTCTCAGGATTGGAATGGGAAGGAGTTGGATATGATATCTCTTGTTATAGGGAGGGTCTCAGGTTTGGTATTAGAAGCACTGAGATATCAAATCACATCCTATCGGAAAGGTCTCAGGTTTGGTATTGGAAGAAATGAGATTTCAAATCTCAGACTGTGGGAATGGTCTCGGGTATGGTATTGGAAGGGGTGAAAAATCACATTTCATGCTACAGGAAGGGTCACAAGTTTGGAATGGGAAGGAGTTGGATTTCACATATACTACGGGAAGGGCCTCAGGTTTGGTATTAGAAGCATAGAGATATCACATCTCATATTATAGGAAGGGTCTCGATTGGAACGGGAAGGAGTTGGATATCACATCTCATGTTATAGGGAGGGTCTCAGTTTTGATATTAGAAGCATTGAGATATCACATATGCTATTGGAAGGGTCTCAGTATTGGAATGGGAAGGAGTTGGATATCACATCACATGTTATAGGGAGGGTCTCAGTTTTGATATTAGAAGCATTGAGATATCACATATGCTATTGGGAGGGTCTCAGTATTGGAATTGGAAGGAGTTGGATATCACATCTCATGCTATCGGAAGGGTCTCAGGATTGGAATGGGAAGTAGTTGGATATCACATATGCTAAAGGAAAGGTCTCAGGTTTGGAATGGGAAGGAGTTGGATATCACGTCTCATGTTATAGGAAGGGTCTCAGGATTGGAATGGGAAGGAGTTGAATATCACATCTCATGCTAAAGGAAGGGTCATCAGGTTCGGTATAAGCATTGAGATTTCACATATCTGCTATCGGAAGGGTCTCAGGATAGGAATGGGGAGGACTTAGATTTCACATCTCATACTATAGGGAGGGTCTCAGTTTTGATATTAGAAGCATTGAGCTATCACATCTCATGCTATCGGAAGGGTCTCAGGATTGGAATGGGATGGAGTTGGATATCACATCTCAAGCTATCTCAGGATTGTATTGGGAAGGAGTTTGATATCACATATCAAGCTATAGGACGGGTCTCAGGTTTGGAAGGGGAAGGATTTGGATCTCACATCTCAAGCTATCTCAGGATTGGAATGGGAAGGAGTTTGATATTTCATCTCAAGCTATAGGAAGGGTCTCAGGTTTGGAAAGGGAAGGATTTGGATTTCACATCTCATGTTATAGGATGGTTCTCATGTTTGGTTTTAGAAGCATTGAGATATCACATCTCATGCTATGGGAAGGGTCTCAGGTTTGGAATGGGAAGGAGTTGGATATCACATCTCATGCTAAAGGAAAGGTCTCAGGTCTGGAAGGGGAAGGATTTGGATCTCACATCTCATGTTTTAGGACGGGTCTCAGGTTTGGTATTAGAAGCATTGAAATATCACATCTCATGGTATAGGAAGGGTCCCAGGATTGGAATGGGAAGGAGTTGGATATCACATTGAATGGGAAGGAGTTTGATATTACATCTCAAGCTATAGGAAGGGCCTCAGGTTTGGAAAGGGAATGATTTGGATTTCACATCTCATGTTATAGGATGGTTCTCATGTTTGGTTTTAGAAGCATTGAAATATCACATCTCATGCTATCGGAAGGGTCTCAGGTTTGGAATGGGAAGGAGTTTCATATCACATCTCATGTTAGAGGTAGGATCTCAGGTTTGGTATTAGAGGCATTGAGATATGACATCTCATGCCATCAGAAGGGTCTCGGGATTGGAATGGGAAGGAGTTGGATATCACATCTCATGCTAAAGGGAGGGTCTAAGGTTTGGAAGGGGAAGGATTTGGACATCACATCTCATGTTATTGGAAAGATCTGAGGTTTGGTATTAGAAGCATTGAGATATCACATCTCATGCTATCGGAAGGGTCTCAGGTTTGGTATAAGCATTGAGATATCACATCTCTGCTATCGGAAGGGTCTCAGGATTGGAAGGGGAAGGATTTGGATATCACATCTCATGTTATTGGACCGGTCTCAGGTTTGGTATTAGAAGCATTGAGATATCAAGTCTCATGGTATAGGACGGGAGTTTGATATCACATCTCATGCTATGGGAAGGGTCTCAGGTTTGGAATGGGAAGGAGTTGGATATCACATCTCATGCTAAAGGAAAGGTCTCAGGTCTGGAAGGGGAAGGATTTGGATCTCACATCTCATGTTTTAGGACGGGTCTCAGGTTTGGTATTAGAAGCATTGAAATATCACATCTCATGGTATAGGAAGGGTCCCAGGATTGGAATGGGAAGGAGTTGGATATCACATTGAATGGGAAGGAGTTTGATATTACATCTCAAGCTATAGGAAGGGCCTCAGGTTTGGAAAGGGAATGATTTGGATTTCACATCTCATGTTATAGGATGGTTCTCATGTTTGGTTTTAGAAGCATTGAAATATCACATCTCATGCTATCGGAAGGGTCTCAGGTTTGGAATGGGAAGGAGTTTGATATCACATCTCATGTTAGAGGTAGGATCTCAGGTTTGGTATTAGAGGCATTGAGATATGACATCTCATGCCATCAGAAGGGTCTCGGGATTGGAATGGGAAGGAGTTGGATATCACATCTCATGCTAAAGGGAGGGTCTAAGGTTTGGAAGGGGAAGGATTTGGACATCACATCTCATGTTATTGGAAGGATCTGAGGTTTGGTATTAGAAGCATTGAGATATCACATCTCATGCTATCGGAAGGGTCTCAGGTTTGGTATAAGCATTGAGATATCACATCTCTGCTATCGGAAGGGTCTCAGGATTGGAAGGGGAAGGATTTGGATATCACATCTCATGTTATTGGACCGGTCTCAGGTTTGGTATTAGAAGCATTGAGATATCAAGTCTCATGGTATAGGACGGGAGTTTGATATCACATCTCATGCCATGGTATGGTTCTCAGGTTTTGTAGAAGCATTGGGATATCACATCTCATGCTATCGGAAGGGTATCAGGATTGGATTTGGAAGGAGTTGGATATCCCATCTCATGCTATAGGAAGGGTCTCAGGTTGGAATAGAAGGAGTTGGATATCACATCTCATGTTATAGGAAGGGTCTCAGGATTGGAATGGGAAGGACTTGGATATCACATCTCATGTTATAGGAAGGATCTCAGGTTTTGTATTAGAAGCATTGAGATATCACATCTCATGCTATAGGAAGGGTCTCAGGATTGGAATGTGAAGGATTTGGATATCACATCTCATGCTAAAGGAAGGGTCTCAGGTTTGGTATAAGCATTGAGATATCACATCTCTGCTATCGGAAGGGTCTAAGGATTGAATTGGGAAGGAATTGGATATCCCTTCTCATGCTACAGGAAGGGTCTCAGGTTGGAATGGGTAGGAGTTGGATATCACATCTCATGTTATAGGAAGGGTCTCAAGATTGGAATGGGAAGGAGTTGGATATCACATCACATGTTATAGGGAGGGTCTCAGTTTTGATATTAGAAGCATTGAGATATCACATATGCTATTGGGAGGGTCTCAGTATTGGAATTGGAAGGAGTTGGATATCACATCTCATGCTATCGGAAGGGTCTCAGGATTGGAATGGGAAGTAGTTGGATATCACATATGCTAAAGGAAAGGTCTCAGGTTTGGAATGGGAAGGAGTTGGATATCACGTCTCATGTTATAGGAAGGGTCTCAGGATTGGAATGGGAAGGAGTTGAATATCACATCTCATGCTAAAGGAAGGGTCATCAGGTTCGGTATAAGCATTGAGATTTCACATATCTGCTATCGGAAGGGTCTCAGGATAGGAATGGGGAGGACTTAGATTTCACATCTCATACTATAGGGAGGGTCTCAGTTTTGATATTAGAAGCATTGAGCTATCACATCTCATGCTATCGGAAGGGTCTCAGGATTGGAATGGGATGGAGTTGGATATCACATCTCAAGCTATCTCAGGATTGTATTGGGAAGGAGTTTGATATCACATATCAAGCTATAGGACGGGTCTCAGGTTTGGAAGGGGAAGGATTTGGATCTCACATCTCAAGCTATCTCAGGATTGGAATGGGAAGGAGTTTGATATTTCATCTCAAGCTATAGGAAGGGTCTCAGGTTTGGAAAGGGAAGGATTTGGATTTCACATCTCATGTTATAGGATGGTTCTCATGTTTGGTTTTAGAAGCATTGAGATATCACATCTCATGCTATGGGAAGGGTCTCAGGTTTGGAATGGGAAGGAGTTGGATATCACATCTCATGCTAAAGGAAAGGTCTCAGGTCTGGAAGGGGAAGGATTTGGATCTCACATCTCATGTTTTAGGACGGGTCTCAGGTTTGGTATTAGAAGCATTGAAATATCACATCTCATGGTATAGGAAGGGTCCCAGGATTGGAATGGGAAGGAGTTGGATATCACATTGAATGGGAAGGAGTTTGATATTACATCTCAAGCTATAGGAAGGGCCTCAGGTTTGGAAAGGGAATGATTTGGATTTCACATCTCATGTTATAGGATGGTTCTCATGTTTGGTTTTAGAAGCATTGAAATATCACATCTCATGCTATCGGAAGGGTCTCAGGTTTGGAATGGGAAGGAGTTTCATATCACATCTCATGTTAGAGGTAGGATCTCAGGTTTGGTATTAGAGGCATTGAGATATGACATCTCATGCCATCAGAAGGGTCTCGGGATTGGAATGGGAAGGAGTTGGATATCACATCTCATGCTAAAGGGAGGGTCTAAGGTTTGGAAGGGGAAGGATTTGGACATCACATCTCATGTTATTGGAAAGATCTGAGGTTTGGTATTAGAAGCATTGAGATATCACATCTCATGCTATCGGAAGGGTCTCAGGTTTGGTATAAGCATTGAGATATCACATCTCTGCTATCGGAAGGGTCTCAGGATTGGAAGGGGAAGGATTTGGATATCACATCTCATGTTATTGGACCGGTCTCAGGTTTGGTATTAGAAGCATTGAGATATCAAGTCTCATGGTATAGGACGGGAGTTTGATATCACATCTCATGCTATGGGAAGGGTCTCAGGTTTGGAATGGGAAGGAGTTGGATATCACATCTCATGCTAAAGGAAAGGTCTCAGGTCTGGAAGGGGAAGGATTTGGATCTCACATCTCATGTTTTAGGACGGGTCTCAGGTTTGGTATTAGAAGCATTGAAATATCACATCTCATGGTATAGGAAGGGTCCCAGGATTGGAATGGGAAGGAGTTGGATATCACATTGAATGGGAAGGAGTTTGATATTACATCTCAAGCTATAGGAAGGGCCTCAGGTTTGGAAAGGGAATGATTTGGATTTCACATCTCATGTTATAGGATGGTTCTCATGTTTGGTTTTAGAAGCATTGAAATATCACATCTCATGCTATCGGAAGGGTCTCAGGTTTGGAATGGGAAGGAGTTTGATATCACATCTCATGTTAGAGGTAGGATCTCAGGTTTGGTATTAGAGGCATTGAGATATGACATCTCATGCCATCAGAAGGGTCTCGGGATTGGAATGGGAAGGAGTTGGATATCACATCTCATGCTAAAGGGAGGGTCTAAGGTTTGGAAGGGGAAGGATTTGGACATCACATCTCATGTTATTGGAAGGATCTGAGGTTTGGTATTAGAAGCATTGAGATATCACATCTCATGCTATCGGAAGGGTCTCAGGTTTGGTATAAGCATTGAGATATCACATCTCTGCTATCGGAAGGGTCTCAGGATTGGAAGGGGAAGGATTTGGATATCACATCTCATGTTATTGGACCGGTCTCAGGTTTGGTATTAGAAGCATTGAGATATCAAGTCTCATGGTATAGGACGGGAGTTTGATATCACATCTCATGCCATGGTATGGTTCTCAGGTTTTGTAGAAGCATTGGGATATCACATCTCATGCTATCGGAAGGGTATCAGGATTGGATTTGGAAGGAGTTGGATATCCCATCTCATGCTATAGGAAGGGTCTCAGGTTGGAATAGAAGGAGTTGGATATCACATCTCATGTTATAGGAAGGGTCTCAGGATTGGAATGGGAAGGACTTGGATATCACATCTCATGTTATAGGAAGGATCTCAGGTTTTGTATTAGAAGCATTGAGATATCACATCTCATGCTATAGGAAGGGTCTCAGGATTGGAATGTGAAGGATTTGGATATCACATCTCATGCTAAAGGAAGGGTCTCAGGTTTGGTATAAGCATTGAGATATCACATCTCTGCTATCGGAAGGGTCTAAGGATTGAATTGGGAAGGAATTGGATATCCCTTCTCATGCTACAGGAAGGGTCTCAGGTTGGAATGGGTAGGAGTTGGATATCACATCTCATGTTATAGGAAGGGTCTCAAGATTGGAATGGGAAGGAATTGGATATCACATCTCTTGCTATAGGAAGGGTCTCAGGTTTTCTATTAGAAACATTGAGATATGACATCTCATGCTATAGGAAGGGTTTCAGTATTGGAATGGGAAGGATTTGGATATCACATCTCATGCTAAAGGAAGGGTCTCAGGTTTGGAAGGGGAAGGATTTGGATATCATATCTCATGTTATAGGACGTATCTCATGTTATAGGACGGGTCCCAGGTTTGGTATTAGAAGCATTGAGATATCACATCTCAAGCTATAGGAAGGGTCTCATGATTGGAATGGGAAGGAGTTGGATATCACATCTCATGCTATAGGAGGAGTCTCAGGATTGGAATGGGAAGGAGTTGGATATCACGTCTCATGTTATAGGAAGGGTCTCAGGATTGGAATGGGAAGGAGTTGAATATCACATCTCATGCTAAAGGAAGGGTATCAGGTTTGATAGAAGCATTGAGATATCACATCTCATGCTATAGGAAGGAACTCAGGATTGGAATGGGAAGGAGTTGGATATCACATCTAATGCCATAGGAAGGGTCATCAGGTTTGGTATAAGCATTGAGATATCACATCTCTGCTATCGGAAGGGTCTCAGGATAGGAATGGGAAGGACTTAGAATTCACATCTCATACTATTGGGAGGGTCTCAGTTTTGATATTAGAAGCATTGAGCTATCACATCTCATGCTATCGGAAGGGTCTCAGGATTGGAATGGGATGGAGTTGGATATCACATCTCAAGCTATCTCAGGATTGGAATGGGAAGGAGTTTGATATTTCATCTCAAGCTATAGGAAGGGTCTCAGGTTTGGAAAGGGAAGGATTTGGATTTCACATCTCATGTTATAGGATGGTTCTCATGTTTGGTTTTAGAAGCATTGAGATATCACATCTCATGCTATCGGAAGGGTCTCAGGTTTGGAAAGGGAAGGATTTGGATTTCACAGGTTATAGGATGGTTCTCAGGTTTGGTTTTAGAAGCATTAAATTATAACATCTCATGCTATAGGAAGGGTCTCAGGTTTGGAATGGGAAGGAGTTGGATATCACATCTCTGCTATCTGAAGGGTCTCAGGATTGGAATGGGAAGGAGTTGGATATCCCATCTCGTTATAGGAAGGGTCTCAGGTTTGGTATTAGAAGCAATGAGATATCACATCTAATGCTATAGGAAGGGTCTAAGGTTTGGAAGGGGACGGATTTGGGTATCACATCTCATGTTATAGGTCCGGTCTCAGGTTTGGTATTTGAAGCATTGAGGTATCAAGTCTCATGGTATAGGACGGGTCTCAGAATTAAAATGAGAAGGAGTTGGATATCACATCTCAAGCTATAGGAAGGGTCTCATGATTGGAATGGGAAGGAGTTGGATATCACATCTCATGTTATAGGAAGGGTCTCAGGATTGGAATGGGAAGGACTTGGATATCACATCTCATTCTATAGGAAGGCTCTCAGGGTTGGAAGGGGAAGGAGTTGGATATCACATTTCATGTTAGAGGTAGGATCTCAGGTTTGGTTTTAGAGGCATTGAGATATCACATCTCATGCCATCAGAAGGGTCTCAGGATTGGAATGGGAAGGAGTTGGATATCAAATCTCATGCTAAAGGGATGGTCTAAGGTTTGGAAGGGGAGGGATTTGGACATCATATCTCATGTTATTGGAAGGATCTCAGGTTTGGTATTAGAAGCATTGAGATATCACATCTCATGCTATCGGAAGGGTCTTAGGTTTGGTATAAGCATTGAGATATCACATCTCTGCTATCGGAAGGGTCTCGGGATTGGAATGGGAAGGATTTGGATATCACAATTCATGTTATAGGAAGGGTCTCAGGTTTGGTATTAGAAGCATTGAGATATCACATCTCATGTTATAGGAAGGGTCTCAGGTTTAATATTAGAAGCATTGAGATATCACATCTCATGCTATAGGAAGGGTCTCAGGAATGGAATGGGAAGGACTTGGATATCACATCTCATGATAAAGGAAGGGTCTAAGGTTTGGAAGGGGAAGGATTTGGATATCACATCTCATGTTATTGGACCGGTCTCAGGTTTGGTATTAGAAGCATTGAGATATCAAGTCTCATGGTATAGGACGGGAGTTTGATATCACATCTCATGCCATGGTATGGGTCTCAGGTTTTGTAGAAGCATTGGGATATCACATCTCATGCTATCGGAAGGGTATCAGGATTGGATTTGGAAGGAGTTGGATATCCCATCTCATGCTATAGGAAGGGTCTCAAGTTGGAATAGAAGGAGTTGGATATCACATCTCATGTTATAGGAAGGGTCTCAGGATTGGAATGGGAAGGACTTCGATATCACATCTCATGCTGTAGGAAGGGTCTCAGGTTTGGAAAAGGAAGGAGTTGGATATCACATTTCATGTTAGAGGTAGGATCTCAGGTTTGGTATTAGAGGCATTGAGATATCACATCTCATGCTATCAGAAGGGTATCAGGATTGGAATGGGAAGGAGTTGGATATCACACCTCATGCTAAAGGAAGGGTCTCAGGTTTGGAAGGGGAAGGATTTGGATATCACATCTCATGTTATAGGACGGGTCTCAGGTTTGGTATTAGAAGCATTGTGATATCACATCTCATGCTATAGGATGTGTCTCAGGATTGGAATGGGAAGGAGTTGGATATCACATCTCATGCTATAGGAAGGGTTTCAGGTTTGGTAGAAGCATTGAGATATCACATCTCATGCTATAGGAAGAGTCTCAGGTTTGGGAAGGGAAGGATTTGGATTTCACATCTCATGTTATAGGATGGTTCTCATGTTTGGTTTTTGAAGCATTGAGATATCACAGCTCATGCTATCGGAAGGGTCTCAGGATTGGAATGGGAAGGAGTTGGATATCACATCTCATGATAAAGGAAGGGTCTAAGGTTTGGAAGGGGAAAGATTTGGATATCACATCTCAAGTTTTAGGAAGGGTCTCAGGTTTGGAAGGGGAAGGAGTTGGATATCACATCTCAAGCTTTAGGAAGGGTCTCAGGTTGGAATGGGAAGGAGTTGGATATCACATTTCATGTTATAGGAAGGGTCTCAGGATTGGAATGGGAAGGAGTTGGATATCACATCTCAAGCTTTAGGAAGGGTCTCAGGTTTGGTATAAGCATTGAGATAGCACATCTCATGCTATAGGAAGGGTCTCAGGATTGGAATGGGAAGGAGTTGGATATCACATCTCATGTTATAGGAAAGATCTCAGGTTTGGTATTAGAAGCATTGAGACATCACATCTCATGTTATAGGAAGGGTCTCAGGATTGGAATGGGAAGAAGTTGGATATCACATCTCATGCTATAGGAAGGGTCTCAGGTTTGGAAGGGGAAGGAGTTGGATATCCAATCTCATGTTATAGGACTGGTCTCAGGTTTGGTATTAGAAGCATTGAGATATCACATTGCATGCTGTAGGAAGGTTCTCAGGTTTGGAATGGGGAGGAATTGGGTATCACATCTCATGTCATAGGAAGGATCTCAGGTTTGGTATTAGAAGCATTGAGATATCACATCTCATGCTATAGGAATGGTCTCAGGATTGGAATGGGAAGGAGTTGGATATTACATTCTTGCTATAGAAGGGGTCTCATGTTTGGAATGGGAAGGAGTTGGATATCACATATGCTATAGGAAGGGTCTCAGGTTTGAAACGGGAAGGAGTTGGATATCACATCTCATGTTATAGGAAGGGTCTCAGGTTTGGTATAAGCATTGAGATATCACATCTCTGCTATCGGAAGTGTCTCAGGATTGGAATGGGAAGGTGTTGTATATCCCATCTCATGTTATAGGACGGGTCTCAGGTTTGTTATTAGAATCATTGAGATATCATATTGCATGCTGTAGAAAGGGTCTAAGGATTGGAATGGGAAGGACTTGGATATCACATCTCATGCTATAGGTAGGCTCTCAGGTTTGGAAAGGGAAGGAGTTCGATATCACATTTCATGTTAGAGGAAGGATCTCAGGTTTGGTATTAGAGGCATTGAGATATCACATCTCATGCTATAGGAAGGGTCTCAGGATTGGAATGGGAAGGAGTTGGATATCACATCTCATGCTATAGGAAGGGTCTCAGGTTTGGTATAAGCATTGAGATATCACATCTCATGCTATAGTAAGGGTCTCAGGATTGGAATGGGAAGGAGTTGGATATCACATCTCATGTTATAGGAAGGATCTCAGGTTTGGTATTAGAAGCATTGAGACATCACATCTCATGCTATCGGAAGGGTCTCAGGATTGGAATGGGAAGGAGTTGGATATCCCATCTCATGTTATAGGAAGAGTCTCAGGTTTGGTATTAGAAGCATTGAGATATCACATCTCATGCTATAGGAAGTGTCTCAGGATTGGAATCGGAAGGACTTGGATATCACATCTCATGCTATAGGGAGGGTCTCAAGTTTGATATTAGAAGCATTGAGATATCACATCTCATGCTATAGGAAGGGTCTCAGGATTGGAATGGGAAGGAGTTGGATATCACATCTCATGCTATAGGAAGGGTCTCAGGTTTGGTATAAGCAGTGAGATATCACATCTCATGCTATAGGAAGTGTCTCAGGATTGGAATGGGAAGGAGTTGGATATCACATCTCATGTTATAGGAAGGATCTCAGGTTTGGTATAAGCATTGAGATATCACATCTCTGCTATCGGAAGGGTCTCAGGATTGGAATGGGAAGGAGTTGGATATTCCCATCTCATGTTATAGGAAGGGTCTCAGGTTTGGTATTAGAAGCATTGAGATATCACATCTCATGCTATAGGAAGGGTCTCAGGATTGGAATGGGAAGGACTTGGATATCACATCTCATGCTATAGGGAGGGTCTCAAGTTTGATATTAGAAGCATTGAGATATCACATCTCATGATATCGGAAGGGTCTCAGGGATGGAATGGGAAGGAGTTGGATATCACATCTCATGATAAAGGAAGGGTCTAAGGTTTGGAAGGGGAAGGAGTTTGATATCACATCTCATGCCATAGCATGGGTCTCAGGTTTGGTAGAAGCATTGGGATATCACATCTCATGCTATCGGAAGGGTATCAGGATTGGATTTGGAAGGAGTTGGATATCCCATCTCATGCTATAGGAAGGGTCTCAGGTTGGAATGGGAAGGAGTTGGATGTTGAATAATGGGTTTATAAAGCATTCTGAATACTATCTTGTGGAGCTCATTGGAAGGCTGTGGGAAGAGGAGAGAAGGCAGGGAACACGCATCTAAACCAGAGAGCTGGGAAGCGAGTACATGCAACGCGAAACGGTGCAGGGAGCAGGGACAGAAAGGTGGAACGCCTCTGAGGAGGAGCAGCTGGTAGTTAGCCTGCTCTGGAGAGGAGAATGTGATCACCACGGGAGTGCAGCCTTGAAACAAGAAGGGACGATGAAAACATGCTGACTGGAATAACAGATGGCAAATACACTTTCCAGAACAGTCGGTTTACCCGATAATGCATTGACGATTTCAGCAGTATACATTCAGCCTGTGAACAGTAGATTTTGATCCCCCCCTTGTATGGGTGACGAGTGGTTAAAAACATCAGGATTCGACTGAACAAATGCACGAACAGAGTACAAAATGGGAATCCACCAGAATTCGTATTTACCAAAACGCGAGGAAAGAACATGTTCTAGCTATTTTTGCTAGTTTTTAGCACTTTTCAATACGTCTAGCGGGTTACAGCTATATCTTGAATAATGGGTGTTATAAAGCATTCTGAGCACCGTGTATCTTTTGAAGCTCATTTGTTGATTTGAAGGCAGCGGGAAGAGGAGAGAAGGCAGGGAACACACGTCTAAACCAGAGAGCTGGGAAGCGAGTTGTTCTCTGCAACGCGAAACGATGCAGAGAACAAGCACAGAAAGGAAGAAGGAAAAGCGTGTAAACCAGAGAGCAGGGAAGCGAGTGTTTGCAACGTGAAACGGTGCAGAGAGCAGGGACAGAAAGGGAGAACTCCACTGAGGAGGAACAGCTGGTAGTTAGCCTTCTTTGGAGATGAGAACTTGATCACCACGGGAGAGGATTGTTGAGAGGGTTACATAGGGGGATGTCTGAGATCAGAAAATCCTGAGTATTCCCTGCAGTGTGTAGGGCCAGAGACATGAAGAGTTGCAGATCTCGTAAAAGTCCAGGTCAGGAAGCATACAGGTTCATTTTGAATTCTCCAAGTAGGCGGAGTTGAGTGGTAGGAGGCTAGGATGGAGAAGTCCATCCACTGAGAGAGGAAGGCGGTAGGCAAATAGCCACGGTGAGAGAATGGCCAGGAAAGAGAGAATGCATGCAGACAAGGCATTCGTGAGAGGAGTCGGCCTGCAAAGGAAAGCAATTTACTACAGGAATCAAGGATACTCCCCCTCAAGAACGGTTGGATCTGGGCATGGAGAGGAACTTGTCATCAGGGAGGAAAGTGTCAGAGCTCGAGACAGCGCTGGCCGTCATCCATGTCTCGGTTAGACCAAGGACATCAAGGTCGGGTTCTTCTAGGAAATGGCAGATGTCAGATGAGTGTTAACTGAGTGAGAGTTGAGAGTGGGGAGGGGTACAAATCAGTAATCCTTGCGGAGGTGTAGAAGGAGCCTGACCTAGGGCACATGAGGAAGGAGAGAGGAAAGGAAGCAGAAGAAGGGAGAGAAGACACAGCAGGAGTGCATTATCAATCCGGGAGCTAGGAGTGGTGAGGTTAGACGGGGAGGTCTGAGTCTCAGGATTTGAATGGGAAGTTCGATATCACATGTCATGCTATAGGAAGAGTCTCAGGATTGGAATGGGAAGGAGTTGGATATGATATCTCTTGTTATAGGGAGGGTCTCAGGTTTGGTATTAGAAGCACTGAGATATCAAATCACATCCTATCGGAAAGGTCTCAGGTTTGGTATTGGAAGAAATGAGATTTCAAATCTCAGACTGTGGGAATGGTCTCGGGTATGGTATTGGAAGGGGTGAAAAATCACATTTCATGCTACAGGAAGGGTCACAAGTTTGGAATGGGAAGGAGTTGGATTTCACATATACTACGGGAAGGGCCTCAGGTTTGGTATTAGAAGCATAGAGATATCACATCTCATATTATAGGAAGGGTCTCGATTGGAACGGGAAGGAGTTGGATATCACATCTCATGTTATAGGGAGGGTCTCAGTTTTGATATTAGAAGCATTGAGATATCACATATGCTATTGGAAGGGTCTCAGTATTGGAATGGGAAGGAGTTGGATATCACATCACATGTTATAGGGAGGGTCTCAGTTTTGATATTAGAAGCATTGAGATATCACATATGCTATTGGGAGGGTCTCAGTATTGGAATTGGAAGGAGTTGGATATCACATCTCATGCTATCGGAAGGGTCTCAGGATTGGAATGGGAAGTAGTTGGATATCACATATGCTAAAGGAAAGGTCTCAGGTTTGGAATGGGAAGGAGTTGGATATCACGTCTCATGTTATAGGAAGGGTCTCAGGATTGGAATGGGAAGGAGTTGAATATCACATCTCATGCTAAAGGAAGGGTCATCAGGTTCGGTATAAGCATTGAGATTTCACATATCTGCTATCGGAAGGGTCTCAGGATAGGAATGGGGAGGACTTAGATTTCACATCTCATACTATAGGGAGGGTCTCAGTTTTGATATTAGAAGCATTGAGCTATCACATCTCATGCTATCGGAAGGGTCTCAGGATTGGAATGGGATGGAGTTGGATATCACATCTCAAGCTATCTCAGGATTGTATTGGGAAGGAGTTTGATATCACATATCAAGCTATAGGACGGGTCTCAGGTTTGGAAGGGGAAGGATTTGGATCTCACATCTCAAGCTATCTCAGGATTGGAATGGGAAGGAGTTTGATATTTCATCTCAAGCTATAGGAAGGGTCTCAGGTTTGGAAAGGGAAGGATTTGGATTTCACATCTCATGTTATAGGATGGTTCTCATGTTTGGTTTTAGAAGCATTGAGATATCACATCTCATGCTATGGGAAGGGTCTCAGGTTTGGAATGGGAAGGAGTTGGATATCACATCTCATGCTAAAGGAAAGGTCTCAGGTCTGGAAGGGGAAGGATTTGGATCTCACATCTCATGTTTTAGGACGGGTCTCAGGTTTGGTATTAGAAGCATTGAAATATCACATCTCATGGTATAGGAAGGGTCCCAGGATTGGAATGGGAAGGAGTTGGATATCACATTGAATGGGAAGGAGTTTGATATTACATCTCAAGCTATAGGAAGGGCCTCAGGTTTGGAAAGGGAATGATTTGGATTTCACATCTCATGTTATAGGATGGTTCTCATGTTTGGTTTTAGAAGCATTGAAATATCACATCTCATGCTATCGGAAGGGTCTCAGGTTTGGAATGGGAAGGAGTTTCATATCACATCTCATGTTAGAGGTAGGATCTCAGGTTTGGTATTAGAGGCATTGAGATATGACATCTCATGCCATCAGAAGGGTCTCGGGATTGGAATGGGAAGGAGTTGGATATCACATCTCATGCTAAAGGGAGGGTCTAAGGTTTGGAAGGGGAAGGATTTGGACATCACATCTCATGTTATTGGAAAGATCTGAGGTTTGGTATTAGAAGCATTGAGATATCACATCTCATGCTATCGGAAGGGTCTCAGGTTTGGTATAAGCATTGAGATATCACATCTCTGCTATCGGAAGGGTCTCAGGATTGGAAGGGGAAGGATTTGGATATCACATCTCATGTTATTGGACCGGTCTCAGGTTTGGTATTAGAAGCATTGAGATATCAAGTCTCATGGTATAGGACGGGAGTTTGATATCACATCTCATGCTATGGGAAGGGTCTCAGGTTTGGAATGGGAAGGAGTTGGATATCACATCTCATGCTAAAGGAAAGGTCTCAGGTCTGGAAGGGGAAGGATTTGGATCTCACATCTCATGTTTTAGGACGGGTCTCAGGTTTGGTATTAGAAGCATTGAAATATCACATCTCATGGTATAGGAAGGGTCCCAGGATTGGAATGGGAAGGAGTTGGATATCACATTGAATGGGAAGGAGTTTGATATTACATCTCAAGCTATAGGAAGGGCCTCAGGTTTGGAAAGGGAATGATTTGGATTTCACATCTCATGTTATAGGATGGTTCTCATGTTTGGTTTTAGAAGCATTGAAATATCACATCTCATGCTATCGGAAGGGTCTCAGGTTTGGAATGGGAAGGAGTTTGATATCACATCTCATGTTAGAGGTAGGATCTCAGGTTTGGTATTAGAGGCATTGAGATATGACATCTCATGCCATCAGAAGGGTCTCGGGATTGGAATGGGAAGGAGTTGGATATCACATCTCATGCTAAAGGGAGGGTCTAAGGTTTGGAAGGGGAAGGATTTGGACATCACATCTCATGTTATTGGAAGGATCTGAGGTTTGGTATTAGAAGCATTGAGATATCACATCTCATGCTATCGGAAGGGTCTCAGGTTTGGTATAAGCATTGAGATATCACATCTCTGCTATCGGAAGGGTCTCAGGATTGGAAGGGGAAGGATTTGGATATCACATCTCATGTTATTGGACCGGTCTCAGGTTTGGTATTAGAAGCATTGAGATATCAAGTCTCATGGTATAGGACGGGAGTTTGATATCACATCTCATGCCATGGTATGGTTCTCAGGTTTTGTAGAAGCATTGGGATATCACATCTCATGCTATCGGAAGGGTATCAGGATTGGATTTGGAAGGAGTTGGATATCCCATCTCATGCTATAGGAAGGGTCTCAGGTTGGAATAGAAGGAGTTGGATATCACATCTCATGTTATAGGAAGGGTCTCAGGATTGGAATGGGAAGGACTTGGATATCACATCTCATGTTATAGGAAGGATCTCAGGTTTTGTATTAGAAGCATTGAGATATCACATCTCATGCTATAGGAAGGGTCTCAGGATTGGAATGTGAAGGATTTGGATATCACATCTCATGCTAAAGGAAGGGTCTCAGGTTTGGTATAAGCATTGAGATATCACATCTCTGCTATCGGAAGGGTCTAAGGATTGAATTGGGAAGGAATTGGATATCCCTTCTCATGCTACAGGAAGGGTCTCAGGTTGGAATGGGTAGGAGTTGGATATCACATCTCATGTTATAGGAAGGGTCTCAAGATTGGAATGGGAAGGAATTGGATATCACATCTCTTGCTATAGGAAGGGTCTCAGGTTTTCTATTAGAAACATTGAGATATGACATCTCATGCTATAGGAAGGGTTTCAGTATTGGAATGGGAAGGATTTGGATATCACATCTCATGCTAAAGGAAGGGTCTCAGGTTTGGAAGGGGAAGGATTTGGATATCATATCTCATGTTATAGGACGTATCTCATGTTATAGGACGGGTCCCAGGTTTGGTATTAGAAGCATTGAGATATCACATCTCAAGCTATAGGAAGGGTCTCATGATTGGAATGGGAAGGAGTTGGATATCACATCTCATGCTATAGGAGGAGTCTCAGGATTGGAATGGGAAGGAGTTGGATATCACGTCTCATGTTATAGGAAGGGTCTCAGGATTGGAATGGGAAGGAGTTGAATATCACATCTCATGCTAAAGGAAGGGTATCAGGTTTGATAGAAGCATTGAGATATCACATCTCATGCTATAGGAAGGAACTCAGGATTGGAATGGGAAGGAGTTGGATATCACATCTAATGCCATAGGAAGGGTCATCAGGTTTGGTATAAGCATTGAGATATCACATCTCTGCTATCGGAAGGGTCTCAGGATAGGAATGGGAAGGACTTAGAATTCACATCTCATACTATTGGGAGGGTCTCAGTTTTGATATTAGAAGCATTGAGCTATCACATCTCATGCTATCGGAAGGGTCTCAGGATTGGAATGGGATGGAGTTGGATATCACATCTCAAGCTATCTCAGGATTGGAATGGGAAGGAGTTTGATATTTCATCTCAAGCTATAGGAAGGGTCTCAGGTTTGGAAAGGGAAGGATTTGGATTTCACATCTCATGTTATAGGATGGTTCTCATGTTTGGTTTTAGAAGCATTGAGATATCACATCTCATGCTATCGGAAGGGTCTCAGGTTTGGAAAGGGAAGGATTTGGATTTCACAGGTTATAGGATGGTTCTCAGGTTTGGTTTTAGAAGCATTAAATTATAACATCTCATGCTATAGGAAGGGTCTCAGGTTTGGAATGGGAAGGAGTTGGATATCACATCTCTGCTATCTGAAGGGTCTCAGGATTGGAATGGGAAGGAGTTGGATATCCCATCTCGTTATAGGAAGGGTCTCAGGTTTGGTATTAGAAGCAATGAGATATCACATCTAATGCTATAGGAAGGGTCTAAGGTTTGGAAGGGGACGGATTTGGGTATCACATCTCATGTTATAGGTCCGGTCTCAGGTTTGGTATTTGAAGCATTGAGGTATCAAGTCTCATGGTATAGGACGGGTCTCAGAATTAAAATGAGAAGGAGTTGGATATCACATCTCAAGCTATAGGAAGGGTCTCATGATTGGAATGGGAAGGAGTTGGATATCACATCTCATGTTATAGGAAGGGTCTCAGGATTGGAATGGGAAGGACTTGGATATCACATCTCATTCTATAGGAAGGCTCTCAGGGTTGGAAGGGGAAGGAGTTGGATATCACATTTCATGTTAGAGGTAGGATCTCAGGTTTGGTTTTAGAGGCATTGAGATATCACATCTCATGCCATCAGAAGGGTCTCAGGATTGGAATGGGAAGGAGTTGGATATCAAATCTCATGCTAAAGGGATGGTCTAAGGTTTGGAAGGGGAGGGATTTGGACATCATATCTCATGTTATTGGAAGGATCTCAGGTTTGGTATTAGAAGCATTGAGATATCACATCTCATGCTATCGGAAGGGTCTTAGGTTTGGTATAAGCATTGAGATATCACATCTCTGCTATCGGAAGGGTCTCGGGATTGGAATGGGAAGGATTTGGATATCACAATTCATGTTATAGGAAGGGTCTCAGGTTTGGTATTAGAAGCATTGAGATATCACATCTCATGTTATAGGAAGGGTCTCAGGTTTAATATTAGAAGCATTGAGATATCACATCTCATGCTATAGGAAGGGTCTCAGGAATGGAATGGGAAGGACTTGGATATCACATCTCATGATAAAGGAAGGGTCTAAGGTTTGGAAGGGGAAGGATTTGGATATCACATCTCATGTTATTGGACCGGTCTCAGGTTTGGTATTAGAAGCATTGAGATATCAAGTCTCATGGTATAGGACGGGAGTTTGATATCACATCTCATGCCATGGTATGGGTCTCAGGTTTTGTAGAAGCATTGGGATATCACATCTCATGCTATCGGAAGGGTATCAGGATTGGATTTGGAAGGAGTTGGATATCCCATCTCATGCTATAGGAAGGGTCTCAAGTTGGAATAGAAGGAGTTGGATATCACATCTCATGTTATAGGAAGGGTCTCAGGATTGGAATGGGAAGGACTTCGATATCACATCTCATGCTGTAGGAAGGGTCTCAGGTTTGGAAAAGGAAGGAGTTGGATATCACATTTCATGTTAGAGGTAGGATCTCAGGTTTGGTATTAGAGGCATTGAGATATCACATCTCATGCTATCAGAAGGGTATCAGGATTGGAATGGGAAGGAGTTGGATATCACACCTCATGCTAAAGGAAGGGTCTCAGGTTTGGAAGGGGAAGGATTTGGATATCACATCTCATGTTATAGGACGGGTCTCAGGTTTGGTATTAGAAGCATTGTGATATCACATCTCATGCTATAGGATGTGTCTCAGGATTGGAATGGGAAGGAGTTGGATATCACATCTCATGCTATAGGAAGGGTTTCAGGTTTGGTAGAAGCATTGAGATATCACATCTCATGCTATAGGAAGAGTCTCAGGTTTGGGAAGGGAAGGATTTGGATTTCACATCTCATGTTATAGGATGGTTCTCATGTTTGGTTTTTGAAGCATTGAGATATCACAGCTCATGCTATCGGAAGGGTCTCAGGTTTGGAATGGGAAGGAGTTGGATATCACATCTCATGTTATAGGAAGGGTCTCAGGATTTGAATGGTAAGGAGTTGGATATCACATCTCATGCTATAGGAAGGGTCTCAGGTTGGAATGGGAAGGAGTTGGATATCACATCTCATGTTATATACAGGAAGGGTCTCAGGATTGGAATGGGAAGGATTTGGATATCACATCTCTTGCTATAGGAAGGGTCTCAGGTTTTTTATTAGAAACCTTGAGATATCAAATCTCATGCTATAGGAAGGGTTTTAGGATTGGAATGGGAAGTATTTGGATATCACATCTCATGCTAAAGGAAGGGTCTCAGGTTTGGAAGGGGAAGGATTTGGATATCACATCTCATCCAATAGGAAGGGTCTCAGGTTTGGAATGGGAAGGAATTGGATATCACATCTCATGTTATAGGAAGGGTCTCAAGTTTTTTATTAGAAACATTGAGATATCACATCTCATGTTATAGGACGGTTCCCAGGTTTGGTATTAGAAGCATTGAGATATCACATCTCATGGTATAGGAAGGGTCTCAGGGTTGGAATGGGAAGGAGTTGGATATCACATCTCATCCAATAGGAAGGGTCTCAGGTTTGGAATGGGAAGGAATTGGATATCACATCTCATGTTATAGGAAGGATCTCAGGTTTGGTATTAGAAGCATTGAGATATCACATCTCATGCTATAGGAAGGGTCTCAGGATTGGAATGTGAAGGATTTGGATATCACATCTCATGCTAAAGGAAGGGTCTCAGGTTTGGTAGAAGCATTGAGAAATCACATCTCATGCTATAGGAAGGGTCTCAGGATTTGAATGGCAAGGAGTTGGATATCACATCTCATGCCATAGGAAGGGTCTCAGGTTTGGTATAAGCATTGAGATATCACATCTCTGCTATCGGAAGGTTCTCAGGATTGGATTGGGAAGGAGTTGGATATCCCTTCTCATGCTATAGGAAGTGTCTCAGGTTGGAATGGGAAGGAGTTGAATATCACATCTCATGTTATAGGAAGGGTCTCAGGATTGGAATGGGAAGGATTTGGATATCACATCTCTTGCTATAGGAAGGGTCTCAGGATTGGAATGGGAAGGATTTGGATATCACATCTCATGTCATAGGAAGGATCTCAGGATTGGTATTAGAAGCATTGATATATCACATCTCATGCTATAGGAATGGTCTCAGGATTGGAATGGGTAGGAGTTGGATATTACATTCTTGCTATAGGAAGGGTCTCATGTTTGGAATGGGAAGGAGTTGGATATCACATATGCTATCTGAAGTGTCTCAGGTTTGGAACGGGAAGGAGTTGGATATCACATCTCACGTTATAGGAAGGGTCTCAGGTTTGGTATAAGCATTGAGATATCACATCTCTGCTATCAGGAGTGGCTCAGGATTGGAATGGGAAGGAGTTGGATATCCCATCTCATGTTAAAGGACGGGTCTCTGGTTTGGTATTAGAATCATTGAGATATCACATCGCATGCTGTAGGAAGGGTCTAAGGATTGGAATGGGATGGACTTGGATATCACATCTCATGCTATAGGTAGGCTCTCAGGTTTGGTATAAGCATTGAGATATCACATCTCATGCTATAGGAAGGGTCTCAGGATTGGAATGGGAAGGATTTGGATATCACATCTCATGCTATAGGAAGGGTCTCAGGTTTGGTATAAGCATGGAGATATCACTTCTCATGCTATAGGAAGGGTCTCAGGATTGGAATGGGAAGGTGTTGGATATCACATCTCATGCTATAGGAAGGGTCTCAGATTTGGTATAAGCATTGAGATATCACATCTCATGCTATAGGAAGGGTCTCAGGATTGGAATGGGAAGGAGTTTTATATGACATCTCAGGCCTTAGGAAGGGTCTCAGGTTTGGTATAAGCATTGAGATATCACATCTCTGCTATCGGAAGGGTCTCAGGATTAGAATGGGAAGGAGTTGGATATCCCATCTCATGTTATAGGAAGGGTCTCAGGTTTGGTATTAGAAGCATTGAGATATCACATCTCATGCTATAGGAAGGGTCTCAGGATTGGAATGGGAAGGACTTGGATGTCACATCTCATGCTATAGGGAGGGTCTCAAGTTTGATATTAGAAGCATTGAGATAACAAATCTCATGATATCGGAAGGGTCTCAGGATTGGAATGGGAAGGAGTTGGATATCACATCTCATGATAAAGGAAGGGTCTAAGGTTTGGAAGGGGAAGGATTTGGATATCACATCTCATGTTATAGGACGGGTCTCAGGTTTGGTATTAGAAGCATTGAGATATCAAGTCTCATGGTATAAGAAGGGTCTCAGAATTGGAATGGGAAGGAGTTGGATATCACATCTCAAGTTATAGGAAGCGTCTCAGGATTGGAATGGGAAGGAGTTTGATATCACATCTCATGCCATAGTATGGGTCTCAGGTTTGGTAGAAGCATTGGGATATCACATCTCATGCTATCGGAAGGGTATCAGTATTGGATTTGGAAGGAGTTGGATATCCCATCTCATGCTATAGGAAGGGTCTCAGGTTAGAATGGGAAGGAGTTGGATATCACATTTCATGTTATAGGAAGGGTCTCAGGATTGGAATGGGAAGGACTTGGATATCATATCTCATGCTATAGGAAGGCTCTCAGGTTTGGAAGGGGAAGGAGTTGGATATCACATTTCATGTTAGAGGAAGGATCTCAGGTTTGGTATTAGGGGCCTTGAGATATCACATCTCATGCTATAGGAAGGGTCTCAGGATTGAATGGGAAGGAGTTGGATATCACATCTCAAGCTATAGGAAGGGTCTCAGGTTTGGTATAAGCATTGAGATATCACATCTCATGCTATAGGAAGGGTCTCAGGATTGGAATGGGAAGAAGTTGGATATCACATCTCATGCTATAGGAAGGGTCTCAGGTTTGGTATAAGCATTGAGATATCACATCTCATGCTATAGGAAGGGTCTCAGGGTTGGAATGGGAAGGAGTTGTATATGACATCTCATGCCATAGGAAGGGTCTCAGGTTTGGTATAAGCATTGAGATATCACATCACATGCTATAGGAAGGGTCTCAGGATTGGAATGGGAAGGACTTGGATATCACATCTCATGCTATAGGCAGGGTCTCAGGTTTGGAAAGGGATGGAGATGGATATCACATTTCATGTTAGAGGTAGGATCTCAGGTTTGGTATTAGAGGCATTGAGATATCACATCTCATGCTATCAGAAGGGTCTCAGGATTGGAATGGGAAGGAGTTGGATATCACATTTCATGCTAAAGGGAGGGTCTCAGGTTTGGAAGGGGAAGGATTTGGAAATCACATCTCATATTATAGGAAGGATCTCAGGTTTGGTATTAGAAGCATTGAGATATCACATCTCATGCTATCGGAAGGATCTCAGGTTTGGTATAAGAGGCATTGAGATATCACATCTCATGCTATAGGAAGGGTCTCAGGATTGGAATGGGAAGGAGTTGGATATCACATCTCATGTTATAGGAAGGATCTCAGGTTTGGTATTAGAAGCATTGAGACATCACATCTCATGCTATAGGAAGGGTCTCAGGATTGGAATGGGAAGGAGTTGGATATCACATCTCATGCTATAGGAAGGGTCTCAGGTTTGGTATAAGCATTGAGATATCACATCTCATGCTATAGGAAGGGTCTCAGGATTGGAATGGGAAGGAGTTGGATATCACATCTCATGCTATAGGAAGGGTCTCAGGTTTGGTATAAGCATTGAGATATCACATCTTATGCTATAGGAAGGGTCTCAGGTTTGGTATAAGCATTGAGATATCACATCTCATGCTATAGGAAGGGTCTCAGGATTGGAATGGGAAGAAGTTGGATATCACATCTCATGCTATAGGAAGGGTCTCAGGTTTGGTATAAGCATTGAGATATCACATCTCATGCTATAGGAAGGGTCTCAGGGTTGGAATGGGAAGGAGTTGTATATGACATCTCATGCCATAGGAAGGGTCTCAGGTTTGGTATAAGCATTGAGATATCACATCACATGCTATAAGAAGGGTCTCAGGATTGGAATGGGAAGGACTTGGATATCACATCTCATGCTATAGGCAGGGTCTCAGGTTTTCTATTAGAAACATTGAGATATGACATCTCATGCTATAGGAAGGGTTTCAGTATTGGAATGGGAAGGATTTGGATATCACATCTCATGCTAAAGGAAGGGTCTCAGGTTTGGAAGGGGAAGGATTTGGATATCATATCTCATGTTATAGGACGTATCTCATGTTATAGGACGGGTCCCAGGTTTGGTATTAGAAGCATTGAGATATCACATCTCAAGCTATAGGAAGGGTCTCATGATTGGAATGGGAAGGAGTTGGATATCACATCTCATGCTATAGGAGGAGTCTCAGGATTGGAATGGGAAGGAGTTGGATATCACGTCTCATGTTATAGGAAGGGTCTCAGGATTGGAATGGGAAGGAGTTGAATATCACATCTCATGCTAAAGGAAGGGTATCAGGTTTGATAGAAGCATTGAGATATCACATCTCATGCTATAGGAAGGAACTCAGGATTGGAATGGGAAGGAGTTGGATATCACATCTAATGCCATAGGAAGGGTCATCAGGTTTGGTATAAGCATTGAGATATCACATCTCTGCTATCGGAAGGGTCTCAGGATAGGAATGGGAAGGACTTAGAATTCACATCTCATACTATTGGGAGGGTCTCAGTTTTGATATTAGAAGCATTGAGCTATCACATCTCATGCTATCGGAAGGGTCTCAGGATTGGAATGGGATGGAGTTGGATATCACATCTCAAGCTATCTCAGGATTGGAATGGGAAGGAGTTTGATATTTCATCTCAAGCTATAGGAAGGGTCTCAGGTTTGGAAAGGGAAGGATTTGGATTTCACATCTCATGTTATAGGATGGTTCTCATGTTTGGTTTTAGAAGCATTGAGATATCACATCTCATGCTATCGGAAGGGTCTCAGGTTTGGAAAGGGAAGGATTTGGATTTCACAGGTTATAGGATGGTTCTCAGGTTTGGTTTTAGAAGCATTAAATTATAACATCTCATGCTATAGGAAGGGTCTCAGGTTTGGAATGGGAAGGAGTTGGATATCACATCTCTGCTATCTGAAGGGTCTCAGGATTGGAATGGGAAGGAGTTGGATATCCCATCTCGTTATAGGAAGGGTCTCAGGTTTGGTATTAGAAGCAATGAGATATCACATCTAATGCTATAGGAAGGGTCTAAGGTTTGGAAGGGGACGGATTTGGGTATCACATCTCATGTTATAGGACCGGTCTCAGGTTTGGTATTTGAAGCATTGAGGTATCAAGTCTCATGGTATAGGACGGGTCTCAGAATTAAAATGAGAAGGAGTTGGATATCACATCTCAAGCTATAGGAAGGGTCTCATGATTGGAATGGGAAGGAGTTGGATATCACATCTCATGTTATAGGAAGGGTCTCAGGATTGGAATGGGAAGGACTTGGATATCACATCTCATTCTATAGGAAGGCTCTCAGGGTTGGAAGGGGAAGGAGTTGGATATCACATTTCATGTTAGAGGTAGGATCTCAGGTTTGGTTTTAGAGGCATTGAGATATCACATCTCATGCCATCAGAAGGGTCTCAGGATTGGAATGGGAAGGAGTTGGATATCAAATCTCATGCTAAAGGGATGGTCTAAGGTTTGGAAGGGGAGGGATTTGGACATCATATCTCATGTTATTGGAAGGATCTCAGGTTTGGTATTAGAAGCATTGAGATATCACATCTCATGCTATCGGAAGGGTCTTAGGTTTGGTATAAGCATTGAGATATCACATCTCTGCTATCGGAAGGGTCTCAGGATTGGAATGGGAAGGATTTGGATATCACAATTCATGTTATAGGAAGGGTCTCAGGTTTGGTATTAGAAGCATTGAGATATCACATCTCATGTTATAGGAAGGGTCTCAGGTTTAATATTAGAAGCATTGAGATATCACATCTCATGCTATAGGAAGGGTCTCAGGAATGGAATGGGAAGGACTTGGATATCACATCTCATGATAAAGGAAGGGTCTAAGGTTTGGAAGGGGAAGGATTTGGATATCACATCTCATGTTATTGGACCGGTCTCAGGTTTGGTATTAGAAGCATTGAGATATCAAGTCTCATGGTATAGGACGGGAGTTTGATATCACATCTCATGCCATGGTATGGGTCTCAGGTTTTGTAGAAGCATTGGGATATCACATCTCATGCTATCGGAAGGGTATCAGGATTGGATTTGGAAGGAGTTGGATATCCCATCTCATGCTATAGGAAGGGTCTCAAGTTGGAATAGAAGGAGTTGGATATCACATCTCATGTTATAGGAAGGGTCTCAGGATTGGAATGGGAAGGACTTGGATATCACATCTCATGCTGTAGGAAGGGTCTCAGGTTTGGAAAAGGAAGGAGTTGGATATCACATTTCATGTTAGAGGTAGGATCTCAGGTTTGGTATTAGAGGCATTGAGATATCACATCTCATGCTATCAGAAGGGTATCAGGATTGGAATGGGAAGGAGTTGGATATCACATCTCATGCTAAAGGGAGGGTCTCAGGTTTGGAATGGGAAGGATTTGGATATCACATCTCATGTTATAGGAAGGACCTTAGGTTTGGTATTAGAAGCATTGAGATATCACATCTCATGCTATAGGAAGGGTCTCGGGATTGGAATGGGAAGGAGTTGGATATCACATCTCATGTTATAGGAAGGATCTCAGGTTTGGTATTAGAAGCATTGAGATATCACATCTCATGGGTCTCAGGTTGGAATGGGAAGGAGTTGGATATCACATCTCATGTTATATACAGGAAGGGTCTCAGGATTGGAATGGGAACGATTTGGATATCACATCTCTTGCTATAGGAAGGGTCTCAGGTTTGTGATATCCAACTCCTTACCATTCAAATCCTGAGACCCTCCCTATAACAAGAGATGTCATATCCAACTCCTTCCCATTCCAAACCTGAGACCCTTCCTATAACATGAGATGTGATATCCAACTCCTTCCCATTCCAAACCTGAGACCCTTCCGATAGCATGAGCTGTGATATCTCAATGCTTCAAAAACCAAACATGAGAACCATCCTATAACATGAGATGTGAAATCCAAATCCTTCCCTTCCCAAACCTGGGACTCTTCCTATAGCATGAGATGTGATATCTCAATGCTTCTACCAAACCTGAAACCCTTCCTATAGCATGAGATGTGATAACTCAATGCTTATACCAAACCTGAGACCCTTCCTATGGCATGAGATGTCATATACAACTCCTTCCCATTCCAACCCTGAGACCCTTCCTATAGCATGAGATGTGATATCTCAATGCTTATACCAAACCTGAGACCCTTCCTATAGCATGAGATGTGATATCCAACTCCTTCCCATTCCAATCCTGAGACCCTTCTGATAGCATGAGATGTGATATCTCAATGCCTCTAATACCAAACCTGAGATCCTACCTCTAACATGAAATGTGATATCCATCTCCTTCCCTTTCCAAACCGAGACCCTGCCTATAGCATGAGATGTGATATCCAAGTCCTTCCCATTCCAATCCTGAGACCCTTCTTATAGCATGTGATGTGATATCTCAATGCTTATACCAAACCTGAGACCCTTCCTATGGCATGAGATGTCATATACAACTCCTTCCCATTCCAACCCTGAGACCCTTCCTATAGCATGAGATGTGATATCTCAATGCTTATACCAAACCTGAGACCCTTCCTATAGCATGAGATGTGATATCCAACTTCTTCCCATTCCAATCCTGAGACCCTTCCTATAGCATGAGATGTGATATCTCAATGCTTATACCAAACCTGAGACCCTTCCTATAGCATAAGATGTGATATCTCAATGCTTATACCAAACCTGAGACCCTTCCTATAGCATGAGATGTGATATCCAACTCCTTCCCATTCCAATCCTGAGACCCTTCCTATAGCATTAGATGTGATATCTCAATGCTTATACCAAACCTGAGACCCTTCCTATAGCATGAGATGTGATATCCAACTCCTTCCCATTCCAATCCTGAGACCCTTCCTATTGCATGAGATGTGATGTCTCAATGCTTCTAATACCAAACCTGAGATCCTTCCTATAACATGAGATGTGATATCCAACTCCTTCCCATTCCAATCCTGAGACCCTTCCTATAGCATGAGATGTGATATCTCAATGCCTCTTATACCAAACCTGAGATCCTTCCGATAGCATGAGATGTGATATCTCAATGCTTCTAATACCAAACCTGAGATCCTTCCTATAATATGAGATGTGATTTCCAAATCCTTCCCCTTCCAAACCTGAGACCCTCCCTTTAGCATGAAATGTGATATCCAACTCCTTCCCATTCCAATCCTGAGACCCTTCTGATAGCATGAGATGTGATATCTCAATGCCTCTAATACCAAACCTGAGATCCTACCTCTAACATGAAATGTGATATCCATCTCCATCCCTTTCCAAACCTGAGACCCTGCCTATAGCATGAGATGTGATATCCAAGTCCTTCCCATTCCAATCCTGAGACCCTTCCTATAGCATGAGATGTGATAACTCAATGCTTATACCAAACCTGAGACCCTTCCTATGGCATGAGATGTCATATACAACTCCTTCCCATTCCAACCCTGAGACCCTTCCTATAGCATGAGATGTGATATCTCAATGCTTATACCAAACCTGAGACCCTTCCTATAGCATGAGATGTGATATCCAACTCCTTCCCATTCCAATCCTGAGACCCTTCTGATAGCATGAGATGTGATATCTCAATGCCTCTAATACCAAACCTGAGATCCTACCTCTAACATGAAATGTGATATCCATCTCCTTCCCTTTCCAAACCGAGACCCTGCCTATAGCATGAGATGTGATATCCAAGTCCTTCCCATTCCAATCCTGAGACCCTTCTTATAGCATGTGATGTGATATCTCAATGCTTATACCAAACCTGAGACCCTTCCTATGGCATGAGATGTCATATACAACTCCTTCCCATTCCAACCCTGAGACCCTTCCTATAGCATGAGATGTGATATCTCAATGCTTATACCAAACCTGAGACCCTTCCTATAGCATGAGATGTGATATCCAACTTCTTCCCATTCCAATCCTGAGACCCTTCCTATAGCATGAGATGTGATATCTCAATGCTTATACCAAACCTGAGACCCTTCCTATAGCATAAGATGTGATATCTCAATGCTTATACCAAACCTGAGACCCTTCCTATAGCATGAGATGTGATATCCAACTCCTTCCCATTCCAATCCTGAGACCCTTCCTATAGCATGAGATGTGATATCTCAATGCTTATACCAAACCTGAGACCCTTCCTATAGCATGAGATGTGATATCCAACTCCTTCCCATTCCAATCCTGAGACCCTTCCTATAGCATGATATGTGATGTCTCAATGCTTCTAATACCAAACCTGAGATCCTTCCTATAACATGAGATGTGATATCCAACTCCTTCCCATTCCAATCCTGAGACCCTTCCTATAGCATGAGATGTGATATCTCAATGCCTCTTATACCAAACCTGAGATCCTTCCGATAGCATGAGATGTGATATCTCAATGCTTCTAATACCAAACCTGAGATCCTTCCTATAATATGAGATGTGATTTCCAAATCCTTCCCCTTCCAAACCTGAGACCCTCCCTTTAGCATGAAATGTGATATCCAACTCCTTCCCATTCCAATCCTGAGACCCTTCTGATAGCATGAGATGTGATATCTCAATGCCTCTAATACCAAACCTGAGATCCTACCTCTAACATGAAATGTGATATCCATCTCCATCCCTTTCCAAACCTGAGACCCTGCCTATAGCATGAGATGTGATATCCAAGTCCTTCCCATTCCAATCCTGAGACCCTTCCTATAGCATGTGATGTGATATCTCAATGCTTATACCAAACCTGAGACCCTTCCTATGGCATGAGATGTCATATACAACTCCTTCCCATTCCAACCCTGAGACCCTTCCTATAGCATGAGATGTGATATCTCAATGCTTATACCAAACCTGAGACCCTTCCTATAGCATGAGATGTGATATCCAACTTCTTCCCATTCCAATCCTGAGACCCTTCCTATAGCATGGGATGTGATATCTCAATGCTTATACCAAACCTGAGACCCTTCCTATAGCTTGAGATGTGATATCTCAAGGCCCCTAATACCAAACCTGAGATCCTTCCTCTAACATGAAATGTGATATCCAACTCCTTCCCCTTCCAAACCTGAGAGCCTTCCTATAGCATGAGATATGATATCCAAGTCCTTCCCATTCCAATCCTGAGACCCTCCCTATAACATGAAATGTGATATCCAACTCCTTCCCATTCTAACCTGAGACCCTTCCTATAGCATGAGATGGGATATCTAACTCCTTCCAAATCCAATACTGATACCCTTCCGATAGCATGAGATGTGATATCCCAATGCTTCTACCAAACCTGAGACCCATACTATGGCATGAGATGTGATATCAAACTCCTTCCCATTCCAATCCTGAGACGCTTCCTATAACTTGAGATGTGATATCCAACTCCTTCCCATTCCAATTCTGAGACCCTTCTTATACCATGAGACTTGATATCTCAATGCTTCTAATACCAAACCTGAGACCCGTCCGATAACATGAGATGTGATATCCAAATCCTTCCCCTTCCAAACCTTAGACCCTTCCTTTATCATGAGATGTGATATCCAACTCCTTCCCATTCCAATCCTGAGACCCTTCCGATATCATGAGATTTGTTATCTCAATGCTTCTAATATCAAACTTGAGACCCTCCCTATAGCATGAGATGTGACATCCAAGTCCTTCCCATTCCAATCCTGAGACCCTTCCTATAGCATGAGATGTGATATCTCAATGCTTCTAATACCAAACCTGAGACCCTTCCTATAACATGAGATGGGATATCCAACTCCTTCCCATTCCAATCCTGAGACCCTTCCGATAGCAGAGATGTGATATCTCAATGCTTATACCAAACCTGAGACCCTTCCTAAGGCCTGAGATGTCATATACAACTCCTTCCCATTCCAATCCTGAGACCCTTCCTATAGCATGAGATGTGATATCTCAATGCTTATACCAAATCTGAGACCCTTCCTATAGCATGAGATGTGATATCCAACACCTTCCCATTCCAATCCTGAGAACCTTCCTATAGCATGAGAAGTGATATCTCCATGCTTATACCAAACCTGAGACCCTTCCTATAGCATGAGATGTGATATCCAAATCCTTCCCATTCCAATCCTGAGACCCTTCCTATAGCATGAGATGTGATATCTCAATGCTTATACCAAACCTGCCCCAAGGTCTAACATTTTGTTGACCTCGGTCTTAATATAAGACCGTACTTTATCCGACATCCTGTATCCCCTACTTTTGGTAGGTACACTGTCTCCTGTGTCAATGTTATGTTTGCACCAAGGTGTCAAACCAGGGGACTGTGAAAACAGGGGGGAAAACTGCCTAAGCAAACTTTTCACCTCAGCCTGCTGATCAGAAGTCAGGTGAGGGGCCACTCGGACACCCTCAACGGAGCTGTCTGAAGGACCGCTTTGGAACAGGTCGGGAAGAGGTTCTGACTCCTCTTCCTCAACGTCTGACGCCAGTAGCAGTGCTGCGATTTCGACTCTTGGGACGAAAGCCTTCAGCCTATTTACGTGGAACACTTTTGGAGCCTGTCCAGGCCTTCCAAGGTCCACTAAATAGTTTACCTCACCCAGGGGCTCCACCACTGTGTAAGGGCCTGACCATTTGTCCTGTAAAGCGCGAGGCCTTATTGGATTCATGATCAGGACTTGCTGACCAGGTGTAAAGTTGATGAGGGAAGCTTTCTGGTCGTACCAATGTTTCACCAGCGCTTGCCCTGCCTTCAATTTATCACTAGCCAAGCCCATCAGAAGTACCATCCTTTTTCTGAGCCCTAGCACATAGTCAACTACATTGGTAGTAACAGGGGGAGTGGGCATCTCCCATCCCTCCTTGACAATGGCTAAGGGTCCCCGTACGGGATGACCGAACAGAAGTTCGAAGGGGCTGAAGCCAACACCCTCCTGTGGTACCTCTCGGTAGGCAAACAGCAAGCATGGTAAAAGAAGATCCCATTTTCTTCTCTGGGGCTCCTCCAGAGCCCCAATCATGCTCTTTAACGTTCTGTTGAAGCGTTCCACCAGACCATTGGTCTGGGGGTGGTATGCAGAAGAGAACTTGTAGGTGACCCCGCATTCTTTCCACATAGCCTGCATATACTTCGACATAAAGTTGCTGCCACGATCTGACACAACTTCTTTAGGGAAGCCAACCCTAGTAAATATGCCGAGTAAAGCTTTTGCAACTGACTTGGCAGTTACAGTCTTCAATGGGAATGCCTCAGGATACCTGGTTGCATGGTCGACCAGCACCAGGATAAACCTATTGCCCGAGGATGTTTGCGGGTCAAGGGGACCGACGATGTCGATCCCTACCCTTTCAAATGGTACCCCCACAACTGGGAGCGGTACCAACGGAGCTTGGATTGTCGCGCCAACCTTACCAGACAACTGGCAGGAGGCGCAACTCCTGCAGTGACTTTCTACTTGCACCCCCATCTTGGGCCAGTAGAAGTGCATGGATAACCTTTGCTTGGTCCTCTTCATACCAAGGTGACCAGCAAGGGGAACTTCATGCGCCAACTGCAGGAGGAAGGGTCTAACAGCAAGGGGAACCACCAACCTCCTATGGTCTCCTTCTGTAGACTCTGTGGGCTCACTATACAGGAGTCCACCTTCCCAATAAATCCTATGCTTCCCAGGAGGTTCACCCTCAAGCTGGGAGCAGGCCTGTCTCCTTAGGCCTTCCAGAGATGGGCACTCACGTTGGCCTTTACTGAATTCGTCCCTATCAGGACCTCCTTCAACTAACAAGTCTTTTAGTTCAGGATGATCGTTGGGGTCGAATACTTCAGGCATCGCCACCTCCTCGTCAGGCTCGGGCGATTGACCAACTTCCTCCACCGCAGTGGTAGGCGAGCTCGGGGGAATATTCTCTTTCCCCTGTCTTGACTTGTAGACTCCTTTCGCCTTGGGTTGCCCCTTCGGCTGGGGCGGCGTATTGGACTTGGCCAATGCTGCCCGTGCTTGAGACCGTGTGTAGGGTCGTTCGGCAGTGTCTCCTACGAGCCCTAAAGCTCTGAGATCATTACCTAATAAGACCTTTCCCGGGACGTTTCTCTGAATGCTCACTGGAATCCTGACTGCTGTACCATTTAAAGTTAGATTAACAGGGATCACGGGAAACATACGGAGGGGGCCGTCAGCCAACTTAGTGGGCATCAGAGTAGCTCTGGCAACTTCCTCTGAGTCTACCAAGGTAGAATCCACTACAGTTCGACTGCACCCACTATCCCTAAGAGCTGGAGTATCCACTCCATTGATCAGCACACTGTCTTTAAAGTAGTGCTTGGTATTATCCGGAATCCTAGCATACGCCTCTGCGACTTTAGGCTCCCAGGAACCCAGGGACACTAAAACTACCTCGGCCTCTATTCCGCTGGGAAATGAGTCCGAGGAGAAGGATGCTCCTGTAATCTCTTCTTCCTCGTAGGAGGAGAAGGCCAGATTAGCGGAGTGGACCCCCAAAGGTCTAACCTTACAACGGGGATCCCCCTTCACATGGTCAGTTGCTCCACAAGAAAAACAAGCCCCAGTGGGTCTGTTTACGTAGGGAGGCTTATTGTAACCAGAGTTTTGTTTCGGAGGCGCACCTCCACTACCCTGTGAGTTCTCTTGTGTCTTACCCTTGTTTTTCTTTTTGTGGCCCTTTTGGGAAGAAGATTTAGCAGATTCCCCACCCTCCATATCTTTGGACTTTTTCCCCTCCTCCTGCTTACCAGGATGAGTTTTGTCCTTATGGGACACTCGATGTGACACCCATAAGTCTGCTGCAATGGCCAGCTTCTTAGGATCTATCTCCTTCGAATCGGCCAAATGCTGCTTAAGCTCCGGGGAAGAAGAAGCAAAAATGTGTTCCAGCATGACAAGATTTATCATGCCGTCGAAGGTAGAAACCTTATAGCCTTCGACCCAGCCAGTTAAGTTTTTCAAAGATTCAGCGACATAAGATACCCAAGTACCACCTTCCTTTTTCTTATACTCTCGAAAACGCTTTAAATATTGGGCCGGAGTCTTCCCAAACTTTAAAATGAGAGTCTGCCTAACATTGCGAAATCAGCCCGCTCAGCCTTCGACATTTCCATAATGGCACTACAGCCAGAATGGGGCAGTCTACTGAGCAACCACGCAATCTTATCAGCACTGTCAACTTTTTGAACCTCGCATGCATACTCAAACGCATTCAGCCAGTCCATAATGTCATTCCTTTCTTCATACACACTGAGCAGATCTTTTGGAAACCGTGGATGAGAGGAAGCCCCAGAACCATGTCCAGGACCCTTGGATCCATTTGCAACCCGAAGCTTGGCCAGTTCCAACTGGTGATCCCTGTCTTTTTGTTTTTCTGCCTGTTCGATTTTTAGTTTGGCTATGCTGAATTCAAGCTCCTGCTGCCTAAACCGCAGCTCTTGCTTCTTGAATTCAAGCATAGCCTCCCCATCAGCACTGGCAGAGGAAACATTAGACATTACATCCTCCCTGTCCTCGTGGTCGTGATGGATCAGTGCAGCGGCAGAACCGTCGGTTCTGCCAGTGAGAGCAGCCCCACCACCTTCCGCACTGTCCTCAGAAGTAATAGCGTCAAGCTGCGCTTCTTGCCACGCCACGATTCTTTGGATCATTTCCAATTTCGTGCCTTGAGAGGAAACACCTCTCTCCGCACACATCTTTTTCAGCGTTTCTGATTTGGAAGCATTTAAAGTTAACAACGTACTTGTTTCCATACTGTTTGATAGGACTATGGCCTTTTTAAAGTTATACTATAACAATTCACTACGTGTACTGTTTGGAATAACCTGAAATGCCTTAGTTCGAGCGCAACACTGGATACCTTCAGTCGTATCCCACCGCTGTACACCAATTTGTTAAGACGGATTTCTGAACTCTGTCCTGGTGGCGCAGAAGTTCAGAAGGCCAACCTAATTACTTGGAACAGGGTAACCTCTGGACAAGCCAGACCAATCAAGGTAGCGATCGCGGCGGTCAAGACTAGGTCTCAAGAGGGGTGAGGGTGACTGAAAGCCCGCAGTGAGCACACAAAGCAAGAGCGCTGACAAACTACTCCAAACAGTTGTTATATCAAAAATAGATACACATTTATTTTAAGGCCTTTAAAATAATGACCGTAGCGAGAAAATCACAATATCACAATATTAAACCAACACATACCATATCAACACAATATATATACAAATACACAGTCGCAAGCGTTTAAAGCACGAAATATGTAGTCCACCTGCCAGGGAAGGAAAACAGGCAGTGCGATAATGCTTTCGACTCAGTTCGCCTTCATAGGCACCTAACTAGATGGAAGTCCGAGCCCTACGAAGAGTGGAGCCTTGCGCTCAAAGTACCTGCCATGCCGGTGCCGACGGGCACAAGGGGAAGCTCTTCGGAGGAAGTCAGGCAGTTCGGGTTAGTGCACAGCAGAAGAAGAACAGGTTCCGCAACTCAAGCGCAGCCTCCACAGCGGGCAGAAGCAGAGCGCGAGCGCGGCAAAAGGGTGCTGTTTTTACACAGCAGGGAAAAGCAATGGGATACTGCAGGAGGGCGACCAGATCCTAGATATACTACTCACCGGTCCCCGAAGCAAGCAGACCCAGGCTTCTCCACGATAGTTTCAGCAGCTGGCAGGTTCAGAAGAGCAGGGAACGCTCTGTAGTCGTGTAGAGCAAAAAGACGTCCCAATCGACGAAACCGGCACAGTTTTGTTGCCGCACAGGACAACGGAGCGGCCGTGCGTATTCGAGCCAAATGAACCCTCCTCCCTTCAGACCTGGGGACGCCAAGCGTACGAAGCGTGGGAGAGGGACAAGGACTCGCAATACAACACAACCTGGCGGCGGTTGCAGAGCCAAACTCCTTGGTAAGCTGGTCAGTCAACTGGATGGCCCAGAGACGCTTCCGAAGGCTTACTTGGCAGGAGATGGTTGAAGATGCCGGGAATAGCTGTTCCTGCTATTCCAAAGGTCGAAGCACCAGTACAGGCCTTCTGGTTCGATCAAAGGAGGACAGGGGCTCTCCGGACGACAGCAGTGCAAAGGAGGATTCCTTCAGCGGGTCACCAGCGATTCCTCGGTCCAGCCTCGTAGTTGCAGGATACTTGGCTCCTGTATTCCTTCGTTCGTGAGAACTCAGGAGATCGACATGGTAGTGGTGTTTCCAGCCCCCTCTTATCCACGGTTCCCTTCGCGCCAAAACGGAGGGGAGCCAATGGGAGATCCGCTCATCAAAACACATACCATACGTGGACCAATCACGGACCACGGTGGTCCCAGGCATTCACACCACCCTAGACTCTCTGGCACCCAGGATGTGTATTGGGACCAGACATCCCAGCCCACACCCTGGAGGCACACAAACGACATGTAGAAGCCCGCGAAAGCAACCACGTTTCGCGGGAAAGTACATGCCCAAATAAGGAAGGCCCCGGGTCGCCGGACCTGGGGAAGGTGAAGGGAGCAAGACGGACAGTGGACAGGACAAAGGAGCCTCGCGGCCTGGCCATTTTGGGAGCCAGGTCACCATTTTGGGTTCAGTGCAAAAACGTGCTCAGAACGCCAAAAGGAGCTCAAAATAAACAAAACGATCGCTGCCACCATTCCAGTCCCTGAATGACTTGCGCCGATCAAATACCATCCTAAAAGAGTATCTAGGGCCTGTAGAAGGCTAGAGACCCAAGAGAGCTGTAACTTAGCTTACAGTGCCCTCTTGTGTCGTGTTGCACTAAAGCTGCGACACGATAAAAGAAACTACGGGAAACCACGTTCCCCGGTACTGACTGTCTTAAGGGCATGTCAGTTTCCCCGTAAGAAAGGAGCGAAAGCCCAGAGAAGTGCGGCAGAAGGCTGTACTTCTCTGGCAAAGTCAAGAACAAGGTTAAAAACAATAGCAAAAAGTTTAGGGGTTGCCACATGGAAGGAAAATTCCCTACAATTACGAAATCTTTCCTAACAGGAACGGGAAGGAGTTGGATATCACATCTCATGTTATAGGAAGGGTCTCAGGTTTGGTCTAAGCATTGAGATATCACATCTCTGCTATCGGACGTTTCTCAGGATTGAAATGGGAAGGAGTTGGATATCCCATCTCATGTTATAGGACGGGTCTCAGGTTTGGTAATAGAATCATTGAGATATCACATCTCATGCTGTAGGAAGTGTCTAAGGATTGGAATGGGAAGGACTTGGATATCACATCTCATGCTATAGGTAGACTCTCAGGTTTGGAAAGGGAAGGAGTGGGATATCACATTTCATGTTCGAGGAAGGATCTCAGGTTTGGTATTAGAGGCATTGAGATATCACATCTCATGCTATAGGAAGGGTCTCAGGATTGGAATGGGAAGGATTTGGATATCACATCTCATGCTGTAGGAAGGGTCTCAGGTTTGGTATAAGCATTGAGATATCACATCTCATGCTATAGGAAGGGTCTCAGGATTGGAATGGGAAGGAGTTGGATATCACATCTCATGCTATAGGTAGGCTCTCAGGTTTGGAAAGGGAAGGATTTGAATATCACATTTCATGTTAGAGGAAGGATCTCAGGTTTGGTATTAGAGGCATTGAGATATCACATCTCATGCTATAGGAAGGGTCTCACGATTGGAATGGGAAGGATTTGGATATCACATCTCATGCTATAGGAAGGGTCTCAGGTTTGGTATAAGCATTGAAATATCACATCCCATGCTATAGGAAGGGTCTCAGGATTGGAATGGAAGGAGTTGGATATCACATCTCATTTTATAGGAAGGATCTCAGATTTGGTATTAGAAGCATTGAGACATCACATCTCATGCTATAGGAAGGGTCTCAGGATTGGAATGGGAAGGAGTTGGATATCACATCTCATGTTATAGGAAGGGTCTCAGGATTGGAATGGGAAGGACTTCGATATCACATCTCATGTTATAGGAAGGCTCCCAGGTTTGGAAGGGGAAGGAGTTGGATATCACATTTCATGTTAGAGGTAGAATCTCAGGTTTGGTATTAGAGGCATTGAGATATAACATCTCATGCTATCAGAAGGGTCTCAGGATTGGAATGGGAAGGAGTTGAATATCACATCTCATGCTAAAGGGTGGGTCTCAGGTTTGGAAGGGGAAGGATTTGAATATCACATCTCGTGTTATAGGAAGGATCTCAGGTTTGGTATTAGAAGAATTGAAATATCACATCTCATGCTATCGTAAGGATCTCAGGTTTGGTATTAGAAGCATTGTGATATCACATCTCATGCTATCAGAACGGTCTCAGGATTGGAATGGGAAGGAGTTGGATATCACATCTCATGCTAAAGGGAGGGTCTCTGGTTTGGAAGGGGAAGGATTTGGATATCACATCTCATGTTATAGGAAGGATCTCAGGTTTGTTATTAGAAGCATTGAGATATCACATCTCATGCTATAGGAAGGGTCTCAGGATTGGAATGGGAAGGAGTTGGATATCATATCTCCAGGGAAGGAGTTTTATATGACATCTCATGCCATAGGAAGGATCTCATGTTTGGTATTAGAAGCATTGAGACATCACATCTCATGCTATAGGAAGGGTCTCAGGATTGGAATGGGAAGGAGTTGTATATGACATCTCATGCCATAGGAAGGGTCTCAGGTTTGGTATAAACATTGAGATATCACATGTCTGCTATCGGAAGGGTCTCAGGATTGGAATGGGAAGGAATAGGATATCACATCTCATGCTATAGGAAGGGTCTCAGGATTGGAATGGGAAGGACTTGGATATCACATCTCATGTTATAGGAAGGGTCTCAGGTTTGGTATTAGAAGCATTGAGATATCACATCTCATGCTATAGGAAGGGTCTCAGGAATGGAATGGGAAGGACTTTGATATCACATCTCATGATAAAGGAAGGGTCTAAGGTTTGGAAGGGGAAGGATTTGGATATCACATCTCATGTTATAGGACGGGTCTCAGGTTTGGTATTAGAAGCATTGTGATATCACATCTCATGCTATAGGAAGTGTCTCAGGATTGGAATGGGAAGGAGTTGGATATCACATCTCATGTTATAGGAAGGATCTCATGTTTGGTATTAGAAGCATTGAGATATCACATCTCATGCTATAGGAAGGGTCTCCGGATTGGAATGTGAATAATTTGGATATTACATCTCATGCTAAAGGAAGGGTCTCAGGTTTGGAATGGGAAGGAGTTGGATATGACATCTCTTGTTATAGGGAGGGTCTCAGGATTTGAATGGCAAGGAGTTGGATATCACATCTCATGCCATAGGAAGGGTCTCAGGTTTGGTATAAGCATTGAGATATCACATCTCTGCTATCGGAAGGGTCTCAGGATTGGATTGGGAAGGAGTTGGATATCCCTTCTCATGCTATAGGAAGGGTCTCAGGTTGGAATGGGAAGGAGTTGGATATCACATCTCATGTTATAGGAAGGGTCTCAGGATTGGAATGGGAAGGATTTGGATATCGCATCTCTTGCTATAGGAAGGGTCTCAGGTTTTTTATTAGAAACATTGAGATATCACATCTCATGCTATAGGAAGGGTTTTAGGATTGGAATGGGAAGTATTTGGATATCACATCTCATGCTAAAGGAAGGGTCTCAGGTTTGGAAGGGGAAGGATTTGGATATCAAATCTCATGTTATAGGACGGGACCCAGGTTTGGTATTAGAAGCATTGAGATATCACATCTCATGGTATAGGAAGGGTCTCAGGGTTGGAATGGGAAGGAGTTGGATATCACATCTCATCCAATAGGAAGGGTCTCAGGTTTGGAATGGGAAGGAATTGGATATCACATCTCATGTTATAGGAAGAGTCTCAGGTTTGGTAGAAGCGTTGAGATATCACATCTCTGCTATCAGAAGGGTCTCAGGATTGGATTGGGAAGGAGTTGGATATCCCTTCTCATGCTATAGGAAGGGTCTCAGGATTTGAATGGCAAGGAGTTGGATATCACATATCATGCCATAGGAAGGGTCTCAGGTTTGGTATAAGCATTGAGATATCACATCTCTGCTATCGGAAGGGTCTCCGGATTGGATTGGGAACGAGTTGGATATCCCTTCTCATGCTATAGGAAGTGTCTCAGGTTGGAATGGGAAGGAGGTGGATATCACATCTCATGTTATAGGAAGGGTCTCAGGATTGGAATGGGAAGGATTTGGATATCACATCTCTTGCTATAGGAAGGGTCTCAGGATTGGAATGGGTAGGAGTTGGATATTACATTCTTGCTATAGGAAGGGTCTCATGTTTGGAATGGGAAGGAGTTGGATATCACATATGCTATAGGAAGTGTCTCAGGTTTGGAACGGGAAGGAGTTGGATATCACATCTCATGTTAGAGGAAGGATCTCAGGTTTGGTATTAGAGGCCCTGAGATATCACATCTCATGCTATAGGAAGTATCTCAGGTTTGGTATTAGAAGCATTGAGATATCACATCTCATGCTATCGGAAGTATCTCAGGTTTGGTATTAGAAGCATTGAGATATCACATCTCATGCTATCATAAGGGTCTCAGGATTGGAATGGGAAGGAGTTGGATATCACATCTCATGTTATAGGAAGGATCTCAGGTTTGGTATTAGAAGCAGTGAGATATCACATCTCATGCTATAGGAAGGGTCTCAGGATTGGAATGGGAAGGAGTTGGATATCACATCTCATGCTATAGGAAGGGTGTCAGATTTGGTATAAGCATTGAGATATCACATCTCATGCTATAGGAAGGGTCTCAGGATTGGATTGGGAAGGAGTTGTATATGACATCTCAGGCCATAGGAAGGGTCTCAGGTTTGGTATATGCATTGAGATATCACATCTCTGCTATCGAAAGGGTCTCAGGATTGGAATGGGAAGGAGTTGGATATCCCATCTCATGTTATAGGAAGCGTCTCAGGTTTGGTATTAGAAGCATTGAGATATCACATCTCATGCTATAGGGAAGGTCTCAAGTTTGATATTAGAAGCATTGAGATAACAAATCTCATGATATCGGAAGGGTCTCAGGATTGGAATGGGAAGGAGTTGGATATCACATCTCATGATAAAGGAAGGGTCTAAGGTTTGGAAGGGGAAGGATTTGGATATCACATCTCATGTTATAGGACGGGTCTCAGGTTTGGTATTAGAAGCATTGAGATATCAAGTCTCATGGTATAGGAAGGGTCTCAGAATTGGAATGGGAAGGAGTTGGATATCACATCTCAAGCTATAGGAAGGGTCTCAGGATTGGAATGGGAAGGAGTTTGATATCACATCTTATGCCATAGTATGGGTCTCAGGTTTGGTAGAAGCATTGGGATATCACATCTCATGCTATTGGAATGGTATCAGTATTGGATTTGGAAGGAGTTGGATATCCCATCTCATGCTATTGGAAGGGTCTCAGGTTGGAATGGGAAGGAGTTGGATATCACATTTCATGTTATAGGAAGGGTCTCAGGATTGGAATGGGAAGGACGTGGATATCATATCTCATGCTATAGGAAGGCTCTCAGGTTTGGAAGGGGAAGGAGTTGGATATCACATTTCATGTTAGAGGAAGGATCTCAGGTTCGGTATTAGAGGCCTTGAGATATCACATCTCATGCTATAGGAAGGGTCTCAGGATTGGAATGGGAAGGAGTTGGATATCACATCTCAAGCTATAAGAAGGGTCTCAGGTTTGGTATACACATTGAGATATCACATCTCATGCTATAGGAAGGGTCTCAGGATTGGAATGGGAAGGAGTTGGATATCACATCTCATGTTATAGGAAAGATCTCAGGTTTGGTATTAGAAGCATTGAGACATCACATCTCATGTTATAGGAAGGGTCTTAGGATTGGAATGGGAAGAAGTTGGATATCACATCTCATGCTATAGGAAGGGTCTCAGGTTTGGTATAAGCATTGAGATATCACATCTCATGCTATAGGAAGGGTCTCAGGATTGGAATGGGAAGGAGTTGTATATGACATCTCATGCCATAGGAAGGGTCTCAGGTTTGATATAAGCATTGAGATATCACATCACATGCTATAGGAAGGGTCTCAGGATTGGAATGAGAAGGACTTGGATATCACATCTCATGCTATAGGCAGGGTCTCAGGTTTGGAAAGGGAAGGAGATGGATATCACATTTCATGTTAGAGGTAGGATCTCAGGTTTGGTATTAGAGGCATTGAGATATCACATCTCATGCTATCAGAAGGGTCTCAGGATTGGAATGGGAAGGAGTTGTATATCACATCTCATGCTAAAGGGAGGGTCTCAGGTTTGGAAGGGGAAGGATTTGGAAATCACATCTCATGTTATAGGAAGGATCTCAGGTTTGGTATTAGAAGCATTGAGATATCACATCTCATGCTATCGGAAGTATCTCAGGTTTGGTATTAGAGGCATTGAGATATCACATCTCATGCTATCATAAGGGTCTCAGAATTGGAATGGGAAGGAGTTGGATATCACATCTCATGTTATAGGAAGGATCTCAGGTTTGGTATTAGAAGCATTGAGATATCACATCTCATGCTATAGGAAGGGTCTCAGGATTGGAATGGGAAGAAGTTGGATATCACATCTCATGCTATAGGAAGGGTCTCAGATTTGGTATAAGCATTGAGATATCACATCTCATGCTATAGGAAGGGTCTCAGGATTGGATTGGGAAGGAATTGTATATGACATCTCAGGCCATAGGAAGGGTCTCAGGTTTGCTATACGCATTGAGATATCACATCTCTGCTATCGGAAGGGTCTCAGGATTGGAATGGGAAGGAGTTGGATATCCCATCTCATGTTATAGGAAGGGTCTCAGGTTTGGTATTAGAAGCATTGAGATATCACATCTCATGCTATAGGAAGGGTCTCAGGATTGGAATGGGGAGGACTTGGATGTCACATCTCATGCTATAGGGAGGGTCTCAAGTTTGATATTAGAAGCATTGAGATAACAACTCTCATGATATCGGAAGGGTCTCAGGATTGGAATGGGAAGGAGTTGGATATCACATCTCATGATAAAGGAAGGGTCTAAGGTTTGGAAGGGGAAGGATTTGGATATCACATCTCATGTTATAGGACGGGTCTCAGGTTTGGTATTAGAAGCATTGAGATATCAAGTCTCATGGTATAGGAAGGGTCTCAGAATTGGAATGGGAAGGAGTTGGATATCACATCTCAACCTATAGGAAGGGTCTCAGGATTGGAATGGGAAGGAGTTTGATATCACATCTTCTGCCATAGTATGGGTCTCAGGTTTGGTAGAAGCATTGGGATATCACATCTCATGCTATTGGAAGGGTATCAGTATTGGATTTGGAAGGAGTTGGATATCCCAAATCATGCTATAGGAAGGGTCTCAGGTTGGAATGGGAAGGAGTTGGATATCACATTTCATGTTATAGGAAGGGTCTCAGGATTGGAATGGGAAGGACTTGGATATCATATCTCATGCTATAGGAAGGCTCTCAGGTTTGGAAGGGGAAGGAGTTGGATATCACATTTCATGTTAGAGGAAGGATCTCAGGTTTGGTATTAGAGGCCTTGAGATATCACATCTCATGCTATAGGAAGGGTCTCAGGATTGGAATGGGAAGGAGTTGGATATCACATCTCAAGCTTTAGGAAGGGTCTCAGGTTTGGTATAAGCATTGAGATAGCACATCTCATGCTATAGGAAGGGTCTCAGGATTGGAATGGGAAGGAGTTGGATATCACATCTCATGTTATAGGAAAGATCTCAGGTTTGGTATTAGAAGCATTGAGACATCACATCTCATGTTATAGGAAGGGTCTCAGGATTGGAATGGGAAGGAGTTGGATATCACATCTCAAGCTATAGGAAGGGTCTCAGGTTTGGAACGGGAAGGAGTTAGATATCACATCTCATGTTATAGGAAGAGTCTCAGGTTTGGTATAAGCATTGAGATATCACATCTCTGCTATCGGAGAAGTCTCAGGATTGGGATGGGAAGGAGTTGGATATCCCTTCTCATGCTATAGGAAGGGTCTCAGGATTTGAATGGCAAGGAGTTGTATATCACATATCATGCCATAGGAAGGGTCTCAGGTTTCGTATAAGCATTGAAATATCACATATCTGCTATCGGAAGGGTCTCCGATTGGATTGGGAAGGAGTTGGATATCCCTTCTCATGCTATAGGAAGTGTCTCAGGTTGGAATGGGAAGGAGTTGGATATCACATCTCATGTTATAGGAAGGGTCTCAGGATTGGAATGGGAAGGATTTGGATATCACATCTCTTGCTATAGGAAGGGTCTCAGGATTGGAATGGGTAGGAGTTGGATATTACATTCTTGCTATAGGAAGGGCCTCATGTTTGGAATGGGAAGGAGTTGGATATCACATATGCTATAGGAAGTGTCTCAGGTTTGGAACGGGAAGGATTTGGATAACACATCTCATGTTAGAGGAAGGATCTCAGGTTTGGTATTAGAGGCCTTGAGATATCACATCTCATGCTATAGGAAGGGTCTCAGGTTTGGTATAAGCATTGAGATATCACATCTCATGCTATAGGAAGAGTCTCAGGATTGGAATGGGAAGAAGTTGGATATCACATCTCATGCTATAGGAAGGGCCTCAGGTTTGGTATAAGCATTGAGATATCACATCTCATGCTATAGGAAGGGTCTCAGGTTGGAATGGGAAGGAGTTGGATATCACATCTCATGTTATAGGAAGGGTATCAGGATTGGAATGGGAAGGACTTGGATATCACATCTCATGCTATAGGAAGGCTATCAGGTTTGGAAGGGGAAGGAGTTGCATATCAAATTTCATTTTAGAGGTAGGATCTCAGGTTTGGTATTAGAGGCATTGAGATATCACATCTCATGCTATAGGAAGGGTCTCACGATTGGAATGGGAAGGATTTGGATATCACATCTCATGCTATAGGAAGGGTCTCAGGTTTGGTATAAGCATTGAGATATCACATCTCATGTTATAGAAACGGTCTCAAGATTGCAATGGGAAGGAGTTGGATATCACATTTCATGTTATAGGAAGGATCTCAGATTTGGTATTAGAAGCATTGAGACATCACATCTCATGCTATAGGAAGGGTCTCAGGATTGGAATGGGAAGGAGTTGGATATTGAGACCCTTCCTATAGCTTGAGATGTGATATCCAACTCCTTCCCATTCCAATTCTGAGACCCTTCCTATACCATGAGACTTGATATCTCAATGCTTCTAACACCAAACCTGAGACCCGTCCTATAACATGAGATGTGATATCCAAATCCTTCCCCTTCCAAACCTTAGACCCTTCCTTTATCATGAGATGTGATATCCAACTCCTTCCCATTCCAATCCTGAGACCCTTCCGATATCATGAGATTTGTTATCTCAATGCTTCTAATATCAAACTTGAGACCTTCCCTATAGCATGAGATGTGATATCTCAATGCTTCTACTACCAAACCTGAGACCCTTCCTATAACATGAGATGGGATATCCAACTCCTTCCCATTCCAATCCTGAGACCCTTTCGATAGCAGAGATGTGATATCTCAATGCGTATACCAAACCTGAGACCCTTCCTATGGCCTGAGATGTCATATACAACTCCTTCCCAATCAAATCCTGAGACCCTTCCTATAGCATGAGATGTGATATCTCAATGCTTATACCAAATCTGAGACCCTTCCTATAGCATGAGATGTGATATCCAACTCCTTCCCATTCCAATCCTGAGACCCTTCCTACAGCATGAGATGTGATATCTCAATGCTTCTAATACCAAACCTGAGATCCTCCCTATAACATGAGATGTGATATCCAACTCCTTCCCATTCCAATCCTGAGACCCTTATGATAGCATGAGATGTGATATCTCAATGCCTCTAATACCAAACCTTAGATACTTCCGATAGCATGAGATGTGATATCTCAATGCTTCTAATACCAAACCTGAGATCCTTCCTATAACATGACATGTGATTTCCAAATCCTTCCCCTTCCAAACCTGAGACCCTCCCTTTAGCATGAGATGTGATATCTCAATGCCTCTAATAGCAAACCTGAGATCCTACCTCTAACATGAAATGTGATATCCATCTCCTTCCCTTTCCAAACCTGAGACCCTGCCTATAGCATGAGATGTGATATCCAAGTCCTTCCCATTAGAATCCTGAGACCCTTCCTATAGCATGTGATGTGATATCTCAATGCTTATACCAAACCTGAGACCCTTCTTATGGCATGAGATGTCATATACAACTCCTTCCCATTCCAATCCTGAGACCCTTCCTATAGCATGAGATGTGATATCTCAATGCTTATACCAAACCTGAGACCCTTCCTATAGCATGAGATGTGATATCCAACTTCTTCCCATTCCAATCCTGAGACCCTTCCTATAGCATGAGATGTGATATCTCAATGCTTATACCAAACCTGAGACCCTTCCTATAGCATGAGATGTGATATCTCAAGGCCTCTAATACCAAACCTGAGATCCTTCCTCTAACATGAGATGTGATATCCAACTCCTTCCCGTTCCAAACCTGAGACACTTCCTATAGCATATGTGATATCCAACTCCTTCCCATTCCAAACATGAGACCCTTCCTATAGCAAGAATGTAATATCCAACTCCTACCCATTCCAATCCTGAGACCCTTCCTATAGCAAGAGATGTGATATCCAAATCCTTCCCCTTCCAAACCTGAGACCCTTCCTTTAGCATGAGATGTGATATCCAAATACTTCCCATTCCAATCCTAAAACCCATCCTATAGCATGAGATGTGATATCTCAATGTTTCTAAAAAAAAACCTGAGACCCTTCCTATAGCAAGAGATGCGATATCCAAATCCTTCCCATTCCAATCCTGAGACCCTTCCTATAGCATGAGAAGGGATATCCAACTCCTTCCCAATCCAATCCTGAGACCCTTCCGATAGCAGAGATGTGATATCTCAATGCTTATACCAAACCTGAGACCCTTCCTATGGCATGAGATGTGATATCCAACTCCTTGCCATTCAAATCCTGAGACCCTCCCTATAACAAGAGATGTCATATCCAACTCCTTCCCATTCCAAACCTGAGACCCTTCCTTTAGCATGAGATGTAATATCCAAATCCTTCACATTCCAATCCGGAGACCCTTCCTAAAGCATGAGATGTGATATCTCAATGCTTCTAATACCAAACATGAGATCCTTCCTATAACATGAGATGTGATATCCAACTCCTTCCCATTCCAAACCTGAGACCCTTCCGATAGCATGAGATGTGATATCTCAATGCTTCAAAAACCAAACATGAGAACCATCCTATAACATGAGATGTGAAATCCAAATCCTTCCCTTCCCAAACCTGAGACTCTTCCTATAGCATGAGATGTGATATCTCAATGCTTCTACCAAACCTGAAACCCTTCCTATAGCATGAGATGTGATATCCAACTCCTTCCCATTCCAATCCTGAGACACTTCCTATAGCATGAGATGTGATATCACAATGCTTCTAATACCAAACCTGAGACCCGTCCTATAACATGAGATGTGATATCCAAATCCTTCCCCTTCCAAACCTTAGACCCTTCCTTTATCATGAGATGTGATATCCAAGTCCTTCCCATTCCATTCCTGAGACCCTTCCTATAGCATGAGATGTGATATCTCAATGCTTCTAATACCAAACCTGAGACCCTTCCTATAACATGAGATGTGATATCCAAGTCCTTCCCATTCCAATCCTGAGACCCTTCCTATAGCATGAGATGTGATATCCTAGTCCTTCCCATTCCAATCCTGAGACCCTTCCGATAGCAGAGATGTGATATCTCAATGCTTATACCAAACCTGAGACCCTTCCTATGGCATGAGATGTCATATACAACTCCTTCCCATTCCAATCCTGAGACCCTTCCTATAGCATGAGATGTGATATCTCAATGCCTATACCAAACCTGAGACCCTTCCTATAGCATGAGATGTGATATCCAACTCCTTCCCATTCCAATCCTGATACCCTTCCTATAACATGAGATGTGATGTCTCAATGCTTCTAATACCAAACATGAGATCCTTCCTATGGCATGAGATATCATATAAAACTCCTTCCCATTCCATTCCTGAGACCCTTCCTATAGCATGAGATATGATATCCAACTCCTTCCCATTCCAATCCTGAGACCCTTCCTATAGCATGAGATGTGATATCTCAATGCTTCTAATAACAAACCTGAGATCCTTCCTATAACATGAGATGTGATATCCAAATCCTTCCCCTTCCAAACCAGAGACCCTCCCTTTAGCATGAGATGTGATATCCAACTCCTTCCCATTCCAATCCTGAGACCGTTCTGATAGCATGAGATGTTATATCTCAATGCTTCTAATACCAAACCTGAGATCCTTCCGATAGCATGAGATGTGATATTTCAATTCTTCTAATACCAAACCTGAGATCCTTCCTATAACACGAGATGTGATATTCAAATCCTTCCCCTTCCAAACCTGAGACCCTCCCTTTAGCATGAGATGTTATATCCAACTCCTTCCCATTCCAGTCCTGAGACCCTTCTGATAGCATGAGATGTTATATCTCAATGCCTCTAATACCAAACCTGAGATTCTACCTCTAACATGAAATGTGATATCCAACTCCTTCCCCTTCCAAACCTGGGAGCCTTCCTATAACATGAGATGTGATATCGAAGTCCTTCCCATTCCAATCCTGAGACCCTTCCTATAACATGAGATGTGATATCCAACTCCTTCCCATTCCAATCCTGAGACCCTTCCTATAGCATGAGATGTGATGTCTCAATGCTTCTAATACCAAATCTGAGATCCTTCCTATAACATGAGATGTGATATCCAACTCCTTCCATTCCAATCCTGAGACCCTTCCTATAGCATGGGATGTGATTTTTCAATGCTTATACCAAACCTGAGACCCTTCCTAAAGCATGAGATGTGATATCCAAATCCTTCCCATTCCAATCGTGAGACCCTTCCTATAGCATGAGATGTGATATCTCAATGCCTCTAATACCAAACCTGAGATCCTTCCTCTAACATGAAATGTGATATCCAAATCCTTCCCTTTCCAAACCTGAGAGCCTACCTATAGCATGAAATGTGATATCCAACTCCTTCCCATTCCAATCCTGAGACCCTTCCTATAGCATGAGATGTGATATCTCAATGCTTATACCAAACCTGAGACCCTTCCTATAACATGAGATGTGATATCCAACTCCTTCCCATTCCAATCCTGAGACCCTTCCTATAGCATGAGATGTGATGTCTCAATGCTTCTAATACCAAATCTGAGATCCTTCCTATAACATGAGATGTGATATCCAACTCCTTCCCATTCCAATCCTGAGACCCTTCCTATAGCATGAGATGTGATATCTCAATGCTTATACCAAACCTGAGACCCTTCCTATAGCATGAGATGTGATATCCAAATCCTTCCCATTCCAATCCTGAGACCCTTCCTATAGCATGAGATGTGATATCTCAATGCCTCTAATACCAAACCTGAGATCCTTCCTTGAACATGAAATGTGATATCCCACTCCTTCCCTTTCCAAACCTGAGAGTCTACCTATAGCATGAGATGTGATATCCAAGTCCTTCCCGTTCCAAACCTGAGACCCTTTCTATAGCAAGAATCTAATATCCAACTCCTTCCCATTCCAATCCTGAGACCATTCCTATAGCATGAGATGTGATATCTCAATGCTTCTAATACCAAACCTGAGATCCTTCCTATGACATGAGATGTGATATCCAATTCCTTCCCATTCCAAACCTGAGACCCTTCCTATAGCATCAGATGTGATATCTCAATGCTTCTAATACCAAACCTGAGATCCTTCCTATAACATGAGATGTGATATCCAAATCCTTCCCCTTCCAAACCAGAGACCCTCCCTTTAGCATGAGATGTGATATCCAACTCCTTCCCATTCCAATCCTGAGACATTTCTGATAGCATGAGATGTGATATCTCAATGCTTAGACCAAACCTGAGACCCTTCCTATAACATGAGATGTGATATCCAACTCCTTCCCGTTCCAAACCTGAGACCCTTTCTATAGCAAGAATCTAATATCCAACTCCTTCCCATTCCAATCCTGAGACCATTCCTATAGCATGAGATGTGATATCTCAATGCTTCTAATACCAAACCTGAGATCCGACCTCTAACATGAAATGTGATATCCAACTCCTTCCCCTTGCAAACCTGAGAGCCTTCCTATAGCATGAGATGTGATATCGAAGTATTTCCCATTCCAATCCTGAGACCCTTCCTATAACATGAGATGTGATATCCAACTCCTTCCCATTCCAACCTGAGACCCTTCCTATAGCATGAGATGGGATATCCAACTACTTCCAAATCCAATCCTGATACCCTTCCGATAGCATGAGATGTGATATCTCAATCCCTCTAATACCAAACCTGAGATCCTTCCTATAACATGAGATGTGATATCAAAATCCTTCCCCTTCCAAACCTGAGACCCTCCCTTTAGCATGAGATGTGATATCCAACTCCTTCCCATTCCAATCCTGAGACCCTTCTGATAGCATGAGATGTGATATTCAATGCCTCTAATACCAAACCTGAGATCCTACCTCTAACATGAAATGTGATATCCAACTCCTTCCCTTTCCAAACGTGAGAGCCTCCCTATAGCATGAGATGGGATATTCAAGTCCTTCCCATTCCAATCCTGAGACCCTTCCTATAGCATGAGATGTGATATCTCAATGCTTCTAATACCAAACCTGAGACCCTTCCTATAACATAAGATGGGATATCCAACTCCTTCCCATTCCAATCCTGAGACCCTTCCGATAGCAGAGATGTGATATCTCAATGCTGATACCAAACCTGAGACCCTTCCTATGGCATGAGATGTCATATACAACTCCTTCCCATTCCAATCCTGAGACCCTTCCTATAGCATGAGATGTGATATCTCAATGCTTATACCAAACCTGAGACCCTTCCTATAGCATGAGATGTGATATCCAAATCCTTCCCATTCCAATCGTGAGACCCTTCCTATAGCATGAGATGTGATATCTCAATGCCTCTAATACCAAACCTGAGATCCTACCTCTAAAATGAAATTTGATATGCAACTCCTTCCCCTTCCAAACCTGATAGCCTTCCTATAGCATGAGATGTGATATCCAAGTCCTTCCCATTCCAATCCTGATACCCTTCCTATAACATGAGATGTGATATCCAACTCCTTCCCATTCCAACCTGAGACCCTCCTATAGCATGAGATGTGATATCTCAATGCTTATACCAAACCTGAGGCCCTTCCTATAGCATGGGATGTGATATCCAACTTCTTCCCATTCCAATCCTGAGACCCTTCCTATAGAATGAGATGTGATATCTCAATGCTTATACCAAACCTGAGACCCTTCCTATAGCATGAGATGTGATATCTCAAGGCCTCTAATACCAAACCTGAGATCCTTCCTCTAACATGAGATGTGATATCCAACTCCTTCCCGTTCCAAACCTGAGACACTTCCTATAGCATATGTGATATCCAACTCCTTCCCATTCCAAACATGAGGCCCTTCCTAATGCAAGAATGTAATATCCAACTCCTACCCATTCCAATCCTGAGACCCTTCCTATATCAAGAGATGTGATATCCAAATCCTTCCCATTCCAATCCTGAGACCCTTCCTATAACATGAGATGTGATATCCAACTCCTTCCCATTCCAACCTGAGACACTTCCTATAGCATGAGAAGGGATATCCAACTCCTTCCCAATCCAATCCGGAGACCCTTCCGATAGCAGAGATGTGATATTTCAATGCTTATACGAAACTTGAGACCCTTCCTATGGCATGATATGTGATATCCAACTCCTTGCCATTCAAATCCTGAGACCCTTCCTATAGCATGAGAAGGGGTATCCAACTCCTTCCCATCCCAATCCTGAGACTTCTCCGATAGCAGAGATGTGATATCTCAATGCTTATACCAAACCTGAGACTCTTCCTATAACATGAGATGTGATATCTAACTCCTTCCCGTTCCAAACCTGAGACCCTTTCTATAGCAAGAATCTAATATCCAACTCCTTCCCATTCCAATCCTGAGACCATTCCTATAGCATGAGATGTGATATCTCAATGCTTCTAATACCAAACCTGAGATCCGACCTCTAACATGAAATGTGATATCCAACTCCTTCCCCTTGCAAACCTGAGAGCCTTCCTATAGCATGAGATGTGATATCGAAGTATTTCCCATTCCAATCCTGAGACCCTTCCTATAACATGAGATGTGATATCCAACTCCTTCCCATTCCAACCTGAGACCCTTCCTATAGCATGAGATGGGATATCCAACTACTTCCAAATCCAATCCTGATACCCTTCCGATAGCATGAGATGTGATATCTCAATCCCTCTAATACCAAACCTGAGATCCTTCCTATAACATGAGATGTGATATCAAAATCCTTCCCCTTCCAAACCTGAGACCCTCCCTTTAGCATGAGATGTGATATCCAACTCCTTCCCATTCCAATCCTGAGACCCTTCTGATAGCATGAGATGTGATATTCAATGCCTCTAATACCAAACCTGAGATCCTACCTCTAACATGAAATGTGATATCCAACTCCTTCCCTTTCCAAACGTGAGAGCCTCCCTATAGCATGAGATGGGATATTCAAGTCCTTCCCATTCCAATCCTGAGACCCTTCCTATAGCATGAGATGTGATATCTCAATGCTTCTAATACCAAACCTGAGACCCTTCCTATAACATAAGATGGGATATCCAACTCCTTCCCATTCCAATCCTGAGACCCTTCCGATAGCAGAGATGTGATATCTCAATGCTGATACCAAACCTGAGACCCTTCCTATGGCATGAGATGTCATATACAACTCCTTCCCATTCCAATCCTGAGACCCTTCCTATAGCATGAGATGTGATATCTCAATGCTTATACCAAACCTGAGACCCTTCCTATAGCATGAGATGTGATATCCAAATCCTTCCCATTCCAATCGTGAGACCCTTCCTATAGCATGAGATGTGATATCTCAATGCCTCTAATACCAAACCTGAGATCCTACCTCTAAAATGAAATTTGATATGCAACTCCTTCCCCTTCCAAACCTGATAGCCTTCCTATAGCATGAGATGTGATATCCAAGTCCTTCCCATTCCAATCCTGATACCCTTCCTATAACATGAGATGTGATATCCAACTCCTTCCCATTCCAACCTGAGACCCTCCTATAGCATGAGATGTGATATCTCAATGCTTATACCAAACCTGAGGCCCTTCCTATAGCATGAGATGTGATATCCAACTTCTTCCCATTCCAATCCTGAGACCCTTCCTATAGAATGAGATGTGATATCTCAATGCTTATACCAAACCTGAGACCCTTCCTATAGCATGAGATGTGATATCTCAAGGCCTCTAATACCAAACCTGAGATCCTTCCTCTAACATGAGATGTGATATCCAACTCCTTCCCGTTCCAAACCTGAGACACTTCCTATAGCATATGTGATATCCAACTCCTTCCCATTCCAAACATGAGGCCCTTCCTATAGCAAGAATGTAATATCCAACTCCTACCCATTCCAATCCTGAGACCCTTCCTATATCAAGAGATGTGATATCCAAATCCTTCCCATTACAATCCTGAGACCCTTCCTATAACATGAGATGTGATATCCAACTCCTTCCCATTCCAACCTGAGACACTTCCTATAGCATGAGAAGGGATATCCAACTCCTTCCCAATCCAATCCGGAGACCCTTCCGATAGCAGAGATGTGATATTTCAATGCTTATACGAAACTTGAGACCCTTCCTATGGCATGATATGTGATATCCAACTCCTTGCCATTCAAATCCTGAGACCCTTCCTATAGCATGAGAAGGGGTATCCAACTCCTTCCCATCCCAATCCTGAGACTTCTCCGATAGCAGAGATGTGATATCTCAATGCTTATACCAAACCTGAGACTCTTCCTATAACATGAGATGTGATATCTAACTCCTTCCCGTTCCAAACCTGAGACCCTTCCTATAGCATGAGATGTGATATCCAACTCCTTCCCATTCCAATCCTGAGACCCTTCCTATAACATGAGATGTGATGTCTCAATGCTTCTAATACCAAACCTGAGATCTTTCCTATAACATGAGATGTGATATCCAACTCCTTCCATTCCAATCCTGAGACCCTTCCTATAGCATGGGATGTGATATTTCAATGCTTATACCAAACCTGAGACCCTTCCTATAGCATGAGATGTGATATCCAAATCCTTCCCATTCCAATCGTGAGACCCTTCCTATAGCATGAGATGTGATATCTCAATGCCTCTAATACCAAACCTGAGATCCTTCCTCTAACATGAAATGTGATATCCAAATCCTTCCCTTTCCAAACCTGAGAGCCTACCTATAGCATGAGATGTGATATCCAACTCCTTCCCATTCCAATCCTGAGACCCTTCCTATAGCATGAGATGTGATATCTCAATGCTTATACCAAACCTGAGATCCTTCCTTGAACATGAAATGTGATATCCCACTCCTTCCCTTTCCAAACCTGAGAGTCTACCTATAGCATGAGATGTGATATCCAAGTCCTTCCCATTCCAATCCTTAGACACTTCCTACAGCATGAGATGTGATATCTCAATGATTCTATTACCAAACCTGAGACCCGTCCTATAACATGAGATGGGATATCCAACTCCTTCCCATTTCAATACTGAGAAACTTCCGATAGCAGAGATGTGATATCTCAATGCTTAGACCAAACCTGAGACCCTTCCTATAACATGAGATGTGATATCCAACTCCTTCCCGTTCAAAACCTGAGACCCTTTCTATAGCAAGAATCTAATATCCAACTCCTTCCCATTCCAATCCTGAGACCATTCCTATAGCATGAGATGTGATATCTCAATGCTTCTAATACCAAACCTGAGATCCTTCCTATGACATGAGATGTGATATCCAATTCCTTCCCATTCCAAACCTGAGACCCTTCCTATAGCATCAGATGTGATATCTCAATGCTTCTAATACCAAACCTGAGATCCTTCCTATAACATGAGATGTGATATCCAAATCCTTCCCCTTCCAAACCAGAGACCCTCCCTTTAGCATGAGATGTGATATCCAACTCCTTCCCATTCCAATCCTGAGACATTTCTGATAGCATGAGATGTGATATCTCAATGCCTCTAATACCAAACCTGAGATCCGACCTCTAACATGAAATGTGATATCCAACTCCTTCCCCTTGCAAACCTGAGAGCCTTCCTATAGCATGAGATGTGATATCGAAGTATTTCCCATTCCAATCCTGAGACCCTTTCTATAACATGAGATGTGATATCCAACTCCTTCCCATTCCAACCTGAGACCCTTCCTATAGCATGAGATGGGATATCCAACTACTTCCAAATCCAATCCTGATACCCTTCCGATAGCATGAGATGTGATATCTCAATCCCTCTAATACCAAACCTGAGATCCTTCCTATAACATGAGATGTGATATCAAAATCCTTCCCCTTCCAAACCTGAGACCCTCCCTTTAGCATGAGATGTGATATCCAACTCCTTCCCATTCCAATCCTGAGACCCTTCTGATAGCATGAGATGTGATATTCAATGCCTCTAATACCAAACCTGAGATCCTACCTCTAACATGAAATGTGATATCCAACTCCTTCCCTTTCCAAACGTGAGAGCCTCCCTATAGCATGAGATGGGATATTCAAGTCCTTCCCATTCCAATCCTGAGACCCTTCCTATAGCATGAGATGTGATATCTCAATGCTTCTAATACCAAACCTGAGACCCTTCCTATAACATAAGATGGGATATCCAACTCCTTCCCATTCCAATCCTGAGACCCTTCCGATAGCAGAGATGTGATATCTCAATGCTGATACCAAACCTGAGACCCTTCCTATGGCATGAGATGTCATATACAACTCCTTCCCATTCCAATCCTGAGACCCTTCCTATAGCATGAGATGTGATATCTCAATGCTTATACCAAACCTGAGACCCTTCCTATAGCATGAGATGTGATATCCAAATCCTTCCCATTCCAATCGTGAGACCCTTCCTATAGCATGAGATGTGATATCTCAATGCCTCTAATACCAAACCTGAGATCCTACCTCTAAAATGAAATTTGATATGCAACTCCTTCCCCTTCCAAACCTGATAGCCTTCCTATAGCATGAGATGTGATATCCAAGTCCTTCCCATTCCAATCCTGATACCCTTCCTATAACATGAGATGTGATATCCAACTCCTTCCCATTCCAACCTGAGACCCTTCCTATAGCATGAGATGTGATATCTCAATGCTTATACCAAACCTGAGGCCCTTCCTATAGCATGAGATGTGATATCCAACTTCTTCCCATTCCAATCCTGAGACCCTTCCTATAGCATGAGATGTGATATCTCAATGCTTATACCAAACCTGAGACCCTTCCTATAGCATGAGATGTGATATCTCAAGGCCTCTAATACCAAACCTGAGATCCTTCCTCTAACATGAGATGTGATATCCAACTCCTTCCCGTTCCAAACCTGAGACACTTCCTATAGCATATGTGATATCCAACTCCTTCCCATTCCAAACTTGAGGCCCTTCCTATAGCAAGAATGTAATATCCAACTCCTACCCATTCCAATCCTGAGACCCTTCCTATATCAAGAGATGTGATATCCAAATCCTTCCCATTCCAATCCTGAGACCCTTCCTATAACATGAGATGTGATATCCAACTCCTTCCCATTGCAACCTGAGACACTTCCTATAGCATGAGAAGGGATATCCAACTCCTTCCCATCCCAATCCTGAGACTTCTCCGATAGCAGAGATGTGATATCTCAATGCTTATACCAAACCTGAGACTCTTCCTATAACATGAGATGTGATATCTAACTCCTTCCCGTTCCAAACCTGAGACCCTTCCTATAGCATGAGATGTGATATCCAACTCCTTCCCATTCCAATCCTGAGACCCTTCCTATAACATGAGATGTGATGTCTCAATGCTTCTAATACCAAACCTGAGATCTTTCCTATAACATGAGATGTGATATCCAACTCCTTCCCATTCCAATCCTGAGACCCTTCCTATAGCATGAGATGTGCTATCTCAATACTTATACCAAACCTGAGACCCTTCCTAAAGCTTGAGATGTGATATCCAACTCCTTCCCATTCCAATCCTGAGACCCTTCCTATAGCATGAGATGTGATATCTCAAGGCCTCTAATACCAAACCTGAGATCCTTCCTCTAACATGAAATGTGATATCCAACTCCTTCCCCTTCCAAACCTGAGAGCCTTCCTATAGCATGAGATATGATATCCAAGTCCTTCCCATTCCAATCCTAAGACCCTTCCTATAACATGAAATGTGATATCCAACTCCTTCCCATTCCAACCTGAGACCCTTCCTATAGCATGAGATGGGATATCCAACTCCTTCCAAATCCAATACTGATACCCTTCCAATAGCATGAGATGTGATATCCCAATGCTTCTACCAAACCTGAGACCCATACTATGGCATAAGATGTGATATCAAACTCCTTCCCATTCCAATCCTGAGACCCTTCCTATAGCTTGAGATGTGATATCCAACTCCTTCCCATTCCAATTCTGAGACCCTTCCTATACTATGAGACTTGATATCTCAATGCTTCTAATACCAAACCTGAGACCCGTCCTATAACATGAGATGTGATATCCAAATCCTTCCCCTTCCAAACCTTAGACCCTTCCTTTATCATGAGATGTGATATCCAACTCCTTCCCATTCCAATCCTGAGACCCTTCCGATATCATGAGATTTGTTATCTCAATGCTTCTAATATCAAACTTGAGACCCTCCCTATAGCATGAGATGTGACATCCAAGTCCTCCCCATTCCAATCCTGAGACCCTTCCTATAGCATGAGATGTGATATCTCAATGCTTCTAACACCAAACCTGAGACCCTTCCTATAACATGAGATGGGATATCCAACTCCTTCCCATTCCAATCCTGAGACCCTTCCGATAGCAGAGATGTGATATCTCAATGCGTATAGCAAACCTGAGACCCTTCCTATGGCCTGAGATGTCATATACAACTCCTTCCCAATCCAATTCTGAGACCCTTCCTATAGCATGAGATGTGATATCTCAATGCTTATACCAAATCTGAGACCCTTCCTATAGCATGAGATGTGATATCCAACTCCTTCCCCTTCCAATCCTGAGACCCTTCCTATAGCATGAGATGTGATATCTCAAGGCCTCTAATACCAAACCTGAGATCCTTCCTCTAACATGAAATGTGATATCCAACTCCTTCCCCTTCCAAACCTGAGAGCCTTCCTATAGCATGAGATATGATATCCACGTCCTTCCCATTCCAATTCTGAGACCCTTCCTATAACATGAAATGTGATATCCAACTCCTTCCCATTCCAACCTGAGACCCTTCCAATAGCATGAGATGGGATATCCAACTCCTTCCAAATCCAATACTGATACCCTTCCAATAACATGAGATGTGATATCCCAATGCTTCTACCAAACCTGAGACCCATACTATGGCATAAGATGTGATATCAAACTCCTTCCCATTCCAATCCTGAGACCCTTCCTATAGCTTGAGATGTGATATCCAACTCCTTCCCATTCCAATTCTGAGACCCTTCCTATACCATGAGACTTGATATCTCAATGCTTCTAATACCAAACCTGAGACCCGTCCTATAACATGAGATGTGATATCCAAATCCTTCCCCTTCCAAACCTTAGACCCTTCCTTTATCATGAGATGTGATATCCAACTCCTTCCCATTCCAATCCTGAGACCCTTTCGATAGCAGAGATGTGATATCTCAATGCGTATACCAAACCTGAGACCCTTCCTATGGCCTGAGATGTCATATACAACTCCTTCCCAATCCAATCCTGAGACCCTTCCTATAGCATGAGATGTGATATCTCAATGCTTATACCAAATCTGAGACCCTTCCTATAGCATGAGATGTGATATCCAACTCCTTCCCATTCCAATCCTGAGACCCTTCCTATAGCATGAGATGTGATATCTCAATGCTTCTAATACCAAACCTGAGATCCTTCCTATAACATGAGATGTGATATCCAACTCCTTCCCATTCCAATCCTGAGACCCTTATGATAGCATGAGATGTGATATCTCAATGCCTCTAATACCAAACCTGAGATACTTCCGATAGCATGAGATGTGATATCTCAATGCTTCTAATACCAAACCTGAGATCCTTCCTATAACATGACATGTGATTTCCAAATCCTTCCCCTTCCAAACCTGAGACCCTCCCTTTAGCATGAGATGTGATATCTCAATGCCTCTAATACCAAACCTGAGATCCTACCTCTAACATGAAATGTGATATCCATCTCCTTCCCTTTCCAAACCTGAGACCCTGCCTATAGCATGAGATGTGATATCCAAGTCCTTCCCATTCCAATCCTGAGACCCTTCCTATAGCATGTGATGTGATATCTCAATGCTTATACCAAACCTGAGACCCTTCTTATGGCATGAGATGTCATATACAACTCCTTCCCATTCCAATCCTGAGACCCTTCCTATAGCATGAGATGTGATATCTCAATGCTTATACCAAACCTGAGACCCTTCCTATAGCATGAGATGTGATATCCAACTTCTTCCCATTCCAATCCTGAGACCCTTCCTATAGCATGAGATGTGATATCTCAATGCTTATACCAAACCTGAGACCCTTCCTATAGCATAAGATGTGATATCTCAAGGCCTCTAATACCAAACCTGAGATCCTTCCTCTAACATGAGATGTGATATCCAACTCCTTCCCGTTCCAAACCTGAGACACTTCCTATAGCATATGTGATATCCAACTCATTCCCATTCCAAACATGAGACCCTTCCTATAGCAAGAATGTAATATCCAACTCCTACCCATTCCAATCCTGAGACCCTTCCTATAGCAAGAGATGTGATATCCAAATCCTTCCCATTCCAATCCTGAGACCCTTCCTATAACATGAGATGTGATATCCAACTCCTTCCCATTCCAACCTGAGACACTTCCTATAGCATGAGAAGGGATATCCAACTCCTTCCCAATCCAATCCGGAGACCCTTCCGATAGCAGAGATGTGATATCTCAATGCTTATACCAAACCTGAGACCCTTCCTATGGCATGATATGTGATATCCAACTCCTTGCCATTCAAATCCTGAGACCCTTCCTATAGCATGAGAAGGGATATCCAACTCCTTCCCAATCCAATCCTGAGACCCTTCCGATAGCAGAGATGTGATATCTCAATGCTTCTAATACCAAACCTGAGATCCTTCCTATAACATGAGATGTGATATCCAATTCCTTCCCATTCCAATCCTGAGACCCTTATGATAGCATGAGATGTGATATCTCAAGGCCTCTAATACCAAACCTGAGATACTTCCGATAGCATGAGATGTGATATCTCAATGCTTCTAATATCAAACCTGAGATCCTTCCTATAACATGAGATGTGATTTCCAAATCCTTCCCCTTCCAAACCTGAGACCCTCCCTTTAGCATGAGATGTGATATACAACTCCTTCCCATTCCAATCCTGAGACCCTTCTGATAGCATGAGATGTGATATCTCAATGCCTCTAATACCAAACCTGAGATCCTACCTCTAACATGAAATGTGATATCCATCTCCTTCCCTTTCCAAACCTGAGACCCTGCCTATAGCATGAGATGTGATATCCAAGTCCTTCTCATTCCAAACCTGAGACCCTTCCTATAGCATGTGATGTGATATCTCAATGCTTATACCAAACCTGAGACCCTTCCTATGGCATGAGATGTCATATACAACTCCTTCCCATTCCAATCCTGAGACCCTTCCTATAGCATGAGATGTGATATCTCAATGCTTATACCAAACCTGAGACCCTTCCTAAAGCATGAGATGTGATATCCAACTTCTTCCCATTCCAATCCTAAGACCCTTCCTATAACATGAGATGTGATGTCTCAATGCTTCTAATACCAAACCTGAGATCTTTTCTATAACATGAGATGTGATATCCAACTCCTTCCCATTCCAATCCTGAGACCCTTCCTATAGCATGAGATGTGATATCTCAATGCGTATACCAAACCTGAGACCCTTCCTATAGCTTGAGATGTGATATCCAACTCCTTCCCATTCCAATCCTGAGACCCTTCCTATAGCATGAGATGTGATTTCTCAAGGCCTCTAATACCAAACCTGAGATCCTTCCTCTAACATGAAATGTGATATCCAACTCCTTCCCCTTCCAAACCTGAGAGCCTTCCTATAGCATGAGATATGATATCCACGTCCTTCCCATTCCAATTCTGAGACCCTGCCTATAACATGAAATGTGATATCCAACTCCTTCCCATTCCAACCTGAGACCCTTCCAATAGCATGAGATGGGATATCCAACTCCTTCCAAATCCAATACTGATACCCTTCCAATAGCATGAGATGTGATATCCCAATGCTTCTACCAAACCTGAGACCCATACTATGGCATAAGATGTGATATCAAACTCCTTCCCATTCCAATCCTGAGACCCTTCCTATAGCTTGAGATGTGATATCCAACTCCTTCCCATTCCAATTCTGAGACCCTTCCTATACCATGAGACTTGATATCTCAATGCTTCTAATACCAAACCTGAGACCCGTCCTATAACATGAGATGTGATATCCAAATCCTTCCCCTTCCAAACCTTAGACCCTTCCTTTATCATGAGATGTGATATCCAACTCCTTCCCATTCCAATCCTGAGACCCTTTCGATAGCAGAGATGTGATATCTCAATGCGTATACCAAACCTGAGACCCTTCCTATGGCCTGAGATGTCATATACAACTCCTTCCCAATCCAATCCTGAGACCCTTCCTATAGCATGAGATGTGATATCTCAATGCTTATACCAAATCTGAGACCCTTCCTATAGCATGAGATGTGATATCCAACTCCTTCCCATTCCAATCCTGAGACCCTTCCTATAGCATGAGATGTGATATCTCAATGCTTCTAATACCAAACCTGAGATCCTTCCTATAACATGAGATGTGATATCCAACTCCTTCCCATTCCAATCCTGAGACCCTTATGATAGCATGAGATGTGATATCTCAATGCCTCTAATACCAAACCTGAGATACTTCCGATAGCATGAGATGTGATATCTCAATGCTTCTAATACCAAACCTGAGATCCTTCCTATAACATGACATGTGATTTCCAAATCCTTCCCCTTCCAAACCTGAGACCCTCCCTTTAGCATGAGATGTGATATCTCAATGCCTCTAATACCAAACCTGAGATCCTACCTCTAACATGAAATGTGATATCCATCTCCTTCCCTTTCCAAACCTGAGACCCTGCCTATAGCATGAGATGTGATATCCAAGTCCTTCCCATTCCAATCCTGAGACCCTTCCTATAGCATGTGATGTGATATCTCAATGCTTATACCAAACCTGAGACCCTTCTTATGGCATGAGATGTCATATACAACTCCTTCCCATTCCAATCCTGAGACCCTTCCTATAGCATGAGATGTGATATCTCAATGCTTATACCAAACCTGAGACCCTTCCTATAGCATGAGATGTGATATCCAACTCCTTCCCATTCCAACCTGAGACCCTTCCAATAGCATGAGATGGGATATCCAACTCCTTCCAAATCCAATACTGATACCCTTCCAATAGCATGAGATGTGATATCCCAATGCTTCTACCAAACCTGAGACCCATACTATGGCATAAGATGTGATATCAAACTCCTTCCCATTCCAATCCTGAGACCCTTCCTATAGCTTGAGATGTGATATCCAACGCCTTCCCATTCCAATTCTGAGACCCTTCCTATACCATGAGACTTGATATCTCAATGCTTCTAATACCAAACCTGAGACCCGTCCTATAACATGAGATGTGATATCCAAATCCTTCCCCTTCCAAACCTTAGACCCTTCCTTTATCATGAGATGTGATATCCAACTCCTTCCCATTCCAATCCTGAGACCCTTTCGATAGCAGAGATGTGATATCTCAATGCGTATACCAAACCTGAGACCCTTCCTATGGCCTGAGATGTCATATACAACTCCTTCCCAATCCAATCCTGAGACCCTTCCTATAGCATGAGATGTGATATCTCAATGCTTATACCAAATCTGAGACTCTTCCTATAGCATGAGATGTGATATCCAACTCCTTCCCATTCCAATCCTGAGACCCTTCCTATAGCATGAGATGTGATATCTCAATGCTTCTAATACCAAACCTGAGATCCTTCCTATAACATGAGATGTGATATCCAACTCCTTCCCATTCCAATCCTGAGACCCTTATGATAGCATGAGATGTGATATCTCAATGCCTCTAATACCAAACCTGAGATACTTCCGATAGCATGAGATGTGATATCTCAATGCTTCTAATACCAAACCTGAGATCCTTCCTATAACATGACATGTGATTTCCAAATCCTTCCCCTTCCAAACCTGAGACCCTCCCTTTAGCATGAGATGTGATATCTCAATGCCTCTCATACCAAACCTGAGATCCTACCTCTAACATGAAATGTGATATCCATCTCCTTCCCTTTCCAAACCTGAGACCCTGCCTATAGCATGAGATGTGATATCCAAGTCCTTCCCATTCCAATCCTGAGACCCTTCCTATAGCATGTGATGTGATATCTCAATGCTTATACCAAACCTGAGACCCTTCTTATGGCATGAGATGTCATATACAACTCCTTCCCATTCCAATCCTGAGACCCTTCCTATAGCATGAGATGTGATATCTCAATGCTTATACCAAACCTGAGACCCTTCCTATAGCATGAGATGTGATATCCAACTTCTTCCCATTCCAATCCTGAGACCCTTCCTATAGCATGAGATGTGATATCTCAATGCTTATACCAAACCTGAGACCCTTCCTATAGCATGAGATGTGATATCTCAAGGCCTCTAATACCAAACCTGAGATCCTTCCTCTAACATGAGATGTGATATCCAACTCCTTCCCGTTCCAAACCTGAGACACTTCCTATAGCATATGTGATATCCAACTCCTTCCCATTCCAAACATGAGACCCTTCCTATAGCAAGAATGTAATATCCAACTCCTACCCATTCCAATCCTGAGACCCTTCCTATAGCAAGAGATGTGATATCCAAATCCTTCCCATTCCAATCCTGAGACCCTTCCTATAACATGAGATGTGATATCCAACTCCTTCCCATTCCAACCTGAGACACTTCCTATAGCATGAGAAGGGATATCCAACTCCTTCCCAATCCAATCCGGAGACCCTTCCGATAGCAGAGATGTGATATCTCAATGCTTATACCAAACCTGAGACCCTTCCTATGGCATGATATGTGATATCCAACTCCTTGCCATTCAAATCCTGAGACCCTTCCTATAGCATGAGAAGGGATATCCAACTCCTTCCCAATCCAATCCTGAGACCCTTCCGATAGCAGAGATGTGATATCTCAACGCTTCTACCAAACCTGAGACCCTTCCTATAACATGAGATGTGATATCCAATTCCTTCCCATTCCAAACCTGAGACCCTTCCTATTGGATGAGATGTGATATCCAACTCCTTCCCATTCCAACCCTGAGACCCTTCCTATACCATGAGATGTGATATCTCAATGCTTCTAATACCAAACCTGGGTCCCGTCCTATAACATGAGATATGATATCCAAATCCTTCCCCTTCCAAACCTGAGACCCTTCCTTTAGCATGAGATGTGATATCCAAATACTTCCCATTCCAATCCTAAAACCCTTCCTATAGCATGAGATGTGATATCTCAATGTTTCTAATAAAAAACCTGAGACCCTTCCTATAGCAAGAGATGCGATATCCAAATCCTTCCCATTCCAATCCTGAGACCCTTCCTATAACATGAGATGTGATATCCAACTCCTTCCCATTCCAACCTGAGACCCTTCCTATAGCATGAGAAGGGATATCCAACTCCTTCCCAATCCAATCCTGAGACCCTTCCGATAGCAGAGATGTGATATCTCAATGCTTATACCAAACCTGAGACCCTTCCTATGGCATGAGATGTGATATCCAACTCCTTGCCATTCAAATCCTGAGACCCTCCCTATAACAAGAGATGTCATATCCAACTCCTTCCCATTCCAAACCTGAGACCCTTCCTTTAGCATGAGATGTAATATCCAAATCCTTCACATTCCAATCCGGAGACCCTTCCTATAGCATGAGATGTGATATCTCAATGCTTCTAATACCAAACATGAGATCCTTCCTATAACATGAGATGTGATATCCAACTAATTCCCATTCCAAACCTGAGACCCTTCCGAGAGCATGAGATGTGATATCTCAATGCTTCAAAAACCAAACATGAGAACCATCCTATAACATGAGATGTGAAATCCAAATCCTTCCCTTCCCAAACCTGAGACTCTTCCTATAGCATGAGATGTGATATCTCAATGCTTCTACCAAACCTGAAACCCTTCCTATAGCATGAGATGTGATATCTAACTCCTTCCCATTCCAATCCTGAGACACTTCCTATAGCATGAGATGTGATATCACAATGCTTCTAATACCAAACCTGAGACCCATCCTATAACATGAGATGTGATATCCAAATCCTTCCCCTTCCAAACCTTAGACCCTTCCTTTATCATGAGATGTGATATCCAAGTCCTTCCCATTCCATTCCTGAGACCCTTCCTATAGCATGAGATGTGATATCTCAATGCTTCTAATACCAAACCTGAGACCCTTCCTATAACATGAGATGTGATATCCAAGTCCTTCCCATTCCAATCCTGAGACCCTTCCTATAGCATGAGATGTGATATCCTAGTCCTTCCCATTCCAATCCTGAGACCCTTCCTATAGCTTGAGATGTGATATCCAACTCCTTCCCATTCCAATTCTGAGACCCTTCCTATACCATGAGACTTGATATCTCAATGCTTCTAATACCAAACCTGAGACCCGTCCTATAACATGAGATGTGATATCCAACTCCTTCCCATTCCAATCCTGAGACCCTTCCGATATCATGAGATTTGTTATCTCAATGCTTCTAATATCAAACTTGAGACCCTCCCTATAGCATGAGATGTGACATCCAAGTCCTCCCCATTCCAATCCTGAGACCCTTCCTATAGCATGAGATGTGATATCTCAATGCTTCTAATACCAAACCTGAGACCCTTCCTATAACATGAGATGGGATATCCAACTCCTTCCCATTCCAATCCTGAGACCCTTCCGATAGCAGAGATGTGATATCTCAATGCGTATAGCAAACCTGAGACCCTTCCTATGGCCTGAGATGTCATATACAACTCCTTCCCAATCCAATTCTGAGACCCTTCCTATAGCATGAGATGTGATATCTCAATGCTTATACCAAATCTGAGACCCTTCCTATAGCATGAGATGTGATATCCAACTCCTTCCCATTCAAATCCTGAGACCCTTCCTATAGCATGAGATGTGATATCTCAAGGCCTCTAATACCAAACCTGAGATCCTTCCTCTAACATGAAATGTGATATCCAACTCCTTCCCCTTCCAAACCTGAGAGCCTTCCTATAGCATGAGATATGATATCCACGTCCTTCCCATTCCAATTCTGAGACCCTTCCTATAACATGAAATGTGATATCCAACTCCTTCCCATTCCAACCTGAGACCCTTCCAATAGCATGAGATGGGATATCCAACTCCTTCCAAATCCAATACTGATACCCTTCCAATAGCATGAGATGTGATATCCCAATGCTTCTACCAAACCTGAGACCCATACTATGGCATAAGATGTGATATCAAACTCCTTCCCATTCCAATCCTGAGACCCTTCCTATAGCTTGAGATGTGATATCCAACTCCTTCCCATTCCAATTCTGAGACCCTTCCTATACCATGAGACTTGATATCTCAATGCTTCTAATACCAAACCTGAGACCCGTCCTATAACATGAGATGTGATATCCAAATCCTTCCCCTTCCAAACCTTAGACCCTTCCTTTATCATGAGATGTGATATCCAACTCCTTCCCATTCCAATCCTGAGACCCTTTCGATAGCAGAGATGTGATATCTCAATGCGTATACCAAACCTGAGACCCTTCCTATGGCCTGAGATGTCATATACAACTCCTTCCCAATCCAATCCTGAGACCCTTCCTATAGCATGAGATGTGATATCTCAATGCTTATACCAAATCTGAGACCCTTCCTATAGCATGAGATGTGATATCCAACTCCTTCCCATTCCAATCCTGAGACCCTTCCTATAGCATGAGATGTGATATCTCAATGCTTCTAATACCAAACCTGAGATCCTTCCTATAACATGAGATGTGATATCCAACTCCTTCCCATTCCAATCCTGAGACCCTTATGATAGCATGAGATGTGATATCTCAATGCCTCTAATACCAAACCTGAGATACTTCCGATAGCATGAGATGTGATATCTCAATGCTTCTAATACCAAACCTGAGATCCTTCCTATAACATGACATGTGATTTCCAAATCCTTCCCCTTCCAAACCTGAGACCCTCCCTTTAGCATGAGATGTGATATCTCAATGCCTCTAATACCAAACCTGAGATCCTACCTCTAACATGAAATGTGATATCCATCTCCTTCCCTTTCCAAACCTGAGACCCTGCCTATAGCATGAGATGTGATATCCAAGTCCTTCCCATTCCAATCCTGAGACCCTTCCTATAGCATGTGATGTGATATCTCAATGCTTATACCAAACCTGAGACCCTTCTTATGGCATGAGATGTCATATACAACTCCTTCCCATTCCAATCCTGAGACCCTTCCTATAGCATGAGATGTGATATCTCAATGCTTATACCAAACCTGAGACCCTTCCTATAGCATGAGATGTGATATCCAACTTCTTCCCATTCCAATCCTGAGACCCTTCCTATAGCATGAGATGTGATATCTCAATGCTTATACCAAACCTGAGACCCTTCCTATAGCATAAGATGTGATATCTCAAGGCCTCTAATACCAAACCTGAGATCCTTCCTCTAACATGAGATGTGATATCCAACTCCTTCCCGTTCCAAACCTGAGACACTTCCTATAGCATATGTGATATCCAACTCCTTCCCATTCCAAACATGAGACCCTTCCTATAGCAAGAATGTAATATCCAACTCCTACCCATTCCAATCCTGAGACCCTTCCTATAGCATGAGATGTGATATCTCAATGCTTCTAATACCAAACCTGAGATCCTTCCTATAACATGAGATGTGATATCCAACTCCTTCCCATTCCAATCCTGAGACCCTTATGATAGCATGAGATGTGATATCTCAATGCCTCTAATACCAAACCTGAGATACTTCCGATAGCATGAGATGTGATATCTCAATGCTTCTAATACCAAACCTGAGATCCTTCCTATAACATGACATGTGATTTCCAAATCCTTCCCCTTCCAAACCTGAGACCCTCCCTTTAGCATGAGATGTGATATCTCAATGCCTCTCATACCAAACCTGAGATCCTACCTCTAACATGAAATGTGATATCCATCTCCTTCCCATTCCAAACCTGAGACCCTGCCTATAGCATGAGATGTGATATCCAAGTCCTTCCCATTCCAATCCTGAGACCCTTCCTATAGCATGTGATGTGATATCTCAATGCTTATACCAAACCTGAGACCCTTCTTATGGCATGAGATGTCATATACAACTCCTTCCCATTCCAATCCTGAGACCCTTCCTATAGCATGAGATGTGATATCTCAATGCTTATACCAAACCTGAGACCCTTCCTATAGCATGAGATGTGATATCCAACTTCTTCCCATTCCAATCCTGAGACCCTTCCTATAGCATGAGATGTGATATCTCAATGCTTATACCAAACCTGAGACCCTTCCTATAGCATGAGATGTGATATCTCAAGGCCTCTAATACCAAACCTGAGATCCTTCCTCTAACATGAGATGTGATATCCAACTCCTTCCCGTTCCAAACCTGAGACACTTCCTATAGCATATGTGATATCCAACTCCTTCCCATTCCAAACATGAGACCCTTCCTATAGCAAGAATGTAATATCCAACTCCTACCCATTCCAATCCTGAGACCCTTCCTATAGCAAGAGATGTGATATCCAAATCCTTCCCATTCCAATCCTGAGACCCTTCCTATAACATGAGATGTGATATCCAACTCCTTCCCATTCCAACCTGAGACACTTCCTATAGCATGAGAAGGGATATCCAACTCCTTCCCAATCCAATCCGGAGACCCTTCCGATAGCAGAGATGTGATATCTCAATGCTTATACCAAACCTGAGACCCTTCCTATGGCATGATATGTGATATCCAACTCCTTGCCATTCAAATCCTGAGACCCTTCCTATAGCATGAGAAGGGATATCCAACTCCTTCCCAATCCAATCCTGAGACCCTTCCGATAGCAGAGATGTGATATCTCAACGCTTCTACCAAACCTGAGACCCTTCCTATAACATGAGATGTGATATCCAATTCCTTCCCATTCCAAACCTGAGACCCTTCCTATTGGATGAGATGTGATATCCAACTCCTTCCCATTCCAACCCTGAGACCCTTCCTATACCATGAGATGTGACATCTCAATGCTTCTAATACCAAACCTGGGTCCCGTCCTATAACATGAGATATGATATCCAAATCCTTCCCCTTCCAAACCTGAGACCCTTCCTTTAGCATGAGATGTGATATCCAAATACTTCCCATTCCAATCCTAAAACCCTTCCTATAGCATGAGATGTGATATCTCAATGTTTCTAATAAAAAACCTGAGACCCTTCCTATAGCAAGAGATGCGATATCCAAATCCTTCCCATTCCAATCCTGAGACCCTTCCTATAACATGAGATGTGATATCCAACTCCTTCCCATTCCAACCTGAGACCCTTCCTATAGCATGAGAAGGGATATCCAACTCCTTCCCAATCCAATCCTGAGACCCTTCCGATAGCAGAGATGTGATATCTCAATGCTTATACCAAACCTGAGACCCTTCCTATGGCATGAGATGTGATATCCAACTCCTTGCCATTCAAATCCTGAGACCCTCCCTATAACAAGAGATGTCATATCCAACTCCTTCCCATTCCAAACCTGAGACCCTTCCTTTAGCATGAGATGTAATATCCAAATCCTTCACATTCCAATCCGGAGACCCTTCCTATAGCATGAGATGTGATATCTCAATGCTTCTAATACCAAACATGAGATCCTTCCTATAACATGAGATGTGATATCCAACTAATTCCCATTCCAAACCTGAGACCCTTCCGAGAGCATGAGATGTGATATCTCAATGCTTCAAAAACCAAACATGAGAACCATCCTATAACATGAGATGTGAAATCCAAATCCTTCCCTTCCCAAACCTGAGACTCTTCCTATAGCATGAGATGTGATATCTCAATGCTTCTACCAAACCTGAAACCCTTCCTATAGCATGAGATGTGATATCTAACTCCTTCCCATTCCAATCCTGAGACACTTCCTATAGCATGAGATGTGATATCACAATGCTTCTAATACCAAACCTGAGACCCATCCTATAACATGAGATGTGATATCCAAATCCTTCCCCTTCCAAACCTTAGACCCTTCCTTTATCATGAGATGTGATATCCAAGTCCTTCCCATTCCATTCCTGAGACCCTTCCTATAGCATGAGATGTGATATCTCAATGCTTCTAATACCAAACCTGAGACCCTTCCTATAACATGAGATGTGATATCCAAGTCCTTCCCATTCCAATCCTGAGACCCTTCCTATAGCATGAGATGTGATATCCTAGTCCTTCCCATTCCAATCCTGAGACCCTTCCTATAGCTTGAGATGTGATATCCAACTCCTTCCCATTCCAATTCTGAGACCCTTCCTATACCATGAGACTTGATATCTCAATGCTTCTAATACCAAACCTGAGACCCGTCCTATAACATGAGATGTGATATCCAACTCCTTCCCATTCCAATCCTGAGACCCTTCCGATATCATGAGATTTGTTATCTCAATGCTTCTAATATCAAACTTGAGACCCTCCCTATAGCATGAGATGTGACATCCAAGTCCTCCCCATTCCAATCCTGAGACCCTTCCTATAGCATGAGATGTGATATCTCAATGCTTCTAATACCAAACCTGAGACCCTTCCTATAACATGAGATGGGATATCCAACTCCTTCCCATTCCAATCCTGAGACCCTTCCGATAGCAGAGATGTGATATCTCAATGCGTATAGCAAACCTGAGACCCTTCCTATGGCCTGAGATGTCATATACAACTCCTTCCCAATCCAATTCTGAGACCCTTCCTATAGCATGAGATGTGATATCTCAATGCTTATACCAAATCTGAGACCCTTCCTATAGCATGAGATGTGATATCCAACTCCTTCCCATTCCAATCCTGAGACCCTTCCTATAGCATGAGATGTGATATCTCAAGGCCTCTAATACCAAACCTGAGATCCTTCCTCTAACATGAAATGTGATATCCAACTCCTTCCCCTTCCAAACCTGAGAGCCTTCCTATAGCATGAGATATGATATCCACGTCCTTCCCATTCCAATTCTGAGACCCTTCCTATAACATGAAATGTGATATCCAACTCCTTCCCATTCCAACCTGAGACCCTTCCAATAGCATGAGATGGGATATCCAACTCCTTCCAAATCCAATACTGATACCCTTCCAATAGCATGAGATGTGATATCCCAATGCTTCTACCAAACCTGAGACCCATACTATGGCATAAGATGTGATATCAAACTCCTTCCCATTCCAATCCTGAGACCCTTCCTATAGCTTGAGATGTGATATCCAACTCCTTCCCATTCCAATTCTGAGACCCTTCCTATACCATGAGACTTGATATCTCAATGCTTCTAATACCAAACCTGAGACCCGTCCTATAACATGAGATGTGATATCCAAATCCTTCCCCTTCCAAACCTTAGACCCTTCCTTTATCATGAGATGTGATATCCAACTCCTTCCCATTCCAATCCTGAGACCCTTTCGATAGCAGAGATGTGATATCTCAATGCGTATACCAAACCTGAGACCCTTCCTATGGCCTGAGATGTCATATACAACTCCTTCCCAATCCAATCCTGAGACCCTTCCTATAGCATGAGATGTGATATCTCAATGCTTATACCAAATCTGAGACCCTTCCTATAGCATGAGATGTGATATCCAACTCCTTCCCATTCCAATCCTGAGACCCTTCCTATAGCATGAGATGTGATATCTCAATGCTTCTAATACCAAACCTGAGATCCTTCCTATAACATGAGATGTGATATCCAACTCCTTCCCATTCCAATCCTGAGACCCTTATGATAGCATGAGATGTGATATCTCAATGCCTCTAATACCAAACCTGAGATACTTCCGATAGCATGAGATGTGATATCTCAATGCTTCTAATACCAAACCTGAGATCCTTCCTATAACATGACATGTGATTTCCAAATCCTTCCCCTTCCAAACCTGAGACCCTCCCTTTAGCATGAGATGTGATATCTCAATGCCTCTAATACCAAACCTGAGATCCTACCTCTAACATGAAATGTGATATCCATCTCCTTCCCTTTCCAAACCTGAGACCCTGCCTATAGCATGAGATGTGATATCCAAGTCCTTCCCATTCCAATCCTGAGACCCTTCCTATAGCATGTGATGTGATATCTCAATGCTTATACCAAACCTGAGACCCTTCTTATGGCATGAGATGTCATATACAACTCCTTCCCATTCCAATCCTGAGACCCTTCCTATAGCATGAGATGTGATATCTCAATGCTTATACCAAACCTGAGACCCTTCCTATAGCATGAGATGTGATATCCAACTTCTTCCCATTCCAATCCTGAGACCCTTCCTATAGCATGAGATGTGATATCTCAATGCTTATACCAAACCTGAGACCCTTCCTATAGCATAAGATGTGATATCTCAAGGCCTCTAATACCAAACCTGAGATCCTTCCTCTAACATGAGATGTGATATCCAACTCCTTCCCGTTCCAAACCTGAGACACTTCCTATAGCATATGTGATATCCAACTCCTTCCCATTCCAAACATGAGACCCTTCCTATAGCAAGAATGTAATATCCAACTCCTACCCATTCCAATCCTGAGACCCTTCCTATAGCAAGAGATGTGATATCCAAATCCTTCCCATTCCAATCCTGAGACCCTTCCTATAACATGAGATGTGATATCCAACTCCTTCCCATTCCAACCTGAGACACTTCCTATAGCATGAGAAGGGATATCCAACTCCTTCCCAATCCAATCCGGAAACCCTTCCGATAGCAGAGATGTGATATCTCACTGCTTATACCAAACCTGAGACCCTTCCTATGGCATGATATGTGATATCCAACTCCTTGCCATTCAAATCCTGAGACCCTTCCTATAGCATGAGAAGGGATATCCAACTCCTTCCCAATCCAATCCTGAGACCCTTCCGATAGCAGAGATGTGATATCTCAATGATTCTAATACCAAACCTGAGATCCTTCCTATAACATGAGATGTGATATCCAATTCCTTCCCATTCCAATCCTGAGACCCTTATGATAGCATGAGATGTGATATCTCAATGCCTCTAATACCAAACCTGAGATACTTCCGATAGCATGAGATGTGATATCTCAATGCTTCTAATACCAAACCTGAGATCCTTCCTATAACATGAGATGTGATTTCCAAATCCTTCCCCTTCCAGACCTGACACCCTCCCTTTAGCATGAGATGTGATATACAACTCCTTCCCATTCCAATCCTGAGACCCTTCTGATAGCATGAGATGTGACATCTCAATGCCACTAATACCAAACCTGAGATCCTACCTCTAACATGAAATGTGATATCCATCTCCTTCCCTTTCCAAACCTGAGACCCTGCCTATAGCATGAGATGTGATATCCAAGTCCTTCTCATTCCAAACCTGAGACCCTTCCTATAGCATGTGATGTGATATCTCAATGCTTATACCAAACCTGAGACCCTTCCTATGGCATGAGATGTCATATACAACTCCTTCCCATTCCAATCCTGAGACCCTTCCTATAGCATGAGATGTGATATCTCAATGCTTATACCAAACCTGAGACCCTTCCTAAAGCATGAGATGTGATATCCAACTTCTTCCCATTCCAATCCTAAGACCCTGCCTATAACATGAGATGTGATGTCTCAATGCTTCTAATACCAAACCTGAGATCTTTCCTATAACATGAGATGTGATATCCAACTCCTTCCCATTCCAATCCTGAGACCCTTCCTATAGCATGAGATGTGATATCTCAATGCGTATACCAAACCTGAGACCCTTCCTATAGCTTGAGATGTGATATCCAACTCCTTCCCATTCCAATCCTGAGACCCTTCCTATAGCATGAGATGTGATTTCTCAAGGCCTCTAATACCAAACCTGAGATCCTTCCTCTAACATGAAATGTGATATCCAACTCCTTCCCCTTCCAAACCTGAGAGCCTTCCTATAGCATGAGATATGATATCCACGTCCTTCCCATTCCAATTCTGAGACCCTTCCTATAACATGAAATGTGATATCCAACTCCTTCCCATTCCAACCTGAGACCCTTCCAATAGCATGAGATGGGATATCCAACTCCTTCCAAATCCAAAACTGATACCCTTCCAATAGCATGAGATGTGATATCCCAATGCTTCTACCAAACCTGAGACCCATACTATGGCATAAGATGTGATATCAAACTCCTTCCCATTCCAATCCTGAGACCCTTCCTATAGCTTGAGATGTGATATCCAACTCCTTCCCATTCCAATTCTGAGACCCTTCCTATACCATGAGACTTGATATCTCAATGCTTCTAATACCAAACCTGAGACCCGTCCTATAACATGAGATGTGATATCCAAATCCTTCCCCTTCCAAACCTTAGACCCTTCCTTTATCATGAGATGTGATATCCAACTCCTTCCCATTCCAATCCTGAGACCCTTTCGATAGCAGAGATGTGATATCTCAATGCGTATACCAAACCTGAGACCCTTCCTATGGACTGAGATGTCATATACAACTCCTTCCCAATCCAATCCCTAGACCCTTCCTATAGCATGAGATGTGATATCTCAATGCTTATACCAAATCTGAGACCCTTCCTATAGCATGAGATGTGATATCCAACTCCTTCCCATTCCAACCCTGAGACCCTTCCTATAGCATGAGATGTGATATCTCAATGCTTCTAATACCAAACCTGAGATCCTTCCTATAACATGAGATGTGATATCCAACTCCTTCCCATTCCAATCCTGAGACCCTTATGATAGCATGAGATGTGATATCTCAATGCCTCTAATACCAAACCTGAGATACTTCCGATAGCATGAGATGTGATATCTCAATGCTTCTAATACCAAACCTGAGATCCTTCCTATAACATGACATGTGATTTCCAAATCCTTCCCCTTCCAAACCTGAGACCCTCCCTTTAGCATGAGATGTGATATCTCAATGCCTCTAATACCAAACCTGAGATCCTACCTCTAACATGAAATGTGATATCCATCTCCTTCCCTTTCCAAACCTGAGACCCTGCCTATAGCATGAGATGTGATATCCAAGTCCTTCCCATTCCAATCCTGAGACCCTTCCTATAGCATGTGATGTGATATCTCAATGCTTATACCAAACCTGAGACCCTTCTTATGGCATGAGATGTCATATACAACTCCTTCCCATTCCAATCCTGAGACCCTTCCTATAGCATGAGATGTGATATCTCAATGCTTATACCAAACCTGAGACCCTTCCTATAGCATGAGATGTGATATCCAACTTCTTCCCATTCCACTCCTGAGACCCTTCCTATAGCATGTGATGTGATATCTCAATGCTTATACCAAACCTGAGACCCTTCTTATGGCATGAGATGTCATATACAACTCCTTCCCATTCCAATCCTGAGACCCTTCCTATAGCATGAGATGTGATATCTCAGTGCTTATACCAAACCTGAGACCCTTCCTATAGCATGAGATGTGATATCCAACTCCTTCCCATTCCAACCTGAGACCCTTCCAATAGCATGAGATGGGATATCCAACTCCTTCCAAATCCAATACTGATACCCTTCCAATAGCATGAGATGTGATATCCCAATGCTTCTACCAAACCTGAGACCCATACTATGGCATAAGATGTGATATCAAACTCCTTCCCATTCCAATCCTGAGACCCTTCCTATAGCTTGAGTTGTGATATCCAACGCCTTCCCATTCCAATTCTGAGACCCTTCCTATACCATGAGACTTGATATCTCAATGCTTCTAATACCAAACCTGAGACCCGTCCTATAACATGAGATGTGATATCCAAATCCTTCCCCTTCCAAAACTTAGACCCTTCCTTTATCATGAGATGTAATATCCAACTCCTTCCCATTCCAATCCTGAGACCCTTTCGATAGCAGAGATGTGATATCTCAATGCGTATACCAAACCTGAGACCCTTCCTATGGCCTGAGATGTCATATACAACTCCTTCCCAATCCAATCCTGAGACCCTTCCTATAGCATGAGATGTGATATCTCAATGCTTATACCAAATCTGAGACCCTTCCTATAGCATGAGATGTGATATCCAACTCCTTCCCATTCCAATCCTGAGACCCTTCCTATAGCATGAGATGTGATATCTCAATGCTTCTAATACCAAACCTGAGATCCTTCCTATAACATGAGATGTGATATCCAACTCCTTCCCATTCCAATCCTGAGACCCTTATGATAGCATGAGATGTGATATCTCAATGCCTCTAATACCAAACCTGAGATACTTCCGATAGCATGAGATGTGATATCTCAATGCTTCTAATACCAAACCTGAGATCCTTCCTATAACATGACATGTGATTTCCAAATCCTTCCCCTTCCAAACCTGAGACCCTCCCTTTAGCATGAGATGTGATATCTCAATGCCTCTCATACCAAACCTGAGATCCTACCTCTAACATGAAATGTGATATCCATCTCCTTCCCTTTCCAAACCTGAGACCCTGCCTATAGCATGAGATGTGATATCCAAGTCCTTCCCATTCCAATCCTGAGACCCTTCCTATAGCATGTGATGTGATATCTCAATGCTTATACCAAACCTGAGACCCTTCTTATGGCATGAGATGTCATATACAACTCCTTCCCATTCCAATCCTGAGACCCTTCCTATAGCATGAGATGTGATATCTCAATGCTTATACCAAACCTGAGACCCTTCCTATAGCATGAGATGTGATATCCAACTTCTTCCCATTCCAATCCTGAGACCCTTCCTATAGCATGAGATGTGATATCTCAATGCTTATACCAAACCTGAGACCCTTCCTATAGCATGAGATGTGATATCTCAAGGCCTCTAATACCAAACCTGAGATCCTTCCTCTAACATGAGATGTGATATCCAACTCCTTCCCGTTCCAAACCTGAGACACTTCCTATAGCATATGTGATATCCAACTCCTTCCCATTCCAAACATGAGACCCTTCCTATAGCAAGAATGTAATATCCAACTCCTACCCATTCCAATCCTGAGACCCTTCCTATAGCAAGAGATGTGATATCCAAATCCTTCCCATTCCAATCCTGAGACCCTTCCTATAACATGAGATGTGATATCCAACTCCTTCCCATTCCAACCTGAGACACTTCCTATAGCATGAGAAGGGATATCTAACTCCTTCCCAATCCAATCCGGAGACCCTTCCGATAGCAGAGATGTGATATCTCAATGCTTATACCAAACCTGAGACCCTTCCTATGGCATGATATGTGATATCCAACTCCTTGCCATTCAAATCCTGAGACCCTTCCTATAGCATGAGAAGGGATATCCAACTCCTTCCCAATCCAATCCTGAGACCCTTCCGATAGCAGAGATGTGATATCTCAACGCTTCTACCAAACCTGAGACCCTTCCTATAACATGAGATGTGATATCCAATTCCTTCCCATTCCAAACCTGAGACCCTTCCTATTGGATGAGATGTGATATCCAACTCCTTCCCATTCCAACCCTGAGACCCTTCCTATACCATGAGATGTGATATCTCAATGCTTCTAATACCAAACCTGGCTCCCGTCCTATAACATGAGATATGATATCCAAATCCTTCCCCTTCCAAACCTGAGACCCTTCCTTTAGCATGAGATGTGATATCCAAATACTTCCCATTCCAATCCTAAAACCCTTCCTATAGCATGAGATGTGATATCTCAATGTTTCTAATAAAAAACCTGAGACCCTTCCTATAGCAAGAGATGCGATATCCAAATCCTTCCCATTCCAATCCTGAGACCCTTCCTATAACATGAGATGTGATATCCAACTCCTTCCCATTCCAACCTGAGACCCTTCCTATAGCATGAGAAGGGATATCCAACTCCTTCCCAATCCAATCCTGAGACCCTTCCGATAGCAGAGATGTGATATCTCAATGCTTATACCAAACCTGAGACCCTTCCTATGGCATGAGATGTGATATCCAACTCCTTGCCATTCAAATCCTGAGACCCTCCCTATAACAAGAGATGTCATATCCAACTCCTTCCCATTCCAAACCTGAGACCCTTCCTTTAGCATGAGATGTAATATCCAAATCCTTCACATTCCAATCCGGAGACCCTTCCTATAGCATGAGATGTGATATCTCAATGCTTCTAATACCAAACATGAGATCCTTCCTATAACATGAGATGTGATATCCAACTAATTCCCATTCCAAACCTGAGACCCTTCCGATAGCATGAGATGTGATATCTCAATGCTTCAAAAACCAAACATGAGAACCATCCTATAACATGAGATGTGAAATCCAAATCCTTCCCTTCCCAAACCTGAGACTCTTCCTATAGCATGAGATGTGATATCCCAATGCTTCTACCAAACCTGAGACCCATACTATGGCATAAGATGTGATATCAAACTCCTTCCCATTCCAATCCTGAGACCCTTCCTATAGCTTGAGATGTGATATCCAACTCCTTCCCATTCCAATTCTGAGACCCTTCCTATACCATGAGACTTGATATCTCAATGCTTCTAATACCAAACCTGAGACCCGTCCTATAACATGAGATGTGATATCCAAATCCTTCCCCTTCCAAACCTTAGACCCTTCCTTTATCATGAGATGTGATATCCAACTCCTTCCCATTCCAATCCTGAGACCCTTTCGATAGCAGAGATGTGATATCTCAATGCGTATACCAAACCTGAGACCCTTCCTATGGCCTGAGATGTCATATACAACTCCTTCCCAATCCAATCCCTAGACCCTTCCTATAGCATGAGATGTGATATCTCAATGCTTATACCAAATCTGAGACCCTTCCTATAGCATGAGATGTGATATCCAACTCCTTCCCATTCCAACCCTGAGACCCTTCCTATAGCATGAGATGTGATATCTCAATGCTTCTAATACCAAACCTGAGATCCTTCCTATAACATGAGATGTGATATCCAACTCCTTCCCATTCCAATCCTGAGACCCTTATGATAGCATGAGATGTGATATCTCAATGCCTCTAATACCAAACCTGAGATACTTCCGATAGCATGAGATGTGATATCTCAATGCTTCTAATACCAAACCTGAGATCCTTCCTATAACATGACATGTGATTTCCAAATCCTTCCCCTTCCAAACCTGAGACCCTCCCTTTAGCATGAGATGTGATATCTCAATGCCTCTAATACCAAACCTGAGATCCTACCTCTAACATGAAATGTGATATCCATCTCCTTCCCTTTCCAAACCTGAGACCCTGCCTATAGCATGAGATGTGATATCCAAGTCCTTCCCATTCCAAACCTGAGACCCTTCCTATAGCATGTGATGTGATATCTCAATGCTTATACCAAACCTGAGACCCTTCTTATGGCATGAGATGTCATATACAACTCCTTCCCATTCCAATCCTGAGACCCTTCCTATAGCATGAGATGTGATATCTCAATGCTTATACCAAACCTGAGACCCTTCCTATAGCATGAGATGTGATATCCAACTTCTTCCCATTCCACTCCTGAGACCCTTCCTATAGCATGTGATGTGATATCTCAATGCTTATACCAAACCTGAGACCCTTCTTATGGCATGAGATGTCATATACAACTCCTTCCCATTCCAATCCTGAGACCCTTCCTATAGCATGAGATGTGATATCTCAGTGCTTATACCAAACCTGAGACCCTTCCTATAGCATGAGATGTGATATCCAACTCCTTCCCATTCCAACCTGAGACCCTTCCAATAGCATGAGATGGGATATCCAACTCCTTCCAAATCCAATACTGATACCCTTCCAATAGCATGAGATGTGATATCCCAATGCTTCTACCAAACCTGAGACCCATACTATGGCATAAGATGTGATATCAAACTCCTTCCCATTCCAATCCTGAGACCCTTCCTATAGCTTGAGTTGTGATATCCAACGCCTTCCCATTCCAATTCTGAGACCCTTCCTATACCATGAGACTTGATATCTCAATGCTTCTAATACCAAACCTGAGACCCGTCCTATAACATGAGATGTGATATCCAAATCCTTCCCCTTCCAAAACTTAGACCCTTCCTTTATCATGAGATGTAATATCCAACTCCTTCCCATTCCAATCCTGAGACCCTTTCGATAGCAGAGATGTGATATCTCAATGCGTATACCAAACCTGAGACCCTTCCTATGGCCTGAGATGTCATATACAACTCCTTCCCAATCCAATCCTGAGACCCTTCCTATAGCATGAGATGTGATATCTCAATGCTTATACCAAATCTGAGACCCTTCCTATAGCATGAGATGTGATATCCAACTCCTTCCCATTCCAATCCTGAGACCCTTCCTATAGCATGAGATGTGATATCTCAATGCTTCTAATACCAAACCTGAGATCCTTCCTATAACATGAGATGTGATATCCAACTCCTTCCCATTCCAATCCTGAGACCCTTATGATAGCATGAGATGTGATATCTCAATGCCTCTAATACCAAACCTGAGATACTTCCGATAGCATGAGATGTGATATCTCAATGCTTCTAATACCAAACCTGAGATCCTTCCTATAACATGACATGTGATTTCCAAATCCTTCCCCTTCCAAACCTGAGACCCTCCCTTTAGCATGAGATGTGATATCTCAATGCCTCTCATACCAAACCTGAGATCCTACCTCTAACATGAAATGTGATATCCATCTCCTTCCCTTTCCAAACCTGAGACCCTGCCTATAGCATGAGATGTGATATCCAAGTCCTTCCCATTCCAATCCTGAGACCCTTCCTATAGCATGTGATGTGATATCTCAATGCTTATACCAAACCTGAGACCCTTCTTATGGCATGAGATGTCATATACAACTCCTTCCCATTCCAATCCTGAGACCCTTCCTATAGCATGAGATGTGATATCTCAATGCTTATACCAAACCTGAGACCCTTCCTATAGCATGAGATGTGATATCCAACTTCTTCCCATTCCAATCCTGAGACCCTTCCTATAGCATGAGATGTGATATCTCAATGCTTATACCAAACCTGAGACCCTTCCTATAGCATGAGATGTGATATCTCAAGGCCTCTAATACCAAACCTGAGATCCTTCCTCTAACATGAGATGTGATATCCAACTCCTTCCCGTTCCAAACCTGAGACACTTCCTATAGCATATGTGATATCCAACTCCTTCCCATTCCAAACATGAGACCCTTCCTATAGCAAGAATGTAATATCCAACTCCTACCCATTCCAATCCTGAGACCCTTCCTATAGCAAGAGATGTGATATCCAAATCCTTCCCATTCCAATCCTGAGACCCTTCCTATAACATGAGATGTGATATCCAACTCCTTCCCATTCCAACCTGAGACACTTCCTATAGCATGAGAAGGGATATCCAACTCCTTCCCAATCCAATCCGGAGACCCTTCCGATAGCAGAGATGTGATATCTCAATGCTTATACCAAACCTGAGACCCTTCCTATGGCATGATATGTGATATCCAACTCCTTGCCATTCAAATCCTGAGACCCTTCCTATAGCATGAGAAGGGATATCCAACTCCTTCCCAATCCAATCCTGAGACCCTTCCGATAGCAGAGATGTGATATCTCAACGCTTCTACCAAACCTGAGACCCTTCCTATAACATGAGATGTGATATCCAATTCCTTCCCATTCCAAACCTGAGACCCTTCCTATTGGATGAGATGTGATATCCAACTCCTTCCCATTCCAACCCTGAGACCCTTCCTATACCATGAGATGTGATATCTCAATGCTTCTTATACCAAACCTGGCTCCCGTCCTATAACATGAGATATGATATCCAAATCCTTCCCCTTCCAAACCTGAGACCCTTCCTTTAGCATGAGATGTGATATCCAAATACTTCCCATTCCAATCCTAAAACCCTTCCTATAGCATGAGATGTGATATCTCAATGTTTCTAATAAAAAACCTGAGACCCTTCCTATAGCAAGAGATGCGATATCCAAATCCTTCCCATTCCAATCCTGAGACCCTTCCTATAACATGAGATGTGATATCCAACTCCTTCCCATTCCAACCTGAGACCCTTCCTATAGCATGAGAAGGGATATCCAACTCCTTCCCAATCCAATCCTGAGACCCTTCCGATAGCAGAGATGTGATATCTCAATGCTTATACCAAACCTGAGACCCTTCCTATGGCATGAGATGTGATATCCAACTCCTTGCCATTCAAATCCTGAGACCCACCCTATAACAAGAGATGTCATATCCAACTCCTTCCCATTCCAAACCTGAGACCCTTCCTTTAGCATGAGATGTAATATCCAAATCCTTCACATTCCAATCCGGAGACCCTTCCTATAGCATGAGATGTGATATCTCAATGCTTCTAATACCAAACATGAGATCCTTCCTATAACATGAGATGTGATATCCAACTAATTCCCATTCCAAACCTGAGACCCTTCCGATAGCATGAGATGTGATATCTCAATGCTTCAAAAACCAAACATGAGAACCATCCTATAACATGAGATGTGAAATCCAAATCCTTCCCTTCCCAAACCTGAGACTCTTCCTATAGCATGAGATGTGATATCTCAATGCTTCTACCAAACCTGAAACCCTTCCTATAGCATGAGATGTGATATCTAACTCCTTCCCATTCAAATCCTGAGACACTTCCTATAGCATGAGATGTGATATCACAATGCTTCTAATACCAAACCTGAGACCCGTCCTATAACATGAGATGTGATATCCAAATCCTTCCCCTTCCAAACCTTAGACCCTTCCTTTATCATGAGATGTGATATCCAAGTCCTTCCCATTCCATTCCTGAGACCCTTCCTATAGCATGAGATGTGATATCTCAATGCTTCTAATACCAAACCTGAGACCCTTCCTATAACATGAGATGTGATATCCAAGTCCTTCCCATTCCAATCCTGAGACCCTTCCTATAGCATGAGATGTGATATCCTAGTCCTTCCCATTCCAATCCTGAGACCCTTCCTATAGCTTGAGATGTGATATCCAACTCCTTCCCATTCCAATTCTGAGACCCTTCCTATACCATGAGACTTGAAATCTCAATGCTTCTAATACCAAACCTGAGACCCGTCCTATAACATGAGATGTGATATCCAAATCCTTCCCCTTCCAAACCTTAGACCCTTCCTTTATCATGAGATGTGATATCCAACTCCTTCCCATTCCAATCCTGAGACCCTTCCGATATCATGAGATTTGTTATCTCAATGCTTCTAATATCAAACTTGAGACCCTCCCTATAGCATGAGATGTGACATCCAAGTCCTCCCCATTCCAATCCTTTGACCCTTCCTATAGCATGAGATGTGATATCTCAATGCTTCTAATACCAAACCTGAGACCCTTCCTATAACATGAGATGGGATATCCAACTCCTTCCCATTCCAATCCTGAGACCCTTCCGATAGCAGAGATGTGATATCTCAATGCGTATAGCAAACCTGAGACCCTTCCTATGGCCTGAGATGTCATATACAACTCCTTCCCAATCCAATTCTGAGACCCTTCCTATAGCATGAGATGTGATATCTCAATGCTTATACCAAATCTGAGACCCTTCCTATAGCATGAGATGTGATATCCAACTCCTTCCCATTCCAATCCTGAGACCCTTCCTATAGCATGAGATGTGATATCTCAAGGCCTCTAATACCAAACCTGAGATCCTTCCTCTAACATGAAATGTGATATCCAACTCCTTCCCCTTCCAAACCTGAGAGCCTTCCTATAGCATGAGATATGATATCCACGTCCTTCCCATTCCAATTCTGAGACCCTTCCTATAACATGAAATGTGATATCCAACTCCTTCCCATTCCAACCTGAGACCCTTCCAATAGCATGAGATGGGATATCCAACTCCTTCCAAATCCAATACTGATACCCTTCCAATAACATGAGATGTGATATCCCAATGCTTCTACCAAACCTGAGACCCATACTATGGCATAAGATGTGATATCAAACTCCTTCCCATTCCAATCCTGAGACCCTTCCTATAGCTTGAGATGTGATATCCAACTCCTTCCCATTCCAATTCTGAGACCCTTCCTATACCATGAGACTTGATATCTCAATGCTTCTAATACCAAACCTGAGACCCGTCCTATAACATGAGATGTGATATCCAAATCCTTCCCCTTCCAAACCTTAGACCCTTCCTTTATCATGAGATGTGATATCCAACTCCTTCCCATTCCAATCCTGAGACCCTTTCGATAGCAGAGATGTGATATCTCAATGCGTATACCAAACCTGAGACCCTTCCTATGGCCTGAGATGTCATATACAACTCCTTCCCAATCCAATCCTGAGACCCTTCCTATAGCATGAGATGTGATATCTCAATGCTTATACCAAATCTGAGACCCTTCCTATAGCATGAGATGTGATATCCAACTCCTTCCCATTCCAATCCTGAGACCCTTCCTATAGCATGAGATGTGATATCTCAATGCTTCTAATACCAAACCTGAGATCCTTCCTATAACATGAGATGTGATATCCAACTCCTTCCCATTCCAATCCTGAGACCCTTATGATAGCATGAGATGTGATATCTCAATGCCTCTAATACCAAACCTGAGATACTTCCGATAGCATGAGATGTGATATCTCAATGCTTCTAATACCAAACCTGAGATCCTTCCTATAACATGACATGTGATTTCCAAATCCTTCCCCTTCCAAACCTGAGACCCTCCCTTTAGCATGAGATGTGATATCTCAATGCCTCTAATACCAAACCTGAGATCCTACCTCTAACATGAAATGTGATATCCATCTCCTTCCCTTTCCAAACCTGAGACCCTGCCTATAGCATGAGATGTGATATCCAAGTCCTTCCCATTCCAATCCTGAGACCCTTCCTATAGCATGTGATGTGATATCTCAATGCTTATACCAAACCTGAGACCCTTCTTATGGCATGAGATGTCATATACAACTCCTTCCCATTCCAATCCTGAGACCCTTCCTATAGCATGAGATGTGATATCTCAATGCTTATACCAAACCTGAGACCCTTCCTATAGCATGAGATGTGATATCCAACTTCTTCCCATTCCAATCCTGAGACCCTTCCTATAGCATGAGATGTGATATCTCAATGCTTATACCAAACCTGAGACCCTTCCTATAGCATAATATGTGATATCTCAAGGCCTCTAATACCAAACCTGAGATCCTTCCTCTAACATGAGATGTGATATCCAACTCCTTCCCGTTCCAAACCTGAGACACTTCCTATAGCATATGTGATATCCAACTCCTTCCCATTCCAAACATGAGACCCTTCCTATAGCAAGAATGTAATATCCAACTCCTACCCATTCCAATCCTGAGACCCTTCCTATAGCAAGAGATGTGATATCCAAATCCTTCCCATTCCAATCCTGAGACCCTTCCTATAACATGAGATGTGATATCCAACTCCTTCCCATTCCAACCTGAGACACTTCCTAGCGCATGAGAAGGGATATCCAACTCCTTCCCAATCCAATCCGGAGACCCTTCCGATAGCAGAGATGTGATATCTCAATGCTTATACCAAACCTGAGACCCTTCCTATGGCATGATATGTGATATCCAACTCCTTGCCATTCAAATCCTGAGACCCTTCCTATAGCATGAGAAGGGATATCCAACTCCTTCCCAATCCAATCCTGAGACCCTTCCGATAGCAGAGATGTGATATCTCAATGCTTCTAATACCAAACCTGAGATCCTTCCTATAACATGAGATGTGATATCCAATTCCTTCCCATTCCAATCCTGAGACCCTTATGATAGCATGAGATGTGATATCTCAATGCCTCTAATACCAAACCTGAGATACTTCCGATAGCATGAGATGTGATATCTCAATGCTTCTAATACCAAACCTGAGATCCTTCCTATAACATGAGATGTGATTTCCAAATCCTTCCCCTTCCAAACCTGAGACCCTCCCTTTAGCATGAGATGTGATATACAACTCCTTCCCATTCCAATCCTGAGACCCTTCTGATAGCATGAGATGTGATATCTCAATGCCTCTAATACCAAACCTGAGATCCTACCTCTAACATGAAATGTGATATCCATCTCCTTCCCTTTCCAAACCTGAGACCCTGCCTATAGCATGAGATGTGATATCCAAGTCCTTCTCATTCCAAACCTGAGACCCTTCCTATAGCATGTGATGTGATATCTCAATGCTTATACCAAACCTGAGACCCTTCCTATGGCATGAGATGTCATATACAACTCCTTCCCATTCCAATCCTGAGACCCTTCCTATAGCATGAGATGTGATATCTCAATGCTTATACCAAACCTGAGACCCTTCCTAAAGCATGAGATGTGATATCCAACTTCTTCCCATTCCAATCCTAAGACCCTTCCTATAACATGAGATGTGATGTCTCAATGCTTCTAATACCAAACCTGAGATCTTTCCTATAACATGAGATGTGATATCCAACTCCTTCCCATTCCAATCCTGAGACCCTTCCTATAGCATGAGATGTGATATCTCAATGCGTATACCAAACCTGAGACCCTTCCTATAGCTTGAGATGTGATATCCAACTCCTTCCCATTCCAATCCTGAGACCCTTCCTATAGCATGAGATGTGATTTCTCAAGGCCTCTAATACCAAACCTGAGATCCTTCCTCTAACATGAAATGTGATATCCAACTCCTTCCCCTTCCAAACCTGAGAGCCTTCCTATAGCATGAAATATGATATCCACGTCCTTCCCATTCCAATTCTGAGACCCTTCCTATAACATGAAATGTGATATCCAACTCCTTCCCATTCCAACCTGAGACCCTTCCAATAGCATGAGATGGGATATCCAACTCCTTCCAAATCCAATACTGATACCCTTCCAATAGCATGAGATGTGATATCCCAATGCTTCTACCAAACCTGAGACCCATACTATGGCATAAGATGTGATATCAAACTCCTTCCCATTCCAATCCTGAGACCCTTCCTATAGCTTGAGATGTGATATCCAACTCCTTCCCATTCCAATTCTGAGACCCTTCCTATACCATGAGACTTGATATCTCAATGCTTCTAATACCAAACCTGAGACCCGTCCTATAACATGAGATGTGATATCCAAATCCTTCCCCTTCCAAACCTTAGACCCTTCCTTTATCATGAGATGTGATATCCAACTCCTTCCCATTCCAATCCTGAGACCCTTTCGATAGCAGAGATGTGATATCTCAATGCGTATACCAAACCTGAGACCCTTCCTATGGCCTGAGATGTCATATACAACTCCTTCCCAATCCAATCCTGAGACCCTTCCTATAGCATGAGATGTGATATCTCAATGCTTATACCAAACCTGAGACCCTTCCTATGGCCTGAGATGTGATATACAACTCCTTCCCATTCCAATCCTGAGACCCTTCCTATAGCATGAGATGTGATATCTCAATGCTTCTAATACCAAACCTGAGATCCTTCCTATAACATGAGATGTGATATCCAACTCCTTCCCATTCCAATCCTGAGACCCTTATGATAGCATGAGATGTGATATCTCAATGCCTCTAATACCAAACCTGAGATACTTCCGATAGCATGAGATGTGATATCTCAATGCTTCTAATACCAAACCTGAGATCCTTCCTATAACATGACATGTGATTTCCAAATCCTTCCCCTTCCAAACCTGAGACCCTCCCTTTAGCATGAGATGTGATATCTCAATGCCTCTAATACCAAACCTGAGATCCTACCTCTAACATGAAATGTGATATCCATCTCCTTCCCTTTCCAAACCTGAGACCCTGCCTATAGCATGAGATGTGATATCCAAGTCCTTCCCATTCCAATCCTGAGACCCTTCCTATAGCATGTGATGTGATATCTCAATGCTTATACCAAACCTGAGACCCTTCTTATGGCATGAGATGTCATATACAACTCCTTCCCATTCCAATCCTGAGACCCTTCCTATAGCATGAGATGTGATATCTCAATGCTTATACCAAACCTGAGACCCTTCCTATAGCATGAGATGTGATATCCAACTTCTTCCCATTCCACTCCTGAGACCCTTCCTATAGCATGTGATGTGATATCTCAATGCTTATACCAAACCTGAGACCCTTCTTATGGCATGAGATGTCATATACAACTCCTTCCCATTCCAATCCTGAGACCCTTCCTATAGCATGAGATGTGATATCTCAATGCTTATACCAAACCTGAGACCCTTCCTATAGCATGAGATGTGATATCCAACTCCTTCCCATTCCAACCTGAGACCCTTCCAATAGCATGAGATGGGATATCCAACTCCTTCCAAATCCAATACTGATACCCTTCCAATAGCATGAGATGTGATATCCCAATGCTTCTACCAAACCTGAGACCCATACTATGGCATAGCATAAGATGTGATATCAAACTCCTTCCCATTCCAATCCTGAGACCCTTCCTATAGCTTGAGATGTGATATCCAACGCCTTCCCATTCCAATTCTGAGACCCTTCCTATACCATGAGACTTGATATCTCAATGCTTCTAATACCAAACCTGAGACCCGTCCTATAACATGAGATGTGATATCCAAATCCTTCCCCTTCCAAACCTTAGACCCTTCCTTTATCATGAGATGTGATATCCAACTCCTTCCCATTCCAATCCTGAGACCCTTTCGATAGCAGAGATGTGATATCTCAATGCGTATACCAAACCTGAGACCCTTCCTATGGCCTGAGATGTCATATACAACTCCTCCCCAATCCAATCCTGAGACCCTTCCTATAGCATGAGATGTGATATCTCAATGCTTATACCAAATCTGAGACCCTTCCTATAGCATGAGATGTGATATCCAACTCCTTCCCATTCCAATCCTGAGACCCTTCCTATAGCATGAGATTTGATATCTCAATGCTTCTAATACCAAACCTGAGATCCTTCCTATAACATGAGATGTGATATCCAACTCCTTCCCATTCAATCCTGAGACCCTTATGATAGCATGAGATGTGATATCTCAATGCCTCTAATACCAAACCTGAGATACTTCCGATAGCATGAGATGTGATATCTCAATGCTTCTAATACCAAACCTGAGATCCTTCCTATAACATGACATGTGATTTCCAAATCCTTCCCCTTCCAAACCTGAGACCCTCCCTTTAGCATGAGATGTGATATCTCAATGCCTCTAATACCAAACCTGAGATCCTACCTCTAACATGAAATGTGATATCCATCTCCTTCCCTTTCCAAACCTGAGACCCTGCCTATAGCATGAGATGTGATATCCAAGTCCTTCCCATTCCAATCCTGAGACCCTTCCTATAGCATGTGATGTGATATCTCAATGCTTATACCAAACCTGAGACCCTTCTTATGGCATGAGATGTCATATACAACTCCTTCCCATTCCAATCCTGAGACCCTTCCTATAGCATGAGATGTGATATCTCAATGCTTATACCAAACCTGAGACCCTTCCTATAGCATGAGATGTGATATCCAACTTCTTCCCATTCCAATCCTGAGACCCTTCCTATAGCATGAGATGTGATATCTCAATGCTTATACCAAACCTGAGACCCTTCCTATAGCATGAGATGTGATATCTCAAGGCCTCTAATACCAAACCTGAGATCCTTCCTCTAACATGAGATGTGATATCCAACTCCTTCCCGTTCCAAACCTGAGACACTTCCTATAGCATATGTGATATCCAACTCCTTCCCATTCCAAACATGAGACCCTTCCTATAGCAAGAATGTAATATCCAACTCCTACCCATTCCAATCCTGAGACCCTTCCTATAGCAAGAGATGTGATATCCAAATCCTTCCCATTCCAATCCTGAGACCCTTCCTATAACATGAGATGTGATATCCAACTCCTTCCCATTCCAACCTGAGACACTTCCTATAGCATGAGAAGGGATATCCAACTCCTTCCCAATCCAATCCGGAGACCCTTCCGATAGCAGAGATGTGATATCTCAATGCTTATACCAATCCTGAGACCCTTCCTATGGCATGATATGTGATATCCAACTCCTTGCCATTCAAATCCTGAGACCCTTCCTATAGCATGAGAAGGGATATCCAACTCCTTCCCAATCCAATCCTGAGACCCTTCCGATAGCAGAGATGTGATATCTCAACGCTTCTACCAAACCTGAGACCCTTCCTATAACATGAGATGTGATATCCAATTCCTTCCCATTCCAAACCTGAGACCCTTCCTATTGGATGAGATGTGATATCCAACTCCTTCCCATTCCAACCCTGAGACCCTTCCTATACCATGAGATGTGATATCTCAATGCTTCTAATACCAAACCTGGGTCCCGTCCTATAACATGAGATATGATATCCAAATCCTTCCCCTTCCAAACCTGAGACCCTTCCTTTAGCATGAGATGTGATATCCAAATACTTCCCATTCCAATCCTAAAACCCTTCCTATAGCATGAGATGTGATATCTCAATGTTTCTAATAAAAAACCTGAGACCCTTCCTATAGCAAGAGATGCGATATCCAAATCCTTCCCATTCCAATCCTGAGACCCTTCCTATAACATGAGATGTGATATCCAACTCCTTCCCATTCCAACCTGAGACCCTTCCTATAGCATGAGAAGGGATATCCAACTCCTTCCCAATCCAATCCGGAGACCCTTCCGATAGCAGAGATGTGATATCTCAATGCTTATACCAAACCTGAGACCCTTCCTATGGCATGATATGTGATATCCAACTCCTTGCCATTCAAATCCTGAGACCCTTCCTATAGCATGAGAAGGGATATCCAACTCCTTGCCAATCCAATCCTGAGACCCTTCCGATAGCAGAGATGTGATATCTCAACGCTTCTACCAAACCTGAGACCCTTCCTATAACATGAGATGTGATATCCAATTCCTTCCCATTCCAAACCTGAGACCCTTCCTATTGGATGAGATGTGATATCCAACTCCTTCCCATTCCAACCCTGAGACCCTTCCTATACCATGAGATGTGATATCTCAATGCTTCTAATACCAAACCTGGGTCCCGTCCTATAACATGAGATATGATATCCAAATCCTTCCCAATCCAATCCTGAGACCCTTCCGATAGCAGAGATGTGATATCTCAACGCTTCTACCAAACCTGAGACCCTTCCTTTAGCATGAGATGTGATATCCAAATACTTCCCATTCCAATCCTAAAACCCTTCCTATAGCATGAGATGTGATATCCAAATCCTTCCCATTCCAATCCTGAGACCCTTCCTATAACATGAGATGTGATATCCAACTCCTTCCCATTCCAACCTGAGACCCTTCCTATAGCATGAGAAGGGATATCCAACTCCTTCCCAATCCAATCCTGAGACCCTTCCGATAGCAGAGATGTGATATCTCAATGCTTATACCAAACCTGAGACCCTTCCTATGGCATGAGATGCGATATCCAAATCCTTCCCATTCCAATCCTGAGACCCTTCCTATAACATGAGATGTGATATCCAACTCCTTCCCATTCCAACCTGAGACCCTTCCTATAGCATGAGAAGGGATATCCAACTCCTTCCCAATCCAATCCTGAGACCCTTCCGATAGCAGAGATGTGATATCTCAATGCTTATACCAAACCTGAGACCCTTCCTATGGCATGAGATGTGATATCCAACTCCTTGCCATTCAAATCCTGAGACCCTCCCTATAACAAGAGATGTCATATCCAACTCCTTCCCATTCCAAACCTGAGACCCTTCCTTTAGCATGAGATGTAATATCCAAATCCTTCACATTCCAATCCGGAGACCCTTCCTATAGCATGAGATGTGATATCTCAATGCTTATACCAAACCTGAGACCCTTCCTATGGCATGAGATGTGATATCCAACTCCTTGCCATTCAAATCCTGAGACCCTCCCTATAACAAGAGATGTCATATCCAACTCCTTTCCATTCCAAACCTGAGACCCTTCCTTTAGCATGAGATGTAATATCCAAATCCTTCACATTCCAATCCGGAGACCCTTCCTATAGCATGAGATGTGATATCTCAATGCTTCTAATACCAAACATGAGATCCTTCCTATAACATGAGATGTGATATCCAACTAATTCCCATTCCAAACCTGAGACCCTTCCGATAGCATGAGATGTGATATCTCAATGCTTCAAAAACCAAACATGAGAACCATCCTATAACATGAGATGTGAAATCCAAATCCTTCCCTTCCCAAACCTGAGACTCTTCCTATAGCATGAGATGTGATATCTCAATGCTTCTACCAAACCTGAAACCCTTCCTATAGCATGAGATGTGATATCTAACTCCTTCCCATTCCAATCCTGAGACACTTCCTATAGCATGAGATGTGATATCACAATGCTTCTAATACCAAACCTGAGACCCGTCCTATAACATGAGATGTGATATCCAAATCCTTCCCCTTCCAAACCTTAGACCCTTCCTTTATCATGAGATGTGATATCTCAATGCTTCTAATACCAAACCTGAGACCCTTCCTATAACATGAGATGTGATATCCAAGTCCTTCCCATTCCAATCCTGAGATCCTTCCTATAGCATGAGATGTGATATCTCAATGCTTCTAATAACAATTGTTCGTGGAAGTGGAGTTTGTGGCGGGACCCACTTTCTCCTGCGCACCCTTTATTTGATTGTTGGTTGAATAAAACCTGCAGCCAGATTCGTAGTTTGTCAAGGAACCAACTTCGTGGTTCCTCTGTCTAGAAGAATTGTGGGGAGTGACAAACTTATGGACTGGAAAGGCGCTGGTTGGATTTGATAGTCCAGTACCTGTTCGTAGGCAGTTTACACACAAAATATAGACGATCCAGGCTGTTGATTGGTCAAAAACGAGTGATTTAAAGGTTTTTATTCCTTGTTGTAATCAGCAGCAATGAAAGACATTCTTGTATGTAAATATACTAATCATAGCATGATGATATGTTACACAGCCTACAAACAGGTACTGGACTATCAAATCCAACCAGCGCCTTTCCAGTCCATAAGTTTGTCACTCCCCACAATGCTTCTAATAACAAACCTGAGATCCTTCCTATAACATGAGATGTGATATCCAAATCCTTCCCCTTCCAAACCAGAGACCCTCCCTTTAGCATGAGATGTGATATCCAACTCCTTCCCATTCCAATCCTGAGACCGTTCTGATAGCATGAGATGTGATATCTCAATGCTTCTAATACCAAACCTGAGATCCTTCCGATAGCATGAGATGTGATATTTCAATTCTTCTTATACCAAACCTGAGATCCTTCCTATAACACGAGATGTGATATTCAAATCCTTCCTCTTCCAAACCTGAGACCCTCCCTTTAGCATGAGATGTGATATCCAACTCCTTCCCATTCCAATTCTGAGACCCTTCTGATAGCATGAGATGTTATATCTCAATGCCTCTAATACCAAACCTGAGATTCTACCTCTAACATGAAATGTGATATCCAACTCCTTCCCCTTCCAAACCTGGGAGCCTTCCTATAACATGAGATGTGATATCGAAGTCCTTCCATTCCAATCCTGAGACCCTTCCTATAGCATGGGATGTGATATTTCAATGCTTATACCAAACCTGAGACCCTTCCTATAGCATGAGATGTGCTATCCAAATCCTTCCCATTCCAATCGTGAGACCCTTCCGATAGCATGAGATGTGATATCTCAATGCCTCTAATACCAAACCTGAGATCCTTCCTCTAACATGAAATGTGATATCCAAATCCTTCCCTTTCCAAACCTGAGAGCCTACCTATAGCATGAGATGTGATATCCAACTCCTTCCCATTCCAATCCTGAGACTCTTCCTATAGCATGAGATGTGATATCTCAATGCTTATACCAAACCTGAGACCCTTCCTATAGCATGAGATGTGATATCCAAATCCTTCCCATTCCAATCCTGAGACCCTTCCTATAGCATGAGATGTGATATCTCAATGCCTCTAATACCAAATCTGAGATCCTTCCTATAACATGAGATGTGATATCCAACTCCTTCCCGTTCCAAACCTGAGACCCTTTCTATAGCAAGAATCTAATATCCAACTCCTTCCCATTCCAATCCTGAGACCATTCCTATAGCATGAGATGTGATATCTCAATGCTTCTAATACCAAACCTGAGATCCTTCCTATGACATGAGATGTGATATCCAATTCCTTCCCATTCCAATCCTGAGACCCTTCCTATAGCATGAGATGTGATATCTCAATGCTTCTAATACCAAACCTGAGATCCTTCCTATAACATGAGATGTGATATCCAAATCCTTCCCCTTCCAAACCAGAGACCCACCCTTTAGCATGAGATGTGATATCCAACTCCTTCCCATTCCAATCCTGAGACATTTCTGATAGCATGAGATGTGATATCTCAATGCCTCTAATACCAAACCTGAGATCCTACCTCTAACATGAAATGTGATATCCAACTCCTTCCCCTTGCAAACCTGAGAGCCTTCCTATAGCATGAGATGTGATATCGAAGTATTTCCCATTCCAATCCTGAGACCCTTCCTATAACATGAGATGTGATATCCAACTCCTTCCCATTCCAACCTGAGACCCTTCCTATAGCATGAGATGGGATATCCAACTACTTCCAAATCCAATCCTGATACCCTTCCGATAGCATGAGATGTGATATCTCAATCCCTCTAATACCAAACCTGAGATCCTTCCTATAACATGAGATGTGATATCAAAATCCTTCCCCTTCCAAACCTGAGACCCTCCCTTTAGCATGAGATGTGATATCCAACTCCTTCCCATTCCAATCCTGAGACCCTTCTGATAGCATGAGATGTGATATTCAATGCCTCTAATACCAAACCTGAGATCCTACCTCTAACATGAAATGTGATATCCAACTCCTTCCCTTTCCAAACGTGAGAGCCTCCCTATAGCATGAGATGGGATATTCAACTCCTTCCCATTCCAATCTTGAGACCCTTCCTATAGCATGAGATGTGATGTCTCAATGCTTCTAATACCAAATCTGAGATCCTTCCTATAACATGAGATGTGATATCCAACTCCTTCCATTCCAATCCTGAGACCCTTCCTATAGCATGGGATGTGATATTTCAATGCTTATACCAAACCTGAGACCCTTCCTATAGCATGAGATGTGCTATCCAAATCCTTCCCATTCCAATCGTGAGACCCTTCCGATAGCATGAGATGTGATATCTCAATGCCTCTAATACCAAACCTGAGATCCTTCCTCTAACATGAAATGTGATATCCAAATCCTTCCCTTTCCAAACCTGAGAGCCTACCTATAGCATGAGATGTGATATCCAACTCCTTCCCATTCCAATCCTGAGACTCTTCCTATAGCATGAGATGTGATATCTCAATGCTTATACCAAACCTGAGACCCTTCCTATAGCATGAGATGTGATATCCAAGTCCTTCCCATTCCAATCCTTAGACACTTCCTACAGCATGAGATGTGATATCTCAATGATTCTATTACCAAACCTGAGACCCGTCCTATAACATGAGATGGGATATCCAACTCCTTCCCATTTCAATCCTGAGAAACTTCCGATGGCAGAGATGTGATATCTCAATGCTTAGACCAAACCTGAGACCCTTCCTATAACATGAGATGTGATATCCAACTCCTTCCCATTCCAAACCTGAGACCCTTTCTATAGCAAGAATCTAATATCCAACTCCTTCCCATTCCAATCCTGAGACCATTCCTATAGCATGAGATGTGATATCTCAATGCTTCTAATACCAAACCTGAGATCCTTCCTATGACATGAGATGTGATATCCAATTCCTTCCCATTCCAAACCTGAGACCCTTCCTATAGCATGAGATGTGATATCTCAATGCTTCTAATACCAAACCTGAGATCCTTCCTATAACATGAGATGTGATATCCAACTCCTTCCCATTCCAATCCTGAGACATTTCTGATAGCATGAGATGTGATATCTCAATGCCTCTAATACCAAACCTGAGATCCTACCTCTAACATGAAATGTGATATCCAACTCCTTCCCCTTGCAAACCTGAGAGCCTTCCTATAGCATGAGATGTGATATCGAAGTATTTCCCATTCCAATCCTGAGACCCTTCCTATAACATGAGATGTGATATCCAACTCCTTCCCATTCCAACCTGAGACCCTTCCTATAGCATGAGATGGGATATCCAACTACTTCCAAATCCAATCCTGATACCCTTCCGATAGCATGAGATGTGATATCGCAATCCCTCTAATACCAAACCTGAGATCCTTCCTATAACATGAGATGTGATATCAAAATCCTTCCCCTTCCAAACCTGAGACCCTCCCTTTAGCATGAGATGTGATATCCAACTCCTTCCCATTCCAATCCTGAGACCCTTCTGATAGCATGAGATGTGATATTCAATGCCTCTAATACCAAACCTGAGATCCTACCTCTAACATGAAATGTGATATCCAACTCCTTCCCTTTCCAAACGTGAGAGCCTCCCTATAGCATGAGATGGGATATTCAAGTCCTTCCCATTCCAATCCTGAGACCCTTCCTATAGCATGAGATGTGATATCTCAATGCTTCTAATACCAAACCTGAGACCCTTCCTATAACATAAGATGGGATATCCAACTCCTTCCCATTCCAATCCTGAGACCCTTCCTATAGCATGAGATGTGATATCCAACTCCTTCCCATTCCAATCCTGAGACCCTTCCTATAGCATGAGATGTGATATCCAAATCCTTCCCATTCCAATCGTGAGACCCTTCCTATAGCATGAGATGTGATATCCAAAACCTTCCCTTTCCAAAACTGAGAGCCTACCTATAGCATGAGATGTGATATCCAACTCCTTCCCATTCCAATCCTGAGACCCTTCCTATAGCATGAGATGTGATATCTCAATGCTTATACCAAACCTGAGACCCTTCCTATAGCATGAGATGTGATATCCAAATCCTTCCCATTCCAATCCTGAGACCCTTCCCATAGCATGAGATGTGATATCCAAATCCTTCCCCTTCCAAACCTGAGACCCTCCCTTTAGCATGAGATGTGATATCCAACTCCTTCCCATTCCAATCCTGAGACCCTTCTGATAGCATGAGATGTTATATCTCAATGCCTCTAATACCAAACCTGAGATCCTACCTCTAACATGAAATGTGATATCCAACTCCTTCCCCTTCTAAACCTGGGAGCCTTCCTATAACATGAGATGTGATATCGAAGTGCTTCCCATTCCAATCCTGAGACCCTTCCTATAACATGAGATGTGATATCCAACTCCTTCCCATTCCAATCCTGAGACCCTTCCTATAGCATGAGATGTGATGTCTCAATGCTTCTAATACCAAATCTGAGATCCTTCCTATAACATGAGATGTGATATCCAACTCCTTCCCATTGCAATCTTGAGACCGTTTCTATAGCATGAGATGTGATATCTCAATGCTTATACCAAACCTGAGACCCTTCCTATAGCATGAGATGTGATATCCAAATCCTTCCCATTCCAATCGTGAGACCCTTCCTATAGCATGAGATGTGATATCTCAATGCCTCTAATACCAAACCTGAGATCCTACCTCTACAATGAAATTTGATATGCAACTCCTTCCCCTTCCAAACCTGATAGCCTTCCTATAGCATGAGATGTGATATCCAAGTCCTTCCCATTCCAATCCTGATACCCTTCCTATAACATGAGATGTGATATCCAACTCCTTCCCATTCCAACCTGAGACCCTTCCTATAGCATGAGATGGGATATCCAACTCCTTCCAAATCCAATCCTGATACCCTTCCGATAGCATGAGATGTGATATCCCAATGCTTCTACAAAACCTGAGACCCATACCATGGCATGAGATGTGATATCAAACTCCTTCCCATTCCAATCCTGACACCCTTCCTATAGCTTGAGATGTGATATCCAACTCCTTCCCATTCCAATTCTGAGACCCGTCCTATACCATGGGACTTGATATATCAATGCTTCTCATACCAAACCTGAGACCGGTCCTATAACATGAGATGTGATATCCAAATCCTTCCCCTTCCAAACCTTAGACCCTTCCTTTATCATGAGATGTGATATCCAAGTCGTTCCCATTCCAATCCTGAGACCCTTCCTATAGCATGAGATGTGATATCTCAATGCTTCTAATACCAAACCTGAGACCCTTGCTATAACATGAGATGTTATATTCAAGTCCTTCCCATTCCAATCCTGAGACCCTTCCTATAGCATGAGATGTGATATCTCAATGCTTCTAATATCAAACCTGAGACCCTTCCTATAATGAGATGGGATATCCAACTCCTTCCCATTCCAATCCTGAGACCCTTCCGATAGCAGAGATGTGATATCTCAATGCTTATACCAAACCTGAGACCCTTCCTATGGCATGAGATGTCAAATACAACTCCTTCCGATTCCAATCCTGAGACCCTTCCTATAGCATGAGATGTGATATCTCAATGCTTCTAATAATAAACCTGAGATCCTTCCTATAACATGAGATGTGATATCCAACTCCTTCCCATTCCAAACCTGAGACCCTTCCGATTGCATGAGATGTGATATCAAACTCCTTCCCATTCCAATCCTGAGACCCTTCCTATACCATGAGATGTGATATCTCAATGCTTCTAATACCAAACCTGACACCCGTCCTAAAACATGAGATGTGATGTCCAAATCCTTCCCCTTCCAAACCTGAGATCTTTCCTTTAGCATGAGATGTGATATCCAACTCCTTCCCATTCCAATCCTGAGACCCTTCCTATACCATGAGATGTGTAATCTCAATGCTTCTAATACCAAACCTGACACCCGTCCTAAAACATGAGATGTGATGTCCAAATCCTTCCCCTTCCAAACCTGAGATCTTTCCTTTAGCATGAGATGTGATATCCAACTCCTTCCCATTCCAATCCTGAGACCCTTCCTATACCATGAGATGTGATATCTCAATGCTTCTAATACCAAACCTGACACCCGTCCTAAAACATGAGATGTGATGTCCAAATCCTTCCCCTTCCAAACCTGAGATCTTTCCTTTAGCATGAGATGTGATATCCAACTCCTTCCCATTCCAATCCTGAGACCCTTCCTATAGCATGATATGTGATATCACAATTTTTCTAATACCAAACCTGAGATCCTTCCTATAACATGAGATGTGTATCCAACTCCTTCCCATTCCAAACCTGAGACCCTTCCTATAGCCTGCGATGTGATATCTTAATGCTTCTAAAACCAAACCTGAGAACCATCCAATAACATATGTGAAATCCAAATCCTTCCCTTTCCAAACCTGAGACCCTTCCGATAGCATTAGATGTGATATCTCAATGCTTCTAAAACCAAACATGAGAACCATCCTATAACATGAGATGTGAAATCCAAATCCTTCCCTTTCCAAACCTGAGACCCTCCCTATAGCATGAGATGTGATATCTAAGTCCTTCCCATTCCTATCCTGAGACCCTTCCGATAGCAGAGATGTGATATCTCAATGCTTGGACCAAACCTGAGACCCTTCCTATGGCATGAGATGTGATAGCCAACTCCTTCCCATTCCAATCTTGAGACCCTTCCTATAGCATGAGATGTGATATCTCAATGCTTCTAATACCAAACCTGAGATCCTTCCTATGACATGAGATGTGATATCCAATTCCTTCCCATTCCAAACCTGAGACCCTTCCTATAGCATGAGATGTGATATCTCAATGCTTCTAATACCAAACCTGAGATCCTTCCTATAACATGAGATGTGATATCCAACTCCTTCCCATTCCAATCCTGAGACATTTCTGATAGCATGAGATGTGATATCTCAATGCCTCTAATACCAAACCTGAGATCCTACCTCTAACATGAAATGTGATATCCAACTCCTTCCCCTTGCAAACCTGAGAGCCTTCCTATAGCATGAGATGTGATATCGAAGTATTTCCCATTCCAATCCTGAGACCCTTCCTATAACATGAGATGTGATATCCAACTCCTTCCCATTCCAACCTGAGACCCTTCCTATAGCATGAGATGGGATATCCAACTACTTCCAAATCCAATCCTGATACCCTTCCGATAGCATGAGATGTGATATCGCAATCCCTCTAATACCAAACCTGAGATCCTTCCTATAACATGAGATGTGATATCAAAATCCTTCCCCTTCCAAACCTGAGACCCTCCCTTTAGCATGAGATGTGATATCCAACTCCTTCCCATTCCAATCCTGAGACCCTTCTGATAGCATGAGATGTGATATTCAATGCCTCTAATACCAAACCTGAGATCCTACCTCTAACATGAAATGTGATATCCAACTCCTTCCCTTTCCAAACGTGAGAGCCTCCCTATAGCATGAGATGGGATATTCAAGTCCTTCCCATTCCAATCCTGAGACCCTTCCTATAGCATGAGATGTGATATCTCAATGCTTCTAATACCAAACCTGAGACCCTTCCTATAACATAAGATGGGATATCCAACTCCTTCCCATTCCAATCCTGAGACCCTTCCTATAGCATGAGATGTGATATCCAACTCCTTCCCATTCCAATCCTGAGACCCTTCCTATAGCATGAGATGTGATATCCAAATCCTTCCCATTCCAATCGTGAGACCCTTCCTATAGCATGAGATGTGATATCCAAAACCTTCCCTTTCCAAAACTGAGAGCCTACCTATAGCATGAGATGTGATATCCAACTCCTTCCCATTCCAATCCTGAGACCCTTCCTATAGCATGAGATGTGATATCTCAATGCTTATACCAAACCTGAGACCCTTCCTATAGCATGAGATGTGATATCCAAATCCTTCCCATTCCAATCCTGAGACCCTTCCCATAGCATGAGATGTGATATCCAAATCCTTCCCCTTCCAAACCTGAGACCCTCCCTTTAGCATGAGATGTGATATCCAACTCCTTCCCATTCCAATCCTGAGACCCTTCTGATAGCATGAGATGTTATATCTCAATGCCTCTAATACCAAACCTGAGATCCTACCTCTAACATGAAATGTGATATCCAACTCCTTCCCCTTCTAAACCTGGGAGCCTTCCTATAACATGAGATGTGATATCGAAGTGCTTCCCATTCCAATCCTGAGACCCTTCCTATAACATGAGATGTGATATCCAACTCCTTCCCATTCCAATCCTGAGACCCTTCCTATAGCATGAGATGTGATGTCTCAATGCTTCTAATACCAAATCTGAGATCCTTCCTATAACATGAGATGTGATATCCAACTCCTTCCCATTGCAATCTTGAGACCGTTTCTATAGCATGAGATGTGATATCTCAATGCTTATACCAAACCTGAGACCCTTCCTATAGCATGAGATGTGATATCCAAATCCTTCCCATTCCAATCGTGAGACCCTTCCTATAGCATGAGATGTGATATCTCAATGCCTCTAATACCAAACCTGAGATCCTACCTCTACAATGAAATTTGATATGCAACTCCTTCCCCTTCCAAACCTGATAGCCTTCCTATAGCATGAGATGTGATATCCAAGTCCTTCCCATTCCAATCCTGATACCCTTCCTATAACATGAGATGTGATATCCAACTCCTTCCCATTCCAACCTGAGACCCTTCCTATAGCATGAGATGGGATATCCAACTCCTTCCAAATCCAATCCTGATACCCTTCCGATAGCATGAGATGTGATATCCCAATGCTTCTACAAAACCTGAGACCCATACCATGGCATGAGATGTGATATCAAACTCCTTCCCATTCCAATCCTGACACCCTTCCTATAGCTTGAGATGTGATATCCAACTCCTTCCCATTCCAATTCTGAGACCCGTCCTATACCATGGGACTTGATATATCAATGCTTCTCATACCAAACCTGAGACCGGTCCTATAACATGAGATGTGATATCCAAATCCTTCCCCTTCCAAACCTTAGACCCTTCCTTTATCATGAGATGTGATATCCAAGTCGTTCCCATTCCAATCCTGAGACCCTTCCTATAGCATGAGATGTGATATCTCAATGCTTCTAATACCAAACCTGAGACCCTTGCTATAACATGAGATGTTATATTCAAGTCCTTCCCATTCCAATCCTGAGACCCTTCCTATAGCATGAGATGTGATATCTCAATGCTTCTAATATCAAACCTGAGACCCTTCCTATAATGAGATGGGATATCCAACTCCTTCCCATTCCAATCCTGAGACCCTTCCGATAGCAGAGATGTGATATCTCAATGCTTATACCAAACCTGAGACCCTTCCTATGGCATGAGATGTCAAATACAACTCCTTCCGATTCCAATCCTGAGACCCTTCCTATAGCATGAGATGTGATATCTCAATGCTTCTAATAATAAACCTGAGATCCTTCCTATAACATGAGATGTGATATCCAACTCCTTCCCATTCCAAACCTGAGACCCTTCCGATTGCATGAGATGTGATATCAAACTCCTTCCCATTCCAATCCTGAGACCCTTCCTATACCATGAGATGTGATATCTCAATGCTTCTAATACCAAACCTGACACCCGTCCTAAAACATGAGATGTGATGTCCAAATCCTTCCCCTTCCAAACCTGAGATCTTTCCTTTAGCATGAGATGTGATATCCAACTCCTTCCCATTCCAATCCTGAGACCCTTCCTATACCATGAGATGTGTAATCTCAATGCTTCTAATACCAAACCTGACACCCGTCCTAAAACATGAGATGTGATGTCCAAATCCTTCCCCTTCCAAACCTGAGATCTTTCCTTTAGCATGAGATGTGATATCCAACTCCTTCCCATTCCAATCCTGAGACCCTTCCTATACCATGAGATGTGATATCTCAATGCTTCTAATACCAAACCTGACACCCGTCCTAAAACATGAGATGTGATGTCCAAATCCTTCCCCTTCCAAACCTGAGATCTTTCCTTTAGCATGAGATGTGATATCCAACTCCTTCCCATTCCAATCCTGAGACCCTTCCTATAGCATGATATGTGATATCACAATTTTTCTAATACCAAACCTGAGATCCTTCCTATAACATGAGATGTGTATCCAACTCCTTCCCATTCCAAACCTGAGACCCTTCCTATAGCCTGCGATGTGATATCTTAATGCTTCTAAAACCAAACCTGAGAACCATCCAATAACATATGTGAAATCCAAATCCTTCCCTTTCCAAACCTGAGACCCTTCCGATAGCATTAGATGTGATATCTCAATGCTTCTAAAACCAAACATGAGAACCATCCTATAACATGAGATGTGAAATCCAAATCCTTCCCTTTCCAAACCTGAGACCCTCCCTATAGCATGAGATGTGATATCTAAGTCCTTCCCATTCCTATCCTGAGACCCTTCCGATAGCAGAGATGTGATATCTCAATGCTTGGACCAAACCTGAGACCCTTCCTATGGCATGAGATGTGATAGCCAACTCCTTCCCATTCCAATCTTGAGACCCTTCCTATAGCATGAGATGTGATATCTCAATGCTTCTATCAAACCTGAGTCCCTTCCTTTAGCATGAGATGTGATATCCAACTCCTTCCCATTCCAATCCTGAGACCCTTCCTATAGCATGAGATGTGATATTTGAAAGCTTCTAATACCAAACCTGGGACCCGTCCTATAACATGAGATATGATATCCAAATCCTTCCCCTTCCAAACCTGAGACCCTTCCTTTAGCATGAGATGTGATATCTCAATGTTTCTAATAAAAAACCTGAGACTCTTCCTATAGCAAGAGATGTGATATCCAAATCCTTCCCATTCCAATCCTGAGACCCTTCCTATAACATGAGATGTGATATCTCAATGCCTCTAATACCAAACCTGAGATTCTTCCTATAACATGAGATGTGATATCTCAATGCTTCTAATACCAAACCTGAGACCCTCCCTTTAGCATGAGATGTGATATCCGACTCCTTCCCATTCCAATCCCGAGACCCTTCTGATAGCATGAGATGTGATATCTCAATGCCTCTAATACCAAACCAGAGATTCTTCCTATAACATGAGATGTGATATCTCAATGCTTCTAATACCAAACCTGAGACCCTCCCTTTAGCATGAGATGTGATATCCGACTCCTTCCCATTCCAATCCTGAGACCCTTCTGATAGCATGAGATGTGATATCTCAATGCTTCTAATACCAAACCTGAGACCCTTCCTATAACATAAGATGGGATATCCAACTCCTTCCCATTCCAATCCTGAGACCCTTCCGATAGCAGAGATGTGATATCTCAATGCTTATACCAAACCTGAGACCCTTCCTGTGGCATGAGATGTCATATCCAACTCCTTCCCATTCCAATCCTGAGACCCTTCCTATAGCATGATATGTGTTATCACAATTTTTCTAATACCAAACCTGAGATCCTTCCTATAACATGAGATGTGTATCCAACTCCTTCCCATTCCAAAACCTGAGACCCTTCCTATAGCATGAGATGTGATATCTTAATGCTTCTAAAACCAAACCTGAGAACCATCCAATAACATATGTGAAATCCAAATCCTTCCCTTTCCAAACCTGAGACCCTTCCTATACCATGAGATGTGATATCTCAATGCTTCTAATACCAAACCTGAGACCCGTCCTAAAACATGAGATGTGAGATCCAAATCCTTCCCCCTCCAAACCTGAGAACCTTCCTATAGCTTGAGATGTGATATCAAACTCCTTCCCATTCCAATCCTGAGATAGCTTGAGATGTGATATCCAACTCCTTCCCATTCCTATCCTGAGACCCTTCCGATAGCAGAGATGTGATATCTCAATGCTTGTACCAAACCTGAGACCCTTCCTATGGCATGAGATGTGATATCCAACTCCTTCCCATTCCAATCCTGAGACCCTTCCTATAGCATGAGATGTGATATCTCAATGCTTATACCAAACCTGAGACCCTTCCTATAGCATGAGATGTGATATCCAAATCCTTCCCATTCCAATCCTGAGACCCTTCCTATAGTATGAGATGTGATATCTCAATATCTCTAATACCAAACCTGAGATCCTTCCTTGAACATGAAATGTGATATCCCATTCCTTCCCTTTCCAAGCCTGAGAGTCTACCTATAGCATGAGATGTGATATCCAAGTCCTTCCCATTCCAATCCTTAGACACTTCCTACAACATGAGATGTGATATCTCAATGATTCTATTACCAAACCTGAGACCCGTCCTATAACATGAGATGGGATATCCAACTCCTTCCCATTTCAATCCTGAGAAACTTCTGATAGCAGAGATGTGATATCTCAATGCTTAGACCAAACCTGAGACCCTTCCTATAACATGAGATGTGATATCCAACTCCTTCCCGTTCCAAACCTGAGACCCTTTCTATAGCAAGAATCTAATATCCAACTCCTTCCCATTCCAATCCCGAGACCATTCCTATAGCATGAGATGTGATATCTCAATGCTTCTAATACCAAACCTGAGATCCTTCCTATGACATGAGATGTGATATCCAACTCCTTACCCTTGCAAACCTGAGAGCCTTCCTATAGCATGAGATGTGATATCGAAGTATTTCCCATTCCAATCCTGAGACCCTTCCTATAGCATGAGATGTGATATCCAAATCCTTCCCATTCCAATCGTGAGACCCTTCCTATAGCATGAGATGTGATATCCAAAACCTTCCCTTTCCAAAACTGAGAGCCTACCTATAGCATGAAATGTGATATCCAACTCCTTCCCATTCCAATCCTGAGACCCTTCCTATAGCATGAGATGTGATATCTCAATGCTTATACCAAACCTGAGACCCTTCCTATAGCATGAGATGTGATATCCAAATCCTTCCCATTCCAATCCTGAGACCCTTCCTATAGCATGAGATGTGATATCCAAATCCTTCCCCTTCCAAACCTGAGACCCTCCCTTTAGCATGAGATGTGATATCCGACTCCTTCCCATTCCAATCCCGAGACCCTTCTGATAGCATGAGATGTGATATCTCAATGCCTCTAATACCAAACCAGAGATTCTTCCTATAACATGAGATGTGATATCTCAATGCCTCTAATACCAAACCTGAGACCCTCCCTTTAGCATGAGATGTGATATCCTACTCCTTCCCATTCCAATCCTGAGACCCTTCTGATAGCATGAGATGTGATATCTCAATGCTTCTAATACCAAACCTGAGACCCTTCCTATAACATAAGATGGGATATCCAACTCCTTCCCATTCCAATCCTAAAACCCTTCCGATAGCAGAGATGTGATATCTCAATGCTTATACCAAACCTGAGACCCTTCCTGTGGCATGAGATGTCATATCCAACTCCTTCCCATTCCAATCCTGAGACCCTTCCTATAGCATGATATGTGATATCACAATTTTTCTAATACCAAACCTGAGATCCTTCCTATAACATGAGATGTGTATCCAACTCCTTCCCATTCCAAAACCTGAGACCCTTCCTATAGCATGAGATGTGATATCTTAATGCTTCTAAAACCAAACCTGAGAACCATCCAATAACATATGTGAAATCCAAATCCTTCCCTTTCCAAACCTGAGACCCTTCCGATAGCATTAGATGTGATATCTCAATGCTTCTAAAACCAAACATGAGAACCATCCTATAACATGAGATGTGAAATCCAAATCCTTCCCTTTCCAAACCTGAGACCCTTCCTATAGCTTGAGATGTGATATCAAACTCCTTCCCATTCCAATCCTGTGATAGCTTGAGATGTGATATCCAACTCCTTCCCATTCCAATCCTGAGACCCTTCCTATACCATGAGATGTGATATCTCAATGCTTCTAATACCAAACCTGAGACCCGTCCTAAAACATGAGATGTGAGATCCAAATCCTTCCCCCTCCAAACCTGAGAACCTTCCTATAGCTTGAGATGTGATATCAAACTCCTTCCCATTCCAATCCTGAGATAGCTTGAGATGTGATATCCAACTCCTTCCCATTCCTATCCTGAGACCCTTCCGATAGCAGAGATGTGATATCTCAATGCTTGTACCAAACCTGAGACCCTTCCTATGGCATGAGATGTGATATCCAACTCCTTCCCATTCCAATCCTGAGACCCTTCCTATAGCATGAGATGTGATATCTCAATGCTTATACCAAACCTGAGACCCTTCCTATAGCATGAGATGTGATATCCAAATCCTTCCCATTCCAATCCTGAGACCCTTCCTGTAGTATGAGATGTGATATCTCAATGCCTCTAATACCAAACCTGATATCCTTCCTTGAACATGAAATGTGATATCCCACTCCTTCCCTTTCCAAGCCTGAGAGTCTACCTATAGCATGAGATGTGATATCCAAGTCCTTCCCATTCCAATCCTTAGACACTTCCTACAGCATGAGATGTGATATCTCAATGATTCTATTACCAAACCTGAGACCCGTCCTATAACATGAGATGGGATATCCAACTCCTTCCCATTTCAATCCTGAGAAACTTCTGATAGCAGAGATGTGATATCTCAATGCTTAGACCAAACCTGAGACCCTTCCTATAACATGAGATGTGATATCCAACTCCTTCCCGTTCCAAACCTGAGACCCTTTCTATAGCAAGAATCTAATATGCAACTCCTTCCCATTCCAATCCCGAGACCATTCCTATAGCATGAGATGTGATATCTCAATGCTTCTAATACCAAACCTGAGATCCTTCCTATGACATGAGATGTGATATCCAACTCCTTCCCCTTGCAAACCTGAGAGCCTTCCTATAGCATGAGATGTGATATCGAAGTATTTCCCATTCCAATCCTGAGACCCTTCCTATAACATGAGATGTGATATCCAACTCCTTCCCATTCCAACCTGAGACCCTTCCTATAGCATGAGATGGGATATCCAACTACTTCCAAATCCAATCCTGATACCCTTCCGATAGCATGAGATGTGATATCTCAATCCCTCTAATACCAAACCTGAGATCCTTCCTATAACATGAGATGTGATATCAAAATCCTTCCCCTTCCAAACCTGAGACCCTCCCTTTAGCATGAGATGTGATATCCAACTCCTTCCCATTCCAATCCTGAGACCCTTCTGATAGCATGAGATGTGATATTCAATGCCTCTAATACCAAACCTGAGATCCTACCTCTAACATGAAATGTGATATCCAACTCCTTCCCTTTCCAAACCTGAGATCTTTCCTTTAGCATGAGATGTGATATCCAACTCCTTCCCATTCCAATCCTGAGACCCTTCCTATAGCATGATATGTGATATCACAATTTTTCTAATACCAAACCTGAGATCCTTCCTATAACATGAGATGTGTATCCAACTCCTTCCCATTCCAAACCTGAGACCCTTCCTATAGCCTGCGATGTGATATCTTAATGCTTCTAAAACCAAACCTGAGAACCATCCAATAACATATGTGAAATCCAAATCCTTCCCTTTCCAAACCTGAGACCCTTCCGATAGCATTAGATGTGATATCTCAATGCTTCTAAAACCAAACATGAGAACCATCCTATAACATGAGATGTGAAATCCAAATCCTTCCCTTTCCAAACCTGAGACCCTCCCTATAGCATGAGATGTGATATCTAAGTCCTTCCCATTCCTATCCTGAGACCCTTCCGATAGCAGAGATGTGATATCTCAATGCTTGGACCAAACCTGAGACCCTTCCTATGGCATGAGATGTGATATCCAACTCCTTCCCATTCCAATCTTGAGACCCTTCCTATAGCATGAGATGTGATATCTCAATGCTTCTATCAAACCTGAGTCCCTTCCTTTAGCATGAGATGTGATATCCAACTCCTTCCCATTCCAATCCTGAGACCCTTCCTATAGCATGAGATGTGATATTTGAAAGCTTCTAATACCAAACCTGGGACCCGTCCTATAACATGAGATATGATATCCAAATCCTTCCCCTTCCAAACCTGAGACCCTTCCTTTAGCATGAGATGTGATATCTCAATGTTTCTAATAAAAAACCTGAGACTCTTCCTATAGCAAGAGATGTGATATCCAAATCCTTCCCATTCCAATCCTGAGACCCTTCCTATAACATGAGATGTGATATCTCAATGCCTCTAATACCAAACCTGAGATTCTTCCTATAACATGAGATGTGATATCTCAATGCTTCTAATACCAAACCTGAGACCCTCCCTTTAGCATGAGATGTGATATCCGACTCCTTCCCATTCCAATCCCGAGACCCTTCTGATAGCATGAGATGTGATATCTCAATGCCTCTAATACCAAACCAGAGATTCTTCCTATAACATGAGATGTGATATCTCAATGCTTCTAATACCAAACCTGAGACCCTCCCTTTAGCATGAGATGTGATATCCGACTCCTTCCCATTCCAATCCTGAGACCCTTCTGATAGCATGAGATGTGATATCTCAATGCTTCTAATACCAAACCTGAGACCCTTCCTATAACATAAGATGGGATATCCAACTCCTTCCCATTCCAATCCTGAGACCCTTCCGATAGCAGAGATGTGATATCTCAATGCTTATACCAAACCTGAGACCCTTCCTGTGGCATGAGATGTCATATCCAACTCCTTCCCATTCCAATCCTGAGACCCTTCCTATAGCATGATATGTGTTATCACAATTTTTCTAATACCAAACCTGAGATCCTTCCTATAACATGAGATGTGTATCCAACTCCTTCCCATTCCAAAACCTGAGACCCTTCCTATAGCATGAGATGTGATATCTTAATGCTTCTAAAACCAAACCTGAGAACCATCCAATAACATATGTGAAATCCAAATCCTTCCCTTTCCAAACCTGAGACCCTTCCTATACCATGAGATGTGATATCTCAATGCTTCTAATACCAAACCTGAGACCCGTCCTAAAACATGAGATGTGAGATCCAAATCCTTCCCCCTCCAAACCTGAGAACCTTCCTATAGCTTGAGATGTGATATCAAACTCCTTCCCATTCCAATCCTGAGATAGCTTGAGATGTGATATCCAACTCCTTCCCATTCCTATCCTGAGACCCTTCCGATAGCAGAGATGTGATATCTCAATGCTTGTACCAAACCTGAGACCCTTCCTATGGCATGAGATGTGATATCCAACTCCTTCCCATTCCAATCCTGAGACCCTTCCTATAGCATGAGATGTGATATCTCAATGCTTATACCAAACCTGAGACCCTTCCTATAGCATGAGATGTGATATCCAAATCCTTCCCATTCCAATCCTGAGACCCTTCCTATAGTATGAGATGTGATATCTCAATATCTCTAATACCAAACCTGAGATCCTTCCTTGAACATGAAATGTGATATCCCATTCCTTCCCTTTCCAAGCCTGAGAGTCTACCTATAGCATGAGATGTGATATCCAAGTCCTTCCCATTCCAATCCTTAGACACTTCCTACAACATGAGATGTGATATCTCAATGATTCTATTACCAAACCTGAGACCCGTCCTATAACATGAGATGGGATATCCAACTCCTTCCCATTTCAATCCTGAGAAACTTCTGATAGCAGAGATGTGATATCTCAATGCTTAGACCAAACCTGAGACCCTTCCTATAACATGAGATGTGATATCCAACTCCTTCCCGTTCCAAACCTGAGACCCTTTCTATAGCAAGAATCTAATATCCAACTCCTTCCCATTCCAATCCCGAGACCATTCCTATAGCATGAGATGTGATATCTCAATGCTTCTAATACCAAACCTGAGATCCTTCCTATGACATGAGATGTGATATCCAACTCCTTACCCTTGCAAACCTGAGAGCCTTCCTATAGCATGAGATGTGATATCGAAGTATTTCCCATTCCAATCCTGAGACCCTTCCTATAGCATGAGATGTGATATCCAAATCCTTCCCATTCCAATCGTGAGACCCTTCCTATAGCATGAGATGTGATATCCAAAACCTTCCCTTTCCAAAACTGAGAGCCTACCTATAGCATGAAATGTGATATCCAACTCCTTCCCATTCCAATCCTGAGACCCTTCCTATAGCATGAGATGTGATATCTCAATGCTTATACCAAACCTGAGACCCTTCCTATAGCATGAGATGTGATATCCAAATCCTTCCCATTCCAATCCTGAGACCCTTCCTATAGCATGAGATGTGATATCCAAATCCTTCCCCTTCCAAACCTGAGACCCTCCCTTTAGCATGAGATGTGATATCCGACTCCTTCCCATTCCAATCCCGAGACCCTTCTGATAGCATGAGATGTGATATCTCAATGCCTCTAATACCAAACCAGAGATTCTTCCTATAACATGAGATGTGATATCTCAATGCCTCTAATACCAAACCTGAGACCCTCCCTTTAGCATGAGATGTGATATCCGACTCCTTCCCATTCCAATCCTGAGACCCTTCTGATAGCATGAGATGTGATATCTCAATGCTTCTAATACCAAACCTGAGACCCTTCCTATAACATAAGATGGGATATCCAACTCCTTCCCATTCCAATCCTAAAACCCTTCCGATAGCAGAGATGTGATATCTCAATGCTTATACCAAACCTGAGACCCTTCCTGTGGCATGAGATGTCATATCCAACTCCTTCCCATTCCAATCCTGAGACCCCTCCTATAGCATGATATGTGATATCACAATTTTTCTAATACCAAACCTGAGATCCTTCCTATAACATGAGATGTGTATCCAACTCCTTCCCATTCCAAAACCTGAGACCCTTCCTATAGCATGAGATGTGATATCTTAATGCTTCTAAAACCAAACCTGAGAACCATCCAATAACATATGTGAAATCCAAATCCTTCCCTTTCCAAACCTGAGACCCTTCCGATAGCATTAGATGTGATATCTCAATGCTTCTAAAACCAAACATGAGAACCATCCTATAACATGAGATGTGAAATCCAAATCCTTCCCTTTCCAAACCTGAGACCCTTCCTATAGCTTGAGATGTGATATCAAACTCCTTCCCATTCCAATCCTGTGATAGCTTGAGATGTGATATCCAACTCCTTCCCATTCCAATCCTGAGACCCTTCCTATACCATGAGATGTGATATCTCAATGCTTCTAATACCAAACCTGAGACCCGTCCTAAAACATGAGATGTGAGATCCAAATCCTTCCCCCTCCAAACCTGAGAACCTTCCTATAGCTTGAGATGTGATATCAAACTCCTTCCCATTCCAATCCTGAGATAGCTTGAGATGTGATATCCAACTCCTTCCCATTCCTATCCTGAGACCCTTCCGATAGCAGAGATGTGATATCTCAATGCTTGTACCAAACCTGAGACCCTTCCTATGGCATGAGATGTGATATCCAACTCCTTCCCATTCCAATCCTGAGACCCTTCCTATAGCATGAGATGTGATATCTCAATGCTTATACCAAACCTGAGACCCTTCCTATAGCATGAGATGTGATATCCAAATCCTTCCCATTCCAATCCTGAGACCCTTCCTATAGTATGAGATGTGATATCTCAATGCCTCTAATACCAAACCTGATATCCTTCCTTGAACATGAAATGTGATATCCCACTCCTTCCCTTTCCAAGCCTGAGAGTCTACCTATAGCATGAGATGTGATATCCAAGTCCTTCCCATTCCAATCCTTAGACACTTCCTACAGCATGAGATGTGATATCTCAATGATTCTATTACCAAACCTGAGACCCGTCCTATAACATGAGATGGGATATCCAACTCCTTCCCATTTCAATCCTGAGAAACTTCTGATAGCAGAGATGTGATATCTCAATGCTTAGACCAAACCTGAGACCCTTCCTATAACATGAGATGTGATATCCAACTCCTTCCCGTTCCAAACCTGAGACCCTTTCTATAGCAAGAATCTAATATCCAACTCCTTCCCATTCCAATCCCGAGACCATTCCTATAGCATGAGATGTGATATCTCAATGCTTCTAATACCAAACCTGAGATCCTTCCTATGACATGAGATGTGATATCCAACTCCTTCCCCTTGCAAACCTGAGAGCCTTCCTATAGCATGAGATGTGATATCGAAGTATTTCCCATTCCAATCCTGAGACCCTTCCTATAACATGAGATGTGATATCCAACTCCTTCCCATTCCAACCTGAGACCCTTCCTATAGCATGAGATGGGATATCCAACTACTTCCAAATCCAATCCTGATACCCTTCCGATAGCATGAGATGTGATATCTCAATCCCTCTAATACCAAACCTGAGATCCTTCCTATAACATGAGATGTGATATCAAAATCCTTCCCCTTCCAAACCTGAGACCCTCCCTTTAGCATGAGATGTGATATCCAACTCCTTCCCATTCCAATCCTGAGACCCTTCTGATAGCATGAGATGTGATATTCAATGCCTCTAATACCAAACCTGAGATCCTACCTCTAACATGAAATGTGATATCCAACTCCTTCCCTTTCCAAACGTGAGAGCCTCCCTATAGCATGAGATGGGATATTCAAGTCCTTCCCATTCCAATCCTGAGACCCTTCCTATAGCATGAGATGTGATATCTCAATGCTTCTAATACCAAACCTGAGACCCTTCCTATAACATAAGATGGGATATCCAACTCCTTCCCATTCCAATCCTGAGACCCTTCCGATAGCAGAGATGTGATATCTCAATGCTGATACCAAACCTGAGACCCTTCCTATGGAATGAGATGTCATATACAACTCCTTCCCATTCCAATCCTGAGACCCTTCCTATAGCATGAGATGTGATATCTCAATGCGTATACCAAACCTGAGACCCTTCCTATAGCATGAGATGTGATATCCAACTCCTTCCCATTCCAATCCTGAGACCCTTCCTATAACATGAGATGTGATGTCTCAATGCTTCTAATACCAAACCTGAGATCCTTCCTATGGCATGAGATGTCATATAAAACTCCTTCCCATTCCATTCCTGAGACCCTTCGTATAGCATGAGATGTGATATCCAACTCCTTCCCATTCCAATCCTGAGACCCTTCCTATAGCATGAGATGTGATATCCAAATCCTTCCCATTCCAATCGTGAGACCCTTCCAATAGCATGAGATGTGATATCCAAAACCTTCCCTTTCCAAAACTGAGAGCCTACCTATAGCATGAAATGTGATATCCAACTCCTTCCCATTCCAATCCTGAGACCCTTCCTATAGCATGAGATGTGATATCTTAATGCTTATACCAAACCTGAGACCCTTCCTATAGCATGAGATGTGATATCCAAATCCTTCCCATTCCAATCCTGAGACCCTTCCTATAGCATGAGATGTGATATCCAAATCCTTCCCCTTCCAAACCTGAGACCCTCCCTTTAGCATGAGATGTGATATCCAACTCCTTCCCATTCCAATCCTGAGACCCTTCTGATAGCATGCGATGTTATATCTCAATGCCTCTAATACCAAACCTGAGATCCTACCTCTAACATGAAATGTGATATCCAACTCCTTCCCCTTCTAAACCTGGGAGCCTTCCTATAACATGAGATGTGATATCGAAGTGCTTCCCATTCCAATCCTGAGACCCTTCCTATAACATGAGATGTGATATCCAACTCCTTCCCATTCCAATCCTGAGACCCTTCCTATAGCATGAGATGTGATGTCTCAATGCTTCTAATACCAAATCTGAGATCCTTCCTATAACATGAGATGTGATATCCAACTCCTTCCCATTGCAATCTTGAGACCGTTTCTATAGCATGAGATGTGATATCTCAATGCTTATACCAAACCTGAGACCCTTCCTATGGAATGAGATGTCATATACAACTCCTTCCCATTCCAATCCTGAGACCCTTCCTATAACATAAGATGGGATATCCAACTCCTTCCCATTCCAATCCTGAGACCCTTCCGATAGCAGAGATGTGATATCTCAATGCTGATACCAAACCTGAGACCCTTCCTATGGAATGAGATGTCATATACAACTCCTTCCCATTCCAATCCTGAGACCCTTCCTATAGCATGAGATGTGATATCTCAATGCGTATACCAAACCTGAGACCCTTCCTATAGCATGAGATGTGATATCCAACTCCTTCCCATTCCAATCCTGAGACCCTTCCTATAACATGAGATGTGATGTCTCAATGCTTCTAATACCAAACCTGAGATCCTTCCTATGGCATGAGATGTCATATAAAACTCCTTCCCATTCCATTCCTGAGACCCTTCGTATAGCATGAGATGTGATATCCAACTCCTTCCCATTCCAATCCTGAGACCCTTCCTATAGCATGAGATGTGATATCCAAATCCTTCCCATTCCAATCGTGAGACCCTTCCAATAGCATGAGATGTGATATCCAAAACCTTCCCTTTCCAAAACTGAGAGCCTACCTATAGCATGAAATGTGATATCCAACTCCTTCCCATTCCAATCCTGAGACCCTTCCTATAGCATGAGATGTGATATCTTAATGCTTATACCAAACCTGAGACCCTTCCTATAGCATGAGATGTGATATCCAAATCCTTCCCATTCCAATCCTGAGACCCTTCCTATAGCATGAGATGTGATATCCAAATCCTTCCCCTTCCAAACCTGAGACCCTCCCTTTAGCATGAGATGTGATATCCAAATCCTTCCCATTCCAATCGTGAGACCCTTCCTATAGCATGAGATGTGATATCTCAATGCCTCTAATACCAAACCTGAGATCCTACCTCTAAAATGAAATTTGATATGCAACTCCTTCCCCTTCCAAACCTGATAGCCTTCCTATAGCATGAGATGTGATATCCAAGTCCTTCCCATTCCAATCCTGATACCCTTCCTATAACATGAGATGTGATATTCAATTCCTTCCCATTCCAACCTGAGACCCTTCCTATAGCATGAGATGGGATATCCAACTCCTTCCAAATCCAATCCTGATACCCTTCCGATAGCATGAGATGTGATATCCCAATGCTTTTACAAAACCTGAGACCCATACCATGGCATGAGATGTGATATCAAACTCCTTCCCATTCCAATCCTCACACCCTTCCCATAGCTTGAGATGTGATATCCAACTCCTTCCCATTCCAATTCTGAGACCCGTCCTATACCATGGGACTTGATATCTCAATGCTTCTAATACCAAACCTGAGACCGGTCCTATAACATGAGATGTGATATCCAAATCCTTCCCCTTCCAAACCTTAGACCCTTCCTTTATCATTAGATGTCATATCCAAGTCGTTCCCATTCCAATCCTGAGACCCTTCCTATAGCATGAGATGTGATATCTCAATGCTTCTAATACCAAACCTGAGACCCTTGCTATAACATGAGATGTGATATTCAAGTCCTTCCCATTCCAATCCTGAGACCCTTCCTATAGCATGAGATGTGATATCTCAATGCTTCTAATACCAAACCTGAGACCCTTCCTATAATGAGATGGGATATCCAACTCCTTCCCAATCCAATCCTGAGACCCTTCCGATAGCAGAGATGTGATATCTCAATGCTTACACCAAACCTGAGACCCTTCCTATGGCATGAGATGTCAAATACAACTCCTTCCGATTCCAATCCTGAGACCCTTCCTATAGCATGAGATGTGATATCTCAATGCTTCTAATAATAAACCTGAGATCCTTCCTATAACATGAGATGTGATATCCAACTCCTTCCCATTCCAAACCTGAGACCCTTCCGATTGCATGAGATGTGATATCAAACTCCTTCCCATTCCAATCCTGAGATAGCTTGAGATGTGATATCCAACTCCTTCCCATTCCAATCCTGAGACCCTTCCCATACCATGAGATGTGATATCTCAATGCTTCTAATACCAAACCTGACACCCGTCCTAAAACATGAGATGTGAGATCCAAATCCTTCCCCTTCCAAACCTGAGATCTTTCCTTTAGCATGAGATGTGATATCCAACTCCTTCCCATTCCAATCCTGAGACCCTTCCTATAGCATGATATGTGATATCACAATTTTTCTAATACCAAACCTGAGATCCTTCCTATAACATGAGATGTGTATCTAACTCTTTCCCATTCCAAACCTGAGACCCTTCCTATAGCCCGAGATGTGATATCTTAATGCTTCTAAAACCAAACCTGAGAACCATCCAATAACATATGTGAAATCCAAATCCTTCCCTTTCCAAACCTGAGACCCTTCCGATAGCATTACATGTGATATCTCAATGCTTCTAAAACCAAACATGAGAACCATCCTATAACATGAGATGTGAAATCCAAATCCTTCCCTTTCCAAACCTTAGACCCTCCCTATAGCATGGGATGTGATATCTAAGTCCTTCCCATTCCTATCCTGAGACCCTTCCGATAGCAGAGATGTGATATCTCAATGCTTGGACCAAACCTGAGACCCTTCCTATGACATGAGATGTGATATCCAACTCCTTCCCATTCCAATCCTGAGACCCTTCCTATAGCATGAGATGTGATATCTCAATGCTTCTATCAAACCTGAGTCCCTTCCTTTAGCATGAGATGTGATATCCAACTCCTTCCCATTCCAATCCTGAGACCCTTCCTATAGCATGAGATGTGATATTTCAAAGCTTCTAATACCAAACCTGGGACCCGTCCTATAAAATGAGATATGATATCTCAATGCTTCTAATACCAAACCTGAGACCTTCCCTTTAGCATGAGATGTGATATCCGACTCCTTCCCATTCCAATCCTGAGACCCTTCTGATAGCATGAGATGTGATATCTCAATGCTTCTAATAAAAAACCTGAGACTCTTCCTATAGCAAGAGATGTGATATCCAAATCCTTCCCATTCCAATCCTGAGACCCTTCCTATAACATGAGATGTGATATCTCAATGCCTCTAATACCAAACCTGAGATTCTTCCTATAACATGAGATGTGATATCTCAATGCTTCTAATACCAAACCTGAGACCTTCCCTTTAGCATGAGATGTGATATCCGACTCCTTCCCATTCCAATCCTGAGACCCTTCTGATAGCATGAGAATGATATCTCAATGCCTCTAATACCAAACCAGAGATTCTTCCTATAACATGAGATGTGATATCTCAATGCTTCTAATACCAAACCTGAGACCTTCCCTTTAGCATGAGATGTGATATCCGACTCCTTCCCATTCCAATCCTGAGACCCTTCTGATAGCATGAGAATGATATCTCAATGCCTCTAATACCAAACCAGAGATTCTTCCTATAACATGAGATGTTATATCTCAATGCTTCTAATACCAATCCTGAGACCCTTCTGATAGCATGAGATGTGATATCTCAATGCTTCTAACACCAAACCTGAGACCCTTCCTATAACATAAGATGGGATATCCAACTCCTTCCCATTCCAATCCTGAGACCCTTCCGATAGCAGAGATGTGATATCTCAATGCTTATACCAAACCTGAGACCCTTCCTGTGGCATATGTGATATCCAACTCCTTCCCATTCCAAACATGAGACCCTTCCTATAGCAAGAGTGTAATATCCAACTCCTTCCCATTCCAATCCTGAGACCATTCCTATAGCATGAGATGTGATATCTCAATGCTTCTAATACCAAACCTGAGATCCTTCCTATGACATGAGATGTGATATCCAATTCCTCCCCATTCCAAACCTGAGAACCTTCCTACAGCATGCGATGTGATATCTCAATGCTTCTAATACCAAACCTGAGACCAGTCCTATAACATGAGATTGGATATCCAACTCCTTCCCCTTCCAAACCTGAGACCCTTCCTATAGCATGAGATGTGATATCCAACTTCTTCCCATTCCAATCCTGAGACCCTTCCTATAACATGAGATGTGATGTCTCAATGCTTCTAATACCAAACCTGAGATATTTCCTATAACATGAGATGTGATATCCAACTCCTTCCCATTCTAATCCTGAGACCCTTCCTATAGCATGAGATGTGCTATCTCAATGCTTATACCAAACCTGAGACCCTTCCTAAAGCTTGAGATGTGATATCCAACTCCTTCCCATTCCAATCCTGAGACCCTTCCTATACCATGAAATGTGATATCCAACTCCTTCCCATTCCAACCTGAGACCCTTCCTATAGCATGAGATGGGATATCCAACTCCTTCCAAATCCAATCCTGATACCCTTCCGATAGCATGAGATGTGATATCCCAATGCTTCTACAAAACCTGAGACCCATACCATGGCATGAGATGTGATATCCAAGTCCTTCCCATTCCAATCCTGATACCCTTCCTATAACATGAGATGTGATATCCAATTCCTTCCCATTCCAACCTGAGACCCTTCCTATAGCATGAGATGGGATATCCAACTCCTTCCAAATCCAATCCTGATACCCTTCCGATAGCATGAGATGTGATATTCCAATGCTTCTACAAAACCTGAGACCCATACCATGGCATGAGATGTGATATCAAACTCCTTCCCATTCCAATCCTGACACCATTCCTATAGCTTGAGATGTGATATCCAACTCCTTCCCATTCCAATTCTGAGACCCGTCCTATACCATGGGACTTGATATCTCAATGCTTCTAATACCAAACCTGAGACCGGTCCTATAACATGAGATGTGATATCCAAATCCTTCCCCTTCCAAACCTTAGACCCTTCCTTTATCATGAGATGTGATATCCAAGTCGTTCCCATTCCAATCCTGAGACCCTTCCTATAGCATGAGATGTGATGTCTCAATGCTTCTAATACCAAACCTGAGACCCTTGCTATAACATGAGATGTGATATTCAAGTCCTTCCCATTCCAATCCTGAGACCCTTCCTATAGCATGAGATGTGATATCTCAATGCTTCTAATACCAAACCTGAGACCCTTCCTATAATGAGATGGGATATCCAACTCCTTCCCATTCCAATCCTGAGACCCTTCCTATAGCATGAGATGTGATATCTCAATGCCTCTAATACCAAACCTGAGATCCTACCTCTAAAATGAAATTTGATATGCAACTCCTTCCCCTTCCAAACCTGATAGCCTTCCTATAGCATGAGATGTGATATCCAAGTCCTTCCCATTCCAATCCTGATACCCTTCCTATAACATGAGATGTGATATTCAATTCCTTCCCATTCCAACCTGAGACCCTTCCTATAGCATGAGATGGGATATCCAACTCCTTCCAAATCCAATCCTGATACCCTTCCGATAGCATGAGATGTGATATCCCAATGCTTCTACAAAACCTGAGACCCATACCATGGCATGAGATGTGATATCAAACTCCTTCCCATTCCAATCCTGACACCCTTCCCATAGCTTGAGATGTGATATCCAACTCCTTCCCATTCCAATTCTGAGACCCGTCCTATACTATGGGACTTGATATCTCAATGCTTCTAATACCAAACCTGAGACCGGTCCTATAACATGAGATGTGATATCCAAATCCTTCCCCTTCCAAACCTTAGACCCTTCCTTTATCATTAGATGTGATATCCAAGTCGTTCCCATTCCAATCCTGAGACCCTTCCTATAGCATGAGATGTGATATCTCAATGCTTCTAATACCAAACCTGAGACCCTTGCTATAACATGAGATGTGATATTCAAGTCCTTCCCATTCCAATCCTGAGACCCTTCCTATAGCATGAGATGTGATATCTCAATGCTTCTAATACCAAACCTGAGACCCTTCCTATAATGAGATGGGATATCCAACTCCTTCCCATTCCAATCCTGAGACCCTTCCGATAGCAGAGATGTGATATCTCAATGCTTACACCAAACCTGAGACCCTTCCTATGGCATGAGATTTCAAATACAACTCCTTCCCATTCCAATCCTGAGACCCTTCCTATAACATGAGATGTGATGTCTCAATGCTTCTAATACCAAACCTGAGATCCTTCCTATGGCATGAGATGTCATATAAAACTCCTTCCCATTCCATTCCTGAGACCCTTCGTATAGCATGAGATGTGATATCCAACTCCTTCCCATTCCAATCCTGAGACCCTTCCTATAGCATGAGATGTGATATCCAAATCCTTCCCATTCCAATCGTGAGACCCTTCCTATAGCATGAGATGTGATATCCAAAACCTTCCCTTTCCAAAACTGAGAGCCTACCTATAGCATGAAATGTGATATCCAACTCCTTCCCATTCCAATCCTGAGACCCTTCCTATAGCATGAGATGTGATATCTCAATGCTTATACCAAACCTGAGACCCTTCCTATAGCATGAGATGTGATATCCAAATCCTTCCCATTCCAATCCTGAGACCCTTCCTATAGCATGAGATGTGATATCCAAATCCTTCCCCTTCCAAACCTGAGACCCTCCCTTTAGCATGAGATGTGATATCCGACTCCTTCCCATTCCAATCCCGAGACCCTTCTGATAGCATGAGATGTGATATCTCAATGCCTCTAATACCAAACCAGAGATTCTTCCTATAACATGAGATGTGATATCTCAATGCTTCTAATACCAAACCTGAGACCCTCCCTTTAGCATGAGATGTGATATCCGACTCCTTCCCATTCCAATCCTGAGACCCTTCTGATAGCATGAGATGTGATATCTCAATGCTTCTAACACCAAACCTGAGACCCTTCCTATAACATAAGATGGGATATCCAACTCCTTCCCATTCCAATCCTAAAACCCTTCCGATAGCAGAGATGTGATATCTCAATGCTTATACCAAACCTGAGACCCTTCCTGTGGCATGAGATGTCATATCCAACTCCTTCCCATTCCAATCCTGAGACCCTTCCTATAGCATGATATGTGATATCACAATTTTTCTAATACCAAACCTGAGATCCTTCCTATAACATGAGATGTGTATCCAACTCCTTCCCATTCCAAAACCTGAGACCCTTCCTATAGCATGAGATGTGATATCTTAATGCTTCTAAAACCAAACCTGAGAACCATCCAATAACATATGTGAAATCCAAATCCTTCCCTTTCCAAACCTGAGACCCTTCCGATAGCATTAGATGTGATATCTCAATGCTTCTAAAACCAAACATGAGAACCATCCTATAACATGAGATGTGAAATCCAAATCCTTCCCTTTCCAAACCTGAGACCCTTCCTATAGCTTGAGATGTGATATCAAACTCCTTCCCATTCCAATCCTGTGATAGCTTGAGATGTGATATCCAACTCCTTCCCATTCCAATCCTGAGACCCTTCCTATACCATGAGATGTGATATCTCAATGCTTCTAATACCAAACCTGAGACCCGTCCTAAAACATGAGATGTGAGATCCAAATCCTTCCCCCTCCAAACCTGAGAACCTTCCTATAGCTTGAGATGTGATATCAAACTCCTTCCCATTCCAATCCTGAGATAGCTTGAGATGTGATATCCAACTCCTTCCCATTCCTATCCTGAGACCCTTCCAATAGCAGAGATGTGATATCTCAATGCTTGTACCAAACCTGAGACCCTTCCTATGGCATGAGATGTGATATCCAACTCCTTCCCATTCCAATCCTGAGACCCTTCCTATAGCATGAGATGTGATATCTCAATGCTTATACCAAACCTGAGACCCTTCCTATAGCATGAGATGTGATATCTCAATGCCTCTAATACCAAACCTGATATCCTTCCTTGAACATGAAATGTGATATCCCACTCCTTCCCTTTCCAAGCCTGAGAGTCTACCTATAGCATGAGATGTGATATCCAAGTCCTTCCCATTCCAATCCTTAGACACTTCCTACAGCATGAGATGTGATATCTCAATGATTCTATTACCAAACCTGAGACCCGTCCTACAACATGAGATGGGATATCCAACTCCTTCCCATTTCAATCCTGAGAAACTTCTGATAGCAGAGATGTGATATCTCAATGCTTAGACCAAACCTGAGACCCTTCCTATAACATGAGATGTGATATCCAACTCCTTCCCGTTCCAAACCTGAGACCCTTTCTATAGCAAGAATCTAATATCCAACTCCTTCCCATTCCAATCCCGAGACCATTCCTATAGCATGAGATGTGATATCTCAATGCTTCTAATACCAAACCTGAGATCCTTCCTATGACATGAGATGTGATATCCAACTCCTTCCCCTTGCAAACCTGAGAGCCTTCCTATAGCATGAGATGTGATATCGAAGTATTTCCCAGTCCAATCCTGAGACCCTTCCTATAACATGAGATGTGATATCCAACTCCTTCCCATTCCAACCTGAGACCCTTCCTATAGCATGAGATGGGATATCCAACTACTTCCAAATCCAATCCTGATACCCTTCCGATAGCATGAGATGTGATATCTCAATCCCTCTAATACCAAACCTGAGATCCTTCCTATAACATGAGATGTGATATCAAAATCCTTCCCCTTCCAAACCTGAGACCCTCCCTTTAGCATGAGATGTGATATCCAACTCCTTCCCATTCCAATCCTGAGACCCTTCTGATAGCATGAGATGTGATATTCAATGCCTCTAATACCAAACCTGAGATCCTACCTCTAACATGAAATGTGATATCCAACTCCTTCCCTTTCCAAACGTGAGAGCCTCCCTATAGCATGAGATGGGATATTCAAGTCCTTCCCATTCCAATCCTGAGACCCTTCCTATAGCATGAGATGTGATATCTCAATGCTTCTAATACCAAACCTGAGACCGTTCCTATAACATAAGATGGGATATCCAACTCCTTCCCATTCCAATCCTGAGACCCTTCCGATAGCAGAGATGTGATATCTCAATGCTGATACCAAACCTGAGACCCTTCCTATGGAATGAGATGTCATATACAACTCCTTCCCATTCCAATCCTGAGACCCTTCCTATAGCATGAGATGTGATATCTCAATGCGTATACCAAACCTGAGACCCTTCCTATAGCATGAGATGTGATATCCAACTCCTTCCCATTCCAATCCTGAGACCCTTCCTATAACATGAGATGTGATGTCTCAATGCTTCTAATACCAAACCTGAGATCCTTCCTATGGCATGAGATGTCATATAAAACTCCTTCCCATTCCATTCCTGAGACCCTTCGTATAGCATGAGATGTGATATCCAACTCCTTCCCATTCCAATCCTGAGACCCTTCCTATAGCATGAGATGTGATATCCAAATCCTTCCCATTCCAATCGTGAGACCCTTCCAATAGCATGAGATGTGATATCCAAAACCTTCCCTTTCCAAAACTGAGAGCCTACCTATAGCATGAAATGTGATATCCAACTCCTTCCCATTCCAATCCTGAGACCCTTCCTATAGCATGAGATGTGATATCTTAATGCTTATACCAAACCTGAGACCCTTCCTATAGCATGAGATGTGATATCCAAATCCTTCCCATTCCAATCCTGAGACCCTTCCTATAGCATGAGATGTGATATCCAAATCCTTCCCCTTCCAAACCTGAGACCCTCCCTTTAGCATGAGATGTGATATCCAACTCCTTCCCATTCCAATCCTGAGACCCTTCTGATAGCATGCGATGTTATATCTCAATGCCTCTAATACCAAACCTGAGATCCTACCTCTAACATGAAATGTGATATCCAACTCCTTCCCCTTCTAAACCTGGGAGCCTTCCTATAACATGAGATGTGATATCGAAGTGCTTCCCATTCCAATCCTGAGACCCTTCCTATAACATGAGATGTGATATCCAACTCCTTCCCATTCCAATCCTGAGACCCTTCCTATAGCATGAGATGTGATGTCTCAATGCTTCTAATACCAAATCTGAGATCCTTCCTATAACATGAGATGTGATATCCAACTCCTTCCCATTGCAATCTTGAGACCGTTTCTATAGCATGAGATGTGATATCTCAATGCTTATACCAAACCTGAGACCATTCCTATAGCATGAGATGTGATATCCAAATCCTTCCCATTCCAATCGTGAGACCCTTCCTATAGCATGAGATGTGATATAATTCAATGCCTCTAATACCAAACCTGAGATCCTACCTCTAAAATGAAATTTGATATGCAACTCCTTCCCCTTCCAAACCTGATAGCCTTCCTATAGCATGAGATGTGATATCCAAGTCCTTCCCATTCCAATCCTGATACCCTTCCTATAACATGAGATGTGATATTCAATTCCTTCCCATTCCAACCTGAGACCCTTCCTATAGCATGAGATGGGATATCCAACTCCTTCCAAATCCAATCCTGATACCCTTCCGATAGCATGAGATGTGATATCCCAATGCTTCTACAAAACCTGAGACCCATACCATGGCATGAGATGTGATATCAAACTCCTTCCCATTCCAATCCTCACACCCTTCCCATAGCTTGAGATGTGATATCCAACTCCTTCCCATTCCAATTCTGAGACCCGTCCTATACCATGGGACTTGATATCTCAATGCTTCTAATACCAAACCTGAGACCGGTCCTATAACATGAGATGTGATATCCAAATCCTTCCCCTTCCAAACCTTAGACCCTTCCTTTATCATTAGATGTGATATCCAAGTCGTTCCCATTCCAATCCTGAGACCCTTCCTATAGCATGAGATGTGATATCTCAATGCTTCTAATACCAAACCTGAGACCCTTGCTATAACATGAGATGTGATATTCAAGTCCTTCCCATTCCAATCCTGAGACCCTTCCTATAGCATGAGATGTGATATCTCAATGCTTCTAATACCAAACCTGAGACCCTTCCTATAATGAGATGGGATATCCAACTCCTTCCCTTTCCAATCCTGAGACCCTTCCGATAGCAGAGATGTGATATCTCAATGCTTACACCAAACCTGAGACCCTTCCTATGGCATGAGATGTCAAATACAACTCCTTCCGATTCCAATCCTGAGACCCTTCCTATAGCATGAGATGTGATATCTCAATGCTTCTAATAATAAACCTGAGATCCTTCCTATAACATGAGATGTGATATCCAACTCCTTCCCATTCCAAACCTGAGACCCTTCCGATTGCATGAGATGTGATATCAAACTCCTTCCCATTCCAATCCTGAGATAGCTTGAGATGTGATATCCAACTCCTTCCCATTCCAATCCTGAGACCCTTCCCATACCATGAGATGTGATATCTCAATGCTTCTAATACCAAACCTGACACCCGTCCTAAAACATGAGATGTGAGATCCAAATCCTTCCCCTTCCAAACCTGAGATCTTTCCTTTAGCATGAGATGTGATATCCAACTCCTTCCCATTCCAATCCTGAGACCCTTCCTATAGCATGATATGTGATATCACAATTTTTCTAATACCAAACCTGAGATCCTTCCTATAACATGAGATGTGTATCTAACTCTTTCCCATTCCAAACCTGAGACCCTTCCTATAGCCCGAGATGTGATATCTTAATGCTTCTAAAACCAAACCTGAGAACCATCCAATAACATATGTGAAATCCAAATCCTTCCCTTTCCAAACCTGAGACCCTTCCGATAGCATTACATGTGATATCTCAATGCTTCTAAAACCAAACATGAGAACCATCCTATAACATGAGATGTGAAATCCAAATCCTTCCCTTTCCAAACCTTAGACCCTCCCTATAGCATGGGATGTGATATCTAAGTCCTTCCCATTCCTATCCTGAGACCCTTCCGATAGCAGAGATGTGATATCTCAATGCTTGGACCAAACCTGAGACCCTTCCTATGACATGAGATGTGATATCCAACTCCTTCCCATTCCAATCCTGAGACCCTTCCTATAGCATGAGATGTGATATCTCAAAGCTTCTAATACCAAACCTGGGACCCGTCCTATAACATGAGATATGATATCCAAATCCTTCCCCTTCCAAACCTGAGACCCTTCCTTTAGCATGAGATGTGATATCCAAATCCTTCCCATTCAAATCCTGAAACCCTTCCTATAGCATGAGATGTGATATCTCAATGTTTCTAATAAAAAACCTGAGACTCTTCCTATAGCAAGAGATGTGATATCCAAATCCTTCCCATTCCAATCCTGAGACACTTCCTATAACATGAGATGTGATATCTCAATGCCTCTAATACCAAACCTGAGATTCTTCCTATAACATGAGATGTGATATCTCAATGCTTCTAATACCAAACCTGAGACCTTCCCTTTAGCATGAGATGTGATATCCGACTCCTTCCCATTCCAATCCTGAGACCCTTCTGATAGCATGAGAATGATATCTCAATGCCTCTAATACCAAACCAGAGATTCTTCCTATAACATGAGATGTGATATCTCAATGCTTCTAATACCAAACCTGAGACCTTCCCTTTAGCATGAGATGTGATATCCGACTCCTTCCCATTCCAATCCTGAGACCCTTCTGATAGCATGAGAATGATATCTCAATGCCTCTAATACCAAACCAGAGATTCTTCCTATAACATGAGATGTTATATCTCAATGCTTCTAATACCAATCCTGAGACCCTTCTGATAGCATGAGATGTGATATCTCAATGCTTCTAACACCAAACCTGAGACCCTTCCTATAACATAAGATGGGATATCCAACTCCTTCCCATTCCAATCCTGAGACCCTTCCGATAGCAGAGATGTGATATCTCAATGCTTATACCAAACCTGAGACCCTTCCTGTGGCATATGTGATATCCAACTCCTTCCCATTCCAAACATGAGACCCTTCCTATAGCAAGAGTGTAATATCCAACTCCTTCCCATTCCAATCCTGAGACCATTCCTATAGCATGAGATGTGATATCTCAATGCTTCTAATACCAAACCTGAGATCCTTCCTATGACATGAGATGTGATATCCAATTCCTCCCCATTCCAAACCTGAGAACCTTCCTACAGCATGCGATGTGATATCTCAATGCTTCTAATACCAAACCTGAGACCAGTCCTATAACATGAGATTGGATATCCAACTCCTTCCCCTTCCAAACCTGAGACCCTTCCTATAGCATGAGATGTGATATCCAACTTCTTCCCATTCCAATCCTGAGACCCTTCCTATAACATGAGATGTGATGTCTCAATGCTTCTAATACCAAACCTGACATATTTCCTATAACATGAGATGTGATATCCAACTCCTTCCCATTCTAATCCTGAGACCCTTCTATAGCATGAGATGTGCTATCTCAATGCTTATACCAAACCTGAGACCCTTCCTAAAGCTTGAGATGTGATATCCAACTCCTTCCCATTCCAATCCTGAGACCCTTCCTATACCATGAAATGTGATATCCAACTCCTTCCCATTCCAACCTGAGACCCTTCCTATAGCATGAGATGGGATATCCAACTCCTTCCAAATCCAATCCTGATACCCTTCCGATAGCATGAGATGTGATATCCCAATGCTTCTACAAAACCTGAGACCCATACCATGGCATGAGATGTGATATCCAAGTCCTTCCCATTCCAATCCTGATACCCTTCCTATAACATGAGATGTGATATCCAATTCCTTCCCATTCCAACCTGAGACCCTTCCTATAGCATGAGATGGGATATCCAACTCCTTCCAAATCCAATCCTGATACCCTTCCGATAGCATGAGATGTGATATTCCAATGCTTCTACAAAACCTGAGACCCATACCATGGCATGAGATGTGATATCAAACTCCTTCCCATTCCAATCCTGACACCATTCCTATAGCTTGAGATGTGATATCCAACTCCTTCCCATTCCAATTCTGAGACCCGTCCTATACCATGGGACTTGATATCTCAATGCTTCTAATACCAAACCTGAGACCGGTCCTATAACATGAGATGTGATATCCAAATCCTTCCCCTTCCAAACCTTAGACCCTTCCTTTATCATGAGATGTGATATCCAAGTCGTTCCCATTCCAATCCTGAGACCCTTCCTATAGCATGAGATGTGATATCTCAATGCTTCTAATACCAAACCTGAGACCCTTGCTATAACATGAGATGTGATATTCAAGTCCTTCCCATTCCAATCCTGAGACCCTTCCTATAGCATGAGATGTGATATCTCAATGCTTCTAATACCAAACCTGAGACCCTTCCTATAATGAGATGGGATATCCAACTCCTTCCCATTCCAATCCTGAGACCCTTCCTATAGCATGAGATGTGATATCTCAATGCCTCTAATACCAAACCTGAGATCCTACCTCTAAAATGAAATTTGATATGCAACTCCTTCCCCTTCCAAACCTGATAGCCTTCCTATAGCATGAGATGTGATATCCAAGTCCTTCCCATTCCAATCCTGATACTCTTCCTATAACATGAGATGTGATATTCAATTCCTTCCCATTCCAACCTGAGACCCTTCCTATAGCATGAGATGGGATATCCAACTCCTTCCAAATCCAATCCTGATACCCTTCCGATAGCATGAGATGTGATATCCCAATGCTTCTACAAAACCTGAGACCCATACCATGGCATGAGATGTGATATCAAACTCCTTCCCATTCCAATCCTCACACCCTTCCCATAGCTTGAGATGTGATATCCAACTCCTTCCCATTCCAATTCTGAGACCCGTCCTATACCATGGGACTTGATATCTCAATGCTTCTAATACCAAACCTGAGACCGGTCCTATAACATGAGATGTGATATCCAAATCCTTCCCCTTCCAAACCTTAGACCCTTCCTTTATCATTAGATGTGATATCCAAGTCGTTCCCATTCCAATCCTGAGACCCTTCCTATAGCATGAGATGTGATATCTCAATGCTTCTAATACCAAACCTGAGACCCTTGCTATAACATGAGATGTGATATTCAAGTCCTTCCCATTCCAATCCTGAGACCCTTCCTATAGCATGAGATGTGATATCTCAATGCTTCTAATACCAAACCTGAGACCCTTCCTATAATGAGATGGGATATCCAACTCCTTCCCTTTCCAATCCTGAGACCCTTCCGATAGCAGAGATGTGATATCTCAATGCTTACACCAAACCTGAGACCCTTCCTATGGCATGAGATGTCAAATACAACTCCTTCCGATTCCAATCCTGAGACCCTTCCTATAGCATGAGATGTGATATCTCAATGCTTCTAATAATAAACCTGAGATCCTTCCTATAACATGAGATGTGATATCCAACTCCTTCCCATTCCAAACCTGAGACCCTTCCGATTGCATGAGATGTGATATCAAACTCCTTCCCATTCCAATCCTGAGATAGCTTGAGATGTGATATCCAACTCCTTCCCATTCCAATCCTGAGACCCTTCCCATACCATGAGATGTGATATCTCAATGCTTCTAATACCAAACCTGACACCCGTCCTAAAACATGAGATGTGAGATCCAAATCCTTCCCCTTCCAAACCTGAGATCTTTCCTTTAGCATGAGATGTGATATCCAACTCCTTCCCATTCCAATCCTGAGACCCTTCCTATAGCATGATATGTGATATCACAATTTTTCTAATACCAAACCTGAGATCCTTCCTATAACATGAGATGTGTATCTAACTCTTTCCCATTCCAAACCTGAGACCCTTCCTATAGCCCGAGATGTGATATCTTAATGCTTCTAAAACCAAACCTGAGAACCATCCAATAACATATGTGAAATCCAAATCCTTCCCTTTCCAAACCTGAGACCCTTCCGATAGCATTACATGTGATATCTCAATGCTTCTAAAACCAAACATGAGAACCATCCTATAACATGAGATGTGAAATCCAAATCCTTCCCTTTCCAAACCTTAGACCCTCCCTATAGCATGGGATGTGATATCTAAGTCCTTCCCATTCCTATCCTGAGACCCTTCCGATAGCAGAGATGTGATATCTCAATGCTTGGACCAAACCTGAGACCCTTCCTATGACATGAGATGTGATATCCAACTCCTTCCCATTCCAATCCTGAGACCCTTCCTATAGCATGAGATGTGATATCTCAAAGCTTCTAATACCAAACCTGGGACCCGTCCTATAACATGAGATATGATATCCAAATCCTTCCCCTTCCAAACCTGAGACCCTTCCTTTAGCATGAGATGTGATATCCAAATCCTTCCCATTCAAATCCTGAAACCCTTCCTATAGCATGAGATGTGATATCTCAATGTTTCTAATAAAAAACCTGAGACTCTTCCTATAGCAAGAGATGTGATATCCAAATCCTTCCCATTCCAATCCTGAGACACTTCCTATAACATGAGATGTGATATCTCAATGCCTCTAATACCAAACCTGAGATTCTTCCTATAACATGAGATGTGATATCTCAATGCTTCTAATACCAAACCTGAGACCTTCCCTTTAGCATGAGATGTGATATCCGACTCCTTCCCATTCCAATCCTGAGACCCTTCTGATAGCATGAGAATGATATCTCAATGCCTCTAATACCAAACCAGAGATTCTTCCTATAACATGAGATGTGATATCTCAATGCTTCTAATACCAAACCTGAGACCTTCCCTTTAGCATGAGATGTGATATCCGACTCCTTCCCATTCCAATCCTGAGACCCTTCTGATAGCATGAGAATGATATCTCAATGCCTCTAATACCAAACCAGAGATTCTTCCTATAACATGAGATGTTATATCTCAATGCTTCTAATACCAATCCTGAGACCCTTCTGATAGCATGAGATGTGATATCTCAATGCTTCTAACACCAAACCTGAGACCCTTCCTATAACATAAGATGGGATATCCAACTCCTTCCCATTCCAATCCTGAGACCCTTCCGATAGCAGAGATGTGATATCTCAATGCTTATACCAAACCTGAGACCCTTCCTGTGGCATATGTGATATCCAACTCCTTCCCATTCCAAACATGAGACCCTTCCTATAGCAAGAGTGTAATATCCAACTCCTTCCCATTCCAATCCTGAGACCATTCCTATAGCATGAGATGTGATATCTCAATGCTTCTAATACCAAACCTGAGATCCTTCCTATGACATGAGATGTGATATCCAATTCCTCCCCATTCCAAACCTGAGAACCTTCCTACAGCATGCGATGTGATATCTCAATGCTTCTAATACCAAACCTGAGACCAGTCCTATAACATGAGATTGGATATCCAACTCCTTCCCCTTCCAAACCTGAGACCCTTCCTATAGCATGAGATGTGATATCCAACTTCTTCCCATTCCAATCCTGAGACCCTTCCTATAACATGAGATGTGATGTCTCAATGCTTCTAATACCAAACCTGACATATTTCCTATAACATGAGATGTGATATCCAACTCCTTCCCATTCTAATCCTGAGACCCTTCTATAGCATGAGATGTGCTATCTCAATGCTTATACCAAACCTGAGACCCTTCCTAAAGCTTGAGATGTGATATCCAACTCCTTCCCATTCCAATCCTGAGACCCTTCCTATACCATGAAATGTGATATCCAACTCCTTCCCATTCCAACCTGAGACCCTTCCTATAGCATGAGATGGGATATCCAACTCCTTCCAAATCCAATCCTGATACCCTTCCGATAGCATGAGATGTGATATCCCAATGCTTCTACAAAACCTGAGACCCATACCATGGCATGAGATGTGATATCCAAGTCCTTCCCATTCCAATCCTGATACCCTTCCTATAACATGAGATGTGATATCCAATTCCTTCCCATTCCAACCTGAGACCCTTCCTATAGCATGAGATGGGATATCCAACTCCTTCCAAATCCAATCCTGATACCCTTCCGATAGCATGAGATGTGATATTCCAATGCTTCTACAAAACCTGAGACCCATACCATGGCATGAGATGTGATATCAAACTCCTTCCCATTCCAATCCTGACACCATTCCTATAGCTTGAGATGTGATATCCAACTCCTTCCCATTCCAATTCTGAGACCCGTCCTATACCATGGGACTTGATATCTCAATGCTTCTAATACCAAACCTGAGACCGGTCCTATAACATGAGATGTGATATCCAAATCCTTCCCCTTCCAAACCTTAGACCCTTCCTTTATCATGAGATGTGATATCCAAGTCGTTCCCATTCCAATCCTGAGACCCTTCCTATAGCATGAGATGTGATATCTCAATGCTTCTAATACCAAACCTGAGACCCTTGCTATAACATGAGATGTGATATTCAAGTCCTTCCCATTCCAATCCTGAGACCCTTCCTATAGCATGAGATGTGATATCTCAATGCTTCTAATACCAAACCTGAGACCCTTCCTATAATGAGATGGGATATCCAACTCCTTCCCATTCCAATCCTGAGACCCTTCCTATAGCATGAGATGTGATATCTCAATGCCTCTAATACCAAACCTGAGATCCTACCTCTAAAATGAAATTTGATATGCAACTCCTTCCCCTTCCAAACCTGATAGCCTTCCTATAGCATGAGATGTGATATCCAAGTCCTTCCCATTCCAATCCTGATACTCTTCCTATAACATGAGATGTGATATTCAATTCCTTCCCATTCCAACCTGAGACCCTTCCTATAGCATGAGATGGGATATCCAACTCCTTCCAAATCCAATCCTGATACCCTTCCGATAGCATGAGATGTGATATCCCAATGCTTCTACAAAACCTGAGACCCATACCATGGCATGAGATGTGATATCAAACTCCTTCCCATTCCAATCCTGACACCCTTCCCATAGCTTGAGATGTGATATCCAACTCCTTCCCATTCCAATTCTGAGACCCGTCCTATACCATGGGACTTGATATCTCAATGCTTCTAATACCAAACCTGAGACCGGTCCTATAACATGAGATGTGATATCCAAATCCTTCCCCTTCCAAACCTTAGACCCTTCCTTTATCATTAGATGTGATATCCAAGTCGTTCCCATTCCAATCCTGAGACCCTTCCTATAGCATGAGATGTGATATCTCAATGCTTCTAATACCAAACCTGAGACCCTTGCTATAACATGAGATGTGATATTCAAGTCCTTCCCATTCCAATCCTGAGACCCTTCCTATAGCATGAGATGTGATAGCTCAATGCTTCTAATACCAAACCTGAGACCCTTCCTATAATGAGATGGGATATCCAACTCCTTCCCATTCCAATCCTGAGACCCTTCCGATAGCAGAGATGTGATATCTCAATGCTTACACCAAACCTGAGACGCTTCCTATGGCATGAGATGTCAAATACAACTCCTTCCGATTCCAATCCTGAGACCCTTCCTATAGCATGAGATGTGATATCTCAATGCTTCTAATAATAAACCTGAGATCCTTCCTATAACATGAGATGTGATATCCAACTCCTTCCCATTCCAAACCTGAGACCCTTCCGATTGCATGAGATGTGATATCAAACTCCTTCCCATTCCAATCCTGAGATAGCTTGAGATGTGATATCCAACTCCTTCCCATTCCAATCCTGAGACCCTTCCTATACCATGAGATGTGATATCTCAATGCTTCTAATACCAAACCTGACACCCGTCCTAAAACATGAGATGTGAGATCCAAATCCTTCCCCTTCCAAACCTGAGATCTTTCCTTTAGCATGAGATGTGATATCCAACTCCTTCCCATTCCAATCCTGAGACCCTTCCTATAGCATGATATGTGATATCACAATTTTTCTAATACCAAACCTGAGATCCTTCCTATAACATGAGATGTGTATCTAACTCTTTCCCATTCCAAACCTGAGACCCTTCCTATAGCCCGAGATGTGATATCTTAATGCTTCTAAAACCAAACCTGAGAACCATCCAATAACATATGTGAAATCCAAATCCTTCCCTTTCCAAACCTGAGACCCTTCCGATAGCATTACATGTGATATCTCAATGCTTCTAAAACCAAACATGAGAACCATCCTATAACATGAGATGTGAAATCCAAATCCTTCCCTTTCCAAACCTTAGACCCTCCCTATAGCATGGGATGTGATATCTAAGTCCTTCCCATTCCTATCCTGAGACCCTTCCGATAGCAGAGATGTGATATCTCAATGCTTGGACCAAACCTGAGACCCTTCCTATGACATGAGATGTGATATCCAACTCCTTCCCATTCCAATCCTGAGACCCTTCCTATAGCATGAGATGTGATATCTCAATGCTTCTATCAAACCTGAGTCCCTTCCTTTAGCATGAGATGTGATATCCAACTCCTTCCCATTCCAATCCTGAGACCCTTCCTATAGCATGAGATGTGATATTTCAAACCTTCTAATACCAAACCTGGGACCCGTCCTATAACATGAGATATGATATCCAAATCCTTCCCCTTCCAAACCTGAGACCCTTCCTTTAGCATGAGATGTGATATCCAAATCCTTCCCATTCAAATCCTGAAACCCTTCCTATAGCATGAGATGTGATATCTCAATGTTTCTAATAAAAAACCTGAGACTCTTCCTATAGCAAGAGATGTGATATCCAAATCCTTCCCATTCCAATCCTGAGACCCTTCCTATAACATGAGATGTGATATCTCAATGCCTCTAATACCAAACCTGAGATTCTTCCTATAACATGAGATGTGATATCTCAATGCTTCTAATACCAAACCTGAGACCTTCCCTTTAGCATGAGATGTGATATCCGACTCCTTCCCATTCCAATCCTGAGACCCTTCTGATAGCATGAGAATGATATCTCAATGCCTCTAATACCAAACCAGAGATTCTTCCTATAACATGAGATGTGATATCTCAATGCTTCTAATACCAAACCTGAGACCTTCCCTTTAGCATGAGATGTGATATCCGACTCCTTCCCATTCCAATCCTGAGACCCTTCTGATAGCATGAAAATGATATCTCAATGCCTCTAATACCAAACCAGAGATTCTTCCTATAACATGAGATGTTATATCTCAATGCTTCTAATACCAATCCTGAGACCCTTCTGATAGCATGAGATGTGATATCTCAATGCTTCTAACACCAAACCTGAGACCCTTCCTATAACATAAGATGGGATATCCAACTCCTTCCCATTCCAATCCTGAGACCCTTCCGATAGCAGAGATGTGATATCTCAATGCTTATACCAAACCTGAGACCCTTCCTGTGGCATATGTGATATCCAACTCCTTCCCATTCCAAACATGAGACCCTTCCTATAGCAAGAGTGTAATATCCAACTCCTTCCCATTCCAATCCTGAGACCATTCCTATAGCATGAGATGTGATATCTCAATGCTTCTAATACCAAACCTGAGATCCTTCCTATGACATGAGATGTGATATCCAATTCCTCCCCATTCCAAACCTGAGAACCTTCCTACAGCATGCGATGTGATATCTCAATGCTTCTAATACCAAACCTGAGACCAGTCCTATAACATGAGATTGGATATCCAACTCCTTCCCCTTCCAAACCTGAGACCCTTCCTATAGCATGAGATGTGATATCCAACTTCTTCCCATTCCAATCCTGAGACCCTTCCTATAACATGAGATGTGATGTCTCAATGCTTCTAATACCAAACCTGAGATATTTCCTATAACATGAGATGTGATATCCAACTCCTTCCCATTCTAATCCTGAGACCCTTCCTATAGCATGAGATGTGCTATCTCAATGCTTATACCAAACCTGAGACCCTTCCTAAAGCTTGAGATGTGATATCCAACTCCTTCCCATTCCAATCCTGAGACCCTTCCTATAACATGAAATGTGATATCCAACTCCTTCCCATTCCAACCTGAGACCCTTCCTATAGCATGAGATGGGATATGCAACTCCTTCCAAATCCAATCCTGATACCCTTCCGATAGCATGTGATATCCCAATGCTTCTACAAAACCTGAGACCCATACCATGGCATGAGATGTGATATCCAAGTCCTTCCCATTCCAATCCTGATGCCCTTCCTATAACATGAGATGTGATATCCAATTCCTTCCCATTCCAACCTGAGACCCTTCCTATAGCATGAGATGGGATATCCAACTCCTTCCAAATCCAATCCTGATACCCTTCCGATAGCATGAGATGTGATATTCCAATGCTTCTACAAAACCTGAGACCCATACCATGGCATGAGATGTGATATCAAACTCCTTCCCATTCCAATCCTGACACCATTCCTATAGCTTGAGATGTGATATCCAACTCCTTCCCATTCCAATTCTGAGACCCGTCCTATACCATGGGACTTGATATCTCAATGCTTCTAATACCAAACCTGAGACCGGTCCTATAACATGAGATGTGATATCCAAATCCTTCCCCTTCCAAACCTTAGACCCTTCCTTTATCATGAGATGTGATATCCAAGTCGTTCCCATTCCAATCCTGAGACCCTTCCTATAGCATGAGATGTTATATCTCAATGCTTCTAATACCAAACCTGAGACCCTTGCTATAACATGAGATGTGATATTCAAGTCCTTCCCATTCCAATCCTGAGACCCTTCCTATAGCATGAGATGTGATATCTCAATGCTTCTAATACCAAACCTGAGACCCTTCCTATAATGAGATGGGATATCCAACTCCTTCCCATTCCAATCCTGAGACCCTTCCGATAGCAGAGATGTGATATCTCAATGCTTATACGAAACCTGAGACCCTTCCTATGGCATGAGATGTCAAATACAACTCCTTCCGATTCCAATCCTGAGACCCTTCCTATAGCCTGAGATGTGATATCTCAATGCTTCTAATAATAAACCTGAGATCCTTCCTATAACATGAGATGTGATATCCAACTACTTCCCATTCCAAACCTGAGACCCTTCCGATTGCATGAGATGTGATATCAAACTCCTTCCCATTCCAATCCTGAGATAGCTTGAGATGTGATATCCAACTCCTTCCCATTCCAATCCTGAGACCCTTCCTATACCATGAGATGTGATATCTCAATGCTTCTAATACCAAACCTGACACCCGTCCTAAAACATGAGATGTGAGATCCAAATCCATCCCCTTCCAAAACTGAGATCTTTCCTTTAGCATGAGATGTGATATCCAACTCCTTCCCATTCCAATCCTGAGACCCTTCCTATAGCATGATATGTGATATCACAATTTTTCTAATACCAAACCTGAGATCCTTCCTATAACATGAGATGTGTATCCAACTCCTTCCCATTCCAAACCTGAGACCCTTCCTATAGCCTGAGATGTGATATCTTAATGCTTCTAAAACCAAACCTGAGAACCATCCAATAACATATGTGAAATCCAAATCCTTCCCTTTCCAAACCTGAGACCCTTCCGATAGCATTACATGTGATATCTCAATGCTTCTAAAACCAAACATGAGAACCATCCTATAACATGAGATGTGAAATCCAAATCCTTCCCTTTCCAAACCTGAGACCCTCCCTATAGCATGGGATGTGATATCTACGTCCTTCCCATTCCTATCCTGAGACCCTTCCGATAGCAGAGATGTGATATCTCAATGCTTGGACCAAACCTGAGACCCTTCCTATGACATGAGATGTGATATCCAACTCCTTCCCATTCCAATCCTGAGACCCTTCCTATAGCATGAGATGTGATATCTCAATGCTTCTATCAAACCTGAGTCCCTTCCTTTAGCATGAGATGTGATATCCAACTCCTTCCCATTCCAATCCTGAGAACCTTCCTATAGCATGAGATGTGATGTTTCAAAGCTTCTAATACCAAACCTGGGACCCGTCCTATAACATGAGATATGATATCCAAATCCTTCCCCTTCCAAACCTGAGACCCTTCCTTTAGCATGAGATGTGATATCCAAATCCTTCCCATTCCAATCCTGAAACCCTTCCTATAGCATGAGATGTGATATCTCAATGTTTCTAATAAAAAACCTGAGACTCTTCCTATAGCAAGAGATGTGATATCCAAATCCTTCCCATTCCAATCCTGAGACCCTTCTGATAGCATGAGATGTGATATCTCAATGCCTCTAATACCAAACCAGAGATTCTTCCTATAACATGAGATGTGATATCTCAATGCTTCTAATACCAAACCTGAGACCCTCCCTTTAGCATGAGATGTGATATCCGACTCCTTCCCATTCCAATCCTGAGACCCTTCTGATAGCATGAGATGTGATATCTCAATGCTTCTAACACCAAACCTGAGACCCTTCCTATAACATAAGATGGGATATCCAACTCCTTCCCATTCCAATCCTGAGACCCTTCCGATAGCAGAGATGTGATATCTCAATGCTTATACCAAACCTGAGACCCTTCCTGTGCCATATGTGATATCCAACTCCTTCCCATTCCAAACATGAGACCCTTCCTATAGCAAGAGTGTAATATCAAACTCCTTCCCATTCCAAACCTGAGACCCTCCCTTTAGCATGAGATGTGATATCCAATTCCTCCCCATTCCAAACCTGAGAACCTTCCTACAGCATGCGATGTGATATCTCAATGCTTCTAATACCAAACCTGAGACCAGTCCTATAACATGAGATTGGATATCCAACTCCTTCCCCTTCCAAACCTGAGACCCTTCCTATAGCATGAGATGTGATATCCAACTCCTTCCCATTCCAATCCTGAGACCCTTCCTATAGCATGAGATGTGCTATCCCAATGCTTATACCAAACCTGAGACCCTTCCTAAAGCTTGAGATGTGATATCCAACTCCTTCCCATTCCAATACTGAGACCCTTCCTATAACATGAAATGTGATATCCAACTCCTTCCCATTCCAACCTGAGACCCTTCCTATAGCATGAGATGGGATATCCAACTCCTTCCAAATCCAATACTGATACCCTTCCAATAGCATGAGATGTGATATCCCAATGCTTCTACCAAACCTGAGAACCATACTATGGCATGAGATGTGATATCAAACTCCTTCCAATTCCAATCCTGAGACTCTTCCTATAGCTTGAGATGTGATATCCGAAATCCTTCCCATTCCAATTCTGAGACCCTTCCTATACCATGAGACTTGATATCTCAATGCTTCTAATACCAAACCTGAGACCCGTTCTATAACATGAGATGTGATATCCAAATCTTTCCCCTTCCAAACCTTAGACCCTTCCTTTATCATGAGATGGGATATCCAACTCCTTCCCATTCCAATCCTGAGACCCTTCCGATAGCAGAGATGTGATATCTCAATGCTTATACCAATCCTGAGACCCTTCCTATGGCCTGAGATGTCATATACAACTCCTTCCCAATCCAATCCTGAGACCCTTCCTATAGCATGAGATGTGATATCTCAATGCTTATACCAAATCTGAGACCCTTCCTATAGCATGAGATGTGATATCCAACTCCTTCCCATTCCAATCCTGAGACCCTTCCTATAGCATGAGATGTGATGTCTCAATGCTTATAATACCAAACCTGAGATCCTTCCTATAACATGAGATGTGATATCCAACTCCTTCCCATTCCAATCCTGAGACCCTTCCTATAGCATGAGATGTGATGTCTCAATGCTTCTAATACCAAACCTGAGAACCTTCCTACAGCATGCGATGTGATATCTCAATGCTTCTAATACCAAACCTGAGACCAGTCCTATAACATGAGATTGGATATCCAACTCCTTCCCCTTCCAAACCTGAGACCCTTCCTATAGCATGAGATGTGATATCCAACTTCATCCCATTCCAATCCTGAGACCCTTCCTATAACATGAGATGTGATGTCTCAATGCTTCTAATACCAAACCTGAGATCTTTCCTATAACATGAGATGTAATATCCAACTCCTTCCCATTCCAATCCTGAGACCCTTCCTATAGCATGAGATGTGCTATCTCAATGCTTATACCAAACCTGAGACCCTTCCTAAAGCTTGAGAAGTGATATCCAACTCCTTCCCATTCCAATCCTGAGACCCTTCCTATAGCATGAGATGTGATATCTCAATGCTTATACCAAACCTGAGACCCTTCCTATAGCATGAGATGTGATATCCAACTCCTTCCCATTCCAATCCTGAGACCCTTCCTATAGCATGAGATGTGATGTCTCAATGCTTCTAATACCAAACCTGAGATCCTTCCTATAACATGAGATGTGATATCCAACTCCTTCCCATTCCAATCCCGAGACCCTTCCTATAGCATGAGATGTGATATCTCGATGCTTATACCAAACCTGAGACCCTTCCTATAGCATGAGATGTGATATCCAACTCCTTCCCATTCCAATCCTGAGACCCTTCCTATAGCATGAGATGTGATATCTCAATGCCTCTAATACCAAACCTGAGATCCTTCCTCTAACATGAAATGTGATATCCAACTCTTTCCCTTTCCAAACCTGAGAGCCTACCTATAGCATGAGATGTGATATCCAAGTCCTTCCCATTCCAATCCTTAGACCCTTCCTACAGCATGCAATATGATATCTCAATGATTCTAATAACAAACCTGAGACCCATCCTGTAACATGAGATGGGATATCCAACTCCTTCCCATTCCAATCCTGAGACACTTCCGATAGCATGAGATGTGATATCCAACTCCTTCCCAATCCAATCCGGAGACCCTTCCGATAGCAGAGATGTGATATCTCAATGCTTATACCAAACCTGAGACCCTTCCTATGGCATGATATGTGATATCCAACTCCTTGCCATTCAAATCCTGAGACCCTTCCTATAGCATGAGAAGGGATATCCAACTCCTTCCATATCCAATCCTGAGACCCTTCCGATAGCAGAGATGTGATATCTCAACGCTTCTACCAAACCTGAGACCCTTCCTATAACATGAGATGTGATATCCAATTCCTTCCCATTCCAAACCTGAGACCCTTCCTATTGGATGAGATGTGATATCCAACTCCTTCCCATTCCAACCCTGAGACCCTTCCTATACCATGAGATGTGATATCTCAATGCTTCTAATACCAAACCTGGGTCCCGTCCTATAACATGAGATATGATATCCAAATCCTTCCCCTTCCAAACCTGAGACCCTTCCTTTAGCATGAGATGTGATATCCAAATACTTCCCATTCCAATCCTAAAACCCTTCCTATAGCATGAGATGTGATATCTCAATGTTTCTAATAAAAAACCTGAGACCCTTCCTATAGCAAGAGATGCGATATCCAAATCCTTCCCATTCCAATCCTGAGACCCTTCCTATAACATGAGATGTGATATCCAACTCCTTCCCATTCCAACCTGAGACCCTTCCTATAGCATGAGAAGGGATATCCAACTCCTTCCCAATCCAATCCTGAGACCCTTCCGATAGCAGAGATGTGATATCTCAATGCTTATACCAAACCTGAGACCCTTCCTATGGCATGAGATGTGATATCCAACTCCTTGCCATTCAAATCCTGAGACCCTCCCTATAACAAGAGATGTCATATCCAACTCCTTCCCATTCCAAACCTGAGACCCTTCCTTTAGCATGAGATGTAATATCCAAATCCTTCACATTCCAATCCGGAGACCCTTCCTATAGCATGAGATGTGATATCTCAATGCTTCTAATACCAAACATGAGATCCTTCCTATAACATGAGATGTGATATCCAACTAATTCCCATTCCAAACCTGAGACCCTTCCGATAGCATGAGATGTGATATCTCAATGCTTCAAAAACCAAACATGAGAACCATCCTATAACATGAGATGTGAAATCCAAATCCTTCCCTTCCCAAACCTGAGACTCTTCCTATAGCATGAGATGTGATATCTCAATGCTTCTACCAAACCTGAAACCCTTCCTATAGCATGAGATGTGATATCTAACTCCTTCCCATTCCAATCCTGAGACACTTCCTATAGCATGAGATGTGATATCACAATGCTTCTAATACCAAACCTGAGACCCGTCCTATAACATGAGATGTGATATCCAAATCCTTCCCCTTCCAAACCTTAGACCCTTCCTTTATCATGAGATGTGATATCCAAGTCCTTCCCATTCCATTCCTGAGACCCTTCCTATAGCATGAGATGTGATATCTCAATGCTTCTAATACCAAACCTGAGACCCTTCCTATAACATGAGATGTGATATCCAAGTCCTTCCCATTCCAATCCTGAGATCCTTCCTATAGCATGAGATGTGATATCTCAATGCTTCTAATAACAATTGTTCGTGGAAGTGGAGTTTGTGGCGGGACCCACTTTCTCCTGCGCACCCTTTATTTGATTGTTGGTTGAATAAAACCTGCAGCCAGAGTCGTAGTTTGTCAAGGAACCAACTCCGTGGTTCCTCTGTCTAGAAGAATTGTGGGGAGTGACAAACTTATGGACTGGAAAGGCGCTGGTTGGATTTGATAGTCCAGTACCTGTTTGTAGGCAGTTTACACACAAAATATAGACGATCCAGGCTGTTGATTGGTCAAAAACGAGTGATTTAAAGGTTTTTATTCCTTGTTGTAATCAGCAGCAATGAAAGACATTCTTGTATGTAAATATACTAATCATAGCATGATGATATGTTACACAGCCTACAAACAGGTACTGGACTATCAAATCCAACCAGCGCCTTTCCAGTCCATAAGTTTGTCACTCCCCACAATGCTTCTAATAACAAACCTGAGATCCTTCCTATAACATGAGATGTGATATCCAAATCCTTCCCCTTCCAAACCAGAGACCCTCCCTTTAGCATGAGATGTGATATCCAACTCCTTCCCATTCCAATCCTGAGACCGTTCTGATAGCATGAGATGTGATATCTCAATGCTTCTAATACCAAACCTGAGATCCTTCCGATAGCATGAGATGTGATATTTCAATTCTTCTTATACCAAACCTGAGATCCTTCCTATAACACGAGATGTGATATTCAAATCCTTCCTCTTCCAAACCTGAGACCCTCCCTTTAGCATGAGATGTGATATCCAACTCCTTCCCATTCCAATTCTGAGACCCTTCTGATAGCATGAGATGTTATATCTCAATGCCTCTAATACCAAACCTGAGATTCTACCTCTAACATGAAATGTGATATCCAACTCCTTCCCCTTCCAAACCTGGGAGCCTTCCTATAACATGAGATGTGATATCGAAGTCCTTCCATTCCAATCCTGAGACCCTTCCTATAGCATGGGATGTGATATTTCAATGCTTATACCAAACCTGAGACCCTTCCTATAGCATGAGATGTGCTATCCAAATCCTTCCCATTCCAATCGTGAGACCCTTCCGATAGCATGAGATGTGATATCTCAATGCCTCTAATACCAAACCTGAGATCCTTCCTCTAACATGAAATGTGATATCCAAATCCTTCCCTTTCCAAACCTGAGAGCCTACCTATAGCATGAGATGTGATATCCAACTCCTTCCCATTCCAATCCTGAGACTCTTCCTATAGCATGAGATGTGATATCTCAATGCTTATACCAAACCTGAGACCCTTCCTATAGCATGAGATGTGATATCCAAATCCTTCCCATTCCAATCCTGAGACCCTTCCTATAGCATGAGATGTGATATCTCAATGCCTCTAATACCAAATCTGAGATCCTTCCTTGAACATGAAATGTGATATCCCACTCCTTCCCTTTCCAAACCTGAGAGTCTACCTATAGCATGAGATGTGATATCCAAGTCCTTCCCATTCCAATCCTTAGACACTTCCTACAGCATGAGATGTGATATCTCAATGATTCTATTACCAAACCTGAGACCCGTCCTATAACATGAGATGGGATATCCAACTCCTTCCCATTTCAATCCTGAGAAACTTCCGATAGAAGAGATGTGATATCTCAATGCTTAGACCAAACCTGAGACCCTTCCTATAACATGAGATGTGATATCCAACTCCTTCCCGTTCCAAACCTGAGACCCTTTCTATAGCAAGAATCTAATATCCAACTCCTTCCCATTCCAATCCTGAGACCATTCCTATAGCATGAGATGTGATATCTCAATGCTTCTAATACCAAACCTGAGATCCTTCCTATGACATGAGATGTGATATCCAATTCCTTCCCATTCCAATCCTGAGACCCTTCCTATAGCATGAGATGTGATATCTCAATGCTTCTAATACCAAACCTGAGATCCTTCCTATAACATGAGATGTGATATCCAAATCCTTCCCCTTCCAAACCAGAGACCCTCCCTTTAGCATGAGATGTGATATCCAACTCCTTCCCATTCCAATCCTGAGACATTTCTGATAGCATGAGATGTGATATCTCAATGCCTCTAATACCAAACCTGAGATCCTACCTCTAACATGAAATGTGATATCCAACTCCTTCCCCTTGCAAACCTGAGAGCCTTCCTATAGCATGAGATGTGATATCGAAGTATTTCCCATTCCAATCCTGAGACCCTTCCTATAACATGAGATGTGATATCCAACTCCTTCCCATTCCAACCTGAGACCCTTCCTATAGCATGAGATGGGATATCCAACTACTTCCAAATCCAATCCTGATACCCTTCCGATAGCATGAGATGTGATATCTCAATCCCTCTAATACCAAACCTGAGATCCTTCCTATAACATGAGATGTGATATCAAAATCCTTCCCCTTCCAAACCTGAGACCCTCCCTTTAGCATGAGATGTGATATCCAACTCCTTCCCATTCCAATCCTGAGACCCTTCTGATAGCTTGAGATGTGATATTCAATGCCTCTAATACCAAACCTGAGATCCTACCTCTAACATGAAATGTGATATCCAACTCCTTCCCTTTCCAAACGTGAGAGCCTCCCTATAGCATGAGATGTGATATTCAACTCCTTCCCATTCCAATCCTGAGACCCTTCCTATAGCATGAGATGTGATGTCTCAATGCTTCTAATACCAAATCTGAGATCCTTCCTATAACATGAGATGTGATATCCAACTCCTTCCATTCCAATCCTGAGACCCTTCCTATAGCATGGGATGTGATATTTCAATGCTTATACCAAACCTGAGACCCTTCCTATAGCATGAGATGTGCTATCCAAATCCTTCCCATTCCAATCGTGAGACCCTTCCGATAGCATGAGATGTGATATCTCAATGCCTCTAATACCAAACCTGAGATCCTTCCTCTAACATGAAATGTGATATCCAAATCCTTCCCTTTCCAAACCTGAGAGCCTACCTATAGCATGAGATGTGATATCCAACTCCTTCCCATTCCAATCCTGAGACTCTTCCTATAGCATGAGATGTGATATCTCAATGCTTATACCAAACCTGAGACCCTTCCTATAGCATGAGATGTGATATCCAAATCCTTCCCATTCCAATCCTGAGACCCTTCCTATAGCATGAGATGTGATATCTCAATGCCTCTAATACCAAACCTGAGATCCTTCCTTGAACATGAAATGTGATATCCCACTCCTTCCCTTTCCAAACCTGAGAGTCTACCTATAGCATGAGATGTGATATCCAAGTCCTTCCCATTCCAATCCTTAGACACTTCCTACAGCATGAGATGTGATATCTCAATGATTCTATTACCAAACCTGAGACCCGTCCTATAACATGAGATGGGATATCCAACTCCTTCCCATTTCAATCCTGAGAAACTTCCGATGGCAGAGATGTGATATCTCAATGCTTAGACCAAACCTGAGACCCTTCCTATAACATGAGATGTGATATCCAACTCCTTCCCGTTCCAAACCTGAGACCCTTTCTATAGCAAGAATCTAATATCCAACTCCTTCCCATTCCAATCCTGAGACCATTCCTATAGCATGAGATGTGATATCTCAATGCTTCTAATACCAAACCTGAGATCCTTCCTATGACATGAGATGTGATATCCAATTCCTTCCCATTCCAAACCTGAGACCCTTCCTATAGCATGAGATGTGATATCTCAATGCTTCTAATACCAAACCTGAGATCCTTCCTATAACATGAGATGTGATATCCAACTCCTTCCCATTCCAATCCTGAGACATTTCTGATAGCATGAGATGTGATATCTCAATGCCTCTAATACCAAACCTGAGATCCTACCTCTAACATGAAATGTGATATCCAACTCCTTCCCCTTGCAAACCTGAGAGCCTTCCTATAGCATGAGATGTGATATCGAAGTATTTCCCATTCCAATCCTGAGACCCTTCCTATAACATGAGATGTGATATCCAACTCCTTCCCATTCCAACCTGAGACCCTTCCTATAGCATGAGATGGGATATCCAACTACTTCCAAATCCAATCCTGATACCCTTCCGATAGCATGAGATGTGATATCGCAATCCCTCTAATACCAAACCTGAGATCCTTCCTATAACATGAGATGTGATATCAAAATCCTTCCCCTTCCAAACCTGAGACCCTCCCTTTAGCATGAGATGTGATATCCAACTCCTTCCCATTCCAATCCTGAGACCCTTCTGATAGCATGAGATGTGATATTCAATGCCTCTAATACCAAACCTGAGATCCTACCTCTAACATGAAATGTGATATCCAACTCCTTCCCTTTCCAAACGTGAGAGCCTCCCTATAGCATGAGATGGGATATTCAAGTCCTTCCCATTCCAATCCTGAGACCCTTCCTATAGCATGAGATGTGATATCTCAATGCTTCCAATACCAAACCTGAGACCCTTCCTATAACATAAGATGGGATATCCAACTCCTTCCCATTCCAATCCTGAGACCCTTCCTATAGCATGAGATGTGATATCCAACTCCTTCCCATTCCAATCCTGAGACCCTTCCTATAGCATGAGATGTGATATCCAAATCCTTCCCATTCCAATCGTGAGACCCTTCCTATAGCATGAGATGTGATATCCAAAACCTTCCCTTTCCAAAACTGAGAGCCTACCTATAGCATGAGATGTGATATCCAACTCCTTCCCATTCCAATCCTGAGACCCTTCCTATAGCATGAGATGTGATATCTCAATGCTTATACCAAACCTGAGACCCTTCCTATAGCATGAGATGTGATATCCAAATCCTTCCCATTCCAATCCTGAGACCCTTCCTATAGCATGAGATGTGATATCCAAATCCTTCCCCTTCCAAACCTGAGACCCTCCCTTTAGCATGAGATGTGATATCCAACTCCTTCCCATTCCAATCCTGAGACCCTTCTGATAGCATGAGATGTTATATCTCAATGCCTCTAATACCAAACCTGAGATCCTACCTCTAACATGAAATGTGATATCCAACTCCTTCCCCTTCTAAACCTGGGAGCCTTCCTATAACATGAGATGTGATATCGAAGTGCTTCCCATTCCAATCCTGAGACCCTTCCTATAACATGAGATGTGATATCCAACTCCTTCCCATTCCAATCCTGAGACCCTTCCTATAGCATGAGATGTGATGTCTCAATGCTTCTAATACCAAATCTGAGATCCTTCCTATAACATGAGATGTGATATCCAACTCCTTCCCATTGCAATCTTGAGACCGTTTCTATAGCATGAGATGTGATATCTCAATGCTTATACCAAACCTGAGACCCTTCCTATAGCATGAGATGTGATATCCAAATCCTTCCCATTCCAATCGTGAGACCCTTCCTATAGCATGAGATGTGATATCTCAATGCCTCTAATACCAAACCTGAGATCCTACCTCTATAATGAAATTTGATATGCAACTCCTTCCCCTTCCAAACCTGATAGCCTTCCTATAGCATGAGATGTGATATCCAAGTCCTTCCCATTCCAATCCTGATACCCTTCCTATAACATGAGATGTGATATCCAACTCCTTCCCATTCCAACCTGAGACCCTTCCTATAGCATGAGATGGGATATCCAACTCCTTCCAAATCCAATCCTGATACCCTTCCGATAGCATGAGATGTGATATCCCAATGCTTCTACAAAACCTGAGACCCATACCATGGCATGAGATGTGATATCAAACTCCTTCCCATTCCAATCCTGACACCCTTCCTATAGCTTGAGATGTGATATCCAACTCCTTCCCATTCCAATTCTGAGACCCGTCCTATACCATGGGACTTGATATATCAATGCTTCTCATACCAAACCTGAGACCGGTCCTATAACATGAGATGTGATATCCAAATCCTTCCCCTTCCAAACCTTAGACCCTTCCTTTATCATGAGATGTGATATCCAAGTCGTTCCCATTCCAATCCTGAGACCCTTCCTATAGCATGAGATGTGATATCTCAATGCTTCTAATACCAAACCTGAGACCCTTGCTATAACATGAGATGTGATATTCAAGTCCTTCCCATTCCAATCCTGAGACCCTTCCTATAGCATGAGATGTGATATCTCAATGCTTCTAATATCAAACCTGAGACCCTTCCTATAATGAGAAGGGATATCCAACTCCTTCCCATTCCAATCCTGAGACCCTTCCGATAGCAGAGATGTGATATCTCAATGCTTATACCAAACCTGAGACCCTTCCTATGGCATGAGATGTCAAATACAACTCCTTCCGATTCCAATCCTGAGACCCTTCCTATAGCATGAGATGTGATATCTCAATGCTTCTAATAATAAACCTGAGATCCTTCCTATAACATGAGATGTGATATCCAACTCCTTCCCATTCCAAACCTGAGACCCTTCCGATTGCATGAGATGTGATATCAAACTCCTTCCCATTCCAATCCTGAGACCCTTCCTATACCATGAGATGTGATATCTCAATGCTTCTAATACCAAACCTGACACCCGTCCTAAAACATGAGATGTGATGTCCAAATCCTTCCCCTTCCAAACCTGAGATCTTTCCTTTAGCATGAGATGTGATATCCAACTCCTTCCCATTCCAATCCTGAGACCCTTCCTATACCATGAGATGTGATATCTCAATGCTTCTAATACCAAACCTGACACCCGTCCTAAAACATGAGATGTGATGTCCAAATCCTTCCCCTTCCAAACCTGAGATCTTTCCTTTAGCATGAGATGTGATATCCAACTCCTTCCCATTCCAATCCTGAGACCCTTCCTATAGCATGATATGTGATATCACAATTTTTCTAATACCAAACCTGAGATCCTTCCTATAACATGAGATGTGTATCCAACTCCTTCCCATTCCAAACCTGAGACCCTTCCTATAGCCTGCGATGTGATATCTTAATGCTTCTAAAACCAAACCTGAGAACCATCCAATAACATATGTGAAATCCAAATCCTTCCCTTTCCAAACCTGAGACCCTTCCGATAGCATTAGATTTGATATCTCAATGCTTCTAAAACCAAACATGAGAACCATCCTATAACATGAGATGTGAAATCCAAATCCTTCCCTTTCCAAACCTGAGACCCTCCCTATAGCATGAGATGTGATATCTAAGTCCTTCCCATTCCTATCCTGAGACCCTTCCGATAGCAGAGATGTGATATCTCAATGCTTGGACCAAACCTGAGACCCTTCCTATGGCATGAGATGTGATATCCAACTCCTTCCCATTCCAATCTTGAGACCCTTCCTATAGCATGAGATGTGATATCTCAATGCTTCTATCAAACCTGAGTCCCTTCCTTTAGCATGAGATGTGATATCCAACTCCTTCCCATTCCAATCCTGAGACCCTTCCTATAGCATGAGATGTGATATTTCAAAGCTTCTAATACCAAACCTGGGACCCGTCCCGTAGTTTCTTTTATCGTGTCGCAGCTTTAGTGCAACACGACACAAGAGGGCACTGTAAGCTAAGTTAGAGCTCTCTTGGGTCTCTAGCCTTCTACAGGCCCTAGATACTCTTTTAGGATGGTATTTGATCGGTGCAAGTCATTCAGGGACTGGAATGGTGGCAGCGATCGTTTTGTTTATTTTGAGCTCCTTTTGGCGTTCTGAGCACGTTTTTGCACTGAACCCAAAATGGTGGCCTGGCTCCCAAAATGGCCAGGCCGCGAGGCTCCTTTGTCCTGTCCACTGTCCGTCTTGCTCCCTTCACCTTCCCCAGGTCCGGCGACCCGGGGCCTTCCTTATTTGGGCATGTACTTTCCCGCGAAACGTGGTTGCTTTCGCGGGCTTCTACATGTCGTTTGTGTGCCTCCAGGGTGTGGGCTGGGATGTCTGGTCCCAATACACATCCTGGGTGCCAGAGAGTCTAGGGTGGTGTGAATGCCTGGGACCACCGTGGTCCGTGATTGGTCCACGTATGGTATGTGTTTTGATGAGCGGATCTCCCATTGGCTCCCCTCCGTTTTGGCGCGAAGGGAACCGTGGATAAGAGGGGGCTGGAAACACCACTACCATGTCGATCTCCTGAGTTCTCACGAACGAAGGAATACAGGAGCCAAGTATCCTGCAACTACGAGGCTGGACCGAGGAATCGCTGGTGACCCGCTGAAGGAATCCTCCTTTGCACTGCTGTCGTCCGGAGAGCCCCTGTCCTCCTTTGATCGAACCAGAAGGCCTGTACTGGTGCTTCGACCTTTGGAATAGCAGGAACAGCTATTCCCGGCATCTTCAACCATCTCCTGCCAAGTAAGCCTTCGGAAGCGTCTCTGGGCCATCCAGTTGACTGACCAGCTTACCAAGGAGTTTGGCTCTGCAACCGCCGCCAGGTTGTGTTGTATTGCGAGTCCTTGTCCCTCTCCCACGCTTCGTACGCTTGGCGTCCCCAGGTCTGAAGGGAGGAGGGTTCATTTGGCTCGAATACGCACGGCCGCTCCGTTGTCCTGTGCGGCAACAAAACTGTGCCGGTTTCGTCGATTGGGACGTCTTTTTGCTCTACACGACTACAAAGCGTTCCCTGCTCTTCTGAACCTGCCAGCTGCTGAAACTATCGTGGAGAAGCCTGGGTCTGCTTGCTTCGGGGACCGGTGAGTAGTATATCTAGGATCTGGTCGCCCTCCTGCAGTATCCCATTGCTTTTCCCTGCTGTGTAAAAACAGCACCCTTTTGCCGCGCTCGCGCTCTGCTTCTGCCCGCTGTGGAGGCTGCGCTTGAGCTGCGGAACCTGTTCTTCTTCTGCTGTGCACTAACGTGAACCGCCTGACTTCCTCCAAAGAGCTTCCCCTTGTGCCCGTCGGCACCGGCGTGGCAGGTACTTTGAGCACAAGGCTCCACTCTTCGCAGGGCTCGGACTTCCATCTAGTTAGGTGCCTATGAAGGCGAACTGAGTCGAAAGCATTATCGCACTGCCTGTTTTCCTTCCCTGGCAGGTGGACTACATATTTCGTGCTTTAAACGCTTGCGACTGTGTATTTGTATATATATTGTGTTGATATGGTATGTGTTGGTTTAATATTGTGATATTGTGATTTTCTCGCTACGGTCATTATTTTAAAGGCCTTAAAATAAATGTGTATCTATTTTTGATATAACAACTGTTTGGAGTAGTTTGTCAGCGCTCTTGCTTTGTGTGCTCACTGCGGGCTTTCAGTCACCCTCACCCCTCTTGAGACCTAGTCTTGACCGCCGCGATCGCTACCTTGATTGGTCTGGCTTGTCCAGAGGTTACCCTGTTCCAAGTAATTAGGTTGGCCTTCTGAACTTCTGCGCCACCAGGACAGAGTTCAGAAATCCGTCTTAACAAATTGGTGTACAGCGGTGGGATACGACTGAAGGTATCCAGTGTTGCGCTCGAACTAAGGCATTTCAGGTTATTCCAAACAGTACACGTAGTGAATTGTTATAGTATAACTTTAAAAAGGCCATAGTCCTATCAAACAGTATGGAAACAAGTACGTTGTTAACTTTAAATGCTTCCAAATCAGAAACGCTGAAAAAGATGTGTGCGGAGAGAGGTGTTTCCTCTCAAGGCACGAAATTGGAAATGATCCAAAGAATCGTGGCGTGGCAAGAAGCGCAGCTTGACGCTATTACTTCTGAGGACAGTGCGGAAGGTGGTGGGGCTGCTCTCACTGGCAGAACCGACGGTTCTGCCGCTGCACTGATCCATCACGACCACAAGGACAGGGAGGATGTAATGTCTAATGTTTCCTCTGCCAGTGCTGATGGGGAGGCTATGCTTGAATTCAAGAAGCAAGAGCTGCGGTTTAGGCAGCAGGAGCTTGAATTCAGCATAGCCAAACTAAAAATCGAACAGGCAGAAAAACAAAAAGACAGGGATCACCAGTTGGAACTGGCCAAGCTTCAGGTTGCAAATGGATCCAAGGGTCCTGGACATGGTTCTGGGGCTTCCTCTCATCCACGGTTTCCAAAAGATCTGCTCAGTGTGTATGAAGAAAGGAATGACATTATGGACTGGCTGAATGCGTTTGAGTATGCATGCGAGGTTCAAAAAGTTGACAGTGCTGATAAGATTGCGTGGTTGCTCAGTAGACTGCCCCATTCTGGCTGTAGTGCCATTATGGAAATGTCGAAGGCTGAGCGGGCTGATTTCGCAATGTTAAAGCAGACTCTCATTTTAAAGTTTGGGAAGACTCCGGCCCAATATTTAAAGCGTTTTCGAGAGTATAAGAAAAAGGAAGGTGGTACTTGGGTATCTTATGTCGCTGAATCTTTGAAAAACTTAACTGGCTGGGTCGAAGGCTATAAGGTTTCTACCTTCGACGGCATGATAAATCTTGTCATGCTGGAACACATTTTTGCTTCTTCTTCCCCGGAGCTTAAGCAGCATTTGGCCGATTCGAAGGAGATAGATCCTAAGAAGCTGGCCATTGCAGCAGACTTATGGGTGTCACATCGAGTGTCCCATAAGGACAAAACTCATCCTGGTAAGCAGGAGGAGGGGAAAAAGTCCAAAGATATGGAGGGTGGGGAATCTGCTAAATCTTCTTCCCAAAAGGGCCACAAAAAGAAAAACAAGGGTAAGACACAAGAGAACTCACAGGGTAGTGGAGGTCAGCCTCCGAAACAGAACTCTGGTTACAATAAGCCTCCCTACGTAAACAGACCCACTGGGGCTTGTTTTTCTTGTGGAGCAACTGACCATGTGAAGGGGGATCCCCGGTGTAAGGTTAGACCTTTGGGGGTCCACTCCGCTAATCTGGCCTTCTCCTCCTACGAGGAAGAAGAGATTACAGGAGCATCCTTCTCCTCGGACTCATTTCCCAGCGGAATAGAGGCCGAGGTAGTTTTAGTGTCCCTGGGTTCCTGGGAGCCTAAAGTCGCAGAGGCGTATGCTAGGATTCCGGATAATACCAAGCACTACTTTAAAGACAGTGTGCTGATCAATGGAGTGGATACTCCAGCTCTTAGGGATAGTGGGTGCAGTCGAACTGTAGTGGATTCTACCTTGGTAGACTCAGAGGAAGTTGCCAGAGCTACTCTGATGCCCACTAAGTTGGCTGACGGCCCCCTCCGTATGTTTCCCGTGATCCCTGTTAATCTAACTTTAAATGGTACAGCAGTCAGGATTCCAGTGAGCATTCAGAGAAACGTCCCGGGAAAGGTCTTATTAGGTAATGATCTCAGAGCTTTAGGGCTCGTAGGAGACACTGCCGAACGACCCTACACACGGTCTCTAGCACGGGCAGCATTGGCCAAGTCCAATACGCCGCCCCAGCCGAAGGGGCAACCCAAGGCGAAAGGAGTCTACAAGTCAAGACGGGGGAAAGAGAATATTCCCCCGAGCTCGCCTACCACTGCGGTGGAGGAAGTTGGTCAATCGCCCGAGCCTGACGAGGAGGTGGCGATGCCTGAAGTATTCGACCCCAACGATCATCCTGAACTAAAAGACTTGTTAGTTGAAGGAGGTCCTGATAGGGACGAATTCAGTAAAGGCCAACGTGAGTGCCCATCTCTGGAAGGCCTAAGGAGACAGGCCTGCTCCCAGCTTGAGGGTGAACCTCCTGGGAAGCATAGGATTTATTGGGAAGGTGGACTCCTGTATAGTGAGCCCACAGAGTCTACAGAAGGAGACCATAGGAGGTTGGTGGTTCCCCTTGCTGTTAGACCCTTCCTCCTGCAGTTGGCGCATGAAGTTCCCCTTGCTGGTCACCTTGGTATGAAGAGGACCAAGCAAAGGTTATCCATGCACTTCTACTGGCCCAAGATGGGGGTGCAAGTAGAAAGTCACTGCAGGAGTTGCGCCTCCTGCCAGTTGTCTGGTAAGGTTGGCGCGACAATCCAAGCTCCGTTGGTACCGCTCCCAGTTGTGGGGGTACCATTTGAAAGGGTAGGGATCGACATCGTCAGTCCCCTTGACCCGCAAACATCCTCGGGCAATAGGTTTATCCTGGTGCTGGTCGACCATGCAACCAGGTATCCTGAGGCCATCCCATTGAAGACTGTAACTGCCAAGTCAGTTGCAAAAGCTTTACTCGGCATATTTACTAGGGTTGGCTTCCCTAAAGAAGTTGTGTCAGATCGTGGCAGCAACTTTATGTCGAAGTATATGCAGGCTATGTGGAAAGAATGTGGGGTCACCTACAAGTTCTCTTCTGCATACCACCCCCAGACCAATGGTCTGGTGGAACGTTTCAACAGAACGTTAAAGAGCATGATTGGGGCTCTGGAGGAGCCTCAGAGAAGAAAATGGGATCTTCTTTTACCATGCTTGCTGTTTGCCTACCGAGAGGTACCACAGGAGGGTGTTGGCTTCAGCCCCTTCGAACTTCTGTTCGGTCATCCCGTACGGGGACCCTTAGCCATTGTCAAGGAGGGATGGGAGATGCCCACTCCCCCTGTCACTACCAATGTAGTTGACTATGTGCTAGGGCTCAGAAAACGGATGGTACTTCTGATGGGCTTGGCTAGTGATAAATTGAAGGCAGGGCAAGCGCTGGTGAAACATTGGTACGACCAGAAAGCTTCCCTCATCAACTTTACACCTGGTCAGCAAGTCCTGATCATGAATCCAATAAGGCCTCGCGCTTTACAGGACAAATGGTCAGGCCCTTACACAGTGGTGGAGCCCCTGGGTGAGGTAAACTATTTAGTGGACCTTGGAAGGCCTGGACAGGCTCCAAAAGTGTTCCACGTAAATAGGCTGAAGGCTTTCGTCCCAAGAGTCGAAATCGCAGCACTGCTACTGGCGTCAGACGTTGAGGAAGAGGAGTCAGAACCTCTCCCCGACCTGTTCCAGAGCGGTCCTTCAGATAGCTCCGTTGAGGGTGTCCGAGTGGCCCCTCACCTGACTTCTGATCAGCAGGCTGAGGTGAAAAGTTTGCTTAGGCAGTTTTCCCCCTGTTTTCACAGTCCCCTGGTTTGACACCTTGGTGCAAACATAACATTGACACAGGAGACAGTGTACCTACCAAAAGTAGGGGATACAGGATGTCGGATAAAGTACGGTCTTATATTAAGACCGAGGTCAACAAAATGTTAGACCTTGGGGTGATTGAACCCTCTAGTAGTCCTTGGTCCAGTCCTGTGGTTCTGGTTCCAAAGGCAGGCACTTCTGAATTGAGGTTCTGCGTGGATTACAGGGCTCTGAATGCTGTCACCAAGACAGATGCCCACCCCTTGCCTCGAACAGATGAGCTGGTGGATACTTTGGGTGCCTCCAAGTACCTCAGCACGTTTGACCTCACTGCTGGCTATTGGCAAATAGCGTTAGCAGAACATGACAGGGAGAAGACAGCATTTTCTACACCAGACGGCCTTTACCAATTCCGGGTAATGCCGTTCGGGTTGAAGAATGCACCTGCCACTTTCCAGAGGCTTGTGAATCATGTGTTGAATGGGTTGGACGAATTCTGTCTTGCATATCTGGACGATATAGCAGTTTTCAGTGCCACCTGGGAAGACCATGTGAAACACCTCAGGATTGTGCTCCAGGCTCTTCAGAAAGCCCACTTGACCATAAAGGCTAGTAAGTGCCAGATTGGACAAGGCTCAGTGGTTTACCTTGGACATGAAGTAGGTGGAGGGAGGATACAGCCTGTACCCAGTAAAGTACAAGCAGTACAAGACTGGCCTACCCCCACTACGCAAACCCAAGTGAGAGCCTTTTTAGGACTCACGGGGTATTACCGCAATTTTGTGGCAGACTATGGTACCATAGCTGCTCCTCTGACTGCCCTCACAACTCCGAAGAAACCCAAGAAGGTAACTTGGACCGACGAGTGTGAGAAGGCCTTCAATGGCTTAAAAGACTCCTTGTGCCAGGCGCCTGTGCTAAGGGCCCCTGATTATTAAAGACCTTTTATCGTGCAGACGGATGCCTCTGACACTGGGATAGGAGCTGTACTATCACAAGTAGATGAGAAGGGTAAGGAACACCCTATCGGTTTTATTAGTCGCCAGCTTAAGGACAGAGAGCTCAGGTGGTCCACGGTAGAGAAAGAATGTTTCTCTGTTGTGTGGGCCCTAAGGAAGCTGAGGCCCTACCTCTATGGGACCCACTTCACTGTGCAGACTGACCATAAGCCGTTAAAGTGGCTAATGAACATGAAGGGGGAGAATCCAAAGTTGCTTAGGTGGTCCATAAGTCTTCAAGGCTTCGACTTCACTATTGAGCATAGGCCAGGTGTCCAACATAGCAATGCTGATGGGTTGTCCAGAATGTTTAACCGACCTGAACAAGAGACTCATCCAGGGGTGGATTAGTTCCCCCTGTCCATAGTCTGGGAGGGGCGAGTGTTAGGAAAGATTTCGTAATTGTAGGGAATTTTCCTTCCATGTGGCAACCCCTAAACTTTTTGCTATTGTTTTTAACCTTGTTATTGACTTTGCCAGAGAAGTACAGCCTTCTGCCGCACTTCTCTGGGCTTTCGCTCCTTTCTTACGGGGAAACTGACATGCCCTTAAGACAGTCAGTACCGGGGAACGTGGTTTCCCGTAGTTTCTTTTATCGTGTCGCAGCTTTAGTGCAACACGACACAAGAGGGCACTGTAAGCTAAGTTACAGCTCTCTTGGGTCTCTAGCCTTCTACAGGCCCTAGATACTCTTTTAGGATGGTATTTGATCGGTGCAAGTCATTCAGGGACTGGAATGGTGGCAGCAATCGTTTTGTTTATTTTGAGCTCCTTTTGGCGTTCTGAGCACGTTTTTGCACTGAACCCAAAATGGTGGCCTGGCTCCCAAAATGGCCAGGCCGCGAGGCTCCTTTGTCCTGTCCACTGTCCGTCTTGCTCCCTTCACCTTCCCCAGGTCCGGCGACCCGGGGCCTTCCTTATTTGGGCATGTACTTTCCCACGAAACGTGGTTGCTTTCGCGGGCTTCTACATGTCGTTTGTGTGCCTCCAGGGTGTGGGCTGGGATGTCTGGTCCCAATACACATCCTGGGTGCCAGAGAGTCTAGGGTGGTGTGAATGCCTGGGACCACCGTGGTCCGTGATTGGTCCACGTATGGTATGTGTTTTGATGAGCGGATCTCCCATTGGCTCCCCTCCGTTTTGGCGCGAAGGGAACCGTGGATAAGAGGGGGCTGGAAACACCACTACCATGTCGATCTCCTGAGTTCTCACGAACGAAGGAATACAGGAGCCAAGTATCCTGCAACTACGAGGCTGGACCGAGGAATCGCTGGTGACCCGCTGAAGGAATCCTCCTTTGCACTGCTGTCGTCCGGAGAGCCCCTGTCCTCCTTTGATCGAACCAGAAGGCCTGTACTGGTGCTTCGACCTTTGGAATAGCAGGAACAGCTATTCCCGGCATCTTCAACCATCTCCTGCCAAGTAAGCCTTCGGAAGCGTCTCTGGGCCATCCAGTTGACTGACCAGCTTACCAAGGAGTTTGGCTCTGCAACCGCCGCCAGGTTGTGTTGTATTGCGAGTCCTTGTCCCTCTCCCACGCTTCGTACGCTTGGCGTCCCCAGGTCTGAAGGGAGGAGGGTTCATTTGGCTCGAATACGCACGGCCGCTCCGTTGTCCTGTGCGGCAACAAAACTGTGCCGGTTTCGTCGATTGGGACGTCTTTTTGCTCTACACGACTACAAAGCGTTCCCTGCTCTTCTGAACCTGCCAGCTGCTGAAACTATCGTGGAGAAGCCTGGGTCTGCTTGCTTCGGGGACCGGTGAGTAGTATATCTAGGATCTGGTCGCCCTCCTGCAGTATCCCATTGCTTTTCCCTGCTGTGTAAAAACAGCACCCTTTTGCCGCGCTCGCGCTCTGCTTCTGCCCGCTGTGGAGGCTGCGCTTGAGCTGCGGAACCTGTTCTTCTTCTGCTGTGCACTAACGTGAACCGCCTGACTTCCTCCAAAGAGCTTCCCCTTGTGCCCGTCGGCACCGGCGTGGCAGGTACTTTGAGCACAAGGCTCCACTCTTCGCAGGGCTCGGACTTCCATCTAGTTAGGTGCCTATGAAGGCGAACTGAGTCGAAAGCATTATCGCACTGCCTGTTTTCCTTCCCTGGCAGGTGGACTACATATTTCGTGCTTTAAACGCTTGCGACTGTGTATTTGTATATATATTGTGTTGATATGGTATGTGTTGGTTTAATATTGTGATATTGTGATTTTCTCGCTACGGTCATTATTTTAAAGGCCTTAAAATAAATGTGTATCTATTTTTGATATAACAACTGTTTGGAGTAGTTTGTCAGCGCTCTTGCTTTGTGTGCTCACTGCGGGCTTTCAGTCACCCTCACCCCTCTTGAGACCTAGTCTTGACCGCCGCGATCGCTACCTTGATTGGTCTGGCTTGTCCAGAGGTTACCCTGTTCCAAGTAATTAGGTTGGCCTTCTGAACTTCTGCGCCACCAGGACAGAGTTCAGAAATCCGTCTTAACACTTCCTACAGCATGAGATGTGATATCTCAATGATTCTATTACCAAACCTGAGACCCGTCCTATAACATGAGATGGGATATCCAACTCCTTCCCATTTCAATCCTGAGAAACTTCTGATAGCAGAGATGTGATATCTCAATGCTTAGACCAAACCTGAGACCCTTCCTATAACATGAGATGTGATATCCAACTCCTTCCCGTTCCAATCCCGAGACCATTCCTATAGCATGAGATGTGATATCTCAATGCTTCTAATACCAAACCTGAGATCCTTCCTATGACATGAGATGTGATATCCAACTCCTTCCCCTTGCAAACCTGAGAGCCTTCCTATAGCATGAGATGTGATATCGAAGTATTTCCCATTCCAATCCTGAGACCCTTCCTATAACATGAGATGTGATATCCAACTCCTTCCCATTCCAACCTGAGACCCTTCCTATAGCATGAGATGGGATATCCAACTACTTCCAAATCTAATCCTGATACCCTTCCGATAGCATGAGATGTGATATCTCAATCCCTCTAATACCAAACCTGAGATCCTTCCTATAACATGAGATGTGATATCAAAATCCTTCCCCTTCCAAACCTGAGACCCTCCCTTTAGCATGAGATGTGATATCCAACTCCTTCCCATTCCAATCCTGAGACCCTTCTGATAGCATGAGATGTGATATTCAATGCCTCTAATACCAAACCTGAGATCCTACCTCTAACATGAAATGTGATATCCAACTCCTTCCCTTTCCAAACGTGAGAGCCTCCCTATAGCATGAGATGGGATATTCAAGTCCTTCCCATTCCAATCCTGAGACCCTTCCTATAGCATGAGATGTGATATCTCAATGCTTCTAATACCAAACCTGAGACCCTTCCTATAACATAAGATGGGATATCCAACTCCTTCCCATTCCAATCCTGAGACCCTTCCGATAGCAGAGATGTGATATCTCAATGCTGATACCAAACCTGAGACCCTTCCTATGGCATGAGATGTCATATACAACTCCTTCCCATTCCAATCCTGAGACCCTTCCTATAGCATGAGATGTGATATCTCAATGCGTATACCAAACCTGAGACCCTTCCTATAGCATGAGATGTGATATCCAACTCCTTCCCATTCCAATCTTGAGACCCTTCCTATAACATGAGATGTGATGTCTCAATGCTTCTAATACCAAACCTGAGATCCTTCCTATGGCATGAGATGTCATATAAAACTCCTTCCCATTCCATTCCTGAGACCCTTCGTATAGCATGAGATGTGATATCCAAATCCTTCCCATTCCAATCCTGAGACCCTTCCTATAGCATGAGATGTGATATCCAAATCCTTCCCATTCCAATCGTGAGACCCTTCCTATAGCATGAGATGTGATATCCAAAACCTTCCCTTTCCAAAACTGAGAGCCTACCTATAGCATGAAATGTGATATCCAACTCCTTCCCATTCCAATCCTGAGACCCTTCCTATAGCATGAGATGTGATATCTCAATGCTTATACCAAACCTGAGACCCTTCCTATAGCATGAGATGTGATATCCAAATCCTTCCCATTCCAATCCTGAGACCCTTCCTATAGCATGAGATGTGATATCCAAATCCTTCCCCTTCCAAACCTGAGACCCTCCCTTTAGCATGAGATGTGATATCCGACTCCTTCCCATTCCAATCCCGAGACCCTTCTTATAGCATGAGATGTGATATCTCAATGCCTCTAATACCAAACCAGAGATTCTTCCTATAACATGAGATGTGATATCTCAATGCTTCTAATACCAAACCTGAGACCCTTCCTATAACATAAGATGGGATATCCAACTCCTTCCCATTCCAATCCTAAAACCCTTCCGATAGCAGAGATGTGATATCTCAATGCTTATACCAAACCTGAGACCCTTCCTGTGGCATGAGATGTCATATCCAACTCCTTCCCATTCCAATCCTGAGACCCTTCCTATAGCATGATATGTGATATCACAATTTTTCTAATACCAAACCTGAGATCCTTCCTATAACATGAGATGTGTATCCAACTCCTTCCCATTCCAAAACCTGAGACCCTTCCTATAGCATGAGATGTGATATCTTAATGCTTCTAAAACCAAACCTGAGAACCATCCAATAACATATGTGAAATCCAAATCCTTCCCTTTCCAAACCTGAGACCCTTCCGATAGCATTAGATGTGATATCTCAATGCTTCTAAAACCAAACATGAGAACCATCCTATAACATGAGATGTGAAATCCAAATCCTTCCCTTTCCAAACCTGAGACCCTTCCTATAGCTTGAGATGTGATATCAAACTCCTTCCCATTCCAATCCTGTGATAGCTTGAGATGTGATATCCAACTCCTTCCCATTCCAATCCTGAGACCCTTCCTATACCATGAGATGTGATATCTCAATGCTTCTAATACCAAACCTGAGACCCGTCCTAAAACATGAGATGTGAGATCCAAATCCTTCCCCCTCCAAACCTGAGAACCTTCCTATAGCTTGAGATGTGATATCAAACTCCTTCCCATTCCAATCCTGAGATAGCTTGAGATGTGATATCCAACTCCTTCCCATTCCTATCCTGAGACCCTTCCGATAGCAGAGATGTGATATCTCAATGCTTGTACCAAACCTGAGACCCTTCCTATGGCATGAGATGTGATATCCAACTCCTTCCCATTCCAATCCTGAGACCCTTCCTATAGCATGAGATGTGATATCTCAATGCTTATACCAAACCTGAGACCCTTCCTATAGCATGAGATGTGATATCCAAATCCTTCCCATTCCAATCCTGAGACCCTTCCTATAGTATGAGATGTGATATCTCAATGCCTCTAATACCAAACCTGATATCCTTCCTTGAACATGAAATGTGATATCCCACTCCTTCCCTTTCCAAGCCTGAGAGTCTACCTATAGCATGAGATGTGATATCCAAGTCCTTCCCATTCCAATCCTTAGACACTTCCTACAGCATGAGATGTGATATCTCAATGATTCTATTACCAAACCTGAGACCCGTCCTATAACATGAGATGGGATATCCAACTCCTTCCCATTTCAATCCTGAGAAACTTCTGATAGCAGAGATGTGATATCTCAATGCTTAGACCAAACCTGAGACCCTTCCTATAACATGAGATGTGATATCCAACTCCTTCCCGTTCCAAACCTGAGACCCTTTCTATAGCAAGAATCTAATATCCAACTCCTTCCCATTCCAATCCCGAGACCATTCCTATAGCATGAGATGTGATATCTCAATGCTTCTAATACCAAACCTGAGATCCTTCCTATGACATGAGATGTGATATCCAACTCCTTCCCCTTTCAAACCTGAGAGCCTTCCTATAGCATGAGATGTGATAACAAAGTATTTCCCATTCCAATCCTGAGACCCTTCTGATAGCATGAGATGTGATATCTCAATGCTTCTAATACCAAACCTGAGATCCTTCCTATGACATGAGATGTGATATCCAACTCCTTCCCCTTGCAAACCTGAGAGCCTTCCTATAACATGAGATGTGATATCCAACTCCTTCCCATTCCAACCTGAGACCCTTCCTATAGCATGAGATGGGATATCCAACTACTTCCAAATCCAATCCTGATACCCTTCCGATAGCATGAGATGTGATATCTCAATCCCTCTAATACCAAACCTGAGATCCTTCCTATAACATGAGATGTGATATCAAAATCCTTCCCCTTCCAAACCTGAGACCCTCCCTTTAGCATGAGATGTGATATCCAACTCCTTCCCATTCCAATCCTGAGACCCTTCTGATAGCATGAGATGTGATATTCAATGCCTCTAATACCAAACCTGAGATCCTACCTCTAACATGAAATGTGATATCCAACTCCTTCCCTTTCCAAACGTGAGAGCCTCCCTATAGCATGAGATGGGATATTCAAGTCCTTCCCATTCCAATCCTGAGACCCTTCCTATAGCATGAGATGTGATATCTCAATGCTTCTAATACCAAACCTGAGACCCTTCCTATAACATAAGATGGGATATCCAACTCCTTCCCATTCCAATCCTGAGACCCTTCCGATAGCAGAGATGTGATATCTCAATGCTGATACCAAACCTGAGACCCTTCCTATGGCATGAGATGTCATATACAACTCCTTCCCATTCCAATCCTGAGACCCTTCCTATAGCATGAGATGTGATATCTCAATGCGTATACCAAACCTGAGACCCTTCCTATAGCATGAGATGTGATATCCAACTCCTTCCCATTCCAATCCTGAGACCCTTCCTATAACATGAGATGTGATGTCTCAATGCTTCTAATACCAAACCTGAGATCCTTCCTATGGCATGAGATGTCATATAAAACTCCTTCCCATTCCATTCCTGAGACCCTTCGTATAGCATGAGATGTGATATCCAACTCCTTCCCATTCCAATCCTGAGACCCTTCCTATAGCATGAGATGTGATATCCAAATCCTTCCCATTCCAATCGTGAGACCCTTCCAATAGCATGAGATGTGATATCCAAAACCTTCCCTTTCCAAAACTGAGAGCCTACCTATAGCATGAAATGTGATATCCAACTCCTTCCCATTCCAATCCTGAGACCCTTCCTATAGCATGAGATGTGATATCTTAATGCTTATACCAAACCTGAGACCCTTCCTATAGCATGAGATGTGATATCCAAATCCTTCCCATTCCAATCCTGAGACCCTTCCTATAGCATGAGATGTGATATCCAAATCCTTCCCCTTCCAAACCTGAGACCCTCCCTTTAGCATGAGATGTGATATCCAACTCCTTCCCATTCCAATCCTGAGACCCTTCTGATAGCATGCGATGTTATATCTCAATGCCTCTAATACCAAACCTGAGATCCTACCTCTAACATGAAATGTGATATCCAACTCCTTCCCCTTCTAAACCTGGGAGCCTTCCTATAACATGAGATGTGATATCGAAGTGCTTCCCATTCCAATCCTGAGACCCTTCCTATAACATGAGATGTGATATCCAACTCCTTCCCATTCCAATCCTGAGACCCTTCCTATAGCATGAGATGTGATGTCTCAATGCTTCTAATACCAAATCTGAGATCCTTCCTATAACATGAGATGTGATATCCAACTCCTTCCCATTGCAATCTTGAGACCGTTTCTATAGCATGAGATGTGATATCTCAATGCTTATACCAAACCTGAGACCCTTCCTATAGCATGAGATGTGATATCCAAATCCTTCCCATTCCAATCGTGAGACCCTTCCTATAGCATGAGATGTGATATCTCAATGCCTCTAATACCAAACCTGAGATCCTACCTCTAAAATGAAATTTGATATGCAACTCCTTCCCCTTCCAAACCTGATAGCCTTCCTATAGCATGAGATGTGATATCCAAGTCCTTCCCATTCCAATCCTGATACCCTTCCTATAACATGAGATGTGATATTCAATTCCTTCCCATTCCAACCTGAGACCCTTCCTATAGCATGAGATGGGATATCCAACTCCTTCCAAATCCAATCCTGATACCCTTCCGATAGCATGAGATGTGATATCCCAATGCTTCTACAAAACCTGAGACCCATACCATGGCATGAGATGTGATATCAAACTCCTTCCCATTCCAATCCTCACACCCTTCCCATAGCTTGAGATGTGATATCCAACTCCTTCCCATTCCAATTCTGAGACCCGTCCTATACCATGGGACTTGATATCTCAATGCTTCTAATACCAAACCTGAGACCGGTCCTATAACATGAGATGTGATATCCAAATCCTTCCCCTTCCAAACCTTAGACCCTTCCTTTATCATTAGATGTGATATCCAAGTCATTCCCATTCCAATCCTGAGACCCTTCCTATAGCATGAGATGTGATATCTCAATGCTTCTAATACCAAACCTGAGACCCTTGCTATAACATGAGATGTGATATTCAAGTCCTTCCCATTCCAATCCTGAAACCCTTCCTATAGCATGAGATGTGATATCTCAATGCTTCTAATACCAAACCTGAGACCCTTCCTATAATGAGATGGGATATCCAACTCCTTCCCATTCCAATCCTGAGACCCTTCCGATAGCAGAGATGTGATATCTCAATGCTTACACCAAACCTGAGACCCTTCCTATGGCATGAGATGTCAAATACAACTCCTTCCGATTCCAATCCTGAGACCCTTCCTATAGCATGAGATGTGATATCTCAATGCTTCTAATAATAAACCTGAGATCCTTCCTATAACATGAGATGTGATATCCAACTCCTTCCCATTCCAAACCTGAGACCCTTCCGATTGCATGAGATGTGATATCAAACTCCTTCCCATTCCAATCCTGAGATAGCTTGAGATGTGATATCCAACTCCTTCCCATTCCAATCCTGAGACCCTTCCCATACCATGAGATGTGATATCTCAATGCTTCTAATACCAAACCTGACACCCGTCCTAAAACATGAGATGTGAGATCCAAATCCTTCCCCTTCCAAACCTGAGATCTTTCCTTTAGCATGAGATGTGATATCCAACTCCTTCCCATTCCAATCCTGAGACCCTTCCTATAGCATGATATGTGATATCACAATTTTTCTAATACCAAACCTGAGACCCTTCCTATAGCCCGAGATGTGATATCTTAATGCTTCTAAAACCAAACCTGAGAACCATCCAATAACATATGTGAAATCCAAATCCTTCCCTTTCCAAACCTGAGACCCTTCCGATAGCACTACATGTGATATCTCAATGCTTCTAAAACCAAACATGAGAACCATCCTATAACATGAGATGTGAAATCCAAATCCTTCCCTTTCCAAACCTTAGACCCTCCCTATAGCATGGGATGTGATATCTAAGTCCTTCCCATTCCTATCCTGAGACCCTTCCGATAGCAGAGATGTGATATCTCAATGCTTGGACCAAACCTGAGACCCTTCCTATGACATGAGATGTGATATCCAACTCCTTCCCATTCCAATCCTGAGACCCTTCCTATAGCATGAGATGTGATATCTCAATGCTTCTATCAAACCTGAGTCCCTTCCTTTAGCATGAGATGTGATATCCAACTCCTTCCCATTCCAATCCTGAGACCCTTCCTATAGCATGAGATGTGATATTTCAAAGCTTCTAATACCAAACCTGGGACCCGTCCTATAACATGAGATATGATATCCAAATCCTTCCCCTTCCAAACATGAGACCCTTCCTTTAGCATGAGATGTGATATCCAAATCCTTCCCATTCAAATCCTGAAACCCTTCCTATAGCATGAGATGTGATATCTCAATGTTTCTAATAAAAAACCTGAGACTCTTCCTATAGCAAGAGATGTGATATCCAAATCCTTCCCATTCCAATCCTGAGACCCTTCCTATAACATGAGATGTGATATCTCAATGCCTCTAATACCAAACCTGAGATTCTTCCTATAACATGAGATGTGATATCTCAATGCTTCTAATACCAAACCTGAGACCTTCCCTTTAGCATGAGATGTGATATCCGACTCCTTCCCATTCCAATCCTGAGACCCTTCTGATAGCATGAGAATGATATCTCAATGCCTCTAATACCAAACCAGAGATTCTTCCTATAACATGAGATGTGATATCTCAATGCTTCTAATACCAAACCTGAGACCTTCCCTTTAGCATGAGATGTGATATCCGACTCCTTCCCATTCCAATCCTGAGACCCTTCTGATAGCATGAGAATGATATCTCAATGCCTCTAATACCAAACCAGAGATTCTTCCTATAACATGAGATGTTATATCTCAATGCTTCTAATACCAATCCTGAGACCCTTCTGATAGCATGAGATGTGATATCTCAATGCTTCTAACACCAAACCTGAGACCCTTCCTATAACATAAGATGGGATATCCAACTCCTTCCCATTCCAATCCTGAGACCCTTCCGATAGCAGAGATGTGATATCTCAATGCTTATACCAAACCTGAGACCCTTCCTGTGGCATATGTGATATCCAACTCCTTCCCATTCCAAACATGAGACCCTTCCTATAGCAAGAGTGTAATATCCAACTCCTTCCCATTCCAATCCTGAGACCATTCCTATAGCATGAGATGTGATATCTCAATGCTTCTAATACCAAACCTGAGATCCTTCCTATGACATGAGATGTGATATCCAATTCCTCCCCATTCCAAACCTGAGAACCTTCCTACAGCATGCGATGTGATATCTCAATGCTTCTAATACCAAACCTGAGACCAGTCCTATAACATGAGATTGGATATCCAACTCCTTCCCATTCCAATCCTGAGACCCTTCCTATAACATGAGATGTGATATCCAACTCCTTCCCATTCCAACCTGAGACCCTTCCTATAGCATGAGATGGGATATCCAACTACTTCCAAATCTAATCCTGATACCCTTCCGATAGCATGAGATGTGATATCTCAATCCCTCTAATACCAAACCTGAGATCCTTCCTATAACATGAGATGTGATATCAAAATCCTTCCCCTTCCAAACCTGAGACCCTCCCTTTAGCATGAGATGTGATATCCAACTCCTTCCCATTCCAATCCTGAGACCCTTCTGATAGCATGAGATGTGATATTCAATGCCTCTAATACCAAACCTGAGATCCTACCTCTAACATGAAATGTGATATCCAACTCCTTCCCTTTCCAAACGTGAGAGCCTCCCTATAGCATGAGATGGGATATTCAAGTCCTTCCCATTCCAATCCTGAGACCCTTCCTATAGCATGAGATGTGATATCTCAATGCTTCTAATACCAAACCTGAGACCCTTCCTATAACATAAGATGGGATATCCAACTCCTTCCCATTCCAATCCTGAGACCCTTCCGATAGCAGAGATGTGATATCTCAATGCTGATACCAAACCTGAGACCCTTCCTATGGCATGAGATGTCATATACAACTCCTTCCCATTCCAATCCTGAGACCCTTCCTATAGCATGAGATGTGATATCTCAATGCGTATACCAAACCTGAGACCCTTCCTATAGCATGAGATGTGATATCCAACTCCTTCCCATTCCAATCCTGAGACCCTTCCTATAACATGAGATGTGATGTCTCAATGCTTCTAATACCAAACCTGAGATCCTTCCTATGGCATGAGATGTCATATAAAACTCCTTCCCATTCCATTCCTGAGACCCTTCGTATAGCATGAGATGTGATATCCAACTCCTTCCCATTCCAATCCTGAGACCCTTCCTATAGCATGAGATGTGATATCCAAATCCTTCCCATTCCAATCGTGAGACCCTTCCTATAGCATGAGATGTGATATCCAAAACCTTCCCTTTCCAAAACTGAGAGCCTACCTATAGCATGAAATGTGATATCCAACTCCTTCCCATTCCAATCCTGAGACCCTTCCTATAGCATGAGATGTGATATCTCAATGCTTATACCAAACCTGAGACCCTTCCTATAGCATGAGATGTGATATCCAAATCCTTCCCATTCCAATCCTGAGACCCTTCCTATAGCATGAGATGTGATATCCAAATCCTTCCCCTTCCAAACCTGAGACCCTCCCTTTAGCATGAGATGTGATATCCGACTCCTTCCCATTCCAATCCCGAGACCCTTCTGATAGCATGAGATGTGATATCTCAATGCCTCTAATACCAAACCAGAGATTCTTCCTACAACATGAGATGTGATATCTCAATGCTTCTAATACCAAACCTGAGACCCTTCCTATAACATAAGATGGGATATCCAACTCCTTCCCATTCCAATCCTAAAACCCTTCCGATAGCAGAGATGTGATATCTCAATGCTTATACCAAACCTGAGACCCTTCCTGTGGCATGAGATGTCATATCCAACTCCTTCCCATTCCAATCCTGAGACCCTTCCTATAGCATGATATGTGATATCACAATTTTTCTAATACCAAACCTGAGATCCTTCCTATAACATGAGATGTGTATCCAACTCCTTCCCATTCCAAAACCTGAGACCCTTCCTATAGCATGAGATGTGATATCTTAATGCTTCTAAAACCAAACCTGAGAACCATCCAATAACATATGTGAAATCCAAATCCTTCCCTTTCCAAACCTGAGACCCTTCCGATAGCATTAGATGTGATATCTCAATGCTTCTAAAACCAAACATGAGAACCATCCTATAACATGAGATGTGAAATCCAAATCCTTCCCTTTCCAAACCTGAGACCCTTCCTATAGCTTGAGATGTGATATCAAACTCCTTCCCATTCCAATCCTGTGATAGCTTGAGATGTGATATCCAACTCCTTCCCATTCCAATCCTGAGACCCTTCCTATACCATGAGATGTGATATCTCAATGCTTCTAATACCAAACCTGAGACCCGTCCTAAAACATGAGATGTGAGATCCAAATCCTTCCCCCTCCAAACCTGAGAACCTTCCTATAGCTTGAGATGTGATATCAAACTCCTTCCCATTCCAATCCTGAGATAGCTTGAGATGTGATATCCAACTCCTTCCCATTCCTATCCTGAGACCCTTCCGATAGCAGAGATGTGATATCTCAATGCTTGTACCAAACCTGAGACCCTTCCTATGGCATGAGATGTGATATCCAACTCCTTCCCATTCCAATCCTGAGACCCTTCCTATAGCATGAGATGTGATATCTCAATGCTTATACCAAACCTGAGACCCTTCCTATAGCATGAGATGTGATATCCAAATCCTTCCCATTCCAATCCTGAGACCCTTCCTATAGTATGAGATGTGATATCTCAATGCCTCTAATACCAAACCTGATATCCTTCCTTGAACATGAAATGTGATATCCCACTCCTTCCCTTTCCAAGCCTGAGAGTCTACCTATAGCATGAGATGTGATATCCAAGTCCTTCCCATTCCAATCCTTAGACACTTCCTACAGCATGAGATGTGATATCTCAATGATTCTATTACCAAACCTGAGACCCGTCCTATAACATGAGATGGGATATCCAACTCCTTCCCATTTCAATCCTGAGAAACTTCTGATAGCAGAGATGTGATATCTCAATGCTTAGACCAAACCTGAGACCCTTCCTGTAACATGAGATGTGATATCCAACTCCTTCCCGTTCCAAACCTGAGACCCTTTCTATAGCAAGAATCTAATATCCAACTCCTTCCCATTCCAATCCCGAGACCATTCCTATAGCATGAGATGTGATATCTCAATGCTTCTAATACCAAACCTGAGATCCTTCCTATGACATGAGATGTGATATCCAACTCCTTCCCCTTTCAAACCTGAGAGCCTTCCTATAGCATGAGATGTGATATCAAAGTATTTCCCATTCCAATCCTGAGACCCTTCTGATAGCATGAGATGTGATATCTCAATGCTTCTAATACCAAACCTGAGATCCTTCCTATGACATGAGATGTGATATCCAACTCCTTCCCCTTGCAAACCTAAGAGCCTTCCTATAACATGAGATGTGATATCCAACTCCTTCCCATTCCAACCTGAGACCCTTCCTATAGCATGAGATGGGATATCCAACTACTTCCAAATCCAATCCTGATACCCTTCCGATAGCATGAGATGTGATATCTCAATCCCTCTAATACCAAACCTGAGATCCTTCCTATAACATGAGATGTGATATCAAAATCCTTCCCCTTCCAAACCTGAGACCCTCCCTTTAGCATGAGATGTGATATCCAACTCCTTCCCATTCCAATCCTGAGACCCTTCTGATAGCATGAGATGTGATATTCAATGCCTCTAATACCAAACCTGAGATCCTACCTCTAACATGAAATGTGATATCCAACTCCTTCCCTTTCCAAACGTGAGAGCCTCCCTATAGCATGAGATGGGATATTCAAGTCCTTCCCATTCCAATCCTGAGACCCTTCCTATAGCATGAGATGTGATATCTCAATGCTTCTAATACCAAACCTGAGACCCTTCCTATAACATAAGATGGGATATCCAACTCCTTCCCATTCCAATCCTGAGACCCTTCCGATAGCAGAGATGTGATATCTCAATGCTGATACCAAACCTGAGACCCTTCCTATGGCATGAGATGTCATATACAACTCCTTCCCATTCCAATCCTGAGACCCTTCCTATAGCATGAGATGTGATATCTCAATGCGTATACCAAACCTGAGACCCTTCCTATAGCATGAGATGTGATATCCAACTCCTTCCCATTCCAATCCTGAGACCCTTCCTATAACATGAGATGTGATGTCTCAATGCTTCTAATACCAAACCTGAGATCCTTCCTATGGCATGAGATGACATATAAAACTCCTTCCCATTCCATTCCTGAGACCCTTCGTATAGCATGAGATGTGATATCCAACTCCTTCCCATTCCAATCCTGAGACCCTTCCTATAGCATGAGATGTGATATCCAAACCCTTCCCATTCCAATCGTGAGACCCTTCCAATAGCATGAGATGTGATATCCAAAACCTTCCCTTTCCAAAACTGAGAGCCTACCTATAGCATGAAATGTGATATCCAACTCCTTCCCATTCCAATCCTGAGACCCTTCCTATAGCATGAGATGTGATATCTTAATGCTTATACCAAACCTGAGACCCTTCCTATAGCATGAGATGTGATATCCAAATCCTTCCCATTCCAATCCTGAGACCCTTCCTATAGCATGAGATGTGATATCCAAATCCTTCCCCTTCCAAACCTGAGACCCTCCCTTTAGCATGAGATGTGATATCCAACTCCTTCCCATTCCAATCCTGAGACCCTTCTGATAGCATGCGATGTTATATCTCAATGCCTCTAATACCAAACCTGAGATCCTACCTCTAACATGAAATGTGATATCCAACTCCTTCCCCTTCTAAACCTGGGAGCCTTCCTATAACATGAGATGTGATATCGAAGTGCTTCCCATTCCAATCCTGAGACCCTTCCTATAACATGAGATGTGATATCCAACTCCTTCCCATTCCAATCCTGAGACCCTTCCTATAGCATGAGATGTGATGTCTCAATGCTTCTAATACCAAATCTGAGATCCTTCCTATAACATGAGATGTGATATCCAACTCCTTCCCATTGCAATCTTGAGACCGTTTCTATAGCATGAGATGTGATATCTCAATGCTTATACCAAACCTGAGACCCTTCCTATAGCATGAGATGTGATATCCAAATCCTTCCCATTCCAATCGTGAGACCCTTCCTATAGCATGAGATGTGATATCTCAATGCCTCTAATACCAAACCTGAGATCCTACCTCTAAAATGAAATTTGATATGCAACTCCTTCCCCTTCCAAACCTGATAGCCTTCCTATAGCATGAGATGTGATATCCAAGTCCTTCCCATTCCAATCCTGATACCCTTCCTATAACATGAGATGTGATATTCAATTCCTTCCCATTCCAACCTGAGACCCTTCCTATAGCATGAGATGGGATATCCAACTCCTTCCAAATCCAATCCTGATACCCTTCCGATAGCATGAGATGTGATATCCCAATGCTTCTACAAAACCTGAGACCCATACCATGGCATGAGATGTGATATCAAACTCCTTCCCATTCCAATCCTCACACCCTTCCCATAGCTTGAGATGTGATATCCAACTCCTTCCCATTCCAATTCTGAGACCCGTCCTATACCATGGGACTTGATATCTCAATGCTTCTAATACCAAACCTGAGACCGGTCCTATAACATGAGATGTGATATCCAAATCCTTCCCCTTCCAAACCTTAGACCCTTCCTTTATCATTAGATGTGATATCCAAGTCATTCCCATTCCAATCCTGAGACCCTTCCTATAGCATGAGATGTGATATCTCAATGCTTCTAATACCAAACCTGAGACCCTTGCTATAACATGAGATGTGATATTCAAGTCCTTCCCATTCCAATCCTGAAACCCTTCCTATAGCATGAGATGTGATATCTCAATGCTTCTAATACCAAACCTGAGACCCTTCCTATAATGAGATGGGATATCCAACTCCTTCCCATTCCAATCCTGAGACCCTTCCGATAGCAGAGATGTGATATCTCAATGCTTACACCAAACCTGAGACCCTTCCTATGGCATGAGATGTCAAATACAACTCCTTCCGATTCCAATCCTGAGACCCTTCCTATAGCATGAGATGTGATATCTCAATGCTTCTAATAATAAACCTGAGATCCTTCCTATAACATGAGATGTGATATCCAACTCCTTCCCATTCCAAACCTGAGACCCTTCCGATTGCATGAGATGTGATATCAAACTCCTTCCCATTCCAATCCTGAGATAGCTTGAGATGTGATATCCAACTCCTTCCCATTCCAATCCGGAGACCCTTCCCATACCATGAGATGTGATATCTCAATGCTTCTAATACCAAACCTGACACCCGTCCTAAAACATGAGATGTGAGATCCAAATCCTTCCCCTTCCAAACCTGAGATCTTTCCTTTAGCATGAGATGTGATATCCAACTCCTTCCCATTCCAATCCTGAGACCCTTCCTATAGCATGATATGTGATATCACAATTTTTCTAATACCAAACCTGAGATCCTTCCTATAACATGAGATGTGTATCTAACTCTTTTCCATTCCAAACCTGAGACCCTTCCTATAGCCCGAGATGTGATATCTTAATGCTTCTAAAACCAAACCTGAGAACCATCCAATAACATATGTGAAATCCAAATCCTTCCCTTTCCAAACCTGAGACCCTTCCGATAGCACTACCTGTGATATCTCAATGCTTCTAAAACCAAACATGAGAACCATCCTATAACATGAGATGTGAAATCCAAATCCTTCCCTTTCCAAACCTTAGACCCTCCCTATAGCATGGGATGTGATATCTAAGTCCTTCCCATTCCTATCCTGAGACCCTTCCGATAGCAGAGATGTGATATCTCAATGCTTGGACCAAACCTGAGACCCTTCCTATGACATGAGATGTGATATCCAACTCCTTCCCATTCCAATCCTGAGACCCTTCCTATAGCATGAGATGTGATATCTCAATGCTTCTATCAAACCTGAGTCCCTTCCTTTAGCATGAGATGTGATATCCAACTCCTTCCCATTCCAATCCTGAGACCCTTCCTATAGCATGAGATGTGATATTTCAAAGCTTCTAATACCAAACCTGGGACCCGTCCTATAACATGAGATATGATATCCAAATCCTTCCCCTTCCAAACCTGAGACCCTTCCTTTAGCATGAGATGTGATATCCAAATCCTTCCCATTCAAATCCTGAAACCCTTCCTATAGCATGAGATGTGATATCTCAATGTTTCTAATAAAAAACCTGAGACTCTTCCTATAGCAAGAGATGTGATATCCAAATCCTTCCCATTCCAATCCTGAGACCCTTCCTATAACATGAGATGTGATATCTCAATGCCTCTAATACAAAACCTGAGATTCTTCCTATAACATGAGATGTGATATCTCAATGCTTCTAATACCAAACCTGAGACCTTCCCTTTAGCATGAGATGTGATATCCGACTCCTTCCCATTCCAATCCTGAGACCCTTCTGATAGCATGAGAATGATATCTCAATGCCTCTAATACCAAACCAGAGATTCTTCCTATAACATGAGATGTGATATCTCAATGCTTCTAATACCAAACCTGAGACCTTCCCTTTAGCATGAGATGTGATATCCGACTCCTTCCCATTCCAATCCTGAGACCCTTCTGATAGCATGAGAATGATATCTCAATGCCTCTAATACCAAACCAGAGATTCTTCCTATAACATGAGATGTTATATCTCAATGCTTCTAATACCAATCCTGAGACCCTTCTGATAGCATGAGATGTGATATCTCAATGCTTCTAACACCAAACCTGAGACCCTTCCTATAACATAAGATGGGATATCCAACTCCTTCCCATTCCAATCCTGAGACCCTTCCGATAGCAGAGATGTGATATCTCAATGCTTATACCAAACCTGAGACCCTTCCTGTGGCATATGTGATATCCAACTCCTTCCCATTCCAAACATGAGACCCTTCCTATAGCAAGAGTGTAATATCCAACTCCTTCCCATTCCAATCCTGACACCATTCCTATAGCATGAGATGTGATATCTCAATGCTTCTAATACCAAACCTGAGATCCTTCCTATGACATGAGATGTGATATCCAATTCCTCCCCATTCCAAACCTGAGAACCTTCCTACAGCATGCGATGTGATATCTCAATGCTTCTAATACCAAACCTGAGACCAGTCCTATAACATGAGATTGGATATCCAACTCCTTCCCCTTCCAAACCTGAGACCCTTCCTATAGCATGAGATGTGATATCCAACTTCTTCCCATTCCAATCCTGAGACCCTTCCTATAACATGAGATGTGATGTCTCAATGCTTCTAATACCAAACCTGAGATATTTCCTATAACATGAGATGTGATATCCAACTCCTTCCCATTCTAATCCTGAGACCCTTCCTATAGCATGAGATGTGCTATCTCAATGCTTATACCAACCCTGAGACCCTTCCTAAAGCTTGAGATGTGATATCCAACTCCTTCCCATTCCAATCCTGAGACCCTTCCTATACCATGAAATGTGATATCCAACTCCTTCCCATTCCAACCTGAGACCCTTCCTATAGCATGAGATGGGATATCCAACTCCTTCCAAATCCAATCCTGATACCCTTCCGATAGCATGAGATGTGATATCCCAATGCTTCTACAAAACCTGAGACCCATACCATGGCATGAGATGTGATATCCAAGTCCTTCCCATTCCAATCCTGATACCCTTCCTATAACATGAGATGTGATATCCAATTCCTTCCCATTCCAACCTGAGACCCTTCCTATAGCATGAGATGGGATATCCAACTCCTTCCAAATCCAATCCTGATACCCTTCCGATAGCATGAGATGTGATATTCCAATGCTTCTACAAAACCTGAGACCCATACCATGGCATGAGATGTGATATCAAACTCCTTCCCATTCCAATCCTGACACCATTCCTATAGCTTGAGATGTGATATCCAACTCCTTCCCATTCCAATTCTGAGACCCGTCCTATACCATGGGACTTGATATCTCAATGCTTCTAATACCAAACCTGAGACCGGTCCTATAACATGAGATGTGATATCCAAATCCTTCCCCTTCCAAACCTTAGACCCTTCCTTTATCATGAGATGTGATATCCAAGTCGTTCCCATTCCAATCCTGAGACCCTTCCTATAGCATGAGATGTGATATCTCAATGCTTCTAATACCAAACCTGAGACCCTTGCTATAACATGAGATGTGATATTCAAGTCCTTCCCATTCCAATCCTGAGACCCTTCCTATAGCATGAGATGTGATATCTCAATGCTTCTAATACCAAACCTGAGACCCTTCCTATAATGAGATGGGATATCCAACTCCTTCCCATTCCAATCCTGAGACCCTTCCTATAGCATGAGATGTGATATCTCAATGCCTCTAATACCAAACCTGAGATCCTACCTCTAAAATGAAATTTTATATGCAACTCCTTCCCCTTCCAAACCTGATAGCCTTCCTATAGCATGAGATGTGATATCCAAGTCCTTCCCATTCCAATCCTGATACCCTTCCTATAACATGAGATGTGATATTCAATTCCTTCCCATTCCAACCTGAGACCCTTCCTATAGCATGAGATGTGATATCTCAATGCTTCTAATACCAAACCTGAGACCCTTCCTATAATGAGATGGGATATCCAACTCCTTCCCATTCCAATCCTGAGACCCTTCCGATAGCAGAGATGTGATATCTCAATGCTTACACCAAACCTGAGACCCTTCCTATGGCATGAGATGTCAAATACAACTCCTTCCGATTCCAATCCTGAGACCCTTCCTATAGCATGAGATGTGATATCTCAATGCTTCTAATAATAAACCTGAGATCCTTCCTATAACATGAGATGTGATATCCAACTCCTTCCCATTCCAAACCTGAGACCCTTCCGATTGCATGAGATGTGATATCAAACTCCTTCCCATTCCAATCCTGAGATAGCTTGAGATGTGATATCCAACTCCTTCCCATTCCAATCCTGAGACCCTTCCTATACCATGAGATGTGATATCTCAATGCTTCTAATACCAAACCTGACACCCGTCCTAAAACATGAGATGTGAGATCCAAATCCTTCCCCTTCCAAACCTGAGATCTTTCCTTTAGCATGAGATGTGATATCCAACTCCTTCCCATTCCAATCCTGAGACCCTTCCTATAGCATGATATGTGATATCACAATTTTTCTAATACCAAACCTGAGATCCTTCCTATAACATGAGATGTGTATCTAACTCTTTCCCATTCCAAACCTGAGACCCTTCCTATAGCCCGAGATGTGATATCTTAATGCTTCTAAAACCAAACCTGAGAACCATCCAATAACATATGTGAAATCCAAATCCTTCCCTTTCCAAACCTGAGACCCTTCCGATAGCATTACATGTGATATCTCAATGCTTCTAAAACCAAACATGAGAACCATCCTATAACATGAGATGTGAAATCCAAATCCTTCCCTTTCCAAACCTTAGACCCTCCCTATAGCATGGGATGTGATATCTAAGTCCTTCCCATTCCTATCCTGAGACCCTTCCGATAGCAGAGATGTGATATCTCAATGCTTGGACCAAACCTGAGACCCTTCCTATGACATGAGATGTGATATCCAACTCCTTCCCATTCCAATCCTGAGACCCTTCCTATAGCATGAGATGTGATATCTCAATGCTTCTATCAAACCTGAGTCCCTTCCTTTAGCATGAGATGTGATATCCAACTCCTTCCCATTCCAATCCTGAGACCCTTCCTATAGCATGAGATGTCATATTTCAAAGCTTCTAATACCAAACCTGGGACCCGTCCTATAACATGAGATATGATATCCAAATCCTTCCCCTTCCAAACCTGAGACCCTTCCTTTAGCATGAGATGTGATATCCAAATCCTTCCCATTCAAATCCTGAAACCCTTCCTATAGCATGAGATGTGATATCTCAATGTTTCTAATAAAAAACCTGAGACTCTTCCTATAGCAAGAGATGTGATATCCAAATCCTTCCCATTCCAATCCTGAGACCCTTCCTATAACATGAGATGTGATATCTCAATGCCTCTAATACCAAACCTGAGATTCTTCCTATAACATGAGATGTGATATCTCAATGCTTCTAATACCAAACCTGAGACCTTCCCTTTAGCATGAGATGTGATATCCGACTCCTTCCCATTCCAATCCTGAGACCCTTCTGATAGCATGAGAATGATATCTCAATGCCTCTAATACCAAACCAGAGATTCTTCCTATAACATGAGATGTGATATCTCAATGCTTCTAATACCAAACCTGAGACCTTCCCTTTAGCATGAGATGTGATATCCGACTCCTTCCCATTCCAATCCTGAGACCCTTCTGATAGCATGAGAATGATATCTCAATGCCTCTAATACCAAACCAGAGATTCTTCCTATAACATGAGATGTTATATCTCAATGCTTCTAACACCAAACCTGAGACCCTTCCTATAACATAAGATGGGATATCCAACTCCTTCCCATTCCAATCCTGAGACCCTTCCGATAGCAGAGATGTGATATCTCAATGCTTATACCAAACCTGAGACCCTTCCTGTGGCATATGTGATATCCAACTCCTTCCCATTCCAAACATGAGACCCTTCCTATAGCAAGAGTGTAATATCCAACTCCTTCCCATTCCAATCCTGAGACCATTCCTATAGCATGAGATGTGATATCTCAATGCTTCTAATACCAAACCTGAGATCCTTCCTATGACATGAGATGTGATATCCAATTCCTCCCCATTCCAAACCTGAGAACCTTCCTACAGCATGCGATGTGATATCTCAATGCTTCTAATACCAAACCTGAGACCAGTCCTATAACATGAGATTGGATATCCAACTCCTTCCCCTTCCAAACCTGAGACCCTTCCTATAGCATGAGATGGGATATCCAACTCCTTCCAAATCCAATCCTGATACCCTTCCGATAGCATGAGATGTGATATCCCAATGCTTCTACAAAACCTGAGACCCATACCATGGCATGAGATGTGATATCCAAGTCCTTCCCATTCCAATCCTGATACCCTTCCTATAACATGAGATGTGATATCCAATTCCTTCCCATTCCAACCTGAGACCCTTCCTATAGCATGAGATGGGATATCCAACTCCTTCCAAATCCAATCCTGATACCCTTCCGATAGCATGAGATGTGATATTCCAATGCTTCTACAAAACCTGAGACCCATACCATGGCATGAGATGTGATATCAAACTCCTTCCCATTCCAATCCTGACACCATTCCTATAGCTTGAGATGTGATATCCAACTCCTTCCCATTCCAATTCTGAGACCCGTCCTATACCATGGGACTTGATATCTCAATGCTTCTAATACCAAACCTGAGACCGGTCCTATAACATGAGATGTGATATCCAAATCCTTCCCCTTCCAAACCTTAGACCCTTCCTTTATCATGAGATGTGATATCCAAGTCGTTCCCATTCCAATCCTGGGACCCTTCCTATAGCATGAGATGTGATATCTCAATGCTTCTAATAATAAACCTGAGATCCTTCCTATAACATGAGATGTGATATCCAACTCCTTCCCATTCCAAACCTGAGACCCTTCCGATTGCATGAGATGTGATATCAAACTCCTTCCCATTCCAATCCTGAGATAGCTTGAGATGTGATATCCAACTCCTTCCCATTCCAATCCTGAGACCCTTCCTATACCATGAGATGTGATATCTCAATGCTTCTAATACCAAACCTGACACCCGTCCTAAAACATGAGATGTGAGATCCAAATCCTTCCCCTTCCAAAACTGAGATCTTTCCTTTAGCATGAGATGTGATATCCAACTCCTTCCCATTCCAATCCTGAGACCCTTCCTATAGCATGATATGTGATATCACAATTTTTCTAATACCAAACCTGAGATCCTTCCTATAACATGAGATGTGTATCCAACTCCTTCCCATTCCAAACCTGAGACCCTTCCTATAGCCTGAGATGTGATATCTTAATGCTTCTAAAACCAAACCTGAGAACCATCCAATAACATATGTGAAATCCAAATCCTTCCCTTTCCAAACCTGAGACCCTTCCGATAGCATTACATGTGATATCTCAATGCTTCTAAAACCAAACATGAGAACCATCCTATAACATGAGATGTGAAATCCAAATCCTTCCCTTTCCAAACCTGAGACCCTCCCTATAGCATGGGATGTGATATCTAAGTCCTTCCCATTCCTATCCTGAGACCCTTCCGATAGCAGAGATGTGATATCTCAATGCTTGGACCAAACCTGAGACCCTTCCTATGACATGAGATGTGATATCCAACTCCTTCCCATTCCAATCCTGAGACCCTTCCTATAGCATGAGATGTGATATCTCAATGCTTCTATCAAACCTGAGTCCCTTCCTTTAGCATGAGATGTGATATCCAACTCCTTCCCATTCCAATCCTGAGACCCTTCCTATAGCATGAGATGTGATGTTTCAAAGCTTCTAATACCAAACCTGGGACCCGTCCTATAACATGAGATATGATATCCAAATCCTTCCCCTTCCAAACCTGAGACCCTTCCTTTAGCATGAGATGTGATATCCAAATCCTTCCCATTCCAATCCTGAAACCCTTCCTATAGAATGAGATGTGATATCTCAATGTTTCTAATAAAAAACCTGAGACTCTTCCTATAGCAAGAGATGTGATATCCAAATCCTTCCCATTCCAATCCTGAGACCCTTCTGATAGCATGAGATGTGATATCTCAATGCCTCTAATACCAAACCAGAGATTCTTCCTATAACATGAGATGTGATATCTCAATGCTTCTAATACCAAACCTGAGACCCTCCCTTTAGCATGAGATGTGATATCCGACTCCTTCCCATTCCAATCCTGAGACCCTTCTGATAGCATGAGATGTGATATCTCAATGCTTCTAACACCAAACCTGAGACCCTTCCTATAACATAAGATGGGATATCCAACTCCTTCCCATTCCAATCCTGAGACCCTTCCGATAGCAGAGATGTGATATCTCAATGCTTATACCAAACCTGAGACCCTTCCTGTGGCATATGTGATATCCAACTCCTTCCCATTCCAAACATGAGACCCTTCCTATAGCAAGAGTGTAATATCAAACTCCTTCCCATTCCAATCCTGAGACCATTCCTATAGCATGAGATGTGATATCTCAATGCTTCTAATACCAAACTGAGATCCTTCCTATGACATGAGATGTGATATCCAATTCCTCCCCATTCCAAACCTGAGAACCTTCCTACAGCATGCGATGTGATATCTCAATGCTTCTAATACCAAACCTGAGACCAGTCCTATAACATGAGATTGGATATCCAACTCCTTCCCCTTCCAAACCTGAGACCCTTCCTATAGCATGAGATGTGATATCCAACTTCTTCCCATTCCAATCCTGAGACCCTTCCTATAACATGAGATGTGATGTCTCAATGCTTCTAATACCAAACCTGAGATCTTTCCTATAACATGAGATGTGATATCCAACTCCTTCCCATTCCAATCCTGAGACCCTTCCTATAGCATGAGATGTGCTATCCCAATGCTTATACCAAACCTGAGACCCTTCCTAAAGCTTGAGATGTGATATCCAACTCCTTCCCATTCCAATACTGAGACCCTTCCTATAACATGAAATGTGATATCCAACTCCTTCCCATTCCAACCTGAGACCCTTCCTATAGCTTGAGATGTGATATCCGAAATCCTTCCCATTCCAATTCTGAGACCCTTCCTATACCATGAGACTTGATATCTCAATGCTTCTAATACCAAACCTGAGACCCGTTCTATAACATGAGATGTGATATCCAAATCTTTCCCCTTCCAAACCTTAGACCCTTCCTTTATCATGAGATGGGATATCCAACTCCTTCCCATTCCAATCCTGAGACCCTTCCGATAGCAGAGATGTGATATCTCAATGCTTATACCAATCCTGAGACCCTTCCTATGGCCTGAGATGTCATATACAACTCCTTCCCAATCCAATCCTGAGACCCTTCCTATAGCATGAGATGTGATATCTCAATGCTTATACCAAATCTGAGACCCTTCCTATAGCATGAGATGTGATATCCAACTCCTTCCCATTCCAATCCTGAGACCCTTCCTATAGCATGAGATGTGATGTCTCAATGCTTCTAATACCAAACCTGAGATCCTTCCTATAACATGAGATGTGATATCCAACTCCTTCCCATTCCAATCCTGAGACCCTTCCTATAGCATGAGATGTGATGTCTCAATGCTTCTAATACCAAACCTGAGAACCTTCCTACAGCATGCGATGTGATATCTCAATGCTTCTAATACCAAACCTGAGACCAGTCCTATAACATGAGATTGGATATCCAACTCCTTCCCCTTCCAAACCTGAGACCCTTCCTATAGCATGAGATGTGATATCCAACTTCATCCCATTCCAATCCTGAGACCCTTCCTATAACATGAGATGTGATGTCTCAATGCTTCTAATACCAAACCTGAGATCTTTCCTATAACATGAGATGTGATATCCAACTCCTTCCCATTCCAATCCTGAGACCCTTCCTATAGCATGAGATGTGATGTCTCAATGCTTCTAATACCAAACCTGAGAACCTTCCTACAGCATGCGATGTGATATCTCAATGCTTCTAATACCAAACCTGAGACCAGTCCTATAACATGAGATTGGATATCCAACTCCTTCCCCTTCCAAACCTGAGACCCTTCCTATAGCATGAGATGTGATATCCAACTTCATCCCATTCCAATCCTGAGACCCTTCCTATAACATGAGATGTGATGTCTCAATGCTTCTAATACCAAACCTGAGATCCTTCCTATAACATGAGATGTGATATCCAACTCCTTCCCATTCCAATCCCGAGACCCTTCCTATAGCATGAGATGTGATATCTCGATGCTTATACCAAACCTGAGACCCTTCCTATAGCATGAGATGTGATATCCAACTCCTTCCCATTCCAATCCTGAGACCCTTCCTATAGCATGAGATGTGATATCTCAATGCCTCTAATACCAAACCTGAGATCCTTCCTCTAACATGAAATGTGATATCCAACTCTTTCCCTTTCCAAACCTGAGAGCCTACCTATAGCATGAGATGTGATATCCAAGTCCTTCCCATTCCAATCCTTAGACCCTTCCTACAGCATGCAATATGATATCTCAATGATTCTAATAACAAACCTGAGACCCATCCTGTAACATGAGATGGGATATCCAACTCCTTCCCATTCCAATCCTGAGACACTTCCGATAGCAGAGATGTGATATCTCAATGCTTATACCAAACCTGAGACCCTTCCTATAACATGAGATGTGATATCCAACTCCTTCCCGGTCCAAACCTGAGACCATTCCTATAGCATATGTGATATCCAACTCCTTCCCATTCCAAACATGAGACCCTTCCTATAGCAAGAATGTAATATCCAACTCCTTCCCATTCCAATCCTGAGACGATTCCTATAGCATGAGATGTGATATCTCAATGCTTCTAATACCAAACCTGAGATCCTTCCTATGACATGAGATGTGATATCCAATTCCTCCCCATTCCAAACCTGAGAACCTTCCTACAGCATGCGATGTGATATCTCAATGCTTCTAATACCAAACCCGAGACCAGTCCTATAACATGAGATTGGATATCCAACTCCTTCCCCTTCCAAACCTGAGACCCTTCCTATAGCATGAGATGTGATATCCAACTTCTTCCCATTCCACTCCTGAGACCCTTCCTATAACATGAGATGTGATATCTCAATGCTTATACCAAACCTGAGACCCTTCCTATAGCTTGAGATGTGATATCCAACTCCTTCCCATTCCAATCCTGAGACCCTTCCTATAGCATGAGATGTGATATCTCAAGGCCTCTAATACCAAACCTGAGATCCTTCCTCTAACATGAAATGTGATATCCAACTCCTTCCCCTTCCAAACCTGAGAGCCTTCCTATAGCATGAGATATGATATCCAAGTCCTTCCCATCCAATCCTGAGACCCTTCCTATAACATGAAATGTGATATCCAACTCCTTCCCATTCCAACCTGAGACCCTTCCTATAGCATGAGATGGGATATCCAACTCCTTCCAAATCCAATACTGATACCCTTCCGATAGCATGAGATGTGATATCCCAATGCTTCTACCAAACCTGAGACCCATACTATGGCATGAGATGTGATATCAAACTCCTTCCCATTCCAATCCTGAGACCCTTCCTATACCATGAGACTTGATATCTCAATGCTTCTAACACAAAACCTGAGACCCGTCCTATAACATGAGATGTGATATCCAAATCCTTCCCCTTCCAAACCTTAGACCCTTCCTATAGCATGAGATGTGATATCTCAATGCCTCTAATACCAAACCTGAGATCCTTCCTCTAACATGAAATGTGATATCCAACTCCTTCCCTTTACAAACCTGAGAGCCTACCTATAGCATGAGATGTGATATCCAAGTCCTTCCCATTCCAATCCTTAGACCCTTCCTACAGCATGCAATATGATATCTCAATGATTCTAATAACAAACCTGAGACCCATCCTATAACATGAGATGGGATATCCAACTCCTTCCCATTCCAATCCTGAGACACTTCCGATAGCAGAGATGTGATATCTCAATGCTTATACCAAACCTGAGACCCTTCCTATAACATGAGATGTGATATCCAACTCCTTCCCGGTCCAAACCTGAGACCCTTCCTATAGCATATGTGATATCCAACTCCTTCCCATTCCAAACATGAGACCCTTCCTATAGCAAGAATGTAATATCCAACTCCTTCCCATTCCAATCCTGAGACCATTCCTATAGCATGAGATGTGATATCTCAATGCTTCTAATACCAAACCTGAGATCCTTCCTATGACATGAGATGTGATATCCAATTCCTCCCCATTCCAAACCTGAGAACCTTCCTACAGCATGCGATGTGATATCTCAATGCTTCTAATACCAAACCCGAGACCAGTCCTATAACATGAGATTGGATATCCAACTCCTTCCCCTTCCAAACCTGAGACCCTTCCTATAGCATGAGATGTGATATCCAACTTCTTCCCGTTCCACTCCTGAGACCCTTCCTATAACATGAGATGTGATGTCTCAATGCTTCTAATACCAAACCTGAGATCTTTCCTATAACATGAGATGTGATATCCAACTCCTTCCCATTCCAATCCTGAGACCCTTCCTATAGCATGAGATGTGATATCTCAATGCTTATACCAAACCTGAGACCCTTCCTATAGCTTGAGATGTGATATCCAACTCCTTCCCATTCCAATCCTGAGACCCTTCCTATAGCATGAGATGTGATATCTCAAGGCCTCTAATACCAAACCTAAGATCCTTCCTCTAACATGAAATGTGATATCCAACTCCTTCCCCTTCCAAACCTGAGAGCCTTCCTATAGCATGAGATATGATATCCAAGTCCTTCCCATCCAATCCTGAGACCCTTCCTATAACATGAAATGTGATATCCAACTCCTTCCCATTCCAACCTGAGACCCTTCCTATAGCATGAGATGGGATATCCAACTCCTTCCAAATCCAATACTGATACCCTTCCGATAGCATGAGATGTGATATCCCAATGCTTCTACCAAACCTGAGACCCATACTATGGCATGAGATGTGATATCAAACTCCTTCCCATTCCAATCCTGAGACCCTACCTATAGCTTGAGATGTGATATCCAACTCCTTCCCATTCCAATTCTGAGACCCTTCCTATACCATGAGACTTGATATCTCAATGCTTCTAATACAAAACCTGAGACCCGTCCTATAATATGAGATGTGATATCCAAATCCTTCCCCTTCCAAACCTTAGACCCTTCCTTTATCATGAGATGTGATATCCAATTCCTTCCCATTCCAATCCTGAGACCCTTCCGATATCATGAGATTTGTTATCTCAATGCTTCTAATATCAAACTTGAGACCCTCCCTATAGCATGAGATGTGACATCCAAGTCTTCCCCATTCCAATCCTGAGACTCTTCCTATAGCATGAGATGTGATATCTCAATGCTTCTAATACCAAACCTGAGACCCTTCCTATAACATGAGATGGGATATCCAACTCCTTCCCATTCCAATCCTGAGACCCTTCCTATAGCATGAGATGTGATATCTCAATGCTTATACCAAACCTGAGACCCTTCCTATAGCATGAGATGTGATATCCAACTTCTTCCCATTCCAATCCTGAGACCCTTCCTATAACATGAGATGTGATGTCTCAATGCTTCTAATACCAAACCTGAGTCCCTTCCTATAACATGAGATGGGATATCCAACTCCTTCCCATTCCAATCCTGAGACCCTTCCGATAGCAGAGATGTGATATCTCAATGCTTATACCAAACCTGAGACCCCTCCTATGGCCTGAGATGTCATATACAACTCCTTCCCATTCCAATCCTGAGACCGTTCCTATAGCATGAGATGTGATATCTCAATGCTTATACCAAATCTGAGACCCTTCCTATAGCATGAGATGTGATATCCAACTCCTTCCCATTCTAATCCTGAGACCCTTCCTATAGCATGAGATGTGATATCTCAATGCTTATACCAAACCTGAGACCCTTCCTATGGCATGAGATGTCATATACAACTCCTTCCCATTCCAATCCTGAGACCCTTCCTATAGCATGAGATGTGATATCTCAATGCTTATACCAAACCTGAGACCCTTCCTATAGCATGAGATGTGATATCCAACTTCTTCCCATTCCAATCCTGAGACCCTTCCTATAACATGAGATGTGATGTCTCAATGCTTCTAATACCAAACCTGAGACCCTTCCTATAACATGAGATGGGATATACAACTCCTTCCCATTCCAATCCTGAGACCCTTCCGATAGCAGAGATGTGATATCTCAATGCTTATACCAAACCTGAGACCCCTCCTATGGCCTGAGATGTCATATACAACTCCTTTCCATTCCAATCCTGAGACCGTTCCTATAGCATGAGATGTGATATCTCAATGCTTATACCAAATCGGAGACCCTTCCTATAGCATGAGATGTGATATCCAACTCCTTCCCATTCCAATCCTGAGACCCTTCCTATAGCATGAGATGTGATGTCTCAATGCTTCTAATACCAAACCTGAGATCCTTCCTATAACATGAGATGTGATATCCAACTCCTTCCCATTCCAATCCTGAGACCCTTATGATAGCATGAGATGTGATATCTCAATGCCTCTAATACCAAACCTGAGATACTTCCGATAGCATGAGATGTGATATCTCAATGCCTCTAATACCAAACCTGAGATACTTCTGATAGCATGAGATGTGATATTTCAATGCCTCTAATACCAAACCTGAGATCCTACCTCTAACATGAAATGTGATATCCATCTCCTTCCCTTTCCAAACCTGAGACCCTGCCTATAGCATGAGATGTGATATCCAAGTCCTTCCCATTACAATCCTGAGACCCTTCCTATAGCATGTGATGTGATATCTCAATGCTTATACCAAACCTGAGACCCTTCCTATGGCATGAGATGTCATATACAACTCCTTCCCATTCCAATCCTGAGACCCTTCCTATAGCATGAGATGTGATTTCTCAATGCTTATACCAAACCTGAGACCCTTCCTATAGCATGAGATGTGATATCCAACTTCTTCCCATTCCAATCCTGAGACCCTTCCTATAACATGAGATGTGATGTCTCAATGCTTCTAATACCAAACCTGAGATCTTTCCTATAACATGAGATGTGATATCCAACTCCTTCCCATTCCAATCCTGAGACCCTTCCTATAGCATGAGATGTGATATCACAATGCTTATACCAAACCTGAGACCGTTCCTATAGCTTGAGATGTGATATCCAACTCCTTCCCATTCCAATCCTGAGACCCTTCCTATAGCATGAGATGTGATATCTCAAGGCCTCTAATACCAAACCTGAGATCGTTCCTCTAACATGAAATGTGATATCCAACTCCTTCCCCTTCCAAACCTGAGAGCCTTCCTATAGCATGAGATATGATAGCCAAGTCCTTCCAATTCCAATCCTGAGACCCTTCCTATAACATGAAATGTGATATCCAACTCCTTCCCATTCCAACCTGAGACCCTTCCTATAGCATGAGATGGGATATCTCAATGCTTCTAATACCAAACCTGAGACTCTTCCTATAACATGAGATGGGATATCCAACTCCTTCCCATTCCAATCCTGAGACCCTTCCGATAGCAGAGATGTGATATCTCAATGCTTATACCAAACCTGAGACCCTTCCTATGGCCTGAGATGTGATAACCAACTGCTTCCCATTCCAATCCTGAGACCCTTCCTATAGCATGAGATGTGATATCTCAATGCTTATACCAAATCTGAGACCCTTCCTATAGCATGAGATGTGATATCCAACTCCTTCCCATTCCAATCCTGAGACCCTTCCTATAGCATGAGATGTGATGTCTCAATGCTTCTAATACCAAACCTGAGATCCTTCCTATAACATGAGATGTGATATCCAACTCCTTCCGATTCCAATCCTGAGACCCTTATGATAGCATGAGATGTGATATCTCAATGCTTCTAATACCAAACCTGAGATCCTTCCTATAACATGAGATGTGATATCCAACTCCTTCCGATTCCAATCCTGAGACCCTTATGATAGCATGAGATGTGATATCTCAATGCTTCTAATACCAAACCTGAGACCCTTCCTATAGCATGAGATGTGATATCCAACTCCTTCCCATTCCAATCCTGAGACCCTTCCTATAGCATGAGATGTGATATCCAACTCCTTCCCATTCCAATCCTGAAACCCTTCCTATAGCCTGAGATGTGATATCTCAATGCCTCTAATACCAAACCTGAGATCCTTCCTCTAACATGAAATGTGATATCCAACTCCTTCCCTTTCCAAACCTGAGAGCCTATCTATAGCATGAGATGTGATATCCAAGTCCTTCCCATTCCAATCCTGAGACACTTCCGATAGCAGAGATGTGATATCTCAATGCTTATACCAAACCTGAGACCCTTCCTATAACATGAGATGTGATATCCAACTCCTTCCCGTTCCAAACCTGAGACCCTTCCTTTAGCATGAGATGTGATATCCAGCTCCTTCCCATTCCAATCCTGAGACACTTCCGATAGCATGAGATGTGACATCTCAATGCTTCTAATATCAAAACTGAGACCCTTCCTTTAGCATGAGATGTGATAACCAACTCCTTCCCATTCCAATCCTGAGACCCTTCCTATAGCATGAGATGTGATATCTCAATACTTCTAATACCAAACCTGAGATCCTTCCGATAACATGAGATGTGATATCCAAATCCTTCCCCTTCCAAACCTGAGACCCTCCCTTTAGCATGAGATGTGATATCCAACTCCTTCCCATTCCAATCCTGAGACCCTTCTGATAGCATGAGATGTGATATCTCAATGCTTCTATACCAAACCTGAGATCCTTCCGATAGCATGAGATGTGATATCTCAAATCCTGCTAATACCAAACCTGAGATCCTTCCTATAACATGAGATGTGATATCCAAATCCTTCCCCTTCCAAACCTGAGACCCTCCCTTTAGCATGAGATGTGATATCCAACTCCTTCCCATTCCAATCCTGAGACTCTTCTGATAGCATGAGATGTGATATCTCAATGCCTCTAATACCAAACCTGAGATCCTACCTCTAACATGAAATGTGATATCCAACTCTTTCCCCTTCCAAACCTGAGAGCCTTCCTATAGCATGAGATGTGATATCCAAGTCCTTCCCATTCCAATCCTGAGACCCTTCCTATAACATGAGATGTGATATCCAACTCCTTCCCATTCCAACCTGAGACCCTTCCTATAGCATGAGATGGGATATCCAACTCCTTCCAAATCCAATCCTGATACCCTTCCGATAGCATGAGATGTGATATCCCAATGCTTCTACCAAACCTGAGACCCATACTATGGCATGAGATGTGATATCAAACTCCTTCCCCTTCCAAACCTTAGACCCTTCCTTTATCATGAGAGGTGATATCCAACTCCTTCCCATTCCATCCCTGAGACCCTTCCGATATCATGAGATGTGATATCTCAATGCTTCTAATATCAAACTTGAGACCCTCCCTATAGCATGAGATGTGATATCCAAGTCCTTCCCATTCCAATCCTGAGACCATTCCTATAGCATGAGATGTGATATCTCAATGCTTCTAATACCAAACCTGAGACCCTTCCTATAACATGAGATGGGAATATCCAACTCCTTCCATTCCAATCCTGAGACCCTTCCGATAGCAGAGATGTGATATCTCAATGCTTATGCCAAACCTGAGATCCTTCCTATAACATGAGATGTGATATCCAACTCCTTCCCATTCCAATCCTGAGACACTTCCTATAGCATGAGATGTGATATCTCACTGCTTATACCAAACCTGAGACCCTTCCTATAGCATGAGATGTGATATCCAACTCCTTCCCATTCCAATCCTGAGACCCTTCCTATAGTATGAGATGTGATATCTCAATGCTTCTAATATCAAACTTGAGACCCTCCCTATACCATGAGATGTGATATCCAAGTCCTTCCGATTCCAATCCTGAGACACTTCCTATAGCATGAGATGTGATATCTCAATGCTTCTAATACCAAACCTGAGACTCTTCCTATAACATGAGATGGGATATCCAACTCCTTCCCATTCCAATCCTGAGACCCTTCCGATAGCATGAGATGTGATGTCTCAATGCTTCTAATACCAAACCTGAGATCCTTCCTATAACATGAGATGTGATATCCAACTCCTTCCCATTCCAATCCTGAGACCCTTCCTATAGCATGAGATGTGATATCTCAATGCTTATACCAAACCTGAGACCCTTCCTATAGCATGAGATGTGATATCCAACTCCTTCCCATTCCAATCCTGAGACCCTTCCTATAGCATGAGATGTGATATCTCAATGCCTCTAATACCAAACCTGAGATCCTTCCTCTAACATGAAATGTGATATCGAACTCCTTCCCTTTCCAAACCTGAGAGCCTACCTATAGAATGAGATGTGATATCCAAGTCCTTCCCATTCCAATCCTTAGACCCTTCCTACAGCATGCAATATGATATCTCAATGATTCTAATAACAAACCTGAGACCCGTCCTATAACATGAGAATGGATATCCAACACCTTCCCATTCCAATCCTGAGACACTTCCGATAGCAGAGATGTGATATCTCAATGCTTATACCAAACCTGAGACACTTCCTATAACATGAGATGTGATATCCAACTCCTTCCCGTTTCAAACCTGAGACCCTTCCTATAGCATATGTGATATCCAACTCCTTCCCATTCCAAACATGAGACCCTTCCTATAGCAAGAATGTAATATCCAACTCCTTCCCATTCCAATCCTGAGACCATTCCTATAGCATGAGATGTGATATCCCAATGCTTCTAATACCAAACCTGAGATCCTTCCTATGACATGAGATGTGATATCCAATTCCTCCCCATTCCAAACCTGAGAACCTTCCTACAGCATGCGATGTGATATCTCAATGCTTCTAATACCAAACCTGAGACCAGTCCTATAACATGAGATTGGATATCCAACTCCTTCCCCTTCCAAACCTGAGACCCTTCCTATAGCATGAGATGTGATATCCAACTTCTTCCCATTCCAATCCTGAGACCCTTCCTATAACATGAGATGTGATGTCTCAATGCTTCTAATATCAAACCTGAGATCTTTTCTATAACATGAGATGTGATATCCAACTCCTTCCCATTCCAATCCTGAGACCCTTCCTATAGCATGAGATGTGCTATCTCAATGCTTATACCAAACCTGAGACCCTTCCTAAAGCTTGAGATGTGATATCCAACTCCTTCCCATTCCAATCCTGAGACCCTTCCTATAACATGAAATGTGATATCCAACTCCTTCCCATTCCAACCTGAGACCCTTCCTATAGCATGAGATGGGATATCCAACTCCTTCCAAATCCAATACTGATACCCTTCCAATAGCATGAGATGTGATATCCCAATGCTTCTACCAAACCTGAGAACCATACTATGGCATGAGATGTGATATCAAACTCCTTCCCATTCCAATCCTGAGACTCTTCCTATAGCTTGAGATGTGATATCCAAATCCTTCCCATTCCAATTCTGAGACCCTTCCTATACCATGAGACTTGATATCTCAATGCTTCTAATACCAAACCTGAGACCCGTCCTATAACATGAGATGTGATATCCAAATCTTTCCCCTTCCAAACCTTAGACCCTTCCTTTATCATGAGATGTGATATCCAACTCCTTCCCATTCCAATCCTGAGACCCTTCCGATATCATGAGATTTGTTATCTCAATGCTTCTAATATCAAAATTGAGACCCGTCCTATAACATGAGATTTGATATCCAAATCTTTCCCCTTCCAAACCTTAGACCCTTCCTTTATCATGAGATGGGATATCCAACTCCTTCCCATTCCAATCCTGAGACCCTTCCGATAGCAGAGATGTGATATCTCAATGCTTATACCAATCCTGAGACCCTTCCTATGGCCTGAGATGTCATATACAACTCCTTCCCAATCCAATCCTGAGACCCTTCCTATATCATGAGATGTGATATCTCAATGCTTATACCAAATCTGAGACCCTTCCTATAGCATGAGATGTGATATCCAACTCCTTCCCATTCCAATCCTGAGACCCTTCCTATAGCATGAGATGTGATGTCTCAATGCTTCTAATACCAAACCTGAGATCCTTCCTATAACATGAGATGTGATATCCAACTCCTTCCCATTCCAATCCTGAGACCCTTCCTATAGCATGAGATGTGATATCTCAATGCTTATACCAAACCTGAGACCCTTCCTATGGCATGAGATGTCATATACAACTCCTTCCCATTCCAATCCTGAGACCCTTCCTATAGCATGAGATGTGATATCTCAATGCTTATACCAAACCTGAGACCCTTCCTATAGCATGAGATGTGATATCCAACTTCTTCCCATTCCAATCCTGAGACCCTTCCTATAACATGAGATGTGATGTCTCAATGCTTCTAATACCAAACCTGAGACCCTTCCTATAACATGAGATGGGATATACAACTCCTTCCCATTCCAATCCTGAGACCCTTCCGATAGCAGAGATGTGATATCTCAATGCTTATACCAAACCTGAGACCCCTCCTATGGCCTGAGATGTCATATACAACTCCTTTCCATTCCAATCCTGAGACCGTTCCTATAGCATGAGATGTGATATCTCAATGCTTATACCAAATCGGAGACCCTTCCTATAGCATGAGATGTGATATCCAACTCCTTCCCATTCCAATCCTGAGACCCTTCCTATAGCATGAGATGTGATGTCTCAATGCTTCTAATACCAAACCTGAGATCCTTCCTATAACATGAGATGTGATATCCAACTCCTTCCCATTCCAATCCTGAGACCCTTATGATAGCATGAGATGTGATATCTCAATGCCTCTAATACCAAACCTGAGATACTTCCGATAGCATGAGATGTGATATCTCAATGCCTCTAATACCAAACCTGAGATACTTCTGATAGCATGAGATCTGATATTTCAATGCCTCTAATACCAAACCTGAGATCCTACCTCTAACATGAAATGTGATATCCATCTCCTTCCCTTTCCAAACCTGAGACCCTGCCTATAGCATGAGATGTGATATCCAAGTCCTTCCCATTACAATCCTGAGACCCTTCCTATAGCATGTGATGTGATATCTCAATGCTTATACCAAACCTGAGACCCTTCCTATGGCATGAGATGTCATATACAACCCCTTCCCATTCCAATCCTGAGACCCTTCCTATAGCATGAGATGTGATTTCTCAATGCTTATACCAAACCTGAGACCCTTCCTATAGCATGAGATGTGATATCCAACTTCTTCCCATTCCAATCCTGAGACCCTTCCTATAACATGAGATGTGATGTCTCAATGCTTCTAATACCAAACCTGAGATCTTTCCTATAACATGAGATGTGATATCCAACTCCTTCCCATTCCAATCCTGAGACCCTTCCTATAGCATGAGATGTGATATCACAATGCTTATACCAAACCTGAGACCGTTCCTATAGCTTGAGATGTGATATCCAACTCCTTCCCATTCCAATCCTGAGACCCTTCCTATAGCATGAGATGTGATATCTCAAGGCCTCTAATACCAAACCTGAGATCGTTCCTCTAACATGAAATGTGATATCCAACTCCTTCCCCTTCCAAACCTGAGAGCCTTCCTATAGCATGAGATATGATAGCCAAGTCCTTCCAATTCCAATCCTGAGACCCTTCCTATAACATGAAATGTGATATCCAACTCCTTCCCATTCCAACCTGAGACCCTTCCTATAGCATGAGATGGGATATCTCAATGCTTCTAATACCAAACCTGAGACTCTTCCTATAACATGAGATGGGATATCCAACTCCTTCCCATTCCAATCCTGAGACCCTTCCGATAGCAGAGATGTGATATCTCAATGCTTATACCAAACCTGAGACCCTTCCTATGGCCTGAGATGTGATAACCAACTGCTTCCCATTCCAATCCTGAGACCCTTCCTATAGCATGAGATGTGATATCTCAATGCTTATACCAAATCTGAGACCCTTCCTATAGCATGAGATGTGATATCCAACTCCTTCCCATTCCAATCCTGAGACCCTTCCTATAGCATGAGATGTGATGTCTCAATGCTTCTAATACCAAACCTGAGATCCTTCCTATAACATGAGATGTGATATCCAACTCCTTCCGATTCCAATCCTGAGACCCTTATGATAGCATGAGATGTGATATCTCAATGCTTCTAATACCAAACCTGAGATCCTTCCTATAACATGAGATGTGATTTCCAAATCCTTCCCCTTCCAAACCTGAGACCCTCCCTTTAGCATGAGATGTGATATCCAACTCCTTCCCATTCCAATCCTGAGACCCTTCTGATAGCATGAGATGTGATATCTCAATGCCTCTAATACCAAACCTGAGATCCTACCTCTAACATGAAATGTGATATCCATCTCCTTCCCTTTCCAAACCGGAGACCCTGTCTGTAGCATGAGATGTCATATACAACTCCTTCCCATTCCAAACCTGAGACCCTTCCTATAGCACGAGATGTGATATCTCAATGCTTATACCAAACCTGAGACCCTTCCTATAGCATGAGATGTGATATCCAACTCCTTCCCATTCCAATCCTGAGACCCTTCCTATAGCATGAGATGTGATATCCAACTCCTTCCCATTCCAATCCTGAAACCCTTCCTATAGCCTGAGATGTGATATCTCAATGCCTCTAATACCAAACCTGAGATCCTTCCTCTAACATGAAATGTGATATCCAACTCCTTCCCTTTCCAAACCTGAGAGCCTATCTATAGCATGAGATGTGATATCCAAGTCCTTCCCATTCCAATCCTGAGACACTTCCGATAGCAGAGATGTGATATCTCAATGCTTATACCAAACCTGAGACCCTTCCTATAACATGAGATGTGATATCCAACTCCTTCCCGTTCCAAACCTGAGACCCTTCCTTTAGCATGAGATGTGATATCCAGCTCCTTCCCATTCCAATCCTGAGACACTTCCGATAGCATGAGATGTGACATCTCAATGCTTCTAATATCAAAACTGAGACCCTTCCTTTAGCATGAGATGTGATAACCAACTCCTTCCCATTCCAATCCTGAGACCCTTCCTATAGCATGAGATGTGATATCTCAATACTTCTAATACCAAACCTGAGATCCTTCCGATAACATGAGATGTGATATCCAAATCCTTCCCCTTCCAAACCTGAGACCCTCCCTTTAGCATGAGATGTGATATCCAACTCCTTCCCATTCCAATCCTGAGACCCTTCTGATAGCATGAGATGTGATATCTCAATGCTTCTATACCAAACCTGAGATCCTTCCGATAGCATGAGATGTGATATCTCAAATCCTGCTAATACCAAACCTGAGATCCTTCCTATAACATGAGATGTGATATCCAAATCCTTCCCCTTCCAAACCTGAGACCCTCCCTTTAGCATGAGATGTGATATTCAACTCCTTCCCATTCCAATCCTGAGACTCTTCTGATAGCATGAGATGTGATATCTCAATGCCTCTAATACCAAACCTGAGATCCTACCTCTAACATGAAATGTGATATCCAACTCTTTCCCCTTCCAAACCTGAGAGCCTTCCTATAGCATGAGATGTGATATCCAAGTCCTTCCCATTCCAATCCTGAGACCCTTCCTATAACATGAGATGTGATATCCAACTCCTTCCCATTCCAACCTGAGACCCTTCCTATAGCATGAGATGGGATATCCAACTCCTTCCAAATCCAATCCTGATACCCTTCCGATAGCATGAGATGTGATATCCCAATGCTTCTACCAAACCTGAGACCCATACTATGGCATGAGATGTGATATCAAACTCCTTCCCCTTCCAAACCTTAGACCCTTCCTTTATCATGAGAGGTGATATCCAACTCCTTCCCATTCCATCCCTGAGACCCTTCCGATATCATGAGATGTGATATCTCAATGCTTCTAATATCAAACTTGAGACCCTCCCTATAGCATGAGATGTGATATCCAAGTCCTTCCCATTCCAATCCTGAGACCATTCCTATAGCATGAGATGTGATATCTCAATGCTTCTAATACCAAACCTGAGACCCTTCCTATAACATGAGATGGGAATATCCAACTCCTTCCATTCCAATCCTGAGACCCTTCCGATAGCAGAGATGTGATATCTCAATGCTTATACCAAACCTGAGATCCTTCCTATAACATGAGATGTGATATCCAACTCCTTCCCATTCCAATCCTGAGACACTTCCTATAGCATGAGATGTGATATCTCACTGCTTATACCAAACCTGAGACCCTTCCGATAGCATGTGATGTGATATCCAACTCCTTCCCATTCCAATCCTGAGACCCTTCCTATAGTATGAGATGTGATATCTCAATGCTTCTAATATCAAACTTGAGACCCTCCCTATACCATGAGATGTGATATCCAAGTCCTTCCGATTCCAATCCTGAGACACTTCCTATAGCATGAGATGTGATATCTCAATGCTTCTAATACCAAACCTGAGACTCTTCCTATAACATGAGATGGGATATCCAACTCCTTCCCATTCCAATCCTGAGACCCTTCCGATAGCATGAGATGTGATGTCTCAATGCTTCTAATACCAAACCTGAGATCCTTCCTATAACATGAGATGTGATATCCAACTCCTTCCCATTCCAATCCTGAGACCCTTCCTATAGCATGAGATGTGATATCTCAATGCTTATACCAAACCTGAGACCCTTCCTATAGCATGAGATGTGATATCCAACTCCTTCCCATTCCAATCCTGAGACCCTTCCTATAGCATGAGATGTGATATCTCAATGCCTCTAATACCAAACCTGAGATCCTTCCGCTAACATGAAATGTGATATCGAACTCCTTCCCTTTCCAAACCTGAGAGCCTACCTATAGAATGAGATGTGATATCCAAGTCCTTCCCATTCCAATTCTTAGACCCTTCCTACAGCATGCAATATGATATCTCAATGATTCTAATAACAAACCTGAGACCCGTCCTATAACATGAGAATGGATATCCAACACCTTCCCATTCCAATCCTGAGACACTTCCGATAGCAGAGATGTGATATCTCAATGCTTATACCAAACCTGAGACACTTCCTATAACATGAGATGTGATATCCAACTCCTTCCCGTTTCAAACCTGAGACCCTTCCTATAGCATATGTGATATCCAACTCCTTCCCATTCCAAACATGAGACCCTTCCTATAGCAAGAATGTAATATCCAACTCCTTCCCATTCCAATCCTGAGACCATTCCTATAGCATGAGATGTGATATCTCAATGCTTCTAATACCAAACCTGAGATCCTTCCTATGACATGAGATGTGATATCCAATTCCTCCCCATTCCAAACCTGAGAACCTTCCTACAGCATGCGATGTGATATCTCAATGCTTCTAATACCAAACCTGAGACCAGTCCTATAACATGAGATTGGATATCCAACTCCTTCCCCTTCCAAACCTGAGACCCTTCCTATAGCATGAGATGTGATATCCAACTTCTTCCCATTCCAATCCTGAGACCCTTCCTATAACATGAGATGTGATGTCTCAATGCTTCTAATATCAAACCTGAGATCTTTCCTATAACATGAGATGTGATATCCAACTCCTTCCCATTCCAATCCTGAGACCCTTCCTATAGCATGAGATGTGCTATCTCAATGCTTATACCAAACCTGAGACCCTTCCTAAAGCTTGAGATGTGATATCCAACTCCTTCCCATTCCAATCCTGAGACCCTTCCTATAACATGAAATGTGATATCCAACTCCTTCCCATTCCAACCTGAGACCCTTCCTATAGCATGAGATGGGATATCCAACTCCTTCCAAATCCAATACTGATACCCTTCCAATAGCATGAGATGTGATATCCCAATGCTTCTACCAAACCTGAGAACCATACTATGGCATGAGATGTGATATCAAACTCCTTCCCATTCCAATCCTGAGACTCTTCCTATAGCTTGAGATGTGATATCCAAATCCTTCCCATTCCAATTCTGAGACCCTTCCTATACCATGAGACTTGATATCTCAATGCTTCTAATACCAAACCTGAGACCCGTCCTATAACATGAGATGTGATATCCAAATCTTTCCCCTTCCAAACCTTAGACCCTTCCTTTATCATGAGATGTGATATCCAACTCCTTCCCATTCCAATCCTGAGACCCTTCCGATATCATGAGATTTGTTATCTCAATGCTTCTAATATCAAAATTGAGACCCGTCCTATAACATGAGATTTGATATCCAAATCTTTCCCCTTCCAAACCTTAGACCCTTCCTTTATCATGAGATGGGATATCCAACTCCTTCCCATTCCAATCCTGAGACCCTTCCGATAGCAGAGATGTGATATCTCGATGCTTATACCAATCCTGAGACCCTTCCTATGGCCTGAGATGTCATATACAACTCCTTCCCAATCCAATCCTGAGACCCTTCCTATATCATGAGATGTGATATCTCAATGCTTATACCAAATCTGAGACCCTTCCTATAGCATGAGATGTGATATCCAACTCCTTCCCATTCCAATCCTGAGACCCTTCCTATAGCATGAGATGTGATGTCTCAATGCTTCTAATACCAAACCTGAGATCCTTCCTATAACATGAGATGTGATATCCAACTCCTTCCCATTCCAATCCTGAGACCCTTCCTATAGCATGAGATGTGATGTCTCAATGCTTCTAATACCAAACCTGAGAACCTTCCTACAGCATGCGATGTGATATCTCAATGCTTCTAATACCAAACCTGAGACCAGTCCTATAACATGAGATTGGATATCCAACTCCTTCCCCTTCCAAACCTGAGACCCTTCCTATAGCATGAGATGTGATATCCAACTTCTTCCCATTCCAATCCTGAGACCCTTCCTATAACATGAGATGTGATGTCTCAATGCTTCTAATACCAAACCTGAGATCTTTCCTATAACATGAGATGTAATATCCAACTCCTTCCCATTCCAATCCTGAGACCCTTCCTATAGCATGAGATGTGCTATCGCAATGCTTATACCAAACCTGAGACCCTTCCTAAAGCTTGAGATGTGATATCCAACTCCTTCCCATTCCAATCCTGAGACCCTTCCTATAGCATGATATGTGATATCTCAATGCCTCTAATACCAAACCTGAGATCCCTCCTCTAACATGAAATGTGATATCGAACTCCTTCCCTTTCCAAACCTGAGAGCCTACCTATAGCATGAGATGTGATATCCAAGTCCTTCCCATTCCAATCCTTAGACCCTTCCTACAGCATGCAATATGATATCTCAATGATTCTAATAACAAACCTGAGACCCGTCCTATAACATGAGATGGGATATCCAACACCTTCCCATTCCAATCCTGAGACACTTCCGATAGCAGAGATGTGATATCTCAATGCTTATAACAAACCTGAGACCCTTCCTATAACATGAGATGTGATATCCAACTCCTTCCCGTTTCAAACCTGAGACCCTTCCTATAGCATATGTGATATCCAACTCCTTCGCATTCCAAACATGAGACCCTTCCTATAGCAAGAATGTAATATCCAACTCCTTCCCATTCCAATCCTGAGACCATTCCTATAGCATGAGATGTGATATCTCAATGCTTCTAATACCAAACCTGAGATCCTTCCTATGACATGAGATGTGATATCCAATTCCTCCCCATTCCAAACCTGAGAACCTTCCTACAGCATGCGATGTGATATCTCAATGCTTCTAATACCAAACCTGAGACCAGTCCTATAACATGAGATTGGATATCCAACTCCTTCCCCTTCCAAACCTGAGACCCTTCCTATAGCATGAGATGTGATATCCAACTTCTTCCCATTCCAATCCTGAGACCCTTCCTATAACATGAGATGTGATGTCTCAATGCTTCTAATACCAAACCTGAGATCTTTCCTATAACATGAGATGTGATATCCAACTCCTTCCCATTCCAATCCTGAGACCCTTCCTATAGCATGAGATGTGCTATCTCAATGCTTATACCAAACCTGAGACCCTTCCTAAAGCTTGAGATGTGATATCCAACTCCTTCCCATTCCAATCCTGAGACCCTTCCTATAACATGAAATGTGATATCCAACTCCTTCCCATTCCAACCTGAGACCCTTCCTATAGCATGAGATGGGATATCCAACTCCTTCCAAATCCAATACTGATACCCTTCCAATAGCATGAGATGTGATATCCCAATGCTTCTACCAAACCTGAGAACCATACTATGGCATGAGATGTGATATCAAACTCCTTCCCATTCCAATCCTGAGACTCTTCCTATAGCTTGAGATGTGATATCCAAATCCTTCCCATTCCATTTCTGAGACCCTTCCTATACCATGAGACTTGATATCTCAATGCTTCTAATACCAAACCTGAGACCCGTCCTATAACATGAGATGTGATATCCAAATCTTTCCCCTTCCAAACCTTAGACCCTTCCTTTATCATGAGATGTGATATCCAACTCCTTCCCATTCCAATCCTGGGACTCTTCCAATATCATGAGATTTGTTATCTCAATGCTTCTAATATCAAAATTGAGACCCGTCCTATAACATGAGATGTGATATCCAACTCCTTCCCATTCCAATCCTGAGACCCTTCCTATAGCATGAGATGTGATATCACAATGCTTATACATAACCTGAGACCGTTCCTATAGCTTGAGATGTGATATCCAACTCCTTCCCATTCCAATCCTGAGACCCTTCCTATAGCATGAGATGTGATATCTCAAGACCTCTAATACCAAACCTGAGATCGTTCCTCTAACATGAAATGTGATATCCAACTCCTTCCCCTTCCAAACCTGAGAGCCTTCCTATAGCATGAGATATGATAGCCAAGTCCTTCCAATTCCAATCCTGAGACCCTTCCTATAACATGAAATGTGATATCCAACTCCTTCCCATTCCAACCTGAGACCCTTCCTATAGCATGAGATGGGATATCTCAATGCTTCTAATACCAAACCTGAGACTCTTCCTATAACATGAAATGTGATATCCATCTCCTTCCCTTTCCAAACCTGAGACCCTGTCTATAGCATGAGATGTCATATACAACTCCTTCCCATTCCAATCCTGAGACCCTTCCTATAGCATGTGATGTGATATCCCAATGCTTCTACCAAACCTGAGACCCATACTATGGCATGAGATGTGATATCAAACTCATTCCCATTCCAATCCTGAGACTCTTCCTATAGCTTGAGATGTGATATCCAACTCCTTCCCATTCCAATTCCGAGACCCTTCCTATGCCATGAGACTTGATATCTCAATGCTTCTAATACCAAACCTGAGACCCGTCCTATAACATGAGATGTGATATCCAAATCTTTCCCCTTCCAAACCTTAGACCCTTCCATTATCATGAGATGTGATATCCAACTCCTTCCCATTCCAATCCTGAGACCCTTCCGATATCATGAGATTTGTTATCTCAATGCTTCTAATATCAAACTTGAGACCCTCCCTATAGCATGAGATGTGACATCCAAGTCCTCCTCATTCCAATCCTGAGACCCTTCCTATAGCATGAGATGTGATATCTCAATGCTTCTAATACCAAACCTGAGACCCTTCCTATAACATGAGATGTGATTTCCAAATCCTTCCCCTTCCAAACCTGAGACCCTCCCTTTAGCATGAGATGTGATATACAACTCCTTCCCATTCCAATCCTGAGACCCTTCTGATAGCATGAGATGTGATATCTCAATGCCTCTAATACCAAACCTGAGATCCTATCTCTAACATGAAATGTGATATCCATCTCCTTCCATTTCCAAACCTGAGACCCTGCCTATAGCATGAGATGTGATATCCAAGTCCTTCCCATTCCAATCCTGAGACCCTTCCTATAGCATGTGATGTGATATCTCAATGCTTATACCAAACCTGAGACCCTTCCTATGGCATGAGATGTCATATACAACTCCTTCCCATTCCAATCCTGAGACCCTTCCTATAGCATGAGATGTGATATCCAACTTCTTCCCATTCCAATCCTCAGACCCTTCCTATAACATGAGATGTGATGTCTCAATGCTTCTAATACCAAACCTGAGATATTTCCTATAATATGAGATGTGATATCCAACTCCTTCCCATTCCAATCCTGAGACCCTTCCTATAGCATGAGATGTGATATCTCAATGCTTATACCAAACCTGAGACCCTTCCTATAGCTTGAGATGTGATATCCAACTCCTTCCCATTCCAATCCAGAGACCCTTCCTATAGCATGAGATGTGATATCTCAAGGCCTCTAATACCAAACCTGAGATCCTTCCGCTAACATGAAATGTGATATCCAACTCCTTCCCCTTCCAAACCTGAGAGCCTTCCTATAGCATGAGATATGATATCCAAGTCCTTCCCATTCCAATCCTGAGACCCTTTCTATAACATGAAATGTGATATCCAACTCCTTCCCATTCCAACCTGAGACCCTTCCTATAGCATGAGATGGGATATCCAACTCCTTCCAAATCCAATACTGATACCCTTCCGATAGCATGAGATGTGATATCCCAATGCTTCTACCAAACCTGAGACCCATACTATGGCATGAGATGTGATATCAAACTCCTTCCCATTCCAATCCTGAGACCCTTCCTATAGCTTGAGGTGTGATATCCAACTCCTTCCCATTCCAATTCTGAGACCCTTCTTATACCATGAGACTTGATATCTCAATGCTTCTAATACCAAACCTGAGACCCGTCCTATAACATGAGATGTGATATCCAAATCCTTCCCCTTCCAAACCTCAGACCCTTCCTTTATCATGAGATGTGATATCCAACTCCTTCCCATTCCAATCCTGAGACCCTTCCGATATCATGAGATTTGTTATCTCAATGCTTCTAATATCAAACTTGAGACCCTCCCTATAGCATGAGATGTGACATCCAAGTCCTTCCCATTCCAATCCTGAGACCCTTCCTATAGCATGAGATGTGATATCTCTATGCTTCTAATACCAAACCTGAGACCCTTCCTATAACATGAGATGGGATATCCAACTCCTTCCCATTCCAATCCTGAGACCCTTCCGATAGCAGAGATGTGATATCTCAATGCTTATACCAAACCTGAGACCCTTCCTATGGCCTGGGATGTCATATACAACTCCTTCCCATTCCAATCCTGAGACCCTTCCTATAGCATGAGATGTGATATCTCAATGCTTATACCAAATCTGAGACCCTTCCTATAGCATGAGATGTGATATCCAATTCCTTCCCATTCCAATCCTGAGACCCTTCCTATAGCATGAGATGTGATATCTCAATGCTTATACCAAACCTGAGAGCCTACCTATAGCATGAGATGTGATATCCAAGTCCATCCCATTCCAATCCTTAGACCCTTCCTACAGCATGCGATGTGATATCTCAATGATTCTAATACCAAACCAGAGACTCGTCCTATAACATGAGATGGGATATCCAACTCCTTCCCATTCCAATCCTGAGCCACTTCCGATAGCAGAGATGTGATATCTCAATGCTTATACCAAACCTGAGACCCTTCCTATAACATGAGATGTGATATCCAACTCCTTCCCGTTCCAAACCTGAGACACTAACTATAGCATATGTGATATCCAACTCCTTCCCATTCCAAACATGAGACCCTTCCTATAGCAAGAAAGTAATATCCAACTCCTACCCATTCCAATCCTGAGACCCTTCCTATAGCAAGAGATGTGATATCCAAATCCTTCCCATTCCAATCCTGAGACCCTTCCTATAACATGTGATGTGATATCCAACTCCTTCCCATTCCAACCTGAGACACTTCCTATAGCATGAGAAGGGATATCCAACTCCTTCCCAATCCAATCCTGATACCCTTCCGATAGCAGAGATGTGATATCTCAATGCTTATACCAAACCTGAGACCCTTCCTATAGCATGAGAAGGGATATCCAACTCCTTCCCAATCCAATCCTGAGACCCTTCCGATAGCAGAGACGTGATATCTCAATGCTTCTACCAAACCTGAGACCCTTCCTTTAGCATGAGATGTGATATCCAAATCCTTCACATTCCAATCCTGAGACCCTTCCTATAGCATGAGAAGGGATATCTCAATGCTTCTAATACCAAATCTGAGATCCTTCCTATAACATGAGATGTGATATCCAATTCCTTCCCATTCCAATCCTGAGACCCTTCCGATAGCAGAGATGTGATATCTCAATGCTTATACCAAACCTGAGACCCTTCCTATGGCCTGAGATGTCATATACAACTCCTTCCCATTCCAATCCTGAGACCCTTCCTATAGCATGAGATGTGATATCTCAATGCTTATACCAAATCTGAGACCCTTCCTATAGCATGAGATGTGATATCCAACTCCTTCCCATTCCAATCCTGAGACCCTTCCTATAGCATGAGATTTGATGTCTCAATGCTTCTAATACCAAACCTGAGATCCTTCCTATAACATGAGATGTGATATCCAACTCCTTCCCATTCCAATCCTGAGACCCTTATGAAAGCATGAGATGTGATATCTCAATGCTTCTAATACCAAACCTGAGATCCTTCCTATAACATGAGATGTGATTTCCAAATCCTTCCCCTTCCAAACCTGAGACCCTCCCTTTAGCATGAGATGTGATATCCAACTCCTTCCCATTCCAATCCTGAGACCCTTCTGATAGCATGAGATGTGATATCTCAATGCCTCTAATACCAAACCTGAGATCCTACCTCTAACATGAAATGTGATATCCATCTCATTCCCTTTCCAAACCTGAGACCCTGCCTATAGCATGAGATGTGATATCCAAGTCCTTCCCATTCCAATCCTGAGACCCTTCCTATAGCATGTGATGTGATATCTCAATGCTTATACCAAACCTGAGACCCTTCCTATGGCATGAGATGTCATATACAACTCCTTCCCATTCCAATCCTGAGACCCTTCCTATAGCATGAGATGTGATATCTCAATGCTTATACCAAATCTGAGACCCTTCCTATAGCAAGAGATGTGATATCCAACTTCTTCCCATTCCAATCCTGAGACCCTTCCTATAACATGAGATGTGATGTCTCAATGCTTCTAATACCAAACCTGAGATCTTTCCTATAACATGAGATGTGATATCCAACTCCTTCCCATTCCAATCCTGAGACCCTTCCTATAGCATGAGATGTGATATCACAATGCTTATACCAAACCTGAGACCCTTCCTAAAGCTTGAGATGTGATATCCAACTCCTTCCCATTCCAATCCTGAGACCCTTCCTATAACATGAAATGTGATATCCAACTCCTTCCCATTCCAACCTGAGACCCTTCCTATAGCATGAGATGGGATATCCAACTCCTTCCAAATCCAATACTGATACCCTTCCAATAGCATGAGATGTGATATCCCAATGCTTCTACCAAACCTGAGAACCATACTATGGCATGAGATGTGATATCAAACTCCTTCCCATTCCAATCCTGAGACTCTTCCTATAGCTTGAGATGTGATATCCAAATCCTTCCCATTCCAATTCTGAGACCCTTCCTATACCATGAGACTTGATATCTCAATGCTTCTAATACCAAACCTGAGACCCGTCCTATAACATGAGATGTGATATCCAAATCTTTCCCCTTCCAAACCTTAGACCCTTCCTTTATCATGAGATGTGATATCCAACTCCTTCCCATTCCAATCCTGAGACCCTTCCGATATCATGAGATTTGTTATCTCAATGCTTCTAATATCAAAATTGAGACCCGTCCTATAACATGAGATTTGATATCCAAATCTTTCCCCTTCCAAACCTTAGACCCTTCCTTTATCATGAGATGGGATATCCAACTCCTTCCCATTCCAATCCTGAGACCCTTCCGATAGCAGAGATGTGATATCTCGATGCTTATACCAATCCTGAGACCCTTCCTATGGCCTGAGATGTCATATACAACTCCTTCCCAATCCAATCCTGAGACCCTTCCTATATCATGAGATGTGATATCTCAATGCTTATACCAAATCTGAGACCCTTCCTATAGCATGAGATGTGATATCCAACTCCTTCCCATTCCAATCCTGAGACCCTTCCTATAGCATGAGATGTGATGTCTCAATGCTTCTAATACCAAACCTGAGATCCTTCCTATAACATGAGATGTGATATCCAACTCCTTCCCATTCCAATCCTGAGACCCTTCCTATAGCATGAGATGTGATGTCTCAATGCTTCTAATACCAAACCTGAGAACCTTCCTACAGCATGCGATGTGATATCTCAATGCTTCTAATACCAAACCTGAGACCAGTCCTATAACATGAGATTGGATATCCAACTCCTTCCCCTTCCAAACCTGAGACCCTTCCTATAGCATGAGATGTGATATCCAACTTCTTCCCATTCCAATCCTGAGACCCTTCCTATAACATGAGATGTGATGTCTCAATGCTTCTAATACCAAACCTGAGATCTTTCCTATAACATGAGATGTAATATCCAACTCCTTCCCATTCCAATCCTGAGACCCTTCCTATAGCATGAGATGTGCTATCGCAATGCTTATACCAAACCTGAGACCCTTCCTAAAGCTTGAGATGTGATATCCAACTCCTTCCCATTCCAATCCTGAGACCCTTCCTATAGCATGATATGTGATATCTCAATGCCTCTAATACCAAACCTGAGATCCCTCCTCTAACATGAAATGTGATATCGAACTCCTTCCCTTTCCAAACCTGAGAGCCTACCTATAGCATGAGATGTGATATCCAAGTCCTTCCCATTCCAATCCTTAGACCCTTCCTACAGCATGCAATATGATATCTCAATGATTCTAATAACAAACCTGAGACCCGTCCTATAACATGAGATGGGATATCCAACACCTTCCCATTCCAATCCTGAGACACTTCCGATAGCAGAGATGTGATATCTCAATGCTTATAACAAACCTGAGACCCTTCCTATAACATGAGATGTGATATCCAACTCCTTCCCGTTTCAAACCTGAGACCCTTCCTATAGCATATGTGATATCCAACTCCTTCCCATTCCAAACATGAGACCCTTCCTATAGCAAGAATGTAATATCCAACTCCTTCCCATTCCAATCCTGAGACCATTCCTATAGCATGAGATGTGATATCTCAATGCTTCTAATACCAAACCTGAGATCCTTCCTATGACATGAGATGTGATATCCAATTCCTCCCCATTCCAAACCTGAGAACCTTCCTACAGCATGCGATGTGATATCTCAATGCTTCTAATACCAAACCTGAGACCAGTCCTATAACATGAGATTGGATATCCAACTCCTTCCCCTTCCAAACCTGAGACCCTTCCTATAGCATGAGATGTGATATCCAACTTCTTCCCATTCCAATCCTGAGACCCTTCCTATAACATGAGATGTGATGTCTCAATGCTTCTAATACCAAACCTGAGATCTTTCCTATAACATGAGATGTGATATCCAACTCCTTCCCATTCCAATCCTGAGACCCTTCCTATAGCATGAGATGTGCTATCTCAATGCTTATACCAAACCTGAGACCCTTCCTAAAGCTTGAGATGTGATATCCAACTCCTTCCCATTCCAATCCTGAGACCCTTCCTATAACATGAAATGTGATATCCAACTCCTTCCCATTCCAACCTGAGACCCTTCCTATAGCATGAGATGGGATATCCAACTCCTTCCAAATCCAATACTGATACCCTTCCAATAGCATGAGATGTGATATCCCAATGCTTCTACCAAACCTGAGAACCATACTATGGCATGAGATGTGATATCAAACTCCTTCCCATTCCAATCCTGAGACTCTTCCTATAGCTTGAGATGTGATATCCAAATCCTTCCCATTCCATTTCTGAGACCCTTCCTATACCATGAGACTTGATATCTCAATGCTTCTAATACCAAACCTGAGACCCGTCCTATAACATGAGATGTGATATCCAAATCTTTCCCCTTCCAAACCTTAGACCCTTCCTTTATCATGAGATGTGATATCCAACTCCTTCCCATTCCAATCCTGGGACTCTTCCAATATCATGAGATTTGTTATCTCAATGCTTCTAATATCAAAATTGAGACCCGTCCTATAACATGAGATGTGATATCCAACTCCTTCCCATTCCAATCCTGAGACCCTTCCTATAGCATGAGATGTGATATCACAATGCTTATACATAACCTGAGACCGTTCCTATAGCTTGAGATGTGATATCCAACTCCTTCCCATTCCAATCCTGAGACCCTTCCTATAGCATGAGATGTGATATCTCAAGACCTCTAATACCAAACCTGAGATCGTTCCTCTAACATGAAATGTGATATCCAACTCCTTCCCCTTCCAAACCTGAGAGCCTTCCTATAGCATGAGATATGATAGCCAAGTCCTTCCAATTCCAATCCTGAGACCCTTCCTATAACATGAAATGTGATATCCAACTCCTTCCCATTCCAACCTGAGACCCTTCCTATAGCATGAGATGGGATATCTCAATGCTTCTAATACCAAACCTGAGACTCTTCCTATAACATGAAATGTGATATCCATCTCCTTCCCTTTCCAAACCTGAGACCCTGTCTATAGCATGAGATGTCATATACAACTCCTTCCCATTCCAATCCTGAGACCCTTCCTATAGCATGTGATGTGATATCCCAATGCTTCTACCAAACCTGAGACCCATACTATGGCATGAGATGTGATATCAAACTCATTCCCATTCCAATCCTGAGACTCTTCCTATAGCTTGAGATGTGATATCCAACTCCTTCCCATTCCAATTCCGAGACCCTTCCTATGCCATGAGACTTGATATCTCAATGCTTCTAATACCAAACCTGAGACCCGTCCTATAACATGAGATGTGATATCCAAATCTTTCCCCTTCCAAACCTTAGACCCTTCCATTATCATGAGATGTGATATCCAACTCCTTCCCATTCCAATCCTGAGACCCTTCCGATATCATGAGATTTGTTATCTCAATGCTTCTAATATCAAACTTGAGACCCTCCCTATAGCATGAGATGTGACATCCAAGTCCTCCTCATTCCAATCCTGAGACCCTTCCTATAGCATGAGATGTGATATCTCAATGCTTCTAATACCAAACCTGAGACCCTTCCTATAACATGAGATGTGATTTCCAAATCCTTCCCCTTCCAAACCTGAGACCCTCCCTTTAGCATGAGATGTGATATACAACTCCTTCCCATTCCAATCCTGAGACCCTTCTGATAGCATGAGATGTGATATCTCAATGCCTCTAATACCAAACCTGAGATCCTATCTCTAACATGAAATGTGATATCCATCTCCTTCCATTTCCAAACCTGAGACCCTGCCTATAGCATGAGATGTGATATCCAAGTCCTTCCCATTCCAATCCTGAGACCCTTCCTATAGCATGTGATGTGATATCTCAATGCTTATACCAAACCTGAGACCCTTCCTATGGCATGAGATGTCATATACAACTCCTTCCCATTCCAATCCTGAGACCCTTCCTATAGCATGAGATGTGATATCCAACTTCTTCCCATTCCAATCCTCAGACCCTTCCTATAACATGAGATGTGATGTCTCAATGCTTCTAATACCAAACCTGAGATATTTCCTATAATATGAGATGTGATATCCAACTCCTTCCCATTCCAATCCTGAGACCCTTCCTATAGCATGAGATGTGATATCTCAATGCTTATACCAAACCTGAGACCCTTCCTATAGCTTGAGATGTGATATCCAACTCCTTCCCATTCCAATCCAGAGACCCTTCCTATAGCATGAGATGTGATATCTCAAGGCCTCTAATACCAAACCTGAGATCCTTCCGCTAACATGAAATGTGATATCCAACTCCTTCCCCTTCCAAACCTGAGAGCCTTCCTATAGCATGAGATATGATATCCAAGTCCTTCCCATTCCAATCCTGAGACCCTTTCTATAACATGAAATGTGATATCCAACTCCTTCCCATTCCAACCTGAGACCCTTCCTATAGCATGAGATGGGATATCCAACTCCTTCCAAATCCAATACTGATACCCTTCCGATAGCATGAGATGTGATATCCCAATGCTTCTACCAAACCTGAGACCCATACTATGGCATGAGATGTGATATCAAACTCCTTCCCATTCCAATCCTGAGACCCTTCCTATAGCTTGAGGTGTGATATCCAACTCCTTCCCATTCCAATTCTGAGACCCTTCTTATACCATGAGACTTGATATCTCAATGCTTCTAATACCAAACCTGAGACCCGTCCTATAACATGAGATGTGATATCCAAATCCTTCCCCTTCCAAACCTCAGACCCTTCCTTTATCATGAGATGTGATATCCAACTCCTTCCCATTCCAATCCTGAGACCCTTCCGATATCATGAGATTTGTTATCTCAATGCTTCTAATATCAAACTTGAGACCCTTCCTATAGCATGAGATGTGATATCTCTATGCTTCTAATACCAAACCTGAGACCCTTCCTATAACATGAGATGGGATATCCAACTCCTTCCCATTCCAATCCTGAGACCCTTCCGATAGCAGAGATGTGATATCTCAATGCTTATACCAAACCTGAGACCCTTCCTATGGCCTGGGATGTCATATACAACTCCTTCCCATTCCAATCCTGAGACCCTTCCTATAGCATGAGATGTGATATCTCAATGCTTATACCAAATCTGAGACCCTTCCTATAGCATGAGATGTGATATCCAATTCCTTCCCATTCCAATCCTGAGACCCTTCCTATAGCATGAGATGTGATATCTCAATGCTTATACCAAACCTGAGAGCCTACCTATAGCATGAGATGTGATATCCAAGTCCATCCCATTCCAATCCTTAGACCCTTCCTACAGCATGCGATGTGATATCTCAATGATTCTAATACCAAACCAGAGACTCGTCCTATAACATGAGATGGGATATCCAACTCCTTCCCATTCCAATCCTGAGCCACTTCCGATAGCAGAGATGTGATATCTCAATGCTTATACCAAACCTGAGACCCTTCCTATAACATGAGATGTGATATCCAACTCCTTCCCGTTCCAAACCTGAGACACTAACTATAGCATATGTGATATCCAACTCCTTCCCATTCCAAACATGAGACCCTTCCTATAGCAAGAAAGTAATATCCAACTCCTACCCATTCCAATCCTGAGACCCTTCCTATAGCAAGAGATGTGATATCCAAATCCTTCCCATTCCAATCCTGAGACCCTTCCTATAACATGTGATGTGATATCCAACTCCTTCAGATTCCAACCTGAGACACTTCCTATAGCATGAGAAGGGATATCCAACTCCTTCCCAATCCAATCCTGATACCCTTCCGATAGCAGAGATGTGATATCTCAATGCTTATACCAAACCTGAGACCCTTCCTATAGCATGAGAAGGGATATCCAACTCCTTCCCAATCCAATCCTGAGACCCTTCCGATAGCAGAGACGTGATATCTCAATGCTTCTACCAAACCTGAGACCCTTCCTTTAGCATGAGATGTGATATCCAAATCCTTCACATTCCAATCCTGAGACCCTTCCTATAGCATGAGAAGGGATATCTCAATGCTTCTAATACCAAATCTGAGATCCTTCCTATAACATGAGATGTGATATCCAATTCCTTCCCATTCCAATCCTGAGACCCTTCCGATAGCAGAGATGTGATATCTCAATGCTTATACCAAACCTGAGACCCTTCCTATGGCCTGAGATGTCATATACAACTCCTTCCCATTCCAATCCTGAGACCCTTCCTATAGCATGAGATGTGATATCTCAATGCTTATACCAAATCTGAGACCCTTCCTATAGCATGAGATGTGATATCCAACTCCTTCCCATTCCAATCCTGAGACCCTTCCTATAGCATGAGATTTGATGTCTCAATGCTTCTAATACCAAACCTGAGATCCTTCCTATAACATGAGATGTGATATCCAACTCCTTCCCATTCCAATCCTGAGACCCTTATGAAAGCATGAGATGTGATATCTCAATGCTTCTAATACCAAACCTGAGATCCTTCCTATAACATGAGATGTGATTTCCAAATCCTTCCCCTTCCAAACCTGAGACCCTCCCTTTAGCATGAGATGTGATATCCAACTCCTTCCCATTCCAATCCTGAGACCCTTCTGATAGCATGAGATGTGATATCTCAATGCCTCTAATACCAAACCTGAGATCCTACCTCTAACATGAAATGTGATATCCATCTCATTCCCTTTCCAAACCTGAGACCCTGCCTATAGCATGAGATGTGATATCCAAGTCCTTCCCATTCCAATCCTGAGACCCTTCCTATAGCATGTGATGTGATATCTCAATGCTTATACCAAACCTGAGACCCTTCCTATGGCATGAGATGTCATATACAACTCCTTCCCATTCCAATCCTGAGACCCTTCCTATAGCATGAGATGTGATATCTCAATGCTTATACCAAATCTGAGACCCTTCCTATAGCAAGAGATGTGATATCCAACTTCTTCCCATTCCAATCCTGAGACCCTTCCTATAACATGAGATGTGATGTCTCAATGCTTCTAATACCAAACCTGAGATCTTTCCTATAACATGAGATGTGATATCCAACTCCTTCCCATTCCAATCCTGAGACCCTTCCTATAGCATGAGATGTGATATCACAATGCTTATACCAAACCTGAGACTGTTCCTATAGCTTGAGATGTGATATCCAACTCCTTCCCATTCCAATCCTGAGACCCTTCCTATAGCATGAGATGTGATATCTCAAGGCCTCTAATACCAAACCTGAGATCCTTCCTCTAACATGAAATGTGATATCCAACTCCTTCCCCTTCCAAACCTGAGAGCCTTCCTATAGCATGGGATATGATATCCAAGTCCTTCCCATTCCAATCCTGAGACCCTTCCTATAACATGAAATGTGATATCCAACTCCTTCCCATTCCAACCTGAGACCCTTCCTATATCATGAGATGGGATATCTCAATGCTTCTAATACCAAACCTGAGACTCTTCCTATAACCTGAGATGGGATATCCAACTCCTTCCCATTCCAATCCTAAGACCCTTTCGATAGCAGAGATGTGATATCTCAATGCTTATACCAAACCTGAGACCCTTCCTACGGCATGAGATGTCATATACAACTCCTTCCCATTCCAATCCTGAGACCCTTCCTATAGCACGAGATGTGATATCTCAATGCTTATACCAAACCTGAGACCCTTCCTCTAGCATGAGATGTGATATCCAACTCCTTCCCATTCCAATCCTGAGACCCTTCCTATAGCATTAGATGTGATATCCAACTCCTTCCCATTCCAATCCTGAGACCCTTCCTATAGCAAGAGATGCGATATCCAACTTCTTCCCATTCCAATCCTGAGACCCTTCCTATAACATGAGATGTGATGTCTCAATGCTTCTAATACCAAACCTGAGATCTTTCCTATAACATGAGATGTGATATCCAACTCCTTCCCATTCCAATCCTGAGACCCTTCCTATAGCATGAGATGTGATATCACAATGCTTATACCAAACCTGAGACTGTTCCTATAGCTTGAGATGTGATATCCAACTCCTTCCCATTCCAATCCTGAGACCCTTCCTATAGCATGAGATGTGATATCTCAAGGCCTCTAATACCAAACCTGAGATCCTTCCTCTAACATGAAATGTGATATCCAACTCCTTCCCCTTCCAAACCGGAGAGCCTTCCTATAGCATGGGATATGGTATCCAAGTCCTTCCCATTCCAATCCTGAGACCCTTCCTATAACATGAAATGTGATATCCAACTCCTTCCCATTCCAACCTGAGACCCTTCCTATATCATGAGATGGGATATCTCAATGCTTCTAATACCAAACCTGAGACTCTTCCTATAACCTGAGATGGGATATCCAACTCCTTCCCATTCCAATCCTAAGACCCTTTCGATAGCAGAGATTTGATATCTCAATGCTTATACCAAACCTGAGACCCTTCCTACGGCATGAGATGTCATATACAACTCCTTCCCTTTCCAATCCTGAGACCCTTCCTATAGCACGAGATGTGATATCTCAATGCTTATACCAAACCTGAGACCCTTCCTCTAGCATGAGATGTGATATCCAACTCCTTCCCATTCCAATCCTGAGACCCTTCCTATAGCATTAGATGTGATATCTCAATGCTTATACCAAACCTGAGACCCTTCCTCTAGCATGAGATGTGATATCCAACTCCTTCCCATTCCAATCCTGAGACCCTTCCTATAGCATTAGATGTGATATCCAACTCCTTCCCATTCCAATCCTGAGACCCTTCCTATAGCAAGAGATGTGATATCCAACTTCTTCCCATTCCAATCCTGAGACCCTTCCTATAACATGAGATGTGATGTCTCAATGCTTCTAATACCAAACCTGAGATCTTTCCTATAACATGAGATGTGATATCCAACTCCTTCCCATTCCAATCCTGAGACCCTTCCTATAGCATGAGATGTGATATCACAATGCTTATACCAAACCTGAGACTGTTCCTATAGCTTGAGATGTGATATCCAACTCCTTCCCATTCCAATCCTGAGACCCTTCCTATAGCATGAGATGTGATATCTCAAGGCCTCTAATACCAAACCTGAGATCCTTCCTCTAACATGAAATGTGATATCCAACTCCTTCCCCTTCCAAACCTGAGAGCCTTCCTATAGCATGGGATATGATATCCAAGTCCTTCCCATTCCAATCCTGAGACCCTTCCTATAACATGAAATGTGATATCCAACTCCTTCCCATTCCAACCTGAGACCCTTCCTATATCATGAGATGGGATATCTCAATGCTTCTAATACCAAACCTGAGACTCTTCCTATAACCTGAGATGGGATATCCAACTCCTTCCCATTCCAATCCTAAGACCCTTTCGATAGCAGAGATTTGATATCTCAATGCTTATACCAAACCTGAGACCCTTCCTACGGCATGAGATGTCATATACAACTCCTGCCCTTTCCAATCCTGAGACCCTTCCTATAGCACGAGATGTGATATCTCAATGCTTATACCAAACCTGAGACCCTTCCTCTAGCATGAGATGTGATATCCAACTCCTTCCCATTCCAATCCTGAGACCCTTCCTATAGCATTAGATGTGATATCCAACTCCTTCCCATTCCAATCCTGAGACCCTTCCTATAGCCTGAGATCTGATATCTCAATGCCTCTAATACCAAACCTGAGATCCTTCCTCTAACATGAAATGTGATATCCAACTCCTTCCCTTTCCAAACCTGAGAGCCTATCTATAGCATGAGATGTGATATCCAAGTCCTTCCCATTCCAATCCTGAGACACTTCCGATAGCAGAGATGTGATATCTCAATGCTTCTACCAAACCTGAGACCCTTCCTTTAGCATGAGATGTGATATCCAAATCCTTCACATTCCAATCCTGAGACCCTTCCTATAGCATGAGAAGGGATATCTCAATGCTTCTAATACCAAATCTGAGATCCTTCCTATAACATGAGATGTGATATCCAATTCCTTCCCATTCCAATCCTGAGACCCTTCCGATAGCAGAGATGTGATATCTCAATGCTTATACCAAACCTGAGACCCTTCCTATGGCCTGAGATGTCATATACAACTCCTTCCCATTCCAATCCTGAGACCCTTCCTATAGCATGAGATGTGATATCTCAATGCTTATACCAAATCTGAGACCCTTCCTATAGCATGAGATGTGATATCCAACTCCTTCCCATTCCAATCCTGAGACCCTTCCTATAGCATGAGATTTGATGTCTCAATGCTTCTAATACCAAACCTGAGATCCTTCCTATAACATGAGATGTGATATCCAACTCCTTCCCATTCCAATCCTGAGACCCTTATGAAAGCATGAGATGTGATATCTCAATGCTTCTAATACCAAACCTGAGATCCTTCCTATAACATGAGATGTGATTTCCAAATCCTTCCCCTTCCAAACCTGAGACCCTCCCTTTAGCATGAGATGTGATATCCAACTCCTTCCCATTCCAATCCTGAGACCCTTCTGATAGCATGAGATGTGATATCTCAATGCCTCTAATACCAAACCTGAGATCCTACCTCTAACATGAAATGTGATATCCATCTCATTCCCTTTCCAAACCTGAGACCCTGCCTATAGCATGAGATGTGATATCCAAGTCCTTCCCATTCCGATCCGGAGACCCTTCCTATAGCATGTGATGTGATATCTCAATGCTTATACCAAACCTGAGACCCTTCCTATGGCATGAGATGTCATATACAACTCCTTCCCATTCCAATCCTGAGACCCTTCCTATAGCATGAGATGTGATATCTCAATGCTTATACCAAATCTGAGACCCTTCCTATAGCAAGAGATGTGATATCCAACTTCTTCCCATTCCAATCCTGAGACCCTTCCTATAACATGAGATGTGATGTCTCAATGCTTCTAATACCAAACCTGAGATCTTTCCTATAACATGAGATGTGATATCCAACTCCTTCCCATTCCAATCCTGAGACCCTTCCTATAGCATGAGATGTGATATCACAATGCTTATACCAAACCTGAGACTGTTCCTATAGCTTGAGATGTGATATCCAACTCCTTCCCATTCCAATCCTGAGACCCTTCCTATAGCATGAGATGTGATATCTCAAGGCCTCTAATACCAAACCTGAGATCCTTCCTCTAACATGAAATGTGATATCCAACTCCTTCCCCTTCCAAACCTGAGAGCCTTCCTATAGCATGGGATATGATATCCAAGTCCTTCCCATTCCAATCCTGAGACCCTTCCTATAACATGAAATTTGATATCCAACTCCTTCCCATTCCAACCTGAGACCCTTCCTATATCATGAGATGGGATATCTCAATGCTTCTAATACCAAACCTGAGACTCTTCCTATAACCTGAGATGGGATATCCAACTCCTTCCCATTCCAATCCTAAGACCCTTTCGATAGCAGAGATGTGATATCTCAATGCTTATACCAAACCTGAGACCCTTCCTACGGCATGAGATGTCATATACAACTCCTTCCCATTCCAATCCTGAGACCCTTCCTATAGCACGAGATGTGATATCTCAATGCTTATACCAAACCTGGGACCCTTCCTCTAGCATGAGATGTGATATCCAACTCCTTCCCATTCCAATCCTGAGACCCTTCCTATAGCATTAGATGTGATATCCAACTCCTTCCCATTCCAATCCTGAGACCCTTCCTATAGCAAGAGATGTGATATCCAACTTCTTCCCATTCCAATCCTGAGACCCTTCCTATAACATGAGATGTGATGTCTCAATGCTTCTAATACCAAACCTGAGATCTTTCGTATAACATGAGATGTGATATCCAACTCCTTCCCATTCCAATCCTGAGACCCTTCCTATAGCATGAGATGTGATATCACAATGCTTATACCAAACCTGAGACTGTTCCTATAGCTTGAGATGTGATATCCAACTCCTTCCCATTCCAATCCTGAGACCCTTCCTATAGCATGAGATGTGATATCTCAAGGCCTCTAATACCAAACCTGAGATCCTTCCTCTAACATGAAATGTGATATCCAACTCCTTCCCCTTCCAAACCTGAGAGCCTTCCTATAGCATGGGATATGATATCCAAGTCCTTCCCATTCCAATCCTGAGACCCTTCCTATAACATGAAATGTGATATCCAACTCCTTCCCATTCCAACCTGAGACCCTTCCTATATCATGAGATGGGATATCTCAATGCTTCTAATACCAAACCTGAGACTCTTCCTATAACCTGAGATGGGATATCCAACTCCTTCCCATTCCAATCCTAAGACCCTTTCGATAGCAGAGATGTGAAATCTCAATGCTTATACCAAACCTGAGACCCTTCCTACGGCATGAGATGTCATATACAAATCCTTCCCATTCCAATCCTGAGACCCTTCCTATAGCACGAGATGTGATATCTCAATGCTTATACCAAACCTGAGACCCTTCCTCTAGCATGAGATGTGATATCCAACTCCTTCCCATTCCAATCCTGAGACCCTTCCTATAGCATTAGATGTGATATCCAACTCCTTCCCATTCCAATCCTGAGACCCTTCCTATAGCCTGAGATCTGATATCTCAATGCCTCTAATACCAAACCTGAGATCCTTCCTCTAACATGAAATGTGATATCCAACTCCTTCCCTTTCCAAACCTGAGAGCCTATCTATAGCATGAGATGTGATATCCAAGTCCTTCTCATGCTATAGGAAGGGTCTCAGGATTGGAATGGGAAGGATTTGGATATCGCATCTCTTGCTATAGGAAGGGTCTCAGGTTTTTTTTTAGAAACATTGAGATATCACATCTCATGCTATAGGATGGGTTTTAGGATTGGAATGGGAAGTATTTGGATATCACATCTCATGCTAAAGGAAGGGTCTCAGGTTTGGAAGGGGAAGGATTTGGATATCACATCTCTTGCTATAGGAAGGGTCTCAGGATTGGAATGGGTAGGAGTTGGATATTACATTCTTGCTATAGGAAGGGTCTCATGTTTGGAATGGGAAGGAGTTGGATATCATATATGCTATAGGAAGTGTCTCAGGTTTGGAACGGGAAGGAGTTGGATATCACATCTCATGTTAGAGGAAGGATCTCAGGTTTGGTATTAGAGGCCTTGAGATATCACATCTCATGCTATAGGAAGGGTCTCAGGTTTGGTATAAGCATTGAGATATCACATCTCATGCTATAGGAAGGGTCTCAGGATTGGAATGGGAAGAAGTTGGATATCACATCTCATGCTATAGGAAGGGTCTCAGGTTTGGTATAAGCATTGAGATATCACATCTCATGCTATAGGAAGGGTCTCAGGATTGGAATGGGAAGGAGTTGTATATGACATCTCATGCCATAAGAAGGGTCTCAGGTTTGGTATAAGCATTGAGATATCACATCACATGCTATAGGAAGGGTCTCAGGATTGGAATGGGAAGGACTTGGATATCACATCTCATGCTATAGGCAGGGTCTCAGGTTTGGAAAGGGAAGGAGATGGATATCACATTTCATGTTAGAGGTAGGATCTCAGGTTTGGTATTAGAGGCATTGAGATATCACATCTCATGCTAAAGGGAGGGTCTCAGGTTTGGAAGGGGAAGGATTTGGAAATCACATGTCATGTTATAGGAAGGATCTCAGGTTTGGTATTAGAAGCATTGAGATATCACATCTCATGCTATCGGAAGTATCTCAGGTTTGGTATTAGAGGCATTGAGATATCACATCTCATGCTATCATAAGAGTCTCAGGATTGGAATGGGAAGGAGTTGGATATCACATCTCATGTTATAGGGAGGATCTCAGGTTTGGTATTAGAAGCATTGAGATATCACATCTCATGCTGTAGGAAGGGTCTCAGGATTGGAATGGGAAGGAGTTGGATATCACATCTCATGCTATAGGAAGGGTGTCAGATTTGGTATAAGCATTGAGATATCACATCTCATGCTATAGGAAGGGTCTCAGGATTTGATTGGGAAGGAGTTGTATATGACATCTCAGGCCATAGGAAGGGTCTCAGGTTTGGTATACGCATTGAGAAATCACATCTCTGCTATCGAAAGGGTCTCAGGATTGGAATGGGAAGGAGTTGGATATCCCATCTCATGTTATAGGAAGGGTCTCAGGTTTGGTATTAGAAGCATTGAGATATCACATCTCATGCTATAGGGAAGGTCTCAAGTTTGATATTAGAAGCATTGAGATAACAAATCTCATGATATCGGAAGGGTCTCAGGATTGGAATGGGAAGGAGTTGGATATCACATCTCATGATAAAGGAAGGGTCTAAGGTTTGGAAGGGGAAGGATTTGGATATCACATCTCATGTTATAGGACGGGTCTCAGGATTGGAATGGGAAGGAGTTGGATATCACATCTCATGTTATTGGAAGGGTCTCAGGATTGGAATGGGAAGCACTTCGATATCACATCTCATGTTATAGGAAGGCTCCCAGGTTTAGAAGGGGAAGGAGTTGGATATCACATTTCATGTTAGAGGTAGGATCTCAGGTTTGGTATTAGAGGCATTGAGATATAACATCGCATGCTATCAGAAGGGTCTCAGGATTGGAATGGGAAGGAGTTGGATATCCCATCTTATGTTATAGGAAGGGTCTCAGGTTTGGTATTAGAAGCATTGAGATATCACATCTCATGCTGTAGGAAGGGTCTCAGGTTTGGAATGGGAAGGAATTGGATATCACATCTCATGTCATAGGAAGGATCTCAGGTTTGGTATTAGAAGCATTGAGATATCACATCTCATGCTATAGGAATGGTCTCAGGATTGGAATGGGAAGGAGTTGGATATTACATTCTTGCTATATGAAGGGTCTCATGTTTGGAATTGGAAGGAGTTGGATATCACATATGCTATAGGAAGGGTCTCAGGTTTGGAATGGGAAGGAGTTGGATATCACATCTCATGTTATAGGAAGGGTCTCAGGTTTGGTATAACCATTGAGATATCACATCTCTGCTATCGGAAGTGTCTCAGGATTGGAATGGGAAGGAGTTGGATATCCCATCTCATGTTATAGGACGGGCCTCAGGTTTGTTATTAGAATCATTGAGATATCATATTGCATGCTATAGGAAGGGTCTAAGGATTGGAATGGGAAGGACTTGGATATCACATCTCATGCTATAGGTAGGCTCTCAGGTTTGGAAAGGGAAGGAGTTGGATATCACATTTCATGTTAGAGGAAGGATCTCAGGTTTGGTATTAGTGGCATTGAGATATCAAATCTCATGCTATAGGAAGGGTCTCAGGATTGGAATGGGAAGGAGTTGGATATCACATCTCATGCTATAGGAAGTGTCTCAGGTTTGGTATAAGCATTGAGATATAACATCTCATGCTATAGGAAGGGTCTCATGATTGGAATGGGAAGGATATGTATATGACATCTCATGACATAAGAAGGGTCTCAGCTTTGGTATAAGCATTGAGATATCACATCTCTGCTTTTGGAAGGGTCTCAGGATTGGAATGGGAAGGAGTTGGATATCCCATCTCATGTTATAGGAAGAGTCTCAGGTTTGGTATTAGAAGCATTGAGATATCACATCCCATGCTATAGGAAGTGTCTCAGGATTGGAATGGGAAGGAATTGGATATCACATCTCATGCTATAGGGAGGGTCTCAAGTTTGATATTAGAAGCATTGAGATATCACATCTCATGCCATAGGAAGGGTCTCAGGATTGGAATGGAAGGAGTTGGATATCACATCTCATGTTATAAGAAGGATCTCAGGTTTGGTATTAGAAGCATTGAGACATCACATCTCATGCTATGGGAAGGGTCTCAGGATTGGAATGGGAAGGAGTTGTATATGACATCTCATGCCGTAGGAAGGGTCTCAGGTTTGGTATAAGCATTGAGATATCACATCTCTGCTATCGGAAGGTTCTCAGGATTGGAATGGGAAGGAGTTGGATATCCCATCTCATGTTATAGGACGGGTCTCAGGTTTGTTATTAGAATCATTGAGATATCATATTGCATGCTATAGGAAGGGTCTAAGGATTGGAATGGGAAGGACTTGGATATCACATCTCATGCTATAGGAAGGGTCTCAGGTTTGGTATAAGCATTGAGATATCACATCTCATGCTATAGGAAGGGTCTCAGGATTGGAATGGGAAGGATATGTATATGACATCTCATGCCATAGGAAGGGTCTCAGGTTTGGTATAAGCATTGAGATATCACATCTCTGCTTTTGGAAGGGTCTCAGGATTGGAATGGGAAGGAGTTGGATATCCCATCTCATGTTATAGGAAGAGTCTCAGGTTTGGTATTAGATTCATTGAGATATCATATTGCATGCTATAGGAAGGGTCTAAGGATTGGAATGGGAAGGACTTGGATATCACATCTCATGCTATAGGAAGGGTCTCAGGTTTGGTATAAGCATTGAGATATCACATCTCATGCTATAGGAAGGGTCTCAGGATTGGAATGGGAAGGATATGTATATGACATCTCATGCCATAGGAAGGGTCTCAGGTTTGGTATAAGCATTGAGATATCACATCTCTGCTTTTGGAAGGGTCTCAGGATTGGAATGGGAAGGAGTTGGATATCCCATCTCATGTTATAGGAAGAGTCTCAGGTTTAGTATTAGAAGCATTGAGATATCACATCTCATGCTATAGGAAGTGTCTCAGGATTGGAATGGGAAGGACTTGGATATCACATCTCATGCTATAGGGAGGGTCTCAAGTTTGATATTAGAAGCATTGAGATATCACATCTCATGCTATAGGAAGGGTCTCAGGATTGGAATGGAAGGAGTTGGATATCACATCTCATGTTATAGGAAGGATCTCAGGTTTGGTATTAGAAGCATTGAGACATCACATCTCATGCTATAGGAAGGGTCTCAGGATTGTAATGGGAAGGAGTTGGATTTCACACCTCATGCTATATGAAGGGTCTCAGGTTTGGTATAAGCATTGAGATATCACATCTCATGCTATAGGAAGGGTCTCAGGATTGGAATGGGAAGGAGTTGGATATCACATCTCATGCTATAGGAAGGGTCTCAGGTTTGGTATAAGCAGTGAGATATCACATCTCTACTATCGGAAGGGTCTCAGGATTGGAATGGGAAGGAGTTGGATATCCCATCTCATGTTATAGGAAGAGTCTCAGGTTTGGTATTAGAAGCATTGAGATATCTCATCTCATGCTATAGGAAGGGTCTCAGGATTGGAATGGGAAGGAGTTGGATATCACATCTCATGCTATAGGAAGGGTCTCAGGTTTGGTATAAGCAGTGAGATATCACATCTCATGCTATAGGAAGTGTCTCAGGATTGGAATGGGAAGAAGTTGGATATTACATCTCATGTTATAGGAAGGATCTCAGGTTTGGTATAAGCATTGAGATATCACATCTCTGTTATCGGATGGGTCTCAGGATTGGAATGGGAAGGAGTTGGATATTCCCATCTCATGTTGTAGGAAGGGTCTCAGGATTGGAATGGGAAGGAGTTGGATATCACATCTCATGATAAAGGAAGGGTCTAAGGTTTGGAAGGGGAAGGATTTGGATATCACATCTCATGTTATAGGACGGGTCTCAGGTTTGGTATTAGAAGCATTGAGATATCAAGTCTCATGGTATAGGAAGGGTCTCAGAATTGGAATGGGAAGGAGTTGGATGTGATATTGCAATGCTTATACCAAACCTGAGACCCTTCCTAATAACATGAGATGTGATATCCAACTCCTTCCAAATCCAATCTTGATACCCTTCCGATAGCATGAGATGTGATATCTCAATGCTTCTACCAAACCTGGGACCCATACTATGGCATGAGATGTGATATCAAACTCCTTCCCATTCCAATCCTGAGACGCTTCCTATAGCTTGAGATGTGATATCTCAATGCCTCTAATACCAAACCTGAGATCCTACCTCTAACATGAAATGTGATATCCAACTCCTTCCCTTTCCAAACCTGAGCGCCTTCCTACAGCATGAGATGTGATATCCAAGTCCTTCCCATTCCAATCCTGAGACCCTTCCTATAACATGAGATGTGATATCCAACTCCTTCCCATTCCAACCTGAGACCCTTCCTATAGCATGAGATGGGATATCCAACTCCTTCCAAATCTAATCCTGATATCCTTCCGATAGCATGAGATGTGATATCCCAATGCTTCTACAGAACCTGAGACCCATACCATGGCATGAGATGTGATATCAAACTCCCGTCCTATACCATGAGACTTGATATCTCAATGCTTCTAATACCAAACCTGAGACCAGTCCAATAACATGAGATGTGATATCCAAATCCTTCCCCTTCCAAACCTTAGACCCTTCCTTTATCATGAGATGTGATATCCAACTCCTTCCCATTCCACTCCTGAGACCCTTCCTATAGGATGAGATGTGATATCTCAATGCTTCTAATACCAAACCTGAGACCCTTCCTATAACATGAGATGTGATATCCAAGTCCTTCCCATTCCAATCCTGAGACCCTTCCTATAGCATGAGATGTCATATCTCAATGCTTCTAATACCAAACCTGAGACCCTTCCTATAACATGAATTGTGATATCCAAGTCCTTCCCATTCCAATCTTGAGACCTTTCCAATAGCAGAGATGTGATATCTCAATGCTTATACCAAACCTGAGATCCTTCCTATGACATGAGATGTGATATCTAAATCCTTCTCATTCCAAACCTGAGACCCATCCTACAGCATGTGATGTGATATCTCAATGCTTCTAATATCAAAACTGAGACCCGTCCTATAACATGAGATGGGATATCCAACTCCTTCCCGTTCCAAACCTGATACCCTTCCTATAGCATGAGATGTGATATCCAATTCCTTCCCATCCCAATCCTGAGACACCTCCGATAGCAGAGATGTGAAATCTCAATGCTTATACCAAACCTGAGACTCTTACTATAACATGAGATGTGATATCTAACTCCTTCCCGTTCCAAACCTGAGACCCTTCCTATAGCATGAGATGCGATATCCAACTCCTTCCCATTCCAATCCTGAGACCCTTCCCATAGCATGAGATGTGCTATCTCAATGCTTCTAATACCAAACCTGTGATCCTTCCTATAACAAGAGATGTGATATCCAAATCCTTCCCCTTCCAAATCTGAGACCCTCCCTTTAGCATGAGATGTGATATCTCAATGCCTCTAATACCAAACCTGAGATCCTTCCGATAGCATGAGATGTGATATCTCAATGCTTCTAATACCAAACCTAAGATCCTTCCTATAACATGAGATGTAATATCCAAATCCTTCCCCTTCCATTCCTGAGACCCTCCTTTTAGCATGAGATGTGATATCCAACTCCTTCCCATTCCAATCCTGAGACCCTTCTGATAGCATGAGATGTGATATCTCAATGCCTCTAATACCAAACCTGAGATCCTACATCTAACATGAAATGTGATATCCAACTCCTTCCCTTTCCAAACGTGAGACCCTCCCTATAGAATGAGATGTGATATCCAAGTCCTTCCCATTCCAATCCTGAGACCCTTCCTATAGCATGAGATGTGATATCTCAATGCTTCTAATACCAAAACTGAGACCCTTCCTATAACGTAAGATGGGATATCCAACTCCTTCCCATTCCAATCCTGAGACCCTTCCGATAGCAGAGATGTGATATCTCAATGCTTATACCAAACCTGAGACCCTTCCTGTGGCATGAGATGTCATATACAACTCCTTCCCATTCCAATCCTGAGACCCTTCCTATAGCATGAGATGTGATATCTCAATACTTATACCAAACCTGAGACCCTTCCTATAGCATGAGATGTGATATCCAACTCCTTCCCATTCCAATCCTGAGACCCTTCCTATAACATGAGATGTTATGTCTCAATGCTTCTAATACCAAACCTGAGATCCTTCCTATGGCATGAGATGTCATATAAAACTCCTTCCCATTCCAATCCTGAGACCCTTCCCATAGCATGAGATGTGATATCGAACTCCTTCCCATTCCATTCCTGCGACCCTTCCTATAGCATGAGATTTGATATCTCAATGCTTCTAATACCAAACCTGAGATCCTTCCGATAGCATGAGATGTGATATCTGAATGCTTCTAATACCAAACCTGAGATCATTCCTATAACACGAGATGTAATATCCAAATCCTTCCCCTTCCAAACCTGAGACCCTCCCTTTAGCATGAGATGTGATATTCAACTACTTCCCATTCCAATCCTGAGACCCTTCCTATAGCATGAGATGTGATGTCTCAATGCTTCTAATACCAAACCTGAGATCCTTCCTATAACATGAGATGTGATATCCAACTCCTTCCCATTCCAATCCTGAGACCCTTCCGATAGCAGAGATGTGATATCTCAATGCTTATACAAACCTGAGACCCTTCCTATGGCCTGAGATCTTTCCTATAACATGAGATGTGATATCCAACTCCTTCCCATTCCAATCCTGAGACCCTTCCTATAGCATGAGATGTGATATCTCAATGCTTACACCAAACCTGAGACCCTTCCTATAGCTTGAGATGTGATATCCAACTCCTTCCCATTCCAATCCTGAGACCCTTCCTATAGCATGAGATGTGATATCTCAAGGCCTCTAATACCAAACCTGAGATCCTTCCTCTAACATGAAATGTGATATCCAACTCCTTCCCCTTCCAAACCTGAGAGCCTTCCTATAGCATGAGATATGATATCCAAGTCCTTCCCATTCCAATCCTGAGACCCTTCCTATAACATGAAATGTGATATCCAACTCCATCCCATTCCAACCTGAGACCTTTCCTATAGCATGAGATGGGATATCCAACTCCTTCCAAATCCAATACTGATACCATTCCGATAGCATGAGATGTGATATCCCAATGCTTCTACCAAATCTGAGACCCATACTATGGCATGAGATGTGATATCAAACTCCTTCCCATTCCAATCCTGAGACCCTTCCTATAGCTTGAGACTTGATATCTCAATGCTTCTAATACCAAACCTGAGACCCGTCCTATAACATGAGATGTGATATCCAAATCCTTCCCCTTCCAAACCTTAGACCCTTCCTTTATCATGAGATGTGATATCCAACTCCTTCCCATTCCAATCCTGAGACCCTTCCGATATCATGAGATGTGATATCTCAATGCTTATACCAAATCTGAGACACTTCCTATGGCCTGAGATGTCATATACAACTCCTTCCCATTCCAATCCTGAGACCCTTCCTATAGCATGAGATGTGATATCTCAATGCTTATACCAAACCTGAGACCCTTCCTATAGCATAAGATGTGATATCCAAATCCTTCCCATTCCAATCCTGAGACCCTTCCTATAGCATGAGATGTGATATCTCAATGCTTATACCAAACCTGAGACCCTTCCTATAGCATGAGATGTGATATCCAACTCCTTCCCATTTCAATCCTGAGAACCTTCCTATAGCATGAGATGTGATGTCTCAATGCTTCTAATACCAAACCTGAGATCCTTCCTATAACATGAGATGTGATATCCAACTCCTTCCCATTCCAATCCTGAGACCCTTATGATAGCATGAGATGTGATATCTCAATGCCTCTTATACCAAACCTGAGATCCTTCCGATAGCATGCGATGTGATATCTCAATGCTTCTAATACCAAACCTGAGATCCTTCCTATAATATGATGTGATTTCCAAATCCTTCCCCTTCCAAACCTGAGACTCTCCCTTTAGTATGAAATGTGATATCCAACTCCTTCCCATTCCAATCCTGAGACCCTTCTGATAGCATGAGATGTGATATCTCAATGCCTCTAATACCAAACCTGAGATCCTACCTCTAACATGAAATGTGATATCCATCTCCTTCCCTTTCCAAACCGAGACCCTGCCTATAGCATGAGATGTGATATCCAAGTCCTTCCCATTCCAATCCTGAGACCCTTCTTATAGCATGTGATGTGATATCTCAATGCTTATACCAAACCTGAGACCCTTCCTATGGCATGAGATGTAATATACAACTCCTTCCCATTCCAACCCTGAGACCCTTCCTATAGCATGAGATGTGATATCTCAATGCTTATACCAAACCTGAGACCCTTCCTATAGCATGAGATGTGATATCCAACTTCTTCCCATTCCAATCCTGAGACCCTTCCTATAGCATGAGATGTGATATCTCAATGCTTATACCAAACCTGAGACCCTTCCTATAGCATAAGATGTGATATCTCAATGCTTATACCAAACCTGAGACCCTTCCTATAGCATGAGATGTGATATCCAACTCCTTCCCATTCCAATCCTGAGACCCTTCCTATAGCATGAGATGTGATATCTCAATGCTTATACCAAACCTGAGACCCTTCCTATAGCATGAGATGTGATATCCAACTCCTTCCCATTCCAATCCTGAGACCCTTCCTATAGCATGAGATGTGATGTCTCAATGCTTCTAATACCAAACATGAGATGTGATATCCAACTCCTTCCCATTCCAATCCTGAGACCCTTCCTATAGCATGAGATGTGATATCTCAATGCCTCTTATACCAAACCTGAGATCCTTCCGATAGCATGAGATGTGATATCTCAATGCTTCTAATACCAAACCTGAGATCCTTCCTATAATATGAGATGTGATTTCCAAATCCTTCCCCTTCCAAACCTGAGACCCTCCCTTTAGCATGAAATGTGGTATCCAACTCCTTCCCATTCCAATCCTGAGACCCTTCTGATAGCATGAGATGTGATATCTCAATGCCTCTAATACCAAACCTGAGATCCTACCTCTAACATGAAATGTGATATCCATCTCCATCCCTTTCCAAACCTGAGACCCTGCCTATAGCATGAGATGTGATATCCAAGTCCTTCCCATTCCAATCCTGAGACCCTTCCTATAGCATGTGATGTGATATCTCAATGCTTATACCAAACCTGAGACCCTTCCTATGGCATGAGATGTCATATACAACTCCTTCCCATTCCAACCCTGAGACCCTTCCTATAGCATGAGATGTGATATCTCAATGCTTATACCAAACCTGAGACCCTTCCTATAGCATGAGATGTGATATCCAACTTCTTCCCATTCCAATCCTGAGACCCTTCCTATAGCATGAGATGTGATATCTCAATGCTTATACCAAACCTGAGACCCTTCCTATAGCTTGAGATGTGATATCCAACTCCTTCCCATTCAATCCTGAGACCCTTCCTATAGCATGAGATGTGATATCTCAAGGCCCCTAATACCAAACCTGAGATCCTTCCTCTAACATGAAATGTGATATCCAACTCCTTCCCCTTCCAAACCTGAGAGCCTTCCTATAGCATGAGATATGATATCCAAGTCCTTCCCATTCCAATCCTGAGACCCTTCCTATAACATGAAATGTGATATCCAACTCCTTCCCATTCTAACCTGAGACCCTTCCTATAGCATGAGATGGGATATCCAACTCCTTCCAAATCCAATACTGATACCCTTCCGATAGCATGAGATGTGATATCCCAATGCTTCTACCAAACCTGAGACCCATACTATGGCATGAGATGTGATATCAAACTCCTTCCCATTCCAATCCTGAGACGCTTCCTATAGCTTGAGATGTGATATCCAACTCCTTCCCATTCCAATTCTGAGACCCTTCTTATACCATGAGACTTGATATCTCAATGCTTCTAATACCAAACCTGAGACCCGTCCTATAACATGAGATGTGATATCCAAATCCTTCCCCTTCCAAACCTTAGACCCTTCCTTTATCATGAGATGTGATATCCAACTCCTTCCCATTCCAATCCTGAGACCCTTCCGATATCATGAGATTTGTTATCTCAATGCTTCTAATATCAAACTTGAGACCCTCCCTATAGCATGAGATGTGACATCCAAGTCCTTCCCATTCCAATCCTGAGACCCTTCCTATAGCATGAGATGTGATATCTCAATGCTTCTAATACCAAACCTGAGACCCTTCCTATAACATGAGATGGGATATCCAACTCCTTCCCATTCCAATCCTGAGACTCTTCCGATAGCAGAGATGTGATATCTCAATGCTTATACCAAACCTGAGACCCTTCCTAAGGCCTGAGATGTCATATACAACTCCTTCCCATTCCAATCCTGAGACCCTTCCTATAGCATGAGATGTGATAGCTCAATGCTTATACCAAATCTGAGACCCTTCCTATAGCATGAGATGTGATATCCAACACCTTCCCATTCCAATCCTGAGACCCTTCCTATAGCATGAGAAGTGATATCTCCATGCTTATACCAAACCTGAGACCCTTCCTATAGCATGAGATGTGATATCCAAATCCTTCCCATTCCAATCCTGAGACCCTTCCTATAGCATGAGATGTGATATCTCAATGCTTATACCAAACCTGAGAGCCTACCTATAGCATGAGATGTGATATCCAAGTCCATCCCATTCCAATCCTTAGACCCTTCCTACAGCATGCGATGTGATATCTCAATGATTCTAATACCAAACCAGAGACCCGTCCTTTAACATGAGATGGGATATCCAACTCCTTCCCATTCCAATCCTGAGTCACTCCTGATAGCAGAGATGTGATATCTCAATGCTTATACCAAACCTGAGACCCTTCCTATAACATGAGATGTGATATCCAACTCCTTCCCGTTCCAAACCTGAGACACTTCCTATAGCATATGTGATATCCAACTCCTTCCCATTCCAAACATGAGACCCTTCCTATAGCAAGAATGTAATATCCACCTCCTACCCATTCCAATCCTGAGACCATTCCTATAGCATGAGATGTGATATATCAATGCTTCTAATACCAAACCTGAGATCCTTCCTATGACATGAGATGTGATATCCATATCCTTCCCATTCCAATCCTGAGACCCTTCCTATAGTAAGAGATGTGATATCCAAATCCTTCCCATTCCAATCCTGAGACCCTTCCTATAACATGAGATGTGATATTCAACTCCTTCCCATTCCAACTTGAGACACTTCCTATAGCATGAGAAGGGATATCCAACTCCTTCCCAATCCAATCCTGAGAACCTTCCGATAGCAGATATGTGATATCTCAATGCTTATACCAAACCTGAGACCCTTCCTATGGCATGAGATGTGATATCCAACTCCTTGCCATTCAAATCCTGAGACCCTTCCTATAGCATGAGATGTGATTTCTCAATGCTTCTACCAAACCTGAGACCCTTCCTTTAGCATGAGATGTGATATCCAAATCCTTCACATTCCAATCCTGAGACCCTTCCTATAGCATGGGATGTGATATCTCAATGCTTCTAATACCAAACCTGAGATCCTTCCTATAACATGAGATGTGATATCCAATTCCTTCCCATTCCAAACCTGAGACCCTTCCTATTGGATGAGATGTGATATCCAACTCCTTCCCATTCCAACCCTGAGACCCTTCCTATACCATGAGATGTGATATCTCAATGCTTCTAATACCAAACCTGGGAACCGTCCTATAACATGAGATGTGATATCTCAATGTTTCTAATAAAAAACCTGAGACCCTTCCTATAACATGAGATGTGATATCCAATTCCTTCCCATTCCAAACCTGAGACCCTTCCTATTGAATGAGATGTGATATCCAAATCCTTCCCCTTCCAAACCTGAGACCCTTCCTTTAGAATGAGATGTGATATCCAAATACTTCCCATTCCAATCCTAAAACCCTTCCTATAGCATGAGATTTGATATCTCAATGTTTCTAATAAAAAACCTGAGACCCTTCCTATAGCAAGAGATGTGATATCCAAATCCTTCCCATTCCAATCCTGAGACCCTTCCTGTATATAACATGAGATGTGATATCCAACTCCTTCCCATTCCAACCTGAGACCCTTCCTATAGCATGAGATGTGATATCCAACTCCTTACCATTCAAATCCTGAGACCCTCCCTATAACAAGAGATGTCATATCCAACTCCTTCCCATTCCAAACCTGAGACCCTTCCTATAACATGAGATGTGATATCCAACTCCTTCCCATTCCAAACCTGAGACCCTTCCGATAGCATGAGCTGTGATATCTCAATGCTTCAAAAACCAAACATGAGAACCATCCTATAACATGAGATGTGAAATCCAAATCCTTCCCTTCCCAAACCTGAGACTCTTCCTATAGCATGAGATGTGATATCTCAATGCTTCTACCAAACCTGAAACCCTTCCTATAGCATGAGATGTGATATCCAACTCCTTCCCATTCCAATCCTGAGACACATCCTATAGCATGAGATGTGATATCACAATGCTTCTAATACCAAACCTGAGACCCGTCCTATAACATGAGATGTGATATCCAAATCCTTCCCATTCCAAACCTGAGACCCTTCCTATTGGATGAGATGTGATATCCAACTCCTTCCCATTCCAACCCTGAGACCCTTCCTATACCATGAGATGTGATATCTCAATGCTTCTAATACCAAACCTGGGAACCGTCCTATAACATGAGATGTGATATCTCAATGTTTCTAATAAAAAACCTGAGACCCTTCCTATAACATGAGATGTGATATCCAATTCCTTCCCATTCCAAACCTGAGACCCTTCCTATTGGATGAGATGTGATATCCAACTCCTTCCCATTCCAACCCTGAGACCCTTCCTATACCATGAGATGTGATATCTCAATGCTTCTAATACCAAACCTGGGAACCGTCCTATAACATGAGATGTGATATCTCAATGTTTCTAATAAAAAACCTGAGACCCTTCCTATAACATGAGATGTGATATCCAATTCCTTCCCATTCCAAACCTGAGACCCTTCCTATTGGATGAGATGTGATATCCAAATCCTTCCCCTTCCAAACCTGAGACCCTTCCTTTAGAATGAGATGTGATATCCAAATACTTCCCATTCCAATCCTAAAACCCTTCCTATAGCATGAGATTTGATATCTCAATGTTTCTAATAAAAAACCTGAGACCCTTCCTATAGCAAGAGATGTGATATCCAAATCCTTCCCATTCCAATCCTGAGACCCTTCCTGTATATAACATGAGATGTGATATCCAACTCCTTCCCATTCCAACCTGAGACCCTTCCTATAGCATGAGATGTGATATCCAACTCCTTACCATTCAAATCCTGAGACCCTCCCTATAACAAGAGATGTCATATCCAACTCCTTCCCATTCCAAACCTGAGACCCTTCCTATAACATGAGATGTGATATCCAACTCCTTCCCATTCCAAACCTGAGACCCTTCCGATAGCATGAGCTGTGATATCTCAATGCTTCAAAAACCAAACATGAGAACCATCCTATAACATGAGATGTGAAATCCAAATCCTTCCCTTCCCAAACCTGAGACTCTTCCTATAGCATGAGATGTGATATCTCAATGCTTCTACCAAACCTGAAACCCTTCCTATAGCATGAGATGTGATATCCAACTCCTTCCCATTCCAATCCTGAGACACATCCTATAGCATGAGATGTGATATCACAATGCTTCTAATACCAAACCTGAGACCCGTCCTATAACATGAGATGTGATATCCAAATCCTTCCCCTTCCAAACCTGAGACCCTTCCTTTAGCATGAGGTGTGATATCCAGCTCCTCCCATTCCAATCCTGAGACCCTTCCGATAGCAGAGATGTGATATTTCAATGCTTATACCAAACCTGAGACCCTTCCCATAGCATGAGATGTGATATCCAACTCCTTCCCATTCCAATCCTGAGACCCTGCCTATAGCATGAGATGTGATATCCAAGTCCTTCCCATTCCAATCCTGAGACCCTTCCTATAGCATGTGATGTGATAACTCAATGCTTATACCAAACCTGAGACCCTTCCTATGGCATGAGATGTCATATACAACTCCTTCCCATTCCAACCCTGAGACCCTTCCTATAGCATGAGATGTGATATCTCAATGCTTATACCAAACCTGAGACCCTTCCTATAGCATGAGATGTGATATCCAACTTCTTCCCATTCCAATCCTGAGACCCTTCCTATAGCATGAGATGTGATATCTCAATGCTTATACCAAACCTGAGACCCTTCCTATAGCTTGAGATGTGATATCCAACTCCTTCCCATTCCAATCCTGAGACCCTTCCTATAGCATGAGATGTGATATCTCAAGGCCCCTAATAACAAACCTGAGATCCTTCCTCTAACATGAAATGTGATATCCAACTCCTTCCCCTTCCAAACCTGAGAGCCTTCCTATAGCATGAGATATGATATCCAAGTCCTTCCCATTCCAATCCTGAGACCCTTCCTATAACATGAAATGTGATATCCAACTCCTTCCCATTCTAACCTGAGACCCTTCCTATAGCATGAGATGGGATATCCAACTCCTTCCAAATCCAATACTGATACCCTTCCGATAGCATGAGATGTGATATCCCAATGCTTCTACCAAACCTGAGACCCATACTATGGCATGAGATGTGATATCAAACTCCTTCCCATTCCAATCCTGAGACGCTTCCTATAGCTTGAGATGTGATATCCAACTCCTTCCCATTCCAATTCTGAGACCCTTCTTATACCATGAGACTTGATATCTCAATGCTTCTAATACCAAACCGGAGACCCGTCCTATAACATGAGATGTGATATCCAAATCCTTCCCCTTCCAAACCTTAGACCCTTCCTTTATCATGAGATGTGATATCCAACTCCTTCCCATTCCAATCCTGAGACCCTTCCGATATCATGAGATTTGTTATCTCAATGCTTCTAATATCAAACTTGAGACCCTCCCTATAGCATGAGATGTGACATCCAAGTCCTTCCCATTCCAATCCTGAGACCCTTCCTATAGCATGAGATGTGATATCTCAATGCTTCTAATACCAAACCTGAGACCCTTCCTATAACATGAGATGGGATATCCAACTCCTTCCCATTCCAATCCTGAGACCCTTCCGATAGCAGAGATGTGATATCTCAATGCTTATACCAATCCTAAGGCCTGAGATGTCATATACAACTCCTTCCCATTCCAATCCTGAGACCCTTCCTATAGCATGACATGTGATATCTCAATGCTTATACCAAATCTGAGACCCTTCCTATAGCATGAGATGTGATATCCAACACCTTCCCATTCCAATCCTGAGACCCTTCCTATAGCATGAGAAGTGATATCTCCATGCTTATACCAAACCTGAGACCCTTCCTATAGCATGAGATGTGATATCCAAATCCTTCCCATTCCAATCCTGAGACCCTTCCTATAGCATGAGATGTGATATCTCAATGCTTATACCAAACCTGAGAGCCTACCTATAGCATGAGATGTGATATCCAAGTCCATCCCATTCCAATCCTTAGACCCTTCCTACAGCATGCGATGTGATATCTCAATGATTCTAATACCAAACCAGAGACCCGTCCTTTAACATGAGATGGGATATCCAACTCCTTCCGATTCCAATCCTGAGCCACTCCTGATAGCAGAGATGTGATATCTCAATGCTTATACCAAACCTGAGACCCTTCCTATAACATGAGATGTGATATCCAACTCCTTCCCGTTCCAAACCTGAGACACTTCAGATAGCATATGTGATATCCAACTCCTTCCCATTCCAAACATGAGACCCTTCCTATAGCAAGAATGTAATATCCAACTCCTACCCATTCCAATCCTGAGACCATTCCTATAGCATGAGATGTGATATATCAATGCTTCTAATACCAATCCTGAGATCCTTCCTATGACATGAGATGTGATATCCAAATCCTTCCCATTCCAATCCTGAGACCCTTCCTATAGCAAGAGATGTGATATCCAAATCCTTCCCATTCCAATCCTGAGACCCTTCCTATAACATGAGATGTGATATTCAACTCCTTCCCATTCCAACCTGAGACACTTCCTATAGCATGAGAAGGGATATCCAACTCCTTCCCAATCCAATCCTGAGAACCTTCCGATAGCAGAGATGTGATATCTCAATGCTTATACCAAACCTGAGACCCTTCCTATGGCATGAGATGTGATATCCAACTCCTTGCCATTCAAATCCTGAGACCCTTCCTATAGCATGAGATGTGATTTTTCAATGCTTCTACCAAACCTGAGACCCTTCCTTTAGCATGAGATGTGATATCCAAATCCTTCACATTCCAATCCTGAGACCCTTCCTATAGCATGAGATGTGATATCTCAATGCTTCTAATACCAAACCTGAGATCCTTCCTATAACATGAGATGTGATATCCAATTCCTTCCCATTCCAAACCTGAGACCCTTCCTATTGGATGAGATGTGATATCCAACTCCTTCCCATTCCAACCCTGAGACCCTTCCTATACCATGAGATGTGATATCTCAATGCTTCTAATACCAAACCTGGGAACCGTCCTATAACATGAGATGTGATATCTCAATGTTTCTAATAAAAAACTTGAGACCCTTCCTATAACATGAGATGTGATATCCAATTCCTTCCCATTCCAAACCTGAGACCCTTCCTATTGGATGAGATGTGATATCCAAATCCTTCCCCTTCCAAACCTGAGACCCTTCCTTTAGCATGAGATGTGATATCCAAATACTTCCCATTCCAATCCTAAAACCCTTCCTATAGCATGAGATTTGATATCTTAAGGTTTCTAATAAAAAAACCTGAGACCCTTCCTATAGCAAGAGATGTGATATCCAAATCCTTCCCATTCCAATCCTGAGACCCTTCCTGTATATAACATGAGATGTGATATCCAACTCCTTCCCATTCCAACCTGAGACCCTTCCTATAGCATGAGATGTGATATCCAACTCCTTACCATTCAAATCCTGAGACCCTCCTTATAACAAGAGATGTCATATCCAACTCCTTCCCATTCCAAACCTGAGACCCTTCCTATAACATGAGATGTGATATCCAACTCCTTCCCATTCCAAACCTGAGACCCTTCCGATAGCATGAGCTGTGATATCTCAATGCTTCAAAAACCAAACATGAGAACCATCCTATAACATGAGATGTGAAATCCAAATCCTTCCCTTCCCAAACCTGAGACTCTTCCTATAGCATGAGATGTGATATCTCAATGCTTCTACCAAACCTGAAACCCTTCCTATAGCATGAGATGTGATATCCAACTCCTTCCCATTCCAATCCTGAGACACATCCTATAGCATGAGATGTGATATCACAATGCTTCTAATACCAAACCTGAGACCCGTCCTATAACATGAGATGTGATATCCAAATCCTTCCCCTTCCAAACCTGAGACCCTTCCTTTAGCATGAGGTGTGATATCCAGCTCCTCCCATTCCAATCCTGAGTCCCTTCCGATAGCAGAGATGTGATATTTCAATGCTTATACCAAACCTGAGACCCTTCCCATAGCATGAGATGTGATATCCAACTCCTTCCCATTCCAATCCTGAGACCCTTCCTATAGCATGAGATGTGATATCTCAATGCTTCTAATACCAAACCTGAGATCCTTCCTATAACATGAGATGTGATATCCAACTCCTTCCCATTCCAATCCCGAGACCCTTCCTATAGCATGAGATGTGATATCTCAATGCTTCTAATACCAAACCTAAGGTCCTTCCTATAACATGAGATGTGATATCCAAATCCTTCCCATTCCAAACCTGAGACCCTCCCTTTAGCATGAGATGTGATATCCAACTCCTTCCCATTCCAATCCTGATACCCTTCTGATAGCATGAGATGTGATATCTCAATGCCTCTAATACCAAACCTGAGATCCTACCTCTAACATGAAATGTGATATCCAACTCCTTCCTTTTCCAAACCTGAGACCCTTCCTACAGCATGAGATGTGATATCCAAGTCCTTCCCATTCCAATCCTGAGACCCTTCCGATAGCATGAGATGTGATATCCCAATGCTTCTACAAAACCTGAGACCCATACCATGGCATGAGATGTGATATCAAACTCCCGTCCTATACCATGAGACTTGATATCTCAATGCTTCTAATACCAAACCTGAGACTGGTCCAATAACATGAGATGTGATATCCAAATCCTTCCCCTTCCAAACCTTAGACCCTTCCTTTATCATGAGATGTGATATCCAAGTCCTTCCCATTCCATTCCTGAGACCCTTCCTATAGCATGAGATGTGATATCTCAATGCTTCTAATACCAAACCTGAGACCCTTCCTATAACATGAGATGTGATATCTCAATGCTTCTAATACCAAACTTGAGACCCTTCCTATAACATGAATTGTGATATCCAAATCATTCCCATTCCAATCCTGAGACCCTTCCGATAGCAGAGATGTGATATTTCAATGCTTATACCAAACCTAAGACCCTTCCGATAGCATGAGATGTGATATCTCAATGCTTCTAATACCAAACCTGAGATCCTTCCAATAACATGAGATATGATGTCCAAATCCCTCCCCTTCCAAACCTTAGACCATCCCTTTAGCATGAGATTTGATATCCAACTCCTTCCCATTCCAATCCTGAGACCCTTCTGATGGCATGAGATGTGATATCTCAATGCCTCTAAAACCAAACCTGAGATCCTACCTCTAACATGAAATGTGATATCCAACTCCTTCCCCTTCCAACCCTGAGAGCCTTCCTATAGAATGAGATGTGATATCCAAGTCCTTCCCATTCCAATCCTGAGACCCTTCCTATAACATGAGATGTGATATCCAACTCCTTCCCATTCCAATCATGAGACCCTTCCTATAGCTTGAGATGTGATATCCAACTCCTTCTCATTCCAATTCTGAGACCCTTCCTATAGCATGAGATGTGATATCTCAATGCTTATACCAAACCTGAGACCCTTCCTATAGCTTGAGATGTGATATCCAACTCCTTCCCATTCCAATCCTGAGACCCTTCCTATAGCATGAGATGTGATATCTCAAGGCCCCTAATACCAAACCTGAGATCCTTCCTCTAACATGAAATGTGATATCCAACTCCTTCCCCTTCCAAACCTGAGAGCCTTCCTATAGCATGAGATATGATATCCAAGTCCTTCCCATTCCAATCCTGAGACCCTTCCTATAACATGAAATGTGATATCCAACTCCTTCCCATTCTAACCTGAGACCCTTCCTATAGCATGAGATGGGATATCCAACTCCTTCCAAATCCAATACTGATACCCTTCCGATAGCATGAGATGTGATATCCCAATGCTTCTACCAAACCTGAGACCCATACTATGGCATGAGATGTGATATCAAACTCCTTCCCATTCCAATCCTGAGACGCTTCCTATAGCTTGAGATGTGATATCCAACTCCTTCCCATTCCAATTCTGAGACCCTTCTTATACCATGAGACTTGATATCTCAATGCTTCTAATTCCAATCCTGAGATCCTTCCTATGACATGAGATGTGATATCCAAATCCTTCCCATTCCAATCCTGAGACCCTTCCTATAGCAAGAGATGTGATATCCAAATCCTTCCCATTCCAATCCTGAGACCCTTCCTATAACATGAGATGTGATATTCAACTCCTTCCCATTCCAACCTGAGACACTTCCTATAGCATGAGAAGGGATATCCAACTCCTTCCCAATCCAATCCTGAGAACCTTCCGATAGCAGAGATGTGATATCTCAATGCTTATACCAAACCTGAGACCCTTCCTATGGCATGAGATGTGATATCCAACTCCTTGCCATTCAAATCCTGAGACCCTTCCTATAGCATGAGATGTGATTTCTCAATGCTTCTACCAAACCTGAGACCCTTCCTTTAGCATGAGATGTGATATCCAAATCCTTCACATTCCAATCCTGAGACCCTTCCTATAGCATGAGATGTGATATCTCAATGCTTCTAATACCAAACCTGAGATCCTTCCTATAACATGAGATGTGATATCCAATTCCTTCCCATTCCAAACCTGAGACCCTTCCTATTGGATGAGATGTGATATCCAACTCCTTCCCATTCCAACCCTGAGACCCTTCCTATACCATGAGATGTGATATCTCAATGCTTCTAATACCAAACCTGGGAACCGTCCTATAACATGAGATGTGATATCTCAATGTTTCTAATAAAAAACTTGAGACCCTTCCTATAACATGAGATGTGATATCCAATTCCTTCCCATTCCAAACCTGAGACCCTTCCTATTGGATGAGATGTGATATCCAAATCCTTCCCCTTCCAAACCTGAGACCCTTCCTTTAGCATGAGATGTGATATCCAAATACTTCCCATTCCAATCCTAAAACCCTTCCTATAGCATGAGATTTGATATCTCAAGGTTTCTAATAAAAAACCTGAGACCCTTCCTATAGCAAGAGATGTGATATCCAAATCCTTCCCATTCCAATCCTGAGACCCTTCCTGTATATAACATGAGATGTGATATCCAACTCCTTCCCATTCCAACCTGAGACCCTTCCTATAGCATGAGATGTGATATCCAACTCCTTACCATTCAAATCCTGAGACCCTCCTTATAACAAGAGATGTCATATCCAACTCCTTCCCATTCCAAACCTGAGACCCTTCCTATAACATGAGATGTGATATCCAACTCCTTCCCATTCCAAACCTGAGACCCTTCCGATAGCATGAGCTGTGATATCTCAATGCTTCAAAAACCAAACATGAGAACCATCCTATAACATGAGATGTGAAATCCAAATCCTTCCCTTCCCAAACCTGAGACTCTTCCTATAGCATGAGATGTGATATCTCAATGCTTCTACCAAACCTGAAACCCTTCCTATAGCATGAGATGTGATATCCAACTCCTTCCCATTCCAATCCTGAGACACATCCTATAGCATGAGATGTGATATCACAATGCTTCTAATACCAAACCTGAGACCCGTCCTATAACATGAGATGTGATATCCAAATCCTTCCCATTCCAAACCTGAGACCCTTCCTTTAGCATGAGGTGTGATATCCAGCTCCTCCCATTCCAATCCTGAGTCCCTTCCGATAGCAGAGATGTGATATTTCAATGCTTATACCAAACCTGAGACCCTTCCCATAGCATGAGATGTGATATCCAACTCCTTCCCATTCCAATCCTGAGACCCTTCCTATAGCATGAGATGTGATATCTCAATGCTTCTAATACCAAACCTGAGATCCTTCCTATAACATGAGATGTGATATCCAACTCCTTCCCATTCCAATCCCGAGACCCTTCCTATAGCATGAGATGTGATATCTCAATGCTTCTAATACCAAACCTAAGGTCCTTCCTATAACATGAGATGTGATATCCAAATCCTTCCCATTCCAAACCTGAGACCCTCCCTTTAGCATGAGATGTGATATCCAACTCCTTCCCATTCCAATCCTGATACCCTTCTGATAGCATGAGATGTGATATCTCAATGCCTCTAATACCAAACCTGAGATCCTACCTCTAACATGAAATGTGATATCCAACTCCTTCCTTTTCCAAACCTGAGACCCTTCCTACAGCATGAGATGTGATATCCAAGTCCTTCCCATTCCAATCCTGAGACCCTTCCTATAACATGAGATGTGATATCCAACTCCTTCTATTCCAACTTGAGACCCTTCCTATAGCATGAGATGGGATATCCAACTCCTTCCAAATCCAATCCTGATACCCTTCCGATAGCATGAGATGTGATATCCCAATGCTTCTACAAAACCTGAGACCCATAACATGGCATGAGATGTGATATCAAACTCCCGTCCTATACCATGAGACTTGATATCTCAATGCTTCTAATACCAAACCTGAGACCGGTCCAATAACATGAGATGTGATATCCAAATCCTTCCCCTTCCAAACCTTAGACCCTTCCTTTATCATGAGATGTGATATCCAAGTCCTTCCCATTCCATTCCTGAGACCCTTCCTATAGCATGAGATGTGATATCTCAATGCTTCTAATACCAAACCTGAGACCCTTCCTATAACATGAGATGTGATATCTCAATGCTTCTAATACCAAACTTGAGACCCTTCCTATAACATGAATTGTGATATCCAAATCCTTCCCATTCCAATCCTGAGACCCTTCCGATAGCAGAGATGTGATATCTCAATGCTTATACCAAACCTAAGACCCTTCCGATAGCATGAGATGTGATATCTCAATGCTTCTAATACCAAACCTGAGATCCTTCCAATAACATGAGATATGATGTCAAAATCCCTCCCCTTCCAAACCTTAGACCATCCCTTTAGCATGAGATTTGATATCCAACTCCTTCCCATTCCAATCCTGAGACCCTTCTGATGGCATGAGATGTGATATCTCAATGCCTCTAAAACCAAACCTGAGATCCTACCTCTAACATGAAATGTGATATCCAACTCCTTCCCCTTCCAACCCTGAGAGCCTTCCTATAGAATGAGATGTGATATCCAAGTCCTTCCCATTCCAATCCTGAGACCCTTCCTATAACATGAGATGTGATATCCAACTCCTTCCCATTCCAATCATGAGACCCTTCCTATAGCTTGAGATGTGATATCCAACTCCTTCTCATTCCAATTCTGAGACCCTTCCTATAGCATGAGATGTGATATCTCAATGCTTATACCAAACCTGAGACCCTTCCTATAGCTTGAGATGTGATATCCAACTCCTTCCCATTCCAATCCTGAGACCCTTCCTATAGCATGAGATGTGATATCTCAAGGCCCCTAATACCAAACCTGAGATCCTTCCTCTAACATGAAATGTGATATCCAACTCCTTCCCCTTCCAAACCTGAGAGCCTTCCTATAGCATGAGATATGATATCCAGGTCCTTCCCATTCCAATCCTGAGACCCTTCCTATAACATGAAATGTGATATCCAACTCCTTCCCATTCTAACCTGAGACCCTTCCTATAGCATGAGATGGGATATCCAACTCCTTCCAAATCCAATACTGATACCCTTCCGATAGCATGAGATGTGATATCCCAATGCTTCTACCAAACCTGAGACCCATACTATGGCATGAGATGTGATATCAAACTCCTTCCCATTCCAATCCTGAGACGCTTCCTATAGCTTGAGATGTGATATCCAACTCCTTCCCATTCCAATTCTGAGACCCTTCTTATACCATGAGACTTGATATCTCAATGCTTCTAATACCAAACCTGAGACCCTTCCTATAACATGAGATGTGATATCCAAATCCTTCCCCTTCCAAACCTTAGACCCTTCCTTTATCATGAGATGTGATATCCAACTCCTTCCCATTCCAATCCTGAGACCCTTCCGATATCATGAGATTTGTTATCTCAATGCTTCTAATATCAAACTTGAGACCCTCCCTATAGCCTGAGATGTGACATCCAAGTCCTTCCCATTCCAATCCTGAGACCCTTCCTATAGCATGAGATGTGATATCTCAATGCTTCTAATACCAAACCTGAGACCCTTCCTATAACATGAGATGGGATATCCAACTCCTTCCCATTCCAATCCTGAGACCCTTCCGATAGCAGAGATGTGATATCTCAATGCTTATACCAAACCTGAGACCCTTCCTAAGGCCTGAGATGTCATATACAACTCCTTCCCATTCCAATCCTGAGACCCTTCCTATAGCATGAGATGTGATATCTCAATGCTTATACCAAATCTGAGACCCTTCCTATAGCATGAGATGTGATATCCAACACCTTCCCATTCCAATCCTGAGACCCTTCCTATAGCATGAGAAGTGATATCTCCATGCTTATACCAAACCTGAGACCCTTCCTATAGCATGAGATGTGATATCCAAGTCCATCCCATTCCAATCCTTAGACCCTTCCTACAGCATGCGATGTGATATCTCAATGATTCTAATACCAAACCAGAGACCCGTCCTTTAACATGAGATGGGATATCCAACTCCTTCCCATTCCAATCCTGAGCCACTCCTGATAGCAGAGATGTGATATCTCAATGCTTATACCAAACCTGAGACCCTTCCTATAACATGAGATGTGATATCCAACTCCTTCCCGTTCCAAACCTGAGACACTTCAGATAGCATATGTGATATCCAACTCCTTCCCATTCCAAACATGAGACCCTTCCTATAGCAAGAATGTAATATCCAACTCCTACCCATTCCAATCCTGAGACCATTCCTATAGCATGAGATGTGATATATCAATGCTTCTAATACCAATCCTGAGATCCTTCCTATGACATGAGATGTGATATCCAAATCCTTCCCATTCCAATCCTGAGACCCTTCCTATAGCAAGAGATGTGATATCCAAATCCTTCCCATTCCAATCCTGAGACCCTTCCTATAACATGAGATGTGATATTCAACTCCTTCCCATTCCAACCTGAGACACTTCCTATAGCATGAGAAGGGATATCCAACTCCTTCCCAATCCAATCCTGAGAACCTTCCGATAGCAGAGATGTGATATCTCAATGCTTATACCAAACCTGAGACCCTTCCTATGGCATGAGATGTGATATCCAACTCCTTGCCATTCAAATCCTGAGACCCTTCCTATAGCATGAGATGTGATTTCTCAATGCTTCTACCAAACCTGAGACCCTTCCTTTAGCATGAGATGTGATATCCAAATCCTTCACATTCCAATCCTGAGACCCTTCCTATAGCATGAGATGTGATATCTCAATGCTTCTAATACCAAACCTGAGATCCTTCCTATAACATGAGATGTGATATCCAATTCCTTCCCATTCCAAACCTGAGACCCTTCCTATTGGATGAGATGTGATATCCAACTCCTTCCCATTCCAACCCTGAGACCCTTCCTATACCATGAGATGTGATATCTCAATTCTTCTAATACCAAACCTGGGAACCGTCCTATAACATGAGATGTGATATCTCAATGTTTCTAATAAAAAACTTGAGACCCTTCCTATAACATGAGATGTGATATCCAATTCCTTCCCATTCCAAACCTGAGACCCTTCCTATTGGATGAGATGTGATATCCAAATCCTTCCCCTTCCAAACCTGAGACCCTTCCTTTAGCATGAGATGTGATATCCAAATACTTCCCATTCCAATCCTAAAACCCTTCCTATAGCATGAGATTTGATATCTCAAGGTTTCTAATAAAAAACCTGAGACCCTTCCTATAGCAAGAGATGTGATATCCAAATCCTTCCCATTCCAATCCTGAGACCCTTCCTGTATATAACATGAGATGTGATATCCAACTCCTTCCCATTCCAACCTGAGACCCTTCCTATAGCATGAGATGTGATATCCAACTCCTTACCATTCAAATCCTGAGACCCTCCTTATAACAAGAGATGTCATATCCAACTCCTTCCCATTCCAAACCTGAGACCCTTCCTATAACATGAGATGTGATATCCAACTCCTTCCCATTCCAAACCTGAGACCCTTCCGATAGCATGAGCTGTGATATCTCAATGCTTCAAAAACCAAACATGAGAACCATCCTATAACATGAGATGTGAAATCCAAATCCTTCCCTTCCCAAACCTGAGACTCTTCCTATAGCATGAGATGTGATATCTCAATGCTTCTACCAAACCTGAAACCCTTCCTATAGCATGAGATGTGATATCCAACTCCTTCCCATTCCAATCCTGAGACACATCCTATAGCATGAGATGTGATATCACAATGCTTCTAATACCAAACCTGAGACCCGTCCTATAACATGAGATGTGATATCCAAATCCTTCCCCTTCCAAACCTGAGACCCTTCCTTTAGCATGAGGTGTGATATCCAGCTCCTCCCATTCCAATCCTGAGTCCCTTCCGATAGCAGAGATGTGATATTTCAATGCTTATACCAAACCTGAGACCCTTCCCATAGCATGAGATGTGATATCCAACTCCTTCCCATTCCAATACTGAGACCCTTCCTATAGCATGAGATGTGATATCTCAATGCTTCTAATACCAAACCTGAGATCCTTCCTATAACATGAGATGTGATATCCAACTCCTTCCCATTCCAATCCCGAGACCCTTCCTATAGCATGAGATGTGATATCTCAATGCTTCTAATACCAAACCTATGGTCCTTCCTATAACATGAGATGTGATATCCAAATCCTTCCCATTCCAAACCTGAGACCCTCCCTTTAGCATGAGATGTGATATCCAACTCCTTCCCATTCCAATCCTGATACCCTTCTGATAGCATGAGATGTGATATCTCAATGCCTCTAATACCAAACCTGAGATCCTACCTCTAACATGAAATGTGATATCCAACTCCTTCCTTTTCCAAACCTGAGACCCTTCCTACAGCATGAGATGTGATATCCAAGTCCTTCCCATTCCAATCCTGAGACCCTTCCTATAACATGAGATGTGATATCCAACTCCTTCTATTCCAACTTGAGACCCTTCCTATAGCATGAGATGGGATATCCAACTCCTTCCAAATCCAATCCTGATACCCTTCCGATAGCATGAGATGTGATATCCCAATGCTTCTACAAAACCTGAGACCCATACCATGGCATGAGATGTGATATCAAACTCCCGTCCTATACCATGAGACTTGATATCTCAATGCTTCTAATACCAAACCTGAGACCGGTCCAATAACATGAGATGTGATATCCAAATCCTTCCCCTTCCAAACCTTAGACCCTTCCTTTATCATGAGATGTGATATCCAAGTCCTTCCCATTCCATTCCTGAGACCCTTCCTATAGCATGAGATGTGATATCTCAATGCTTCTAATACCAAACCTGAGACCCTTCCTATAACATGAGATGTGATATCTCAATGCTTCTAATACCAAACTTGAGACCCTTCCTATAACATGAATTGTGATATCCAAATCCTTCCCATTCCAATCCTGAGACCCTTCCGATAGCAGAGATGTGATATCTCAATGCTTATACCAAACCTAAGACCCTTCCGATAGCATGAGATGTGATATCTCAATGCTTCTAATACCAAACCTGAGATCCTTCCAATAACATGAGATATGATGTCCAAATCCCTCCCCTTCCAAACCTTAGACCATCCCTTTAGCATGAGATTTGATATCCAACTCCTTCCCATTCCAATCCTGAGACCCTTCTGATGGCATGAGATGTGATATCTCAATGCCTCTAAAAGCAAACCTGAGATCCTACCTCTAACATGAAATGTGATATCCAACTCATTTCCCTTCCAACCCTGAGAGCCTTCCTATAGAATGAGATGTGATATCCAAGTCCTTCCCATTCCAATCCTGAGACCCTTCCTATAACATGAGATGTGATATCCAACTCCTTCCCATTCCAATCATGAGACCCTTCCTATAGCTTGAGATGTGATATCCAACTCCTTCTCATTCCAATTCTGAGACCCGTCCTATACCATGAGACTTGATACCTCAATGCTTCAAATACCAAACCTGAGACCGGTCCTATAACATGAGATGTGATACCCAAATCCGTCCCCTTCCAAACCTTAGACCCTTCCTATAGCATGAGATGTGATATCTCATTGCTTCTAATACCAAACCTGAGACCCTTCCTATAACGAGATGGGATATCCAACTCCTTCCCATTCCAATCCTGAGACCCTTCAGATAGCAGAGATGTGATATCCAACTCCTTCCCATTCCAAACCTGAGACCCTTCCTATAGCATGAGATGTTATAATTTAATGCTTCTAAAACCAAACCTGAGAACCATCCTATAACCTGTGAAATCCAAATCCTTCCCTTTCCAAACCTGAGACCCTTCCGATAGCATGAGATGTGATATCTCAATGCTTCTAAAACCAAACATGAGAACCATCCTATAACATGAGATGTGAAATCCAAATCCTTCCCTTTCCAAACCTGAGACCCTTCCTATAGCTTGAGATGAAATATCAAACTCCTTCCCATTCCAATCCTGAGATAGCTTGAGATGTGATATCCAACTCCATCCCATTCCAATCCTGAGACCCATCCGATAGCATGGGATGTGATAGCTCAATGCTTCTAATATCAAAACTGAGACCCTCCCAATAGTATGAGATGTGAATTCTAAGTCCTTCCCATTCCTATCCTGAGACCCTTCCGATAGCAGAGATGTGATATCTCAATGCTTATACCAAACCCGATGACCCTTCCTATGGCATTAGATGTGATATCCAACTCCTTCCCATTCCAATCCTGAGTTCCTTCCTATAGCATGAGATGTGATATCTCAATGCTTCTATCAAACCTGATACCCTTCCTTTAGCATGAGATGTGATATTCAACTCCTTCCCATTCCAATCCTGAGACCCTTCCTATAACATGAGACGTGATATCCAACTCCTTCCCATTCCAATCCTGAGACTCCTCCTATAGCATGAGATGTGATATCCAACTCCTTCCCATTCCAATCATGAGACCCTTCCTATAGCTTGAGATGTGATATCTCAATGCTTCTAATACCAAACCTGGGACCCGTCCTATAACATGAGATACGTCCTATAACATGAGATATGATATCCAAATCCTTCCCCTTCCAAACCTGAGACCATTCCTTTAGCATGAGATGTGATATCCAAATCCTTCCCATTCCAATACTGAAACCCTTCCTATAGCATGAGATGTCATATCTCAATGTTTCTAATAGAAAACCTGAGACCCTTCCTATAGCAAGAGATGTGATATCCAAATCCTTCCCATTTCAATCTTGAGACCCTTCCTATAACATGAGATGTGATATCCAACTCCTACCCATTCCAATCAGAGACCCTTCCTATAGCATGAGAAGGGATATCCAATTCCTTCCCAATCCAATCCTTAGACCCTTCCGATAGCAGAGATGTGATATCTCAATGCTTATACCAAACCTGAGACCCTTCCTTTAGCATGAGATGTGATATCCAAATCCTTCACATTCCAATCCTGAGACCCTTCCTATAGCATGAGATGTGATATCTCAATGCTTCTAATACAAAACCTGAGATCCTTCCTATAACATGAGATGTGATATCCAAGTCCTTCCCATTCCAATCCTGAGACCCTTCCTATAACATGAGATGTGATATCCAACTCCTTCTATTCCAACCTGAGACCCTTCCTATAACATGAGACGTGATATCTCAATGCTTATACCAAACCTGATGACCCTTCCTATGGCATTAGATGTGATATCCAACTCCTTCCCATTCCAATCCTGAGTTCCTTCCTATAGCATGAGATGTGATATCTGAATGCTTCTATCAAACCTGATACCCTTCCTTTAGCATGAGATGTGATATTCAACTCCTTCCCATTCCAATCCTGAGACCCTTCCTATAACATGAGACGTGATATCCAACTCCTTCCCATTCCAATCCTGAGACTCCTCCTATAGCATGAGATGTGATATCTCAATGCTTCTAATACCAGACCTGGGACCGGTCCTATAACATGAGATATGATATCCAAATCCTTCCCCTTCCAAACCTGAGACCCTTCCTATAGCAAGAGATGTGATATCCAATTCCTTCCCATTCCAATCCTGAGACCCTTCCTATAACGAGATGTGATATCCAACTCCTTCCCATTCCAACCTGAGACCCTTCCTGTAGCATGAGAAGGGAGATCCAACTCCTTCCCATTCCAATCGTGAGACCCTTCCTATACCATGAGATGTGATATCTCAATGCTTCTAATACCAAACCTGGGACCCGTCCTATAACATGAGATACGTCCTATAACATGAGATATGATATCCAAATCCTTCCCCTTCCAAACCTGAGACCCTTCCTTTAGCATGAGATGTAATATCCAAATCCTTCCCATTCCAATACTGAAACCCTTCCTATAGCATGAGATGTCATATCACAATGTTTCTAATAGAAAACCTGAGACCCTTCCTATAGCAAGAGATGTGATATCCAAATCCTTCCCATTTCAATCTTGAGACCCTTCCTATAACATGAGATGTGATATCCAACTCCTACCCATTCCAACCTGAGACCCTTCCTATAGCATGAGAAGGGATATCCAATTCCTTCCCAATCCAATCCTTAGACCCTTCCGATAGCAGAGATGTGATATCTCAATGCTTATACCAAACCTGAGACCCTTCCTTTAGCATGAGATGTGATATCCAAATCCTTCACATTCCAATCCTGAGACCCTTCCTATAGCATGAGATGTGATATCTCAATGCTTCTAATACAAAACCTGAGATCCTTCCTATAACATGAGATGTGATATCCAAGTCCTTCCCATTCCAATCCTGAGACCCTTCCTATAACATGAGATGTGATATCCAACTCCTTCCATTCCAACCTGAGACCCTTCCTATAGCATGAGATGGGATATCCAACTCCTTCCAAATCCAATCCTGATACCCTTCCGATAGCATGAGATGTGATATCCCAATGCTTCTACAAAACCTGAGACCCATACCATGGCATGAGATGTGATATCAAACTCCCGTCCTATACCATGAGACTTGATATCTCAATGCTTCTAATACCAAACCTGAGACCGGTCCAATAACATGAGATGTGATATCCAAATCCTTCCCCTTCCAAACCTTAGACCCTTCCTTTATCATGAGATGTGATATCCAAGTCCTTCCCATTCCATTCCTGAGACCCTTCCTATAGCATGAGATGTGATATCTCAATGCTTCTAATACCAAACCTCAGATCCTTCCAATAACATGAGATGTGATGTCCAAATCCTTCCCCTTCCAAACCTTAGACCCTCCCTTTAGCATGAGATGTGATATCCAACTCCTTCCCATTCCAATCCCGAGACCCTTCTGATGGCATGAGATGTCATATCTCAATGCCTCTAATACCAAACCTGAGATCCTACCTCTAACATGAGATGTGATATCAAACTCCTTCCCATTCCAAACCTGAGACCCTTCCGATAGCATGAGATGTGATATTTCAATGCTTCTAAAACCAAACATGAGAACCATCCTATAACATGAGATGTGAAATCCAAATCATTCCCTTTCCAAACCTGAGGCCCTTCCTATAGCTTGAGATGTGATATCAAACTCCTTCCCATTCAATGTGATATCCAACTCCTTCCCATTCCAATCCTGGGACCCTTCCTATACCATGAGATGTGATATTTCAATGCTTCTAAAACCAAACCTGAGACCCGTACTAAAACATGAGATGTGAGATCCAAATCCTTCCCCTTCCAGACCTGAGACCTTTCCTTTAGCATGAGATGTGATATCCAACTCCTTCCCATTCCAAACCTGAGACCCTTCCCATAGCATGAGATGTGATATCTCAATGCTTCTAAAACCAAACATGAGAACCATCCTATAACATGAGATGTGAAATCCAACTCCTTCCCGTTCCAAACCTGATACCCTTCCTATAGCATGAGATGTGATATCCATTCCTTCCCATCCCAATCCTGAGACACCTCCGATAGCAGAGATGTGAAATCTCAATGCTTATACCAAACCTGAGACTCTTAATATAACATGAGATGTGATATCTAACTCCTTCCCGTTCCAAACCTGAGACCCTTCCTATAGCATGAGATGCGATATCCAACTCCTTCCCATTCCAATCCTGAGACCCTTCCCATAGCATGAGATGTGATATCTCAATGCTTCTAATACCAAACCTGTGATCCTTCCTATAACAAGAGATGTGATATCCAAATCCTTCCCCTTCCAAATCTGAGACCCTCCCTTTAGCATGAGATGTGATATCTCAATGCCTCTAATACCAAACCTGAGATCCTTCCGATAGCATGAGATGTGATATCTCAATGCTTCTAATACCAAACCTAAGATCCTTCCTATAACATGAGATGTAATATCCAAATCCTTCCCCTTCCATTCCTGAGACCCTCCTTTTAGCATGAGATGTTATATCCAACTCCTTCCCATTCCAATCCTGAGACCCTTCTGATAGCATGAGATGTGATATCTCAATGCCTCTAATACCAAACCTGAGATCCTACATCTAACATGAAATGTGATATCCAACTCCTTCCCTTTCCAAACGTGAGACCCTCCCTATAGAATGAGATGTGATATCCAAGTCCTTCCCATTCCAATCCTGAGACCCTTCCTATAGCATGAGATGTGATATCTCAATGCTTCTAATACCAAACCTGAGACCCTTCCTATAACGTAAGATGGGATATCCAACTCCTTCCCATTCCAATCCTGAGACCCTTCCGATAGCAGAGATGTGATATCTCAATGCTTATACCAAACCTGAGACCCTTCCTGTGGCATGAGATGTCATATACAACTCCTTCCCATTCCAATCCTGAGACCCTTCCTATAGCATGAGATGTGATATCTCAATACTTATACCAAACCTGAGACCCTTCATATAGCATGAGATGTGATATCCAACTCCTTCCTATTCCAATCCTGAGACCCTTCCTATAACATGAGATGTTATGTCTCAATGCTTCTAATACCAAACCTGAGATCCTTCCTATGGCATGAGATGTCATATAAAACTCCTTCCCATTCCAATCCTGAGACCCTTCCCATAGCATGAGATGTGATATCGAACTCCTTCCCATTCCAATCCTGCGACCCTTCCTATAGCATGAGATGTGATATCTGAATGCTTCTAATACCAAACCTGAGATCATTCCTATAACACGAGATGTAATATCCAAATCCTTCCCCTTCCAAACCTGAGACCCTCCCTTTAGCATGAGATGTGATATTCAACTACTTCCCATTCCAATCCTGAGACCCTTCCTATAGCATGAGATGTGATGTCTCAATGCTTCTAATACCAAACCTGAGATCCTTCCTATAACATGAGATGTGATATCCAACTCCTTCCCATTCCAATCCTGAGACACTTCCTATAGCATGAGAAGTGATATCTCCATGCTTATACCAAACCTGAGACCCTTCCTATAGCATGAGATGTGATATCCAAATCCTTCCCATTCCAATCCTGAGACCATTCCTATAGCATGAGATGTGATATCTCAATGCTTATACCAAACCTGAGAGCCTACCTATAGCATATGTGATATCCAACTCCTTCCCATTCCAAACATGAGACCCTTCCTATAGCAAGAATGTAATATCCAACTCCTACCCATTCCAATCCTGAGACCATTCCTATAGCATGAGATGTGATATCTCAATGCTTCTAATACCAAACCTGAGATACTTCCTATGACATGAGATGTGATATCCAATTCCTTCCCATTCCAAACCTGAGATCCTTCCTACAGCATGCGATGTGATATCTCAATGCTTCAAATACCAAACCTGAGACCCGTCCTATAACATGAGATGGGATATCCAACTCCTTCCCGTTCCAAACCTGATACCCTTCCTATAGCATGAGATGTGATATCCAACTCCTTCCCATCCCAATCCTGAGACACCTCCGATAGCAGAGATGTGATATCTCAATGCTTATACCAAACCTGAGACTCTTCCTTTAACATGAGATATGATATCCAACTCCTTCCCGTTCCAAACCTGAGACCCTTCCTATAGCATGAGATGTGATATCCAACTCCTTCCCATTCCAATCCTGAGACCCTTCTGATAGCATGAGATGTGATATCTCAATGCTTCTAATACCAAACCTGTGATCCTTCCTATAGCATGAGATGTGATATCCAACTCCTTCCAATTCCAATCCTGAGACCCTTCCTACAGCATGAGATGTGATATCTCAATGCTTCTAATACAAAACCTGAGACCCTTCCTATAACATGAGATGGGAATATCCAACTCCTTCCCATTCCAATCCTGAGACCCTTCCGATAGCAGAGATGTGATATCTCAATGCTTATACCAAACCTGAGATCCTTCCTATAACATGAGATTTGATATCCAACTCCTTCCCTTTCCAATCCTGAGACCCTTCCTATAGTATGAGATGTGATATCTCACTGCTTATACCAAACCTGAGACCCTTCCTATAGCATGAGATGTGATATCCAACTCCTTCCCATTCCAATCCTGAGACCCTTCCTATAGCATGAGATGTGATATCTCAATGCTTCTAATATCAAACTTGAGACCCTCCCTATAGCATGAGATGTGATATCCAAGTCCTTCCCATTCCAATCCTGAGACACTTCCTATAGCATGATATGTGATATCCAATGCTTCTAATACCAAACCTGAGACTCTTCCTATAACATGAGATGGGATATCCAACTCCTTCCCATTCCAATCCTGAGACCCTTCCGATAGCAGAGATGTGATATCTCAATGCTTATACGAAACCTGAGACCCTTCCTACGGCATGAGATGTCATATACAACTCCTTCCCATTCCAATCCTGAGACCCTTCCTATAGCATGAGATGTGATATCTCAATGCTTATACCAAACCTGAGACCCTTCCTATAGCATGAGATGTGATATCCAACTCCTTCCCATTCCAATCCTGAGACCCTTCCTATAGCATGAGATGTGATGTCTCAATGCTTCTAATACCAAACCTGAGATCCTTCCTATAACATGAGATGTGATATCCTACTCCTTCCCATTCCAATCCTGAGACCCTTATGATAGCATGAGATGTGATATCTCAATGCTTATACCAAACCTGAGATCCTTCCTATAACATGAGATTTGATATCCAACTCCTTCCCTTTCCAATCCTGAGACCCTTCCTATAGTATGAGATGTGATGTCTCAATGCTTCTAATACCAAACCTGAGATCCTTCCTATAACATGAGATTTGATATCCAACTCCTTCCCTTTCCAATCCTGAGACCCTTCCTATAGCATGAGATGTGATGTCTCAATGCTTCTAATACCAAACCTGAGATCCTTCCTATAACATGAGATGTGATATCCTACTCCTTCCCATTCCAATCCTGAGACCCTTCCGATAGCAGAGATGTGATATCTCAATGCTTATACCAAACCTGAGATCCTTCCTATAACATGAGATTTGATATCCAACTCCTTCCCTTTCCAATCCTGAGACCCTTCCTATAGTATGAGATGTGATATCTCACTGCTTATACCAAACCTGAGACCCTTCCTATAGCATGAGATGTGATATCCAACTCCTTCCATTCCAATCCTGAGACCCTTCCTATAGCATGAGATGTTATATCTCAATACTTATACCAATCCTGAGACCCTTCCTATAGCATGAGATGTGATACCCAACTCCTTCCCATTCCAATTCTGAGACGCTTCCTATAGCATGAGATGTGATATCTCAATGCCTCTAATACCAAACCTGAGATCCTTCCTCTAACATGAAATGTGATATCCAACTCCTTCCCTTTCCAAATCTGAGAGCCTATCTATAGCATGAGATGTGATATCCAAGTCCTTCCCATTCCAATCCTTAGACCCTTCCTGCAGCGTGCAATATGATATCTCAATGATTCTAATAACAAACCTGAGACCCGTCCTATAACATGAGATGGGATATCCAACTCCTTCCCATTCCAATCTTGAGACACTTCTGATAGCAGAGATGTGATATCTCACTGCTTATACCAAACCTGAGACCCTTCCTATAACATGAGATCGGATATCCAACTCCTTCCCGTTCCAAACCTGAGACCCTTCCTATAGCATATGTGATATCCAACTCCTTCCCATTCCAAACATGAGACCCTTCCTATAGCAAGAATGTAATATCCAACTCCTTCCCATTCCAACCCTGAGACCATTCCTATAGCATGAGATGTGATATCTCAATGCTTCTAATACCAAACCTGAGATCCTTCCTATGACATGAGATGTGATATCCAATTCCTCCCCATTCCAAACCTGAGAACCTTCCTACAGCATGCGATGTGATATCTCAATGCTTCTAATACCAAACCTGAGACCAGTCCTATAACATGAGATTGGATATCCAACTCCTTCCCCTTCCAAACCTGAGACCCTTCCTATAGCATGAGATGTGATATCCAACTTCTTCCCATTCCAATCCTGAGACCCTTCCTATAACATGAGATGTGATGTCTCAATGCTTCTAATACCAAACCTGAGATCTTTCCTATAACATGAGATGTGATATCCAACTCCTTCCCATTCCAATCCTGAGACCCTTCCTATAGCATGAGATGTGATATCTCAATGCTTATACCAAACCTGAGACCCTTCCTATAGCTTGAGATGTGATATCCAACTCCTTCCCATTCCAATCCTGAGACCCTTCCTATTGCATGAGATGTGATATCTCAAGGCCTCTAATACCAAACCTGAGATCCTTCCTCTAACATGAAATGTGATATCCAACTCCTTCCCCTTCCAAACCTGAGAGCCTTCCTATAGCATGAGATATGATATCCAAGTCCTTCCCATTCCAATCCTGAGACCCTTCCTATAACATGAAATGTGATATCCAACTCCATCCCATTCCAACCTGAGACCTTTCCTATAGCATGAGATGGGATATCCAACTCCTTCCAAATCCAATACTGATACCATTCCGATAGCATGAGATGTGATAACCCAATGCTTCTACCAAATCTGAGACCCATACTATGGCATGAGATGTGATATCAAACTCCTTCCCATTCCAATCCTGAGACCCTTCCTATAGCTTGAGATGTGATATCCAACTTCTTCCCATTCCAATTCTGAGACCCTTCCTATACCATGAGACTTGATATCTCAATGCTTCTAATACCAAACCTGAGACCCGTCCTATAACATGAGATGTCATATCCAAATCCTTCCCCTTCCAAACCTTAGACCCTTCCTTTATCATGAGATGTGATATCCAACTCCTTCCCATTCCAATCCTGAGACCCTTCCGATATCATGACATTTGTTATCTCAATGCTTCTAATATCAAACTTGAGACCCTCCCTATAGCATGAGATGTGACATCCAAGTCCTCCCCATTCCAATCCTGAGACCCTTCCTATAGCATGAGATGTGATATCTCAATGCTTCTAATACCAAACCTGAGACCCTTCCTATAACATGAGATAGGATATCCAACTCAGATGGGATATCCAACTCCTTCCCATTCCAATCCTGAGACCCTTCCGATAGCAGAGATGTGATATCTCAATGCTTATATCAAACCTGAGACCCTTCCTATGGCCTTAGATGTCATATACAACTCCTTCCCATTCCAATCCTGAGACCGTTGCTATAGCATGAGATGTGATATCTCAATGCTTATACCAAATCTGAGACCCTTCCTATAGCATGAGATGTGATATCCAACTCCTTCCCATTCCAATCCTGAGACCCTTCCTATAGCATGAGATGTGATGTCTCAATGCTTCCAATACCAAACCTGAGATCCTTCCTATAACATGAGATGTGATATCCAACTCCTTCCCATTCCAATCCTGAGACCCTTATGATAGCATGAGATGTGATATCTCAATGCCTCTTATACCAAACCTGAGATCCTTCCGATAGCATGAGATGTGATATCTCAATGCTTCTAATACCAAACCTGAGATCCTTCCTATAATATGAGATGTGATTTCCAAATCCTTCCCCTTCCAAACCTGAGACCCTCCCTTTAGCATGAGATGTGATATCCAACTCCTTCCCATTCCATTCCTGAGACCCTTCTGATAGCATGAGATGTGATATCTCAATGCCTCTAATACCAAACCTGAGATCCTACCTCTAACATGAAATGTGATATCCATCTCCTTCCCTTTCCAAACCTGAGACCCTGCCTATAGCATGATATGTGATATCCAAGTCCTTCCCATTCCAATCCTGAGACCCTTCCTATAGCATGTGATGTGATATCTCAATGCTTATACCAAACCTGAGACCCTTCCTATGGCATGAGATGGCATATACAACTCCTTCCCATTCCAATCCTGAGACCCTTCCTATAGCATGAGATGTGATATCTCAATGCTTATACCAAACCTGAGACCCTTCCTATAGCATGAGATGTGATATCCAACTTCTTCCCATTCCAATCCTGAGACCCTTCCTATAGCATGAGATGTGATATCTCAATGCTTATACCAAACCTGAAACCCTTCCTATAGCTTGAGATGTGATATCCAACTCCTTCCCATTCCAATCCTGAGACCCTTCCTATAGCATGAGATATGATATCCAAGTCCTTCCCATTCCAATCCTGAGACCCTTCCTATAACATGAAATGTGATATCCAACTCCTTCCCATTCCAACCTGAGACCCTTCCTATAGCATGAGATGTGATATCCAACTCCTTCCCATTCCAATCCTGAGACCCTTCCTATAGCATGAGATGTGATGTCTCAATGCTTCCAATACCAAACCTGAGATCCTTCCTATAACATGAGATGTGATATCCAACTCCTTCCCATTCCAATCCTGAGACCCTTATGATAGCATGCGATGTGATATCTCAATGCCTCTTATACCAAACCTGAGATCCTTCCGATAGCATGAGATGTGATATCTCAATGCTTCTAATACCAAACCTGAGATCCTTCCTATAATATGAGATGTGATTTCCAAATCCTTCCCCTTCCAAACCTGAGTCCCTCCCTTTAGCATGAGATGTGATATCCAACTCCTTCCCATTCCAATCCTGAGACCCTTCTGATAGCATGAGATGTGATATCTCAAGGCCTCTAATACCAAACCTGAGATCCTTCCTCTAACATGAAATGTGATATCCAACTCCTTCCCCTTCCAAACCTGAGAGCCTTCCTATAGCATGAGATATGATATCCAAGTCCTTCCCATTCCAATCCTGAGACCCTTCCTATAACATGAAATGTGATATCCAACTCCTTCCCATTCCAACCTGAGACCCTTCCTATAGCATGAGATGGGATATCCAACTCCTTCCAAATCCAATACTGATACCCTTCCGATAGCATGAGATGTGATATCCCAATGCTTCTACCAAACCTGAGACACATACTATGGCATGAGATGTGATATCAAACTCCTTCCCATTCCAATCCTGAGACCCTTCTTATACCATGAGACTTGATATCTCAATGCTTCTAATACCAAACCTGAGACCCGTCCTATAACATGAGATGTGATATCCAAATCCTTCCCCTTCCAAACCTTAGACCCTTCCTTTATCATGAGATGTGATATCCAACTCCTTCCCATTCCAATCCTGAGACCCTTCCGATATCATGAGATGTGATATCTCAATGCTTATACCAAATCTGAGACACTTCCTATGGCCTGAGATGTCATATACAACTCCTTCCCATTCCAATCCTGAGACCCTTCCTATAGCATGAGATGTGATATCTCAATGCTTATACCAAACCTGAGACCCTTCCTATAGCATAAGATGTGATATCCAAATCCTTCCCATTCCAATCCTGAGACCCTTCCTATAGCATGAGATGTGATATCTCAATGCTTATACCAAACCTGAGACCCTTCCTATAGCATGAGATGTGATATCCAACTCCTTCCCATTTCAATCCTGAGAACCTTCCTATAGCATGAGATGTGATGTCTCAATGCTTCTAATACCAAACCTGAGATCCTTCCTATAACATGAGATGTGATATCCAACTCCTTCCCATTCCAATCCTGAGACCCTTATGATAGCATGAGATGTGATATCTCAATGCCTCTTATACCAAACCTGAGATCCTTCCGATAGCATGAGATGTGATATCCTAATGCTTCTAATACCAAACCTGAGATCCTTCCTATAATATGATGTGATTTCCAAATCCTTCCCCTTCCAAACCTGAGACTCTCCCTTTAGCATTAAATGTGATATCCAACTCCTTCCCATTCCAATCCTGAGACCCTTCTGATAGCATGAGATGTGATATCTCAATGCCTCTAATACCAAACCTGAGATCCTACCTCTAACATGAAATGTGATATCCATCTCCTTCCCTTTCCAAACCGAGACCCTGCCTATAGCATGAGATGTGATATCCAAGTCCTTCCCATTCCAATCCTGAGACCCTTCTTATAGCATGTGATGTGATATCTCAATGCTTATACCAAACCTGAGACCCTTCCTATGGCATGAGATGTCATATACAACTCCTTCCCATTCCAACCCTGAGACCCTTCCTATAGCACGAGATGTGATATCTCAATGCTTATAACAAACCTGAGACCCTTCCTATAGCATGAGATGTGATATCCAACTTCTTCCCATTCCAATCCTGAGACCCTTCCTATAGCATTGAGATATCACATCACATGCTGTAGGAAGGGTCTCAGGATTGGAATGGGAAGGACTTGGATATCACATCTCATGCTATAGGCAGGGTCTCAGGTTTGGAAAGGGATGGAGATGGATATCACATTTCATGTTAGAGGTAGGATCTCAGGTTTGGTATTAGAGGCATTGAGATATCACATCTCATGCTAAAGGGAGGGTCTCAGGTTTGGAAGGGGAAGGATTTGGAAATCACATCTCATATTATAGGAAGGATCTCAGGTTTGGTATTAGAAGCATTGAGATATCACATCTCATGCTATCGGAAGGATCTCAGGTTTGGTATAAGAGGCATTGAGATATCACATCTCATGCTATAGGAAGGGTCTCAGGATTGGAATGGGAAGGAGTTGGATATCACATCTCATGTTATAGGAAGGATCTCAGGTTTGGTATTAGAAGCATTGAGACATCACATCTCATGCTATAGGAAGGGTCTCAGGATTGGAATGGGAAGGAGTTGGATATCACATCTCATGCTATAGGAAGGGTCTGTAAGGATATTTGGCATGTTACAGCACAGAGTACAGTACTACTGCACAAGTAGCATTTTTTTTTTTGCAGCACCACCACAAGGGTGCGGTGCATTGCTATATGGGTTAGCAGATTAACAAGGAAAGACAGGCTATTCAGTCAAAAAAACGATTTTAATATATAAGATGCAAAGCTATTTTTACAGTTAAAAGCACACGTGTTCATTTAAAAATGCACACTATTTTTCACCTGAAATGCCTATATTGCTAGAGACACATTTGAAAATTAACAGCTAACATATTAACAATTAACCTGACTAATAAAACCTTATTTTAATATAACCCACTAATAAAATGTGTTCTCTACTGCAGAATTAGGCATACTTTGAAAACCATTTAAATGAGTGTGCAGATTTTTCTCTTCTCTGCCTGATTATCCGTGTTGTTGTGCACAGTAACGGCAGGAAGGAGGAAGTCAGATTTGCAACAATTGCAAATGTATAAGCGAAGCTATTGTTGAAAAGTAGGAGGATGAGAGATGATGGATTTCATTGGAACACGTCATAAAGAGGGCTGAGAGGAAAGTTTTAGTGGGCAGTAGCAGGGAAAAAGACAGGCAGACATCTTTCTGCACTACTGGGGAGAAGACCTGGCTGTGGGGGTGTCCTGCTGCAGTCGAGACTGGGGAAAGCTGAAAGAATTACCTTTCCACTGGCAGAGGCAGTCCTATCTGAAAAAGCTGAGAATTCCAGGCAATGACCCCGGCTTGAGAAGGCAAGCGTTCCTTTTTATTGGAGTTACGCCAAGAGAGCCACATTCACAGAGAGAAGAATCTGAACAGATAAGGTAATTACCTAACTGGGGGAGCTGTGTGTGTGCACGAAAGTATGCAGTCAGTTTAGAAAAATGAAAGTCCCGTGCGTGTCTTTATCAAGTGCTAATGTTGCAATTTAAGTTCTGTTCTCCGCCACTATAATTGCAGTGTGTCATTGAAAATGCTTTGATTGTTCCCTTTTATTGCTGTAAAAAATGAGATCATGCCTAAATGTAAATTTTATAATACAGAAAATATTTGAAAACAGACGGGTGGTTTATTTTCTATTTACCATTACAATGCCAATGATGTGGGGAGATTTTTAAACAGTGCAATGGTCATTTTAAGACAGATGTGTGTATGTCAGAATCAGTATGAATAATTGTGAATGACTGTAGTATAACTTGTTGGAGGTACATGAGCCAACGGGAAGAGAGACTCTCTGAACATAGCTCCCTACCGTATATAAGGTAGTGGAAATTACCACAAGACTACCACATATAGCTCTCTGTCGTAAATAAGTCAGTGAGTTTGCCCATGGTGGCGCACCAACACTATCCCTGGAAATTGTGGTTTCCCTAGAATGCAGGTCTGAGGTCTCTCTAGTGATCACACGAAAAATCTAAGCGAAGATAAGGGATTCTGGACATTGGGGCCACAAATAAAACAAGAGAGGAAAGATCATTTAAATCATTGAATTTAGTTGTGGTACTTTGGGTGCTTCGAATGCAAAGCCTTACCCGGGAGAAAGACACTTCTGAAGGTACATACTTGGATCTTGCGTACTCCTGGAATAAGCCTCTGAAGAGATGTCCCTTTATCAGTTTACTGTAATCAAACTATGACGGCCTCTTAGGGAAGTTCACAGTTGAAGTACCCCAATTTCACTTCTCCCACCCAAGTACCAAACTGAAAGATGCTTAATGTCTTCTCCCTTTCTCTGAACATGTTATTATTTTTCTCTATCAATCTTTGAGATGTAAAATACTTAAAAATTGCCTTATTGTGTTTCAGAAGCATATCATAAGCCCATTTTTTCATGGATTCTTTTTCATACCAAAATGTACAAATGACTATACAGAAAGCTGAAAAGTTCTGCAGAAGTGACATTCTTGATTTGAATGTTTCCATCTGTAGGGAAAGCTCATTTTAAACTTGTTTGCATGAAATCAACACATTTTAGTAAACAGATGAATTTTACATTTTTCTATGCAATCTACGAAATTCCTACAAGAGGAGATTTCTACAATAATTCTTAGTTGGCAGTAGAGCTGAATTAAAAAAGGTCATGCATTTCTGGCTTTGTAGTTGCGCTTGTGCATAAAATTACCACTGATGGTCGAGGTAAACCATTGCCTACTATGTTGTGCATGCGTTGGTGGTATAGTGGTGAGCATAGCTGCCTTCCAAGCAGTTGACCCGGGTTCGTTTCCCGGCCAACGCACCATAAATATGTAGGGTATTTTGTGGAGATTTGGGGCCTGACGGTATTTTATTACCGCCGAGAAATAACTTAGCAATAATCACTCTTTGTATTCAGATTTGGCCATGTGCAACAATAATACAATGGACATGCATTATTTCAGCACCCAGACCTGCATATTTGGTATACGTGGTTGGTGGTATTTTGGTGAGCATAATTCCCTTGTTTTATTTGTGGCCCCAATGTCCAGAATCCCTTATCTTCGCTTAGATTTTTCGTGTGATCACTAGAGAGACCTCAGACCTGCATTCTAGGGAAACCACAATTTCCAGGGATAGTGTTGGTGCGCCACCATGGGCAAACTCACTGACTTATTTACGACAGAGAGCTATATGTGGTAGTCTTGTGGTAATTTCCACTACCTTATATACGGTAGGGAGCTATGTTCAGAGAGTCTCTCTTCCCGTTGGCTCATGTACCTCCAACAAGTTATACTACAGTCATTCACAATTATTCATACTGATTCTGACATACACACATCTGTCTTAAAATGACCATTGCACTGTTTAAAAATCTCCCCACATCATTGGCATTGTAATGGTAAATAGAAAATAAACCACCCGTCTGTTTTCAAATATTTTCTGTATTATAAAATTTACATTTAGGCATGATCTCATTTTTTACAGCAATAAAAGGGAACAATCAAAGCATTTTCAGAATTCACATTTCTTATGTGTATTAGAGGAAGTTGAGGACAGATATTATGCACCCATCACTGTAGAAGAAAAATGCCACACCTTTGCTATGATTGACACTGGCGCACAGGCCACAATTATGTCCAAGGAGCTGGTAAAGAGTATCAATGAAGGGAGGCCTCCACAGAGTCAGATCACAGTGAAGGCAAATCAAGGCCCAGTGCATAACTTTAATGGGGAGGAGGTGCCCATCATAGGTGTAACTGAGGTTGACATAAAAATAGGAAAGCACAGAATGAAACAAGAGGTATTGATCACATCTATTTGTGAAATTCCATTTCTGATGGGGACAGATTGCCTGAAAAGATTGTCTCCTCTCATAGATGGGGTGAATGGAGTGCTGTGGTCCTTAACCAAAAAACCATTGAGGCCTAAGAAACTAAAATCACAAAACAGCAATATAAAAGAATGTCACACCGTTGCCAAAACAAAGGATGCTGTGGAGGTATATCTACAGAATAGCTGCATACCTAGTGTCACTGTTATATTAAGGTGTCAAGACAAAGATCAGAGCGACAATGAGAAACTACCTGTACAAATATACTTGGACCCAAGGAAAGATTGGCAGACTGCCATAGACGAACACACATTACGTTTCTATTTAAAAGAGAATACATGCAAACAGAATATTGTTCCTAAAACAGATTCAGAAAAACACATTACCACTCTGGCAGAGATACACATGGAAGATGAGCAACCATGGGTTCACGCTGGTATAAATGATTATCTTAAAACAATAAAAGCCACTTTAGCGCTTGAACATGAAAGGAGTTTCATTAATGAGAAATTGTTGCAAAAAATTATGGAGAGGGAAGAAATCCCGAAATTTAGGATTAAAAACCAATATGTTTCTGGGTTGGACAGTCCAAACTTTGAAAACCGAATTACAGGCAGATGCATGCTTAAAATTAGCATTGGGCAGAAAGCAATTTACCATAATGTATGGATAGTGAGTGGAGCACAAAATGAATTTTACATGGGCAATGACATCATGCACAGAATGTGTATGGTGTTAGATTTCCTTAATCAAAAAATATGGTCGCGCCTAGGTGGGCCGGCGCCTGAATTTGAAGACAAAAGAAGGGCTTATCATTGTGCACAACTAGTTCCTTATGCAGTCGAATTACAGATGAGGAAAAATACTATTATTCCTGCATTTACAAAACAGTTTGCAATAACACTGAAATGCAAAAATGGACAGCAGATGAAAGGCTCTGATGCATTTGTATGCCTGAATGAATCCATAAAACAGCAAGGCCTGGATTATGAATACATTCCATTGGTAGACATTGGTGAGGGATCTGTAAAAATCATGGTGAATAATAAAGGTTGTCAGGATATTCATTTAGAGGAAAACTCCCCATTAGGAATGGCCATACAAAAATCACATTATACGGCAGATTTAAATAACATGGTGATTGGGAATATTCCTGAAAAATATGTAGATGCCAAGGGCGAGTTGCCAGAACACCTGGACTCTCAGCCCAAAGGAATGTTTAAAATTCATTCTGTGTATCCTTATGATTCAAATGAGACAGTGTGCTGCCATCAAGAGGATTGCATAATATTTAATTTAAATGAAAATGAAACAGGAAATCAGCCCATTGAAGTGGAAGCTGATATGCCAAAATATTTGAAAGTGGCAGCTCTACAAAAAGACACAGCCACACAGTTAGAGGAAAGCGCTGAGATTCCTTTACCAGAAGAGTTTCCAGAATTTTCCAGAATGGTAGAAGAGCAGATCTCCTTAGCGGATGCATGTAACAGCGATGAGGATCGACGCACTCTGAGGGAAATATTTATGGAGTTCAAGGATGTATTTGCAAAAGATGCTTATGATTGTGGTTTAACTGATTTACATGTGGCCACACTACCAGAAGGTTGTAGCAGAAATCCAGTGTTTGTACGCCAGTATAGACTACCGCTGGCATGTTTAGAATCATTGGCAGAGATTATTAAAAATTTGGAATCACGGGGAATAATTAGGCCCATTCATAGCACATCCAATACGCCTATTTTAGGTGTGTTAAAGCCAAATGGTCAATGGCGGCTGTGTGCAGACTTAAGAGAGTTAAATAAAAGAGTACCAGTATCTAGATGGCCACTACCATTCATTGATCAGGGCCTAGCTCAGATACATGGTTCAAATGTATTTACCACGTTAGATCTCACATCTGGATATTGGTGTGTGCCATTGGCAGAGGAGATACAACACCTATTTTCCTTTACATTTGACAGGACTCAATATGCCTGGCTTAGAGCTCCGTTCGGGTACATCAATAGTGGGAGTGAATTTGGCATATTTTTGAGAAAGGCCATGCCGGATGCAGCGGAAAGAGGGACAATAGTTTATGTGGATGATGTCTTGATAAAAAATGAAAACCTTAAAAGCCATTTTGATGAAATAAGACATGTGCTTGGCCAATTGCAGAAAGCAGGCGCCAAAGTATCTTTGCAAAAAGCACAATGGTGCAAGAAAAAAGTGAACTTTCTAGGGCATGAAGTGACTGAACATGGGCTAAATCCACAAAGGAAGAAAATAGAGGCCATACAAAGATTAAAAGATCCTAAAAATGTGAAAGGAGTAAAAAGTTTATTAGGGATGACAGGCTATAACAGAAAGTTCATTGAGAATTATGCAGAAATCACTCAACCATTGACTAAACTGCTTAAACTAAATACTCCCTGGAGATGGGAAAGAGAGCAATCTGATGCAGTGGCTAGATTGAAGGAATGTCTTGTAAAGGCACCATGTTTAGCATACCCCATAAAGGATAGGGATTTCTTTATAGAAATAGGCTTTTCTGAACATTGTATGTCAGCAGTGTTATCACAAAAACACGATTTGAATCACAAAACCATTGCATATGCAAGTAAGGCATTTTCCCAAGTTGAAATGAAATTTAATGAATGTGAGAAGGCCCTATTAACCACTGTGTGGGCGCTACAACATTTTCGCCCCATTGTACAGAGAGAAAGTGTATTAAATATTGAATGCTGTTTTATATGTGTTTGTTTTCTTTTAACTTGTGTTTAATTTCAGAAAAAAAAAAAAAAAAAAAAAGAAGTATTTTTACCAAGCATGTTTTATTTTTGGCAAAAAGGTGGAAATTAGTATTGTGCTATGTACTTAATCTGTTTATTTTCTATTTTGATTTAGACAATTAACATTATTTGGTCGGAGGTTCCGGGATCAGAGGCCACGGGAGACGATGGAGTACTGGAGACCGCGAGGACGGATTCCGGGAAAGCCCCAAAGAGGGGTGAAGACCAAGGCTACAAAGCGATCAGCATTGAAGATGATACCGATGACATGTTTAACAATAGTGATATTTGGAGGGATCTTCAAGAATTCAGAAGCACAGGTTGTCATTGAACCTGGACCAGCATCTGGTATCGCGGTAGAAGAAGCACCAGGATTCATCATGAGTGATAGAAGGATGATTTTCCAAAATATCTACATACCATTGGATCCTGAGATTTTGATTGAAAAACATTTGAACAATACCGGAATTAAGATTGAACAGACTAAAGAGTGGCTGGAAATAAGAAAAGAGGACGCTAAGCAGTCAATAAGAGATATATTAATGCAATTGGAAAAAACATTCGTGAATTCAGCAGACATTAAGAAGAAGAGAGGAAAGAGAGGTGCGGTGATGCTCGCGATATCAATGGTAATGTCTATAATTGGGGCAATAATAGGTACTACAATATCAACAGCCAATTCTATTTTGGTAGGAACACTGAGTACTAAAGCACAACAACTGAGTATTGACCTAGAAATAATACAAAAGACATTAGATGGAATTAGAGGGGGACTGGATGAACAAGTAAGATTCATAAATGAAACTGCAATCATTCTAAATGAACAAGCGGATGTGATGCAACGGGCGACTAAAATAATACTTAAGCATGACAGAACTTTAAATGAAATATTGAACATAATGAGTCCTGTTGATAGACTATTAACGAATTATATGAGAGAAGTTCAAACTGCAGTTTCACAATTGATTCAAGGACATATTCCCTTGTATTTTGTTTCGCAGGATATCATTCGGCAAATGATAGAAAGATTGACCAGGAGGGAAATTGACCTTATACAGATAAGAATTGCATTCGAAATGGGGAATGCAATGCCGTTATATGTGGACTTGGAAAGACTAGAGATCGGATTTTTGCTATGCATCCCATTTGTAGCCCCTGAACTTATTTATCAAACGAAGTGGGTACACAACGTGGGATTTTGGCAAGAGGACAAATTCATTAAGATTAAGACTCCAGAAGTGGTGGCATTTCAGTCATGGGAACCTGAAGTTTATTTAATACCAAACCTGGAAACATGTGTAACATTTAAAGAACAAAATTATATGTGTCCAGGTAAACCGTTTGTTCCTGATGCCACAGATGCTATTTGTGGATTGAAATCTGACCCAAGTATATCAGAGGGATGTGAAGTGATTATTAGTAATATGGGGAGTGAAGAAATGGCACAGGCTAAGATGGTCAGAGGTAAATGGTTGGTCAGTACCTGTTTAAAGAACATGACGGTAGTACATTTAAACCATGGAACATACGTGGTTAAACAGGTAAAATATAATGTTTTTTATTTACAGGTTCCAAAGGATGCAATTGTGTCAATTGGGGGATTAACATTGTTCCATGTAACAAATGATGTTTGGGAAAGCCAAGTGGAAAATATCGATTTTTTTCAAAGGGATACTTTTCCAATAGATCCAGATGTGGAATATTTATTGAATCACAAAGAAAGACATGTTATGAAAATGAATTTGCGAAAAAACAATATTACAATTAGTAATCTGGGCATAATAGAAGTGGAAAGATTTAATTGGGGAACCTGGGGGGAACGCTCAATAGTGGGTTTGGCTATCTTGGTGCTAATCATGGGTGGATGGTTGATTGTGCTATCAGTAAAAATGAAAATGTTACTGATTTTACTGACTACGTCAGGAAGAGAAAGATATCCCAATACACATGCATTTTAAGAGAAAAAGAAAGAACAAGTTGTTTTTAGAGATTGGCTTGGATTATAGCCAAGTTCTAAAAAACAAAAGGAGGGTATATGTAAGGATATTTGGCATGTTACAGCACAGAGTACAGTACTACTGCACAAGTAGCATTTTTTTTTTTGCAGCACCACCACAAGGGTGCGGTGCATTGCTATATGGGTTAGCAGATTAACAAGGAAAGACAGGCTATTCAGTCAAAAAAACGATTTTAATATATAAGATGCAAAGCTATTTTTACAGTTAAAAGCACACGTGTTCATTTAAAAATGCACACTATTTTTCACCTGAAATGCCTATATTGCTAGAGACACATTTGAAAATTAACAGCTAACATATTAACAATTAACCTGACTAATAAAACCTTATTTTAATATAACCCACTAATAAAATGTGTTCTCTACTGCAGAATTAGGCATACTTTGAAAACCATTTAAATGAGTGTGCAGATTTTTCTCTTCTCTGCCTGATTATCCGTGTTGTTGTGCACAGTAACGGCAGGAAGGAGGAAGTCAGATTTGCAACAATTGCAAATGTATAAGCGAAGCTATTGTTGAAAAGTAGGAGGATGAGAGATGATGGATTTCATTGGAACACGTCATAAAGAGGGCTGAGAGGAAAGTTTTAGTGGGCAGTAGCAGGGAAAAAGACAGGCAGACATCTTTCTGCACTACTGGGGAGAAGACCTGGCTGTGGGGGTGTCCTGCTGCAGTCGAGACTGGGGAAAGCTGAAAGAATTACCTTTCCACTGGCAGAGGCAGTCCTATCTGAAAAAGCTGAGAATTCCAGGCAATGACCCCGGCTTGAGAAGGCAAGCGTTCCTTTTTATTGGAGTTACGCCAAGAGAGCCACATTCACAGAGAGAAGAATCTGAACAGATAAGGTAATTACCTAACTGGGGGAGCTGTGTGTGTGCACGAAAGTATGCAGTCAGTTTAGAAAAATGAAAGTCCCGTGCGTGTCTTTATCAAGTGCTAATGTTGCAATTTAAGTTCTGTTCTCCGCCACTATAATTGCAGTGTGTCATTGAAAATGCTTTGATTGTTCCCTTTTATTGCTGTAAAAAATGAGATCATGCCTAAATGTAAATTTTATAATACAGAAAATATTTGAAAACAGACGGGTGGTTTATTTTCTATTTACCATTACAATGCCAATGATGTGGGGAGATTTTTAAACAGTGCAATGGTCATTTTAAGACAGATGTGTGTATGTCAGAATCAGTATGAATAATTGTGAATGACTGTAGTATAACTTGTTGGAGGTACATGAGCCAACGGGAAGAGAGACTCTCTGAACATAGCTCCCTACCGTATATAAGGTAGTGGAAATTACCACAAGACTACCACATATAGCTCTCTGTCGTAAATAAGTCAGTGAGTTTGCCCATGGTGGCGCACCAACACTATCCCTGGAAATTGTGGTTTCCCTAGAATGCAGGTCTGAGGTCTCTCTAGTGATCACACGAAAAATCTAAGCGAAGATAAGGGATTCTGGACATTGGGGCCACAAATAAAACAAGGGAATTATGCTCACCAAAATACCACCAACCACGTATACCAAATATGCAGGTCTGGGTGCTGAAATAATGCATGTCCATTGTATTATTGTTGCACATGGCCAAATCTGAATACAAAGAGTGATTATTGCTAAGTTATTTCTCGGCGGTAATAAAATACCGTCAGGCCCCAAATCTCCACAAAATACCCTACAGGTCTCAGGTTTGGTATAAGCATTGAGATATCACATCTCATGCTATAGGAAGGGTCTCAGGATTGGAATGGGAAGGAGTTGGATATCACATCTCATGCTATAGGAAGGGTCTCAGGTTTGGTATAAGCATTGAGATATCACATCTTATGCTATAGGAAGGGTCTCAGGTTTGGTATAAGCATTGAGATATTACATCTCATGCTATAGGAAGGGTCTCAGGATTGGAATGGGAAGAAGTTGGATATCACATCTCATGCTATAGGAAGGGTCTCAGGTTTGTTATAAGCATTGAGATATCACATCTCGTGCTATAGGAAGGGTCTCAGGGTTGGAATGGGAAGGAGTTGTATATGACATCTCATGCCATAGGAAGGGTCTCAGGTTTGGTATAAGCATTGAGATATCACATCACATGCTATAAGAAGGGTCTCAGGATTGGAATGGGAAGGACTTGGATATCACATCTCATGCTATAGGCAGGGTCTCGGTTTGGAAAGGGAAGGAGATGGATATCACATTTCATGTTAGAGGTAGGATCTCAGGTTTGGTATTAGAGGCATTGAGATATCACATCTCATGCTATCAGAAGGGTCTCAGGATTGGAATGGGAAGGAGTTGGATATCACATTTAATGCTAAAGGGAGAGTCTCAGGTTTGGAAGGGGAAGGATTTGGAAATCACATCATATTATAGGAAGGATCTCAGGTTTGGTATTAGAAGCATTAAGATATCACATCTCATGCTATCGGAAGGATCTCAGGTTTGGTATAAGAGGCATTGAGATATCACATCTCATGCTATCATAAGGGTCTCAGGATTGGAATGGGAAGGAGTTGGATATCACATCTCATGTTATAGGAAGGATCTCAGGTTTGGTATTAGAAGCATTGAGACATCACATCTCATGCTATAGGAAGGTTCTCAGGATTGAAATGGGAAGGAGTTGGATATCACATCTCATGCTATAGGAAGGGTCTCAGGTTTGGTATAAGCATTGAGATATCACATCTCATGCTATAGGAAGGGTCTCAGGATTGGAATGGGAAGGATTTGGATATCACATCTTATGCTATAGGAAGGGTCTCAGGTTTGGTATAAGCATTGAGATATCACATCTCATGCTATAGGAAGGGTCTCAGGATTGGAATGGGAAGGAGTTGTATATGACATCTCAGGCCATAGGAAGTGTCTCAGATTTGGTATAAGCATTGAGATATCACATCTCATGATATCGGAAGGGTCTCAGGATTGGAATGGGAAGGAGTTGGATATCACATCTCATGATAAAGGAAGGGTCTAAGGTTTGGAAGGGGAAGGATTTGGATATCACATCTCATGTTATAGGACGGGTCTCAGGTTTGGTATTAGAAGCATTGAGATATCAAGTCTCATGGTATAAGAAGGGTCTCAGGATTGGAATGGGAAGGAGTTTGATATCACATCTCATGCCATAGTATGTGTCTCAGGTTTGGTAGAAGCATTGGGATATCACATCTCATGCTATCGGAAGGGTATCAGTATTGGATTTGGAAGGAGTTGGATATCCCATCTCATGCTATAGGAAGGGTCTCAGGTTGGAATGGGAAGGAGTTGGATATCACATTTCATGTTATAGGAAGGGTCTCAGGATTGGAATGGGAAGGACTTGGATATCATATCTCATGCTATAGGAAGGCTCTCAGGTTTGGAAGGGGAAGGAGTTGGATATCACATTTCATGTTAGAGGAAGGATCTCAGGTTTGGTATTAGAGGCCTTGAGATATCACATCTCATGCTATCAGAAGGGTCTCAGGATTGGAATGGGAAGGAGTTGGATATCACATCTCATGCTAAAGGGAGGGACTCAGGTTTGGAAGGGGAAGGATTTGGAAATCACATCTCATATTATAGGAAGGATCTCAGGTTTGGTATTAGAAGCATTGAGATATCACATCTCATGCTATCGGAAGGATCTCAGGTTTGGTATAAGAGGCATTGAGATATCACATCGCATGCTATCATAAGGGTCTCAGGATTGGAATGGGAAGGAGTTGGATATCACATCTCATGTTATAGGAAGGATCTCAGGTTTGGTATTGGAAGCATTGAGACATCACATCTCATGCTATAGGAAGGGTCTCAGGATTGGAATGGGAAGGAGTTGGATATCACATCTCATGCTATAGGAAGGGTCTCAGGTTGGAATGGGAAGGAGTTGGATATCACATTTCATGTTATAGGAAGGGTCTCAGGATTGGAATGGGAAGGACTTGGATATCATATCTCATGCTATAGGAAGGGTCTCAGGATTGGAATGGGAAGGAGTTGGATATCACATCTCAAGCTATAGGAAGGGTTTCAGGTTTGGTATAAGCATTGAGATATCACATCTCATGCTATAGGAAGGGTCTCAGGATTGGAATGGGAAGAAGTTGGATATCACATCTCATGCTATAGGAAGGGTCTCAGGTTTGGTATAAGCATTGAGATATCACATCTCATGCTATAGGAAGGGTCTCAGGATTGGAATGGGAAGGAGTTGTATATGCCATCTCATGCCATAGGAAGGGTCTCAGGTTTGGTATAAGCATTGAGATATCACATCACATGCTATAGGAAGGGTCTCAGGATTGGAATGGGAAGGACTTGGATATCACATATCATGCTATAGGCAGGGTCTCAGGATTGGAAAGGGAAGGAGATGGATATCACATTTCATGTTAGAGGTAGGATCTCAGGTTTGGTATTAGAGGCATTGAGATATCACATCTCATGCTATCAGAAGGGTCTCAGGAATGGAATGGGAAGGAGTTGGATATCACATCTCATGCTAAAGGGAGGGTCTCAGGTTTGGAAGGGGAAGGATTTGGAAATCACATCTCATATTATAGGAAGGATCTCAGGTTTGGTATTAGAAGCATTGAGATATCACATCTCATGCTATCGGAAGGATCTCAGGTTTGGTATAAGAGGCATTGAGATATCACATCTCATGCTATCATAAGGGTCTCAGGATTGGAATGGGAAGGAGTTGGATATCACATCTCATGTTATAGGAAGGATCTCAGGTTTGGTATTGGAAGCATTGAGACATCACATCTCATGCTATAGGAAGGGTCTCAGGATTGGAATGGGAAGGAGTTGGATATCACATCTCATGCTATAGGAAGGGTCTCAGATTTGGTATAAGCATTGAGATATCACATCTCATGCTATAGCAACGGTCTCAGGATTGGAATGGGAAGGAGTTGTATATGACATCTCAGGCCATAGGAAGGGTCTCAGGTTTGATATAAGCATTGAGATATCACATCTCTGCTATCGGAAGGGTCTCAGGATTGGAATGGGAAGGAGTTGGATATCCCATCTGAGTTGGATATCCCATCTCATGTTATAGGAAGGGTCTCAGGTTTGGTATTAGAAGCATTGAGATATCACATCTCATGCTATAGGAAGGGTCTCAGGATTGGAATGGGGAGGACTTGGATGTCACATCTCATGCTATAGGGAGGGTCTCAAGTTTGATATTAGAAGCATTGAGATAACAAATGTCATGATATCGGAAGGGTCTCAGGATTGGAATGGGAAGGAGTTGGATATCACATCTCATGATAAAGGAAGGGTCTAAGGTTTGGAAGGGGAAGGATTTGGATATGACATCTCATGTTATAGGACGGGTCTCAGGTTTGGTATTAGAAGCATTGAGATATCAAGTCTCATGGTATAGGAAGGGTCTCAGAATTGGAATGGGAAGAAGTTGGATATCACATCTCAAGCTATAGGAAGGGTCTCAGGATTGGAATGGGAAGGAGTTTGATATCACATCTCATGCCATAGTATGGGTCTCAGATTTGGTAGAAGCATTGGGATATCACATCTCATGCTATCGGAATGGTATCAGTATTGGATTTGGAAGGAGTTGGATATCCCATCTCATGCTATAGGAAAGGTCTCAGGTTGGAATGGGATGGAGTTGGATATCACATTTCATGTTATAGGAAGGGTCTCAGGATTGGAATGGGAAGGACTTGGATATCATATCTCATGCTATAGGAAGGCTCTCAGGTTTGGAAGGGGAAGGAGTTGGATATCACATTTCATGTTAGAGGAAGGATCTCAGGTTTGGTATTAGAGGCCTTGAGATATCACATCTCATGCAATAGGAAGGGTCTCAGGATTGGAATGGGAAGGAGTTGGATATCACATCTCAAGCTATAGGAAGGGTCTCAGGTTTGGTATAAGCATTGAGATATCACATCTCATGCTATAGGAAGGGTCTCAGGATTGGAATGGGAAGGAGTTGGATATCACATCTCATGTTATAGGAAAGATCTCAGGTTTGGTATTAGAAGCATTGAGACATCACATCTCATGTTATAGGAAGGGTCTCAGGATTGGAATGGGAAGAAGTTGGATATCACATCTCATGCTATAGGAAGGGTCTCAGGTTTGGAAGGGGAAGGAGTTGGATATCCAATCTCATGTTATAGGACTGGTCTCAGGTTTGGTATTAGAAGCATTGAGATATCACATCGCATGCTGTAGGAAGGTTCTCAGGTTTGGAATGGGGAGGAATTGGATATCACATCTCATGTCATAGGAAGGATCTCAGGTTTGGTATTAGAAGCATTGAGATATCACATCTCATGCTATAGGAATGGTCTCAGGGTTGGAATGGGAAGGAGGTGGATATTACATTCTTGCTATAGGAAGGGTCTCATGTTTGGAATGGGAAGGAGTTGGATATCACATATGCTATAGGAAGGGTCTCAGGTTTGGAACGGGAAGGAGTTGGATATCCGATCTCATGTTATAGGAAGGGTCTCAGGTTTGGTATAAGCAGTGAGATATCACATCTCTGCTATCAGAAGTGTCTCAAGATTGGAATGGGAAGGAGTTGGATATCCCATCTCATGTTATAGGACGGGTCTCAGGTTTGTTATTAGAATCATTGAGATATCATATTGCACGCTGCAGGAAGGGTCTAAGGATTGGAATGGGAAGGACTTGGATATCACATCTCATGCTATAGATAGGCTCTCAGATTTGGAAAGGGAAGGAGTTGGATATCACATTTCATGTTAGAGGAAGGATCTCAGGTTTGGTATTAGAGGCATTGAGATATCACATCTCATGCTATAGGAAGCGTCTCAGGATTGGAATGGGAAGGAGTTGGGTATCACATCTCATGCTATAGGAAGGGTCTCAGGATTGGTATAAGTATTGAGATATAACATCTCATGCTATAGGAAGGGTCTCAGGATTGGAATGGAAGGAGTTGGATATCACATCTCATGCTATAGGAAGGGTCTCAGGTTTGGTATAAGCAGTGAGATATCACATCTCATACTATAGGAAGGGTCTCAGGATTGGAAAGGGAAGGAGTTGGATATCAAATCTCATGTTATAGGAAGGATCTCAGGTTTGGTATAAGCATTGAGATATCACATCTCTGCTATCGGAAGGGTCTCAGGATTGGAATGGGAAGGAGTAGGATATCACATCTCATGTTATAGGAAGGATCTCAGGTTTGGTATTAGAAGCATTGAGACATCACATCTCATGCTATAGGAAGGGTCTCAGGATTGGAAAGGGAAGGAGTTGGATATCAAATCTCATGTTATAGGAAGGATCTCAGGTTTGGTATTAGAAGCATTGAGACATCACATCTCATACTATAGGAAGGGTCTCAGGATTGGAAAGGGAAGGAGTTGGATATCAAATCTCATGTTATAGGAAGGATCTCAGGTTTGGTATAAGCATTGAGATATCACATCTCATGCTATCATAAGGGTCTCAGGATTGGAATGGGAAGGAGTAGGATATCACATCTCATGTTATAGGAAGGATCTCAGGTTTGGTATTAGAAGCATTGAGACATCACATCTCATGCTATAGGAAGGGTCTCAGGATTGGAATGGGAAGGAGTTGGATATCACATCTCATGCTATAGGAAGGGTCTCAGGTTTGGTATAAGCATTGAGATATCACATCTCATGCTATAGGAAGGGTCTCAGGATTGGAATGGGAAGGAGTTGTATATGACATCTCATGCCGTAGGAAGGGTCTCAGGTTTCGTATAAGCATTGAGATATCACATCTCTGCTATCGGAAGGGTCTCAGGATTGGAATGGGAAGGAGTTGGATATCCCATCTCATGTTATAGGAAGAGTCTCAGGTTTGGTATTAGAAGCATTGGATATCACATATCATGCTATAGGAAGTGTCTCAGGATTGGAATGGGAAGGACTTGGATATCACATCTCATGCTATAGGGAGGGTCTCAAGTTTGATATTAGAAGCATTGAGATATCACATCTCATGCTATAGGAAGGGTCTCAGGATTGGAATGGGAAGGAGTTGGATATCACATCTCATGCTATAGGAAGGGTCTCAGGTTTGGTATAAGCAGTGAGATATCACATCTCATACTATAGGAAGGGTCTCAGGATTGGAAAGGGAAGGAGTTGGATATCAAATCTCATGTTATAGGAAGGATCTCAGGTTTGGTATAAGCATTGAGATATCACATCTCTGCTATCGGAAGGGTCTCAGGATTGGAATGGGAAGGAGTTGGATATTCCCATCTCATGTTATAGGAAGGGTCTCAGGTTTTGTATTAGAAGCATTGAGATATCACATCTCATGCTGTAGGAAGGGTCTCAGGATTGGAATTGGAAGGAGTTGGATATCACATCTCATGCTATAGGAAGGATCACAGGTTTGGTATTAGAAGCATTGAGATATCACATCTCATGCTATCAGAAGGGTCTCAGGATTGGAATGGGAAGGAGTTGGATATCACATCTCATGCTATAGGAAGGGTCTCAGGTTTGGAACGGGAAGGAGTTGGATATCATATCTCATGTTAAAGGAAGAGTCTCAGGTTTGGTATAAGCATTGAGATATCACATCTCTGCTATCGGAGGTGTCTCAGGATTGGGATGGGAAGGAGTTGGATATCACATCTCATGCTATAGGAAGGGTATCAGGTTTGGAACGGGAAGGAGTTGGATATCCCATCTCATGTTATAGGACGGGTCTCAGGTTTGGTATTTGAAGCATTGAGATATCACATCGCATGCTGTAGGAAGGATCTCAGGTTTGGAATGGGAAGGAATTGGATATCACATCTCATGTCATAGGAAGTATCTCAGGTTTGGTATTAGAAGCATTGAGATATCACATCTCATGCTATAGGAATGGTCTCAGGATTGGAATGGGTAGGAGTTGGATATTACATTCTTGCTATAGGAAGGGTCTCATGTTTGGAATGGGAAGGAGTTGGATATCACATATGCTATAGGAAGGGTCTCAGGTTTGGAACGGGAAGGAGTTGGATATCACATCTCATGCTATAGGTAGGCTCTCAGGTTTGGTATAAGCATTGAGATATCACATCTCATGCTATAGGAATGGTCTCAGGATTGGAATGGGAAGGATTTGGATATCACATCTCATGCTATAGGAAGGGTCTCAGGTTTGGTATAAGCATGGAGATATCACTTCTCATGCTATAGGAAGTGTCTCAGGATTGGAATGGGAAGGAGTTGGATATCACATCTCATGTTATAGGAAGGATCTCAGGTTTGGTATTAGAAGCATTGAGACATCACATCTCATGCTATAGGAAGGGTCTCAGGATTGGAATGGGAAGTAGTTGAATATCACATCTCATGCTAAAGGGAGGGTCTCAGGTTTGGAAGGGGAAGGATTTGGATATTACATCTCGTGTTATAGGAATGATCTCAGGTTTGGTATTAGAAGCATTCAGATATCACATCTCATGCTATAGGAAGGGTCGCAGGATTGGAATGGGAAGGAGTTCGATATCACATCTCATGCTATGGGAAGGGTCTCAGGATTGGAATGGGAAGGAGTTTTATATGACATCTCATGCCATAGGAAGGATCTCAGGTTTGGTATTAGAAGCATTGAGACATAACATCTCATGTTATAGGAAGGGTCTCAGGATTGGAATAGGAAGGAGTTGGATATCACATCTCATGCTATAGGAAGGGTCTCAGGTTTGGTATAAGTATTGAGATATCACATCTCATGCTATAGGAAGGGTCTCAGGATTGGAATGGGAAGGAGTTGTATATGACATCTCATGCCACAGGAAGGGTCTCAGGTTTGGTATAAGCATTGAGATATCACATCTCTGCTATCGGAAGGGTCTCAGGATTGGAATGGGAAGGAGTTGGATATCCCATCTTACGTTATAGGAAGGGTCTCAGGTTTGGTATTAGAAGCATTGAGATATCACATCTCATGCTATAGGAAGGGTCTCAGGATTGGAATGGGAAGGACTTGGATATCACATCTCATTCTATAGGGAGGGTCTCACGTTTGGAAAGGGAAGGAGTTGGATATCACATTTCATGTTAGATGTAGGATCTCAGGTTTGGTATTAGAGGCATTGAGATATCACATCTCATGCTATCAGAAGGGTCTCAGGATTGGAATGGGAAGGAGTTGGATATAACATCTCATGCTAAAAGGAGGGTCTCAGGAATGGAAGGGGAAGGATTTGGATATTACATCTCATGTTATAGGAAGGATCTTAGGTTTGGTATTAGAAGCATTGAGATATCACATCTCATGCTATCGGAAGGATCTCAGGTTTGGTATTAGAGGCATTGAGATATCACATCTCATGCTAAAGGGAGGGTCTCAGATTTGGAAGGGGAAGGATTTGGATATCACATCTCTTGTTATAGGAAGGATCACAGGTTTGGTATTAGAAGCATTGAGATATCACATCTCATGCTATGGGAAGGGTCTCAGGATTGGAATGGGAAGGAGTTGGATATCGCATCTCATGCTATAGGAAGGGTCTCAGGTTTGGAACGGGAAGGAGTTAGATATCACATCTCATGTTATATTAAGAGTCTCAGGTTTGGTATAAGCATTGAGATTTCACATCTCTGCTATCGGAGGTGTCTCAGGATTGGGATGGGAAGGAATGGATATCACATCTCATGCTATAGGAAGGGTATCAGGTTTGGAACGGGAAGGAGTTGGATTTCACATCTCATGTTATAGGATGGTTCTCATGTTTGGTTTTAGAAGCATTGAGATATCACATCTCATGCTATGGGAAGGGTCTCAGGTTTGGAATGGGAAGGAGTTGGATATCACATCTCATGCTAAAGGAAAGGTCTCAGGTCTGGAAGGGGAAGGATTTGGATCTCACATCTCATGTTTTAGTACGGGTCTCAGGTTTGGTTTTAGAAGCATTGAAATATCACATCTCATGGTATAGGAAGGGTCCCAGGATTGGAATGGGAAGGAGTTGGATATCACATTGAATGGGAAGGAGTTTGATATCACATCTCAAGCTATAGGAAGGGCCTCAGGTTTGGAAAGGGAATGATTTGGATTTCACATCTCATGTTATAGGATGGTTCTCATGTTTGGTTTTAGAAGCATTGAAATATCACATCTCATGCTATCGGAAGGGTCTCAGGTTTGGAATGGGAAGGAGTTTGATATCACATCTCATGTTAGAGGTAGGATCTCAGGTTTGGTATTAGAGGCATTGAGATATGACATCTCATGCCATCAGAAGGGTCTCGGGATTGGAATGGGAAGGAGTTGGATATCACATCTCATGCTAAAGGGAGGGTCTAAGGTTTGGAAGGGGAAGGATTTGGACATCACATCTCATGTTATTGGAAGGATCTGAGGTTTGGTATTAGAAGCATTGAGATATCACATCTCATGCTATAGGAAGGGTCTCAGGAATGGAATGGGAAGGACTTGGATATCACATCTCATGATAAAGGAAGGGTCTAAGGTTTGGAAGGGGAAGGATTTGGATATCACATCTCATGTTATTGGACCGGTCTCAGGTTTGGTATTAGAAGCATTGAGATATCAAGTCTCATGGTATAGGACGGGAGTTTGATATCACATCTCATGCCATGGTATGGGTCTCAGGTTTTGTAGAAGCATTGGGATATCACATCTCATGCTATCGGAAGGGTATCAGGATTGGATTTGGAAGGAGTTGGATATCCCATCTCATGCTATAGGAAGGGTCTCAGGTTGGAATAGAAGGAGTTGGATATCACATCTCATGTTATAGGAAGGGTCTCAGGATTGGAATGGGAAGGACTTGGATATCACATCTCATGTTATAGGAAGGATCTCAGGTTTTGTATTAGAAGCATTGAGATATCACATCTCATGCTATAGGAAGGGTCTCAGGATTGGAATGTGAAGGATTTGGATATCACATCTCATGCTAAAGGAAGGGTCTCAGGTTTGGTATAAGCATTGAGATATCACATCTCTGCTATCGGAAGGGTCTAAGGATTGGATTGGGAAGGAATTGGATATCCCTTCTCATGCTATAGGAAGGGTCTCAGGTTGGAATGGGTAGGAGTTGGATATCACATCTCATGTTATAGGAAGGGTCTCAAGATTGAAATGGGAAGGATTTGGATATCACATCTCTTGCTATAGGAAGGGTCTCAGGTTTTCTATTAGAAACATTGTGATATGACATCTCATGCTATAGGAAGGGTTTCAGTATTGGAATGGGAAGGATTTGGATATCACATCTCATGCTAAAGGAAGGGTCTCAGGTTTCGAAGGGGAAGGATTTGGATATCATATCTCATGTTATAGGACGTATCTCATGTTATAGGACGGGTCCCAGGTTTGGTATTAGAAGCATTGAGATATCACATCTCATGGTATAGGAAGGGTCTCACGATTGGAATGGGAAGGAGTTGGATCTCCCTTCTCATGCTACAGGAAGGGTCTCAGGTTGGAATGGGAAGGAGTTGGATATCACATCTCGTTATAGGAAGGGTCTCAGGATTGGAATGGGAAGGAATTGGATATCACATCTCTTGCTATAGGAAGGGTCTCAGGTTTGGAAGGGGAAGGATTTGGATATCATATCTCATGTTATAGGACCGGTCCCAGGTCTGGTATTAGAAGCATTGAGATATCACATCTCATGCTATAGGAGGAGTCTCAGGATTGGAATGGGAAGGAGTTGGATATCACGTCTCATGTTATAGGAAGGGTCTCAGGATTGGAATGGGAAGGAGTTGAATATCACATCTCATGCTAAAGGAAGGGTATCAGGTTTGATAGAAGCATTCAGATATCACATCTCATGCTATAGGAAGGAACTCAGGATTGGAATGGGAAGGAGTTGGATATCACATCTAATGCCATAGGAAGGGTCATCAGGTTTGGTATAAGCATTGAGATATCACGTCTCATGTTATAGGAAGTGTCTCAGGTTGGAATAGAAGGAGTTGGATATCACATCTCATGTTATAGGAAGGGTCTCAGGATTGGAATGGGAAGGACTTGGATATCACATCTCATGTTATAGGAAGGATCTCAGGTTTTGTATTAGAAGCATTGAGATATCACATCTCATGCTATAGGAAGGGTCTCAGGATTGGAATGTGAAGGATTTGGATATCACATCTCATGCTAAAGGAAGGGTCTCAGGTTTGGTATAAGCATTGAGATATCACATCTCTGCTATCGGAAGGGTCTAAGGATTGGATTGGGAAGGAATTGGATATCCCTTCTCATGCTATAGGAAGGGTCTCTGATTGGAATGGGTAGGAGTTGGATATCACATCTCATGTTATAGGAAGGGTCTCAAGATTGAAATGGGAAGGATTTGGATATCACATCTCTTGCTATAGGAAGGGTCTCAGGTTTTCTATTAGAAACATTGAGATATGACATCTCATGCTATAGGAAGGGTTTCAGTATTGGAATGGGAAGGATTTGGATATCACATCTCATGCTAAAGGAATGGTCTCAGGTTTGGAAGGGGAAGGATTTGGATATCATATCTCATGTTATAGGACGTATCTCATGTTATAGGACGGGTCCCAGGTTTGGTATTAGAAGCATTGAGATATCACATCTCAAGCTATAGGAAGGGTCTCATGATTGGAATGGGAAGGAGTTGGATATCACATCTCATGCTATAGGAGGAGTCTCAGGATTGGAATGGGAAGGAGTTGGATATCACGTCTCATGTTATAGGAATGGGAAGGAGTTGAATATCACATCTCATGCTAAAGGAAGGGTATCAGGTTTGATAGAAGCATTGAGATATCACATCTCATGCTATAGGAAGGAACTCAGGATTGGAATGGGAAGGAGTTGGATATCACATCTAATGCCATAGGAAGGGTCATCGGGTTTGGTATAAGCATTGAGATATCACATCTCTGCTATCGGAAGGGTCTCAGGATAGGAATGGGAAGGACTTAGAATTCACATCTCATACTATTGGGAGGGTCTCAGTTTTGATATTAGAAGCATTGAGCTATCACATCCCATGCTATCGGATGGGTCTCAGGATTGGAATGGGATGGAGTTGGATATCACATCTCAAGCTATCTCAGGATTGGAATGGGAAGGAGTTTGATATTTCATCTCAAGCTATAGGAAGGGTCTCAGGTTTGGAAAGGGAAGGATTTGGATTTCACATCTCATGTTATAGGATGGTTCTCATGTTTGGTTTTAGAAGCATTGAGATATCACATCTCATGCTATCGGAAGGGTCTCAGGTTTGGAAAGGGAAGGATTTGGATTTCACAGGTTATAGGATGGTTCTCAGGTTTGGTTTTAGAAGCATTAAATTATAACATCTCATGCTATAGGAAGGGTCTCAGGTTTGGAATGGGAAGGAGTTGGATATCACATCTCTGCTATCTGAAGGGTCTCAGGATTGGAATGGGAAGGAGTTGGATATCCCATCTCGTTATAGGAAGGGTCTCAGGTTTGGTATTAGAAGCAATGAGATATCACATCTCATGCTATAGGAAGGGTCTAAGGTTTGGAAGGGGACGGATTTGGGTATCACATCTCATGTTATAGGACCGGTCTCAGGTTTGGTATTTGAAGCATTGAGGTATCAAGTCTCATGGTATAGGACGGGTCTCAGAATTGGAATGAGAAGGAGTTGGATATCACATCTCAAGCTATAGGAAGGGTCTCATGATTGGAATGGGAAGGAGTTGGATATCACATCTCATGTTATAGGAAGGGTCTCAGGATTGGAATGGGAAGGACTTGGATATCACATCTCATTCTATAGGAAGGCTCTCAGGGTTGGAAGGGAAAGGAGTTGGATATCACATTTCATGTTAGAGGTAGGATCTCAGGTTTGGTTTTAGAGGCATTGAGATATCACATCTCATGCCATCAGAAGGGTCTCAGGATTGGAATGGGAAGGAGTTGGATATCAAATCTCATGCTAAAGGGATGGTCTAAGGTTTGGAAGGGGAGGGATTTGGACATCATATCTCATGTTATTGGAAGGATCTCAGGTTTGGTATTAGAAGCATTGAGATATCACATCTCATGCTATCGGAAGGGTCTTAGGTTTGGTATAAGCATTGAGATATCACATCTCTGCTATCGGAAGGGTCTCAGGATTGGAATGGGAAGGATTTGGATATCACAATTCATGTTATAGGAAGGGTCTCAAGTTTGGTATTAGAAGCATTGAGATATCACATCTCATGTTATAGGAAGGGTCTCAGGTTTGGTATTAGAAGCATTGAGATATCACATCTCATGCTATAGGAAGGGTCTCAGGAATGGAATGGGAAGGACTTGGATATCACATCTCATGATAAAGGAAGGGTCTAAGGTTTGGAAGGGGAAGGATTTGGATATCACATCTCATGTTATTGGACCGGTCTCAGGTTTGGTATTAGAAGCATTGAGATATCAAGTCTCATGGTATAGGACGGGAGTTTGATATCACATCTCATGCCATGGTATGGGTCTCAGGTTTTGTAGAAGCATTGGGATATCACATCTCATGCTATCGGAAGGGTATCAGGATTGGATTTGGAAGGAGTTGGATATCCCATCTCATGCTATAGGAAGGGTCTCAAGTTGGAATAGAAGGAGTTGGATATCACATCTCATGTTATAGGAAGGGTCTCAGGATTGGAATGGGAAGGACTTGGATATCACATCTCATGCTGTAGGAAGGGTCTCAGGTTTGGAAAAGGAAGGAGTTGGATATCACATTTCATGTTAGAGGTAGGATCTCAGGTTTGGTATTAGAGGCATTGAGATATCACATCTCATGCTATCAGAAGGGTATCAGGATTGGAATGGGAAGGAGTTGGATATCACATCTCATGCTAAAGGGAGGGTCTCAGGTTTGGAATGGGAAGGATTTGGATATCACATCTCATGTTATAGGAAGGACCATAGGTTTGGTATTAGAAGCATTGAGATATCACATCTCATGCTATAGGAAGGGTCTCGGGATTGGAATGGGAAGGAGTTGGATATCACATCTCATGTTATAGGAAGGATCTCAGGTTTGGTATTAGAAGCATTGAGATATCACATCTCATGCTATAGGAAGAGTCTCTTTATTGGAATGGGAAGGAGTTGGATATCACATCTCATGCTATGGGAAGGGTCTCAGGTTTGGTATAAGCATTGAAATATCACATCTCTGCTATCGGAAGGGACTCAGGATTGGAATGGGAGGAGCTGGATATCACACCTCATGCTAAAGGAAGGGTCTCAGGTTTGGAAGGGGAAGGATTTGGATATCACATCTCATGTTATAGGACGGGTCTCAGGTTTGGTATTAGAAGCATTGTGATATCACATCTCATGCTATAGGATGTGTCTCAGGATTGGAATGGGAAGGAGTTGGATATCACATCTCATGCTATAGGAAGGGTTTCAGGTTTGGTAGAAGCATTGAGATATCACATCTCATGCTATAGGAAGAGTCTCAGGTTTGGGAAGGGAAGGATTTGGATTTCACATCTCATGTTATAGGATGGTTCTCATGTTTGGTTTTTGAAGCATTGAGATATCACAGCTCATGCTATCGGAAGGGTCTCAGGTTTGGAATGGGAAGGAGTTGGATATCACATCTCATGTTATAGGAAGGGTCTCAGGTTTGGAATGGGAAGGAGTTGGATATGACATCTCTTGTTATAAGGAGGGTCTCAGGATTTGAATGGTAAGGAGTTGGATATCACATCTCATGCTATAGGAAGGGTCTCAGGTTGGAATGGGAAGGAGTTGGATATCACATCTCATGTTATATACAGGAAGGGTCTCAGGATTGGAATGGGAAGGATTTGGATATCACATCTCTTGCTATAGGAAGGGTCTCAGGTTTTTTATTAGAAACCTTGAGATATCAAATCTCATGCTATAGGAAGGGTTTTAGGATTGGAATGGGAAGTATTTGGATATCACATCTCATGCTAAAGGAAGGGTCTCAGGTTTGGAAGGGGAAGGATTTGGATATCACATCTCATCCAATAGGAAGGGTCTCAGGTTTGGAATGGGAAGGAATTGGATATCACATCTCATGTTATAGGAAGGGTCTCAAGTTTTTTATTAGAAACATTGAGATATCACATCTCATGTTATAGGACGGTTCCCAGGTTTGGTATTAGAAGCATTGAGATATCACATCTCATGGTATAGGAAGGGTCTCAGGGTTGGAATGGGAAGGAGTTGGATATCACATCTCATCCAATAGGAAGGGTCTCAGGTTTGGAATGGGAAGGAATTGGATATCACATCTCATGTTATAGGAAGGATCTCAGGTTTGGTATTAGAAGCATTGAGATATCACATCTCATGCTATAGGAAGGGTCTCAGGATTGGAATGTGAAGGATTTGGATATCACATCTCATGCTAAAGGAAGGGTCTCAGGTTTGGTAGAAGCATTGAGAAATCACATCTCATGCTATAGGAAGGGTCTCAGGATTTGAATGGCAAGGAGTTGGATATCACATCTCATGCCATAGGAAGGGTCTCAGGTTTGGTATAAGCATTGAGATATCACATCTCTGCTATCGGAAGGTTCTCAGGATTGGATTGGGAAGGAGTTGGATATCCCTTCTCATGCTATAGGAAGTGTCTCAGGTTGGAATGGGAAGGAGTTGAATATCACATCTCATGTTATAGGAAGGGTCTCAGGATTGGAATGGGAAGGATTTGGATATCACATCTCTTGCTATAGGAAGGGTCTCAGGATTGGAATGGGAAGGATTTGGATATCACATCTCATGTCATAGGAAGGATCTCAGGATTGGTATTAGAAGCATTGATATATCACATCTCATGCTATAGGAATGGTCTCAGGATTGGAATGGGTAGGAGTTGGATATTACATTCTTGCTATAGGAAGGGTCTCATGTTTGGAATGGGAAGGAGTTGGATATCACATATGCTATCTGAAGTGTCTCAGGTTTGGAACGGGAAGGAGTTGGATATCACATCTCATGTTATAGGAAGGGTCTCAGGTTTGGTATAAGCATTGAGATATCACATCTCTGCTATCAGGAGTGGCTCAGGATTGGAATGGGAAGGAGTTGGATATCCCATCTCATGTTAAAGGACGGGTCTCTGGTTTGGTATTAGAATCATTGAGATATCACATCGCATGCTGTAGGAAGGGTCTAAGGATTGGAATGGGATGGACTTGGATATCACATCTCATGCTATAGGAAGGGTCTCAGGTTTGGTATAAGCATGGAGATATCACTTCTCATGCTATAGGAAGGGTCTCAGGATTGGAATGGGAAGGTGTTGGATATCACATCTCATGCTATAGGAAGGGTCTCAGATTTGGTATAAGCATTGAGATATCACATCTCATGCTATAGGAAGGGTCTCAGGATTGGAATGGGAAGGAGTTGTATATGACATCTCAGGCCTTAGGAAGGGTCTCAGGTTTGGTATAAGCATTGAGATATCACATCTCTGCTATCGGAAGGGTCTCAGGATTGGAATGGGAAGGAGTTGGATATCCCATCTCATGTTATAGGAAGGGTCTCAGGTTTGGTATTAGAAGCATTGAGATATCACATCTCATGCTATAGGAAGGGTCTCAGGATTGGAATGGGAAGGACTTGGATGTCACATCTCAGGCTATAGGGAGGGTCTCAAGTTTGATATTAGAAGCATTGAGATAACAAATCTCATGATATCGGAAGGGTCTCAGGATTGGAATGGGAAGGAGTTGGATATCACATCTCATGATAAAGGAAGGGTCTAAGGTTTGGAAGGGGAAGGATTTGGATATCACATCTCATGTTATAGGACGGGTCTCAGGTTTGGTATTAGAAGCATTGAGATATCAAGTCTCATGGTATAAGAAGGGTCTCAGAATTGGAATGGGAAGGAGTTGGATATCACATCTCAAGCTATAGGAAGCGTCTCAGGATTGGAATGGGAAGGAGTTTGATATCACATCTCATGCCATAGTATGGGTCTCAGGTTTGGTAGAAGCATTGGGATATCACATCTCATGCTATCGGAAGGGTATCAGTATTGGATTTGGAAGGAGTTGGATATCCCATCTCATGCTATAGGAAGGGTCTCAGGTTAGAATGGGAAGGAGTTGGATATCACATTTCATGTTATAGGAAGGGTCTCAGGATTGGAATGGGAAGGACCTGGATATCATATCTCATGCTATAGGAAGGCTCTCAGGTTTGGAAGGGGAAGGAGTTGGATATCACATTTCATGTTAGAGGAAGGATCTCAGGTTTGGTATTAGGGGCCTTGAGATATCACATCTCATGCTATAGGAAGGGTCTCAGGATTGGAATGGGAAGGAGTTGGATATCACATCTCAAGCTATAGGAAGGGTCTCAGGTTTGGTATAAGCATTGAGATATCACATCTCATGCTATAGGAAGGGTCTCAGAATTGGAATGAGAAGGAGTTGGATATCACATCTCAAGCTATAGGAAGGGTCTCATGATTGGAATGGGAAGGAGTTGGATATCACATCTCATGTTATAGGAAGGGTCTCAGGATTGGAATGGGAAGGACTTGGATATCACATCTCATTCTATAGGAAGGCTCTCAGGGTTGGAAGGGGAAGGAGTTGGATATCACATTTCATGTTAGAGGTAGGATCTCAGGTTTGGTTTTAGAGGCATTGAGATATCACATCTCATGCCATCAGAAGGGTCTCAGGATTGGAATGTGAAGGAGTTGGATATCAAATCTCATGCTAAAGGGATGGTCTAAGGTTTGGAAGGGGAGGGATTTTGACATCATATCTCATGTTATTGGAAGGATCTCAGGTTTGGTATTAGAAGCATTGAGATATCACATCTCATGCTATCGGAAGGGTCTTAGGTTTGGTATAAGCATTGAGATATCACATCTCTGCTATCGGAAGGGTCTCAGGATTGGAATGGGAAGGATTTGGATATCACAATTCATGTTATAGGAAGGGTCTCAAGTTTGGTATTAGAAGCATTGAGATATCACATCTCATGTTATAGGAAGGGTCTCAGGTTTGGTATTAGAAGCATTGAGATATCACATCTCATGCTATAGGAAGGGTCTCAGGAATGGAATGGGAAGGACTTGGATATCACATCTCATGATAAAGGAAGGGTCTAAGGTTTGGAAGGGGAAGGATTTGGATATCACATCTCATGTTATTGGACCGGTCTCAGGTTTGGTATTAGAAGCATTGAGATATCAAGTCTCATGGTATAGGACGGGAGTTTGATATCACATCTCATGCCATGTTATGGGTCTCAGGTTTTGTAGAAGCATTGGGATATCACATCTCATGCTATCGGAAGGGTATCAGGATTGGATTTGGAAGGAGTTGGATATCCCATCTCATGCTATAGGAAGGGTCTCAAGTTGGAATAGAAGGAGTTGTATATCACATCTCATGTTATAGGAAGGGTCTCAGGATTGGAATGGGAAGGACTTGGATATCACATCTCATGCTGTAGGAAGGGTCTCAGGTTTGGAAAAGGAAGGAGTTGGATATCACATTTCATGTTAGAGGTAGGATCTCAGGTTTGGTATTAGAGGCATTGAGATATCACATCTCATGCTATCAGAAGGGTATCAGGATTGGAATGGGAAGGAGTTGGATATCACATCTCATGCTAAAGGGAGGGTCTCAGGTTTGGAATGGGAAGGATTTGGATATCACATCTCATGTTATAGGAAGGACCTTAGGTTTGGTATTAGAAGCATTGAGATATCACATCTCATGCTATAGGAAGGGTCTCGGGATTGGAATGGGAAGGAGTTGGATATCACATCTCATGTTATAGGAAGGATCTCAGGTTTGGTATTAGAAGCATTGAGATATCACATCTCATGCTATAGGAAGGGTCTCAGGATTGGAATGGGAAGGAGTTGGATATCACATCTCATGCTATGGGAAGGGTCTCAGGTTTGGTATAAGCATTGAAATATCACATCTCTGCTATCGGAAGGGACTCAGGATTGGAATGGGAGGAGCTGGATATCACACCTCATGCTAAAGGAAGGGTCTCAGGTTTGGAATGGGAAGGATTTGGATATCACATCTCATGTTATAGGACGGGTCTCAGGTTTGGTATTAGAAGCATTGTGATATCACATCTCATGCTATAGGATGTGTCTCAGGATTGGAATGGGAAGGAGTTGGATATCACATCTCATGCTATAGGAAGGGTTTCAGGTTTGGTAGAAGCATTGAGATATCACATCTCATGCTATAGGAAGAGTCTCAGGTTTGGGAAGGGAAGGATTTGGATTTCACATCTCATGTTATAGGATGGTTCTCATGTTTGGTTTTTGAAGCATTGAGATATCACAGCTCATGCTATCGGAAGGGTCTCAGGTTTGGAATGGGAAGGAGTTGGATATCACATCTCATGTTATAGGAAGGGTCTCAGGTTTGGAATGGGAAGGAGTTGGATATGACATCTCTTGTTATAAGGAGGGTCTCAGGATTTGAATGGTAAGGAGTTGGATATCACATCTCATGCTATAGGAAGGGTCTCAGGTTGGAATGGGAAGGAGTTGGATATCACATCTCATGTTATATACAGGAAGGGTCTCAGGATTGGAATGGGAAGGATTTGGATATCACATCTCTTGCTATAGGAAGGGTCTCAGGTTTTTTATTAGAAACCTTGAGATATCAAATCTCATGCTATAGGAAGGGTTTTAGGATTGGAATGGGAAGTATTTGGATATCACATCTCATGCTAAAGGAAGGGTCTCAGGTTTGGAAGGGGAAGGATTTGGATATCACATCTCATCCAATAGGAAGGGTCTCAGGTTTGGAATGGGAAGGAATTGGATATCACATCTCATGTTATAGGAAGGGTCTCAAGTTTTTTATTAGAAACATTGAGATATCACATCTCATGTTATAGGACGGTTCCCAGGTTTGGTATTAGAAGCATTGAGATATCACATCTCATGGTATAGGAAGGGTCTCAGGGTTGGAATGGGAAGGAGTTGGATATCACATCTCATCCAATAGGAAGGGTCTCAGGTTTGGAATGGGAAGGAATTGGATATCACATCTCATGTTATAGGAAGGATCTCAGGTTTGGTATTAGAAGCATTGAGATATCACATCTCATGCTATAGGAAGGGTCTCAGGATTGGAATGTGAAGGATTTGGATATCACATCTCATGCTAAAGGAAGGGTCTCAGGTTTGGTAGAAGCATTGAGAAATCACATCTCATGCTATAGGAAGGGTCTCAGGATTTGAATGGCAAGGAGTTGGATATCACATCTCATGCCATAGGAAGGGTCTCAGGTTTGGTATAAGCATTGAGATATCACATCTCTGCTATCGGAAGGTTCTCAGGATTGGATTGGGAAGGAGTTGGATATCCCTTCTCATGCTATAGGAAGTGTCTCAGGTTGGAATGGGAAGGAGTTGAATATCACATCTCATGTTATAGGAAGGGTCTCAGGATTGGAATGGGAAGGATTTGGATATCACATCTCTTGCTATAGGAAGGGTCTCAGGATTGGAATGGGAAGGATTTGGATATCACATCTCATGTCATAGGAAGGATCTCAGGATTGGAATTAGAAGCATTGAGATATCAAGTCTCATGGTATAAGAAGGGTCTCAGAATTGGAATGGGAAGGAGTTGGATATCACATCTCAAGCTATAGGAAGCGTCTCAGGATTGGAATGGGAAGGAGTTTGATATCACATCTCATGCCATAGTATGGGTCTCAGGTTTGGTAGAAGCATTGGGATATCACATCTCATGCTATCGGAAGGGTATCAGTATTGGATTTGGAAGGAGTTGGATATCCCATCTCATGCTATAGGAAGGGTCTCAGGTTAGAATGGGAAGGAGTTGGATATCACATTTCATGTTATAGGAAGGGTCTCAGGATTGGAATGGGAAGGACTTGGATATCATATCTCATGCTATAGGAAGGCTCTCAGGTTTGGAAGGGGAAGGAGTTGGATATCACATTTCATGTTAGAGGAAGGATCTCAGGTTTGGTATTAGGGGCCTTGAGATATCACATCTCATGCTATAGGAAGGGTCTCAGGATTGGAATGGGAAGGAGTTGGATATCACATCTCAAGCTATAGGAAGGGTCTCAGGTTTGGTATAAGCATTGAGATATCACATCTCATGCTATAGGAAGGGTCTCAGAATTGGAATGAGAAGGAGTTGGATATCACATCTCAAGCTATAGGAAGGGTCTCATGATTGGAATGGGAAGGAGTTGGATATCACATCTCATGTTATAGGAAGGGTCTCAGGATTGGAATGGGAAGGACTTGGATATCACATCTCATTCTATAGGAAGGCTCTCAGGGTTGGAAGGGGAAGGAGTTGGATATCACATTTCATGTTAGAGGTAGGATCTCAGGTTTGGTTTTAGAGGCATTGAGATATCACATCTCATGCCATCAGAAGGGTCTCAGGATTGGAATGGGAAGGAGTTGGATATCAAATCTCATGCTAAAGGGATGGTCTAAGGTTTGGAAGGGGAGGGATTTGGACATCATATCTCATGTTATTGGAAGGATCTCAGGTTTGGTATTAGAAGCATTGAGATATCACATCTCATGCTATCGGAAGGGTCTTAGGTTTGGTATAAGCATTGAAATATCACATCTCTGCTATCGGAAGGGTCTCAGGATTGGAATGGGAAGGATTTGGATATCACAATTCATGTTATAGGAAGGGTCTCAAGTTTGGTATTAGAAGCATTGAGATATCACATCTCATGTTATAGGAAGGGTCTCAGGTTTGGTATTAGAAGCATTGAGATATCACATCTCATGCTATAGGAAGGGTCTCAGGAATGGAATGGGAAGGACTTGGATATCACATCTCATGATAAAGGAAGGGTCTAAGGTTTGGAAGGGGAAGGATTTGGATATCACATCTCATGTTATTGGACCAGTCTCAGGTTTGGTATTAGAAGCATTGAGATATCAAGTCTCATGGTATAGGACGGGAGTTTGATATCACATCTCATGCCATGGTATGGGTCTCAGGTTTTGTAGAAGCATTGGGATATCACATCTCATGCTATCGGAAGGGTATCAGGATTGGATTTGGAAGGAGTTGGATATCCCATCTCATGCTATAGGAAGGGTCTCAAGTTGGAATAGAAGGAGTTGGATATCACATCTCATGTTATAGGAAGGGTCTCAGGATTGGAATGGGAAGGACTTGGATATCACATCTCATGCTGTAGGAAGGGTCTCAGGTTTGGAAAAGGAAGGAGTTGGATATCACATTTCATGTTAGAGGTAGGATCTCAGGTTTGGTATTAGAGGCATTGAGATATCACATCTCATGCTATCAGAAGGGTATCAGGATTGGAATGGGAAGGAGTTGGATATCACATCTCATGCTAAAGGGAGGGTCTCAGGTTTGGAATGGGAAGGATTTGGATATCACATCTCATGTTATAGGAAGGACCTTAGGTTTGGTATTAGAAGCATTGAGATATCACATCTCATGCTATAGGAAGGGTCTCGGGATTGGAATGGGAAGGAGTTGGATATCACATCTCATGTTATAGGAAGGATCTCAGGTTTGGTATTAGAAGCATTGAGATATCACATCTCATGCTATAGGAAGGGTCTCAGGATTGGAATGGGAAGGAGTTGGATATCACATCTCATGCTATGGGAAGGGTCTCAGGTTTGGTATAAGCATTGAAATATCACATCTCTGCTATCGGAAGGGACTCAGGATTGGAATGGGAGGAGCTGGATATCACACCTCATGCTAAAGGAAGGGTCTCAGGTTTGGAAGGGGAAGGATTTGGATATCACATCTCATGTTATAGGACGGGTCTCAGGTTTGGTATTAGAAGCATTGTGATATCACATCTCATGCTATAGGATGTGTCTCAGGATTGGAATGGGAAGGAGTTGGATATCACATCTCATGCTATAGGAAGGGTTTCAGGTTTGGTAGAAGCATTGAGATATCACATCTCATGCTATAGGAAGAGTCTCAGGTTTGGGAAGGGAAGGATTTGGATTTCACATCTCATGTTATAGGATGGTTCTCATGTTTGGTTTTTGAAGCATTGAGATATCACAGCTCATGCTATCGGAAGGGTCTCAGGTTTGGAATGGGAAGGAGTTGGATATCACATCTCATGTTATAGGAAGGGTCTCAGGTTTGGAATGGGAAGGAGTTGGATATGACATCTCTTGTTATAAGGAGGGTCTCAGGATTTGAATGGTAAGGAGTTGGATATCACATCTCATGCTATAGGAAGGGTCTCAGGTTGGAATGGGAAGGAGTTGGATATCACATCTCATGTTATATACAGGAAGGGTCTCAGGATTGGAATGGGAAGGATTTGGATATCACATCTCTTGCTATAGGAAGGGTCTCAGGTTTTTTTATTAGAAACCTTAAGATATCAAATCTCATGCTATAGGAAGGGTTTTAGGATTGGAATGGGAAGTATTTGGATATCACATCTCATGCTAAAGGAAGGGTCTCAGGTTTGGAAGGGGAAGGATTTGGATATCACATCTCATCCAATAGGAAGGGTCTCAGGTTTGGAATGGGAAGGAATTGGATATCACATCTCATGTTATAGGAAGGGTCTCAAGTTTTTATTAGAAACATTGAGATATCACATCTCATGTTATAGGACGGTTCCCAGGTTTGGTATTAGAAGCATTGAGATATCACATCTCATGGTATAGGAAGGGTCTCAGGGTTGGAATGGGAAGGAGTTGGATATCACATCTCATCCAATAGGAAGGGTCTCAGGTTTGGAATGGGAAGGAATTGGATATCACATCTCATGTTATAGGAAGGATCTCAGGTTTGGTATTAGAAGCATTGAGATATCACATCTCATGCTATAGGAAGGGTCTCAGGATTGGAATGTGAAGGATTTGGATATCACATCTCATGCTAAAGGAAGGGTCTCAGGTTTGGTAGAAGCATTGAAAAATCACATCTCATGCTATAGGAAGGGTCTCAGGTTTGGTATAAGCATTGAGATATCACATCTCTGCTATCGGAAGGTTCTCAGGATTGGATTGGGAAGGAGTTGGATATCCCTTCTCATGCTATAGGAAGTGTCTCAGGTTGGAATGGGAAGGAGTTGAATATCACATCTCATGTTATAGGAAGGGTCTCAGGATTGGAATGGGAAGGATTTGGATATCACATCTCTTGCTATAGGAAGGGTCTCAGGATTGGAATGGGAAGGATTTGGATATCACATCTCATGTCATAGGAAGGATCTCAGGATTGGTATTAGAAGCATTGATATATCATATCTCATGCTATAGGAATGGTCTCAGGATTGGAATGGGTAGGAGTTGGATATTACATTCTTGCTATAGGAAGGGTCTCATGTTTGGAATGGGAAGGAGTTGGATATCACATATGCTATCTGAAGTGTCTCAGGTTTGGAACGGGAAGGAGTTGGATATCACATCTCATGTTATAGGAAGGGTCTCAGGTTTGGTATAAGCATTGAGATATCACATCTCTGCTATCAGGAGTGGCTCAGGATTGGAATCGGAAGGAGTTGGATATCCCATCTCATGTTAAAGGACGGGTCTCTGGTTTGGTATTAGAATCATTGAGATATCACATCGCATGCTGTAGGAAGGGTCTAAGGATTGGAATGGGATGGACTTGGATATCACATCTCATGCTATAGGTAGGCTCTCAGGTTTGGTATAAGCATTGAGATATCACATCTCATGCTATAGGAAGGGTCTCAGGATTGGAATGGAAAGGATTTGGATATCACATCTCATGCTATAGGAAGGGTCTCAGGTTTGGTATAAGCATGGAGATATCACTTCTCATGCTATAGGAAGGGTCTCAGGATTGGAATGGGAAGGTGTTGGATATCACATCTCATGCTATAGGAAGGGTCTCAGATTTGGTATAAGCATTGAGATATCACATGTCATGCTATAGGAAGGGTCTCAGGATTGGAATGGGAAGGAGTTGTATATGACATCTCAGGCCTTAGGATTGGTATAAGCATTGAGATATCACATCTCTGCTATCGGAAGGGTCTCAGGATTGGAATGGGAAGGAGTTGGATATCCCATCTCATGTTATAGGAAGGGTCTCAGGTTTGGTATTAGAAGCATTGAGATATCACATCTCATGCTATAGGAAGGGTCTCAGGATTGGAATGGGAAGGACTTGGATGTCACATCTCATGCTATAGGGAGGGTCTCAAGTTTGATATTAGAAGCATTGAGATAACAAATCTCATGATATCGGAAGGGTCTCAGGATTGGAATGGGAAGGAGTTGGATATCACATCTCATGATAAAGGAAGGGTCTAAGGTTTGGAAGGGGAAGGATTTGGATATCACATCTCATGTTATAGGACGGGTCTCCGGTTTGGTATTAGAAGCATTGAGATATCAAGTCTCATGGTATAAGAAGGGTCTCAGAATTGGAATGGGAAGGAGTTGGATATCACATCTCAAGCTATAGGAAGCGTCTCAGGATTGGAATGGGAAGGAGTTTGATATCACATCTCATGCCATAGTATGGGTCTCAGGTTTGGTAGAAGCATTGGGATATCACATCTCATGCTATCGGAAGGGTATCAGTATTGGATTTGGAAGGAGTTGGATATCCCATCTCATGCTATAGGAAGGGTCTCAGGTTAGAATGGGAAGGAGTTGGATATCACATTTCATGTTATAGGAAGGGTCTCAGGATTGGAATGGGAAGGACTTGGATATCATATCTCATGCTATAGGAAGGCTCTCAGGTTTGGAAGGGGAAGGAGTTGGATATCACATTTCATGTTAGAGGAAGGATCTCAGGTTTGTTATTAGGGGCCTTGAGATATCACATCTCATGCTATAGGAAGGGTCTCAGGATTGGAATGGGAAGGAGTTGGATATCACATCTCAAGCTATAGGAAGGGTCTCAGGTTTGGTATAAGCATTGAGATATCACATCTCATGCTATAGGAAGGGTCTCAGGATTGGAATGGGAAGAAGTTGGATATCACATCTCATGCTATAGGAAGGGTCTCAGGTTTGGTATAAGCATTGAGATATCACATCTCATGCTATAGGAAGGGTCTCAGGGTTGGAATGGGAAGGAGTTGTATATGACATCTCATGCCATAGGAAGGGTCTCAGGTTTGGTATAAGCATTGAGTTATCACATCACATGCTATAGGAAGGGTCTCAGGATTGGAATGGGAAGGACTTGGATATCACATCTCATGCTATAGGCAGGGTCTCAGGATTGGAATGGGAAGGAGTTGGATATCACATCTCATGCTATGGGAAGGGTCTCAGGTTTGGTATAAGCATTGAAATATCACATCTCTGCTATCGGAAGGGTCTCAGGATTGGAATGGGAGGAGCTGGATATCACACCTCATGCTAAAGGAAGGGTCTCAGGTTTGGAAGGGGAAGGATTTGGATATCACATCTCATGTTATAGGACGGGTCTCAGGTTTGGTATTAGAAGCATTGTGATATCACATCTCATGCTATAGGATGTGTCTCAGGATTGGAATGGGAAGGAGTTGGATATCACATCTCATGCTATAGGAAGGGTTTCAGGTTTGGTAGAAGCATTGAGATATCACATCTCATGCTATAGGAAGAGTCTCAGGTTTGGGAAGGGAAGGATTTGGATTTCACATCTCATGTTATAGGATGGTTCTCATGTTTGGTTTTTGAAGCATTGAGATATCACAGCTCATGCTATCGGAAGGGTCTCAGGTTTGGAATGGGAAGGAGTTGGATATCACATCTCATGTTATAGGAAGGGTCTCAGGTTTGGAATGGGAAGGAGTTGGATATGACATCTCTTGTTATAGGGAGGGTCTCAGGATTTGAATGGTAAGGAGTTGGATATCACATCTCATGCTATAGGAAGGGTCTCAGGTTGGAATGGGAAGGATTTGGATATCACATCTCTTGCTATAGGAAGGGTCTCAGGTTTTTTATTAGAAACATTGAGATATCAAATCTCATGCTATAGGAAGGGTTTTAGGATTGGAATGGGAAGTATTTGGATATCACATCTCATTCTAAAGGAAGGGTCTCAGGTTTGGAAGGGGAAGGATTTGGATATCACATCTCATCCAATAGGAAGGGTCTCAGGTTTGGAATGGGAAGGAATTGGATATCACATCTCATGTTATAGGAAGGGTCTCAGGTTTTTTATTAGAAACATTGAGATATCACATCTCATGTTATAGGACGGTTCCCAGGTTTGGTATTAGAAGCATTGAGATATCACATCTCATGGTATAGGAAGGGTCTCAGGGTTGGAATGGGAAGGAGTTGGATATCACATCTCATCCAATAGGAAGGGTCTCAGGTTTGGAATGGGAAGGAATTGGATATCACATCTCATGTTATAGGAAGGGTCTCAGGTTTTTTATTAGAAACATTGAGATATCACATCTCATGTTATAGGACGGTTCCCAGGTTTGGTATTAGAAGCATTGAGATATCACATCTCATGGTATAGGAAGGGTCTCAGGGTTGGAATGGGAAGGAGTTGGATATCACATCTCATCCAATAGGAAGGGTCTCAGGTTTGGAATGGGAAGGATTTGGATATCACATCTCATGTTATAGGACGGGTCTCAGGTTTGGTATTAGAAGCATTGTGATATCACATCTCATGCTATAGGATGTGTCTCAGGATTGGAATGGGAAGGAGTTGGATATCACATCTCATGCTATAGGAAGGGTTTCAGGTTTGGTAGAAGCATTGAGATATCACATCTCATGCTATAGGAAGAGTCTCAGGTTTGGGAAGGGAAGGATTTGGATTTCACATCTCATGTTATAGGATGGTTCTCATGTTTGGTTTTTGAAGCATTGAGATATCACAGCTCATGCTATCGGAAGGGTCTCAGGTTTGGAATGGGAAGGAGTTGGATATCACATCTCATGTTATAGGAAGGGTCTCAGGTTTGGAATGGGAAGGAGTTGGATATGACATCTCTTGTTATAGGGAGGGTCTCAGGATTTGAATGGTAAGGAGTTGGATATCACATCTCATGCTATAGGAAGGGTCTCAGGTTGGAATGGGAAGGATTTGGATATCACATCTCTTGCTATAGGAAGGGTCTCAGGTTTTTTATTAGAAACATTGAGATATCAAATCTCATGCTATAGGAAGGGTTTTAGGATTGGAATGGGAAGTATTTGGATATCACATCTCATTCTAAAGGAAGGGTCTCAGGTTTGGAAGGGGAAGGATTTGGATATCACATCTCATCCAATAGGAAGGGTCTCAGGTTTGGAATGGGAAGGAATTGGATATCACATCTCATGTTATAGGAAGGGTCTCAGGTTTTTTATTAGAAACATTGAGATATCACATCTCATGTTATAGGACGGTTCCCAGGTTTGGTATTAGAAGCATTGAGATATCACATCTCATGGTATAGGAAGGGTCTCAGGGTTGGAATGGGAAGGAGTTGGATATCACATCTCATCCAATAGGAAGGGTCTCAGGTTTGGAATGGGAAGGAATTGGATATCACATCTCATGTTATAGGAAGGGTCTCAGGTTTTTTATTAGAAACATTGAGATATCACATCTCATGTTATAGGACGGTTCCCAGGTTTGGTATTAGAAGCATTGAGATATCACATCTCATGGTATAGGAAGGGTCTCAGGGTTGGAATGGGAAGGAGTTGGATATCACATCTCATCCAATAGGAAGGGTCTCAGGTTTGGAATGGGAAGGATTTGGATATCACATCTCATGTTATAGGACGGGTCTCAGGTTTGGTATTAGAAGCATTGTGATATCACATCTCATGCTATAGGATGTGTCTCAGGATTGGAATGGGAAGGAGTTGGATATCACATCTCATGCTATAGGAAGGGTTTCAGGTTTGGTAGAAGCATTGAGATATCACATCTCATGCTATAGGAAGAGTCTCAGGTTTGGGAAGGGAAGGATTTGGATTTCACATCTCATGTTATAGGATGGTTCTCATGTTTGGTTTTTGAAGCATTGAGATATCACAGCTCATGCTATCGGAAGGGTCTCAGGTTTGGAATGGGAAGGAGTTGGATATCACATCTCATGTTATAGGAAGGGTCTCAGGTTTGGAATGGGAAGGAGTTGGATATGACATCTCTTGTTATAGGGAGGGTCTCAGGATTTGAATGGTAAGGAGTTGGATATCACATCTCATGCTATAGGAAGGGTCTCAGGTTGGAATGGGAAGGAGTTGGATATCACATCTCATGTTATATACAGGAAGGGTCTCAGGATTGGAATGGGAAGGATTTGGATATCACATCTCTTGCTATAGGAAGGGTCTCAGGTTTTTTATTAGAAACATTGAGATATCAAATCTCATGCTATAGGAAGGGTTTTAGGATTGGAATGGGAAGTATTTGGATATCACATCTCATTCTAAAGGAAGGGTCTCAGGTTTGGAAGGGGAAGGATTTGGATATCACATCTCATCCAATAGGAAGGGTCTCAGGTTTGGAATGGGAAGGAATTGGATATCACATCTCATGTTATAGGAAGGGTCTCAGGTTTTTTATTAGAAACATTGAGATATCACATCTCATGTTATAGGACGGTTCCCAGGTTTGGTATTAGAAGCATTGAGATATCACATCTCATGGTATAGGAAGGGTCTCAGGGTTGGAATGGGAAGGAGTTGGATATCACATCTCATCCAATAGGAAGGGTCTCAGGTTTGGAATGGGAAGGAATTGGATATCACATCTCATGTTATAGGAAGGATCTCAGGTTTGGTATTAGAAGCATTGAGATATCACATCCCATGCTATAGGAAGGGTCTCAGGATTGGAATGTGAAGGATTTGGATATCACATCTCATGCTAAAGGAAGGGTCTCAGGTTTGGTAGAAGCATTGAGAAATCACATCTCATGCTATAGGAAGGGTCTCAGGATTTGAATGGCAAGGAGTTGGATATCACATCTCATGCCATAGGAAGGGTCTCAGGTTTGGTATAAGCATTGAGATATCACATATCTGCTATCGGAAGGTTCTCAGGATTGGATTGGGAAGGAGTTGGATATCCCTTCTCATGCTATAGGAAGTGTCTCAAGTTGGAATGGGAAGGAGTTGAATATCACATCTCATGTTATAGGAAGGGTCTCAGGATTGGAATGGGAAGGATTTGGATATCACATCTCTTACTATAGGAAGGGTCTCAGGATTGGAATGGGAAGGATATGGATATCACATCTCATGTCATAGGAAGGATCTCAGGTTTGGTATTAGAAGCATTGATATATCACATCTCATGCTATAGGAATGGTCTCAGGATTGGAATGGGTAGGAGGTGGATATTACATTCTTGCTATAGGAAGGGTCTCATGTTTGGAATGGGAAGGAGTTGGATATCACATATGCTATAGGAAGTGTCTCAGGTTTGGAACGGGAAGGAGTTGGATATCACATCTCATGTTATAGGAAGGGTCTCAGGTTTGGTATAAGCATTGAGATATCACATCTCTGCTATCAGGAGTGACTCAGGATTGGAATGGGAAGGAGTTGGATATCCCATCTCATGTTAAAGGACGGGTCTCTGGTTTGGTATTAGAATCATTGAGATATCACATCGCATGCTGTAGGAAGGGTCTAAGGATTGGAATGGGATGGACTTGGATATCACATCTCATGCTATAGGTAGGCTCTCAGGTTTGGTATAAGCATTGAGATATCACATCTCATGCTATAGGAAGGGTCTCAGGATTGGAATGGGAAGGATTTGGATATCACATCTCATGCTATAGGAAGGGTCTCAGGTTTGGTATAAGCATGGAGATATCACTTCTCATGCTATAGGAAGGGTCTCAGGATTGGAATGGGAAGGTGTTGGATATCACATCTCATGCTATAGGAAGGGTCTCAGATTTGGTATAAGCATTGAGCTATCACATCTCATGCTATAGGAAGGGTCTCAGGATTGGAATGGGAAGGAGTTGTATATGACATCTCAGGCCTTAGGAAGGGTCTCAGGTTTGGTATAAGCATTGAGATATCACATCTCTGCTATCGGAAGAGTCTCAGGATTGGAATGGGAAGGAGTTGGATATCCCATCTCATGTTATAGGAAGGGTCTCAGGTTTGGTATTAGAAGCATTGAGATATCACATCTCATGCTATAGGAAGGGTCTCAGGATTGGAATGGGAAGGACTTGGATGTCATATCTCATGCTATAGGGAGGGTCTCAAGTTTGATATTAGAAGCATTGAGATAACAAATCTCATGATATCGGAAGGGTCTCAGGATTGGAATGGGAAGGAGTTGGATATCACATCTCATGATAAAGGAAGGGTCTAAGGTTTGGAAGGGGAAGGATTTGGATATCACATCTCATGTTATAGGACGGGTCTCAGGTTTGGTATTAGAAGCATTGAGATATCAAGTCTCATGGTATAAGAAGGGTCTCAGAATTGGAATGGGAAGGAGTTGGATATCACATCTCAAGCTATAGGAAGCGTCTCAGGATTGGAATGGGAAGGAGTTTGATATCACATCTCATGCCATAGTATGGGTCTCAGGTTTGGTAGAAGCATTGGGATATCACATCTCATGCTATCGGAAGGGTATCAGTATTGGATTTGGAAGGAGTTGGATATCCCATCTCATGCTATAGGAAGGGTCTCAGGTTAGAATGGGAAGGAGTTGGATATCACATTTCATGTTATAGGAAGGGTCTCAGGATTGGAATGGGAAGGACTTGGATATCATATCTCATGCTATAGGAAGGCTCTCAGGTTTGGAAGGGGAAGGAGTTGGATATCACATTTCATGTTAGAGGAAGGATCTCAGGTTTGGTATTAGGGGCCTTGAGATATCACATCTCATGCTATAGGAAGGGTCTCAGGATTGAATGGGAAGGAGTTGGATATCACATCTCAAGCTATAGGAAGGGTCTCAGGTTTGGTATAAGCATTGAGATATCACATCTCATGCTATAGGAAGGGTCTCAGGATTGGAATGGGAAGAAGTTGGATATCACATCTCATGCTATAGGAAGGGTCTCAGGTTTGGTATAAGCATTGAGATATCACATCTCATGCTATAGGAAGGGTCTCAGGGTTGGAATGGGAAGGAGTTGTATATGACATCTCATGCCATAGGAAGGGTCTCAGGTTTGGTATAAGCATTGAGATATCACATCACATGCTATAGGAAGGGTCTCAGGATTGGAATGGGAAGGACTTGGATATCACATCTCATGCTATAGGCAGGGTCTCAGGTTTGGAAAGGGATGGAGATGGATATCACATTTCATGTTAGAGGTAGGATCTCAGGTTTGGTATTAGAGGCATTGAGATATCACATCTCATGCTATCAGAAGGGTCTCAGGATTGGAATGGGAAGGAGTTGGATACCACATTTCATGCTAAAGGGAGGGTCTCAGGTTTGGAAGGGGAAGGATTTGGAAATCACATCTCATATTATAGGAAGGATCTCAGGTTTGGTATTAGAAGCATTGAGATATCACATCTCATGCTATAGGAAGGGTCTCAGGATTGGAATGGGAAGGAGTTGGATATCACATCTCATGTTTGGTATTAGAAGCATTGAGACATCACATCTCATGCTATAGGAAGGGTCTCAGGATTGGAATGGGAAGGAGTTGGATATCACATCTCATGCTATAGGAAGGGTCTCAGGTTTGGTATAAGCATTGAGATATCACATCTCATGCTATAGGAAGGGTCTCAGGATTGGAATGGGAAGGAGTTGGATATCACATCTCATGCTATAGGAAGGGTCTCAGGTTTGGTATAAGCATTGAGATATCACATCTTATGCTATAGGAAGGGTCTCAGGTTTGGTATAAGCATTGAGATATCACATCTCATGCTATAGGAAGGGTCTCAGGATTGGAATGGGAAGAAGTTGGATATCACATCTCATGCTATAGGAAGGGTCTCAGGTTTGGTATAAGCATTGAGATATCACATCTCATGCTATAGGAAGGGTCTCAGGGTTGGAATGGGAAGGAGTTGTATATTACATCTCATGCCATAGGAAGGGTCTCAGGTTTGGTATAAGCATTGAGATATCACATCACATGCTATAAGAAGGGTCTCAGGATTGGAATGGGAAGGACTTGGATATCACATCTCATGCTATAGGCAGGGTCTCGGTTTGGAAAGGGAAGGAGATGGATATCACATTTCATGTTAGAGGTAGGATCTCAGGTTTGGTATTAGAGGCATTGAGATATCACATCTCATGCTATCAGAAGGGTCTCAGGATTGGAATGGGAAGGAGTTGGATATCACATTTCATACTAAAGGGAGAGTCTCAGGTTTGGAAGGGGAAGGATTTGGAAATCACATCATATTATAGGAAGGATCTCAGGTTTGGTATTAGAAGCATTGAGATATCACATCGCATGCTATCGGAAGGATCTCAGGTTTGGTATAAGAGGCATTGAGATATCACATCTCATGCTATCATAAGGGTCTCAGGATTGGAATGGGAAGGAGTTGGATATCACATCTCATGTTATAGGAAGGATCTCAGGTTTGGTATTAGAAGCATTGAGACATCACATCTCATGCTATAGGAAGGTTCTCAGGATTGAAATGGGAAGGAGTTGGATATCACATCTCATGCTATAGGAAGGGTCTCAGGTTTGGTATAAGCATTGAGATATCACATCTCATGCTATAGGAAGGGTCTCAGGATTGGAATGGGAAGGATTTGGATATCACATCTTATGCTATAGGAAGGGTCTCAGGTTTGGTATAAGCATTGAGATATCACATCTCATGCTATAGGAATGGTCTCAGGATTGGAATGGGAAGGAGTTGTATATGACATCTCAGGCCATAGGAAGTGTCTCAGATTTGGTATAAGCATTGAGATATCACATCTCATGATATCGGAAGGGTCTCAGGATTGGAATGGGAAGGAGTTGGATATCACATCTCATGATAAAGGAAGGGTCTAAGGTTTGGAAGGGGAAGGATTTGGATATCACATCTCATGTTATAGGACGGGTCTCAGGTTTGGTATTAGAAGCATTGAGATATCAAGTCTCAAGCTATAGGAAGGGTCTCAGGATTGGAATGGGAAGGAGTTTGATATCACATCTCATGCCATAGTATGGGTCTCAGATTTGGTAGAAGCATTGGGATATCACATCTCATGCTATCGGAATGGTATCAGTATTGGATTTGGAAGGAGTTGGATATCCCATCTCATGCTATAGGAAAGGTCTCAGGTTGGAATGGGATGGAGTTGGATATCACATTTCATGTTATAGGAAGGGTCTCAGGATTGGAATGGGAAGGACTTGGATATCATATCTCATGCTATAGGAAGGCTCTCAGGTTTGGAAGGGGAAGGAGTTGGATATCACATTTCATGTTAGAGGAAGGATCTCAGGTTTGGTATTAGAGGCCTTGAGATATCACATCTCATGCTATAGGAAGGGTCTCAGGATTGGAATGGGAAGGAGTTGGATATCACATCTCAAGCTATAGGAAGGGTCTCAGGTTTGGTATAAGCATTGAGATATCACATCTCATGCTATAGGAAGGGTCTCAGGATTGGAATGGGAAGGAGTTGGATATCACATCTCATGTTATAGGAAAGATCTCAGGCCATAGGAAGGGTCTCAGGTTTGTATAAGCATTGAGATATCACATCTCTGCTATCGGAAGGGTCTCAGGATTGGAATGGGAAGGAGTTGGATATCACATCTCATGTTATAGGAAGGATCTCAGGTTTGGTATTAGAAGCATTGAGACATCACATCTCATGCTATAGGAAGGGTCTCAGGATTGGAATGGGAAGTAGTTGAATATCACATCTCATGCTAAAGGGAGGGTCTCAGGTTTGGAAGGGGAAGGATTTGGATATTACATCTCGTGTTATAGGAATGATCTCAGGTTTGGTATTAGAAGCATTCAGATATCACATCTCATGCTATCGGAAGGATCTCAGGTTTGGTATTAGAAGCATTGAGATATCAAATCTCATGCTATAGGAAGGGTCGCAGGAATGGAATGGGAAGGAGTTCGATATCACATCTCATGCTATGGGAAGGGTCTCAGGATTGGAATGGGAAGGAGTTTTATATGACATCTCATGCCATAGGAAGGATCTCAGGTTTGGTATTAGAAGCATTGAGACATAACATCTCATGTTATAGGAAGGGTCTCAGGATTGGAATGGGAAGGAGTTGGATATCACATCTCATGCTATAGGAAGGGTCTCAGGTTTGGTATAAGTATTGAGATATCACATCTCATGCTATAGGAAGGGTCTCAGGATTGGAATGGGAAGGAGTTGTATATGACATCTCATGCCACAGGAAGGGTCTCAGGTTTGGTATAAGCATTGAGATATCACATCTCTGCTATCGGAAGGGTCTCAGGATTGGAATGGGAAGGAGTTGGATATCCCATCTTACGTTATAGGAAGGGTCTCAGGTTTGGTATTAGAAGCATTGAGATATCACATCTCATGCTATAGGAAGGGTCTCAGGATTGGAATGGGAAGGACTTGGATATCACATCTCATTCTATAGGGAGGGTCTCACGTTTGGAAAGGGAAGGAGTTGGATATCACATTTCATGTTAGATGTAGGATCTCAGGTTTGGTATTAGAGGCATTGAGATATCACATCTCATGCTATCAGAAGGGTCTCAGGATTGGAATGGGAAGGAGTTGGATATCACATCTCATGCTAAAAGGAGGGTCTCAGGAATGGAAGGGGAAGGATTTGGATATTACATCTCATGTTATAGGAAGGATCTTAGGTTTGGTATTAGAAGCATTGAGATATCACATCTCATGCTATCGGAAGGATCTCAGGTTTGGTATTAGAGGCATTGAGATATCACATCTCATGCTAAAGGGAGGGTCTCAGATTTGGAAGGGGAAGGATTTGGATATCACATCTCTTGTTATAGGAAGGATCACAGGTTTGGTATTAGAAGCATTGAGATAGCACATCTCATGCTATGGGAAGGGTCTCAGGATTGGAATGGGAAGGAGTTGGATATCGCATCTCATGCTATAGGAAGGGTCTCAGGTTTGGAACGGGAAGGAGTTAGATATCACATCTCATGTTATAGTAAGAGTCTCAGGTTTGGTATAAGCATTGAGATTTCACATCTCTGCTATCGGAGGTGTCTCAGGATTGGGATGGGAAGGAATTGGATATCACATCTCATGCTATAGGAAGGGTATCAGGTTTGGAACGGGAAGGAGTTGGATATCCCATCTCATGTTATAGGACGGGTCTCAGTTTTGATATTAGAAGCATTGAGATATCACATCACATGCTGTAGGATGGGTCTCAGGTTTGGAATGAGAAGGATTTAGATATCACATCTCATGTCATAGGAAGGATCTCAGGTTTGGTATAAGCATTGAGATATCACATCTCTGCTATTGGAAAGGTCTCAAGATTGGAATGGGAAGGACTTGGATATCACAATTCATGTTATAGGAAGGGTCTCAGGTTTGGTATTAGAAGCATTGAGATATGACATCTCATGCTATAGGAAGGGTCTCAGGATTGGAATGGGAAGGACTTGGATATCACATCTCATGTTATAGGAAGGGTCTCAGGTTTGGTATTAGAAGCATTGAGATATCACATCTCATGCTATAGGAAGGGTCTCAGGAGTGGAATGGGAAGGAGTTGGATATCACATCTCATGATAAAGGAAGGGTCTAAGGTTTGGAAGGGGAAGGATTTGGATATCACATCTCATGTTATTGGACTGGTCTCAGGTTTGGTATTAGAAGCATTGAGATATCAAGTCTCATGGTATAGGACGGGAGTTTGATATCACATCTCATGCCATGGTATGGGTCTCAGGTTCTGTAGAAGCATTGGGATATCACATCTCATGCTATCGGAAGGATATCAGGATTAGATTTGGAAGGAGTTGGATATCCCATCTCATGCTATAGGAAGGGTCTCAGGTTGGAATGGGAAGGAGTTGGATATCACATCTCATGTTATAGGAAGGGTCTCAGGATTGGAATGGGAAGGACTTGGATATCACATCTCATGCTGTAGGAAGGCGCTCAGGTTTGGAAAGGGAAGGAGTTGGATATCACATTTCATGTTAGAGGTAGGATCTCAGGTTTGGTATTAGAGGCATTGAGATATCACATCTCAAGCTATAGGAAGCGTCTCAGGATTGGAATGGGAAGGAGTTTGATATCACATCTCATGCCATAGTATGGGTCCCAGGTTTGGTAGAAGCATTGAGATATCACATCTCATGCTATCGGAAGGGTATCAAGATTGGATTTGGAAGGAGTTGGATATCACATCTCATGTTATTAGGAAGGGTCTCAGGTTTGGTATAAGCATTGCAATATCACATCCAACTCCTTCCCATTCCAATTCTGAGACCCTTCCTATACCATGAGACTTGATATCTCAATGCTTCTAATACCAAACCTGAGACCCGTCCTATAACATGAGATGTGATATCCAAATCCTTCCCCTTCCAAACCTTAGACCCTTCCTTTATCATGAGATGTGATATCCAACTCCTTCCCATTCCAATCCTGAGACCCTTCCTACAACATGAGATGGGAATATCCAACTCCTTCCCATTCCAATCCTGAGACCCTTCCGATAACAGAGATGTGATATCTCAATGCTTATACCAAACCTGAGATCCTTCCTATAACATGAGATGTAATATCCAACTTCTTCCCATTCCAATCCTGAGACACTTCCTATAGCATGAGATGTGATATCTCACTGCTTATACCAAACCTGAGACCCTTCCTATAGCATGAGATGTGATATCCAACTCCTTCCCATTCCAATCCTGAGACCCTTCCTATAGCATGAGATGAGATATCTCAATGCTTCTAATACCAAACCTGAGACTCTTCCTATAACATGAGATGGGATATCCAACTCCTTCCCATTCCAATCCTGAGACCCTTCCGATAGTAGAGATGTGATATCTCACTGCTTATACCAAACCTGAGACCCTTCCTATAGCATGAGATGTGATATCCAACTCCTTCCCATTCCAATCCTGAGACCCTTCCTATAGCATGAGATGTGATATCTCAATGCTTATACCAAACCTGAGACCCTTCATATAGCATGAGGTGTGAAATCCAACTCCTTCCCATTACAATCCTGAGACCCTTCCTATAGCATGAGATGTGATGTCTCAATGCTTCTAATACCAAACCTGAGATCCTTCCTATAACATGAGATGTGATATCCAACTCCTTCCATTCCAATCCTGAGACCCTTCCTATAGCATGAGATGTGATATCTCAATGCTTCTAATATCAAACTTGAGACCCTCCCTATAGCATGAGATGTGATATCCAAGTCCTTCCCATTCCAATCCTGAGACACTTCCTATAGCATGAGATGTGATATCTCAATGCTTCTAATACTAAACCTGAGACTCTTCCTATAACATGAGATGGGATATCCAACTCCTTCCCATTCCAATCCTGAGACCCTTCCAAAAGCAGAGATGTGATATCTCAATGCTTATACCAAACCTGAGACCCTTCCTATGGCATGAGATGTCATATACATATCCTTCCCATTCCAATCCTGAGACCCTTCCTATAGCATGAGATGTGATATCTCAATGCTTATACCAAACCTGAGACCCTTCCTATAGCATGAGATGTGATATCCAAGTCCTTCCCATTCCAATCCTTAGACCCTTCCTATAGCATGCAATATGATATCTCAATGAATCTAATACCAAACCTGAGACTCTTCCTATAACATGAGATGGGATATCCAACTCCTTCCCATTCCAATCCTGAGACCCTTCCAAAAGCAGAGATGTGATATCTCAATGCTTATACCAAACCTGAGACCCTTCCTATGGCATGAGATGTCATATACATATCCTTCCCATTCCAATCCTGAGACCCTTCCTATAGCATGAGATGTGATATCTCAATGCTTATACCAAACCTGAGACCCTTCCTATAGCATGAGATGTGATATCCAAGTCCTTCCCATTCCAATCCTTAGACCCTTCCTATAGCATGCAATATGATATCTCAATGATTCTAATAACAAACCTGAGACCCGTCCTATAACATGAGATGGGATATCCAACTCCTTCCCATTCCAATCCTGAGACCCTTCCGATAGCAGAGATGTGATATCTCAATGCTTATACCAAACCTGAGACCCTTCCTACGGCATGAGATGTCATATACAACTCCTTCCCATTCCAATCCTGAGACCCTTCCCATAGCATGAGATGTGATGTCTCAATGCTTCTAATACCAAACCTGAGATCCTTCTTATAACATGAGATGTGATATCCAACTCCTTCCATTCCAATCCTGAGACCCTTCCTATGGCATGAGATGTGATATCTCAATGCTTCTAATATCAAACTTGAGACCCTCCCTATAGCATGAGATGTGATATCCAATTCCTTCCCATTCCAATCCTGAGACACTTCCTATAGCATGAGATGTGATATCTCAATGCTTCTAATACCAAACCTGAGACTCTTCCTATAACATGAGATGGGATATCCAACTCCTTCCCATTCCAATCCTGAGACCCTTCCAAAAGCAGAGATGTGATATCTCAATGCTTATACCAAAGCTGAGACCCTTCTTATGTCATGAGATGTCATATACATATCCTTCCCATTCCAATCATGAGACCCTTCCTATAGCATGAGATGTTATATCTCAATGCTTATACCAAACCTGAGACACTTCCTATAGCATGAGATGTGATATCCAACTCCTTCCCATTCCAATCCTGAGACCCTTCCTATAGCATGAGATTTGATATCTCAATGCCACTAATACCAAACCTGAGATCCTTCCTCTAACATGAAATGTGATATCCAACTCCTTCCCTTTCCAAACCTGAGAGCCTACCTATAGCATGAGATGTGATATCCAAGTCCTTCCCATTCCAATCCTTAGACCCTTCCTATAGCATGCAATATGATATCTCAATGATTCTAATAACAAACCTGAGACCCGTCCTATAACATGAGATGGGATATCCAACTCCTTCCCATTCCAATCCTGAGACACTTCCGATAGCAGAGATGTGATATCTCAATGGTTATACCAAACCTGAGACCCTTCCTATAACATGAGATGTGATATCCAACTCCTTCCCATTCCAAACCTGAGACCCTTCCTATAGCATATGTGATATCCAACTCCTTCCAATTCCAAACATGAGACCCTTCATATAGCAAGAATGTAATATCCAACTCCTTCCCATTCCAATCCTGAGACCATTCCTATAGCATGAGATGTGATATCTCAATGCTTCTAATACCAAACCTGAGATCCTTCCTATGACATGAGATGTGATATCCAATTCCTTCCCATTCCAAACCTGAGACCCTTCCTACAGCATGAGATGTGATATCTCAATGCTTCTAATACCAAACCTGAGACCCTTCCTATAACATAAGATGGGATATCCAACTCCTTCCCATTCCAATCCTGAGACCCTTCTGATAGCATGCGATGTTATATCTCAATGCCTCTAATACCAAACCTGAGATCCTACCTCTAACATGAAATGTGATATCCAACTCCTTCCCCTTCTAAACCTGGGAGCCTTCCTATAACATGAGATGTGATATCGAAGTGCTTCCCATTCCAATCCTGAGACCCTTCCTATAACATGAGATGTGATATCCAACTCCTTCCCATTCCAATCCTGAGACCCGTCCTATAACATGAGATGTGATATCCAAATCCTTCCCCTTCCAAACCTTAGACCCTTCCTTTATCATGAGATGTGATATCCAACTCCTTCCCATTCCAATCCTGAGACCCTTCCGATATCATGAGATTTGTTATCTCAATGCTTCTAATATCAAACTTGAGACCTTCCCTATAGCATGAGATGTGATATCTCAATGCTTCTAATACCAAACCTGAGACCCTTCCTATAACATGAGATGGGATATCCAACTCCTTCCCATTCCAATCCTGAAACCTGTAAGGATATTTGGCGTGTTACAGTACACAGTACAGCAATACTGCACAAGTAGCACAATTTTTTTTTGCAGCACCACCACCACAAGGGTGCGGTGCATTGCTATATGGGTTAGCAGATTAACAAGGAAAGACAGGCTATTCAGTCAAAAAACGATTTTAACATATAAGATGCAAAGCTATTTTTACAGTTAAAAGCACACGTGTTCATTTAAAAATGCACACTATTTTTCACCTGAAATGCCTATATTGCTAGAGACACATTTGAAAATTAACAGCTAACCTATTAACAATTAACCTGACTAATAAAACCTTATTTTAATATAACCCACTAATAAAATGTGTTCTCTACTGCAGAATTAGGCATACTTTGAAAACCAGTTAAATGAGTGTGCAGATTTTTTTTTCCTCTCTTCTCTGCCTGATTATCCGTGTTGTTGTGCACAGTAACTGCAGGAGGAAGGAAGTCAGATTTGCAACAATTGCAAATGTATAAGCGAAGCTATTGTTGAAGAGTAGGAGGATGAGAGATGATGGATTTCATTGGAACACGTCATAAAGAGGGCTGAGAGGAAAGTTTTAGTGGGCAGTAGCAGGGAAAAAGACAGGCAGACATCTTTCTGCACTACTGGGGAGAAGACCTGGCTGTGGGGGTGTCCTGCTGCAGTCGAGACTGGGGAAAGCTGAAAGAATTACCTTTCCACTGGCAGAGGCAGTCCTATCTGAAAAAGCTGAGAATTCCAGGCAATGACCCCGGCTTGAGAAGGCAAGCGTTCATTTTTGCTGGAGTTAAGCCAAGAGAGCCACATTCACAGAGAGAAGCCTCTGAACAGATAAGGTAATTACCTAACTGGGGGAGCTGTGTGTGTGCACGAAAGCATGCAGTCAGTGTAGAAAAATGAAAGTCCCGTGCGTGTCTTAATCAAGTGATAATGTTGCAATTTAAGTTCTGTTCTCCGCCACTATAATTGCAGTGTGTCATAGAAAATGCTTTGATTGTTCCATTTTATTGCTGTAAAGAATGAGATCATGTCTAAATGCAACTTTTATAATACAGAAAATATTTGAAAACAGACGGGTGGTTTATTTTCTATTTACCATTACAATGCCAATGATGTGGGGAGATTTTTAAACAGTGCAATGGTCATTTTAAGACAGATGTGTGTATGTCAGAATCAGTATGAATAATTGTGAGTGACTGTAGTATAACTTGTTGGAGGTACATGAGCCAACGGGAAGAGAGACTCTCTGAACATAGCTCCCTACCGTATATAAGGTAGTGGAAATTACCACAAGACTACCACATATAGCTCTCTGTCGTAAATAAGTCAGTGAGTTTGCCCATGGTGGCGCACCAACACTATCACTGGAAATTGTGGTATCTCTAGAATGCAGGTCTGAGGTCTCTCTAGTGATCACACGAAAAATCTAAGCGAAGATAAGGGATTCTGGACATTGGGGCCACAAATAAAACAAGGGAATTATGCTCACCAAAATACCACCAACCACGTATACCAAATATGCAGGTCTGGGTGCTGAAATAATGCATGTCCATTGTATTATTGTTGCACATGGCCAAATCTGAATACAAAGAGTGATTATTGCTAAGTTATTTTTCGGCGGTAATAAAATACCGTCAGGCCCCAAATCTCCACAAAATACCCAACATATTTATGGTGCGTTGCAGGCCGGGAAAGTGATCATAGAGTACCTACTGGGCGTGGCAAGCGTGTCTCACACTGCCATTTGCACATTAAAGGGAACCCATTTTATAATAGCAGTGTGCCACTAAAAACGAATTTCAGAATGTCACAAAGGGAAACCACATTCTCAGATCTAGTGCAATATTTAGAGGCAAAGTTATTTGCACATGGGAATTGGTCTTCGAACAGTACCTTAGAATGGAGTAACCGCATTCAGGGTGAGGTGCAGAAAGAAAAACTAGACAATATTTTTGCAGAAGGCAGCATAATTCAGGTCTGCCTTACAAGATTATTGAATGCAGCCGATAAAAGTGCAGAGAAAGACTGTTTAATACGGCTATGCGGCAAAATATGGTTTATTTTAAACAAGTCCCTGCGAATGCAAGAGAATGATACTCAGCTAATTAACAGGTTAAAGACTGAATTAGATGGGGCAAGTAAAAATCAGGAAATGTTGAGAGCAGAATTGGATGTATGCCAAAAAGACATGCAATTAAAATGCAGAGACTTTGATACTCAGTTATCCAAAAGCAAGAAACAATTTGAAGATAGTGAGCAAGAATTGACACACTTAAAAGCCTTAGTGGATCACATTAGGCAGGATAAAGATGAGGTTGTTTCAGAAATGCAGATTTTACAAAAAGAACATTGCGAAAAAGAAGGTGATCTCCAGAGTGTAGAACAAGAAATGATTAAAATGATCCAAGAAAGAGACAAGAGAAGTAAAGAGTTCAATGAATGCCAAATGCAAATGTGCGATATGCAGGAGGCAATTAATAAAATGAGTGATGAAAATAATTATTTGCATGATGAAGCCAACAGACTCCTTAAAAAGTGTAAGGACTTAGAACAGCAAATGTGCATTCCCAGGTCCCAGGAGAGGCGGCAGGGTACCACATTCAATGGAGTGGAGGTGAATTCTAGCTCTGCCCAAAGAGCTAGTGCCCCAGTGACTGGGCCGGTGACTGAACTTGGTTGCAGCGCCCTTGGGGGATTTGATACTCCCATTGGGGGCAGCCACCAATCTCATACACCTGAAAACAGGATTGAATCACAAAATAGTGCAATTCCATGCATTGCAACAAGTAGCCCCATAAAAATAATGAAATCCATTAAAGCCCTGATCAAACCATTTAAAAAGGGAGGTGAATGCTGCATTGAGGATCACTTAGAAGCGGTGCATGACATTTTTAAAGCGCTCCAGATACCTAAGGAACAGTACAGACAATATTTTCATTTAACTTTAGATGCCCCGACGGCCAGCATCATAAGGGGATTAAATGAACAGCAGAATATGACATGGCTGGAGTTTGAAAAAGAAATTAGGCGTCATTTTTCTCCTTTTCAGTCATTGCAGGAGGCAAAGAAAGTCGCGTACACTATTACTGCTGGACCTAATACATCACCTCGCCAATTTTTACAAGACTTAAAAAGAGCATTCTCTCGCTTTGATGTATCTTTTGACTCAAATTCCAATGAGTTTAAAACCGCATACTTCTATGGGCTACAGAAAGACATCATATCCCAATTGGTCCGTGAATTTGACCGTGACAAGTCCCTTGAATGGATTGTACATCAAAGCACCAAGCTATATGAGGTACTCTATTGTCAGGGTAGAGAAAGTGATAAAATGAAAGATACTAGGCCTAAATCTAAAGAACCCTCAGCCACAGTAATGGAAATCAGGTCAGCCAAAATGTCCCTTGAGTCTGCTCAAAGCCAAGGTAAAAATAATGTGACACCTGAACAAAGGGGTAATCAACAAAGATCGCCATTTCCTGTACCAATGTTCCAATCACATGATCCTAGTAATAGAGAGAGCTACATCAGCCCTAGATATTTAGGAGATAGACCCCGGGTAAGGTACCGGTCTGATATGGCAGGTATGAACAATAACCAGAGACAAAATCAAGATCAAAGAAATGATGGTCCCTACCAGTCATTGGGGACACAGAGCAGATTTGATCCCAGCACCATGATATATGGTAATCAGGATAGGCCCCGATATGTGGATCGATTTACTGATAATGGAAATCAATATAGGGGCCAGTACCCACAATCTGAGAGACAGGACATGAAGCAAAACGTGAACTACAGTCCACGCCAGTACAATGATTCCCCACCAGGGGACTATAATCAAAGGATGGGTGCAACCCGCTCCCCTCCACAAATGAATCAAGAGTTCAGAAACCATCCCAACCGGTATCAATCACCTGAGAGGTATCAGAATAGATCCAATCAGGGGGAAAACAACCAATATCGACCTAGGCCACAGAAAGAGGATCCTAGAGAGGTGGAAAGGTTCCAATGCCTTGAGGCCCAAGTGAAAATGTTAGCTGAGCAAATAGGAAAGCTCTATACAGCGCAAAAACAACCTTCCAAAGAGGGGGCTGATGGCCATAGCAATGACCGGGGGGCTTCCGAAAAGTGACTAAGTACTCATGATAACTGCAGTGCCAAAATGACAGATTGCTCTGATATAACTTTGCATAACGACTCTGAGATGACTAATGGATTAAAAATGAAAGTACCAGTAAATGAAATTGTGATGGAAAGTGTAAATACTTCTAAAAAAGAGGTACGGTTTAACTTAGAGCTAAATAAAACAGTAAAGATTTGCACAAATGAAAAAGAAACATTAGGAATTCCAAAAGAACAAAGGGACAGGTTTAAGAAAAATGACTCATGCATGGGGAATACCAGTGAACAGGGAGTAAGTGGGGATGCCATAGCTCCTTCCCTGGGCAAGCAAAACAATGACCAAACACAGACAGAAAAAGGAAATACTCACAAGGAGGGTACAAGTCAATCACCTGAAAAATTCTTTGAGCCACATATTTTTGAAGAGGCTGAAAGGGCTGGTATTACACTAAATGATCACAAATGCACAGAATTAAAAAATGACAAATTGCTGAATGATGTTGTTACACATGTTCAGTTGGAAGGTGGTAATGTGGTCTCTGATGTTACCCAGATGGATGGGCGAACGGTGGCCACACTCCAAAAAACCTCTGAACATGGAGAAATGAATAAAATACCTCGCACAGAAATGGGTAAAAAGGAGGGAAAAATGTCTTTTCATTTACCAATGTGCTTAGCCAAAAGTGAAAAAGACCTGAGAAAGGTGAGCCCTGAAATCAGTAAGAATTCACATTTCTTATGTGTATTAGAGGAAGTTGAGGACAGATATTATGCACCCATCACTGTAGAAGAAAAATGCCACACCTTTGCTATGATTGACACTGGCGCACAGGCCACAATTATGTCCAAGGAGCTGGTAAAGAGTATCAATGAAGGGAGGCCTCCACAGAGTCAGATCACAGTGAAGGCAAATCAAGGCCCAGTGCATAACTTTAATGGGGAGGAGGTGCCCATCATAGGTGTAACTGAGGTTGACATAAAAATAGGAAAGCACAGAATGAAACAAGAGGTATTGATCACATCTATTTGTGAAATTCCATTTCTGATGGGGACAGATTGCCTGAAAAGATTGTCTCCTCTCATAGATGGGGTGAATGGAGTGCTGTGGTCCTTAACCAAAAAACCATTGAGGCCTAAGAAACTAAAATCACAAAACAGCAATATAAAAGAATGTCACACCGTTGCCAAAACAAATGATGCTGTGGAGGTATATCTCCAGAATAGCTGCATACCTAGTGTCACTGTTATATTAATGTGTCAAGACAAAGATCAGAGCGACAATGAAAAACTACCTGTACAAATATACTTGGACCCAAGGAAAGATTGGCAGACTGCCATAGATGAGTACACATTACGTTTCTACTTAAAAGAGAATACATGCAAACAGAATATTGTTCCTAAAACAGATTCAGAAAAACACATTACCACTCTGGCAGAGATACACATGGAAGATGAGCAACCATGGGTTCACGTTGGTATAAATGATTATCTTAAAACAATAAAAGCCACTTTAGCGCTTGAACATGAAAGGAGTTTCATTAATGAGAAATTGTTGCAAAAAATTATGGAGAGGGAAGAAATCCCGAAATTTAGGATTAAAAACCAATATGTTTCTGGGTTGGACAGTCCAGATTTTGAAAACCGAATTACAGGCAGATGCATGCTTAAAATTAGTATTGGGCAGAAAAAAATTTACCATAATGTATGGATAGTGAGTGGAGCACAAAATGAATTTTACATGGGCAATGACATCATGCACAGAATGTGTATGGTGTTAGATTTCCTTAATCAAAAAATATGGTCACGCCTAGGTGGGCCGGCGCCTGAATTTGAAGACAAAAGAAGGGCTTATCATTGTGCACAACTAGTTCCTTATGCAGTCGAATTACAAATGAGGAAAAATACTATTGTTCCTGCATTTACAAAACAGTTTGCAATAACACTGAAATGCAAAAATGGACAGCAGATGAAAGGCTATGATGCATTTGTATGCCTGAATGAATCCATAAAACAGCAAGGCCTGGATTATGAATACATTCCATTGGTAGACATTGGTGAGGGATCTGTAAAAATCATGGTAAATAATAAAGGTTGTCAGGACGTTCATTTAGAGGAAAACTCCCCATTAGGAATGGCCATACAAAAATCACATTATACGGCAGATTTAAATAACATGGTGATTGGGAATATTCCTGAAAAATATGTAGATGCCAAGGGCGAGTTGCCAGAACACCTGGACTCTCAGCCCAAAGGAATATTTAAAATTCACTCTGTGTATCCTTATGATTCAAATGAGACAGTGTGCTGCCATCAAGAGGATTGCATAATATTTAATTTAAATGAAAATGAAACAGGAAATCAGCCCATTGAAGTGGAAGCTGATATGCCAAAATATTTGAAAGTGGCAGCTCTACAAAAAGACACAGCCACACAGTTAGAGGAAAGCGCTGAGATTCCTTTACCAGAAGAGTTTCCAGAATTTTCCAGAATGGTAGAAGAGCAGATCTCCTTAGCGGATGCATGTAACAGCGATGAGGATCGACGCAATCTGAGGGAAATATTTATGGAGTTTAAGGATGTATTTGCAAAAGATGCTTATGATTGTGGTTTAACTGATTTACATGTGGCCACACTACCAGAAGGTTGTAGCAGAAATCCAGTGTTTGTACGCCAGTATAGACTACCGCTGGCATGTTTAGAATCATTGGCAGAGATTATTAAAAATTTGGAATCACGGGGAATAATTAGGCCCATTCATAGCACATCCAATACGCCTATTTTAGGTGTGTTAAAGCCAAATGGTCAATGGCGGCTGTGTGCAGACTTAAGAGAGTTAAATAAAAGAGTACCAGTATCTAGATGGCCACTACCATTCATTGATCAGGGCCTAGCTCAGATACATGGTTCAAATGTATTTACCACGTTAGATCTCACATCTGGATATTGGTGTGTGCCATTGGCAGAGGAGATACAACACCTATTTTCCTTTACATTTGACAGGACTCAATATGCCTGGCTTAGAGCTCCGTTCGGGTACATCAATAGTGGGAGTGAATTTGGCATATTTTTGAGAAAGGCCATGCCGGATGCAGCGGAAAGAGGGACAATAGTTTATGTGGATGATGTCTTGATAAAAAATGAAAACCTTAAAAGCCATTTTGATGAAATAAGACATGTGCTTGGCCAATTGCAGAAAGCAGGCGCCAAAGTATCTTTGCAAAAAGCACAATGGTGCAAGAAAAAAGTGAACTTTCTAGGGCATGAAGTGACTGAACATGGGCTAAATCCACAAAGGAAGAAAATAGAGGCCATACAAAGATTAAAAGATCCTAAAAATGTGAAAGGAGTAAAAAGTTTATTAGGGATGACAGGCTATAACAGAAAGTTCATTGAGAATTATGCAGAAATCACTCAACCATTGACTAAACTGCTTAAACTAAATACTCCCTGGAGATGGGAAAGAGAGCAGTCTGATGCAGTGGCTAGATTGAAGGAATGTCTTGTAAAGGCACCATGTTTAGCATACCCCATAAAGGGCAGGGATTTCTTTATAGAAATAGGCTTTTCTGAACATTGTATGTCAGCAGTGTTATCACAAAAACACGATTTGAATCACAAAACCATTGCATATGCAAGTAAGGCATTTTCCCAAGTTGAAATGAAATTTAATGAATGCGAAAAGGCCCTATTAACCACTGTGTGGGCGCTACAACATTTCCGCCCCATTGTTCAGGGAGAAAAGGTGATTATTGAAACAAATCATCAACCTTTGCAATTTTTAGAGAGTAAAAGAATTAGATCAGGCAATCTAGCGCAATCCAGAATCACTTCATGGACGCTGGCATTACAAGGTTTTCCCGTAGAAGTAAGATATGGACAAAATAAAAAGAGCCCAATTGCTCAAGGGTTAGCTGACTTACATGACTGTGCAGCTGGACAAATAACAAATGAAATGGATGTGGAAGCTAGTTTACAGGAATTCGAACAATCACCACACAAAGCTTTTGATGAAAAAACATGCAAGGATTTGCCAACTGTATATGTGGATGGTTGTGCTTTTCACATTGAAAATGACAGTAATAAACAATTAGTGGCAGGAATAGGAAATGTCTGGTTGAAATGTGAAGGCGTTCCTAGTATAGGGATGAGGATTGGAGATAGGAGTAGTCAGGTGGCGGAATTGGCAGCCATCTATAAAGCAATTGCTACTGCAGTTGATAAAAAGTTCAGTGAAATTGTCCTGGTGACTGATTCTGACTATGCACGGAATAGCTTTGTGGAATATTTGCCTGGTTGGAAAGCAAGAGGCATGGTTACATACAACAAAAAGCCACTTAAACATGGAAAAATGATACAAGCCATAGACAAATTGGTGTCAGAAAATAATTTAACAATATACTGGAGAAAAATTCGTGGGCATTTAAAAACACCAGGAGAGGATAAGGAGGGAAATGATAAGGCAGACCATCTGGCTAAGATTGGGGCTGTGATGGGAGAATTGCTACCTATTGATTATTTAATGGGTGAAATACAAATTGATGCAGTCACACGTTCTAAAGCACCAAAGGAGGTAGATCAACCGGTGGTGCAGTGGAGTCATGACACGCCAGACCAAGATTTGATTGAGGCACAAAAGAATGATCAAATTTTAGGAATCTATTATAATCATTTGATAGATCCTGAACAAAATCCTTTAACAGAAAATGATTGTATGGGAAAAGAAGAGTTGAGGGTGTTATTAAAGAACAAAACACGAATTAGATTACAGGATGGACTCATGATTAGAGAGTCCATAACAGGGCAAATACAGTGGGTAGTACCCCTTTCATTCAGAGGACTAATGCTACACCATGCACACGATGCCATAACTGCAGGCCATAGAGGTTCACAAAAGACATTAGAAATACTAAAAGATTATGCTTACTGGCCACATATGTCCCAAGATGTGGAATTATATACTAGAGGATGTCTAGTATGCGCCCAATTTAAACCTGCTTCACCAATGCATAGAGCACCATTGATGAAAAGAGGCCTAACTCTCCCATGGTCAGATTTGCAAATAGACTATGTAGGTCCTTTAAAAAGGTCGAGCAGGGGACACCGCTATATTTTGAGTGTGGTATGTTTGATGTCAAAGTGGATTGAGTGCATTCCCGCACCAGATTGTAGTGCGCAAACAGCAGCCACATTGCTGGTGAACCATGTGTTCTCAAGGTTTGGGTTGCCACAAAGAATTGAGTCAGACAGAGGAAGTCATTTCACGAGTACTCTAATGAGTAAGGTATGGCAAATACTAGGTGTGAAAAGGAAACTACATATCGCATATCGGGCGGCGTCTTCAGGTACAGTTGAAAGAAGCAATAGGTCTGTTGTGGACATTTTAAAGAAATTTGTGGCAGAAGCAGGTTCCAGCTGGGATTTGCGTTTACCATTGGTTTTGATGGCAATCAGGTCGACTCCTGCCAAAGCAACAGGTGTTAGCCCCCATGAGGTCTTAACAGGTAGGAAAATGGTGTTACCACAACACCTACTATACAGAACACATGAGCAAACTCTAGTGAGTGCATCCACAGTTCATGAATATATTGATGAACTGAGGAAGCATTTGCAACATGCATTTGCTTTTGTGCAGAGAAATCTGGAAAGAGCTGCTGACAGTGCTAAGTCATATTATGACAAAAAGACATCAGTAAAGGAATACAATGTAGGGGATCAGGTGTACAAGTTTCATTTTGGAAAAAGTAAACAGAAAAATTCTAAATTTCTGGCAGCCTGGCAGGGGCCATTTCGAATTATAGATAAAGTCTCTCCTGTAGTGTATAAAATTTTGAAAAATGAAGGTGAAACAGCAATAGAGCAGTTTGTCCATGTAAATCAAATCAAACCATGCCATCCCAGACATGAGATCAGGCAGCTTGAGCATGTGGAAACGGATAGAGTCCCTTGAGAAAATAAATGGGTGTGATCAGGAGGCAGTGACAAAGAAGTTAAAAAAAAGTTGATTGTAATGATGGCACATAAACACTGTAATATATGTGAAAATATATAATATAAATAAATAAATAAATAAATAAATAAATAAATAAATGCACATATAACGGAAGCTCGTGGTTGGTGTGCAGAGAGAAAGTGTATTAAATATTGAATGCTGTTTTATATGTGTTTGTTTTCTTTTAACTTGTGTTTAATTTCAGAAAAAAGAAAAAAAAAACGAAGTATTTTTACCAAGCATGTTTTATTTTTGGCAAAAGGATGAAGTTAGTATTGTGCTATGTACTTAATCTGTTTATTTTCTATTTTGATTTAGACAATTAACATTATTTGGTCGGAGGTTCCGGGATCAGAGGCCACGGGAGACGATGGAGTCCTGGAGTCCCTTGGATGAAGACCAAAAGATGCCTGCCTCCAGGTGGAGGTGAAGACAAAATAACCGGAATGCCAAAAGAGATGAATACTGTGGATTCAAGATTGCCAAGATGAAAGAGTACTCGAATGAACCGAATAACATCGCTGGTCGGGACATACCAAAAGAGACAAAGCAAAAGTTCCGGCATATGAAGTTCCACGTATTTATTATTTTAATTATTTATTTCAACTTGTTATATTACTTATTTGTTTTAGTTAGTTGTTTTATTTCATTGTTTTTTAATTGACTTGGAAAATTTAAACTTAAAGTAATGCCACTTCCACCGAGAAGGCAAATGTGGAACATTTTATGAACTGATGGACTCAGATGAAATGTTAATTGCAAATTTTCATTGATGCACATGAATATTCATTTTGTTGGATTGCTATATTGTAAAAAAAAATAGAACAAGTTGTTTTTAGGAATTGGCTTGGATTATAGCCAAGTTCTAAAAACAAAAGGAGGGTATATGTAAGGATATTTGGCGTGTTACAGTACACAGTACAGCAATACTGCACAAGTAGCACAATTTTTTTTTGCAGCACCACCACCACAAGGGTGCGGTGCATTGCTATATGGGTTAGCAGATTAACAAGGAAAGACAGGCTATTCAGTCAAAAAACGATTTTAACATATAAGATGCAAAGCTATTTTTACAGTTAAAAGCACACGTGTTCATTTAAAAATGCACACTATTTTTCACCTGAAATGCCTATATTGCTAGAGACACATTTGAAAATTAACAGCTAACCTATTAACAATTAACCTGACTAATAAAACCTTATTTTAATATAACCCACTAATAAAATGTGTTCTCTACTGCAGAATTAGGCATACTTTGAAAACCAGTTAAATGAGTGTGCAGATTTTTTTTTCCTCTCTTCTCTGCCTGATTATCCGTGTTGTTGTGCACAGTAACTGCAGGAGGAAGGAAGTCAGATTTGCAACAATTGCAAATGTATAAGCGAAGCTATTGTTGAAGAGTAGGAGGATGAGAGATGATGGATTTCATTGGAACACGTCATAAAGAGGGCTGAGAGGAAAGTTTTAGTGGGCAGTAGCAGGGAAAAAGACAGGCAGACATCTTTCTGCACTACTGGGGAGAAGACCTGGCTGTGGGGGTGTCCTGCTGCAGTCGAGACTGGGGAAAGCTGAAAGAATTACCTTTCCACTGGCAGAGGCAGTCCTATCTGAAAAAGCTGAGAATTCCAGGCAATGACCCCGGCTTGAGAAGGCAAGCGTTCATTTTTGCTGGAGTTAAGCCAAGAGAGCCACATTCACAGAGAGAAGCCTCTGAACAGATAAGGTAATTACCTAACTGGGGGAGCTGTGTGTGTGCACGAAAGCATGCAGTCAGTGTAGAAAAATGAAAGTCCCGTGCGTGTCTTAATCAAGTGATAATGTTGCAATTTAAGTTCTGTTCTCCGCCACTATAATTGCAGTGTGTCATAGAAAATGCTTTGATTGTTCCATTTTATTGCTGTAAAGAATGAGATCATGTCTAAATGCAACTTTTATAATACAGAAAATATTTGAAAACAGACGGGTGGTTTATTTTCTATTTACCATTACAATGCCAATGATGTGGGGAGATTTTTAAACAGTGCAATGGTCATTTTAAGACAGATGTGTGTATGTCAGAATCAGTATGAATAATTGTGAGTGACTGTAGTATAACTTGTTGGAGGTACATGAGCCAACGGGAAGAGAGACTCTCTGAACATAGCTCCCTACCGTATATAAGGTAGTGGAAATTACCACAAGACTACCACATATAGCTCTCTGTCGTAAATAAGTCAGTGAGTTTGCCCATGGTGGCGCACCAACACTATCACTGGAAATTGTGGTATCTCTAGAATGCAGGTCTGAGGTCTCTCTAGTGATCACACGAAAAATCTAAGCGAAGATAAGGGATTCTGGACATTGGGGCCACAAATAAAACAAGGGAATTATGCTCACCAAAATACCACCAACCACGTATACCAAATATGCAGGTCTGGGTGCTGAAATAATGCATGTCCATGGTATTATTGTTGCACATGGCCAAATCTGAATACAAAGAGTGATTATTGCTAAGTTATTTTTCGGCGGTAATAAAATACCGTCAGGCCCCAAATCTCCACAAAATACCCTACAGACCCTTTCGATAGCAGAGATGTGATTTCTCAATGCGTATACCAAACCTGAGACCCTTCCTATGGCCTGAGATGTCATATACAACTCCTTCCCAATCAAATCCTGAGACCCTTCCTATAGCATGAGATGTGATATCTCAATGCTTATACCAAATCTGAGACCCTTCCTATAGCATGAGATGTGATATCCAACTCCTTCCCATTCCAATCCTGAGACCCTTCCTACAGCATGAGATGTGATATCTCAATGCTTCTAATACCAAACCTGAGATCCTCCCTATAACATGAGATGTGATATCCAACTCCTTCCCATTCCAATCCTGAGACTCTTATGATAGCATGAGATGTGATATCTCAATGCCTCTAATACCAAACCTGAGATACTTCCGATAGCATGAGATGTGATATCTCAATGCTTCTAATACCAAACCTGAGATCCTTCCTATAACATGACATGTGATTTCCAAATCCTTCCCCTTCCAAACCTGAGACCCTCCCTTTAGCATGAGATGTGATATCTCAATGCCTCTAATACCAAACCTGAGATCCTACCTCTAACATGAAATGTGATATCCATCTCCTTCCCTTTCCAAACCTGAGACCCTGCCTATAGCATGAGATGTGATATCCAAGTCCTTCCCATTCCAATCCTGAGACCCTTCCTATAGCATGTGATGTGATATCTCAATGCTTATACCAAACCTGAGACCCTTCTTATGGCATGAGATGTCATATACAACTCCTTCCCATTCCAATCCTGAGACCCTTCCTATAGCATGAGATGTGATATCTCAATGCTTATACCAAACCTGAGACCCTTCCTATAGCATGAGATGTGATATCCAACTTCTTCCCATTCCAATCCTGAGACCCTTCCTATAGCATGAGATGTGATATCTCAATGCTTATACCAAACCTGAGACCCTTCCTATAGCATGAGATGTGATATCTCAAGGCCTCTAATACCAAACCTGAGATCCTTCCTCTAACATGAGATGTGATATCCAACTCCTTCCCGTTCCAAACCTGAGACACTTCCTATAGCATATATGATATCCAACTCCTTCCCATTCCAAACATGAGACCCTTCCTATAGCAAGAATGTAATATCCAACTCCTACCCATTCCAATCCTGAGACCCTTCCTATAGCAAGAGATGTGATATCCAAATCCTTCCCCTTCCAAACCTGAGACCCTTCCTTTAGCATGAGATGTGATATCCAAATACTTCCCATTCCAATCCTAAAACCCATCCTATAGCATGAGATGTGATATCTCAATGTTTCTAAAAAAAAACCTGAGACCCTTCCTATAGCAAGAGATGCGATATCCAAATCCTTCCCATTCCAATCCTGAGACCCTTCCTATAGCATGAGAAGGACTTGGATATCACATCTCATGCTATAGATAGGCTCTCAGGTTTGGAAAGGGAAGGAGTTGGATATCACATTTCATGTTAGAGGAAGGATCTCAGGTTTGGTATTAGAGGCATTGAGATATCAGATCTCAGGCTATAGGAAGGGTCTCAGGATTGGAATGGGAAGGAGTTGGATATCACATCTAATGCTATAGGAAGGGTCTCAGGATTGGAATGGGAAGGAGTTGGATATCACATCTCATGCTAGAGGAAGGGTCTCAGGTTTGGTATAAGCATTGAGATATCACATCTCGTGCTATAGGAAGGGTCTCAGGATTGGAATGGGAAGGATTTGTATATGACATCTCATGCCGTAGGAAGGGTCTCAGGTTTGGTATAAGCATTGAGATTTCACATCTCTGCTATCGAAAGGGTCTTAGGATTGGAATGGGAAGGAGTTGGATATCCCATCTCAGGTTATAGGAAGAGTCTCAGGTTTGGTATTAGAAGCATTGAGATATCCCATCTCATGATATAGGAAGGGTCTCAGGTTGGAATGGGAAGGAGTTGGATATCACATTTCATGTTATAGGAAGGGTCTCAGGATTGGAATGGGAAGGACTTGGATATCATATCCCATGCTATAGGAAGGCTCTCAGGTTTGGAAGGGGAAGGAGTTGGATATCACATTTCATGTTAGAGGAAGGATCTCAGGTTTGGTATTAGAGGCCTTGAGATATCACATCTCATGCTATAGGAAGGGTCTCAGGATTGGAATGGGAAGGAGTTGGATATCACATCTCAAGCTATAGGAACAGTCTCAGGTTTGGTATAAGCATTGTGATATCACATCTCATGCTATAGGAAGGGTCTCAGGATTGGAATGGGAAGGAGTTGGATATCACATCTCATGTTATAGGAAAGATCTCATGTTTGGTATTAGAAGCATTGAGACATCACATCTCATGTTATAGGAAGGGTCTCAGGATTGGAATGGGAAGAAGTTGGATATCACATCTCTTGCTATAGGAAGGGTCTCAGGATTGGAATGGGAAGGAGTTGGATATCACATCTAATGCTATAGGAAGGGTCTCAGGATTGGAATGGGAAGGAGTTGGATATCACATCTCATGCTAGAGGAAGGGTCCCAGGTTTGGTATAAGCATTGAGATATCACATCTCGTGCTATAGGAAGGGTCTCAGGATTGGAATGGGAAGGAGTTGTATATGACATCTCATGCCGTAGGAAGGGTCTCAGGTTTGGTATAAGCATTGAGATATCACATCTCTGCTATCGAAAGGGTCTTAGGATTGGAATGGGAAGGAGTTGGATATCCCATCTCAGGTTATAGGAAGAGTCTCAGGTTTGGTATTAGAAGCATTGAGATATCCCATCTCATGATATAGGAAGGGTCTCAGGTTGGAATGGGAAGGAGTTGGATATCACATTTCATGTTATAGGAAGGGTCTCAGGATTGGAATGGGAAGGACTTGGATATCATATCCCATGCTATAGGAAGGCTCTCAGGTTTGGAAGGGGAAGGAGTTGGATATCACATTTCATGTTAGAGGAAGGATCTCAGGTTTGGTATTAGAGGCCTTGAGATATCACATCTCATGCTATAGGAAGGGTCTCAGGATTGGAATGGGAAGGAGTTGGATATCACATCTCATGTTATAGGAAAGATCTCAGGTTTGGTATTAGAAGCATTGAGACATCACATCTCATGTTATAGGAAGGGTCTCAGGATTGGAATGGGAAGAAGTTGGATATCACATCTCTTGCTATAGGAAGGGTCTCAGATTTGGTATAAGCATTGAGATATCACATCTCATGCTATAGGAAGGGTCTCAGGATTGGAATGGGAAGGAGTTGTATATGACATCTCATGCCATAGGAAGGGTCTCAGGTTTGGTATAAGCATTGAGATATCACATCACATGCTATAGGAAGGGTCTCCGGATCGGAATGGGAAGGACTTGGATATCACATCTCATGCTATAGGCAGGGTCTCAGGTTTGGAAAGGGAATGAGATGGATATCACATTTCATGTTAGAGGTAGGATCTCAGGTTTGGTATTAGAGGCATTGAGATATCACATCTCATGCTATCAGAAGGGTCTCAGGATTGGAATGGGAAGGAGTTGGATATCACATCTCATGCTAAAGGGAGGATCTCAGGTTTGGAAGGGGAAGGATTTGGAAATCACATCTCATGTTATAGGAAGGATCTCAGGTTTGGTATTAGAAGCATTGAGATATCACATCTCATGCTTTCATAAGGGTCTCAGGATTGGAATGGGAAGGAGTTGGATATCACATCTCATGTTATAGGAAGGATCTCAGGTTTGGTATTAGAAGCATTGAGACATCAAATCTCATGCTATAGGAAGGGTCTCAGGATTGGAATGGGAAGGAGTTGGATATCACATCTCATGCTATAGGAAGGGTCTCAGATTTGGTATAAGCATTGAGATATCACATCTCATGCTATAGGAAGGTGTTAGGAAAGATTTCGTTATTGTAGGGAACTTTCCTTCCATGTGGCAACCCCTAAACTTTTTGCTATTGTTTTCAACCTGTTTTCTTGACTTTGCCAGAGAAGTGCAGCCTTCTGCCGTACTCCTCTGGGCTTTCGCTCCTTTCTTACGGGGAAACTGACATGCCCTTAAGACAGTCAGTACCGGGGAACGCTGTTTCCCGTAGTTTCTTTTATCGTGTCGCCATTTTAGTGCAACACGACACAAGAGGGCACTGTAAGCTAAGTTACAGCTCTCTTGGGTCTCTAGCCTTCTACAGACCCTAGACACTCTTGTAGGATGGTTTTTGGATCGGTGCAAGTCATTCAGGGACTGGGCTGGTGGCAGCGATCATTTGGTTTATTTTGAGCTCCTTTTGCCGTTCTGAGCACGTTTTTGCCGCGAACACAAAAGGGTGGCCCGGCTACCCAAAATGGCCGGACCACGAGGCTCCTTTGTCTCGTCCACTGTCCGTCTTGCTCCCTTTACCTTCCCCCGGGTCAGGCGACCCGGGGCCTTCCTTATTTGGGCATGTAGTTTCCCGCGAAACACGGTTGCTTTCGCGGGCTTCTACATGTCGTTTGAGTGCCCCCAGGATGTGGGCTGGGCTGTCTGGTCCCAATACACATCCTGGGTGCCAGAGAGTCTAGGGTGGTGTGAATGCCTGGGACCACTGTGGTCCGTGATTGGTCCACGTATGGTATGTGTGTTGATGAGCGGATCTCCCATTGGCTCCCCTCCGTTTTGGCGCGAAGGGAACCGTGGATAAGAGGGAGCTGGAAACACCACTACCATGTCGATCTCCTGAGTTCTTACGAACCCAGGGATACAGGAGCCAAGTATCCTGCGAACACGAGGCTGGACCGAGGAATCACTGGTGACCCCCTGAAGAACTTCTGCTCCTCATTGCTGTCGTCCGGTGAAGCCCCTTCCACCTAAGATCGAACAAGAAGGCCTGTACTGGCGCTTCGACCTATTGGAATAGCAGGACCAGCTATTCCCGGCACCTTCATCAACTCCTGCTGTAAGCCTTCGGAAGTGTCTCTGGGCCATCCAGTTGACTGACCAGCTTACTAAGGAGGCCTGCTCTGTAATCGCCGACAGGTTGGGTGGTGTTCTGAGTCCGGGGCATGCTCACACGCTTCGTTTGCTTAGCAGTCCTAAGCTAGAGGTGAGCGGTGCTCGTTTGGCTTGAATACACCCGGCCGTTCCGTTGCCCTGCGGTGGCGACAAAACTGTGCTTGTTTCTTCGATCGGGACGTCTTTTTACTCTGCACGACGACGAGACGTTCCCTGCTCTTCAGAACCTGCCAGAAGCTGCATCTATCGAGGAGAAGCTCGGGCCTGCTTGCTTCGGGGACCGGTGAGTAGATTAGCTAGGATCTGGTCGCCCTCCTGCAGTGCCCTTTGCTTTTCCCCGCTGTAAATACAGCACCCCTTGTCCGTACTCGCGCCCTGCTTCTGCCTCACAGTGGAGGCTGCGCTAGAGTCGCGGACCGTGTTCTCCTTCATTAGAGCTCCCTACAGAGCTGTTCAACGTCCTCCGAAGAGCTTCACCTTCTGCCCATTGGCACCGGCGTGTGCAGGTACTTTTGAGCGCTAGGCTCCACTCTTCGTAGGGATTGGACTACCATCTAGTTAGGGGCCTCAGAAGGCGGACATATCACACGCATTGGTTTGCACTGCCTGTTTTCCTTCCCCTGCAGGTGGATAACATATTTCGTGCGGCTAATGCTGTGAAACTGTGTATTCTGTATATATATTGGGTGGATAGTGTATGTGTTGGTTTAATATCGTTGTATACCGCTGCTTTTACTGTGGTTATTAGTTTCAAGGCCTTATAATAAATGTGTATCTATTTTTGATATAAACAACTGTTTGGAGTAGTTTGTAAGCGCTCTTGCTTTGTGTGCTCATTGCGGGCTTTCAGTCACCCTCACCCCTCTTGAGACCTAGTCTTGACCGCCGCGATCGCTACCTTGATTGGTCTGGCTTGTCCAGAGGTTACCCTGTTCCAAGTAATTAGGTTGGCCTTCTGAACCTCTGCGCCACCAGGACAGAGTTCAGAAATCCGTCTTAACAAATTGGTGTACAGCGGTGGGATACGACTGAAGGTATCCAGTGTTGCGCACGAGCTAAGGCGTTTTCAGGTTATTCCAACCAGGACACGCAGTAAAGTATTGAATATAACGTTAAAAAGGCCATAGTCCTATCAACAGTATGGAAACGAATACTTTATTAACCTTAAATGCTTCGAAATCTGAAACATTGAAGAAGATGTGTGCGGAGAGAGGGGTTTCCTCTCAAGGCACTAAATTGGAAATGATCCAGAGAATCGTGGCGTGGCAAGAAGCGCAGCTTGACGCTATAACTTCCGAGGACAGTGCAGAAGGTGGTGGGGCTGCTCTCACTGGCAGAACCGACGGTTCTGCCGCTGCACTGATCCATCACGACCACGAGGACAGGGAGGATGTAATGTCTAACGTTTCCTCTGCCAGTATTGATGGGGAGGCTATGCTTGAATTCAAGAAGCAAGAGCTGCGGTTTAGGCAGCAGGAGCTTGAATTCAGCATAGCCAAACTGAAAATCGAACAGGCAGAAAAACAAAAAGACAGGGATCACCAGTTGGAACTGGCCAAGCTTCAGTTCGCAAATGGGTCCAAGGGTCCTGGACATGGTTCTGGGGCTTCCTCTCATCCACGGTTTCCAAAAGATCTGCTCAGTGTGTATGAGGAACGAAATGACATTATGGACTGGTTAAATGCGTTTGAGTATGCATGCGAGGTTCAGGAGGTTGATAATGCGGATAAGATTGCATGGTTACTCAGCAGACTGCCCCATTCTGGTTGCAGTGCCATTATGGAAATGTCGAAGGCTGAGCGCGCTGATTTTGCAATGTTGAAGCAGACTCTCATTTTAAAGTTTGGGAAGACTCCGACCCAATACGTGAAAAGGTTTAGAGAGTATAAGAAAAAGGAAGGTGGTACTTGGGTGTCGTATGTAGCTGAGTCCCTGAAAAACTTGACTGGCTGGGTTGAAGGTTATAAGGTTTCTACCTTCGAAGGCATGATCAATCTGGTCATGCTGGAACACATTTTTGCTTCTTCTTCCCCGGAGCTTAAGCAGCATTTGGCCGATTCGAAGGAGATAGATCCTAAGAAGCTGGCCATTGCAGCAGACTTATGGGTGTCACATCGAGTGTCCCATAAGGACAAAACTCATCCTGGTAAGCAGGAGGAAGGGAAAAAGTCCAAAGATATGGAGGGTGGGGAATCTGCTAAATCTTCTTCCCATAAGGGCCACAAAAAGAAAAATAAGGGTAAGCCATCCGAGAACTCACAGGGTAGTGGAGGTTCGCCTCCGAAACAGAACTCTGGTTATAATAAGCCTCCCTACGTAAACAGACCCAATGGGGCTTGTTTTTCTTGTGGAGCAACTGACCATGTGAAGGGGGATCCCCGTTGTAAGGTTAGACCTTTGGGGGTCCACTCCGCTAATCTGGCCTTCTCCTCCTACGAGGAAGAAGAGATTACAGGAGCATCCTTCTCCTCAGACTCATTTCCCAGCGGAATAGAGGCTGAGGTAGTTTTAGTGTCCCTGGGTTCCTGGGAGCCTAAAGTCGCAGAGGCGTATGCTAGGATTCCGGATAATACCAAGCACTACTTTAAAGACAGTGTGCTGATCAATGGAGTGGATACTCCAGCTCTTAGGGATAGTGGGTGCAGTCGAACTGTAGTGGATTCTACCTTGGTAGACTCAGAGGAAGTTGCCAGAGCTCCTCTGATGCCCACTAAGTTGGCTGACGGCCCCCTCCGTATGTTTCCCGTGATCCCTGTTAATCTAACTTTAAATGGTACAGCAGTTAGGATTCCAGTGAGCATTCAGAGAAACGTCCCGGGAAAGGTCTTGTTGGGCAATGATCTCAGAGCTCTAGGGCTCGTAGGAGACACTGCCGAAAGACCCTACACACGGTCTCAAGCACGGGCAGCATTGGCCAAGTCCAATACGCCGCCCCAGCCGAAGGGGAAACCCAAGGCGAAAGGAGTCAACAAGTCCCGACGGGGGAAAGAGAATATTCCCCCGAGCTCGCCTACCACTGCGGTGGAGGGAGTTGGTCAATCGCCCGAGCCTGACGAGGAGGTGGCGATGCCTGAAGTGTTCGACCCCAACGACCATCCTGAACTAAAAGACTTGTTAGTTGAAGGAGGTCCTGATAGGGACGACTTCAGTAAGGGCCAACGTGAGTGCCCATCTCTGGAAGGCCTAAGGAGACAGGCCTGCTCCCAGCTTGAGGGTGAACCTCCTGGGAAGCATCGGATTTATTGGGAAGGTGGACTCCTGTACAGTGAGCCCACAGAGTCTACAGAAGGAGACCATAGGAGGTTGGTGGTTCCCCTTTCTGTTAGACCCTTCCTCCTGCAGTTGGCGCATGAAGTTCCCCTTGCTGGTCACCTTGGAATGAAGAGGACCAAGCAAAGGTTATCTATGCACTTCTACTGGCCCAAGATGGGGGTGCAAGTAGAAAGTCACTGCAGGAGTTGTGCCTCCTGCCAGTTGTCTGGTAAGGTTGGCGCGACAATCCAAGCTCCGTTGGTACCGCTCCCAGTTGTGGGGGTACCATTTGAAAGGGTAGGGATTGACATGGTTGGTCCCCTTGACCCGCAAACATCCTCAGGCAATAGGTTTATCCTGGTGCTGGTCGACCATGCAACCAGGTATCCTGAGGCCGTCCCATTTACAACTGTAACTGCCAAGCCAGTTGCAGAAGCTTTACTCGGCATGTTTACTAGGGTTGGCTTCCCTAAAGAAGTTGTGCCGGATGATGGCAGCAACTTTATGTCGAAGTATAGGCAGGCTATGTGGAAAGAATGTGGGGTCACCTACAGGTTCTCTTCTGCATACCGCCCCCAGACCGATGGTCTGGGGGGGCGTCTTAACAGGACGTTAAAAAGCATGATTGGGGCTCTGGAGGAGCCTCAGAGAAGAAAATGGGATCTTCTTGTTTCATGCTTACTGTTTGCCTACCGAGAGGTACCACAGGAGGGTGTTGGCTTCAGCCCCTTCGAACTTCTGTTCGGTCATCCCGTACGGGGACCCTTAGCCATTGTCAAGGAGGGATGGGAGATGCCCACTCCCCCTGTTACTACCAACGTAGTTGATTATGTGCTAGGGCTCAGAAAACAGATGGTACTTCTGATGGGCTTGGCCAGTGATAAATTGAAGGCAGGGCAAGCGCTGGTGAAACATTGGTACGACCAGAAAGCTTCCCTCATCAACTTTACACTTGGTCAGCAAGTCCTGATCATGAATCTCATAAGGCCTCGAGCTTTACAGGACAAATGGTCAGGCCCTTACCCAGTGGTGGAGCCCCTGGGTGAGGTTAACTATTCAGTGGACCTTGGAAGGCCTGGACAGGCTCCAAAAGTGCTTCCCGTGAATAGGCTGAAGGCTTTCGGCCCAAGCGTCGAAATCGCAGCACTGCTACTGGCTTCAGACGTTGTGGGAGAGGAGTCTGAACCTCTCCCCGACCTGTTCCCAAGCAGTCCTTCAGATAGCTCTTTTGAGGGTGTCCGAGTGGCCCCTCACCAAAATGGACAAGGCTCAGTGGTTTACCTTGGACATGAAGTAGTTGGAGGGAGGAGACAGCCTCTATCCAGTAAGGTACAAGCAGTACAAGACTGGCCTACCCCCACTACGCAAACCCAAGTGAGAGCCTTCTTAGGACTCACGGGTTATTACCGCAATTTTATGGCAGACTATGGCACCATAGCTGCTCCTCTGACTGCCCTCACAACTCCGAAGAAACCCAAGAAGGTAACTTGGACTGACGAGTGTGAGAAGGCCTTCAATGGCTTGAAAGACTCCTTGTGCCAGGCCCCTGTGCTCAGGGCCCCTGATTATCAAAGACCTTTTATCGTGCAGACGGATGCCTCTGACACTGGGATAGGAGCTGTACTATCACAAGTAGATGAGAAGGGTAAGGAACACCCTATCGGTTTTATTAGTCGCCAGCTTAAGGACAGAGAGCTCAGATGGTCCACGGTAGAGAAAGAATGTTTCTCTGTTGTGTGGGCCCTAAGGAAGCTGCGGCCCTACCTCTATGGGACCCACTTCACTGTGCAGACTGACCATAAGCCGTTAAAGTGGCTAATGAACATGAAGAGGGAGAATCCAAAGTTGCTTAGGTGGTCCATAAGTCTACAAGGCTTCGACTTCACTATTGAGCATAGGCCAGGTGTCCAACATAGCAATGCTGATGGGTTGTCCAGAATGTTTTACCGACCTGAACAAGAGACTCATCCAGGGGTGGATTAGTTCCCCCTGTCCATAGTCTGGGAGGGGCGAGTGTTAGGAAAGATTTCGTTATTGTAGGGAACTTTCCTTCCATGTGGCAACCCCTAAACTTTTTGCTATTGTTTTCAACCTGTTTTCTTGACTTTGCCAGAGAAGTGCAGCCTTCTGCCGTACTCCTCTGGGCTTTCGCTCCTTTCTTACGGGGAAACTGACATGCCCTTAAGACAGTCAGTACCGGGGAACGCTGTTTCCCGTAGTTTCTTTTATCGTGTCGCCATTTTAGTGCAACACGACACAAGAGGGCACTGTAAGCTAAGTTACAGCTCTCTTGGGTCTCTAGCCTTCTACAGACCCTAGACACTCTTGTAGGATGGTTTTTGGATCGGTGCAAGTCATTCAGGGACTGGGCTGGTGGCAGCGATCATTTGGTTTATTTTGAGCTCCTTTTGCCGTTCTGAGCACGTTTTTGCCGCGAACACAAAAGGGTGGCCCGGCTACCCAAAATGGCCGGACCACGAGGCTCCTTTGTCTCGTCCACTGTCCGTCTTGCTCCCTTTACCTTCCCCCGGGTCAGGCGACCCGGGGCCTTCCTTATTTGGGCATGTAGTTTCCCGCGAAACACGGTTGCTTTCGCGGGCTTCTACATGTCGTTTGAGTGCCCCCAGGATGTGGGCTGGGCTGTCTGGTCCCAATACACATCCTGGGTGCCAGAGAGTCTAGGGTGGTGTGAATGCCTGGGACCACTGTGGTCCGTGATTGGTCCACGTATGGTATGTGTGTTGATGAGCGGATCTCCCATTGGCTCCCCTCCGTTTTGGCGCGAAGGGAACCGTGGATAAGAGGGAGCTGGAAACACCACTACCATGTCGATCTCCTGAGTTCTTACGAACCCAGGGATACAGGAGCCAAGTATCCTGCGAACACGAGGCTGGACCGAGGAATCACTGGTGACCCCCTGAAGAACTTCTGCTCCTCATTGCTGTCGTCCGGTGAAGCCCCTTCCACCTAAGATCGAACAAGAAGGCCTGTACTGGCGCTTCGACCTATTGGAATAGCAGGACCAGCTATTCCCGGCACCTTCATCAACTCCTGCTGTAAGCCTTCGGAAGTGTCTCTGGGCCATCCAGTTGACTGACCAGCTTACTAAGGAGGCCTGCTCTGTAATCGCCGACAGGTTGGGTGGTGTTCTGAGTCCGGGGCATGCTCACACGCTTCGTTTGCTTAGCAGTCCTAAGCTAGAGGTGAGCGGTGCTCGTTTGGCTTGAATACACCCGGCCGTTCCGTTGCCCTGCGGTGGCGACAAAACTGTGCTTGTTTCTTCGATCGGGACGTCTTTTTACTCTGCACGACGACGAGACGTTCCCTGCTCTTCAGAACCTGCCAGAAGCTGCATCTATCGAGGAGAAGCTCGGGCCTGCTTGCTTCGGGGACCGGTGAGTAGATTAGCTAGGATCTGGTCGCCCTCCTGCAGTGCCCTTTGCTTTTCCCCGCTGTAAATACAGCACCCCTTGTCCGTACTCGCGCCCTGCTTCTGCCTCACAGTGGAGGCTGCGCTAGAGTCGCGGACCGTGTTCTCCTTCATTAGAGCTCCCTACAGAGCTGTTCAACGTCCTCCGAAGAGCTTCACCTTCTGCCCATTGGCACCGGCGTGTGCAGGTACTTTTGAGCGCTAGGCTCCACTCTTCGTAGGGATTGGACTACCATCTAGTTAGGGGCCTCAGAAGGCGGACATATCACACGCATTGGTTTGCACTGCCTGTTTTCCTTCCCCTGCAGGTGGATAACATATTTCGTGCGGCTAATGCTGTGAAACTGTGTATTCTGTATATATATTGGGTGGATAGTGTATGTGTTGGTTTAATATCGTTGTATACCGCTGCTTTTACTGTGGTTATTAGTTTCAAGGCCTTATAATAAATGTGTATCTATTTTTGATATAAACAACTGTTTGGAGTAGTTTGTAAGCGCTCTTGCTTTGTGTGCTCATTGCGGGCTTTCAGTCACCCTCACCCCTCTTGAGACCTAGTCTTGACCGCCGCGATCGCTACCTTGATTGGTCTGGCTTGTCCAGAGGTTACCCTGTTCCAAGTAATTAGGTTGGCCTTCTGAACCTCTGCGCCACCAGGACAGAGTTCAGAAATCCGTCTTAACAGAAGGGTCTCAGGATTGGAATGGGAAGGAGTTGTATATGACATCTCAGGCCATAGGAAGGGTCTCAGGTTTGGTATAAGCATTGAGATATCACATCTCTGCTATCGGAAGGGTCTCAGGATTGGAATGGGAAGGAATTGGATATCACATCTCATGTTATAGGAAGGATCTCAGATTTGGTATTAGAAGCATTGAGATATCCCTTCTCATGCTATAGGAAGGGTCTCAGGATTGGAATGTGAAGGATTTGGATATCACATCTCATGCTAAAGGAAGGGTCTCAGGTTTGGTAGAAGCATTGAGATATCACATCTCTGCTATCGGAAGTGTCTCAGGATTGGAATGGGAAGGACTTGGATATCACATCTCATGCTATAGATAGGCTCTCAGGTTTGGAAAGGGAAGGAGTTGGATATCACATTTCATGTTAGAGGAAGGATCTCAGGTTTGGTATTAGAGGCATTGAGATATCAGATCTCAGGCTATAGGAAGGGTCTCAGGATTGGAATGGGAAGGAGTTGGATATCACATCTAATGCTATAGGAAGGGTCTCAGGATTGGAATGGGAAGGAGTTGGATATCACATCTCATGCTAGAGGAAGGGTCTCAGGTTTGGTATAAGCATTGAGATATCACATCTCGTGCTATAGGAAGGGTCTCAGGATTGGAAAGGGAAGGAGTTGTATATGACATCTCATGCCGTAGGAAGGGTCTCAGGTTTGGTATAAGCATTGAGATATCAAATCTCTGCTATCGAAAGGGTCTTAGGATTGGAATGGGAAGGAGTTGGATATCCCATCTCAGGTTATAGGAAGAGTCTCAGGTTTGGTATTAGAAGCATTGAGATATCCCATCTCATGATATAGGAAGGGTCTCAGGTTGGAATGGGAAGGAGTTGGATATCACATTTCATGTTATAGGAAGGGTCTCAGGATTGGAATGGGAAGGACTTGGATATCATATCCCATGCTATAGGAAGGCTCTCAGGTTTGGAAGGGGAAGGAGTTGGATATCACATTTCATGTTAGAGGAAGGATCTCATGTTTGGTATTAGAGGCCTTGAGATATCACATCTCATGCTATAGGAAGGGTCTCAGGATTGGAATGGGAAGGAGTTGGATATCACATCTCAAGCTATAGGAACAGTCTCAGGTTTGGTATAAGCATTGTGATATCACATCTCATGCTATAGGAAGGGTCTCAGGATTGGAATGGGAAGGAGTTGGATATCACATCTCATGTTATAGGAAAGATCTCAGGTTTGGTATTAGAAGCATTGAGACATCACATCTCATGTTATAGGAAGGGTCTCAGGATTGGAATGGGAAGAAGTTGGATATCACATCTCTTGCTATAGGAAGGGTCTCAGGATTGGAATGGGAAGGAGTTGGATATCACATCTAATGCTATAGGAAGGGTCTCAGGATTGGAATGGGAAGGAGTTGGATATCACATCTCATGCTAGAGGAAGGGTCTCAGGTTTGGTATAAGCATTGAGATATCACATCTAATGCTATAGGAAAGGTCTCAGGATTGGAATGGGAAGGAGTTGGATATCACATCTCATGCTAGAGGAAGGGTCTCAGGTTTGGTATAAGCATTGAGATATCACATCTCGTGCTATAGGAAGGGTCTCAGGATTGGAAAGGGAAGGAGTTGTATATGACATCTCATGCCGTAGGAAGGGTCTCAGGTTTGGTATAAGCATTGAGATATCAAATCTCTGCTATCGAAAGGGTCTTAGGATTGGAATGGGAAGGAGTTGGATATCCCATCTCAGGTTATAGGAAGAGTCTCAGGTTTGGTATTAGAAGCATTGAGATATCCCATCTCATGATATAGGAAGGGTCTCAGGTTGGAATGGGAAGGAGTTGGATATCACATTTCATGTTATAGGAAGGGTCTCAGGATTGGAATGGGAAGGACTTGGATACCATATCCCATGCTATAGGAAGGCTCTCCGGTTTGGAAGGGGAAGGAGTTGGATATCACATTTCATGTTAGAGGAAGGATCTCAGGTTTGGTATTAGAGGCCTTGAGATATCACATCTCATGCTATAGGAAGGGTCTCAGGATTGGAATGGGAAGGAGTTGGATATCACATCTCAAGCTATAGGAACAGTCTCAGGTTTGGTATAAGCATTGTGATATCACATCTCATGCTATAGGAAGGGTCTCAGGATTGGAATGGGAAGGAGTTGGATATCACATCTCATGTTATAGGAAAGATCTCAGGTTTGGTATTAGAAGCATTGAGACATCACATCTCATGTTATAGGAAGGGTCTCAGGATTGGAATGGGAAGAAGTTGGATATCACATCTCTTGCTATAGGAAGGGTCTCAGGATTGGAATGGGAAGGAGTTGGATATCACATCTAATGCTATAGGAAGGGTCTCAGGATTGGAATGGGAAGGAGTTGGATATCACATCTCATGCTAGAGGAAGGGTCTCAGGTTTGGTATAAGCATTGAGATATCACATCTCGTGCTATAGGAAGGGTCTCAGGATTGGAATGGGAAGGAGTTGTATATGACATCTCATGCCGTAGGAAGGGTCTCAGGTTTGGTATAAGCATTGAGATATCACATCTCTGCTATCGAAAGGGTCTTAGGATTGGAATGGGAAGGAGTTGGATATCCCATCTCAGGTTATAGGAAGAGTCTCAGGTTTGGTATTAGAAGCATTGAGATATCCCATCTCATGATATAGGAAGGGTCTCAGGTTGGAATGGGAAGGAGTTGGATATCACATTTCATGTTATAGGAAGGGTCTCAGGATTGGAATGGGAAGGACTTGGATATCATATCCCATGCTATAGGAAGGCTCTCAGGTTTGGAAGGGGAAGGAGTTGGATATCACATTTCATGTTAGAGGAAGGATCTCAGGTTTGGTATTAGAGGCCTTGAGATATCACATCTCATGCTATAGGAAGGGTCTCAGGATTGGAATGGGAAGGAGTTGGATATCACATCTCAAGCTATAGGAACAGTCTCAGGTTTGGTATAAGCATTGTGATATCACATCTCATGCTATAGGAAGGGTCTCAGGATTGGAATGGGAAGGAGTTGGATATCACATCTCATGTTATAGGAAAGATCTCAGGTTTGGTATTAGAAGCATTGAGACATCACATCTCATGTTATAGGAAGGGTCTCAGGATTGGAATGGGAAGAAGTTGGATATCACATCTCTTGCTATAGGAAGGGTCTCAGATTTGGTATAAGCATTGAGATATCACATCTCATGCTATAGGAAGGGTCTCAGGATTGGAATGGGAAGGAGTTGTATATGACATCTCATGCCATAGGAAGGGTCTCAGGTTTGGTATAAGCATTGAGATATCACATCACATGCTATAGGAAGGGTCTCAGGATTGGAATGGGAAGGACTTGGATATCACATCTCATGCTATAGGCAGGGTCTCAGGTTTGGAAAGGGAATGAGATGGATATCACATTTCATGTTAGAGGTAGGATCTCAGGTTTGGTATTAGAGGCATTGAGATATCACATCTCATGCTATCAGAAGGGTCTCAGGATTGGAATGGGAAGGAGTTGGATATCACATCTCATGCTAAAGGGAGGGTCTCAGGTTTGGAAGGGGAAGGATTTGGAAATCACATCTCATGTTATAGGAAGGATCTCAGGTTTGGTATTAGAAGCATTGAGATATCACATCTCATGCTTTCATAAGGGTCTCAGGATTGGAATGGGAAGGAGTTGGATATCACATCTCATGTTATAGGAAGGATCTCAGGTTTGGTATTAGAAGCATTGAGACATCAAATCTCATGCTATAGGAAGGGTCTCAGGATTGGAATGGGAAGGAGTTGGATATCACATCTCATGCTATAGGAAGGGTCTCAGATTTGGTATAAGCATTGAGATATCACATCTCATGCTATAGGAAGGGTCTCAGGATTGGAATGGGAAGGAGTTGTATATGACATCTCAGGCCATAGGAAGGGTCTCAGGTTTGGTATAAGCATTGAGATATCACATCTCTGCTATCGGAAGGGTCTCAGGATTGGAATGGGAAGGAATTGGATATCACATCTCATGTTATAGGAAGGATCTCAGATTTGGTATTAGAAGCATTGAGATATCCCTTCTCATGCTATAGGAAGGGTCTCAGGATTGGAATGTGAAGGATTTGGATATCACATCTCATGCTAAAGGAAGGGTCTCAGGTTTGGTAGAAGCATTGAGATATCACGTCTCTGCTATCGGAAGGGTCTCAGGATTGGATTGGGAAGGAGTTGGATATCCCTTCTCATGCTATAGGAAGGGTCTCAGGTTTGGTATAAGCATTGAGATATCACATCTCTGCTATCGGAAGGGTATCAGGATTGGATTGGGAAGGAGTTGGATATCCCTTCTCATGCTATAGGAAGTGTCTCAGGTTGGAATGGGAAGGAGTTGGATATCACATCACATGTTATAGGAAGGGTCTCAGGATTGGAATGGGAAGGATTTGGATATCACATCTCTTGCTATAGGAAGGGTCTCAGGATTGGAATGGGTAGGAGTTGGATATTACTTTCTTGCTATAGGAAGGGTCTCATGTTTGGAATGGGAAGGAGTTGGATATCACATATGCTATAGTTAGTGTCTCAGGTTTGGAACGGGAAGGAGTTGGATATCACATCTCATGTTATAGGAAGGGTCTCAGGTTTGGTATAAGCATTGAGATATCACATCTCTGCTATCGGAAGTGGCTCAGGATTGGAATGGGAAGGAGTTGGATATCCCATCTCATGTTATAGGACGAGTCTCTGGTTTGGTATTAGAATCATTGAGATATCACATCGCATGCTGTAGGAAGGGTCTAAGGATTGGAATGGGATGGACTTGGATATCACATCTCATGCTATAGGTAGGCTCTCAGGTTTGGTATAAGCATTGAGATATCACATCTCATGCTATAGGAAGGGTCTCAGGATTGGAATGGGAAGGAATTGGATATCACATCTCATGCTATAGGAAGGGTCTCAGATTTGGTATAAGCATTGAGATATCACATCTCATGCTATAGGAAGGGTCTCAGGATTGGAATGGGAAGGAGTTGTATATGACATCCCAGGCCATAGGAAGGGTCTCAGGTTTGGTATAAGCATTGAGATATCACATCTCTGCTATCGGAAGGGTCTCAGGATTGGAATGGGAAGGAGTTGGATATCCCATCTCATGTTATAGGAAGGGTCTCAGGTTTGGTATTAGAAGCATAGAGATATCACATCTCATGCTATAGGAAGGGTCTCAGGATTGGAATGGGAAGGACTTGGATGTCACATCTCATGCTATAGGGAGGGTCTCAAGTTTGATATTAGAAGCATTGAGATAACAAATCTCATGATATCGGAAGGGTCTCAGGATTGGAATGGGAAGGAGTTGGATATCACATCTCATGATAAAGGAAGGGTCTGAGGTTTGGAAGGGGAAGGATTTGGATATCACATCTCATGTTATAGGACGGGTCTCAGGTTTGGTATTAGAAGCATTGAGATATCAAGTCTCATGGTATAAGAAGGGTCTCAGAATTGGAATGGGAAGGAGTTGGATATCACACCTCAAGCTATAGGAAGGGTCTCAGGATTGGAATGGGAAGGAGTTTGATATCACATCTCATGCCATAGTATGGGTCTCAGGTTTGGTAGAAGCATTGGGATATCACATCTCATGCTATCGGAAGGGTATCAGTATTGGATTTGGAAGGAGTTGGATATCCCATCTCATGCTATAGGAAGGGTCTCAGGTTGGAATGGGAAGGAGTTGGATATCACATTTCATGTTATAGAAAGGGTCTCAGGATTGGAATGGGAAGGACTTGGATATCATATCTCATGCTATAGGAAGGCTCTCAGGTTTGGAAGGGGAAGGAGTTGGATATCACATTTCATGTTAGCGGAAGGATCTCAGGTTTGGTATTAGAGGCCTTGAGATATCACATCTCATGCTATAGGAAGGGTCTCTGGATTGGAATGGGAAGGAGTTGGATATCACATCTCAAGCTATAGGAAGGGTCTCAGGTTTGGTATAAGCATTGAGATATCACATCTCATGCTATAGGAAGGGTCTCAGGATTGGAATGGGAAGGAGTTGGATATCACATCTCATATTATAGGAAATATCTCAGGTTTGGTATTAGAAGCATTGAGACATCACATCTCATGTTATAGGAAGGGTCTGAGGATTGGAATGGGAAGAAGTTGGATATCACATCTCATGCTATAGGAAGGGTCTCAGGATTGGAATGGGAAGGAGTTGTATATGACATCTCATGCCATAGGAAGGGTCTCAGGTTTGGTATAAGCATTGAGATATCACATCACATGCTATAGGAAGGGTCTCAGGATTGGAATGGGAAGGACTTGGATATCACATCTCATGCTATAGGCAGGGTCTCAGGTTTGGAAATGGAAGGAGATGGATATCACATTTCATGTTAGAGATAGGATCTCAGGTTTGGTATTAGAGGCATTGAGATATCACATCTCATGCTATCAGAAGGGTCTCAGGATTGGAATGGGAAGGAGTTGTATATCACATCTCATGCTAAAGGGAGGGTCTCAGGTTTGGAAGGGGAAGGATTTGGAAATCACATCTCATGTTATAGGAAGGGTCTCAGGTTTGGTATTAGAAGCATTGAGATATCACATCTCATGCTATAGGAAGGGTCTCAGGATTGGAATGAGGAGGACTTGGATGTCACATCTCATGCTATAGGGAGGGTCTCAAGTTTGATATTAGAAGCATTGAGATAACAAATCTCATGATATCGGAAGGGTCTCAGGATTGGAATGGGAAGGAGTTGGATATCACATCTCATGATAATGGAAGGGTCTAAGGTTTGGAAGGGGAAAGATTTGGATATCACATCTCATGTTATAGGACGGGTCTCAGGTTTGGTATTAGAAGCATTGAGATATCAAGTCTCATGGCATAGGAAGGGTCTCGGAATTGGAATGGGAAGGAGTTGGATATCACATCTCAAGCTATAGGAAGAGTCTCAGGATTGGAATGGGAATGAGTTTGATATCACATCTCATGCCATAGTATGGGTCTCAGGTTTGGTAGAAGCATTGGGATATCACATCACATGCTATAGGAAGGGTCTCAGGATTGGAATGGGAAGGAGTTGTATATGACATCTCATGCTATAGACAGGGTCTCAGGTTTGGAAAGGGAAGGAGATGGATATCACATTTCATGTTATAGGAAGAGTCTCAGGTTTGGTATTAGAAGCATTGAGATATCCCATCTCATGCTATAGGAAGGGTCTCAGGTTGGAATGGGAAGGAGTTGGATATCACATTTCATGTTATAGGAAGGGTCTCAGGATTGGAATTGGAAGGACTTGGCTATCATATCTCATGCTATAGGAAGGCTCTCAGGTTTGGAAGGGGAAGGAGTTGGATATCACATTTCATGTTAGAGGAACGATCTCAGGTTTGGTATTAGAGGTCTTGAGATATCACATCTCATGCTATAGGAAGGGTCTCAGGATTGGAATGGGAAGGAGTTGGATATCACATCTCAAGCTATAGGAACGGTCTCAGGTTATGTATAAGCATTGTGATATCACATCTCATGCTATAGGAAGGGTCTCAGGATTGGAATGGGAAGGAGTTGGATATCACATCTCATGTTATAGGACGGGTCTCAATTTTGATATTAGAAGCATTGAGATAACAAATCTCATGATATTGGAAGAGTCCCAGGATTGGAATGGGAAGGAGTTGGATATCACATCTCATGATAAAGGAAGGGTCTAAGGTTTGGAAGGGGAAAGATTTGGATATCACATCTCATGTTATAGGACGGGTCTCAGGTTTGGTATTAGAAGCATTGAGATATCAAGTCTCATGGTATAGGAAGGGTCTCAGAAATGGAATGGGAAGGATTTGGATATCACATCTCAAGCTATAGGAAGAGTCTCAGGATTGGAATGGGAAGGAGTTTGATATCACATCTCATGCCATAGTATGGTTCTCAGGTTTGGTAGAAGCATTGGGATATCACATCTCATGCTATTGGAAGGGTATCAGTATTGGATTTGGAAGGAGTTGGATATCCCATCTCATGCTATAGGAAGGGTCTCAGGTTGGAATGGGAAGGAGTTGGATATCACATTTCATGTTATAGGAAGGGTCTCAGGATTGGAATGGGAAGGAGTTGGATATCACATCTCAAGCTTTAGGAAGGGTCTCAGGTTTGGTATAAGCATTGAGATAGCACATCTCATGCTATAGGAAGGGTCTCAGGATTGGAATGGGAAGGAGTTGGATATCACATCTCATGTTATAGGAAAGATCTCAGGTTTGGTATTAGAAGCATTGAGACATCACATCTCATGTTATAGGAAGGGTCTCAGGATTGGAATGGGAAGAAGTTGGATATCACATCTCATGCTATAGGAAGGGTCTCAGGTTTGGAAGGGGAAGGAGTTGGATATCCAATCTCATGTTATAGGACTGGTCTCAGGTTTGGTATTAGAAGCATTGAGATATCACATCGCATGCTGTAGGAAGGTTCTCAGGTTTGGAATGGGGAGGAATTGGATATCACATCTCATGTCATAGGAAGGATCTCAGGTTTGGTATTAGAAGCATTGAGATATCACATCTCATGCTATAGGAATGGTCTCAGGATTGGAATGGGAAGGAGTTGGATATTACATTCTTGCTATAGGAAGGGTCTCATGTTTGGAATGGGAAGGAGTTGGATATCACATATGCTATAGGAAGGGTCTCAGGTTTGAAACGGGAAGGAGTTGGATATCACATCTCATGTTATAGGAAGGGTCTCAGGTTTGTTATAAGCATTGAGATATCACATCTCTGCTATCGGAAGTGTCTCAGGATTGGAATGGGAAGGTGTTGGATATCCCATCTCATGTTATAGGACGGGTCTCAGGTTTGTTATTAGAATCATTGAGATATCATATTGCATGCTGTAGGAAGGGTCTAAGGATTGGAATGGGAAGGACTTGGATATCACATCTCATGCTATAGGTAGGCTCTCAGGTTTGGAAAGGGAAGGAGTTCGATATCACATTTCATGTTAGAGGAGGGATCTCAGGTTTGGTATTAGAGGCATTGAGATATCACATATCATGCTATAGGAAGGGTCTCAGGATTGGAATGGGAAGGAGTTGGATATCACATCTCAAGCTTTAGGAAGGGTCTCAGGTTTGGTATAAGCATTGCGATAGCACATCTCATGCTATAGGAAGGGTCTCAGGATTGGAATGGGAAGGAGTTGGATATTACATCTCATGTTATAGGAAAGATCTCAGGTTTGGTATTAGAAGCATTGAGACATCACATCTCATGTTATAGGAAGGGTCTCAGGATTGGAATGGGAAGAAGTTGGATATCACATCTCATGCTATAGGAAGGGTCTCAGGTTTGGAAGGGGAAGGAGTTGGATATCCAATCTCATGTTATAGGACTGGTCTCAGGTTTGGTATTAGAAGCATTGAGATATCACATCGCATGCTGTAGGAAGGTTCTCAGGTTTGGTATTAGAAGCATTGAGACATCACATCTCATGCTATAGGAAGGGTCTCAGGATTGGAATGGGAAGGAGTTGGATATCACATCTCATGTTATAGGAAGGATCTCAGGTTTGGTATTAGAAGCATTGAGACATCACATCTCATGCTATAGGAAGGGTCTCAGGATTGGAATGGGAAGGAGTTGGATATCACATCTCATGCTATAGGAAGGGTCTCAGATTTGGTATAAGCATTGAGATATCACATCTCATGATATAGGAAGGGTCTCAGGATTGGATTGGGAAGGAGTTGTATATGACATCTCAGGCCATAGGAAGGGTCTCAGGATTGGTATAAGCATCGAGATATCACATCTCTGCTATCGGAAGGGTCTCAGGATTGGAATGGGAAGGAGTTGGATATCCCATCTCATGATAAAGGAAGGGTCTAAGGTTTGGAAGGGGAAAGATTTGGATATCACATCTCATGTTATAGGACGGGTCTCAGGTTTGGTATTAGAAGCATTGAGATATCAAGTCTCATGGTATAGGAAGGGTCTCAGAATTGGAATGGGAAGGATTTGGATATCACATCTCAAGCTATAGGAAGAGTCTCAGGATTGGAATGGGAAGGAGTTTGATATCACATCTCATGCCATAGTATGGTTCTCAGGTTTGGTAGAAGCATTGGGATATCACATCTCATGCTATTGGAAGGGTATCAGTATTGGATTTGGAAGGAGTTGGATATCCCATCTCATGCTATAGGAAGGGTCTCAGGTTGGAATGGGAAGGAGTTGGATATCACATTTCATGTTATAGGAAGGGTCTCAGGATTGGAATGGGAAGGAGTTGGATATCACATCTCAAGCTTTAGGAAGGGTCTCAGGTTTGGTATAAGCATTGAGATAGCACATCTCATGCTATAGGAAGGGTCTCAGGATTGGAATGGGAAGGAGTTGGATATCACATCTCATGTTATAGGAAAGATCTCAGGTTTGATATTAGAAGCATTGAGACATCACATCTCATGTTATAGGAAGGGTCTCAGGATTGGAATGGGAAGAAGTTGGATATCACATCTCATGCTATAGGAAGGGTCTCAGGTTTGGAAGGGGAAGGAGTTGGATATCCAATCTCATGTTATAGGACTGGTCTCAGGTTTGGTATTAGAAGCATTGAGATATCACATCGCATGCTGTAGGAAGGTTCTCAGGTTTGGAATGGGGAGGAATTGGATATCACATCTCATGTCATAGGAAGGATCTCAGGTTTGGTATTAGAAGCATTGAGATATCACATCTCATGCTATAGGAATGGTCTCAGGATTGGAATGGGAAGGAGTTGGATATTACATTCTTGCTATAGGAAGGGTCTCATGTTTGGAATGGGAAGGAGTTGGATATCACATATGCTATAGGAAGGGTCTCAGGTTTGAAACGGGAAGGAGTTGGATATCACATCTCATGTTATAGGAAGTGTCTCAGGTTTGGTATAAGCATTGAGATATCACATCTCTGCTATCGGAAGTGTCTCAGGATTGGAATGGGAAGGTGTTGGATATCCATTCTCATGTTATAGGACGGGTCTCAGGTTTGTTATTAGAATCATTGAGATATCATATTGCATGCTGTAGGAAGGGTCTAAGAATTGGAATGGGAAGGACTTGGATATCACATCTCATTCTATAGGTAGGCTCTCAGGTTTGGAAAGGGAAGGAGTTCGATATCACATTTCATGTTAGCGGAAGGATCTCAGGTTTGGTATTAGAGGCATTGAGATATCACATCTCATGCTATAGGAAGGGTCTCAGGATTGGAATGGGAAGGAGTTGGATATCACATCTCATGCTATAGGAAGGGTCTCAGGTTTGGTATAAGCATTGAGATATCACATCTCATGCTATAGGAAGGGTCTCAGGATTGGAATGGGAAGGAGTTGGATATCACATCTCATGTTATAGGAAGGATCTCAGGTTTGGTATTAGAAGCATTGAGACATCACATCTCATGCTATCGGAAGGGTCTCAGGATTGGAATGGGAAGGAGTTGGATATCCCATCTCATGTTATAGGAAGAGTCTCAGGTTTGGTATTAGAAGCATTGAGATATCACATCTCATGCTATAGGAAGTGTCTCAGGATTGGAATCGGAAGGACTTGGATATCACATCTCATGGTATAGGGAGGGTCTCAAGTTTGATATTAGAAGCATTGAGATATCACATCTCATACTATAGGAAGGGTCTCAGGATTGGAATGGGAAGGAGTTGGATATCACATCACATGCTATAGGAAGGGTCTCAGGTTTGGTATAAGCAGTGAGATATCACATCTCATGCTATAGGAAGTGTCTCAGGATTGGAATGGGAAGGAGTTGGATATCACATCTCATGTTATAGGAAGGATCTCAGGTTTGGTATAAGCATTGAGATATCACATCTCTGCTATCGGAAGGGTCTCAGGATTGGAATGGAAGGAGTTGGATATTCCCATCTCATGTTATAGGAAGGGTCTCAGGTTTGGTATTAGAAGCATTGAGATATCACATCTCATGCTATAGGAATGGTCTCAGGATTGGAATGGGAAGGACTTGGATATCACATCTCATGCTATAGGGAGGGTCTCAAGTTTGATATTAGAAGCATTAAGATATCACATCTCATGATATCGGAAGGGTCTCAGGGATGGAATGGGAAGGAGTTGGATATCACCTCTCATGATAAAGGAAGGGTCTAAGGTTTGGAAGGGGAAGGAGTTTGATATCACATCTCATGCCATAGTATGGGTCTCAGGTTTGGTAGAAGCATTGGGATATCACATCTCATGCTATCGGAAGGGTATCAGGATTGGATTTGGAAGGAGTTGGATATCCCATCTCATGCTATAGGAAGGGTCTCAGGTTGGAATGGGAAGGAGTTGGATATCACATCTCATGTTATAGGAAGGGTCTCAGGATTGGAATGGGAAGGACTTGGATATCACATCTCATGCTATAGGAAGGCTCTCAGGTTTGGAAGGGGAAAGAGTTGGATATCACATTTCATGTTAGAGGTAGGATCTCAGGTTTGGTATTAGAGGCATTGAGATATCACATCTCATGCTATCAGAAGAGTCTCAGGATTGGAATGGGAAGGAGTTGGATATCACATCTCATGCTAAAGGGAGGGTCTCAGGTTTGGAAGGGGAAGGATTTGGATATCACATCTCATGTTATAGGAAGGATCTCAGGTTTGGTATTAGCAGGATTTGAGATATCACATCTCATGCTATCGGAAGGATCTCAGGTTTGGTATAGAAGCATTGAGATATCACATCTCATGCTATCAGAAGGGTCTCAGGATTGGAATGGGAAGGAGTTGGATATCACATCTCATGCTAAAGGGAGGGTCTCAGGTTTGGAAGGGGAAGGATTTGGATATCACATCTCATGTTATCGGAAGGATCTCAGGTTTGGTATTAGAAGTATTGAGATATCACATCTCATGCTATAGGAAGGGTCTCAGGATTGGAATGGGAAGGAGTTGGTTATCACATCTCATGCTAAAGGAAGGGTCTCAGTTTTGATATTAGAAGCATTGAGATGTCACATCTCATGCTATCGGAAGTGTCTCAGGATTGGAATGGGAAGGAGCTGGATATCACATCTCATGCTAAAGGAAGGGTCTCAGGTTTGGAACGGGAAGGAGTTGGATATCACATCTCATGTTATAGGAAGGGTCTCAGGTTTGGTATAAGCATTGAGATATCACATCTCTGCTATCGGAAGTGTCTCAGGATTGGAATGGGAAGGACTTGGATATCACATCTCATGCTATAGATAGGCTCTCAGGTTTGGAAAGGGAAGGAGTTGGATATCACATTTCATGTTAGAGGAAGGTTCTCAGGTTTGGTATTAGAGGCATTGAGATATCACATCTCAGGCTATAGGAAGGGTTTCAGGATTGGAATGGGAAGGAGTTGGATATCACATCTCATGCTATAGGAAGGGTCTCAGGATTGGAATGGGAAGGAGTTGGATATCACATCTCATGCTATAGGAAGGGTCTCAGGTTTGGTATAAGCATTGAGATATCACATCTCGTGCTATAGGAAGGGTCTCAGGTTTGGAATGGGAAGGAGTTGTATATGACATCTCATGCTACAGACAGGGTCTCCGGTTTGGAAAGGGAAGGAGATGGATATCACATTTCATGTTAGAGGTAGGATCTCAGGTTTGGTATTAGAGGCATTGAGATATCACATCTCATGCTATCAGAAGGGTCTCAGGATTGGAATGGGAAGGAGTTGGATATCACATCTCATGCTAAAGGGAGGGTCTCAGGTTTGGAAGGGGAAGGATTTGGAAATCACATCTCATGTTATAGGAAGGATCTCAGGTTTGGTATTAGAAGCATTGAGATATCACATCTCATGCTATCATAAGGGTCTCAGGATTGGAATCGGAAGGAGTTGGATATCACATCTCATGTTATAGGAAGGATCTCAGGTTTGGTATTAGAAGCATTGAGACATCACATCTCATGCTATAGGAAGGGTCTCAGGATTGGAATGGGAAGGAGTTGGATATCACATCTCATGCTATAGGAAGGGTCTCAGATTTGGTATAAGCATTGAGATATCACATCTCATGCTATAGGAAGGGTCTCAGGATTGGAATGGGAAGCAGTTGGTTATCACATCTCAGGCCATAGGAAGGGTCTCAGGTTTGGTATAAGCATTGAGATATCACATCTCTGCTATCGGAAGGGTCTCAGGATTGGAATGGGAAGGAGTTGGATATCCCATCTCATGTTATAGGAAGAGTCTCAGGTTTGGTATTAGAAGCATTGAGATATCCCATCTCATGCTATAGGAAGGGTCTCAGGTTGGAATGGGAAGGAGTTGGATATCACATTTCATGTTATAGGAAGGGTCTCAGGATTGGAATTGGAAGGACTTGGCTATCATATCTCATGCTATAGGAAGGCTCTCAGGTTTGGAAGGGGAAGGAGTTGGATATCACATTTCATGTTAGAGGAACGATCTCAGGTTTGGTATTAGAGGCCTTGAGATATCACATCTCATGCTATAGGAAGGGTCTCAGGATTGGAATGGGAAGGAGTTGGATATCACATCTCAAGCTATAGGAACGGTCTCAGGTTTGGTATAAGCATTGTGATATCACATCTCATGCTATAGGAAGGGTCTCAGGATTGGAATGGGAAGGAGTTGGATATCACATCTCATGTTATAGGAAAGATCTCAGGTTTGGTATTAGAAGCATTGAGACATCACATCTCATGTTATAGGAAGGGTCTCAGGATTGGAATGGGAAGAAGTTGGATATCACATCTCATGCTATAGGAAGGGTCTCAGGTTTGGTATAAGCATTGAGAAATCACATCTCATGCTATAGGAAGGGTCTAAGGATTGGAATGGGAAGGAGTTGTATATGACATCTCATGCCATAGGAAGGGTCTCAGGTTTGGTATAAGCATTGAGATATCACATCACATGCTATAGGAAGGGTCTCAGGATTGTAATGGGAAGGACTTGGATATCACATCTCATGCTATAGGCAGGGTCTCAGGTTTGGAAAGGGAAGGAGATGGATATCACATTTCATGTTAGAGGTAGGATCTCAGGTTTGGTATTAGAGGCATTGAAATATCACATCTCATGCTATCAGAAGTATCTCAGGTTTGGTATTAGAGGCATTGAGATATCACATCTCATGCTATCGGAAGTATCTCAGGTTTGGTATTAGAGGCATTGAGATATCACATCTCATGCTATCATAAGGGTCTCAGGATTGGAATGGGAAGGAGTTGGATATCACATCTCATGTTATAGGAAGGATCTCAGGTTTGGTATTAGAAGCATTGAGACATCACATCTCATGCTATAGGAAGGGTCTCAGGATTGGAATGGGAAGGAGTTGGATATCACATCTCATGCTATAGGAAGGGTCTCCGATTTGGTATAAGCATTGAGATATCACATCTCATGCTATAGGAACGGTCTCAGGATTGGAATGGAAAGGAGTTGTATATGACATCTCAGGCCATAGGAGGGGTCTCAGGTTTGGTATAAGCATTGAGATATCACATCTCTGCTATCGGAAGGGTCTCAGGATTGGAATGGGAAGGAGTTGTATATCCCATCTCATGTTATAGGAAGGGTCTCAGGTTTGGTATTAGAAGCATTGAGACATCACATCTCATGTTATAGGAAGGGTCTCAGGATTGGAATGGGAAGAAGTTGGATATCACATCTCATGCTATAGGAAGGGTCTCAGGTTTGGTATAAGCATTGAGATATCACATCTCATGCTATAGGAAGGGTCTCAGGATTGGAATGGGAAGGAGTTGTATATGACATCTCATGCCATAGGAAGGGTTTCAGGTTTGGTATAAGCATTGAGATATCACATCTCATGCTATAGGAAGGGTCTCAGGATTGGAATGGGAAGGAGTTGGATATCGCATCTCATGTTATAGGAAGGATCTCAGGTTTGGTATTAGAAGCATTGAGACATCACATCTCATGCTATAGGAAGGGTCTCAGGATTGGAATGGGAAGGAGTTGGATATCACATCTCATGCTATAGGAAGGGTCTCAGATTTGGTATAAGCATTGAGATATCACATCTCATGATATAGGAAGGGTCTCAGGATTGGATTGGGAAGGAGTTGTATATGACATCTCAGGCCATAGGAAGGGTCTCAGGATTGGTATAAGCATTGAGATATCACATCTCTGCTATCGGAAGGGTCTCAGGATTGGAATGGGAAGGAGTTGGATATCCCATCTCATGATAAAGGAAGGGTCTAAGGTTTGGAAGGGGAAAGATTTGGATATCAAATCTCATGTTATAGGACGGGTCTCAATTTTGATATTAGAAGCATTGAGATAACAAATCTCATGATATCGGAAGGGTCTCAGGATTGGAATGGGAAGGAGTTGGATATCACATCTCATGATAAAGGAAGGGTCTAAGGTTTGGAAGGGGAAAGATTTGGATATCACATCTCATGTTATAGGACGGGTCTCAGGTTTGGTATTAGAAGCATTGAGATATCAAGTCTCATGGTATAGGAAGGGTCTCAGAATTGGAATGGGAAGGATTTGGATATCACATCTCAAGCTATAGGAAGAGTCTCAGGATTGGAATGGGAAGGAGTTTGATATCACATCTCATGCCATAGTATGGTTCTCAGGTTTGGTAGAAGCATTGGGATATCACATCTCATGCTATTGGAAGGGTATCAGTATTGGATTTGGAAGGAGTTGGATATCCCATCTCATGCTATAGGAAGGGTCTCAGGTTGGAATGGGAAGGAGTTGGATATCACATTTCATGTTATAGGAAGGGTCTCAGGATTGGAATGGGAAGGAGTTGGATATCACATCTCAAGCTTTAGGAAGGGTCTCAGGTTTGGTATAAGCATTGAGATAGCACATCTCATGCTATAGGAAGGGTCTCAGGATTGGAATGGGAAGGAGTTGGATATCACATCTCATGTTATAGGAAAGATCTCAGGTTTGATATTAGAAGCATTGAGACATCACATCTCATGTTATAGGAAGGGTCTCAGGATTGGAATGGGAAGAAGTTGGATATCACATCTCATGCTATAGGAAGGGTCTCAGGTTTGGAAGGGGAAGGAGTTGGATATCCAATCTCATGTTATAGGACTGGTCTCAGGTTTGGTATTAGAAGCATTGAGATATCACATCGCATGCTGTAGGAAGGTTCTCAGGTTTGGAATGGGGAGGAATTGGATATCACATCTCATGTCATAGGAAGGATCTCAGGTTTGGTATTAGAAGCATTGAGATATCACATCTCATGCTATAGGAATGGTCTCAGGATTGGAATGGGAAGGAGTTGGATATTACATTCTTGCTATAGGAAGGGTCTCATGTTTGGAATGGGAAGGAGTTGGATATCACATATGCTATAGGAAGGGTCTCAGGTTTGAAACGGGAAGGAGTTGGATATCACATCTCATGTTATAGGAAGTGTCTCAGGTTTGGTATAAGCATTGAGATATCACATCTCTGCTATCGGAAGTGTCTCAGGATTGGAATGGGAAGGTGTTGGATATCCATTCTCATGTTATAGGACGGGTCTCAGGTTTGTTATTAGAATCATTGAGATATCATATTGCATGCTGTAGGAAGGGTCTAAGGATTGGAATGGGAAGGACTTGGATATCACATCTCATTCTATAGGTAGGCTCTCAGGTTTGGAAAGGGAAGGAGTTCGATATCACATTTCATGTTAGAGGAAGGATCTCAGGTTTGGTATTAGAGGCATTGAGATATCACATCTCATGCTATAGGAAGGGTCTCAGGATTGGAATGGGAAGGAGTTGGATATCACATCTCATGCTATAGGAAGGGTCTCAGGTTTGGTATAAGCATTGAGATATCACATCTCATGCTATAGGAAGGGTCTCAGGATTGGAATGGGAAGGAGTTGGATATCACATCTCATGTTATAGGAAGGATCTCAGGTTTGGTATTAGAAGCATTGAGACATCACATCTCATGCTATCGGAAGGGTCTCAGGATTGGAATGGGAAGGAGTTGGATATCCCATCTCATGTTATAGGAAGAGTCTCAGGTTTGGTATTAGAAGCATTGAGATATCACATCTCATGCTATAGGAAGTGTCTCAGGATTGGAATCGGAAGGACTTGGATATCACATCTCATGGTATAGGGAGGGTCTCAAGTTTGATATTAGAAGCATTGAGATATCACATCTCATACTATAGGAAGGGTCTCAGGATTGGAATGGGAAGGAGTTGGATATCACATCTCATGCTATAGGAAGGGTCTCAGGTTTGGTATAAGCAGTGAGATATCACATCTCATGCTATAGGAAGTGTCTCAGGATTGGAATGGGAAGGAGTTGGATATCACATCTCATGTTATAGGAAGGATCTCAGGTTTGGTATAGAAGCATTGAGATATCACATCTCATGCTATCAGAAGGGTCTCAGGATTGGAATGGGAAGGAGTTGGATATCACATCTCATGCTAAAGGGAGGGTCTCAGGTTTGGAAGGGGAAGGATTTGGATATCACATCTCATGTTATCGGAAGGATCTCAGGTTTGGTATTAGAAGTATTGAGATATCACATCTCATGCTATAGGAAGGGTCTCAGGATTGGAATGGGAAGGAGTTGGTTATCACATCTCATGCTAAAGGAAGGGTCTCAGTTTTGATATTAGAAGCATTGAGATGTCACATCTCATGCTATCGGAAGTGTCTCAGGATTGGAATGGGAAGGAGCTGGATATCACATCTCATGCTAAAGGAAGGGTCTCAGGTTTGGAACGGGAAGGAGTTGGATATCACATCTCATGTTATAGGAAGGGTCTCAGGTTTGGTATAAGCATTGAGATATCACATCTCTGCTATCGGAAGTGTCTCAGGATTGGAATGGGAAGGACTTGGATATCACATCTCATGCTATAGATAGGCTCTCAGGTTTGGAAAGGGAAGGAGTTGGATATCACATTTCATGTTAGAGGAAGGATCTCAGGTTTGGTATTAGAGGCATTGAGATATCACATCTCAGGCTATAGGAAGGGTTTCAGGATTGGAATGGGAAGGAGTTGGATATCACATCTCATGCTATAGGAAGGGTCTCAGGATTGGAATGGGAAGGAGTTGGATATCACATCTCATGCTATAGGAAGGGTCTCAGGTTTGGTATAAGCATTGAGATATCACATCTCGTGCTATAGGAAGGGTCTCAGGTTTGGAATGGGAAGGAGTTGTATATGACATCTCATGCTACAGACAGGGTCTCCGGTTTGGAAAGGGAAGGAGATGGATATCACATTTCATGTTAGAGGTAGGATCTCAGGTTTGGTATTAGAGGCATTGAGATATCACATCTCATGCTATCAGAAGGGTCTCAGGATTGGAATGGGAAGGAGTTGGATATCACATCTCATGCTAAAGGGAGGGTCTCAGGTTTGGAAGGGGAAGGATTTGGAAATCACATCTCATGTTATAGGAAGGATCTCAGGTTTGGTATTAGAAGCATTGAGATATCACATCTCATGCTATCATAAGGGTCTCAGGATTGGAATCGGAAGGAGTTGGATATCACATCTCATGTTATAGGAAGGATCTCAGGTTTGGTATTAGAAGCATTGAGACATCACATCTCATGCTATAGGAAGGGTCTCAGGATTGGAATGGGAAGGAGTTGGATATCACATCTCATGCTATAGGAAGGGTCTCAGATTTGGTATAAGCATTGAGATATCACATCTCATGCTATAGGAAGGGTCTCAGGATTGGAATGGGAAGCAGTTGGTTATCACATCTCAGGCCATAGGAAGGGTCTCAGGTTTGGTATAAGCATTGAGATATCACATCTCTGCTATCGGAAGGGTCTCAGGATTGGAATGGGAAGGAGTTGGATATCCCATCTCATGTTATAGGAAGAGTCTCAGGTTTGGTATTAGAAGCATTGAGATATCCCATCTCATGCTATAGGAAGGGTCTCAGGTTGGAATGGGAAGGAGTTGGATATCACATTTCATGTTATAGGAAGGGTCTCAGGATTGGAATTGGAAGGACTTGGCTATCATATCTCATGCTATAGGAAGGCTCTCAGGTTTGGAAGGGGAAGGAGTTGGATATCACATTTCATGTTAGAGGAACGATCTCAGGTTTGGTATTAGAGGCCTTGAGATATCACATCTCATGCTATAGGAAGGGTCTCAGGATTGGAATGGGAAGTAGTTGGATATCACATCTCAAGCTATAGGAACGGTCTCAGGTTTGGTATAAGCATTGTGATATCACATCTCATGCTATAGGAAGGGTCTCAGGATTGGAATGGGAAGGAGTTGGATATCACATCTCATGTTATAGGAAAGATCTCAGGTTTGGTATTAGAAGCATTGAGACATCACATCTCATGTTATAGGAAGGGTCTCAGGATTGGAATGGGAAGAAGTTGGATATCACATCTCATGCTATAGGAAGGGTCTCAGGTTTGGTATAAGCATTGAGAAATCACATCTCATGCTATAGGAAGGGTCTCAGGATTGGAATGGGAAGGAGTTGTATATGACATCTCATGCCATAGGAAGGGTCTCAGGTTTGGTATAAGCATTGAGATATCACATCACATGCTATAGGAAGGGTCTCAGGATTGTAATGGGAAGGACTTGGATATCACATCTCATGCTATAGGCAGGGTCTCAGGTTTGGAAAGGGAAGGAGATGGATATCACATTTCATGTTAGAGGTAGGATCTCAGGTTTGGTATTAGAGGCATTGAAATATCACATCTCATGCTATCAGAAGTATCTCAGGTTTGGTATTAGAGGCATTGAGATATCACATCTCATGCTATCGGAAGTATCTCAGGTTTGGTATTAGAGGCATTGAGATATCACATCTCATGCTATCATAAGGGTCTCAGGATTGGAATGGGAAGGAGTTGGATATCACATCTCATGTTATAGGAAGGATCTCAGGTTTGGTATTAGAAGCATTGAGACATCACATCTCATGCTATAGGAAGGGTCTCAGGATTGGAATGGGAAGGAGTTGGATATCACATCTCATGCTATAGGAAGGGTCTCCGATTTGGTATAAGCATTGAGATATCACATCTCATGCTATAGGAACGGTCTCAGGATTGGAATGGAAAGGAGTTGTATATGACATCTCAGGCCATAGGAGGGGTCTCAGGTTTGGTATAAGCATTGAGATATCACATCTCTGCTATCGGAAGGGTCTCAGGATTGGAATGGGAAGGAGTTGTATATCCCATCTCATGTTATAGGAAGGGTCTCAGGTTTGATATTAGAAGCATTGAGACATCACATCTCATGTTATAGGAAGGGTCTCAGGATTGGAATGGGAAGAAGTTGGATATCACATCTCATGCTATAGGAAGGGTCTCAGGTTTGGTATAAGCATTGAGATATCACATCTCATGCTATAGGAAGGGTCTCAGGATTGGAATGGGAAGGAGTTGTATATGACATCTCATGCCATAGGAAGGGTCTCAGGTTTGGTATAAGCATTGAGATATCACATCTCATGCTATAGGAAGGGTCTCAGGATTGGAATGGGAAGGAGTTGGATATCACATCTCATGCTATAGGAAGGGTCTCAGATTTGGTATAAGCATTGAGATATCACATCTCATGCTATAGGAACGGTCTCAGGATTGGAATGGGAAGGAGTTGTATATGACATCTCAGGCCATAGGAGGGGTCTCAGGTTTGGTATAAGCATTGAGATATCACATCTCTGCTATAGGAAGGGTCTCAGGATTGGAATGGGAAGGAGTTGGATATCCCATCTCATGTTATAGGAAGGGTCTCAGGTTTGGTATTAGAAGCATTGAGATATCACATCTCATGCTATAGGAAGAGTCTCAGGATTGGAATGGGGAAGACTTGGATGTCACATCTCATGCTATAGGGAGGGTCTCAAGTTTGATATTAGAAGCATTGAGATAACAAATCTCATGATATCGGAAGGGTCTCAGGATTGGAATGGGAAGGAATTGGATATCACATCTCATGATAAAGGAAGGGTCTAAGGTTTGGAAGGGGAAGGATTTGGATATCACATCTCATATTATAGGACGGGTCTCAGGTTTTGTATTAGAAGCATTGAGATATCAAGTCTCATGGTATAGGAAGGGTCTCAGAATTGGAATGGGAAGGAGTTGGATATCACATCTCAAGCTATAGGTAGGGTCTCAGGATTGGAATGGGAAGGAGTTTGATATCACATCTCATGCCATAGTATGGGTCTCAGGTTTGGTAGAAGCATTGGGATATCACATCTCATGCTATCGGAAGGGTATCAGTATTGGATTTGGAAGGAGTTGGATATCCCATCTCATGCTATAGGAAGGGTCTCAGGTTGGAATGGGAAGGAGTTGGATATCACATTTCATGTTATAGGAAGGGTCTCAGGATTGGATGGGAAGGACTTGGATATCATATCTCATGCTATAGGAAGGCTCTCAGGTTTGGAAGGGGAAGGAGTTGGATATCACATTTCATGTTAGAGGAAGGATCTCAGGTTTGGTATTAGAGGCCTTGAGATATCACATCTCATGCTATAGGAAGGGTCTCAGGATTGGAATGGGAAGGAGTTGGATATCACATCTCAAGCTATAGGAAGGGTCTCAGGTTTGGTATAAGCATTGAGATATCACATCTCATGCTATAGGAAGGGTCTCAGGATTGGAATGGGAAGGAGTTGGATATCACATCTCATGTTATAGGAAAGATCTCAGGTTTGGTATTAGAAGCATTGAGACATCACATCTCATGTTATAGGAAGGGTCTCAGGAGTGGAACGGGAAGAAGTTGGATATCACATCTCATGCTATAGGAAGGGTCTCAGGTTTGGAAGGGGAAGGAGTTGGATATCCAATCTCATGTTATAGGACTGGTCTCGGGTTTGGTATTAGAAGCATTGAGATATCACATCGCATGCTGTAGGAAGGTTCTCAGGTTTGGAATGGGGAGGAATTGGATATCACATCTCATGTCATAGGAAGGATCTCAGGTTTGGTATTAGAAGCATTGAGATATCACATCTCATGCTATAGGAATGGTCTCAGGATTGGAATGGGAAGGAGTTGGATATTACATTCTTGCTATAGGAAGGGTCTCATGTTTGGAATGGGAAGGAGTTGGATATCACATATGCTATAGGAAGGGTCTCAGGTTTGGACCGGGAAGGAGTTGGATATCACATCTCATGTTATAGGAAGGGTCTCAGGTTTGGTATAAGCATTGAGATATCACATCTCTGCTATCGGAAGTGTCTCAGGATTGGAATGGGAAGGAGTTGGATATCCCATCTCATGTTATAGGATGGGTCTCAGGTTTGTTATTAGAATCATTGAGATATCATATTGCATGCTGTAGGAAGGGTCTAAGGATTGGAATGGGAAGGACTTGGATATCACATCTCATGCTATAGGTAGGCTCTCAGGTTTGTAAAGGGAAGGAGTTGGATATCACATTTCATGTTAGAGGAAGGATCTCAGGTTTGGTATTAGAGGCATTGAGATATCACATCTCATGCTATAGGAAGGGTCTAAGGTTTGGAAGGGGAAGGATTTGGATATCACATCTCATGTTATAGGACGGGTCTCAGGTTTTGTGTTAGAAGCATTGAGATATCAAGTCTCATGGTATAGGAAGGGTCTCAGGATTGGAATGGGAAGGAGTTTGATATCACATCTCATGCCATAGTATGGGTCTCAGGTTTGGTAGAAGCATTGGGATATCACATCTCATGCTATCGGAAGGGTATCAGTATTGGATTTGGAAGGAGTTGGATATCCCATCTCATGCTATAGGAAGGGTCTCAGGTTGGAATGGGAAGGAGTTGGATATCACATTTCATGTTATAGGAAGGGTCTCAGGATTGGATGGGAAGGACTTGGATATCATATCTCATGCTATAGGAAGGCTCTCAGGTTTGGAAGGGGAAGGAGTTGGATATCACATTTCATGTTAGAGGAAGGATCTCAGGTTTGGTATTAGAGGCCTTGAGATATCACATCTCATGCTATAGGAAGGGTCTCAGGATTGGAATGGGAAGGAGTTGGATATCACATCTCAAGCTATAGGAAGGGTCTCAGGTTTGGTATAAGCATTGAGATATCACATCTCATGTTATAGGAAGGGTCTCAGGAGTGGAATGGGAAGAAGTTGGATATCACATCTCATGCTATAGGAAGGGTCTCAGGTTTGGAAGGGGAAGGAGTTGGATATCCAATCTCATGTTATAGGACTGGTCTCGGGTTTGGTATTAGAAGCATTGAGATATCACATCGCATGCTGTAGGAAGGTTCTCAGGTTTGGAATGGGGAGGAATTGGATATCACATCTCATGTCATAGGAAGGATCTCAGGTTTGGTATTAGAAGCATTGAGATATCACATCTCATGCTATAGGAATCGTCTCAGGATTGGAATGGGAAGGAGTTGGATATTACATTCTTGCTATAGGAAGGGTCTCATGTTTGGAATGGGAAGGAGTTGGATATCACATATGCTATAGGAATGGTCTCAGGTTTGGACCGGGAAGGAGTTGGATATCACATCTCATGTTATAGGAAGGGTCTCAGGTTTGGTATAAGCATTGAGATATCACATCTCTGCTATCGGAAGTGTCTCAGGATTGGAATGGGAAGGAGTTGGATATCCCATCTCATGTTACAGGATGGGTCTCAGGTTTGTTATTAGAATCATTGAGATATCATATTGCATGCTGTAGGAAGGGTCTAAGGATTGGAATGGGAAGGACTTGGATATCACATCTCATGCTATAGGTAGGCTCTCAGGTTTGGAAAGGGAAAGAGTTGGATATCACATTTCATGTTAGAGGAAGGATCTCAGGTTTGGTATTAGAGGCATTGAGATATCACATCTCATGCTATAGGAAGGGTCTCAGGATTGGAATGGGAAGGAGTTGGATATCACATCTCATGCTATAGGAAGGGTCTCAGGTTTGGTATAAGCATCGAGATATCACATCTCATGCTATAGGAAGGGTCTCGGGATTGGAATGGGAAGGAGTTGGATATCACATCTCATGTTATAGGAAGGATCTCAGGTTTGGTATTAGAAGCATTGAGACATCACATCTCATGCTATAGGAAGGGTCTCAGGATTGGAATGGGAAGGAGTTGGATATCACATCTCATGCTATAGGAAGGGTCTCAGGTTTGGTATAAGCATTGAGATATCACATCTCATGCTATAGGAAGTGTCTCAGGATTGGAATGGGAAGGACTTGGGTATCACACCTCATGCTATAGGGATGGTCTCAAGTTTGATATTAGAAGCATTGAGATATCACATCTCATGCTATAGAAAGGGTCTCAGGGTTGGAATGGGAAGGAGTTGGATATCACATCTCAAGCTTTAGGAAGGGTCTCAGGTTTGGTATAAGCATTGAGATAGCACATCTCATGCTATAGGAAGGGTCTCAGGATTGGAATGGGAAGGAGTTGGATATTACATCTCATGTTATAGGAAAGATCTCAGGTTTGGTATTAGAAGCATTGAGACATCACATCTCATGTTATAGGAAGGGTCTCAGGATTGGAATGGGATGAAGTTGGATATCACATCTCATGCTATAGGAAGGGTCTCAGGTTTGGAAGGGGAAGGAGTTGGATATCCAATCTCATGTTATAGGACTGGTCTCAGGTTTGGTATTAGAAGCATTGAGATATCACATCGCATGCTGTAGGAAGGTTCTCAGGTTTGGTATTAGAAGCATTGAGACATCACATCTCATGCTATAGGAAGGGTCTCAGGATTGGAATGGGAAGGAGTTGGATATCACATCTCATGTTATAGGAAGGATCTCAGGTTTGGTATTAGAAGCATTGAGACATCACATCTCATGCTATAGGAAGGGTCTCAGGATTGGAATGGGAAGGAGTTGGATATCACATCTCATGCTATAGGAAGGGTCTCAGATTTGGTATAAGCATTGAGATATCACATCTCATGCTATAGGAAGGGTCTCAGGATTGGATTGGGAAGGAGTTGTATATGACATCTCAGGCCATAGGAAGGGTCTCAGGATTGGTATAAGCATTGAGATATCACATCTCTGCTATCGGAAGGGTCTCAGGATTGGAATGGGAAGGAGTTTGATATCCCATCTCATGATAAAGGAAGGGTCTAAGGTTTGGAAGGGGAAAGATTTGGATATCACATCTCATGTTATAGAACGGGTCTCAGGTTTGGTATTAGAAGCATTGAGATATCAAGTCTCATGGTATAGGAAGGGTCTCAGAATTGGAATGGGAAGGATTTCGGATATCACATCTCAAGCTATAGGAAGGGTCTCAGGTTGGAATGGGAAGGAGTTGGATATCACATTTCATGTTATAGGAAGGGTCTCAGTATTGGAATGGGAAGGAGTTGGATATCACATCTCAAGCTTTAGGAAGGGTCTCAGGTTTGGTATAAGCATTGGGATAGCACATCTCATGCTATAGGAAGGGTCTCAGGATTGGAATGGGAAGGAGTTGGATATCACATCTCATGTTATAGGAAAGATCTCAGGTTTGGTATTAGAAGCATTGAGACATCACATCTCATGTTATAGGAAGGGTCTCAGGATTGGAATGGGAAGAAGTTGGATATCACATCTCATGCTATAGGAAGGGTCTCAGGTTTGGAAGGGGAAGGAGTTGGATATCCAATCTCATGTTATAGGACTGGTCTCAGGTTTGGTATTAGAAGCATTGAGATATCACATCGCATGCTGTAGGAAGGTTCTCAGGTTTGGAATGGGGAGGAATTGGATATCACATCTCATGTCATAGGAAGGATCTCAGTTTGGTATTAGAAGCATTGAGATATCACATCTCATGCTATAGGAATGGTCTCAGGATTGGAATGGGAAGGAGTTTGATATTACACTCTTGCTATAGGAAGGGTCTCATGTTTGGAATGGGAAGGAGTTGGATATCACATATGCCACAGGAAGGGTCTCAGGTTTGGTATAAGCATTGAGATATCACATCTCTGCTATCGGAAGGGTCTCAGGATTGGAATGGGAAGGAGTTGGATATCCCATCTTATGTTATAGGAAGGGTCTCAGGTTTGGTGTTAGAAGCATTGAGATATCACATCTCATGCTATCAGAAGGGTCTCAGGATTGGAATGGGAAGGAGTCGGATATCACATCTCATGCTAAAGGGAGGGTCTCAGGTTTGGTATTAGAAGCATTGAGATATCACATCTCATGTTATAGGAAGAATCTCTGGTTTGGTATTAGAGGCATTGAGATATCACATCTCATGCTATCAGAAGGGTCTCAGGATTGGAATGGGAAGGATTTGGATATCACATCTCTTGCTATAGGAAGAGTCTCAGGTTTTTTATTAGAAACATTGAGATATCACATCTCATTCTATAGGAAGGGTTTCAGGATTGGAATGGGAAGGATTTGGATATCACATCTCATGCTAAAGGAAGGGTCTCAGGTTTGGAAGGGGAAGGATTTGGATATCATATCTCATGTTATAGGACGGGTCCCAGGTTTGGTATTAGAAGCTTTGAAACATCACATCTCATGCTATAGGAAGGGTCTCAGGATTGGAATGGGAAGGAGTTGGATATCACATCTCATGCTAAAGGAAGGGACTCAGGTTTGATAGAAGCATTGAGATATCACATCTCATGCTATAGGAAGGGTCTCAGGATTGGAATGGGAAGGAGTTGGATATCACATCTCATGTCATAGGAAGGGTCTCAGGTTTGGTCCAAGCATTGAGATATCACATCTCTGCTATCGGAAGGGTCTCAGGATAGGAATGGGAAGGACTTAGATATCACATCCCATGCTATAGGGAGGGTCTCAGGTTTGGAAAGGGAAGGATTTGGATTTCACATCTCATGTTATAGGATGGTTCTCATGTTTGGTTTTAGAAGCATTGAGATATCACATGTAATGCTATCGGAAGGGTCTCAGGTTTGGAAAGGGAAGGATTTGGATTTCACATATGTTATTGGATGGTTCTCAGGTTTGGTTTTAGAAGCATTAAGATATCACATCTCAGGCTATAGGAAGGGTCTCAGGTTTGGAATGGGAAGGAGTTGGATACACATCTCATGTTATAGGAAGGATCTCAGGTTTGGTATTAGAAAAATTGTGATATCACATATCATGCTATAGGAAGGGTCTCAGGATTGGAATGGGAAGGAGTTGGATATCACATCTCATGCTAAAGGAAAGATCTCAGTTTTGGAAGGGGAAGGATTTGGATCTCACATCTCATGTTTTAGGACGGGTGTCAGGTTTGGTATTAGAAGCATTGAGATATCACATCTCATGGTATAGGAAGGGTCTCAGGATTGGAATGGGAAGGAGTTGGATATCACATCTCAAGCTATCTCAGGATTGGAATGGGAAGGAGTTTGATATCACATCTCATGCAATCGGAAGGGTCTCAGGTTTGGAATGGGAAGGAGTTGGATATCACATCTCATGTTATAGGAAGGATCTCAGGTTTATTATTAGAAGCATTGAGATATCACATCTCATGCTATAGGAAGGGTCTCAGGATTGGAATCGGAAGGAGTTGTATTTGACATCTCATGCCATAGGAAGGGTCTCAGGTTTCGTATAAGCATTGAGATATCACATCTCTGCTATCGGAAGGGTCTCAGGATTGGAATGGGAAGGAGTTGGATATCCCATCTCATTATAGGAAGGGTCTCAGGTTTGGTATTAGAAGCATTGAGATATCACATCTCATGCTATAGGAAGGGTCTCAGGATTGGAATGGGAAGGACTTGAATATCACATCTCATGTTATAGCAAGGGTCTCAGGTTTGGTATTAGAAGCATTGAGATATCACATCTCATGCTATAGGAAGGGTCTCAGGATTGGAATGGGAACGACTTGGATATCACATCTCATGATAAAGGAAGGGTCTAAGGTTTGGAAGGGGAAGGATTTGGATATCACATCTCATGTTATAGGACCGGTCTCAGGTTTGGTATTAGAAGCATTGAGATATCAAGTCCCATGGTATAGGACGGGTCTCAGAATTGGAATGGGAAGGAGTTGGATATCACATCTCAAGCTATAGGAATGGTGTCAGGATTGGAATGGGAAGGAGTTTGATATCACATCTCATGCCATGGTATGGGTCTCAGGTTTTGTAGAAGCATTGGAATATCACATCTCATGCTATCGGAAGGGTATCAGGATTGGATTTGGAAGGAGTTGGATATCCCATCTCATGCTATAGGAAGGGTCTCAGGTTGGAATGGGAAGGAATTGGATATCACATCTCATGTTATAGGAAGGGTATCAGGATTGGAATGGGAAGGACTTGGATATCACATCTCATGCCATGGTATGGGTCTCAGGTTTTGTAGAAGCATTGGGATATCACATCTCATGCTATCGGAAGGGTATCAGGATTGGATTTGGAAGGAGTTGGATATCCCATCTCATGCTATAGGAAGGGTCTCAGGTTGGAATGGGAAGGAGTTGGATATCACATTTCATGTTATAGGAAGGGTCTCAGGATTGGAATGGGAAGGAGTTGGATATCACATCTCAAGCTTTAGGAAGGGTCTCAGGTTTGGTATAAGCATTGAGATAGCACATCTCATGCTATAGGAAGGGTCTCAGGATTAGAATGGGAAGGAGTTGGATATCACATCTCATGTTATAGGAAATATCTCAGGTTTGGTATTAGAAGCATTGAGACATCACATCTCATGTTATAGGAAGGGTCTCAGGATTGGAATGGGAAGAAGTTGGATATCACATCTCATGCTATAGGAAGGGTCTCAGGTTTGGAAGGGGAAGGAGTTGGATATCCAATCTCATGTTATAGGACTGGTCTCAGGTTTGGTATTAGAAGCATTGAGATATCACATCGCATGCTGTAGGAAGGTTCTCAGGTTTGGAATGGGGAGGAATTGGATATCACATCTCATGTCATAGGAAGGATCTCAGGTTTGGTATTAGAAGCATTGAGATATCACATCTCATGCTATAGGAATGGTCTCAGGATTGGAATGGGAAGGAGTTGGATATTACACTCTTGCTATAGGAAGGGTCTCATGTTTGGAATGGGAAGGAGTTGGATATCACATATGCCACAGGAAGGGTCTCAGGTTTGGTATAAGCATTGAGATATCACATCTCTGCTATCGGAAGGGTCTCAGGATTGGAATGGGAAGGAGTTGGATATCCCATCTTATGTTATAGGAAGGGTCTCAGGTTTGGTGTTAGAAGCATTGAGATATAACATCTCATGTTATAGGAAGAATCTCTGGTTTGGTATTAGAGGCATTGAGATATCATTCTCATGCTATCAGAAGGGTCTCAGGATTGGAATGGGAAGGAGTCGGATATCACATCTCATGCTAAAGGGAAGGTCTCAGGTTTGGTATTAGAAGCATTGAGATATCACATCTCATGCTATAGGAACGGTCTCAGGATTGGAATGGAAAGGAGTTGTATATGACATCTCAGGCCATAGGAGGGGTCTCAGGTTTGGTATAAGCATTGAGATATCACATCTCTGCTATCGGAAGGGTCTCAGGATTGGAATGGGAAGGAGTTGTATATCCCATCTCATGTTATAGGAAGGGTCTCAGGTTTGATATTAGAAGCATTGAGACATCACATCTCATGTTATAGGAAGGGTCTCAGGATTGGAATGGGAAGAAGTTGGATATCACATCTCATGCTATAGGAAGGGTCTCAGGTTTGGTATAAGCATTGAGATATCACATCTCATGCTATAGGAAGGGTCTCAGGATTGGAATGGGAAGGAGTTGTATATGACATCTCATGCCATAGGAAGGGTCTCAGGTTTGGTATAAGCATTGAGATATCACATCTCATGCTATAGGAAGGGTCTCAGGATTGGAATGGGAAGGAGTTGGATATCACATCTCATGCTATAGGAAGGGTCTCAGATTTGGTATAAGCATTGAGATATCACATCTCATGCTATAGGAACGGTCTCAGGATTGGAATGGGAAGGAGTTGTATATGACATCTCAGGCCATAGGAGGGGTCTCAGGTTTGGTATAAGCATTGAGATATCACATCTCTGCTATAGGAAGGGTCTCAGGATTGGAATGGGAAGGAGTTGGATATCCCATCTCATGTTATAGGAAGGGTCTCAGGTTTGGTATTAGAAGCATTGAGATATCACATCTCATGCTATAGGAAGAGTCTCAGGATTGGAATGGGGAAGACTTGGATGTCACATCTCATGCTATAGGGAGGGTCTCAAGTTTGATATTAGAAGCATTGAGATAACAAATCTCATGATATCGGAAGGGTCTCAGGATTGGAATGGGAAGGAATTGGATATCACATCTCATGATAAAGGAAGGGTCTAAGGTTTGGAAGGGGAAGGATTTGGATATCACATCTCATATTATAGGACGGGTCTCAGGTTTTGTATTAGAAGCATTGAGATATCAAGTCTCATGGTATAGGAAGGGTCTCAGAATTGGAATGGGAAGGAGTTGGATATCACATCTCAAGCTATAGGTAGGGTCTCAGGATTGGAATGGGAAGGAGTTTGATATCACATCTCATGCCATAGTATGGGTCTCAGGTTTGGTAGAAGCATTGGGATATCACATCTCATGCTATCGGAAGGGTATCAGTATTGGATTTGGAAGGAGTTGGATATCCCATCTCATGCTATAGGAAGGGTCTCAGGTTGGAATGGGAAGGAGTTGGATATCACATTTCATGTTATAGGAAGGGTCTCAGGATTGGATGGGAAGGACTTGGATATCATATCTCATGCTATAGGAAGGCTCTCAGGTTTGGAAGGGGAAGGAGTTGGATATCACATTTCATGTTAGAGGAAGGATCTCAGGTTTGGTATTAGAGGCCTTGAGATATCACATCTCATGCTATAGGAAGGGTCTCAGGATTGGAATGGGAAGGAGTTGGATATCACATCTCAAGCTATAGGAAGGGTCTCAGGTTTGGTATAAGCATTGAGATATCACATCTCATGCTATAGGAAGGGTCTCAGGATTGGAATGGGAAGGAGTTGGATATCACATCTCATGTTATAGGAAAGATCTCAGGTTTGGTATTAGAAGCATTGAGACATCACATCTCATGTTATAGGAAGGGTCTCAGGAGTGGAACGGGAAGAAGTTGGATATCACATCTCATGCTATAGGAAGGGTCTCAGGTTTGGAAGGGGAAGGAGTTGGATATCCAATCTCATGTTATAGGACTGGTCTCGGGTTTGGTATTAGAAGCATTGAGATATCACATCGCATGCTGTAGGAAGGTTCTCAGGTTTGGAATGGGGAGGAATTGGATATCACATCTCATGTCATAGGAAGGATCTCAGGTTTGGTATTAGAAGCATTGAGATATCACATCTCATGCTATAGGAATGGTCTCAGGATTGGAATGGGAAGGAGTTGGATATTACATTCTTGCTATAGGAAGGGTCTCATGTTTGGAATGGGAAGGAGTTGGATATCACATATGCTATAGGAAGGGTCTCAGGTTTGGACCGGGAAGGAGTTGGATATCACATCTCATGTTATAGGAAGGGTCTCAGGTTTGGTATAAGCATTGAGATATCACATCTCTGCTATCGGAAGTGTCTCAGGATTGGAATGGGAAGGAGTTGGATATCCCATCTCATGTTATAGGATGGGTCTCAGGTTTGTTATTAGAATCATTGAGATATCATATTGCATGCTGTAGGAAGGGTCTAAGGATTGGAATGGGAAGGACTTGGATATCACATCTCATGCTATAGGTAGGCTCTCAGGTTTGTAAAGGGAAGGAGTTGGATATCACATTTCATGTTAGAGGAAGGATCTCAGGTTTGGTATTAGAGGCATTGAGATATCACATCTCATGCTATAGGAAGGGTCTAAGGTTTGGAAGGGGAAGGATTTGGATATCACATCTCATGTTATAGGACGGGTCTCAGGTTTTGTGTTAGAAGCATTGAGATATCAAGTCTCATGGTATAGGAAGGGTCTCAGGATTGGAATGGGAAGGAGTTTGATATCACATCTCATGCCATAGTATGGGTCTCAGGTTTGGTAGAAGCATTGGGATATCACATCTCATGCTATCGGAAGGGTATCAGTATTGGATTTGGAAGGAGTTGGATATCCCATCTCATGCTATAGGAAGGGTCTCAGGTTGGAATGGGAAGGAGTTGGATATCACATTTCATGTTATAGGAAGGGTCTCAGGATTGGATGGGAAGGACTTGGATATCATATCTCATGCTATAGGAAGGCTCTCAGGTTTGGAAGGGGAAGGAGTTGGATATCACATTTCATGTTAGAGGAAGGATCTCAGGTTTGGTATTAGAGGCCTTGAGATATCACATCTCATGCTATAGGAAGGGTCTCAGGATTGGAATGGGAAGGAGTTGGATATCACATCTCAAGCTATAGGAAGGGTCTCAGGTTTGGTATAAGCATTGAGATATCACATCTCATGTTATAGGAAGGGTCTCAGGAGTGGAATGGGAAGAAGTTGGATATCACATCTCATGCTATAGGAAGGGTCTCAGGTTTGGAAGGGGAAGGAGTTGGATATCCAATCTCATGTTATAGGACTGGTCTCGGGTTTGGTATTAGAAGCATTGAGATATCACATCGCATGCTGTAGGAAGGTTCTCAGGTTTGGAATGGGGAGGAATTGGATATCACATCTCATGTCATAGGAAGGATCTCAGGTTTGGTATTAGAAGCATTGAGATATCACATCTCATGCTATAGGAATCGTCTCAGGATTGGAATGGGAAGGAGTTGGATATTACATTCTTGCTATAGGAAGGGTCTCATGTTTGGAATGGGAAGGAGTTGGATATCACATATGCTATAGGAATGGTCTCAGGTTTGGACCGGGAAGGAGTTGGATATCACATCTCATGTTATAGGAAGGGTCTCAGGTTTGGTATAAGCATTGAGATATCACATCTCTGCTATCGGAAGTGTCTCAGGATTGGAATGGGAAGGAGTTGGATATCCCATCTCATGTTACAGGATGGGTCTCAGGTTTGTTATTAGAATCATTGAGATATCATATTGCATGCTGTAGGAAGGGTCTAAGGATTGGAATGGGAAGGACTTGGATATCACATCTCATGCTATAGGTAGGCTCTCAGGTTTGGAAAGGGAAAGAGTTGGATATCACATTTCATGTTAGAGGAAGGATCTCAGGTTTGGTATTAGAGGCATTGAGATATCACATCTCATGCTATAGGAAGGGTCTCAGGATTGGAATGGGAAGGAGTTGGATATCACATCTCATGCTATAGGAAGGGTCTCAGGTTTGGTATAAGCATCGAGATATCACATCTCATGCTATAGGAAGGGTCTCGGGATTGGAATGGGAAGGAGTTGGATATCACATCTCATGTTATAGGAAGGATCTCAGGTTTGGTATTAGAAGCATTGAGACATCACATCTCATGCTATAGGAAGGGTCTCAGGATTGGAATGGGAAGGAGTTGGATATCACATCTCATGCTATAGGAAGGGTCTCAGGTTTGGTATAAGCATTGAGATATCACATCTCATGCTATAGGAAGTGTCTCAGGATTGGAATGGGAAGGACTTGGGTATCACACCTCATGCTATAGGGATGGTCTCAAGTTTGATATTAGAAGCATTGAGATATCACATCTCATGCTATAGAAAGGGTCTCAGGGTTGGAATGGGAAGGAGTTGGATATCACATCTCAAGCTTTAGGAAGGGTCTCAGGTTTGGTATAAGCATTGAGATAGCACATCTCATGCTATAGGAAGGGTCTCAGGATTGGAATGGGAAGGAGTTGGATATTACATCTCATGTTATAGGAAAGATCTCAGGTTTGGTATTAGAAGCATTGAGACATCACATCTCATGTTATAGGAAGGGTCTCAGGATTGGAATGGGATGAAGTTGGATATCACATCTCATGCTATAGGAAGGGTCTCAGGTTTGGAAGGGGAAGGAGTTGGATATCCAATCTCATGTTATAGGACTGGTCTCAGGTTTGGTATTAGAAGCATTGAGATATCACATCGCATGCTGTAGGAAGGTTCTCAGGTTTGGTATTAGAAGCATTGAGACATCACATCTCATGCTATAGGAAGGGTCTCAGGATTGGAATGGGAAGGAGTTGGATATCACATCTCATGTTATAGGAAGGATCTCAGGTTTGGTATTAGAAGCATTGAGACATCACATCTCATGCTATAGGAAGGGTCTCAGGATTGGAATGGGAAGGAGTTGGATATCACATCTCATGCTATAGGAAGGGTCTCAGATTTGGTATAAGCATTGAGATATCACATCTCATGCTATAGGAAGGGTCTCAGGATTGGATTGGGAAGGAGTTGTATATGACATCTCAGGCCATAGGAAGGGTCTCAGGATTGGTATAAGCATTGAGATATCACATCTCTGCTATCGGAAGGGTCTCAGGATTGGAATGGGAAGGAGTTTGATATCCCATCTCATGATAAAGGAAGGGTCTAAGGTTTGGAAGGGGAAAGATTTGGATATCACATCTCATGTTATAGAACGGGTCTCAGGTTTGGTATTAGAAGCATTGAGATATCAAGTCTCATGGTATAGGAAGGGTCTCAGAATTGGAATGGGAAGGATTTCGGATATCACATCTCAAGCTATAGGAAGGGTCTCAGGTTGGAATGGGAAGGAGTTGGATATCACATTTCATGTTATAGGAAGGGTCTCAGTATTGGAATGGGAAGGAGTTGGATATCACATCTCAAGCTTTAGGAAGGGTCTCAGGTTTGGTATAAGCATTGGGATAGCACATCTCATGCTATAGGAAGGGTCTCAGGATTGGAATGGGAAGGAGTTGGATATCACATCTCATGTTATAGGAAAGATCTCAGGTTTGGTATTAGAAGCATTGAGACATCACATCTCATGTTATAGGAAGGGTCTCAGGATTGGAATGGGAAGAAGTTGGATATCACATCTCATGCTATAGGAAGGGTCTCAGGTTTGGAAGGGGAAGGAGTTGGATATCCAATCTCATGTTATAGGACTGGTCTCAGGTTTGGTATTAGAAGCATTGAGATATCACATCGCATGCTGTAGGAAGGTTCTCAGGTTTGGAATGGGGAGGAATTGGATATCACATCTCATGTCATAGGAAGGATCTCAGTTTGGTATTAGAAGCATTGAGATATCACATCTCATGCTATAGGAATGGTCTCAGGATTGGAATGGGAAGGAGTTTGATATTACACTCTTGCTATAGGAAGGGTCTCATGTTTGGAATGGGAAGGAGTTGGATATCACATATGCCACAGGAAGGGTCTCAGGTTTGGTATAAGCATTGAGATATCACATCTCTGCTATCGGAAGGGTCTCAGGATTGGAATGGGAAGGAGTTGGATATCCCATCTTATGTTATAGGAAGGGTCTCAGGTTTGGTGTTAGAAGCATTGAGATATCACATCTCATGCTATCAGAAGGGTCTCAGGATTGGAATGGGAAGGAGTCGGATATCACATCTCATGCTAAAGGGAGGGTCTCAGGTTTGGTATTAGAAGCATTGAGATATCACATCTCATGTTATAGGAAGAATCTCTGGTTTGGTATTAGAGGCATTGAGATATCACATCTCATGCTATCAGAAGGGTCTCAGGATTGGAATGGGAAGGATTTGGATATCACATCTCTTGCTATAGGAAGAGTCTCAGGTTTTTTATTAGAAACATTGAGATATCACATCTCATTCTATAGGAAGGGTTTCAGGATTGGAATGGGAAGGATTTGGATATCACATCTCATGCTAAAGGAAGGGTCTCAGGTTTGGAAGGGGAAGGATTTGGATATCATATCTCATGTTATAGGACGGGTCCCAGGTTTGGTATTAGAAGCTTTGAAACATCACATCTCATGCTATAGGAAGGGTCTCAGGATTGGAATGGGAAGGAGTTGGATATCACATCTCATGCTAAAGGAAGGGACTCAGGTTTGATAGAAGCATTGAGATATCACATCTCATGCTATAGGAAGGGTCTCAGGATTGGAATGGGAAGGAGTTGGATATCACATCTCATGTCATAGGAAGGGTCTCAGGTTTGGTCCAAGCATTGAGATATCACATCTCTGCTATCGGAAGGGTCTCAGGATAGGAATGGGAAGGACTTAGATATCACATCCCATGCTATAGGGAGGGTCTCAGGTTTGGAAAGGGAAGGATTTGGATTTCACATCTCATGTTATAGGATGGTTCTCATGTTTGGTTTTAGAAGCATTGAGATATCACATGTAATGCTATCGGAAGGGTCTCAGGTTTGGAAAGGGAAGGATTTGGATTTCACATATGTTATTGGATGGTTCTCAGGTTTGGTTTTAGAAGCATTAAGATATCACATCTCAGGCTATAGGAAGGGTCTCAGGTTTGGAATGGGAAGGAGTTGGATACACATCTCATGTTATAGGAAGGATCTCAGGTTTGGTATTAGAAAAATTGTGATATCACATATCATGCTATAGGAAGGGTCTCAGGATTGGAATGGGAAGGAGTTGGATATCACATCTCATGCTAAAGGAAAGATCTCAGTTTTGGAAGGGGAAGGATTTGGATCTCACATCTCATGTTTTAGGACGGGTGTCAGGTTTGGTATTAGAAGCATTGAGATATCACATCTCATGGTATAGGAAGGGTCTCAGGATTGGAATGGGAAGGAGTTGGATATCACATCTCAAGCTATCTCAGGATTGGAATGGGAAGGAGTTTGATATCACATCTCATGCAATCGGAAGGGTCTCAGGTTTGGAATGGGAAGGAGTTGGATATCACATCTCATGTTATAGGAAGGATCTCAGGTTTATTATTAGAAGCATTGAGATATCACATCTCATGCTATAGGAAGGGTCTCAGGATTGGAATCGGAAGGAGTTGTATTTGACATCTCATGCCATAGGAAGGGTCTCAGGTTTCGTATAAGCATTGAGATATCACATCTCTGCTATCGGAAGGGTCTCAGGATTGGAATGGGAAGGAGTTGGATATCCCATCTCATTATAGGAAGGGTCTCAGGTTTGGTATTAGAAGCATTGAGATATCACATCTCATGCTATAGGAAGGGTCTCAGGATTGGAATGGGAAGGACTTGAATATCACATCTCATGTTATAGCAAGGGTCTCAGGTTTGGTATTAGAAGCATTGAGATATCACATCTCATGCTATAGGAAGGGTCTCAGGATTGGAATGGGAACGACTTGGATATCACATCTCATGATAAAGGAAGGGTCTAAGGTTTGGAAGGGGAAGGATTTGGATATCACATCTCATGTTATAGGACCGGTCTCAGGTTTGGTATTAGAAGCATTGAGATATCAAGTCCCATGGTATAGGACGGGTCTCAGAATTGGAATGGGAAGGAGTTGGATATCACATCTCAAGCTATAGGAATGGTGTCAGGATTGGAATGGGAAGGAGTTTGATATCACATCTCATGCCATGGTATGGGTCTCAGGTTTTGTAGAAGCATTGGAATATCACATCTCATGCTATCGGAAGGGTATCAGGATTGGATTTGGAAGGAGTTGGATATCCCATCTCATGCTATAGGAAGGGTCTCAGGTTGGAATGGGAAGGAATTGGATATCACATCTCATGTTATAGGAAGGGTATCAGGATTGGAATGGGAAGGACTTGGATATCACATCTCATGCCATGGTATGGGTCTCAGGTTTTGTAGAAGCATTGGGATATCACATCTCATGCTATCGGAAGGGTATCAGGATTGGATTTGGAAGGAGTTGGATATCCCATCTCATGCTATAGGAAGGGTCTCAGGTTGGAATGGGAAGGAGTTGGATATCACATTTCATGTTATAGGAAGGGTCTCAGGATTGGAATGGGAAGGAGTTGGATATCACATCTCAAGCTTTAGGAAGGGTCTCAGGTTTGGTATAAGCATTGAGATAGCACATCTCATGCTATAGGAAGGGTCTCAGGATTAGAATGGGAAGGAGTTGGATATCACATCTCATGTTATAGGAAATATCTCAGGTTTGGTATTAGAAGCATTGAGACATCACATCTCATGTTATAGGAAGGGTCTCAGGATTGGAATGGGAAGAAGTTGGATATCACATCTCATGCTATAGGAAGGGTCTCAGGTTTGGAAGGGGAAGGAGTTGGATATCCAATCTCATGTTATAGGACTGGTCTCAGGTTTGGTATTAGAAGCATTGAGATATCACATCGCATGCTGTAGGAAGGTTCTCAGGTTTGGAATGGGGAGGAATTGGATATCACATCTCATGTCATAGGAAGGATCTCAGGTTTGGTATTAGAAGCATTGAGATATCACATCTCATGCTATAGGAATGGTCTCAGGATTGGAATGGGAAGGAGTTGGATATTACACTCTTGCTATAGGAAGGGTCTCATGTTTGGAATGGGAAGGAGTTGGATATCACATATGCCACAGGAAGGGTCTCAGGTTTGGTATAAGCATTGAGATATCACATCTCTGCTATCGGAAGGGTCTCAGGATTGGAATGGGAAGGAGTTGGATATCCCATCTTATGTTATAGGAAGGGTCTCAGGTTTGGTGTTAGAAGCATTGAGATATAACATCTCATGTTATAGGAAGAATCTCTGGTTTGGTATTAGAGGCATTGAGATATCATTCTCATGCTATCAGAAGGGTCTCAGGATTGGAATGGGAAGGAGTCGGATATCACATCTCATGCTAAAGGGAAGGTCTCAGGTTTGGTATTAGAAGCATTGAGATATCACATCTCATGTTATAGGAAGAATCTCTGGTTTGGTATTAGAGGCATTGAGATATCATTCTCATGCTATCAGAAGGGTCTCAGGATTGGAATGGGAAGGAGTCGGATATCACATCTCATGCTAAAGGGAAGGTCTCAGGTTTGGTATTAGAAGCATTGAGATATCACATCTCATGTTATAGGAAGAATCTCAGGTTTGGTATTAGAGGCATTGAGATATCACATCTCATGTTATAGGAAGGGTCTCAGGATTGGAATGGGAAGGATTTGGATATCACATCTCTTGCTATAGGAAGAGTCTCAGGTTTTTTATTAGAAACATTGAGATATCACATCTCATGCTATAGGAAGGGTTTCAGGATTTGAATGGGAAGGATTTGGATATCACATCTCATGCTAAAGGAAGGGTCTCAGGTTTGGAAGGGGAAGGATTTGGATATCATATCTCATGTTATAGGACGGGTCCCAGGTTTGGTATTAGAAGCTTTGAAATATGACATCTCATGCTATAGGAAGGGTCTCAGGATTGGAATGGGAAGGAGTTGGATATCACATCTCATGCTAAAGGAAGGGACTCAGGTTTGATAGAAGCATTGAGATATCACATCTCATGCTATAGGATGGGTCTCAGGATTGGAATGGGAAGGAGTTGGATATCACATCTCATGTCATAGGAAGGGTCTCAGGTTTGGTCCAAGCATTGAGATATCACATCTCTGCTATCGGAAGGGTCTCAGGATAGGAATGGGAAGGACTTAGATATCACATCCCATGCTATAGGGAGGGTCTAAGGTTTGGAAAGGGAAGGATTTGGATTTCACATCTCATGTTATAGGATGGTTCTCATGTTTGGTTTTAGAAGCATTGAGATATCACATGTAATGCTATCGGAAGGGTCTCAGGTTTGGAAAGGGAAGGATTTGGATTTCACATATGTTATTGGATGGTTCTCAGGTTTGGTTTTAGAAGCATTAAGATATCACATCTCGGGCTATAGGAAGGGTCTCAGGTTTGGAATGGGAAAGAGTTAGATACACATCTCATGTTATAGGAAGGATCTCAGGTTTGGTATTAGAAAAATTGTGATATCACATATCATGCTATAGGAAGGGTCTCAGGATTGGAATGGGAAGGAGTTGGATATCACATCTCATGCTAAAGGAAAGATCTCAGGTTTGGAAGGGGAAGGATTTGGATCTCACATCTCATGTTTTAGGACGGGTGTCAGGTTTGGTATTAGAAGCATTGAGATATCACATCTCATGGTATAGGAAGGGTCTCAGGATTGGAATGGGAAGGAGTTGGATATCACATCTCAAGCTATCTCAGGATTGGAATGGGAAGGAGTTTGATATCACATCTCATGCAATCGGAAGGGTCTCAGGTTTGGAATGGGAAGGAGTTGGATATCACATCTCATGTTATAGGAAGGATCTCAGGTTTATTATTAGAAGCATTGAGATATCACATCTCATGCTATAGGAAGGGTCTCAGGATTGGAATCGGAAGGAGTTGTATTTGACATCTCATGCCATAGGAAGGGTCTCAGGTTTGGTGTAAGCATTGAGATATCACATCTCTGCTATCGGAAGGGTCTCAGGATTGGAATGGGAAGGAGTTGGATATCCCATCTCATTATAGGAAGGGTCTCAGGTTTGGTATTAGAAGCATTGAGATATCACATCTCATGCTATAGGAAGGGTTTCAGGATTGGAATGGGAAGGACTTGAATATCACATCTCATGTTATAGCAAGGGTCTCAGGTTTGGTATTAGAAGCATTGAGATATCACATCTCATGCTATAGGAAGGGTCTCAGGATTGGAATGGGAATGACTTGGATATCACATCTAATGATAAAGGAAGGGTCTAAGGTTTGGAAGGGGAAGGATTTGGATATCACATCTCATGTTATAGGACCGGTCTCAGGTTTGGTATTAGAAGCATTGAGATATCAAGTCCCATGGTATAGGACGGGTCTCAGAATTGGAATGGGAAGGAGTTGGATATCACATCTCAAGCTATGGGAAGGGTGTGAGGATTGGAATGGGAAGGAGTTTGATATCACATCTCATGCCATGGTATGGGTCTCAGGTTTTGTAGAAGCATTGGGATATCACATCTCATGCTATCGGAAGGGTATCAGGATTGGATTTGGAAGGAGTTGGATATCCCATCTCATGCTATAGGAAGGGTCTCAGGTTGGAATGGGAAGGAATTGAATATCACATCTCATGTTATAGGAAGGGTATCAGGATTGGAATGGGAAGGACTTGGATATCACATCTCATGCTATAGGAAGGCTATCAGGTTTGGAAGGGGAAGGAGTTGCATATCAAATTTCATTTTAGAGGTAGGATCTCAGGTTTGGTATTAGAGGCATTGAGATATCACATCTCATGCTATAGGAAGGGTCTCACGATTGGAATGGGAAGGATTTGGATATCACATCTCATGCTATAGGAAGGGTCTCAGGTTTGGTATAAGCATTGAGATATCACATCTCATGCTATAGAAACGGTCTCAAGATTGCAATGGGAAGGAGTTGGATATCACATCTCATGTTATAGGAAGGATCTCAGATTTGGTATTAGAAGCATTGAGACATCACATCTCATGCTATAGGAAGGGTCTCAGGATTGGAATGGGAAGGAGTTGGATATCACATCTCATGTTATAGGAAGGGTCTCAGGATTGGAATGGGAAGCACTTCGATATCACATCTCATGTTATAGGAAGGCTCCCAGGTTTAGAAGGGGAAGGAGTTGGATATCACATTTCATGTTAGAGGTAGGATCTCAGGTTTGGTATTAGAGGCATTGAGATATAACATCGCATGCTATCAGAAGGGTCTCAGGATTGGAATTGGAAGGAGTTGGATATCACATCTCATGCTAAAGGGAGGGTCTCAGGTTTGGAAGGGGAAGGATTTGGATATCACATCTCATGCTATAGGAAGGGTCTCAGGATTGGAATGGGAAGGATTTGGATATCACATCTCATGCTATAGGAAGGGTCTCAGGTTTGGTATAAGCATTAAGATATCACATCTCATGCTATAGGAAGGGTCTCAGGATTGGAATGGGAAGGAGTTGGATATCACATTTCATGCTATAGGTAGGCTCTCAGTTTTGGAAAGGGAAGGTTTTGGATATCACATCTCATGCTATTGGAAGGGTCTCACGATTGGAATGGGAAGGATTTGGATATCACATCTCATGCTATAGGAAGGGTCTCAGGATTGGAATGGGAAGGAGTTGGATATCACATCTCATGCTATACGAAGGGTCTCAGGAATGGAATGGGAAGGAGTTTTATATGTCATCTCATGCCATAGGAAGGATCTCAGGTTTGGTATTAGAAGCATTGAGACATCACATCTCATGTTATAGGAAGGGTCTCAGGATTGGAATGGGAAGGAGTTGGATATCACATCTCATGCTATAGGAAGGGTCTCAGGTTTGGTATACGCATTGAGATATCACATCTCATGCTATAGGAAGGGTCTCAGGATTGGAATGGGAAGGAGTTGTATATGACATCTCATGCCATAGGAAGGGTCTCAGGTTTGGTATCAGCATTGAGATATCACATCTCTGCTATCGGAAGGGTCTCAGGATTGGAATGGGAAGGAGTTGGATATCCCATCTTATGTTATAGGAAGGGTCTCAGGTTTGGTATTAGAAGCATTGAGATATCACATCTCATGCTATAGGAAGGGTCTCAGGATTGGAATGGGAAGGACTTGAATATCCCATCTCATGCTATAGGGAGGCTCTCACGTTTGGAAAGGGAAGGAGTTGGATATCACATTTCATGTTAGAGGTAGGATCTCAGGTTTGGTATTAGAGGCATTGAATATCACATCTCATGCTATCAGAAGGGTCTCAGGATTGGAATGGGAAGGAGTTGGATATCACATCTCATGCTAAAGGGAGGGTCTCAGGTTTGGAAGGGGAAGGATTTTGATATCACATCTCATGTTATAGGAAGGATCTCAGGTTTGGTATTAGAGGGATTGAGATATCACATCTCATGCTATCGGAAGGGTATCAGGATTGGATTTGGAAGTAGTTGGATATCCCATCTCATGCTATAGGAAGGGTCTCAGGTTGGAATGGGAAGGAGTTGGATATCACATCTCATGTTATAGGAAGGCTCTCAGGTTTGCAAGGGGAAGGAGTTGGATATCACATCTCATGTCATAGGAAGGATCTCAGGTTTGGTATTAGAAGCATTGAGATATCACATCTCATGCTATCAGAAGGGTCTCAGGATTGGAATGGGAAATACTTCGATATCACATCTCATGCTATAGGAAGGCTCTCAGGTTTGAAAGGGGAAGGAGTTGGATATCACATCTCATGTCATAGGAAGGATCTCAGGTTTGGTATTAGAAGCATTGAGATATCACATCTCATGCTATAGGAATGGTCTCGGGATTGGAATGGGAAGGAGTTGGATATTAGATTCTTGCTATAGAAAGGGTCTCAGGTTTGGAACGGGAAGGAGTTGGATATCACATCTCATGTTATAGGAAGGGTCTCAGGTTTGGTCTAAGCATTGAGATATCACATCTCTGCTATCAGAAGTTTCTCAGGATTGAAATGGGAAGGAGTTGGATATCCCATCTCATGTTATAGGACGGGTCTCAGGTTTGGTAATAGAATCATTGAGATATCACATCTCATGCTGTAGGAAGTGTCTAAGGATTGGAATGGGAAGGACTTGGATATCACATCTCATGCTATAGGTAGACTCTCAGGCTTGGAAAGGGAAGGAGTGGGATATCACATTTCATGTTCAAGGAAGGATATCAGGTTTGGTATTAGAGGCATTGAGATATCACATCTCATACTATAGGAAGGGTCTCAGGATTGGAATGGGAAGGATTTGGATATCACATCTCATGCTATAGGAAGGGTCTCAGGTTTGGTATAAGCATTGAGATATCACATCTCATGCTATAGGAAGGGTCTCAGGATTGGAATGGGAAGGAGTTGGATATCACATCTCATGCCATAGGAAGGGTCTCAGGTTTGGTACAAGCATTGAGATATCACATCTCTGCTATCGGAAGGGTCTCAGGATAGGAATGGGAAGGAGTTGGATATCACATCTCAAGCTATCTCAGGATTGGAATAGGAAGGAGTTTGATATCACATCTCAAGCTATAGGAAGGTTCTCAGGTTTGGAGGGGGAAGGATTTGGATCTCACATCTCATGTTTTAGGACGGGTCTCAGGTTTGGTATTAGAAGCATTGAGATATCACATCTCATGGTATAGGAAGGGTCTCAGGATTGGAATGGGAAGGAGTTGGATATCACATCTCAAGCTATCACAGGATTGGAATGGGAAGGAGTTTGATATCACATCTCAAGCTATAGGAAGGGTCTCAGGTTTGGAAAGGGAAGGATTTGGATTTCACATCTCATGTTATAGGATGGTTCTCATGTTTGGTTTTAGAAGCATTGAGATATCACATCTAATGCTATCGGAAGGGTCTCAGGTTTGGAAAGGGAAGGATTTGGATTTCACATATGTTATTGGATGGTTCTCAGGTTTGGTTTTAGAAGCATTAAGATATCACATCTCATGCTATAGGAAGGGTCTCAGGTTTTGGAATGGGAAGGAGTTGGATACACATCTCATGTTATAGGAAGGATCTCAGGTTTGGTATTAGAAAAATTGTGATATCACATATCATGCTATAGGAAGGGTCTCAGGATTGGAATGGGAAGGAGTTGGATATGACATCTCATGCCACAGGAAGGGTCTCAGGTTTGGTATAAGCATTGAGATATCACATCTCTGCTATCGGAAGGGTTTTAGGATTGGAATGGGAAGGAGTTGGATATCCCATCTTATGTTATAGGAAGGGTCTCAGGTTTGGTATTAGAAGCATTGAGATATCACATCTCATGTTGTAGGAAGAATCTCTGGTTTGGTATTAGAGGCATTGAGATATCACATCTCATGCTATCAGAAGGGTCTCGGGATTGGAATGGGAAGGAGTCGGATATCACATCTCATGCTAAAGGGAGGGTCTCAGGTTTGGAAGGGGAAGGATTTGGATATCACATCTCATGCTATAGGAAGGGTCTCAGGATTGGAATGGGAAGGATTTGGATATCACATCTCATGCTATAGGAAGGGTCTCAGGTTTGGTATAAGCATTGAGATATCACATCTCATGCTATAGGAAGGGTCTCAGGATTGGAATGGGAAGGAGTTGGATATCACATTTCATGCTATAGGTAGGCTCTCAGTTTTGGAAAGGGAAGGTTTTGGATATCACATCTCATGCTATAGGAAGGGTCTCACGATTGGAATGGGAAGGATTTGGATATCACATCTCATGCTATAGGAAGGGTCTCAGGATTGGAATGGGAAGGAGTTGGATATCACATCTCATGCTATACGAAGGGTCTCAGGAATGGAATGGGAAGGAGTTTTATATGACATCTCATGCCATAGGAAGGATCTCAGGTTTGGTATTAGAAGCATTGAGACATCACATCTCATGTTATAGGAAGGGTCTCAGGATTGGAATGGGAAGGAGTTGGATATCACATCTCATGCTATAGGAAGGGTCTCAGGTTTGGTATACGCATTGAGATATCACATCTCATGCTATAGGAAGGGTCTCAGGATTGGAATGGGAAGGAGTTGTATATGACATCTCATGCCATAGGAAGGGTCTCAGGTTTGGTATCAGCATTGAGATATCACATCTCTGCTATCGGAAGGGTCTCAGGATTGGAATGGGAAGGAGTTGGATATCCCATCTTATGTTATAGGAAGGGTCTCAGGTTTGGTATTAGAAGCATTGAGATATCACATCTCATGCTATAGGAAGGGTCTCAGGATTGGAATGGGAAGGACTTGAATATCCCATCTCATGCTATAGGGAGGCTCTCACGTTTGGAAAGGGAAGGAGTTGGATATCACATTTCATGTTAGAGGTAGGATCTCAGGTTTGGTATTAGAGGCATTGAATATCACATCTCATGCTATCAGAAGGGTCTCAGGATTGGAATGGGAAGGAGTTGGATATCACATCTCATGCTAAAGGGAGGGTCTCAGGTTTGGAAGGGGAAGGATTTTGATATCACATCTCATGTTATAGGAAGGATCTCAGGTTTGGTATTAGAGGGATTGAGATATCACATCTCATGCTATCGGAAGGGTATCAGGATTAGATTTGGAAGTAGTTGGATATCCCATCTCATGCTATAGGAAGGGTCTCAGGTTGGAATGGGAAGGAGTTGGATATCACATCTCATGTTATAGGAAGGGTCTCAGGATTGGAATGGGAAGGAGTTGGATATCCAATCTCATGTTATAGGACTGGTCTCAGGTTTGGTATTAGAAGCATTGAGATATCACATCGCATGCTGTAGGAAGGTTCTCAGGTTTGGAATGGGGAGGAATTGGATATCACATCTCATGTCATAGGAAGGATCTCAGGTTTGGTATTAGAAGCATTGAGATATCACATCTCATGCTATAGGAATGGTCTCAGGATTGGAATGGGAAGGAGTTGGATATTACACTCTTGCTATAGGAAGGGTCTCATGTTTGGAATGGGAAGGAGTTGGATATCACATATGCCACAGGAAGGGTCTCAGGTTTGGTATAAGCATTGAGATATCACATCTCTGCTATCGGAAGGGTCTCAGGATTGGAATGGGAAGGAGTTGGATATCCCATCTTATGTTATAGGAAGGGTCTCAGGTTTGGTGTTAGAAGCATTGAGATATCACATCTCATGCTATCAGAAGGGTCTCAGGATTGGTATTAGAAGCATTGAGATATAACATCTCATGTTATAGGAAGAATCTCTGGTTTGGTATTAGAGGCATTGAGATATCATTCTCATGCTATCAGAAGGGTCTCAGGATTGGAATGGGAAGGAGTCGGATATCACATCTCATGCTAAAGGGAAGGTCTCAGGTTTGGTATTAGAAGCATTGAGATATCACATCTCATGTTATAGGAAGAATCTCTGGTTTGGTATTAGAGGCATTGAGATATCATTCTCATGCTATCAGAAGGGTCTCAGGATTGGAATGGGAAGGAGTCGGATATCACATCTCATGCTAAAGGGAAGGTCTCAGGTTTGGTATTAGAAGCATTGAGATATCACATCTCATGTTATAGGAAGAATCTCAGGTTTGGTATTAGAGGCATTGAGATATCACATCTCATGTTATAGGAAGGGTCTCAGGATTGGAATGGGAAGGATTTGGATATCACATCTCTTGCTATAGGAAGAGTCTCAGGTTTTTTATTAGAAACATTGAGATATCACATCTCATGCTATAGGAAGGGTTTCAGGATTTGAATGGGAAGGATTTGGATATCACATCTCATGCTAAAGGAAGGGTCTCATGTTTGGAAGGGGAAGGATTTGGATATCATATCTCATGTTATAGGACGGGTCCCAGGTTTGGTATTAGAAGCTTTGAAATATCACATCTCATGCTATAGGAAGGGTCTCAGGATTGGAATGGGAAGGAGTTGGATATCACATCTCATGCTAAAGGAAGGGACTCAGGTTTGATAGAAGCATTGAGATATCACATCTCATGCTATAGGAAGGGTCTCAGGATTGGAATGGGAAGGAGTTGGATATCACATCTCATGTCATAGGAAGGGTCTCAGGTTTGGTCCAAGCATTGAGATATCACATCTCTGCTATCGGAAGGGTCTCAGGATAGGAATGGGAAGGACTTAGATATCACATCCCATGCTATAGGGAGGGTCTAAGGTTTGGAAAGGGAAGGATTTGGATTTCACATCTCATGTTATAGGATGGTTCTCATGTTTGGTTTTAGAAGCATTGAGATATCACATGTAGTGCTATCGGAAGGGTCTCAGGTTTGGAAAGGGAAGGATTTGGATTTCACATATGTTATTGGATGGTTCTCAGGTTTGGTTTTAGAAGCATTAAGATATCACATCTCGGGCTATAGGAAGGGTCTCAGGTTTGGTATTAGAAAAATTGTGATATCACATATCATGCTATAGGAAGGGTCTCAGGATTGGAATGGGAAGGAGTTGGATATCACATCTCATGCTAAAGGAAAGATCTCAGGTTTGGAAGGGGAAGGATTTGGATCTCACATCTCATGTTTTAGGACGGGTGTCAGGTTTGGTATTAGAAGCATTGAGATATCACATCTCATGGTATGGGAAGGGTCTCAGGATTGGAATGGGAAGGAGTTGGATATCACATCTCAAGCTATCTCAGGATTGGAATGGGAAGGAGTTTGATATCACATCTCATGCAATCGGAAGGGTCTAAGGTTTGGAATGGGAAGGAGTTGGATATCACATCTCATGTTATAGGAAGGATCTCAGGTTTATTATTAGAAGCATTGAGATATCACATCTCATGCTATAGGAAGGGTCTCAGGATTGGAATCGGAAGGAGTTGTATTTGACATCTCATGCCATAGGAAGGGTCTCAGGTTTGGTGTAAGCATTGAGATATCACATCTCTGCTATCGGAAGGGTCTCAGGATTGGAATGGGAAGGAGTTGGATATCCCATCTCATTATAGGAAGGGTCTCAGGTTTGGTATTAGAAGCATTGAGATATCACATCTCATGCTATAGGAAGGGTTTCAGGATTGGAATGGGAAGGACTTGAATATCACATCTCATGTTATAGCAAGGGTCTCAGGTTTGGTATTAGAAGCATTGAGATATCACATCTCATGCTATAGGAAGGGTCTCAGGATTGGAATGGGAATGACTTGGATATCACATCTATTGATAAAGGAAGGGTCTAAGGTTTGGAAGGGGAAGGATTTGGATATCACATCTCATGTTATAGGACCGGTCTCAGGTTTGGTATTAGAAGCATTGAGATATCAAGTCCCATGGTATAGGACGGGTCTCAGAATTGGAATGGGAAGGAGTTGGATATCACATCTCAAGCTATGGGAAGGGTGTGAGGATTGGAATGGGAAGGAGTTTGATATCACATCTCATGCCATGGTATGGGTCTCAGGTTTTGTAGAAGCATTGGGATATCACATCTCATGCTATCGGAAGGGTATCAGGATTGGATTTGGAAGGAGTTGGATATCCCATCTCATGCTATAGGAAGGGTCTCAGGTTGGAATGGGAAGGAATTGAATATCACATCTCATGTTATAGGAAGGGTATCAGGATTGGAATGGGAAGGACTTGGATATCACATCTCATGCTATAGGAAGGCTGTCAGGTTTGGAAGGGGAAGGAGTTGCATATCAAATTTCATTTTAGAGGTAGGATCTCAGGTTTGGTATTAGAGGCATTGAGATATCACATCTCATGCTATAGGAAGGGTCTCACGATTGGAATGGGAAGGATTTGGATATCACATCTCATGCTATAGGAAGGGTCTCAGGTTTGGTATAAGCATTGAGATATCACATCTCATGCTATAGAAACGGTCTCAAGATTGCAATGGGAAGGAGTTGGATATCACATCTCATGTTATAGGAAGGATCTCAGATTTGGTATTAGAAGCATTGAGACATCACATCTCATGCTATAGGAAGGGTCTCAGGATTGGAATGGGAAGGAGTTGGATATCACATCTCATGTTATAGGAAGGGTCTCAGGATTGGAATGGGAAGCACTTCGATATCACATCTCATGTTATAGGAAGGCTCCCAGGTTTAGAAGGGGAAGGAGTTGGATATCACATTTCATGTTAGAGGTAGGATCTCAGGTTTGGTATTAGAGGCATTGAGATATAACATCGCATGCTATCAGAAGGGTCTCAGGATTGGAATGGGAAGGAGTTGGATATCACATCTCATGCTAAAGGGAGGGTCTCAGGTTTGGAAGGGGAAGGATTTGGATATCACATCTCATGCTATAGGAAGGGTCTCAGGATTGGAATGGGAAGGATTTGGATATCACATCTCATGCTATAGGAAGGGTCTCAGGTTTGGTATAAGCATTAAGATATCACATCTCATGCTATAGGAAGGGTCTCAGGATTGGAATGGGAAGGAGTTGGATATCACATTTCTTGCTATAGGTAGGCTCTCAGTTTTGGAAAGGGAAGGTTTTGGATATCACATCTCATGCAATTGGAAGGGTCTCACGATTGGAATGGGAAGGATTTGGATATCACATCTCATGCTATAGGAAGGGTCTCAGGATTGGAATGGGAAGGAGTTGGATATCACATCTCATGCTATACGAAGGGTCTCAGGAATGGAATGGGAAGGAGTTTTATATGACATCTCATGCCATAGGAAGGATCTCAGGTTTGGTATTAGAAGCATTGAGACATCACATCTCATGTTATAGGAAGGGTCTCAGGATTGGAATGGGAAGGAGTTGGATATCACATCTCATGCTATAGGAAGGGTCTCAGGTTTGGTATACGCATTGAGATATCACATCTCATGCTATAGGAAGGGTCTCAGGATTGGAATGGGAAGGAGTTGTATATGACATCTCATGCCATAGGAAGGGTCTCAGGTTTGGTATCAGCATTGAGATATCACATCTCTGCTATCGGAAGGGTCTCAGGATTGGAATGGGAAGGAGTTGGATATCCCATCTTATGTTATAGGAAGGGTCTCAGGTTTGGTATTAGAAGCATTGAGATATCACATCTCATGCTATAGGAAGGGTCTCAGGATTGGAATGGGAAGGACTTGAATATCCCATCTCATGCTATAGGGAGGCTCTCACGTTTGGAAAGGGAAGGAGTTGGATATCACATTTCATGTTAGAGGTAGGATCTCAGGTTTGGTATTAGAGGCATTGAATATCACATCTCATGCTATCAGAAGGGTCTCAGGATTGGAATGGGAAGGAGTTGGATATCACATCTCATGCTAAAGGGAGGGTCTCAGGTTTGGAAGGGGAAGGATTTTGATATCACATCTCATGTTATAGGAAGGATCTCAGGTTTGGTATTAGAGGGATTGAGATATCACATCTCATGCTATCGGAAGGGTATCAGGATTGGATTTGGAAGTAGTTGGATATCCCATCTCATGCTATAGGAAGGGTCTCAGGTTGGAATGGGAAGGAGTTGGATATCACATCTCATGTTATAGGAAGGCTCTCAGGTTTGCAAGGGGAAGGAGTTGGATATCACATTTCATGTCATAGGAAGGATCTCAGGTTTGGTATTAGAAGCATTGAGATATCACATCTCATGCTATCAGAAGGGTCTCAGGATTGGAATGGGAAATACTTTGTTATCACATCTCATGCTATAGGAAGGCTCTCAGGTTTGAAAGGGGAAGGAGTTGGATATCACATCTCATGTCATAGGAAGGATCTCAGGTTTGGTATTAGAAGCATTGAGATATCACATCTCATGCTATAGGAATGGTCTCGGGATTGGAATGGGAAGGAGTTGGATATTAGATTCTTGCTATAGAAAGGGTCTCAGGTTTGGAACGGGAAGGAGTTGGATATCACATCTCATGTTATAGGAAGGGTCTCAGGTTTGGTCTAAGCATTGAGATATCACATCTCTGCTATCAGAAGTTTCTCAGGATTGAAATGGGAAGGAGTTGGATATCCCATCTCATGTTATAGGACGGGTCTCAGGTTTGGTAATAGAATCATTGAGATATCACATCTCATGCTGTAGGAAGTGTCTAAGGATTGGAATGGGAAGGACTTGGATATCACATCTCATGCTATAGGTAGACTCTCAGGCTTGGAAAGGGAAGGAGTGGGATATCACATTTCATGTTCAAGGAAGGATATCAGGTTTGGTATTAGAGGCATTGAGATATCACATCTCATACTATAGGAAGGGTCTCAGGATTGGAATGGGAAGGATTTGGATATCACATCTCATGCTATAGGAAGGGTCTCAGGTTTGGTATAAGCATTGAGATATCACATCTCATGCTATAGGAAGGGTCTCAGGATTGGAATGGGAAGGAGTTGGATATCACATCTCATGCCATAGGAAGGGTCTCAGGTTTGGTACAAGCATTGAGATATCACATCTCTGCTATCGGAAGGGTCTCAGGATAGGAATGGGAAGGAGTTGGATATCACATCTCAAGCTATCTCAGGATTGGAATGGGAAGGAGTTTGATATCACATCTCAAGCTATAGGAAGGTTCTCAGGTTTGGAGGGGGAAGGATTTGGATCTCACATCTCATGTTTTAGGACGGGTCTCAGGTTTGGTATTAGAAGTATTGAGATATCACATCTCATGGTATAGGAAGGGTCTCAGGATTGGAATGGGAAGGAGTTGGATATCACATCTCAAGCTATCACAGGATTGGAATGGGAAGGAGTTTGATATCACATCTCAAGCTATAGGAAGGGTCTCAGGTTTGGAAAGGGAAGGATTTGGATTTCACATCTCATGTTATAGGATGGTTCTCATGTTTGGTTTTAGAAGCATTGAGATATCACATCTAATGCTATCGGAAGGGTCTCAGGTTTGGAAAGGGAAGGATTTGGATTTCACATATGTTATTGGATGGTTCTCAGGTTTGGTTTTAGAAGCATTAAGATATCACATCTCATGCTATAGGAAGGGTCTCAGGTTTTGGAATGGGAAGGAGTTGGATACACATCTCATGTTATAGGAAGGATCTCAGGTTTGGTATTAGAAAAATTGTGATATCACATATCATGCTATAGGAAGGGTCTCAGGATTGGAATGGGAAGGAGTTGGATATGACATCTCATGCCACAGGAAGAGTCTCAGGTTTGGTATAAGCATTGAGATATCACATCTCTGCTATCGGAAGGGTTTTAGGATTGGAATGGGAAGGAGTTGGATATCCCATCTTATGTTATAGGAAGGGTCTCAGGTTTGGTATTAGAAGCATTGAGATATCACATCTCATGTTATAGGAAGAATCTCTGGTTTGGTATTAGAGGCATTGAGATATCACATCTCATGCTATAAGAAGGGTCTCGGGATTGGAATGGGAAGGAGTCGGATATCACATCTCATGCTAAAGGGAGGGTCTCAGGTTTGGAAGGGGAAGGATTTGGATATCACATCTCATGCTATAGGAAGGGTCTCAGGATTGGAATGGGAAGGATTTGGATATCACATCTCATGCTATAGGAAGGGTCTCAGGTTTGGTATAAGCATTGAGATATCACATCTCATGCTATAGGAAGGGTCTCAGGATTGGAATGGGAAGGAGTTGGATATCACATTTCATGCTATAGGTAGGCTCTCAGTTTTGGAAAGGGAAGGTTTTGGATATCACATCTCATGCTATAGGAAGGGTCTCACGATTGGAATGGGAAGGATTTGGATATCACATCTCATGCTATAGGAAGGGTCTCAGGATTGGAATGGGAAGGAGTTGGATATCACATCTCATGCTATACGAAGGGTCTCAGGAATGGAATGGGAAGGAGTTTTATATGACATCTCATGCCATAGGAAGGATCTCAGGTTTGGTATTAGAAGCATTGAGACATCACATCTCATGTTATAGGAAGGGTCTCAAGATTGGAATGGGAAGGAGTTGGATATCACATCTCATGCTATAGGAAGGGTCTCAGGTTTGGTATACGCATTGAGATATCACATCTCATGCTATAGGAAGGGTCTCAGGATTGGAATGGGAAGGAGTTGTATATGACATCTCATGCCATAGGAAGGGTCTCAGGTTTGGTATCAGCATTGAGATATCACATCTCTGCTATCGGAAGGGTCTCAGGATTGGAATGGGAAGGAGTTGGATATCCCATCTTATGTTATAGGAAGGGTCTCAGGTTTGGTATTAGAAGCATTGAGATATCACATCTCATGCTATAGGAAGGGTCTCAGGATTGGAATGGGAAGGACTTGAATATCCCATCTCATGCTATAGGGAGGCTCTCACGTTTGGAAAGGGAAGGAGTTGGATATCACATTTCATGTTAGAGGTAGGATCTCAGGTTTGGTATTAGAGGCATTGAATATCACATCTCATGCTATCAGAAGGGTCTCAGGATTGGAATGGGAAGGAGTTGGATATCACATCTCATGCTAAAGGGAGGGTCTCAGGTTTGGAAGGGGAAGGATTTTGATATCACATCTCATGTTATAGGAAGGATCTCAGGTTTGGTATTAGAGGGATTGAGATATCACATCTCATGCTATCGGAAGGGTATCAGGATTAGATTTGGAAGTAGTTGGATATCCCATCTCATGCTATAGGAAGGGTCTCAGGTTGGAATGGGAAGGAGTTGGATATCACATCTCATGTTATAGGAAGGGTCTCAGGATTGGAATGGGAAATACTTCGATATCACATCTCATGCTATAGGAAGGCTCTCAGGTTTGCAAGGGGAAGGAGTTGGATATCACATCTCATGTCATAGGAAGGATCTCAGGTTTGGTATTAGAAGCATTGAGATATCACATCTCATGCTATAGGAATGGTCTCGGGATTGGAATGGGAAGGAGTTGGATATTAGATTCTTGCTATAGAAAGGGTCTCAGGTTTGGAACGGGAAGGAGTTGGATATCACATCTCATGTTATAGGAAGGGTCTCAGGTTTGGTCTAAGCATTGAGATATCACATCTCTGCTATCAGAAGTTTCTCAGGATTGAAATGGGAAGGAGTTGGATATCCCATCTCATGTTATAGGACGGGTCTCAGGTTTGGTAATAGAATCATTGAGATATCACATCTCATGCTGTAGGAAGTGTTAAGACGGATTTCTGAACTCTGTCCTGGTGGCGCAGAAGTTCAGAAGGCCAACCTAATTACTTGGAACAGGGTAACCTCTGGACAAGCCAGACCAATCAAGGTAGCGATCGCGGCGGTCAAGACTAGGTCTCAAGAGGGGTGAGGGTGACTGAAAGCCCGCAGTGAGCACACAAAGCAAGAGCGCTGACAAACTACTCCAAACAGTTGTTATATCAAAAATAGATACACATTTATTTTAAGGCCTTTAAAATAATGACCGTAGCGAGAAAATCACAATATCACAATATTAAACCAACACATACCATATCAACACAATATATATACAAATACACAGTCGCAAGCGTTTAAAGCACGAAATATGTAGTCCACCTGCCAGGGAAGGAAAACAGGCAGTGCGATAATGCTTTCGACTCAGTTCGCCTTCATAGGCACCTAACTAGATGGAAGTCCGAGCCCTGCGAAGAGTGGAGCCTTGTGCTCAAAGTACCTGCCACGCCGGTGCCGACGGGCACAAGGGGAAGCTCTTTGGAGGAAGTCAGGCGGTTCACGTTAGTGCACAGCAGAAGAAGAACAGGTTCCGCAGCTCAAGCGCAGCCTCCACAGCGGGCAGAAGCAGAGCGCGAGCGCGGCAAAAGGGTGCTGTTTTTACACAGCAGGGAAAAGCAATGGGATACTGCAGGAGGGCGACCAGATCCTAGATATACTACTCACCGGTCCCCGAAGCAAGCAGACCCAGGCTTCTCCACGATAGTTTCAGCAGCTGGCAGGTTCAGAAGAGCAGGGAACGCTTTGTAGTCGTGTAGAGCAAAAAGACGTCCCAATCGACGAAACCGGCACAGTTTTGTTGCCGCACAGGACAACGGAGCGGCCGTGCGTATTCGAGCCAAATGAACCCTCCTCCCTTCAGACCTGGGGACGCCAAGCGTACGAAGCGTGGGAGAGGGACAAGGACTCGCAATACAACACAACCTGGCGGCGGTTGCAGAGCCAAACTCCTTGGTAAGCTGGTCAGTCAACTGGATGGCCCAGAGACGCTTCCGAAGGCTTACTTGGCAGGAGATGGTTGAAGATGCCGGGAATAGCTGTTCCTGCTATTCCAAAGGTCGAAGCACCAGTACAGGCCTTCTGGTTCGATCAAAGGAGGACAGGGGCTCTCCGGACGACAGCAGTGCAAAGGAGGATTCCTTCAGCGGGTCACCAGCGATTCCTCGGTCCAGCCTCGTAGTTGCAGGATACTTGGCTCCTGTATTCCTTCGTTCGTGAGAACTCAGGAGATCGACATGGTAGTGGTGTTTCCAGCCCCCTCTTATCCACGGTTCCCTTCGCGCCAAAACGGAGGGGAGCCAATGGGAGATCCGCTCATCAAAACACATACCATACGTGGACCAATCACGGACCACGGTGGTCCCAGGCATTCACACCACCCTAGACTCTCTGGCACCCAGGATGTGTATTGGGACCAGACATCCCAGCCCACACCCTGGAGGCACACAAACGACATGTAGAAGCCCGCGAAAGCAACCACGTTTCGTGGGAAAGTACATGCCCAAATAAGGAAGGCCCCGGGTTGCCGGACCTGGGGAAGGTGAAGGGAGCAAGACGGACAGTGGACAGGACAAAGGAGCCTCGCGGCCTGGCCATTTTGGGAGCCAGGCCACCATTTTGGGTTCAGTGCAAAAACGTGCTCAGAACGCCAAAAGGAGCTCAAAATAAACAAAACGATTGCTGCCACCATTCCAGTCCCTGAATGACTTGCACCGATCAAATACCATCCTAAAAGAGTATCTAGGGCCTGTAGAAGGCTAGAGACCCAAGAGAGCTGTAACTTAGCTTACAGTGCCCTCTTGTGTCGTGTTGCACTAAAGCTGCGACACGATAAAAGAAACTACGGGAAACCACGTTCCCCGGTACTGACTGTCTTAAGGGCATGTCAGTTTCCCCGTAAGAAAGGAGCGAAAGCCCAGAGAAGTGCGGCAGAAGGCTGTACTTCTCTGGCAAAGTCAATAACAAGGTTAAAAACAATAGCAAAAAGTTTAGGGGTTGCCACATGGAAGGAAAATTCCCTACAATTACGAAATCTTTCCTAACACTCGCCCCTCCCAGACTATGGACAGGGGGAACTAATCCACCCCTGGATGAGTCTCTTGTTCAGGTCGGTTAAACATTCTGGACAACCCATCAGCATTGCTATGTTGGACACCTGGCCTATGCTCAATAGTGAAGTCGAAGCCTTGAAGACTTATGGACCACCTAAGCAACTTTGGATTCTCCCCCTTCATGTTCATTAGCCACTTTAACGGCTTATGGTCAGTCTGCACAGTGAAGTGGGTCCCATAGAGGTAGGGCCTCAGCTTCCTTAGGGCCCACACAACAGAGAAACATTCTTTCTCTACCGTGGACCACCTGAGCTCTCTGTCCTTAAGCTGGCGACTAATAAAACCGATAGGGTGTTCCTTACCCTTCTCATCTACTTGTGATAGTCAAGCTCCTATCCCAGTGTCAGAGGCATCCGTCTGCACGATAAAAGGTCTTTAATAATCAGGGGCCCTTAGCACAGGCGCCTGGCACAAGGAGTCTTTTAAGCCATTGAAGGCCTTCTCACACTCGTCGGTCCAAGTTACCTTCTTGGGTTTCTTCGGAGTTGTGAGGGCAGTCAGAGGAGCAGCTATGGTACCATAGTCTGCCACAAAATTGCGGTAATACCCCGTGAGTCCTAAAAAGGCTCTCACTTGGGTTTGCGTAGTGGGGGTAGGCCAGTCTTGTACTGCTTGTACTTTACTGGGTACAGGCTGTATCCTCCCTCCACCTACTTCATGTCCAAGGTAAACCACTGAGCCTTGTCCAATCTGGCACTTACTAGCCTTTATGGTCAAGTGGGCTTTCTGAAGAGCCTGGAGCACAATCCTGAGGTGTTTCACATGGTCTTCCCAGGTGGCACTGAAAACTGCTATATCGTCCAGATATGCAAGACAGAATTCGTCCAACCCATTCAACACATGATTCACAAGCCTCTGGAAAGTGGCAGGTGCATTCTTCAACCCGAACGGCATTACCCGGAATTGGTAAAGGCCGTCTGGTGTAGAAAATGCTGTCTTCTCCCTGTCATGTTCTGCTAACGCTATTTGCCAATAGCCAGCAGTGAGGTCAAACGTGCTGAGGTACTTGGAGGCACCCAAAGTATCCACCAGCTCATCTGTTCGAGGCAAGGGGTGGGCATCTGTCTTGGTGACAGCATTCAAAGCCCTGTAATCCACGCAGAACCTCAATTCAGAAGTGCCTGCCTTTGGAACCAGAACCACAGGACTGGACCAAGGACTACTAGAGGGTTCAATCACCCCAAGGTCTAACATTTTGTTGACCTCGGTCTTAATATAAGACCGTACTTTATCCGACATCCTGTATCCCCTACTTTTGGTAGGTACACTGTCTCCTGTGTCAATGTTATGTTTGCACCAAGGTGTCAAACCAGGGGACTGTGAAAACAGGGGGGAAAACTGCCTAAGCAAACTTTTCACCTCAGCCTGCTGATCAGAAGTCAGGTGAGGGGCCACTCGGACACCCTCAACGGAGCTATCTGAAGGACCGCTCTGGAACAGGTCGGGGAGAGGTTCTGACTCCTCTTCCTCAACGTCTGACGCCAGTAGCAGTGCTGCGATTTCGACTCTTGGGACGAAAGCCTTCAGCCTATTTACGTGGAACACTTTTGGAGCCTGTCCAGGCCTTCCAAGGTCCACTAAATAGTTTACCTCACCCAGGGGCTCCACCACTGTGTAAGGGCCTGACCATTTGTCCTGTAAAGCGCGAGGCCTTATTGGATTCATGATCAGGACTTGCTGACCAGGTGTAAAGTTGATGAGGGAAGCTTTCTGGTCGTACCAATGTTTCACCAGCGCTTGCCCTGCCTTCAATTTATCACTAGCCAAGCCCATCAGAAGTACCATCCGTTTTCTGAGCCCTAGCACATAGTCAACTACATTGGTAGTGACAGGGGGAGTGGGCATCTCCCATCCCTCCTTGACAATGGCTAAGGGTCCCCGTACGGGATGACCGAACAGAAGTTCGAAGGGGCTGAAGCCAACACCCTCCTGTGGTACCTCTCGGTAGGCAAACAGCAAGCATGGTAAAAGAAGATCCCATTTTCTTCTCTGAGGCTCCTCCAGAGCCCCAATCATGCTCTTTAACGTTCTGTTGAAACGTTCCACCAGACCATTGGTCTGGGGGTGGTATGCAGAAGAGAACTTGTAGGTGACCCCACATTCTTTCCACATAGCCTGCATATACTTCGACATAAAGTTGCTGCCACGATCTGACACAACTTCTTTAGGGAAGCCAACCCTAGTAAATATGCCGAGTAAAGCTTTTGCAACTGACTTGGCAGTTACAGTCTTCAATGGGATGGCCTCAGGATACCTGGTTGCATGGTCGACCAGCACCAGGATAAACCTATTGCCCGAGGATGTTTGCGGGTCAAGGGGACCGACGATGTCGATCCCTACCCTTTCAAATGGTACCCCCACAACTGGGAGCGGTACCAACGGAGCTTGGATTGTCGCGCCAACCTTACCAGACAACTGGCAGGAGGCGCAACTCCTGCAGTGACTTTCTACTTGCACCCCCATCTTGGGCCAGTAGAAGTGCATGGATAACCTTTGCTTGGTCCTCTTCATACCAAGGTGACCAGCAAGGGGAACTTCATGCGCCAACTGCAGGAGGAAGGGTCTAACAGCAAGGGGAACCACCAACCTCCTATGGTCTCCTTCTGTAGACTCTGTGGGCTCACTATACAGGAGTCCACCTTCCCAATAAATCCTATGCTTCCCAGGAGGTTCACCCTCAAGCTGGGAGCAGGCCTGTCTCCTTAGGCCTTCCAGAGATGGGCACTCACGTTGGCCTTTACTGAATTCGTCCCTATCAGGACCTCCTTCAACTAACAAGTCTTTTAGTTCAGGATGATCGTTGGGGTCGAATACTTCAGGCATCGCCACCTCCTCGTCAGGCTCGGGCGATTGACCAACTTCCTCCACCGCAGTGGTAGGCGAGCTCGGGGGAATATTCTCTTTCCCCCGTCTTGACTTGTAGACTCCTTTCGCCTTGGGTTGCCCCTTCGGCTGGGGCGGCGTATTGGACTTGGCCAATGCTGCCCGTGCTAGAGACCGTGTGTAGGGTCGTTCGGCAGTGTCTCCTACGAGCCCTAAAGCTCTGAGATCATTACCTAATAAGACCTTTCCCGGGACGTTTCTCTGAATGCTCACTGGAATCCTGACTGCTGTACCATTTAAAGTTAGATTAACAGGGATCACGGGAAACATACGGAGGGGGCCGTCAGCCAACTTAGTGGGCATCAGAGTAGCTCTGGCAACTTCCTCTGAGTCTACCAAGGTAGAATCCACTACAGTTCGACTGCACCCACTATCCCTAAGAGCTGGAGTATCCACTCCATTGATCAGCACACTGTCTTTAAAGTAGTGCTTGGTATTATCCGGAATCCTAGCATACGCCTCTGCGACTTTAGGCTCCCAGGAACCCAGGGACACTAAAACTACCTCGGCCTCTATTCCGCTGGGAAATGAGTCCGAGGAGAAGGATGCTCCTGTAATCTCTTCTTCCTCGTAGGAGGAGAAGGCCAGATTAGCGGAGTGGACCCCCAAAGGTCTAACCTTACACCGGGGATCCCCCTTCACATGGTCAGTTGCTCCACAAGAAAAACAAGCCCCAGTGGGTCTGTTTACGTAGGGAGGCTTATTGTAACCAGAGTTCTGTTTCGGAGGCTGACCTCCACTACCCTGTGAGTTCTCTTGTGTCTTACCCTTGTTTTTCTTTTTGTGGCCCTTTTGGGAAGAAGATTTAGCAGATTCCCCACCCTCCATATCTTTGGACTTTTTCCCCTCCTCCTGCTTACCAGGATGAGTTTTGTCCTTATGGGACACTCGATGTGACACCCATAAGTCTGCTGCAATGGCCAGCTTCTTAGGATCTATCTCCTTCGAATCGGCCAAATGCTGCTTAAGCTCCGGGGAAGAAGAAGCAAAAATGTGTTCCAGCATGACAAGATTTATCATGCCGTCGAAGGTAGAAACCTTATAGCCTTCGACCCAGCCAGTTAAGTTTTTCAAAGATTCAGCGACATAAGATACCCAAGTACCACCTTCCTTTTTCTTATACTCTCGAAAACGCTTTAAATATTGGGCCGGAGTCTTCCCAAACTTTAAAATGAGAGTCTGCTTTAACATTGCGAAATCAGCCCGCTCAGCCTTCGACATTTCCATAATGGCACTACAGCCAGAATGGGGCAGTCTACTGAGCAACCACGCAATCTTATCAGCACTGTCAACTTTTTGAACCTCGCATGCATACTCAAACGCATTCAGCCAGTCCATAATGTCATTCCTTTCTTCATACACACTGAGCAGATCTTTTGGAAACCGTGGATGAGAGGAAGCCCCAGAACCATGTCCAGGACCCTTGGATCCATTTGCAACCTGAAGCTTGGCCAGTTCCAACTGGTGATCCCTGTCTTTTTGTTTTTCTGCCTGTTCGATTTTTAGTTTGGCTATGCTGAATTCAAGCTCCTGCTGCCTAAACCGCAGCTCTTGCTTCTTGAATTCAAGCATAGCCTCCCCATCAGCACTGGCAGAGGAAACATTAGACATTACATCCTCCCTGTCCTTGTGGTCGTGATGGATCAGTGCAGCGGCAGAACCGTCGGTTCTGCCAGTGAGAGCAGCCCCACCACCTTCCGCACTGTCCTCAGAAGTAATAGCGTCAAGCTGCGCTTCTTGCCACGCCACGATTCTTTGGATCATTTCCAATTTCGTGCCTTGAGAGGAAACACCTCTCTCCGCACACATCTTTTTCAGCGTTTCTGATTTGGAAGCATTTAAAGTTAACAACGTACTTGTTTCCATACTGTTTGATAGGACTATGGCCTTTTTAAAGTTATACTATAACAATTCACTACGTGTACTGTTTGGAATAACCTGAAATGCCTTAGTTCGAGCGCAACACTGGATACCTTCAGTCGTATCCCACCGCTGTACACCAATTTGTTAAGACGGATTTCTGAACTCTGTCCTGGTGGCGCAGAAGTTCAGAAGGCCAACCTAATTACTTGGAACAGGGTAACCTCTGGACAAGCCAGACCAATCAAGGTAGCGATCGCGGCGGTCAAGACTAGGTCTCAAGAGGGGTGAGGGTGACTGAAAGCCCGCAGTGAGCACACAAAGCAAGAGCGCTGACAAACTACTCCAAACAGTTGTTATATCAAAAATAGATACACATTTATTTTAAGGCCTTTAAAATAATGACCGTAGCGAGAAAATCACAATATCACAATATTAAACCAACACATACCATATCAACACAATATATATACAAATACACAGTCGCAAGCGTTTAAAGCACGAAATATGTAGTCCACCTGCCAGGGAAGGAAAACAGGCAGTGCGATAATGCTTTCGACTCAGTTCGCCTTCATAGGCACCTAACTAGATGGAAGTCCGAGCCCTGCGAAGAGTGGAGCCTTGTGCTCAAAGTACCTGCCACGCCGGTGCCGACGGGCACAAGGGGAAGCTCTTTGGAGGAAGTCAGGCGGTTCACGTTAGTGCACAGCAGAAGAAGAACAGGTTCCGCAGCTCAAGCGCAGCCTCCACAGCGGGCAGAAGCAGAGCGCGAGCGCGGCAAAAGGGTGCTGTTTTTACACAGCAGGGAAAAGCAATGGGATACTGCAGGAGGGCGACCAGATCCTAGATATACTACTCACCGGTCCCCGAAGCAAGCAGACCCAGGCTTCTCCACGATAGTTTCAGCAGCTGGCAGGTTCAGAAGAGCAGGGAACGCTTTGTAGTCGTGTAGAGCAAAAAGACGTCCCAATCGACGAAACCGGCACAGTTTTGTTGCCGCACAGGACAACGGAGCGGCCGTGCGTATTCGAGCCAAATGAACCCTCCTCCCTTCAGACCTGGGGACACCAAGCGTACGAAGCGTGGGAGAGGGACAAGGACTCGCAATACAACACAACCTGGCGGCGGTTGCAGAGCCAAACTCCTTGGTAAGCTGGTCAGTCAACTGGATGGCCCAGAGACGCTTCCGAAGGCTTACTTGGCAGGAGATGGTTGAAGATGCCGGGAATAGCTGTTCCTGCTATTCCAAAGGTCGAAGCACCAGTACAGGCCTTCTGGTTCGATCAAAGGAGGACAGGGGCTCTCCGGACGACAGCAGTGCAAAGGAGGATTCCTTCAGCGGGTCACCAGCGATTCCTCGGTCCAGCCTCGTAGTTGCAGGATACTTGGCTCCTGTATTCCTTCGTTCGTGAGAACTCAGGAGATCGACATGGTAGTGGTGTTTCCAGCCCCCTCTTATCCACGGTTCCCTTCGCGCCAAAACGGAGGGGAGCCAATGGGAGATCCGCTCATCAAAACACATACCATACGTGGACCAATCACGGACCACGGTGGTCCCAGGCATTCACACCACCCTAGACTCTCTGGCACCCAGGATGTGTATTGGGACCAGACATCCCAGCCCACACCCTGGAGGCACACAAACGACATGTAGAAGCCCGCGAAAGCAACCACGTTTCGCGGGAAAGTACATGCCCAAATAAGGAAGGCCCCGGGTCGCCGGACCTGGGGAAGGTGAAGGGAGCAAGACGGACAGTGGACAGGACAAAGGAGCCTCGCGGCCTGGCCATTTTGGGAGCCAGGCCACCATTTTGGGTTCAGTGCAAAAACGTGCTCAGAACGCCAAAAGGAGCTCAAAATAAACAAAACGATCGCTGCCACCATTCCAGTCCCTGAATGACTTGCACCGATCAAATACCATCCTAAAAGAGTATCTAGGGCCTGTAGAAGGCTAGAGACCCAAGAGAGCTCTAACTTAGCTTACAGTGCCCTCTTGTGTCGTGTTGCACTAAAGCTGCGACACGATAAAAGAAACTACGGGAAACCACGTTCCCCGGTACTGACTGTCTTAAGGGCATGTCAGTTTCCCCGTAAGAAAGGAGCGAAAGCCCAGAGAAGTGCGGCAGAAGGCTGTACTTCTCTGGCAAAGTCAATAACAAGGTTAAAAACAATAGCAAAAAGTTTAGGGGTTGCCACATGGAAGGAAAATTCCCTACAATTACGAAATCTTTCCTAACAGGAAGTGTCTAAGGATTGGAATGGGAAGGACTTGGATATCACATCTCATGCTATAGGTAGACTCTCAGGCTTGGAAAGGGAAGGAGTGGGATATCACATTTCATGTTCAAGGAAGTATCTCAGGTTTGGTATTAGAGATATTGAGATATCACATCTCATACTATAGGAAGGGTCTCAGGATTGGAATGGGAAGGATTTGGATATCACATCTCATGCTATAGGAAGGGTCTCAGGTTTGGTATAAGCATTGAGATATCACATCTCCTGCTATAGGAAGGGTCTCAGGATTGGAATGGGAAGGAGTTGGATATCACATCTCATGCCATAGGAAGGGTCTCAGGTTTGGTACAAGCATTGAGATATCACATCTCTGCTATCGGAAGGGTCTCAGGATAGGAATGGGAAGGAGTTGGATATCACATCTCAAGCTATCTCAGGATTGGAATGGGAAGGAGTTTGATATCACATCTCAAGCTATAGGAAGGTTCTCAGGTTTGGAGGGGGAAGGATTTGGATCTCACATCTCATGTTTTAGGACGGGTCTCAGGTTTGGTATTAGAAGCATTGAGATATCACATCTCATGGTATAGGAAGGGTCTCAGGTTTGGAAAGGGAAGGATTTGGATTTCACATATGTTATTGGATGGTTCTCAGGTTTGGTTTTAGAAGCATTAAGATATCACATCTCATGCTATAGGAAGGGTCTCAGGTTTTGGAATGGGAAGGAGTTGGATATGACATCTCATGCCACAGGAAGGGTCTCAGGTTTGGTATAAGCATTGAGATATCACATCTCTGCTATCGGAAGGGTCTCAGGATTGGAATGGGAAGGAGTTGGATATCCCATCTTATGTTATAGGAAGGGTCTCAGGATTGGTATTAGAAGCATTGAGATATCACATCTCATGCTATCAGAAGGGTCTCAGGATTGGAATGGGAAGGAGTCGGATATCACATCTCATGCTAAAGGGAGGGTCTCAGGTTTGGTATTAGAAGCATTGAGATATCACATCTCATGTTATAGGAAGAATCTCTGGTTTGGTATTAGAGGCATTGAGATATCACATCTCATGCTATCAGAAGGGTCTCGGGATTGGAATGGGAAGGAGTCGGATATCACATCTCATGCTAAAGGGAGGGTCTCAGGTTTGGTATTAGAAGCATTGAGATATCACATCTCATGTTATAGGAAGAATCTCAGGTTTGGTATTAGAGGCATTGAGATATCACATCTCATGTTATAGGAAGGGTCTCAGGATTGGAATGGGAAGGATTTGGATATCACATCTCTTGCTATAGGAAGAGTCTCAGGTTTTTTATTAGAAACATTGAGATATCACATCTCATGCTAAAGGAAGGGTCTCAGGTTTGGAAGGGGAAGGATTTGGATATCATATCTCATGTTATAGGACGGGTCCCAGGTTTGGTATTAGAAGCTTTGAAATATCACATCTCATGCTATAGGAAGGGTCTCAGGATTGGAATGGGAAGGAGTTGGATATCACATCTCATGCTAAAGGAAGGGACTCAGGTTTGATAGAAGCATTGAGATATCACATCTCATGCTATAGGAAGGGTCTCAAGATTGGAATGGGAAGGAGTTGGATATCACATCTCATGCCATAGGAAGGGTCTCAGGTTTGGTCCAAGCATTGAGATATCACATCTCTGCTATCGGAAGGGTCTCAGGATAGGAATGGGAAGGACTTAGATATCACATCTCATGCTATAGGGAGGGTCTCAGGTTTGGAAAGGGAAGGATTTGGATTTCACATCTCATGTTATAGGATGGTTCTCATGTTTGGTTTTAGAAGCATTGAGATATCACATCTAATGCTATCGGAAGGGTCTCAGGTTTGGAAAGGGAAGGATTTGGATTTCACATATGTTATTGGATGGTTCTCAGGTTTGGTTTTAGAAGCATTAAGATATCACATCGCAGGCTATAGGAAGGGTCTCAGGTTTGGAATGGGAAGGAGTTGGATACACATCTCATGTTATAGGAAGGATCTCAGGTTTGGTATTAGAAAAATTGTGATATCACATATCATGCTATAGGAAGGGTCTCAGGATTGGAATGGGAAGGAGTTGGATATCACATCTCATGCTAAAGGAAAGATCTCAGGTTTGGAAGGGGAAGGATTTGGACATCACATCTCATGTTTTAGGACGGGTGTCAGGTTTGGTATTAGAAGCATTGAGATATCACATCTCATGGTATAGGAAGGGTCTCAGGATTGGAATGGGAAGGAGTTGGATATCACATCTCATGCTAAAGGAAAGATCTCAGGTTTGGAAGGGGAAGGATTTGGACATCACATCTCATGTTTTAGGACGGGTGTCAGGTTTGGTATTAGAAGCATTGAGATATCACATCTCATGGTATAGGAAGGGTCTCAGGATTGGAATGGGAAGGAGTTGGATATCACATCTCATGCTAAAGGAAAGATCTCAGGTTTGGAAGGGGAAGGATTTGGACATCACATCTCAAGTTTTAGGACGGGTGTCAGGTTTGGTATTAGAAGCATTGAGATATCACATCTCATGGTATAGGAAGGGTCTCAGGATTGGAATGGGAAGGAGTTTGATATCACATCTCATGCAATCGGAAGGGTCTCAGGTTTGGAATGGGAAGGAGTTGGATATCACATCTCATGTTATAGGAAGGATCTCAGGTTTATTATTAGAAGCATTGAGATATCACATCTCATGCTATAGGAAGGGTCTCAGGATTGGAATCGGAAGGAGTTGTATTTGACATCTCATGCCATAGGAAGGGTCTCAGGTTTGGTATAAGCATTGAGATATCACATCTCTGCTATCGGAAGGGTCTCAGGATTGGAATGGGAAGGAGTTGGATATCCCTTCTCATTATAGGAAGGGTCTCAGGTTTGATATTAGAAGCATTGAGATATCACATCTCATGCTATAGGAAGGGTCTCAGGATTGGAATGGGAAGGACTTGAATATCACATCTCATGTTATAGCAAGGGTCTCAGGTTTGGTATTAGAAGCATTGAGATATCACATCTCATGCTATAGGAAGGGTCTCAGGATTGGAATGGGAACGACTTGGATATCACATCTCATGATAAAGGAAGGGTCTAAGGTTTGGAAGGGGAAGGATTTGGATATCACATCTCATGTTATAGGACCGGTCTCAGGTTTGGTATGAGAAGCATTGATATATCAAGTCCCATGGTATAGGACGGGTCTCAGAATTGGAATGGGAAGGAGTTGGATATCACATCTCAAGCTATAGGAAGGGTGTCAGGATTGGAATGGGAAGGAGTTTGATATCACATCTCATGCCATGGTATGGGTCTCAGGTTTTGTAGAAGCATTGGGATATCACATCTCATGCTATCGGAAGGGTATCAGGATTGGATTTGGAAGGAGTTGGATATCCCATCTCATGCTATAGGAAGGGTCTCAGGTTGGAATGGGAAGGAGTTGGATATCACATCTCATGTTATAGGAAGGGTATCAGGATTGGAATGGGAAGGACTTGGATATCACATCTCATGCTATAGGAAGGCTATCAGGTTTGGAAGGGGAAGGAGTTGCATATCAAATTTCATTATAGAGGTAGGATCTCAGGTTTGGTATTAGAGGCATTGAGATATCACATCTCATGCTATAGGAAGGGTCTCACGATTGGAATGGGAAGGATTTGGATATCACATCTCATGCTATAGGAAGGGTCTCAGGTTTGGTATAAGCATTGAGATATCACATCTCATGCTATAGAAACGGTCTCAAGATTGCAATGGGAAGGAGTTGGATATCACATCTCATGTTATAGGAAGGATCTCAGATTTGGTATTAGAAGCATTGAGACATCACATCTCATGCTATAGGAAGGGTCTTAGGATTGGAATGGGAAGGAGTTGGATATCACATCTCATGTTATAGGAAGGGTCTCAGGATTGGAATGGGAAGCACTTCGATATCACATCTCATGTTATAGGAAGGCTCCCAGGTTTAGAAGGGGAAGGAGTTGGATATCACATTTCATGTTAGAGGTAGGATCTCAGGTTTGGTATTAGAGGCATTGAGATATAACATCTCATGCTATCAGAAGGGTCTCAGGATTGGAATGGGAAGGAGTTGGATATCACATCTCATGCTAAAGGGAGGGTCTCAGGTTTGGAAGGGGAAGGATTTGGATATCACATCTCATGCTATAGGAAGGGTCTCAGGATTGGAATGGGAAGGATTTGGATATCACATCTCATGCTATAGGAAGGGTCTCAGGTTTGGTATAAGCATTGAGATATCACATCTCATGCTATAGGAAGGGTCTCAGGATTGGAATGGGAAGGAGTTGGATATCACATCTCATGCTATAGGTAGGCTCTCAGTTTTGGAAAGGGAAGGTTTTGGATATCACATCTCATGCTATAGGAAGGGTCTCACGATTGGAATGGGAAGGATTTGGATATCACATCTCATGCTATAGGAAGGGTCTCAGGATTGGAATGGGAAGGAGTTGGATATCACATCTCATGCTATAGGAAGGGTCTCAGGATTGGAATGGGAAGGAGTTGGATATCCCATCTTATGTTATAGGAAGGGTCTCAGGTTTGGTATTGGAAGCATTGAGATATCACATCTCATGCTATAGGAAGGGTCTCAGGATTGGAATGGGAAGGACTTGAATATCCCATCTCATGCTATAGGGAGGCTCTCACGTTTGGAAAGGGAAGGAGTTGGATATCACATTTCATGTTAGAGGTAGGATCTCAGGTTTGGTATTAGAGGCATTGAATATCACATCTCATGCTATCAGAAGGGTCTCAGGATTGGAATGGGAAGGAGTTGGATATCACATCTCATGCTAAAGGGAGGGTCTCAGGTTTGGAAGGAGAAGGATTTTGATATCACATCTCATGTTATAGGAAGGATCTCAGGTTTGGTATTAGAGGGATTGCGATATCACATCTCATGCTATCGGAAGGGTATCAGGATTGGATTTGGAAGTAGTTGGATATCCCATCTCATGCTATAGGAAGGGTCTCAGGTTGGAATGGGAAGGAGTTGGATATCACATCTCATGTTATAGGAAGGGTCTCAGGATTGGAATGGGAAATACTTCGATATCACATCTCATGCTATAGGAAGGCTCTCAGGTTTGCAAGGGGAAGGAGTTGGATATCACATTTCATGTTAGAGGTAGGATCTCAGGTTTGGTATTAGAGGCATTGAGATATCACATCTCATGCTATCAGAAATGTCTCAGGATTGGAATGGGAAGGAGTTGGATATCACATCTCATGTTATAGGAAGGATCTCAGGTTTGGTATTAGAAGCATTGAGATATCACATCTCATGCTATAGGAAGGGTCTCAGGTTTGGAATGGGAAGGAATTGGATATCACATCTCATGTCATAGGAAGGATCTCAGGTTTGGTATTAGAAGCATTGAGATATCACATCTCATGCTATAGGAATGGTCTCAGGATTGGAATGGGAAGGAGTTGGATATTAGATTCTTGCTATAGAAAGGGTCTCAGGTTTGGAACGGGAAGGAGTTGGATATCACATCTCATGTTATAGGAAGGGTCTCAGGTTTGGTCTAAGCATTGAGATATCACATCTCTGCCATCGGAAGTTTCTCAGGATTGAAATGGGAAGGAGTTGGATATCCCATCTCATGTTATAGGACGGGTCTCAGGTTTGGTAATAGAATCATTGAGATATCACATCTCATGCTGTAGGAAGTGTCTAAGGATTGGAATGGGAAGGACTTGGATATCACATCTCATGCTATAGGTAGACTCTCAGGTTTGGAAAGGGAAGGAGTGGGATATCACATTTCATGTTCAAGGAAGGATCTCAGGTTTGGTATTAGAGGCATTGAGATATCACATCTCATGCTATAGGAAGGGTCTCAGGATTGGAATGGGAAGGATTTGGATATCACATCTCATGCTATAGGAAGGGTCTCAGGTTTGGTATAAGCATTGAGATATCACATCTCATGCTATAGGAAGAGTCTCAGGATTGGAATGGGAAGGAGTTGGATATCACATCTCATGCTATAGGTAGGCTCTCAGGTTTGGAAAGGGAAGGATTTGGATATCACATTTCATGTTAGAGGAAGGATCTCAGGTTTGGTATTAGAGGCATTGAGATTTCACATCTCATGCTATCGGAAGGGTCTCACGATTGGAATGGGAAGGATTTGGATAGCACATCTCATGCTATAGGAAGGGTCTCAGGTTTGGTATAAGCATTGAAATATCACATCCCATGCTATAGGAAGGGTCTCAGGATTGGAATGGAAGGAGTTGGATATCACATCTCATGTTATAGGAAGGATCTCAGATTTGGTATTAGAAGCATTGAGACATCACATCTCATGCTATAGGAAGGGTCTCAGGATTGGAATGGGAAGGAGTTGAATATCACATCTCATGCTATAGGGAGGCTCTCACGTTTGGAAAGGGAAGGAGTTGGATATCACATTTCATGTTAGAGGTAGGATCTCAGATTTGGTATTAGAAGCATTGAGACATCACATCTCATGCTATAGGAAGGGTCTCAGGATTGGAATGGGAAGGAGTTGAATATCACATCTCATGCTATAGGGAGGCTCTCACGTTTGGAAAGGGAAGGAGTTGGATATCACATTTCATGTTAGAGGTAGGATCTCAGGTTTGGTATTAGAGGCATTGAATATCACATCTCAAGCTATCAGAAGGGTCTCAGGATTGGAATGGGAAGGAGTTGGATATCACATCTCATGCTAAAGGGAGGGTCTCAGGTTTGGAAGGGGAAGGATTTTGATATCACATCTCATGTTATAGGAAGGATCTCAGGTTTGGTATTAGAGGGATTGAGATATCACATCTCATGCTATCGGAAGGGTATCAGGATTGGATTTGGAAGTAGTTGGATATCCCATCTCATGCTATAGGAAGGGTCTCAGGTTGGAATGGGAAGGAGTTGGATATCACATCTCATGTTATAGGAAGGGTCTCAGGATTGGAATGGGAAATACTTCGATATCACATCTCATGCTATAGGAAGGCTCTCAGGTTTGCAAGGGGAAGGAGTTGGATATCACATTTCATGTTAGAGGTAGGATCTCAGGTTTGGTATTAGAGGCATTGAGATATCACATCTCATGCTATCAGAAATGTCTCAGGATTGGAATGGGAAGGAGTTGGATATCACATCTCATGCTAAAGGGAGGGTCTCTGGTTTGGAAGGGGAAGGATTTGGATATCACATCTCATGTTATAGGAAGGATCTCAGGTTTGGTATTAGAAGCATTGAGATATCACATCTCATGCTATAGGAAGGGTCTCAGGATTGGAATGGGAAGGAATTGGATATCACATCTCATGTCATAGGAAGGATCTCAGGTTTGGTATTAGAAGCATTGAGATATCACATCTCATGCTATAGGAATGGTCTCAGGATTGGAATGGGAAGGAGTTGGATATTAGATTCTTGCTATAGAAAGGGTCTCAGGTTTGGAACGGGAAGGAGTTGGATATCACATCTCATGTTATAGGAAGGGTCTCAGGTTTGGTCTAAGCATTGAGATATCACATCTCTTCTATCGGAAGTTTCTCAGGATTGAAATGGGAAGGAGTTGGATATCCCATCTCATGTTATAGGACGGGTCTCAGGTTTGGTAATAGAATCATTGAGATATCACATCTCATGCTGTAGGAAGTGTCTAAGGATTGGAATGGGAAGGACTTGGATATCACATCTCATGCTATAGGTAGACTCTCAGGATTGGAAAGGGAAGGAGTGGGATATCACATTTCATGTTCAAGGAAGGATCTCAGATTTGGTATTAGAGGCATTGAGATATCACATCTCATGCTATAGGAAGGGTCTCAGGATTGGAATGGGAAGGATTTGGATATCACATCTCATGCTATAGGAAGGGTCTCAGGTTTGGTATAAGCATTGAGATATCACATCTCATGCTATAGGAAGAGTCTCAGGATTGGAATGGGAAGGAGTTGGATATCACATCTCATGCTATAGGTAGGCTCTCAGGTTTGGAAAGGGAAGGATTTGGATATCACATTTCATGTTAGAGGAAGGATCTCAGGTTTGGTATTAGAGGCATTGAGATATCACATCTCATGCTATCGGAAGGGTCTCACGATTGGAATGGGAAGGATTTGGATAGCACATCTCATGCTATAGGAAGGGTCTCAGGTTTGGTATAAGCATTGAAATATCACATCCCATGCTATAGGAAGGGTCTCAGGATTGGAATGGAAGGACTTCGATATCACATCTCATGTTATAGGAAGGCTCCCAGGTTTGGAAGGGGAAGGAGTTGGATATCACATTTCATGTTAGAGGTAGAATCTCAGGTTTGGTATTAGAGGCATTGAGATATAACATCTCATGCTATCAGAAGGGTCTCAGAATTGGAATGGGAAGGAGTTGGATATCACATCTCATGCTAAAGGGAGGGTCTCAGGTTTGGAAGAGGAAGGATTTGAATATCACATCTCGTGTTATAGGAAGGATCTCAGGTTTGGTATAAGAAGAATTGAAATATCACATCTCATGCTATCGGAAGGATCTCAGGTTTGGTATTAGAAGCATTGAGATATCACATCTCATGCTATCAGAACGGTCTCAGGATTGGAATGGGAAGGAGTTGGATATCACATCTCATGCTAAAGGGAGGGTCTCTGGTTTGGAAGGGGAAGGATTTGGATATCACATCTCATGTTATAGGAAGGATCTCAGGTTTGTTATTAGAAGCATTGTGGGGAGTGACAAACTTATGGACTGGAAAGGCGCTGGTTGGATTTGATAGTCCAGTACCTGTTTGTAGGCTGTGTAACATATCATCATGCTATGATTAGTATATTTACATACAAGAATGTCTTTCATTGCTGCTGATTACAACAAGGAATAAAAACCTTTAAATCACTCGTTTTTGACCAATCAACAGCCTGGATCGTCTATATTTTGTGTGTAAACTGCCTACAAACAGGTACTGGACTATCAAATCCAACCAGCGCCTTTCCAGTCCATAAGTTTGTCACTCCCCACAATTCTTCTAGACAGAGGAACCACGGAGTTGGTTCCTTGACAAAGTACGACTCTGGCTGCAGGTTTTATTCAACCAACAATCAAATAAAGGGTGCGCAGGAGAAAGTGGGTCCCGCCACAAACTCCACTTCCACGAACAATTGTTATTAGAAGCATTGAGATATCACATCTCATGCTATAGGAAGGATCTCAGGATTGGAATGGGAAGGACTTGGATATCACATCTCATGTTATAGGAAGGGTCTCAGGTTTGGTATTAGAAGCATTGAGATATCACATCTCATGCTATAGGAAGGGTCTCAGGAATGGAATGGGAAGGACTTGGATATCACATCTCATGATAAAGGAAGGGTCTAAGGTTTGGAAGGGGAAGGATTTGGATATCACATCTCATGTTATAGGACGGGTCTCAGGTTTGGTATTAGAAGCATTGTGATATCACATCTCATGCTATAGGAAGTGTCTCAGGATTGGAATGGGAAGGAGTTAGATATCACATCTCATGCTATAGGAAGGGTTTCAGGTTTGGTAGAAGCATTGAGATATCACATCTCATGCTATAGGAAGAGTCTCAGGTTTGGGAAGGGAAGGATTTGGATTTCACATCTCATGTTATAGGATGGTTCTCATGTTTGGTTTTTGAAGCATTGAGATATCACATCTCATGCTATCGGAAGGGTCTCAGGTTTGGAATGGGAATTAGTTGGATATCACATCTCATGTTATAGGAAGGATCTCATGTTTGGTATTAGAAGCATTGAGATATCACATCTCATGCTATAGGAAGGGTCTCCGGATTGGAATGTGAAGGATTTGGATATTACATCTCATGCTAAAGGAAGGGTCTCAGGTTTGGAATGGGAAGGAGTTGGATATGACATCTCTTGTTATAGGGAGGGTCTCAGGATTTGAATGGCAAGGAGTTGGATATCACATCTCATGCCATAGGAAGGGTCTCAGGTTTGGTATAAGCATTGAGATATCACATCTCTGCTATCGGAAGGGTCTCAGGATTGGATTGGGAAGGAGTTGGATATCCCTTCTCATGCTATAGGAAGGGTCTCAGGTTGGAATGGGAAGGAGTTGGATATCACATCTCATGTTATAGGAAGGGTCTCAGGATTGGAATGGGAAGGATTTGGATATCGCATCTCTTGCTATAGGAAGGGTCTCAGGTTTTTTATTAGAAACATTGAGATATCACATCTCATGCTATAGGAAGGGTTTTAGGATTGGAATGGGAAGTATTTGGATATCACATCTCATGCTAAAGGAAGGGTCTCAGGTTTGGAAGGGGAAGGATTTGGATATCATATCTCATGTTATAGGACGGGACCCAGGTTTGGTATTAGAAGCATTGAGATATCACATCTCATGGTATAGGAAGGGTCTCAGGGTTGGAATGGGAAGGAGTTGGATATCACATCTCATCCAATAGGAAGGGTCTCAGGTTTGGAATGGGAAGGAATTGGATATCACATCTCATGTTATAGGAAGGGTCTCAGGTTTGGTAGAAGCGTTGAGATATCACATCTCTGCTATCGGAAGGGTCTCAGGATTGGATATGGAAGGAGTTGGATATCCCTTCTCATGCTATAGGAAGGGTCTCAGGATTTGAATGGCAAGGAGTTGGATATCACATATCATGCCATAGGAAGGGTCTCAGGTTTGGTATAAGCATTGAGATATCACATCTCTGCTATCGGAAGGGTCTCCGGATTGGATTGGGAAGGAGTTGGATATCCCTTCTCATGCTATAGGAAGGGTCTCAGGTTGGAATGGGAAGGAGTTGGATATCACATCTCATGTTATAGGAAGGGTCTCAGGATTGGAATGGGAAGGATTTGGATATCGCATCTCTTGCTATAGGAAGGGTCTCAGGTTTTTTATTAGAAACATTGAGATATCACATCTCATGCTATAGGAAGGGTTTTAGGATTGGAATGGGAAGTATTTGGATATCACATCTCATGCTAAAGGAAGGGTCTCAGGTTTGGAAGGGGAAGGATTTGGATATCATATCTCATGTTATAGGACGGGACCCAGGTTTGGTATTAGAAGCATTGAGATATCACATCTCATGGTATAGGAAGGGTCTCAGGGTTGGAATGGGAAGGAGTTGGATATCACATCTCATCCAATAGGAAGGGTCTCAGGTTTGGAATGGAAGGAATTGGATATCACATCTCATGTTATAGTCCTATAGCAAGAGATGTGATATCCAAATCCTTCCCATTCCAATCCTGAGACCCTTCCTATAACATGTGATGTGATATCCAACTCCTTCCCATTCCAACCTGAGACACTTCCTATAGCATGAGAAGGGATATTGAGCATATATCTCAATGCTTATACCAAACCTGAGAGCCTACCTATAGCATGAGATGTGATATCCAAGTCCATCCCATTCCAATCCTTAGACCCTTCCTACAGCATGTGATGTGATATCTCAATGATTCTAATACCAAACCAGAGACTCTTCCTATAACATGAGATGGGATATCCAACTCCTTCCCATTCCAATCCTGAGCCGCTTCCGATAGCAGAGATATGATATCTCAATGCTTATACCAAATCTGAGACCCTTCCTATAGCATGAGATGTGATATACAAATCCTTCCCATTCCAATCCTGAGACCCTTCCTATAGCATGAGATGTGATATCTCAATGCTTATACCAAACCTGAGAGCCTACCTATAGCATGAGATGTGATATCCAAGTCCATCCCATTCCAATCCTTAGACCCTTCCTACAGCATGCGATGTGATATCTCAATGATTCTAATACCAAACCAGAGACTCTTCCTATAACATGAGATGGGATATCCAACTCCTTCCCATTCCAATCATGAGCCGCTTCCGATAGCAGAGATATGATATCTCAATGCTTATACCAAACCTGAGACCCTTCCTATAACATGAGATGTGATATCCAACTCCTTCCCGTTCCAAACCTGAGACACTAACTAAAGCATATGTGATATCCAACTCCTTCCCATTCCAAACATGAGACCCTTCCTATAGCAAGAAAGTAATATCCAACGCCTACCCATTCCAATCCTGAGACCCTTCCTATAGCAAGAGATGTGATATCCAAATCCTTCCCATTCCAATCCTGAGACCCTTCCTATAACATGAGATGTGATATCCAACTCCTTCCCATTCCAACCTGAGACACTTCCTATAGCATGAGAAGGGATATCCAACTCCTTCCCAATCCAATCCTGAGACCCTTCCGATAGCAGAGATGTGATATCTCAATGCGTATACCAAACCTGAGACCCTTCCTATGGCATGAGATGTGATATCCAACTCCTTGCCATTCAAATCCTGAGACCCTTCCTATAGCATGAGAAGGGATATCCAACTCCTTCCCAATCCAATCCTGAGACCCTTCCGATAGCAGAGACGTGATATCTCAATGCTTCTACCAAACCTGAGACCCTTCCTTTAGCATGAGATGTGATATCCAAATCCTTCACATTCCAATCCTGAGACCCTTCCTATAGCATGAGATGTGATATCTCAATGCTTCTAATACCAAACCTGAGATCCTTCCTATAACATGAGATGTGATATCCAATTCCTTCCCATTCCAAACCTGAGACCCTTCCTATTGGATGAGATGTGATATCCAACTCCTTCCCATTCCAACCCTGAGACCCTTCCTATAGCATGAGATGTGATGTCTCAATGCTTCTAATACCAAACCTGAGATCCTTCCTATAACATGAGATGTGATATCCAACTCCTTCCATTCCAATCCTGAGACCCGTCCTATAGCATGAGATGTGATATCTCAATGCTTATACCAAACCTGAGACCCTTCCTATAGCATGAGATGTGATATCCAACTACTTCCCATTCCAATCCTGAGACCCTTCCTATAGCATGAGATGTGATATCTCAATGCTTCTAATACCAAACCTGAGATCCTTCCTCTAACATGAGATGTGATATCCAACTCCTTCCCATTCCAATCCTGAGACCCTTATGATAGCATGAGATGTGATATCTCAATGCCTCTAATACCAAACCTGAGATACTTCTGATAGCATGAGATGTGATATCTCAATGCTTCTAATACCAAACCTGAGATCTTTCCTATAACATGAGATGTGATTTCCAAATCCTTCCACTTCCAAACCTGAGACCCTCCCTTTAGCATGAGATGTGATATCCAACTCCTTCCCATTCCAATCCTGAGACCCTTCTGATAGCATGAGATGTGATATTTCAATGCCTCTAATACCAAACCTAAGATCCTACCTCTAACATGAAATGTGATATCCATCTCCTTCCCTTTCCAAACCTTTACTAGCCTTTATGGTCAAGTGGGCTTTCCGAAGAGCCTGGAGCACAATCCCGAGGTGTTTCACATGGTCTTCCCAGGTGGCACTGAAAACTGCTATATCGTCCAGATATGCAAGACAGAATTCGTCCAACCCATTCAACACATGATTCACAAGCCTCTGGAAAGTGGCAGGTGCATTCTTCAACCCGAACGGCATTACCCGGAATTGGTAAAGGCCGTCTGGAGTAGAAAATGCTGTCTTCTCCTTGGCATGTTCTGCTAAAGCTATTTGCCAATAGCCAGCAGTGAGGTCAAACGTGCTGAGGTACTTGGAGGCACCCAAAGTATCCACCAGCTCATCTGTTCGAGGCAAGGGGTGTGCATCTGTCTTGGTGACAGCATTCAGAGCCCTGTAATCCACGCAGAACCTCAATTCAGAAGTGCCTGCCTTTGGAACCAACACCACAGGACTGGACCAAGGACTACTAGAGGGTTCAATCACCCCAAGATCTAACATCTTGTTGACCTCGGTCTTAATATAAGACCGTACTTTATCTGACATCCTGTATCCCCTACTTTTGGTAGGTACACTGTCTCCTGTGTCAATGTTATGTTTGCACCAAGGTGTCAAACCAGGGGACTGTGAAAACAGGGGGGAAAACTGCCTAAGCAAACTTTTCACCTCAGCCTGCTGATCAGAAGTCAGGTGAGGGGCCACTCGGACACCCTCAACGGAGCTATCTGAAGGACCGCTGTGGAACAGGTCGGGGAGAGGTTCTGACTCCTCTTCCTCAACGTCTGACGCCAGTAGCAGTGCTGCGATTTCGACTCTTGGGACGAAAGCCTTCAGCCTATTCACGTGAAACACTTTTGGAGCCTGTCCAGGCCTTCCAAGGTCCACTAAATAGTTCACCTCACCCAGGGGCTCCACCACTGTGTAAGGGCCTGACCATTTGTCCTGTAAAGCGCGAGGCCTTATTGGATTCATGATCAGGACTTGCTGACCAGGTGTAAAGTTGATGAGGGAAGCTTTCTGGTCGTACCAATGTTTCACCAGCGCTTGCCCTGCCTTCAATTTATCACTAGCCAAGCCCATCAGAAGTACCATCCTTTTTCTGAGCCCTAGCACATAGTCAACTACATTGGTAGTAACAGGGGGAGTGGGCATCTCCCATCCCTCCTTGACAATGGCTAAGGGTCCCCGTACGGGATGACCGAACAGAAGTTCGAAGGGGCTGAAGCCAACACCCTCCTGTGGTACCTCTCGGTAGGCAAACAGCAAGCATGGTAAAAGAAGATCCCATTTTCTTCTCTGGGGCTCCTCCAGAGCCCCAATCATGCTCTTTAACGTTCTGTTGAAGCGTTCCACCAGACCATTGGTCTGGGGGTGGTATGCAGAAGAGAACTTGTAGGTGACCCCACATTCTTTCCACATAGCCTGCATATACTTCGACATAAAGTTGCTGCCACGATCTGACACAACTTCTTTAGGGAAGCCAACCCTAGTAAATATGCCGAGTAAAGCTTTTGCAACTGACTTGGCAGTTACAGTTTTCAATGGGATGGCCTCAGGATACCTGGTTGCATGGTCGACCAGCACCAGGATAAACCTATTGCCCGAGGATGTTTGCGGGTCAAGGGGACCAACGATGTCGATCCCTACCCTTTCAAATGGTACCCCCACAACTGGGAGCGGTACCAACGGAGCTTGGATTGTCGCGCCAACCTTTCCAGACAACTGGCAGGAGGCACAACTCCTGCAGTGACTTTCTACTTGCACCCCCATCTTGGGCCAGTAGAAGTGCATGGATAACCTTTGCTTGGTCCTCTTCATACCAAGGTGACCAGCAAGGGGAACTTCATGCGCCAACTGCAGGAGGAAGGGCCTAACAGCAAGGGGAACCACCAACCTCCTATGGTCTCCTTCTGTAGACTCTGTGGGCTCACTATACAGGAGTCCACCTTCCCAGTAAATCCTATGCTTCCCAGGAGGTTCACCCTCAAGCTGGGAGCAGGCCTGTCTCCTTAGGCCTTCCAGAGATGGGCACTCACGTTGGCCTTTACTGAATTCGTCCCTATCAGGACCTCCTTCAACTAACAAGTCTTTTAGTTCAGGATGATCGTTGGGGTCGAATATTTCAGGCATCGCCACTTCCTCGCAGGCTCGGGCGATTGACCAACTTCCTCCACCGCAGTGGTAGGCGAGCTCGGGGGAATATTCTCTTTCCCCCGTCTTGACTTGTAGACTCCTTTCGCCTTGGGTTGCCCCTTCGGCTGGGGCGGCGTATTGGACTTGGCCAATGCTGCCCGTGCTTGAGACCGTGTGTAGGGTCGTTCGGCAGTGTCTCCTACGAGCCCTAAAGCTCTGAGATCATTACCTAATAAGACCTTTCCCGGGACGTTTCTCTGAATGCTCACTGGAATCCTGACTGCTGTACCATTTAAAGTTAGATTAACAGGGATCACGGGAAACATACGGAGGGGGCCGTCAGCCAACTTAGTGGGCATCAGAGTAGCTCTGGCAACTTCCTCTGAGTCTACCAAGGTAGAATCCACTACAGTTCGACTGCACCCACTATCCCTAAGAGCTGGAGTATCCACTCCATTGATCAGCACACTGTCTTTAAAGTAGTGCTTGGTATTATCCGGAATCCTAGCATACGCCTCTGCGACTTTAGGCTCCCAGGAACCCAGGGACACTAAAACTACCTCGGCCTCTATTCCGCTGGGAAATGAGTCCGAGGAGAAGGATGCTCCTGTAATCTCTTCTTCCTCGTAGGAGGAGAAGGCCAGATTAGCGGAGTGGACCCCCAAAGGTCTAACCTTACAACGGGGATCCCCCTTCACATGGTCAGTTGCTCCACAAGAAAAACAAGCCCCATTGGGTCTGTTTACGCAGGGAGGCTTATTATAACCAGAGTTCTGTTTCGGAGGCGCACCTCCACTACCCTGTGAGTTCTCTTGTGTCTTACCCTTATTTTTCTTTTTGTGGCCCTTTTGGGAAGAAGATTTAGCAGATTCCCCACCCTCCATATCTTTGGACTTTTTCCCCTCCTCCTGCTTACCAGGATGAGTTTTGTCCTAATGGGACACTCGATGTGACACCCATAAGTCTGCTGCAATGGCCAGCTTCTTAGGATCTATCTCCTTCGAATCGGCCAAATGCTGCTTAAGCTCCGGGGAAGAAGAAGCAAAAATGTGTTCCAGCATGACAAGATTTATCAGGCCGTCGAAGGTAGAAACCTTATAGCCTTCGACCCAGCCAGTTAAGTTTTTCAAAGATTCAGCGACATAAGATACCCAAGTACCACCTTCCTTTTTCTTATACTCTCGAAAACGCTTTAAATATTGGGCCGGAGTCTTCCCAAACTTTAAAATGAGAGTCTGCTTTAACATTGCGAAATCAGCCCGCTCAGCCTTCGACATTTCCATAATGGCACTACAGCCAGAATGGGGCAGTCTACTGAGCAACCACGCAATCTTATCAGCATTGTCAACTTCCTGGACCTCGCATGCATACTCAAACGCATTCAGCCAGTCCATAATGTCATTCCTCTCTTCATACACACTGAGCAGATCTTTTGGAAACCGTGGATGAGAGGAGGCCCCAGACCCATGTCCAGGACCCTTGGACCCATTTGCAACCTGAAGCTTGGCCAGTTCCAACTGGTGATCCCTGTCTTTCTGTTTTTCTGCCTGTTCGATTTTTAGTTTGGCTATGCTGAATTCAAGCTCCTGCTGCCTAAACCGCAGCTCTTGCTTCTTGAATTCAAGCATAGCCTCCCCATCAGCACTGGCAGAGGAAACATTAGACATTACATCCTCCCTGTCCTCGTGGTCGCGATGGATCAGTGCAGCGGCAGAACCGTCGGTTCTGCCAGTGAGAGCAGCCCCACCACCTTCTGCACTGTCCTCGGAAGTTATAGCGTCAAGCTGCGCTTCTGGCCACGCCACGATACTCTGGATCATTTCCAATTTTGTGCCTTGAGAGGAAACACCTCTCTCCGCACACATCTTTTTCAGCGTTTCTGATTTGGAAGCATTTAAAGTTAACAACGTATTTGTTTCCATACTGTTTGATAGGACTATGGCCTTTTTAAAGTTATACTATAACAATTCACTACGTGTACTGTTTGGAATAACCTGAAATGCCTTAGTTCGAGCCCAACACTGGATACCTTCAGTCGTATCCCACCGCTGTACACCAATCTGTTAAGACGGATTTCTGAACTCTGTCCTGGTGGCGCAGAAGTTCAGAAGGCCAACCTAATTACTTGGAACAGGGTAACCTCTGGACAAGCCAGACCAATCAAGGTAGCGATCGCGGCGGTCAAGACTAGGTCTCAAGAGGGGTGAGGGTGACTGAAAGCCCGCAGTGAGCACACAAAGCAAGAGCGCTTACAAACTACCCCAAACAGTTGTTATATCAAAAATATAAACACATTTATTTTAAGGCCTTTAAAACAATGACCGTAGCGAGAAAATCACAATATCACAATATTAAACCAACACATACCATATCAACACAATATATATACAAATACACAGTCGCAAGCGTTTAAAGCACGAAATATGTAGTCCACCTGAAAGGAAAGTAAAACAGGCAGTGCGATAACGCTTTAGACTCAGTTCGCCTTCAGAGGCACCTAACTAGATGGAAGTCCGAGCCCTGCGAAGAGTGGAGCCTTGTGCTCAAAGTACCTGCCACGCCGGTGCCAACGGGCAAAAGGGGAAGCTCTTCGGAGGAAGTCAGGCAGTTCGGGTTAGTGCACAGCAGAAGGAGAACAGGTTCCGCAACTCAAGCGCAGCCTCCACAGCGGGCAGAAGCAGAGCGCGAGTACGGCCAAAAGGGTGCTGTTTTTACACAGCAGGGAAAAGCAATGGGATACTGCAGGAGGGCGACCAGATCCTAGCTAACTACTCACCGGTCCCCGAAGCAAGCAGACCCAGGCTTCTCCACGTTAGTTTCAGCAGCTGGCAGGTTCAGAAGAGCAGGGAACGCCTCGTAGTCGTGTAGAGCAAAAAGACGTCCCAATCGACGAAACCAGCACAGTTTTGTTGCCGCAGCAGGACAACGGAGCGGCCGTGTGTATTCAAGCCAAATGTACACTCCTCCCTTCAGACCTGGGGACGCCAAGCGTACGAAGCGTGGGAGAGTGACCAGGACTCGAAATACAACACAACCTGGCGGCAGTTACAGAGCAGGACTCCCTTGTAAGCTGGTCAGTCAACTGGATGGCCCAGAGACACTTCCGAAGGCTTACTTGGCAGGAGTTGATGAAGTCGCCGGGAATAGCTGTTCCTGCTATTCCAAAGGTCGAAGCACCAGTACAGGCCTTCTGGTTCGATCAAAGGAGGAAAGGGTTTCACAGGACGACAGCAGTGCAAAGGAGGATTCCTTCAGCGGGTCACCAGCGATTCCTCGGTCCAGCCTCTTGGTTGCAGGATACTTGGCTCCTGTATTCCTTCGTTCGTGAGAACTCAGGAGATCGACCTGGTAGTGGTGTTTCCAGCCCCCTCTTATCCACGGTTCCCTTCGCGCCAAAACGGAGGGGAGCCAATGGGAGATCCGCTCATCAAAACACATACCATACGTGGACCAATCACGGACCACGGTGGTCCCAGGCATTCACACCACCCTAGACTCTCTGGCACCCAGGATGTGTATTGGGACCAGACATCCCAGCCCACACCCTGGAGGCACACAAACGACATGTAGAAGCCCGCGAAAGCAACCACGTTTCGCGGGAAAGTACATGCCCAAATAAGGAAGGCCCCGGGTCGCCGGACCTGGGGAAGGTGAAGGGAGCAAGACGGACAGTGGACAGGACAAAGGAGCCTCGCGGCCTGGCCATTTTGGGAGCCAGGCCACCATTTTGGGTTCAGTGCAAAAACGTGCTCAGAACGCCAAAAGGAGCTCAAAATAAACAAAACGATCGCTGCCACCATTCCAGTCCCTGAATGACTTGCACCGATCAAATACCATCCTAAAAGAGTATCTAGGGCCCGTAGAAGGCTAGAGACCCAAGAGAGCTGTAACTTAGCTTACAGTGCCCTCTTGTGTCGTGTTGCACTAAAGCTGCGACACGATAAAAGAAACTACGGGAAACCACGTTCCCCGGTACTGACTGTCTTAAGGGCATGTCAGTTTCCCCGTAAGAAAGGAGCGAAAGCCCAGAGAAGTGCGGCAGAAGGCTGTACTTCTCTGGCAAAGTCAAGAACAAGGTTAAAAACAATAGCAAAAAGTTTAGGGGTTGCCACATGGAAGGAAAATTCCCTACAATTACGAAATCTTTCCTAACAATTCCTATAACATGAGATGGGATATCCAACTCCTTCCCATTCCAATCCTGAGACCCTTCCGATAGCAGAGATGTGATATCTCAATGCTTATACCAAACCTGAGACCCTTCCTATGGCCTGAGATGTCATATACAACTCCTTCCCATTCCAATCCTGAGAACCTTTCTTTAGCATGAGATGTGATATCTCAATGCTTATACCAAATCTGAGACCCTTCCTATAGCATGAGATGTGATATCCAATTCCTTCCCATTCCAATCCTGAGACCCTTCCTATAGCATGATATGTGATATCTCAATGCTTATACCAAACCTGAGAGCCTACCTATAGCATGAGATGTGATATCCAAGTCCATCCCATTCCAATCCTTAGACCCTTCCTACAGCATGCGATGTGATATCTCAATGATTCTAATACCAAACCAGAGACTCTTCCTATAACATGAGATGGGATATCCAACTCCTTCCCATTCCAATCCTGAGCCGCTTCCGATAGCAGAGATGTGATATCTCAATGCTTATACCAAACCTGAGACCCTTCCTATAACATGAGATGTGATATCCAACTCCTTCCCGTTCCAAACCTGAGACACTAACTATAGCATATGTGATATCCAACTGCTTCCCATTCCAAACATGAGACCCGTCCTATAGCAAGAAAGTAATATCCAACTCCTACCCATTCCAATCCTGAGACCCTTCCTATAGCAAGAGATGTGATATCCAAATCCTTCCCATTCCAATCCTGAGACCCTTCCTATAACATGAGATGTGATATCCAACTCCTTCCCATTCAAATCCTGAGACCCTTCCTATAGCATGAGAAGGGATATCCAACTCCTTCCCAATCCAATCCTGAGACCCTTCCGATAGCAGAGACGTGATATCTCAATGCTTCTACCAAACCTGAGACCCTTCCTTTAGCATGAGATGTGATATCCAAATCCTTTCCTTTCCAAACCTAAGAGCCTATCTATAGCATGAGATGTGATATCCAAGTCCATCCCATTCCAATCCTTAGACCCTTCCTACAGCATGCGATGTGATATCTCAATGATTCTAATACCAAACCAGAGACTCTTCCTATAACATGAGATGGGATATCCAACTCCTTCCCATTCCAATCCTGAGCCGCTTCCGATAGCAGAGATGTGATATCTCAATGCTTATACCAAACCTGAGACCCTTCCTATAACATGAGATGTGATATCCAACTCCTTCCCGTTCCAAACCTGAGACACTAACTATAGCATATGTGATATCCAACTGCTTCCCATTCCAAACATGAGACCCGTCCTATAGCAAGAAAGTAATATCCAGCTCCTACCCATTCCAATCCTGAGACCCTTCCTATAGCAAGAGATGTGATATCCAAATCCTTCCCATTCCAATCCTGAGACCCTTCCTATAACATGAGATGTGATATCCAACTCCTTCCCATTCAAATCCTGAGACCCTTCCTATAGCATGAGAAGGGATATCCAACTCCTTCCCAATCCAATCCTGAGACCCTTCCGATAGCAGAGACGTGATATCTCAATGCTTCTACCAAACCTGAGACCCTTCCTTTAGCATGAGATGTGATATCCAAATCCTTCCCTTTCCAAACCTAAGAGCCTATCTATAGCATGAGATGTGATATCCAAGTCCTTCCCATTCCAACCCTTAGACCCTTCCTACAGCATGCAATATGATATCTCAATGATTCTAATAACAAACCTGAGACCCGTCCTATAACATGAGATGGGATATCCAACTCCTTCCCATTCCAATCCTGAGACACTTCCGATAGCAGAGATGTGATATCTCAATGCTTATACCAAACCTGAGATGTGATATACAAATCCTTCCCGTTCCAAACCTGAGACCCTTCCTATAGCATGAGATGTGATATCCAATTCCTTCCCATTCCAATCCTGAGACCCTTCCTATAGCATGATATGTGATATCTCAATGCTTATACCAAACCTGAGAGCCTACCTATAGCATGAGATGTGATATCCAAGTCCATCCCATTCCAATCCTTAGACCCTTCCTACAGCATGCGATGTGATATCTCAATGATTCTAATACCAAACCAGAGACTATAACATGAGATGGGATATCCAACTCCTTCCCATTCCAATCCTGAGCCGCTTCCGATAGCAGAGATGTGATATCTCAATGCTTATACCAAACCTGAGACCCTTCCTATAACATGAGATGTGATATCCAACTCCTTCCCGTTCCAAACCTGAGACACTAACTATAGCATATGTGATATCCAACTGCTTCCCATTCCAAACATGAGACCCGTCCTATAGCAAGAAAGTAATATCCAACTCCTACCCATTCCAATCCTGAGACCCTTCCTATAGCAAGAGATGTGATATCCAAATCCTTCCCATTCCAATCCTGAGACCCTTCCTATAACATGAGATGTGATATCCAACTCCTTCCCATTCAAATCCTGAGACCCTTCCTATAGCATGAGAAGGGATATCCAACTCCTTCCCAATCCAATCCTGAGACCCTTCCGATAGCAGAGACGTGATATCTCAATGCTTCTACCAAACCTGAGACCCTTCCTTTAGCATGAGATGTGATATCCAAATCCTTCCCTTTCCAAACCTAAGAGCCTATCTATAGCATGAGATGTGATATCCAAGTCCATCCCATTCCAATCCTTAGACCCTTCCTACAGCATGCGATGTGATATCTCAATGATTCTAATACCAAACCAGAGACTCTTCCTATAACATGAGATGGGATATCCAACTCCTTCCCATTCCAATCCTGAGCCGCTTCCGATAGCAGAGATGTGATATCTCAATGCTTATACCAAACCTGAGACCCTTCCTATAACATGAGATGTGATATCCAACTCCTTCCCGTTCCAAACCTGAGACACTAACTATAGCATATGTGATATCCAACTGCTTCCCATTCCAAACATGAGACCCGTCCTATAGCAAGAAAGTAATATCCAGCTCCTACCCATTCCAATCCTGAGACCCTTCCTATAGCAAGAGATGTGATATCCAAATCCTTCCCATTCCAATCCTGAGACCCTTCCTAACACATGAGATGTGATATCCAACTCCTTCCCATTCAAATCCTGAGACCCTTCCTATAGCATGAGAAGGGATATCCAACTCCTTCCCAATCCAATCCTGAGACCCTTCCGATAGCAGAGACGTGATATCTCAATGCTTCTACCAAACCTGAGACCCTTCCTTTAGCATGAGATGTGATATCCAAATCCTTCCCTTTCCAAACCTAAGAGCCTATCTATAGCATGAGATGTGATATCCAAGTCCTTCCCATTCCAACCCTTAGACCCTTCCTACAGCATGCAATATGATATCTCAATGATTCTAATAACAAACCTGAGACCCGTCCTATAACATGAGATGGGATATCCAACTCCTTCCCATTCCAATCCTGAGACACTTCCGATAGCAGAGATGTGATATCTCAATGCTTATACCAAACCTGAGATGTGATATACAAATCCTTCCCGTTCCAAACCTGAGACCCTTCCTATAGCATGAGATGTGATATCTCAATGCTTCTAATACCAAACCTGAGATCCTTCCTCTAACATGAAATGTGATATCCAACTCCTTCCCGTTCCAAACCTGAGACACTAACTATAGCATATGTGATATCCAACTCCTTCCCATTCCAAACATGAGACCCTTCCTATAGCAAGAAAGTAATATCCAACTCCTACCCATTCCAATCCTGAGACCCTTCCTATAGCAAGAGATGTGATATCCAAATCCTTCCCATTCCAATCCTGAGACCCTTCCTATAACATGTGATGTGATATCCAACTCCTTCCCATTCCAACCTGAGACACTTCCTATAGCATGAGAAGGGATATCCAACTCCTTCCCAATCCAATCCTGAGACCCTTCCGATAGCAGAGATGTGATATCTCAATGCTTATACCAAACCTGCGACTCTTCCTATAACATGAGATGGGATATCCAACTCCTTCCCATTCCAATCCTGAGCCGCTTCCGATAGCAGAGATGTGATATCTCAATGCTTATACCAAACCTGAGACCCTTCCTATAACATGAGATGTGATATCCAACTCCTTCCCGTTCCAAACCTGAGACACTAACTATAGCATATGTGATATCCAACTGCTTCCCATTCCAAACATGAGACCCGTCCTATAGCAAGAAAGTAATATCCAGCTCCTACCCATTCCAATCCTGAGACCCTTCCTATAGCAAGAGATGTGATATCCAAATCCTTCCCATTCCAATCCTGAGACCCTTCCGATAACATGAGATGTGATATCCAACTCCTTCCCATTCAAATCCTGAGACCCTTCCTATAGCATGAGAAGGGATATCCAACTCCTTCCCAATCCAATCCTGAGACCCTTCCGATAGCAGAGACGTGATATCTCAATGCTTCTACCAAACCTGAGACCCTTCCTTTAGCATGAGATGTGATATCCAAATCCTTCCCTTTCCAAACCTAAGAGCCTATCTATAGCATGAGATGTGATATCCAAGTCCTTCCCATTCCAACCCTTAGACCCTTCCTACAGCATGCAATATGATATCTCAATGATTCTAATAACAAACCTGAGACCCGTCCTATAACATGAGATGGGATATCCAACTCCTTCCCATTCCAATCCTGAGACACTTCCGATAGCAGAGATGTGATATCTCAATGCTTATACCAAACCTGAGATGTGATATACAAATCCTTCCCGTTCCAAACCTGAGACCCTTCCTATAGCATGAGATGTGATATCTCAATGCTTCTAATACCAAACCTGAGATCCTTCCTCTAACATGAAATGTGATATCCAACTCCTTCCCGTTCCAAACCTGAGACACTAACTATAGCATATGTGATATCCAACTCCTTCCCATTCCAAACATGAGACCCTTCCTATAGCAAGAAAGTAATATCCAACTCCTACCCATTCCAATCCTGAGACCCTTCCTATAGCAAGAGATGTGATATCCAAATCCTTCCCATTCCAATCCTGAGACCCTTCCTATAACATGTGATGTGATATCCAACTCCTTCCCATTCCAACCTGAGACACTTCCTATAGCATGAGAAGGGATATCCAACTCCTTCCCAATCCAATCCTGAGACCCTTCCGATAGCAGAGATGTGATATCTCAATGCTTATACCAAACCTGCGACCCTTCCTATAGCATGAGAAGGGATATCCAACTCCTTCCCAATCCAATCCTGAGACCCTTCCGATAGCAGAGACGTGATATCTCAATGCTTCTACCAAACCTGAGACCCTTCCTTTAGCATGAGATGTGATATCCAAATCCTTCAAATTCCAATCCTGAGACCCTTCCTATAGCATGAGAAGGGATATCTCAATGCTTCTAATACCAAACCTGAGATCCTTCCTATAACATGAGATGTGATATCCAATTCCTTCCCATTCCAATCCTGAGACCCTTCCGATAGCAGAGATGTGATATCTCAATGCTTATACCAAACCTGAGACCCTTCCTATGGCCTGAGATGTCATATACAACTCCTTCCCATTCCAATCCTGAGACCCTTCCTATAGCTTGAGGTGTGATATCCAACTCCTGCCCATTCCAATTCTGAGACCCTTCTTATGCCATGAGACTTGATATCTCAATGCTTCTAATACCAAACCTGAGACCCGTCCTATAACATGAGATGTGATATCCAAATCCTTCCCCTTCCAAACCTTAGACCCTTCCTTTATCATGAGATGTGGTATCCAACTCCTTCCCATTCCAATCCTGAGACCCTTCCGATATCATGAGATTTGGTATCTCAATGCTTCTAATATCAAACTTGAGACCCTCCCTATAGCATGAGATGTGACATCCAAGTCCTTCCCATTCCAATCCTGAGACCCTTCCTATAGCATGAGATGTGATATCTCTATGCTTCTAATACCAAACCTGAGACCCTTCCTATAAGATGAGATGGGATATCCAACTCCTTCCCATTGCAATCCTGAGACCCTTCCGATAGCAGAGATGTGATATCTCAATGCTTATACCAAACCTGAGACCCTTCCTATGGCCTGAGATGTCATATACAACTCCTTCCCATTCCAATCCTGAGACCCTTCCTTTAGCATGAGATGTGATATCTCAATGCTTATACCAAATCTGAGACCCTTCCTATAGCATGAGATGTGATATCCAAATCCTTCCCATTCCAATCCTGAGACCCTTCCTATAGCATGAGATGTGATATCTCAATGCTTATACCAAACCTGAGAGCCTACCTATAGCATGAGATGTGATATCCAAGTCCATCCCATTCCAATCCTTAGACCCTTCCTACAGCATGCGATGTGATATCTCAATGATTCTAATACCAAACCAGAGACTCTTCCTATAACATGAGATGGGATATCCAACTCCTTCCCATTCCAATCCTGAGCCGCTTCCGATAGCAGAGATATGATATCTCAATGCTTATACCAAATCTGAGACCCTTCCTATAGCATGAGATGTGATATCCAAATCCTTCCCATTCCAATCCTGAGACCCTTCCTATAGCATGAGATGTGATATCTCAATGCTTATACCAAACCTGAGAGCCTACCTATAGCATGAGATGTGATATCCAAGTCCATCCCATTCCAATCCTTAGACCCTTCCTACAGCATGCGATGTGATATCTCAATGATTCTAATACCAAACCAGAGACTCTTCCTATAACATGAGATGGGATATCCAACTCCTTCCCATTCCAATCCTGAGCCGCTTCCGATAGCAGAGATATGATATCTCAATGCTTATACCAAACCTGAGACCCTTCCTATAACATGAGATGTGATATCCAACTCCTTCCCGTTCCAAACCTGAGACACTAACTAAAGCATATGTGATATCCAACTCCTTCCCATTCCAAACATGAGACCCTTCCTATAGCAAGAAAGTAATATCCAACGCCTACCCATTCCAATCCTGAGACCCTTCCTATAGCAAGAGATGTGATATCCAAATCCTTCCCATTCCAATCCTGAGACCCTTCCTATAACATGAGATGTGATATCCAACTCCTTCCCATTCCAACCTGAGACACTTCCTATAGCATGAGAAGGGATATCCAACTCCTTCCCAATCCAATCCTGAGACCCTTCCGATAGCAGAGATGTGATATCTCAATGCGTATACCAAACCTGAGACCCTTCCTATGGCATGAGATGTGATATCCAACTCCTTGCCATTCAAATCCTGAGACCCTTTCTATAGCATGAGAAGGGATATCCAACTCCTTCCCAATCCAATCCTGAGACCCTTCCGATAGCAGAGACGTGATATCTCAATGCTTCTACCAAACCTGAGACCCTTCCTTTAGCATGAGATGTGATATCCAAATCCTTCACATTCCAATCCTGAGACCCTTCCTATAGCATGAGATGTGATATCTCAATGCTTCTAATACCAAACCTGAGATCCTTCCTATAACATGAGATGTGATATCCAATTCCTTCCCATTCCAAACCTGAGACCCTTCCTATTGGATGAGATGTGATATCCAACTCCTTCCCATTCCAACCCTGAGACCCTTCCTATAGCATGAGATGTGATGTCTCAATGCTTCTAATACCAAACCTGAGATCCTTCCTCTAACATGAAATGTGATATCCAACTCCTTCCCTTTCCAAACCTAAGAGCCTATCTATAGCATGAGATGTGATATCCAAGTCCTTCCCATTCCAACCCTTAGACCCTTCCTACAGCATGCAATATGATATCTCAATGATTCTAATAACAAACCTGAGACCCGTCCTATAACATGAGATGGGATATCCAACTCCTTCCCATTCCAATCCTGAGACACTTCCGATAGCAGAGATGTGATATCTCAATGCTTATACCAAACCTGAGACCTTTCCTATAACATGAGATGTGATATCCAAATCCTTCCCGTTCCAAACCTGAGACCCTTCCTTTAGCATGAGATGTGATATCCAGCTCCTTCCCATTCCAATCCTGAGACCCTTCCTATAGCATGAGATGTGATATCTCAATGCTTCTAATACCAAACCTGAGATCCTTCCTCTAACATGAAATGTGATATCCAACTCCTTCCCGTTCCAAACCTGAGACACTAACTATAGCATATGTGATATCCAACTCCTTCCCATTCCAAACATGAGACCCTTCCTATAGCAAGAAAGTAATATCCAACTCCTACCCATTCCAATCCCGAGACCCTTCCTATAGCAAGAGATGTGATATCCAAATCCTTCCCATTCCAATCCTGAGACCCTTCCTATAACATGTGATGTGATATCCAACTCCTTCCCATTCCAACCTGAGACACTTCCTATAGCATGAGAAGGGATATCCAACTCCTTCCCAATCCAATCCTGGGACCCTTCCGATAGCAGAGATGTGATATCTCAATGCTTATACCAAACCTGAGACCCTTCCTATAGCATGAGAAGGGATATCCAACTCCTTCCCAATCCAATCCTGAGACCCTTCCGATAGCAGAGACGTGATATCTCAATGCTTCTACCAAACCTGAGACCCTTCCTTTAGCATGAGATGTGATATCCAAATCCTTCACATTCCAATCCTGAGACCCTTCCTATAGCATGAGAAGGGATATCTCAATGCTTCTAATACCAAACCTGAGATCCTTCCTATAACATGAGATGTGATATCCAATTCCTTCCCATTCCAATCCTGAGACCCTTCCGATAGCAGAGATGTGATATCTCAATGCTTATACCAAACCTGAGACCCTTCCTATGGCCTGAGATGTCATATACAACTCCTTCCCATTCCAATCCTGAGACCCTTCCTATAGCATGAGATGTGATATCTCAATGCTTATACCAAATCTGAGACCCTTCCTATAGCATGAGATGTGATATCCAACTCCTTCCCATTCCAATCCTGAGACCCTTCCTATAGCATGAGATGTGATGTCTCAATGCTTCTAATACCAAACCTGAGATCCTTCCAATAACATGAGATGTGATATCCAACTCCTTCCCATTCCAATCATGAGACCCTTATGATAGCATGAGATGTGATATCTCAATGCCTCTAATACCAAACCTGAGATACTTCCGATAGCATGAGATGTGATATCTCAATGCTTCTAATACCAAACCTGAGATCCTTCCTATAACATGAGATGTGATTTCCAAATCCTTCCCCTTCCAAACCTGAGACCCTCCATTTAGCATGAGATGTGATATACAACTTCTTCCCATTCCAATCCTGAGACCCTTCTGATAGCATGAGATGTGATATCTCAATGCCTCTAATACCAAACCTGAGATCCTATCTCTAACATGAAATGTGATATCCATCTCCTTCCCTTTCCAAACCTGAGGCCCTGCCTATAGCATGAGATGTGATATCCAAGTCCTTCCCATTCCAATCCTGAGACCCTTCCTATAGCATGTGATGTGATATCTCAATGCTTATACCAAACCTGAGACCCTTCCTATGGCATGAGATGTCATATACAACTCCTTCCCATTCCAATCCTGAGACCCTTCCTATAGCATGAGATGTGATATCTCAATGCTTATACCAAACCTGAGACCCTTCCTATAGCATGAGATGTGATATCCAACTTCTTCCCATTCCAATCCTGAGACCCTTCCTATAACATGAGATGTGATGTCTCAATGCTTATAATACCAAACCTGAGATATTTCCTATAACATGAGATGTGATAACCAACTCCTTCCCATTCCAATCCTGAGACCCTTCCTATAGCATGAGATGTGATATCTCAATGCTTATACCAAACCTGAGACCCTTCCTATAGCTTGAGATGTGATATCCAACTCCTTCCCATTCCAATCCTGAGACCCTTCCTATAACATGAAATGTGATATCCAACTCCTTCCCATTCCAACCTGAGACCCTTCCTATAGCATGAGATGTGATATCTCAATGCTTCTAATATCAAACTTGAGACCCTCCGTATAGCATGAGATGTGACATCCAAGTCCTTCCCATTCCAATCCTGAGACCCTTCCTATAGCATGAGATGTGATATCTCTATGCTTCTAATACCAAACCTGAGACCATTCCTATAACATGAGATGGGATATCCAACTCCTTCCCATTCCAATCCTGAGACCCTTCCGATAGCAGAGATGTGATATCTCAATGCTTATACCAAACCTGAGACCCTTCCTATGGCCTAGGATGTCATATACAACTCCTTCCCATTCCAATCCTGAGAACCTTTCTTTAGCATGAGATGTGATATCTCAATGCTTATACCAAATCTGAGAGCCTACCTATAGCATGAGATGTGATATCCAAGTCCATCCCATTCCAATCCTTAGACCCTTCCTACAGCATGCAATGTGATATCTCAATGATTCTAATACCAAACCAGAGACTCTTCCTATAACATGAGATGGGATATCCAACTCCTTCCCATTCCAATCCTGAGCCGCTTCCGATAGCAGAGATGTGATATCTCAATGCTTATACCAAACCTAAGACCCTTCCTATAACATGAGATGTGATATCCAACTCCTTCCCGTTCCAAACCTGAGACACTAACTATAGCAAGAGATGTGATATCCAAATCCTCCCCATTCCAATCCTGAGACCCTTCCTATAACATGAGATGTGATATCCAACTCCTTCCCATTCAAATCCTGAGACCCTTCCTATAGCATGAGAAGGGATATCCAACTCCTTCCCAATCCAATCCTGAGACCCTTCCGATAGCAGAGACGTGATATCTCAATGCTTCTACCAAACCTGAGACCCTTCCTTTAGCATGAGATGTGATATCCAAATCCTTTACATTCTAATCCTGAGACCCTTCCTATAGCATGAGATGTGATATCTCAATGCTTCTAATACCAAACCTGAGATCCTTCCTATAACATGAGATGTGATATCCAATTCCTTCCCATTCCAATCCTGAGACCCTTCCGATAGCAGAGATGTGATATCTCAATGCTTCTAATACCAAACCTGAGACCCGTCCTATAACATGAGATGTGATATCCAAATCCTTCCCCTTCCAATCCTGAGACCCTTCCGATATCATGAGATTTGGTATCTCAATGCTTCTAATATCAAACTTGAGACCCTCCCTATAGCATGAGATGTGACATCCAAGTCCTTCCCACTCCAATCCTGAGACCCTTCCTATAGCATGAGATGTGATATCTCTATGCTTCTAATACCAAACCTGAGACCCTTCCTATAAGATGAGATGGGATATCCAACTCCTTCCCATTGCAATCCTGAGACCCTTCCGATAGCAGAGATGTGATATCTCAATGCTTATACCAAACCCGAGACCCTTCCTATGGCCTGAGATGTCATATACAACTCCTTCCCATTCCAATCCTGAGACCCTTCCTTTAGCATGAGATGTGATATCTCAATGCTTATACCAAATCTGAGACCCTTCCTATAGCATGAGATGTGATATCCAAATCCTTCCCATTCCAATCCTGAGACCCTTCCTATAGCATGAGATGTGATATCTCAATGCTTATACCAAACCTGAGAGCCTACCTATAGCATGAGATGTGATATCCAAGTCCATCCCATTCCAATCCTTAGACCCTTCTTACAGCATGCGATGTGATATCTCAATGATTCTAATACCAAACCAGAGACTCTTCCTATAACATGAGATGGGATATCCAACTCCTTCCCATTCCAATCCTGAGCCGCTTCCGATAGCAGAGATATGATATCTCAATGCTTATACCAAACCTGAGACCCTTCCTATAACATGAGATGTGATATCCAACTCCTTCCCGTTCCAAACCTGAGACACTAACTATAGCATATGTGATATCCAACTCCTTCCCATTCCAAACATGAGACCCTTCCTATAGCAAGAAAGTAATATCCAACTTCTACCCATTCCAATCCTGAGACCCTTCCTATAGCAAGAGATGTGATATCCAAATCCTTCCCATTCCAATCCTGAGACCCTTCCTATAACATGAGATGTGATATCCAACTCCTTCCCATTCCAACCTGAGACACTTCCTATAGCATGAGAAGGGATATCCAACTCCTTCCCAATCCAATCCTGAGACCCTTCCGATAGCAGAGATGTGATATCTCAATGCGTATACCAAACCTGAGACCCTTCCTATGGCATGAGATGTGATATCCAACTCCTTGCCATTCAAATCCTGAGACCCTTCCTATAGCATGAGAAGGGATATCCAACTCCTTCCCAATCCAATCCTGAGACCCTTCCGATAGCAGAGACGTGATATCTCAATGCTTCTACCAAACCTGAGACCCTTCCTTTAGCATGAGATGTGATATCCAAATCCTTCACATTCCAATCCTGAGACCCTTCCTATAGCATGAGATGTGATATCTCAATGCTTCTAATACCAAACCTGAGATCCTTCCTATAACATGAGATGTGATATCCAATTCCTTCCCATTCCAAACCTGAGACCCTTCCTATTGGATGAGATGTGATATCCAACTCCTTCCCATTCCAACCCTGAGACCCTTCCTATAGCATGAGATGTGATGTCTCAATGCTTCTAATACCAAACCTGAGATCCTTCCTATAACATGAGATGTGATATCCAACTCCTTCCATTCCAATCCTGAGACCCGTCCTATAGCATGAGATGTGATATCTCAATGCTTATACCAAACCTGAGACCCTTCCTATAGCATGAGATGTGATATCCAACTACTTCCCATTCCAATCCTGAGACCCTTCCTATAGCATGAGATGTGATATCTCAATGCTTCTAATACCAAACCTGAGATCCTTCCTCTAACATGAAATATGAAATCCAACTCCTTCCCTTTCCAAACCTAAGAGCCTATCTATAGCATGAGATGTGATATCCAAGTCCTTCCCATTCCAACCCTTAGACCCTTCCTACAGCATGCAATATGATATCTCAATGATTCTAATAACAAACCTGAGACCCGTCCTATAACATGAGATGGGATATCCAACTCCTTCCCATTCCAATCCTGAGACACTTCCGATAGCAGAGATGTGATATCTCAATGCTTATACCAAACCTGAGACCCTTCCTATAACATGAGATGTGATATCCAAATCCTTCCCGTTCCAAACCTGAGACCCTTCCTTTAGCATGAGATGTGATATCCAGCTCCTTCCCATTCCAATCCTGAGACCCTTCCTATAGCATGAGATGTGATATCTCAATGCTTCTAATACCAAACCTGAGATCCTTCCTCTAACATGAAATGTGATATCCAACTCCTTCCCGTTCCAAACCTGAGACACTAACTATAGCATATGTGATATCCAACTCCTTCCCATTCCAAACATGAGACCCTTCCTATAGCAAGAAAGTAATATCCAACTCCTACCCATTCCAATCCTGAGACCCTTCCTATAGCAAGAGATGTGATATCCAAATCCTTCCCATTCCAATCCTGAGACCCTTCCTATAACATGTGATGTGATATCCAACTCCTTCCCATTCCAACCTGAGACACTTCCTATAGCATGAGAAGGGATATCCAACTCCTTCCCAATCCAATCCTGAGACCCTTCCGATAGCAGAGATGTGATATCTCAATGCTTATACCAAACCTGAGACCCTTCCTATAGCATGAGAAGGGATATCCAACTCCTTCCCAATCCAATCCTGAGACCCTTCCGATAGCAGAGACGTGATATCTCAATGCTTCTACCAAACCTGAGACCCTTCCTTTAGCATGAGATGTGATATCCAAATCCTTCACATTCCAATCCTGAGACCCTTCCTATAGCATGAGAAGGGATATCTCAATGCTTCTAATACCAAACCTGAGATCCTTCCTATAACATGAGATGTGATATCCAATTCCTTCCCATTCCAATCCTGAGACCCTTCCGATAGCAGAGATGTGATATCTCAATGCTTATACCAAACCTGAGACCCTTCCTATGGCCTGAGATGTCATATACAACTCCTTCCCATTCCAATCCTGAGACCCTTCCTATAGCATGAGATGTGATATCTCAATGCTTATACCAAATCTGAGACCCTTCCTATAGCATGAGATGTGATATCCAACTCCTTCCCATTCCAATCCTGAGACCCTTCCTATAGCATGAGATGTGATGTCTCAATGCTTCTAATACCAAACCTGAGATCCTTCCTATAACATGAGATGTGATATCCAACTCCTTCCCATTCCAATCCTGAGACCCTTATGAAAGCATGAGATGTGTTATCTCAATGCTTCTAATACCAAACCTGAGATCCTTCCTATAACATGAGATGTGATTTCCAAATCCTTCCCCTTCCAAACCTGAGACCCTCCCTTTAGCATGAGATGTGATATCCAACTCCTTCCCATTCCAATCCTGAGACCCTTCTGATAGCATGAGATGTGATATCTCAATGCCTCTAATACCAAACCTGAGATCCTACCTCTAACATGAAATGTGATATCCATCTCATTCCCTTTCCAAACCTGAGACCCTGCCTATAGCATGAGATGTGATATCCAAGTCCTTCCCATTCCAATCCTGAGACCCTTCCTATAGCATGTGATGTGATATCTCAATGCTTATACCAAACCTGAGACCCTTCCTATGGCATGAGATGCCATATACAACTCCTTCCCATTCCAATCCTGAGACCCTTCCTATAGCATGAGATGTGATATCTCAATGCTTATACCAAACCTGAGACCCTTCCTATAGCATGAGATGTGATATCCAACTTCTTCCCATTCCAATCCTGAGACCCTTCCTATAACATGAGATGTGATGTCTCAATGCTTCTAATACCAAACCTGAGATCTTTCCTATAACATGAGATGTGATATCCAACTCCTTCCCATTCCAATCCTGAGACCCTTCCTATAGCATGAGATGTGATATCACAATGCTTATACCAAACCTGAGACCGTTCCTATAGCTTGAGATGTGATATCCAACTCCTTCCCATTCCAATCCTGAGACCCTTCCTATAGCATGAGATGTGATATCTCAAGGCCTCTAATACCAAACCTGAGATCCTTCCTCTAACATGAAATGTGATATCCAACTCCTTCCCCTTCCAAACCTGAGAGCCTTCCTATAGCATGGGATATGATATCCAAGTCCTTCCCATTCCAATCCTGAGACCCTTCCTATAACATGAAATGCGATATCCAACTCCTTCCCATTCCAACCTGAGACTCTTCCTATAACATGAGATGGGATATCCAACTCCTTCCCATTCCAATCCTAAGACCCTTTCGATAGCAGAGATGTGATATCTCAATGCTTATACCAAACCTGAGACCCTTCCTACGGCATGAGATGTCATATACAACTCCTTCCCATTCCAATCCTGAGACCCTTCCTATAGCACGAGATGTGATATCTCAATGCTTATACCAAACCTGAGACCCTTCCTCTAGCATGAGATGTGATATCCAACTCCTTCCCATTCCAATCCTGAGACCCTTCCTATAGCATGAGATGTGATATCCAACTCCTTCCCATTCCAATCCTGAGACCCTTCCTATAGCCTGAGATCTGATATCTCAATGCCTCTAATACCAAACCTGAGATCCTTCCTCTAACATGAAATGTGATATCCAACTCCTTCCCTTTCCAAACCTGAGAGCCTATCTATAGCATGAGATGTGATATCCAAGTCCTTCCCATTCCAATCCTGAGACACTTCCGATAGCAGAGATGTGATATCTCAATGCTTATACCAAACCTGAGACCCTTCCTATAACATGAGATGTGATATCCAACTCCTTCCCGTTCCAAACCTGAGACCCTTCCTTTAGCATGAGATGTGATATCCAGCTCCTTCCCATTCCAATCCTGAGACCCTTCTGATAGCATGAGATGTGATATCTCAATGCTTCTAATATCAAAACTGAGACCCTCCCTATAGCATGATATGTGATATCTAAGTCCTTCCCATTCCAATCCTGAGACCCTTCCTATAGCATGAGATGTGATATCTCAATGCTTCTACCAAACCTGAGACCCTTCCTTTAGCATGAGATGTGATAAACAACTCCTTCCCATTCCAATCCTGAGACCCTTCCTATAGCATGAGATGTGATATCTCAATACTTCTAATACCAAACCTGAGATCCTTCCGATAACATGAGATGTGATATCCAAATCCTTCCCCTTCCAAACCTGAGACCCTCCCTTTAGCATGAGATGTGATATCCAACTCCTTCCCATTCCAATCCTGAGAACCTTCTGATAGCATGAGATGTGATATCTCAATGCTTCTATACCAAACCTGAGATCCTTCCGATAGCATGAGATGTGATATCTCAATGCTTCTAATACCAAACCTGAGATCCTTCCTATAACATGAGATGTGATATCCAAATCCTTCCCCTTCCAAACCTGAGACCCTCCCTTTAGCATGAGATGTGATATCCAACTCCTTCCCATTCCAATCCTGAGAACCTTCTGATAGCATGAGATGTGATATCTCAATGCTTCTATACCAAACCTGAGATCCTTCCGATAGCATGAGATGTGATATCTCAATGCTTCTAATACCAAACCTGAGATCCTTCCTATAACATGAGATGTGATATCCAAATCCTTCCCCTTCCAATCCTGAGACTCTTCTGATAGCATGAGATGTGATATCTCAATGCCTCTAATACCAAACCTGAGATCCTACCTCTAACATGAAATGTGATATCCAACTCTTTCCCCTTCCAAACCTGAGAGCCTTCCTACAGCATGAGATGTGATATCCAAGTCCTTCTAATTCCAATCCTGAGACCCTTCCTACAACATGAGATGTGATATCCAACTCCTTCCCATTCCAACCTGAGACCCTTCCTATAGCATGAGATGGGATATCCAACTCCTTCCAAATCCAATCCTGATACCCTTCCGATAGCATGAGATGTGATATCCCAATGCTTCTACCAAACCTGAGACCCACACTATGGCATGAGATGTGATATCAAACTCCTTCCCCTTCCAAACCTTAGACACTTCCTTTATCATGAGATGTGATATCCAACTCCTTCCCATTCCATCCCTGAGACCCTTCCGATATCATGAGATGTGATATCTCAATGCTTCTAATATCAAACTTGAGACCCTCCTTATAGCATGAGATGTGATATCCAAGTCCTTCCCATTCCAATCCTGAGACCCTTCCTATAGCATGAGATGTGATATCCCAATGCTTCTAATACCAAACCTGAGACCCTTCCTATAACATGAGATGGGAATATCCAACTCCTTCCCATTCCAATCCTGAGACCCTTCCGATAGTAGAGATGTGATATCTCAATGCTTATACCAAACCTGAGATCCTTCCTATAACATGAGATGTGATATCCAACTCCTTCCCATTCCAATCCTGAGACACTTCCTATAGCATGAGATGTGATATCTCACTGCTTATACCAAACCTGAGACCCTTCCTATAGCATGAGATGTGATATCCAACTCCTTCCCATTCCAATCCTGAGACCCTTCCTATAGCATGAGATATGATATCTCAATGCTTCTAATATCAAACCTGAGACCCTTCCTATAGCATGAGATGTGATATCCAACTCCTTCCCATTCCAATCCTGAGACCCTTCCGATAGCATGAGATGTGATGTCTCAATGCTTCTAATACCAAATCTGAGATCCTTCCTATAACATGAGATGTGATATCCAACTCCTTCCCATTCCAATCCTGAGACCCTTTTTATAGCATGAGATGTGATATCTCAATGCTTATACCAAACCTGAGACCCTTCCTATAGCATGAGATGTGATATCCAACTCCTTCCCATTCCAATCCTGAGACCCTTCCTATAGCATGAGATGTGATATCTCAATGCCTCTAATACCAAACCTGAGATCCTTCGTCTAACATGAAATATGATATCCAACTCCTTCCCATTCCAATCCTGAGACACTTCCTATAGCATGAGATGTGATATCTAAATGCTTCTGATACCAAACTTGAGACTCTTCCTATAACATGAGATGGGATATCCAACTCCTTCCCATTCCAATCCTTAGACCCTTCCTACAGCATGCAATATGATATCTCAATGATTCTAATAACAAACCTGAGACCCGTCCTATAACATGAGATGGGATATCCAACACCTTCCCATTCCAATCCTGAGACACTTCCGATAGCAGAGATGTGATATCTCAATGCTTATACCAAACCTGAGACCCTTCCTATAACATGAGAAGTGATATCCAACTCCTTCCCGTTCCAAACCTGAGACCCTTCCTATAGCATATGTGATATCCAACACATTCCCATTCCAATCCTGAGACCATTCCTATAGCATGAGATGTGATATCTCAATGCTTCTAATACCAAACCTGAGATCCTTCCTATGACATGAGATGTGATATCCAATTCCTCCCCATTCCAAACCTGAGAACCTTCCTACAGCATGCAATGTGATATCTCAATGCTTCTAATACCAAACCTGAGACCAGTCCTATAACATGAGATTGGATATCCAACTCCTTCCCCTTCCAAACCTGAGACCCTTCCTATAGCATGAGATGTGATATCCAACTTCTTCCCATTCCAATCCTGAGACCCTTCCTATAACATGAGATGTGATGTCTCAATGCTTCTAATACCAAACCTGAGATCTTTCCTATAACATGAGATGTGCTATCTCAATGCTTATACCAAACCTGAGACCCTTCCTAAAGCTTGAGATGTGATATCCAACTCCTTCCCATTCCAATCCTGAGACCCTTCCTATAACATGAAATGTGATATCCAACTCCTTCGCATTCCAACCTGAGACCCTTCCTATAGCATGAGATGTGATATCTCAATGCTTATACCAAACCTGAGACCCTTCCTAAAGCTTGAGATGTGATATCCAACTCCTTCCCATTCCAATCATGAGACCCTTCCTATAACATGAAATGTGATATCCAACTTCTTCCCATTCCAACCTGAGACCCTTCCTATAGCATGAGATGGGATATCCAACTCCTTCCAAATCCAATACTGATACCCTTCCAATAGCATGAGATGTGATATCCCAATGCTTCTATCAAACCTGAGAACCATACTATGGCATGAGATGTGATATCAAACTCCTTCCCATTCCAATCCTGAGACTCTTCCTATAGCTTGAGATGTGATATCCAACTCCTTCCCATTCCAATTCTGAGACCCTTCCTATACCATGAGACTTGATATCTCAATGCTTCTAATACCAAACCTGAGACCCGTCCTATAACATGAGATGTGATATCCAAATCTTTCCCCTTCCAAACCTTAGACCCTTCCTTTATCATGAGATGTGATATCCAACTCCTTCCCATTCCAATCCTGGGACCCTTCCGATATCATGAGATTTGTTATCTCAATGCTTCAAATATCAAAATTGAGACCCTCCCTATAGCATGAGATGGGATATCCAACTCCTTCCCATTCCAATCCTGAGACCCTTCCGATAGCAGAGATGTGATATCTCAATGCTTATACCAAATCTGAGACCCTTCCTATAGCATGAGATGTGATATCCAACTCCTTCCCATTCCAATCCTGAGACCCTTCCTATAGCATGAGATGTGATGTCTCAATACTTCTAATACCAAACCTGAGATCCTTCCGATAACATGAGATGTGATATCCAAATCCTTCCCCTTCCAAACCTGAGACCCTCCCTTTAGCATGAGATGTGATATCCAACTCCTTCCCATTCCAATCCTGAGAACCTTCTGATAGCATGAGATGTGATATCTCAATGCTTCTATACCAAACCTGAGATCCTTCCGATAGCATGAGATGTGATATCTCAATGCTTCTAATACCAAACCTGAGATCCTTCCTATAACATGAGATGTGATATCCAAATCCTTCCCCTTCCAAACCTGAGACCCTCCCTTTAGCATGAGATGTGATATCCAACTCCTTCCCATTCCAATCCTGAGAACCTTCTGATAGCATGAGATGTGATATCTCAATGCTTCTATACCAAACCTGAGATCCTTCCGATAGCATGAGATGTGATATCTCAATGCTTCTAATACCAAACCTGAGATCCTTCCTATAACATGAGATGTGATATCCAAATCCTTCCCCTTCCAATCCTGAGACTCTTCTGATAGCATGAGATGTGATATCTCAATGCCTCTAATACCAAACCTGAGATCCTACCTCTAACATGAAATGTGATATCCAACTCTTTCCCCTTCCAAACCTGAGAGCCTTCCTACAGCATGAGATGTGATATCCAAGTCCTTCTAATTCCAATCCTGAGACCCTTCCTACAACATGAGATGTGATATCCAACTCCTTCCCATTCCAACCTGAGACCCTTCCTATAGCATGAGATGGGATATCCAACTCCTTCCAAATCCAATCCTGATACCCTTCCGATAGCATGAGATGTGATATCCCAATGCTTCTACCAAACCTGAGACCCACACTATGGCATGAGATGTGATATCAAACTCCTTCCCCTTCCAAACCTTAGACACTTCCTTTATCATGAGATGTGATATCCAACTCCTTCCCATTCCATCCCTGAGACCCTTCCGATATCATGAGATGTGATATCTCAATGCTTCTAATATCAAACTTGAGACCCTCCTTATAGCATGAGATGTGATATCCAAGTCCTTCCCATTCCAATCCTGAGACCCTTCCTATAGCATGAGATGTGATATCCCAATGCTTCTAATACCAAACCTGAGACCCTTCCTATAACATGAGATGGGAATATCCAACTCCTTCCCATTCCAATCCTGAGACCCTTCCGATAGTAGAGATGTGATATCTCAATGCTTATACCAAACCTGAGATCCTTCCTATAACATGAGATGTGATATCCAACTCCTTCCCATTCCAATCCTGAGACACTTCCTATAGCATGAGATGTGATATCTCACTGCTTATACCAAACCTGAGACCCTTCCTATAGCATGAGATGTGATATCCAACTCCTTCCCATTCCAATCCTGAGACCCTTCCTATAGCATGAGATATGATATCTCAATGCTTCTAATATCAAACCTGAGACCCTTCCTATAGCATGAGATGTGATATCCAACTCCTTCCCATTCCAATCCTGAGACCCTTCCGATAGCATGAGATGTGATGTCTCAATGCTTCTAATACCAAATCTGAGATCCTTCCTATAACATGAGATGTGATATCCAACTCCTTCCCATTCCAATCCTGAGACCCTTTTTATAGCATGAGATGTGATATCTCAATGCTTATACCAAACCTGAGACCCTTCCTATAGCATGAGATGTGATATCCAACTCCTTCCCATTCCAATCCTGAGACCCTTCCTATAGCATGAGATGTGATATCTCAATGCCTCTAATACCAAACCTGAGATCCTTCGTCTAACATGAAATATGATATCCAACTCCTTCCCATTCCAATCCTGAGACACTTCCTATAGCATGAGATGTGATATCTAAATGCTTCTAATACCAAACTTGAGACTCTTCCTATAACATGAGATGGGATATCCAACTCCTTCCCATTCCAATCCTTAGACCCTTCCTACAGCATGCAATATGATATCTCAATGATTCTAATAACAAACCTGAGACCCGTCCTATAACATGAGATGGGATATCCAACACCTTCCCATTCCAATCCTGAGACACTTCCGATAGCAGAGATGTGATATCTCAATGCTTATACCAAACCTGAGACCCTTCCTATAACATGAGAAGTGATATCCAACTCCTTCCCGTTCCAAACCTGAGACCCTTCCTATAGCATATGTGATATCCAACACATTCCCATTCCAATCCTGAGACCATTCCTATAGCATGAGATGTGATATCTCAATGCTTCTAATACCAAACCTGAGATCCTTCCTATGACATGAGATGTGATATCCAATTCCTCCCCATTCCAAACCTGAGAACCTTCCTACAGCATGCAATGTGATATCTCAATGCTTCTAATACCAAACCTGAGACCAGTCCTATAACATGAGATTGGATATCCAACTCCTTCCCCTTCCAAACCTGAGACCCTTCCTATAGCATGAGATGTGATATCCAACTTCTTCCCATTCCAATCCTGAGACCCTTCCTATAACATGAGATGTGATGTCTCAATGCTTCTAATACCAAACCTGAGATCTTTCCTATAACATGAGATGTGCTATCTCAATGCTTATACCAAACCTGAGACCCTTCCTAAAGCTTGAGATGTGATATCCAACTCCTTCCCATTCCAATCCTGAGACCCTTCCTATAACATGAAATGTGATATCCAACTCCTTCGCATTCCAACCTGAGACCCTTCCTATAGCATGAGATGTGATATCTCAATGCTTATACCAAACCTGAGACCCTTCCTAAAGCTTGAGATGTGATATCCAACTCCTTCCCATTCCAATCATGAGACCCTTCCTATAACATGAAATGTGATATCCAACTTCTTCCCATTCCAACCTGAGACCCTTCCTATAGCATGAGATGGGATATCCAACTCCTTCCAAATCCAATACTGATACCCTTCCAATAGCATGAGATGTGATATCCCAATGCTTCTATCAAACCTGAGAACCATACTATGGCATGAGATGTGATATCAAACTCCTTCCCATTCCAATCCTGAGACTCTTCCTATAGCTTGAGATGTGATATCCAACTCCTTCCCATTCCAATTCTGAGACCCTTCCTATACCATGAGACTTGATATCTCAATGCTTCTAATACCAAACCTGAGACCCGTCCTATAACATGAGATGTGATATCCAAATCTTTCCCCTTCCAAACCTTAGACCCTTCCTTTATCATGAGATGTGATATCCAACTCCTTCCCATTCCAATCCTGAGACCCTTCCGATATCATGAGATTTGTTATCTCAATGCTTCAAATATCAAAATTGAGACCCTCCCTATAGCATGAGATGGGATATCCAACTCCTTCCCATTCCAATCCTGAGACCCTTCCGATAGCAGAGATGTGATATCTCAATGCTTATACCAAATCTGAGACCCTTCCTATAGCATGAGATGTGATATCCAACTCCTTCCCATTCCAATCCTGAGACCCTTCCTATAGCATGAGATGTGATGTCTCAATGCTTCTAATACCAAACCTGAGATCCTTCCTATAACATGAGATGTGATATCCAACTCCTTCCCATTCCAATCCTGAGACCCTTCCTATAGCATGAGATGTGCTATCTCAATGCTTATACCAAACCTGAGACCCTTCCTAAAGCTTGAGATGTGATATCCAACTCCTTCCCATTCCAATCCTGAGACCCGTCCTATAGCATGAGATGTGATATCTCAAGGCCTCTAATACCAAACCTGAGATCCTTCCTCTAACATGAAATGTGATATCCAACTCCTTCCCCTTCCAAACCTGAGAGCCTTCCTATAGCATGAGATATGATATCCAAGTCCTTCCCATTCCAATCCTGAGACCCTTCCTATAACATGACATGTGATATCCAACTCCTTCCCATTCCAACCTGAGACCCTTCCTATAGCATGAGATGGGATATCCAACTCCTTCCAAATCCTCCAATACTGATACCCTTCCAATAGCATGAGATGTGATATCCCAATGCTTCTACCAAACCTAAGACCCATACTATGGCATGAGATGTGATATCAAACTCCTTCCCATTCCAATCCTGAGACTCTTCCTATAGCTTGAGATGTGATATCCAACTCCTTCACATTCCAATTCTGAGACCCTTCCTATGCCATGAGACTTGATATCTCAATGCTTCTAATACCAAACCTGAGACCCGTCCTATAACATGAGATGTGATATCCAAATCTTTCCCCTTCCAAACCTTAGACCCTTCCTTTATCATGAGATGTGATATCCAACTCCTTCCCATTCCAATCCTGAGACCCTTCCGATATCATGAGATTTGTTATCTCAATGCTTCTAATATCAAACTTGAGACCCTCCCTATAGCATGAGATGTGACATCCAAGTCCTCCCCATTCCAATCCTGAGACCCTTCCTATAGCATGAGATGTGATATCTCAATGCTTCTAATACCAAACCTGAGACCCTTCCTATAACATGAGATGGGATATCCAACTCCTTCCCATTCCAATCCTGAGACCCTTCCGATAGCAGAGATGTGATATCTCAATGCTTATACCAATCCTGAGACCCTTCCTATGGCCTGAGATGTCAAATACAACTCCTTCCCAATCCAATCCTGAGACCCTTCCTATAGCATGAGATGTGATATCTCAATGCTTATACCAAATGTGAGACCCTTCCTATAGCATGAGATGTGATATCCAACTCCTTCCCATTCCAATCCTGAGACCCTTCCTATAGCATGAGATGTGATGTCTCAATGCTTCTAATACCAAACCTGAGATCCTTCCTATAACATGAGATGTGATATCCAACTCCTTCCCATTCCAATCCTGAGACCCTTCCTATAGCATGAGATGTGATGTCTCAATGCTTCTAATACCAAACCTGAGAACCTTCCTACAGCATGCGATGTGATATCTCAATGCTTCTAATACCAAACTTGAGACCAGTCCTATAACATGAGATTGGATATCCAACTCCTTCCCCTTCCAAACCTGAGACCCTTCCTATAGCATGAGATGTGATATCCAACTTCTTCCCATTCCAATCCTGAGACCCTTCCTATAACATGAGATGTGATGTCTCAATGCTTCTAATACCAAACCTGAGATCTTTCCTATAACATGAGATGTGATATCCAACTCCTTCCCATTCCAATCCTGAGACCCTTCCTATAGCATGAGATGTGCTATCTCAATGCTTATACCAAACCTGAGACCCTTCCTAAAGCTTGAGATGTGATATCCAACTCCTTCCCATTCCAATCCTGAGACCCTTCCTATAGCATGAGATGTGATATCTCAGGGCCTCTAATACCAAACCTGAGATCCTTCCTCTAACATGAAATGTGATATCCAACTCCTTCCCCTTCCAAACCTGAGAGCCTTCCTATAGCATGAGATATGATATCCAAGTCCTTCCCATTCCAATCCTGAGACCCTTCCTATAACATGAAATGTGATATCCAACTCCTTCCCATTCCAACCTGAGACCCTTCCTATAGCATGAGATGGGATATCCAACTCCTTCCAAATCCAATACTGATACCCTTCCAATAGCATGAATTGTGATATCCCAATGCTTCTACCAAACCTGAGACCCATACTATGGCATGAGATGTGATATCAAACTCATTCCCATTCCAATCCTGAGACACTTCCTATAGCTTGAGATGTGATATCCAACTCCTTCCCATTCCAATTCTGAGACCCTTCCTATGCCATGAGACTTGATATTTCAATGCTTCTAATACCAAACCTGAGACCCGTCCTATAACATGAGATGTGATATCCAAATCTTTCCCCTTCCAAACCTTAGACCCTTCCTTTATCATGAGATGTGATATCCAACTCCTTCCCATTCCAATCCTGAGACCCTTCCGATATCATGAGATTTGTTATCTCAATGCTTCTAATATCAAACTGGAGACCCTCCCTATAGCATGAGATGTGACATCCAAGTCCTCCCCATTCCAATCCTGAGACCCTTCCTATAGCATGAGATGTGATATCTCAATGCTTCTAATACCAAACCTGAGACCCTTCCTATAACATGAGATGTCATATACAACTCCTTCCCAATCCAATCCTGAGACCCTTCCTATAACATGAAATGTGATATCCAACTCCTTCCCATTCCAACCTGAGACCCTTCCTATAGCATGAGATGGGATATCCAACTTCTTCCAAATCCAATACTTATACCCTTCCGATAGCATGAGATGTGATATCCCAATGCTTCTACCAAACCTGAGACCCATACTATGGCATGAGATGTGATATCAAACTCCTTCCCATTCCAATCCTGAGACCCTTCCTATAGCTTGAGGTGTGATATCCAACTCCTTCCCATTCCAATTCTGAGACCCTTCTTATACCATGAGACTTGATATCTCAATGCTTCTAATACCAAACCTGAGACCCGTCCTATAACATGAGATGTGATATCCAAATCCTTCCCCTTCCAAACCTTAGACCCTTCCTTTATCATGAGATGTGATATCCAACTCCTTCCCATTCCAATCCTGAGACCCTTCCGATATCATGAGATTTGTTATCTCAATGCTTCTAATATCAAACTTGAGACCCTCTCTATAGCATGAGATGTGACATCCAAGTCCTTCCCATTCCAATCCTGAGACCCTTCCTATAGCATGAGATGTGATATCTCTATGCTTCTAATACCAAACCTGAGACCATTCCTATAACATGAGATGGGATATCCAACTCCTTCCCATTCCAATCCTGAGACCCTTCCGATAGCAGAGATGTGATATCTCAATGCTTATACCAAACCTGAGACCCTTCCTATGGCCTGAGATGTCATATACAACTCCTTCCCATTCCAATCCTGAGACCCTTCCTTTAGCATGAGATGTGATATCTCAATGCTTATACCAAATCTGAGACCCTTCCTATAGCATGAGATGTGATATCCAATTCCTTCCCATTCCAATCCTGAGACCCTTCCTATAGCATGAGATGTGATATCTCAATGCTTATACCAAACCTGAGAGCCTACCTGTAGCATGAGATGTGATATCCAAGTCCATCACATTCCAATCCTTAGACCCTTCCTACAGCATGCGATGTGATATCTCAATGATTCTAATACCAAACCAGAGACTCTTCCTATAACGTGAGATGGGATATCCAACTCCTTCCCATTCCAATCCTGAGCCGCTTCCGATAGCAGAGATGTGATATCTCAATGCTTATACCAAACCTGAGACCCTTCCTATAACATGAGATGTGATATCCAACTCCTTTCCGTTCCAAACCTGAGACACTAACTATAGCATATGTGATATCCAACTGCTTCCCATTCCAAACATGAGACCCTTCCTATAGCAAGAAAGTAATATCCAACTCCTACCCATTCCAATCCTGAGACCCTTCCTATAGCAAGAGATGTGATATCCAAATCCTTCCCATTCCAACCTGAGACCCTTCCTATAGCATGAGATGGGATATCCAACTCCTTCCAAATCCAATACTGATACCCTTCCAATAGCATGAGATGTGATATCCCAATGCTTCTATCAAACCTGAGAACCATACTATGGCATGAGATGTGATATCAAACTCCTTCCCATTCCAATCCTGAGACTCTTCCTATAGCTTGAGATGTGATATCCAACTCCTTCCCATTCCAATTCTGAGACCCTTCCTATACCATGAGACTTGATATCTCAATGCTTCTAATACCAAACCTGAGACCCGTCCTATAACATGAGATGTGATATCCAAATCTTTCCCCTTCCAAACCTTAGACCCTTCCTTTATCATGAGATGTGATATCCAACTCCTTCCCATTCCAATCCTGAGACCCTTCCGATATCATGAGATTTGTTATCTCAATGCTTCAAATATCAAAATTGAGACCCTCCCTATAGCATGAGATGGGATATCCAACTCCTTCCCATTCCAATCCTGAGACCCTTCCGATAGCAGAGATGTGATATCTCAATGCTTATACCAAATCTGAGACCCTTCCTATAGCATGAGATGTGATATCCAACTCCTTCCCATTCCAATCCTGAGACCCTTCCTATAGCATGAGATGTGATGTCTCAATGCTTCTAATACCAAACCTGAGATCCTTCCTATAACATGAGATGTGATATCCAACTCCTTCCCATTCCAATCCTGAGACCCTTCCTATAGCATGAGATGTGCTATCTCAATGCTTATACCAAACCTGAGACCCTTCCTAAAGCTTGAGATGTGATATCCAACTCCTTCCCATTCCAATCCTGAGACCCGTCCTATAGCATGAGATGTGATATCTCAAGGCCTCTAATACCAAACCTGAGATCCTTCCTCTAACATGAAATGTGATATCCAACTCCTTCCCCTTCCAAACCTGAGAGCCTTCCTATAGCATGAGATATGATATCCAAGTCCTTCCCATTCCAATCCTGAGACCCTTCCTATAACATGACATGTGATATCCAACTCCTTCCCATTCCAACCTGAGACCCTTCCTATAGCATGAGATGGGATATCCAACTCCTTCCAAATCCAATACTGATACCCTTCCAATAGCATGAGATGTGATATCCCAATGCTTCTACCAAACCTAAGACCCATACTATGGCATGAGATGTGATATCAAACTCCTTCCCATTCCAATCCTGAGACTCTTCCTATAGCTTGAGATGTGATATCCAACTCCTTCACATTCCAATTCTGAGACCCTTCCTATGCCATGAGACTTGATATCTCAATGCTTCTAATACCAAACCTGAGACCCGTCCTATAACATGAGATGTGATATCCAAATCTTTCCCCTTCCAAACCTTAGACCCTTCCTTTATCATGAGATGTGATATCCAACTCCTTCCCATTCCAATCCTGAGACCCTTCCGATATCATGAGATTTGTTATCTCAATGCTTCTAATATCAAACTTGAGACCCTCCCTATAGCATGAGATGTGACATCCAAGTCCTCCCCATTCCAATCCTGAGACCCTTCCTATAGCATGAGATGTGATATCTCAATGCTTCTAATACCAAACCTGAGACCCTTCCTATAACATGAGATGGGATATCCAACTCCTTCCCATTCCAATCCTGAGACCCTTCCGATAGCAGAGATGTGATATCTCAATGCTTATACCAATCCTGAGACCCTTCCTATGGCCTGAGATGTCAAATACAACTCCTTCCCAATCCAATCCTGAGACCCTTCCTATAGCATGAGATGTGATATCTCAATGCTTATACCAAATGTGAGACCCTTCCTATAGCATGAGATGTGATATCCAACTCCTTCCCATTCCAATCCTGAGACCCTTCCTATAGCATGAGATGTGATGTCTCAATGCTTCTAATACCAAACCTGAGATCCTTCCTATAACATGAGATGTGATATCCAACTCCTTCCCATTCCAATCCTGAGACCCTTCCTATAGCATGAGATGTGATGTCTCAATGCTTCTAATACCAAACCTGAGAACCTTCCTACAGCATGCGATGTGATATCTCAATGCTTCTAATACCAAACTTGAGACCAGTCCTATAACATGAGATTGGATATCCAACTCCTTCCCCTTCCAAACCTGAGACCCTTCCTATAGCATGAGATGTGATATCCAACTTCTTCCCATTCCAATCCTGAGACCCTTCCTATAACATGAGATGTGATGTCTCAATGCTTCTAATACCAAACCTGAGATCTTTCCTATAACATGAGATGTGATATCCAACTCCTTCCCATTCCAATCCTGAGACCCTTCCTATAGCATGAGATGTGCTATCTCAATGCTTATACCAAACCTGAGACCCTTCCTAAAGCTTGAGATGTGATATCCAACTCCTTCCCATTCCAATCCTGAGACCCTTCCTATAGCATGAGATGTGATATCTCAGGGCCTCTAATACCAAACCTGAGATCCTTCCTCTAACATGAAATGTGATATCCAACTCCTTCCCCTTCCAAACCTGAGAGCCTTCCTATAGCATGAGATATGATATCCAAGTCCTTCCCATTCCAATCCTGAGACCCTTCCTATAACATGAAATGTGATATCCAACTCCTTCCCATTCCAACCTGAGACCCTTCCTATAGCATGAGATGGGATATCCAACTCCTTCCAAATCCAATACTGATACCCTTCCAATAGCATGAATTGTGATATCCCAATGCTTCTACCAAACCTGAGACCCATACTATGGCATGAGATGTGATATCAAACTCATTCCCATTCCAATCCTGAGACACTTCCTATAGCTTGAGATGTGATATCCAACTCCTTCCCATTCCAATTCTGAGACCCTTCCTATGCCATGAGACTTGATATCTCAATGCTTCTAATACCAAACCTGAGACCCGTCCTATAACATGAGATGTGATATCCAAATCTTTCCCCTTCCAAACCTTAGACCCTTCCTTTATCATGAGATGTGATATCCAACTCCTTCCCATTCCAATCCTGAGACCCTTCCGATATCATGAGATTTGTTATCTCAATGCTTCTAATATCAAACTGGAGACCCTCCCTATAGCATGAGATGTGACATCCAAGTCCTCCCCATTCCAATCCTGAGACCCTTCCTATAGCATGAGATGTGATATCTCAATGCTTCTAATACCAAACCTGAGACCCTTCCTATAACATGAGATGTCATATACAACTCCTTCCCAATCCAATCCTGAGACCCTTCCTATAACATGAAATGTGATATCCAACTCCTTCCCATTCCAACCTGAGACCCTTCCTATAGCATGAGATGGGATATCCAACTTCTTCCAAATCCAATACTTATACCCTTCCGATAGCATGAGATGTGATATCCCAATGCTTCTACCAAACCTGAGACCCATACTATGGCATGAGATGTGATATCAAACTCCTTCCCATTCCAATCCTGAGACCCTTCCTATAGCTTGAGGTGTGATATCCAACTCCTTCCCATTCCAATTCTGAGACCCTTCTTATACCATGAGACTTGATATCTCAATGCTTCTAATACCAAACCTGAGACCCGTCCTATAACATGAGATGTGATATCCAAATCCTTCCCCTTCCAAACCTTAGACCCTTCCTTTATCATGAGATGTGATATCCAACTCCTTCCCATTCCAATCCTGAGACCCTTCCGATATCATGAGATTTGTTATCTCAATGCTTCTAATATCAAACTTGAGACCCTCTCTATAGCATGAGATGTGACATCCAAGTCCTTCCCATTCCAATCCTGAGACCCTTCCTATAGCATGAGATGTGATATCTCTATGCTTCTAATACCAAACCTGAGACCATTCCTATAACATGAGATGGGATATCCAACTCCTTCCCATTCCAATCCTGAGACCCTTCCGATAGCAGAGATGTGATATCTCAATGCTTATACCAAACCTGAGACCCTTCCTATGGCCTGAGATGTCATATACAACTCCTTCCCATTCCAATCCTGAGACCCTTCCTTTAGCATGAGATGTGATATCTCAATGCTTATACCAAATCTGAGACCCTTCCTATAGCATGAGATGTGATATCCAATTCCTTCCCATTCCAATCCTGAGACCCTTCCTATAGCATGAGATGTGATATCTCAATGCTTATACCAAACCTGAGAGCCTACCTGTAGCATGAGATGTGATATCCAAGTCCATCACATTCCAATCCTTAGACCCTTCCTACAGCATGCGATGTGATATCTCAATGATTCTAATACCAAACCAGAGACTCTTCCTATAACGTGAGATGGGATATCCAACTCCTTCCCATTCCAATCCTGAGCCGCTTCCGATAGCAGAGATGTGATATCTCAATGCTTATACCAAACCTGAGACCCTTCCTATAACATGAGATGTGATATCCAACTCCTTTCCGTTCCAAACCTGAGACACTAACTATAGCATATGTGATATCCAACTGCTTCCCATTCCAAACATGAGACCCTTCCTATAGCAAGAAAGTAATATCCAACTCCTACCCATTCCAATCCTGAGACCCTTCCTATAGCAAGAGATGTGATATCCAAATCCTTCCCATTCCAATCCTGAGACCCTTCCTATAACATGAGATGTGATATCCAACTCCTTCCCATTCAAATCCTGAGACCCTACCTATAGCATGAGAAGGGATATCCAACTCCTTCCCAATCCAATCCTGAGACCCTTCCGATAGCAGAGACGTGATATCTCAATGCTTCTACCAAACCTGAGACCCTTCCTTTAGCATGAGATGTGATATCCAATTCCTTCCCATTCCAAACCTGAGACCCTTCCTATTGGATGAGAGGTGATATTCAACTCCTTCCCATTCCAACCCTGAGACCCTTCCTATAGCATGAGATGTGATGTCTCAATGCTTCTAATACCAAACCTGAGATCCTTCCTATAACATGAGATGTGATATCCAACTCCTTCCATTCCAATCCTGAGACCCATCCTATAGCATGAGATGTGATATCTCAATGCTTATACCAAACCTGAGACCCTTCCTATAGCATGAAATGTGATATCCAACTACTTCCCATTCCAATCCTGAGACCCTTCCTATAGCATGAGATGTGATATCTCAATGCTTCTAATACCAAACCTGAGATCCTTCCTCTAACATGAAATGTGATATCCAACTCCTCCCTTTCCAAACCTAAGAGCCTATCTATAGCATGAGATGTGATATCCAAGTCCTTCCCATTCCAATCCTTAGACCCTTCCTACAGCATGCAATATATCTCAATGATTCTAATAACAAACCTGAGACCCGTCCTATAGCATGAGATATGATATCCAAGTCCTTCCCATTCCAATCCTGAGACCCTCCCTATAACATGAAATGTGATATCCAACTCCTTCCCATTCCAACCTGAGACCCTTCCTATAGCATGAGATGGGATATCCAACTTCTTCCAAATCCAATACTGATACCCTTCCTATAGCATGAGATGTGATATCTCAATGCTTCTAATACCAAACCTGAGATCCTTCCTATAACATGAGATGTGATATCCAATTCCTTCCCATTCCAAACCTGAGACCCTTCCTATTGGATGAGATGTGATATCCAACTCCTTCCCATTCCAACCCTGAGACCCTTCCTATAGCATGAGATGTGATGTCTCAATGCTTCTAATACCAAACCTGAGATCCTTCCTATAACATGAGATGTGATATCCAACTCCTTCCATTCCAATCCTGAGACCCGTCCTATAGCATGAGATGTGATATCTCAATGCTTATACCAAACCTGAGACCCTTCCTATAGCATGAGATGTGATATCCAACTACTTCCCATTCCAATCCTGAGACCCTTCCTATAGCATGAGATGTGATATCTCAATGCTTCTAATACCAAACCTGAGATCCTTCCTCTAACATGAAATGTGAAATCCAACTCCTTCCCTTTCCAAACCTAAGAGCCTATCTATAGCATGAGATGTGATATCCAAGTCCTTCCCATTCCAACCCTTAGACCCTTCCTACAGCATGCAATATGATATCTCAATGATTCTAATAACAAACCTGAGACCCGTCCTATAACATGAGATGGGATATCCAACTCCTTCCCATTCCAATCCTGAGACACTTCCGATAGCAGAGATGTGATATCTCAATGCTTATACCAAACCTGAGACCCTTCCTATAACATGAGATGTGATATCCAAATCCTTCCCGTTCCAAACCTGAGACCCTTCCTTTAGCATGAGATGTGATATCCAGCTCCTTCCCATTCCAATCCTGAGACCCTTCCTATAGCATGAGATGTGATATCTCAATGCTTCTAATACCAAACCTGAGATCCTTCCTCTAACATGAAATGTGATATCCAACTCCTTCCCGTTCCAAACCTGAGACACTAACTATAGCATATGTGATATCCAACTCCTTCCCATTCCAAACATGAGACCCTTCCTATAGCAAGAAAGTAATATCCAACTCCTACCCATTCCAATCCTGAGACCCTTCCTATAGCAAGAGATGTGATATCCAAATCCTTCCCATTCCAATCCTGAGACCCTTCCTATAACATGTGATGTGATATCCAACTCCTTCCCATTCCAACCTGAGACACTTCCTATAGCATGAGAAGGGATATCCAACTCCTTCCCAATCCAATCCTGAGACCCTTCCGATAGCAGAGATGTGATATCTCAATGCTTATACCAAACCTGAGACCCTTCCTATAGCATGAGAAGGGATATCCAACTCCTTCCCAATCCAATCCTGAGACCCTTCCGATAGCAGAGACGTGATATCTCAATGCTTCTACCAAACCTGAGACCCTTCCTTTAGCATGAGATGTGATATCCAAATCCTTCACATTCCAATCCTGAGACCCTTCCTATAGCATGAGAAGGGATATCTCAATGCTTCTAATACCAAACCTGAGATCCTTCCTATAACATGAGATGTGATATCCAATTCCTTCCCATTCCAATCCTGAGACCCTTCCGATAGCAGAGATGTGATATCTCAATGCTTATACCAAACCTGAGACCCTTCCTATGGCCTGAGATGTCATATACAACTCCTTCCCATTCCAATCCTGAGACCCTTCCTATAGCATGAGATGTGATATCTCAATGCTTATACCAAATCTGAGACCCTTCCTATAGCATGAGATGTGATATCCAACTCCTTCCCATTCCAATCCTGAGACCCTTCCTATAGCATGAGATGTGATGTCTCAATGCTTCTAATACCAAACCTGAGATCCTTCCTATAACATGAGATGTGATATCCAACTCCTTCCCATTCCAATCCTGAGACCCTTATGAAAGCATGAGATGTGTTATCTCAATGCTTCTAATACCAAACCTGAGATCCTTCCTATAACATGAGATGTGATTTCCAAATCCTTCCCCTTCCAAACCTGAGACCCTCCCTTTAGCATGAGATGTGATATCCAACTCCTTCCCATTCCAATCCTGAGACCCTTCTGATAGCATGAGATGTGATATCTCAATGCCTCTAATACCAAACCTGAGATCCTACCTCTAACATGAAATGTGATATCCATCTCATTCCCTTTCCAAACCTGAGACCCTGCCTATAGCATGAGATGTGATATCCAAGTCCTTCCCATTCCAATCCTGAGACCCTTCCTATAGCATGTGATGTGATATCTCAATGCTTATACCAAACCTGAGACCCTTCCTATGGCATGAGATGTCATATACAACTCCTTCCCATTCCAATCCTGAGACCCTTCCTATAGCATGAGATGTGATATCTCAATGCTTATACCAAACCTGAGACCCTTCCTATAGCATGAGATGTGATATCCAACTTCTTCCCATTCCAATCCTGAGACCCTTCCTATAACATGAGATGTGATGTCTCAATGCTTCTAATACCAAACCTGAGATCTTTCCTATAACATGAGATGTGATATCCAACTCCTTCCCATTCCAATCCTGAGACCCTTCCTATAGCATGAGATGTGATATCACAATGCTTATACCAAACCTGAGACCGTTCCTATAGCTTGAGATGTGATATCCAACTCCTTCCCATTCCAATCCTGAGACCCTTCCTATAGCATGAGATGTGATATCTCAAGGCCTCTAATACCAAACCTGAGATCCTTCCTCTAACATGAAATGTGATATCCAACTCCTTCCCCTTCCAAACCTGAGAGCCTTCCTATAGCATGGGATATGATATCCAAGTCCTTCCCATTCCAATCCTGAGACCCTTCCTATAACATGAAATGCGATATCCAACTCCTTCCCATTCCAACCTGAGACTCTTCCTATAACATGAGATGGGATATCCAACTCCTTCCCATTCCAATCCTAAGACCCTTTCGATAGCAGAGATGTGATATCTCAATGCTTATACCAAACCTGAGACCCTTCCTACGGCATGAGATGTCATATACAACTCCTTCCCATTCCAATCCTGAGACCCTTCCTATAGCACGAGATGTGATATCTCAATGCTTATACCAAACCTGAGACCCTTCCTCTAGCATGAGATGTGATATCCAACTCCTTCCCATTCCAATCCTGAGACCCTTCCTATAGCATGAGATGTGATATCCAACTCCTTCCCATTCCAATCCTGAGACCCTTCCTATAGCCTGAGATCTGATATCTCAATGCCTCTAATACCAAACCTGAGATCCTTCCTCTAACATGAAATGTGATATCCAACTCCTTCCCTTTCCAAACCTGAGAGCCTATCTATAGCATGAGATGTGATATCCAAGTCCTTCCCATTCCAATCCTGAGACACTTCCGATAGCAGAGATGTGATATCTCAATGCTTATACCAAACCTGAGACCCTTCCTATAACATGAGATGTGATATCCAACTCCTTCCCGTTCCAAACCTGAGACCCTTCCTTTAGCATGAGATGTGATATCCAGCTCCTTCCCATTCCAATCCTGAGACCCTTCTGATAGCATGAGATGTGATATCTCAATGCTTCTAATATCAAAACTGAGACCCTCCCTATAGCATGATATGTGATATCTAAGTCCTTCCCATTCCAATCCTGAGACCCTTCCTATAGCATGAGATGTGATATCTCAATGCTTCTACCAAACCTGAGACCCTTCCTTTAGCATGAGATGTGATAAACAACTCCTTCCCATTCCAATCCTGAGACCCTTCCTATAGCATGAGATGTGATATCTCAATACTTCTAATACCAAACCTGAGATCCTTCCGATAACATGAGATGTGATATCCAAATCCTTCCCCTTCCAAACCTGAGACCCTCCCTTTAGCATGAGATGTGATATCCAACTCCTTCCCATTCCAATCCTGAGAACCTTCTGATAGCATGAGATGTGATATCTCAATGCTTCTATACCAAACCTGAGATCCTTCCGATAGCATGAGATGTGATATCTCAATGCTTCTAATACCAAACCTGAGATCCTTCCTATAACATGAGATGTGATATCCAAATCCTTCCCCTTCCAAACCTGAGACCCTCCCTTTAGCATGAGATGTGATATCCAACTCCTTCCCATTCCAATCCTGAGAACCTTCTGATAGCATGAGATGTGATATCTCAATGCTTCTATACCAAACCTGAGATCCTTCCGATAGCATGAGATGTGATATCTCAATGCTTCTAATACCAAACCTGAGATCCTTCCTATAACATGAGATGTGATATCCAAATCCTTCCCCTTCCAATCCTGAGACTCTTCTGATAGCATGAGATGTGATATCTCAATGCCTCTAATACCAAACCTGAGATCCTACCTCTAACATGAAATGTGATATCCAACTCTTTCCCCTTCCAAACCTGAGAGCCTTCCTACAGCATGAGATGTGATATCCAAGTCCTTCTAATTCCAATCCTGAGACCCTTCCTACAACATGAGATGTGATATCCAACTCCTTCCCATTCCAACCTGAGACCCTTCCTATAGCATGAGATGGGATATCCAACTCCTTCCAAATCCAATCCTGATACCCTTCCGATAGCATGAGATGTGATATCCCAATGCTTCTACCAAACCTGAGACCCACACTATGGCATGAGATGTGATATCAAACTCCTTCCCCTTCCAAACCTTAGACACTTCCTTTATCATGAGATGTGATATCCAACTCCTTCCCATTCCATCCCTGAGACCGTTCCGATATCATGAGATGTGATATCTCAATGCTTCTAATATCAAACTTGAGACCCTCCTTATAGCATGAGATGTGATATCCAAGTCCTTCCCATTCCAATCCTGAGACCCTTCCTATAGCATGAGATGTGATATCCCAATGCTTCTAATACCAAACCTGAGACCCTTCCTATAACATGAGATGGGAATATCCAACTCCTTCCCATTCCAATCCTGTGACCCTTCCGATAGTAGAGATGTGATATCTCAATGCTTATACCAAACCTGAGATCCTTCCTATAACATGAGATGTGATATCCAACTCCTTCCCATTCCAATCCTGAGACACTTCCTATAGCATGAGATGTGATATCTCACTGCTTATACCAAACCTGAGACCCTTCCTATAGCATGAGATGTGATATCCAACTCCTTCCCATTCCAATCCTGAGACCCTTCCTATAGCATGAGATATGATATCTCAATGCTTCTAATATCAAACCTGAGACCCTTCCTATAGCATGAGATGTGATATCCAACTCCTTCCCATTCCAATCCTGAGACCCTTCCGATAGCATGAGATGTGATGTCTCAATGCTTCTAATACCAAATCTGAGATCCTTCCTATAACATGAGATGTGATATCCAACTCCTTCCCATTCCAATCCTGAGACCCTTTTTATAGCATGAGATGTGATATCTCAATGCTTATACCAAACCTGAGACCCTTCCTATAGCATGAGATGTGATATCCAACTCCTTCCCATTCCAATCCTGAGACCCTTCCTATAGCATGAGATGTGATATCTCAATGCCTCTAATACCAAACCTGAGATCCTTCGTCTAACATGAAATATGATATCCAACTCCTTCCCATTCCAATCCTGAGACACTTCCTATAGCATGAGATGTGATATCTAAATGCTTCTAATACCAAACTTGAGACTCTTCCTATAACATGAGATGGGATATCCAACTCCTTCCCATTCCAATCCTTAGACCCTTCCTACAGCATGCAATATGATATCTCAATGATTCTAATAACAAACCTGAGACCCGTCCTATAACATGAGATGGGATATCCAACACCTTCCCATTCCAATCCTGAGACACTTCCGATAGCAGAGATGTGATATCTCAATGCTTATACCAAACCTGAGACCCTTCCTATAACATGAGAAGTGATATCCAACTCCTTCCCGTTCCAAACCTGAGACCCTTCCTATAGCATATGTGATATCCAACACATTCCCATTCCAATCCTGAGACCATTCCTATAGCATGAGATGTGATATCTCAATGCTTCTAATACCAAACCTGAGATCCTTCCTATGACATGAGATGTGATATCCAATTCCTCCCCATTCCAAACCTGAGAACCTTCCTACAGCATGCAATGTGATATCTCAATGCTTCTAATACCAAACCTGAGACCAGTCCTATAACATGAGATTGGATATCCAACTCCTTCCCCTTCCAAACCTGAGACCCTTCCTATAGCATGAGATGTGATATCCAACTTCTTCCCATTCCAATCCTGAGACCCTTCCTATAACATGAGATGTGATGTCTCAATGCTTCTAATACCAAACCTGAGATCTTTCCTATAACATGAGATGTGATATCCAACTCCTTCCCATTCCAACCCTGAGACCCTTCCTATAGCATGAGATGTGCTATCTCAATGCTTATACCAAACCTGAGACCCTTCCTAAAGCTTGAGATGTGATATCCAACTCCTTCCCATTCCAATCCTGAGACCCTTCCTATAACATGAAATGTGATATCCAACTCCTTCGCATTCCAACCTGAGACCCTTCCTATAGCATGAGATGTGATATCTCAATGCTTATACCAAACCTGAGACCCTTCCTAAAGCTTGAGATGTGATATCCAACTCCTTCCCATTCCAATCATGAGACCCTTCCTATAACATGAAATGTGATATCCAACTTCTTCCCATTCCAACCTGAGACCCTTCCTATAGCATGAGATGGGATATCCAACTCCTTCCAAATCCAATACTGATACCCTTCCAATAGCATGAGATGTGATATCCCAATGCTTCTATCAAACCTGAGAACCATACTATGGCATGAGATGTGATATCAAACTCCTTCCCATTCCAATACTGAGACTCTTCCTATAGCTTGAGATGTGATATCCAACTCCTTCCCATTCCAATTCTGAGACCCTTCCTATACCATGAGACTTGATATCTCAATGCTTCTAATACCAAACCTGAGACCCGTCCTATAACATGAGATGTGATATCCAAATCTTTCCCCTTCCAAACCTTAGACCCTTCCTTTATCATGAGATGTGATATCCAACTCCTTCCCATTCCAATCCTGAGACCCTTCCGATATCATGAGATTTGTTATCTCAATGCTTCAAATATCAAAATTGAGACCCTCCCTATAGCATGAGATGGGATATCCAACTCCTTCCCATTCCAATCCTGAGACCCTTCCGATAGCAGAGATGTGATATCTCAATGCTTATACCAAATCTGAGACCCTTCCTATAGCATGAGATGTGATATCCAACTCCTTCCCATTCCAATCCTGAGACCCTTCCTATAGCATGAGATGTGATGTCTCAATGCTTCTAATACCAAACCTGAGATCCTTCCTATAACATGAGATGTGATATCCAACTCCTTCCCATTCCAATCCTGAGACCCTTCCTATAGCATGAGATGTGCTATCTCAATGCTTATACCAAACCTGAGACCCTTCCTAAAGCTTGAGATGTGATATCCAACTCCTTCCCATTCCAATCCTGAGACCCGTCCTATAGCATGAGATGTGATATCTCAAGGCCTCTAATACCAAACCTGAGATCCTTCCTCTAACATGAAATGTGATATCCAACTCCTTCCCCTTCCAAACCTGAGAGCCTTCCTATAGCATGAGATATGATATCCAAGTCCTTCCCATTCCAATCCTGAGACCCTTCCTATAACATGACATGTGATATCCAACTCCTTCCCATTCCAACCTGAGACCCTTCCTATAGCATGAGATGGGATATCCAACTCCTTCCAAATCCAATACTGATACCCTTCCAATAGCATGAGATGTGATATCCCAATGCTTCTACCAAACCTAAGACCCATACTATGGCATGAGATGTGATATCAAACTCCTTCCCATTCCAATCCTGAGACTCTTCCTATAGCTTGAGATGTGATATCCAACTCCTTCACATTCCAATTCTGAGACCCTTCCTATGCCATGAGACTTGATATCTCAATGCTTCTAATACCAAACCTGAGACCCGTCCTATAACATGAGATGTGATATCCAAATCTTTCCCCTTCCAAACCTTAGACCCTTCCTTTATCATGAGATGTGATATCCAACTCCTTCCCATTCCAATCCTGAGACCCTTCCGATATCATGAGATTTGTTATCTCAATGCTTCTAATATCAAACTTGAGACCCTCCCTATAGCATGAGATGTGACATCCAAGTCCTCCCCATTCCAATCCTGAGACCCTTCCTATAGCATGAGATGTGATATCTCAATGCTTCTAATACCAAACCTGAGACCCTTCCTATAACATGAGATGGGATATCCAACTCCTTCCCATTCCAATCCTGAGACCCTTCCGATAGCAGAGATGTGATATCTCAATGCTTATACCAATCCTGAGACCCTTCCTATGGCCTGAGATGTCAAATACAACTCCTTCCCAATCCAATCCTGAGACCCTTCCTATAGCATGAGATGTGATATCTCAATGCTTATACCAAATGTGAGACCCTTCCTATAGCATGAGATGTGATATCCAACTCCTTCCCATTCCAATCCTGAGACCCTTCCTATAGCATGAGATGTGATGTCTCAATGCTTCTAATACCAAACCTGAGATCCTTCCTATAACATGAGATGTGATATCCAACTCCTTCCCATTCCAATCCTGAGACCCTTCCTATAGCATGAGATGTGATGTCTCAATGCTTCTAATACCAAACCTGAGAACCTTCCTACAGCATGCGATGTGATATCTCAATGCTTCTAATACCAAACTTGAGACCAGTCCTATAACATGAGATTGGATATCCAACTCCTTCCCCTTCCAAACCTGAGACCCTTCCTATAGCATGAGATGTGATATCCAACTTCTTCCCATTCCAATCCTGAGACCCTTCCTATAACATGAGATGTGATGTCTCAATGCTTCTAATACCAAACCTGAGATCTTTCCTATAACATGAGATGTGATATCCAACTCCTTCCCATTCCAATCCTGAGACCCTTCCTATAGCATGAGATGTGCTATCTCAATGCTTATACCAAACCTGAGACCCTTCCTAAAGCTTGAGATGTGATATCCAACTCCTTCCCATTCCAATCCTGAGACCCTTCCTATAGCATGAGATGTGATATCTCAGGGCCTCTAATACCAAACCTGAGATCCTTCCTCTAACATGAAATGTGATATCCAACTCCTTCCCCTTCCAAACCTGAGAGCCTTCCTATAGCATGAGATATGATATCCAAGTCCTTCCCATTCCAATCCTGAGACCCTTCCTATAACATGAAATGTGATATCCAACTCCTTCCCATTCCAACCTGAGACCCTTCCTATAGCATGAGATGGGATATCCAACTCCTTCCAAATCCAATACTGATACCCTTCCAATAGCATGAATTGTGATATCCCAATGCTTCTACCAAACCTGAGACCCATACTATGGCATGAGATGTGATATCAAACTCATTCCCATTCCAATCCTGAGACACTTCCTATAGCTTGAGATGTGATATCCAACTCCTTCCCATTCCAATTCTGAGACCCTTCCTATGCCATGAGACTTGATATCTCAATGCTTCTAATACCAAACCTGAGACCCGTCCTATAACATGAGATGTGATATCCAAATCTTTCCCCTTCCAAACCTTAGACCCTTCCTTTATCATGAGATGTGATATCCAACTCCTTCCCATTCCAATCCTGAGACCCTTCCGATATCATGAGATTTGTTATCTCAATGCTTCTAATATCAAACTGGAGACCCTCCCTATAGCATGAGATGTGACATCCAAGTCCTCCCCATTCCAATCCTGAGACCCTTCCTATAGCATGAGATGTGATATCTCAATGCTTCTAATACCAAACCTGAGACCCTTCCTATAACATGAGATGTCATATACAACTCCTTCCCAATCCAATCCTGAGACCCTTCCTATAACATGAAATGTGATATCCAACTCCTTCCCATTCCAACCTGAGACCCTTCCTATAGCATGAGATGGGATATCCAACTTCTTCCAAATCCAATACTTATACCCTTCCGATAGCATGAGATGTGATATCCCAATGCTTCTACCAAACCTGAGACCCATACTATGGCATGAGATGTGATATCAAACTCCTTCCCATTCCAATCCTGAGACCCATCCTATAGCTTGAGGTGTGATATCCAACTCCTTCCCATTCCAATTCTGAGACCCTTCTTATACCATGAGACTTGATATCTCAATGCTTCTAATACCAAACCTGAGACCCGTCCTATAACATGAGATGTGATATCCAAATCCTTCCCCTTCCAAACCTTAGACCCTTCCTTTATCATGAGATGTGATATCCAACTCCTTCCCATTCCAATCCTGAGACCCTTCCGATATCATGAGATTTGTTATCTCAATGCTTCTAATATCAAACTTGAGACCCTCTCTATAGCATGAGATGTGACATCCAAGTCCTTCCCATTCCAATCCTGAGACCCTTCCTATAGCATGAGATGTGATATCTCTATGCTTCTAATACCAAACCTGAGACCATTCCTATAACATGAGATGGGATATCCAACTCCTTCCCATTCCAATCCTGAGACCCTTCCGATAGCAGAGATGTGATATCTCAATGCTTATACCAAACCTGAGACCCTTCCTATGGCCTGAGATGTCATATACAACTCCTTCCCATTCCAATCCTGAGACCCTTCCTTTAGCATGAGATGTGATATCTCAATGCTTATACCAAATCTGAGACCCTTCCTATAGCATGAGATGTGATATCCAATTCCTTCCCATTCCAATCCTGAGACCCTTCATATAGCATGAGATGTGATATCTCAATGCTTATACCAAACCTGAGAGCCTACCTGTAGCATGAGATGTGATATCCAAGTCCATCACATTCCAATCCTTAGACCCTTCCTACAGCATGCGATGTGATATCTCAATGATTCTAATACCAAACCAGAGACTCTTCCTATAACGTGAGATGGGATATCCAACTCCTTCCCATTCCAATCCTGAGCCGCTTCCGATAGCAGAGATGTGATATCTCAATGCTTATACCAAACCTGAGACCCTTCCTATAACATGAGATGTGATATCCAACTCCTTTCCGTTCCAAACCTGAGACACTAACTATAGCATATGTGATATCCAACTGCTTCCCATTCCAAACATGAGACCCTTCCTATAGCAAGAAAGTAATATCCAACTCCTACCCATTCCAATCCTGAGACCCTTCCTATAGCAAGAGATGTGATATCCAAATCCTTCCCATTCCAATCCTGAGACCCTTCCTATAACATGAGATGTGATATCCAACTCCTTCCCATTCAAATCCTGAGACCCTACCTATAGCATGAGAAGGGATATCCAACTCCTTCCCAATCCAATCCTGAGACCCTTCCGATTGCAGAGACGTGATATCTCAATGCTTCTACCAAACCTGAGACCCTTCCTTTAGCATGAGATGTGATATCCAATTCCTTCCCATTCCAAACCTGAGACCCTTCCTATTGGATGAGAGGTGATATTCAACTCCTTCCCATTCCAACCCTGAGACCCTTCCTATAGCATGAGATGTGATGTCTCAATGCTTCTAATACCAAACCTGAGATCCTTCCTATAACATGAGATGTGATATCCAACTCCTTCCATTCCAATCCTGAGACCCATCCTATAGCATGAGATGTGATATCTCAATGCTTATACCAAACCTGAGACCCTTCCTATAGCATGAAATGTGATATCCAACTACTTCCCATTCCAATCCTGAGACCCTTCCTATAGCATGAGATGTGATATCTCAATGCTTCTAATACCAAACCTGAGATCCTTCCTCTAACATGAAATGTGATATCCAACTCCTCCCTTTCCAAACCTAAGAGCCTATCTATAGCATGAGATGTGATATCCAAGTCCTTCCCATTCCAATCCTTAGACCCTTCCTACAGCATGCAATATATCTCAATGATTCTAATAACAAACCTGAGACCCGTCCTATAGCATGAGATATGATATCCAAGTCCTTCCCATTCCAATCCTGAGACCCTCCCTATAACATGAAATGTGATATCCAACTCCTTCCCATTCCAACCTGAGACCCTTCCTATAGCATGAGATGGGATATCCAACTTCTTCCAAATCCAATACTGATACCCTTCCGATAGCATGAGATGTGATATCCCAATGCTTCTACCAAACCTGAGGCCCATACAATGGCATGAGATGTGATATCAAACTCCTTCCCATTCCAATCCTGAGACCGTTCCTATAGCTTGAGGTGTGATATCCAACTCCTTCCCATTCCAATTCTGAGACCCTTCTTATACCATGAGACTTGATATCTCAATGCTTCTAATACCAAACCTGAGACCCGTCCTATAACATGAGATGTGATATCCAAATCCTTCCCCTTCCAAACCTTAGACCCTTCCTTTATCATGAGATGTGGTATCCAACTCCTTCCCATTCCAATCCTGAGACCCTTCCGATATCATGAGATTTGTTATCTCAATGCTTCTAATATCAAACTTGAGACCCTCCCTATAGCATGAGATCTGACATCCAAGTCCTTCCCATTCCAATCCTGAGACCCTTCCTATAGCATGAGATGTGATATCTCTATGCTTCTAATACCAAACCTGAGACCCTTCCTATAACATGAGATGGGATATCCAACTCCTTCCCATTCCAATCCTGAGACCCTTCCGATAGCAGAGATGTGATATCTCAATGCTTATACCAAACCTGAGACCCTTCCTATGGCCTGAGATGTCATATACAACTCCTTCCCATTCCAATCCTGAGACCCTTCCTTTAGCATGAGATGTGATATCTCAATGCTTATACCAAATCTGAGACCCTTCCTATAGCATGAGATGTGATATCCAAATCCTTCCCATTCCAATCCTGAGACCCTTCCTATAGCATGGGATGTGATATCTCAATGCTTATACCAAACCTGAGAGCCTACCTATAGCATGAGATGTGATATCCAAGTCCATCCCATTCCAATCCTTAGACCCTTCCTACAGCATGCGATGTGATATCTCAATGATTCTAATACCAAACCAGAGACTCTTACTATAACATGAGATGGGATATCCAACTCCTTCCCATTCCAATCCTGAGCCGCTTCCGATAGCAGAGATGTGATATCTCAATGCTTATACCAAACCTGAGACCCTTCCTATAACATGAGATGTGATATCCAACTCCTTCCCGTTCCAAACCTGAGACACTAACTATAGCATATGTGATATCCAACTCCTTCCCATTCCAAACATGAGACCCTTCCTATAGCAAGAAAGTAATATCCAACGCCTACCCATTCCAATCCTGAGACCCTTCCTATAGCAAGAGATGTGATATCCAAATCCTTCCCATTCCAATCCTGAGACCCTTCCTATAACATGAGATGTGATATCCAACTCCTTCCCATTCCAACCTGAGACACTTCCTATAGCATGAGAAGGGATATCCAACTCCTTCCCAATCCAATCCTGAGACCCTTCCGATAGCAGAGATGTGATATCTCAATGCTTATACCAAACCTGAGACCCTTCCTATGGCATGAGATGTGATATCCAACTCCTTGCCATTTAAATCCTGAGACCCTTCCTATAGCATGAGAAGGGATATCCAACTCCTTCCCAATCCAATCCTGAGACCCTTCTGATAGCAGAGACGTGATATCTCAATGCTTCTACCAAACCTGAGACCCTTCCTTTAGCATGAGATGTGATATCCAAATCCTTCACATTCCAATCCTGAGACCCTTCCTATAGCATGAGATGTGATATCTCAATGCTTCTAATACCAAACCTGAGATCCTTCCTATAACATGAGATGTGATATCCAATTCCTTCCCATTCCAAACCTGAGACCCTTCCTATTGGATGAGATGTGATATCCAACTCCTTCCCATTCCAACCCTGAGACCCTTCCTATAGCATGAGATGTGATGTCTCAATGCTTCTAATACCAAACCTGAGATCCTTCCTATAACATGAGATGTGATATCCAACTCCTTCCATTCCAATCCTGAGACCCGTCCTATAGCATGAGATGTGATATCTCAATGCTTATACCAAACCTGAGACTCTTCCTATAGCATGAGATGTGATATCCAACTACTTCCCATTCCAATCCTGAGACCCTTCCTATAGCATGAGATGTGATATCTCAATGCTTCTAATACCAAACCTGAGATCCTTCCTCTAACATGAAATGTGATATCCAACTCCTTCCCTTTCCAAACCTAAGAGCCTATCTATAGCATGAGATGTGATATCCAAGTCCTTCCCATTCCAACCCTTAGACCCTTCCTACAGCATGCAATATGATATCTCAATGATTCTAATAACAAACCTGAGACCCGTCCTATAACATGAGATGGGATATCCAACTCCTTCCCATTCCAATCCTGAGACACTTCCGATAGCAGAGATGTGATATCTCAATGCTTATACCAAACCTGAGACCCTTCCTATAACATGAGATGTGATATCCAAATCCTTCCCGTTCCAAACCTGAGACCCTTCCTTTAGCATGAGATGTGATATCCAGCTCCTTCCCATTCCAATCCTGAGACACTTCCGATAGCATGAGATGTGATATCTCAATGCTTCTAATATCAAAACTGAGACCCTCCCTATAGCATGATATGTGATATCTAAGTCCTTCCCATTCCAATCCTGAGACACTCCCTATAGCATGAGATGTGATATCCAACTCTTTCCCATTCCAATCCTGAGACCCTTCCTATAGCATGAGATATGATATCTCAATACTTCTAATACCAAACGTGAGATCCTTCTGATAACATGAGATGTGATATCCAAATCCTTCCCCTTCCAAACCTGAGACCCTCCCTTTAGCATGAGATGTGATATCCAACTCCTTCCCATTCCAATCCTGAGACCCTTCTGATAGCATGAGATGTGATATCTCAATGCTTCTAATACCAAACCTGAGATCCTTCCGATAGCATGAGATGTGATATCTCAATGCTTCTAATACCAAACCTGAGATCCTTCCTATAACATGAGATGTGATATCCAAATCCTTCCCCTTCCAAACATGAGACCCTCCCTTTAGCATGAGATGTGATATCCAACTCCTTCCCATTCCATTCCAGAGACCCTTCTGATAGCATGAGATGTGATATCTCAATGCCTCTAATACCAAACCTGAGATCCTACCTCTAACATGAAATGTGATATCCAACTCTTTCCCCTTCCAAACCTGAGAGCCTTCCTATAGCATGAGATGTGATATCCAAGTCCTTCCCATTCCAATCCTGAGACCCTTCCTATAGCTTGAGATGTGATATCCAACTCCTTCCCATTCTAATTCTGAGACCCTTCCTATACTCTGAGACTTGATATCTCAATGCCTCTAATACCAAACCTGAGACCCGTAATATAACATGAGATGTGATATCCAAATCCTTCCCCTTCCAAACCTTAGACCCTTCCTTTATCATGAGATGTGATATCCAACTCCTTCCCATTCCAATCCTGAGACCCTTCCGATATCATGAGATGTGATATCTCAAAGCTTCTAATATCAAACTTGAGACCCTCCCTATAGCATGAGATGTGATATCCAACTCCTTGCCATTCCAATCCTGAGACCCTTCCTATAGCATGAGAAGGGATATCCAACTCCTTCCCAATCCAATCCTGAGACCCTTCCGATAGCAGAGACGTGATATCTCAATGCTTCTACCAAACCTGACACCCTTCCTTTAGCATGAGATGTGATATCCAAATCCTTCACATTCCAATCCTGAGACCCTTCCTATAGCATGAGATGTGATATCTCAATGCTTCTAATACCAAACCTGAGATCCTTCCTATAACATGAGATGTGATATCCAATTCCTTCCCATTCCAAACCTGAGACCCTTCCTATTGGATGAGATGTGATGTCTCAATGCTTCTAATACCAAACCTGAGATCCTTCCTATAACATGAGATGTGATATCCAACTCCTTCCATTCCAATCCTGAGACCCGTCCTATAGCATGAGATGTGATATCTCAATGCTTATACCAAACCTGAGACCCTTCCTATAGCATGAGATGTGATATCCAACTACTTCCCATTCCAATCCTGAGACCCTTCCTATAGCATGAGATGTGATATCTCAATGCTTCTAATACCAAACCTGAGATCCTTCCTCTAACATGAAATGTGATATCCAACTCCTTCCCTTTCCAAACCTAAGAGCCTATCTATAGCATGAGATGAGATATCCAAGTCCTTCCCATTCCAATCCTTAGACCCTTCCTACAGCATGCAATATGATATCTCAATGATTCTAATAACAAACCTGAGACCCGTCCTATAGCATGAGATATGATATCCAAGTCCTTCCCATTCCAATCCTGAGACCCTTCCTATAACATGAAATGTGATATCCAACTCCTTCCCATTCAAACCTGAGACCCTTCCTATAGCATGAGATGGGATATCCAACTTCTTCCAAATCCAATACTGATACCCTTCCGATAGCATGAGATGTGATATCCCAATGCTTCTACCAAACCTGAGACCCATACTATGGCATGAGATGTGATATCAAACTCCTTCCCATTCCAATCCTGAGACCCTTCCTATAGCTTGAGGTGTGATATCCAACTCCTTCCCATTCCAATTCTGAGACCCTTCTTATACCATGAGACTTGATATCTCAATGCTTCTAATACCAAACCTGAGACCCGTCCTATAACATGAGATGTGATATCCAAATCCTTCCCCTTCCAAACCTTAGACCCTTCCTTTATCATGAGATGTGGTATCCAACTCCTTCCCATTCCAATCCTGAGACCCTTCCGATATCATGAGATTTGTTATCTCAATGCTTCTAATATCAAACTTGAGACCCTCCCTATAGCATGAGATGTGACATCCAAGTCCTTCCCATTCCAATCCTGAGACCCTTCCTATAGCATGAGATGTGATATCTCTATGCTTCTAATACCAAACCTGAGACCCTTCCTATAACATGAGATGGGATATCCAACTCCTTCCCATTCCAATCCTGAGACCCTTCCGATAGCAGAGATGTGATATCTCAATGCTTATACCAAACCTGAGACCCTTCCTATGGCCTGAGATGTCATATACAACTCCTTCCCATTCCAATCCTGAGACCCTTCCTTTAGCATGAGATGTGATATCTCAATGCTTATACCAAATCTGAGACCCTTCCTATAGCATGAGATGTGATATCTCAATGCTTATACCAAACCTGAGAGCCTACCTATAGCATGAGATGTGATATCCAATTCCATCCCATTCCAATCCTTAGACCCTTCCTACAGCATGCGATTTGATATCTCAATGATTCTAATACCAAACCAGAGACTCTTACTATAACATGAGATGGGATATCCAACTCCTTCCCATTCCAATCCTGAGCCACTTCCGATAGCAGAGATGTGATATCTCAATGCTTATACCAAACCTGAGACCCTTCCTATAACATGAGATGTGATATCCAACTCCTTCCCGTTCCAAACCTGAGACACTAACTATAGCATATGTGATATCCAACTCCTTCCCATTCCAAACATGAGACCCTTCCTATAGCAAGAAAGTAATATCCAACTCCTACCCATTCCAATCCTGAGACCCTTCCTATAGCAAGAGATGTGATATCCAAATCCTTCCCATTCCTATCCTGAGACCCTTCCTATAACATGAGATGTGATATCCAACTCCTTCCCATTCCAACCTGAGACACTTCCTATAGCATGAGAAGGGATATCCAACTCCTTCCCAATCCAATCCTGAGACCCTTCCGATAGCAGAGATGTGATATCTCAATGCTTATACCAAACCTGAGACCCTTCCTATGGCATGAGATGTGATATCCAACTCCTTGCCATTCAAATCCTGAGACCCTTCCTATAGCATGAGAAGGGATATCCAACTCCTTCCCAATCCAATCCTGAGACCCTTCCGATAGCAGAGACGTAATATCTCAATGCTTCTACCAAACCTGAGACCCTTCCTTTAGCATGAGATGTGATATCCAAATCCTTCACATTCCAATCCTGAGACCCTTCCTATAGCATGAGATGTGATATCTCAATGCTTCTAATACCAAACCTGAGATCCTTCCTATAACATGAGATGTGATATCCAATTCCTTCCCATTCCAAACCTGAGACCCTTCCTATTGGATGAGATGGGATATCCAACTCCTTCCCATTCCAACCCTGAGACCCTTCCTATAGCATGAGATGTGATGTCTCAATGCTTCTGATACCAAACCTGAGATCCTTCCTATAACATGAGATGTGATATCCAACTCCTTCCATTCCAATCCTGAGACCCGTCCTATAGCATGAGATGTGATATCCAAATCCTTCCCCTTCCAAACCTTAGACCCTTCCTATAGCATGAGATGTGGTATCCAACTCCTTCCCATTCCAATCCTGAGACCCTTCCGATATCATGAGATTTGTTATCTCAATGCTTCTAATATCAAACTTGAGACCCTCCCTATAGCATGAGATGTGACATCCAAGTCCTTCCCATTCCAATCCTGAGACCCTTCCTATAGCATGAGATGTGATATCTCTATGCTTCTAATACCAAACCTGAGACCCTTCCTATAACATGAGATGGGATATCCAACTCCTTCCCATTCCAATCCTGAGACCCTTCCGATAGCAGAGATGTGATATCTCAATGCTTATACCAAACCTGAGACCCTTCCTATGGCCTGAGATGTCATATACAACTCCTTCCCATTCCAATCCTGAGACCCTTCCTTTAGCATGAGATGTGATATCTCAATGCTTATACCAAATCTGAGACCCTTCCTATAGCATGAGATGTGATATCTCAATGCTTATACCAAACCTGAGAGCCTACCTATAGCATGAGATGTGATATCCAATTCCATCCCATTCCAATCCTTAGACCCTTCCTACAGCATGCGATTTGATATCTCAATGATTCTAATACCAAACCAGAGACTCTTACTATAACATGAGATGGGATATCCAACTCCTTCCCATTCCAATCCTGAGCCACTTCCGATAGCAGAGATGTGATATCTCAATGCTTATACCAAACCTGAGACCCTTCCTATAACATGAGATGTGATATCCAACTCCTTCCCGTTCCAAACCTGAGACACTAACTATAGCATATGTGATATCCAACTCCTTCCCATTCCAAACATGAGACCCTTCCTATAGCAAGAAAGTAATATCCAACTCCTACCCATTCCAATCCTGAGACCCTTCCTATAGCAAGAGATGTGATATCCAAATCCTTCCCATTCCTATCCTGAGACCCTTCCTATAACATGAGATGTGATATCCAACTCCTTCCCATTCCAACCTGAGACACTTCCTATAGCATGAGAAGGGATATCCAACTCCTTCCCAATCCAATCCTGAGACCCTTCCGATAGCAGAGATGTGATATCTCAATGCTTATACCAAACCTGAGACCCTTCCTATGGCATGAGATGTGATATCCAACTCCTTGCCATTCAAATCCTGAGACCCTTCCTATAGCATGAGAAGGGATATCCAACTCCTTCCCAATCCAATCCTGAGACCCTTCCGATAGCAGAGACGTAATATCTCAATGCTTCTACCAAACCTGAGACCCTTCCTTTAGCATGAGATGTGATATCCAAATCCTTCACATTCCAATCCTGAGACCCTTCCTATAGCATGAGATGTGATATCTCAATGCTTCTAATACCAAACCTGAGATCCTTCCTATAACATGAGATGTGATATCCAATTCCTTCCCATTCCAAACCTGAGACCCTTCCTATTGGATGAGATGGGATATCCAACTCCTTCCCATTCCAACCCTGAGACCCTTCCTATAGCATGAGATGTGATGTCTCAATGCTTCTGATACCAAACCTGAGATCCTTCCTATAACATGAGATGTGATATCCAACTCCTTCCATTCCAATCCTGAGACCCGTCCTATAGCATGAGATGTGATATCTCAATGCTTATACCAAACCTGAGACCCTTCCTATAGCATGAGATGTGATATCCAACTACTTCCCATTCCAATCCTGAGACCCTTCCTATAGCATGAGATGTGATATCTCAATGCTTCTAATACCAAACCTGAGATCCTTCCTCTAACATGAAATGTGATATCCAACTCCTTCCCTTTCCAAACCTAAGATCCTATCTATAGCATGAGATGTGATATCCAAGTCCTTCCCATTCCAACCCTTAGACCCTTCCTACAGCATGCAATATGATATCTCAATGATTCTAATAACAAACCTGAGACCCGTCCTATAACATGAGATGGGATATCCAACTCCTTCCCATTCCAATCCTGAGACACTTCCGATAGCAGAGATGTGATATCTCAATGCTTATACCAAACCTGAGACCCTTCCTATAACATGAGATGTGATATCCAAATCCTTCCCGTTCCAAACCTGAGACCCTTCCTTTAGCATGAGATGTGATATCCAGCTGCTTCCCATTCCAATCCTGAGACACTTCCGATAGCATGAGATGTGATATCTCAATGCTTCTAATATCAAAACTGAGACCCTCCCTATAGCATGATATGTGATATCTCAATACTTCTAATACCAAACGTGAGATCCTTCCGATAACATGAGATGTGATATCCAAATCCTTCCCCTTCCAAACCTGAGACCCTCCCTTTAGCATGAGATGTGATATCCAACTCCTTCCCATTCCAATCCTGAGACCCTTCTGATAGCATGAGATGTGATATCTCAATGCTTCTAATACCAAACCTGAGATCCTTCCTATAACATGAGATGTGATATCCAAATCCTTCCCCTTCCAAACCTGAGACCCTCCCTTTAGCATGAGATGTGATATCCAACTCCTTCCTATTCCATTCCTGAGACCCTTCTGATAGCATGAGATGTGATATCTCAATGCCTCTAATACCAAACCTGAGATCCTACCTCTAACATGAAATGTGATATCCAACTCTTTCCCCTTCCAAACCTGAGAGCCTTCCTATAGCATGAGATGTGATATCCAAGTCCTTCCCATTCCAATCCTGAGACCCTTCCTATAGCTTGAGATCTGATATCCAACTCCTTCCCATTCCAATTCTGAGACCCTTCCTATACTCTGAGACTTGATATCTCAATGCTTCTAATACCAAACCTGAGACCCGTAATATAACATCAGATGTGATATCCAAATCCTTCCCCTTCCAAACCTTAGACCCTTCCTTTATCATGAGATGTGATATCCAACTCCTTCCCATTCCAATCCTGAGACCCTTCCGATATCATGAGATGTGATATCTCAAAGCTTCTAATATCAAACTTGAGACCCTCCCTATAGCATGAGATGTGATATCCAAGTCCTTCCCATTCCAATCCTGAGACCCTTCCTATAGCATGAGATGTGATATCTCAATGCTTCTAATACCAAACCTGAGACTCTTCCTATAACATGAGATGGGAATATCCAACTCCTTCCCATTCCAATCCTGAGACCCTTCCGATAGCAGAGATGTGATATCTCAATGCTTATACCAAACCTGAGACCCTTCCAATGGCATGAGATGTGATATCCAACTCCTTGCCATTCAAATCCTGAGACCCTTCCAATAGCATGAGAAGGGATATCCAACTCCTTCCCAATCCAATCCTGAGACCCTTCCGATAGCAGAGACGTGATATCTCAATGCTTCTACCAAACCTGAGACCCTTCCTTTAGCATGAGATGTGATATCCAAATCCTTCACATTCCAATCCTGAGACCCTTCCTATAGCATGAGATGTGATATCTCAATGCTTCTAATACCAAACCTGAGATCCTTCCTATAACATGAGATGTGATATCCAATTCCTTACCATTCCAAACCTGAGACCCTTCCTATTGGATGAGATGTGATATCCAACTCCTTCCCATTCCAACCCTGAGACCCTTCCTATAGCATGAGATGTGATGTCTCAATGCTTCTAATACCAAACCTGAGATCCTTCCTATAACATGAGATGTGATATCCAACTCCTTCCATTCCAATCCTGAGACCCGTCCTATAGCATGAGATGTGATATCTCAATGCTTATACCAAACCTGAGACCCTTCCTATAGCATGAGATGTGATATCCAACTACTTCCCATTCCAATCCTGAGACCCTTCCTATAGCATGAGATGTGATATCTCAATGCTTCTAATACCAAACCTAAGATCCTTCCTCTAACATGAAATGTGATATCCAACTCCTTTCCTTTCCAAACCTAAGAGCCTATCTATAGCATGAGATGTGATATCCAAGTCCTTCCCATTCCAATACTTAGACCCTTCCTACAGCATGCAATATGATATCTCAATGATTCTAATAACAAACCTGAGACCCGTCCTATAGCATGAGATATGATATCCAAGTCCTTCCCATTCCAATCCTGAGACCCTTCCTATAACATGAAATGTGATATCAAACTCCTTCCCATTCCAATCCTGAGACCCTTCCTATAGCTTGAGGTGTGATATCCAACTCCTTCCCATTCCAATTCTGAGACCCTTCTTATACCATGAGACTTGATATCTCAATGCTTCTAATACCAAACCTGAGACCCGTCCTATAACATGAGATGTGATATCCAAATCCTTCCCCTTCCAAACCTTAGACCCTTCCTTTATCATGAGATGTGATATCCAACACCTTCCCATTCCAATCCTGAGACCCTTCCGATATCATGAGATTTGTTATCTCAATGCTTCTAATATCAAACTTGAGACCCTCCCTATAGCATGAGATGTGACATCCAAGTCCTTCCCATTCCAATCCTGAGACCCTTCCTATAGCATGAGATGTGATATCTCTATGCTTCTAATACCAAACCTGAGACCCTTCCTATAACATGAGATGGGATATCCAACTCCTTCCTATTCCAATCCTGAGACCCTTCCGATAGCAGAGATGTGATATCTCAATGCTTATACCAAACCTGAGAACCTTCCTATGGCCTGAGATGTCATATACAACTCCTTCCCATTTCAATCCTGAGACCCTTCCTTTAGCATGAGATGTGATATCTCAATGCTTATACCAAATCTGAGACCCTTCCTATAGCATGAGATGTGATATCCAATTCCTTCCCATTCCAATCCTGAGACCCTTCCTATAGCATGAGATGTGATATCTCAATGCTTATACCAAACCTGAGAGCCTACCTATAGCATGAGATGTGATATCCAAGTCCATCCCATTTCAATCCTTAGACCCTTCCTACAGCATGCGATGTGATATCTCAATGATTCTAATACCAAACCAGAGGCTCTTCCTATAACATGAGATGGGATATCCAACTCCTTCCCATTCCAATCCTGAGCCGCTTCCGATAGCAGAGATGTGATATCTCAATGCTTATACCAAACCTGAGACCCTTCCTATAACATGAGATGTGATATCCAACTCCTTCCCGTTCCAAACCTGAGACACTAACTATAGCATATGTGATATCCAACTCTTTCCCCTTCCAAACCTGAGAGCCTTCCTATAGCAAGAAAGTAATATCCAACTCCTACCCATTCCAATCCTGAGACCCTTCCTATAGCAAGAGATGTGATATCCAAATCCTTCCCATTCCAATCCTGAGACCCTTCCTATAACATGAGATGTGATATCCAACTCCTTCCCATTCCAACCTGAGACACTTCCTATAGCATGAGAAGGGATATCCAACTCCTTCCCAATCCAATCCTGAGACCCTTCCGATAGCAGAGATGTGATATCTCAATGCTTATACCAAACCTGAGACCCCTCCTATGGCATGAGATGTGATATCCAACTCCTTGCCATTCAAATCCTGAGACCCTTCCTATAGCATGAGATGTGATATCTCTATGCTTCTAATACCAAACCTGAGACCCTTCCTATAACATGAGATGGGATATCCAACTCCTTCCCATTCCAATCCTGAGACCCTTCCGATAGCAGAGATGTGATATCTCAATGCTTATACCAAACCTGAGAACCTTCCTATGGCCTGAGATGTCATATACAACTCCTTCCCATTCCAATCCTGAGACCCTTCCTTTAGCATGAGATGTGATATCTCAATGCTTATACCAAATCTGAGACCCTTCCTATAGCATGAGATGTGATATCCAATTCCTTCCCATTCCAATCCTGAGACCCTTCCTATAGCATGAGATGTGATATCTCAATGCTTATACCAAACCTGAGAGCCTACCTATAGCATGAGATGTGATATCCAAGTCCATCCCATTCCAATCCTTAGACCCTTCCTACAGCATGCGATGTGATATCTCAATGATTCTAATACCAAACCAGAGACTCTTCCTATAACATGAGATGGGATATCCAACTCCTTCCCATTCCAATCCTGAGCCGCTTCCGATAGCAGAGATGTGATATCTCAATGCTTATACCAAACCTGAGACCCTTCCTATAACATGAGATGTGATATCCAACTCCTTCCCGTTCCAAACCTGAGACACTAACTATAGCATATGTGATATCCAACTCCTTCCCATTCCAAACATGAGACCCTTCCTATAGCAAGAAAGTAATATCCAACTCCTACCCATTCCAATCCTGAGACCCTTCCTATAGCAAGAGATGTGATATCCAAATCCTTCCCATTCCAATCCTGAGACCCTTCCTATAACATGAGATGTGATATCCAACTCCTTCCCATTCCAACCTGAGACACTTCCTATAGCATGAGAAGGGATATCCAACTCCTTCCCAATCCAATCCTGAGACCCTTCCGATAGCAGAGATGTGATATCTCAATGCTTATACCAAACCTGAGACCCCTCCTATGGCATGAGATGTGATATCCAACTCCTTGCCATTCAAATCCTGAGACCCTTCCTATAGCATGAGATGTGATATCTCTATGCTTCTAATACCAAACCTGAGACCCTTCCTATAACATGAGATGGGATATCCAACTCCTTCCCATTCCAATCCTGAGACCCTTCCGATAGCAGAGATGTGATATCTCAATGCTTATACCAAACCTGAGAACCTTCCTATGGCCTGAGATGTCATATACAACTCCTTCCCATTCCAATCCTGAGACCCTTCCTTTAGCATGAGATGTGATATCTCAATGCTTATACCAAATCTGAGACCCTTCCTATAGCATGAGATGTGATATCCAATTCCTTCCCATTCCAATCCTGAGACCCTTCCTATAGCATGAGATGTGATATCTCAATGCTTATACCAAACCTGAGAGCCTACCTATAGCATGAGATGTGATATCCAAGTCCATCCCATTCCAATCCTTAGACCCTTCCTACAGCATGCGATGTGATATCTCAATGATTCTAATACCAAACCAGAGACTCTTCCTATAACATGAGATGGGATATCCAACTCCTTCCCATTCCAATCCTGAGCCGCTTCCGATAGCAGAGATGTGATATCTCAATGCTTATACCAAACCTGAGACCCTTGCTATAACATGAGATGTGATATCCAACTCCTTCCCGTTCCAAACCTGAGACACTAACTATAGCATATGTGATATCCAACTCCTTCCCATTCCAAACATGAGACCCTTCCTATAGCAAGAAAGTAATATCCAACTCCTACCCATTCCAATCCTGAGACCCTTCCTATAGCAAGAGATGTGATATCCAAATCCTTCCCATTCCAATCCTGAGACCCTTCCTATAACATGAGATGTGATATCCAACTCCTTCCCATTCCAACCTGAGACACTTCCTATAGCATGAGAAGGGATATCCAACTCCTTCCCAATCCAATCCTGAAACCCTTCCGATAGCAGAGATGTGATATCTCAATGCTTATACCAAACCTGAGACCCTTCCTATGGCATGAGATGTGATATCCAAGTCCTTCCCAATCCAATCCTGAGACCCTTCCGATAGCAGAGACGTGATATCTCAATGCTTCTAATACCAAACCTGAGATCCTTCCTATAACATGAGATGTGATATCCAATTCCTTCCCATTCCAAACCTGAGACCCTTCCTATTGGATGAGATGTGATATCCAACTCCTTCCCATTCCAACCCTGAGACCCTTCCTATAGCATGAGATGTGATGTCTCAATGCTTGTAATACCAAACCTGAGATCCTTCCTATAACATGAGATGTGATATCCAACTCCTTCCATTCCAATCCTGAGACCCGTCCTATAGCATGAGTTGTGATATCTCAATGCTTATACCAAATCTGAGACCCTTCCTATAGCATGAGATGTGATATCCAACTGCTTCCCATTCCAATCCTGAGACCCTTCCTATAGCATGAGATGTGATATCTCAATGATTCTAATACCAAACCAGAGACTCTTCCTATAACATGAGATGGGATATCCAACTCCTTCCCATTCCAATCCTGAGCCGCTTCCGATAGCAGAGATGTGATATCTCAATGCTTATACCAAACCTGAGACCCTTCCTATAACATGAGATGTGATATCCAACTCCTTCCCGTTCCAAACCTGAGACACTAACTATAGCATATGTGATATCCAACTCTTTCCCCTTCCAAACCTGAGAGCCTTCCTATAGCAAGAAAGTAATATCCAACTCCTACCCATTCCAATCCTGAGACCCTTCCTATAGCAAGAGATGTGATATCCAACTCCTTCCCATTCCAACCTGAGACACTTCCTATAGCATGAGAAGGGATATCCAACTCCTTCCCAATCCAATCCTGAGACCCTTCCGATAGCAGAGATGTGATATCTCAATGCTTATACCAAACCTGAGACCCCTCCTATGGCATGAGATGTGATATCCAACTCCTTGCCATTCAAATCCTGAGACCCTTCCTATAGCATGAGATGTGATATCTCTATGCTTCTAATACCAAACCTGAGACCCTTCCTATAACATGAGATGGGATATCCAACTCCTTCCCATTCCAATCCTGAGACCCTTCCGATAGCAGAGATGTGATATCTCAATGCTTATACCAAACCTGAGAACCTTCCTATGGCCTGAGATGTCATATACAACTCCTTCCCATTCCAATCCTGAGACCCTTCCTTTAGCATGAGATGTGATATCTCAATGCTTATACCAAATCTGAGACCCTTCCTATAGCATGAGATGTGATATCCAATTCCTTCCCATTCCAATCCTGAGACCCTTCCTATAGCATGAGATGTGATATCTCAATGCTTATACCAAACCTGAGAGCCTACCTATAGCATGAGATGTGATATCCAAGTCCATCCCATTCCAATCCTTAGACCCTTCCTACAGCATGCGATGTGATATCTCAATGATTCTAATACCAAACCAGAGACTCTTCCTATAACATGAGATGGGATATCCAACTCCTTCCCATTCCAATCCTGAGCCGCTTCCGATAGCAGAGATGTGATATCTCAATGCTTATACCAAACCTGAGACCCTTCCTATAACATGAGATGTGATATCCAACTCCTTCCCGTTCCAAACCTGAGACACTAACTATAGCATATGTGATATCCAACTCCTTCCCATTCCAAACATGAGACCCTTCCTATAGCAAGAAAGTAATATCCAACTCCTACCCATTCCAATCCTGAGACCCTTCCTATAGCAAGAGATGTGATATCCAAATCCTTCCCATTCCAATCCTGAGACCCTTCCTATAACATGAGATGTGATATCCAACTCCTTCCCATTCCAACCTGAGACACTTCCTATAGCATGAGAAGGGATATCCAACTCCTTCCCAATCCAATCCTGAGACCCTTCCGATAGCAGAGATGTGATATCTCAATGCTTATACCAAACCTGAGACCCCTCCTATGGCATGAGATGTGATATCCAACTCCTTGCCATTCAAATCCTGAGACCCTTCCTATAGCATGAGATGTGATATCTCTATGCTTCTAATACCAAACCTGAGACCCTTCCTATAACATGAGATGGGATATCCAACTCCTTCCCATTCCAATCCTGAGACCCTTCCGATAGCAGAGATGTGATATCTCAATGCTTATACCAAACCTGAGAACCTTCCTATGGCCTGAGATGTCATATACAACTCCTTCCCATTCCAATCCTGAGACCCTTCCTTTAGCATGAGATGTGATATCTCAATGCTTCTAATACCAAACCTGAGATCCTTCCTATAACATGAGATGTGATATCCAATTCCTTCCCATTCCAAACCTGAGACCCTTCCTATTGGATGAGATGTGATATCCAACTCCTTCCCATTCCAACCCTGAGACCCTTCCTATAGCATGAGATGTGATGTCTCAATGCTTCTAATACCAAACCTGAGATCCTTCCTATAACATGAGATGTGATATCCAACTCCTTCCATTCCAATCCTGAGACCCGTCCTATAGCATGAGTTGTGATATCTCAATGCTTATACCAAATCTGAGACCCTTCCTATAGCATGAGATGTGATATCCAACTGCTTCCAATTCCAATCCTGAGACCCTTCCTATAGCATGAGATGTGATATCTCAATGCTTCTAAAACCAAACCTGAGATCCTTCCTCTAACATGAAATGTGACATCCAACTCCTTCCCTTTCCAAACCTAAGAGCCTATCTATAGCATGAGATGTGATATCCAAGTCCTTCCCATTCCAACCCTTAGACCCTTCCTACAGCATGCAATATGATATCTCAATGATTCTAATAACAAACCTGAGACCCGTCCTATAACATGAGATGGGATATCCAACTCCTTCCCATTCCAATCCTGAGACACTTCCGATAGCAGAGATGTGATATCTCAATGCTTATACCAAACCTGAGACCCTTCCTATAACATGAGATGTGATATCCAAATCCTTCCCGTTCCAAACCTGAGACCCTTCCTTTAGCATGAGATGTGATATCCAGCACCTTCCCATTCCAATCCTGAGACACTTCCGATAGCATGAGATGTGATATCTCAATGCTTCTAATATCAAAACTGAGACCCTCCCTATAGCATGATATGTGATATCTAAGTCCTTCCCATTCCAATCCTGAGACCCTCCCTATAGCATGAGATGTGATATCCAACTCCTTCCCATTCCAATCCTGAGACCCTTCCTATAGCATGAGATATGATATCTCAATACTTCTAATACCAAACGTGAGATCCTTCCGATAACATGAGATGTGATATCCAAATCCTTCCCCTTCCAAACCTGAGACCCTCCCTTTAGCAGGAGATGTGATATCCAACTCCTTCTTATTCCAATCCTGAGACTCTTCTGATAGCATGAGATGTGATATCTCAATGCTTCTAATACCAAACCTGAGATCCTTCCGATAGCATGAGATGTGATATCTCAATGCTTCTAATACCAAACCTGAGATCCTGCCTCTAACATGAAATGTGATATCCAACTCTTTCCCCTTCCAAACCTGAGAGCCTTCCTATAGCATGAGATGTGATATCCAAGTCCTTCCCATTCCAATCCTGAGACCCTTCCTATAGCTTGAGATGTGATATCCAACTCCTTCCCATTCCAATTCTGAGACCCTTCCTATACTATGAGACTTGATATCTCAATGCTTCTAATACCAAACGTGAGACCCGTAATATAACATGAGATGTGATATCCAAATCCTTCCCCTTCCAAACCTTAGACCCTTCCTTTATCATGAGATGTGATATCCAACTCCTTCCCATTCCAATCCTGAGACCCTTCCGATATCATGAGATGTGATATCTCAAAGCTTCTAATATCAAACTTGAGACCCTCCCTATAGCATGAGATGTGATATCCAAGTCCTTCCCATTCCAATCCTGAGACCCTTCCTATAGCATGAGATGTGATATCTCAATGCTTCTAATACCAAACCTGAGACCCTTCCTATAACATGAGATGGGAATATCCAACTCCTTCCCATTCCAATCCTGAGACCCTTCCGATAGCAGAGATGTGATATCTCAATGCTTATACCAAACCTGAGATCCTTCCTATAACATGAGATGTGATATCCAACTCCTTCCCATTCCAATCCTGAGACACTTCCTATAGCATGAGATGTGATATCTCACTGCTTATACCAAACCTGAGACCCTTCCCATAGCATGAGATGTGATATCCAACTCCTTCCCATTCCAATCCTCTATAGCATGAGATGTGATATCTCAATGCTTCTAATATCAAACTTGAGACCCTACCTATAGCATGAGATGTGATATCCAAGTCCTTCCCATTCCAATCCTGAGACACTTCCTATAGCATGAGATGTGATATCCACTTCCTTCCCATTCCAATCCTGAGACCCTTCCTATAGCATGAGATATGATATCTCAATACTTCTAATACCAAACGTGAGATCCTTCCGATAACATGAGATGTGATATGCAAATCCTTCCCCTTCCAAACCTGAGACCCTCCATTTAGCATGAGATGTGATATCCAACTCCTTCCCATTCCAATCCTGAGACCCTTCTGATAGCATGAGATGTGATATCTCAATGCTTCTAATACCAAACCTGAGATCCTTCCGATAGCATGAGATGTGATATCTCAATGCTTCTAATACCAAACCTGAGATCCTTCCTATAACATGAGTTGTGATATCCAAATCCTTCCCCTTCCAAACCTGAGACCCTCCCTTTAGCATGAGATGTGATATCCAACTCCTTCCCATTCCATTCCTGAGACCCTTCTGATAGCATGAGATGTGATATCTCAATGCCTCTAATACCAAACCTGAGATCCTACCTCTAACATGAAATGTGATATCCAACTCTTTCCCCTTCCAAACCTGAGAGCTTCCCATTCCAATCCTGAGACCCTTATGATAGCATGAGATGTGATATCTCAATGCCTCTAATACCAAACCTGAGATCCTTCCTATAACATGAGATGTGATTGCCAAATCCTTCCCCTTCCAAACCTGAGACCCTCCATTTAGCATGAGATGTGATATACAACTCCTTCCCATTCCAATCCTGAGACCCTTCTGATAGCATGAGATGTGATATCTCAATGCCTCTAATACCAAACCTGAGATCCTATCTCTAACATGAAATGTGATATCCATCTCCTTCCCATTCCAATCCTGAGACCCTTCCGATATCATGAGATGTGATATCTCAAAGCTTCTAATATCAAACTTGAGACCCTCCCTATAGCATGAGATTTGATATCCAAGTCCTTCCCATTCCAATCCTGAGACCCTTCCTATAGCATGAGATGTGATATCTCAATGCTTCTAATACCAAACCTGAGACCCTTCCTATAACATGAGATGGGAATATCCAACTCCTTCCCATTCCAATCCTGAGACCCTTCCGATAGCAGAGATGTGATATCTCAATGCTTATACCAAACCTGAGATCCTTCCTATAACATGAGATGTGATATCCAACTCCTTCCCATTCCAATCCTGAGACACTTCCTATAGCATGAGATGTGATATCTCACTGCTTATACCAAACCTGAGACCCTTCCCATAGCATGAGATGTGATATCCAACTCCTTCCCATTCCAATCCTCAGACCCTTCCTATAGCATGAGATGTGATATCTCAATGCTTCTAATATCAAACTTGAGACCCTACCTATAGCATGAGATGTGATATCCAAGTCCTTCCCATTCCAATCCTGAGACACTTCCTATAGCATGAGATGTGATATCTCACTGCTTATACCAAACCTGAGACCCTTCCCATAGCATGAGATGTGATATCCAACTCCTTCCCATTCCAATCCTCAGACCCTTCCTATAGCATGAGATGTGATATCTCAATGCTTCTAATATCAAACTTGAGACCCTTCCTATAGCATGAGATATGATATCTCAATACTTCTAATACCAAACGTGAGATCCTTCCGATAACATGAGATGTGATATGCAAATCCTTCCCCTTCCAAACCTGAGACCCTCCCTTTAGCATGAGATGTGATATCCAACTCCTTCCCATTCCAATCCTGAGACCCTTCTGATAGCATGAGATGTGATATCTCAATGCTTCTAATACCAAACCTGAGATCCTTCCGATAGCATGAGATGTGATATCTCAATGCTTCTAATACCAAACCTGAGATCCTTCCTATAACATGAGTTGTGATATCCAAATCCTTCCCCTTCCAAACCTGAGACCCTCCCTTTAGCATGAGATGTGATATCCAACTCCTTCCCATTCCATTCCTGAGACCCTTCTGATAGCATGAGATGTGATATCTCAATGCCTCTAATACCAACCTGAGATCCTACCTCTAACATGAAATGTGATATCCAACTCTTTCACCTTCCAAACCTGAGAGCTTCCCATTCCAATCCTGAGACCCTTATGATAGCATGAGATGTGATATCTCAATGCCTCTAATACCAAACCTGAGATCCTTCCTATAACATGAGATGTGATTGCCAAATCCTTCCCCTTCCAAACCTGAGACCCTCCATTTAGCATGAGATGTGATATACAACTCCTTCCCATTCCAATCCTGAGACCCTTCTGATAGCATGAGATGTGATATCTCAATGCCTCTAATACCAAACCTGAGATCCTATCTCTAACATGAAATGTGATATCCATCTCCTTCCCTTTCCAAACCTGAGGCCCTGCCTATAGCATGAGATGTGATATCCAAGTCCTTCCCATTCCAATCCTGAGACCCTTCCTATAGCATGTGATGTGATATCTCAATGCTTATACCAAACCTGAGACCCTTCCTATGGCATGAGATGTCATATACAACTCCTTCCCATTCCAATCCTGAGACCCTTCCTATAGCATGAGATGTGATATCACATCTCATGTTATTGGAAGGATCTCAGGTTTGGTATTAGAAGCATTGAGACATCACATCTCATGCTATAGGAAGGGTCTCAGGATTGGAATGGGAAGGAGTTGGATATCACATCTCATGCTATAGGAAGGGTCTCAGATTTGGTATAAGCATTGAGATATCACATCTCATGCTATAGGAAGGGTCTCAGGATTGGATTGGGAAGGAGTTGTATATGACATCTCAGGCCATAGGAAGGGTCTCAGGATTGGTATAAGCATTGAGATATCACATCTCTGCTATCGGAAGGGTCTCAGGATTGGAATGGGAAGGAGTTGGATATCCCATCTCATGTTATAGGAAGGGTCTCAGGTTTGGTATTAGAAGCATTGAGATATCACATCTCATGCTATAGGAAGGGTCTCAGGATTGGAATGGGGAGGACTTGGATGTCACATCTCATGCTATAGGGAGGGTCTCAAGTTTGATATTAGAAGCATTGAGATAACAAATCTCATGATATCGGAAGGGTCTCAGGATTGGAATGGGAAGGAGTTGGATATCACATCTCATGCTATAGGAAGGGTCTCAGGTTTGGAAGGGGAAGGAGTTGGATATCCAATCTCATGTTATAGGACTGGTCTCAGGTTTGGTATTAGAAGCATTGAGATATCACATCGCATGCTGTAGGAAGGTTCTCAGGTTTGGAATGGGGAGGAATTGGATATCACATCTCATGTCATAGGAAGGATCTCAGGTTTGGTATTAGAAGCATTGAGATATCACATCTCATGCTATAGGAATGGTCTCAGGATTGGAATGGGAAGGAGTTGGATATTACATTCCTGCTATAGGAAGGGTCTCATGTTTGGAATGGGAATGTGTTGGATATCACATATGCTATAGGAAGGGTCTCAGGTTTGGAACGGGAAGGAGTTGGATATCACATCTCATGTTATAGGAAGGGTCTCAGGTTTGGTATAAGCATTGAGATATCACATCTCTGCTATCGGAAGTGTCTCAGGATTGGAATGGGAAGGTGTTGGATATCCCATCTCATGTTATAGGACGGGTCTCAGGTTTGTTATTAGAATCATTGAGATATCATATTGCATGCTGTAGGAAGGGTCTAAGGATTGGAATGGGAAGGAGTTGGATATCCCATCTCATGTTATAGGAAGAGTCTCACGTTTGGTATTAGAAGCATTTAGATATCACATCTCATGCTATAGGAAGTGTCTCAGGATTGGAATGGGAAGGAGTTGGATATCACATTTCATGTTAGAGGAAGGATCTCAGGTTTGGTATTAGAGGCATTGAGATATCACATCTCATGCTATAGGAAGGGTCTCAGGATTGGAATGGGAAGGAGTTGGATATCCAATCTCATGTTATAGGACTGGTCTCAGGTTTGGTATTAGAAGCATTGAGATATCACATCGCATGCTGTAGGAAGGTTCTCAGGTTTGGAATGGGGAGGAATTGGATATCACATCTCATGTCATAGGAAGGATCTCAGGTTTGGTATTAGAAGCATTGAGATATCACATCTCATGCTATAGGAATGGTCTCAGGATTGGAATGGGAAGGAGTTGGATATTACATTCCTGCTATAGGAAGGGTCTCATGTTTGGAATGGGAATGTGTTGGATATCACATATGCTATAGGAAGGGTCTCAGGTTTGGAACGGGAAGGAGTTGGATATCACATCTCATGCTATAGGAAGGGTCTCAGGTTTGGTATAAGCAGTGAGATATCACATCTCATGCTATAGGAAGTGTCTCAGGTTTGGTATAAGCATTAAGATATCACATCTCTACTATCGGAAGGGTCTCAGGATTGGAATGGGAAGGAGTTGGATATTCCCATCTCATGTTATAGGAAGGGTCTCAGGTTTGGTATTAGAAGCATTGAGATATCACATCTCATGCTATAGGAAGGGTCTCAGGATTGGAATGGGAAGGACTTGGATATCACATCTCATGCTATAGGGAGGGTCTCAAGTTTGATATTAGAAGCTTTGAGATATCACATCTCATGATATCGGAAGGGTCTCAGGATTGGAATGGGAAGGAGTTGGATATCACATCTCATGATAAAGGAAGTGTCTAAGGTTTGGAAGGGGAAGGAGTTTGATATCACATCTCATGCCATAGTATGGGTCTCAGGTTTGGTAGAAGCATTGGGATATCACATCTCATGCTATCGGAAGGGTATCAGGATTGGATTTGGAAGGAGTTGGATATCCCATCTCATGCTATAGGAAGGGTCTCAGGATTGGAATTAGAAGGACTTGGATATCACATCTCATGCTATAGGAAGGCTCTCAGGTTTGGAAAGGGGAAAGAGTTGGATATCACATCTCATGTTACAGGAAGGATCTCAGGTTTGGTATTAGAAGCATTGAGATATCACATCTCATGCTATCGGAAGGATCTCAGGTTTGGTATAGAAGCATTGAGATATCACATCTCATGCTATCAGAAGAGTCTCAGGATTGGAATGGGAAGGAGTTGGATATCACATCTCATGCTAAAGGGAGGGTCTAAGGTTTGGAAGGGGAAGGATTTGGATATCACATCTCATGTTACAGGAAGGATCTCAGGTTTGGTATTAGAAGCATTGAGATATCACATCTCATGCTATCGGAAGGATCTCAGGTTTGGTATAGAAGCATTGAGATATCACATCTCATGCTATCAGAAGGTTCTCAGGATTGGAATGGGAAGGAGTTGGATATCACATCTCATGCTAAAGGGAGGGTCTCAGGTTTGGAAGGGGAAGGATTTGGATATCACATCTCACGTTATCGGAAGGATCTCAGGTTTGGTATTAGAAGTATTGAGATATCACATCTCATGCTATAGGAAGGGTCTCAGGATTGGAATGGGAAGGAGTTGGTTATCACATCTCATGCTAAAGGAAGGGTCTCAGGTTTGGTAGAAGCATTGAGATATCACATCTCATGCTATAGGAAGGGTCTCAGGATTGGAATGGGAAGGACTTAGATATCACATATCATGCTATAGGGAGGGTCTCAGTTTTGATATTAGAAGCATTGAGATATCACATCTCATGCTATCGGAAGTGTCTCAGGATTGGAATGGGAAGGAGCTGGATATCACATCTCATGTTATAGGAAGAGTCTCAGGTTTGGTATTAGAAGCATTGAGATATCCCATCTCATGATATAGGAAGGGTCTCAGGTTGGAATGGGAAGGAGTTGGATATCACATTTCATGTTATAGGAAGGGTCTCAGGATTGGAATGGGAAGGACTTGGATATCATATCCGATGCTATAGGAAGGGTCTCAGGTTTGGAACGGGAAGGAGTTGGATATCACATTTCATGTTATAGGAAGGGTCTCAGGTTTGGTATAAGAATTGAGATATCACATCTCTGCTATCGGAAGTGTCTCAGGATTGGAATGGGAAGGACTTGGATATCACATCTCATGCTATAGATAGGCTCTCAGGTTTGGAAAGGGAAGGAGTTGGATATCACATTTCATGTTAGAGGAAGGATCTCAGGTTTGGTATTAGAGGCATTGAGATATCAGATCTCAGGCTATAGGAAGGGTCTCAGGATTGGAATGGGAAGGAGTTGGCTATCACATCTCATGCTATAGGAAGGGTCTCAGGATTGGAATGGGAAGGAGTTGGATATCACATCTCATGCTAGAGGAAGGGTCTCAGGTTTGGTATAAGCATTGAGATATCACATCTCGTGCTATAGGAAGGGCCTCAGGATTGGAATGGGAAGGAGTTGTATATGACATCTCATGCCGTAGGAAGGGTCTCAGGTTTGGTATAAGCATTCAGATATCACATCACATGCTATAGAAAGGGTCTCAGGATTGGAATGGGAAGGACTTGGATATCACATCTCATGCTATAGGCAGGGTCTCAGGTTTGGAAAGGGAATGAGATGGATATCACATTTCATGTTAGAGGTAGGATCTCAGGTTTTGTATTAGAGGCATTGAGATATCACATCTCATGCTATCAGAAGGGTCTCAGGATTGGAATGGGAAGGAGTTGGATATCACATCTCATGCTATAGGAAGGGTCTCAGGTTGGAATGGGAAGGAGTTGGATATCACATTTCATGTTATAGGAAGGGTCTCAGGATTGGAATGGGAAGGACTTGGATATCATATCTCATGCTATAGGAAGGCTCTCAGGTTTGGAAGGAGAAGGAGTTGGATATCACATTTCATGTTAGAGGAAGGATCTCAGGTTTGGTATTAGAGGCCTTGAGATATCACATCTCATGCTATAGGAAGGGTCTCAGATTGGAATGGGAAGGAGTTGGATATCACATTTCATGTTATAGGAAGGGTCTCAGGATTGGAATGGGAAGGAGTTGGATATCACATCTCAAGCTTTAGGAAGGGTCTCAGGTTTGGTATAAGCATTGAGATAGCACATCTCATGCTATGGGAAGGGTCTCAGGATTGGAATGGGAAGGAGGTGGATATCACATCTCATGTTATAGGAAAGATCTCAGGTTTGGTATTAGAAGCATTGAGACATCACATCTCATGTTATAGGAAGGGTCTCAGGATTGGAATGGGAAGAAGTTGGATATCACATCTCATGCTATAGGAAGGGTCTCAGGTTTGGAAGGGGAAGGAGTTGGATATCCAATCTCATGTTATAGGACTGGTCTCAGGTTTGGTATTAGAAGCATTGAGATATCACATCACATGCTGTAGGAAGGTTCTCAGGTTTGGAATGGGGAGTAATTGGATATCACATCTCATGTCATAGGAAGGATCTCAGGTTTGGTATTAGAAGCATTGAGATATCACATCTCATGCTATAGGAATGGTCTCAGGATTGAAATGGGAAGGAGTTGGATATTACATTCCTGCTATAGGAAGGGTCTCATGTTTGGAATGGGAATGTGTTGGATATCACATATGCTATAGGAAGGGTCTCAGGTTTGGAACGGGAAGGAGTTGGATATCACATCTCATGTTATAGGAAGGGTCTCAGGTTTGGTATAAGCATTGAGATATCACATCTCTGCTATCGGAAGTGTCTCAGGATTGGAATGGGAAGGTGTTGGATATCCCATCTCATGTTATAGGACGGGTCTCAGGTTTGTTATTAGAATCATTGAGATATCATATTGCATGCTGTAGGAAGGTTCTAAGGATTGGAATGGGAAGGAGTTGGATATCCCATCTCATGTTATAGGAAGAGTCTCAAGTTTGGTATTAGAAGCATTTAGATATCACATCTCATGCTATAGGAAGTGTCTCAGGATTGGAATGGGAAGGAGTTGGATATCACATTTCATGTTAGAGGAAGGATCTCAGGTTTGGTATTAGAGGCATTGAGATATCACATCTCATGCTATAGGAAGGGTCTCAGGATTGGAATGGGAAGGAGTTGGATATCACATCTCATGCTATAGGAAGGGTCTCAGGTTTGGTATAAGCTTTGAGATATCACATCTAATGCTATAGGAAGGGTCTCAGGATTGGAATGGGAAGGAGTTGGATATCACATTTCATGTTATAGGAAGGATCTCAGGTTTGGTATTAGAAGCATTGAGACATCACATCTCATGCTATCGGAAGGGTCTCAGGATTGGAATGGGAAGGACTTGGATATCACATCTCATGCTAAAGGAAGGGTCTCAGGTTTGGTATAAGCAGTGAGATATCACATCTCATGCTATAGGAAGTGTCTCAGGATTGGAATGGGAAGGAGTTGGATATCACATCTCATGTTATAGGAAGGATCTCAGGTTTGGTATAAGCATTAAGATATCACATCTCTACTATCGGAAGGGTCTCAGGATTGGAATGGGAAGGAGTTGGATATTCCCATCTCATGTTATAGGAAGGGTCTCAGGTTTGGTATTAGAAGCATTGAGATATCACATCTCATGCTATAGGAAGGGTCTCAGGATTGGAATGGGAAGGACTTGAATATCACATCTCATGCTATAAGGAGGGTCTCAAGTTTGATATTAGAAGCATTGAGATATCACATCTCATGATATCGGAAGGGTCTCAGGGATGGAATGGGAAGGAGTTGGATATCACATCTCATGATAAAGGAAGTGTCTAAGGTTTGGAAGGGGAAGGAGTTTGATATCACATCTCATGCCATAGTATGGGTCTAAGGTTTGGTAGAAGCATTGGGATATCACATCTCATGCTATCGGAAGGGTATCAGGATTGGATTTGGAAGGAGTTGGATATCCCATCTCATGCTATAGGAAGGGTCTCAGGTTGGAATGGGAAGGAGTTGGATATCACATCTCATGTTATAGGAAGGGTCTCAGGATTGGAATTAGAAGGACTTGGATATCACATCTCATGCTATAGGAAGGCTCTCAGGTTTGGAAGGGGAAAGAGTTGGATATCACATTTCATGTTAGAGGTAGGATCTCAGGTTTGGTATTAGAGGCATTGAGATATCACATCTCATGCTATCAGAAGAGTCTCAGGATTGGAATGGGAAGGAGTTGGATATCACATCTCATGCTAAAGGGAGGGTCTCAGGTTTGGAAGGGGAAGGATTTGGATATCACATCTCATGTTATAGGAAGGATCTCAGGTTTGGTATTAGAAGCATTGAGATATCACATCTCATGCTATCGGAAGGATCTCAGGTTTGGTATAGAAGCATTGAGATATCACATCTCATGCTATCAGAAGGTTCTCAGGATTGGAATGGGAAGGAGTTGGATATCACATCTCATGCTAAAGGGAGGGTCTCAGGTTTGGAAGGGGAAGGATTTGGATATCACATCTCACGTTATCGGAAGGATCTCAGGTTTGGTATTAGAAGTATTGAGATATCACATCTCATGCTATAGGAAGGGTCTCAGGATTGGAATGGGAAGGAGTTGGTTATCACATCTCATGCTAAAGGAAGGGTCTCAGGTTTGGTAGAAGCATTGAGATATCACATCTCATGCTATAGGAAGGGTCTCAGGATTGGAATGGGAAGGACTTAGATATCACATATCATGCTATAGGGAGGGTCTCAGTTTTGATATTAGAAGCATTGAGATATCACATCTCATGCTATCGGAAGTGTCTCAGGATTGGAATGGGAAGGAGCTGGATATCACATCTCATGTTATAGGAAGAGTCTCAGGTTTGGTATTAGAAGCATTGAGATATCCCATCTCATGATATAGGAAGGGTCTCAGGTTGGAATGGGAAGGAGTTGGATATCACATTTCATGTTATAGGAAGGGTCTCAGGATTGGAATGGGAAGGACTTGGATATCATATCCCATGCTATAGGAAGGGTCTCAGGTTTGGAACGGGAAGGAGTTGGATATCACATTTCATGTTATAGGAAGGGTCTCAGGTTTGGTATAAGCATTGAGATATCACATCTCTGCTATCGGAAGTGTCTCAGGATTGGAATGGGAAGGACTTGGATATCACATCTCATGCTATAGATAGGCTCTCAGGTTTGGAAAGGGAAGGAGTTGGATATCACATTTCATGTTAGAGGAAGGATCTCAGGTTTGGTATTAGAGGCATTGAGATATCAGATCTCAGGCTATAGGAAGGGTCTCAGGATTGGAATGGGAAGGAGTTGGCTATCACATCTCATGCTATAGGAAGGGTCTCAGGATTGGAATGGGAAGGTGTTGGATATCACATCTCATGCTATAGGAAGGGCCTCAGGATTGGAATGGGAAGGAGTTGTATATGACATCTCATGCCGTAGGAAGGGTCTCAGGTTTGGTATAAGCATTGAGATATCACATCTCTGCTATCGAAAGGGTCTTAGGATTGGAATGGGAAGGAGTTGGATATCCCATCTCATGTTATAGGAAGAGTCTCAGGTTTGGTATTAGAAGCATTGAGATATCCCATCTCATGATATAGGAAGGGTCTCAGGTTGGAATGGGAAGGAGATGGATATCACATTTCATGTTATAGGAAGGGTCTCAGGATTGGAATGGGAAGGACTTGGATATCATATCCCATGCTATAGGAAGGCTCTCAGGTTTGGAAGGGGAAGGAGTTGGATATCACATTTCATGTTAGAGGAAGGATCTCAGGTTTGGTATTAGAGGCCTTGAGATATCACATCTCATGCTATAGGAAGGGTCTCAGGATTGGAATGGGAAGGAGTTGGATATCACATCTCAAGCTATAGGAACGGTCTCAGTTTTGGTATAAGCATTGTGATATCACATCTCATGCTATAGGAAGGGTCTCAGGATTGGAATGGGAAGGAGTTGGATATCACATCTCATGTTATAGGAAAGATCTCAGGTTTGGTATTAGAAGCATTTAGACATCACATCTCATGTTATAGGAAGGGTCTCAGGATTGGAATGGGAAGAAGTTGGATATCACATCTCTTGCTATAGGAAGGGTCTCAGATTTGGTATAAGCATTGAGATATCACATCTCATGCTATAGGAAGGGTCTCAGGATTGGAATGGGAAGGAGTTGTATATGACATCTCATGCCATAGGAAGGGTCTCAGGTTTGGTATAAGCATTCAGATATCACATCACATGCTATAGAAAGGGTCTCAGGATTGGAATGGGAAGGACTTGGATATCACATCTCATGCTATAGGCAGGGTCTCAGGTTTGGAAAGGGAATGAGATGGATATCACATTTCATGTTAGAGGTAGGATCTCAGGTTTTGTATTAGAGGCATTGAGATATCACATCTCATGCTATCAGAAGGGTCTCAGGATTGGAATGGGAAGGAGTTGGATATCACATCTCATGCTAAAGGGAGGGTCTCAGGTTTGGAAGGGGAAGGATTTGGAAATCACATCTCATGTTATAGGAAGGATCTCAGGTTTGGTATTAGAAGCATTGAGATATCACATCTCATGCTTTCATAAGGGTCTCAGGATTGGAATGGGAAGGAGTTGGATATCACATCTCATGTTATAGGAAGGATCTCAGGTTTGGTATTAGAAGGATTGAGACATCACATCTCATGCTATAGGAAGGGTCTCAGGATTTTAATGGGAAGGAGTTGGATATCACATCTCATGCTATAGGAAGGGTCTCAGATTTGGTATAAGCATTGAGATATCACATCTCATGCTATAGGAAGGGTCTCAGGATTGGAATGGGAAGGAGTTGTATATGACATCTCAGGCCATAGGAAGGGTCTCAGGTTTGGTATAAGCATTGAGATATCACATCTCTGCTATCGAAAGGGTCTTAGGATTGGAATGGGAAGGAGTTGGATATCCCATCTCATGTTATAGGAAGAGTCTCAGGTTTGGTATTAGAAGCATTGAGATATCCCATCTCATGATATAGGAAGGGTCTCAGGTTGGAATGGGAAGGAGTTGGATATCACATTTCATGTTATAGGAAGGGTCTCAGGATTGGAATGGGAAGGACTTGGATATCATATCCCATGCTATAGGAAGGCTCTCAGGTTTGGAAGGGGAAGGAGTTGGATATCACATTTCATGTTAGAGGAAGGATCTCAGGTTTGGTATTAGAGGCCTTGAGATATCACATCTCATGCTATAGGAAGGGTCTCAGGATTGGAATGGGAAGGAGTTGGATATCACATCTCAAGCTATAGGAACGGTCTCAGGTTTGGTATAAACATTGTGATATCACATCTCATGCTATAGGAAGGGTCTCAGGATTGGAATGGGAAGGAGTTGGATATCACATCTCATGTTATAGGAAAGATCTCAGGTTTGGTATTAGAAGCATTTAGACATCACATCTCATGTTATAGGAAGGGTCTCAGGATTGGAATGGGAAGAAGTTGGATATCACATCTCTTGCTATAGGAAGGGTCTCAGATTTGGTATAAGCATTGAGATATCACATCTCATGCTATAGGAAGGGTCTCAGGATTGGAATGGGAAGGAGTTGTATATGACATCTCATGCCATAGGAAGGGTCTCAGGTTTGGTATAAGCATTCAGATATCACATCACATGCTATAGAAAGGGTCTCAGGATTGGAATGGGAAGGACTTGGATATCACATCTCATGCTATAGGCAGGGTCTCAGGTTTGGAAAGGGAATGAGATGGATATCACATTTCATGTTAGAGGTAGGATCTCAGGTTTTGTATTAGAGGCATTGAGATATCACATCTCATGCTATCAGAAGGGTCTCAGGATTGGAATTGGAAGGAGTTGGATATCACATCTCATGCTAAAGGGAGGGTCTCAGGTTTGGAAGGGGAAGGATTTGGAAATCACATCTCATGTTATAGGAAGGATCTCAGGTTTGGTATTAGAAGCATTGAGATATCACATCTCATGCTTTCATAAGGGTCTCAGGATTGGAATGGGAAGGAGTTGGATATCACATCTCATGTTATAGGAAGGATCTCAGGTTTGGTATTAGAAGGATTGAGACATCACATCTCATGCTATAGGAAGGGTCTCAGGATTTTAAAGGGAAGGAGTTGGATATCACATCTCATGCTATAGGAAGGGTCTCAGATTTGGTATAAGCATTGAGATATCACATCTCATGCTATAGGAAGGGTCTCAGGATTGGAATGGGAAGGAGTTGTATATGACATCTCAGGCCATAGGAAGGGTCTCAGGTTTGGTATAAGCATTGAGATATCACATCTCTGCTATCGGAAGGGTCTCAGGATTGGAATGGGAAGGAATTGGATATCACATCTCATGTTATAGGAAGGATCTCAGGTTTGGTATTAGAAGCATTGAGATATCCCTTCTCATGCTATAGGAAGGGTCTCAGGATTGGAATGTGAAGGATTTGGATATCACATCTCATGCTAAAGGAAGGGTCTCAGGTTTGGTAGAAGCATTGAGATATCACGTCTCTGCTATCGGAAGGGTCTCAGGATTGGATTGGGAAGGAGTTGGATATCCCTTCTCATGCTATAGGAAGGGTCTCAGGTTTGGTATAAGCATTGAGATATCACATCTCTGCTATCGGAAGGGTCTCAGGATTGGATTGGGAAGGAGTTGGATATCCCTTCTCATGCTATAGGAAGTGTCTCAGGTTGGAATGGGAAGGAGTTGGATATCACATCTCATGTTATAGGAAGGGTCTCAGATTTGGTATAAGCATTGAGATATCACATCTCATGCTATAGGAAGGGTCTCAGGATTGGAATGGGAAGGAGTTGTATATGACATCTCAGGCCATAGGAAGGGTATCAGGTTTGGTATAAGCATTGAGATATCACATCTCTGCTATCGGAAGGGTCTCAGGATTGGAATGGGAAGGAATTGGATATCACATCTCATGTTATAGGAAGGATCTCAGGTTTGGTATTAGAAGCATTGAGATATCCCTTCTCATGCTATAGGAGGGGTCTCAGGATTAGAATGTGAAGGATTTGGATATCACATCTCATGCTAAAGGAAGGGTCTCAGGTTTGGTAGAAGCATTGAGATATCACGTCTCTGCTATCGGAAGGGTCTCAGGATTGGATTGGGAAGGAGTTGGATATCCCTTCTCATGCTATAGGAAGGGTCTCAGGTTTGGTATAAGCATTGAGATATCACATCTCTGCTATCGGAAGGGTCTCAGGTTGGAATGGGAAGGAGTTGGATATCACATCTCATGTTATAGGAAGGGTCTCAGGATTGGAATTGGAAGGATTTGGATATCACATCTCTTGCTATGGGAAGGGTCTCAGGATTGGAATGGGTAGGAGTTGGATATTACTTTCTTGCTTTAGGAAGAGTCTCATGTTTGGAATGGGAAGGAGTTGGATATCACATATGCTATAGTTAGTGTTTCAGGTTTGGAACGGGAAGGAGTTGGACATCACATCTCATGTTATAGGAAGGGTCTCAGGTTTGGTATAAACATTGAGATATCACATCTCTGCTATCGGAAGTGGCTCAGGATTGGAATGGGAAGGAGTTGGATATCCCATCTCATGTTATAGGACGAGTCTCTGGTTTGGTATTAGAATCATTGAGATATCACATCGCATGCTGTAGGAAGGGTCTAAGGATTGGAATGGGATGGACTTGGATATCACATCTCATGCTATAGGTAGGCTCTCAGGTTTGGTATAAGCATTGAGATATCACATCTCATGCTATAGGAAGGGTCTCAGGATTGGAATGGGAAGGAATTGGATATCACATCTCATGCTATAGGAAGGGTCTCAGATTTGGTATAAGCATTGAGATATCACATCTCTGCTATCAGAAGGGTCTCAGGATTGGAATGGGAAGGAGTTGGATATCCCATCTCATGTTATAGGAAGGGTCTCAGGTTTGGTATTAGAAGCATAGAGATATCACATCTCATGCTATAGGAAGGGTCTCAGGATTGGAATGGGAAGGACTTGGATGTCACATCTCATGCTATAGGGAGGGTCTCAAGTTTGATATTAGAAGCATTGAGATAACAAATCTCATGATATCATAAGGGTCTCAGGATTGGAATGGGAAGGAGTTGGATATCACATCTCATGAAAAAGGAAGGGTCTGAGGTTTGGAAGGGGAAGGATTTGGATATCACATCTCATGTTATAGGACAGGTCTCAGGTTTGGTATTAGAAGCATTGAGATATCAAGTCTCATGGTATAAGAAGGGTCTCAGAATTGGAATGGGAAGGTGTTGGATATCACACCTCAAGCTATAGGAAGGGTCTCAGGATTGGAATGGGAAGGAGTTTGATATCACATCTCATGCCATAGTATGGGTCTCAGGTTTGGTAGAAGCATTGGGATATCACATCTCATGCTATCGGAAGGGTATCAGTATTGGATTTGGAAGGAGTTGGATATCCCATCTCATGCTATAGGAAGGGTCTCAGGTTGGAATGGGAAGGAGTTGGATATCACATTTCATGTTATAGAAAGGGTCTCAGGATTGGAATGGGAAGGACTTGGATATCATATCTCATGCTATAGGAAGGCTCTCAGGTTTGGAAGGGGAAGGAGTTGGATATCACATTTCATGTTAGAGGAAGGATCTCAGGTTTGGTATTAGAGGCCTTGAGATATCACATCTCATGCTATAGGAAGGGTCTCTGGATTGGAATGGGAAGGAGTTGGATATCACATCTCAAGCTATAGGAAGGGTCTCAGGTTTGGTATAAGCATTGAGATATCACATCTCATGCTATAGGAAGGGTCTCAGGATTGGAATGGGAAGGAGTTGGATATCACATCTCATATTATAGGAAATATCTCAGGTTTGGTATTAGAAGCATTGAGACATCACATCTCATGTTATAGGAAGGGTCTCAGGATTGGAATGGGAAGAAGTTGGATATCACATCTCATGCTATAGGAAGGGTCTCAGGTTTGGTATATGCATTGAGATATCACATCTCATGCTATAGGAAGGGTCTCAGGATTGGAATGGGAAGGAGTTGTATATGACATCTCATGCCATAGGAAGGGTCTCAGGTTTGGAATAAGCATTGAGATATCACATCACATGCTATAGGAAGGGTCTCAGGATTGGAATGGGAAGGACTTGGATATCACATCTCATGCTATAGGCAGGGTCTCAGGTTTCGAAAGGGAAGGAGGTGGATATCAAATTTCATGTTAGAGATAGGATCTCAGGTTTGGTATTAGAGGCATTGAGATATCACATCTCATGCTATCAGAAGGGTCTCAGGATTGGAATGGGAAGGAGTTGTATATCACATCTCATGCTAAAGGGAGGGTCTCAGGTTTGGAAGGGGAAGGATTTGGAAATCACATCTCATGTTATAGGAAGGGTCTCAGGTTTGGTATTAGAAGCATTGAGATATCACATCTCATGCTATAGGAAGGGTCTCAGGATTGGAATGGGGAGGACTTGGATGTCACATCTCATGCTATAGGGAGGGTCTCAGGTTCGGTATTAGAAGCATTGAGATATCAAGTCTCATGGCATAGGAAGGGTCTCAGAATTGGAATGGGAAGGAGTTGGATATCACATCTCAAGCTATAGGAAGAGTCTCAGGATTGGAATGGGAATGAGTTTGATATCACATCTCATGCCATAGTATGGGTCTCAGGTTTGGTAGAAGCCTTGGGATATCACATCACATGCTATTGGAAGGGTATCAGTATTGGATTTGGAAGGAGTTGGATATCCCATCTCATGCTATAGTATGGGTCTCAGGTTTGGTAGAAGCATTTGGATCACACATCTCATGCTATTGGAAGGGTATCAGTATTGGATTTGGAAGGAGTTGGATATCCCATCTCATGCTATAGGAAGGGTCTCAGATTAGGTATAAGCATTGAGATATCACATCTCATGCTATAGGAAGGGTCTCAGGATTGGATTGGGATGGAGTTGTATATGACATCTCAGGCCATAGGAAGGGTCTCAGGATTGGTATAAGCATTGAGATATCACATCTCTGCTATCGGAAGGGTCTCAGGATTGGAATGGGAAGGAATTGGATATCCCATCTCATGTTATAGGAAGGGTCTCAGGTTTGGTATTAGAAGCATTGAGATATCACATCTCATGCTATAGGAAGGGTCTCAGGATTGGAATGGGGAGGACTTGGATGTCACATCTCATGCTATAGGGAGGGTCTCAAGTTTGATATTAGAAGCATTGAGATAACAAATCTCATGATATCGGAAGGGTCTCAGGATTGGAATGGGAAGGAGTTGGATATCACATCTCATGATAAAGGAAGGGTCTAAGGTTTGGAAGGGGAAAGATTTGGATATCACATCTCATGTTATAGGACGGGTCTCAGGTTTGGTATTAGAAGCATTGAGATATCAAGTCTCATGGCATAGGAAGGGTCTCAGAATTGGAATGGGAAGGAGTTGGATATCACATCTCAAGCTATAGGAAGAGTCTCAGGATTGGAATGGGAAGGGTATCAGTATTGGATTTGGAAGGAGTTGGATATCCCATCTCATGCTATAGGAAGGGTCTCAGGTTGGAATGGGAAGGAGTTGGATATCACATTTCATGTTATAGGAAGAGTCTCAGGATTGGAATGGGAAGGACTTGGATATCATATCTCATGCTATAGGAAGGCTCTCAGGTTTGGAAGGGGAAGGAGTTGGATATCACATTTCATGTTAGAGGAAGGATCTCAGGTTTGGTATTAGAGGCCTTGAGATATCACATCTCATGCTATAGGAAGGGTCTCAGGATTGGAATGGGAAGGAGTTGGATATCACATCTCAAGCTTTAGGAAGGGTCTCAGGTTTGGTATAAGCATTGAGATAGCACATCTCATGCTATAGGAAGGGTCTCAGGATTGGAATGGGAAGGAGTTGGATATCACATCTCATGTTATAGGAAAGATCTCCGGTTTGGTATTAGAAGCATTGAGACATCACATCTCATGTTATAGGAAGGGTCTCAGGATTGGAATGGGAAGAAGTTGGATATCACATCTCATGCTATAGGAAGGGTCCCAGGTTTGGAAGGGGAAGGAGTTGGATATCCAATCTCATGTTATAGGACTGGTCTCAGGTTTGGTATTAGAAGCATTGAGATATCAAATCGCATGCTTTAGGAAGGTTCTCAGGTTTGGTATTAGAAGCATTGAGACATCACATCTCATGCTATAGGAAGGGTCTCAGGATTGGAATGGGAAGGAGTTGGATATCACATCTCATGTTATAGGAAGGATCTCAGGTTTGGTATTAGAAGCATTGAGACATCACATCTCATGCTATAGGAAGGGTCTCAGGATTGGAATGGGAAGGAGTTGGATATCACATCTCATGCTATAGGAAGGGTCTCAGATTTGGTATAAGCATTGAGATATCACATCTCATGCTATAGGAAGGGTCTCAGGATTGGATTGGGAAGGAGTTGTATATGACATCTCAGGCCATAGGAAGGGTCTCAGGATTGGTATAAGCTTTGAGATATGACATCTCTGCTATCGGAAGGGTCTCAGGATTGGAATGGGAAGGAGTTGGATATCCCATCTCATGTTATAGGAAGGGTCTCAGGTTTGGTATTAGAAGCATTGAGATATCACATCTCATGCTATAGGAAGGGTCTCAGGATTGGAATGGGGAGGACTTGGATGTCACATCTCATGCTATAGGGAGGGTCTCAAGTTTGATATTAGAAGCATTGAGATAACAAATCTCATGATATCGGAAGGGTCTCAGGATTGGAATGGGAAGGAGTTGGATATCACATCTCAAGCTATAGGAAGAGTCTCAAGATTGGAATGGGAAGGAGTTTGATATCACATCTCATGCCATAGTATGGGTCTCAGGTTTGGTAGAAGCATTGGGATATCACATCTCATGCTATTGGAAGGGTATCAGTATTGGATTTGGAAGGAGTTGGATATCCCATCTCATGCTATAGGAAGGGTCTCAGGTTGGAATGGGAAGGAGTTGGATATCACATTTCATGTTATAGGAAGGGTCTCAGGATTGGAATGGGAAGGACTTGGATATCATATCTCATGCTATAGGAAGGCTCTCAGGTTTGGAAGGGGAAGGAGTTGGATATCACATTTCATGTTAGAGGAAGGATCTCAGGTTTGGTATTAGAGGCCTTGAGATATCACATATCATGCTATAGGAAGGGTCTCAGGATTGGAATGGGAAGGAGTTGGATATATCACATCTCAAGCTTTAGGAAGGGTCTCAGGTTTGGTATAAGCATTGAGATAGCACATCTCATGCTATAGGAAGGGTCTCAGGATTGGAATGGGAAGGAGTTGGATATTACATCTCATGTTATAGGAAAGATCTCAGGTTTGGTCAGGGCTTTAAGTGGGGTAAGAAATCGAGGGGGGGCCCTCATTTGGGGGCGTGGCTTGTGGGGGGCGTGGCCTAAAACGTACGCAAATCGTAAGGTATGCACACACACATATATATGCATGTTATAAATCTGTGTGCGTACCTTACTATGGTTTGTGTACTTTGCAAGCCATCTTTTCTAAACATAGAAATATGTATTTTTATGTTTAGAAAAGATGGCTTGCAAAGAACACAAACCATAGTAAGGTACGCACACAGATATATAACATGCATATATGTGTGTGTGTGCATACCTTACGGTTTGCCTACTTTTCAGGCCATTTTTTTAAAAAAACATTTCGGTTTTATAAAAGATGGCTTTGAAAGTACACAATTCAAGCCATCTTTTATAAAGCTTTGACTACGGACAAAATTGTCCGTCGGCAAAGCTTTATAAAAGATGGCTTGAATTGTGTACTTTTCAAGCCATCTTTCATAAACCTCGAAAAATATCAAGGAATCCCCAGGTTCGCCGAGGGTTAAAGACGCCTCGGCGACCTGGGGAAACAAAGGGACAGTAACTGCCTCTGGTGACCCCTCGTGCGAGAGGTCACCAGAGGCAGTTACTATGATTTACAGAAGTGGCAGCCAGCCACAGCATTGCTGTGGCTGGCTGCCACTTCTGTCAGATCGCCTGACTTCATGGCAGGCGCATATCCCGTCGCGGCTGCTGCCGCGACGGGATAATGCATCCCGCCAATGTTGCGTGTGGTGGGACGGGGGCCCCGGCAGGGCCCCGGCTCAGTCCCACTTTTTGGAGACTGCCGGGGCCCAGCCCCGGCAGGCCCCGGCCCACTTAAAGCCCTGGGTTTGGTATTAGAAGCATTGAGACATCACATCTCATGTTATAGGAAGGGTCTCAGGATTGGAATGGGAAGAAGTTGGATATCACATCTCATGCTATAGGAAGGGTCTCAGGTTTGGAAAGGGAAGGAGTTGGATATCCAATCTCATGTTATAGGACTGGTCTCAGGTTTGGTATTAGAAGCATTGAGATATCACATCGCATGCTGTAGGAAGGTTCTCAGGTTTGGTATTAGAAGCATTGAGACATCACATCTCATGCTATAGGAAGGGTCTCAGGATTGGAATGGGAAGGAGTTGGATATCACATCTCATGTTATAGGAAGGATCTCAGGTTTGGTATTAGAAGCATTGAGACATCACATCTCATGCTATAGGAAGGGTCTCAGGATTGGAATGGGAAGGAGTTGGATATCACATCTCATGCTATAGGAAGGGTCTCAGATTTGGTATAAGCATTGAGATATCACATCTCATGCTATAGGAAGGGTCTCAGGATTGGATTGGGAAGGAGTTGTATATGACATCTCAGGCCATAGGAAGGGTCTCAGGATTGGTATAAGCATTGAGATATCACATCTCTGCTATCGGAAGGCTCTCAGGATTGGAATGGGAAGGAGTTGGATATCCCATCTCATGATAAAGGAAGGGTCTAAGGTTTGGAAGGAGAAAGATTTGGATATCACATCTCATGTTATAGGACGGGTCTCAATTTTGATATTAGAAGCATTGAGATAACAAATCTCATGATATCGGAAGGGTCTCAGGATTGGAATGGGAAGGAGTTGGATATCACATCTCATGATAAAGGAAGGGTCTAAGGTTTGGAAGGGGAAAGATTTGGATATCACATCTCATGTTATAGGACGGGTCTCAGGTTTGGTATTAGAAGCATTGAGATATCAAGTCTCATGGTATAGGAAGGGTCTCAGAATTGGAATGGGAAGGATTTCGGATATCACATCTCAAGCTATAGGAAGAGTCTCAGGATTGGAATGGGAAGGAGTTTGATATCACATCTCATGCCATAGTATGGTTCTCAGGTTTGGTAGAAGCATTGGGATATCACATCTCATGCTATTGGAAGGGTATCAGTATTGGATTTGGAAGGAGTTGGATATCCCATCTCATGCTATAGGAAGGGTCTCAGGTTGGAATGGGAAGGAGTTGGATATCACATCTCAAGCTATAGGAAGAGTCTCAGGATTGGAATGGGAATGAGTTTGATATCACATCTCATGCCATAGTATGGGTCTCAGGTTTGGTAGAAGCCTTGGGATATCACATCACATGCTATTGGAAGGGTATCAGTATTGGATTTGGAAGGAGTTGGATATCCCATCTCATGCTATAGTATGGGTCTCAGGTTTGGTAGAAGCATTGGGATCACACATCTCATGCTATTGGAAGGGTATCAGTATTGGATTTGGAAGGAGTTGGATATCCCATCTCATGCTATAGGAAGGGTCTCAGATTAGGTATAAGCATTGAGATATCACATCTCATGCTATAGGAAGGGTCTCAGGATTGGATTGGGATGGAGTTGTATATGACATCTCAGGCCATAGGAAGGGTCTCAGGATTGGTATAAGCATTGAGATATCACATCTCTGCTATCGGAAGGGTCTCAGGATTGGAATGGGAAGGAATTGGATATCCCATCTCATGTTATAGGAAGGGTCTCAGGTTTGGTATTAGAAGCATTGAGATATCACATCTCATGCTATAGGAAGGGTCTCAGGATTGGAATGGGGAGGACTTGGATGTCACATCTCATGCTATAGGGAGGGTCTCAAGTTTGATATTAGAAGCATTGAGATAACAAATCTCATGATATCGGAAGGGTCTCAGGATTGGAATGGGAAGGAGTTGGATATCACATCTCATGATAAAGGAAGGGTCTAAGGTTTGGAAGGGGAAAGATTTGGATATCACATCTCATGTTATAGGACGGGTCTCAGGTTTGGTATTAGAAGCATTGAGATATCAAGTCTCATGGCATAGGAAGGGTCTCAGAATTGGAATGGGAAGGAGTTGGATATCACATCTCAAGCTATAGGAAGAGTCTCAGGATTGGAATGGGAAGGGTATCAGTATTGGATTTGGAAGGAGTTGGATATCCCATCTCATGCTATAGGAAGGGTCTCAGGTTGGAATGGGAAGGAGTTGGATATCACATTTCATGTTATAGGAAGAGTCTCAGGATTGGAATGGGAAGGACTTGGATATCATATCTCATGCTATAGGAAGGCTCTCAGGTTTGGAAGGGGAAGGAGTTGGATATCACATTTCATGTTAGAGGAAGGATCTCAGGTTTGGTATTAGAGGCCTTGAGATATCACATCTCATGCTATAGGAAGGGTCTCAGGATTGGAATGGGAAGGAGTTGGATATCACATCTCAAGCTTTAGGAAGGGTCTCAGGTTTGGTATAAGCATTGAGATAGCACATCTCATGCTATAGGAAGGGTCTCAGGATTGGAATGGGAAGGAGTTGGATATCACATCTCATGTTATAGGAAAGATCTCCGGTTTGGTATTAGAAGCATTGAGACATCACATCTCATGTTATAGGAAGGGTCTCAGGATTGGAATGGGAAGAAGTTGGATATCACATCTCATGCTATAGGAAGGGTCCCAGGTTTGGAAGGGGAAGGAGTTGGATATCCAATCTCATGTTATAGGACTGGTCTCAGGTTTGGTATTAGAAGCATTGAGATATCAAATCGCATGCTTTAGGAAGGTTCTCAGGTTTGGTATTAGAAGCATTGAGACATCACATCTCATGCTATAGGAAGGGTCTCAGGATTGGAATGGGAAGGAGTTGGATATCACATCTCATGTTATAGGAAGGATCTCAGGTTTGGTATTAGAAGCATTGAGACATCACATCTCATGCTATAGGAAGGGTCTCAGGATTGGAATGGGAAGGAGTTGGATATCACATCTCATGCTATAGGAAGGGTCTCAGATTTGGTATAAGCATTGAGATATCACATCTCATGCTATAGGAAGGGTCTCAGGATTGGATTGGGAAGGAGTTGTATATGACATCTCAGGCCATAGGAAGGGTCTCAGGATTGGTATAAGCATTGAGATATGACATCTCTGCTATCGGAAGGGTCTCAGGATTGGAATGGGAAGGAGTTGGATATCCCATCTCATGTTATAGGAAGGGTCTCAGGTTTGGTATTAGAAGCATTGAGATATCACATCTCATGCTATAGGAAGGGTCTCAGGATTGGAATGGGGAGGACTTGGATGTCACATCTCATGCTATAGGGAGGGTCTCAAGTTTGATATTAGAAGCATTGAGATAACAAATCTCATGATATCGGAAGGGTCTCAGGATTGGAATGGGAAGGAGTTGGATATCACATCTCAAGCTATAGGAAGAGTCTCAAGATTGGAATGGGAAGGAGTTTGATATCACATCTCATGCCATAGTATGGGTCTCAGGTTTGGTAGAAGCATTGGGATATCACATCTCATGCTATTGGAAGGGTATCAGTATTGGATTTGGAAGGAGTTGGATATCCCATCTCATGCTATAGGAAGGGTCTCAGGTTGGAATGGGAAGGAGTTGGATATCACATTTCATGTTATAGGAAGGGTCTCAGGATTGGAATGGGAAGGACTTGGATATCATATCTCATGCTATAGGAAGGCTCTCAGGTTTGGAAGGGGAAGGAGTTGGATATCACATTTCATGTTAGAGGAAGGATCTCAGGTTTGGTATTAGAGGCCTTGAGATATCACATATCATGCTATAGGAAGGGTCTCAGGATTGGAATGGGAAGGAGTTGGATATATCACATCTCAAGCTTTAGGAAGGGTCTCAGGTTTGGTATAAGCATTGAGATAGCACATCTCAAGCTATAGGAAGGGTCTCAGGATTGGAATGGGAAGGAGTTGGATATTACATCTCATGTTATAGGAAAGATCTCAGGTTTGGTCAGGGCTTTAAGTGGGGTAAGAAATCGAGGGGGGGCCCTCATTTGGGGGCGTGGCTTGTGGGGGGCGTGGCCTAAAACGTACGCAAATCGTAAGGTATGCACACACACATATATATGCATGTTATATATCTGTGTGCGTACCTTACTATGGTTTGTGTACTTTGCAAGCCATCTTTTCTAAACATAGAAATATGTATTTTTATGTTTAGAAAAGATGGCTTGCAAAGAACACAAACCATAGTAAGGTACGCACACAGATATATAACATGCATATATGTGTGTGTGTGCATACCTTACGGTTTGCCTACTTTTCAGGCCATTTTTTTAAAAAAACATTTCGGTTTTATAAAAGATGGCTTTGAAAGTACACAATTCAAGCCATCTTTTATAAAGCTTTGACTACGGACAAAATTGTCCGTCGGCAAAGCTTTATAAAAGATGGCTTGAATTGTGTACTTTTCAAGCCATCTTTCATAAACCTCGAAAAATATCAAGGAATCCCCAGGTTCGCCGAGGGTTAAAGACGCCTCGGCGACCTGGGGAAACAAAGGGACAGTAACTGCCTCTGGTGACCCCTCGTGCGAGAGGTCACCAGAGGCAGTTACTATGATTTACAGAAGTGGCAGCCAGCCACAGCATTGCTGTGGCTGGCTGCCACTTCTGTCAGATCGCCTGACTTCATGGCAGGCGCATATCCCGTCGCGGCTGCTGCCGCGACGGGATAATGCATCCCGCCAATGTTGCGTGTGGTGGGACGGGGGCCCCGGCAGGGCCCCGGCTCAGTCCCACTTTTTGGAGACTGCCGGGGCCCAGCCCCGGCAGGCCCCGGCCCACTTAAAGCCCTGGGTTTGGTATTAGAAGCATTGAGACATCACATCTCATGTTATAGGAAGGGTCTCAGGATTGGAATGGGAAGAAGTTGGATATCACATCTCATGCTATAGGAAGGGTCTCAGGTTTGGAAAGGGAAGGAGTTGGATATCCAATCTCATGTTATAGGACTGGTCTCAGGTTTGGTATTAGAAGCATTGAGATATCACATCGCATGCTGTAGGAAGGTTCTCAGGTTTGGTATTAGAAGCATTGAGACATCACATCTCATGCTATAGGAAGGGTCTCAGGATTGGAATGGGAAGGAGTTGGATATCACATCTCATGTTATAGGAAGGATCTCAGGTTTGGTATTAGAAGCATTGAGACATCACATCTCATGCTATAGGAAGGGTCTCAGGATTGGAATGGGAAGGAGTTGGATATCACATCTCATGCTATAGGAAGGGTCTCAGATTTGGTATAAGCATTGAGATATCACATCTCATGCTATAGGAAGGGTCTCAGGATTGGATTGGGAAGGAGTTGTATATGACATCTCAGGCCATAGGAAGGGTCTCAGGATTGGTATAAGCATTGAGATATCACATCTCTGCTATCGGAAGGCTCTCAGGATTGGAATGGGAAGGAGTTGGATATCCCATCTCATGATAAAGGAAGGGTCTAAGGTTTGGAAGGAGAAAGATTTGGATATCACATCTCATGTTATAGGACGGGTCTCAATTTTGATATTAGAAGCATTGAGATAACAAATCTCATGATATCGGAAGGGTCTCAGGATTGGAATGGGAAGGAGTTGGATATCACATCTCATGATAAAGGAAGGGTCTAAGGTTTGGAAGGGGAAAGATTTGGATATCACATCTCATGTTATAGGACGGGTCTCAGGTTTGGTATTAGAAGCATTGAGATATCAAGTCTCATGGTATAGGAAGGGTCTCAGAATTGGAATGGGAAGGATTTCGGATATCACATCTCAAGCTATAGGAAGAGTCTCAGGATTGGAATGGGAAGGAGTTTGATATCACATCTCATGCCATAGTATGGTTCTCAGGTTTGGTAGAAGCATTGGGATATCACATCTCATGCTATTGGAAGGGTATCAGTATTGGATTTGGAAGGAGTTGGATATCCCATCTCATGCTATAGGAAGGGTCTCAGGTTGGAATGGGAAGGAGTTGGATATCACATTTCATGTTATAGGAAGGGTCTCAGGATTGGAATGGGAAGGACTTGGATATCATATCTCATGCTATAGGAAGGCTCTCAGGTTTGGAAGGGGAAGGAGTTGGATATCACATTTCATGTTAGAGGAAGGATCTCAGGTTTGGTATTAGAGGCCTTGAGATATCACATATCATGCTATAGGAAGGGTCTCAGGATTGGAATGGGAAGGAGTTGGATATCACATCTCAAGCTTTAGGAAGGGTCTCAGGTTTGGTATAAGCATTGAGATAGCACATCTCATGCTATAGGAAGGGTCTCAGGATTGGAATGGGAAGGAGTTGGATATTACATCTCATGTTATAGGAATGATCTCAGGTTTGGTCAGGGCTTTAAGTGGGGTAAGAAATCGAGGGGGGCCCTCATTTGGGGGCGTGGCTTGTGGGGGGCGTGGCCTAAAACGTACGCAAATCGTAAGGTATGCACACACACATATATATGCATGTTATATATCTGTGTGCGTACCTTACTATGGTTTGTGTACTTTGCAAGCCATCTTTTCTAAACATAGAAATATGTATTTTTATGTTTAGAAAAGATGGCTTGCAAAGAACACAAACCATAGTAAGGTACGCACACAGATATATAACATGCATATATGTGTGTGTGTGCATACCTTACGGTTTGCCTACTTTTCAGGCCATTTTTTTAAAAAAACATTTCGGTTTTATAAAAGATGGCTTTGAAAGTACACAATTCAAGCCATCTTTTATAAAGCTTTGACTACGGACAAAATTGTCCGTCGGCAAAGCTTTATAAAAGATGGCTTGAATTGTGTACTTTTCAAGCCATCTTTCATAAACCTCGAAAAATATCAAGGAATCCCCAGGTTCGCCGAGGGTTAAAGACGCCTCGGCGACCTGGGGAAACAAAGGGACAGTAACTGCCTCTGGTGACCCCTCGTGCGAGAGGTCACCAGAGGCAGTTACTATGATTTACAGAAGTGGCAGCCAGCCACAGCATTGCTGTGGCTGGCTGCCACTTCTGTCAGATCGCCTGACTTCATGGCAGGCGCATATCCCGTCGCGGCTGCTGCCGCGACGGGATAATGCATCCCGCCAATGTTGCGTGTGGTGGGACGGGGGCCCCGGCAGGGCCCCGGCTCAGTCCCACTTTTTGGAGACTGCCGGGGCCCAGCCCCGGCAGGCCCCGGCCCACTTAAAGCCCTGGGTTTGGTATTAGAAGCATTGAGACATCACATCTCATGTTATAGGAAGGGTCTCAGGATTGGAATGGGAAGAAGTTGGATATCACATCTCATGCTATAGGAAGGGTCTCAGGTTTGGAAAGGGAAGGAGTTGGATATCCAATCTCATGTTATAGGACTGGTCTCAGGTTTGGTATTAGAAGCATTGAGATATCACATCGCATGCTGTAGGAAGGTTCTCAGGTTTGGTATTAGAAGCATTGAGACATCACATCTCATGCTATAGGAAGGGTCTCAGGATTGGAATGGGAAGGAGTTGGATATCACATCTCATGTTATAGGAAGGATCTCAGGTTTGGTATTAGAAGCATTGAGACATCACATCTCATGCTATAGGAAGGGTCTCAGGATTGGAATGGGAAGGAGTTGGATATCACATCTCATGCTATAGGAAGGGTCTCAGATTTGGTATAAGCATTGAGATATCACATCTCATGCTATAGGAAGGGTCTCAGGATTGGATTGGGAAGGAGTTGTATATGACATCTCAGGCCATAGGAAGGGTCTCAGGATTGGTATAAGCATTGAGATATCACATCTCTGCTATCGGAAGGCTCTCAGGATTGGAATGGGAAGGAGTTGGATATCCCATCTCATGATAAAGGAAGGGTCTAAGGTTTGGAAGGAGAAAGATTTGGATATCACATCTCATGTTATAGGACGGGTCTCAATTTTGATATTAGAAGCATTGAGATAACAAATCTCATGATATCGGAAGGGTCTCAGGATTGGAATGGGAAGGAGTTGGATATCACATCTCATGATAAAGGAAGGGTCTAAGGTTTGGAAGGGGAAAGATTTGGATATCACATCTCATGTTATAGGACGGGTCTCAGGTTTGGTATTAGAAGCATTGAGATATCAAGTCTCATGGTATAGGAAGGGTCTCAGAATTGGAATGGGAAGGATTTCGGATATCACATCTCAAGCTATAGGAAGAGTCTCAGGATTGGAATGGGAAGGAGTTTGATATCACATCTCATGCCATAGTATGGTTCTCAGGTTTGGTAGAAGCATTGGGATATCACATCTCATGCTATTGGAAGGGTATCAGTATTGGATTTGGAAGGAGTTGGATATCCCATCTCATGCTATAGGAAGGGTCTCAGGTTGGAATTGGAAGGAGTTGGATATCACATTTCATGTTATAGGAAGGGTCTCAGGATTGGAATGGGAAGGAGTTGGATATCACATCTCAAGCTTTAGGAAGGGTCTCAGGTTTGGTATAAGCATTGAGATAGCACATCTCATGCTATAGGAAGGGTCTCAGGATTGGAATGGGAAGGAGTTGGATATCACATCTCATGTTATAGGAAAGATCTCAGGTTTGGTATTAGAAGCATTGAGACATCACATCTCATGTTATAGGAAGGGTCTCAGGATTGGAATGGGAAGAAGTTGGATATCACATCTCATGCTATAGGAAGGGTCTCAGGTTTGGAAGGGGAAGGAGTTGGATATCCAATCTCATGTTATAGGACTGGTCTCAGGTTTGGTATTAGAAGCATTGAGATATCACATCGCATGCTGTAGGAAGGTTCTCAGGTTTGGAATGGGGAGGAATTGGATATCACATCTCATGTCATAGGAAGGATCTCAGGATTGGAATGGGAAGGAGTTGGATATCACATCTCATGCTATAGGAAGGGTCTCAGGTTTGGTATAAGCATTGAGATATCACATCTCATGCTATAGGAAGGGTCTCAGGATTGGAATGGGAAGGAGTTGGATATCACATCTCATGTTATAGGAAGGATCTCAGGTTTGGTATTAGAAGCATTGAGACCTCACATCTCATGCTATCGGAAGGGTCTCAGGATTGGAATGGGAAGGAGTTGGATATCCCATCTCATGTTATAGGAAGAGTCTCAGGTTTGGTATTAGAAGCATTGAGATATCACATCTCATGCTATAGGAAGTGTCTCAGGATTGGAATCGGAAGGACTTGGATATCACATCTCATGCTATAGGGAGGGTCTCAAGTTTGATATTAGAAACATTGAGATATCACATCTCTGCTATCGGAAGGGTCTCAGGATTGGAATGGGAAGGAGTTGGATATTCCCATCTCATGTTATAGGAAGGGTCTCAGGTTTGGTATTAGAAGCATTGAGATATCACATCTCATGCTATAGGAAGGGTCTCAGGATTGGAATGGGAAGGACTTGGATATCAAATCTCATGCTATAGGGAGGGTCTCAAGTTTGATATTAGAAGCATTGAGATATCACATCTCATGATATCGGAAGGGTCTCAGGGATGGAATGGGAAGGAGTTGGATATCACATCTCATGATAAAGGAAGGGTCTAAGGTTTGGAAGGGGAAGGAGTTTGATATCACATCTCATGCCATAGTATGGGTCTCAGGTTTGGTAGAAGCATTGGGATATCACATCTCATGCTATCGAAAGGGTATCAGGATTGGATTTGGAAGGAGTTGGATATCCCATCTCATGCTATAGGAAGGGTCTCAGGTTGGAATGGGAAGGAGTTGGATATCACATCTCATGTTATAGGAAGGGTCTCAGGATTGGAATGGGAAGGACTTGGATATCACATCTCATGCTATAGGAAGGCTCTCAGGTTTGGAAGGGGAAAGAGTTGGATATCACATTTCATGTTAGAGGTAGGATCTCAGGTTTGGTATTAGAGGCATTGAGATATCACATCTCATGCTATCAGAAGAGTCTCAGGATTGGAATGGGAAGGAGTTGGATATCACATCTCATGCTAAAGGGAGGGTCTCAGGTTTGGAAGGGGAAGGATTTGGATATCACATCTCATGTTATAGAGAGGATCTCAGGTTTGGTATTAGAAGCATTGAGATATCACATCTCATGCTATCGGAAGGATCTCAGGTTTGGTATAGAAGCATTGAGATATCACATCTCATGCTATCAGAAGGGTCTCAGGATTGGAATGGGAAGGAGTTGGATATCACATCTCATGCTAAAGGGAAGGTCTCAGGTTTGGAAGGGGAAGGATTTGGATATCACATCTCATGTTATCGGAAGGATCTCAGGTTTGGTATTAGAAGTATTGAGATATCACATCTCATGCTATAGGAAGGGTCTCAGGATTGGAATGGGAAGGAGTTGGTTATCACATCTCATGCTAAAGGAAGGGTCTCAGGTTTGGTAGAAGCATTGAGATATCACATCTCATGCTATAGGAAGGGTCTCAGGATTGGAATGGGAAGGACTTAGATATCACATATCATGCTATAGGGAGGGTCTCAGTTTTGATATTAGAAGCATTGAGATATCACATCTCATGCTATCGGAAGTGTCTCAGGATTGGAATGGGAAGGAGCTGGATATCACATCTCATGCTAAAGGAAGGGTCTCAGGTTTGGAACGGGAAGGAGTTGGATATCACATCTCATGTTATAGGAAGGGTCTCAGGTTTGGTATAAGCATTGAGATATCACATCTCTGCTATCGGAAGTGTCTCAGGATTGGAATGGGAAGGACTTGGATATCACATCTCATGCTATAGATAGGCTCTCAGGTTTGGAAAGGGAAGGAGTTGGATATCACATTTCATGTTAGAGGAAGGATCTCAGGTTTGGTATTAGAGGCATTGAGATATCACATCTCAGGCTATAGGAAGGGTCTCAGGATTGGAATGGGAAGGAGTTGGATATCACATCTCATGCTATAGGAAGGGTCTCAGGATTGGAATGGGAAGGAGTTGGATATCACATCTCATGCTATAGGAAGGGTCTCAGGTTTGGTATAAGCATTGAGATATCACATCTCGTGCTATAGGAAGGGTCTCAGGATTGGAATGGGAAGGAGTTGTATATGACATCTCATGCTATAGACAGGGTCTCAGGTGTGGAAGGGGAAGGATTTGGAAATCACATCTCATGTTATAGGAAGGATCTCAGGTTTGGTATTAGAAGCATTGAGATATCACATCTCATGCTATCATAAGGATCTCAGGATTGGAATCGGAAGGAGTTGGATATCACATCTCATGTTATAGGAAGGATCTCAGGTTTGGTATTAGAAGCATTGAGACATCACATCTCATGCTATAGGAAGGGTCTCAGGATTGGAATGGGAAGGAGTTGGATATCACATCTCATGCTATAGGAAGGGTCTCAGATTTGGTATAAGCATTGAGATATCACATCTCATGCTATAGGAAGGGTCTCAGGATTGGAATGGGAAGCAGTTGGATATCACATCTCAGGCCATAGGAAGGGTCTCAGGTTTGGTATAAGCATTGAGATATCACATCTCTGCTATCGGAAGGGTCTCAGGATTGGAATGGGAAGGAGTTGGATATCCCATCTCATGTTATAGGAAGAGTCTCAGGTTTGGTATTAGAAGCATTGAGATATCCCATCTCATGCTATAGGAAGGGTCTCAGGTTGGAATGGGAAGGAGTTGGATATCACATTTCATGTTATAGGAAGGGTCTCAGGATTGGAATTGGAAGGACTTGGCTATCATATCTCATGCTATAGGAAGGCTCTCAGGTTTGGAAGGGGAAGGAGTTGGATATCACATTTCATGTTAGAGGAACGATCTCAGGTTTGGTATTAGAGGTCTTGAGATATCACATCTCATGCTATAGGAAGGGTCTCAGGATTGGAATGGGAAGGAGTTGGATATCACATCTCAAGCTATAGGAACGGTCTCAGGTTTGGTATAAGCATTGTGATATCACATCTCATGCTATAATAAGGGTCTCAGGATTGGAATGGGAAGGAGTTGGATATCACATCTCATGTTATAGGAAGGGTCTCAGGATTGGAATGGGAAGAAGTTGGATATCACATCTCATGCTATAGGAAGGGTCTCAGGTTTGGTATAAGCATTGAGATATCACATCTCATGCTATAGGAAGGGTCTCAGGATTGGAATGGGCAGGAGTTGTATATCACATCTCATGCTATAGGAAGGGTCTCAGGTTTGGTATAAGCATTGAGATATCACATCTCATGTCATAGGAAGGGTCTCAGGTTTGGTATAAGCATTGAGATATCACATCTCTGCTATCGGAAGGGTCTCAGGATTGGAATGGGAAGGAGTTGGATATCATATCTCATGCTAAAGGGAGGGTCTCAGGTTTGGAAGGGGAAGGATTTGGAAATCACATCTCATGTTATAGGAAGGATCTCAGGTTTGGTATTAGAAGCATTGAGATATCACATCTCATGCTATCGGAAGTATCTCAGGTTTGGTATTAGAGGCATTGAGATATCACATCTCATGCTATCATAAGGGTCTCAGGATTGGAATGGGAAGGAGTTGGATATCACATCTCATGTTATAGGAAGGATCTCAGGTTTGGTATTAGAAGCATTGAGAGATCACATCTAATGCTATAGGAACGGTCTCAGGATTGGAATGGGAAGGAGTTGTATATGACATCTCAGGCCATAGGAAGGGTCTCAGGTTTGGTATAAGCATTGAGATATCACATCTCTGCTATCGGAAGGGTCTCAGGATTGGAATGGGAAGGAGTTGGATATCCCATCTCATGTTATAGGAAGGGTCTCAGATTTGGTATTAGAAGCATTGAGACATCACATCTCATGTTATAGGAAGGGTCTCAGGATTGGAATGGGAAGAAGTTGGATATCACATCTCATGCTATAGGAAGGGTCTCAGATTTGGTATAAGCATTGAGATATCACATCTCATGTTATAGGAAGGGTCTCAGGATTGGAATGGGAAGGAGTTGTATATGACATCTCATGCCATAGGAAGGGTCTCAGGTTTGGTATAAGCATTGAGATATCACATCACATGCTATAGGAAGGGTCTCAGGATTGGAATGGGAAGGACTTTTGATATCACATCTCATGCTATAGGCAGGGTCTCAGGTTTGGAAAGGGAAGGAGATGGATATCACATTTCATGTTAGAGGTAGGATCTCAGGTTTGGTATTAGAGGCATTGAAATATCACATCTCATGCTATCAGAAGGGTCTCAGGATTGGAATGGGAAGGAGTTGGATATCACATCTCATGCTAAAGGGAGGGTCACAGGTTTGGAAGTGGAAGGATTTGGAAATCACATCTCATGTTATAGGAAGGATCTCAGGTTTGGTACTAGAAGCATTGAGATATCACATCTCATGCTATCAGAAGTATCTCAGGTTTGGTATTAGAGGCATTGAGATATCACATCTCATGCTATCATAAGGGTCTCAGGATTGGAATGGGAAGGGGTTGGATATCACATCTCATGTTATAGGAAGGATCTCAGGTTTGGTATTAGAAGCATTGAGACATCACATCTCATGCTATAGGAAGGGTCTCAGGATTGGAATGGGAAGGAGTTGGATATCACATCTCATGCTATAGGAAGGGTCTCGGATTTGGTATAAGCATTGAGATATCACATCTCATGCTATAGGAAAGGTCTCAGGATTGGAATGGGAAGGAGTTGTATATGACATCTCAGGCCATAGGAAGGGTCTCAGGATTGGTATAAGCATTGAGATATGACATCTCTGCTATCGGAAGGGTCTCAGGATTGGAATTGGAAGGAGTTGGATATCCCATCTCATGCTATAGGGAGGGTCTCAAGTTTGATATTAGAAGCATTGAGATAACAAATCTCATGATATCGGAAGGGTCTCAGGATTGGAATGGGAAGGAGTTGGATATCACATCTCAAGCTATAGGAAGAGTCTCAAGATTGGAATAGGAAGGAGTTTGATATCACATCTCATGCCATAGTATGGGTCTCAGGTTTGGTAGAAGCATTGGGATATCACATCTCATGCTATTGGAAGGGTATCAGTATTGGATTTGGAAGGAGTTGGATATCCCATCTCATGCTATAGGAAGGGTCTCAGGTTGGAATGGGAAGGAGTTGGATATCACATTTCATGTTATAGGAAGGGTCTCAGGATTGGAATGGGAAGGACTTGGATATCATATCTCATGCTATAGGAAGGCTCTCAGGTTTGGAAGGGGAAGGAGTTGGATATCACATTTCATGTTAGAGGAAGGATCTCAGGTTTGGTATTAGAGGCCTTGAGATATCACATATCATGCTATAGGAAGGGTCTCAGGATTGGAATGGGAAGGAGTTGGATATCACATCTCAAGCTTTAGGAAGGGTCTCAGGTTTGGTATAAGCATTGAGATAGCACATCTCATGCTATAGGAAGGGTCTCAGGATTGGAATGGGAAGGAGTTGGATATTACATCTCATGTTATAGGAAAGATCTCAGGTTTGGTATTAGAAGCATTGAGACATCACATCTCATGTTATAGGAAGGGTCTCAGGATTGGAATGGGAAGAAGTTGGATATCACATCTCATGCTATAGGAAGGGTCTCAGGTTTGGAAAGGGAAGGAGTTGGATATCCAATCTCATGTTATAGGACTGGTCTCAGGTTTGGTATTAGAAGCATTGAGATATCACATCGCATGCTGTAGGAAGGTTCTCAGGTTTGGTATTAGAAGCATTGAGACATCACATCTCATGCTATAGGAAGGGTCTCAGGATTGGAATGGGAAGGAGTTGGATATCACATCTCATGTTATAGGAAGGATCTCAGGTTTGGTATTAGAAACATTGAGACATCACATCTCATGCTATAGGAAGGGTCTCAGGATTGGAATGGGAAGGAGTTGGATATCACATCTCATGCTATAGGAAGGGTCTCAGATTTGTTATAAGCATTGAGATATCACATCTCATGCTATAGGAAGGGTCTCAGGATTGGATTGGGAAGGAGTTGTATATGACATCTCAGGCCATAGGAAGGGTCTCAGGATTGGTATAAGCATTGAGATATCACATCTCTGCTATCGGAAGGGTCTCAGGATTGGAATGGGAAGGAGTTGGATATCCCATCTCATGATAAAGGAAGGGTCTAAGGTTTGGAAGGAGAAAGATTTGGATATCACATCTCATGTTATAGGACGGGTCTCAATTTTGATATTAGAAGCATTGAGATAACAAATCTCATGATATCGGAAGGGTCTCAGGATTGGAATGGGAAGGAGTTGGATATCACATCTCATGATAAAGGAAGGGTCTAAGGTTTGGAAGGGGAAAGATTTGGATATCACATCTCATGTTATAGGACGGGTCTCAGGTTTGGTATTAGAAGCATTGAGATATCAAGTCTCATGGTATAGGAAGGGTCTCAGAATTGGAATGGGAAGGATTTCGGATATCACATCTCAAGCTATAGGAAGAGTCTCAGGATTGGAATGGGAAGGAGTTTGATATGACATCTCATGCCATAGTATGGTTCTCAGGTTTGGTAGAAGCATTGGGATATCACATCTCATGCTATTGGAAGGGTATCAGTATTGGATTTGGAAGGAGTTGGATATCCCATCTCATGCTATAGGAAGGGTCTCAGGTTGGAATTGGAAGGAGTTGGATATCACATTTCATGTTATAGGAAGGGTCTCAGGATTGGAATGGGAAGGAGTTGGATATCACATCTCAAGCTTTAGGAAGGGTCTCAGGTTTGGTATAAGCATTGAGATAGCACATCTCATGCTATAGGAAGGGTCTCAGGATTGGAATGGGAAGGAGTTGGATATCACATCTCATGTTATAGGAAAGATCTCAGGTTTGGTATTAGAAGCATTGAGACATCACATCTCATGTTATAGGAAGGGTCTCAGGATTGGAATGGGAAGAAGTTGGATATCACATCTCATGCTATAGGAAGGGTCTCAGGTTTGGAAGGGGAAGGAGTTGGATATCACATCTCAAGCTTTAGGAAGGGTCTCAGGTTTGGTATAAGCATTGAGATAGCACATCTCATGCTATAGGAAGGGTCTCAGGATTGGAATGGGAAGGAGTTGGATATCACATCTCATGTTATAGGAAAGATCTCAGGTTTGGTATTAGAAGCATTGAGACATCACATCTCATGTTATAGGAAGGGTCTCAGGATTGGAATGGGAAGAAGTTGGATATCCCATCTCATGTTATAGGAAGGGTCTCAGATTTGGTATTAGAAGCATTGAGACATCACATCTCATGTTATAGGAAGGGTCTCAGGATTGGAATGGGAAGAAGTTGGATATCACATCTCATGCTATAGGAAGGGTCTCAGGTTTGGTATAAGCATTGAGATATCACATCTCATGTTATAGGAAGGGTCTCAGGATTGGAATGGGAAGGAGTTGTATATGACATCTCATGCCATAGGAAGGGTCTCAGGTTTGGTATAAGCATTGAGATATCACATCACATGCTATAGGAAGGGTCTCAGGATTGGAATGGGAAGGACTTTTGATATCACATCTCATGCTATAGGCAGGGTCTCAGGTTTGGAAAGGGAAGGAGATGGATATCACATTTCATGTTAGAGGTAGGATCTCAGGTTTGGTATTAGAGGCATTGAAATATCACATCTCATGCTATCAGAAGGGTCTCAGGATTGGAATGGGAAGGAGTTGGATATCACATCTCATGCTAAAGGGAGGGTCACAGGTTTGGAAGTGGAAGGATTTGGAAATCACATCTCATGTTATAGGAAGGATCTCAGGTTTGGTACTAGAAGCATTGAGATATCACATCTCATGCTATCAGAAGTATCTCAGGTTTGGTATTAGAGGCATTGAGATATCACATCTCATGCTATCATAAGGGTCTCAGGATTGGAATGGGAAGGGGTTGGATATCACATCTCATGTTATAGGAAGGATCTCAGGTTTGGTATTAGAAGCATTGAGACATCACATCTCATGCTATAGGAAGGGTCTCAGGATTGGAATGGGAAGGAGTTGGATATCACATCTCATGCTATAGGAAGGGTCTCGGATTTGGTATAAGCATTGAGATATCACATCTCATGCTATAGGAAAGGTCTCAGGATTGGAATGGGAAGGAGTTGTATATGACATCTCAGGCCATAGGAAGGGTCTCAGGATTGGTATAAGCATTGAGATATGACATCTCTGCTATCGGAAGGGTCTCAGGATTGGAATTGGAAGGAGTTGGATATCCCATCTCATGTTATAGGAAGGGTCTCAGTTTGGTATTAGAAGCATTGAGATATCACATCTCATGCTATAGGAAGGGTCTCAGGATTGGAATGGGGAGGACTTGGATGTCACATCTCATGCTATAGGGAGGGTCTCAAGTTTGATATTAGAAGCATTGAGATAACAAATCTCATGATATCGGAAGGGTCTCAGGATTGGAATGGGAAGGAGTTGGATATCACATCTCAAGCTATAGGAAGAGTCTCAAGATTGGAATAGGAAGGAGTTTGATATCACATCTCATGCCATAGTATGGGTCTCAGGTTTGGTAGAAGCATTGGGATATCACATCTCATGCTATTGGAAGGGTATCAGTATTGGATTTGGAAGGAGTTGGATATCCCATCTCATGCTATAGGAAGGGTCTCAGGTTGGAATGGGAAGGAGTTGGATATCACATTTCATGTTATAGGAAGGGTCTCAGGATTGGAATGGGAAGGACTTGGATATCATATCTCATGCTATAGGAAGGCTCTCAGGTTTGGAAGGGGAAGGAGTTGGATATCACATTTCATGTTAGAGGAAGGATCTCAGGTTTGGTATTAGAGGCCTTGAGATATCACATATCATGCTATAGGAAGGGTCTCAGGATTGGAATGGGAAGGAGTTGGATATCACATCTCAAGCTTTAGGAAGGGTCTCAGGTTTGGTATAAGCATTGAGATAGCACATCTCATGCTATAGGAAGGGTCTCAGGATTGGAATGGGAAGGAGTTGGATATTACATCTCATGTTATAGGAAAGATCTCAGGTTTGGTATTAGAAGCATTGAGACATCACATCTCATGTTATAGGAAGGGTCTCAGGATTGGAATGGGAAGAAGTTGGATATCACATCTCATGCTAAAGGGAGGGTCACAGGTTTGGAAGTGGAAGGATTTGGAAATCACATCTCATGTTATAGGAAGGATCTCAGGTTTGGTACTAGAAGCATTGAGATATCACATCTCATGCTATCAGAAGTATCTCAGGTTTGGTATTAGAGGCATTGAGATATCACATCTCATGCTATCATAAGGGTCTCAGGATTGGAATGGGAAGGGGTTGGATATCACATCTCATGTTATAGGAAGGATCTCAGGTTTGGTATTAGAAGCATTGAGACATCACATCTCATGCTATAGGAAGGGTCTCAGGATTGGAATGGGAAGGAGTTGGATATCACATCTCATGCTATAGGAAGGGTCTCGGATTTGGTATAAGCATTGAGATATCACATCTCATGCTATAGGAAAGGTCTCAGGATTGGAATGGGAAGGAGTTGTATATGACATCTCAGGCCATAGGAAGGGTCTCAGGATTGGTATAAGCATTGAGATATGACATCTCTGCTATCGGAAGGGTCTCAGGATTGGAATTGGAAGGAGTTGGATATCCCATCTCATGTTATAGGAAGGGTCTCAGTTTGGTATTAGAAGCATTGAGATATCACATCTCATGCTATAGGAAGGGTCTCAGGATTGGAATGGGGAGGACTTGGATGTCACATCTCATGCTATAGGGAGGGTCTCAAGTTTGATATTAGAAGCATTGAGATAACAAATCTCATGATATCGGAAGGGTCTCAGGATTGGAATGGGAAGGAGTTGGATATCACATCTCAAGCTATAGGAAGAGTCTCAAGATTGGAATAGGAAGGAGTTTGATATCACATCTCATGCCATAGTATGGGTCTCAGGTTTGGTAGAAGCATTGGGATATCACATCTCATGCTATTGGAAGGGTATCAGTATTGGATTTGGAAGGAGTTGGATATCCCATCTCATGCTATAGGAAGGGTCTCAGGTTGGAATGGGAAGGAGTTGGATATCACATTTCATGTTATAGGAAGGGTCTCAGGATTGGAATGGGAAGGACTTGGATATCATATCTCATGCTATAGGAAGGCTCTCAGGTTTGGAAGGGGAAGGAGTTGGATATCACATTTCATGTTAGAGGAAGGATCTCAGGTTTGGTATTAGAGGCCTTGAGATATCACATATCATGCTATAGGAAGGGTCTCAGGATTGGAATGGGAAGGAGTTGGATATCACATCTCAAGCTTTAGGAAGGGTCTCAGGTTTGGTATAAGCATTGAGATAGCACATCTCATGCTATAGGAAGGGTCTCAGGATTGGAATGGGAAGGAGTTGGATATTACATCTCATGTTATAGGAAAGATCTCAGGTTTGGTATTAGAAGCATTGAGACATCACATCTCATGTTATAGGAAGGGTCTCAGGATTGGAATGGGAAGAAGTTGGATATCACATCTCATGCTATAGGAAGGGTCTCAGGTTTGGAAAGGGAAGGAGTTGGATATCCAATCTCATGTTATAGGACTGGTCTCAGGTTTGGTATTAGAAGCATTGAGATATCACATCGCATGCTGTAGGAAGGTTCTCAGGTTTGGTATTAGAAGCATTGAGACATCACATCTCATGCTATAGGAAGGGTCTCAGGATTGGAATGGGAAGGAGTTGGATATCACATCTCATGTTATAGGAAGGATCTCAGGTTTGGTATTAGAAGCATTGAGACATCACATCTCATGCTATAGGAAGGGTCTCAGGATTGGAATGGGAAGGAGTTGGATATCACATCTCATGCTATAGGAAGGGTCTCAGATTTGGTATAAGCATTGAGATATCACATTTCATGCTATAGGAAGGGTCTCAGGATTGGATTGGGAAGGAGTTGTATATGACATCTCAAGCCATAGGAAGGGTCTCAGGATTGGTATAAGCATTGAGATATCACATCTCTGCTATCGGAAGAGTCTCAGGATTGGAATGGGAAGGAGTTGGATATCCCATCTCATGATAAAGGAAGGGTCTAAGGTTTGGAAGGAGAAAGATTTGGATATCACATCTCATGTTATAGGACGGGTCTCAATTTTGATATTAGAAGCATTGAGATAACAAATCTCATGATATCGGAAGGGTCTCAGGATTGGAATGGGAAGGAGTTGGATATCACATCTCATGATAAAGGAAGGGTCTAAGGTTTGGAAGGGGAAAGATTTGGATATCACATCTCATGTTATAGGACAGGTCTCAGGTTTGGTATTAGAAGCATTGAGATATCAAGTCTCATGGTATAGGAAGGGTCTCAGAATTGGAATGGGAAGGATTTCGGATATCACATCTCAAGCTATAGGAAGAGTCTCAGGATTGGAATGGGAAGGAGTTTGATATGACATCTCATGCCATAGTATGGTTCTCAGGTTTGGTAGAAGCATTGGGATATCACATCTCATGCTATTGGAAGGGTATCAGTATTGGATTTGGAAGGAGTTGGATATCCCATCTCATGCTATAGGAAGGGTCTCAGGTTGGAATTGGAAGGAGTTGGATATCACATTTCATGTTATAGGAAGGGTCTCAGGATTGGAATGGGAAGGAGTTGGATATCACATCTCAAGCTTTAAGAAGGGTCTCAGGTTTGGTATAAGCATTGAGATAGCACATCTCATGCTATAGGAAGGGTCTCAGGATTGGAATGGGAAGGAGTTGGATATCACATCTCATGTTATAGGAAAGATCTCAGGTTTGGTATTAGAAGCATTGAGACATCACATCTCATGTTATAGGAAGGGTCTCAGGATTGGAATGGGAAGAAGTTGGATATCACATCTCATGCTATAGGAAGGGTCTCAGGTTTGGAAGGGGAAGGAGTTGGATATCCAATCTCATGTTATAGGACTGGTCTCAGGTTTGGTATTAGAAGCATTGAGATATCACATCGCATGCTGTAGGAAGGTTCTCAGGTTTGGAATGGGGAGGAATTGGATATCACATCTCATGTCATAGGAAGGATCTCAGGTTTGGTATTAGAAGCATTGAGATATCACATCTCATGCTATAGGAATGGTCTCAGGATTGGAATGGGAAGGAGTTGGATATTACATTCTTGCTATAGGAAGGGTCTCTTGTTTGGAATGGGAAGGAGTTGGATATCACATATGCTATAGGAAGGGTCTCAGGTTTGAAACGGGAAGGAGTTGGATATCACATCTCATGTTATAGGAAGGGTCTCAGGTTTGGTATAAGCATTGAGATATCACATCTCTGCTATCGGAAGTGTCTCAGGATTGGAATGGGAAGGTGTTGGATATCCCATCTCATGTTATAGGACGGGTCTCAGGTTTGTTATTAGAATCATTGAGATATCATATTGCATGCTGTAGGAAGGGTCTAAGGATTGGAATGGGAAGGACTTGGATATCACATCTCATGCTATAGGTAGGCTCTCAGGTTTGGAAAGGGAAGGAGTTCGATATCACATTTCATGTTAGAGGAAGGATCTCAGGTTTGGTATTAGAGGCATTGAGATATCACATCTCATGCTATAGGAAGGGTCTCAGGATTGGAATGGGAAGGAGTTGGATATCACATCTCATGCTATAGGAAGGGTCTCAGGTTTGGTATAAGCATTGAGATATCACATCTCATGCTATAGGAAGGGTCTCAGGATTGGAATGGGAAGGAGTTGGATATCACATCTCATGTTATAGGAAGGATCTCAGGTTTGGTATTAGAAGCATTGAGACATCACATCTCATGCTATCGGAAGGGTCTCAGGATTGGAATGGGAAGGAGTTGGATATCCCATCTCATGTTATAGGAAGAGTCTCAGGTTTGGTATTAGAAGCATTGAGATATCACATCTCATGCTATAGGAAGTGTCTCAGGATTGGAATCGGAAGGACTTGGATATCACATCTCATGCTATAGGGAGGGTCTCAAGTTTGATATTAGAAGCATTGAGATATCACATCTCATGCTATAGGAAGGGTCTCAGGATTGGAATGGGAAGGAGTTGGATATCACATCTCATGCTATAGGAAGGGTCTCAGGTTTGGTATAAGCAGTGAGATATCACATCTCATGCTATAGGAAGTGTCTCAGGATTGGAATGGGAAGGAGTTGGATATCACATCTCATGCTATAGGAAGGGTCTCAGGTTTGGTATAAGCATTGAGATATCACATCACATGCTATAGGAAGGGTCTCAGGATTGGAATGGGAAGGACTTTTGATATCCCATCTCATGCTATAGGCAGGGTCTCAGGTTTGGAAAGGGAAGGAGATGGATATCACATTTCATGTTAGAGGTAGGATCTCAGGTTTGGTATTAGAGGCATTGAAATATCACATCTCATGCTATCAGAAGGGTCTCAGGATTGGAATGGGAAGGAGTTGGATATCACATCTCATGCTAAAGGGAGGGTCACAGGTTTGGAAGTGGAAGGATTTGGAAATCACATCTCATGTTATAGGAAGGATCTCAGGTTTGGTACTAGAAGCATTGAGATATCACATCTCATGCTATCAGAAGTATCTCAGGTTTGGTATTAGAGGCATTGAGATATCACATCTCATGCTATCATAAGGGTCTCAGGATTGGAATGGGAAGGGGTTGGATATCACATCTCATGTTATAGGAAGGATCTCAGGTTTGTATTAGAAGCATTGAGACATCACATCTCATGCTATAGGAAGGGTCTCAGGATTGGAATGGGAAGGAGTTGGATATCACATCTCATGCTATAGGAAGGGTCTCGGATTTGGTATAAGCATTGAGATATCACATCTCATGCTATAGGAAGGGTCTCAGGATTGGAATGGGAAGGAGTTGTATATGACAAATCAGGCCATAGGAAGGGTCTCAGGTTTGGTATAAGCATTGAGATATCACATCTCTGCTATCGGAAGGGTCTCAGGATTGGAATGGGAAGGAGTTGGATATCCCATCTCATGTTATAGGAAGGGTCTCAGGTTTGGTATTAGAAGCATTGAGATATCACATCTCATGCTATAGGAAGAGTCTCAGGATTGGAATGGGGAGGACTTGGATGTCACATCTCATGCTATAGGGAGGGTCTCAAGTTTGATATTAGAAGCATTGAGATAACAAATCTCATGATATCGGAAGGGTCTCAGGATTGGAATGGGAAGGAATTGGATATCACATCTCATGATAAAGGAAGGGTCTAAGGTTTGGAAGGGGAAGGATTTGGATATCACATCTCATGTTATAGGACGGGTCTCAGGTTTTGTATTAGAAGCATTGAGATATCAAGTCTCATGGTATAGGAAGGGTCTCAGAATTGGAATGGGAAGGAGTTGGATATCACATCTCAAGCTATAGGTAGGGTCTCAGGATTGGAATGGGAAGGAGTTTGATATCAAATCTCATGCCATAGTATGGGTCTCAGGTTTGGTAGAAGCATTGGGATATCACATCTCATGCTATCGGAAGGGTATCAGTATTGGATTTGGAAGGAGTTGGATATCCCATCTCATGCTATAGGAAGGGTCTCAGGTTGGAATGGGAAGGAGTTGGATATCACATTTCATGTTATAGGAAGGGTCTCAGGATTGGATGGGAAGGACTTGGATATCATATCTCATGCTATAGGAAGGCTCTCAGGTTTGGAAGGGGAAGGAGTTGGATATCACATTTCATGTTAGAGGAAGGATCTCAGGTTTGGTATTAGAGGCCTTGAGATATCACATCTCATGCTATAGGAAGGGTCTCAGGATTGGAATGGGAAGGAGTTGATATCACATCTCAAGCTATAGGAAGGGTCTCAGGTTTGGTATAAGCATTGAGATATCACATCTCATGCTATAGGAAGGGTCTCAGGATTGGAATGGGAAGGAGTTGGATATCACATCTCATGTTATAGGAAAGATCTCAGGTTTGGTATTAGAAGCATTGAGACATCACATCTCATGTTATAGGAAGGGTCTCAGGAGTGGAATGGGAAGAAGTTGGATATCACATCTCATGTCATAGGAAGGATCTCAGGTTTGGTATTAGAAGCATTGAGATATCACATCTCATGCTATAGGAATGGTCTCAGGATTGGAATGGGAAGGAGTTGGATATTACATTCTTGCTATAGGAAGGGTCTCATGTTTGGAATGGGAAGGAGTTGGATATCACATATGCTATAGGAAGGGTCTCAGGTTTGGACCGGGAAGGAGTTGTATATCACATCTCATGTTATAGGAAGGGTCTCAGGTTTGGTATAAGCATTGAGATATCACATCTCTGCTATCGGAAGTGTCTCAGGATTGGAATGGGAAGGAGTTGGATATCCCATCTCATGTTATAGGATGGGTCTCAGGTTTGTTATTAGAATCATTGAGATATCATATTGCATGCTGTAGGAAGGGTCTAAGGATTGGAATGGGAAGGACTTGGATATCACATCTCATGCTATAGGTAGGCTCTCAGGTTTGGAAAAAGGGAAGGAGTTGGATATCACATTTCATGTTAGAGGAAGGATCTCAGGTTTGGTATTAGAGGCATTGAGATATCACATCTCATGCTATAGGAAGGGTCTCAGGATTGGAATGGGAAGGAGTTGGATATCACATCTCATGCTATAGGAAGGGTCTCAGGTTTGGTATAAGCATCGAGATATCACATCTCATGCTATAGGAAGGGTCTCGGGATTGGAATGGGAAGGAGTTGGATATCACATCTCATGTTATAGGAAGGATCTCAGGTTTGGTATTAGAAGCATTGAGACATCACATCTCATGCTATAGGAAGGGTCTCAGGATTGGAATGGGAAGGAGTTGGATATCACATCTCATGCTATAGGAAGGGTCTCAGGTTTGGTATAAGCATTGAGATATCACATCTCATGCTATAGGAAGTGTCTCAGGATTGGAATGGGAAGGACTTGGGTATCACATCTCATCCTATAGGGAGGGTCTCAAGTTTGATATTAGAAGCATTGAGATATCACATCTCATGCTATAGAACGGGTCTCAGGATTGGAATGGGAAGGAGTTGGATATCACATCTCAAGCTTTAGGAAGGGTCTCAGGTTTGGTATAAGCATTGAGATAGCACATCTCATGCTATAGGAAGGGTCTCAGGATTGGAATGGGAAGGAGTTGGATATTACATCTCATGTTATAGGAAAGATCTCAGGTTTGGTATTAGAAGCATTGAGACATCACATCTCATGTTATAGGAAGGGTCTCAGGATTGGAATGGGAAGGAGTTGGATATCACATCTCATGCTATAGGAAGGGTCTCAGGTTTGGTATAAGCATTGAGATATCACATCTCATGCTATAGGAAGTGTCTCAGGATTGGAATGGGAAGGACTTGGGTATCACATCTCATGCTATAGGGAGGGTCTCAAGTTTGATATTAGAAGCATTGAGATATCACATCTCATGCTATAGGAAGGGTCTCAGGATTGGAATGGGAAGGAGTTGGATATCACATCTCAAGCTTTAGGAAGGGTCTCAGGTTTGGTATAAGCATTGAGATAGCACATCTCATGCTATAGGAAGGGTCTCAGGATTGGAATGGGAAGGAGTTGGATATTACATCTCATGTTATAGGAAAGATCTCAGGTTTGGTATTAGAAGCATTGAGATATCACATCTCATGCTATAGGAAGTGTCTCAGGATTGGAATGGGAAGGACTTGGGTATCACATCTCATGCTATAGGGAGGGTCTCAAGTTTGATATTAGAAGCATTGAGGTATCACATCTCATGCTATAGGAAGTGTCTCAGGATTGGAATGGGAAGGACTTGGGTATCACATCTCATGCTATAGGGAGGGTCTCAAGTTTGATATTAGAAGCATTGAGATATCACATCTCAAGCTTTAGGAAGGGTCTCAGGTTTGGTATAAGCATTGAGATAGCACATCTCATGCTATAGGAAGGGTCTCAGGATTGGAATGGGAAGGAGTTGGATATTACATCTCATGTTATAGGAAAGTTCTCAGGTTTGGTATTAGAAGCATTGAGACATCACATCTCATGTTATAGGAAGGGTCTCAGGATTGGAATGGGAAGAAGTTGGATATCACATCTCATGCTATAGGAAGGGTCTCAGGTTTGGAAGGGGAAGGAGTTGGATATCCAATCTCATGTTATAGGACTGGTCTCAGGTTTGGTATTAGAAGCATTGAGATATCACATCGCATGCTGTAGGAAGGTTCTCAGGTTTGGTATTAGAAGCATTGAGACATCACATCTCATGCTATAGGAAGGGTCTCAGGATTGGAATGGGAAGGAGTTGGATATCACATCTCATGTTATAGGAAGGATCTCAGGTTTGGTATTAGAAGCATTGAGACATCACATCTCATGCTATAGGAAGGGTCTCAGGATTGGAATGGGAAGGAGTTGGATATCACATCTCATGCTATAGGAAGGGTCTCAGATTTGGTATAAGCATTGAGATATCACATCTCATGCTATAGGAAGGGTCTCAGGATTGGATTGGGAAGGAGTTGTATATGACATCTCAGGCCATAGGAAGGGTCTCAGGATTGGTATAAGCATTGAGATATCACATCTCTGCTATCGGAAGGGTCTCAGGATTGGAATGGGAAGGAGTTGGATATCCCATCTCATGATAAAGGAAGGGTCTAAGGTTTGGAAGGGGAAAGATTTGGATATCACATCTCATGTTATAGGCGGGTCTCAATTTTGATATTAGAAGCATTGAGATAACAAATCTCATGATATCGTAAGGGTCTCAGGATTGGAATGGGAAGGAGTTGGATATCACATCTCATGATAAAGGAAGGGTCTAAGGTTTGGAAGGGGAAAGATTTGGATATCACATCTCATGTTATAGGACGGGTCTCAGGTTTGGTATTAGAAGCATTGAGATATCAAGTCTCATGGTATAGGAAGGGTCTCAGAATTGGAATGGGAAGGATTTCGGATATCACATCTCAAGCTATAGGAAGAGTCTCAGGATTGGAATGGGAAGGAGTTTGATATCACATCTCATGCCATAGTATGGTTCTCAGGTTTGGTAGAAGCATTGGGATATCACATCTCATGCCATTGGAAGGGTATCAGTATTGGATTTGGAAGGAGTTGGATATCCCATCTCATGCTATAGGAAGGGTCTCAGGTTGGAATGGGAAGGAGTTGGATATCACATTTCATGTTATAGGAAGGGTCTCAGGATTGGAATGGGAAGGAGTTGGATATCACATCTCAAGCTTTAGGAAGGGTCTCATGTTTGGTATAAGCATTGAGATAGCACATCTCATGCTATAGGAAGGGTCTCAGGATTGGAATGGGAAGGAGTTGGATATCACATCTCATGTTATAGGAAAGATCTCAGGTTTGGTATTAGAAGCATTGAGACATCACATCTCATGTTATAGGAAGGGTCTCAGGATTGGAATGAGAAGAAGTTGGATATCACATCTCATGCTATAGGAAGGGTCTCAGGTTTGGAAGGGGAAGGAGTTGGATATCCAATCTCATGTTATAGGACTGGTCTCAGGTTTGGTATTAGAAGCATTGAGATATCACATCGCATGCTGTAGGAAGGTTCTCAGGTTTGGAATGGGAAGGAATTGGATATCACATCTCATGTCATAGGAAGGATCTCAGGTTTGGTATTAGAAGCATTGAGATATCACATCTCATGCTATAGGAATGGTCTCAGGATTGGAATGGGAAGGAGTTGGATATTACATTCTTGCTATAGGAAGGGTCTCATGTTTGGAATGGGAAGGAGTTGGATATCACATATGCTATAGGAAGGGTCTCAGGTTTGAAACGGGAAGGAGTTGGATATCACATCTCATGTTATAGGAAGGGTCTCAGGTTTGAAACCGGAAGGAGTTGGATATCACATCTCATGTTATAGGACGGGTCTCAGGTTTGTTATTAGAATCATTGAGATATCATATTGCATGCTGTAGGAAGGGTCTAAGGATTGGAATGGGAAGGACTTGGATATCACATCTCATGCTATAGGTAGGCTCTCAGGTTTGGAAAGGGAAGGAGTTCGATATCACATTTCATGTTAGAGGAAGGATCTCAGGTTTGGTATTAGATGCATTGAGATATCACATATCATGCTAAAGGAAGGGTCTCTGGATTGGAATGGGAAGGAGTTGGATATCACATCTCAAGCTTTAGGAAGGGTCTCAGGTTTGGTATAAGCATTGAGATAGCACATCTCATGCTATAGGAAGGGTCTCAGGATTGGAATGGGAAGGAGTTGGATATTACATCTCATGTTATAGGAAAGATCTCAGGTTTGGTATTAGAAGCATTGAGACATCACATCTCATGTTATAGGAAGGGTCTCAGGATTGGAATGGGAAGAAGTTGGATATCACATCTCATGCTATAGTAAGGGTCTCAGGTTTGGAAGGGGAAGGAGTTGGATATCCAATCTCATGTTATAGGACTGGTCTCAGGTTTGGTATTAGAAGCATTGAGATATCACATCGCATGCTGTAGGAAGGTTCTCAGGTTTGGTATTAGAAGCATTGAGACATCACATCTCATGCTATAGGAAGGGTCTCAGGATTGGAATGGGAAGGAGTTGGATATCACATCTCATGTTATAGGAAGGATCTCAGGTTTGGTATTAGAAGCATTGAGACATCACATCTCATGCTATAGGAAGGGCCTCAGGATTGGAATGGGAAGGAGTTGGATATCACATCTCATGCTATAGGAAGGGTCTCAGATTTGGTATAAGCATCGAGATATCACATCTCATGTTATAGGAAGGGTCTCGGGATTGGAATGGGAAGGAGTTGGATATCACATCTCATGCCATAGGAAGGGTCTTAGGTTTGGTATAAGCATTGAGATATCACATCTCTGCTATTGGAAGGGTCTCAGGATTGGAATGGGAAGGAGTTGGATATCCCATCTCATGTTATAGGAAGAGTCTCAGGTTTGGTATTAGAAGCATTGAGATATCACATCTCATGCTATAGGAAGTGTCTCAGGATTGGAATGGGAAGGACTTGGGTATCACATCTCATGCTATAGGGAGGGTCTCAAGTTTGATATTAGAAGCATTGAGATATCACATCTCATGCTATAGGGAGGGTCTCAGGATTGGAATGGGAAGGAGTTGGATATCACATCTCATTCTATAGGAAGGGTCTCAGGTTTGGTATAAGCAGTGAGATATCACATCCCATGCTATAGGAAGTGTCTCAGGATTGGAATGGGAAGGAGTTGGATATCACATCTCATGTTATAGGAAGGATCTCAGGTTTGGTATAAGCATTGAGATATCACATCTCTGCTATCGGAAGGGTCTCAGGATTGGAATGGGAAGGAGTTGGATATTCCCATCTCATGTTATAGGAAGGGTCTCGGGTTTGGTATTAGAAGCATTGAGATATCCCATCTCATGATATAGGAAGGGTCCCAGGTTGGAATGGGAAGGAGTAGGATATCACATTTCATGTTTCTAGGAAGGGTCTCAGGATTGGAATGGGAAGGACTTGGATATCATATCTCATGCTATAGGAAGGCTCTCAGGTTTGGAAGGGGAAGGAGTTGGATATCACATTTCATGTTAGAGGAAGGATCTCAGGTTTGGTATTAGTGGCCTTGAGATATCACATCTCATGCTATAGGAAGGGTCTCAGGATTGGAATGGGAAGGAGTTGGATATCACATCTCAAGCTATAGGAACGGTCTCAGGTTTGGTATAAGCATTGTGATATCACATCTCATGCTATAGGAAGGGTCTCAGGATTGGAATCGGAAGGAGTTGGATATCACATCTCATGTTATAGGAAAGATCTCAGCTTTGGTATTAGAAGCATTGAGACATCACATCTCATGTTATAGGAAGGGTCTCAGGATTGGAATGGGAAGAAGTTGGATATCACATCTCATGCTATAGGAAGGGTCTCAGGTTTGGTATAAGCATTGAGATATCACATCTCATGCTATAGGAAGGGTCTCAGGATTGGAATGGGAAGGAGTTGTATATGACATCTCATGCCATAGGAAGGGTCTCAGGTTTGGTATAAGCATTGAGATATCACATCACATGCTATAGGAAGGGTCTCAGGATTGGAATGGGAAGGACTTGGATATCACATCTCATGCTATAGGCAGGGTCTCAGGTTTGGAAAGGGAAGGAGATGGATATCACATTTCATGTTAGAGGTAGGATCTCAGGTTTGGAATTAGAGGCATTGAGATATCACATCTCATGCTATCAGAAGGGTCTCAGGATTGGAATGGGAAGGAGTTGGATATCACATCTCATGCTAAAGGGAGGGTCTCAGGTTTGGAAGGGGGAGGATTTGGAAATCACATCTCATGTTATAGGAAGGATCTCAGGTTTGGTATTAGAAGCATTGAGATATCACATATCATGCATTCGGAAGTATCTCAGGTTTGGTATTAGAGGCATTGAGATATCACATCTCATGCTATCATAAGGGTCTCAGGATTGGAATGGGAAGGAGTTGGATATCACATCTCATGTTATAGGAAGGATCTCAGGTTTGGTATTAGAAGCATTGAGACATCACATCTCATGCTATAGGAAGGGTCTCAGGATTGGAATGGGAAGGAGTTGGATATCACATCTCATGCTATAGGAAGGGTCTCAGATTTGGTATAAGCATTGAGATATCACATCTCATGCTATAGGAAGGGTCTCAGGATTGGAATGGGAAGGAGTTGTATATGACATCTCAGGCCATAGGAAGGGTCTCAGGTTTGGTATAAGCATTGAGATATCACATCTCTGCTATCGGAAGGGTCTCAGGATTGGAATGGGAATGAGTTGGATATCCCATCTCATGTTATAGGAAGGGTCTCAGGATTGGAATTGGAAGGACTTGGCTATCATATCTCATGCTATAGGAAGGCTCTCAGGTTTGGAAGGGGAAGGAGTTGGATATCACATTTCATGTTAGAGGAACGATCTCAGGTTTGGTATTAGAGGCCTTGAGATATCACATCTCATGCTATAGGAAGGGTCTCAGGATTGGAATGGGAAGGAGTTGGATATCACATCTCAAGCTATAGGAACGGTCTCAGGTTTGGTATAAGCATTGTGATATCACATCTCATGCTATAGGAAGGGTCTCAGGATTGGAATGGGAAGGAGTTGGATATCACATCTCATGTTATAGGGAAGATCTCAGGTTTGGTATTAGAAGCATTGCGACATAACATCTCATGTTATAGGAAGGGTCTCAGGATTGGAATGGGAAGAAGTTGGATATCACATCTCATGCTATAGGAAGGGTCTCAGGTTTGGTATAAGCATTGAGATATCACATCTCATGCTATAGGAAGGGTCTCAGGTTTGGAATGGGAAGGAGTTGTATATGACATCTCATGCCATAGGAAGGGTCTCAGGTTTGGTATAAGCATTGAGATATCACATCACATGCTATAGGAAGGGTCTCAGGATTGGAATGGAAAGGACTTGGATATCACATCTCATGCTATAGGCAGGGTCTCAGGTTTGGAAAGGGAAGGAGATGGATATCACATTTCATGTTAGAGGTAGGATCTCAGGTTTGGTATTAGAGACATTGAAATATCACATCTCATGCTATCAGAAGGGTCTCAGGATTGGAATGGGAAGGAGTTGGATATCACATCTCATGTTATAGGAAAGATCTCAGGTTTGGTATTAGAAGCATTGAGACATCACATCTCATGTTATAGGAAGGGTCTCAGGATTGGAATGGGAAGAAGTTGGATATCACATCTCATGCTATAGGAAGGTTTCTCAGGTTTGGAAGGGGAAGGAGTTGGATATCCAATCTCATGTTATAGGACTGGTCTCAGGTTTGGTATTAGAAGCATTGAGATATCACATCGCATGCTGTAGGAAGGTTCTCAGGTTTGGAATGGGAAGGAGTTGGATATCACATATGCTATAGGAAGGGTCTCAGGTTTGAAACGGGAAGGAGTTGGATATCACATCTCATGTTATAGGAAGGGTCTCAGGTTTGTTATAAGCATTGAGATATCACATCTCTGCTATCGGAAGTGTCTCAGGATTGGAATGGGAAGGTGTTGGATATCCCATCTCATGTTATAGGACGGGTCTCAGGTTTGTTATTAGAATCATTGAGATATCATATTGCATGCTGTAGGAAGGGTCTAAGGATTGGAATGGGAAGGACTTGGATATCACATCTCATGTTAGAGGAAGGATCTCAGGTTTGGTATTAGAGGCATTGAGATATCACATATCATGCTATAGGAAGGGTCTCAGGATTGGAATGGGAAGGAGTTGGATATCACATCTCAAGCTTTAGGAAGGGTCTCAGGTTTGGTATAAGCATTGCGATAGCACATCTCATGCTATAGGAAGGGTCTCAGGATTGGAATGGGAAGGAGTTGGATATTACATCTCATGTTATAGGAAAGATCTCAGGTTTGGTATTAGAAGCATTGAGACATCACATCTCATGTTATAGGAAGGGTCTCAGGATTGGAATGGGAAGAAGTTGGATATCACATCTCATGCTATAGGAAGGGTCTCAGGTTTGGAAGGGGAAGGAGTTGGATATCCAATCTCATGTTATAGGACTGGTCTCAGGTTTGGTATTAGAAGCATTGAGATATCACATCGCATGCTGTAGGAAGGTTCTCAGGTTTGGTATTAGAAGCATTGAGACATCACATCTCATGCTATAGGAAGGGTCTCAGGATTGGAATGGGAAGGAGTTGGATATCACATCTCATGTTATAGGAAGGATCTCAGGTTTGGTATTAGAAGCATTGAGACATCACATCTCATGCTATAGGAAGGGTCTCAGGATTGGAATGGGAAGGAGTTGGATATCACATCTCATGCTATAGGAAGGGTCTCAGATTTGGTATAAGCATTGAGATATCACATTTCATGATATAGGAAGGGTCTCAGGATTGGATTGGGAAGGAGTTGTATATGACATCTCAGGCCATAGGAAGGGTCTCAGGATTGGTATAAGCATTGAGATATCACATCTCTGCTATCGGAAGGGTCTCAGGATTGGAATGGGAAGGAGTTGGATATCCCATCTCATGATAAAGGAAGGGTCTAAGGTTTGGAAGGGGAAAGATTTGGATATCACATCTCATGTTATAGGACGGGTCTCAATTTTGATATTAGAAGCATTGAGATAACAAATCTCATGATATCGGAAGGGTCTCAGGATTGGAATGGGAAGGAGTTGGATATCACATCTCATGATAAAGGAAGGGTCTAAGGTTTGGAAGGGGAAAGATTTGGATATCACATCTCATGTTATAGGACGGGTCTCAGGTTTGGTATTAGAAGCATTGAGATATCAAGTCTCATGGTATAGGAAGGGTCTCAGAATTGGAATGGGAAGGATTTGGATATCACATCTCAAGCTATAGGAAGAGTCTCAGGATTGGAATGGGAAGGAGTTTGATATCACATCTCATGCCATAGTATGGTTCTCAGATTTGGTAGAAGCATTGGGATATCACATCTCATGCTATTGGAAGGGTATCAGTATTGGATTTGGAAGGAGTTGGATATCCCATCTCATGCTATAGGAAGGGTCTCAGGTTGGAATGGGAAGGAGTTGGATATCACATTTCATGTTATAGGAAGGGTCTCAGGATTGGAATGGGAAGGAGTTGGATATCACATCTCAAGCTTTAGGAAGGGTCTCAGGTTTGGTATAAGCATTGAGATAGCACATCTCATGCTATAGGAAGGGTCTCAGGATTGGAATGGGAAGCAGTTGGATATCACATCTCATGTTATAGGAAAGATCTCAGGTTTGGTATTAGAAGCATTGAGACATCACATCTCATGTTATAGGAAGGGTTTCAGGATTGGAATGGGAAGAAGTTGGATATCACATCTCATGCTATAGGAAGGGTCTCAGGTTTGGAAGGGGAAGGAGTTGGATATCCAATCTCATGTTATAGGACTGGTCTCAGGTTTGGTATTAGAAGCATTGAGATATCACATCGCATGCTGTAGGAAGGTTCTCAGGTTTGGAATGGGGAGGAATTGGATATCACATCTCATGTCATAGGAAGGATCTCAGGTTTGGTATTAGAAGCATTGAGATATCACATCTCATGCTATAGGAATGGTCTCAGGATTGGAATGGGAAGGAGTTGGATATTACATTCTTGCTATAGGAAGGGTCTCTTGTTTGGAATGGGAAGGAGTTGGATATCACATATGCTATAGGAAGGGTCTCAGGTTTGAAACGGGAAGGAATTGGATATCACATCTCATGTTATAGGAAGGGTCTCAGGTTTGGTATAAGCATTGAGATATCACATCTCTGCTATCGGAAGTGTCTCAGGATTGGAATGGGAAGGTGTTGGATATCCCATCTCATGTTATAGGACGGGTCTCAGGTTTGTTATTAGAATCATTGAGATATCATATTGCATGCTGTAGGAAGGGTCTAAAGATTGGAATGGGAAGGACTTGGATATCACATCTCATGCTATAGGTAGGCTCTCAGGTTTGGAAAGGGAAGGAGTTCGATATCACATTTCATGTTAGAGGAAGGATCTCAGGTTTGGTATTAGAGGCATTGAGATATCACATCTCATGCTATAGGAAGGGTCTCAGGATTGGAATGGGAAGGAGTTGGATATCACATCTCATGCTATAGGAAGGGTCTCAGGTTTGGTATAAGCATTGAGATATCACATCTCATGCTATAGGAAGGGTCTCGGGATTGGAATGGGAAGGAGTTGGATATCACATCTCATGTTATAGGAAGGGTCTCAGGTTTGGTATAAGCATTGAGATATCACATCTCATGTTATAGGAAGGGTCTCAGGTTTGTTATAAGCATTGAGATATCACATCTCTGCTATCGGAAGTGTCTCAGGATTGGAATGGGAAGGTGTTGGATATCCCATCTCATGTTTTAGGACGGGTCTCAGGTTTATTATTAGAATCATTGAGATATCATATTGCATGCTGTAGGAAGGGTCTAAGGATTGGAATGGGAAGGACTTGGATATCACATCTCATGTTAGAGGAAGGATCTCAGGTTTGGTATTAGAGGCATTGAGATATCACATATCATGCTATAGGAAGGGTCTCAGGATTGGAATGGGAAGGAGTTGGATATCACATCTCAAGCTTTAGGAAGGGTCTCAGATTTGGTATAAGCATTGCGATAGCACATCTCATGCTATAGGAAGGGTCTCAGGATTGGAATGGGAAGGAGTTGGATATTACATCTCATGTTATAGGAAAGATCTCAGGTTTGGTATTAGAAGCATTGAGACATCACATCTCATGTTATAGGAAGGGTCTCAGGATTGGAATGGGAAGAAGTTGGATATCACATCTCATGCTATAGGAAGGGTCTCAGGTTTGGAAGGGGAAGGAGTTGGATATCCAATCTCATGTTATAGGACTGGTCTCAGGTTTGGTATTAGAAGCATTGAGATATCACATCGCATGCTGTAGGAAGGTTCTCAGGTTTGGAATGGGGAGGAATTGGATATCACATCTCATGTCATAGGAAGGATCTCAGGTTTGGTATTAGAAGCATTGAGATATCACATCTCATGCTATAGGAATGGTCTCAGGATTGGAATGGGAAGGAGTTGGATATTACATTCTTGCTATAGGAAGGGTCTCTTGTTTGGAATGGGAAGGAGTTGGATATCACATATGCTATAGGAAGGGTCTCAGGTTTGAAACGGGAAGGAGTTGGATATCACATCTCATGTTATAGGAAGGGTCTCAGGTTTGGTATAAGCATTGAGATATCACATCTCTGCTATCGGAAGTGTCTCAGGATTGGAATGGGAAGGTGTTGGATATCCCATCTCATGTTATAGGACGGGTCTCAGGTTTGTTATTAGAATCATTGAGATATCATATTGCATGCTGTAGGAAGGGTCTAAAGATTGGAATGGGAAGGACTTGGATATCACATCTCATGCTATAGGTAGGCTCTCAGGTTTGGAAAGGGAAGGAGTTCGATATCACATTTCATGTTAGAGGAAGGATCTCAGGTTTGGTATTAGAGGCATTGAGATATCACATCTCATGCTATAGGAAGGGTCTCAGGATTGGAAAGGGAAGGAGTTGGATATCACATCTCATGCTATAGGAAGGGTCTCAGGTTTGGTATAAGCATTGAGATATCACATCTCATGCTATAGGAAGGGTCTCGGGATTGGAATGGGAAGGAGTTGGATATCACATCTCATGTTATAGGAAGGGTCTCAGGTTTGGTATAAGCATTGAGATATCACATCTCATGTTATAGGAAGGGTCTCAGGTTTGTTATAAGCATTGAGATATCACATCTCTGCTATCGGAAGTGTCTCAGGATTGGAATGGGAAGGTGTTGGATATCCCATCTCATGTTATAGGACGGGTCTCAGGTTTGTTATTAGAATCATTGAGATATCATATTGCATGCTGTAGGAAGGGTCTAAGGATTGGAATGGGAAGGACTTGGATATCACATCTCATGTTAGAGGAAGGATCTCAGGTTTGGTATTAGAGGCATTGAGATATCACATATCATGCTATAGGAAGGGTCTCAGGATTGGAATGGGAAGGAGTTGGATATCACATCTCAAGCTTTAGGAAGGGTCTCAGGTTTGGTATAAGCATTGCGATAGCACATCTCATGCTATAGGAAGGGTCTCAGGATTGGAATGGGAAGGAGTTGGATATTAATTCTCATGTTATAGGAAAGATCTCAGGTTTGGTATTAGAAGCATTGAGACATCACATCTCATGTTATAGGAAGGGTCTCAGGATTGGAATGGGAAGAAGTTGGATATCACATCTCATGCTATAGGAAGGGTCTCAGGTTTGGAAGGGGAAGGAGTTGGATATCCAATCTCATGTTATAGGACTGGTCTCAGGTTTGGTATTAGAAGCATTGATATATCACATCGCATGCTGTAGGAAGGTTCTCAGGTTTGGTATTAGAAGCATTGAGACATCACATCTCATGCTATAGGAAGGGTCTCAGGATTGGAATGGGAAGGAGTTGGATATCACATCTCATGTTATAGGAAGGATCTCAGGTTTGGTATTAGAAGCATTGAGACATCACATCTCATGCTATAGGAAGGGTCTCAGGATTGGAATGGGAAGGAGTTGGATATCACATCTCATGCTATAGGAAGGGTCTCAGATTTGGTATAAGCATTGAGATATCACATTTCATGATATAGGAAGGGTCTCAGGATTGGATTGGGAAGGAGTTGTATATGACATCTCAGGCCATAGGAAGGGTCTCAGGATTGGTATAAGCATTGAGATATCACATCTCTGCTATCGGAAGGGTCTCAGGATTGGAATGGGAAGGAGTTGGATATCCCATCTCATGATAAAGGAAGGGTCTAAGGTTTGGAAGGGGAAAGATTTGGATATCACATCTCATGTTATAGGACGGGTCTCAATGTTGATATTAGAAGCATTGAGATAACAAATCTCATGATATCGGAAGGGTCTCAGGATTGTAATGGGAAGGAGTTGGATATCACATCTCATGATAAAGGAAGGGTCTAAGGTTTGGAAGGGGAAAGATTTGGATATCACATCTCATGTTATAGGACGGGTCTCAGGTTTGGTATTAGAAGCATTGAGATATCAAGTCTCATGGTATAGGAAGGGTCTCAGAATTGGAATGGGAAGGATTTGGATATCACATCTCAAGCTATAGGAAGAGTCTCAGGATTGGAATGGGAAGGAGTTTGATATCACATCTCATGCCATAGTATGGTTCTCAGATTTGGTAGAAGCATTGGGATATCACATCTCATGCTATTGGAAGGGTATCAGTATTGGATTTGGAAGGAGTTGGATATCCCATCTCATGCTATAGGAACGGTCTCAGGTTGGAATGGGAAGGAGTTGGATATCACATTTCATGTTATAGGAAGGGTCTCAGGATTGGAATGGGAAGGAGTTGGATATCACATCTCAAGCTTTAGGAAGGGTCTCAGGTTTGGTATAAGCATTGAGATAGCACATCTCATGCTATAGGAAGGGTCTCAGGATTGGAATGGGAAGCAGTTGGATATCACATCTCATGTTATAGGAAAGATCTCAGGTTTGGTATTAGAAGCATTGAGACATCACATCTCATGTTATAGGAAGGGTTTCAGGATTGGAATGGGAAGAAGTTGGATATCACATCTCATGCTATAGGAAGGGTCTCAGGTTTGGAAGGGGAAGGAGTTGGATATCCAATCTCATGTTATAGGACTGGTCTCAGGTTTGGTATTAGAAGCATTGAGATATCACATCGCATGCTGTAGGAAGGTTCTCAGGTTTGGAATGGGGAGGAATTGGATATCACATCTCATGTCATAGGAAGGATCTCAGGTTTGGTATTAGAAGCATTGAGATATCACATCTCATGCTATAGGAATGGTCTCAGGATTGGAATGGGAAGGAGTTGGATATTACATTCTTGCTATAGGAAGGGTCTCTTGTTTGGAATGGGAAGGAGTTGGATATCACATATGCTATAGGAAGGGTCTCAGGTTTGAAACGGGAAGGAGTTGGATATCACATCTCATGTTATAGGAAGGGTCTCAGGTTTGGTATAAGCATTGAGATATCACATCTCTGCTATCGGAAGTGTCTCAGGATTGGAATGGGAAGGTGTTGGATATCCCATCTCATGTTATAGGACGGGTCTCAGGTTTGTTATTAGAATCATTGAGATATCATATTGCATGCTGTAGGAAGGGTCTAAAGATTGGAATGGGAAGGACTTGGATATCACATCTCATGCTATAGGTAGGCTCTCAGGTTTGGAAAGGGAAGGAGTTCGATATCACATTTCATGTTAGAGGAAGGATCTCAGGTTTGGTATTAGAGGCATTGAGATATCACATCTCATGCTATAGGAAGGGTCTCAGGATTGGAATGGGAAGGAGTTGGATATCACATCTCATGCTATAGGAAGGGTCTCAGGTTTGGTATAAGCATTGAGATATCACATCTCATGCTATAAGAAGGGTCTCAGGATTGGAATGGGAAGGAGTTGGATATCACATCTCATGTTATAGGAAGGATCTCAGGTTTGGTATTAGAAGCATTGAGACATCACATCTCATGCTATCGGAAGGGTCTCAGGATTGGAATGGGAAGGAGTTGGATATCCCATCTCATGTTATAGGAAGAGTCTCAGGTTTGGTATTAGAAGCATTGAGATATCACATCTCATGCTATAGGAAGTGTCTCAGGATTGGAATCGGAAGGACTTGGATATCACATCTCATGCTATAGGGAGGGTCTCAAGTTTGATATTAGAAGCATTGAGATATCACATCTCATGCTATAGGAAGGGTCTCAGGATTGGAATGGGAAGGAGTTGGATATCACATCTCTTGCTATAGGAAGGGTCTCAGGTTTGGTATAAGCAGTGAGATATCATATCTCATGCTATAGGAAGTGTCTCAGGATTGGAATGGGAAGGAGTTGGATATCACATCTCATGTTATAGGAAGGATCTCACGTTTGGTATAAGCATTGAGATATCACATCTCTGCTATCGGAAGGGTCTCAGGATTGGAATGGGAAGGAGATGGATATCACATTTCATGTTAGAGGTAGGATCTCAGGTTTGGTATTAGAGACATTGAAATATCACATCTCATGCTATCAGAAGGGTCTCAGGATTGGAATGGGAAGGAGTTGGATATCACATCTCATGTTATAGGAAAGATCTCAGGTTTGGTATTAGAAGCATTGAGACATCACATCTCATGTTATAGGAAGGGTCTCAGGATTGGAATGGGAAGAAGTTGGATATCACATCTCATGCTATAGGAAGGTTTCTCAGGTTTGGAAGGGGAAGGAGTTGGATATCCAATCTCATGTTATAGGACTGGTCTCAGGTTTGGTATTAGAAGCATTGAGATATCACATCGCATGCTGTAGGAAGGTTCTCAGGTTTGGAATGGGAAGGAGTTGGATATCACATATGCTATAGGAAGGGTCTCAGGTTTGAAACGGGAAGGAGTTGGATATCACATCTCATGTTATAGGAAGGGTCTCAGGTTTGTTATAAGCATTGAGATATCACATCTCTGCTATCGGAAGTGTCTCAGGATTGGAATGGGAAGGTGTTGGATATCCCATCTCATGTTATAGGACGGGTCTCAGGTTTGTTATTAGAATCATTGAGATATCATATTGCATGCTGTAGGAAGGGTCTAAGGATTGGAATGGGAAGGACTTGGATATCACATCTCATGTTAGAGGAAGGATCTCAGGTTTGGTATTAGAGGCATTGAGATATCACATATCATGCTATAGGAAGGGTCTCAGGATTGGAATGGGAAGGAGTTGGATATCACATCTCAAGCTTTAGGAAGGGTCTCAGGTTTGGTATAAGCATTGCGATAGCACATCTCATGCTATAGGAAGGGTCTCAGGATTGGAATGGGAAGGAGTTGGATATTACATCTCATGTTATAGGAAAGATCTCAGGTTTGGTATTAGAAGCATTGAGACATCACATCTCATGTTATAGGAAGGGTCTCAGGATTGGAATGGGAAGAAGTTGGATATCACATCTCATGCTATAGGAAGGGTCTCAGGTTTGGAAGGGGAAGGAGTTGGATATCCAATCTCATGTTATAGGACTGGTCTCAGGTTTGGTATTAGAAGCATTGAGATATCACATCGCATGCTGTAGGAAGGTTCTCAGGTTTGGTATTAGAAGCATTGAGACATCACATCTCATGCTATAGGAAGGGTCTCAGGATTGGAATGGGAAGGAGTTGGATATCACATCTCATGTTATAGGAAGGATCTCAGGTTTGGTATTAGAAGCATTGAGACATCACATCTCATGCTATAGGAAGGGTCTCAGGATTGGAATGGGAAGGAGTTGGATATCACATCTCATGCTATAGGAAGGGTCTCAGATTTGGTATAAGCATTGAGATATCACATTTCATGATATAGGAAGGGTCTCAGGATTGGATTGGGAAGGAGTTGTATATGACATCTCAGGCCATAGGAAGGGTCTCAGGATTGGTATAAGCATTGAGATATCACATCTCTGCTATCGGAAGGGTCTCAGGATTGGAATGGGAAGGAGTTGGATATCCCATCTCATGATAAAGGAAGGGTCTAAGGTTTGGAAGGGGAAAGATTTGGATATCACATCTCATGTTATAGGACGGGTCTCAATTTTGATATTAGAAGCATTGAGATAACAAATCTCATGATATCGGAAGGGTCTCAGGATTGGAATGGGAAGGAGTTGGATATCACATCTCATGATAAAGGAAGGGTCTAAGGTTTGGAAGGGGAAAGATTTGGATATCACATCTCATGTTATAGGACGGGTCTCAGGTTTGGTATTAGAAGCATTGAGATATCAAGTCTCATGGTATAGGAAGGGTCTCAGAATTGGAATGGGAAGGATTTGGATATCACATCTCAAGCTATAGGAAGAGTCTCAGGATTGGAATGGGAAGGAGTTTGATATCACATCTCATGCCATAGTATGGTTCTCAGATTTGGTAGAAGCATTGGGATATCACATCTCATGCTATTGGAAGGGTATCAGTATTGGATTTGGAAGGAGTTGGATATCCCATCTCATGCTATAGGAAGGGTCTCAGGTTGGAATGGGAAGGAGTTGGATATCACATTTCATGTTATAGGAAGGGTCTCAGGATTGGAATGGGAAGGAGTTGGATATCACATCTCAAGCTTTAGGAAGGGTCTCAGGTTTGGTATAAGCATTGAGATAGCACATCTCATGCTATAGGAAGGGTCTCAGGATTGGAATGGGAAGCAGTTGGATATCACATCTCATGTTATAGGAAAGATCTCAGGTTTGGTATTAGAAGCATTGAGACATCACATCTCATGTTATAGGAAGGGTTTCAGGATTGGAATGGGAAGAAGTTGGATATCACATCTCATGCTATAGGAAGGGTCTCAGGTTTGGAAGGGGAAGGAGTTGGATATCCAATCTCATGTTATAGGACTGGTCTCAGGTTTGGTATTAGAAGCATTGAGATATCACATCGCATGCTGTAGGAAGGTTCTCAGGTTTGGAATGGGGAGGAATTGGATATCACATCTCATGTCATAGGAAGGATCTCAGGTTTGGTATTAGAAGCATTGAGATATCACATCTCATGCTATAGGAATGGTCTCAGGATTGGAATGGGAAGGAGTTGGATATTACATTCTTGCTATAGGAAGGGTCTCTTGTTTGGAATGGGAAGGAGTTGGATATCACATATGCTATAGGAAGGGTCTCAGGTTTGAAACGGGAAGGAATTGGATATCACATCTCATGTTATAGGAAGGGTCTCAGGTTTGGTATAAGCATTGAGATATCACATCTCTGCTATCGGAAGTGTCTCAGGATTGGAATGGGAAGGTGTTGGATATCCCATCTCATGTTATAGGACGGGTCTCAGGTTTGTTATTAGAATCATTGAGATATCATATTGCATGCTGTAGGAAGGGTCTAAAGATTGGAATGGGAAGGACTTGGATATCACATCTCATGCTATAGGTAGGCTCTCAGGTTTGGAAAGGGAAGGAGTTCGATATCACATTTCATGTTAGAGGAAGGATCTCAGGTTTGGTATTAGAGGCATTGAGATATCACATCTCATGCTATAGGAAGGGTCTCAGGATTGGAATGGGAAGGAGTTGGATATCACATCTCATGCTATAGGAAGGGTCTCAGGTTTGGTATAAGCATTGAGATATCACATCTCATGCTATAGGAAGGGTCTCGGGATTGGAATGGGAAGGAGTTGGATATCACATCTCATGTTATAGGAAGGGTCTCAGGTTTGGTATAAGCATTGAGATATCACATCTCATGTTATAGGAAGGGTCTCAGGTTTGTTATAAGCATTGAGATATCACATCTCTGCTATCGGAAGTGTCTCAGGATTGGAATGGGAAGGTGTTGGATATCCCATCTCATGTTTTAGGACGGGTCTCAGGTTTATTATTAGAATCATTGAGATATCATATTGCATGCTGTAGGAAGGGTCTAAGGATTGGAATGGGAAGGACTTGGATATCACATCTCATGTTAGAGGAAGGATCTCAGGTTTGGTATTAGAGGCATTGAGATATCACATATCATGCTATAGGAAGGGTCTCAGGATTGGAATGGGAAGGAGTTGGATATCACATCTCAAGCTTTAGGAAGGGTCTCAGATTTGGTATAAGCATTGCGATAGCACATCTCATGCTATAGGAAGGGTCTCAGGATTGGAATGGGAAGGAGTTGGATATTACATCTCATGTTATAGGAAAGATCTCAGGTTTGGTATTAGAAGCATTGAGACATCACATCTCATGTTATAGGAAGGGTCTCAGGATTGGAATGGGAAGAAGTTGGATATCACATCTCATGCTATAGGAAGGGTCTCAGGTTTGGAAGGGGAAGGAGTTGGATATCCAATCTCATGTTATAGGACTGGTCTCAGGTTTGGTATTAGAAGCATTGAGATATCACATCGCATGCTGTAGGAAGGTTCTCAGGTTTGGAATGGGGAGGAATTGGATATCACATCTCATGTCATAGGAAGGATCTCAGGTTTGGTATTAGAAGCATTGAGATATCACATCTCATGCTATAGGAATGGTCTCAGGATTGGAATGGGAAGGAGTTGGATATTACATTCTTGCTATAGGAAGGGTCTCTTGTTTGGAATGGGAAGGAGTTGGATATCACATATGCTATAGGAAGGGTCTCAGGTTTGAAACGGGAAGGAGTTGGATATCACATCTCATGTTATAGGAAGGGTCTCAGGTTTGGTATAAGCATTGAGATATCACATCTCTGCTATCGGAAGTGTCTCAGGATTGGAATGGGAAGGTGTTGGATATCCCATCTCATGTTATAGGACGGGTCTCAGGTTTGTTATTAGAATCATTGAGATATCATATTGCATGCTGTAGGAAGGGTCTAAAGATTGGAATGGGAAGGACTTGGATATCACATCTCATGCTATAGGTAGGCTCTCAGGTTTGGAAAGGGAAGGAGTTCGATATCACATTTCATGTTAGAGGAAGGATCTCAGGTTTGGTATTAGAGGCATTGAGATATCACATCTCATGCTATAGGAAGGGTCTCAGGATTGGAAAGGGAAGGAGTTGGATATCACATCTCATGCTATAGGAAGGGTCTCAGGTTTGGTATAAGCATTGAGATATCACATCTCATGCTATAGGAAGGGTCTCGGGATTGGAATGGGAAGGAGTTGGATATCACATCTCATGTTATAGGAAGGGTCTCAGGTTTGGTATAAGCATTGAGATATCACATCTCATGTTATAGGAAGGGTCTCAGGTTTGTTATAAGCATTGAGATATCACATCTCTGCTATCGGAAGTGTCTCAGGATTGGAATGGGAAGGTGTTGGATATCCCATCTCATGTTATAGGACGGGTCTCAGGTTTGTTATTAGAATCATTGAGATATCATATTGCATGCTGTAGGAAGGGTCTAAGGATTGGAATGGGAAGGACTTGGATATCACATCTCATGTTAGAGGAAGGATCTCAGGTTTGGTATTAGAGGCATTGAGATATCACATATCATGCTATAGGAAGGGTCTCAGGATTGGAATGGGAAGGAGTTGGATATCACATCTCAAGCTTTAGGAAGGGTCTCAGGTTTGGTATAAGCATTGCGATAGCACATCTCATGCTATAGGAAGGGTCTCAGGATTGGAATGGGAAGGAGTTGGATATTAATTCTCATGTTATAGGAAAGATCTCAGGTTTGGTATTAGAAGCATTGAGACATCACATCTCATGTTATAGGAAGGGTCTCAGGATTGGAATGGGAAGAAGTTGGATATCACATCTCATGCTATAGGAAGGGTCTCAGGTTTGGAAGGGGAAGGAGTTGGATATCCAATCTCATGTTATAGGACTGGTCTCAGGTTTGGTATTAGAAGCATTGATATATCACATCGCATGCTGTAGGAAGGTTCTCAGGTTTGGTATTAGAAGCATTGAGACATCACATCTCATGCTATAGGAAGGGTCTCAGGATTGGAATGGGAAGGAGTTGGATATCACATCTCATGTTATAGGAAGGATCTCAGGTTTGGTATTAGAAGCATTGAGACATCACATCTCATGCTATAGGAAGGGTCTCAGGATTGGAATGGGAAGGAGTTGGATATCACATCTCATGCTATAGGAAGGGTCTCAGATTTGGTATAAGCATTGAGATATCACATTTCATGATATAGGAAGGGTCTCAGGATTGGATTGGGAAGGAGTTGTATATGACATCTCAGGCCATAGGAAGGGTCTCAGGATTGGTATAAGCATTGAGATATCACATCTCTGCTATCGGAAGGGTCTCAGGATTGGAATGGGAAGGAGTTGGATATCCCATCTCATGATAAAGGAAGGGTCTAAGGTTTGGAAGGGGAAAGATTTGGATATCACATCTCATGTTATAGGACGGGTCTCAATGTTGATATTAGAAGCATTGAGATAACAAATCTCATGATATCGGAAGGGTCTCAGGATTGTAATGGGAAGGAGTTGGATATCACATCTCATGATAAAGGAAGGGTCTAAGGTTTGGAAGGGGAAAGATTTGGATATCACATCTCATGTTATAGGACGGGTCTCAGGTTTGGTATTAGAAGCATTGAGATATCAAGTCTCATGGTATAGGAAGGGTCTCAGAATTGGAATGGGAAGGATTTGGATATCACATCTCAAGCTATAGGAAGAGTCTCAGGATTGGAATGGGAAGGAGTTTGATATCACATCTCATGCCATAGTATGGTTCTCAGATTTGGTAGAAGCATTGGGATATCACATCTCATGCTATTGGAAGGGTATCAGTATTGGATTTGGAAGGAGTTGGATATCCCATCTCATGCTATAGGAACGGTCTCAGGTTGGAATGGGAAGGAGTTGGATATCACATTTCATGTTATAGGAAGGGTCTCAGGATTGGAATGGGAAGGAGTTGGATATCACATCTCAAGCTTTAGGAAGGGTCTCAGGTTTGGTATAAGCATTGAGATAGCACATCTCATGCTATAGGAAGGGTCTCAGGATTGGAATGGGAAGCAGTTGGATATCACATCTCATGTTATAGGAAAGATCTCAGGTTTGGTATTAGAAGCATTGAGACATCACATCTCATGTTATAGGAAGGGTTTCAGGATTGGAATGGGAAGAAGTTGGATATCACATCTCATGCTATAGGAAGGGTCTCAGGTTTGGAAGGGGAAGGAGTTGGATATCCAATCTCATGTTATAGGACTGGTCTCAGGTTTGGTATTAGAAGCATTGAGATATCACATCGCATGCTGTAGGAAGGTTCTCAGGTTTGGAATGGGGAGGAATTGGATATCACATCTCATGTCATAGGAAGGATCTCAGGTTTGGTATTAGAAGCATTGAGATATCACATCTCATGCTATAGGAATGGTCTCAGGATTGGAATGGGAAGGAGTTGGATATTACATTCTTGCTATAGGAAGGGTCTCTTGTTTGGAATGGGAAGGAGTTGGATATCACATATGCTATAGGAAGGGTCTCAGGTTTGAAACGGGAAGGAGTTGGATATCACATCTCATGTTATAGGAAGGGTCTCAGGTTTGGTATAAGCATTGAGATATCACATCTCTGCTATCGGAAGTGTCTCAGGATTGGAATGGGAAGGTGTTGGATATCCCATCTCATGTTATAGGACGGGTCTCAGGTTTGTTATTAGAATCATTGAGATATCATATTGCATGCTGTAGGAAGGGTCTAAAGATTGGAATGGGAAGGACTTGGATATCACATCTCATGCTATAGGTAGGCTCTCAGGTTTGGAAAGGGAAGGAGTTCGATATCACATTTCATGTTAGAGGAAGGATCTCAGGTTTGGTATTAGAGGCATTGAGATATCACATCTCATGCTATAGGAAGGGTCTCAGGATTGGAATGGGAAGGAGTTGGATATCACATCTCATGCTATAGGAAGGGTCTCAGGTTTGGTATAAGCATTGAGATATCACATCTCATGCTATAAGAAGGGTCTCAGGATTGGAATGGGAAGGAGTTGGATATCACATCTCATGTTATAGGAAGGATCTCAGGTTTGGTATTAGAAGCATTGAGACATCACATCTCATGCTATCGGAAGGGTCTCAGGATTGGAATGGGAAGGAGTTGGATATCCCATCTCATGTTATAGGAAGAGTCTCAGGTTTGGTATTAGAAGCATTGAGATATCACATCTCATGCTATAGGAAGTGTCTCAGGATTGGAATCGGAAGGACTTGGATATCACATCTCATGCTATAGGGAGGGTCTCAAGTTTGATATTAGAAGCATTGAGATATCACATCTCATGCTATAGGAAGGGTCTCAGGATTGGAATGGGAAGGAGTTGGATATCACATCTCTTGCTATAGGAAGGGTCTCAGGTTTGGTATAAGCAGTGAGATATCATATCTCATGCTATAGGAAGTGTCTCAGGATTGGAATGGGAAGGAGTTGGATATCACATCTCATGTTATAGGAAGGATCTCACGTTTGGTATAAGCATTGAGATATCACATCTCTGCTATCGGAAGGGTCTCAGGATTGGAATGGGAAGGAGTTGGATATTCCCATCTCATGTTATAGGAAGGGTCTCAGGTTTGGTATTAGAAGCATTGAGATATCACATCTCATGCTATAGGAAGGGTATCAGGATTGGAATGGGAAGGACTTGGATATCACATCTCATGCTATAGGGAGGGTCTCAAGTTTGATATTAGAAGCATTGAGATATCACATCTCATGATATCGGGAGGGTCTCAGGGATGGAATGGGAAGGAGTTGGATATCACATCTCATGATAAAGGAAGGGTCTAAGGTTTGGAAGGGGAAGGAGTTTGATATCACATCTCATGCCATAGTATGGGTCTCAGGTTTGGTAGAAGCATTGGGATATCACATCTCATGCTATCGGAAGGGTATCAGGATTGGATTTGGAAGGAGTTGGATATCCCATCTCATGCTATAGGAAGGGTCTCAGGTTGGAATGGGAAGGAGTTGGATATCACATCTCATGTTATAGGAAGGGTCTCAGGATTGGAATGGGAAGGACTTGGATATCACATCTCATGCTATAGGAAGGCTCTCAGGTTTGGAAGGGGAAAGAGTTGGATATCACATTTCATGTTAGAGGTAGGATCTCAGGTTTGGTATTAGAGGCATTGAGATATCACATCTCATGCTATCAGAAGAGTCTCAGGATTGGAATGGGAAGGAGTTGGATATCACATCTCATGTTATAGGAAGGATCTCAGGTTTGGTATTAGAAGCATTGAGATATCACATCTCATGCTATCGGAAGGATCTCAGGTTTGGTATAGAAGCATTGAGATATCACATCTCATGCTATCAGAAGGGTCTCAGGATTGGAATGGGAAGGAGTTGGATATCACATCTCATGCTAAAGGGAGGGTCTCAGGTTTGGAAGGGGAAGGATTTGGATATCACATCTCATGTTATCGGAAGGATCACAGGTTTGGTATTAGAAGTATTGAGATATCACATCTCATGCTATAGGAAGGGTCTCAGGATTGGAATGGGAAGGAGTTGGTTATCACATCTCATGCTAAAGGAAGGGTCTCAGGTTTGGTAGAAGCATTGAGATATCACATCTCATGCTATAGGAAGGGTCTCAGGATTGGAATGGGAAGGACTTAGATATCACATATCATGCTATAGGGAGGGTCTCAGTTTTGATATTAGAAGCATTGAGATATCACATCTCATGCTATCGGAAGTGTCTCAGGATTGGAATGGGAAGGAGCTGGAATAACATCTCATGCTAAAGGAAGGGTCTCAGGTTTGGAACGGGAAGGAGTTGGATATCACATCTCATGTTATAGGAAGGGTCTCAGGTTTGGTATAAGCATTGAGATATCACATCTCTGCTATCGGAAGTGTCTCAGGATTGGAATGGGAAGGACTTGGATATCACATCTCATGCTATAGATAGGCTCTCAGGTTTGGAAAGGGAAGGAGTTGGATATCACATTTCATGTTAGAGGAAGGATCTCAGGTTTGGTATCAGAGGCATTGAGATATCACATCTCAGGCTATAGGAAGGGTCTCAGGATTGGAATGGGAAGGAGTTGGATATCACATCTCATGCTATAGGAAGGGTCTCAGGTTTGGTATAAGCATTGAGATATCACATCTCGTGCTATAGGAAGGGTCTCAGGATTGGAATGGGAAGGAGTTGTATATGACATCTCATGCTATAGACAGGGTCTCAGGTTTGGAAAGGGAAGGAGATGGATATCACATTTCATGTTATAGGAAGAGTCTCAGGTTTGGTATTAGAAGCATTGAGATATCCCATCTCATGCTATAGGAAGGGTCTCAGGTTGGAATGGGAAGGAGTTGGATATCACATTTCATGTTATAGGAAGGGTCTCAGGATTGGAATTGGAAGGACTTGGCTATCATATCTCATGCTATAGGAAGGCTCTCAGGTTTGGAAGGGGAAGGAGTTGGATATCACATTTCATGTTAGAGGAACGATCTCAGGTTTGGTATTAGAGGTCTTGAGATATCACATCTCATGCTATAGGAAGGGTCTCAGGATTGGAATGGGAAGGAGTTGGATATCACATCTCAAGCTATAGGAACGGTCTCAGGTTATGTATAAGCATTGTGATATCACATCTCATGCTATAGGAAGGGTCTCAGGATTGGAATGGGAAGGAGTTGGATATCACATCTCATGTTATAGGAAAGATCTCAGGTTTGGTATTAGAAGCATTGAGATATCACATCTCATGTTATAGGAAGGGTCTCAGGATTGGAATGGGAAAAAGTTGGATATCACATCTCATGCTATAGGAAGGGTCTCAGCTTTGGTATAAGCATTGAGATATCACATCTCATGCTATAGGAAGGGTCTCAGGATTGGAATGGGAAGGAGTTGTATATGACATTTCATGCCATAGGAAGGGTCTCAGGTTTGGTATAAGCATTGAGATATCACATCTCTGCTATCGGAAGGGTCTCAGGATTGGAATGGGAAGGAGTTGGATATCACATCTCATGCTAAAGGGAGGGTCTCAGGTTTGGAAGGGGAAGGATTTGGAAATCACATCTCATGTTATAGGAAGGATCTCAGGTTTGGTATTAGAAGCTTTGAGATATCACATCTCATGCTATCGGAAGTATCTCAGGTTTGGTATTAGAGGCATTGAGATATCACATCTCATGCTATCATAAGGGTCTCAGGATTGGAATGGGAAGGAGTTGGATATCACATCTCATGTTATAGGAAGGATCTCAGGTTTGGTATTAGAAGCATTGAGACATCACATCTCATGCTATAGGAACGGTCTCAGGATTGGAATGGGAAGGAGTTGTATATGACATCTCAGGCCATAGGAAGGGTCTCAGGTTTGGTATAAGCATTGAGATATCACATCTCTGCTATCGGAAGAGTCTCAGGATTGGAATGGGAAGGAGTTGGATATCCCATCTCATGTTATAGGAAGGGTCTCAGGTTTGGTATTAGAAGCATTGAGACATCACATCTCATGTTATAGGAAGGGTCTCAGGATTGGAATGGGAAGAAGTTGGATATCACATCTCATGCTATAGGAAGGGTCTCAGGTTTGGTATAAGCATTGAGATATCACATTTCATGATATAGGAAGGGTCTCAGGATTGGATTGGGAAGGAGTTGTATATGACATCTCAGGCCATAGGAAGGGTCTCAGGATTGGTATAAGCATTGAGATATCACATCTCTGCTATCGGAAGGGTCTCAGGATTGGAATGGGAAGGAGTTGGATATCCCATCTCATGATAAAGGAAGGGTCTAAGGTTTGGAAGGGGAAAGATTTGGATATCACATCTCATGTTATAGGACGGGTCTCAATTTTGATATTAGAAGCATTGAGATAACAAATCTCATGATATCGGAAGGGTCTCAGGATTGGAATGGGAAGGAGTTGGATATCACATCTCATGATAAAGGAAGGGTCTAAGGTTTGGAAGGGGAAAGATTTGGATATCACATCTCATGTTATAGGACGGGTCTCAGGTTTGGTATTAGAAGCATTGAGATATCAAGTCTCATGGTATAGGAAGGGTCTCAGAATTGGAATGGGAAGGATTTGGATATCACATCTCAAGCTATAGGAAGAGTCTCAGGATTGGAATGGGAAGGAGTTTGATATCACATCTCATGCCATAGTATGGTTCTCAGATTTGGTAGAAGCATTGGGATATCACATCTCATGCTATTGGAAGGGTATCAGTATTGGATTTGGAAGGAGTTGGATATCCCATCTCATGCTATAGGAAGGGTCTCAGGTTGGAATGGGAAGGAGTTGGATATCACATTTCATGTTATAGGAAGGGTCTCAGGATTGGAATGGGAAGGAGTTGGATATCACATCTCAAGCTTTAGGAAGGGTCTCAGGTTTGGTATAAGCATTGAGATAGCACATCTCATGCTATAGGAAGGGTCTCAGGATTGGAATGGGAAGCAGTTGGATATCACATCTCATGTTATAGGAAAGATCTCAGGTTTGGTATTAGAAGCATTGAGACATCACATCTCATGTTATAGGAAGGGTTTCAGGATTGGAATGGGAAGAAGTTGGATATCACATCTCATGCTATAGGAAGGGTCTCAGGTTTGGAAGGGGAAGGAGTTGGATATCCAATCTCATGTTATAGGACTGGTCTCAGGTTTGGTATTAGAAGCATTGAGATATCACATCGCATGCTGTAGGAAGGTTCTCAGGTTTGGAATGGGGAGGAATTGGATATCACATCTCATGTCATAGGAAGGATCTCAGGTTTGGTATTAGAAGCATTGAGATATCACATCTCATGCTATAGGAATGGTCTCAGGATTGGAATGGGAAGGAGTTGGATATTACATTCTTGCTATAGGAAGGGTCTCTTGTTTGGAATGGGAAGGAGTTGGATATCACATATGCTATAGGAAGGGTCTCAGGTTTGAAACGGGAAGGAGTTGGATATCACATCTCATGTTATAGGAAGGGTCTCAGGTTTGGTATAAGCATTGAGATATCACATCTCTGCTATCGGAAGTGTCTCAGGATTGGAATGGGAAGGTGTTGGATATCCCATCTCATGTTATAGGACGGGTCTCAGGTTTGTTATTAGAATCATTGAGATATCATATTGCATGCTGTAGGAAGGGTCTAAAGATTGGAATGGGAAGGACTTGGATATCACATCTCATGCTATAGGTAGGCTCTCAGGTTTGGAAAGGGAAGGAGTTCGATATCACATTTCATGTTAGAGGAAGGATCTCAGGTTTGGTATTAGAGGCATTGAGATATCACATCTCATGCTATAGGAAGGGTCTCAGGATTGGAATGGGAAGGAGTTGGATATCACATCTCATGCTATAGGAAGGGTCTCAGGTTTGGTATAAGCATTGAGATATCACATCTCATGATATAGGAAGGGTCTCAGGATTGGAATGGGAAGGAGTTGGATATCACATCTCATGTTATAGGAAGGATCTCAGGTTTGGTATTAGAAGCATTGAGACATCACATCTCATGCTATCGGAAGGGTCTCAGGATTGGAATGGGAAGGAGTTGGATATCCCATCTCATGTTATAGGAAGAGTCTCAGGTTTGGTATTAGAAGCATTGAGATATCACATCTCATGCTATAGGAAGTGTCTCAGGATTGGAATCGGAAGGACTTGGATATCACATCTCATGCTATAGGGAGGGTCTCAAGTTTGATATTAGAAGCATTGAGATATCACATCTCATGCTATAGGAAGGGTCTCAGGATTGGAATGGGAAGGAGTTGGATATCACATCTCTTGCTATAGGAAGGGTCTCAGGTTTGGTATAAGCAGTGAGATATCACATCTCATGCTATAGGAAGTGTCTCAGGATTGGAATGGGAAGGAGTTGGATATCACATCTCATGTTATAGGAAGGATCTCACGTTTGGTATAAGCATTGAGATATCACATCTCTGCTATCGGAAGGGTCTCAGGATTGGAATGGGAAGGAGTTGGATATTCCCATCTCATGTTATAGGAAGGGTCTCAGGTTTGGTATTAGAAGCATTGAGATATCACATCTCATGCTATAGGAAGGGTCTCAGGATTGGAATGGGAAGGACTTGGATATCACATCTCATGCTATAGGGAGGGTCTCAAGTTTGATATTAGAAGCATTGAGATATCACATCTCATGATATCGGGAGGGTCTCAGGGATGGAATGGGAAGGAGTTGGATATCACATCTCATGATAAAGGAAGGGTCTAAGGTTTGGAAGGGGAAGGAGTTTGATATCACATCTCATGCCATAGTATGGGTCTCAGGTTTGGTAGAAGCATTGGGATATCACATCTCATGCTATCGGAAGGGTATCAGGATTGGATTTGGAAGGAGTTGGATATCCCATCTCATGCTATAGGAAGGGTCTCAGGTTGGAATGGGAAGGAGTTGGATATCACATCTCATGTTATAGGAAGGGTCTCAGGATTGGAATGGGAAGGACTTGGATATCACATCTCATGCTATAGGAAGGCTCTCAGGTTTGGAAGGGGAAAGAGTTGGATATCACATTTCATGTTAGAGGTAGGATCTCAGGTTTGGTATTAGAGGCATTGAGATATCACATCTCATGCTATCAGAAGAGTCTCAGGATTGGAATGGGAAGGAGTTGGATATCACATCTCATGCTAAAGGGAGGGTCTCAGGTTTGGAAGGGGAAGGATTTGGATATCACATCTCATGTTATAGGAAGGATCTCAGGTTTGGTATTAGAAGCATTGAGATATCACATCTCATGCTATCGGAAGGATCTCAGGTTTGGTATAGAAGCATTGAGATATCACATCTCATGCTATCAGAAGGGTCTCAGGATTGGAATGGGAAGGAGTTGGATATCACATCTCATGCTAAAGGGAGGGTCTCAGGTTTGGAAGGGGAAGGATTTGGATATCACATCTCATGTTATCGGAAGGATCTCAGGTTTGGTATTAGAAGTATTGAGATATCACATCTCATGCTATAGGAAGGGTCTCAGGATTGGAATGGGAAGGAGTTGGTTATCACATCTCATGCTAAAGGAAGGGTCTCAGGTTTGGTAGAAGCATTGAGATATCACATCTCATGCTATAGGAAGGGTCTCAGGATTGGAATGGGAAGGACTTAGATATCACATATCATGCTATAGGGAGGGTCTCAGTTTTGATATTAGAAGCATTGAGATATCACATCTCATGCTATCGGAAGTGTCTCAGGATTGGAATGGGAAGGAGCTGGATATCACATCTCATGCTAAAGGAAGGGTCTCAGGTTTGGAACGGGAAGGAGTTGGATATCACATCTCATGTTATAGGAAGGGTCTCAGGTTTGGTATAAGCATTGAGATATCACATCTCTGCTATCGGAAGTGTCTCAGGATTGGAATGGGAAGGACTTGGATATCACATCTCATGCTATAGATAGGCTCTCAGGTTTGGAAAGGGAAGGAGTTGGATATCACATTTCATGTTAGAGGAAGGATCTCAGGTTTGGTATCAGAGGCATTGAGATATCACATCTCAGGCTATAGGAAGGGTCTCAGGATTGGAATGGGAAGGAGTTGGATATCATATCTCATGCTATAGGAAGGGTCTCAGGTTTGGTATAAGCATTGAGATATCACATCTCGTGCTATAGGAAGGGTCTCAGGATTGGAATGGGAAGGAGTTGTATATGACATCTCATGCTATAGACAGGGTCTCAGGTTTGGAAAGGGAAGGAGATGGATATCACATTTCATGTTATAGGAAGAGTCTCAGGTTTGGTATTAGAAGCATTGAGATATCCCATCTCATGTTATAGGAAGGATCTCAGGTTTGGTATTAGAAGCTTTGAGATATCACATATCATGCTATCGGAAGTATCTCAGGTTTGGTATTAGAGGCATTGAGATATCACATCTCATGCTATCATAAGGGTCTCAGGATTGGAATGGGAAGGAGTTGGATATCACATCTCATGTTATAGGAAGGATCTCAGGTTTGGTATTAGAAGCATTGAGACATCACATCTCATGCTATAGGAACGGGCTCAGGATTGGAATGGGAAGGAGTTGTATATGACATCTCAGGCCATAGGAAGGGTCTCAGGTTTGGTATAAGCATTGAGATATCACATCTCTGCTATCGGAAGAGTCTCAGGATTGGAATGGGAAGGAGTTGGATATCCCATCTCATGTTATAGGAAGGGTCTCAGGTTTGGTATTAGAAGCATTGAGACATCACATCTCATGTTATAGGAAGGGTCTCAGGATTGGAATGGGAAGAAGTTGGATATCACATCTCATGCTATAGGAAGGGTCTCAGGTTTGGTATAAGCATTGAGATATCACATTTCATGATATAGGAAGGGTCTCAGGATTGGATTGGGAAGGAGTTGTATATGACATCTCAGGCCATAGGAAGGGTCTCAGGATTGGTATAAGCATTGAGATATCACATCTCTGCTATCGGAAGGGTCTCAGGATTGGAATGGGAAGGAGTTGGATATCCCATCTCATGATAAAGGAAGGGTCTAAGGTTTGGAAGGGGAAAGATTTGGATATCACATCTCATGTTATAGGACGGGTCTCAATTTTGATATTAGAAGCATTGAGATAACAAATCTCATGATATCGGAAGGGTCTCAGGATTGGAATGGGAAGGAGTTGGATATCACATCTCATGATAAAGGAAGGGTCTAAGGTTTGGAAGGGGAAAGATTTGGATATCACATCTCATGTTATAGGACGGGTCTCAGGTTTGGTATTAGAAGCATTGAGATATCAAGTCTCATGGTATAGGAAAGGTCTCAGAATTGGAATGGGAAGGATTTGGATATCACATCTCAAGCTATAGGAAGAGTCTCAGGATTGGAATGGGAAGGAGTTTGATATCACATCTCATGCCATAGTATGGTTCTCAGATTTGGTAGAAGCATTGGGATATCACATCTCATGCTATTGGAAGGGTATCAGTATTGGATTTGGAAGGAGTTGGATATCCCATCTCATGCTATAGGAAGGGTCTCAGGTTGGAATGGGAAGGAGTTGGATATCACATTTCATGTTATAGGAAGGGTCTCAGGATTGGAATGGGAAGGAGTTGGATATCACATCTCAAGCTTTAGGAAGGGTCTCAGGTTTGGTATAAGCATTGAGATAGCACATCTCATGCTATAGGAAGGGTCTCAGGATTGGAATGGGAAGCAGTTGGATATCACATCTCATGTTATAGGAAAGATCTCAGGTTTGGTATTAGAAGCATTGAGACATCACATCTCATGTTATAGGAAGGGTTTCAGGATTGGAATGGGAAGAAGTTGGATATCACATCTCATGCTATAGGAAGGGTCTCAGGTTTGGAAGGGGAAGGAGTTGGATATCCAATCTCATGTTATAGGACTGGTCTCAGGTTTGGTATTAGAAGCATTGAGATATCACATCGCATGCTGTAGGAAGGTTCTCAGGTTTGGAATGGGGAGGAATTGGATATCACATCTCATGTCATAGGAAGGATCTCAGGTTTGGTATTAGAAGCATTGAGATATCACATCTCATGCTATAGGAATGGTCTCAGGATTGGAATGGGAAGGAGTTGGATATTACATTCTTGCTATAGGAAGGGTCTCTTGTTTGGAATGGGAAGGAGTTGGATATCACATATGCTATAGGAAGGGTCTCAGGTTTGAAACGGGAAGGAGTTGGATATCACATCTCATGTTATAGGAAGGGTCTCAGGTTTGGTATAAGCATTGAGATATCACATCTCTGCTATCGGAAGTGTCTCAGGATTGGAATGGGAAGGTGTTGGATATCCCATCTCATGTTATAGGACGGGTCTCAGGTTTGTTATTAGAATCATTGAGATATCATATTGCATGCTGTAGGAAGGGTCTAAGGATTGGAATGGGAAGGACTTGGATATCACATCTCATGCTATAGGTAGGCTCTCAGGTTTGGAAAGGGAAGGAGTTCGATATCACATTTCATGTTAGAGGAAGGATCTCAGGTTTGGTATTAGAGGCATTGAGATATCACATCTCATGCTATAGGAAGGGTCTCAGGATTGGAATGGGAAGGAGTTGGATATCACATCTCATGCTATAGGAAGGGTCTCAGGTTTGGTATAAGCATTGAGATATCACATCTCATGCTATAGGAAGGGTCTCAGGATTGGAATGGGAAGGAGTTGGATATCACATCTCATGTTATAGGAAGGATCTCAGGTTTGGTATTAGAAGCATTGAGACATCACATCTCATGCTATCGGAAGGGTCTCAGGATTGGAATGGGAAGGAGTTGGATATCCCATCTCATGTTATAGGAAGAGTCTCAGGTTTGGTATTAGAAGCATTGAGATATCACATCTCATGCTATAGGAAGTGTCTCAGGATTGGAATCGGAAGGACTTGGATATCACATCTCATGCTATAGGGAGGGTCTCAAGTTTGATATTAGAAGCATTGAGATATCACATCTCATGCTATAGGAAGGGTCTCAGGATTGGAATGGGAAGGAGTTGGATATCACATCTCTTGCTATAGGAAGGGTCTCAGGTTTGGTATAAGCAGTGAGATATCACATCTCATGCTATAGGAAGTGTCTCAGGATTGGAATGGGAAGGAGTTGGATATCACATCTCATGTTATAGGAAGGATCTCACGTTTGGTATAAGCATTGAGATATCACATCTCTGCTATCGGAAGGGTCTCAGGATTGGAATGGGAAGGAGTTGGATATTCCCATCTCATGTTATAGGAAGGGTCTCAGGTTTGGTATTAGAAGCATTGAGATATCACATCTCATGCTATAGGAAGGGTCTCAGGATTGGAATGGGAAGCACGTGGATATCACATCTCATGCTATAGGGAGGGTCTCAAGTTTGATATTAGAAGCATTGAGATATCACATCTCATGATATCGGGAGGGTCTCAGGGATGGAATGGGAAGGAGTTGGATATCACATCTCATGATAAAGGAAGGGTCTAAGGTTTGGAAGGGGAAGGAGTTTGATATCACATCTCATGCCATAGTATGGGTCTCAGGTTTGGTAGAAGCATTGGGATATCACATCTCATGCTATCGGAAGGGTATCAGGATTGGATTTGGAAGGAGTTGGATATCCCATCTCATGCTATAGGAAGGGTCTCAGGTTGGAATGGGAAGGAGTTGGATATCACATCTCATGTTATAGGAAGGGTCTCAGGATTGGAATGGGAAGGACTTGGATATCACATCTCATGCTATAGGAAGGCTCTCAGGTTTGGAAGGGGAAAGAGTTGGATATCACATTTCATGTTAGAGGTAGGATCTCAGGTTTGGTATTAGAGGCATTGAGATATCACATCTCATGCTATCAGAAGAGTCTCAGGATTGGAATGGGAAGGAGTTGGATATCACATCTCATGCTAAAGGGAGGGTCTCAGGTTTGGAAGGGGAAGGATTTGGATATCACATCTCATGTTATAGGAAGGATCTCAGGTTTGGTATTAGAAGCATTGAGATATCACATCTCATGCTATCGGAAGGATCTCAGGTTTGGTATAGAAGCATTGAGATATCACATCTCATGCTATCAGAAGGGTCTCAGGATTGGAATGGGAAGGAGTTGGATATCACATCTCATGCTAAAGGGAGGGTCTCAGGTTTGGAAGGGGAAGGATTTGGATATCACATCTCATGTTATCGGAAGGATCTCAGGTTTGGTATTAGAAGTATTGAGATATCACATCTCATGCTATAGGAAGGGTCTCAGGATTGGAATGGGAAGGAGTTGGTTATCACATCTCATGCTAAAGGAAGGGTCTCAGGTTTGGTAGAAGCATTGAGATATCACATCTCATGCTATAGGAAGGGTCTCAGGATTGGAATGGGAAGGACTTAGATATCACATATCATGCTATAGGGAGGGTCTCAGTTTTGATATTAGAAGCATTGAGATATCACATCTCATGCTATCGGAAGTGTCTCAGGATTGGAATGGGAAGGAGCTGGATATCACATCTCATGCTAAAGGAAGGGTCTCAGGTTTGGAACGGGAAGGAGTTGGATATCACATCTCATGTTATAGGAAGGGTCTCAGGTTTGGTATAAGCATTGAGATATCACATCTCTGCTATCGGAAGTGTCTCAGGATTGGAATGGGAAGGACTTGGATATCACATCTCATGCTATAGATAGGCTCTCAGGTTTGGAAAGGGAAGGAGTTGGATATCACATTTCATGTTAGAGGAAGGATCTCAGGTTTGGTATCAGAGGCATTGAGATATCACATCTCAGGCTATAGGAAGGGTCTCAGGATTGGAATGGGAAGGAGTTGGATATCACATCTCATGCTATAGGAAGGGTCTCAGGTTTGGTATAAGCATTGAGATATCACATCTCGTGCTATAGGAAGGGTCTCAGGATTGGAATGGGAAGGAGTTGTATATGACATCTCATGCTATAGACAGGGTCTCAGGTTTGGAAAGGGAAGGAGATGGATATCACATTTCATGTTATAGGAAGAGTCTCAGGTTTGGTATTAGAAGCATTGAGATATCCCATCTCATGCTATAGGAAGGGTCTCAGGTTGGAATGGGAAGGAGTTGGATATCACATTTCATGTTATAGGAAGGGTCTCAGGATTGGAATTGGAAGGACTTGGCTATCATATCTCATGCTATAGGAAGGCTCTCAGGTTTGGAAGGGGAAGGAGTTGGATATCACATTTCATGTTAGAGGAACGATCTCAGGTTTGGTATTAGAGGTCTTGAGATATCACATCTCATGCTATAGGAAGGGTCTCAGGATTGGAATGGGAAGGAGTTGGATATCACATCTCAAGCTATAGGAACGGTCTCAGGTTATGTATAAGCATTGTGATATCACATCTCATGCTATAGGAAGGGTCTCAGGATTGGAATGGGAAGGAGTTGGATATCACATCTCATGTTATAGGAAAGATCTCAGGTTTGGTATTAGAAGCATTGAGATATCACATCTCATGTTATAGGAAGGGTCTCAGGATTGGAATGGGAAAAAGTTGGATATCACATCTCATGCTATAGGAAGGGTCTCAGCTTTGGTATAAGCATTGAGATATCACATCTCATGCTATAGGAAGGGTCTCAGGATTGGAATGGGAAGGAGTTGTATATGACATTTCATGCCATAGGAAGGGTCTCAGGTTTGGTATAAGCATTGAGATATCACATCTCTGCTATCGGAAGGGTCTCAGGATTGGAATGGGAAGGAGTTGGATATCACATCTCATGCTAAAGGGAGGGTCTCAGGTTTGGAAGGGGAAGGATTTGGAAATCACATCTCATGTTATAGGAAGGATCTCAGGTTTGGTATTAGAAGCTTTGAGATATCACATCTCATGCTATCGGAAGTATCTCAGGTTTGGTATTAGAGGCATTGAGATATCACATCTCATGCTATCATAAGGGTCTCAGGATTGGAATGGGAAGGAGTTGGATATCACATCTCATGTTATAGGAAGGATCTCAGGTTTGGTATTAGAAGCATTGAGACATCACATCTCATGCTATAGGAACGGTCTCAGGATTGGAATGGGAAGGAGTTCTATATGACATCTCAGGCCATAGGAAGGGTCTCAGGTTTGGTATAAGCATTGAGATATCACATCTCTGCTATCGGAAGAGTCTCAGGATTGGAATGGGAAGGAGTTGGATATCCCATCTCATGTTATAGGAAGGGTCTCAGGTTTGGTATTAGAAGCATTGAGACATCACATCTCATGTTATAGGAAGGGTCTCAGGATTGGAATGGGAAGAAGTTGGATATCACATCTCATGCTATAGGAAGGGTCTCAGGTTTGGTATAAGCATTGAGATATCACATCTCATGTTATAGGAAGGGTCTCAGGATTGGAATGGGAAGGAGTTGTATATGACATCTCATGCCATAGGAAGGGTCTCAGGTTTGGTATAAGCATTTAGATATCACATCACATGCTATAGGAAGGGTCTCAGGATTGGAATGGGAAGGACTTTTGATATCACATCTCATGCTATAGGCAGGGTCTCAGGTTTGGAAAGGGAAGGAGATGGATATCACATTTCATGTTAGAGGTAGGATCTCAGGTTTGGTATTAGAGGCATTGAAATATCACATCTCATGCTATCAGAAGGGTCTCAGGATTGGAATGGGAAGGAGTTGGATATCACATCTCATGCTAAAGGGAGGGTCTCAGGTTTGGAAGTGGAAGGATTTGGAAATCACATCTCATGTTATAGGAAGGATCTCAGGTTTGGTACTAGAAGCATTGAGATATCACATCTCATGCTATCAGAAGTATCTCAGGTTTGGTATTAGAGGCATTGAGATATCACATCTCATGCTATCATAAGGGTCTCAGGATTGGAATGGGAAGGGGTTGGATATCACATCTCATGTTATAGGAAGGATCTCAGGTTTGGTATTAGAAGCATTGAGACATCACATCTCATGCTATAGGAAGGGTCTCAGGATTGGAATGGGAAGGAGTTGGATATCACATCTCATGCTATAGGAAGGGTCTCGGATTTGGTATAAGCATTGAGATATCACATCTCATGCTATAGGAAGGGTCTCAGGATTGGAATGGGAAGGAGTTGTATATGACAAATCAGGCCATAGGAAGGGTCTCAGGTTTGGTATAAGCATTGAGATATCACATCTCTGCTATCGGAAGGGTCTCAGGATTGGAATGGGAAGGAGTTGGATATCCCATCTCATGTTATAGGAAGGGTCTCAGGTTTGGTATTAGAAGCATTGAGATATCACATCTCATGCTATAGGAAGAGTCTCAGGATTGGAATGGGGAGGACTTGGATGTCACATCTCATGCTATAGGGAGGGTCTCAAGTTTGATATTAGAAGCATTGAGATAACAAATATCATGATATCGGAAGGGTCTCAGGATTGGAATGGGAAAGAATTGGATATCACATCTCATGATAAAGGAAGGGTCTAAGGTTTGGAAGGGGAAGGATTTGGATATCACATCTCATGTTATAGGACGGGTCGCAGGTTTTGTATTAGAAGCATTGAGATATCAAGTCTCATGGTATAGGAAGGGTCTGAGAATTGGAATGGGAAGGAGTTGGATATCACATCTCAAGCTATAGGTAGGGTCTCAGGATTGGAATGGGAAGGAGTTTGATATCACATCTCATGCCATAGTATGGGTCTCAGGTTTGGTAGAAGCATTGGGATATCACATCTCATGCTATCGGAAGGGTATCAGTTTGGATTTGGAAGGAGTTGGATATCCCATCTCATGCTATAGGAAGGGTCTCAGGTTGGAATGGGAAGGAGTTGGATATCACATTTCATGTTATAGGAAGGGTCTCAGGATTGGATGGGAAGGACTTGGATATCATATCTCATGCTATAGGAAGGCTCTCAGGTTTGGAAGGGGAAGGAGTTGGATATATCATATTTTATGTTAGAGGAAGGATCTCAGGTTTGGTATTAGAGGCCTTGAGATATCACATCTCATGCTATAGGAAGGGTCTCAGGATTGGAATGGGAAGAAGTTGGATATCACATCTCAAGCTATAGGAAGGGTCTCACGTTTGGTATAAGCATTGAGATATCACATCTCATGCTATAGGAAGGGTCTCAGGATTGGAATGTGAAGGAGCTGGATATCACATCTCATGCTAAAGGAAGGGTCTCAGGTTTGGAACGGGAAGGAGTTGGATATCACATCTCATGTTATAGGAAGGGTCTCAGGTTTGGTATAAGCATTGAGATATCACATCTCTGCTATCGGAAGTGTCTCAGGATTGGAATGGGAAGGACTTGGATATCACATCTCATGCTATAGATAGGCTCTCAGGTTTGGAAAGGGAAGGAGTTGGATATCACATTTCATGTTAGAGGAAGGATCTCAGGTTTGGTATCAGAGGCATTGAGATATCACATCTCAGGCTATAGGAAGGGTCTCAGGATTGGAATGGGAAGGAGTTGGATATCACATCTCATGCTATAGGAAGGGTCTCAGGTTTGGTATAAGCATTGAGATATCACATCTCGTGCTATAGGAAGGGTCTCAGGATTGGAATGGGAAGGAGTTGTATATGACATCTCATGCTATAGACAGGGTCTCAGGTTTGGAAAGGGAAGGAGATGGATATCACATTTCATGTTATAGGAAGAGTCTCAGGTTTGGTATTAGAAGCATTGAGATATCCCATCTCATGCTATAGGAAGGGTCTCAGGTTGGAATGGGAAGGAGTTGGATATCACATTTCATGTTATAGGAAGGGTCTCAGGATTGGAATTGGAAGGACTTGGCTATCATATCTCATGCTATAGGAAGGCTCTCAGGTTTGGAAGGGGAAGGAGTTGGATATCACATTTCATGTTAGAGGAACGATCTCAGGTTTGGTATTAGAGGTCTTGAGATATCACATCTCATGCTATAGGAAGGGTCTCAGGATTGGAATGGGAAGGAGTTGGATATCACATCTCAAGCTATAGGAACGGTCTCAGGTTATGTATAAGCATTGTGATATCACATCTCATGCTATAGGAAGGGTCTCAGGATTGGAATGGGAAGGAGTTGGATATCACATCTCATGTTATAGGAAAGATCTCAGGTTTGGTATTAGAAGCATTGAGATATCACATCTCATGTTATAGGAAGGGTCTCAGGATTGGAATGGGAAAAAGTTGGATATCACATCTCATGCTATAGGAAGGGTCTCAGCTTTGGTATAAGCATTGAGATATCACATCTCATGCTATAGGAAGGGTCTCAGGATTGGAATGGGAAGGAGTTGTATATGACATTTCATGCCATAGGAAGGGTCTCAGGTTTGGTATAAGCATTGAGATATCACATCTCTGCTATCGGAAGGGTCTCAGGATTGGAATGGGAAGGAGTTGGATATCACATCTCATGCTAAAGGGAGGGTCTCAGGTTTGGAAGGGGAAGGATTTGGAAATCACATCTCATGTTATAGGAAGGATCTCAGGTTTGGTATTAGAAGCTTTGAGATATCACATCTCATGCTATCGGAAGTATCTCAGGTTTGGTATTAGAGGCATTGAGATATCACATCTCATGCTATCATAAGGGTCTCAGGATTGGAATGGGAAGGAGTTGGATATCACATCTCATGTTATAGGAAGGATCTCAGGTTTAGTATTAGAAGCATTGAGACATCACATCTCATGCTATAGGAACGGTCTCAGGATTGGAATGGGAAGGAGTTGTATATGACATCTCAGGCCATAGGAAGGGTCTCAGGTTTGGTATAAGCATTGAGATATCACATCTCTGCTATCGGAAGAGTCTCAGGATTGGAATGGGAAGGAGTTGGATATCCCATCTCATGTTATAGGAAGGGTCTCAGGTTTGGTATTAGAAGCATTGAGACATCACATCTCATGTTATAGGAAGGGTCTCAGGATTGGAATGGGAAGAAGTTGGATATCACATCTCATGCTATAGGAAGGGTCTCAGGTTTGGTATAAGCATTGAGATATCACATCTCATGTTATAGGAAGGGTCTCAGGATTGGAATGGGAAGGAGTTGTATATGACATCTCATGCCATAGGAAGGGTCTCAGGTTTGGTATAAGCATTGAGATATCACATCACATGCTATAGGAAGGGTCTCAGGATTGGAATGGGAAGGACTTTTGATATCACATCTCATGCTATAGGCAGGGTCTCAGGTTTGGAAAGGGAAGGAGATGGATATCACATTTCATGTTAGAGGTAGGATCTCAGGTTTGGTATTAGAGGCATTGAAATATCACATCTCATGCTATCAGAAGGGTCTCAGGATTGGAATGGGAAGGAGTTGGATATCACATCTCATGCTAAAGGGAGGGTCTCAGGTTTGGAAGTGGAAGGATTTGGAAATCACATCTCATGTTATAGGAAGGATCTCAGGTTTGGTACTAGAAGCATTGAGATATCACATCTCATGCTATCAGAAGTATCTCAGATTTGGTATTAGAGGCATTGAGATATCACATCTCATGCTATCATAAGGGTCTCAGGATTGGAATGGGAAGGGGTTGGATATCACATCTCATGTTATAGGAAGGATCTCAGGTTTGGTATTAGAAGCATTGAGACATCACATCTCATGCTATAGGAAGGGTCTCAGGATTGGAATGGGAAGGAGTTGGATATCACATCTCATGCTATAGGAAGGGTCTCGGATTTGGTATAAGCATTGAGATATCACATCTCATGCTATAGGAAGGGTCTCAGGATTGGAATGGGAAGGAGTTGTATATGACAAATCAGGCCATAGGAAGGGTCTCAGGTTTGGTATAAGCATTGAGATATCACATCTCTGCTATCGGAAGGGTCTCAGGATTGGAATGGGAAGGAGTTGGATATCCCATCTCATGTTATAGGAAGGGTCTCAGGTTTGGTATTAGAAGCATTGAGATATCACATCTCATGCTATAGGAAGAGTCTCAGGATTGGAATGGGGAGGACTTGGATGTCACATCTCATGCTATAGGGAGGGTCTCAAGTTTGATATTAGAAGCATTGAGATAACAAATATCATGATATCGGAAGGGTCTCAGGATTGGAATGGGAAAGAATTGGATATCACATCTCATGATAAAGGAAGGGTCTAAGGTTTGGAAGGGGAAGGATTTGGATATCACATCTCATGTTATAGGACGGGTCGCAGGTTTTGTATTAGAAGCATTGAGATATCAAGTCTCATGGTATAGGAAGGGTCTGAGAATTGGAATGGGAAGGAGTTGGATATCACATCTCAAGCTATAGGTAGGGTCTCAGGATTGGAATGGGAAGGAGTTTGATATCACATCTCATGCCATAGTATGGGTCTCAGGTTTGGTAGAAGCATTGGGATATCACATCTCATGCTATCGGAAGGGTATCAGTTTGGATTTGGAAGGAGTTGGATATCCCATCTCATGCTATAGGAAGGGTCTCAGGTTGGAATGGGAAGGAGTTGGATATCACATTTCATGTTATAGGAAGGGTCTCAGGATTGGATGGGAAGGACTTGGATATCATATCTCATGCTATAGGAAGGCTCTCAGGTTTGGAAGGGGAAGGAGTTGGATATATCATATTTTATGTTAGAGGAAGGATCTCAGGTTTGGTATTAGAGGCCTTGAGATATCACATCTCATGCTATAGGAAGGGTCTCAGGATTGGAATGGGAAGAAGTTGGATATCACATCTCAAGCTATAGGAAGGGTCTCAGGTTTGGTATAAGCATTGAGATATCACATCTCATGCTATAGGAAGGGTCTCAGGATTGGAATGGGAAGGAGTTGGATATCACATCTCATGTTATAGGAAAGATCTCAGGTTTGGTATTAGAAGCATTGAGACATCACATCTCATGTTATAGGAAGGGTCTCAGGATTGGAATGGGAAGAAGTTGGATATCACATCTCATGCTATAGGAAGGGTCTCAGAGCCTACCTATAGCATGAGATGTGATATCCAAGTCCTTCCCATTCCAATCCTTAGACCCTTCCTACAGCATGCAATATGATATCTCAATGATTCTAATAACAAACCTGAGATCCGTCCTATAACATGAGATGTGATATCCAACTCCTTCCCGTTTCAAACCTGAGACCCTTCCTATAACATGAGATGTGATATCCAACTCCTTCCCGTTTCAAACCTGAGACCCTTCCTATAGTATATGTGATATCCAACTCCTTCCCATTCCAAACATGAGACCCTTCCTATAGCAAGAATGTAATATCCAACTCCTTCCCATTCCAATCCTGAGACCATTCCTATAGCATGAGATGTGATATCTCAATGCTTCTAATACCAAACCTGAGATCCTTCCTATGACATGAGATGTGATATCCAATTCCTCCCCATTCCAAACCTGAGAACCTTCCTACAGCATGCGATGTGATATCTAAATGCTTCTAATACCAAACCTGAGACCAGTCCTATAACATGAGATTGGATATCCAACTCCTTCCCCTTCCAAACCTGAGACCCTTCCTATAGCATGAGATGTGATATCCAACTTCTTCCCATTCCAATCCTGAGACCCTTCCTATAACATGAGATGTGATGTCTCAATGCTTCTAATCTTTACCCTTCCAAACCTTAGACCCTTCCTTTATCATGAGATGGGATATCCAACTCCTTCCCATTCCAATCCTGAGACCGTTCCGATAGCAGAGAAGTGATATCTCAATGCTTATACCAATCCTGAGACCCTTCCTATGGCCTGAGATGTCATATACAACTCCTTCCCAATCCAATCCTGAGACCCTTCCTATAGCATGAGATGTGATATCTCAATGCTTATACCAAATCTGAGACCCTTCCTATAGCATGAGATGTGATATCCAACTCCTTCCCATTCCATCTCATGCTATCGGAAGTATCTCAGGTTTGGTATTAGAGGCATTGAGATATCACATCTCATGCTATCATAAGGGTCTCAGGATTGGAATGGGAAGGAGTTGGATATCACATCTCATGTTATAGGAAGGATCTCAGGTTTGGTATTAGAAGCATTGAGACATCACATCTCATGCTATAGGAAGGGTCTCAGGATTGGAATGGGAAGGAGTTGGATATCACATCTCATGCTATAGGAAGGGTCTCAGATTTGGTATAAGCATTGAGATATCACATCTCATGCTATAGGAAGGGTCTCAGGATTGGAATGGGAAGGAGTTGTATATGACATCTCAGGCCATAGGAAGGGTCTCAGGTTTGGTATAAGCATTGAGATATCACATCTCTGCTATCGGAAGGGTCTCAGGATTGGAATGGGAATGAGTTGGATATCCCATCTCATGTTATAGGAAGAGTCTCAGGTTTGGTATTAGAAGCATTGAGATATCCCATCTCATGCTATAGGAAGGGTCTCAGGTTGGAATGGGAAGGAGTTGGATATCACATTTCATGTTATAGGAAGGGTCTCAGGATTGGAATTGGAAGGACTTGGCTATCATATCTCATGCTATAGGAAGGCTCTCAGGTTTGGAAGGGGAAGGAGTTGGATATCACATTTCATGTTAGAGGAACGATCTCAGGTTTGGTATTAGAGGCCTTGAGATATCACATCTCATGCTATAGGAAGGGTCTCAGGATTGTAATGGGAAGGAGTTGGATATCACATCTCAAGCTATAGGAACGGTCTCAGGTTTGGTATAAGCATTGTGATATCACATCTCATGCTATAGTAAGGGTCTCAGGATTGGAATGGGAAGGAGTTGGATATCACATCTCATGTTATAGGAAAGATCTCAGGTTTGGTATTAGAAGCATTGCAACATCACATCTCATGTTATAGGAAGGGTCTCAGGATTGGAATGGGAAGAAGTTGGATATCACATCTCATGCTATAGGAAGGGTCTCAGGTTTGGTATAAGCATTGAGATATCACATCTCATGCTATAGGAAGGGTCTCAGGTTTGGAATGGGAAGGAGTTGTATATGACATCTCATGCCATAGGAAGGGTCTCAGGTTTGGTATAAGCATTGAGATATCACATCACATGCTATAGGAAGGGTCTCAGGATTGGAATGGAAAGGACTTGGATATCACATCTCATGCTATAGGCAGGGTCCCAGGTTTGGAAAGGGAAGGAGATGGATATCACATTTCATGTTAGAGGTAGGATCTCAGGTTTGGTATTAGAGGCATTGAAATATCACATCTCATGCTATCAGAAGGGTCTCAGGATTGGAATGGGAAGGAGTTGGATATCACATCTCATGCTAAAGGGAGGGTCTCAGGTTTGGAAGGGGAAGGATTTGGAAATCACATCTCATGTTATAGGAAGGATCTCAGGTTTGGTATTAGAAGCATTGAGATATCACATCTCATGCTATCGGAAGTATCTCAGGTTTGGTATTAGAGGCATTGAGATATCACATCTCATGCTATCATAAGGGTCTCAGGATTGGAATGGGAAGGAGTTGGATATCACATCTCATGTTATAGGAAGGCTCTCAGGTTTGGAAGGGGAAGGAGTTGGATATCACATTTCATGTTAGAGGAACGATCTCAGGTTTGGTATTAGAGGCCTTGAGATATCACATCTCATGCTATAGGAAGGGTCTCAGGATTGGAATGGGAAGGAGTTGGATATCACATCTCAAGCTATAGGAACGGTCTCAGGTTTGGTATAAGCATTGTGATATCACATCTCATGCTATAGGAAGGGTCTCAGGATTGGAATGGGAAGGAGTTGGATATCACATCTCATGTTATAGGAAAGATCTCAGGTTTGGTATTAGAAGCATTGCGACATCACATCTCATGTTATAGGAAGGGTCTCAGGATTGGAATGGGAAGAAGTTGGATATCACATCTCATGCTATAGGAAGGGTCTCAGGTTTGGTATAAGCATTGAGATATCACATCTCATGCTATAGGAAGGGTCTCAGGATTGGAATGGGAAGGAGTTGTATATGACATCTCATGCCATAGGAAGGGTCTCAGGTTTGGTATAAGCATTGAGATATCACATCACATGCTATAGGAAGGGTCTCAGGATTGGAATGGAAAGGACTTGGATATCACATCTCATGCTATAGGCAGGGTCTCAGGTTTGGAAAGGGAAGGAGATGGATCTCACATTTCATGTTAGAGGTAGGATCTCAGGTTTGGTATTAGAGGCATTGAAATATCACATCTCATGCTATCAGATTGGTCTCAGGATTGGAATGGGAAGGAGTTGGATATCACATCTCATGCTAAAGGGAGGGTCTCAGGTTTGGAAGGGGAAGGATTTGGAAATCACATCTCATGTTATAGGAAGGATCTCAGGTTTGGTATTAGAAGCATTGAGATATCACATCTCATGCTATCGGAAGTATCTCAGGTTTGGTATTAGAGGCATTGAGATATCACATCTCATGCTATCATAAGGGTCTCAGGATTGGAATGGGAAGGAGTTGGATATCACATCTCATGTTATAGGAAGGATCTCAGGTTTGGTATTAGAAGCATTGAGACATCACATCTCATGCTATAAGAAGGGTCTCAGGATTGGAATGGGAAGGAGTTGGATATCACATCTCATGCTATAGGAAGGGTCTCAGATTTGGTATAAACATTGAGATATCACATCTCATGCTATAGGAAGGGTCTCAGGATTGGAATGGGAAGGAGTTGTATATGACATCTCAGGCCATAGGAAGGGTCTCAGGTTTGGTAAAAGCATTGAGATATCACATCTCTGCTATCGGAAGGGTCTCAGGATTGGAATGGGGAGGAGTTGGATATCCCATCTCATGTTATAGGAAGGGTCTCAGGTTTGGTATTAGAAGCATTGAGACATCACATCTCATGTTATAGGAAGGGTCTCAGGATTGGAATGGGAAGAAGTTGGATATCACATCTCATGCTATAGGAAGGGTCTCAGGTTTGGTATAAGCATTGAGATATCACATCTCATGCTATAGGAAGGGTCTCAGGATTGGAATGGGAAGGAGTTGTATATGACATCTCATGCCATAGGAAGGGTCTCAGGTTTGGTATAAGCATTGAGATATCACATCACATGCTATAGGAAGGGTCTCAGGATTGGAATGGGAAGGACTTGGATATCACATCTCATTCTATAGGCAGGGTCTCGGGTTTGGAAAGGGAAGGAGATGGATATCACATTTCATGTTAGAGGTAGGATCTTAGGTTTGGTATTAGAGGCATTGAAATATCACATCTCATGCTATCAGAAGGGTCTCAGGATTGGAATGGGAAGGAGTTGGATATCACATCTCATGCTAAAGGGAGGGTCTCAGGTTTGGAAGTGGAAGGATTTGGAAATCACATCTCATGTTATAGGAAGGATCTCAGGTTTGGTATTAGAAGCATTGAGATATCACATCTCATGCTATCAGAAGTATCTCAGGTTTGGTATTAGAGGCATTGAGATATCACATCTCATGCTATCATAAGGGTCTCAGGATTGGAATGGGAAGGAGTTGGATATCACATCTCATGTTATAGGAAGGATCTCAGGTTTGGTATTAGAAGAATTGAGACATCACATCTCATGCTATAGGAAGGGTCTCAGGATTGGAATGGGAAGAAGTTGGATATCACATCTCATGCTATAGGAAGGGTCTCAGATTTGGTATAAGCATTGAGATATCACATCTAATGCTATAGGAAGGGTCTCAGGATTGGAATGGGAAGGAGTTGCATATGACATCTCAGGCCATAGGAAGGGTCTCAGGTTTGGTATAAGCATTGAGATATCACATCTCTGCTATCGGAAGGGTCTCAGGATTGGAATGGGAAGGAGTTGGATATCCCAAATCATGTTATAGGAAGGGTCTCAGGTTTGGTATTAGAAGCATTGAGATATCACATCTCATGCTATAGGAAGGGTCTCAGGATTGGAATGGGGAGGACTTGGATGTCACATCTCATGTTATAGGAAGGCTCTCAGGTTTGGAAGGGGAAGGAGTTGGATATCACATTTCATGTTAGAGGAACGATCTCAGGTTTTGTATTAGAGGCCTTGAGATATCACATCTCATGCTATAGGAAGGGTCTCAGGATTGGAATGGGAAGGAGTTGGATATCACATCTCAAGCTATAGGAACGGTCTCAGGTTTGGTATAAGCATTGTGATATCACATCTCATGCTATAGGAAGGGTCTCAGGATTGGAATGGGAAGGAGTTGGATATCACATCTCATGTTATAGGAAAGATCTCAGGTTTGGTATTAGAGGCATTGAAATATCACATCTCATGCTATCAGAAGGGTCTCAGGATTGGAATGGGAAGGAGTTGGATATCACATCTCATGCTAAAGGGAGGGTCTCAGGTTTGGAAGTGGAAGGATTTGGAAATCACATCTCATGTTATAGGAAGGATCTCAGGTTTGGTATTAGAAGCATTGAGATATCACATCTCATGCTATCAGAAGTATCTCAGGTTTGGTATTAGAGGCATTGAGATATCACATCTCATGCTATCATAAGGGTCTCAGGATTGGAATGGGAAGGAGTTGGATATCACATCTCATGTTATAGGAAGGATCTCAGGTTTGGTATTAGAAGAATTGAGACATCACATCTCATGCTATAGGAAGGGTCTCAGGATTGGAATGGGAAGAAGTTGGATATCACATCTCATGCTATAGGAAGGGTCTCAGATTTGGTATAAGCATTGAGATATCACATCTAATGCTATAGGAAGGGTCTCAGGATTGGAATGGGAAGGAGTTGCATATGACATCTCAGGCCATAGCAAGGGTCTCAGGTTTGGTATAAGCATTGAGATATCACATCTCTGCTATCGGAAGGATCTCAGGATTGGAATGGGAAGGAGTTGGATATCCCAAATCATGTTATAGGAAGGGTCTCAGGTTTGGTATTAGAAGCATTGAGATATCACATCTCATGCTATAGGAAGGGTCTCAGGATTGGAATGGGGAGGACTTGGATGTCACATCTCATGTTATAGGAAGGCTCTCAGGTTTGGAAGGGGAAGGAGTTGGATATCACATTTCATGTTAGAGGAACGATCTCAGGTTTGGTATTAGAGGCCTTGAGATATCACATCTCATGCTATAGGAAGGGTCTCAGGATTGGAATGGGAAGGAGTTGGATATCACATCTCAAGCTATAGGAACGGTCTCAGGTTTGGTATAAGCATTGTGATATCACATCTCATGCTATAGGAAGGGTCTCAGGATTGGAATGGGAAGGAGTTGGATATCACATCTCATGTTATAGGAAAGATCTCAGGTTTGGTATTAGAAGCATTGCGACATCACATCTCATGTTATAGGAAGGGTCTCAGGATTGGAATGGGAAGAAGTTGGATATCACATCTCATGCTATAGGAAGGGTCTCAGGTTTGGTATAAGCATTGAGATATCACATCTCATGCTATAGGAAGGGTCTCAGGATTGGAATGGGAAGGAGTTGTATATGATATCTCATGCCATAGGAAGGGTCTCAGGTTTGGTATAAGCATTGAGATATCCCATCACATGCTATAGGAAGGGTCTCAGGATTGGAATGGAAAGGACTTGGATATCACATCTCATGCTATAGGCAGGGTCTCAGGTTTGGAAAGGGAAGGAGATGGATATCACATTTCATGTTAGAGGTAGGATCTCAGGTTTGGTATTAGAGGCATTGAAATATCACATCTCATGCTATCAGATGGGTCTCAGGATTGGAATGGGAAGGAGTTGGATATCACATCTCATGCTAAAGGGAGGGTCTCAGGTTTGGAAGGGGAAGGATTTGGAAATCACATCTCATGTTATAGGAAGGATCTCAGGTTTGGTATTAGAAGCATTGAGATATCACATCTCATGCTATCGGAAGTATCTCAGGTTTGGTATTAGAGGCATTGAGATATCACATCTCATGCTATCATGAGGGTCTCAGGATTGGAATGGGAAGGAGTTGGATATCACATCTCATGTTATAGGAAGGATCTCAGGTTTGGTATTAGAAGCATTGAGACATCACATCTCATGCTATAGGAAGGGTCTCAGGATTGGAATGGGAAGGAGTTGGATATCACATCTCATGCTATAGGAAGGGTCTCAGATTTGGTATAAGCATTGAGATATCACATCACATGCTATAGGAAGGGTCTCAGGATTGGAATGGGAAGGACTTGGATATCACATCTCATGCTATAGGCAGGGTCTCAGGTTTGGAAAGGGAAGGAGATGGATATCACATTTCATGTTAGAGGTAGGATCTCAGGTTTGGTATTAGAGGCATTGAAATATCACATCTCATGCTATCAGAAGGGTCTCAGGATTGGAATGGGAAGGAGTTGGATATCACATCTCATGCTAAAGGGAGGGTCTCAGGTTTGGAAGTGGAAGGATTTGGAAATCACATCTCATGTTATAGGAAGGATCTCAGGTTTGGTATTAGAAGAATTGAGACATCACATCTCATGCTATAGGAAGGGTCTCAGGATTGGAATGGGAAGAAGTTGGATATCACATCTCATGCTATAGGAAGGGTCTCAGATTTGGTATAAGCATTGAGATATCACATCTAATGCTATAGGAAGGGTCTCAGGATTGGAATGGGAAGGAGTTGCATATGACATCTCATGCCATAGGAAGGGTCTCAGGTTTGGTATAAGCATTGAGATATCACATCTCTGCTATCGGAAGGGTCTCAGGATTGGAATGGGAAGGAGTTGGATATCCCAAATCATGTTATAGGAAGGGTCTCAGGTTTGGTATTAGAAGCATTGAGATATCACATCTCATGCTATAGGAAGGGTCTCAGGATTGGAATGGGGAGGACTTGGATGTCACATCTCATGTTATAGGGAGGGTCTCAAGTTTGATATTAGAAGCATTGAGATAACAAATCTCATGATATCGGAAGGGTCTCAGGATTGGAATGGGAAGGAATTGGATATCACATCTCATGATAAAGGAAGGGTCTAAGGTTTGGAAGGGGAAGGATTTGGATATCACATCTCATGTTATAGGACGGGTCTCAGGTTTGGTATTAGAAGCATTGAGATATCAAGTCTCATGGTATAGGAAGGGTCTCAGAATTGGAATGGGAAGGAGTTGGATATCACATCTCAAGCTATAGGTAGGGTCTCAGGATTGGAATGGGAAGGAGTTTGATATCACATCTCATGCCATAGTATGGGTCTCAGGTTTGGTAGAAGCATTGGAATATCACATCTCATGCTATCGGAAGGGTATCAGTATTGGATTTGGAAGGAGTTGGATATCCCATCTCATGCTATAGGAAGGGTCTCAGGTTGGAATGGGAAGGAATTGGATATCACATTTCATGTTATAGGAAGGCTCTCAGGTTTGGAAGGGGAAGGAGTTGGATATCACATTTCATGTTAGAGGAAGGATCTCAGGTTTGGTATTAGAGGCCTTGAGATATCACATCTCATGCTATAGGAAGGGTCTCAGGATTGGAATGGGAAGGAGTTGGATATCACATCTCAAGCTATAGGAAGGGTCTCAGGTTTGGTATAAGCATTGAGATGTCACATCTCATGCTATAGGAAGGGTCTCAGGATTGGAATGGGAAGGAGTTGGATATCACATCTCATGTTATAGGAAAGATCTCAGGTTTGGTATTAGAAGCATTGAGACATCACATCTCATGTTACACGAAGGGTCTCAGGATTGGAATGGGAAGAAGTTGGATATCACATCTCATGCTATAGGAAGAGTCTCAGGTTTGGAAGGGGAAGGAGTTGGATATCCAATCTCATGTTATAGGACTGGTCTCGGGTTTGGTATTAGAAGCATTGAGATATCACATCGCATGCTGTAGGAAGGTTTTCAGGTTTGGAATGGGGAGGAATTGGATATCACATCTCATGTCATAGGAAGGATCTCAGGTTTGGTATTAGAAGCATTGAGATATCACATCTCATGCTATAGGAATGCTCTCAGGATTGGAATGGGAAGGAGTTGGATATTACACTCTTGCTATAGGAAGGGTCTCATGTTTGGAATGGGAAGGAGTTGGATATCACATATGCTATAGGAAGGGTCTCAGGTTTGGACCGGGAAATAGTTGGATATCACATCTCATGTTATAGGAAGGGTCTCAGGTTTGGTATAAGCATTGAGATATCACATCTCTGCTATCGGAAGTGTCTCAGGATTGGAATGGGAAGGAGTTGGATATCCCATCTCATGTTATAGGACGGGTCTCAGGTTTGGTATAAGCATTGTGATATCACATCTCATGCTATAGGAAGGGTCTCAGGATTGGAATGGGAAGGAGTTGGATATCACATCTCATGTTATAGGAAAGATCTCAGGTTTGGTATTAGAAGCATTGCGACATCACATCTCATGTTATAGGAAGGGTCTCAGGATTGGAATGGGAAGAAGTTGGATATCACATCTCATGCTATAGGAAGGGTCTCAGGTTTGGTATAAGCATTGAGATATCACATCTCATGCTATAGGAAGGGTCTCAGGATTGGAATGGGAAGGAGTTGTATATGACATCTCATGCCATAGGAAGGGTGTCAGGTTTGGTATAAGCATTGAGATATCACATCACATGCTATAGGAAGGGTCTCAGGATTGGAATGGAAAGGACTTGGATATCACATCTCATGCTATAGGCAGGGTCTCAGGTTTGGAAAGGGAAGGAGATGGATATCACATTTCATGTTAGAGGTAGGATCTCAGGTTTGGTATTAGAGGCATTGAAATATCACATCTCATGCTATCAGATTGGTCTCAGGATTGGAATGGGAAGGAGTTGGATAACACATCTCATGCTAAAGGGAGGGTCTCAGGTTTGGAAGGGGAAGGATTTGGAAATCACATCTCATGTTATAGGAAGTATCTCAGGTTTGGTATTAGAGGCATTGAGATATCACATCTCATGCTATCATAAGGGTCTCAGGATTGGAATGGGAAGGAGTTGGATATCACATCTCATGTTATAGGAAGGATCTCAGGTTTGGTATTAGAAGCATTGAGATATCACATCTCATGCTATCGGAAGTATCTCAGGTTTGGTATTAGAGGCATTGAGATATCACATCTCATGCTATCATAAGGGTCTCAGGATTGGAATGGGAAGGAGTTGGATATCACATCTCATGTTATAGGAAGGATCTCAGGTTTGGTATTAGAAGCATTGAGACATCACATCTCATGCTATGGGAAGGGTCTCAGGATTGGAATGGGAAGGAGTTGGATATCACATCTCATGCTATAGGAAGGGTCTCAGATTTGGTATAAGCATTGAGATATCACATCTCATGCTATAGGAAGGGTCTCAGGATTGGAATGGGAAGGAGTTGGATATCACATCTCATGTTATAGGAAAGATCTCAGGTTTGGTATTAGAAGCATTGAGACATCACATCTCATGTTATAGGAAGGGTCTCAGGATTGGAATGGGAAGAAGTTGGATATCACATCTCATGCTATAGGAAGAGTCTCAGGTTTGGAAGGGGAAGGAGTTGGATATCCAATCTCATGTTATAGGACTGGTCTCGGGTTTGGTATTAGAAGCATTGAGATATCACATCGCATGCTGTAGGAAGGTTTTCAGGTTTGGAATGGGGAGGAATTGGATATCACATCTCATGTCATAGGAAGGATCTCAGGTTTGGTATTAGAAGCATTGAGATATCACATCTCATGCTATAGGAATGGTCTCAGGATTGGAATGGGAAGGAGTTGGATATTACACTCTTGCTATAGGAAGGGTCTCATGTTTGGAATGGGAAGGAGTTGGATATCACATATGCTATAGGAAGGGTCTCAGGTTTGGACCGGGAAATAGTTGGATATCACATCTCATGTTATAGGAAGGGTCTCAGGTTTGTTATAAGCATTGAGATATCACATCTCTGCTATCGGAAGTGTCTCAGGATTGGAATGGGAAGGAGTTGGATATCCCATCTCATGTTATAGGACGGGTCTCAGGTTTGTTATTAGAATCATTGAGATATCATATTGCATGCTGTAGGAAGGGTCTAAGGATTGGAATGGGAAGGACTTGGATATCACATCTCATGCTATAGGTAGGCTCTCAGGTTTGGAAAGGGAAGGAGTTGGATATCACATTTCATGTTAGAGGAAGGATCTCAGGTTTGGTATTAGAGGCATTGAGATATCACATCTCATGCTATAGGAAGAGTCTCTGGATTGGAATGGGAAGGAGTTGGATATCACATCTCATGCTATAGGAAGGGTCTCAGGTTTGGTATAAGCATTGAGATATCACATCTCATGCTATAGGAAGGGTCTCGGGATTGGAATGGGAAGGAGTTGGATATCACATCTCATGTTATAGGAAGGGTCTCAGGTTTGGTATAAGCATTGAGATATCACATCCCATGCTATAGGAAGGGTCTCAGGTTTGGAATGGGAAGGAGTTGTATTTGACATCTCATGCCATAGGAAGGGTCTCAGGTTTGGTATAAGCATTGAGATATCACATCACATGCTATAGGAAGGGTCTCAGGATTGGAATGGAAAGGACTTGGATATCACATCTCATGCTATAGGCAGGGTCTCAGTTTTGGAAAGGGAAGGAGATGGATATCACATTTCATGTTAGAGGTAGGATCTCAGGTTTGGTATTAGAGGCATTGAAATATCACATCTCATGCTATCAGAAGGGTCTCAGGATTGGAATGGGAAGGAGTTGGATATCACATCTCATGCTAAAGGGAGGGTCTCAGGTTTGGAAGGGGAAGGATTTGGAAATCACATCTCATGTTATAGGAAGGATCTCAGGTTTGGTATTAGAAGCATTGAGATATCACATCTCATGCTATCGGAAGTATCTCAGGTTTGGTATTAGAGGCATTGAGATATCACATCTCATGCTATCATAAGGGTCTCAGGATTGGAATGGCAAGGAGTTGGATATCACATCTCATGTTATAGGAAGGCTCTCAGGTTTGGAAGGGGAAGGAGTTGGATATCACATTTCATGTTAGAGGAACGATCTCAGGTTTGGTATTAGAGGCCTTGAGATATCACATCTCATGCTATAGGAAGGGTCTCAGGATTGGAATGGGAAGGAGTTGGATATCACATCTCAAGCTATAGGAACGGTCTAAGGTTTGGTATAAGCATTGTGATATCACATCTCATGCTATAGGAAGGTTTTCAGGTTTGGAATGGGGAGGAATTGGATATCACATCTCATGTCATAGGAAGGATCTCAGGTTTGGTATTAGAAGCATTGAGATATCACATCTCATGCTATAGGAATGGTCTCAGGATTGGAATGGGAAGGAGTTGGATATTACACTCTTGCTATAGGAAGGGTCTCATGTTTGGAATGGGAAGGAGTTGGATATCACATATGCTATAGGAAGGGTCTCAGGTTTGGAAGGGGAAGGAGTTGGATATCACATTTCATGTTAGAGGAAGGATCTCAGGTTTGGTATTAGTGGCCTTGAGATATCACATCTCATGCTATAGGAAGGGTCTCAGGATTGGAATGGGAAGGAGTTGGATATCACATCTCAAGCTATAGGAACGGTCTCAGGTTTGGTATAAGCATTGTGATATCACATCTCATGCTATAGGAAGGGTCTCAGGATTGGAATGGGAAGGAGTTGGATATCACATCTCATGTTATAGGAAAGATCTCAGCTTTGGTATTAGAAGCATTGAGACATCACATCTCATGTTATAGGAAGGGTCTCAGGATTGGAATGGGAAGGACTTGGATATCACATCTCATGCTATAGGCAGGGTCTCAGGTTTGGAAAGGGAAGGAGATGGATATCACATTTCATGTTAGAGGTAGGATCTCAGGTTTGGAATTAGAGGCATTGAGATATCACATCTCATGCTATCATAAGGGTCTCAGGATTGGAATGGGAAGGAGTTGGATATCACATCTCATGTTATAGGAAGGATCTCAGGTTTGGTATTAGAAGCATTGAGATATCACATCTCATGCTATCGGAAGTATCTCAGGTTTGGTATTAGAGGCATTGAGATATCACATCTCATGCTATCATAAGGGTCTCAGGATTGGAATGGGAAGGAGTTGGATATCACATCTCATGTTATAGGAAGGATCTCAGGTTTGGTATTAGAAGCATTGAGACATCACATCTCATGCTATAGGAAGGGTCTCAGGATTGGAATGGGAAGGAGTTGGATATCACATCTCATGCTATAGGAAGGGTCTCAGATTTGGTATAAGCATTGAGATATCACATCTCATGCTATAGGAAGGGTCTCAGGATTGGAATGGGAAGGAGTTGGATATCACATCTCATGTTATAGGAAAGATCTCAGGTTTGGTATTAGAAGCATTGAGACATCACATCTCATGTTATAGGAAGGGTCTCAGGATTGGAATAGGAAGAAGTTGGATATCACATCTCATGCTATAGGAAGAGTCTCAGGTTTGGAAGGGGAAGGAGTTGGATATCCAATCTCATGTTATAGGACTGGTCTCGGGTTTGGTATTAGAAGCATTGAGATATCACATCGCATGCTGTAGGAAGGTTTTCAGGTTTGGAATGGGGAGGAATTGGATATCACATCTCATGTCATAGGAAGGATCTCAGGTTTGGTATTAGAAGCATTGAGATATCACATCTCATGCTATAGGAATGGTCTCAGGATTGGAATGGGAAGGAGTTGGATATTACACTCTTGCTATAGGAAGGGTCTCATGTTTGGAATGGGAAGGAGTTGGATATCACATATGCTATAGGAAGGGTCTCAGGTTTGGACCGGGAAATAGTTGGATATCACATCTCATGTTATAGGAAGGGTCTCAGGTTTGGTATAAGCATTGAGATATCACATCTCTGCTATCGGAAGTGTCTCAGGATTGGAATGGGAAGGAGTTGGATATCCCATCTCATGTTATAGGACGGGTCTCAGGTTTGTTATTAGAATCATTGAGATATCATATTGCATGCTGTAGGAAGGGTCTAAGGATTGGAATGGGAAGGACTTGGATATCACATCTCATGCTATAGGTAGGCTCTCAGGTTTGGAAAGGGAACGAGTTGGATATCACATTTCATGTTAGAGGAAGGATCTCAGGTTTGGTATTAGAGGCATTGAGATATCACATCTCATGCTATAGGAAGAGTCTCAGGATTGGAATGGGAAGGAGTTGGATATCACATCTCATGCTATAGGAAGGGTCTCAGGTTTGGTATAAGCATTGAGATATCACATCTCATGCTATAGGAAGGGTCTCGGGATTGGAATGGGAAGGAGTTGGATATCACATCTCATGTTATAGGAAGGGTCTCAGGTTTGGTATAAGCATTGAGATATCACATCTCATGCTATAGGAAGGGTCTCAGGTTTGGAATGGGAAGGAGTTGTATATGACATCTCATGCCATAGGAAGGGTCTCAGGTTTGGTATAAGCATTGAGATATCACATCACATGCTATAGGAAGGGTCTCAGGATTGGAATGGAAAGGACTTGGATATCACATCTCATGCTATAGGCAGGGTCTCAGGTTTGGAAAGGGAAGGAGATGGATATCACATTTCATGTTAGAGGTAGGATCTCAGGTTTGGTATTAGAGGCATTGAAATATCACATCTCATGCTATCAGAAGGGTCTCAGGATTGGAATGGGAAGGAGTTGGATATCACATCTCATGCTAAAGGGAGGGTCTGAGGTTTGGAAGGGGAAGGATTTGGAAATCACATCTCATGTTATAGGAAGGATCTCAGGTTTGGTATTAGAAGCATTGAGATATCACATCTCATGCTATCGGAAGTATCTCAGGTTTGGTATTAGAGGCATTGAGATATCACATCTCATGCTATCATAAGGGTCTCAGGATTGGAATGGGAAGGAGTTGGATATCACATCTCATGTTATAGGAAGGCTCTCAGGTTTGGAAGGGGAAGGAGTTGGATATCACATTTCATGTTAGAGGAACGATCTCAGGTTTGGTATTGGAGGCCTTGAGATATCACATCTCATGCTATAGGAAGGGTCTCAGGATTGGAATGGGAAGGAGTTGGATATCACATCTCAAGCTATAGGAACGGTCTAAGGTTTGGTATAAGCATTGTGATATCACATCTCATGCTATAGGACGGGTCTCAGGATTGGAATGGGAAGGAGTTGGATATCACATCTCATGTTATAGGAAAGATCTCAGGTTTGGTATTAGAAGCATTGCGACATCACATCTCATGTTATAGGAAGGGTCTCAGGATTGGAATGGGAAGAAGTTGGATATCACATCTCATGCTATAGGAAGGGTCTCAGGTTTGGTATAAGCATTGAGATATCACATCTCATGCTATAGGAAGGGTCTCAGGATTGGAATGGGAAGGAGTTGTATATGACATCTCATGCCATAGGAAGGGTCTCAGGTTTGGTATAAGCATTGAGATATCACATCACATGCTATAGGAAGGGTCTCAGGATTGGAATGGAAAGGACTTGGATATCACATCTCATGCTATAGGCAGGGTCTCAGGTTTGGAAAGGGAAGGAGATGGATATCACATTTCATGTTAGAGGTAGGATCTCAGGTTTGGTATTAGAGGCATTGAAATATCACATCTCATGCTATCAGATTGGTCTCAGGATTGGAATGGGAAGGAGTTGGATATCACATCTCATGCTAAAGGGAGGGTCTCAGGTTTGGAAGGGGAAGGATTTGGAAATCACATCTCATGTTATAGGAAGGATCTCAGGTTTGGTATTAGAAGCATTGAGATATCACATCTCATGCTATCGGAAGTATCTCAGGTTTGGTATTAGAGGCATTGAGATATCACATCTCATGCTATCATAAGGGTCTCAGGATTGGAATGGGAAGGAGTTGGATATCACATCTCATGTTATAGGAAGGATCTCAGGTTTGGTATTAGAAGCATTGAGACATCACATCTCATGCTATAGGAAGGGTCTCAGGATTGGAATGGGAAGGAGTTGGATATCACATCTCATGCTATAGGAAGGGTCTCAGATTTGGTATAAGCATTGAGATATCACATCTCATGCTATAGGAAGGGTCTCAGGATTGGAATGGGAAGGAGTTGGATATCACATCTCATGTTATAGGAAAGATCTCAGGTTTGGTATTAGAAGCATTGAGACATCACATCTCATGTTATAGGAAGGGTCTCAGGATTGGAATGGGAAGAAGTTGGATATCACATCTCATGCTATAGGAAGAGTCTCAGGTTTGGAAGGGGAAGGAGTTGGATATCCAATCTCATGTTATAGGACTGGTCTCGGGTTTGGTATTAGAAGCATTGAGATATCACATCGCATGCTGTAGGAAGGTTTTCAGGTTTGGAATGGGGAGGAATTGGATATCACATCTCATGTCATAGGAAGGATCTCAGGTTTGGTATTAGAAGCATTGAGATATCACATCTCATGCTATAGGAATGGTCTCAGGATTGGAATGGGAAGGAGTTGGATATTACACTCTTGCTATAGGAAGGTTCTCATGTTTGGAATGGGAAGGAGTTGGATATCACATATGCTATAGGAAGGGTCTCAGGTTTGGTCCGGGAAATAGTTGGATATCACATCTCATGTTATAGGAAGGGTCTCAGGTTTGGTATAAGCATTGAGATATCACATCTCTGCTATCGGAAGTGTCTCAGGATTGGAATGGGAAGGAGTTGGATATCCCATCTCATGTTATAGGACGGGTCTCAGGTTTGTTATTAGAATCATTGAGATATCATATTGCATGCTGTAGGAAGGGTCTAAGGATTGGAATGGGAAGGACTTGGATATCACATCTCATGCTATAGGTAGGCTCTCAGGTTTGGAAAGGGAAGGAGTTGGATATCACATTTCATGTTAGAGGAAGGATCTCAGGTTTGGTATTAGAGGCATTGAGATATCACATCTCATGCTATAGGAAGAGTCTCAGGATTGGAATGGGAAGGAGTTGGATATCACATCTCATGCTATAGGAAGGGTCTCAGGTTTGGTATAAGCATTGAGATATCACATCTCATGCTATAGGAAGGGTCTCGGGATTGGAATGGGAAGGAGTTGGATATCACATCTCATGTTATAGGAAGGGTCTCAGGTTTGGTATAAGCAAATTGGGATATCACATCTCATGCTATAGGAAGGGTCTCAGGTTTGGAATGGGAAGGAGTTGTATATGACATCTCATGCCATAGGAAGGGTCTCAGGTTTGGTATAAGCATTGAGATATCACATCACATGCTATAGGAAGGGTCTCAGGATTGGAATGGAAAGGACTTGGATATCACATCTCATGCTATAGGCAGGGTCTCAGTTTTGGAAAGGGGAGGAGATGGATATCACATTTCATGTTAGAGGTAGGATCTCAGGTTTGGTATTAGAGGCATTGAAATATCACATCTCATGCTATCAGAAGGGTCTCAGGATTGGAAGGGGAAGGAGTTGGATATCACATCTCATGCTAAAGGGAGGGTCTCAGGTTTGGAAGGGGAAGGATTTGGAAATCACATCTCATGTTATAGGAAGGATCTCAGGTTTGGTATTAGAAGCATTGAGATATCACATCTCATGCTATCGGAAGTATCTCAGGTTTGGTATTAGAGGCATTGAGATATCACATCTCATGCTATCATAAGGGTCTCAGGATTGGAATGGGAAGGAGTTGGATATCACATTTCATGTTAGAGGAACGATCTCAGGTTTGGTATTAGAGGCCTTGAGATATCACATCTCATGCTATAGGAAGGGTCTCAGGATTGGAATGGGAAGGAGTTGGATATCACATCTCAAGCTATAGGAACGGTCTAAGGTTTGGTATAAGCATTGTGATATCACATCTCATGCTATAGGAAGGTTTTCAGGTTTGGAATGGGGAGGAATTGGATATCACATCTCATGTCATAGGAAGGATCTCAGGTTTGGTATTAGAAGCATTGAGATATCACATCTCATGCTATAGGAATGGTCTCAGGATTGGAATGGGAAGGAGTTGGATATTACACTCTTGCTATAGGAAGGGTCTCATGTTTGGAATGGGAAGGAGTTGGATATCACATATCCTATAGGAAGGGTCTCAGGTTTGGACCGGGAAATAGTTGGATATCACATCTCATGTTATAGGAAGGGTCTCAGGTTTGGTATAAGCATTGAGATATCACATCTCTGCTATCGGAAGTGTCTCAGGATTGGAATGGGAAGGAGTTGGATATCCCATCTCATGTTATAGGACGGGTCTCAGGTTTGTTATTAGAATCATTGAGATATCATATTGCATGCTGTAGGAAGGGTCTAAGGATTGGAATGGGAAGGACTTGGATATTCCATCTCATGCTATAGGTAGGCTCTCAGGTTTGGAAAGGGAAGGAGTTTGATATCACATTTCATGTTAGAGGAAGGATCTCAGGTTTGGTATTAGAGGCATTGAGATATCACATCTCATGCTATAGGAAGAGTCTCAGGATTGGAATGGGAAGGAGTTGGATATCACATCTCATGCTATAGGAAGGGTCTCAGGTTTGGTATAAGCATTGAGATATCACATCTCATGCTATAGGAAGGGTCTCGGGATTGTAATGGGAAGGAGTTGGATATCACATCTCATGTTATAGGAAGGGTCTCAGGTTTGGTATAAGCATTGAGATATCACATCTCATGCTATAGGAAGGGTCTCAGGTTTGGAATGGGAAGGCGTTGTATATGACATCTCATGCCATAGGAAGGGTCTCAGGTTTGGTATAAGCATTGAGATATCACATCACATGCTATAGGAAGGGTCTCAGGATTGGAATGGAAAGGACTTGGATATCACATCTCATGCTATAGGCAGGGTCTCAGGTTTGGAAAGGGAAGGAGTTGGATATCACATTTCATGTTAGAGGAATGATCTCAGGTTTGGTATTAGAGGCATTGAGATATCACATCTCATGCTATAGGAAGAGTCTCAGGATTGGAATGGGAAGGAGTTGGATATCACATCTCATGCTATAGGAAGGGTCTCAGGTTTGGTATAAGCATTGAGATATCACATCTCATGCTATAGGAAGGGTCTCGGGATTGGAATGGGAAGGAGTTGGATATCACATCTCATGTTATAGGAAGGGTCTCAGGTTTGGTATAAGCATTGAGATATCACATCTCATGCTATAGGAAGGGTCTCAGGTTTGGAATGGGAAGGAGTTGTATATGACATCTCATGCCATAGGAAGGGTCTCAGGTTTGGTATAAGCATTGAGATATCACATTACATGCTATAGGAAGGGTCTCAGCATTGGAATGGAAAGGACTTGGATATCACATCTCATGCTATAGGCAGGGTCTCAGGTTTGGAAAGGGAAGGAGATGGATATCACATTTCATGTTAGAGGTAGGATCTCAGGTTTGGTATTAGAGGCATTGAAATATCACATCTCATGCTATCAGAAGGGTCTCAGGATTGGAATGGGAAGGAGTTGGATATCACATCTCATGCTAAAGGGAGGGTCTCAGGTTTGGAAGGGGAAGGATTTGGAAACGCACATCTCATGTTATAGGAAGGATCTCAGGTTTGGTATTAGAAGCATTGAGATATCACATCTCATGCTATCGGAAGTATCTCAGGTTTGGTATTAGAGGCATTGAGATATCACATCTCATGCTATCATAAGGGTCTCAGGATTGGAATGGGAAGGAGTTGGATATCACATCTCATGTTATAGGAAGGCTCTCAGGTTTGGAAGGGGAAGGAGTTGGATATCACATTTCATGTTAGAGGAACGATCTCAGGTTTGGTATTAGAGGCCTTGAGATATCACATCTCATGCTATAGGAAGGGTCTCAGGATTGGAATGGGAAGGAGTTTGATATCACATCTCAAGCTATAGGAACGGTCTAAGGTTTGGTATAAGCATTGTGATATCACATCTCATGCTATAGGAAGGGTCTCAGGATTGGAATGGGAAGGAGTTGGATATCACATCTCATGTTTTAGGAAAGATCTCAGGTTTGGTATTAGAAGCATTGCGACATCACATCTCATGTTATAGGAAGGGTCTCAGGATTGGAATGGGAAGAAGTTGGATATCACATCTCATGCTATAGGAAGGGTCTCAGGTTTGGTATAAGCATTGAGATATCACATCTCATGCTATAGGAAGGGTCTCAGGATTGGAATGGGAAGGAGTTGTATATGACATCTCATGCCATAGGAAGGGTCTCAGGTTTGGTATAAGCATTGAGATATCACATCACATGCTATAGGAAGGGTCTAAGGATTGGAATGGAAAAGACTTGGATATCACATCTCATGCTATAGGCAGGGTCTCAGGTTTGGAAAGGGAAGGAGATGGATATCACATTTCATGTTAGAGGTAGGATCTCAGGTTTGGTATTAGAGGCATTGAAATATCACATCTCATGCTATCAGATTGGTCTCAGGATTGGAATGGGAAGGAGTTGGATATCACATTTCATGCTAAAGGGAGGGTCTCAGGTTTGGAAGGGGAAGGATTTGGAAATCACATCTCATGTTATAGGAAGGATCTCAGGTTTGGTATTAGAAGCATTGAGATATCACATCTCATGCTATCAGAAGTATCTCAGGTTTGGTATTAGAGGCATTGAGATATCACATCTCATGCTATCATAAGGGTCTCAGGATTGGAATGGGAAGGAGTTGGATATCACATCTCATGTTATAGGAAGGATCTCAGGTTTGGTATTAGAAGCATTGAGATATCACATCTCATGCTATCGGAAGTATCTCAGGTTTGGTATTAGAGGCATTGAGATATCACATCTCATGCTATCATAAGGGTCTCAGGATTGGAATGGGAAGGAGTTGGATATCACATCTCATGTTATAGGAAGGATCTCAGGTTTGGTATTAGAAGCATTGAGACATCACATCTCATGCTATAGGAAGGGTCTCAGGATTGGAATGGGAAGGAGTTGGATATCACATCTCATGCTATAGGAAGGGTCTCAGATTTGGTATAAGCATTGATATATCACATCTCATGCTATAGGAAGGGTCTCAGGATTGGAATGGGAAGGAGTTGGATATCACATCTCATGTTATAGGAAAGATCTCAGGTTTGGTATTAGAAGCATTGAGACATCACATCTCATGTTATAGGAAGGGTCTCAGGATTGGAATGGGAAGAAGTTGGATATCACATCTCATGCTATAGGAAGAGTCTCAGGTTTGGAAGGGGAAGGAGTTGGATATCCAATCTCATGTTATAGGACTGGTCTCGGGTTTGGTATTAGAAGCATTGAGATATCACATCGCATGCTGTAGGAAGGTTTTCAGGTTTGGAATGGGGAGGAATTGGATATCACATCTCATGTCATAGGAAGGATCTCAGGTTTGGTAATAGAAGCATTGAGATATCACATCTCATGCTATAGGAATGGTCTCAGGATTGGAATGGGAAGGAGTTGGATATTACACTCTTGCTATAGGAAGGGTCTCATGTTTGGAATGGGAAGGAGTTGGATATCACATATGCTATAGGAAGGGTCTCAGGTTTGGACCGGGAAATAGTTGGATATCACATCTCATGTTATAGGAAGGGTCTCAGGTTTGGTATAAGCATTGAGATATCACATCTCTGCTATCGGAAGTGTCTCAGGATTGGAATGGGAAGGAGTTGGATATCCCATCTCATGTTATAGGACGGGTCTCAGGTTTGTTATTAGAATCATTGAGATATCATATTGCATGCTGTAGGAAGGATCTAAGGATTGGAATGGGAAGGACTTGGATATCACATCTCATGCTATAGGTAGGCTCTCAGGTTTGGAAAGGGAACGAGTTGGATATCACATTTCATGTTAGAGGAAGGATCTCAGGTTTGGTATTAGAGGCATTGAGATATCACATCTCATGCTATAGGAAGAGTCTCAGGATTGGAATGGGAAGGAGTTGGATATCACATCTCATGCTATAGGAAGGGTCTCAGGTTTGGTATAAGCATTGAGATATCACATCTCATGCTATAGGAAGGGTCTCGGGATTGGAATGGGAAGGAGTTGGATATCACATCTCATGTTATAGGAAGGGTCTCAGGTTTGGTATAAGCATTGAGATATCACATCTCATGCTATAGGAAGGGTCTCAGGTTTGGAATGGGAAGGAGTTGTATATGACATCTCATGCCATAGGAAGGGTCTCAGGTTTGGAAAGGGAAGGAGATGGATATCACATTTCATGTTAGAGGTAGGATCTCAGGTTTGGTATTAGAGGCATTGAAATATCACATCTCATGCTATCAGAAGGGTCTCAGGATTGGAATGGGAAGGAGTTGGATATCACATCTCATGCTAAAGGGAGGGTCTGAGGTTTGGTAGGGGAAGGATTTGGAAATCACATCTCATGTTATAGGAAGGATCTCAGGTTTGGTATTAGAAGCATTGAGATATCACATCTCATGCTATCGGAAGTATCTCAGGTTTGGTATTAGAGGCATTGAGATATCACATCTCATGCTATCATAAGGGTCTCAGGATTGGAATGGGAAGGAGTTGGATATCACATCTCATGTTATAGGAAGGCTCTCAGGTTTGGAAGGGGAAGGAGTTGGATATCACATTTCATGTTAGAGGAACGATCTCAGGTTTGGTATTAGAGGCCTTGAGAAATCACATCTCATGCTATAGGAAGGGTCTCAGGATTGGAATGGGAAGGAGTTGGATATCACATCTCAAGCTATAGGAACGGTCTAAGGTTTGGTATAAGCATTGTGATATCACATCTCATGCTATAGGAAGGGTCTCAGGATTGGAATGGGAAGGAGTTGGATATCACATCTCATGTTATAGGAAAGATCTCAGGTTTGGTATTAGAAGCATTGCGACATCACATCTCATGTTATAGGAAGGGTCTCAGGATTGGAATGGGAAGAAGTTGGATATCACATCTCATGCTATAGGAAGGGTCTCAGGTTTGGTATAAGCATTGAGATATCACATCTCATGCTATAGGAAGGGTCTCAGGATTGGAATGGGAAGGAGTTGTATATGACATCTCATGCCATAGGAAGGGTCTCAGGTTTGGTATAAGCATTGAGATATCACATCACATGCTATAGGAAGGGTCTCAGGATTGGAATGGAAAGGACTTGGATATCACATCTCATGCTATAGGCAGGGTCTCAGGTTTGGAAAGGGAAGGAGATGGATATCACATTTCATGTTAGAGGTAGGATCTCAGGTTTGGTATTAGAGGCATTGAAATATCACATCTCATGCTATCAGATTGGTCTCAGGATTGGAATGGGAAGGAGTTGGATATCACATCTCATGCTAAAGGGAGGGTCTCAGGTTTGGAAGGGGAAGGATTTGGAAATCACATCTCATGTTATAGGAAGGATCTCAGGTTTGGTATTAGAAGCATTGAGATATCACATCTCATGCTATCGGAAGTATCTCAGGTTTGGTATTAGAGGCATTGAGATATCACATCTCATGCTATCATAAGGGTCTCAGGATTGGAATGGGAAGGAGTTGGATATCACATCTCATGTTATAGGAAGGATCTCAGGTTTGGTATTAGAAGCATTGAGACATCACATCTCATGCTATAGGAAGGGTCTCAGGATTGGAATGGGAAGGAGTTGGATATCACATCTCATGCTATAGGAAGGGTCTCAGATTTGGTATAAGCATTGAGATATCACATCTCATGCTATAGGAAGGGTCTCAGGATTGGAATGGGAAGGAGTTGTATATGACATCTCAGGCCATAGGAAGGGTCTCAGGTTTGGTAAAAGCATTGAGATATCACATCTCTGCTATCGGAAGGGTCTCAGGATTGGAATGGGAAGGAGTTGGATATCCCATTCCATGTTATAGGAAGGGTCTCAGGTTTGGTATTAGAAGCATTGAGACATCACATCTCATGTTATAGGAAGGGTCTCAGGATTGGAATGGGAAGGAGTTGGATATCACATCTCATGCTATAGGAAGGGTCTCAGGTTTGGTATAAGCATTGAGATATCACATCTCATGCTATAGGAAGGGTCTCAGGATTGGAATGGGAAGGAGTTGTATATGACATCTCATGCCATAGGAAGGGTCTCAGGTTTGGTATAAGCATTGAGATATCACATCACATGCTATAGGAAGGGTCTCAGGATTGGAATGGGAAGGACTTGGATATCACATCTCATGCTATAGGCAGGGTCTCAGGTTTGGAAAGGGAAGGAGATGGATATCACATTTCATGTTAGAGGTAGGATCTCAGGTTTGGTATTAGAGGCATTGAAATATCACATCTCATGCTATCAGAAGGGTCTCAGGATTGGAATGGGAAGGAGTTGGATATCACATCTCATGCTAAAGGGAGGGTCTCAGGTTTGGAAGTGGAAGGATTTGGAAATCACATCTCATGTTATAGGAAGGATCTCAGGTTTGGTATTAGAAGCATTGAGATATCACATCTCATGCTATCAGAAGTATCTCAGGTTTGGTATTAGAGGCATTGAGATATCACATCTCATGCTATCATAAGGGTCTCAGGATTGGAATGGGAAGGAGTTGGATATCACATCTCATGTTATAGGAAGGATCTCAGGTTTGGTATTAGAAGAATTGAGACATCACATCTCATGCTATAGGAAGGGTCTCAGGATTGGAATGGGAAGAAGTTGGATATCACATCTCATGCTATAGGAAGGGTCTCAGATTTGGTATAAGCATTGAGATATCACATCTAATGCTATAGGAAGGGTCTCAGGATTGGAATGGGAAGGAGTTGCATATGACATCTCAGGCCATAGGAAGGGTCTCAGGTTTGGTATAAGCATTGAGATATCACTTCTCTGCTATCGGAAGGGTCTCAGGATTGGAATGGGAAGGAGTTGGATATCCCAAATCATGTTATAGGAAGGGTCTCAGGTTTGGTATTAGAAGCATTGAGATATCACATCTCATGCTATAGGAAGGGTCTCAGGATTGGAATGGGGAGGACTTGGATGTCACATCTCATGTTATAGGAAGGCTCTCAGGTTTGGAAGGGGAAGGAGTTGGATATCACATTTCATGTTAGAGGAACGATCTCAGGTTTGGTATCAGAGGCCTTGAGATATCACATCTCATGCTATAGGAAGGGTCTCAGGATTGGAATGGGAAGGAGTTGGATATCACATCTCAAGCTATAGGAACGGTCTCAGGTTTGGTATAAGCATTGTGATATCACATCTCATGCTATAGGAAGGGTCTCAGGATTGGAATGGGAAGGAGTTGGATATCACATCTCATGTTATAGGAAAGATCTCAGGTTTGGTATTAGAAGCATTGCGACATCCCATCTCATGTTATAGGAAGGGTCTCAAGTTTGGAATGGGAAGAAGTTGGATATCACATCTCATGCTATAGGAAGGGTCTCAGGTTTGGTATAAGCATTGAGATATCACATCTCATGCTATAGGAAGGGTCTCAGGATTGGAATGGGAAGGAGTTGTATATGACATCTCATGCCATAGGAAGGGTCTCAGGTTTGGTATAAGCATTGAGATATCACATCACATGCTATAGGAAGGGTCTCAGGATTGGAATGGAAAGGACTTGGATATCACATCTCATGCTATAGGCAGGGTCTCAGGTTTGGAAAGGGAAGGAGATGGATATCACATTTCATGTTAGAGGTAGGATCTCAGGTTTGGTATTAGAGGCATTGAAATATCACATCTCATGCTATCAGATGGGTCTCAGGATTCGAATGGGAAGGAGTTGGATATCACATCTCATGCTAAAGGGAGGGTCTCAGGTTTGGAAGGGGAAGGATTTGGAAATCACATCTCATGTTATAGGAAGGATCTCAGGTTTGGTATTAGAAGCATTGAGATATCACATCTCATGCTATCGGAAGTATCTCAGGTTTGGTATTAGAGGCATTGAGATATCACATCTCATGCTATCATAAGGGTCTCAGGATTGGAATGGGAAGGAGTTGGATATCACATCTCATGTTATAGGAAGGATCTCAGGTTTGGTATTAGAAGCATTGAGACATCACATCTCATGCTATAGGAAGGGTCTCAGGATTGGAATGGGAAGGAGTTGGATATCACATCTCATGCTATAGGAAGGGTCTCAGATTTGGTATAAGCATTGAGATATCACATCACATGCTATAGGAAGGGTCTCAGGATTGGAATGGGAAGGACTTGGATATCACATCTCATGCTATAGGCAGGGTCTCAGGTTTGGAAAGGGAAGGAGATGGATATCACATTTCATGTTAGAGGTAGGATCTCAGGTTTGGTATTAGAGGCATTGAAATATCACATCTCATGCTATCAGAAGGGTCTCAGGATTGGAATGGGAAGGAGTTGGATATCACATCTCATGCTAAAGGGAGGGTCTCAGGTTTGGAAGTGGAAGGATTTGGAAATCACATCTCATGTTATAGGAAGGATCTCAGGTTTGGTATTAGAATCATTGAGATATCACATCTCATGCTATCAGAAGTATCTCAGGTTTGGTATTAGAGGCATTGAGATATCACATCTCATGCTATCATAAGGGTCTCAGGATTGGAATGGGAAGGAGTTGGATATCACATCTCATGTTATAGGAAGGATCTCAGGTTTGGTATTAGAAGAATTGAGACATCACATCTCATGCTATAGGAAGGGTCTCAGGATTGGAATGGGAAGAAGTTGGATATCACATCTCATGCTATAGGAAGGGTCTCAGATTTGGTATAAGCATTGAGATATCACATCTAATGCTATAGGAAGGGTCTCAGGATTGGAATGGGAAGGAGTTGCATATGACATCTCAGGCCATAGGAAGGGTCTCAGGTTTGGTATAAGCATTGAGATATCACATCTCTGCTATCGGAAGGGTCTCAGGATTGGAATGGGAAGGAGTTGGATATCCCAAATCATGTTATAGGAAGGGTCTCAGGTTTGGTATTAGAAGCATTGAGATATCACATCTCATGCTATAGGAAGGGTCTCAGGATTGGAATGGGGAGGACTTGGATGTCACATCTCATGTTATAGGAAGGCTCTCAGGTTTGGAAGGGGAAGGAGTTGGATATCACATTTCATGTTAGAGGAACGATCTCAGGTTTGGTATTAGAGGCCTTGAGATATCACATCTCATGCTATAGGAAGGGTCTCAGGATTGGAATGGGAAGGAGTTGGATATCACATCTCAAGCTATAGGAACGGTCTCAGGTTTGGTATAAGCATTGTGATATCACATCTCATGCTATAGGAAGGGTCTCGGGATTGGAATGGGAAGGAGTTGGATATCACATCTCATGTTATAGGAAAGATCTCAGGTTTGGTATTAGAAGCATTGCGACATCCCATCTCATGTTATAGGAAGGGTCTCAAGATTGGAATGGGAAGAAGTTGGATATCACATCTCATGCTATAGGAAGGGTCTCAGGTTTGGTATAAGCATTGAGATATCACATCTCATGCTATAGGAAGGGTCTCAGGATTGGAATGGGAAGGAGTTGTATATGACATCCCATGCCATAGGAAGGGTCTCAGGTTTGGTATAAGCATTGAGATATCACATCACATGCTATAGGAAGGGTCTCAGGATTGGAATGGAAAGGACTTGGATATCACATCTCATGCTATAGGCAGGGTCTCAGGTTTGGAAAGGGAAGGAGATGGATATCACATTTCATGTTAGAGGTAGGATCTCAGGTTTGGTATTAGAGGCATTGAAATATCACATCTCATGCTATCAGATGGGTCTCAGGATTCGAATGGGAAGGAGTTGGATATCACATCTCATGCTAAAGGGAGGGTCTCAGGTTTGGAAGGGGAAGGATTTGGAAATCACATCTCATGTTATAGGAAGGATCTCAGGTTTGGTATTAGAAGCATTGAGATATCACATCTCATGCTATCGGAAGTATCTCAGGTTTGGTATTAGAGGCATTGAGATATCACATCTCATGCTATCATAAGGGTCTCAGGATTGGAATGGGAAGGAGTTGGATATCACATCTCATGTTATAGAAAGGATCTCAGGTTTGGTATTAGAAGCATTGAGACATCACATCTCATGCTATAGGAAGGGTCTCAGGATTGGAATGGGAAGGAGTTGGATATCACATCTCATGCTATAGGAAGGGTCTCAGATTTGGAATAAGCATTGAGATATCACATCACATGCTATAGGAAGGGTCTCAGGATTGGAATGGGAAGGACTTGGATATCACATCTCATGCTATAGGCAGGGTCTCAGGTTTGGAAAGGGAAGGAGATGGATATCACATTTCATGTTAGAGGTAGGATCTCAGGTTTGGTATTAGAGGCATTGAAATATCACATCTCATGCTATCAGAAGGGTCTCAGGATTGGAATGGGAAGGAGTTGGATATCACATCTCATGCTAAAGGGAGGGTCTCAGGTTTGGAAGTGGAAGGATTTGGAAATCACATCTCATGTTATAGGAAGGATCTCAGGTTTGGTATTAGAAGCATTGAGATATCACATCTCATGCTATCAGAAGTATCTCAGGTTTGGTATTAGAGGCATTGAGATATCACATCTCATGCTATCATAAGGGTCTCAGGATTGGAATGGGAAGGAGTTGGATATCACATCTCATGTTATAGGAAGCATCTCAGGTTTGGTATTAGAAGAATTGAGACATCACATCTCATGCTATAGGAAGGGTCTCAGGATTGGAATTGGAAGAAGTTGGATATCACATCTCATGCTATAGGAAGGGTCTCAGATTTGGCATAAGCATTGAGATATCACATCTAATGCTATAGGAAGGGTCTCAGGATTGGAATGGGAAGGAGTTGCATATGACATCTCAGGCCATAGGAAGGGTCTCAGGTTTGGTATAAGCATTGAGATATCACATCTCTGCTATCGGAAGGGTCTCAGGATTGGAATGGGAAGGAGTTGGATATCCCAAATCATGTTATAGGAAGGGTCTCAGGTTTGGTATTAGAAGCATTGAGATATCACATCTCATGCTATAGGAAGGGTCTCAGGATTGGAATGGGGAGGACTTGGATGTCACATCTCATGTTATAGGGAGGGTCTCAAGTTTGATATTAGAAGCATTGAGATAACAAATCTCATGATATCGGAAGGGTCTCAGGATTGGAATGGGAAGGAATTGGATATCACATCTCATGATAAAGGAAGGGTCTAAGGTTTGGAAGGGGAAGGATTTGGATATCACATCTCATGTTATAGGACGGGTCTCAGGTTTGGTATTAGAAGCATTGAGATATCAAGTCTCATGGTATAGGAAGGGTCTCAGAATTGGAATGGGAAGGAGTTGGATATCACATCTCAAGCTATAGGTAGGGTCTCAGGATTGGAATGGGAAGGAGTTTGATATCACATCTCATGCCATAGTATGGGTCTCAGGTTTGGTAGAAGCATTGGGATATCACATCTCATGCTATCGGAAGGGTATCAGTATTGGATTTGGAAGGAGTTGGATATCCCATCTCATGCTATAGGAAGGGTCTCAGGTTGGAATGGGAAGGAATTGGATATCACATTTCATGTTATAGGAAGGCTCTCAGGTTTGGAAGGGGAAGGAGTTGGATATCACATTTCATGTTAGAGGAAGGATCTCAGGTTTGGTATTAGAGGCCTTGAGATATCACATCTCATGCTATAGGAAGGGTCTCAGGATTGGAATGGGAAGGAGTTGGATATCACATCTCAAGCTATAGGAAGGGTCTCAGGTTTGGTATAAGCATTGAGATATCACATCTCATGCTATAGGAAGGGTCTCAGGATTGGAATGGGAAGGAGTTGGATATCACATCTCATGTTATAGGAAAGATCTCAGGTTTGGTATTAGAAGCATTGAGACATCACATCTCATGTTATAGGAAGGGTCTCAGGATTGGAATGGGAAGAAGTTGGATATCACATCTCATGCTATAGGAAGAGTCTCAGGTTTGGAAGGGGAAGGAGTTGGATATCCAATCTCATGTTATAGGACTGGTCTCGGGTTTGGTACTAGAAGCATTGAGATATCACATCGCATGCTGTAGGAAGGTTTTCAGGTTTGGAATGGGGAGGAATTGGATATCACATCTCATGTCATAGGAAGGATCTCAGGTTTGGTATTAGAAGCATTGAGATATCACATCTCATGCTATAGGAATGGTCTCAGGATTGGAATGGGAAGGAGTTGGATATTACACTCTTGCTATAGGAAGGGTCTCATGTTTGGAATGGGAAGGAGTTGGATATCACATATGCTATATGAAGGGTCTCAGGTTTGGACCGGGAAGGAGTTGGATATCACATCTCATGTTATAGGAAGGGTCTCAGGTTTGGTATAAGCATTGAGATATCACATCTCTGCTATCGGAAGTGTCTCAGGATTGGAATGGGAAGGAGTTGGATATCACATCTCATGCTATAGGTAGGCTCTCAGGTTTGGAAAGGGAAGGAGTTGGATATCACATTTCATGTTAGAGGAAGGATCTCAGGTTTGGTATTAGAGGCATTGAGATATCACATCTCATGCTATAGGAAGAGTCTCAGGATTGGAATGGGAAGGAGTTGGATATCACATCTCATGCTATAGGTAGGCTCTCAGGTTTGGAAAGGGAAGGAGTTGGATATCACATTTCATGTTAGAGGAAGGATCTCAGGTTTGGTATTAGAGGCATTGAGATATCACATCTCATGCTATAGGAAGAGTCTCAGGATTGGAATGGGAAGGAGTTGGATATCACATCTCATGCTATAGGAAGGGTCTCAGGTTTGGTATAAGCATTGAGATATCACATCTCATGCTATAGGAAGGGTCTCGGGATTGGAATGGGAAGGAGTTGGATATCACATCTCATGTTATAGGAAAGATCTCAGGTTTGGTATTAGAAGCATTGCGACATCACATCTCATGTTATAGGAAGGGTCTCAGGATTGGAATGGGAAGAAGTTGGATATCACATCTCATGCTATAGGAAGGGTCTCAGGTTTGGTATAAGCATTGAGATATCACATCTCATGCTATAGGAAGGGTCTCAGGATTGGAATGGGAAGGAGTTGTATATGACATCTCATGCCATAGGAAGGGTCTCAGGTTTGGTATAAGCATTGAGATATCACATCACATGCTATAGGAAGGGTCTCAGGATTGGAATGAAAAGGACTTGGATATCACATCTCATGCTATAGGCAGGGTCTCAGGTTTGGAAAGGGAAGGAGATGGATATCACATTTCATGTTAGAGGTAGGATCTCAGGTTTGGTATTAGAGGCATTGAAATATCACATCTCATGCTATCAGATTGGTCTCAGGATTGGAATGGGAAGGAGTTGGATATCACATCTCATGCTAAAGGGAGGGTCTCAGGTTTGGAAGGGGAAGGATTTGGAAATCACATCTCATGTTATAGGAAGGATCTCAGGTTTGGTATTAGAAGCATTGAGATATCACATCTCATGCTATCGGAATTATCTCAGGTTTGGTATTAGAGGCATTGAGATATCACATCTCATGCTATCATAAGGGTTTCAGGATTGGAATGGGAAGGAGTTGGATATCACATCTCATGTTATAGGAAGGATCTCAGGTTTGGTATTATAAGCATTGAGACATCACATCTCATGCTATAGGAAGGGTCTCAGGATTGGAATGGGAAGGAGTTGGATATCACATCTCATGCTATAGGAAGGGTCTCAGATTTGGTATAAGCATTGAGATATCACATCTCATGCTATAGGAAGGGTCTCAGGATTGGAATGGGAAGGAGTTGTATATGACATCTCAGGCCATAGGAAGGGTCTCAGGTTTTGTAAAAGCATTGAGATATCACATCTCTGCTATCGGAAGGGTCTCAGGATTGGAATGGGAAGGAGTTGGATATCCCATCTCATGTTATAGGAAGGGTCTCAGGTTTGGTATTAGAAGCATTGAGACATCACATCTCATGTTATAGGAAGGGTCTCAGGATTGGAATGGGAAGAAGTTGGATATCACATCTCATGCTATAGGAAGGGTCTCAGGTTTGGTATAAGCATTGAGATATCACATCTCATGCTATAGGAAGGGTCTCAGGATTGGAATGGGAAGGAGTTGTATATGACATCTCATGCCATAGGAAGGGTCTCAGGTTTGGTATAAGCATTGAGATATCACATCACATGCTATAGGAAGGGTCTCAGGATTGGAATGGGAAGGACTTGGATATCACATCTCATGCTATAGGCAGGGTCTCAGGTTTGGAAAGGGAAGGAGATGGATATCACATTTCATGTTAGAGGTAGGATCTCAGGTTTGGTATTAGAGGCATTGAAATATCACATCTCATGCTATCAGAAGGGTCTCAGGATTGGAAAGGGAAGGAGTTGGATATCACATCTCATGCTAAAGGGAGGGTCTCAGGTTTGGAAGTGGAAGGATTTGGAAATCACATCTCATGTTATAGGAAGGATCTCAGGTTTGGTATTAGAAGCATTGAGATATCACATCTCATGCTATCAGAAGTATCTCAGGTTTGGTATTAGAGGCATTGAGATATCACATCTCATGCTATCATAAGGGTCTCAGGATTGGAATGGGAAGGAGTTGGATATCACATCTCATGTTATAGGAAGGATCTCAGGTTTGGTATTAGAAGAATTGAGACATCACATCTCATGCTATAGGAAGGGTCTCAGGATTGGAATGGGAAGAAGTTGGATATCACATCTCATGCTATAGGAAGGGTCTCAGATTTGGTATAAGCATTGAGATATCACATCTAATGCTATAGGAAGGGTCTCAGGATTGGAATGGGAAGGAGTTGCATATGACATCTCAGGCCATAGGAAGGGTCTCAGGTTTGGTATAAGCATTGAGATATCACATCTCTGCTATCGGAAGGGTCTCAGGATTGGAATGGGAAGGAGTTGGATATCCCAAATCATGTTATAGGAAGGGTCTCAGGTTTGGTATTAGAAGCATTGAGATATCACATCTCATGCTATAGGAAGGGTCTCAGGATTGGAATGGGGAGGACTTGGATGTCACATCTCATGTTATAGGAAGGCTCTCAGGTTTGAAAGGGGAAGGAGTTGGATATCACATTTCATGTTAGAGGAACGATCTCAGGTTTGATATTAGAGGCCTTGAGATATCACATCTCATGCTATAGGAAGGGTCTCAGGATTGGAATGGGAAGGAGTTGGATATCACATCTCAAGCTATAGGAACGGTCTCAGGTTTGGTATAAGCATTGTGATATCACATCTCATGCTATAGGAAGGGTCTCAGGATTGGAATGGGAAGGAGTTGGATATCACATCTCATGTTATAGGAAAGATCTCAGGTTTGGTATTAGAAGCATTGCGACATCCCATCTCATGTTATAGGAAGGGTCTCAAGATTGGAATGGGAAGAAGTTGGATATCACATCTCATGCTATAGGAAGGGTCTCAGGTTTGGTATAAGCATTGAGATATCACATCTCATGCTATAGGAAGGGTCTCAGGATTGGAATGGGAAGGAGTTGTATATGACATCTCATGCCATAGGAAGGGTCTCAGGTTTGGTATAAGCATTGAGATATCACATCACATGCTATAGGAAGGGTCTCAGGATTGGAATGGAAAGGACTTGGATATCACATCTCATGCTAAAGGGAGGGTCTCAGGTTTGGAAGGGGAAGGATTTGGAAATCACATCTCATGTTATAGGAAGGATCTCAGGTTTGGTATTAGAAGCATTGAGATATCACATCTCATGCTATCGGAAGTATCTCAGGTTTGGTATTAGAGGCATTGAGATATCACATCTCATGCTATCATAAGGGTCTCAGGATTGGAATGGGAAGGAGTTGGATATCACATCTCATGTTATAGGAAGGATCTCAGGTTTGGTATTAGAAGCATTGAGACATCACATCTCATGCTATAGGAAGGGTCTCAGGATTGGAATGGGAAGGAGTTGGATATCACATCTCATGCTATAGGAAGGGTCTCAGATTTGGTATAAGCATTGAGATATCACATCACATGCTATAGGAAGGGTCTCAGGATTGGAATGGGAAGGACTTGGATATCACATCTCATGCTATAGGCAGGGTCTCAGGTTTGGAAAGGGAAGGAGATGGATATCACATTTCATGTTAGAGGTAGGATCTCAGGTTTGGTATTAGAGGCATTGAAATATCACATCTCATGCTATCAGAAGGGTCTCAGGATTGGAATGGGAAGGATTTGGATATCACATCTCATGCTATAGGAAGGGTCTCAGATTTGGTATAAGCATTGAGATATCACATCTAATGCTATAGGAAGGGTCTCAGGATTGGAATGGGAAGGAGTTGCATATGACATCTCAGGCCATAGGAAGGGTCTCAGGTTTGGTATAAGCATTGAGATATCACATCTCTGCTATCGGAAGGGTCTCAGGATTGGAATGGGAAGGAGTTGGATATCCCAAATCATGTTATAGGAAGGGTCTCAGGTTTGGTATTAGAAGCATTGAGATATCACATCTCATGCTATAGGAAGGGTCTCAGGATTGGAATGGGGAGGACTTGGATGTCACATCTCATGTTATAGGGAGGGTCTCAAGTTTGATATTAGAAGCATTGAGATAACAAATCTCATGATATCGGAAGGGTCTCAGGATTGGAATGGGAAGGAATTGGATATCACATCTCATGATAAAGGAAGGGTCTAAGGTTTGGAAGGGGAAGGATTTGGATATCACATCTCATGTTTTAGGACGGGTCTCAGATTTGGTATTAGAAGCATTGAGATATCACATCTCATGGTATAGGAAGGGTCTCAGGATTGGAATGGGAAGGAGTTGGATATCACATCTCAAGCTATCACAGGATTGGAATGGGAAGGAGTTTGATATCACATCTCAAGCTATAGGAAGGGTCTCAGGTTTGGAAAGGGAAGGATTTGGATTTCACATCTCATGTTATAGGATGGTTCTCATGTTTGGTTTTAGAAGCATTGAGATATCACATCTAATGCTATCGGAAGGGTCTCAGGTTTGGAAAGGGAAGGATTTGGATTTCACATATGTTATTGGATGGTTCTCAGGTTTGGTTTTAGAAGCATTAAGATATCACATCTCATGCTATAGGAAGGGTCTCAGGTTTTGGAATGGGAAGGAGTTGGATACACATCTCATGTTATAGGAAGGATCTCAGGTTTGGTATTAGAAAAATTGTGATATCACATATCATGCTATAGGAAGGGTCTCAGGATTGGAATGGGAAGGAGTTGGATATGACATCTCATGCCACAGGTAGGGTCTCAGGTTTGGTATAAGCATTGAGATATCACATCTCTGCTATCGGAAGGGTTTTAGGATTGGAATGGGAAGGAGTTGGATATCCCATCTTATGTTATAGGAAGGGTCTCAGGTTTGGTATTAGAAGCATTGAGATATCACATCTCATGCTATCAGAAGGGTCTCAGGATTGGAATGGGAAGGAGTCGGATATCACATCTCATGCTAAAGGGAGGGTCTCAGGTTTGGTATTAGAAGCATTGAGATATCACATCTCATGTTATAGGAAGAATCTCTGGTTTGGTATTAGAGGCATTGAGATATCACATCTCATGCTATCAGAAGGGTCTCGGGATTGGAATGGGAAGGAGTCGGATATCACATCTCATGCTAAAGGGAGGGTCTCAGGTTTGGAAGGGGAAGGATTTGGATATCACATCTCATGCTATAGGAAGGGTCTCAGGATTGGAATGGGAAGGATTTGGATATCACATCTCATGCTATAGGAAGGGTCTCAGGTTTGGTATAAGCATTGAGATATCACATCTCATGCTATAGGAAGGGTCTCAGGATTGGAATGGGAAGGAGTTGGATATCACATTTCATGCTATAGGTAGGCTCTCAGTTTTGGAAAGGGAAGGTTTTGGATATCACATCTCATGCTATAGGAAGGGTCTCACGATTGGAATGGGAAGGATTTGGATATCACATCTCATGCTATAGGAAGGGTCTCAGGATTGGAATGGGAAGGAGTTGGATATCACATCTCATGCTATACGAAGGGTCTCAGGAATGGAATGGGAAGGAGTTTTATATGACATCTCATGCCATAGGAAGGATCTCAGGTTTGGTATTAGAAGCATTGAGACATCACATCTCATGTTATAGGAAGGGTCTCAGGATTGGAATGGGAAGGAGTTGGATATCACATCTCATGCTATAGGAAGGGTCTCAGATTTGGTATACGCATTGAGATATCACATCTCATGCTATAGGAAGGGTCTCAGGATTGGAATGGGAAGGAGTTGTATATGACATCTCATGCCATAGGAAGGGTCTCAGGTTTGGTATCAGCATTGAGATATCACATCTCTGCTATCGGAAGGGTCTCAGGATTGGAATGGGAAGGAGTTGGATATCCCATCTTATGTTATAGGAAGGGTCTCAGGTTTGGTATTAGAAGCATTGAGATATCACATCTCATGCTATAGGAAGGGTCTCAGGATTGGAATGGGAAGGACTTGAATATCCCATCTCATGCTATAGGGAGGCTCTCACGTTTGGAAAGGGAAGGAGTTGGATATCACATTTCATGTTAGAGGTAGGATCTCAGGTTTGGTATTAGAGGCATTGAATATCACATCTCATGCTATCAGAAGGGTCTCAGGATTGGAATGGGAAGGAGTTGGATATCACATCTCATGCTAAAGGGAGGGTCTCAGGTTTGGAAGGGGAAGGATTTTGATATCACATCTCATGTTATAGGAAGGATCTCAGGTTTGGTATTAGAGGGATTGAGATATCACATCTCATGCTATCGGAAGGGTATCAGAATTGGATTTGGAAGTAGTTGGATATCCCATCTCATGCTATAGGAAGGGTCTCAGGTTGGAATGGGAAGGAGTTGGATATCACATCTCATGTTATAGGAAGGGTCTCAGGATTGGAATGGGAAATACTTCGATATCACATCTCATGCTATAGGAAGGCTCTCAGGTTTGCAAGGGGAAGGAGTTGGATATCACATCTCATGTCATAGGAAGGATCTCAGGTTTGGTATTAGAAGCATTGAGATATCACATCTCATGCTATAGGAATGGTCTCGGAATTGGAATGGGAAGGAGTTGGATATTAGATTCTTGCTATAGAAAGGGTCTCAGGTTTGGAACGGGAAGGAGTTGGATATCACATCTCATGTTATAGGAAGGGTCTCAGGTTTGGTCTAAGCATTGAGATATCACATCTCTGCTATCAGAAGTTTCTCAGGATTGAAATGGTAAGGAGTTGGATATCCCATCTCATGTTATAGGACGGGTCTCAGGTTTGGTAATAGAATCATTGAGATATCACATCTCATGCTGTAGGAAGTGTCTAAGGATTGGAATGGGAAGGACTTGGATATCACATCTCATGCTATAGGTAGACTCTCAGGCTTGGAAAGGGAAGGAGTGGGATATCACATTTCATGTTCAAGGAAGGATCTCAGGTTTGGTATTAGAGGCATTGAGATATCACATCTCATACTATAGGAAGGGTCTCAGGATTGGAATGGGAAGGATTTGGATATCACATCTCATGCTATAGGAAGGGTCTCAGGTTTGGTATAAGCATTGAGATATCACATCTCATGCTATAGGAAGGGTCTCAGGATTGGAATGGGAAGGAGTTGGATATCACATCTCATGCCATAGGAAGGGTCTCAGGTTTGGTACAAGCATTGAGATATCACATCTCTGCTATCGGAAGGGTCTCAGGATAGGAATGGGAAGGAGTTGGATATCACATCTCAAGCTATCTCAGGATTGGAATGGGAAGGAGTTTGATATCACATCTCAAGCTAAAGGAAGGTTCTCAGGTTTGGAGGGGGAAGGATTTGGATCTCACATCTCATGTTTTAGGACGGGTCTCAGGTTTGGTATTAGAAGCATTGAGATATCACATCTCATGGTATAGGAAGGGTCTCAGGTTTGGAAAGGGAAGGATTTGGATTTCACATATGTTATTGGATGGTTCTCAGGTTTGGTTTTAGAAGCATTAAGATATCACATCTCATGCTATAGGAAGGGTCTCAGGTTTTGGAATGGGAAGGAGTTGGATACACATCTCATGTTATAGGAAGGATCTCAGGTTTGGTATTAGAAAAATTGTGATATCACATATCATGCTATAGGAAGGGTCTCAGGATTGGAATGGGAAGGAGTTGGATATGACATCTCATGCCACAGGAAGGGTCTCAGGTTTGGTATAAGCATTGAGATATCACATCTCTGCTATCGGAAGGGTCTCAGGATTGGAATGGGAAGGAGTTGGATATCCCATCTTATGTTATAGGAAGGGTCTCAGGTTTGGTATTAGAAGCATTGAGATATCACATCTCATGCTATCAGAAGGGTCTCAGGATTGGAATGGGAAGGAGTCGGATATCACATCTCATGCTAAAGGGAGGGTCTCAGGTTTGGTATTAGAAGCATTGAGATATCACATCTCATGTTATAGGAAGAATCTCTGGTTTGGTATTAGAGGCATTGAGATATCACATCTCATGCTATCAGAAGGGTCTCGGGATTGGAATGGGAAGGAGTCGGATATCACATCTCATGCTAAAGGGAGGGTCTCAGGTTTGGTATTAGAAGCATTGAAATATCACATCTCATGTTATAGGAAGAATCTCAGGTTTGGTATTAGAGGCATTGAGATATCACATCTCATGTTATAGGAAGGGTCTCAGGATTGGAATGGGAAGGATTTGGATATCACATCTCTTGCTATAGGAAGAGTCTCAGGTTTGGTATTAGAAGCATTGAGATATCACATCTCATGCTATAGGAAGGGTCTCAGGATTGGAATGGGAAGGACTTGAATATCCCATCTCATGCTATAGGGAGGCTCTCACGTTTGGAAAGGGAAGGAGTTGGATATCACATTTCATGTTAGAGGTAGGATCTCAGGTTTGGTATTAGAGGCATTGAATATCACATCTCATGCTATCAGAAGGGTCTCAGGATTGGAATGGGAAGGAGTTGGATATCACATCTCATGCTAAAGGGAGGGTCTCAGGTTTGGAAGGGGAAGGATTTTGATATCACATCTCATGTTATAGGAAGGATCTCAGGTTTGGTATTAGAGGGATTGCGATATCACATCTCATGCTATCGGAAGGGTATCAGGATTGGATTTGGAAGTAGTTGGATATCCCATCTCATGCTATAGGAAGGGTCTCAGGTTGGAATGGGAAGGAGTTGGATATCACATCTCATGTTATAGGAAGGGTCTCAGGATTGGAATGGGAAATACTTCGATATCACATCTCATGCTATAGGAAGGCTCTCAGGTTTGCAAGGGGAAGGAGTTGGATATCACATTTCATGTTAGAGGTAGGATCTCAGGTTTGGTATTAGAGGCATTGAGATATCACATCTCATGCTATCAGAAATGTCTCAGGATTGGAATGGGAAGGAGTTGGATATCACATCTCATGCTAAAGGGAGGGTCTCTGGTTTGGAAGGGGAAGGATTTGGATATCACATCTCATGTTATAGTAAGGATCTCAGGTTTGGTATTAGAAGCATTGAGATATCACATCTCATGCTATAGGAATGGTCTCAGGATTGGAATGGGAAGGAGTTGGATATTAGATTCTTGCTATAGAAAGGGTCTCAGGTTTGGAACGGGAAGGAGTTGGATATCACATCTCATGTTATAGGAAGGGTCTCAGGTTTGGTCTAAGCATTGAGATATCACATCTCTGCCATCTGAAGTTTCTCAGGATTGAAATGGGAAGGAGTTGGATATCCCATCTCATGTTATAGGACGGGTCTCAGGTTTGGTAATAGAATCATTGAGATATCACATCTCATGCTGTAGGAAGTGTCTAAGGATTGGAATGGGAAGGACTTGGATATCACATCTCATGCTATAGGTAGACTCTCAGGTTTGGAAAGGGAAGGAGTGGGATATCACATTTCATGTTCAAGGAAGGATCTCAGGTTTGGTATTAGAGGCATTGAGATATCACATCTCATGCTATAGGAAGGGTCTCAGGATTGGAATGGGAAGGATTTGGATATCACATCTCATGCTATAGGAAGGGTCTCAGGTTTGGTATAAGCATTGAGATATCACATCTCATGCTATAGGAAGAGTCTCAGGATTGGAATGGGAAGGAGTTGGATATCACATCTCATGCTATAGGTAGGCTCTCAGGTTTGGAAAGGGAAGGATTTGGATATCACATTTCATGTTAGAGGAAGGATCTCAGGTTTGGTATTAGAGGCATTGAGATATCACATCTCATGCTATCGGAAGGGTCTCACGATTGGAATGGGAAGGATTTGGATAGCACATCTCATGCTATAGGAAGGGTCTCAGGTTTGGTATAAGCATTGAAATATCACATCCCATGCTATAGGAAGGGTCTCAGGATTGGAATGGAAGGAGTTGGATATCACATCTCATGTTATAGGAAGGATCTCAGATTTGGTATTAGAAGCATTGAGACATCACATCTCATGCTATAGGAAGGGTCTCAGGATTGGAATGGGAAGGAGTTGAATATCCCATCTCATGCTATAGGGAGGCTCTCACGTTTGGAAAGGGAAGGAGTTGGATATCACATTTCATGTTAGAGGTAGGATCTCAGGTTTGGTATTAGAGGCATTGAATATCACATCTCATGCTATCAGAAGGGTCTCAGGATTGGAATGGGAAGGAGTTGGATATCACATCTCATGCTAAAGGGAGGGTCTCAGGTTTGGAAGGGGAAGGATTTTGATATCACATCTCATGTTATAGGAAGGATCTCAGGTTTGGTATTAGAGGGATTGAGATATCACATCTCATGCTATCGGAAGGGTATCAGGATTGGATTTGGAAGTAGTTGGATATCCCATCTCATGCTATAGGAAGGGTCTCAGGTTGGAATGGGAAGGAGTTGGATATCACATCTCATGTTATAGGAAGGGTCTCAGGATTGGAATGGGAAATACTTCGATATCACATCTCATGCTATAGGAAGGCTCTCAGGTTTGCAAGGGGAAGGAGTTGGATATCACATTTCATGTTAGAGGTAGGATCTCAGGTTTGGTATTAGAGGCATTGAGATATCGCATCTCATGCTATCAGAAATGTCTCAGGATTGGAATGGGAAGGAGTTGGATATCACATCTCATGCTAAAGGGAGGGTCTCTGGTTTGGAAGGGGAAGGATTTGGATATCACATCTCATGTTATAGGAAGGATCTCAGGTTTGGTATTAGAAGCATTGAGATATCACATCTCATGCTATAGGAAGGGTTTCAGGTTTGGAATGGGAAGGAATTGGATATCACATCTCATGTCCTAGGAAGGATCTCAGGTTTGGTATTAGAAGCATTGAGATATCACATCTCATGCTATAGGAATGGTCTCAGGATTGGAATGGGAAGGAGTTGGATATTAGATTCTTGCTATAGAAAGGGTCTCAGGTTTGGAACGGGAAGGAGTTGGATATCACATCTCATGTTATAGGAAGGGTCTCAGGTTTGGTCTAAGCATTGAGATATCACATCTCTGCTATCGGAAGTTTCTCAGGATTGAAATGGGAAGGAGTTGGATATCTCATCTCATGTTATAGGACGGGTCTCAGGTTTGGTAATAGAATCATTGAGATATCACATCTCATGCTGTAGGAAGGATCTCAGATTTGGTATTAGAGGCATTGAGATATCACATCTCATGCTATAGGAAGGGTCTCAGGATTGGAATGGGAAGGATTTGGATATCACATCTCATGTTATAGGAAGGGTCTCAGGTTTGGTATAAGCATTGAGATATCACATCTCATGCTATAGGAAGAGTCTCAGGATTGGAATGGGAAGGAGTTGGATATCACATCTCATGCTATAGGTAGGCTCTCAGGTTTGGAAAGGGAAGGATTTGGATATCACATTTCATGTTAGAGGAAGGATCTCAGGTTTGGTATTAGAGGCATTGAGATATCACATCTCATGCTATCGGAAGGGTCTCACGATTGGAATGGGAAGGATTTGGATAGCACATCTCATGCTATAGGAAGGGTCTCAGGTTTGGTATAAGCATTGAAATATCACATCCCATGCTATAGGAAGGGTCTCAGGATTGGAATGGAAGGACTTCGATATCACATCTCATGTTATAGGAAGGCTCCCAGGTTTGGAAGGGGAAGGAGTTGGATATCACATTTCATGTTAGAGGTAGAATCTCAGGTTTGGTATTTGAGGCATTGAGATATAACATCTCATGCTATCAGAAGGGTCTCAGAATTGGAATGGGAAGGAGTTGGATATCACATCTCATGCTAAAGGGAGGGTCTCAGGTTTGGAAGAGGAAGGATTTGAATATCACATCTCGTGTTATAGGAAGGATCTCAGGTTTGGTATAAGAAGAATTGAAATATCACATCTCATGCTATCGGAAGGATCTCAGGTTTGGTATTAGAAGCATTGAGATATCACATCTCATGCTATCAGAACGGTCTCAGGATTGGAATGGGAAGGAGTTGGATATCACATCTCATGCTAAAGGGAGGGTCTCTGGTTTGGAAGGGGAAGGATTTGGATATCACATCTCATGTTATAGGAAGGATCTCAGGTTTGTTATTAGAAGCATTGAGATATCACATCTCATGCTATAGGAAGGGTCTCAGGATTGGAATGGGAAGAAGTTGGATATCACATCTCATGCTATAGGAAGGGTCTCAGGTTTGGTATAAGCATTGAGATATCACATCTCATGCTATAGGAAGGGTCTCAGGATTGGAATGGGAAGGAGTTGTATATGACATCTCATGCCATAAGAAGGGTCTCAGGTTTGGTATAAGCATTGAGATATCACATCACATGCTATAGGAAGGGTCTCAGGATTGGAATGGGAAGGACTTGGATATCACATCTCATGCTATAGGCAGGGTCTCAGGTTTGGAAAGGGAAGGAGATGGATATCACATTTCATGTTAGAGGTAGGATCTCAGGTTTGGTATTAGAGGCATTGAGATATCACATCTCATGCTAAAGGGAGGGTCTCAGGTTTGGAAGGGGAAGGATTTGGAAATCACATGTCATGTTATAGGAAGGATCTCAGGTTTGGTATTAGAAGCATTGAGATATCACATCTCATGCTATCGGAAGTATCTCAGGTTTGGTATTAGAGGCATTGAGATATCACATCTCATGCTATCATAAGGGTCTCAGGATTGGAATGGGAAGGAGTTGGATATCACATCTCATGTTATAGGAAGGATCTCAGGTTTGGTATTAGAAGCATTGAGATATCACATCTCATGCTATAGGAAGGGTCTCAGGATTGGAATGGGAAGGAGTTGGATATCACATCTCATGCTATAGGAAGGGTCTCAGATTTGGTATAAGCATTGAGATATCACATCTCATGCTATAGGAAGGGTCTCAGGATTGGATTGGGAAGGAGTTGTATATGACATCTCAGGCCATAGGAAGGGTCTCAGGTTTGGTATACGCATTGAGATATCACATCTCTGCTATCGAAAGGGTCTCAGGATTGGAATGGGAAGGAGTTGGATATCACATCTCATGATAAAGGAAGGGTCTAAGGTTTGGAAGGGGAAGGATTTGGATATCACATCTCATGTTATAGGACGGGTCTCAGGTTTGGTATTAGAAGCATTGAGATATCAAGTCTCATGGTATAGGAAGGGTCTCAGAATTGGAATGGGAAGGCGTTGGATATCACATCTCAAGCTATAGGAAGGGTCTCAGGATTGGAATGGGAAGGAGTTTGATATCACATCTTATGCCATAGTATGGGTCTCAGGTTTGGTAGAAGCATTGGGATATCACATCTCATGCTATTGGAAGGGTATCAGTATTGGATTTGGAAGGAGTTGGATATCCCATCTCATGCTATTGGAAGGGTCTCAGGTTGGAATGGGAAGGAGTTGGATATCACATCTCATGCTATAGGAAGGGTCTCAGGTTTGGTATAAGCATTGAGATATCACATCTCATGCTATAGGAAGGGTCTCAGGATTGGAATGGGAAGGAGTTGTATATGACATCTCATGCCATAAGAAGGTCTCAGGTTTGGTATAAGCATTGAGATATCACATCACATGCTATAGGAAGGGTCTCAGGAGTGGAATGGGAAGAAGTTGGATATCACATCTCATGCTATAGGAAGGGTCTCAGGTTTGGTATAAGCATTGAGATATCACATCTCATGCTATAGGAAGGGTCTCAGGATTGGAATGGGAAGGAGTTGTATATGACATCTCATGCCATAAGAAGGGTCTCAGGTTTGGTATAAGCATTGAGATATCACATCACATGCTATAGGAAGGGTCTCAGGATTGGAATGGGAAGGACTTGGATATCACATCTCATGCTATAGGCAGGGTCTCAGGTTTGGAAAGGGAAGGAGATGGATATCACATTTCATGTTAGAGGTAGGATCTCAGGTTTGGTATTAGAGGCATTGAGATATCACATCTCATGCTAAAGGGAGGGTCTCAGGTTTGGAAGGGGAAGGATTTGGAAATCACATGTCATGTTATAGGAAGGATCTCAGGTTTGGTATTAGAAGCATTGAGATATCACATCTCATGCTATCGGAAGTATCTCAGGTTTGGTATTAGAGGAATTGAGATATCACATCTCATGCTATCATAAGGGTCTCAGGATTGGAATGGGAAGGAGTTGGATATCACATCTCATGTTATAGGAAGGATCTCAGGTTTGGTATTAGAAGCATTGAGATATCACATCTCATGCTATAGGAAGGGTCTCAGGATTGGAATGGGAAGGAGTTGGATATCACATCTCATGCTATAGGAAGGGTCTCAGATTTGGTATAAGCATTGAGATATCACATCTCATGCTATAGGAAGGGTCTCAGGATTGGATTGGGAAGGAGTTGTATATGACATCTCAGGCCATAGGAAGGGTCTCAGGTTTGGTAGACGCCTTGAGATATCACATCTCTGCTATCGAAAGGGTCTCAGGATTGGAATGGGAAGGAGTTGGATATCACATCTCATGATAAAGGAAGGGTCTAAGGTTTGGAAGGGGAAGGATTTGGATATCACATCTCATGTTATAGGACGGGTCTCAGGTTTGGTATTAGAAGCATTGAGATATCAAGTCTCATGGTATAGGAAGGGTCTCAGAATTGGAATGGGAAGGAGTTGGATATCAAATCTCAAGCTATAGGAAGGGTCTCAGGATTGGAATGGGAAGGAGTTTGATATCACATCTTATGCCATAGTATGGGTCTCAGGTTTGGTAGAAGCATTGGGATATCACATCTCATGCTATTGGAAGGGTATCAGTATTGGATTTGGAAGGAGTTGGATATCCCATCTCATGCTATTGGAAGGGTCTCAGGTTGGAATGGGAAGGAGTTGGATATCACATTTCATGTTATAGGAAGGGTCTCAGAATTGGAATGGGAAGGACGTGGATATCATATCTCATGCTATAGGAAGGCTCTCAGGTTTGGAAGGGGAAGGAGTTGGATATCACATTTCATGTTAGAGGAAGGATCTCAGGTTTGGTATTAGAGGCCTTGAGAAATCACATCTCATGCTATAGGAAGGGTCTCAGGATTGGAATGGGAAGGAGTTGGATATCACATCTCAAGCTATAGGAAGGGTCTCAGGTTTGGTATACGCATTGAGATATCACATCTCATGCTATAGGAAGGGTCTCAGGATTGGAATGGGAATGAGTTGGATATCACATCTCATGTTATAGGAAAGATCTCAGGTTTGGTATGAGAAGCATTGAGACATCACATCTCATGTTATAGGAAGGGTCTTAGGATTGGAATGGGAAGAAGTTGGATATCACATCTCATGCTTTAGGAAGGGTCTCAGGTTTGGTATAAGCATTGAGATATCACATCTCATGCTATAGGAAGGGTCTCAGGATTGGAATGGGAAGGAGTTGTATATGACATCTCATGCCATAGGAAGGGTCTCAGGTTTGGTATAAGCATTGAGATATCACATCACATGCTATAGGAAGGGTCTCAGGTTTGGAATGAGAAGGACTTGGATATCACATCTCATGCTATAGGCAGGGTCTCAGGTTTGGAAAGGGAAGGAGATGGATATCACATTTCAAGTTAGAGGTAGGATCTCAGGTTTGGTATTAGAGGCATTGAGATATCACATCTCATGCTATCAGAAGGGTCTCAGGATTGGAATGGGAAGGAGTTGTATATCACATCTCATGCTAAAGGGAGGGTCTCAGGTTTGGAAGGGGAAGGATTTGGAAATCACATCTCATGTTATAGGAAGGATCTCAGGTTTGGTATTAGAAGCATTGAGATATCACATCTCATGCTATCGGAAGTATCTCAGGTTTGGTATTAGAGGCATTGAGATATCACATCTCATGCTATCATAAGGGTCTCAGGATTGGAATGGGAAGGAATTGGATATCACATCTCATGTTATAGGAAGGATCTCAGGTTTGGTATTAGAAGCATTGAGATATCACATCTCTGCTATCGGAAGGGTCTCAGGATTGGATTGGGAAGGAGTTGGATATCCCTTCTCATGCTATAGGAAGGGTCTCAGGATTTGAATGGCAAGGAGTTGGATATCACATATCATGCCATAGGAAGGGTCTCAGGTTTGGTATAAGCATTGAGATATCACATCTCTGCTATCGGAAGGGTCTCCGGATTGGATTGGGAAGGAGTTGGATATCCCTTCTCATGCTTTAGGAAGTGTCTCAGGTTGGAATGGGAAGGAATTGGATATCACATCTCATGTTATAGGAAGGATCTCAGGTTTGGTATTAGAAGCATTGAGATATCACATCTCTGCTATCGGAAGGGTCTCAGGATTGGATTGGGAAGGAGTTGGATATCCCTTCTCATGCTATAGGAAGGGTCTCAGGATTTGAATGGCAAGGAGTTGGATATCACATATCATGCCATAGGAAGGGTCTCAGGTTTGGTATAAGCATTGAGATATCACATCTCTGCTATCGGAAGGGTCTCCGGATTGGATTGGGAAGGAGTTGGATATCCCTTCTCATGCTATAGGAAGGGTCTCAGGTTTGGTATAAGCATTGAGATATCACATCTCATGCTATGGGAAGGGTCTCAGGATTGGAATGGGAAGGAGTTGTATATGACATCTCATGCCATAAGAAGGGTCTCAGGTTTGGTATAAGCATTGAGATATCACATCACATGCTATAGGAAGGGTCTCAGGATTGGAATGGGAAGGACTTGGATATCACATCTCATGCTATAGGCAGGGTCTCAGGTTTGGAAAGGGAAGGAGATGGATATCACATTTCATGTTAGAGGTAGGATCTCAGGTTTGGTATTAGAGGCATTGAGATATCACATCTCATGCTAAAGGGAGGGTCTCAGGTTTGGAAGGGGAAGGATTTGGAAATCACATGTCATGTTATAGGAAGGATCTCAGGTTTGGTATTAGAAGCATTGAGATATCACATCTCATGCTATCGGAAGTATCTCAGGTTTGGTATTAGAGGAATTGAGATATCACATCTCATGCTATCATAAGGGTCTCAGGATTGGAATGGGAAGGAGTTGGATATCACATCTCATGTTATAGGAAGGATCTCAGGTTTGGTATTAGAAGCATTGAGATATCACATCTCATGCTATAGGAAGGGTCTCAGGATTGGAATGGGAAGGAGTTGGATATCACATCTCATGCTATAGGAAGGGTCTCAGATTTGGTATAAGCATTGAGATATCACATCTCATGCTATAGGAAGGGTCTCAGGATTGGATTGGGAAGGAGTTGTATATGACATCTCAGGCCATAGGAAGGGTCTCAGGTTTGGTATACGCATTGAGATATCACATCTCTGCTATCGAAAGGGTCTCAGGATTGGAATGGGAAGGAGTTGGATATCACATCTCATGATAAAGGAAGGGTCTAAGGTTTGGAAGGGGAAGGATTTGGATATCACATCTCATGTTATAGGACGGGTCTCAGGTTTGGTATTAGAAGCATTGAGATATCAAGTCTCATGGTATAGGAAGGGTCTCAGAATTGGAATGGGAAGGAGTTGGATATCACATCTCAAGCTATAGGAAGGGTCTCAGGATTGGAATGGGAAGGAGTTTGATATCACATCTTATGCCATAGTATGGGTCTCAGGTTTGGTAGAAGCATTGGGATATCACATCTCATGCTATTGGAAGGGTATCAGTATTGGATTTGGAAGGAGTTGGATATCCCATCTCATGCTATTGGAAGGGTCTCAGGTTGGAATGGGAAGGAGTTGGATATCACATTTCATGTTATAGGAAGGGTCTCAGAATTGGAATGGGAAGGACGTGGATATCATATCTCATGCTATAGGAAGGCTCTCAGGTTTGGAAGGGGAAGGAGTTGGATATCACATTTCATGTTAGAGGAAGGATCTCAGGTTTGGTATTAGAGGCCTTGAGAAATCACATCTCATGCTATAGGAAGGGTCTCAGGATTGGAATGGGAAGGAGTTGGATATCACATCTCAAGCTATAGGAAGGGTCTCAGGTTTGGTATACGCATTGAGATATCACATCTCATGCTATAGGAAGGGTCTCAGGATTGGAATGGGAAGGAGTTGGATATCACATCTCATGTTATAGGAAAGATCTCAGGTTTGGTATGAGAAGCATTGAGACATCACATCTCATGTTATAGGAAGGGTCTTAGGATTGGAATGGGAAGAAGTTGGATATCACATCTCATGCTTTAGGAAGGGTCTCAGGTTTGGTATAAGCATTGAGATATCACATCTCATGCTATAGGAAGGGTCTCAGGATTGGAATGGGAAGGAGTTGTATATGACATCTCATGCCATAGGAAGGGTCTCAGGTTTGGTATAAGCATTGAGATATCACATCACATGCTATAGGAAGGGTCTCAGGTTTGGAATGAGAAGGACTTGGATATCACATCTCATGCTATAGGCAGGGTCTCAGGTTTGGAAAGGGAAGGAGATGGATATCACATTTCATGTTAGAGGTAGGATCTCAGGTTTGGTATTAGAGGCATTGAGATATCACATCTCATGCTATCAGAAGGGTCTCAGGATTGGAATGGGAAGGAGTTGTATATCACATCTCATGCTAAAGGGAGGGTCTCAGGTTTGGAAGGGGAAGGATTTGGAAATCACATCTCATGTTATAGGAAGGATCTCAGGTTTGGTATTAGAAGCATTGAGATATCACATCTCATGCTATCGGAAGTATCTCAGGTTTGGTATTAGAGGCATTGAGATATCACATCTCATGCTATCATAAGGGTCTCAGGATTGGAATGGGAAGGAATTGGATATCACATCTCATGTTATAGGAAGGATCTCAGGTTTGGTATTAGAAGCATTGAGATATCACATCTCTGCTATCGGAAGGGTCTCAGGATTGGATTGGGAAGGAGTTGGATATCCCTTCTCATGCTATAGGAAGGGTCTCAGGATTTGAATGGCAAGGAGTTGGATATCACATATCATGCCATAGGAAGGGTCTCAGGTTTGGTATAAGCATTGAGATATCACATCTCTGCTATCGGAAGGGTCTCCGGATTGGATTGGGAAGGAGTTGGATATCCCTTCTCATGCTTTAGGAAGTGTCTCAGGTTGGAATGGGAAGGAGTTGGATATCACATCTCATGTTATAGGAAGGGTCTCAGGATTGGAATGGGAAGGATTTGGATATCACATCTCTTGCTATAGGAAGGGTCTCAGGATTGGAATGGGTAGGAGTTGGATATTACATTCTTGCTATAGGAAGGGTCTCATGTTTGGAATGGGAAGGAGTTGGATATCACATATGCTATAGGAAGTGTCTCAGGTTTGGAACGGGAAGGAGTTGGATATCACATCTCATGTTAGAGGAAGGATCTCAGGTTTGGTATTAGAGGCCTTGAGATATCACATCTCATGCTATAGGAAGGGTCTCAGGTTTGGAAAGGGAAGGAGATGGATATCACATTTCATGTTATAGGTAGGATCTCAGGTTTGGTATTAGAGGCATTGAGATATCACATCTCATGCTAAAGGGAGGGTCTCAGGTTTGGAAGGGGAAGGATTTGGAAATCACATGTCATGTTATAGGAAGGATCTCAGGTTTGGTATTAGAAGCATTGAGATATCACATCTCATGCTATCGGAAGTATCTCAGGTTTGGTATTAGAGGCATTGAGATATCACATCTCATGCTATCATAAGGGTCTCAGGATTGGAATGGGAAGGAGTTGGATATCACATCTCATGTTATAGGAAGGATCTCAGGTTTGGTATTAGAAGCATTGAGATATCACATCTCATGCTATAGGAAGGGTCTCAGGATTGGAATGGGAAGGAGTTGGATATCACATCTCATGCTATAGGAAGGGTCTCAGATTTGGTATAAGCATTGAGATATCACATCTCATGCTATAGGAAGGGTCTCAGGATTGGATTGGGAAGGAGTTGTATATGACATCTCAGGCCATAGGAAGGGTCTCAGGTTTGGTATACGCATTGAGATATCACATCTCTGCTATCGAAAGGGTCTCAGGATTGGAATGGGAAGGAGTTGGATATCACATCTCATGATAAAGGAAGGGTCTAAGGCTTGGAAGGGGAAGGATTTGGATATCACATCTCATGTTATAGGACGGGTCTCAGGTTTGGTATTAGAAGCATTGAGATATCAAGTCTCATGGTATAGGAAGGGTCTCAGAATTGGAATGGGAAGGAGTTGGATATCACATCTCAAGCTATAGGAAGGGTCTCAGGATTGGAATGGGAAGGAGTTTGATATCACATCTTATGCCATAGTATGGGTCTCAGGTTTGGTAGAAGCATTGGGATATCACATCTCATGTTATTGGAAGGGTATCAGTATTGGATTTGGAAGGAGTTGGATATCCCATCTCATGCTATTGGAAGGGTCTCAGGTTGGAATGGGAAGGAGTTGGATATCACATTTCATGTTATAGGAAGGGTCTCAGAATTGGAATGGGAAGGACGTGGATATCATATCTCATGCTATAGGAAGGCTCTCAGGTTTGGAAGGGGAAGGAGTTGGATATCACATTTCATGTTAGAGGAAGGATCTCAGGTTTGGTATTAGAGGCCTTGAGATATCACATCTCATGCTATAGGAAGGGTCTCAGATTTGGTATAAGCATTGAGATATCACATCTCATGCTATAGGAAGGGTCTCAGGATTGGATTGGGAAGGAGTTGTATATGACATCTCAGGCCATAGGAAGGGTCTCAGGTTTGCTATACGCATTGAGATATCACATCTCTGCTATCGGAAGGGTCTCAGGATTGGAATGGGAAGGAGTTGGATATCCCATCTCATATTATAGGAAGGGTCTCAGGTTTGGTATTAGAAGCATTGAGATATCACATCTCATGCTATAGGAAGGGTCTCAGGATTGGAATGGGGAGGACTTGGATGTCACATCTCATGCTATAGGGAGGGTCTCAAGTTTGATATTAGAAGCATTGAGATAACAAATCTCATGATATCGGAAGGGTCTCAGGATTGGAATGGGAATGAGTTGGATATCACATCTCATGATAACGGAAGGGTCTCAGGTTTGGTAGAAGCATTGGGATATCACATCTCATGCTATTGGAAGGGTATCAGTATTGGATTTGGAAGGAGTTGGATATCCCATCTCATGCTATAGGAAGGGTCTCAGGTTGGAATGGGAAGGAGTTGGATATCACATTTCATGTTATAGGAAGGGTCTTAGGATTGGAATGGGAAGGACTTGGATATCATATCTCATGCTATAGGAAGGCTCTCAGGTTTGGAAGGGGAAGGAGTTGGATATCACATTTCCTGTTAGAGGAAGGATCTCAGGTTTGGTATTAGAGGCCTTGAGATATCACATCTCATGCTATAGGAAGGGTCTCAGGATTGGAATGGGAAGGAGTTGGATATCACATCTCAAGCTTTAGGAAGGGTCTCAGGTTTGGTATAAGTATTGAGATAGCACATCTCATGCTATAGGAAGGGTCTCAGGATTGGAATGGGAAGGAGTTGGATATCACATCTCATGTTATAGGAAAGATCTCAGGTTTGGTATTAGAAGCATTGAGACATCACATCTCATGTTATAGGAAGGGTCTCAGGATTGGAATGGGAAGGAGTTGGATATCACATCTCATGCTATAGGAAGGGTCTCAGGTTTGGAACGGGAAGGAGTTAGATATCACATCTCATGTTATAGGAAGAGTCTCAGGTTTGGTATAAGCATTGAGATATCACATCTCTGCTATCGGAGAAGTCTCAGGATTGGGATGGGAAGGAGTTGGATATCCCTTCTCATGCTATAGGAAGGGTCTCAGGATTTGAATGGCAAGGAGTTGGATATCACATATCATGCCATAGGAAGGGTCTCAGGTTTCGTATAAGCATTGAAATATCACATCTCTGCTATCGGAAGGGTCTCCGGATTGGATTGGGAAGGAGTTGGATATCCCTTCTCATGCTATAGGAAGTGTCTCAGGTTGGAATGGGAAGGAGTTGGATATCACATCTCATGTTATAGGAAGGGTCTCAGGATTGGAATGGGAAGGATTTGGATATCACATCTCTTGATATAGGAAGGGTCTCAGGATTGGAATGGGTAGGAGTTGGATATTACATTCTTGCTATAGGAAGGGCCTCATGTTTGGAATGGGAAGGAGTTGGATATCACATATGCTATAGGAAGTGTCTCAAGTTTGGAACGGGAAGGAGTTGGATATCACATCTCATGTTAGAGGAAGGATCTCAGGTTTGGTATTAGAGGCCTTGAGATATCACATCTCATGCTATAGGAAGGGTCTCAGGTTTGGTATAAGCATTGAGATATCACATCTCATGCTATAGGAAGGGTCTCAGGATTGGAATGGGAAGAAGTTGGATATCACATCTCATGCTATAGGAAGGGCCTCAGGTTTGGTATAAGCATTGAGATATCACATCTCATGCTATAGGAAGGGTCTCAGGTTGGAATGGGAAGGAGTTGGATATCACATCTCATGTTATAGGAAGGGTATCAGGATTGGAATGGGAAGGACTTGGATATCACATCTCATGCTATAGGAAGGCTATCAGGTTTGGAAGGGGAAGGAGTTGCATATCAAATTTCATTTTAGAGGTAGGATCTCAGGTTTGGTATTAGAGGCATTGAGATATCATATCTCATGCTATAGGAAGGGTCTCACGATTGGAATGGGAAGGATTTGGATATCACATCTCATGCTATAGGAAGGGTCTCAGGTTTGGTATAAGCATTGAGATATCACATCTCATGCTATAGGAAGGGTCTCAGGATTGGAATGGGAAGGAATTGTATATGACATCTCATGGCATAGGAAGGGTCTCAGGTTTGGTATCAGCATTGAGATATCACATCTCTGCTATCTGAAGGGTCTCAGGATTGGAATGGGAAGGAGTTGGATATCCCATCTTATGTTATAGGAAGGGTCTCAGGTTTGGTATTAGAAGCATTGAGATATCACATCTCATGCTATAGGAAGGGTCTCAGGATTGGAATGGGAAGGACTTGAATATCCCATCTCATGCTATAGGGAGGCTCTCACGTTTGGAAAGGGAAGGAGTTGGATATCACATTTCATGTTAGAGGTAGGATCTCAGGTTTGGTATTAGAGGCATTGAATATCACATCTCATGCTATCAGAAGGGTCTCAGGATTGGAATGGGAAGGAGTTGGATATCACATCTCATGCTAAAGGGAGGGTCTCAGGTTTGGAAGGGGAAGGATTTTGATATCACATCTCATGTTATAGGAAGGATCTCAGGTTTGGTATTAGAGGGATTGAGGTATCACATCTCATGCTATCGGAAGGGTATCAGGATTGGATTTGGAAGTAGTTGGATATCCCATCTCATGCTATAGGAAGGGTCTCAGGTTGGAATGGGAAGGAGTTGGATATCACATCTCATGTTATAGAAAGGGTCTCAGGATTGGAATGGGAAATACTTCGATATCACATCTCATGCTATAGGAAGGCTCTCAGGTTTGCAAGGGGAAGGAGTTGGATATCACATTTCATGTTAGAGGTCGGATCTCAGGTTTGGTATTAGAGGCATTGAGATATCACATCTCATGCTATCAGAAATGTCTCAGGATTGGAATGGGAAGGAGTTGGATATCACATCTCATGCTAAAGGGAGGGTCTCTGGTTTGGAAGGGGAAGGATTTGGATATCACATCTCATGTTATAGGAAGGATCTCAGGTTTGGTATTAGAAGCATTGAGATATCACATCTGATGCTATAGGAAGGGTCTCAGGTTTGGAATGGGAAGGAATTGGATATCACATCTCATGTCATAGGAAGGATCTCAGGTTTGGTATTAGAAGCATTGAGATATCACATCTCATGCTATAGGAATGGTCTCAGGATTGGAATGGGAAGGAGTTGGATATTAGATTCTTGCTATAGAAAGGGTCTCAGGTTTGGAACGGGAAGGAGTTGGATATCACATCTCATGTTATAGGAAGGGTCTCAGGTTTGGTCTAAGCATTGAGATATCACATCTCTGCTATCGGAAGTTTCTCAGGATTGAAATGGGAAGGAGTTGGATATCCCATCTCATGTTATAGGACGGGTCTCAGGTTTGGTAATAGAATCATTGAGATATCACATCTCATGCTGTAGGAAGTGTCTAAGGATTGGAATGGGAAGGACTTGGATATCACATCTCATGCTATAGGTAGACTCTCAGGTTTGGAAAGGGAAGGAGTGGGATATCACATTTCATGTTCAAGGAAGGATCTCAGGTTTTTTATAAGCATTGAGATATCACATCTCATGCTATAGGTAGGCTCTCAGGTTTGGAAAGGGAAGGATTTGGATATCACATTTCATGTTAGAGGAAGGATCTCAGGTTTGGTATTAGAGGCATTGAGATATCACATCTCATGCTATAGGAAGGGTCTCACGATTGGAATGGGAAGGATTTGGATATCACATCTCATGCTATAGGAAGGGTCTCAGGTTTGGTATAAGCATTGAAATATCACATCCCATGCTATAGGAAGGGTCTCAGGATTGGAATGGAAGGAGTTGGATATCACATCTCATGTTATAGGAAAGATCTCAGGTTTGGTATTAGAAGCATTGAGACATCACATCTCATGTTATAGGAAGGGTCTCAGGATTGGAATGGGAAGGAGTTGGATATCACATCTCATGCTATAGGAAGGGTCTCAGGTTTGGAACGGGAAGGAGTTAGATATCACATCTCATGTTATAGGAAGAGTCTCAGGTTTGGTATAAGCATTGAGATATCACATCTCTGCTATCGGAGAAGTCTCAGGATTGGGATGGGAAGGAGTTGGATACCCCTTCTCATGCTATAGGAAGGGTCTCAGGATTTGAATGGCAAGGAGTTGGATATCACATATCATGCCATAGGAAGGGTCTCAGGTTTCGTATAAGCATTGAAATATCACATCTCTGCTATCGGAAGGGTCTCCGGATTGGATTGGGAAGGAGTTGGATATCCCTTCTCATGCTATAGGAAGTGTCTCAGGTTGGAATGGGAAGGAGTTGGATATCACATCTCATGTTATAGGAAGGGTCTCAGGATTGGAATGGGAAGGATTTGGATATCACATCTCTTGATATAGGAAGGGTCTCAGGATTGGAATGGGTAGGAGTTGGATATTACATTCTTGCTATAGGAAGGGCCTCATGTTTGGAATGGGAAGGAGTTGGATATCACATATGCTATAGGAAGTGTCTCAGGTTTGGAACCGGAAGGAGTTGGATATCACATCTCATGTTAGAGGAAGGATCTCAGGTTTGGTATTAGAGGCCTTGAGATATCACATCTCATGCTATAGGAAGGGTCTCAGGTTTGGTATAAGCATTGAGATATCACATCTCATTCTATAGGAAGGGTCTCAGGATTGGAATGGGAAGAAGTTGGATATCACATCTCATGCTATAGGAAGGGCCTCAGGTTTGGTATAAGCATTGAGATATCACATCTCATGCTATAGGAGGGTCTCAGGTTGGAATGGGAAGGAGTTGGATATCACATCTCATGTTATAGGAAGGGTATCAGGATTGGAATGGGAAGGACTTGGATATCACATCTCATGCTATAGGAAGGCTATCAGGTTTGGAAGGGGAAGGAGTTGCATATCAAATTTCATTTTAGAGGTAGGATCTCAGGTTTGGTATTAGAGGCATTGAGATATCACATCTCATGCTATAGGAAGGGTCTCACGATTGGAATGGGAAGGATTTGGATATCACATCTCATGCTATAGGAAGGGTCTCAGGTTTGGTATAAGCATTGAGATATCACATCTCATGCTATAGGAAGGGTCTCAGGATTGGAATGGGAAGGAGTTGTATATGACATCTCATGCCATAGGAAGGGTCTCAGGTTTGGTATCAGCATTGAGATATCACATCTCTGCTATCGGAAGGGTCTCAGGATTGGAATGGGAAGGAGTTGGATATCCCATCTTATGTTATAGGAAGGGTCTCAGGTTTGGTATTAGAAGCATTGAGATATCACATCTCATGCTATAGGAAGGGTCTCAGGATTGGAATGGGAAGGACTTGAATATCCCATCTCATGCTATAGGGAGGCTCTCACGTTTGGAAAGGGAAGGAGTTGGATATCACATTTCATGTTAGAGGTAGGATCTCAGGTTTGGTATTAGAGGCATTGAATATCACATCTCATGCTATCAGAAGGGTCTCATGATTGGAATGGGAAGGAGTTGGATATCACATCTCATGCTAAAGGGAGGGTCTCAGGTTTGGAAGGGGAAGGATTTTGATATCACATCTCATGTTATAGGAAGGATCTCAGGTTTGGTATTAGAGGGATTGAGATATCACATCTCATGCTATAGGAAGGGTATCAGGATTGGATTTGGAAGTAGTTGGATATCCCATCTCATGCTATAGGAAGGGTCTCAGGTTGGAATGGGAAGGAGTTGGATATCACATCTCATGTTATAGGAAGGGTCTCAGGATTGGAATGGGAAATACTTCGATATCACATCTCATGCTATAGGAAGGCTCTCAGGTTTGCAAGGGGAAGGAGTTGGATATCACATTTCATGTTAGAGGTCGGATCTCAGGTTTGGTATTAGAAGCATTGAGATATCACATCTCATGCTATAGGAATGGTCTCAGGATTGGAATGGGAAGGAGTTGGATATTAGATTCTTGCTATAGAAAGGGTCTCAGGTTTGGAACGGGAAGGAGTTGGATATCACATCTCATGTTATAGGAAGGGTCTCAGGTTTGGTCTAAGCATTGAGATATCACATCTCATGCTATCAGAAATGTCTCAGGATTGGAATGGGAAGGAGTTGGATATCACATCTCATGCTAAAGGGAGGGTCTCTGGTTTGGAAGGGGAAGGATTTGGATATCACATCTCATGTTATAGGAAGGATCTCAGGTTTGGTATTAGAAGCATTGAGATATCACATCTGATGCTATAGGAAGGGTCTCAGGTTTGGAATGGGAAGGAATTGGATATCACATCTCATGTCATAGGAAGGATCTCAGGTTTGGTATTAGAAGCATTGAGATATCACATCTCATGCTATAGGAATGGTCTCAGGATTGGAATGGGAAGGAGTTGGATATTAGATTCTTGCTATAGAAAGGGTCTCAGGTTTGGAACGGGAAGGAGTTGGATATCACATCTCATGTTATAGGAAGGGTCTCAGGTTTGGTCTAAGCATTGAGATATCACATCTCTGCTATCGGAAGTTTCTCAGGATTGAAATGGGAAGGAGTTGGATATCACATCTCATGCTATAGGTAGACACTCAGGTTTGGAAAGGGAAGGAGTGGGATATCACATTTCATGTTCAAGGAAGGATCTCAGGTTTGGTAATAGAATCATTGAGATATCACATCTCATGCTGTAGGAAGTGTCTAAGGATTGGAATGGGAAGGACTTGGATATCACATCTCATGCTATAGGTAGACTCTCAGGTTTGGAAAGGGAAGGAGTGGGATATCACATTTCATGTTCAAGGAAGGATCTCAGGTTTGGTATTAGAGGCATTGAGATATCACATCTCATGCTATAGGAAGGGTCTCAGGATTGGAATGGGAAGGATTTGGATATCACATCTCATGCTATAGGAAGGGTCTCAGGTTTGGTATAAGCATTGAGATATCACATCTCATGCTATAGGAAGGGTCTCAGGATTGGAATGGGAAGGAGTTGGATATCACATCTCATGCTATAGGTAGGCTCTCAGGTTTGGAAAGGGAAGGAGTTGGATATCACATTTCATGTTAGAGGAAGGATCTCAGGTTTGGTATTAGAGGCATTGAGATATCACATCTCATGCTATAGGAAGGGTCTCACGATTGGAATGGGAAGGATTTGGATATCACATCTCATGCTATAGGAAGGGTCTCAGGTTTGGTATAAGCATTGAAAAATCACATCCCATGCTATAGGAAGGGTCTCAGGATTGGAATGGAAGGAGTTGGATATCACATCTCATGTTATAGGAAGGATCTCAGATTTGGTATTAGAAGCATTGAGACATCACATCTCATGCTATAGGAAGGGTCTCAGGATTGGAATGGGAAGGAGTTGGATATCACATCTCATGTTATAGGAAGGGTCTCAGGTTTGGTATAAGCATTGAGATATCACATCTCATGCTATAGGAAGGGTCTCAGGATTGGAATGGGAAGGAGTTGGATATCACATCTCATGCTATAGGTAGGCTCTCAGGTTTGGAAAGGGAAGGATTTGGATATCACATTTCATGTTAGAGGAAGGATCTCAGGTTTGGTATTAGAGGCATTGAGATATCACATCTCATGCTATAGGAAGGGTCTCACGATTGGAATGGGAAGGATTTGGATATCACATCTCATGCTATAGGAAGGGTCTCAGGTTTGGTATAAGCATTGAAAAATCACATCCCATGCTATAGGAAGGGTCTCAGGATTGGAATGGAAGGAGTTGGATATCACATCTCATGTTATAGGAAGGATCTCAGATTTGGTATTAGAAGCATTGAGACATCACATCTCATGCTATAGGAAGGGTCTCAGGATTGGAATGGGAAGGAGTTGGATATCACATCTCATGTTATAGGAAGGGTCTCAGGATTGGAATGGGAAGGACTTCGATATCACATCTCATGTTATAGGAAGGCTCCCAGGTTTGGAAGGGGAAGGAGTTGGATATCACATTTCATGTTAGAGGTAGAATCTCAGGTTTGGTATTAGAGGCATTGAGATATAACATCTCATGCTATCAGAAGGGTCTCAGGACTGGAATGGGAAGGAGTTGGATATAACATCTCATGCTAAAGGGAGGGTCTCAGGTTTGGAAGGGGAAGGATTTGAATATCACATCTCGTGTTATAGGAAGGATCTCAGGTTTGGTATTAGAAGAATTGAAATATCACATCTCATGCTATCGGAAGGATCTCAGGTTTGGTATTAGAAGCATTGAGATATCACATCTCATGCTATCAGAACGGTCTCAGGATTGGAATGGGAAGGAGTTGGATATCACATCTCATGCTAAAGGGAGGGTCTCTGGTTTGGAAGGGGAAGGATTTGGATATCACATCTCATGTTATAGGAAGGATCTCAGGTTTGTTATTAGAAGCATTGAGATATCACATCTCATGCTATAGGAAGGGTCTCAGGATTGGAATGGGAAGGAGTTGGATATCATATCTCATGCTATAGGAAGGGTCTCAGGAATGGAATGGGAAGGAGTTTTATATGATATCTCATGCCATAGGAAGGATCTCATGTTTGGTATTAGAAGCATTGAGACATCACATCTCATGTTATAGGAAGGGTATCAGGATTGGAATGGGAAGGAGTTGGATATCACATCTCATGCTATAGGAAGGGTCTCAGGTTTGGTATAGGCATTGAGATATCACATCTCATGCTATAGGAAGGGTCTCAGGATTGGAATGGGAAGGAGTTGTATATGACATCTCATGCCATAGGAAGGGTCTCAGGTTTGGTATAAGCATTGAGATATCACATCTCTGCTATCGGAAGGGTCTCAGGATTGGAATGGGAAGGACTAGGATATCACATCTCATGCTATAGGAAGGGTCTCAGGATTGGAATGGGAAGGACTTGGATATCACATCTCATGTTATAGGAAGGGTCTCAGGTTTGGTATTAGAAGCATTGAGATATCACATCTCATGCTATAGGAAGGGTCTCAGGAATGGAATGGGAAGGACTTGGATATCACATCTCATGATAAAGGAAGGGTCTAAGGTTTGGAAGGGGAAGGATTTGGATATCACATCTCATGTTATAGGACGGGTCTCAGGTTTGGTATTAGAAGCATTGTGATATCACATCTCATGCTATAGGAAGTGTCTCAGGATTGGAATGGGAAGGAGTTGGATATCACATCTCATGCTATAGGAAGGGTTTCAGGTTTGGTAGAAGCATTGAGATATCACATCTCATGCTATAGGAAGAGTCTCAGGTTTGGGAAGGGAAGGATTTGGATTTCACATCTCATGTTATAGGATGGTTCTCATGTTTGGTTTTTGAAGCATTGAGATATCACATCTCATGCTATCGGAAGGGTCTCAGGTTTGGAATGGGAAGGAGTTGGATATCACATCTCATGTTATAGGAAGGATCTCATGTTTGGTATTAGAAGCATTGAGATATCACATCTCATGCTATAGGAAGGGTCTCCGGATTGGAATGTGAAGGATTTGGATATTACATCTCATGCTAAAGGAAGGGTCTCAGGTTTGGAATGGGAAGGAGTTGGATATGACATCTCTTGTTATAGGGAGGGTCTCAGGATTTGAATGGCAAGGAGTTGGATATCACATCTCATGCCATAGGAAGGGTCTCAGGTTTGGTATAAGCATTGAGATATCACATCTCTGCTATCGGAAGGGTCTCAGGATTGGATTGGGAAGGAGTTGGATATCCCTTCTCATGCTATAGGAAGGGTCTCAGGATTGGAATGGGAAGGATTTGGATATCGCATCTCTTGCTATAGGAAGGGTCTCAGGTTTTTTTTTAGAAACATTGAGATATCACATCTCATGCTATAGGATGGGTTTTAGGATTGGAATGGGAAGTATTTGGATATCACATCTCATGCTAAAGGAAGGGTCTCAGGTTTGGAAGGGGAAGGATTTTGATATCACATCTCTTGCTATAGGAAGGGTCTCAGGATTGGAATGGGTAGGAGTTGGATATTACATTCTTGCTATAGGAAGGGTCTCATGTTTGGAATGGGAAGGAGTTGGATATCATATATGCTATAGGAAGTGTCTCAGGTTTGGAACGGGAAGGAGTTGGATATCACATCTCATGTTAGAGGAAGGATCTCAGGTTTGGTATTAGAGGCCTTGAGATATCACATCTCATGCTATAGGAAGGGTCTCAGGTTTGGTATAAGCATTGAGATATCACATCTCATGCTATAGGAAGGGTCTCAGGATTGGAATGGGAAGAAGTTGGATATCACATCTCATGCTATAGGAAGGGTCTCAGGTTTGGTATAAGCATTGAGATATCACATCTCATGCTATAGGAAGGGTCTCAGGATTGGAATGGGAAGGAGTTGTATATGACATCTCATGCCATAAGAAGGGTCTCAGGTTTGGTATAAGCATTGAGATATCACATCACATGCTATAGGAAGGGTCTCAGGATTGGAATGGGAAGGACTTGGATATCACATCTCATGCTATAGGCAGGGTCTCAGGTTTGGAAAGGGAAGGAGATGGATATCACATTTCATGTTAGAGGTAGGATCTCAGGTTTGGTATTAGAGGCATTGAGATATCACATCTCATGCTAAAGGGAGGGTCTCAGGTTTGGAAGGGGAAGGATTTGGAAATCACATGTCATGTTATAGGAAGGATCTCAGGTTTGGTATTAGAAGCATTGAGATATCACATCTCATGCTATCGGAAGTATCTCAGGTTTGGTATTAGAGGCATTGAGATATCACATCTCATGCTATCATAAGAGTCTCAGGATTGGAATGGGAAGGAGTTGGATATCACATCTCATGTTATAGGGAGGATCTCAGGTTTGGTATTAGAAGCATTGAGATATCACATCTCATGCTGTAGGAAGGGTCTCAGGATTGGAATGGGAAGGAGTTGGATATCACATCTCATGCTATAGGAAGGGTCTCAGATTTGGTATAAGCATTGAGATATCACATCTCATGCTATAGGAAGGGTCTCAGGATTTGATTGGGAAGGAGTTGTATATGACATCTCAGGCCATAGGAAGGGTCTCAGGTTTGGTATACGCATTGAGAAATCACATCTCTGCTATCGAAAGGGTCTCAGGATTGGAATGGGAAGGAGTTGGATATCCCATCTCATGTTATAGGAAGGGTCTCAGGTTTGGTATTAGAAGCATTGAGATATCACATCTCATGCTATAGGGAAGGTCTCAAGTTTGATATTAGAAGCATTGAGATAACAAATCTCATGATATCGGAAGGGTCTCAGGATTGGAATGGGAAGGAGTTGGATATCACATCTCATGATAAAGGAAGGGTCTAAGGTTTGGAAGGGGAAGGATTTGGATATCACATCTCATGTTATAGGACGGGTCTCAGGTTTGGTGTTAGAAGCATTGAGATATCAAGTCTCATGGTATAGGAAGGGTCTCAGAATTGGAATGGGAAGGAGTTGGATATCACATCTCAAGCTATAGGAAGGGTCTCAATATCCAACTCCTTCCCATTCCAATCCTGAGACCCTTCCTATAGCATGAGATGTGATGTCTCAATGCTTCTAATACCAAATCTGAGATCCTTCCTATAACATGAAATGTGATATCCAACTCCTTCCCATTGCAATCTTGAGACCGTTTCTATAGCATGAGATGTGATATCTCAATGCTTATACCAAACCTGAGACCCTTCCTATAGCATGAGATGTGATATCCAAATCCTTCCCATTCCAATCGTGAGACCCTTCCTATAGCATGAGATGTGATATCTCAATGCCTCTAATACCAAACCTGAGATCCTACCTCTAAAATGAAATTTGATATGCAACTCCTTCCCCTTCCAAACCTGATAGCCTTCCTATAGCATGAGATGTGATATCCAAGTCCTTCCCATTCCAATCCTGATACCCTTCCTATAACATGAGATGTGATATCCAACTCCTTCCCATTCCAACCTGAGACCCTTCCTATAGCATGAGATGTGATATCTCAATGCTTATACCAAACCTGAGGCCCTTCCTATAGCATGAGATGTGATATCCAACTTCTTCCCATTCCAATCCTGAGACTCTTCCTATAGCATGAGATGTGATATCTCAATGCTTATACCAAACCTGAGACCCTTCCTATAGCATGAGATGTGATATCTCAAGGCCTCTAATACCAAACCTGAGATCCTTCCTCTAACATGAGATGTGATATCCAAATCCTTCCCGTTCCAAACCTGAGACACTTCCTATAGCATATGTGATATCCAACTCCTTCCCATTCCAAACATGAGGCCCTTCCTATAGCAAGAATGTAATATCCAACTCCTACCCATTCCAATCCTGAGACCCTTCCTATAGCAAGAGATGTGATATCCAAATCCTTCCCATTCCAATCCTGAGACCCTTCCTATAACATGAGATGTGATATCCAACTCCTTCCCATTCCAACCTGAGACACTTCCTATAGCATGAGAAGGGATATCCAACTCCTTCCCAATCCAATCCGGAGACCCTTCCGATAGCAGATATGTGATATTTCAATGCTTATACGAAACCTGAGACCCTTCCTATGGCATGATATGTGATATCCAACTCCTTGCCATTCAAATCCTGAGACCCTTCCTATAGCATGAGAAGGGATATCCAACTCCTTCCCATCCCAATCCTGAGACTTCTCCGATAGCAGAGATGTGATATCTCAATGCTTATACCAAACCTGAGACTCTTCCTATAACATGAGATGTGATATCTAACTCCTTCCCGTTCCAAACCTGAGACCCTTCCTATAGCTTGAGATGTGATATCCAACTCCTTCCCATTCCAATCCTGAGACCCTTCCTATAACATGAGATGTGATGTCTCAATGCTTCTAATACCAAACCTGAGATCTTTCCTATAACATGAGATGTGATATCCAACTCCTTCCCATTCCAATCCTGAGACCCTTCCTATAGCATGAGATGTGCTATCTCAATGCTTATACCAAACCTGAGACCCTTCCTAAAGCTTGAGATGTGATATCCAACTCCTTCCCATTCCAATCCTGAGACCCTTCCTATAGCATGAGATGTGATATCTCAAGGCCTCTAATACCAAACCTGAGATCCTTCCTCTAACATGAAATGTGATATCCAACTCCTTCCCCTTCCAAACCTGAGAGCCTTCCTATAGCATGAGATATGATATCCAAGTCCTTCCCATTCCAATCCTGAGACCCTTCCTATAACATGAAATGTGATATCCAACTCCTTCCCATTCCAACCTGAGACCCTTCCTATAGCATGAGATGGGATATCCAACTCCTTCCAAATCCAATACTGATACCCTTCCAATAGCATGAGATGTGATATCCCAATGCTTCTCCCAAACCTGAGACCCATACTATGGCAGAAGATGTGATATCAAACTCCTTCCCATTCCAATCCTGAGACCCTTCCTATAGGTTGAGATGTGATATCCAACTCCTTCCCATTCCAATTCTGAGACCCTTCCTATACTATGAGACTTGATATCTCAATGCTTCTAATGCCAAACCTGAGACCCGTCCTATAACATGAGATGTGATATCCAAATCCTTCCCCTTCCAAACCTTAGACCCTTCCTTTATCATGAGATGTGATATCCAACTCCTTCCCATTCCAATCCTGAGACCCTTCCGATATCATGAGAGTTGTTATCTCAATGCTTCTAATATCAAACTTGAGACCCTCCCTATAGCATGAGATGTGACATCCAAGTCCTCCCCATTCCAATCCTGAGACCCTTCCTATAGCATGAGATGTGATATCTCAATGCTTCTAATACCAAACCTGAGACCCTTCCTATAACATGAGATGGGATATCCAACTCCTTCCCATTCCAATCCTGAGACCCTTCCGATAGCAGAGATGTGATATCTCAATGCGTATAGCAAACCTGAGACCCTTCCTATGGCCTGAGATGTCATATACAACTCCTTCCCAATCCAATCCTGAGACCCTTCCTATAGCATGAGATGTGATATCTCAATGCTTATACCAAATCTGAGACCCTTCCTATAGCATGAGATGTGATATCCAACTCCTTCCCATTCCAATCCTGAGACCCTTCCTATAGCATGAGATGTGATATCTCAATGCTTCTAATACCAAACCTGAGATCCTTCCTATAACATGAGATGTGATATCCAACTCCTTCCCATTCCAATTCTGAGACCCTTATGATAGCATGAGATGTGATATCTCAATGCCTCTAATACCAAACCTGAGATACTTCCGATAGCATGAGATGTGATATCTCAATGCTTCTAATACCAAACCTGAGATCCTTCCTATAACATGAGATGTGATTTCCAAATCCTTCCCCTTCCAAACCTGAGACCCTTCTGATAGCATGAGATGTGATATACAACTCCTTCCCATTCCAATCCTGAGACCCTTCTGATAGCATGAGATGTGATATCTCAATGCCTCTAATACCAAACCTGAGATCCTACCTCTAACATGAAATGTGATATCCATCTCCTTCCCTTTCCAAACCTGAGACCCTGCCTATAGCATGAGATGTGATATCCAAGTCCTTCTCATTCCAATCCTGAGACCCTTCCTATAGCATGTGATGTGATATCTCAATGCTTATATCAAACCTGAGACCCTTCCTATGGCATGAGATGTCATATACAACTCCTTCCCATTCCAATCCTGAGACCCTTCCTATAGCATGAGATGTGATATCTCAATGCTTATACCAAACCTGAGACCCTTCCTATAGCATGAGATGTGATATCCAACTTCTTCCCATTCCAATCCTAAGACCCTTCCTATAACATGAGATGTGATGTCTCAATGCTTCTAATACCAAACCTGAGATCTTTCCTATAACATGAGATGTGATATCCAACTCCTTCCCATTCCAATCCTGAGACCCTTCCTATAGCATGAGATGTGATATCTCAATGCGTATACCAAACCTGAGACCCTTCTTATAGCTTGAGATGTGATATCCAACTCCTTCCCATTCCAATCCTGAGACCCTTCCTATAGCATGAGATGTGATATCTCAAGGCCTCTAATACCGAACCTGAGATCCTTCCTCTAACATGAAATGTGATATCCAACTCCTTCCCCTTCCAAACCTGAGAGCCTTCCTATAGCATGAGATATGATATCCACGTCCTTCCCATTACAATCCTGAGACCCTTCCTATAACATGAAATGTGATATCCAACTCCTTCCCATTCCAACCTGAGACCCTTCCAATAGCATGAGATGGGATATCCAACTCCTTCCAAATCCAATACTGATACTCTTCCAATAGCATGAGATGTGATATCCCAATGCTTCTACCAAACCTGAGACCCATACTATGGCATAAGATGTGATATCAAACTCCTTCCCATTCCAATCCTGAGACCCTTCCTATAGCTTGAGATGTGATATCCAACTCCTTCCCATTCCAATTCTGAGACCCTTCCTATACCATGAGACTTGATATCTCAATGCTTCTAATACCAAACCTGAGACCCGTCCTATAACATGAGATGTGATATCCAAATCCTTCCCCTTCCAAACCTTAGACCCTTCCTTTATCATGAGATGTGATATCCAACTCCTTCCCATTCCAATCCTGAGACCCTTCCGATATCATGAGATTTGTTATCTCAATGCTTCTAATGTCAAACTTGAGACCTTCCCTATAGCATGAGATGTGATATCTCAATGCTTCTAATACCAAACCTGAGACGCTTCCTATAACATGAGATGGGATATCCAACTCCTTCCCATTCCAATCCTGAGACCCTTTCGATAGCAGAGATGTGATATCTCAATGCATATACCAAACCTGAGACCCTTCCTATGGCCTGAGATGTCATATACAACTCCTTCCCAATCCAATCCTGAGACCCTTCCTATAGCATGAGATGTGATATCTCAATGCTTATACCAAATCTGAGACCCTTCCTATAGCATGAGATGTGATATCCAACTCCTTCCCATTCCAATCCTGAGACCCTTCCTATAGCATGAGATGTGATATCTCACTGCTTCTAATACCAAACCTGAGATCCTTCCTATAACATGAGATGTGATATCCAACTCCTTCCCATTCCAATCCTGAGACCCTTATGATAGCATGAGATGTGATATCTCAATGCTTCTAATACCAAACCTGAGATACTTCCGATAGCATGAGATGTGATATCTCAATGCTTCTAATACCAAACCTGAGATACTTCCTATAGCATGAGATGTGATATCTCAAGGCCTCTAATACCAAACCTGAGATCCTTCCTCTAACATGAGATGTGATATCCAACTCCTTCCCGTTCCAAACCTGAGACACTTCCTATAGCATATGTGATATCCAACTCCTTCCCATTCCAAACATGAGACCCTTCCTATAGCAAGAATGTAATATCCAACTCCTACCCATTCCAATCCTGAGACCCTTCCTATAGCAAGAGATGTGATATCCAAATCCTTCCCATTCCAATCCTGAGACCCTTCCTATAACATGAGATGTGATATCCAACTCCTTCCCATTCCAACCTGAGACACTTCCTATAGCATGAGAAGGGATATCCAACTCGTTCCCAATCCAATCCGGAGACCCTTCCGATAGCAGAGATGTGATATCTCAATGCTTATACCAAACCTGAGACCCTTCCTATGGCATGATATGTGATATCCAACTCCTTGCCATTCAAATCCTGAGACCCTTCCTATAGCATGAGAAGGGATATCCAACTCCTTCCCAATCCAATCCTGAGACCCTTCCGATAGCAGAGATGTGATATCTCAACGCTTCTACCAAACCTGAGACTCTTCCTATAACATGAGATGTGATATCCAATTCCTTCCCATTCCAAACCTGAGACCCTTCCTATTGGATGAGATGTGATATCCAACTCCTTCCCATTCCAACCCTGAGACCCTTCCTATACCATGAGATGTGATATCTCAATGCTTCTAATACCAAACCTGGGTCCCGTCCTATAACATGAGATTTGATATCCAAATCCTTCCCCTTCCAAACCTGAGACCCTTCCTTTAGCATGAGATGTGATATCCAAATACTTCCCATTCCAATCCTAAAACCCTTCCTATAGCATGAGATGTGATATCTCAATGTTTCTAATAAAAAACCTGAGACCCTTCCTATAGCAAGAGATGCGATATCCAAATCCTTCCCATTCCAATCCTGAGACCCTTCCTATAACATGAGATGTGATATCCAACTCCTTCCCATTCCAACCTGAGACCCTTCCTATAGCATGAGAAGGGATATCCAACTCCTTCCCAATCCAATCCTGAGACCCTTCCGATAGCAGAGATGTGATATCTCAATGCTTATACCAAACCTGAGACCCTTCCTATGGCATGAGATCTGATATCCAACTCCTTGCCATTCAAATCCTGAGACCCTCCCTATAACAAGAGATGTCATATCCAACTCCTTCCCATTCCAAACCTGAGACCCTTCCTTTAGCATGAGATGTAATATCCAAATTATTCACATTCCAATCCGGAGACCCTTCCTATAGCATGAGATGTGATATCTCAATGCTTCTAATACCAAACATGAGATCCTTCCTATAACATGAGATGTGATATCCAACTCCTTCCCATTCCAAACCTGAGACCCTTCCGATAGCATGAGATGTGATATCTCAATGCTTCTACCAAACCTGAAACCCTTCCTATAGCATGAGATGTGATATCCAACTCCTTCCCATTCCAATCCTGAGACACTTCCTATAGCATGAGATGTGATATCACAATGCTTCTAATACCAAACCTGAGACCCGTCCTATAACATGAGATGTGATATCCAAATCCTTCCCCTTCCAAACCTTAGACCCTTCCTTTATCATGAGATGTGATATCAAAGTCCTTCCCATTCCATTCCTGAGACCCTTCCTATAGCATGAGATGTGATATCTCAATGCTTCTAATACCAAACCTGAGACCCTTCCTATAACATGAGATGTGATATCCAAGTCCTTCCCATTCCAATCCTGAGACCCTTCCTATAGCATGAGATGTGATATCCTATTCCTTCCCATTCCAATCCTGAGACCCTTCCGATAGCAGAGATGTGATATCTCAATGTTTATACCAAACCTGAGACCCTTCCTATGGCATGAGATGTCATATACAACTCCTTCCCATTCCAATCCTGAGACCCTTCCTATAGCATGAGATGTGATATCTCAATGCTTATACCAAACCTGAGACCCTTCCTATAGCATGAGACGTGATATCCAACTCCTTCCCATTCCAATCCTGATACCCTTCCTATAACATGAGATGTGATGTCTCAATGCTTCTAATACCAAACATGAGATCCTTCCTATGGCATGAGATGTCATATAAAACTCCTTCCCATTCCATTCCTGAGACCCTTCCTATAGCATGAGATATGATATCCAACTCCTTCCCATTCCAATCCTGAGACCCTTCCTATAGCATGAGATGTGATATCTCAATGCTTCTAATAACAAACCTGAGATCCTTCCTATAACATGAGATGTGATATCCAAATCCTTCCCCTTCCAAACCAGAGACCCTCCCTTTAGCATGAGATGTGATATCCAACTCCTTCCCATTCCAATCCTGAGACCGTTCTGATAGCATGAGATGTGATATCACAATGCTTCTAATACCAAACCTGAGATCCTTCCGATAGCATGAGATGTGATATTTCAATTCTTCTAATACCAAACCTGAGATCCTTCCTATAACACGAGATGTGATATTCAAATCCTTCCCCTTCCAAACCTGAGACCCACCCTTTAGCATGAGATGTGATATTCAACTCCTTCCCATTCCAATCCTGAGACCCTTCTGATAGCATGAGATGTTATATCTCAATGCCTCTAATACCAAACCTGAGATTCTACCTCTAACATGAAATGTGATATCCAACTCCTTCCCCTTCCAAACCTGGGAGCCTTCCTATAACATGAGATGTGATATCGAAGTCCTTCCCATTCCAATCCTGAGACCCTTCCTATAACATGAGATGTGATATCCAACTCCTTCCCATTCCAATCCTGAGACCCTTCCTATAGCATGAGATGTGATGTCTCAATGCTTCTAATACCAAATCTGAGATCCTTCCTATAAAATGAGATGTGATATCCAACTCCTTCCATTCCAATCCTGAGACCCTTCCTATAGCATGGGATGTGATATTTCAATGCTTATACCAAACCTGAGACCCTTCCTATAGCATGAGATGTGATATCCAAATCCTTCCCATTCCAACCGTGAGACCCTTCCTATAGCATGAGATGTGATATCTCAATGCCTCTAATACCAAACCTGAGATCCTTCCTCTAACATGAAATGTGATATCCAAATCCTTCCCTTTCCAAACCTGAGAGCCTACCTATAGCATGAGATGTGATATCCAACTCCTTCCCATTCCAATCCTGAGACCCTTCCTATAGCATGAGATGTGATATCTCAATGCTTATACCAAACCTGAGACCCTTCCTACAGCATGAGATGTGATATCCAAATCCTTCCCATTCCAATCCTGAGACCCTTCCTATAGCATGAGATGTGATATCTCAATGCCTCTAATACCAAACCTGAGATCCTTCCTCGAACATGAAATGTGATATCCCACTCCTTCCCTTTCCAAACCTAAGAGTCTACCTATAGCATGAGATGTGATATCCAAGTCCTTCCCATTCCAATCCTTAGACACTTCCTACAGCATGAGATGTGATATCTCAATGATTCTATTACCAAACCTGAGACCCGTCCTATAACATGAGATGGGATATCCAACTCCTTCCCATTTCAATCCTGAGAAACGTCCGATAGCAGAGATGTGATATCTCAATGCTTAGACCAAACCTGAGACCCTTCCTATAACATGAGATGTGATATCCAACTCCTTCCCGTTCCAAACCTGAGACCCTTTCTATAGCAAGAATCTAATATCCAACTCCTTCCCATTCCAATCCTGAGACCATTCCTATAGCATGAGATGTGATATCTCAATGCTTCTAATACCAAACCTGAGATCTTTCCTATGACATGAGATGTGATATCCAATTCCTTCCCATTCCAAACCTGAGACCCTTCCTATAGCATGAGATGTGATATCTCAATGCTTCTAATACCAAACCTGAGATCCTTCCTATAACATGAGATGTGATATCCAAATCCTTCCCCTTCCAAACCAGAGACCCTCCCTTTAGCATGAGATGTGATATCCAACTCCTTCCCATTCCAATCCTGAGACATTTCTGATAGCATGAGATGTGATATCTCAATGCCTCTAATACCAAACCTGAGATCCTACCTCTAACATGAAATGTGATATCCAACTCCTTCCCCTTGCAAACCTGAGAGCCTTCCTATAGCATGAGATGTGATATCGAAGTATTTCCCATTCCAATCCTGAGACCCTTCCTATAACATGAGATGTGATATCCAACTCCTTCCCATTCCAACCTGAGACCCTTCCTATAGCATGAGATGGGATATCCAACTACTTCCAAATCCAATCCTGATACCCTTCCGATAGCATGAGATGTGATATCTCAATCCCTCTAATACCAAACCTGAGATCCTTCCTATAACATGAGATGTGATATCAAAATCCTTCCCCTTCCAAACCTGAGACCCTCCCTTTAGCATGAGATGTGATATCCAACTCCTTCCCATTCCAATCCTGAGACCCTTCTGATAGCATGAGTTGTGATATTCAATGCCTCTAATACCAAACCTGAGATCCTACCTCTAACATGAAATGTGATATCCAACTCCTTCCCTTTCCAAACGTGAGAGCCTCCCTATAGCATGAGATGGGATATTCAAGTCCTTCCCATTCCAATCCTGAGACCCTTCCTATAGCATGAGATGTGATATCTCAATGCTTCTAATACCAAACCTGAGACCCTTCCTATAACATAAGATGGGATATCCAACTCCTTCCCATTCCAATCCTGAGACCCTTCCGATAGCAGAGATGTGATATCTCAATGCTGATACCAAACCTGAGACCCTTCCTATGGCATGAGATGTCATATACAACTCCTTCCCATTCCAATCCTGAGACCCTTCCTATAGCATGAGATGTGATATCTCAATGCTTATACCAAACCTGAGACCCTTCCTATAGCATGAGATGTGATATCCAAATCCTTCCCATTCCAATCGTGAGACCCTTCCTATAGCATGAGATGTGATATCTCAATGCCTCTAATACCAAACCTGAGATCCTACCTCTAAAATGAAATTTGATATGCAACTCCTTCCCCTTCCAAACCTGATAGCCTTCCTATAGCATGAGATGTGATATCCAAGTCCTTCCCATTCCAATCCTGATACCCTTCCTATAACATGAGATGTGATATCCAACTCCTTCCCATTCCAACCTGAGACCCTTCCTATAGCATGAGATGTGATATCTCAATGCTTATACCAAACCTGAGGCCCTTCCTATAGCATGAGATGTGATATCCAACTTCTTCCCATTCCAATCCTGAGACCCTTCCTATAGCATGAGATGTGATATCTCAATGCTTATACCAAACCTGAGACCCTTCCTATAGCATGAGATGTGATATCTCAAGGCCTCTAATACCAAACCTGAGATCCTTCCTCTAACATGAGATGTGATATCCAACTCCTTCCCGTTCCAAACCTGAGACACTTCCTATAGCATATGTGATATCCAACTCCTTCCCATTCCAAACATGAGGCCCTTCCTATAGCAAGAATGTAATATCCAACTCCTACCCATTCCAATCCTGAGACCCTTCCTATAGCAAGAGATGTGATATCCAAATCCTTCCCATTCCAATCCTGAGACCCTTCCTATAACATGAGATGTGATATCCAACTCCTTCCCATTCCAACCTGAGACACTTCCTATAGCATGAGAAGGGATATCCAACTCCTTCCCAATCCAATCCGGAGACCCTTCCGATAGCAGAGATATGATATTTCAATGCTTATACGAAACCTGAGACCCTTCCTATGGCATGATATGTGATATCCAACTCCTTGCCATTCAAATCCTGAGACCCTTCCTATAGCATGAGAAGGGATATCCAACTCCTTCCCATCCCAATCCTGAGACTTCTCCGATAGCAGAGATGTGATATCTCAATGCTTATACCAAACCTGAGACTCTTCCTATAACATGAGATGTGATATCTAACTCCTTCCCGTTCCAAACCTGAGACCCTTCCTATAGCATGAGATGTGATATCCAACTCCTTCCCATTCCAATCCTGAGACCCTTCCTATAACATGAGATGTGATGTCTCAATGCTTCTAATACCAAACCTGAGATCTTTCCTATAACATGAGATGTGATATCCAACTCCTTCCCATTCCAATCCTGAGACCCTTCCTATAGCATGAGATGTGCTATCTCAATGCTTATACCAAACCTGAGACCCTTCCTAAAGCTTGAGATGTGATATCCAACTCCTTCCCATTCCAATCCTGAGACCCTTCCTATAGCATGAGATGTGATATCTCAAGGCCTCTAATACCAAACCTGAGATCCTTCCTCTAACATGAAATGTGATATCCAACTCCTTCCCCTTCCAAACCTGAGAGCCTTCCTATAGCATGAGATATGATATCCAACTCCTTCCCATTCCAACCTGAGACCCTTCCTATAGCATGAGATGGGATATCCAACTCCTTCCAAATCCAATACTGATACCCTTCCAATAGCATGAGATGTGATATCCCAATGCTTCTACCAAACCTGAGACCCATACTATGGCATAAGATGTGATATCAAACTCCTTCCCATTCCAATCCTGAGACCCTTCCTATAGCTTGAGATGTGATATCCAACTCCTTCCCATTCCAATTCTGAGACCCTTCCTATACCATGAGACTTGATATCTCAATGCTTCTAATACCAAACCTGAGACCCGTCCTATAACATGAGATGTGATATCCAAATCCTTCCCCTTCCAAACCTTAGACCCTTCCTTTATCATGAGATGTGATATCCAACTCCTTCCCATTCCAATCCTGAGACCCTTCCTATGGCATGAGATGTGATATCCAACTCCTTGCCATTCAAATCCTGAGACCCTCCCTATAACAAGAGATGTCATATCCAACTCCTTCCCATTCCAAACCTGAGACCCTTCCTTTAGCATGAGATGTAATATCCAAATCCTTCACATTCCAATCCGGAGACCCTTCCTATAGCATGAGATGTGATATCTCAATGCTTCTAATACCAAACATGAGATCCTTCCTATAACATGAGATGTGATATCCAACTCCTTCCCATTCCAAACCTGAGACCCTTCCGATAGCATGAGATGTGATATCTCAATGCTTCTACCAAACCTGAAACCCTTCCTATAGCATGAGATGTGATATCCAACTCCTTCCCATTCCAATCCTGAGACACTTCCTATAGCATGAGATGTGATATCACAATGCTTCTAATACCAAACCTGAGACCCGTCCTATAACATGAGATGTGATATCCAAATCCTTCCCCTTCCAAACCTTAGACCCTTCCTTTATCATGAGATGTGATATCCAAGTCCTTCCCATTCCATTCCTGAGACCCTTCCTATAGCATGAGATGTGATATCTCAATGCTTCTAATACCAAACCTGAGACCCTTCCTATAACATGAGATGTGATATCCAAGTCCTTCCCATTCCAATCCTGAGACCCTTCCTATAGCATGAGATGTGATATCCTAGTCCTTCCCATTCCAATCCTGAGACGCTTCCGATAGCAGAGATGTGATATCCCAATGCTTATACCAAACCTGAGACCCTTCCTATGGCATGAGATGTCATATACAACTCCTTCCCATTCCAATCCTGAGACCCTTCCTATAGCATGAGATGTGATATCTCAATGCTTATACCAAACCTGAGACCCTTCCTATAGCATGAGATGTGATATCCAACTCCTTCCCATTCCAATCCTGAGACCCTTCCTATAGCATGAGATGTGATATCTCAATGCTTCTAATAACAAACCTGAGATCCTTTCTATAACATGAGATGTGATATCCAAATCCTTCCCCTTCCAAACCAGAGACCCTCCCTTTAGCATGAGATGTGATATCCAACTCCTTCCCATTCCAATCCTGAGACCGTTCTGATAGCATGAGATGTGATATCTCAATGCTTCTAATACCAAACCTGAGATCCTTCCGATAGCATGAGATGTGATATTTCAATTCTTCTAATACCAAACCTGAGATCCTTCCTATAACACGAGATGTGATATTCAAATCCTTCCCCTTCCAAACCTGAGACCCTCCCGTTAGCATGAGATGTGATATCCAACTCCTTCCCATTCAAATCTTTAGACCCTTCTGATAGCATGAGATGTTATATCTCAATGCCTCTAATACCAAACCTGAGATTCTACCTCTAACATGAAATGTGATATCAAACTCCTTCCCCTTCCAAACCTGGGAGCCTTCCTATAACATGAGATGTGATATCCAACTCCTTCCCATTCCAATCCTGAGACCCTTCCTATAGCATGAGATGTGATGTCTCAATGCTTCTAATACCAAATCTGAGATCCTTCCTATAACATGAGATGTGATATCCAACTCCTTCCATTCCAATCCTGAGACCCTTCCTATAGCATGGGATGTGATATTTCAATGCTTATACCAAACCTGAGACCCTTCCTATAGCATGAGATGTGATATCCAAATCCTTCCCATTCCAATCGTGAGACCCTTCCTATAGCATGAGATGTGATATCTCAATGCCTCTAATACCAAACCTGAGATCCTTCCTCTAACATGAAATGTGATATCCAAATCCTTCCCTTTCCAAACCTGAGAGCCTACCTATAGCATGAGATGTGATATCCAACTCCTTCCCATTCCAATCCTGAGACCCTTCCTATAGCATGAGATGTGATATCTCAATGCTTATACCAAACCTGAGACCCTTCCTACAGCATGAGATGTGATATCCAAATCCTTCCCATTCCAATCCTGAGACCCTTCCTATAGCATGAGATGTGATATCTCAATGCCTCTAATACCAAACCTGAGATCCTTCCTCGAACATGAAATGTGATATCCCACTCCTTCCCTTTCCAAACCTGAGAGTCTACCTATAGCATGAGATGTGATATCCAAGTCCTTCCCATTCCAATCCTTAGACACTTCCTACAGCATGAGATGTGATATCTCAATGATTCTATTACCAAACCTGAGACCCGTCCTATAACATGAGATGGGATATCCAACTCCTTCCCATTTCAATCCTGAGAAACGTCCGATAGCAGAGATGTGATATCTCAATGCTTAGACCAAACCTGAGACCCTTCCTATAACATGAGATGTGATATCCAACTCCTTCCCGTTCCAAACCTGAGACCCTTTCTATAGCAAGAATCTAATATCCAACTCCTTCCCATTCCAATCCTGAGACCATTCCTATAGCATGAGATGTGATATCTCAATGCTTCTAATACCAAACCTGAGATCCTTCCTATGACATGAGATGTGATATCCAATTCCTTCCCATTCCAAACCTGAGACCCTTCCTATAGCATGAGATGTGATATCTCAATGCTTCTAATACCAAACCTGAGATCCTTCCTATAACATGAGATGTGATATTCAAATCCTTCCCCTTCCAAACCAGAGACCCTCCCTTTAGCATGAGATGTGATATCCAACTCCTTCCCATTCCAATCCTGAGACATTTCTGATAGCATGAGATGTGATATCTCAATGCCTCTAATACCAAACCTGAGATCCTACCTCTAACATGAAATGTGATATCCAACTCCTTCCCCTTGCAAACCTGAGAGCCTTCCTATAGCATGAGATGTGATATCGGAGTATTTCCCATTCCAATCCTGAGACCCTTCCTATAACATGAGATGTGATATCCAACTCCTTCCCATTCCAACATGAGACCCTTCCTATAGCATGAGATGGGATATCCAACTACTTCCAAATCCAATCCTGATACCCTTCCGATAGCATGAGATGTGATATCTCAATCCCTCTAATACCAAACCTGAGATCCTTCCTATAACATGAGATGTGATATCAAAATCCTTCCCCTTCCAAACCTGAGACCCTCCCTTTAGCATGAGATGTGATATCCAACTCCTTCCCATTCCAATCCTGAGACCCTTCTGATAGCATGAGATGTGATATTCAATGCCTCTAATACCAAACCTGAGATCCTACCTCTAACATGAAATGTGATTTCCAACTCCTTCCCTTTCCAAACGTGAGAGCCTCCCTATAGCATGAGATGGGATATTCAAGTCCTTCCCATTCCAATCCTGAGACCCTTCCTATAGCATGAGATGTGATATCTCAATGATTCTATTACCAAACCTGAGACCCGTCCTATAACATGAGATGGGATATCCAACTCCTTCCCATTTCAATCCTGAGAAACGTCCGATAGCAGAGATGTGATATCTCAATGCTTAGACCAAACCTGAGACCCTTCCTATAACATGAGATGTGATATCCAACTCCTTCCCGTTCCAAACCTGAGACCCTTTCTATAGCAAGAATCTAATATCCAACTCCTTCCCATTCCAATCCTGAGACCATTCCTATAGCATGAGATGTGATATCTCAATGCTTCTAATACCAAACCTGAGATCCTTCCTATGACATGAGATGTGATATCCAATTCCTTCCCATTCCAAACCTGAGACCCTTCCTATAGCATGAGATGTGATATCTCAATGCTTCTAATACCAAACCTGAGATCCTTCCTATAACATGAGATGTGATATTCAAATCCTTCCCCTTCCAAACCAGAGACCCTCCCTTTAGCATGAGATGTGATATCCAACTCCTTCCCATTCCAATCCTGAGACATTTCTGATAGCATGAGATGTGATATCTCAATGCCTCTAATACCAAACCTGAGATCCTACCTCTAACATGAAATGTGATATCCAACTCCTTCCCCTTGCAAACCTGAGAGCCTTCCTATAGCATGAGATGTGATATCGGAGTATTTCCCATTCCAATCCTGAGACCCTTCCTATAACATGAGATGTGATATCCAACTCCTTCCCATTCCAACATGAGACCCTTCCTATAGCATGAGATGGGATATCCAACTACTTCCAAATCCAATCCTGATACCCTTCCGATAGCATGAGATGTGATATCTCAATCCCTCTAATACCAAACCTGAGATCCTTCCTATAACATGAGATGTGATATCAAAATCCTTCCCCTTCCAAACCTGAGACCCTCCCTTTAGCATGAGATGTGATATCCAACTCCTTCCCATTCCAATCCTGAGACCCTTCTGATAGCATGAGATGTGATATTCAATGCCTCTAATACCAAACCTGAGATCCTACCTCTAACATGAAATGTGATTTCCAACTCCTTCCCTTTCCAAACGTGAGAGCCTCCCTATAGCATGAGATGGGATATTCAAGTCCTTCCCATTCCAATCCTGAGACCCTTCCTATAGCATGAGATGTGATATCTCAATTCTTCTAATACCAAACCTGAGACCCTTCCTATAACATAAGATGGGATATCCAACTCCTTCCCATTCCAATCCTGAGACCCTTTCGATAGCAGAGATGTGATATCTCAATGCTGATACCAAACCTGAGACCCTTCCTATGGCATGAGATGTCATATACAACTCCTTCCCATTCCAATCCTGAGACCCTTCCTATAGCATGAGATGTGATATCTCAATGCTTATACCAAACCTGAGACCCTTCCTATAGCATGAGATGTGATATCCAACTCCTTCCCATTCCAATCCTGAGACATTTCTGATAGCATGAGATGTGATATCTCAATGCCTCTAGTACCAAACCTGAGATCCTACCTCTAACATGAAATGTGATATCCAACTCCTTCCCCTTGCAAACCTGAGAGCCTTCCTATAGCATGAGATGTGATATCGGAGTATTTCCCATTCCAATCCTGAGACCCTTCCTATAACATGAGATGTGATATCCAACTCCTTCCCATTCCAACATGAGACCCTTCCTATAGCATGAGATGGGATATCCAACTACTTCCAAATCCAATCCTGATACCCTTCCGATAGCATGAGATGTGATATCTCAATCCCTCTAATACCAAACCTGAGATCCTTCCTATAACATGAGATGTGATATCAAAATCCTTCCCCTTCCAAACCTGAGACCCTCCCTTTAGCATGAGATGTGATATCCAACTCCTTCCCATTCCAATCCTGAGACCCTTCTGATAGCATGAGATGTGATATTCAATGCCTCTAATACCAAACCTGAGATCCTACCTCTAACATGAAATGTGATTTCCAACTCCTTCCCTTTCCAAACGTGAGAGCCTCCCTATAGCATGAGATGGGATATTCAAGTCCTTCCCATTCCAATCCGGAGACCCTTCCTATAGCATGAGATGTGATATCTCAATTCTTCTAATACCAAACCTGAGACCCTTCCTATAACATAAGATGGGATATCCAACTCCTTCCCATTCCAATCCTGAGACCCTTTCGATAGCAGAGATGTGATATCTCAATGCTGATACCAAACCTGAGACCCTTCCTATGGCATGAGATGTCATATACAACTCCTTCCCATTCCAATCCTGAGACCCTTCCTATAGCATGAGATGTGATATCTCAATGCTTATACCAAACCTGAGACCCTTCCTATAGCATGAGATGTGATATCCAAATCCTTCCCATTCCAATCGTGAGACCCTTCCTATAGCATGAGATGTGATATCTCAATGCCTCTAATACCAAACCTGAGATCCTACCTCTAAAATGAAATTTGATATGCAACTCCTTCCCCTTCCAAACCTGATAGCCTTCCTATAGCATGAGATGTGATATCCAAGTACTTCCCATTCCAATCCTGATACCCTTCCTATAACATGAGATGTGATATCCAACTACTTCCCATTCCAACCTGAGACCCTTCCTATAGCATGAGATGTGATATCTCAATGCTTCTACCAAACCTGAGACCCTTCCTATAGCATGAGATGTGATATCTCAAGGCCTCTAATACCAAACCTGAGATCCTTCCTTTAACATGAGATGTGATATCCAACTCCTTCCCGTTCCAAACCTGAGACACTTCCTATAGCATATGTGATATCCAACTCCTTTCCATTCCAAACATGAGGCCCTTCCTATAGCAAGAATGTAATATCCAACTCCTACCCATTCCAATCCTGAGACCCTTCCTATAGCAAGAGATGTGATATCCAAATCCTTCCCATTCCAATCCTGAGACCCTTCCTATAACATGAGATGTGATATCCAACTCCTTCCCATTCCAACCTGAGACACTTCCTATAGCATGAGAAGGGATATCCAACTCCTTCCCAATCCAATCCGGAGACCCTTCCGATAGCAGAGATGTGATATTTCAATGCTTATACGAAACCTGAGACCCTTCCTATGGCATGATATCTGATATCCAACTCCTTGCCATTCAAATCCTGAGACCCTTCCTATAGCATGAGAAGGGATATCCAACTCCTTCCCATCCCAATCCTGAGACTTCTCCGATAGCAGAGATGTGATATTTCAATGCTTATACGAAACCTGAGACCCTTCCTATGGCATGATATGTGATATCTAACTCCTTCCCGTTCCAAACCTGAGACCCTTCCTATAGCATGAGATTTGATATCCAACTCCTTCCCATTCCAATCCTGAGACCCTTCCTATAGCATGAGATGTGATATCTCAAGGCCTCTAATACCAAACCTGAGATCCTTCCTCTAACATGAAATGTGATATCCAACTCCTTCCCCTTCCAAACCTGAGAGCCTTCCTATAGCATGAGATATGATATCCAAGTCCTTCCCATTCCAATCCTGAGACCCTTCCTATAACATGAAATGTGATATCCAACTCCTTCCCATTCCAACCTGAGACCCTTCCTATAGCATGAGATGGGATATCCAACTCCTTCCAAATCCAATACTGATACCCTTCCAATAGCATGAGATGCGATATCCCAATGCTTCTACCAAACCTGAGACCCATACTATGGCATAAGATGTGATATCAAACTCCTTCCCATTCCAATCCTGAGACCCTTCCTATAGCTTGAGATGTGATATCCAACTCCTTCCCATTCCAATTCTGAGACCCTTCCTATACCATGAGACTTGATATCTCAATGCTTCTAATACCAAACCTGAGACCCGTCCTATAACATGAGATGTGATATCCAAATCCTTCCCCTTCCAAACCTTAAACCCTTCCTTTATCATGAGATGTGATATCCAACTCCTTCCCATTCCAATCCTGAGACCCTTCCGATATCATGAGATTTGTTATCTCAATGCTTCTAATATCAAACTTGAGACCCTCCCTATAGCATGAGATGTGACATCCAAGTCCTCCCCATTCCAATCCTGAGACCCTTCCTATAGCATGAGATGTGATATCTCAATGCTTCTAATACCAAACCTGAGACCCTTCCTATAACATGAGATGGGATATCCAACTCCTTCCCATTCCAATCCTGAGACCCTTCCGATAGCAGAGATGTGATATCTCAATGCGTATAGCAAACCTGAGACCCTTCCTATGGCCTGAGATGTCATATACAACTCCTTCCCAATCCAATCCTGAGACCCTTCCTATAGCATGAGATGTGATATCTCAATGCTTATACCAAATCTGAGACCCTTCCTATAGCATGAGATGTGATATCCAACTCCTTCCCATTCCAATCCTGAGACCCTTCCTATAGCATGAGATGTGATATCTCAATGCTTCTAATACCAAACCTGAGATCCTTCCTATAACATGAGATGTGATATCCAACTCCTTCCCATTCCAATACTGAGACCCTTATGATAGCATGAGATGTGATATCTCAATGCCTCTAATACCAAACCTGAGATACTTCCGATAGCATGAGATGTGATATCTCAATGCTTCTAATACCAAACCTGAGATCCTTCCTATAACATGAGATGTGATTTCCAAATCCTTCCCCTTCCAAACCTGAGACCCTCCCTTTAGCATGAGATGTGATATACAACTCCTTCCCATTCCAATCCTGAGACCCTTATGATAGCATGAGATGTGATATCTCAATGCCTCTAATACAAAACCTGAGATACTTCCGATAGCATGAGATGTGATATCTCAATGCTTCTAATACCAAACCTGAGATCCTTCCTATGACATGAGATGTGATATCCAATTCCTTCCATTCCAAACCTGAGACCCTTCCTACAGCATGCGATGTGATATCTCAATGCTTCTAATACCAAACCTGAGACCAGTCCTATAACATGAGATGGGATATCCAACTCCTTCCCGTTCCAATCCTGAGACACTTCCGATTGCAGAGATGTGATATCTCAATGCTTATACCAAACCTGAGACTCTTCCTATAACATGAGATGTGATATACAACTCCTTCCCGTTCCAAACCTAAGACCCTTCCTATAGCATGAGATGTGATATCCAACTCCTTCCCATTCCAATCCTGAGACCCTTCCGATAGCATGAGATGTGATATCTCAATGCCTCTAATACCAAACCTGAGATCCTTCCTATAACATGTGATGTGATATTCAATTCCTTCCCCTTCCAAACCTGAGACCCTCCCTTTAGCATGAGATGTGATATCCAACTCCTTCCCATTCCAATCCCGAGACCCTTCCTATAGCATGAGATGTGATATCTCAATGCTTCTAATACCAAACCTGAGATCCTTCCTATAACATGAGATGTGATATCCAACTCCTTCCCATTCCAATACTGAGACCCTTATGATAGCATGAGATGTGATATCTCAATGCCTCTAATACCAAACCTGAGATACTTCCGATAGCATGAGATGTGATATCTCAATGCCTCTAATACCAAACCTGAGATCCTACCTCTAACATGAAATGTGATATCCATCTCCTTCCCTTTCCAAACCTGAGACCCTGCCTATAGCATGAGATGTGATATCCAAGTCCTTCTCATTCCAATCCTGAGACCCTTCCTATAGCATGTGATGTGATATCTCAATGCTTATACCAAACCTGAGACCCTTCCTATGGCATGAGATGTCATATACAACTCCTTCCCATTCCAATCCTGAGACCCTTCCTATAGCATGAGATGTGATATCTCAATGCTTCTAATACCAAACCTGAGATCCTTCCTATAACATGAGATGTGATATCCAACTCCTTCCCATTCCAATACTGAGACCCTTATGATAGCATGAGATGTGATATCTCAATGCCTCTAATACCAAACCTGAGATACTTCCGATAGCATGAGATGTGATATCTCAATGCCTCTAATACCAAACCTGAGATCCTACCTCTAACATGAAATGTGATATCCATCTCCTTCCCTTTCCAAACCTGAGACCCTGCCTATAGCATGAGATGTGATATCCAAGTCCTTCTCATTCCAATCCTGAGACCCTTCCTATAGCATGAGATGTGATATCTCAATGCTTCTAATACCAAACCTGAGATCCTTCCTATAACATGAGATGTGATATCCAACTCCTTCCCATTCCAATACTGAGACCCTTATGATAGCATGAGATGTGATATCTCAATGCCTCTAATATCAAACCTGAGATACTTCCGATAGCATGAGATGTGATATCTCAATGCCTCTAATACCAAACCTGAGATCCTACCTCTAACATGAAATGTGATATCCATCTCCTTCCCTTTCCAAACCTGAGACCCTGCCTATAGCATGAGATGTGATATCCAAGTCCTTCTCATTCCAATCCTGAGACCCTTCCTATAGCATGTGATGTGATATCTCAATGCTTATACCAAACCTGAGACCCTTCCTATGGCATGAGATGTCATATACAACTCCTTCCCATTCCAATCCCGAGACCCTTCCTATAGCATGAGATGTGATATCTCAATGCTTATACCAAACCTGAGACCCTTCCTATAGCATGAGATGTGATATCCAACTTCTTCCCATTCCAATCCTAAGACCCTTCCTATAACATGAGATGTGATGTCTCAATGCTTCTAATACCAAACCTGAGATCTTTCCTATAACATGAGATGTGATATCCAACTCCTTCCCATTCCAATCCTGAGACCCTTCCTATAGCATGAGATGTGATATCTCAATGCGTATACCAAACCTGAGACCCTTCCTATAGCTTGAGATGTGATATCCAACTCCTTCCCATTCCAATCCTGAGACCCTTCCTATAGCATGAGATGTGATATCTCAAGGCCTCTAATACCAAACCTGAGATCCTTCCTCTAACATGAAATGTGATATCCAACTCCTTCCCCTTCCAAACCTGAGAGCCTTCCTATAGCATGAGATATGATATCCACGTCCTTCCCATTCCAATTCTGAGACCCTTCCTATAACATGAAATGTGATATCCAACTCCTTCCCATTCCAACCTGAGACCCTTCCAATAGCATGAGATGGGATATCCAACTCCTTCCAAATCCAATACTGATACCCTTCCAATAGCATGAGATGTGATATCCCAATGTTTCTACCAAACCTGAGACCCATACTATGGCATAAGATGTGATATCAAACTCCTTCCCATTCCAATCCTGAGACCCTTCCTATAGCTTGAGATGTGATATCCAACTCCTTCCCATTCCAATTCTGAGACCCTTCCTATAACATGAGATGTGATATCCAACTCCTTCCCATTCCAACCTGAGACACTTCCTATAGCATGAGAAGGGATATCCAACTCCTTCCCAATCCAATCCGGAGACCCTTCCGATAGCAGAGATGTGATATCTCAATGCTTATACCAAACCTGAGACCCTTCCTATGGCATGATATGTGATATCCAACTCCTTGCCATTCAAATCCTGAGACCCTTCCTATAGCATGAGAAGGGATATCCAACTCCTTCCCAATCCAATCCTGAGACCCTTCCGATAGCAGAGATGTGATATCTCAACGCTTCTGCCAAACCTGAGACCCTTCCTTTAGCATGAGATGTGATATCCAATTCCTTCCCATTCCAAACCTGAGACCCTTCCTATAGCATGAGATGTGATATCTCAATGCTTATACCAAATCTGAGACCCTTCCTATAGCATGAGATGTGATATCCAACTCCTTCCCATTCCAATCCTGAGACCCTTCCTATAGCATGAGATGTGATATCTCAATGCTTCTAATACCAAACCTGAGATCCTTCCTATAACATGAGATGTGATATCCAACTCCTTCCCATTCCAATACTGAGACCCTTATGATAGCATGAGATGTGATATCTCAATGCCTCTAATACCAAACCTGAGATACTTCCGATAGCATGAGATGTGATATCTCAATGCCTCTAATACCAAACCTGAGATCCTACCTCTAACATGAAATGTGATATCCATCTCCTTCCCTTTCCAAACCTGAGACCCTGCCTATAGCATGAGATGTGATATCCAAGTCCTTCTCATTCCAATCCTGAGACCCTTCCTATAGCATGTGATGTGATATCTCAATGCTTATACCAAACCTGAGACCCTTCCTATGGCATGAGATGTCATATACAACTCCTTCCCATTCCAATCCTGAGACCCTTCCTATAGCATGAGATGTGATATCTCAATGCTTATACCAAACCTGAGACCCTTCCTATAGCATGAGATGTGATATCCAACTTCTTCCCATTCCAATCCTAAGACCCTTCCTATAACATGAGATGTGATGTCTCAATGCTTCTAATACCAAACCTGAGATCTTTCCTATAACATGAGATGTGATATCCAACTCCTTCCCATTCCAATCCTGAGACCCTTCCTATAGCATGAGATGTGATATCTCAATGCGTATACCAAACCTGAGACCCTTCCTATAGCTTGAGATGTGATATCCAACTCCTTCCCATTCCAATCCTGAGACCCTTCCTATAGCATGAGATGTGATATCTCAAGGCCTCTAATACCAAACCTGAGATCCTTCCTCTAACATGAAATGTGATATCCAACTCCTTCCCCTTCCAAACCTGAGAGCCTTCCTATAGCATGAGATATGATATCCACGTCCTTCCCATTCCAATTCTGAGACCCTTCCTATAACATGAAATGTGATATCCAACTCCTTCCCATTCCAACCTGAGACCCTTCCAATAGCATGAGATGGGATATCCAACTCCTTCCAAATCCAATACTGATACCCTTCCAATAGCATGAGATGTGATATCCCAATGTTTCTACCAAACCTGAGACCCATACTATGGCATAAGATGTGATATCAAACTCCTTCCCATTCCAATCCTGAGACCCTTCCTATAGCTTGAGATGTGATATCCAACTCCTTCCCATTCCAATTCTGAGACCCTTCCTATAACATGAGATGTGATATCCAACTCCTTCCCATTCCAACCTGAGACACTTCCTATAGCATGAGAAGGGATATCCAACTCCTTCCCAATCCAATCCGGAGACCCTTCCGATAGCAGAGATGTGATATCTCAATGCTTATAACAAACCTGAGACCCTTCCTATGGCATGATATGTGATATCCAACTCCTTGCCATTCAAATCCTGAGACCCTTCCTATAGCATGAGAAGGGATATCCAACTCCTTCCCAATCCAATCCTGAGACCCTTCCGATAGCAGAGATGTGATATCTCAACGCTTCTGCCAAACCTGAGACCCTTCCTTTAGCATGAGATGTGATATCCAATTCCTTCCCATTCCAAACCTGAGACCCTTCCTATAGCATGAGATGTGATATCTCAATGCTTATACCAAACCTGAGACCCTTCCTATAGCATGAGATGTGATATCTCAAGGCCTCTAATACCAAACCTGAGATCCTTCCTCTAACATGAGATGTGATATCCAACTCCTTCCCGTACCAAACCTGAGACACTTCCTATAGCATATGTGATATCCAACTCCTTCCCATTCCAAACATGAGACCCTTCCTATACCAAGAATGTAATATCCAACTCCTACCCATTCCAATCCTGAGACCCTTCCTATAGCAAGAGATTTGATATCCAAATCCTTCCCATTCCAATCCTGAGACCCTTCCTATAACATGAGATGTGATATCCAACTCCTTCCCATTCCAACCTGAGACACTTCCTATAGCATGAGAAGGGATATCCAACTCCTTCCCAATCCAATCCGGAGACCCTTCCGATAGCAGAGATGTGATATCTCAATGCTTATACCAAACCTGAGACCCTTCCTATGGCATGATATGTGATATCCAACTCCTTGCCATTCAAATCCTGAGACCCTTCCTATAGCATGAGAAGGGATATCCAACTCCTTCCCAATCCAATCCTGAGACCCTTCCGATAGCAGAGATGTGATATCTCAACGCTTCTGCCAAACCTGAGACCCTTCCTTTAGCATGAGATGTGATATCCAATTCCTTCCCATTCCAAACCTGAGACCCTTCCTATTGAATGAGATGTGATATCCAACTCCTTCCCATTCCAACCCTGAGACCCTTCCTATACCATGAGATGTGATATCTCAATGCTTCTAATACCAAACCTGGGTCCCGTCCTATAACATGAGATATGATATCCAAATCCTTCCCCTTCCAAACCTGAGACCCTTCCTTTAGCATGAGATGTGATATCCAAATACTTCCCATTCCAATCCTAAAACCCTTCCTATAGCATGAGATGTGATATCTCAATGTTTCTAATAAAAAACCTGAGACCCTTCCTATAGCAAGAGATGCGATATCCAAATCCTTCCCATTCCAATCCTGAGACCCTTCCTATAACATGAGATGTGATATCCAACTCCTTCCCATTCCAACCTGAGACCCTTCCTATAGCATGAGAAGGGATATCCAACTCCTTCCCAATCCAATCCTGAGACCCTTCCGATAGCAGAGATGTGATATCTCAATGCTTATACCAAACCTGAGACCCTTCCTATGGCATGAGATGTGATATCCAACTCCTTGCCATTCAAATCCTGAGACCCTCCCTATAACAAGAGATGTCATATCCAACTCCTTCCCATTCCAATCCTGAGACCCTTCCTTTAGCATGAGATGTAATATCCAAATCCTTCACATTCCAATCCGGAGACCCTTCCTATAGCATGAGATGTGATATCTCAATGCTTCTAATACCAAACATGAGATCCTTCCTATAACATGAGATGTGATATCCAACTCCTTCCCATTCCAAACCTGAGACCCTTCCGATAGCATGAGATGTGATATCTCAATGCTTCAAAAACCAAACATGAGAACCATCCTATAACATGAGATGTGAAATCCAAATCCTTCCCTTCCCAAACCTGAGACTCTTCCTATAGCATGAGATGTGATATCTCAATGCTTCTACCAAACCTGAAACCCTTCCTATAGCATGAGATGTGATATCTAACTCCTTCCCATTCCAATCCTGAGACACTTCCTATAGCATGAGATGTGATATCACAATGCTTCTAATACCAAACCTGAGACCCGTCCTATAACATGAGATGTGATATCCAAATCCTTCCCCTTCCAAACCTTAGACCCTTCCTTTATCATGAGATGTGATATCCAAGTCCTTCCCATTCCATTCCTGAGACCCTTCCTATAGCATGAGATGTGATATCTCAATGCTTCTAATACCAAACCTGAGACCCTTCCTATAACATGAGATGTGATATCTCAATGCTTATACCAAACCTGAGACCCTTCCTATGGCATGAGATGTGATATCCAACTCCTTGCCATTCAAATCCTGAGACCCTCCCTATAACAAGAGATGTCATATCCAACTCCTTCCCATTCCAAACCTGAGACCCTTCCTTTAGCATGAGATGTAATATCCAAATCCTTCACATTCCAATCTGGAGACCCTTCCTATAGCATGAGATGTGATATCTCAATGCTTCTAATACCAAACATGAGATCCTTCCTATAACATGAGATGTGATATCCAACTCCTTCCCATTCCAAACCTGAGACCCTTCCGATAGCATGAGATGTGATATCTCAATGCTTCAAAAACCAAACATGAGAACCATCCTATAACATGAGATGTGAAATCCAAATCCTTCCCTTCCCAAACCTGAGACTCTTCCTATAGCATGAGATGTGATATCTCAATGCTTCTACCAAACCTGAAACCCTTCCTATAGCATGAGATGTGAAATCCAAATCCTTCCCTTCCCAAACCTGAGACTCTTCCTATAGCATGAGATGTGATATCACAATGCTTCTAATACCAAACCTGAGACCCGTCCTATAACATGAGATGTGATATCCAAATCCTTCCCCTTCCAAACCTTAGACCCTTCCTTTATCATGAGATGTGATATCCAAGTCCTTCCCATTCCATTCCTGAGACCCTTCCTATAGCATGAGATGTGATATCTCAATGCTTCTAATACCAAACCTGAGACCCTTCCTATAACATGAGATGTGATATCCAAGTCCTTCCCATTCCAATCCTGAGACCCTTCCTATAGCATGAGATGTGATATCCTAGTCCTTCCCATTCCAATCCTGAGACCCTTCTGATAGCATGAGATGTGATATCTCAATGCTTCAAAAACCAAACATGAGAACCATCCTATAACATGAGATGTGAAATCCAAATCCTTCCCTTCCCAAACCTGAGACTCTTCCTATAGCATGAGATGTGATATCTCAATGCTTCTACCAAACCTGAAACCCTTCCTATAGCATGAGATGTGATATCTAACTCCTTCCCATTCCAATCCTGAGACACTTACTATAGCATGAGATGTGATATCACAATGCTTCTAATACCAAACCTGAGACCCGTCCTATAACATGAGATGTGATATCCAAATCCTTCCCCTTCCAAACCTTAGACCCTTCCTTTATCATGAGATGTGATATCCAAGTCCTTCCCATTCCATTCCTGAGACCCTTCCTATAGCATGAGATGTGATATCTCAATGCTTATACCAAACCTGAGACCCTTCCTATGGCATGAGATGTCATATACAACTCCTTCCCATTCCAATCCTGAGACCCTTCCTATAGCATGAGATGTGATATCTCAATGCTTATACCAAACCTGAGACCCTTCCTATAGCATGAGATGTGATATCCAACTCCTTCCCATTCCAATCCTGATACCCTTCCTATAACATGAGATGTGATGTCTCAATGCTTCTAATACCAAAGGTGAGATCCTTCCTATGGCATGAGATGTCATATAAAACTCCTTCCCATTCCATTCCTGAGACCCTTCCTATAGCATGAGATATGATATCCAACTCCTTCCCATTCCAATCCTGAGACCCTTCCTATAGCATGAGATGTGATATCTCAATGCTTCTAATAACAAACCTGAGATCCTTCCTATAACATGAGATGTGATATCCAAATCCTTCCCCTTCCAAACCAGAGACCCTCCCTTTAGCATGAGATGTGATATCCAACTCCTTCCCATTCCAATCCTGAGACCGTTCCGATAGCATGAGATGTGATATCTCAATGCTTCTAATACCAAACCTGAGATCCTTCCGATAGCATGAGATGTGATATTTCAATTCTTCTAATACCAAACCTGAGATCCTTCCTATAACACGAGATGTGATATTCAAATCCTTCCCCTTCCAAACCTGAGACCCTCCCTTTAGCATGAGATGTGATATCCAACTCCTTCCCATTCCAATCCTGAGACCCTTCTGATAGCATGAGATGTTATATCTCAATGCCTCTAATACCAAACCTGAGATTTTACCTCTAACATGAAATGTGATAATCAACTCCTTCCCCTTCCAAACCTGGGAGCCTTCCTATAACATGAGATGTGATATCGAAGTCCTTCCCATTCCAATCCTGAGACCCTTCCTATAACATGAGATGTGATATCCAACTCCTTCCCATTCCAATCCTGAGACCCTTCCTATAGCATGAGATGTGATGTCTCAATGCTTCTAATACCAAATCTGAGATCCTTCCTATAACATGAGATGTGATATCCAACTCCTTCCATTCCAATCCTGAGACCCTTCCTATAGCATGGGATGTGATATTTCAATGCTTATACCAAACCTGAGACCCTTCCTATAGCATGAGATGTGATATCCAAATCCTTCCCATTCCAATCGTGAGACCCTTCCTATAGCATGAGATGTGATATCTCAATGCCTCTAATACCAAACCTGAGATCCTTCCTCTAACATGAAATGTGATATCCAAACCCTTCCCTTTCCAAACCTGAGAGCCTACCTATAGCATGAGATGTGATATCCAACTCCTTCCCATTCCAATCCTGAGACCCTTCCTATAGCATGAGATGTGATATCTCAATGCTTATACCAAACCTGAGACCCTTCCTATAGCATGAGATGTGATATCCAAATCCTTCCCATTCCAATCCTGAGACCCTTCCTATAGCATGAGATGTGATATCTCAATGCCTCTAATACCAAACCTGAGATCCTTCCTTGAACATGAAATGTGATATCCCACTCCTTCGCTTTCCAAACCTGAGAGTCTACCTATAGCATGAGATGTGATATCCAAGTCCTTCCCATTCCAATCCTTAGACACTTCCTACAGCATGAGATGTGATATCTCAATGATTCTATTACCAAACCTGAGACCCGTCCTATAACATGAGATGGGATATCCAACTCCTTCCCATTTCAATCCTGAGAAACTTCTGATAGCAGAGATGTGATATCTCAATGCTTAGACCAAACCTGAGACCCTTCCTATAACATGAGATGTGATATCCAACTCCTTCCCGTTCCAAACCTGAGACCCTTTCTATAGCAAGAATCTAATATCCAACTCCTTCCCATTCCAATCCTGAGACCATTCCTATAGCATGAGATGTGATATCTCAATGCTTCTAATACCAAACCTGAGATCCTTCCTATGACATGAGATGTGATATCCAATTCCTTCCCATTCCAAACCTGAGACCCTTCCTATAGCATGAGATGTGATATCTCAATGCTTCTAATACCAAACCTGAGATCCTTCCTATAACATGAGATGTGATATCCAAATCCTTCCCCTTCCAAACCAGAGACCCTCCCTTTAGCATGAGATGTGATATCCAACTCCTTCCCATTCCAATCCTGAGACATTTCTGATAGCATGAGATGTGATATCTCAATGCCTCTAATACCAAACCTGAGATCCTACCTCTAACATGAAATGTGATATCCAACTCCTTCCCCTTGCAAACCTGAGAGCCTTCCTATAGCATGAGATGTGATATCGAATTATTTCCCATTCCAATCCTGAGACCCTTCCTATAACATGAGATGTGATATCCAACTCCTTCCCATTCCAACCTGAGACCCTTCCAATAGCATGAGATGGGATATCCAACTACTTCCAAATCCAATCCTGATACCCTTCCGATAGCATGAGATGTGATATCTCAATCCCTCTAATACCAAACCTGAGATCCTTCCTATAACATGAGATGTGATATCAAAATCCTTCCCCTTCCAAACCTGAGACCCTCCCTTTAGCATGAGATGTGATATCCAACTCCTTCCCATTCCAATCCTGAGACCCTTCTGATAGCATGAGATGTGATATTCAATGCCTCTAATACCAAACCTGAGATCTTACCTCTAACATGAAATGTGATATCCAACTCCTTCCCTTTCCAAACGTGAGAGCCTCCCTATAGCATGAGATGGGATATTCAAGTCCTTCCCATTCCAATCCCGAGACCCTTCTGATAGCAGAGATGTGATATCTCAATGCTGATACCAAACCTGAGACCCTTCCTATGGCATGAGATGTCATATACAACTCCTTCCCATTCCAATCCTGAGACCCTTCCTATAGCATGAGATGTGATATCTCAATGCTTATACCAAACCTGAGATCTTACCTCTAACATGAAATGTGATATCCAACTCCTTCCCTTTCCAAACGTGAGAGCCTCCCTATAGCATGAGATGGGATATTCAACTCCTTCCCATTCCAATCCCGAGACCCTTCTGATAGCAGAGATGTGATATCTCAATGCTGATACCAAACCTGAGACCCTTCCTATGGCATGAGATGTCATATACAACTCCTTCCCATTCCAATCCTGAGACCCTTCCTATAGCATGAGATGTGATATCCAACTCCTTCCCATTCCAATCCTGAGACCCTTCCTATAGCATGAGATGTGATATCTCAATGCTTCTAATACCAAACCTGAGACCCTTCCTATAACATAAGATGGGATATCCAACTCCTTCCCATTCCAATCCTGATACCCTTCCGATAGCAGAGATGTGATATCTCAATGCTGATACCAAACCTGAGACCCTTCCTATGGCATGAGATGTCATATACAACTCCTTCCCATTCCAATCCTGAGACCCTTCCTATAGCATGAGATGTGATATCTCAATGCTTATACCAAACCTGAGACCCTTCCTATAGCATGAGATGTGATATCCAACTCCTTCCCATTCCAATCCTGAGACCCTTCCTATAACATGAGATGTGATGTCTCAATGCTTCTAATACCAAACCTGAGATCCTTCCTATGGCATGAGATGTCATATAAAACTCCTTCCCATTCCATTCCTGAGACCCTTCCTATAGCATGAGATGTGATATCCAACTCCTTCCCATTCCAATCCTGAGACCCTTCCTATAGCATGAGATGTGATATCCAAATCCTTCCCATTCCAATCGTGAGACCCTTCCTATAGCATGAGATGTGATATCCAAAACCTTCCCTTTCCAAAACTGAGAGCCTACCTATAGCATGAGATGTGATATCCAACTCCTTCCCATTCCAATCCTGAGACCCTTCCTATAGCATGAGATGTGATATCTCAATGCTTATACCAAACCTGAGACCCTTCCTATAGCATGAGATGTGATATCCAAATCCTTCCCATTCCAATCCTGAGACCCTTCCTATAGCATGAGATGTGATATCCAAATCCTTCCCCTTCCAAACCTGAGACCCTCCCTTTAGCATGAGTTGTGATATCCAACTCCTTCCCATTCCAATCCTGAGACCCTTCTGATAGCATGAGATGTTATATCTCAATGCCTCTAATACCAAACCTGAGATCCTACCTCTAACATGAAATGTGATATCCAACTCCTTCCCCTTCTAAACCTGGGAGCCTTCCTATAACATGAGATGTGATATCGAAGTGCTTCCCATTCCAATCCTGAGAGCCTTCCTATAACATGAGATGTGATATCCAACTCCTTCCCATTCCAATCCTGAGACCCTTACTATAGCATGAGATGTGATGTCTCAATGCTTCTAATACCAAATCTGAGATCCTTCCTATAACATGAGATGTGATATCCAACTCGTTCCCTTTGCAATATTGAGACCGTTTCTATAGCATGAGATGTGATATCTCAATGCTTATACCAAACCTGAGACCCTTCCTATAGCATGAGATGTGATATCCAAATCCTTCCCATTCCAATCGTGAGACCCTTCCTATAGCATGAGATGTGATATCTCAATGCCTCTAATACCAAACCTGAGATCCTACCTCTAAAATGAAATTTGATATGCAACTCCTTCCCCTTCCAAACCTGATAGCCTTCCTATAGCATGAGATGTGATATCCAAGTCCTTCCCATTCCAATCCTGATACCCTTCCTATAACATGAGATGTGATATCCAATTCCTTCCCATTCCAACCTGAGACCCTTCCTATAGCATGAGATTGGATATTCAACTCCTTCCAAATCCAATCCTGATACCCTTCCGATAGCATGAGATGTGATATCCCAATGCTTCTACAAAACCTGAGACCCATACCATGGCATGAGATGTGATATCAAACTCCTTCCCATTCCAATCCTGACACCCTTCCTATAGCTTGAGATGTGACATCCAGCTCCTTCCCATTCCAATTCTGAGACCCGTCCTATACCATGGGACTTGATATCTCAATGCTTCTAATACCAAACCTGAGACCGGTCCTATAACATGAGATGTGATATCCAAATCCTTCCCCTTCCAAACCTTAGACCCTTCCTTTATCATGAGATGTGATATCCAAGTCGTTCCCATTCCAATCCTGAGACCCTTCCTATAGCATGAGATGTGATATCTCAATGCTTCTAATACCAAACCTGAGACCCTTGCTATAACATGAGATGTGATATTCAAGTCCTTCCCATTCCAATCCTGAGACCCTTCCTATAGCATGAGATGTGATATCTCAATGCTTCTAATACCAAACCTGAGACCCTTCCTATAATGAGATGGGATATCCAACTCCTTCCCATTCCAATCCTGAGACCCTTCCGATAGCAGAGATGTGATATCTCAATGCTTATACCAAACCTGAGACCCTTCCTATGGCATGAGATGTCAAATACAACTCCTTCCGATTCCAATCCTGAGACCCTTCCTATAGCATGGGATGTGATATCTCAATGCTTCTAATAATAAACCTGAGATCCTTCCTATAACATGAGATGTGATATCCAACTCCTTCCCATTCCAAACCTGAGACCCTTCCGATTGCATGAGATGTGATATCAAACTCCTTCCCATTCCAATCCTGAGATAGCTTGAGATGTGATATCCAACTCCTTCCCATTCCAATCCTGAGACCCTTCCTATACCATGAGATGTGATATCTCAATGCTTCTAATACCAAACCTGACACCCGTCCTAAAACATGAGATGTGAGATCCAAATCCTTCCCCTTCCAAACCTGAGATCTTTCCTTTAGCATGAGATGTGATATCCAACTCCTTCCCATTCCAATCCTGAGACCCTTCCTATAGCATGATATGTGATATCACAATTTTTCTAATACCAAACCTGAGATCCTTCCTATAACATGAGATGTGTATCCAACTCCTTCCCATTCCAAACCTGAGACCCTTCCTATAGCCTGAGATGTGATATCTCAATGCTTCTAATACCAAACCTGAGATCCTTCCTATGACATGAGATGTGATATCCGAATTCCTTCCCATTCCAAACCTGAGACCCTTCCTATAGCATGAGATGTGATATCTCAATGCTTCTAATACCAAACCTGAGATCCTTCCTATAACATGAGATGTGATATCCAAATCCTTCCCCTTCCAAACCAGAGACCCTCCCTTTAGCATGAGATGTGATATCCAACTCCTTCCCATTCCAATCCTGAGACATTTCTGATAGCATGAGATGTGATATCTCAATGCCTCTAATACCAAACCTGAGATCCTACCTCTAACATGAAATGTGATATCCAACTCCTTCCCCTTGCAAACCTGAGAGCCTTCCTATAGCATGAGATGTGATATCGAAGTATTTCCCATTCCAATCCTGAGACCCTTCCTATAACATGAGATGTGATATCCAACTCCTTCCCATTCCAACCTGAGACCCTTCCTATAGCATGAGATGGGATATCCAACTACTTCCAAATCCAATCCTGATACCCTTCCGATAGCATGAGATGTGATATCTCAATCCCTCTAATACCAAACCTGAGATCCTTCCTATAACATGAGATGTGATATCAAAATCCTTCCCCTTCCAAACCTGAGACCCTCCCTTTAGCATGAGATGTGATATCCAACTCCTTCCCATTCCAATCCTGAGACCCTTCTGATAGCATGAGATGTGATATTCAATGCCTCTAATACCAAACCTGAGATCCTACCTCTAACATGAAATGTGATATCCAACTCCTTCCCTTTCCAAACGTGAGAGCCTCCCTATAGCATGAGATGGGATATTCAAGTCCTTCCCATTCCAATCCTGAGACCCTTCCTATAGCATGAGATGTGATATCTCAATGCTTCTAATACCAAACCTGAGACCCTTCCTATAACATAAGATGGGATATCCAACTCCTTCCCATTCCAATCCCAAGACCCTTCTGATAGCAGAGATGTGATATCTCAATGCTGATACCAAACCTGAGACCCTTCCTATGGCATGAGATGTCATATACAACTCCTTCCCATTCCAATCCTGAGACCCTTCCTATAGCATGAGATGTGATATCTCAATGCTTATACCAAACCTGAGACCCTTCCTATAGCATGAGATGTGATATCCAACTCCTTCCCATTCCAATCCTGAGACCCTTTCTATAACATGAGATGTGATGTCTCAATGCTTCTAATACCAAACCTGAGATCCTTCCTATGGCATGAGATGTCATATAAAACTCCTTCCCATTCCATTCCTGAGACCCTTCCTATAGCATGAGATGTGATATCCAACTCCTTCCCATTCCAATACTGAGACCCTTCCTATAGCATGAGATGTGATATCCAAATCCTTCCCATTCCAATCGTGAGACCCTTCCTATAGCATGAGATGTGATATCCAAAACCTTCCCTTTCCAAAACTGAGAGCCTACCTATAGCATGAGATGTGATATCCAACTCCTTCCCATTCCAATCCTGAGACCCTTCCTATAGCATGAGATGTGATATCTCAATGGTTCTAATACCAAACCTGAGACCCTTCCTATAACATAAGATGGGATATCCAACTCCTTCCCATTCCAATCCTGAGACCCTTCCGATAGCAGAGATGTGATATCTCAATGCTGATACCAAACCTGAGACCCTTCCTATGGCATGAGATGTCATATACAACTCCTTCCCATTCCAATCCTGAGACCCTTCCTATAGCATGAGATGTGATATCTCAATGCTTATGCCAAACCTGAGACCCTTCCTATAGCATGAGATGTGATATCCAACTCCTTCCCATTCCAATCCTGAGACCCTTCCTATAACATGAGATGTGATGTCTCAATGCTTCTAATACCAAACCTGAGATCCTTCCTATGGCATGAGATGTCATATAAAACTCCTTCCCATTCCATTCCTGAGACCCTTCCTATAGCATGAGATGTGATATCCAACTCCTTCCCATTCCAATCCTGAGACCCTTCCTATAGCATGAGATGTGATATCCAAATCCTTCCCATTCCAATCGTGAGACCCTTCCTATAGCATGAGATGTGATATACAAAACCTTCCCTTTCCAAAACTGAGAGCCTACCTATAGCATGAGATGTGATATCCAACTCCTTCCCATTCCAATCCTGAGACCCTTCCTATAGCATGAGATGTGATATCTCAATGCTTATACCAAACCTGAGACCCTTCCTATAGCATGAGATGTGATATCCAAATCCTTCCCATTCCAATCCTGAGACCCTTCCTATAGCATGAGATGTGATATCCAAATCCTTCCCCTTCCAAACCTGAGACCCTCCCTTTAGCATGAGATGTGATATCCAACTCCTTCCCATTCCAATCCTGAGACCCTTCTGATAGCATGAGATGTTATATCTCAATGCCTCTAATACCAAACCTGAGATCCTACCTCTAACATGAAATGTGATATCCAACTCCTTCCCCTTCTAAACCTGGGAGCCTTCCTATAACATGAGATGTGATATCGAAGTGCTTCCCATTCCAATCCCGAGAGCCTTCCTATAACATGAGATGTGATATCCAACTCCTTCCCATTCCAATACTGAGACCCTTACTATAGCATGAGATGTGATGTCTCAATGCTTCTAATACCAAATCTGAGATCCGTCCTATAACATGAGATGTGATATCCAACTCCTTCCCTTTGCAATCTTGAGACCGTTTCTATAGCATGAGATGTGATATCTCAATGCTTATACCAAACCTGAGACCCTTCCTATAGCATGAGATGTGATATCCAAATCCTTCCCATTCCAATCGTGAGACCCTTCCTATAGCATGAGATGTGATATCTCAATGCCTCTAATACCAAACCTGAGATCCTACCTCTAAAATGAAATTTGACATGCAACTCCTTCCCCTTCCAAACCTGATAGCCTTCCTATAGCATGAGATGTGATATCCAAGTCCTTCCCATTCCAATCCTGATACCCTTCCTATAACATGAGATGTGATATCCAATTCCTTCCCATTCCAACCTGAGACCCTTCCTATAGCATGAGATGGGATATCCAACTCCTTCCAAATCCAATCCTGGTACCCTTCCGATAGCATGAGATGTGATATCCCAATGCTTCTACAAAACCTGAGACCCATACCATGGCATGAGATGTGATATCAAACTCCTTCCCATTCCAATCCTGACACCCTTCCTATAGCTTGAGATGTGATATCCAGCTCCTTCCCATTCCAATTCTGAGACCCGTCCTATACCATGGGACTTGATATCTCAATGCTTCTAATACCAAACCTCAGACCGGTCCTATAACATGAGATGTGATATCCAAATCCTTCCCCTTCCAAACCTTAGACCCTTCCTTTATCATGAGATGTCGTATCCAAGTCGTTCCCATTCCAATCCTGAGACCCTTCCTATAGCATGAGATGTGATATCTCAATGCTTCTAATACCAAACCTGAGACCCTTGCTATAACATGAGATGTGATATTCAAGTCCTTCCCATTCCAATCCTGAGACCCTTCCTGTAGCATGAGATGTGATATCTCAATGCTTCTAATACCAAACCTGAGACCCTTCCTATAATGAGATGGGATATCCAACTCCTTCCCATTCCAATCCTGAGACCCTTCCGATAGCAGAGATGTGATATCTCAATGCTTATACCAAACCTGAGACCCTTCCTATGGCATGAGATGTCAAATACAACTCCTTCCGATTCCAATCCTGAGACCCTTCCTATAGCATGAGATGTGATATCTCAATATTTCTAATAATAAACCTGAGATCCTTCCTATAACATGAGATGTGATATCCAACTCCTTCCCATTCCAAACCTGAGACCCTTCCGATTGCATGAGATGTGATATCAAACTCCTTCCCATTCCAATCCTGAGATAGCTTGAGATGTGATATCCAACTCCTTCCCATTCCAATCCTGAGACCCTTCCTATACCATGAGATGTGATATCTCAATGCTTCTAATACCAAACCTGACACCCGTCCTAAAACATGAGATGTGAGATCCAAATCCTTCCCCTTCCAAACCTGAGATCTTTCCTTTAGCATGAGATGTGATATCCAACTCCTTCCCATTCCAATCCTGAGACCCTTCCTATAGCATGATATGTGATATCACAATTTTTCTAATACCAAACCTGAGATCCTTCCTATAACATGAGATGTGTATCCAAATCCTTCCCATTCCAAACCTGAGACCCTTCCTATAGCCTGAGATGTGATATCTCAATGCTTCTAATACCAAACCTGAGATCCTTCCTATGACATGAGATGTGATATCCAATTACTTCCCATTCCAAACCTGAGACCCTTCCTATAGCATGAGATGTGATATCTCAATGCTTCTAATACCAAACATGAGATCCTTCCTATAACATGAGATGTGATATCCAAATCCTTCCCCTTCCAAACCAGAGACCCTCCCTTTAGCATGAGATGTGATATCCAACTCCTTCCCATTCCAATCCTGAGACATTTCTGATAGCATGAGATGTGATATCTCAATGCCTCTAATACCAAACCTGAGATCCTACCTCTAACATGAAATGTGATATCCAACTCCTTCCCCTTGCAAACCTGAGAGCCTTCCTATAGCATGAGATGTGATATCGAAGTATTTCCCATTCCAATCCTGAGACCCTTCCTATAACATGAGATGTGATATCCAACTCCTTCCCATTCCAACCTGAGACCCTTCCTATAGCATGAGATGGGATATCCAACTACTTCCAAATCCAATCCTGATACCCTTCCGCTAGCATGAGATGTGATATCTCAATCCCTCTAATACCAAACCTGAGATCCTTCCTATAACATGAGATGTGATATCAAAATCCTTCCCCTTCCAAACCTGATACCCTCCCTTTAGCATGAGATGTGATATCCAACTCCTTCCCATTCCAATCCTGAGACCCTTCTGATAGCATGAGATGTGATATTCAATGCCTCTAATACCAAACCTGAGATCCTACCTCTAACATGAAATGTGATATCCAACTCCTTCCCTTTCCAAACGTGAGAGCCTCCCTATAGCATGAGATGGGATATTCAAGTCCTTCCCATTCCAATCCTGAGACCCTTCCTATAGCATGAGATGTGATATCTCAATGCTTCTAATACCAAACCTGAGACCCTTCCTATAACATAAGATGGGATATCCAACTCCTTCCCATTCCAATCCCGAGACCCTTCCGATAGCAGAGATGTGATATCTCAATGCTGATACCAAACCTGAGACCCTTCCTATGGCATGAGATGTCATATACAACTCCTTCCCATTCCAATCCTGAGACCCTTCCTATAGCATGAGATGTGATATCTCAATGCTTATACCAAACCTGAGACCCTTCCTATAGCATGAGATGTGATATCCAACTCCTTCCCATTCCAATCCTGAGACCCTTTCTATAACATGAGATGTGATGTCTCAATGCTTCTAATACCAAACCTGAGATCCTTCCTATGGCATGAGATGTCATATAAAACTCCTTCCCATTCCATTCCTGAGACCCTTCCTATAGCATGAGATGTGATATCCAACTCCTTCCCATTCCAATCCTGAGACCCTTCCTATAGCATGAGATGTGATATCCAAATCCTTCCCATTCCAATCGTGAGACCCTTCCTATAGCATGAGATGTGATATCCAAAACCTTCCCTTTCCAAAACTGAGAGCCTACCTATAGCATGAGATGTGATATCCAACTCCTTCCCATTCCAATCCTGAGACCCTTCCTATAGCATGAGATGTGATATCTCAATGCTTCTAATACCAAACCTGAGACCCTTCCTATAACATAGGATGGGATATCCAACTCCTTCCCATTCCAATCCTGAGACCCTTCCGATAGCAGAGATGTGATATCTCAATGCTGATACCAAACCTGAGACCCTTCCTATGGCATGAGATGTCATATACAACTCCTTCCCATTCTAATCCTGAGACCCTTCCTATAGCATGAGATGTGATATCTCAATGCTTATACCAAACCTGAGACCCTTCCTATAGCATGAGATGTGATATCCAACTCCTTCCCATTCCAATCCTGAGACCCTTCCTATAACATGAGATGTGATGTCTCAATGCTTCTAATACCAAACCTGAGATCCTTCCTATGGCATGAGATGTCATATAAAACTCCTTCCCATTCCATTCCTGAGACCCTTCCTATAGCATGAGATGTGATATCCAACTCCTTCCCATTCCAATCCTGAGACCCTTCCTATAGCATGAGATGTGATATCCAAATCCTTCCCATTCCAATCGTGAGACCCTTCCTATAGCATGAGATGTGATATCCAAAACCTTCCCTTTCCAAAACTGAGAGCCTACCTATAGCATGAGATGTGATATCCAACTCCTTCCCATTCCAATCCTGAGACCCTTCCTATAGCATGAGATGTGATATCTCAATGCTTATACCAAACCTGAGACCCTTCTTATAGCATGAGATGTGATATCCAAATCCTTCCCATTCCAATTCTGAGACCCTTCCTATAGCATGAGATGTGATATCCAAATCCTTCCCCTTCCAAACCTGAGACCCTCCCTTTAGCATGAGATGTGATATCCAACTCCTTCCCATTCCAATCCTGAGACCCTTCTGATAGCATGAGATGTTATATCTCAATGCCTCTAATACCAAACCTGAGATCCTACCTCTAACATGAAATGTGATATCCAACTCCTTCCCCTTCTAAACCTGGGAGCCTTCCTATAACATGAGATGTGATATCCAACTCCTTCCCATTCCAATCCTGAGACCCTTACTATAGCATGAGATGTGATGTCTCAATGCTTCTAATACCAAATCTGAGATCCTTCCTATAACATGAGATGTGATATCCAACTCCTTCCCTTTGCAATCTTGAGACCGTTTCTATAGCATGAGATGTGATATCTCAATGCTTATACCAAACCTGAGACCCTTCCTATAGCATGAGATGTGATATCCAAATCCTTCCCATTCCAATCGTGAGACCCTTCCTATAGCATGAGATGTGATATCTCAATGCCTCTAATACCAAACCTGAGATCCTACCTCTAAAATGAAATTTGATATGCAACTCCTTCCCCTTACAAACCTGATAGCCTTCCTATAGCATGAGATGTGATATCCAAGTCCTTCCCATTCCAATCCTGATACCCTTCCTATAACATGAGATGTGATATCCAATTCCTTCCCATTCCAACCTGAGACCCTTCCTATAGCATGAGATGGGATATCCAACTCCTTCCAAATCCAATCCTGATACCCTTCCGATAGCATGAGATGTGATATCCCAATGCTTCTACAAAACCTGAGACCCATACCATGGCATGAGATGTGATATCAAACTCCTTCCCATTCCAATCCTGACACCCTTCCTATAGCTTGAGATGTGATATCCAGCTCCTTCCCATTCCAATTCTGAGACCCGTCCTATACCATGGGACTTGATATCTCAATGCTTCTAATACCAAACCTGAGACCGGTCCTATAACATGAGATGTGATATCCAAATCCTTCCCCTTCCAAACCTTAGACCCTTCCTTTATCATGAGATGTGATATCCAAGTCGTTCCCATTCCAATCCTGAGACCCTTGCTATAGCATGAGATGTGATATCTCAATGCTTCTAATACCAAACCTGAGACCCTTGCTATAACATGAGATGTGATATTCAAGTCCTTCCCATTCCAATCCTGAGACCCTTCCTATAGCATGAGATGTGATATCTCAATGCTTCTAATACCAAACCTGAGACCCTTCCTATAATGAGATGGGATATCCAACTCCTTCCCATTCCAATCCTGAGACCCTTCCGATAGCAGAGATGTGATATCTCAATGCTTATACCAAACCTGAGACCCTTCCTATGGCATGAGATGTCAAATACAACTCCTTCCGATTCCAATCCTGAGACCCTTCCTATAGCATGAGATGTGATATCTCAATGCTTCTAATAATAAACCTGAGATCCTTCCTATAACATGAGATGTGATATCCAACTCCTTCCCATTCCAAACCTGAGACCCTTCCGATTGCATGAGATGTGATATCAAACTCCTTCCCATTCCAATCCTGAGATAGCTTGAGATGTGATATCCAACTCCTTCCCATTCCAATCCTGAGACCCTTCCTATACCATGAGATGTGATATCTCAATGCTTCTAATACCAAACCTGACACCCGTCCTAAAACATGAGATGTGAGATCCAAATCCTTCCCCTTCCAAACCTGAGATCTTTCCTTTAGCATGAGATGTGATATCCAACTCCTTCCCATTCCAATCCTGAGACCCTTCCTATAACATGAGATGTGATGTCTCAATGCTTCTAATACCAAACCTGAGATCCTTCCTATGGCATGAGATGTCATATAAAACTCCTTCCCATTCCATTCCTGAGACCCTTCCTATAGCATGAGATGTGATATCCAACTCCTTCCCATTCCAATCCTGAGACCCTTCCTATAGCATGAGATGTGATATCCAAATCCTTCCCATTCCAATCGTGAGACCCTTCCTATAGCATGAGATGTGATATCCAAAACCTTCCCTTTCCAAAACTGAGAGCCTACCTATAGCATGAGATGTGATATCCAACTCCTTCCCATTCCAATCCTGAGACCCTTCCTATAGCATGAGATGTGATATCTCAATGCTTATACCAAACCTGAGACCCTTCCTATAGCATGAGATGTGATATCCAAATCCTTCCCATTCCAATCCTGAGACCCTTCCTATAGCATGAGATGTGATATCCAAATCCTTCCCCTTCCAAACCTGAGACCCTCCCTTTAGCATGAGATGTGATATCCAACTCCTTCCCATTCCAATCCTGAGACCCTTCTGATAGCATGAGATGTTATATCTCAATGCCTCTAATACCAAACCTGAGATCCTACCTCTAACATGAAATGTGATATCCAACTCCTTCCCCTTCTAAACCTGGGAGCCTTCCTATAACATGAGATGTGATATCCAACTCCTTCCCATTCCAATCCTGAGACCCTTACTATAGCATGAGATGTGATGTCTCAATGCTTCTAATACCAAATCTGAGATCCTTCCTATAACATGAGATGTGATATCCAACTCCTTCCCTTTGCAATCTTGAGACCGTTTCTATAGCATGAGATGTGATATCTCAATGCTTATACCAAACCTGAGACCCTTCCTATAGCATGAGATGTGATATCCAAATCCTTCCCATTCCAATCGTGAGACCCTTCCTATAGCATGAGATGTGATATCTCAATGCCTCTAATACCAAACCTGAGATCCTACCTCTAAAATGAAATTTGATATGCAACTCCTTCCCCTTACAAACCTGATAGCCTTCCTATAGCATGAGATGTGATATCCAAGTCCTTCCCATTCCAATCCTGATACCCTTCCTATAACATGAGATGTGATATCCAATTCCTTCCCATTCCAACCTGAGACCCTTCCTATAGCATGAGATGGGATATCCAACTCCTTCCAAATCCAATCCTGATACCCTTCCGATAGCATGAGATGTGATATCCCAATGCTTCTACAAAACCTGAGACCCATACCATGGCATGAGATGTGATATCAAACTCCTTCCCATTCCAATCCTGACACCCTTCCTATAGCTTGAGATGTGATATCCAGCTCCTTCCCATTCCAATTCTGAGACCCGTCCTATACCATGGGACTTGATATCTCAATGCTTCTAATACCAAACCTGAGACCGGTCCTATAACATGAGATGTGATATCCAAATCCTTCCCCTTCCAAACCTTAGACCCTTCCTTTATCATGAGATGTGATATCCAAGTCGTTCCCATTCCAATCCTGAGACCCTTCCTATAGCATGAGATGTGATATCTCAATGCTTCTAATACCAAACCTGAGACCCTTGCTATAACATGAGATGTGATATTCAAGTCCTTCCCATTCCAATCCTGAGACCCTTCCTATAGCATGAGATGTGATATCTCAATGCTTCTAATACCAAACCTGAGACCCTTCCTATAATGAGATGGGATATCCAACTCCTTCCCATTCCAATCCTGAGACCCTTCCGATAGCAGAGATGTGATATCTCAATGCTTATACCAAACCTGAGACCCTTCCTATGGCATGAGATGTCAAATACAACTCCTTCCGATTCCAATCCTGAGACCCTTCCTATAGCATGAGATGTGATATCTCAATGCTTCTAATAATAAACCTGAGATCCTTTCTATAACATGAGATGTGATATCCAACTCCTTCCCATTCCAAACCTGAGACCCTTCCGATTGCATGAGATGTGATATCAAACTCCTTCCCATTCCAATCCTGAGATAGCTTGAGATGTGATATCCAACTCCTTCCCATTCCAATCCTGAGACCCTTCCTATACCATGAGATGTGATATCTCAATGCTTCTAATACCAAACCTGACACCCGTCCTAAAACATGAGATGTGAGATCCAAATCCTTCCCCTTCCAAACCTGAGATCTTTCCTTTAGCATGAGATGTGATATCCAACTCCTTCCCATTCCAATCCTGAGACCCTTCCTATAACATGAGATGTGATGTCTCAATGCTTCTAATACCAAACCTGAGATCCTTCCTATGGCATGAGATGTCATATAAAACTCCTTCCCATTCCATTCCTGAGACCCTTCCTATAGCATGAGATGTGATATCCAACTCCTTCCCATTCCAATCCTGAGACCCATCCTATAGCATGAGATGTGATATCCAAATCCTTCCCATTCCAATCGTGAGACCCTTCCTATAGCATGAGATGTGATATCCAAAACCTTCCCTTTCCAAAACTGAGAGCCTACCTATAGCATGAGATGTGATATCCAACTCCTTCCCATTCCAATCCTGAGACCCTTCCTATAGCATGAGATGTGATATCTCAATGCTTATACCAAACCTGAGACCCTTCCTATAGCATGAGATGTGATATCCAAATCCTTCCCATTCCAATCCTGAGACCCTTCCTATAGCATGAGATGTGATATCCAAATCCTTCCCCTTCCAAACCTGAGACCCTCCCTTTAGCATGAGATGTGATATCCAACTCCTTCCCATTCCAATCCTGAGACCCTTCTGATAGCATGAGATGTTATATCTCAATGCCTCTAATACCAAACCTGAGATCCTACCTCTAACATGAAATGTGATATCCAACTCCTTCCCCTTCTAAACCTGGGAGCCTTCCTATAACATGAGATGTGATATCCAACTCCTTCCCATTCCAATCCTGAGACCCTTACTATAGCATGAGATGTGATGTCTCAATGCTTCTAATACCAAATCTGAGATCCTTCCTATAACATGAGATGTGATATCCAACTCCTTCCCTTTGCAATCTTGAGACCGTTTCTATAGCATGAGATGTGATATCTCAATGCTTATACCAAACCTGAGACCCTTCCTATAGCATGAGATGTGATATCCAAATCCTTCCCATTCCAATCGTGAGACCCTTCCTATAGCATGAGATGTGATATCTCAATGCCTCTAATACCAAACCTGAGATCCTACCTCTAAAATGAAATTTGATATGCAACTCCTTCCCCTTACAAACCTGATAGCCTTCCTATAGCATGAGATGTGATATCCAAGTCCTTCCCATTCCAATCCTGATACCCTTCCTATAACATGAGATGTGATATCCAATTCCTTCCCATTCCAACCTGAGACCCTTCCTATAGCATGAGATGGGATATCCAACTCCTTCCAAATCCAATCCTGATACCCTTCCGATAGCATGAGATGTGATATCTCAATGCTTCTAATACCAAACCTGAGACCCTTCCTATAATGAGATGGGATATCCAACTCCTTCCCATTCCAATCCTGAGACCCTTCCGATAGCAGAGATGTGATATCTCAATGCTTATACCAAACCTGAGACCCTTCCTATGGCATGAGATGTCAAATACAACTCCTTCCGATTCCAATCCTGAGACCCTTCCTATAGCATGAGATGTGATATCTCAATGCTTCTAATAATAAACCTGAGATCCTTCCTATAACATGAGATGTGATATCCAACTCCTTCCCATTCCAAACCTGAGACCCTTCCGATTGCATGAGATGTGATATCAAACTCCTTCCCATTCCAATCCTGAGATAGCTTGAGATGTGATATCCAACTCCTTCCCATTCCAATCCTGAGACCCTTCCTATACCATGAGATGTGATATCTCAATGCTTCTAATACCAAACTTGACACCTGTCCTAAAACATGAGATGTGAGATCCAAATCCTTCCCCTTCCAAACCTGAGATCTTTCCTTTAGCATGAGATGTGATATCCAACTCCTTCCCATTCCAATCCTGAGACCCTTCCTATAGCATGATATGTGATATCACAATTTTTCTAATACCAAACCTGAGATCCTTCCTATAACATGAGATGCGTATCCAACTCCTTCCCATTCCAAACCTGAGACCCTTCCTATAGCCTGAGATGTGATATCTTAATGCTTCTAAAACCAAACCTGAGAACCATCCAATAACATATGTGAAATCCAAATCCTTCCCTTTCCAAACCTGAGACCCTTCCGATAGCATTACATGTGATATCTCAATGCTTCTAAAACCAAACATGAGAACCATCCTATAACATGAGATGTGAAATCCAAATCCTTCCCTTTCCAAACCTGAGACCCTCCCTATAGCATGGGATGTGATATCTAAGTCCTTCCCATTCCTATCCTGAGACCCTTTCGATAGCAGAGATGTGATATCTCAATGCTTGGACCAAACCTGAGACCCTTCCTATGACATGAGATGTGATATCCAACTCCTTCCCATTCCAATCCTGAGACCCTTCCTATAGCATGAGATGTGATATCTCAATGCTTCTATCAAACCTGAGTCCCTTCCTTTAGCATGAGATGTGATATCCAACTCCTTCCCATTCCAATCCTGAGACCCTTCCTATAGCATGAGATGTGATATTTCAAAGCTTCTAATACCAAACCTGGGACCCGTCCTATAACATGAGATATGATATCCAAATCCTTCCCCTTCCAAACCTGAGACCCTTCCTTTAGCATGAGATGTGATATCCAAATCCTTCCCATTCCAATCCTGAAACCCTTCCTATAGCATGAGATGTGATATCTCAATGTTTCTAATAAAAAACCTGAGACTCTTCCTATAGCAAGAGATGTGATATCCAAATCCTTCCCATTCCAATCCTGAGACCCTTCCTATAACATGAGATGTGATATCTCAATGCCTCTAATACCAAACCTGAGATTCTTCCTATAACATGAGATGTGATATCTCAATGCTTCTACCAAAACTGAGACCCTTCCTTTAGCATGAGATGTGATATCCAACTCCTTCCCATTCCAATCCTGAGACCCTTCCTATAGCATGAGATGTGATATCTCAATGCCTCTAATACCAAACCTGAGATTCTTCCTATAACATGAGATGTGATATCTCAATGCTTCTAATACCAAACCTGAGACTCTCCCTTTAGCATGAGATGTGATATCCGACTCCTTCCCATACCAATCCTGAGACCCTTCTGATAGCATGAGATGTGATATCTCAATGCTTCTAACACCAAACCTGAGACCCTTCCTATAACATAAGATGGGATATCCAACTCCTTCCCATTCCAATCCTGAGACCCTTCCGATAGCAGAGATGTGTTATCTCAATGCTTATACCAAACCTGAGACCCTTCCTGTGGCATGAGATGTCATATCCAACTCCTTCCCATTCCAATCCTGAGACCCTTCCTATAGCATGATATGTGATATCACAATTTTTCTAATACCAAACCTGAGATCCTTCCTATAACATGAGATGTGTATCCAACTCCTTCCCATTCCAAAACCTGAGACCCTTCCTATAGCATGAGATGTGATATATTAATGCTTCTAAAACCAAACCTGAGAACCATCCAATAACATATGTGAAATCCAAATCCTTCCCTTTCCAAACCTGAGACCCTTCCGATAGCATTAGATGTGATATCTCAATGCTTCTAAAACCAAACATGAGAACCATCCTATAACATGAGATGTGAAATCCAAATCCTTCCCTTTCCAAACCTGAGACCCTTCCTATAGCTTGAGATGTGATATCAAACTCCTTCCCATTCCAATCCTGTGATAGCTTGAGATGTGATATCCAACTCCTTCCCATTCCAATCCTGAGACCCTTCCTATACCATGAGATGTGATATCTCAATGCTTCTAATACCAAACCTGAGACCCGTCCTAAAACATGAGATGTGAGATCCAAATCCTTCCCCTTCCAAACCTGAGAACCTTCCTATAGCTTGAGATGTGATATCAAACTCCTTCCCATTCCAATCCTGAGATAGCTTGAGATGTGATATCCAACTCCTTCCCATTCCTATCCTGAGACCCTTCCGATAGCAGAGATGTGATATCTCAATGCTTGTACCAAACCTGAGACCCTTCCTATGGCATGAGATGTGATATCCAACTCCTTCCCATTCCAATCCTGAGACCCTTCCTATAGCATGAGATGTGATATCTCAATGCTTCTATCAAACCTGAGTCCCTTCCTTTAGCATGAGATGTGATATCCAACTCCTTCCCATTCCAATCCTGAGACAATTACTATAGCATGAGATGTGATATCTCAAAGCTTCTAATACAAAACCTGGGACCCGTCCTATAACATGAGATATGATATCCAAATCCTTCCCCTTCCAAACCTGAAGCCCTTCCTATAGCATGAGATGTGATATCTCAATGTTTCTAATAAAAAACCTGAGACCCTTCCTATAGCAAGAGATGTGATATCCAAATCCTTCCCATTCCAATCCTGAGACCCTTCCTATAACATGAGATGTGATATCCAACTCCTTCCCATTCCAACCTGAGAACCTTCCTATAGCATGAGAAGGGATATCCAACTCCTTCCCATTCCAATCCTGAGACCTTCCTATAGCATGAGATGTGATATCTCAAAGCTTCTAATACCAAACCTGCGACCCGTCCTATAACATGAGATATGATATCCAAATCGTTCCCCTTCCAAACCTGAGACCCTTCCTTTAGCATGAGATGTGATATACAAATCCTTCCCATTCCAATCCTGAAACCCTTCCTATAGCATGAGATGTGATATCTCAATGTTTCTAATAAAAAAACTGAGACCCTTCCTATAGCAAGAGATGTGACATCCAAATCCTTCCCATTCCAATCCTGAGATCCTTCCTATTGGATGAGATGTGATATCCAACTTCCTCCCATTCCAATACTGAGACCCTTCCTATACCATGAGATGTGATATCTCAATGCTTCTACCAAAACTGAGACCCTTCCTTTAGCATGAGATGTGATATCCAACTCCTTCCCATTCCAATCCTGAGACCCTTCCTATAGCATGAGATGTGATATCTCAATGCCTCTAATACCAAACCTGAGATTCTTCCTATAACATGAGATGTGGTATCTCAATGCTTCTAATACCAAACCTGAGACCCTCCCTTTAGCATGAGATGTGATATCCGACTCCTTCCCATTCCAATCCTGAGACCCTTCTGATAGCATGAGATGTGATATCTCAATGCTTCTAATACCAAACCTGAGACCCTTCCTATAACATAAGATGGGATATCCAACTCCTTCCCATTCCAATCCTGAGACCCTTCCGATAGCAGAGATGTGATATCTCAATGCTTATACCAAACCTGAGACCCTTCCTGTGGCATGAGATGTCATATACAACTCCTTCCCATTCCAATCCTGAGACCCTTCCTATAGCATGAGATGTGATATCCAACTCCTTCCCATTCCAATCCTGAGACCCTTCCTATAGCATGAGATTTGATATCTCAATGCTTCTAACACCAAACCTGAGATCCTTCCGATAGCATGAGATGTGATATCTCAATGCTTCTAATACCAAACCTGAGATCATTCCTATAACACGAGATGTAATATCCAAATCCTTCCCCTTCCAAACCTGAGACCCTCCCTTTAGCATGAGATGTGATATCCAACTCCTTTCCATTCCAATCCTGAGATCCTTCTGATAGCATGAGATGTGATATCTCAATGCCTCTAATACCAAACCTGAGATCCTACCTCTAACATGAAATGTGATATCCAACTCCTTCCCCTTCCAAACCTGAGAGCCTTCCTATAGCATGAGATGTGATATCCAAGTCCTTCCCATTCCAATCCTGAGACCCTTCCTATAGCTTGAGATGTGATATCCAACTCCTCCCCATTCCAATTCTGAGACCCTTCCTATAGCATGAGATGTGATATCTCAATGCTTCTAATACCAAACCTGGGACCCTTCCTATAACATGAGATGGGATATCCAAGTCCTTCCCATTCCAATCCTGAGACCCTTCCTATAGCATGAGATGTGATATCTCAATGCTTCTAATACCAAACCTGAGACCCTTCCTATAACAAGAGATGTGATATCCATGTCCTTCCCATTCCAATCCTGAGACCCGTCCTATACCATGAGATGTGATATCTCAATGCTTCTAATACCAAACCTGAGACCCTTCCTATAATGAGATGGGATATCCAACTCCTTCCCATTCCAATCCTGAGACCCTTCCAATAGCAGAGATGTCATATCTCAATGCTTATACCAAACCTGAGACCCTTCCTATGGCATGAAATGTCATATACAACTCCTTCCGATTCCAGACCTGAGACCCTTCCTATAGCATGAGATGTGATATCCAACTCCTTCTCATTCCAATCCTGAGACCCTTCCTATAGCTTGAGATGTGATATCCAACTCCTTCCCATTCCAATCCTGAGACTATATAGATGTGATATCTCAATGCTTCTAATACCAAACCTGAGATCCTTCCTATAACATGAGATGTGACATCCAAATCCTTCCACTTCCAAACCTGAGACCCTCCCTTTAGCATGAGATGTGATATCCGACTCCTTCCCATTCCAATCCTGAGACCCTTCTGATAGCATGAGATGTGATATCTCAATGCCTATATTACCAAACCTGAGATCCTTCCGATAGCATGAGATGTGATATCTCAATGCTTCTAATACCAAACCTGAGATCCTTCCTATAACATGAAATGTGATATCCAAATCCTTCCAAATCCAATCCTGATACCCTTCCGATAGCATGAGATGTGATATCCCAATGCTTCTACAAAACCTGAGACCCATACATGGCATGAGATGTGATATCAAACTCCTTCCCATTCCAATCCTGAGACACTTCCTATAGCATGAGATGTGATATCTCAATGCTTCTAATACCAAACCTGAGACTCTTCCTATAACATGAGATGGGATATCCAACTCCTTCCCATTCCAATCCTGAGACCCTTCCGATAGCAGAGATGTGATATCTCAATGCTTATACCAAACCTGAGACCCTTCCTATGGCATGAGATGTCATATACAACTCCTTCCCATTCCAATCCTGAGACCCTTCCTATAGCATGAGATGTGATATCTCAATGCTTATACCAAACCTGAGACCCATACATGGCATGAGATGTGATATCAAACTCCTTCCCATTCCAATACTGAGACCATTCCTATAGCATGAGATGTGATATCTCAATGCTTCTTATACCAAACCTGAGACTCTTCCTATAACATGAGATGGGATATCCAACTCCTTCCCATTCCAATCCTGAGACCCTTCCGATAGCAGAGATGGTATATCTCAATGCTTATACCAAACCTGAGACCCTTCCTATGGCATGAGATGTCATATACAACTCCTTCCCATTCCAATCCTGAGACCCTTCCTATAGCGTGAGATGTGATATCTCAATGCTTATACCAAACCTGAGACCCTTCCTATAGCATGAGATGTGATATCCAACTCCTTCCCATTTCAATCCTGAGACCCTTCCTATAGCATGAGATGTGATGTCTCAATGCTTCTAATACCAAACCTGAGATCCTTCCTATAACATCAGATGTGATATCCAACTCCTTCCCATTCCAATCCTGAGACCCTTCCTATAGCATGAGATGTGATATCTCAATGTTTATACCAAACCTGAGACCCTTCCTATAGCATGAGATGTGATATCCAACTCCTTCCCATTCCAATCCTGAGACCCTTCCTATAGCATGAGATGTGATATCTCAATGCCTCTAATACCAAATCTGAGATCCTTCCTCTAACATGAAATGTGATATCCAACTCCTTCCCTTTCCAAACCTGAGAGCCTACCTATAGCATGAGATGTGATATCCAAGACCTTCCCATTCCAATCCTTAGACCCTTCCTACAGCATACAATATGATATCTCAATGATTCTAATAACAAACCTGAGACCCGTCCTATAACATGAGATGTGATATCCAACTCCTTCCCATTCCAATCCTGAGACACTTCCAATAGCAGAGATGTGATATCTCAATGCTTATTCCAAACCTGAGACCCTTCCTATAGCATGAGATGTGATATCCAACTCCTTCCCGTTCCAAACCTGAGACCCTTCCTATAGCATATGTGATATCCAACTCCTTCCCATTCCAAACATGAGACCCTTCCTATAGCATGAGATGTGATATCCAACTCCTTCCCATTCCAATCCTGAGACCCTTCCTATAGCATGAGCTGTGATATCTCAATGCCTCTAATACCAAATCTGAGATCCTTCCTCTAACATGAAATGTGATATCCAACTCCTTCCCTTTCCAAACCTGAGAGCCTACCTATAGCATGAGATGTGATTTCCAAGACCTTCCCATTCCAATCCTTAGACCCTTCCTACAGCATACAATATGATATCTCAATGATTCTAATAACAAACCTGAGACCCGTCCTATAACATGAGATGTGATATCCAACTCCTTCCCATTCCAATCCTGAGACACTTCCGATAGCAGAGATGTGATATCTCAATGCTTATTCCAAAACTGAGACCCTTCCTATAGCATGAGATGTGATATCCAACTCCTTCCCGTTCCAAACCTGAGACCCTTCCTATAGCATATGTGATATCCAACTCCTTCCCATTCCAAACATGAGACCCTTCCTATAGCAAGAATGTAATATCCAACTCCTTCCCATTCCAATCCTGAGACCCTTCCTACAGCATGCGATGTGATATCTCAATGCTTCTAATACCAAACCTGAGACCCGTCCTATAACATGAGATGGGATATCCAACTCCTTCCCGTTCCAAACCTGAGACCCTTCCTATAGCATGAGATGTGATATCCAACTCCTTCCCATCCCAATCCTGAGACACTTCCGATTGCAGAGATGTGATATCTCAATGCTTATACCAAACCTGAGACTCTTCCTATAACATGAGATGTGATATCCAACTCCTTCCCGTTCCAAACCTGAGACCCTTCCTATAGCATAAGATGTGATATCCAACTCCTTCCCATTCCAATCCTGAGACCCTTCCGATAGCATGAGATGTGATATCTCAATGCTTCTAATACCAAACCTGAGATCCTTCTTATAACATGTGGTGTGATATCCAAATCCTTCCCCTTCCAAACCTGAGACCCTCCCTTTAGCATGAAATGTGATATCCAACTCCTTCCCATTCCAATCCTGAGACCCTTATGATAGCATGAGATGTGATATCTCAATGCCTCTAATACCAAACCTGAGATACTTCCGATAGCATGAGATGTGATATCTCAATGCTTCTAATACCAAACCTGAGATCCTTCCTATAACATGAGATGTGATATCCAAATCCTTCCCCTTCCAAACCTGAGACCCTCCCTTTAGCATGAGATGTGATATCCAACTCCTTCCCATTCCAATCCTGAGACCCTTCTGATAGCATGAGATGTGATATCTCAATGCCTCTAATACCAAACCTGAGATCCTACCTCTAACATGAAATATGATATCCAACTCCTTCCCTTTCCAAACCTGAGATCCTGTCTATAGCATGAGATGTGATATCCAAGTCCTTCCCATCCCAATCCTGAGACCCTTCCTATAGCATGAGATGTGATATCTCAATGCTTATACCAAACCTGAGACCCTTCCTATGGCATGAGATGCCATATACAACTCCTTCCCATTCCAATCCTGAGACCCTGCTTATAGCATGAGATGTGATATCTCAATGCTTCTAATACCAAACCTGAGATCTTTCCTATAACATGAGATGTGATATCCAACTCCTTCCCATTCCAATCCTGAGACCATTCCTATAGCATGAGATGTGATATCTCAATGCTTATACCAAACCTGAGACCCTTCCTATAGCTTGAGATGTGATATCCAACTCCTTCCCATTCCAATCCTGAGACCCTTCCTATAGCATGAGATGTGATATCTCAATGTCTCTAATACCAAACCTGAGATCCTTCCTCTAACATGAAATGTGATATCCAACTCCTTCCCCTTCCAAACCTGAGAGCCTTCCTATAGCATGAGATATGATATCCAAGTCCTTTCCATTCCAATCCTGAGACCCTTCCTATAACATGAGATGTGATATCCAACTCCTTCCCATTCCAACCTGACACCCTTCCTATAGCATGAGATGGGATATCCAACTCCTTCCAAATCCAATCCTGATACCCTTCCGATAGCATGAGATGTGATATCCCAATGCTTCTACCAAACCTGAGACCCATACTATGGCATGAGATGTGATATCCAACTCCTTCCCATTCCAATTCTGAGACTCTTCTGATAGCATGAGATGTGATATCTCAATGCCTCTAATACCAAACCTGAGATCCTACCTCTAACATGAAATGTGATATCCAACTCTTTCCCGTTGCAAACCTGAGAGCCTTCCTATAGCATGAGATGTGATATCCAAGTCCTTCCCATTCCAATCCTGAGACCCTTCCTATAACATGAGATGTGATATCCAACTCCTTCCCATTCCAACCTGACACCCTTCCTATAGCATGAGATGGGATATCCAACTCCTTCCAAATCCAATCCTGATACCCTTCCGATAGCATGAGATGTGATATCCCAATGCTTCTACCAAACCTGAGACCCATACTATGGCATGAGATGTGATATCAAACTCCTTCCCATTCCAATCCTGAGACCCTTCCTATAGCTTGAGATGTGATATCCAACTCCTTCCCATTCCAATTCTGAGACCCATCCTATACAATGAGACTTGATATCTCAATGCTTCTAATACCAAACCTGAGACCCGTCCTATAACATGAGATGTGATATCCAAATCCTTCCCCTTCCAAACCTTAGACCCTTCCTTTATCATGAGATGTGATATCCAACTCCTTCCCATTCCAATCCTGAGACTCTTCCGATATCATGAGATGTGATATCTCAATGCTTCTAATATCAAACTTGAGACCCTCCCTATAGCATGAGATGTGATATCCAAGTCCTTCCCATTCCAATCCTGAGACCCTTCCTATAGCATGAGATGTGATATCTCAATGCTTCTAATACCAAACCTGAGACCCTTCCTATAACATGAGATGGGAATATCCAACTCCTTCCCATTCCAATCCTGAGACCCTTCCGATAGCAGAGATGTGATATCTCAATGCTTATACCAAACCTGAGATCCTTCCTATAACATGAGATGTGATATCCAACTCCTTCCCATTCCAATCCTGAGACACTTCCTATAGCATGAGATGTGATATCTCACTGCTTATACCAAACCTGAGACCCTTCCTATAGCATGAGATGTGATATCCAACTCCTTCCCATTCCAATCCTGAGACCCTTCCTATAGCATGAGATGTGATATCTCAATGCTTCTAATATCAAACTTGAGACCCTCCCTATAGCATGAGATGTGATACCCAAGTCCTTCCCATTCCAATCCTGAGACCCTTCCTACAGCATGCGATGTGATGTCTCAATGCTTCTAATACCAAACCTGAGACTCTTCCTATAACATGAGATGGGATATCCAACTCCTTCCCATTCCAATCCTGAGACCCTTCCGATAGCAGAGATGTGATATCTCAATGCTTATACCAAACCTAAGACCCTTCCTATGGCATGAGATGTCATATACAACTCCTTCCCATTCCAATCCTGAGACCCTTCCTATAGCATGAGATGTGATATCTCAATGCTTATACCAAACCTGAGACCCTTCCTATAGCATGAGATGTGATATCCAACTCCTTCCCATTCTAATCCTGAGACCCTTCCTATAGCATGAGATGTGATGTCTCAATGCTTCTAATACCAAACCTGAGATCCTTCCTATAACATGAGATGTGATATCCAACTCCTTCCCATTCCAATCCCGAGACCCTTCCTATAGCATGAGATGTGATATCTCAATGCTTATACCAAACCTGAGACCCTTCCTATAGCATGAGATGTGATATCCAACTCCTTCCCATTCCAATCCTGAGACTCTTCCTATAGCATGAGATGTGATATCTCAATGCCTCTAATACCAAACCTGAGATCCTTCCTCTAACATGAAATGTGATATCCAACTCCTTCCCTTTCCAAACCTGAGAGCCTACCTATAGCATGAGATGTGATATCCAAGTCCTTCCCATTCCAATCCTTAGACCCTTCCTACAGCATGCAATATGATATCTCAATGATTCTAATAACAAACCTGAGACCCGTCCTATAACATGAGATGGGATATCCAACTCCTTCCCATTCCAATCCTGAGACACTTCTGATAGCAGAGATGTGATATCTCAATGCTTATACCAAACCTGAGACCCTTCCTATAACATGAGATGTGATATCCAACTCCTTCCCGGTCCAAACCTGAGACCCTTCCTATAGCATATGTGATATCCAACTCCTTCCCATTCCAAACATGAGACCCTTCCTATAGCAAGAGTGTAATATCCAACTCCTTCCCATTCCAATCCTGAGACCATTCCTATAGCATGAGATGTGATATCTCAATGCTTCTAATACCAAACCTGAGATCCTTCCTATGACATGAGATGTGATATCCAATTCCTCCCCATTCCAAACCTGAAAACCTTCCTACAGCATGCGATGTGATATCTCAATGCTTCTAATACCAAACCCGAGACCAGTCCTATAACATGAGATTGGATATCCAACTCCTTCCCCTTCCAAACCTGAGACTCTTCCTATAGCATGAGATGTGATATCCAACTTCTTCCCATTCCAATCCTGAGACCCTTCCTATAACATGAGATGTGATGTCTCAATGCTTCTAATACCAAACCTGAGATCTTTCCTATAACATGAGATGTGATATCCAACTCCTTCCCATTCCAATCCTGAGACCCTTCCTATAGCATGAGATGTGATATCTCAATGCTTATACCAAACCTGAGACCCTTCCTATAGCTTGAGATGTGATATCCAACTCCTTCCCATTCCAATCCTGAGACCCTTCCTATAGCATGAGATGTGATATCTCAAGGCCTCTAATACCAAACCTGAGATCCTTCCTCTAACATGAAATGTGATATCCAACTCCTTCCCCTTCCAAACCTGAGAGCCTTCCTATAACATGAAATGTGATATCCAATTCCTTCCCATTCCAACCTGAGACCCTTCCTATAGCATGAGATGGGATATCCAACTCCTTCCAAATCCAATACTGATACCCTTCCGATAGCATGAGATGTGATATCCCAATGCTTCTACCAAACCTGAGACCCATACTATGGCATGAGATGTGATATCAAACTCCTTCCCATTCCAATCCTGAGACCCTACCTATAGCTTGAGATGTGATATCCAACTCCTTCCCATTCCAAACCTGAGACCCGTCCTATAACATGAGATGTGATATCCAAATCCTTCCCCTTCCAAACCTTAGACCCTTCCTTTATCATGAGATGTGATATCCAATTCCTTCCCATTCCAATCCTGAGACCCTTCCGATATCATGAGATTTGTTATCTCAATGCTTCTAATATCAAACTTGAGACCCTCCCTATAACATGAGATGTGACATCCAAGTCCTCCCCATTCCAATCCTGAGACCCTTCCTATAGCATGAGATGTGATATCTCAATGCTTCTAATACCAAACCTGAGACCCTTCCTATAACATGATTTGGGATATCCAACTCCTTCCCATTCCAATCCTGAGACCCTTCCGATAGCAGAGATGTGATATCTCAATGCTTATACCAAACCTGAGACCCTTCCTATGGCCTGAGATGTCATATGCAACTCCTTCCCATTCCAATCCTGAGACCCTTCCTATAGCATTAGATGTGATATCTCAATGCTTATACCAAATCTGAGACCCTTCCTATAGCATGAGATGTGATATCCAACTCCTTCCCATTCCAATCCTGAGACCCTTCTGATAGCATGAGATGTGATATTTCAATGCCTCTAATACCAAACCTGAGATCCTACCTCTAACATGAAATGTGATATCCATCTCCTTCCCTTTCCAAACCTGAGACCCTGCCTATAGCATGAGATGTGATATCCAAGTCCTTCCCATTCCAATCCTGAGACCATTCCTATAGCATGTGATGTGATATCTCAATGCTTATACCAAATCTGAGACCCTTCCTATAGCATGAGATGTGATATCCAACTCCTTCCCATTCCAATCCTGAGACCCTTCCTATAGCATGAGATGTGATGTCTCAATGCTTCTAATACCAAACCTGAGATCCTTCCTATAACATGAGATGTGATATCCAACTCCTTCCCATTCCAATCCTGAGACCCTTATGATAGCATGAGATGTGATATCTCAATGCCTCTAATACCAAACCTGAGATACTTCCGATAGCATGAGATGTGATATCTCAATGCTTCTAATACCAAACCTGAGATCCTTCCTATAACATGAGATGTGATTTCCAAATCCTTCCCCTTCCAAACCTGAGACCCTCCCTTTAGCATGAGATGTGATATCCAAGTCCTTTCCATTCCAATCCTGAGACCCTTCCTATAGCATGTGATGTGATATCTCAATGCTTATACCAAACCTGAGACCCTTCCTATGGCATGAGATGTCATATACAACTCCTTCCCATTCCAATCCTGAGACCCTTCCTATAGCATGAGATGTGATATCTCAATGCTTCTTATACCAAACCTGAGACTCTTCCTATAACATGAGATGGGATATCCAACTCCTTCCCATTCCAATCCTGAGACCCTTCCGATAGCAGAGATGGTATATCTCAATGCTTATACCAAACCTGAGACCCTTCCTATGGCATGAGATGTCATATACAACTCCTTCCCATTCCAATCCTGAGACCCTTCCTATAGCATGAGATGTGATATCTCAATGCTTATACCAAACCTGAGACCCTTCCTATAGCATGAGATGTGATATCCAACTCCTTCCCATTTCAATCCTGAGACCCTTCCTATAGCATGAGATGTGATGTCTCAATGCTTCTAATACCAAACCTGAGATCCTTCCTATAACATCAGATGTGATATCCAACTCCTTCCCATTCCAATCCTGAGACCCTTCCTATAGCATGAGATGTGATATCTCAATGTTTATACCAAACCTGAGACCCTTCCTATAGCATGAGATGTGATATCCAACTCCTTCCCATTCCAATCCTGAGACCCTTCCTATAGCATGAAATGTGATATCTCAATGCCTCTAATACCAAATCTGAGATCCTTCCTCTAACATGAAATGTGATATCCAACTCCTTCCCTTTCCAAACCTGAGAGCCTACCTATAGCATGAGATGTGATATCCAAGACCTTCCCATTCCAATCCTTAGACCCTTCCTACAGCATACAATATGATATCTCAATGATTCTAATAACAAACCTGAGACCCGTCCTATAACATGAGATGTGATATCCAACTCCTTCCCATTCCAATCCTGAGACACTTCCAATAGCAGAGATGTGATATCTCAATGCTTATTCCAAACCTGAGACCCTTCCTATAGCATGAGATGTGATATCCAACTCCTTCCCGTTCCAAACCTGAGACCCTTCCTATAGCATATGTGATATCCAACTCCTTCCCATTCCAAACATGAGACCCTTCCTATAGCATGAGATGTGATATCCAACTCCTTCCCATTCAAATCCTGAGACCCTTCCTATAGCATGAGATGTGATATCTCAATGCCTCTAATACCAAACCTGAGATCCTTCCTCTAACATGAAATGTGATATCCAACTCCTTCCCTTTCCAAACCTGAGAGCCTACCTATAGCATGAGATGTGATATCCAAGACCTTCCCATTCCAATCCTTAGACCCTTCCTACAGCATACAATATGATATCTCAATGATTCTAATAACAAACCTGAGACCCGTCCTATAACATGAGATGTGATATCCAACTCCTTCCCATTCCAATCCTGAGACACTTCCGATAGCAGAGATGTGATATCTCAATGCTTATTCCAAAACTGAGACCCTTCCTATAGCATGAGATGTGATATCCAACTCCTTCCCGTTCCAAACCTGAGACCCTTCCTATAGCATATGTGATATCCAACTCCTTCCCATTCCAAACATGAGACCCTTCCTATAGCAAGAATGTAATATCCAACTCCTTCCCATTCCAATCCTGAGACCCTTCCTACAGCATGCGATGTGATATCTCAATGCTTCTAATACCAAACCTGAGACCCGTCCTATAACATGAGATGGGATATCCAACTCCTTCCCGTTCCAAACCTGAGACCCTTCCTATAGCATGAGATGTGATATCCAACTCCTTCCCATCCCAATCCTGAGACACTTCCGATTGCAGAGATGTGATATCTCAATGCTTATACCAAACCTGAGACTCTTCCTATAACATGAGATGTGATATCCAACTCCTTCCCGTTCCAAACCTGAGACCCTTCCTATAGCATAAGATGTGATATCCAACTCCTTCCCATTCCAATCCTGAGACCCTTCCGATAGCATGAGATGTGATATCTCAATGCTTCTAATACCAAACCTGAGATCCTTCTTATAACATGTGGTGTGATATCCAAATCCTTCCCCTTCCAAACCTGAGACCCTCCCTTTAGCATGAAATGTGATATCCAACTCCTTCCCATTCCAATCCTGAGACCCTTATGATAGCATGAGATGTGATATCTCAATGCCTCTAATACCAAACCTGAGATACTTCCGATAGCATGAGATGTGATATCTCAATGCTTCTAATACCAAACCTGAGATCCTTCCTATAACATGAGATGTGATATCCAAATCCTTCCCCTTCCAAACCTGAGACCCTCCCTTTAGCATGAGATGTGATATCCAACTCCTTCCCATTCCAATCCTGAGACCCTTCTGATAGCATGAGATGTGATATCTCAATGCCTCTAATACCAAACCTGAGATCCTACCTCTAACATGAAATATGATATCCAACTCCTTCCCTTTCCAAACCTGAGATCCTGTCTATAGCATGAGATGTGATATCCAAGTCCTTCCCATCCCAATCCTGAGACCCTTCCTATAGCATGAGATGTGATATCTCAATGCTTATACCAAACCTGAGACCCTTCCTATGGCATGAGATGCCATATACAACTCCTTCCCATTCCAATCCTGAGACCCTGCTTATAGCATGAGATGTGATATCTCAATGCTTCTAATACCAAACCTGAGATCTTTCCTATAACATGAGATGTGATATCCAACTCCTTCCCATTCCAATCCTGAGACCATTCCTATAGCATGAGATGTGATATCTCAATGCTTATACCAAACCTGAGACCCTTCCTATAGCTTGAGATGTGATATCCAACTCCTTCCCATTCCAATCCTGAGACCCTTCCTATAGCATGAGATGTGATATCTCAATGTCTCTAATACCAAACCTGAGATCCTTCCTCTAACATGAAATGTGATATCCAACTCCTTCCCCTTCCAAACCTGAGAGCCTTCCTATAGCATGAGATATGATATCCAAGTCCTTTCCATTCCAATCCTGAGACCCTTCCTATAACATGAGATGTGATATCCAACTCCTTCCCATTCCAACCTGAGACCCTTCCTATAGCATGAGATGGGATATCCAACTCCTTCCAAATCCAATCCTGATACCCTTCCGATAGCATGAGATGTGATATCCCAATGCTTCTACCAAACCTGAGACCCATACTATGGCATGAGATGTGATATCCAACTCCTTCCCATTCCAATTCTGAGACTCTTCTGATAGCATGAGATGTGATATCTCAATGCCTCTAATACCAAACCTGAGATCCTACCTCTAACATGAAATGTGATATCCAACTCTTTCCCGTTGCAAACCTGAGAGCCTTCCTATAGCATGAGATGTGATATCCAAGTCCTTCCCATTCCAATCCTGAGACCCTTCCTATAACATGAGATGTGATATCCAACTCCTTCCCATTCCAACCTGACACCCTTCCTATAGCATGAGATGGGATATCCAACTCCTTCCAAATCCAATCCTGATACCCTTCCGATAGCATGAGATGTGATATCCCAATGCTTCTACCAAACCTGAGACCCATACTATGGCATGAGAAGTGATATCAAACTCCTTCCCATTCCAATCCTGAGACCCTTCCTATAGCTTGAGATGTGATATCCAACTCCTTCCCATTCCAATTCTGAGACCCATCCTATACAATGAGACTTGATATCTCAATGCTTCTAATACCAAACCTGAGACCCGTCCTATAACATGAGATGTGATATCCAAATCCTTCCCCTTCCAAACCTTAGACCCTTCCTTTATCATGAGATGTGATATCCAACTCCTTCCCATTCCAATCCTGAGACTCTTCCGATATCATGAGATGTGATATCTCAATGCTTCTAATATCAAACTTGAGACCCTCCCTATAGCATGAGATGTGATATCCAAGTCCTTCCCATTCCAATCCTGAGACCCTTCCTATAGCATGAGATGTGATATCTCAATGCTTCTAATACCAAACCTGAGACCCTTCCTATAACATGAGATGGGAATATCCAACTCCTTCCCATTCCAATCCTGAGACCCTTCCGATAGCAGAGATGTGATATCTCAATGCTTATACCAAACCTGAGATCCTTCCTATAACATGAGATGTGATATCCAACTCCTTCCCATTCCAATCCTGAGACACTTCCTATAGCATGAGATGTGATATCTCACTGCTTATACCAAACCTGAGACCCTTCCTATAGCATGAGATGTGATATCCAACTCCTTCCCATTCCAATCCTGAGACCCTTCCTATAGCATGAGATGTGATATCTCAATGCTTCTAATATCAAACTTGAGACCCTCCCTATAGCATGAGATGTGATACCCAAGTCCTTCCCATTCCAATCCTGAGACCCTTCCTACAGCATGCGATGTGATGTCTCAATGCTTCTAATACCAAACCTGAGACTCTTCCTATAACATGAGATGGGATATCCAACTCCTTCCCATTCCAATCCTGAGACCCTTCCGATAGCAGAGATGTGATATCTCAATGCTTATACCAAACCTAAGACCCTTCCTATGGCATGAGATGTCATATACAACTCCTTCCCATTCCAATCCTGAGACCCTTCCTATAGCATGAGATGTGATATCTCAATGCTTATACCAAACCTGAGACCCTTCCTATAGCATGAGATGTGATATCCAACTCCTTCCCATTCCAATCCTGAGACCCTTCCTATAGCATGAGATGTGATGTCTCAATGCTTCTAATACCAAACCTGAGATCCTTCCTATAACATGAGATGTGATATCCAACTCCTTCCCATTCCAATCCTGAGACCCTTCCTATAGCATGAGATGTGATATCTCAATGCTTATACCAAACCTGAGACCCTTCCTATAGCATGAGATGTGATATCCAACTCCTTCCCATTCCAATCCTGAGACTCTTCCTATAGCATGAGATGTGATATCTCAATGCCTCTAATACCAAACCTGAGATCCTTCCTCTAACATGAAATGTGATATCCAACTCCTTCCCTTTCCAAACCTGAGAGCCTACCTATAGCATGAGATGTGATATCCAAGTCCTTCCCATTCCAATCCTTAGACCCTTCCTACAGCATGCAATATGATATCTCAATGATTCTAATAACAAACCTGAGACCCGTCCTATAACATGAGATGGGATATCCAACTCCTTCCCATTCCAATCCTGAGACACTTCTGATAGCAGAGATGTGATATCTCAATGCTTATACCAAACCTGAGACCCTTCCTATAACATGAGATGTGATATCCAACTCCTTCCCGGTCCAAACCTGAGACCCTTCCTATAGCATATGTGATATCCAACTCCTTCCCATTCCAAACATGAGACCCTTCCTATAGCAAGAGTGTAATATCCAACTCCTTCCCATTCCAATCCTGAGACCATTCCTATAGCATGAGATGTGATATCTCAATGCTTCTAATACCAAACCTGAGATCCTTCCTATGACATGAGATGTGATATCCAATTCCTCCCCATTCCAAACCTGAAAACCTTCCTACAGCATGCGATGTGATATCTCAATGCTTCTAATACCAAACCCGAGACCAGTCCTATAACATGAGATTGGATATCCAACTCCTTCCCCTTCCAAACCTGAGACTCTTCCTATAGCATGAGATGTGATATCCAACTTCTTCCCATTCCATCCTGAGACCCTTCCTATAACATGAGATGTGATGTCTCAATGCTTCTAATACCAAACCTGAGATCTTTCCTATAACATGAGATGTGATATCCAACTCCTTCCCATTCCAATCCTGAGACCCTTCCTATAGCATGAGATGTGATATCTCAATGCTTATACCAAACCTGAGACCCTTCCTATAGCTTGAGATGTGATATCCAACTCCTTCCCATTCCAATCCTGAGACCCTTCCTATAGCATGAGATGTGATATCTCAAGGCCTCTAATACCAAACCTGAGATCCTTCCTCTAACATGAAATGTGATATCCAACTCCTTCCCCTTCCAAACCTGAGAGCCTTCCTATAACATGAAATGTGATATCCAATTCCTTCCCATTCCAACCTGAGACCCTTCCTATAGCATGAGATGGGATATCCAACTCCTTCCAAATCCAATACTGATACACTTCCGATAGCATGAGATGTGATATCCCAATGCTTCTACCAAACCTGAGACCCATACTATGGCATGAGATGTGATATCAAACTCCTTCCCATTCCAATCCTGAGACCCTACCTATAGCTTGAGATGTGATATCCAACTCCTTCCCATTCCAAACCTGAGACCCGTCCTATAACATGAGATGTGATATCCAAATCCTTCCCCTTCCAAACCTTAGACCCTTCCTTTATCATGAGATGTGATATCCAATTCCTTCCCATTCCAATCCTGAGACCCTTCCGATATCATGAGATTTGTTATCTCAATGCTTCTAATATCAAACTTGAGACCCTCCCTATAACATGAGATGTGACATCCAAGTCCTCCCCATTCCAATCCTGAGACCCTTCCTATAGCATGAGATGTGATATCTCAATGCTTCTAATACCAAACCTGAGACCCTTCCTATAACATGATTTGGGATATCCAACTCCTTCCCATTCCAATCCTGAGACCCTTCCGATAGCAGAGATGTGATATCTCAATGCTTATACCAAACCTGAGACCCTTCCTATGGCCTGAGATGTCATATGCAACTCCTTCCCATTCCAATCCTGAGACCCTTCCTATAGCATTAGATGTGATATCTCAATGCTTATACCAAACCTGAGACCCTTCCTATAGCATGAGATGTGATATCCAACTCCTTCCCATTCCAATCCTGAGACCCTTCTGATAGCATGAGATGTGATATTTCAATGCCTCTAATACCAAACCTGAGATCCTACCTCTAACATGAAATGTGATATCCATCTCCTTCCCTTTCCAAACCTGAGACCCTGCCTATAGCATGAGATGTGATATCCAAGTCCTTCCCATTCCAATCCTGAGACCCTTCCTATAGCATGTGATGTGATATCTCAATGCTTATACCAAATCTGAGACCCTTCCTATAGCATGAGATGTGATATCCAACTCCTTCCCATTCCAATCCTGAGACCCTTCCTATAGCATGAGATGTGATGTCTCAATGCTTCTAATACCAAACCTGAGATCCTTCCTATAACATGAGATGTGATATCCAACTCCTTCCCATTCCAATCCTGAGACCCTTATGATAGCATGAGATGTGATATCTCAATGCCTCTAATACCAAACCTGAGATACTTCCGATAGCATGAGATGTGATATCTCAATGCTTCTAATACCAAACCTGAGATCCTTCCTATAACATGAGATGTGATTTCCAAATCCTTCCCCTTCCAAACCTGAGACCCTCCCTTTAGCATGAGATGTGATATCCAAGTCCTTTCCATTCCAATCCTGAGACCCTTCCTATAGCATGTGATGTGATATCTCAATGCTTATACCAAACCTGAGACCCTTCCTATGGCATGAGATGTCATATACAACTCCTTCCCATTCCAATCCTGAGACCCTTCCTATAGCATGAGATGTGATATCTCAATGCTTATACCAAACCTGAGACCCTTCCTATAGCATGAGATGTGATATCCAACTTCTTCCCATTCCAATCTTGAGACCCTTCCTATAACATGAGATGGGATGTCGCAATGCTTCTAATACCAAACCTGAGATCTTTCCTTATCAGTTTGGATTTGGAAGGAGTTGGATATCCCATCTCATGCTATAGGAAGGGTCTCAGGTTGGAATGGGAAGGAGTTGGATATCACATTTCATGTTATAGGAAGGGTCTCAGGATTGGATGGGAAGGACTTGGATATCATATCTCATGCTATAGGAAGGCTCTCAGGTTTGGAAGGGGAAGGAGTTGGATATATCATATTTTATGTTAGAGGAAGGATCTCAGGTTTGGTATTAGAGGCCTTGAGATATCACATCTCATGCTATAGGAAGGGTCTCAGGATTGGAATGGGAAGAAGTTGGATATCACATCTCAAGCTATAGGAAGGGTCTCAGGTTTGGTATAAGCATTGAGATATCACATCTCATGCTATAGGAAGGGTCTCAGGATTGGTATAAGCATTGAGATATCACATCTCATGCTATAGGAAGGGTCTCAGGATTGGAATGGGAAGGAGTTGTATATGACATCTCATGCCATAGGAAGGGTCTCAGGTTTGGTATAAGCATTGAGATATCACATCACATGCTATAGGAAGGGTCTCAGGATTGGAATGGAAAGGATATAGCATTGGAATGGGAAGGATCTCAGGTTTGGTATTAGAAGCATTGAGACATCACATCTCATGCTATAGGAAGGGTCTCAGGATTGGAATGGGAAGGAGTTGGATATCACATCTCATGCTATAGGAAGGGTCTCAGATTTGGTATAAGCATTGAGATATCACATCACATGCTATAGGAAGGGTCTCAGGATTGGAATGGGAAGGACTTGGATATCACATCTCATGCTATAGGCAGGGTCTCAGGATTGGAATGGGAAGGAATAGGATATCACATCTCATGCTATAGGAAGGGTCTCAGGATTGGAATGGGAAGGACTTGGATATCACATCTCATGTTATAGGAAGGGTCTCAGGTTTGGTATTAGAAGCATTGAGATATCACATCTCATGCTATAGGAAGGGTCTCAGATTTGGTATAAGCATTGAGATATCACATCTAATGCTATAGGAAGGGTCTCAGGATTGGAATGGGAAGGAGTTGCATATGACATCTCAGGCCATAGGAAGGGTCTCAGGTTTGGTATTAGAAGCATTGTGATATCACATCTCTGCTATCGGAAGGGTCTCAGGATTGGAATGGGAAGGAGTTGGATATCACATCTCATGCTATAGGAAGGGTTTCAGGTTTGGTAGAAGCATTGAGATATCACATCTCATGCTATCATAAGGGTCTCAGGATTGGAATGGGAAGGAGTTGGATATCACATCTCATGTTATAGGAAGGATCTCAGGTTTGGTATTAGAAGCAGTGAGATATCACATCTCATGCTATAGGAAGGGTCTCAGGAATGGAATGGGAAGGACTTTGATATCACATCTCATGATAAAGGAAGGGTCTAAGGTTTGGAAGGGGAAGGATTTGGATATCACATCTCATCTTATAGGACGGGTCTCAGGTTTGGTATTAGAAGCATTGTGATATCACATCTCATGCTATAGGAAGTGTCTCAGGATTGGAATGGGAAGGAGTTGGATATCACATCTCATGCTATAGGAAGGGTTTCAGGTTTGGTAGAAGCATTGAGATATCACATCTCATGCTATCGGAAGGGTCTCAGGTTTGGAATGGGAAGGAGTTGGATATCACATCTCATGTTATAGGAAGGATCTCATGTTTGGTATTAGAAGCATTGAGATATCACATCTCATGCTATAGGAAGGGTCTCCGGATTGGAATGTGAATAATTTGGATATTACATCTCATGCTAAAGGAAGGGTCTCAGGTTTGGAATGGGAAGGAGTTGGATATGACATCTCTTGTTATAGGGAGGGTCTCAGGATTTGAATGGCAAGGAGTTGGATATCACATCTCATGCCATAGGAAGGGTCTCAGGTTTGGTATAAGCATTGAGATATCACATCTCTGCTATCGGAAGGGTCTCAGGATTGGATTGGGAAGGAGTTGGATATCCCTTCTCATGCTATAGGAAGGGTCTCAGGTTGGAATGGGAAGGAGTTGGATATCACATCTCATGTTATAGGAAGGGTCTCAGGATTGGAATGGGAAGGATTTGGATATCGCATCTCTTGCTATAGGAAGGGTCTCAGGTTTTTTATTAGAAACATTGAGATATCACATCTCATGCTATAGGAAGGGTTTTAGGATTGGAATGGGAAGTATTTGGATATCACATCTCATGCTAAAGGAAGGGTCTCAGGTTTGGAAGGGGAAGGATTTGGATATCAAATCTCATGTTATAGGACGGGACCCAGGTTTGGTATTAGAAGCATTGAGATATCACATCTCATGGTATAGGAAGGGTCTCAGGGTTGGAATGGGAAGGAGTTGGATATCACATCTCTTCCAATAGGAAGGGTCTCAGGTTTGGAATGGGAAGGAATTGGATATCACATCTCATGTTATAGGAAGAGTCTCAGGTTTGGTAGAAGCGTTGAGATATCACATCTCTGCTATCGGAAGGGTCTCAGGATTGGATTGGGAAGGAGTTGGATATCCCTTCTCATGCTATAGGAAGGGTCTCAGGATTTGAATGGCAAGGAGTTGGATATCACATATCATGCCATAGGAAGGGTCTCAGGTTTGGTATAAGCATTGAGATATCACATCTCTGCTATCGGAAGGGTCTCCGGATTGGATTGGGAACGAGTTGGATATCCCTTCTCATGCTATAGGAAGTGTCTCAGGTTGGAATGGGAAGGAGTTGGATATCACATCTCATGTTATAGGAAGGGTCTCAGGATTGGAATGGGAAGGATTTGGATATCACATCTCTTGCTATAGGAAGGGTCTCAGGATTGGAATGGGTAGGAGTTGGATATTACATTCTTGCTATAGGAAGGGTCTCATGTTTGGAATGGGAAGGAGTTGGATATCACATATGCTATAGGAAGTGTCTCAGGTTTGGAACGGGAAGGAGTTGGATATCACATCTCATGTTAGAGGAAGGATCTCAGGTTTGGTATTAGAGGCCTTGAGATATCACATCTCATGCTATAGGAAGTATCTCAGGTTTGGTATTAGAAGCATTGAGATATCACATCTCATGCTATCGGAAGTATCTCAGGTTTGGTATTAGAAGCATTGAGATATCACATCTCATGCTATCATAAGGGTCTCAGGATTGGAATGGGAAGGAGTTGGATATCACATCTCATGTTATAGGAAGGATCTCAGGTTTGGTATTAGAAGCAGTGAGATATCACATCTCATGCTATAGGAAGGGTCTCAGGATTGGAATGGGAAGGAGTTGGATATCACATCTCATGCTATAGGAAGGGTCTCAGATTTGGTATAAGCTTTGAGATATCACAGCTCATGCTATAGGAAGGGTCTCAGGATTGGATTGGGAAGGAGTTGTATATGACATCTCAGGCCATAGGAAGGGTCTCAGGTTTGGTATATGCATTGAGATATCACATCTCTGCTATCGAAAGGGTCTCAGGATTGGAATGGGAAGGAGTTGGATATCCCATCTCATGTTATAGGAAGCGTCTCAGGTTTGGTATTAGAAGCATTGAGATATCACATCTCATGCTATAGGGAAGGTCTCAAGTTTGATATTAGAAGCATTGAGATAACAAATCTCATGATATCGGAAGGGTCTCAGGATTGGAATGGGAAGGAGTTGGATATCACATCTCATGATAAAGGAAGGGTCTAAGGTTTGGAAGGGGAAGGATTTGGATATCACATCTCATGTTATAGGACGGGTCTCAGGTTTGGTATTAGAAGCATTGAGATATCAAGTCTCATGGTATAGGAAGGGTCTCAGAATTGGAATGGGAAGGAGTTGGATATCACATCTCAAGCTATAGGAAGGGTCTCAGGATTGGAATGGGAAGGAGTTTGATATCACATCTTATGCCATAGTATGGGTCTCAGGTTTGGTAGAAGCATTGGGATATCACATCTCATGCTATTGGAAGGGTATCAGTATTGGATTTGGAAGGAGTTGGATATCCCATCTCATGCTATTGGAAGGGTCTCAGGTTGGAATGGGAAGGAGTTGGATATCACATTTCATGTTATAGGAAGGGTCTCAGGATTGGAATGGGAAGGACGTGGATATCATATCTCATGCTATAGGAAGGCTCTCAGGTTTGGAAGGGGAAGGAGTTGGATATCACATTTCATGTTAGAGGAAGGATCTCAGGTTCGGTATTAGAGGCCTTGAGATATCACATCTCATGCTATAGGAAGGGTCTCAGGATTGGAATGGGAAGGAGTTGGATATCACATCTCAAGCTATAAGAAGGGTCTCAGGTTTGGTATACGCATTGAGATATCACATCTCATGCTATAGGAAGGGTCTCAGGATTGGAATGGGAAGGAGTTGGATATCACATCTCATGTTATAGGAAAGATCTCAGGTTTGGTATTAGAAGCATTGAGACATCACATCTCATGTTATAGGAAGGGTCTTAGGATTGGAATGGGAAGAAGTTGGATATCACATCTCATGCTATAGGAAGGGTCTCAGGTTTGGTATAAGCATTGAGATATCACATCTCATGCTATAGGAAGGGTCTCAGGATTGGAATGGGAAGGAGTTGTATATGACATCTCATGCCATAGGAAGGGTCTCAGGTTTGATATAAGCATTGAGATATCACATCACATGCTATAGGAAGGGTCTCAGGATTGGAATGAGAAGGACTTGGATATCACATCTCATGCTATGGGCAGGGTCTCAGGTTTGGAAAGGGAAGGAGATGGATATCACATTTCATGTTAGAGGTAGGATCTCAGGTTTGGTATTAGAGGCATTGAGATATCACATCTCATGCTATCAGAAGGGTCTCAGGATTGGAATGGGAAGGAGTTGTATATCACATCTCATGCTAAAGGGAGGGTCTCAGGTTTGGAAGGGGAAGGATTTGGAAATCACATCTCATGTTATAGGAAGGATCTCAGGTTTGGTATTAGAAGCATTGAGATATCACATCTCATGCTATCGGAAGTATCTCAGGTTTGGTATTAGAGGCATTGAGATATCACATCTCATGCTATCATAAGGGTCTCAGAATTGGAATGGGAAGGAGTTGGATATCACATCTCATGTTATAGGAAGGATCTCAGGTTTGGTATTAGAAGCATTGAGATATCACATCTCATGCTATAGGAAGGGTCTCAGGATTGGAATGGGAAGGAGTTGGATATCACATCTCATGCTATAGGAAGGGTCTCAGATTTGGTATAAGCATTGAGATATCACATCTCATGCTATAGGAAGGGTCTCAGGATTGGATTGGGAAGGAGTTGTATATGACATCTCAGGCCATAGGAAGGGTCTCAGGTTTGCTATACGCATTGAGATATCACATCTCTGCTATCGGAAGGGTCTCAGGATTGGAATGGGAAGGAGTTGGATATCCCATCTCATGTTATAGGAAGGGTCTCAGGTTTGGTATTAGAAGCATTGAGATATCACATCTCATGCTATAGGAAGGGTCTCAGGATTGGAATGGGGAGGACTTGGATGTCACATCTCATGCTATAGGGAGGGTCTCAAGTTTGATATTAGAAGCATTGAGATAACAACTCTCATGATATCGGAAGAGTCTCAGGATTGGAATGGGAAGGAGTTGGATATCACATCTCATGATAAAGGAAGGGTCTAAGGTTTGGAAGGGGAAGGATTTGGATATCACATCTCATGTTATAGGACGGGTCTCAGGTTTGGTATTAGAAGCATTGAGATATCAAGTCTCATGGTATAGGAAGGGTCTCAGAATTGGAATGGGAAGGAGTTGGATATCACATCTCAACCTATAGGAAGGGTCTCAGGATTGGAATGGGAAGGAGTTTGATATCACATCTTCTGCCATAGTATGGGTCTCAGGTTTGGTAGAAGCATTGGGATATCACATCTCATGCTATTGGAAGGGTATCAGTATTGGATTTGGAAGGAGTTGGATATCCCATCTCATGCTATAGGAAGGGTCTCAGGTTGGAATGGGAAGGAGTTGGATATCACATTTCATGTTATAGGAAGGGTCTCAGGATTGGAATGGGAAGGACTTGGATATCATATCTCATGCTATAGGAAGGCTCTCAGGTTTGGAAGGGGAAGGAGTTGGATATCACATTTCATGTTAGAGGAAGGATCTCAGGTTTGGTATTAGAGGCCTTGAGATATCACATCTCATGCTATAGGAAGGGTCTCAGGATTGGAATGGGAAGGAGTTGGATATCACATCTCAAGCTTTAGGAAGGGTCTCAGGTTTGGTATAAGCATTGAGATAGCACATCTCATGCTATAGGAAGGGTCTCAGGATTGGAATGGGAAGGAGTTGGATATCACATCTCATGTTATAGGAAAGATCTCAGGTTTGGTATTAGAAGCATTGAGACATCACATCTCATGTTATAGGAAGGGTCTCAGGATTGGAATGGGAAGGAGTTGGATATCACATCTCAAGCTATAGGAAGGGTCTCAGGTTTGGAACGGGAAGGAGTTAGATATCACATCTCATGTTATAGGAAGAGTCTCAGGTTTGGTATAAGCATTGAGATATCACATCTCTGCTATCGGAGAAGTCTCAGGATTGGGATGGGAAGGAGTTGGATATCCCTTCTCATGCTATAGGAAGGGTCTCAGGATTTGAATGGCAAGGAGTTGGATATCACATATCATGCCATAGGAAGGGTCTCAGGTTTCGTATAAGCATTGAAATATCACATATCTGCTATCGGAAGGGTCTCCAGATTGGATTGGGAAGGAGTTGGATATCCCTTCTCATGCTATAGGAAGTGTCTCAGGTTGGAATGGGAAGGAGTTGGATATCACATCTCATGTTATAGGAAGGGTCTCAGGATTGGAATGGGAAGGATTTGGATATCACATCTCTTGCTATAGGAAGGGTCTCAGGATTGGAATGGGTAGGAGTTGGATATTACATTCTTGCTATAGGAAGGGCCTCATGTTTGGAATGGGAAGGAGTTGGATATCACATATGCTATAGGAAGTGTCTCAGGTTTGGAACGGGAAGGATTTGGATATCACATCTCATGTTAGAGGAAGGATCTCAGGTTTGGTATTAGAGGCCTTGAGATATCACATCTCATGCTATAGGAAGGGTCTCAGGTTTGGTAAAAGCATTGAGATATCACATCTCATGCTATAGGAAGAGTCTCAGGATTGGAATGGGAAGAAGTTGGATATCACATCTCATGCTATAGGAAGGGCCTCAGGTTTGGTATAAGCATTGAGATATCACATCTCATGCTATAGGAAGGGTCTCAGGTTGGAATGGGAAGGAGTTGGATATCACATCTCATGTTATAGGAAGGGTATCAGGATTGGAATGGGAAGGACTTGGATATCACATCTCATGCTATAGGAAGGCTATCAGGTTTGGAAGGGGAAGGAGTTGCATATCAAATTTCATTTTAGAGGTAGGATCTCAGGTTTGGTATTAGAGGCATTGAGATATCACATCTCATGCTATAGGAAGGGTCTCACGATTGGAATGGGAAGGATTTGGATATCACATCTCATGCTATAGGAAGGGTCTCAGGTTTGGTATAAGCATTGAGATATCACATCTCATGCTATAGAAACGGTCTCAAGATTGCAATGGGAAGGAGTTGGATATCACATTTCATGTTATAGGAAGGATCTCAGATTTGGTATTAGAAGCATTGAGACATCACATCTCATGCTATAGGAAGGGTCTCAGGATTGGAATGGGAAGGAGTTGGATATTGAGACCCTTCCTATAGCTTGAGATGTGATATCCAACTCCTTCCCATTCCAATTCTGAGACCCTTCCTATACCATGAGACTTGATATCTCAATGCTTCTAACACCAAACCTGAGACCCGTCCTATAACATGAGATGTGATATCCAAATCCTTCCCCTTCCAAACCTTAGACCCTTCCTTTATCATGAGATGTGATATCCAACTCCTTTCCATTCCAATCCTGAGACCCTTCCGATATCATGAGATTTGTTATCTCAATGCTTCTAATATCAAACTTGAGACCTTCCCTATAGCATGAGATGTGATATCTCAATGCTTCTAATACCAAACCTGAGACCCTTCCTATAACATGAGATGGGATATCCAACTCCTTCCCATTCCAATCCTGAGACCCTTTCGATAGCAGAGATGTGATATCTCAATGCGTATACCAAACCTGAGACCCTTCCTATGGCCTGAGATGTCATATACAACTCCTTCCCAATCAAATCCTGAGACCCTTCCTATAGCATGAGATGTGATATCTCAATGCTTATACCAAATCTGAGACCCTTCCTATAGCATGAGATGTGATATCCAACTCCTTCCCATTCCAATCCTGAGACCCTTCCTACAGCATGAGATGTGATATCTCAATGCTTCTAATACCAAACCTGAGATCCTCCCTATAACATGAGATGTGATATCCAACTCCTTCCCATTCCAATCCTGAGACCCTTATGATAGCATGAGATGTGATATCTCAATGCCTCTAATACCAAACCTGAGATACTTCCGATAGCATGAGATGTGATATCTCAATGCTTCTAATACCAAACCTGAGATCCTTCCTATAACATGACATGTGATTTCCAAATCCTTCCCCTTCCAAACCTGAGACCCTCCCTTTAGCATGAGATGTGATATCTCAATGCCTCTAATACCAAACCTGAGATCCTACCTCTAACATGAAATGTGATATCCATCTCCTTCCCTTTCCAAACCTGAGACCCTGCCTATAGCATGAGATGTGATATCCAAGTCCTTCCCATTCCAATCCTGAGACCCTTCCTATAGCATGTGATGTGATATCTCAATGCTTATACCAAACCTGAGACCCTTCTTATGGCATGAGATGTCATATACAACTCCTTCCCATTCCAATCCTGAGACCCTTCCTATAGCATGAGATGTGATATCTCAATGCTTATACCAAACCTGAGACCCTTCCTATAGCATGAGATGTGATATCCAACTTCTTCCCATTCCAATCCTGAGACCCTTCCTATAGCATGAGATGTGATATCTCAATGCTTATACCAAACCTGGGACCCTTCCTATAGCATGAGATGTGATATCTCAAGGCCTCTAATACCAAACCTGAGATCCTTCCTCTAACATGAGATGTGATATCCAACTCCTTCCCGTTCCAAACCTGAGACACTTCCTATAGCATATGTGATATCCAACTCCTTCCCATTCCAAACATGAGACCCTTCCTATAGAAAGAATGTAATATCCAACTCCTACCCATTCCAATCCTGAGACCCTTCCTATAGCAAGAGATGTGATATCCAAATCCTTCCCCTTCCAAACCTGAGACCCTTCCTTTAGCATGAGATGTGATATCCAAATACTTCCCATTCCAATCCTAAAACCCATCCTATAGCATGAGATGTGATATCTCAATGTTTCTAAAAAAAAACCTGAGACCCTTCCTATAGCAAGAGATGCGATATCCAAATCCTTCCCATTCCAATCCTGAGACCCTTCCTATAGCATGAGAAGGGATATCCAACTCCTTCCCAATCCAATCCTGAGACCCTTCCGATAGCAGAGATGTGATATCTCAATGCTTATACCAAACCTGAGACCCTTCCTATGGCATGAGATGTGATATCCAACTCCTTGCCATTCAAATCCTGAGACCCTCCCTATAACAAGAGATGTCATATCCAACTCCTTCCCATTCCAAACCTGAGACCCTTCCTTTAGCATGAGATGTAATATCCAAATCCTTCACATTCCAATCCGGAGACCCTTCCTATAGCATAAGATGTGATATCTCAATGCTTCTAATACCAAACATGAGATCCTTCCTAAAACATGAGATGTGATATCCAACTCCTTCCCATTCCAAACCTGAGACCCTTCCGATAGCATGAGATGTGATATCTCAATGCTTCAAAAACCAAACATGAGAACCATCCTATAACATGAGATGTGAAATCCAAATCCTTCCCTTCCCAAACCTGAGACTCTTCCTATAGCATGAGATGTGATATCTCAATGCTTCTACCAAACCTGAAACCCTTCCTATAGCATGAGATGTGATATCCAACTCCTTCCCATTCCAATCCTGAGACACTTCCTATAGCATGAGATGTGATATCACAATGCTTCTAATACCAAACCTGAGACCCGTCCTATAAAATGAGATGTGATATCCAAATCCTTCCCCTTCCAAACCTTAGACCCTTCCTTTATCATGAGATGTGATATCCAAGTCCTTCCCATTCCATTCCTGAGACCCTTCCTATAGCATGAGATGTGATATCTCAATGCTTCTAATACCAAACCTGAGACCCTTCCTATAACATGAGATGTGATATCCAAGTCCTTCCCATTCCAATCCTGAGACCCTTCCTAAAGCATGAGATGTGATATCCTAGTCCTTCCCATTCCAATCCTGAGACCCTTCCGATAGCAGAGATGTGATATCTCAATGCTTATACCAAACCTGAGACCCTTCCTATGGCATGAGATGTCATATACAACTCCTTCCCATTCCAATCCTGAGACCCTTCCTATAGCATGAGATGTGATATCTCAATGCCTATACCAAACCTGAGACCCTTCCTATAGCATGAGATGTGATATCCAACTCCTTCCCATTCCAATCCTGATACCCTTCCTATAACATGAGATGTGATGTCTCAATGCTTCTAATACCAAACATGAGATCCTTCCTATGGCATGAGATATCATATAAAACTCCTTCCCATTCCATTCCTGAGACCCTTCCTATAGCATGAGATATGATATCCAACTCCTTCCCATTCCAATCCTGAGACCCTTCCTATAGCATGAGATGTGATATCTCAATGCTTCTAATAACAAACCTGAGATCCTTCCTATAACATGAGATGTGATATCCAAATCCTTCCCCTTCCAAACCAGAGACCCTCCCTTTAGCATGAGATGTGATATCCAACTCCTTCCCATTCCAATCCTGAGACCGTTCTGATAGCATGAGATGTGATATCTCAATGCTTCTAATACCAAACCTGAGATCCTTCCGATAGCATGAGATGTGATATTTCAATTCTTCTAATACCAAACCTGAGATCCTTCCTATAACACGAGATGTGATATTCAAATCCTTCCCCTTCCAAACCTGAGACCCTCCCTTTAGCATGAGATGTTATATCCAACTCCTTCCCATTCCAGTCCTGAGACCCTTCTGATAGCATGAGATGTTATATCTCAATGCCTCTAATACCAAACCTGAGATTCTACCTCTAACATGAAATGTGATATCCAACTCCTTCCCCTTCCAAACCTGGGAGCCTTCCTATAACATGAGATGTGATATCGAAGTCCTTCCCATTCCAATCCTGAGACCCTTCCTATAACATGAGATGTGATATCCAACTCCTTCCCATTCCAATCCTGAGACCTTTCCTGTAGCATGAGATGTGATGTCTCAATGCTTCTAATACCAAATCTGAGATCCTTCCTATAACATGAGATGTGATATCCAACTCCTTCCCCTTCCAAACCTGGGAGCCTTCCTCTAACATGAAATGTGATATCCAAATCCTTCCCTTTCCAAACCTGAGAGCCTACCTATAGCATGAGATGTGATATCCAACTCCTTCCCATTCCAATCCTGAGACCCTTCCTATAGCATGAGATGTGATATCTCAATGCTTATACCAAACCTGAGACCCTTCCTATAACATGAGATGTGATATCCAACTCCTTCCCATTCCAATCCTGAGACCCTTCCTATAGCATGAGATGTGATGTCTCAATGCTTCTAATACCAAATCTGAGATCCTTCCTATAACATGAGATGTGATATCCAACTCCTTCCATTCCAATCCTGAGACCCTTCCTATAGCATGGGATGTGATTTTTCAATGCTTATACCAAACCTGAGACCCTTCCTATAGCATGAGATGTGATATCCAAATCCTTCCCATTCCAATCGTGAGACCCTTCCTATAGCATGAGATGTGATATCTCAATGCCTCTAATACCAAACCTGAGATCCTTCCTCTAACATGAAATGTGATATCCAACTCCTTCCCTTTCCAAACCTGAGAGCCTACCTATAGCATGAGATGTGATATCCAACTCCTTCCCATTCCAATCCTGAGACCCTTCCTATAGCATGAGATGTGATATCTCAATGCTTATACCAAACCTGAGACCCTTCCTATAGCATGAGATGTGATATCCAAATCCTTCCCATTCCAATCCTGAGACCCTTCCTATAGCATGAGATGTGATATCTCAATGCCTCTAATACCAAACCTGAGATCCTTCCTTGAACATGAAATGTGATATCCCACTCCTTCCCTTTCCAAACCTGAGAGTCTACCTATAGCATGAGATGTGATATCCAAGTCCTTCCCATTCCAATCCTTAGACACTTCCTACAGCATGAGATGTGATATCTCAATGATTCTATTACCAAACCTGAGATCCTTCCTTGAACATGAAATGTGATATCCCACTCCTTCCCTTTCCAAACCTGAGAGTCTACCTATAGCATGAGATGTGATATCCAACTCCTTCCCATTTCAATCCTGAGAAACTTCCGATAGCAGAGATGTGATATCTCAATGCTTAGACCAAACCTGAGACCCTTCCTATAACATGAGATGTGATATCCAACTCCTTCCCCTTCCAAACCTGAGACCCTTTCTATAGCAATAATCTAATATCCAACTCCTTCCCATTCCAATCCTGAGACCATTCCTATAGCATGAGATGTGATATCTCAATGCTTCTAATACCAAACCTGAGATCCTTCCTATGACATGAGATGTGATATCCAATTCCTTCCCATTCCAAACCTGAGACCCTTCCTATAGCATCAGATGTGATATCTCAATGCTTCTAATACCAAACCTGAGATCCTTCCTATAACATGAGATGTGATATCCAAATCCTTCCCCTTCCAAACCAGAGACCCTCCCTTTAGCATGAGATGTGATATCCAACTCCTTCCCATTCCAATCCTGAGACATTTCTGATAGCATGAGATGTGATATCTCAATGCTTAGACCAAACCTGAGACCCTTCCTATAACATGAGATGTGATATCCAACTCCTTCCCGTTCCAAACCTGAGACCCTTTCTATAGCAAGAATCTAATATCCAACTCCTTCCCATTCCAATCCTGAGACCATTCCTATAGCATGAGATGTGATATCTCAATGCTTCTAATACCAAACCTGAGATCCGACCTCTAACATGAAATGTGATATCCAACTCCTTCCCCTTGCAAACCTGAGAGCCTTCCTATAGCATGAGATGTGATATCGAAGTATTTCCCATTCCAATCCTGAGACCCTTCCTATAACATGAGATGTGATATCCAACTCCTTCCCATTCCAACCTGAGACCCTTCCTATAGCATGAGATGGGATATCCAACTACTTCCAAATCCAATCCTGATACCCTTCCGATAGCATGAGATGTGATATCTCAATCCCTCTAATACCAAACCTGAGATCCTTCCTATAACATGAGATGTGATATCAAAATCCTTCCCCTTCCAAACCTGAGACCCTCCCTTTAGCATGAGATGTGATATCCAACTCCTTCCCATTCCAATCCTGAGACCCTTCTGATAGCATGAGATGTGATATTCAATGCCTCTAATACCAAACCTGAGATCCTACCTCTAACATGAAATGTGATATCCAACTCCTTCCCTTTCCAAACGTGAGAGCCTCCCTATAGCATGAGATGGGATATTCAAGTCCTTCCCATTCCAATCCTGGGACCCTTCCTATAGCATGAGATGTGATATCTCAATGCTTCTAATACCAAACCTGAGACCCTTCCTATAACATAAGATGGGATATCCAACTCCTTCCCATTCCAATCCTGAGACCCTTCCGATAGCAGAGATGTGATATCTCAATGCTGATACCAAACCTGAGACCCTTCCTATGGCATGAGATGTCATATACAACTCCTTCCCATTCCAATCCTGAGACCCTTCCTATAGCATGAGATGTGATATCTCAATGCTTATACCAAACCTGAGACCCTTCCTATAGCATGAGATGTGATATCCAAATCCTTCCCATTCCAATCGTGAGACCCTTCCTATAGCATGAGATGTGATATCTCAATGCCTCTAATACCAAACCTGAGATCCTACCTCTAAAATGAAATTTGATATGCAACTCCTTCCCCTTCCAAACCTGATAGCCTTCCTATAGCATGAGATGTGATATCCAAGTCCTTCCCATTCCAATCCTGATACCCTTCCTATAACATAAGATGTGATATCCAACTCCTTCCCATTCCAACCTGAGACCCTCCTATAGCATGAGATGTGATATCTCAATGCTTATACCAAACCTGAGGCCCTTCCTATAGCATGAGATGTGATATCCAACTTCTTCCCATTCCAATCCTGAGACCCTTCCTATAGAATGAGATGTGATATCTCAATGCTTATACCAAACCTGAGATCCTTCCTCTAACATGAGATGTGATATCCAACTCCTTCCCGTTCCAAACCTGAGACACTTCCTATAGCATATGTGATATCCAACTCCTTCCCATTCCAAACATGAGGCCCTTCCTATAGCAAGAATGTAATATCCAACTCCTACCCATTCCAATCCTGAGACCCTTCCTATATCAAGAGATGTGATATCCAAATCCTTCCTATTCCAATCCTGAGACCCTTCCTATAACATGAGATGTGATATCCAACTCCTTCCCATTCCAACCTGAGACACTTCCTATAGCATGAGAAGGGATATCCAACTCCTTCCCAATCCAATCCGGAGACCCTTCCGATAGCAGAGATGTGATATTTCAATGCTTATACGAAACCTGAGACCCTTCCTATGGCATGATATGTGATATCCAACTCCTTGCCATTCAAATCCTGAGACCCTTCCTATAGCATGAGAAGGGGTATCCAACTCCTTCCCATCCCAATCCTGAGACTTCTCCGATAGCAGAGATGTGATATCTCAATGCTTATACCAAACCTGAGACTCTTCCTATAACATGAGATGTGATATCTAACTCCTTCCCGTTCCAAACCTGAGACCCTTCCTATAGCATGAGATGTGATATCCAACTCCTTCCCATTCCAATCCTGAGACCCTTCCTATAACATGAGATGTGATGTCTCAATGCTTCTAATACCATACCTGAGATCTTTCCTATAACATGAGATGTGATATCCAACTCCTTCCATTCCAATCCTGAGACCCTTCCTATAGCATGGGATGTGATATTTCAATGCTTATACCAAACCTGAGACCCTTCCTATAGCATGAGATGTGATATCCAAATCCTTCCCATTCCAATCGTGAGACCCTTCCTATAGCATGAGATGTGATATCTCAATGCCTCTAATACCAAACCTGAGATCCTTCCTCTAACATGAAATGTGATATCCAAATCCTTCCCTTTCCAAACCTGAGAGCCTACCTATAGCATGAGATGTGATATCCAACTCCTTCCCATTCCAATCCTGAGACCCTTCCTATAGCATGAGATGTGATATCTCAATGCTTATACCAAACCTGAGATCCTTCCTTGAACATGAAATGTGATATCCCACTCCTTCCCTTTCCAAACCTGAGAGTCTACCTATAGCATGAGATGTGATATCCAAGTCCTTCCCATTCCAATCCTTAGACACTTCCTACAGCATGAGATGTGATATCTCAATGATTCTATTACCAAACCTGAGACCCGTCCTATAACATGAGATGGGATATCCAACTCCTTCCCATTTCAATCCTGAGAAACTTCCGATAGCAGAGATGTGATATCTCAATGCTTAGACCAAACCTGAGACCCTTCCTATAACATGAGATGTGATATCCAACTCCTTCCCGTTCCAAACCTGAGACCCTTTCTATAGCAAGAATCTAATATCCAACTTCTTCCCATTCCAATCCTGAGACCATTCCTATAGCATGAGATGTGATATCTCAATGCTTCTAATACCAAACCTGAGATCCTTCCTATGACATGAGATGTGATATCCAATTCCTTCCCATTCCAAACCTGAGACCCTTCCTATAGCATCAGATGTGATATCTCAATGCTTCTAATACCAAACCTGAGATCCTTCCTATAACATGAGATGTGATATCCAAATCCTTCCCCTTCCAAACCAGAGACCCTCCCTTTAGCATGAGATGTGATATCCAACTCCTTCCCATTCCAATCCTGAGACATTTCTGATAGCATGAGATGTGATATCTCAATGCCTCTAATACCAAACCTGAGATCCGACCTCTAACATGAAATGTGATATCCAACTCCTTCCCCTTGCAAACCTGAGAGCCTTCCTATAGCATGAGATGTGATATCGAAGTATTTCCCATTCCAATCCTGAGACCCTTTCTATAACATGAGATGTGATATCCAACTCCTTCCCATTCCAACCTGAGACCCTTCCTATAGCATGAGATGGGATATCCAACTACTTCCAAATCCAATCCTGATACCCTTCCGATAGCATGAGATGTGATATCTCAATCCCTCTAATACCAAACCTGAGATCCTTCCTATAACATGAGATGTGATATCAAAATCCTTCCCCTTCCAAACCTGAGACCCTCCCTTTAGCATGAGATGTGATATCCAACTCCTTCCCATTCCAATCCTGAGACCCTTCTGATAGCATGAGATGTGATATTCAATGCCTCTAATACCAAACCTGAGATCCTACCTCTAACATGAAATGTGATATCCAACTCCTTCCCTTTCCAAACGTGAGAGCCTCCCTATAGCATGAGATGGGATATTCAAGTCCTTCCCATTCCAATCCTGAGACCCTTCCTATAGCATGAGATGTGATATCTCAATGCTTCTAATACCAAACCTGAGACCCTTCCTATAACATAAGATGGGATATCCAACTCCTTCCCATTCCAATCCTGAGACCCTTCCGATAGCAGAGATGTGATATCTCAATGCTGATACCAAACCTGAGACCCTTCCTATGGCATGAGATGTCATATACAACTCCTTCCCATTCCAATCCTGAGACCCTTCCTATAGCATGAGATGTGATATCTCAATGCTTATACCAAACCTGAGACCCTTCCTATAGCATGAGATGTGATATCCAAATCCTTCCCATTCCAATCGTGAGACCCTTCCTATAGCATGAGATGTGATATCTCAATGCCTCTAATACCAAACCTGAGATCCTACCTCTAAAATGAAATTTGATATGCAACTCCTTCCCCTTCCAAACCTGATAGCCTTCCTATAGCATGAGATGTGATATCCAAGTCCTTCCCATTCCAATCCTGATACCCTTCCTATAACATGAGATGTGATATCCAACTCCTTCCCATTCCAACCTGAGACCCTTCCTATAGCATGAGATGTGATATCTCAATGCTTATACCAAACCTGAGGCCCTTCCTATAGCATGAGATGTGATATCCAACTTCTTCCCATTCCAATCCTGAGACCCTTCCTATAGCATGAGATGTGATATCTCAATGCTTATACCAAACCTGAGACCCTTCCTATAGCATGAGATGTGATATCTCAAGGCCTCTAATACCAAACCTGAGATCCTTCCTCTAACATGAGATGTGATATCCAACTCCTTCCCGTTCCAAACCTGAGACACTTCCTATAGCATATGTGATATCCAACTCCTTCCCATTCCAAACATGAGGCCCTTCCTATAGCAAGAATGTAATATCCAACTCCTACCCATTCCAATCCTGAGACCCTTCCTATATCAAGAGATGTGATATCCAAATCCTTCCCATTCCAATCCTGAGACCCTTCCTATAACATGAGATGTGATATCCAACTCCTTCCCATTCCAACCTGAGACACTTCCTATAGCATGAGAAGGGATATCCAACTCCTTCCCAATCCAATCCGGAGACCCTTCCGATAGCAGAGATGTGATATTTCAATGCTTATACGAAACCTGAGACCCTTCCCATGGCATGATATGTGATATCCAACTCCTTGCCATTCAAATCCTGAGACCCTTCCTATAGCATGAGAAGGGATATCCAACTCCTTCCCATCCCAATCCTGAGACTTCTCCGATAGCAGAGATGTGATATCTCAATGCTTATACCAAACCTGAGACTCTTCCTATAACATGAGATGTGATATCTAACTCCTTCCCGTTCCAAACCTGAGACCCTTCCTATAGCATGAGATGTGATATCCAACTCCTTCCCATTCCAATCCTGAGACCCTTCCTATAACATGAGATGTGATGTCTCAATGCTTCTAATACCAAACCTGAGATCTTTCCTATAACATGAGATGTGATATCCAACTCCTTCCCATTCCAATCCTGAGACCCTTCCTATAGCATGAGATGTGCTATCTCAATACTTATACCAAACCTGAGACCCTTCCTAAAGCTTGAGATGTGATATCCAACTCCTTCCCATTCCAATCCTGAGACCCTTCCTATAGCATGAGATGTGATATCTCAAGGCCTCTAATACCAAACCTGAGATCCTTCCTCTAACATGAAATGTGATATCCAACTCCTTCCCCTTCCAAACCTGAGAGCCTTCCTATAGCATGAGATATGATATCCAAGTCCTTCCCATTCCAATCCTAAGACCCTTCCTATAACATGAAATGTGATATCCAACTCCTTCCCATTCCAACCTGAGACCCTTCCTATAGCATGAGATGGGATATCCAACTCCTTCCAAATCCAATACTGATACCCTTCCAATAGCATGAGATGTGATATCCCAATGCTTCTACCAAACCTGAGACCCATACTATGGCATAAGATGTGATATCAAACTCCTTCCCATTCCAATCCTGAGACCCTTCCTATAGCTTGAGATGTGATATCCAACTCCTTCCCATTCCAATTCTGAGACCCTTCCTATACCATGAGACTTGATATCTCAATGCTTCTAATACCAAACCTGAGACCCGTCCTATAACATGAGATGTGATATCCAAATCCTTCCCCTTCCAAACCTTAGACCCTTCCTTTATCATGAGATGTGATATCCAACTCCTTCCCATTCCAATCCTGAGACCCTTCCGATATCATGAGATTTGTTATCTCAATGCTTCTAATATCAAACTTGAGACCCTCCCTATAGCATGAGATGTGACATCCAAGTCCTCCCCATTCCAATCCTGAGACCCTTCCTATAGCATGAGATGTGATATCTCAATGCTTCTAATACCAAACCTGAGACCCTTCCTATAACATGAGATGGGATATCCAACTCCTTCCCATTCCAATCCTGAGACCCTTCCGATAGCAGAGATGTGATATCTCAATGCGTATAGCAAACCTGAGACCCTTCCTATGGCCTGAGATGTCATATACAACTCGTTCCCAATCCAATCCTGAGACCCTTCCTATAGCATGAGATGTGATATCTCAATGCGTATACCAAACCTGAGACCCTTCCTATTGCTTGAGATGTGATATCCAACTCCTTCCCATTCCAATCCTGAGACCCTTCCTATAGCATGAGATGTGATTTCTCAAGGCCTCTAATACCAAACCTGAGATCCTTCCTCTAACATGAAATGTGATATCCAACTCCTTCCCCTTCCAAACCTGAGAGCCTTCCTATAGCATGAGATATGATATCCACGTCCTTCCCATTCCAATTCTGAGACCCTTCCTATAACATGAAATGTGATATCCAACTCCTTCCCATTCGAACCTGAGACCCTTCCAATAGCATGAGATGGGATATCCAACTCCTTCCAAATCCAATACTGATACCCTTCCAATAGCATGAGATGTGATATCCCAATGCTTCTACCAAACCTGAGACCCATACTATGGCATAAGATGTGATATCAAACTCCTTCCCATTCCAATCCTGAGACCCTTCCTATAGCTTGAGATGTGATATCCAACTCCTTCCCATTCCAATTCTGAGACCCTTCCTATACCATGAGACTTGATATCTCAATGCTTCTAATACCAAACCTGAGACCCGTCCTATAACATGAGTAGTGATATCCAAATCCTTCCCCTTCCAAACCTTAGACCCTTCCTTTATCATGAGATGTGATATCCAACTCCTTCCCATTCCAATCCTGAGACCCTTTCGATAGCAGAGATGTGATATCTCAATGCGTATACCAAACCTGAGACCCTTCCTATGGCTTGAGATGTCATATACAACTCCTTCCCAATCCAATCCTGAGACCCTTCCTATAGCATGAGATGTGATATCTCAATGCTTATACCAAATCTGAGACCCTTCCTATAGCATGAGATGTGATATCCAACTCCTTCCCATTCCAATCCTGAGACCCTTCCTATAGCATGAGATGTGATATCTCAATGCTTCTAATACCAAACCTGAGATCCTCCCTATAGCATGAGATGGGATATTCAAGTCCTTCCCATTCCAATCCTGGGACCCTTCCTATAGCATGAGATGTGATATCTCAATGCTTCTAATACCAAACCTGAGACCCTTCCTATAACATAAGATGGGATATCCAACTCCTTCCCATTCCAATCCTGAGACCCTTCCGATAGCAGAGATGTGATATCTCAATGCTGATACCAAACCTGAGACCCTTCCTATGGCATGAGATGTCATATACAACTCCTTCCCATTCCAATCCTGAGACCCTTCCTATAGCATGAGATGTGATATCTCAATGCTTATACCAAACCTGAGACCCTTCCTATAGCATGAGATGTGATATCCAAATCCTTCCCATTCCAATCGTGAGACCCTTCCTATAGCATGAGATGTGATATCTCAATGCCTCTAATACCAAACCTGAGATCCTACCTCTAAAATGAAATTTGATATGCAACTCCTTCCCCTTCCAAACCTGATAGCCTTCCTATAGCATGAGATGTGATATCCAAGTCCTTCCCATTCCAATCCTGATACCCTTCCTATAACATAAGATGTGATATCCAACTCCTTCCCATTCCAACCTGAGACCCTCCTATAGCATGAGATGTGATATCTCAATGCTTATACCAAACCTGAGGCCCTTCCTATAGCATGAGATGTGATATCCAACTTCTTCCCATTCCAATCCTGAGACCCTTCCTATAGAATGAGATGTGATATCTCAATGCTTATACCAAACCTGAGACCCTTTCTATAGCATGAGATGTGATATCTCAAGGCCTCTAATACCAAACCTGAGATCCTTCCTCTAACATGAGATGTGATATCCAACTCCTTCCCGTTCCAAACCTGAGACACTTCCTATAGCATATGTGATATCCAACTCCTTCCCATTCCAAACATGAGGCCCTTCCTATAGCAAGAATGTAATATCCAACTCCTACCCATTCCAATCCTGAGACCCTTCCTATATCAAGAGATGTGATATCCAAATCCTTCCTATTCCAATCCTGAGACCCTTCCTATAACATGAGATGTGATATCCAACTCCTTCCCATTCCAACCTGAGACACTTCCTATAGCATGAGAAGGGATATCCAACTCCTTCCCAATCCAATCCGGAGACCCTTCCGATAGCAGAGATGTGATATTTCAATGCTTATACGAAACCTGAGACCCTTCCTATGGCATGATATGTGATATCCAACTCCTTGCCATTCAAATCCTGAGACCCTTCCTATAGCATGAGAAGGGGTATCCAACTCCTTCCCATCCCAATCCTGAGACTTCTCCGATAGCAGAGATGTGATATCTCAATGCTTATACCAAACCTGAGACTCTTCCTATAACATGAGATGTGATATCTAACTCCTTCCCGTTCCAAACCTGAGACCCTTCCTATAGCATGAGATGTGATATCCAACTCCTTCCCATTCCAATCCTGAGACCCTTCCTATAACATGAGATGTGATGTCTCAATGCTTCTAATACCATACCTGAGATCTTTCCTATAACATGAGATGTGATATCCAACTCCTTCCATTCCAATCCTGAGACCCTTCCTATAGCATGGGATGTGATATTTCAATGCTTATACCAAACCTGAGACCCTTCCTATAGCATGAGATGTGATATCCAAATCCTTCCCATTCCAATCGTGAGACCCTTCCTATAGCATGAGATGTGATATCTCAATGCCTCTAATACCAAACCTGAGATCCTTCCTCTAACATGAAATGTGATATCCAAATCCTTCCCTTTCCAAACCTGAGAGCCTACCTATAGCATGAGATGTGATATCCAACTCCTTCCCATTCCAATCCTGAGACCCTTCCTATAGCATGAGATGTGATATCTCAATGCTTATACCAAACCTGAGATCCTTCCTTGAACATGAAATGTGATATCCCACTCCTTCCCTTTCCAAACCTGAGAGTCTACCTATAGCATGAGATGTGATATCCAAGTCCTTCCCATTCCAATCCTTAGACACTTCCTACAGCATGAGATGTGATATCTCAATGATTCTATTACCAAACCTGAGACCCGTCCTATAACATGAGATGGGATATCCAACTCCTTCCCATTTCAATCCTGAGAAACATCCGATAGCAGAGATGTGATATCTCAATGCTTAGACCAAACCTGAGACCCTTCCTATAACATGAGATGTGATATCCAACTCCTTCCCGTTCCAAACCTGAGACCCTTTCTATAGCAAGAATCTAATATCCAACTTCTTCCCATTCCAATCCTGAGACCATTCCTATAGCATGAGATGTGATATCTCAATGCTTCTAATACCAAACCTGAGATCCTTCCTATGACATGAGATGTGATATCCAATTCCTTCCCATTCCAAACCTGAGACCCTTCCTATAGCATCAGATGTGATATCTCAATGCTTCTAATACCAAACCTGAGATCCTTCCTATAACATGAGATGTGATATCCAAATCCTTCCCCTTCCAAACCAGAGACCCTCCCTTTAGCATGAGATGTGATATCCAACTCCTTCCCATTCCAATCCTGAGACATTTCTGATAGCATGAGATGTGATATCTCAATGCCTCTAATACCAAACCTGAGATCCGACCTCTAACATGAAATGTGATATCCAACTCCTTCCCCTTGCAAACCTGAGAGCCTTCCTATAGCATGAGATGTGATATCGAAGTATTTCCCATTCCAATCCTGAGACCCTTTCTATAACATGAGATGTGATATCCAACTCCTTCCCATTCCAACCTGAGACCCTTCCTATAGCATGAGATGGGATATCCAACTACTTCCAAATCCAATCCTGATACCCTTCCGATAGCATGAGATGTGATATCTCAATCCCTCTAATACCAAACCTGAGATCCTTCCTATAACATGAGATGTGATATCAAAATCCTTCCCCTTCCAAACCTGAGACCCTCCCTTTAGCATGAGATGTGATATCCAACTCCTTCCCATTCCAATCCTGAGACCCTTCTGATAGCATGAGATGTGATATTCAATGCCTCTAATACCAAACCTGAGATCCTACCTCTAACATGAAATGTGATATCCAACTCCTTCCCTTTCCAAACGTGAGAGCCTCCCTATAGCATGAGATGGGATATTCAAGTCCTTCCCATTCCAATCCTGAGACCCTTCCTATAGCATGAGATGTGATATCTCAATGCTTCTAATACCAAACCTGAGACCCTTCCTATAACATAAGATGGGATATCCAACTCCTTCCCATTCCAATCCTGAGACCCTTCCGATAGCAGAGATGTGATATCTCAATGCTGATACCAAACCTGAGACCCTTCCTATGGCATGAGATGTCATATACAACTCCTTCCCATTCCAATCCTGAGACCCTTCCTATAGCATGAGATGTGATATCTCAATGCTTATACCAAACCTGAGACCCTTCCTATAGCATGAGATGTGATATCCAAATCCTTCCCATTCCAATCGTGAGACCCTTCCTATAGCATGAGATGTGATATCTCAATGCCTCTAATACCAAACCTGAGATCCTACCTCTAAAATGAAATTTGATATGCAACTCCTTCCCCTTCCAAACCTGATAGCCTTCCTATAGCATGAGATGTGATATCCAAGTCCTTCCCATTCCAATCCTGATACCCTTCCTATAACATGAGATGTGATATCCAACTCCTTCCCATTCCAACCTGAGACCCTTCCTATAGCATGAGATGTGATATCTCAATGCTTATACCAAACCTGAGGCCCTTCCTATAGCATGAGATGTGATATCCAACTTCTTCCCATTCCAATCCTGAGACCCTTCCTATAGCATGAGATGTGATATCTCAATGCTTATACCAAACCTTAGACCCTTCCTATAGCATGAGATGTGATATCTCAAGGCCTCTAATACCAAACCTGAGATCCTTCCTCTAACATGAGATGTGATATCCAACTCCTTCCCGTTCCAAACCTGAGACACTTCCTATAGCATATGTGATATCCAACTCCTTCCCATTCCAAACATGAGGCCCTTCCTATAGCAAGAATGTAATATCCAACTCCTACCCATTCCAATCCTGAGACCCTTCCTATATCAAGAGATGTGATATCCAAATCCTTCCCATTCCAATCCTGAGACCCTTCCTATAACATGAGAAGGGATATCCAACTCCTTCCCATCCCAATCCTGAGACTTCTCCGATAGCAGAGATGTGATATCTCAATGCTTATACCAAACCTGAGACTCTTCCTATAACATGAGATGTGATATCTAACTCCTTCCCGTTCCAAACCTGAGACCCTTCCTATAGCATGAGATGTGATATCCAACTCCTTGCCATTCAAATCCTGAGACCCTTCCTATAGCATGAGAAGGGATATCCAACTCCTTCCCATCCCAATCCTGAGACTTCTCCGATAGCAGAGATGTGATATCTCAATGCTTATACCAAACCTGAGACTCTTCCTATAACATGAGATGTGATATCTAACTCCTTCCCGTTCCAAACCTGAGACCCTTCCTATAGCATGAGATGTGATATCCAACTCCTTCCCATTCCAATCCTGAGACCCTTCCTATAACATGAGATGTGATGTCTCAATGCTTCTAATACCAAACCTGAGATCTTTCCTATAACATGAGATGTGATATCCAACTCCTTCCCATTCCAATCCTGAGACCCTTCCTATAGCATGAGATGTGCTATCTCAATACTTATACCAAACCTGAGACCCTTCCTAAAGCTTGAGATGTGATATCCAACTCCTTCCCATTCCAATCCTGAGACCCTTCCTATAGCATGAGATGTGATATCTCAAGGCCTCTAATACCAAACCTGAGATCCTTCCTCTAACATGAAATGTGATATCCAACTCCTTCCCCTTCCAAACCTGAGAGCCTTCCTATAGCATGAGATATGATATCCAAGTCCTTCCCATTCCAATCCTAAGACCCTTCCTATAACATGAAATGTGATATCCAACTCCTTCCCATTCCAACCTGAGACCCTTCCTATAGCATGAGATGGGATATCCAACTCCTTCCAAATCCAATACTGATACCCTTCCAATAGCATGAGATGTGATATCCCAATGCTTCTACCAAACCTGAGACCCATACTATGGCATAAGATGTGATATCAAACTCCTTCCCATTCCAATCCTGAGACCCTTCCTATAGCTTGAGATGTGATATCCAACTCCTTCCCATTCCAATTCTGAGACCCTTCCTATACCATGAGACTTGATATCTCAATGCTTCTAATACCAAACCTGAGACCCGTCCTATAACATGAGATGTGATATCCAAATCCTTCCCCTTCCAAACCTTAGACCCTTCCTTTATCATGAGATGTGATATCCAACTCCTTCCCATTCCAATCCTGAGACCCTTCCGATATCATGAGATTTGTTATCTCAATGCTTCTAATATCAAACTTGAGACCCTCCCTATAGCATGAGATGTGACATCCAAGTCCTCCCCATTCCAATCCTGAGACCCTTCCTATAGCATGAGATGTGATATCTCAATGCTTCTAATACCAAACCTGAGACCCTTCCTATAACATGAGATGGGATATCCAACTCCTTCCCATTCCAATCCTGAGACCCTTCCGATAGCAGAGATGTGATATCTCAATGCGTATAGCAAACCTGAGACCCTTCCTATGGCCTGAGATGTCATATACAACTCCTTCCCAATCCAATCCTGAGACCCTTCCTATAGCATGAGATGTGATATCTCAATGCGTATACCAAACCTGAGACCCTTCCTATTGCTTGAGATGTGATATCCAACTCCTTCCCATTCCAATCCTGAGACCCTTCCTATAGCATGAGATGTGATTTCTCAAGGCCTCTAATACCAAACCTGAGATCCTTCCTCTAACATGAAATGTGATATCCAACTCCTTCCCCTTCCAAACCTGAGAGCCTTCCTATAGCATGAGATATGATATCCACGTCCTTCCCATTCCAATTCTGAGACCCTTCCTATAACATGAAATGTGATATCCAACTCCTTCCCATTCGAACCTGAGACCCTTCCAATAGCATGAGATGGGATATCCAACTCCTTCCAAATCCAATACTGATACCCTTCCAATAGCATGAGATGTGATATCCCAATGCTTCTACCAAACCTGAGACCCATACTATGGCATAAGATGTGATATCAAACTCCTTCCCATTCCAATCCTGAGACCCTTCCTATAGCTTGAGATGTGATATCCAACTCCTTCCCATTCCAATTCTGAGACCCTTCCTATACCATGAGACTTGATATCTCAATGCTTCTAATACCAAACCTGAGACCCGTCCTATAACATGAGTAGTGATATCCAAATCCTTCCCCTTCCAAACCTTAGACCCTTCCTTTATCATGAGATGTGATATCCAACTCCTTCCCATTCCAATCCTGAGACCCTTTCGATAGCAGAGATGTGATATCTCAATGCGTATACCAAACCTGAGACCCTTCCTATGGCTTGAGATGTCATATACAACTCCTTCCCAATCCAATCCTGAGACCCTTCCTATAGCATGAGATGTGATATCTCAATGCTTATACCAAATCTGAGACCCTTCCTATAGCATGAGATGTGATATCCAACTCCTTCCCATTCCAATCCTGAGACCCTTCCTATAGCATGAGATGTGATATCTCAATGCTTCTAATACCAAACCTGAGATCCTTCCTATAACATGAGATGTGATATCCAACTCCTTCCCATTCCAATCCTGAGACCCTTATGATAGCATGAGATGTGATATCTCAATGCCTCTAATACCAAACCTGAGATACTTCCGATAGCATGAGATGTGATATCTCAATGCTTCTAATACCAAATCTGAGATCCTTCCTATAACATGACATGTGATTTCCAAATCCTTCCCCTTCCAAACCTGAGACCCTCCCTTTAGCATGAGATGTGATATCTCAATGCCTCTAATACCAAACCTGAGATCCTACCTCTAACATGAAATGTGATATCCATCTCCTTCCCTTTCCAAACCTGAGACCCTGCCTATAGCATGAGATGTGATATCCAAGTCCTTCCCATTCCAATCCTGAGACCCTTCCTATAGCATGTGATGTGATATCTCAATGCTTATACCAAACCTGAGACCCTTCTTATGGCATGAGATGTCATATACAACTCCTTCCCATTCCAATCCTGAGACCCTTCCTATAGCATGAGATGTGATATCTCAATGCTTATACCAAACCTGAGACCCTTCCTATAGCATGAGATGTGATATCCAACTTCTTCCCATTCCACTCCTGAGACCCTTCCTATAGCATGTGATGTGATATCTCAATGCTTATACCAAACCTGAGACCCTTCTTATGGCATGAGATGTCATATACAACTCCTTCCCATTCCAATCCTGAGACCCTTCCTATAGCATGAGATGTGATATCTCAATGCTTATACCAAACCTGAGACCCTTCCTATAGCATGAGATGTGATATCCAACTCCTTCCCATTCCAACCTGAGACCCTTCCAATAGCATGAGATGGGATATCCAACTCCTTCCAAATCCAATACTGATACCCTTCCAATAGCATGAGATGTGATATCCCAATGCTTCTACCAAACCTGAGACCCATACTATGGCATAAGATGTGATATCAAACTCCTTCCCATTCCAATCCTGAGACCCTTCCTATAGCTTGAGATGTGATATCGAACGCCTTCCCATTCCAATTCTGAGACCCTTCCTATACCATGAGACTTGATATCTCAATGCTTCTAATACCAAACCTGAGACCCGTCCTATAACATGAGATGTGATATCCAAATCCTTCCCCTTCCAAACCTTAGACCCTTCCTTTATCATGAGATGTGATATCCAACTCCTTCCCATTCCAATCCTGAGACCCTTTCGATAGCAGAGATGTGATATCTCAATGCGTATACCAGACCTGAGACCCTTCCTATGGCCTGAGATGTCATATACAACTCCTTCCCAATCCAATCCTGAGACCCTTCCTATAGCATGAGATGTGATATCTCAATGCTTATACCAAATCTGAGACCCTTCCTATAGCATGAGATGTGATATCCAACTCCTTCCCATTCCAATCCTGAGACCCTTCCTATAGCATGAGATGTGATATCTCAATGCTTCTAATACCAAACCTGAGATCCTTCCTATAACATGAGATGTGATATCCAACTCCTTCCCATTCCAATCCTGAGACCCTTATGATAGCATGAGATGTGATATCTCAATGCCTCTAATACCAAACCTGAGATACTTCCGATAGCATGAGATGTGATATCTCAATGCTTCTAATACCAAACCTGAGATCCTTCCTATAACATGACATGTGATTTCCAAATCCTTCCCCTTCCAAACCTGAGACCCTCCCTTTAGCATGAGATGTGATATCTCAATGCCTCTAATACCAAACCTGAGATCCTACCTCTAACATGAAATGTGATATCCATCTCCTTCCCTTTCCAAACCTGAGACCCTGCCTATAGCATGAGATGTGATATCCAAGTACTTCCCATTCCAATCCTGAGACCCTTCCTATAGCATGTGATGTGATATCTCAATGCTTATACCAAACCTGAGACCCTTCTTATGGCATGAGATGTCATATACAACTCCTTCCCATTCCAATCCTGAGACCCTTCCTATAGCATGAGATGTGATATCTCAATGCTTATACCAAACCTGAGACCCTTCCTATAGCATGAGATGTGATATCCAACTTCTTCCCATTCCAATCCTGAGACCCTTCCTATAGCATGAGATGTGATATCTCAATGCTTATACCAAACCTGAGACCCTTCCTATAGCATGAGATGTGATATCTCAAGGCCTCTAATACCAAACCTGAGATCCTTCCTCTAACATGAGATGTGATATCCAACTCCTTCCCGTTCCAAACCTGAGACACTTCCTATAGCATATGTGATATCCAACTCCTTCCCATTCCAAACATGAGACCCTTCCTATAGCAAGAATGTAATATCCAACTCCTACCCATTCCAATCCTGAGACCCTTCCTATAGCAAGAGATGTGATATCCAAATCCTTCCCATTCCAATCCTGAGACCCTTCCTATAACATGAGATGTGATATCCAACTCCTTCCCATTCCAACCTGAGACACTTCCTATAGCATGAGAAGGGATATCCAACTCCTTCCCAATCCAATCCGGAGACCCTTCCGTTAGCAGAGATGTGATATCTCAATGCTTATACCAAACCTGAGACCCTTCCTATGGCATGATATGTGATATCCAACTCCTTGCCATTCAAATCCTGAGACCCTTCCTATAGCATGAGAAGGGATATCCAACTCCTTCCCAATCCAATCCTGAGACCCTTCCGATAGCAGAGATGTGATATCTCAACGCTTCTACCAAACCTGAGACCCTTCCTATAACATGAGATGTGATATCCAATTCCTTCCCATTCCAAACCTGAGACCCTTCCTATTGGATGAGATGTGATATCCAACTCCTTCCCATTCCAACCCTGAGACCCTTCCTATACCATGAGATGTGATATCTCAATGCTTCTAATACCAAACCTGGGTCCCGTCCTATAACATGAGATATGATATCCAAATCCTTCCCCTTCCAAACCTGAGACCCTTCCTTTAGCATGAGATGTGATATCCAAATACTTCCCATTCCAATCCTAAAACCCTTCCTATAGCATGAGATGTGATATCTCAATGTTTCTAATAAAAAACCTGAGACCCTTCCTATAGCAAGAGATGCGATATCCAAATCCTTCCCATTCCAATCCTGAGACCGTTCCTATAACATGAGATGTGATATCCAACTCCTTCCCATTCCAACCTGAGACCCTTCCTATAGCATGAGAAGGGATATCCAACTCCTTCCCAATCCAATCCTGAGACCCTTCCGATAGCAGAGATGTGATATCTCAATGCTTATACCAAACCTGAGACCCTTCCTATGGCATGAGATGTGATATCCAACTCCTTGCCATTCAAATCCTGAGACCCTCCCTATAACAAGAGATGTCATATCCAACTCCTTCCCATTCCAAACCTGAGACCCTTCCTTTAGCATGAGATGTAATATCCAAATCCTTCACATTCCAATCCGGAGACCCTTCCAATAGCATGAGATGTGATATCTCAATGCTTCTAATACCAAACATGAGATCCTTCCTATAACATGAGATGTGATATCCAACTAATTCCCATTCCAAACCTGAGACCCTTCCGATAGCATGAGATGTGATATCTCAATGCTTCAAAAACCAAACATGAGAACCATCCTATAACATGAGATGTGAAATCCAAATCCTTCCCTTCCCAAACCTGAGACTCTTCCTATAGCATGAGATGTGATATCTCAATGCTTCTACCAAACCTGAAACCCTTCCTATAGCATGAGATGTGATATCTAACTCCTTCCCATTCCAATCCTGAGACCCGTCCTATAACATGAGATGTGATATCCAAATCCTTCCCCTTCCAAACCTTAGACCCTTCCTTTATCATGAGATGTGATATCCAAGTCCTTCCCATTCCATTCCTGAGACCCTTCCTATAGCATGAGATGTGATATCTCAATGCTTCTAATACCAAACCTGAGACCCTTCCTATAACATGAGATGTGATATCCAAGTCCTTCCCATTCCAATCCTGAGACCCTTCCTAAAGCATGAGATGTGATATCCTAGTCCTTCCCATTCCAATCCTGAGACCCTTCCGATAGCAGAGATGTGATATCTCAATGCTTATAGCAAACCTGAGACCCTTCCTATGGCATGAGATGTCATATACAACTCCTTCCCATTCCAATCCTGAGACCCTTCCTATAGCATGAGATGTGATATCTCAATGCTTATACCAAACCTGAGACCCTTCCTATAGCATGAGATGTGATATCCAACTCCTTCCCATTCCAATCCTGATACCCTTCCTATAACATGAGATGTGATATCTCAATGCTTCTAATACCAAACATGAGATCCTTCCTATAACATGAGATGTGATATCCAACTCCTTCCCATTCCAAACCTGAGACCCTTCCGATAGCATGAGATGTGATATCTCAATGCTTCAAAAACCAAACATGAGAACCATCCTATAACATGAGATGTGAAATCCAAATCCTTCCCTTCCCAAACCTGAGACTCTTCCTATAGCATGAGATGTGATATCTCAATGCTTCTACCAAACCTGAAACCCTTCCTATAGCATGAGATGTGATATCTAACTCCTTCCCATTCCAATCCTGAGACACTTCCTATAGCATGAGATGTGATATCACAATGCTTCTAATACCAAACCTGAGACCCGTCCTATAACATGAGATGTGATATCCAAATCCTTCCCCTTCTAAACCTTAGACCCTTCCTTTATCATGAGATGTGATATCCAAGTCCTTCCCATTCCATTCCTGAGACCCTTCCTATAGCATGAGATGTGATATCTCAATGCTTCTAATACCAAACCTGAGACCCTTCCTATAACATGAGATGTGATATCCAAGTCCTTCCCATTCCAATCCTGAGACCCTTCCTATAGCATGAGATGTGATATCCTAGTCCTTCCCATTCCAATCCTGAGACCCTTCCGATAGCAGAGATGTGATATCTCAATGCTTATAGCAAACCTGAGACCCTTCCTATGGCATGAGATGTCATATACAACTCCTTCCCATTCCAATCCTGAGACCCTTTCTATAGCATGAGATGTGATATCTCAATGCTTATACCAAACCTGAGACCCTTCCTATAGCATGAGATGTGATATCCAACTCCTTCCCATTCCAATCCTGATACCCTTCCTATAACATGAGATGTGATGTCTCAATGCTTCTAATACCAAACATGAGATCCTTCCTATGGCATGAGATGTCATATAAAACTCCTTCCCATTCCAATCCTGAGACCCTTCCTATAGCATGAGATGTGATATCTCAATGCTTCTAATAACAAACCTGAGATCCTTCCTATAACATGAGATGTGATATCCAAATCCTTCCCCTTCCAAACCAGAGACCCTCCCTTTAGCATGAGATGTGATATCCAACTCCTTCCCATTCCAATCCTGAGACTGTTCTGATAGCATGAGATGTGATATCTCAATGCTTCTAATACCAAACCTGAGATCCTTCCGATAGCATGAGATGTGATATGTCAATTCTTCTTATACCAAACCTGAGATCCTTCCTATAACACGAGATGTGATATTCAAATCCTTCCTCTTCCAAACCTGAGACCCTCCCTTTAGCATGAGATGTGATATCCAACTCCTTCCCATTCCAATTCTGAGACCCTTCTGATAGCATGAGATGTTATATCTCAATGCCTCTAATACCAAACCTGAGATTCTACCTCTAACATGAAATGTGATATCCAACTCCTTCCCCTTCCAAACCTGGGAGCCTTCCTATAACATGAGATGTGATATCAAAGTCCTTCCATTCCAATCCTGAGACCCTTCCTATAGCATGGGATGTGATATTTCAATGCTTATACCAAACCTGAGACCCTTCCTATAGCATGAGATGTGCTATCCAAATCCTTCCCATTCCAATCGCGAGACCCTTCCGATAGCATGAGATGTGATATCTCAATGCCTCTAATACCAAACCTGAGATCCTTCCTCTAACATGAAATGTGATATCCAAATACTTCCCTTTCCAAACCTGAGAGCCTACCTATAGCATGAGATGTGATATCCAACTCCTTCCCATTCCAATCCTGAGACTCTTCCTATAGCATGAGATGTGATATCTCAATGCTTATACCAAACCTGAGACCCTTCCTATAGCATGAGATGTGATATCCAAATCCTTCCCATTCCAATCCTGAGACCCTTCCTATAGCATGAGATGTGATATCTCAATGCCTCTAATACCAAATCTGAGATCCTTCCTTGAACATGAAATGTGATATCCCACTCCTTCCCTTTCCAAACCTGAGAGTCTACCTATAGCATGAGATGTGATATCCAAGTCCTTCCCATTCCAATCCTTAGACACTTCCTACAGCATGAGATGTGATATCTCAATGATTCTATTACCAAACCTGAGACCCGTCCTATAACATGAGATGGGATATCCAACTCCTTCCCATTTCAATCCTGAGAAACTTCCGATAGCAGAGATGTGATATCTCAATGCTTAGACCAAACCTGAGACCCTTCCTATAACATGAGATGTGATATCCAACTCCTTCCCGTTCCAAACCTGAGACCCTTTCTATAGCAAGAATCTAATATCCAACTCCTTCCCATTCCAATCCTGAGACCATTCCTATAGCATGAGATGTGATATCTCAATGCTTCTAATACCAAACCTGAGATCCTTCCTATGACATGAGATGTGATATCCAATTCCTTCCCATTCCAAACCTGAGACCCTTCCTATAGCATGAGATGTGATATCTCAATGCTTCTAATACCAAACCTGAGATCCTTCCTATAACATGAGATGTGATATCCAAATCCTTCCCCTTCCAAACCAGAGACCCTCCCTTTAGCATGAGATGTGATATCCAACTCCTTCCCATTCCAATCCTGAGACATTTCTGATAGCATGAGATGTGATATCTCAATGCCTCTAATACCAAACCTGAGATCCTACCTCTAACATGAAATGTGATATCCAACTCCTTCCCCTTGCAAACCTGAGAGCCTTCCTATAGCATGAGATGTGATATTGAAGTATTTCCCATTCCAATCCTGAGACCCTTCCTATAACATGAGATGTGATATCCAACTCCTTCCCATTCCAACCTGAGACCCTTCCTATAGCATGAGATGGGATATCCAACTACTTCCAAATCCAATCCTGATACCCTTCCGATAGCATGAGATGTGATATCTCAATCCCTCTAATACCAAACCTGAGATCCTTCCTATAACATGAGATGTGATATCAAAATCCTTCCCCTTCCAAACCTGAGACCCTCCCTTTAGCATGAGATGTGATATCCAACTCCTTCCCATTCCAATCCTGAGACCCTTCTGATAGCATGAGATGTGATATTCAATGCCTCTAATACCAAACCTGAGATCCTACCTCTAACATGAAATGTGATATCCAACTTCTTCCCTTTCCAAACGTGAGAGCCTCCCTATAGCATGAGATGGGATATTCAACTCCTTCCCATTCCAATCCTGAGACCCTTCCTATAGCATGAGATGTGATGTCTCAATGCTTCTAATACCAAATCTGAGATCCTTCCTATAACATGAGATGTGATATCCAACTCCTTCCATTCCAATCCTGAGACCCTTCCTATAGCATGGGATGTGATATTTCAATGCTTATACCAAACCTGAGACCCTTCCTATAGCATGAGATGTGCTATCCAAATCCTTCCCATTCCAATCGTGAGACCCTTCCGATAGCATGAGATGTGATATCTCAATGCCTCTAATACCAAACCTGAGATCCTTCCTCTAACATGAAATGTGATATCCAAATCCTTCCCTTTCCAAACCTGAGAGCCTACCTATAGCATGAGATGTGATATCCAACTCCTTCCCATTCCAATCCTGAGACTCTTCCTATAGCATGAGATGTGATATCTCAATGCTTATACCAAACCTGAGACCCTTCCTATAGCATGAGATGTGATATCCAAATCCTTCCCATTCCAATCCTGAGACCCTTCCTATAGCATGAGATGTGATATCTCAATGCCTCTAATACCAAACCTGAGATCCTTCCTTGAACATGACATGTGATATCCCACTCCTTCCCTTTCCAAACCTGAGAGTCTACCTATAGCATGAGATGTGATATCCAAGTCCTTCCCATTCCAATCCTTAGACACTTCCTACAGCATGAGATGTGATATCTCAATGATTCTATTACCAAACCTGAGACCCGTCCTATAACATGAGATGGGATATCCAACTCCTTCCCATTTCAATCCTGAGAAACTTCCGATGGCAGAGATGTGATATCTCAATGCTTAGACCAAACCTGAGACCCTTCCTATAACATGAGATGTGATATCCAACTCCTTCCCGTTCCAAACCTGAGACCCTTTCTATAGCAAGAATCTAATATCCAACTCCTTCCCATTCCAATCCTGAGACCATTCCTATAGCATGAGATGTGATATCTCAATGCTTCTAATACCAAACCTGAGATCCTTCCTATGACATGAGATGTGATATCCAATTCCTTCCCATTCCAAACCTGAGACCCTTCCTATAGCATGAGATGTGATATCTCAATGCTTCTAATACCAAACCTGAGATCCTTCCTATAACATGAGATGTGATATCCAAATCCTTCCCCTTCCAAACCAGAGACCCTCCCTTTAGCATGAGATGTGATATCCAACTCCTTCCCATTCCAATCCTGAGACATTTCTGATAGCATGAGATGTGATATCTCAATGCCTCTAATACCAAACCTGAGATCCTACCTCTAACATGAAATGTGATATCCAACTCCTTCCCCTTGCAAACCTGAGAGCCTTCCTATAGCATGAGATGTGATATCGAAGTATTTCCCATTCCAATCCTGAGACCCTTCCTATAACATGAGATGTGATATCCAACTCCTTCCCATTCCAACCTGAGACCCTTCCTATAGCATGAGATGGGATATCCAACTACTTCCAAATCCAATCCTGATACCCTTCCGATAGCATGAGATGTGATATCGCAATCCCTCTAATACCAAACCTGAGATCCTTCCTATAACATGAGATGTGATATCAAAATCCTTCCCCTTCCAAACCTGAGACCCTCCCTTTAGCATGAGATGTGATATCCAACTCCTTCCCATTCCAATCCTGAGACCCTTCTGATAGCATGAGATGTGATATTCAATGCCTCTAATACCAAACCTGAGATCCTACCTCTAACATGAAATGTGATATCCAACTCCTTCCCTTTCCAAACGTGAGAGCCTCCCTATAGCATGAGATGGGATATTCAAGTCCTTCCCATTCCAATCCTGAGACCCTTCCTATAGCATGAGATGTGATATCTCAATGCTTCTAATGCCAAACCTGAGACCCTTCCTATAACATAAGATGGGATATCCAACTCCTTCCCATTCCAATCCTGAGACCCTTCCTATAGCATGAGATGTGATATCCAACTCCTTCCCATTCCAATCCTGAGACCCTTCCTATAGCATGAGATGTGATATCCAAATCCTTCCCATTCCAATCGTGAGACCCTTCCTATAGCATGAGATGTGATATCCAAAACCTTCCCTTTCCAAAACTGAGAGCCTACCTATAGCATGAGATGTGATATCCAACTCCTTCCCATTCCAATCCTGAGACCCTTCCTATAGCATGAGATGTGATATCTCAATGCTTATACCAAACCTGAGACCCTTCCTATAGCATGAGATGTGATATCCAAATCCTTCCCATTCCAATCCTGAGACCCTTCCTATAGCATGAGATGTGATATCCAAATCCTTCCCCTTCCAAACCTGAGACCCTCCCTTTAGCATGAGATGTGATATCCAACTCCTTCCCATTCCAATCCTGAGACCCTTCTGATAGCATGAGATGTTATATCTCAATGCCTCTAATACCAAACCTGAGATCCTACCTCTAACATGAAATGTGATATCCAACTCCTTCCCCTTCTAAACCTGGGAGCCTTCCTATAACATGAGATGTGATATCGAAGTGCTTCCCATTCCAATCCTGAGACCCTTCCTATAACATGAGATGTGATATCCAACTCCTTCCCATTCCAATCCTGAGACCCTTCCTATAGCATGAGATGTGATGTCTCAATGCTTCTAATACCAAATCTGAGATCCTTCCTATAACATGAGATGTGATATCCAACTGATTCCCATTGCAATCTTGAGACCGTTTCTATAGCATGAGATGTGATATCTCAATGCTTATACCAAACCTGAGACCCTTCCTATAGCATGAGATGTGATATCCAAATCCTTCCCATTCCAATCGTGAGACCCTTCCTATAGCATGAGATGTGATATCTCAATGCCTCTAATACCAAACCTGAGATCCTACCTCTATAATGAAATTTGATATGCAACTCCTTCCCCTTCCAAACCTGATAGCCTTCCTATAGCATGAGATGTGATATCCAAGTCCTTCCCATTCCAATCCTGATACCCTTCCTATAACATGAGATGTGATATCCAACTCCTTCCCATTCCAACCTGAGACCCTTCCTATAGCATGAGATGGGATATCCAACTCCTTCCAAATCCAATCCTGATACCCTTCCGATAGCATGAGATGTGATATCCCAATGCTTCTACAAAACCTGAGACCCATACCATGGCATGAGATGTGATATCAAACTCCTTCCCATTCCAATCCTGACACCCTTCCTATAGCTTGAGATGTGATATCCAACTCCTTCCCATTCCAATTCTGAGACCCGTCCTATACCATGGGACTTGATATATCAATGCTTCTCATACCAAACCTGAGATCCTTCCTATAACATGAGATGTGATATCCAACTCCTTCCATTCCAATCCTGAGACCCTTCCTATAGCATGGGATGTGATATTTCAATGCTTATACCAAACCTGAGACCCTTCCTATAGCATGAGATGTGCTATCCAAATCCTTCCCATTCCAATCGTGAGACCCTTCCGATAGCATGAGATGTGATATCTCAATGCCTCTAATACCAAACCTGAGATCCTTCCTCTAACATGAAATGTGATATCCAAATCCTTCCCTTTCCAAACCTGAGAGCCTACCTATAGCATGAGATGTGATATCCAACTCCTTCCCATTCCAATCCTGAGACTCTTCCTATAGCATGAGATGTGATATCTCAATGCTTATACCAAACCTGAGACCCTTCCTATAGCATGAGATGTGATATCCAAATCCTTCCCATTCCAATCCTGAGACCCTTCCTATAGCATGAGATGTGATATCTCAATGCCTCTAATACCAAACCTGAGATCCTTCCTTGAACATGACATGTGATATCCCACTCCTTCCCTTTCCAAACCTGAGAGTCTACCTATAGCATGAGATGTGATATCCAAGTCCTTCCCATTCCAATCCTTAGACACTTCCTACAGCATGAGATGTGATATCTCAATGATTCTATTACCAAACCTGAGACCCGTCCTATAACATGAGATGGGATATCCAACTCCTTCCCATTTCAATCCTGAGAAACTTCCGATGGCAGAGATGTGATATCTCAATGCTTAGACCAAACCTGAGACCCTTCCTATAACATGAGATGTGATATCCAACTCCTTCCCGTTCCAAACCTGAGACCCTTTCTATAGCAAGAATCTAATATCCAACTCCTTCCCATTCCAATCCTGAGACCATTCCTATAGCATGAGATGTGATATCTCAATGCTTCTAATACCAAACCTGAGATCCTTCCTATGACATGAGATGTGATATCCAATTCCTTCCCATTCCAAACCTGAGACCCTTCCTATAGCATGAGATGTGATATCTCAATGCTTCTAATACCAAACCTGAGATCCTTCCTATAACATGAGATGTGATATCCAAATCCTTCCCCTTCCAAACCAGAGACCCTCCCTTTAGCATGAGATGTGATATCCAACTCCTTCCCATTCCAATCCTGAGACATTTCTGATAGCATGAGATGTGATATCTCAATGCCTCTAATACCAAACCTGAGATCCTACCTCTAACATGAAATGTGATATCCAACTCCTTCCCCTTGCAAACCTGAGAGCCTTCCTATAGCATGAGATGTGATATCGAAGTATTTCCCATTCCAATCCTGAGACCCTTCCTATAACATGAGATGTGATATCCAACTCCTTCCCATTCCAACCTGAGACCCTTCCTATAGCATGAGATGGGATATCCAACTACTTCCAAATCCAATCCTGATACCCTTCCGATAGCATGAGATGTGATATCGCAATCCCTCTAATACCAAACCTGAGATCCTTCCTATAACATGAGATGTGATATCAAAATCCTTCCCCTTCCAAACCTGAGACCCTCCCTTTAGCATGAGATGTGATATCCAACTCCTTCCCATTCCAATCCTGAGACCCTTCTGATAGCATGAGATGTGATATTCAATGCCTCTAATACCAAACCTGAGATCCTACCTCTAACATGAAATGTGATATCCAACTCCTTCCCTTTCCAAACGTGAGAGCCTCCCTATAGCATGAGATGGGATATTCAAGTCCTTCCCATTCCAATCCTGAGACCCTTCCTATAGCATGAGATGTGATATCTCAATGCTTCTAATGCCAAACCTGAGACCCTTCCTATAACATAAGATGGGATATCCAACTCCTTCCCATTCCAATCCTGAGACCCTTCCTATAGCATGAGATGTGATATCCAACTCCTTCCCATTCCAATCCTGAGACCCTTCCTATAGCATGAGATGTGATATCCAAATCCTTCCCATTCCAATCGTAAGACCCTTCCTATAGCATGAGATGTGATATCCAAAACCTTCCCTTTCCAAAACTGAGAGCCTACCTATAGCATGAGATGTGATATCCAACTCCTTCCCATTCCAATCCTGAGACCCTTCCTATAGCATGAGATGTGATATCTCAATGCTTATACCAAACCTGAGACCCTTCCTATAGCATGAGATGTGATATCCAAATCCTTCCCATTCCAATCCTGAGACCCTTCCTATAGCATGAGATGTGATATCCAAATCCTTCCCCTTCCAAACCTGAGACCCTCCCTTTAGCATGAGATGTGATATCCAACTCCTTCCCATTCCAATCCTGAGACCCTTCTGATAGCATGAGATGTTATATCTCAATGCCTCTAATACCAAACCTGAGATCCTACCTCTAACATGAAATGTGATATCCAACTCCTTCCCCTTCTAAACCTGGGAGCCTTCCTATAACATGAGATGTGATATCGAAGTGCTTCCCATTCCAATCCTGAGACCCTTCCTATAACATGAGATGTGATATCCAACTCCTTCCCATTCCAATCCTGAGACCCTTCCTATAGCATGAGATGTGATGTCTCAATGCTTCTAATACCAAATCTGAGATCCTTCCTATAACATGAGATGTGATATCCAACTGATTCCCATTGCAATCTTGAGACCGTTTCTATAGCATGAGATGTGATATCTCAATGCTTATACCAAACCTGAGACCCTTCCTATAGCATGAGATGTGATATCCAAATCCTTCCCATTCCAATCGTGAGACCCTTCCTATAGCATGAGATGTGATATCTCAATGCCTCTAATACCAAACCTGAGATCCTACCTCTATAATGAAATTTGATATGCAACTCCTTCCCCTTCCAAACCTGATAGCCTTCCTATAGCATGAGATGTGATATCCAACTCCTTCCCATTCCAATCCTGATACCCTTCCTATAACATGAGATGTGATATCCAACTCCTTCCCATTCCAACCTGAGACCCTTCCTATAGCATGAGATGGGATATCCAACTCCTTCCAAATCCAATCCTGATACCCTTCCGATAGCATGAGATGTGATATCCCAATGCTTCTACAAAACCTGAGACCCATACCATGGCATGAGATGTGATATCAAACTCCTTCCCATTCCAATCCTGACACCCTTCCTATAGCTTGAGATGTGATATCCAACTCCTTCCCATTCCAATTCTGAGACCCGCCCTATACCATGGGACTTGATATATCAATGCTTCTCATACCAAACCTGAGACCGGTCCTATAACATGAGATGTGATATCCAAATCCTTCCCCTTCCAAACCTTAGACCCTTCCTTTATCATGAGATGTGATATCCAAGTCGTTCCCATTCCAATCCTGAGACCCTTCCTATAGCATGAGATGTGATATCTCAATGCTTCTAATACCAAACCTGAGACCCTTGCTATAACATGAGATGTGATATTCAAGTCCTTCCCATTCCAATCCTGAGACCCTTCCTATAGCATGAGATCTGATATCTCAATGCTTCTAATATCAAACCTGAGACCCTTCCTATAATGAGATGGGATATCCAACTCCTTCCCATTCCAATCCTGAGACCCTTCCGATAGCAGAGATGTGATATCTCAATGCTTATACCAAACCCGAGACCCTTCCTATGGCATGAGATGTCAAATACAACTCCTTCTGATTCCAATCCTGAGACCCTTCCTATAGCATGAGATGTGATATCTCAATGCTTCTAATAATAAACCTGAGATCCTTCCTATAACATGAGATGTGATATCCAACTCCTTCCCATTCCAAACCTGAGACCCTTCCGATTGCATGAGATGTGATATCAAACTCCTTCCCATTCCAATCCTGAGACCCTTCCTATACCATGAGATGTGATATCTCAATGCTTCTAATACCAAACCTGACACCCGTCCTAAAACATGAGATGTGATGTCCAAATCCTTCCCCTTCCAAACCTGAGATCTTTCCTTTAGCATGAGATGTGATATCCAACTCCTTCCCATTCCAATCCTGAGACCCTTCCTATACCATGAGATGTGATATCTCAATGCTTCTAATACCAAACCTGACACCCGTCCTAAAACATGAGATGTGATGTCCAAATCCTTCCCCTTCCAAACCTGAGATCTTTCCTTTAGCATGAGATGTGATATCCAACTCCTTCCCATTCCAATCCTGAGACCCTTCCTATAGCATGATATGTGATATCACAATTTTTCTAATACCAAACCTGAGATCCTTCCTATAACATGAGATGTGTATCCAACTCCTTCCCATTCCAAACCTGAGACCCTTCCTATAGCCTGCGATGTGATATCTTAATGCTTCTAAAACCAAACCTGAGAACCATCCAATAACATATGTGAAATCCAAATCCTTCCCTTTCCAAACCTGAGACCCTTCCGATAGCATTAGATGTGATATCTCAATGCTTCTAAAACCAAACATGAGAACCATCCTATAACATGAGATGTGAAATCCAAATCCTTCCCTTTCCAAACCTGAGGCCCTCCCTATAGCATGAGATGTGATATCTAAGTCCTTCCCATTCCTATCCTGAGACCCTTCCGATAGCAGAGATGTGATATCTCGATGTTTGGACCAAACCTGAGACCCTTCCTATGGCATGAGATGTGATATCCAACTCCTTCCCATTCCAATCTTGAGACCCTTCCTATAGCATGAGATGTGATATCTCAATGCTTCTATCAAACCTGAGTCCCTTCCTTTAGCATGAGATGTGATATCCAACTCCTTCCCATTCCAATCCTGAGACCCTTCCTATAGCATGAGATGTGATATTTCAAAGCTTCTAATACCAAACCTGGGACCCGTCCTATAACATGAGATATGATATCCAAATCCTTCCCCTTCCAAACCTGAGACCCTTCCTTTAGCATGAGATGTGATATCTCAATGTTTCTAATAAAAAACCTGAGACTCTTCCTATAGCAAGAGATGTGATATCCAAATCCTTCCCATTCCAATCCTGAGACCCTTCCTATAACATGAGATGTGATATCTCAATGCCTCTAATACCAAACCTGAGATTCTTCCTATAACATGAGATGTGATATCTCAATGCTTCTAATACCAAACCTGAGACCCTCCCTTTAGCATGAGATGTGATATCCGACTCCTTCCCATTCCAATCCCGAGACCCTTCTGATAGCATGAGATGTGATATCTCAATGCCTCTAATACCAAACCAGAGATTCTTCCTATAACATGAGATGTGATATCTCAATGCTTCTAATACCAAACCTGAGACCCTCCCTTTAGCATGAGATGTGATATCCGACTCCTTCCCATTCCAATCCTGAGACCCTTCTGATAGCATGAGATGTGATATCTCAATGCTTCTAATACCAAACCTGAGACCCTTCCTATAACATAAGATGGGATATCCAACTCCTTCCCATTCCAATCCTGAGACCCTTCCGATAGCAGAGATGTGATATCTCAATGCTTATACCAAACCTGAGACCCTTCCTGTGGCATGAGATGTCATATCCAACTCCTTCCCATTCCAATCCTGAGACCCTTCTGATAGCATGAGATGTGATATCTCAATGCTTCTAACACCAAACCTGAGATCCTTCCTATAACATAAGATGGGATATCCAACTCCTTCCCATTCCAAAACCTGAGACCCTTCCTATAGCATGAGATGTGATATCTTAATGCTTCTAAAACCAAACCTGAGAACCATCCAATAACATATGTGAAATCCAAATCCTTCCCTTTCCAAACCTGAGACCCTTCCTATACCATGAGATGTGATATCTCAATGCTTCTAATACTAAACCTGAGACCCGTTCTAAAACATGAGATGTGAGATCCAAATCCTTCCCCCTCCAAACCTGAGAACCTTCCTATAGCTTGAGATGTGATATCAAACTCCTTCCCATTCCAATCCTGAGATAGCTTGAGATGTGATATCCAACTCCTTCCCATTCCTATCCTGAGACCCTTCCGATAGCAGAGATGTGATATCTCAATGCTTGTACCAAACCTGAGACCCTTCCTATGGCATGAGATGTGATATCCAACTCCTTCCCATTCCAATCCTGAGACCCTTCCTATAGCATGAGATGTGATATCTCAATGCTTATACCAAACCTGAGACCCTTCCTATAGCATGAGATGTGATATCCAAATCCTTCCCATTCCAATCCTGAGACCCTTCCTATAGTATGAGATGTGATATCTCAATGCCTCTAATACCAAACCTGAGATCCTTCCTTGAACATGAAATGTGATATCCCACTCCTTCCCTTTCCAAGCCTGAGAGTCTACCTATAGCATGAGATGTGATATCCAAGTCCTTCCCATTCCAATCCTTAGACACTTCCTACAGCATGAGATGTGATATCTCAATGATTCTATTACCAAACCTGAGACCCGTCCTATAACATGAGATGGGATATCCAACTCCTTCCCATTTCAATCCTGAGAAACTTCTGATAGCAGAGATGTGATATCTCAATGCTTAGACCAAACCTGAGACCCTTCCTATAACATGAGATGTGATATCCAACTCCTTCCCGTTCCAAACCTGAGACCCTTTCTATAGCAAGAATCTAATATCCAACTCCTTCCCATTCCAATCCCGAGACCATTCCTATAGCATGAGATGTGATATCTCAATGCTTCTAATACCAAACCTGAGATCCTTCCTATGACATGAGATGTGATATCCAACTCCTTCCCCTTGCAAACCTGAGAGCCTTCCTATAGCATGAGATGTGATATCGAAGTATTTCCCATTCCAATCCTGAGACCCTTCCTATAACATGAGATGTGATATCCAACTCCTTCCCATTCCAACCTGAGACCCTTCCTATAGCATGAGATGGGATATCCAACTACTTCCAAATCCAATCCTGATACCCTTCCGATAGCATGAGATGTGATATCTCAATACCTCTAATACCAAACCTGAGATCCTTCCTATAACATGAGATGTGATATCAAAATCCTTCCCCTTCCAAACCTGAGACCCTCCCTTTAGCATGAGATGTGATATCCAACTCCTTCCCATTCCAATCCTGAGACCCTTCTGATAGCATGAGATGTGATATTCAATGCCTCTAATACCAAACCTGAGATCCTACCTCTAACATGAAATGTGATATCCAACTCCTTCCCTTTCCAAACGTGAGAGCCTCCCTATAGCATGAGATGGGATATTCAAGTCCTTCCCATTCCAATCCTGAGACCCTTCCTATAGCATGAGATGTGATATCTCAATGCTTCTAATACCAAACCTGAGACCCTTCCTATAACATAAGATGGGATATCCAACTCCTTCCCATTCCAATCCTGAGACCCTTCCGATAGCAGAGATGTGATATCTCAATGCTGATACCAAACCTGAGACCCTTCCTATGGCATGAGATGTCATATACAACTCCTTCCCATTCCAATCCTGAGACCCTTCCTATAGCATGAGATGTGATATCTCAATGCGTATACCAAACCTGAGACCCTTCCTATAGCATGAGATGTGATATCCAACTCCTTCCCATTCCAATCCTGAGACCCTTCCTATAACATGAGATGTGATGTCTCAATGCTTCTAATACCAAACCTGAGATCCTTCCTATGGCATGAGATGTCATATAAAACTCCTTCCCATTCCATTCCTGAGACCCTTCGTATAGCATGAGATGTGATATCCAACTCCTTCCCATTCCAATCCTGAGACCCTTCTGATAGCATGAGATGTGATATCTCAATGCTTCTAATACCAAACCTGAGACCCTTCCTATAACATAAGATGGGATATCCAACTCCTTCCCATTCCAATCCTAAAACCCTTCCGATAGCAGAGATGTGATATCTCAATGCTTATACCAAACCTGAGACCCTTCCTGTGGCATGAGATGTCATATCCAACTCCTTCCCATTCCAATCCTGAGACCCTTCCTATAGCATGATATGTGATATCACAATTTTTCTAATACCAAACCTGAGATCCTTCCTATAACATGAGATGTGTATCCAACTCCTTCACATTCCAAAACCTGAGACCCTTCCTATAGCATGAGATGTGATATCTTAATGCTTCTAAAACCAAACCTGAGAACCATCCAATAACATATGTGAAATCCAAATCCTTCCCTTTCCAAACCTGAGACCCTTCCGATAGCATTAGATGTGATATCTCAATGCTTCTAAAACCAAACATGAGAACCATCCTATAACATGAGATGTGAAATCCAAATCCTTCCCTTTCCAAACCTGAGACCCTTCCTATAGCTTGAGATGTGATATCAAACTCCTTCCCATTCCAATCCTGTGATAGCTTGAGATGTGATATCCAACTCCTTCCCATTCCAATCCTGAGACCCTTCCTATACCATGAGATGTGATATCTCAATGCTTCTAATACCAAACCTGAGACCCGTCCTAAAACATGAGATGTGAGATCCAAATCCTTCCCCCTCCAAACCTGAGAACCTTCCTATAGCTTGAGATGTGATATCAAACTCCTTCCCATTCCAATCCTGAGATAGCTTGAGATGTGATATCCAACTCCTTCCCATTCCTATCCTGAGACCCTTCCGATAGCAGAGATGTGATATCTCAATGCTTGTACCAAACCTGAGACCCTTCCTATGGCATGAGATGTGATATCCAACTCCTTCCCATTCCAATCCTGAGACCCTTCCTATAGCATGAGATGTGATATCTCAATGCTTATACCAAACCTGAGACCCTTCCTATAGCATGAGATGTGATATCCAAATCCTTCCCATTCCAATCCTGAGACCCTTCCTATAGTATGAGATGTGATATCTCAATGCCTCTAATACCAAACCTGATATCCTTCCTTGAACATGAAATGTGATATCCCACTCCTTCCCTTTCCAAGCCTGAGAGTCTACCTATAGCATGAGATGTGATATCCAAGTCCTTCCCATTCCAATCCTTAGACACTTCCTACAGCATGAGATGTGATATCTCAATGATTCTATTACCAAACCTGAGACCCGTCCTATAACATGAGATGGGATATCCAACTCCTTCCCATTTCAATCCTGAGAAACTTCTGATAGCAGAGATGTGATATCTCAATGCTTAGACCAAACCTGAGACCCTTCCTATAACATGAGATGTGATATCCAACTCCTTCCCGTTCCAAACCTGAGACCCTTTCTATAGCAAGAATCTAATATCCAACTCCTTCCCATTCCAATCCCGAGACCATTCCTATAGCATGAGATGTGATATCTCAATGCTTCTAATACCAAACCTGAGATCCTTCCTATGACATGAGATGTGATATCCAACTCCTTCCCCTTGCAAACCTGAGAGCCTTCCTATAGCATGAGATGTGATATCGAAGTATTTCCCATTCCAATCCTGAGACCCTTCCTATAACATGAGATGTGATATCCAACTCCTTCCCATTCCAACCTGAGACCCTTCCTATAGCATGAGATGGGATATCCAACTACTTCCAAATCCAATCCTGATACCCTTCCGATAGCATGAGATGTGATATCTCAATCCCTCTAATACCAAACCTGAGATCCTTCCTATAACATGAGATGTGATATCAAAATCCTTCCCCTTCCAAACCTGAGACCCTCCCTTTAGCATGAGATGTGATATCCAACTCCTTCCCATTCCAATCCTGAGACCCTTCTGATAGCATGAGATGTGATATTCAATGCCTCTAATACCAAACCTGAGATCCTACCTCTAACATGAAATGTGATATCCAACTCCTTCCCTTTCCAAACGTGAGAGCCTCCCTATAGCATGAGATGGGATATTCAAGTCCTTCCCATTCCAATCCTGAGACCCTTCCTATAGCATGAGATGTGATATCTCAATGCTTCTAATACCAAACCTGAGACCCTTCCTATAACATAAGATGGGATATCCAACTCCTTCCCATTCCAATCCTGAGACCCTTCCGATAGCAGAGATGTGATATCTCAATGCTGATACCAAACCTGAGACCCTTCCTATGGCATGAGATGTCATATACAACTCCTTCCCATTCCAATCCTGAGACCCTTCCTATAGCATGAGATGTGATATCTCAATGCGTATACCAAACCTGAGACCCTTCCTATAGCATGAGATGTGATATCCAACTCCTTCCCATTCCAATCCTGAGACCCTTCCTATAACATGAGATGTGATGTCTCAATGCTTCTAATACCAAACCTGAGATCCTTCCTATGGCATGAGATGTCATATAAAACTCCTTCCCATTCCATTCCTGAGACCCTTCGTATAGCATGAGATGTGATATCCAACTCCTTCCCATTCCAATCCTGAGACCCTTCCTATAGCATGAGATGTGATATCCAAATCCTTCCCATTCCAATCGTGAGACCCTTCCAATAGCATGAGATGTGATATCCAAAACCTTCCCTTTCCAAAACTGAGAGCCTACCTATAGCATGAAATGTGATATCCAACTCCTTCCCATTCCAATCCTGAGACCCTTCCTATAGCATGAGATGTGATATCTCAATGCTTATACCAAACCTGAGACCCTTCCTATAGCATGAGATGTGATATCCAAATCCTTCCCATTCCAATCCTGAGACCCTTCCTATAGCATGAGATGTGATATCCAAATCCTTCCCCTTCCAAACCTGAGACCCTCCCTTTAGCATGAGATGTGATATCCAACTCCTTCCTATTCCAATCCTGAGACCCTTCTGATAGCATGCGATGTTATATCTCAATGCCTCTAATACCAAACCTGAGATCCTACCTCTAACATGAAATGTGATATCCAACTCCTTCCCCTTCTAAACCTGGGAGCCTTCCTATAACATGAGATGTGATATCGAAGTGCTTCCCATTCCAATCCTGAGACCCTTCCTATAACATGAGATGTGATATCCAACTCCTTCCCATTCCAATCCTGAGACCCTTCCTATAGCATGAGATGTGATGTCTCAATGCTTCTAATACCAAATCTGAGATCCTTCCTATAACATGAGATGTGATATCCAACTCCTTCCCATTGCAATCTTGAGACCGTTTCTATAGCATGAGATGTGATATCTCAATGCTTATACCAAACCTGAGACCCTTCCTATAGCATGAGATGTGATATCCAAATCCTTCCCATTCCAATCGTGAGACCCTTCCTATAGCATGAGATGTGATATCTCAATGCCTCTAATACCAAACCTGAGATCCTACCTCTAAAATGAAATTTGATATGCAACTCCTTCCCCTTCCAAACCTGATAGCCTTCCTATAGCATGAGATGTGATATCCAAGTCCTTCCCATTCCAATCCTGATACCCTTCCTATAACATGAGATGTGATATTCAATTCCTTCCCATTCCAACCTGAGACCCTTCCTATAGCATGAGATGGGATATCCAACTCCTTCCAAATCCAATCCTGATACCCTTCCGATAGCATGAGATGTGATATCCCAATGCTTCTACAAAACCTGAGACCCATACCATGGCATGAGATGTGATATCAAACTCCTTCCCATTCCAATCCTGACACCCTTCCCATAGCTTGAGATGTGATATCCAACTCCTTCCCATTCCAATTCTGAGACCCGTCCTATACCATGGGACTTGATATCTCAATGCTTCTAATACCAAACCTGAGACCGGTCCTATAACATGAGATGTGATATCCAAATCCTTCCCCTTCCAAACCTTAGACCCTTCCTTTATCATTAGATGTGATATTCAAGTCGTTCCCATTCCAATCCTCAGACCCTTCCTATAGCATGAGATGTGATATCTCAATGCTTCTAATACCAAACCTGAGACCCTTGCTATAACATGAGATGTGATATTCAAGTCCTTCCCATTCCAAACCTGAGACCCTTCCTATAATGAGATGGGATATCCAACTCCTTCCCATTTCAATCCTGAGAACCTTCTGATAGCAGAGATGTGATATCTCAATGCTTAGACCAAACCTGAGACCCTTCCTATAACATGAGATGTGATATCCAACTCCTTCCCGTTCCAAACCTGAGACCCTTTCTATAGCAAGAATCTAATATCCAACTCCTTCCCATTCCAATCCCGAGACCATTCCTATAGCATGAGATGTGATATCTCAATGCTTCTAATACCAAACCTGAGATCCTTCCTATGACATGAGATGTGATATCCAACTCCTTCCCCTTGCAAACCTGAGAGCCTTCCTATAGCATGAGATGTGATATCGAAGTATTTCCCATTCCAATCCTGAGACCCTTCCTATAACATGAGATGTGATATCCAACTCCTTCCCATTCCAACCTGAGACCCTTCCTATAGCATGAGATGGGATATCCAACTACTTCCAAATCCAATCCTGATACCCTTCCGATAGCATGAGATGTGATATCTCAATCCCTCTAATACCAAACCTGAGATCCTTCCTATAACATGAGATGTGATATCAAAATCCTTCCCCTTCCAAACCTGAGACCCTCCCTTTAGCATGAGATGTGATATCCAACTCCTTCCCATTCCAATCCTGAGACCCTTCTGATAGCATGAGATGTGATATTCAATGCCTCTAATACCAAACCTGAGATCCTACCTCTAACATGAAATGTGATATCCAACTCCTTCCCTTTCCAAACGTGAGAGCCTCCCTATAGCATGAGATGGGATATTCAAGTCCTTCCCATTCCAATCCTGAGACCCTTCCTATAGCATGAGATGTGATATCTCAATGCTTCTAATACCAAACCTGAGACCCTTCCTATAACATAAGATGGGATATCCAACTCCTTCCCATTCCAATCCTGAGACCCTTCCGATAGCAGAGATGTGATATCTCAATGCTGATACCAAACCTGAGACCCTTCCTATGGCATGAGATGTCATATACAACTCCTTCCCATTCCAATCCTGAGACCCTTCCTATAGCATGAGATGTGATATCTCAATGCGTATACCAAACCTGAGACCCTTCCTATAGCATGAGATGTGATATCCAACTCCTTCCCATTCCAATCCTGAGACCCTTCCTATAACATGAGATGTGATGTCTCAATGCTTCTAATACCAAACCTGAGATCCTTCCTATGGCATGAGATGTCATATAAAACTCCTTCCCATTCCATTCCTGAGACCCTTCGTATAGCATGAGATGTGATATCCAACTCCTTCCCATTCCAATCCTGAGACCCTTCCTATAGCATGAGATGTGATATCCAAATCCTTCCCATTCCAATCGTGAGACCCTTCCAATAGCATGAGATGTGATATCCAAAACCTTCCCTTTCCAAAACTGAGAGCCTACCTATAGCATGAAATGTGATATCCAACTCCTTCCCATTCCAATCCTGAGACCCTTCCTATAGCATGAGATGTGATATCTCAATGCTTATACCAAACCTGAGACCCTTCCTATAGCATGAGATGTGATATCCAAATCCTTCCCATTCCAATCCTGAGACCCTTCCTATAGCATGAGATGTGATATCCAAATCCTTCCCCTTCCAAACCTGAGACCCTCCCTTTAGCATGAGATGTGATATCCAACTCCTTCCCATTCCAATCCTGAGACCCTTCTGATAGCATGCGATGTTATATCTCAATGCCTCTAATACCAAACCTGAGATCCTACCTCTAACATGAAATGTGATATCCAACTCCTTCTCCTTCTAAACCTGGGAGCCTTCCTATAACATGAGATGTGATATCGAAGTGCTTCCCATTCCAATCCTGAGACCCTTCCTATAACATGAGATGTGATATCCAACTCCTTCCCATTCCAATCCTGAGACCCTTCCTATAGCATGAGATGTGATGTCTCAATGCTTCTAATACCAAATCTGAGATCCTTCCTATAACATGAGATGTGATATCCAACTCCTTCCCATTGCAATCTTGAGACCGTTTCTATAGCATGAGATGTGATATCTCAATGCTTATACCAAACCTGAGACCCTTCCTATAGCATGAGATGTGATATCCAAATCCTTCCCATTCCAATCGTGAGACCCTTCCTATAGCATGAGATGTGATATCTCAATGCCTCTAATACCAAACCTGAGATCCTACCTCTAAAATGAAATTTGATATGCAACTCCTTCCCCTTCCAAACCTGATAGCCTTCCTATAGCATGAGATGTGATATCCAAGTCCTTCCCATTCCAATCCTGATACCCTTCCTATAACATGAGATGTGATATTCAATTCCTTCCCATTCCAACCTGAGACCCTTCCTATAGCATGAGATGGGATATCCAACTCCTTCCAAATCCAATCCTGATACCCTTCCGATAGCATGAGATGTGATATCCCAATGCTTCTACAAAACCTGAGACCCATACCATGGCATGAGATGTGATATCAAACTCCTTCCCATTCCAATCCTGACACCCTTCCCATAGCTTGAGATGTGATATCCAACTCCTTCCCATTCCAATTCTGAGACCCGTCCTATACCATGGGACTTGATATCTCAATGCTTCTAATACCAAACCTGAGACCGGTCCTATAACATGAGATGTGATATCCAAATCCTTCCCCTTCCAAACCTTAGACCCTTCCTTTATCATTAGATGTGATATCCAAGTCGTTCCCATTCCAATCCTGAGACCCTTCCTATAGCATGAGATGTGATATCTCAATGCTTCTAATACCAAACCTGAGACCCTTGCTATAACATGAGATGTGATATTCAAGTCCTTCCCATTCCAATCCTGAGACCCTTCCTATAGCATGAGATGTGATATCTCAATGCTTCTAATACCAAACCTGAGACCCTTCCTATAATGAGATGGGATATCCAACTCCTTCCCATTCCAATCCTGAGACCCTTCCGATAGCAGAGATGTGATATCTCAATGCTTACACCAAACCTGAGACCCTTCCTATGGCATGAGATGTCAAATACAACTCCTTCCGATTCCAATCCTGAGACCCTTCCTATAGCATGAGATGTGATATCTCAATGCTTCTAATAATAAACCTGAGATCCTTCCTATAACATGAGATGTGATATCCAACTCCTTCCCATTCCAAACCTGAGACCCTTCCGATTGCATGAGATGTGATATCAAACTCCTTCCCATTCCAATCCTGAGATAGCTTGAGATGTGATATCCAACTCCTTCCCATTCCAATCCTGAGACCCTTCCTATACCATGAGATGTGATATCTCAATGCTTCTAATACCAAACCTGACACCCGTCCTAAAACATGAGATGTGAGATCCAAATCCTTCCCCTTCCAAACCTGAGATCTTTCCTTTAGCATGAGATGTGATATCCAACTCCTTCCCATTCCAATCCTGAGACCCTTCCTATAGCATGATATGTGATATCACAATTTTTCTAATACCAAACCTGAGATCCTTCCTATAACATGAGATGTGTATCTAACTCTTTCCCATTCCAAACCTGAGACCCTTCCTATAGCCCGAGATGTGATATCTTAATGCTTCTAAAACCAAACCTGAGAACCATCCAATAACATATGTGAAATCCAAATCCTTCCCTTTCCAAACCTGAGACCCTTCCGATAGCATTACATGTGATATCTCAATGCTTCTAAAACCAAACATGAGAACCATCCTATAACATGAGATGTGAAATCCAAATCCTTCCCTTTCCAAACCTTAGACCCTCCCTATAGCATGGGATGTGATATCTAAGTCCTTCCCATTCCTATCCTGAGACCCTTCCGATAGCAGAGATGTGATATCTCAATGCTTGGACCAAACCTGAGACCCTTCCTATGACATGAGATGTGATATCTCAATGCTTCTATCAAACCTGAGTCCCTTCCTTTAGCATGAGATGTGATATCCAACTCCTTCCCATTCCAATCCTGAGACCCTTCCTATAGCATGAGATGTGATATCTCAATGCTTCTATCAAACCTGAGTCCCTTCCTTTAGCATGAGATGTGATATCCAACTCCTTCCCATTCCAATCCTGAGACCCTTCCTATAGCATGAGATGTGATATTTCAAAGCTTCTAATACCAAACCTGGGACCCGTCCTATAACATGAGATATGATATCCAAATCCTTCCCCTTCCAAACCTGAGACCCTTCCTTTAGCATGAGATGTGATATCCAAATCCTTCCCATTCAAATCCTGAAACCCTTCCTATAGCATGAGATGTGATATCTCAATGTTTCTAATAAAAAACCTGAGACTCTTCCTATAGCAAGAGATGTGATATCCAAATCCTTCCCATTCCAATCCTGAGACCCTTCCTATAACATGAGATGTGATATCTCAATGCCTCTAATACCAAATCTGAGATCCTTCCTATAACATGAGATGTGATATCCAACTCCTTCCCATTGCAATCTTGAGACCGTTTCTATAGCATGAGATGTGATATCTCAATGCTTATACCAAACCTGAGACCCTTCCTATAGCATGAGATGTGATATCCAAATCCTTCCCATTCCAATCGTGAGACCCTTCCTATAGCATGAGATGTGATATCTCAATGCCTCTAATACCAAACCTGAGATCCTACCTCTAAAATGAAATTTGATATGCAACTCCTTCCCCTTCCAAACCTGATAGCCTTCCTATAGCATGAGATGTGATATCCAAGTCCTTCCCATTCCAATCCTGATACCCTTCCTATAACATGAGATGTGATATTCAATTCCTTCCCATTCCAACCTGAGACCCTTCCTATAGCATGAGATGGGATATCCAACTCCTTCCAAATCCAATCCTGATACCCTTCCGATAGCATGAGATGTGATATCCCAATGCTTCTACAAAACCTGAGACCCATACCATGGCATGAGATGTGATATCAAACTCCTTCCCATTCCAATCCTGACACCCTTCCCATAGCTTGAGATGTGATATCCAACTCCTTCCCATTCCAATTCTGAGACCCGTCCTATACCATGGGACTTGATATCTCAATGCTTCTAATACCAAACCTGAGACCGGTCCTATAACATGAGATGTGATATCCAAATCCTTCCCCTTCCAAACCTTAGACCCTTCCTTTATCATTAGATGTGATATTCAAGTCGTTCCCATTCCAATCCTCAGACCCTTCCTATAGCATGAGATGTGATATCTCAATGCTTCTAATACCAAACCTGAGACCCTTGCTATAACATGAGATGTGATATTCAAGTCCTTCCCATTCCAAACCTGAGACCCTTCCTATAATGAGATGGGATATCCAACTCCTTCCCATTTCAATCCTGAGAACCTTCTGATAGCAGAGATGTGATATCTCAATGCTTAGACCAAACCTGAGACCCTTCCTATAACATGAGATGTGATATCCAACTCCTTCCCGTTCCAAACCTGAGACCCTTTCTATAGCAAGAATCTAATATCCAACTCCTTCCCATTCCAATCCCGAGACCATTCCTATAGCATGAGATGTGATATCTCAATGCTTCTAATACCAAACCTGAGATCCTTCCTATGACATGAGATGTGATATCCAACTCCTTCCCCTTGCAAACCTGAGAGCCTTCCTATAGCATGAGATGTGATATCGAAGTATTTCCCATTCCAATCCTGAGACCCTTCCTATAACATGAGATGTGATATCCAACTCCTTCCCATTCCAACCTGAGACCCTTCCTATAGCATGAGATGGGATATCCAACTACTTCCAAATCCAATCCTGATACCCTTCCGATAGCATGAGATGTGATATCTCAATCCCTCTAATACCAAACCTGAGATCCTTCCTATAACATGAGATGTGATATCAAAATCCTTCCCCTTCCAAACCTGAGACCCTCCCTTTAGCATGAGATGTGATATCCAACTCCTTCCCATTCCAATCCTGAGACCCTTCTGATAGCATGAGATGTGATATTCAATGCCTCTAATACCAAACCTGAGATCCTACCTCTAACATGAAATGTGATATCCAACTCCTTCCCTTTCCAAACGTGAGAGCCTCCCTATAGCATGAGATGGGATATTCAAGTCCTTCCCATTCCAATCCTGAGACCCTTCCTATAGCATGAGATGTGATATCTCAATGCTTCTAATACCAAACCTGAGACCCTTCCTATAACATAAGATGGGATATCCAACTCCTTCCCATTCCAATCCTGAGACCCTTCCGATAGCAGAGATGTGATATCTCAATGCTGATACCAAACCTGAGACCCTTCCTATGGCATGAGATGTCATATACAACTCCTTCCCATTCCAATCCTGAGACCTTTCCTATAGCATGAGATGTGATATCTCAATGCGTATACCAAACCTGAGACCCTTCCTATAGCATGAGATGTGATATCCAACTCCTTCCCATTCCAATCCTGAGACCCTTCCTATAACATGAGATGTGATGTCTCAATGCTTCTAATACCAAACCTGAGATCCTTCCTATGGCATGAGATGTCATATAAAACTCCTTCCCATTCCATTCCTGAGACCCTTCGTATAGCATGAGATGTGATATCCAACTCCTTCCCATTCCAATCCTGAGACCCTTCCTATAGCATGAGATGTGATATCCAAATCCTTCCCATTCCAATCGTGAGACCCTTCCAATAGCATGAGATGTGATATCCAAAACCTTCCCTTTCCAAAACTGAGAGCCTACCTATAGCATGAAATGTGATATCCAACTCCTTCCCATTCCAATCCTGAGACCCTTCCTATAGCATGAGATGTGATATCTCAATGCTTATACCAAACCTGAGACCCTTCCTATAGCATGAGATGTGATATCCAAATCCTTCCCATTCCAATCCTGAGACCCTTCCTATAGCATGAGATGTGATATCCAAATCCTTCCCCTTCCAAACCTGAGACCCTCCCTTTAGCATGAGATGTGATATCCAACTCCTTCCCATTCCAATCCTGAGACCCTTCTGATAGCATGCGATGTTATATCTCAATGCCTCTAATACCAAACCTGAGATCCTACCTCTAACATGAAATGTGATATCCAACTCCTTCTCCTTCTAAACCTGGGAGCCTTCCTATAACATGAGATGTGATATCGAAGTGCTTCCCATTCCAATCCTGAGACCCTTCCTATAACATGAGATGTGATATCCAACTCCTTCCCATTCCAATCCTGAGACCCTTCCTATAGCATGAGATGTGATGTCTCAATGCTTCTAATACCAAATCTGAGATCCTTCCTATAACATGAGATGTGATATCCAACTCCTTCCCATTGCAATCTTGAGACCGTTTCTATAGCATGAGATGTGATATCTCAATGCTTATACCAAACCTGAGACCCTTCCTATAGCATGAGATGTGATATCCAAATCCTTCCCATTCCAATCGTGAGACCCTTCCTATAGCATGAGATGTGATATCTCAATGCCTCTAATACCAAACCTGAGATCCTACCTCTAAAATGAAATTTGATATGCAACTCCTTCCCCTTCCAAACCTGATAGCCTTCCTATAGCATGAGATGTGATATCCAAGTCCTTCCCATTCCAATCCTGATACCCTTCCTATAACATGAGATGTGATATTCAATTCCTTCCCATTCCAACCTGAGACCCTTCCTATAGCATGAGATGGGATATCCAACTCCTTCCAAATCCAATCCTGATACCCTTCCGATAGCATGAGATGTGATATCCCAATGCTTCTACAAAACCTGAGACCCATACCATGGCATGAGATGTGATATCAAACTCCTTCCCATTCCAATCCTGACACCCTTCCCATAGCTTGAGATGTGATATCCAACTCCTTCCCATTCCAATTCTGAGACCCGTCCTATACCATGGGACTTGATATCTCAATGCTTCTAATACCAAACCTGAGACCGGTCCTATAACATGAGATGTGATATCCAAATCCTTCCCCTTCCAAACCTGAGACCCTTCCTTTATCATTAGATGTGATATCCAAGTCGTTCCCATTCCAATCCTGAGACCCTTCCTATAGCATGAGATGTGATATCTCAATGCTTCTAATACCAAACCTGAGACCCTTGCTATAACATGAGATGTGATATTCAAGTCCTTCCCATTCCAATCCTGAGACCCTTCCTATAGCATGAGATGTGATATCTCAATGCTTCTAATACCAAACCTGAGACCCTTCCTATAATGAGATGGGATATCCAACTCCTTCCCATTCCAATCCTGAGACCCTTCCGATAGCAGAGATGTGATATCTCAATGCTTACACCAAACCTGAGACCCTTCCTATGGCATGAGATGTCAAATACAACTCCTTCCGATTCCAATCCTGAGACCCTTCCTATAGCATGAGATGTGATATCTCAATGCTTCTAATAATAAACCTGAGATCCTTCCTATAACATGAGATGTGATATCCAACTCCTTCCCATTCCAAACCTGAGACCCTTCCGATTGCATGAGATGTGATATCAAACTCCTTCCCATTCCAATCCTGAGATAGCTTGAGATGTGATATCCAACTCCTTCCCATTCCAATCCTGAGACCCTTCCTATACCATGAGATGTGATATCTCAATGCTTCTAATACCAAACCTGACACCCGTCCTAAAACATGAGATGTGAGATCCAAATCCTTCCCCTTCCAAACCTGAGATCTTTCCTTTAGCATGAGATGTGATATCCAACTCCTTCCCATTCCAATCCTGAGACCCTTCCTATAGCATGATATGTGATATCACAATTTTTCTAATACCAAACCTGAGATCCTTCCTATAACATGAGATGTGTATCTAACTCTTTCCCATTCCAAACCTGAGACCCTTCCTATAGCCCGAGATGTGATATCTTAATGCTTCTAAAACCAAACCTGAGAACCATCCAATAACATATGTGAAATCCAAATCCTTCCCTTTCCAAACCTGAGACCCTTCCGATAGCATTACATGTGATATCTCAATGCTTCTAAAACCAAACATGAGAACCATCCTATAACATGAGATGTGAAATCCAAATCCTTCCCTTTCCAAACCTTAGACCCTCCCTATAGCATGGGATGTGATATCTAAGTCCTTCCCATTCCTATCCTGAGACCCTTCCGATAGCAGAGATGTGATATCTCAATGCTTGGACCAAACCTGAGACCCTTCCTATGACATGAGATGTGATATCTCAATGCTTCTATCAAACCTGAGTCCCTTCCTTTAGCATGAGATGTGATATCCAACTCCTTCCCATTCCAATCCTGAGACCCTTCCTATAGCATGAGATGTGATATCTCAATGCTTCTATCAAACCTGAGTCCCTTCCTTTAGCATGAGATGTGATATCCAACTCCTTCCCATTCCAATCCTGAGACCCTTCCTATAGCATGAGATGTGATATTTCAAAGCTTCTAATACCAAACCTGGGACCCGTCCTATAACATGAGATATGATATCCAAATCCTTCCCCTTCCAAACCTGAGACCCTTCCTTTAGCATGAGATGTGATATCCAAATCCTTCCCATTCAAATCCTGAAACCCTTCCTATAGCATGAGATGTGATATCTCAATGTTTCTAATAAAAAACCTGAGACTCTTCCTATAGCAAGAGATGTGATATCCAAATCCTTCCCATTCCAATCCTGAGACCCTTCCTATAACATGAGATGTGATATCTCAATGCCTCTAATACCAAACCTGAGATTCTTCCTATAACATGAGATGTGATATCTCAATGCTTCTAATACCAAACTTGAGACCTTCCCTTTAGCATGAGATGTGATATCCGACTCCTTCCCATTCCAATCCTGAGACCCTTCTGATAGCATGAGAATGATATCTCAATGCCTCTAATACCAAACCAGAGATTCTTCCTATAACATGAGATGTGATATCTCAATGCTTCTAATACCAAACCTGAGACCTTCCCTTTAGCATGAGATGTGATATCCGACTCCTTCCCATTCCAATCCTGAGACCCTTCTGATAGCATGAGAATGATATCTCAATGCCTCTAATACCAAACCAGAGATTCTTCCTATAACATGAGATGTTATATCTCAATGCTTCTAATACCAATCCTGAGACCCTTCTGATAGCATGAGATGTGATATCTCAATGCTTCTAACACCAAACCTGAGACCCTTCCTATAACATAAGATGGGATATCCAACTCCTTCCCATTCCAATCCTGAGACCCTTCCGATAGCAGAGATGTGATATCTCAATGCTTATACCAAACCTGAGACCCTTCCTCTGGCATATGTGATATCCAACTCCTTCCCATTCCAAACATGAGACCCTTCCTATAGCAAGAGTGTAATATCCAACTCCTTCCCATTCCAATCCTGAGACCATTCCTATAGCATGAGATGTGATATCTCAATGCTTCTAATACCAAACCTGAGATCCTTCCTATGACATGAGATGTGATATCCAATTCCTCCCCATTCCAAACCTGAGAACCTTCCTACAGCATGCGATGTGATATCTCAATGCTTCTAATACCAAACCTGAGACCAGTCCTATAACATGAGATTGGATATCCAACTCCTTCCCCTTCCAAACCTGAGACCCTTCCTATAGCATGAGATGTGATATCCAACTTCTTCCCATTCCAATCCTGAGACCCTTCCTATAACATGAGATGTGATGTCTCAATGCTTCTAATACCAAACCTGAGATATTTCCTATAACATGAGATGTGATATCCAACTCCTTCCCATTCTAATCCTGAGACCCTTCCTATAGCATGAGATGTGCTATCTCAATGCTTATACCAAACCTGAGACCCTTCCTAAAGCTTGAGATGTGATATCCAACTCCTTCCCATTCCAATCCTGAGACCCTTCCTATACCATGAAATGTGATATCCAACTCCTTCCCATTCCAACCTGAGACCCTTCCTATAGCATGAGATGGGATATCCAACTCCTTCCAAATCCAATCCTGATACCCTTCCGATAGCATGAGATGTGATATCCCAATGCTTCTACAAAACCTGAGACCCATACCATGGCATGAGATGTGATATCCAATTCCTTCCCATTCCAACCTGAGACCCTTCCTATAGCATGAGATGGGATATCCAACTCCTTCCAAATCCAATCCTGATACCCTTCCGATAGCATGAGATGTGATATTCCAATGCTTCTACAAAACCTGAGACCCATACCATGGCATGAGATGTGATATCAAACTCCTTCCCATTTCAATCCTGACACCATTCCTATAGCTTGAGATGTGATATCCAACTCCTTCCCATTCCAATTCTGAGACCCGTCCTATACCATGGGACTTGATATCTCAATGCTTCTAATACCAAACCTGAGACCGGTCCTATAACATGAGATGTGATATCCAAATCCTTCCCCTTCCAAACCTTAGACCCTTGCTTTATCATGAGATGTGATCTCCAAGTCGTTCCCATTCCAATCCTGAGACCCTTCCTATAGCATGAGATGTGATATCTCAATGCTTCTAATACCAAACCTGAGACCCTTGCTATAACATGAGATGTGATATTCAAGTCCTTCCCATTCCAATCCTGAGACCCTTCCTATAGCATGAGATGTGATATCTCAATGCTTCTAATACCAAACCTGAGACCCTTCCTATAATGAGATGGGATATCCAACTCCTTCCCATTCCAATCCTGAGACCCTTCCTATAGCATGAGATGTGATATCTCAATGCCTCTAATACCAAACCTGAGATCCTACCTCTAAAATGAAATTTGATATGCAACTCCTTCCCCTTCCAAACCTGATAGCCTTCCTATAGCATGAGATGTGATATCCAAGTCCTTCCCATTCCAATCCTGATACCCTTCCTATAACATGAGATGTGATATTCAATTCCTTCCCATTCCAACCTGAGACCCTTCCTATAGCATGAGATGGGATATCCAACTCCTTCCAAATCCAATCCTGATACCCTTCCGATAGCATGAGATGTGATATCCCAATGCTTCTACAAAACCTGAGACCCATACCATGGCATGAGATGTGATATCAAACTCCTTCCCATTCCAATCCTGACACCCTTCCCATAGCTTGAGATGTGATATCCAACTCCTTCCCATTCCAATTCTGAGACCCGTCCTATACCATGGGACTTGATATCTCAATGCTTCTAATACCAAACCTGAGACCGGTCCTATAACATGAGATGTGATATCCAAATCCTTCCCCTTCCAAACCTTAGACCCTTCCTTTATCATTAGATGTGATATCCAAGTCGTTCCCATTCCAATCCTGAGACCCTTCCTATAGCATGAGATGTGATATCTCAATGCTTCTAATACCAAACCTGAGACCCTTGCTATAACATGAGATGTGATATTCAAGTCCTTCCCATTCCAATCCTGAGACCCTTCCTATAGCATGAGATGAGATATCTCAATGCTTCTAATACCAAACCAGAGACCCTTCCTATAATGAGATGGGATATCCAACTCCTTCCCATTCCAATCCTGAGACCCTTCCGATAGCAGAGATGTGATATCTCAATGCTTACACCAAACCTGAGACCCTTCCTATGGCATGAGATGTCAAATACAACTCCTTCCGATTCCAATCCTGAGACCCTTCCTATAGCATGAGATGTGATATCTCAATGCTTCTAATAATAAACCTGAGATCCTTCCTATAACATGAGATGTGATATCCAACTCCTTCCCATTCCAAACCTGAGACCCTTCCGATTGCATGAGATGTGATATCAAACTCCTTCCCATTCCAATCCTGAGATAGCTTGAGATGTGATATCCAACTCCTTCCCATTCCAATCCTGAGACCCTTCCTATACCATGAGATGTGATATCTCAATGCTTCTAATACCAAACCTGACACCCGTCCTAAAACATGTGATGTGAGATCCAAATCCTTCCCCTTCCAAACCTGAGATCTTTCCTTTAGCATGAGATGTGATATCCAACTCCTTCCCATTCCAATCCTGAGACCCTTCCTATAGCATGATATGTGATATCACAATTTTTCTAATACCAAACCTGAGATCCTTCCTATAACATGAGATGTGTATCTAACTCTTTCCCATTCCAAACCTGAGACCCTTCCTATAGCCCGAGATGTGATATCTTAATGCTTCTAAAACCAAACCTGAGAACCATCCAATAACATATGTGAAATCCAAATCCTTCCCTTTCCAAACCTGAGACCCTTCCGATAGCATTACATGTGATATCTCAATGCTTCTAAAACCAAACATGAGAACCATCCTATAACATGAGATGTGAAATCCAAATCCTTCCCTTTCCAAACCTTAGACCCTCCCTATAGCATGGGATGTGATATCTAAGTCCTTCCCATTCCTATCCTGAGACCCTTCCGATAGCAGAGATGTGATATCTCAATGCTTGGACCAAACCTGAGACCCTTCATATGACATGAGATGTGATATCCAACTCCTTCCCATTCCAATCCTGAGACCCTTCCTATAGCATGAGATGTGATATCTCAATGCTTCTATCAAACCTGAGTCCCTTCCTTTAGCATGAGAAGTGATATCCAACTCCTTCCCATTCCAATCCTGAGACCCTTCCTATAGCATGAGATGTGATATTTCAAAGCTTCTAATACCAAACCTGGGACCCGTCCTATAACATGAGATATGATATCCAAATCCTTCCCCTTCCAAACCTGAGACCCATCCTTTAGCATGAGATGTGATATCCAAATCCTTCCCATTCAAATCCTGAAACCCTTCCTATAGCATGAGATGTGATATCTCAATGTTTCTAATAAAAAACCTGAGACTCTTCCTATAGCAAGAGATGTGATATCCAAATCCTTCCCATTCCAATCCTGAGACCCTTCCTATAACATGAGATGTGATATCTCAATGCCTCTAATACCAAACCTGAGATTCTTCCTATAACATGAGATGTGATATCTCAATGCTTCTAATACCAAACCTGAGACCTTCCCTTTAGCATGAGATGTGATATCCGACTCCTTCCCATTCCAATCCTGAGACCCTTCTGATAGCATGAGAATGATATCTCAATGCCTCTAATACCAAACCAGAGATTCTTCCTATAACATGAGATGTGATATCTCAATGCTTCTAATACCAAACCTGAGACCTTCCCTTTAGCATGAGATGTGATATCCGACTCCTTCCCATTCCAATCCTGAGACCCTTCTGATAGCATGAGAATGATATCTCAATGCCTCTAATACCAAACCAGAGATTCTTCCTATAACATGAGATGTTATATCTCAATGCTTCTAATACCAATCCTGAGACCCTTCTGATAGCATGAGATGTGATATCTCAATGCTTCTAACACCAAACCTGAGACCCTTCCTATAACATAAGATGGGATATCCAACTCCTTCCCATTCCAATCCTGAGACCCTTCCGATAGCAGAGATGTGATATCTCAATGCTTATACCAAACCTGAGACCCTTCCTGTGGCATATGTGATATCCAACTCCTTTCCATTCCAAACATGAGACCCTTCCTATAGCAAGAGTGTAATATCCAACTCCTTCCCATTCCAATCCTGAGACCATTCCTATAGCATGAGATGTGATATCTCAATGCTTCTAATACCAAACCTGAGATCCTTCCTATGACATGAGATGTGATATCCAATTCCTCCCCATTCCAAACCTGAGAACCTTCCTACAGCATGCGATGTGATATCTCAATGCTTCTAATACCAAACTTGAGACCAGTCCTATAACATGAGATTGGATATCCAACTCCTTCCCCTTCCAAACCTGAGACCCTTCCTATAGCATGAGATGTGACATCCAACTTCTTCCCATTCCAATCCTGAGACCCTTCCTATAACATGAGATGTGATGTCTCAATGCTTCTAATACCAAACCTGAGATATTTCCTATAACATGAGATGTGATATCCAACTCCTTCCCATTCTAATCCTGAGACCCTTCCTATAGCATGAGATGTGCTATCTCAATGCTTATACCAAACCTGAGACCCTTCCTAAAGCTTGAGATGTGATATCCAACTCCTTCCCATTCCAATCCTGAGACCCTTCCTATAACATGAAATGTGATATCCAACTCCTTCCCATTCCAACCTGAGACCCTTCCTATAGCATGAGATGGGATATCCAACTCCTTCCAAATCCAATCCTGATACCCTTCTGATAGCATGAGATGTGATATCCCAATGCTTCTACAAAACCTGAGACCCATACCATGGCATGAGATGTGATATCCAAGTCCTTCCCATTCCAATCCTGATACCCTTCCTATAACATGAGATGTGATATCCAATTCCTTCCCATTCCAACCTGAGACCCTTCCTATAGCATGAGATGGGATATCCAACTCCTTCCAAATCCAATCCTGATACCCTTCCGATAGCATGAGATGTGATATTCCAATGCTTCTACAAAACCTGACTCCCATACCATGGCATGAGATGTGATATCAAACTCCTTCCCATTCCAATCCTGACACCATTCCTATAGCTTGAGATGTGATATCCAACTCCTTCCCATTCCAATTCTGAGACCCGTCCTATACCATGGGACTTGATATCTCAATGCTTCTAATACCAAACCTGAGACCGGTCCTATAACATGAGATGTGATATCCAAATCCTTCCCCTTCCAAACCTTAGACCCTTCCTTTATCATGAGATGTGATATCCAAGTCGTTCCCATTCCAATCTTGAGACCCTTCCTATAGCATGAGATGTGATATCTCAATGCTTCTAATACCAAACCTGAGACCCTTGCTATAACATGAGATGTGATATTCAAGTCCTTCCCATTCCAATCCTGAGACCCTTCCTATAGCATGAGATGTGATATCTCAATGCTTATAATACCAAACCTGAGACCCTTCCTATAATGAGATGGGATATCCAACTCCTTCCCATTCCAATCCTGAGACCCTTCCGATAGCAGAGATGTGATATCTCAATGCTTATACCAAACCTGAGACCCTTCCTATGGCATGAGATGTCAAATACAACTCCTTCCGATTCCAATCCTGAGACCCTTCCTATAGCATGAGATGTGATATCTCAATGCTTCTAATAATAAACCTGAGATCCTTCCTATAACATGAGATGTGATATCCAACTCCTTCCCATTCCAAACCTGAGACCCTTCCGATTGCATGAGATGTGATATCAAACTCCTTCCCATTCCAATCCTGAGATAGCTTGAGATGTGATATCCAACTCCTTCCCATTCCAATCCTGAGACCCTTCCTATACCATGAGATGTGATATCTCAATGCTTCTAATACCAAACCTGACACCCGTCCTAAAACATGAGATGTGAGATCCAAATCCTTCCCGTTCCAAACCTGAGATCTTCCCTTTAGCATGAGATGTGATATCCAACTCCTTCCCATTCCAATCCTGAGACCCTTCCTATAGCATGATATGTGATATCACAATTTTTCTAATACCAAACCTGAGATCCTTCCTATAACATGAGATGTGTATCCAACTCCTTCCCATTCCAAACCTGAGACCCTTCCTATAGCCTGAGATGTGATATCTTAATGCTTCTAAAACCAAACTTGAGAACCATCCAATAACATATGTGAAATCAAAATCCTTCCCTTTCCAAACCTGAGACCCTTCCGATAGCATTACATGTGATATCTCAATGCTTCTAAAACCAAACATGAGAACCATCCTATAACATGAGATGTGAAATCCAAATCCTTCCATTTCCAAACCTGAGACCCTCCCTATAGCATGGGATGTGATATCTAAGTCCTTCCCATTCCTATCCTGAGACCCTTCCGATAGCAGAGATGTGATATCTCAATGCTTGGACCAAACCTGAGACCCTTCCTATGACATGAGATGTGATATCCAACTCCTTCCCATTCCAATCCTGAGACCCTTCCTATAGCATGAGATGTGATATCTCAATGCTTCTATCAAACCTGAGTCCCTTCCTTTAGCATGAGATGTGATATCCAACTCCTTCCCATTCCAATCCTGAGACCCTTCCTATAGCATGAGATGTGATGTTTCAAAGCTTCTAATACCAAACTTGGGACCCGTCCTATAACATGAGATATGATATCCAAATCCTTCCCCTTCCAAACCTGAGACCCTTCCTTTAGCATGAGATGTGATATCCAAATCCGTCCCATTCCAATCCTGAAACCCTTCCTATAGCATGAGATGTGATATCTCAATGTTTCTAATAAAAAACCTGAGACTCTTCCTATAGCAAGAGATGTGATATCCAAATCCTTCCCATTCCAATCCTGAGACCCTTCTGATAGCATGAGATGTGATATCTCAATGCCTCTAATACCAAACCAGAGATTCTTCCTATAACATGAGATGTGATATCTCAATGCTTCTAATACCAAACCTGAGACCCTCCCTTTATCATGAGATGTGATATCCGACTCCTTCCCATTCCAATCCTGAGTCCCTTCTGATAGCATGAGATGTGATATCTCAATGCTTCTAACACCAAACCTGAGACCCTTCCTATAACATAAGATGGGATATCCAACTCCTTCCCATTCCAATCCTGAGACCCTTCCGATAGCAGAGATGTGATATCTCAATGCTTATACCAAACCTGAGACCCTTCCTGTGGCATATGTGATATCCAACTCCTTCCCATTCCAAACATGAGACCCTTCCTATAGCAAGAGTGTAATATCCAACTCCTTCCCATTCCAATCCTGAGACCATTCCTATAGCATGAGATGTGATATCTCAATGCTTCTAATACCAAACTGAGATCCTTCCTATGACATGAGATGTGATATCCAATTCCTCCCCATTCCAAACCTGAGAACCTTCCTACAGCATGCGATGTGATATCTCAATGCTTCTAATACCAAACCTGAGACCAGTCCTATAACATGAGATTGGATATCCAACTTCTTCCCCTTCCAAACCTGAGACCCTTCCTATAGCATGAGATGTGATATCCAACTTCTTCCCATTCCAATCCTGAGACCCTTCCTATAACATGAGATGTGATGTCTCAATGCTTCTAATACCAAACCTGAGATCTTTCCTATAACATGAGATGTGATATCCAACTCCTTCCCATTCCAATCCTGAGACCCTTCCTATAGCATGAGATGTGCTATCCCAATGCTTATACCAAACCTGAGACCCTTCCTAAAGCTTGAGATGTGATATCCAACTCCTTCCCATTCCAATACTGAGACCCTTCCTATAACATGAAATGTGATATCCAACTCCTTCCCATTCCAACCTGAGACCCTTCCTATAGCATGAGATGGGATATCCAACTCCTTCCAAATCCAATACTGATACCCTTCCAATAGCATGAGATGTGATATCCCAATGCTGCTACCAAACCTGAGAACCATACTATGGCATGAGATGTGATATCAAACTCCTTCCAATTCCAATCCTGAGACTCTTCCTATAGCTTGAGATGTGATATCCGAAATCCTTCCCATTCCAATTCTGAGACCCTTCCTATACCATGAGACTTGATATCTCAATGCTTCTAATACCAAACCTGAGACCCGTTCTATAACATGAGATGTGATATCCAAATCTTTCCCCTTCCAAACCTTAGACCCTTCCTTTATCATGAGATGGGATATCCAACTCCTTTCCATTCCAATCCTGAGACCCTTCCGATAGCAGAGATGTGATATCTCAATGCTTATACCAATCCTGAGACCCTTCCTATGGCCTGAGATGTCATATACAACTCCTTCCCAATCCAATCCTGAGACCCTTCCTATAGCATGAGATGTGATATCTCAATGCTTATACCAAATCTGAGACCCTTCCTATAGCATGAGATGTGATATCCAACTCCTTCCCATTCCAATCCTGAGACCCTTCCTATAGCATGAGATGTGATGTCTCAATGCTTCTAATACCAAACCTGAGATCCTTCCTATAACATGAGATGTGATATCCAACTCCTTCCCATTCCAATCCTGAGACCCTTCCTATAGCATGAGATGTGATGTCTCAATGCTTCTAATACCAAACCTGAGAACCTTCCTACAGCATGCGATGTGATATCTCAATGCTTCTAATACCAAACCTGAGACCAGTCCTATAACATGAGATTGGATATCCAACTCCTTCCCCTTCCAAACCTGAGACCCTTCCTATAGCATGAGATGTGATATCCAACTTCTTCCCATTCCAATCCTGAGACCCTTCCTATAACATGAGATGTGATGTCTCAATGCTTCTAATACCAAACCTGAGATCTTTCCTATAACATGAGATGTAATATCCAACTCCTTCCCATTCCAATCCTGAGACCCTTCCTATAGCATGAGATGTGCTATCGCAATGCTTATACCAAACCTGAGACCCTTCCTAAAGCTTGAGATGTGATATCCAACTCCTTCCCATTCCAATCCTGAGACCCTTCCTATAGCATGATATGTGATATCTCAATGCCTCTAATACCAAACCTGAGATCCCTCCTCTAACATGAAATGTGATATCGAACTCCTTCCCTTTCCAAACCTGAGAGCCTACCTATAGCATGAGATGTGATATCCAAGTCCTTCCCATTCCAATCCTTAGACCCTTCCTACAGCATGCAATATGATATCTCAATGATTCTAATAACAAACCTGAGACCCGTCCTATAACATGAGATGGGATATCCAACACCTTCCCATTCCAATCCTGAGACACTTCCGATAGCAGAGATGTGATATCTCAATGCTTATAACAAACCTGAGACCCTTCCTATAACATGAGATGTGATATCCAACTCCTTCCCGTTTCAAACCTGAGACCCTTCCTATAGCATATGTGATATCCAACTCCTTCCCATTCCAAACATGAGACCCTTCCTATAGCAAGAATGTAATATCCAACTCCTTCCCATTCCAATCCTGAGACCATTCCTATAGCATGAGATGTGATATCTCAATGCTTCTAATACCAAACCTGAGATCCTTCCTATGACATGAGATGTGATATCCAATTCCTCCCCATTCCAAACCTGAGAACCTTCCTACAGCATGCGATGTGATATCTCAATGCTTCTAATACCAAACCTGAGACCAGTCCTATAACATGAGATTGGATATCCAACTCCTTCCCCTTCCAAACCTGAGACCCTTCCTATAGCATGAGATGTGATATCCAACTTCTTCCCATTCCAATCCTGAGACCCTTCCTATAACATGAGATGTGATGTCTCAATGCTTCTAATACCAAACCTGAGATCTTTCCTATAACATGAGATGTGATATCCAACTCCTTCCCATTCCAATCCTGAGACCCTTCCTATAGCATGAGATGTGCTATCTCAATGCTTATACCAAACCTGAGACCCTTCCTAAAGCTTGAGATGTGATATCCAACTCCTTCCCATTCCAATCCTGAGACCCTTCCTATAACATGAAATGTGATATCCAACTCCTTCCCATTCCAACCTGAGACCCTTCCTATAGCATGAGATGGGATATCCAACTCCTTCCAAATCCAATACTGATACCCTTCCAATAGCATGAGATGTGATATCCCAATGCTTCTACCAAACCTGAGAACCATACTATGGCATGAGATGTGATATCAAACTCCTTCCCATTCCAATCCTGAGACTCTTCCTATAGCTTGAGATGTGATATCCGAAATCCTTCCCATTCCAATTCTGAGACCCTTCCTATACCATGAGACTTGATATCTCAATGCTTCTAATACCAAACCTGAGACCCGTCCTATAACATGAGATGTGATATCCAAATCTTTCCCCTTCCAAACCTTAGACCCTTCCTTTATCATGAGATGTGATATCCAACTCCTTCCCATTCCAATCCTGAGACCCTTCCGATATCATGAGATTTGTTATCTCAATGCTTCTAATATCAAAATTGAGACCCGTCCTATAACATGAGATGTGATATCCAAATCTTTCCCCTTCCAAACCTTAGACCCTTCCTTTATCATGAGATGGGATATCCAACTCCTTCCCATTCCAATCCTGAGACCCTTCCGATAGCAGAGATGTGATATCTCAATGCTTATACCAATCCTGAGACCCTTCCTATGGCCTGAGATGTCATATACAACTCCTTCCCAATCCAATCCTGAGACCCTTCCTATAGCATGAGATGTGATATCTCAATGCTTATACCAAATCTGAGACCCTTCCTATAGCATGAGATGTGATATCCAACTCCTTCCCATTCCAATCCTGAGACCCTTCCTATAGCATGAGATGTGATGTCTCAATGCTTCTAATACCAAACCTGAGAACCTTCCAACAGCATGCGATGTGATATCTCAATGCTTCTAATACCAAACCTGAGACCAGTCCTATAACATGAGATTGGATATCCAACTCCTTCCCTTTCCAAACCTGAGACCCTTCCTATAGCATGAGATGTGATATCCAACTTCTTCCCATTCCAATCCTGAGACCCTTCCTATAACATGAGATGTGATGTCTCAATGCTTCTAATACCAAACCTGAGATCTTTCCTATAACATGAGATGTAATATCCAACTCCTTCCCATTCCAATCCTGAGACCCTTCCTATAGCATGAGATGTGCTATCTCAATGCTTATACCAAACCTGAGACCCTTCCTAAAGCTTGAGATGTGATATCCAACTCCTTCCCATTCCAATCCTGAGACCCTTCCTATAGCATGATATGTGATATCTCAAGGCCTCTAATACCAAACCTGAGATCCTTCCTCTAACATGAAATGTGATATCCAACTCCTTCCCCTTCCAAACCTGAGAGCCTTCCTATAGCATGAGATATGATATCCAAGTCCTTCCCATTCCAATCCTGAGACCCTTCCTATAACATGAAATGTGATATCCAACTCCTTCCCATTCCAACCTGAGACCCTTCCTATAGCATGAGATGGGATATCCAACTCCTTCCAAATCCAATACTGATACCCTTCCAATAGCATGAGATGTGATATCCCAATGCTTCTACCAAACCTGAGACCCATACTATGGCATGAGATGTGATATCAAACTCCTTCCCATTCCAATCTTGAGACTCTTCCTATAGCTTGAGATGTGATATCCAACTCCTTCCCATTCCAATTCTGAGACCCTTCCTATGCCATGAGACTTGATATCTCAATGCTTCTAATACCAAACCTGAGACCCGTCCTATAACATGAGCTGTGATATCCAAATCTTTCCCCTTCCAAACCTTAGACCCTTCCTTTATCATGAGATGTGATATCCAACTCCTTCCCATTCCAATCCTGAGACCCTTCCGATATCATGAGATTTGTTATCTCAATGCTTCTAATATCAAACTTGAGACCCTCCCTATAGCATGAGATGTGACATCCAAGTCCTCCCCATTCCAATCCTGAGACCCTTCCTATATCATGAGATGTGATATCTCAATGCTTATACCAAATCTGAGACCCTTCCTATAGCATGAGATGTGATATCCAACTCCTTCCCATTCCAATCCTGAGACCCTTCCTATAGCATGAGATGTGATGTCTCAATGCTTCTGATACCAAACCTGAGATCCTTCCTATAACATGAGATGTGATATCCAACTCCTTCCCATTCCAATCCTGAGACCCTTCCTATAGCATGAGATGTGATGTCTCAATGCTTCTAATACCAAACCTGAGAACCTTCCTACAGCATGCGATGTGATATCTCAATGCTTCTAATACCAAACCTGAGACCAGTCCTATAACATGAGATTGGATATCCAACTCCTTCCCCTTCCAAACCTGAGACCCTTCCTATAGCATGAGATGTGATATCCAACTTCTTCCCATTCCAATCCTGAGACCCTTCCTATAACATGAGATGTGATGTCTCAATGCTTCTAATACCAAACCTGAGATCTTTCCTATAACATGAGATGTAATATCCAACTCCTTCCCATTCCAATCCTGAGACCCTTCCTATAGCATGAGATGTGCTATCGCAATGCTTATACCAAACCTGAGACCCTTCCTAAAGCTTGAGATGTGATATCCAACTCCTTCCCATTCCAATCCTGAGACCCTTCCTATAGCATGATATGTGATATCTCAATGCCTCTAATACCAAACCTGAGATCCCTCCTCTAACATGAAATGTGATATCGAACTCCTTCCCTTTCCAAACCTGAGAGCCTACCTATAGCATGAGATGTGATATCCAAGTCCTTCCCATTCCAATCCTTAGACCCTTCCTACAGCATGCAATATGATATCTCAATGATTCTAATAACAAACCTGAGACCCGTCCTATAACATGAGATGGGATATCCAACACCTTCCCATTCCAATCCTGAGACACTTCCGATAGCAGAGATGTGATATCTCAATGCTTATAACAAACCTGAGACCCTTCCTATAACATGAGATGTGATATCCAACTCCTTCCCGTTTCAAACCTGAGACCCTTCCTATAGCATATGTGATATCCAACTCCTTCCCATTCCAAACATGAGACCCTTCCTATAGCAAGAATGTAATATCCAACTCCTTCCCATTCCAATCCTGAGACCATTCCTATAGCATGAGATGTGATATCTCAATGCTTCTAATACCAAACCTGAGATCCTTCCTATGACATGAGATGTGATATCCAATTCCTCCCCATTCCAAACCTGAGAACCTTCCTACAGCATGCGATGTGATATCTCAATGCTTCTAATACCAAACCTGAGACCAGTCCTATAACATGAGATTGGATATCCAACTCCTTCCCCTTCCAAACCTGAGACCCTTCCTATAGCATGAGATGTGATATCCAACTTCTTCCCATTCCAATCCTGAGACCCTTCCTATAACATGAGATGTGATGTCTCAATGCTTCTAATACCAAACCTGAGATCTTTCCTATAACATGAGATGTGACATCCAACTCCTTCCCATTCCAATCCTGAGACCCTTCCTATAGCATGAGATGTGCTATCTCAATGCTTATACCAAACCTGAGACCCTTCCTAAAGCTTGAGATGTGATATCCAACTCCTTCCCATTCCAATCCTGAGACCCTTCCTATAACATGAAATGTGATATCCAACTCCTTCCCATTCCAACCTGAGACCCTTCCTATAGCATGAGATGGGATATCCAACTCCTTCCAAATCCAATACTGATACCCTTCCAATAGCATGAGATGTGATATCCCAATGCTTCTACCAAACCTGAGAACCATACTATGGCATGAGATGTGATATCAAACTCCTTCCCATTCCAATCCTGAGACTCTTCCTATAGCTTGAGATGTGATATCCGAAATCCTTCCCATTCCAATTCTGAGACCCTTCCTATACCATGAGACTTGATATCTCAATGCTTCTAATACCAAACCTGAGACCCGTCCTATAACATGAGATGTGATATCCAAATCTTTCCCCTTCCAAACCTTAGACCCTTCCTTTATCATGAGATGTGATATCCAACTCCTTCCCATTCCAATCCTGAGACCCTTCCGATATCATGAGATTTGTTATCTCAATGCTTCTAATATCAAAATTGAGACCCGTCCTATAACATGAGATGTGATATCCAAATCTTTCCCCTTCCAAACCTTAGACCCTTCCTTTATCATGAGATGGGATATCCAACTCCTTCCCATTCCAATCCTGAGTCCCTTCCGATAGCAGAGATGTGATATCTCAATGCTTATACCAATCCTGAGACCCTTCCTATGGCCTGAGATGTCATATACAACTCCTTCCCAATCCAATCCTGAGACCCTTCCTATAGCATGAGATGTGATATCTCAATGCTTATACCAAATCTGAGACCCTTCCTATAGCATGAGATGTGATATCCAACTCCTTCCCATTCCAATCCTGAGACCCTTCCTATAGCATGAGATGTGATGTCTCAATGCTTCTAATACCAAACCTGAGATCCTTTCTATAACATGAGATGTGATATCCAACTCCTTCCCATTCCAATCCTGAGACCCTTCCTATAGCATGAGATGTGATGTCTCAATGCTTCTAATACCAAACCTGAGAACCTTCCTACAGCATGCGATGTGATATCTCAATGCTTCTAATACCAAACCTGAGACCAGTCCTATAACATGAGATTGGATATCCAACTCCTTCCCTTTCCAAACCTGAGACCCTTCCTATAGCATGAGATGTGATATCCAACTTCTTCCCATTCCAATCCTGAGACCCTTCCTATAACATGAGATGTGATGTCTCAATGCTTCTAATACCAAACCTGAGATCTTTCCTATAACATGAGATGTAATATCCAACTCCTTCCCATTCCAATCCTGAGACCCTTCCTATAGCATGAGATGTGCTATCTCAATGCTTATACCAAACCTGAGACCCTTCCTAAAGCTTGAGATGTGATATCCAACTCCTTCCCATTCCAATCCTGAGACCCTTCCTATAGCATGATATGTGATATCTCAAGGCCTCTAATACCAAACCTGAGATCCTTCCTCTAACATGAAATGTGATATCCAACTCCTTCCCCTTCCAAACCTGAGAGCCTTCCTATAGCATGAGATATGATATCCAAGTCCTTCCCATTCCAATCCTGAGACCCTTCCTATAACATGAAATGTGATATCCAACTCCTTCCCATTCCAACCTGAGACCCTTCCTATAGCATGAGATGGGATATCCAACTCCTTCCAAATCCAATACTGATACCCTTCCAATAGCATGAGATGTGATATCCCAATGCTTCTACCAAACCTGAGACCCATACTATGGCATGAGATGTGATATCAAACTCCTTCCCATTCCAATCTTGAGACTCTTCCTATAGCTTGAGATGTGATATCCAACTCCTTCCCATTCCAATTCTGAGACCCTTCCTATGCCATGAGACTTGATATCTCAATGCTTCTAATACCAAACCTGAGACCCGTCCTATAACATGAGCTGTGATATCCAAATCTTTCCCCTTCCAAACCTTAGACCCTTCCTTTATCATGAGATGTGATATTCAACTCCTTCCCATTCCAATCCTGAGACCCTTCCGATATCATGAGATTTGTTATCTCAATGCTTCTAATATCAAACTTGAGACCCTCCCTATAGCATGAGATGTGACATCCAAGTCCTCCCCATTCCAATCCTGAGACCCTTCCTATATCATGAGATGTGATATCTCAATGCTTATACCAAATCTGAGACCCTTCCTATAGCATGAGATGTGATATCCAACTCCTTCCCATTCCAATCCTGAGACCCTTCCTATAGCATGAGATGTGATGTCTCAATGCTTCTAATACCAAACCTGAGATCCTTCCTATAACATGAGATGTGATATCCAACTCCTTCCCATTCCAATCCTGAGACCCTTCCTATAGCATGAGATGTGATGTCTCAATGCTTCTAATACCAAACCTGAGAACCTTCCTACAGCATGCGATGTGATATCTCAATGCTTCTAATACCAAACCTGAGACCAGTCCTATAACATGAGATTGGATATCCAACTCCTTCCCCTTCCAAACCTGAGACCCTTCCGATAGCATTACATGTGATATCTCAATGCTTCTAAAATCAAACATGAGAACCATCCTATAACATGAGATGTGAAATCCAAATCCTTCCATTTCCAAACCTGAGACCCTCCCTATAGCATGGGATGTGATATCTAAGTCCTTCCCATTCCTATCCTGAGACCCTTCCGATAGCAGAGATGTGATATCTCAATGCTTGGACCAAACCTGAGACCCTTCCTATGACATGAGATGTGATATCCAACTCCTTCCCATTCCAATCCTGAGACCCTTCCTATAGCATGAGATGTGATATCTCAATGCTTCTATCAAACCTGAGTCCCTTCCTTTAGCATGAGATGTGATATCCAACTCCTTCCCATTCCAATCCTGAGACCCTTCCTATAGCATGAGATGTGATGTTTCAAAGCTTCTAATACCAAACTTGGGACCCGTCCTATAACATGAGATATGATATCCAAATCCTTCCCCTTCCAAACCTGAGACCCTTCCTTTAGCATGAGATGTGATATCCAAATCCGTCCCATTCCAATCCTGAAACCCTTCCTATAGCATGAGATGTGATATCTCAATGTTTCTAATAAAAAACCTGAGACTCTTCCTATAGCAAGAGATGTGATATCCAAATCCTTCCCATTCCAATCCTGAGACCCTTCTGATAGCATGAGATGTGATATCTCAATGCCTCTAATACCAAACCAGAGATTCTTCCTATAACATGAGATGTGATATCTCAATGCTTCTAATACCAAACCTGAGACCCTCCCTTTATCATGAGATGTGATATCCGACTCCTTCCCATTCCAATCCTGAGTCCCTTCTGATAGCATGAGATGTGATATCTCAATGCTTCTAACACCAAACCTGAGACCCTTCCTATAACATAAGATGGGATATCCAACTCCTTCCCATTCCAATCCTGAGACCCTTCCGATAGCAGAGATGTGATATCTCAATGCTTATACCAAACCTGAGACCCTTCCTGTGGCATATGTGATATCCAACTCCTTCCCATTCCAAACATGAGACCCTTCCTATAGCAAGAGTGTAATATCCAACTCCTTCCCATTCCAATCCTGAGACCATTCCTATAGCATGAGATGTGATATCTCAATGCTTCTAATACCAAACTGAGATCCTTCCTATGACATGAGATGTGATATCCAATTCCTCCCCATTCCAAACCTGAGAACCTTCCTACAGCATGCGATGTGATATCTCAATGCTTCTAATACCAAACCTGAGACCAGTCCTATAACATGAGATTGGATATCCAACTCCTTCCCCTTCCAAACCTGAGACCCTTCCTATAGCATGAGATGTGATATCCAACTTCTTCCCATTCCAATCCTGAGACCCTTCCTATAACATGAGATGTGATGTCTCAATGCTTCTAATACCAAACCTGAGATCTTTCCTATAACATGAGATGTGATATCCAACTCCTTCCCATTCCAATCCTGAGACCCTTCCTATAGCATGAGATGTGCTATCCCAATGCTTATACCAAACCTGAGACCCTTCCTAAAGCTTGAGATGTGATATCCAACTCCTTCCCATTCCAATACTGAGACCCTTCCTATAACATGAAATGTGATATCCAACTCCTTCCCATTCCAACCTGAGACCCTTCCTATAGCATGAGATGGGATATCCAACTCCTTCCAAATCCAATACTGATACCCTTCCAATAGCATGAGATGTGATATCCCAATGCTGCTACCAAACCTGAGAACCATACTATGGCATGAGATGTGATATCAAACTCCTTCCAATTCCAATCCTGAGACTCTTCCTATAGCTTGAGATGTGATATCCGAAATCCTTCCCATTCCAATTCTGAGACCCTTCCTATACCATGAGACTTGATATCTCAATGCTTCTAATACCAAACCTGAGACCCGTTCTATAACATGAGATGTGATATCCAAATCTTTCCCCTTCCAAACCTTAGACCCTTCCTTTATCATGAGATGGGATATCCAACTCCTTTCCATTCCAATCCTGAGACCCTTCCGATAGCAGAGATGTGATATCTCAATGCTTATACCAATCCTGAGACCCTTCCTATGGCCTGAGATGTCATATACAACTCCTTCCCAATCCAATCCTGAGACCCTTCCTATAGCATGAGATGTGATATCTCAATGCTTATACCAAATCTGAGACCCTTCCTATAGCATGAGATGTGATATCCAACTCCTTCCCATTCCAATCCTGAGACCCTTCCTATAGCATGAGATGTGATGTCTCAATGCTTCTAATACCAAACCTGAGATCCTTCCTATAACATGAGATGTGATATCCAACTCCTTCCCATTCCAATCCTGAGACCCTTCCTATAGCATGAGATGTGATGTCTCAATGCTTCTAATACCAAACCTGAGAACCTTCCTACAGCATGCGATGTGATATCTCAATGCTTCTAATACCAAACCTGAGACCAGTCCTATAACATGAGATTGGATATCCAACTCCTTCCCCTTCCAAACCTGAGACCCTTCCTATAGCATGAGATGTGATATCCAACTTCTTCCCATTCCAATCCTGAGACCCTTCCTATAACATGAGATGTGATGTCTCAATGCTTCTAATACCAAACCTGAGAACTTTCCTATAACATGAGATGTAATATCCAACTCCTTCCCATTCCAATCCTGAGACCCTTCCTATAGCATGAGATGTGCTATCTCAATGCTTATACCAAACCTGAGACCCTTCCTAAAGCTTGAGATGTGATATCTCAATGCTTCTAATATCAAACTTGAGACCCTCCCTATAGCATGAGATGTGATACCCAAGTCCTTCCCATTCCAATCCTGAGACACTTCCTATAGCATGAGATGTGATACCTCAATGCTTCTAATATCAAACTTGAGACCCTCCCTATAGCATGAGATGTGATACCCAAGTCCTTCCCATTCCAATCCTGAGACACTTCCTATAGCATGAGATGTGATATCTCAATGCTTCTAATACCAAACCTGAGATCTTTCCTATAACATGAGATGTAATATCCAACTCCTTCCCATTCCAATCCTGAGACCCTTCCTATAGCATGAGATGTGCTATCTCAATGCTTATACCAAACCTGAGACCCTTCCTAAAGCTTGAGATGTGATATCCAACTCCTTCCCATTCCAATCCTGAGACCCTTCCTATAGCATGAGATGTGATATCTCAATGCTTCTAATACCAAACCTGAGATCCTTCCTATGACATGAGATGTGATATCCAATTCCTCCCCATTCCAAACCTGAGAACCTTCCTACAGCATGCGATGTGATATCTCAATGCTTCTAATACCAAACCTGAGACCAGTCCTATAACATGAGATTGGATATCCAACTCCTTCCCCTTCCAAACCTGAGACCCTTCCTATAGCATGAGATGTGATATCCAACTTCTTCCCATTCCAATCCTGAGACCCTTCCTATAACATGAGATGTGATGTCTCAATGCTTCTAATACCAAACCTGAGATATTTCCTATAACATGAGATGTGATATCCAACTCCTTCCCATTCTAATTCTGAGACCCTTCCTATAGCATGAGATGTGCTATCTCAATGCTTATACCAAACCTGAGACCCTTCCTAAAGCTTGAGATGTGATATCCAACTCCTTCCCATTCCAATCCTGAGACCCTTCCTATAACATGAAATGTGATATCCAACTCCTTCCCATTCCAACCTGAGACCCTTCCTATAGCATGAGATGGGATATCCAACTCCTTCCAAATCCAATCCTGATACCCTTCTGATAGCATGAGATGTGATATCCCAATGCTTCTACAAAACCTGAGACCCATACCATGGCATGAGATGTGATATCCAAGTCCTTCCCATTCCAATCCTGATACCCTTCCTATAACATGAGATGTGATATCCAATTCCTTCCCATTCCAACCTGAGACCCTTCCTATAGCATGAGATGGGATATCCAACTCCTTCCAAATCCAATCCTGATACCCTTCCGATAGCATGAGATGTGATATTCCAATGCTTCTACAAAACCTGACTCCCATACCATGGCATGAGATGTGATATCAAACTCCTTCCCATTCCAATCCTGACACCATTCCTATAGCTTGAGATGTGATATCCAACTCCTTCCCATTCCAATTCTGAGACCCGTCCTATACCATGGGACTTGATATCTCAATGCTTCTAATACCAAACCTGAGACCGGTCCTATAACATGAGATGTGATATCCAAATCCTTCCCCTTCCAAACCTTAGACCCTTCCTTTATCATGAGATGTGATATCCAAGTCGTTCCCATTCCAATCTTGAGACCCTTCTTATAGCATGAGATGTGATATCTCAATGCTTCTAATACCAAACCTGAGACCCTTGCTATAACATGAGATGTGATATTCAAGTCCTTCCCATTCCAATCCTGAGACCCTTCCTATAGCATGAGATGTGATATCTCAATGCTTCTAATACCAAACCTGAGACCCTTCCTATAATGAGATGGGATATCCAACTCCTTCCCATTCCAATCCTGAGACCCTTCCGATAGCAGAGATGTGATATCTCAATGCTTATACCAAACCTGAGACCCTTCCTATGGCATGAGATGTCAAATACAACTCCTTCCGATTCCAATCCTGAGACCCTTCCTATAGCATGAGATGTGATATCTCAATGCTTCTAATAATAAACCTGAGATCCTTCCTATAACATGAGATGTGATATCCAACTCCTTCCCATTCCAAACCTGAGACCCTTCCGATTGCATGAGATGTGATATCAAACTCCTTCCCATTCCAATCCTGAGATAGCTTGAGATGTGATATCCAACTCCTTCCTATTCCAATCCTGAGACCCTTCCTATACCATGAGATGTGATATCTCAATGCTTCTAATACCAAACCTGACACCCGTCCTAAAACATGAGATGTGAGATCCAAATCCTTCCCGTTCCAAACCTGAGATCTTCCCTTTAGCATGAGATGTGATATCCAACTCCTTCCCATTCCAACCTGAGACCCTTCCTATAGCATGAGATGGGATATCCAACTCCTTCCACATCCAATACTGATACCCTTCCAATAGCATGAGATGTGATATCCCAATGCTTCTACCAAACCTGAGAACCATACTATGGCATGAGATGTGATATCAAACTCCTTCCCATTCCAATCCTGAGACTCTTCCTATAGCTTGAGATGTGATATCCAAATCCTTCCCATTCCAATTCTGAGACCCTTCCTATACCATGAGACTTGATATCTCAATGCTTCTAATACCAAACCTGAGACCCGTCCTATAACATGAGATGTGATATCCAAATCTTTCCCCTTCCAAACCTTAGACCCTTCCTTTATCATGAGATGTGATATCCAACTCCTTCCCATTCCAATCCTGAGACTCTTCCAATATCATGAGATTTGTTATCTCAATGCTTCTAATATCAAAATTGAGACCCGTCCTATAACATGAGATGTGATATCCAAATCTTTCCCCTTCCAAACCTTAGACCCTTCCTTTATCATGAGATGGGATATCCAACTCCTTCCCATTCCAATCCTGAGACCCTTCCGATAGCAGAGATGTGATATCTCAATGCTTATACCAATCCTGAGACCCTTCCTATGGCCTGAGATGTCATATACAACTCCTTCCCAATCCAATCCTGAGACCCTTCCTATATCATGAGATGTGATATCTCAATGCTTATACCAAATCTGAGACCCTTCCTATAGCATGAGATGTGATATCCAACTCCTTCCCATTCCAATCCTGAGACCCTTCCTATAGCATGAGATGTGATGTCTCAATGCTTCTAATACCAAACCTGAGAACCTTCCTACAGCATGCGATGTGATATCTCAATGCTTATACCAAACCTGAGATCCTTCCTATAACATGAGATGTGATATCCAACTCCTTCCCATTCCAATCCTGAGACCCTTCCTATAGCATGAGATGTGATGTCTCAATGCTTCTAATACCAAACCTGAGAACCTTCCTACAGCATGCGATGTGATATCTCAATGCTTCTAATACCAAACCTGAGACCAGTCCTATAACATGAGATTGGATATCCAACTCCTTCCCCTTCCAAACCTGAGACCCTTCCTATAGCATGAGATGTGATATCCAACTTCTTCCCATTCCAATCCTGAGACCCTTCCTATAACATGAGATGTGATGTCTCAATGCTTCTAATACCAAACCTGAGATCTTTCCTATAACATGAGATGTAATATCCAACTCCTTCCCATTCCAATCCTGAGACCCTTCCTATAGCATGAGATGTGCTATCGCAATGCTTATACCAAACCTGAGACCCTTCCTAAAGCTTGAGATGTGATATCCAACTCCTTCCCATTCCAATCCTGAGACCCTTCCTATAGCATGATATGTGATATCTCAATGCCTCTAATACCAAACCTGAGATCCCTCCTCTAACATGAAATGTGATATCGAACTCCTTCCCTTTCCAAACCTGAGAGCCTACCTATAGCATGAGATGTGATATCCAAGTCCTTCCCATTCCAATCCTTAGACCCTTCCTACAGCATGCAATATGATATCTCAATGATTCTAATAACAAACCTGAGACCCGTCCTATAACATGAGATGGGATATCCAACACCTTCCCATTCCAATCCTGAGACACTTCCGATAGCAGAGATGTGATATCTCAATGCTTATAACAAACCTGAGACCCTTCCTATAACATGAGATGTGATATCCAACTCCTTCCCGTTTCAAACCTGAGACCCTTCCTATAGCATATGTGATATCCAACTCCTTCCCATTCCAAACATGAGACCCTTCCTATAGCAAGAATGTAATATCCAACTCCTTCCCATTCCAATCCTGAGACCATTCCTATAGCATGAGATGTGATATCTCAATGCTTCTAATACCAAACCTGAGATCCTTCCTATGACATGAGATGTGATATCCAATTCCTCCCCATTCCAAACCTGAGAACCTTCCTACAGCATGCGATGTGATATCTCAATGCTTCTAATACCAAACCTGAGACCAGTCCTATAACATGAGATTGGATATCCAACTCCTTCCCCTTCCAAACCTGAGACCCTTCCTATAGCATGAGATGTGATATCCAACTTCTTCCCATTCCAATCCTGAGACCCTTCCTATAACATGAGATGTGATGTCTCAATGCTTCTAATACCAAACCTGAGATCTTTCCTATAACATGAGATGTGATATCCAACTCCTTCCCATTCCAATCCTGAGACCCTTCCTATAGCATGAGATGTGCTATCTCAATGCTTATACCAAACCTGAGACCCTTCCTAAAGCTTGAGATGTGATATCCAACTCCTTCCCATTCCAATCCTGAGACCCTTCCTATAACATGAAATGTGATATCCAACTCCTTCCCATTCCAACCTGAGACCCTTCCTATAGCATGAGATGGGATATCCAACTCCTTCCAAATCCAATACTGATACCCTTCCAATAGCATGAGATGTGATATCCCAATGCTTCTACCAAACCTGAGAACCATACTATGGCATGAGATGTGATATCAAACTCCTTCCCATTCCAATCCTGAGACTCTTCCTATAGCTTGAGATGTGATATCCGAAATCCTTCCCATTCCAATTCTGAGACCCTTCCTATACCATGAGACTTGATATCTCAATGCTTCTAATACCAAACCTGAGACCCGTCCTATAACATGAGATGTGATATCCAAATCTTTCCCCTTCCAAACCTTAGACCCTTCCTTTATCATGAGATGTGATATCCAACTCCTTCCCATTCCAATCCTGAGACCCTTCCGATATCATGAGATTTGTTATCTCAATGCTTCTAATATCAAAATTGAGACCCGTCCTATAACATGAGATGTGATATCCAAATCTTTCCCCTTCCAAACCTTAGACCCTTCCTTTATCATGAGATGGGATATCCAACTCCTTCCCATTCCAATCCTGAGACCCTTCCGATAGCAGAGATGTGATATCTCAATGCTTATACCAATCCTGAGACCCTTCCTATGGCCTGAGATGTCATATACAACTCCTTCCCAATCCAATCCTGAGACCCTTCCTATAGCATGAGATGTGATATCTCAATGCTTATACCAAATCTGAGACCCTTCCTATAGCATGAGATGTGATATCCAACTCCTTCCCATTCCAATCCTGAGACCCTTCCTATAGCATGAGATGTGATGTCTCAATGCTTCTAATACCAAACCTGAGAACCTTCCAACAGCATGCGATGTGATATCTCAATGCTTCTAATACCAAACCTGAGACCAGTCCTATAACATGAGATTGGATATCCAACTCCTTCCCTTTCCAAAACTGAGACCCTTCCTATAGCATGAGATGTGATATCCAACTTCTTCCCATTCCAATCCTGAGACCCTTCCTATAACATGAGATGTGATGTCTCAATGCTTCTAATACCAAACCTGAGATCTTTCCTATAACATGAGATGTAATATCCAACTCCTTCCCATTCCAATCCTGAGACCCTTCCTATAGCATGAGATGTGCTATCTCAATGCTTATACCAAACCTGAGACCCTTCCTAAAGCTTGAGATGTGATATCCAACTCCTTCGCATTCCAATCCTGAGACCCTTCCTATAGCATGATATGTAATATCTCAAGGCCTCTAATACCAAACCTGAGATCCTTCCTCTAACATGAAATGTGATATCCAACTCCTTCCCCTTCCAAACCTGAGAGCCTTCCTATAGCATGAGATATGATATCCAAGTCCTTCCCATTCCAATCCTGAGACCCTTCCTATAACATGAAATGTGATATCCAACTCCTTCCCATTCCAACCTGAGACCCTTCCTATAGCATGAGATGGGATATCCAACTCCTTCCAAATCCAATACTGATACCCTTCCAATAGCATGAGATGTGATATCCCAATGCTTCTACCAAACCTGAGACCCATACTATGGCATGAGATGTGATATCAAACTCCTTCCCATTCCAATCTTGAGACTCTTCCTATAGCTTGAGATGTGATATCCAACTCCTTCCCATTCCAATTCTGAGACCCTTCCTATGCCATGAGACTTGATATCTCAATGCTTCTAATACCAAACCTGAGACCCGTCCTATAACATGAGCTGTGATATCCAAATCTTTCCCCTTCCAAACCTTAGACCCTTCCTTTATCATGAGATGTGATATCCAACTCCTTCCCATTCCAATCCTGAGACCCTTCCGATATCATGAGATTTGTTATCTCAATGCTTCTAATATCAAACTTGAGACCCTCCCTATAGCATGAGATGTGACATCCAAGTCCTCCCCATTCCAATCCTGAGACCCTTCCTATATCATGAGATGTGATATCTCAATGCTTATACCAAATCTGAGACCCTTCCTATAGCATGAGATGTGATATCCAACTCCTTCCCATTCCAATCCTGAGACCCTTCCTATAGCATGAGATGTGATGTCTCAATGCTTCTGATACCAAACCTGAGATCCTTCCTATAACATGAGATGTGATATCCAACTCCTTCCCATTCCAATCCTGAGACCCTTCCTATAGCATGAGATGTGATGTCTCAATGCTTCTAATACCAAACCTGAGAACCTTCCTACAGCATGCGATGTGATATCTCAATGCTTCTAATACCAAACCTGAGACCAGTCCTATAACATGAGATTGGATATCCAACTCCTTCCCCTTCCAAACCTGAGACCCTTCCTATAGCATGAGATGTGATATCCAACTTCTTCCCATTCCAATCCTGAGACCCTTCCTATAACATGAGATGTGATGTCTCAATGCTTCTAATACCAAACCTGAGATCTTTCCTATAACATGAGATGTAATATCCAACTCCTTCCCATTCCAATCCTGAGACCCTTCCTATAGCATGAGATGTGCTATCGCAATGCTTATACCAAACCTGAGACCCTTCCTAAAGCTTGAGATGTGATATCCAACTCCTTCCCATTCCAATCCTGAGACCCTTCCTATAGCATGATATGTGATATCTCAATGCCTCTAATACCAAACCTGAGATCCCTCCTCTAACATGAAATGTGATATCGAACTCCTTCCCTTTCCAAACCTGAGAGCCTACCTATAGCATGAGATGTGATATCCAAGTCCTTCCCATTCCAATCCTTAGACCCTTCCTACAGCATGCAATATGATATCTCAATGATTCTAATAACAAACCTGAGACCCGTCCTATAACATGAGATGGGATATCCAACACCTTCCCATTCCAATCCTGAGACACTTCCGATAGCAGAGATGTGATATCTCAATGCTTATAACAAACCTGAGACCCTTCCTATAACATGAGATGTGATATCCAACTCCTTCCCGTTTCAAACCTGAGACCCTTCCTATAGCATATGTGATATCCAACTCCTTCCCATTCCAAACATGAGACCCTTCCTATAGCAAGAATGTAATATCCAACTCCTTCCCATTCCAATCCTGAGACCATTCCTATAGCATGAGATGTGATATCTCAATGCTTCTAATACCAAACCTGAGATCCTTCCTATGACATGAGATGTGATATCCAATTCCTCCCCATTCCAAACCTGAGAACCTTCCTACAGCATGCGATGTGATATCTCAATGCTTCTAATACCAAACCTGAGACCAGTCCTATAACATGAGATTGGATATCCAACTCCTTCCCCTTCCAAACCTGAGACCCTTCCTATAGCATGAGATGTGATATCCAACTTCTTCCCATTCCAATCCTGAGACCCTTCCTATAACATGAGATGTGATGTCTCAATGCTTCTAATACCAAACCTGAGATCTTTCCTATAACATGAGATGTGACATCCAACTCCTTCCCATTCCAATCCTGAGACCCTTCCTATAGCATGAGATGTGCTATCTCAATGCTTATACCAAACCTGAGACCCTTCCTAAAGCTTGAGATGTGATATCCAACTCCTTCCCATTCCAATCCTGAGACCCTTCCTATAACATGAAATGTGATATCCAACTCCTTCCCATTCCAACCTGAGACCCTTCCTATAGCATGAGATGGGATATCCAACTCCTTCCAAATCCAATACTGATACCCTTCCAATAGCATGAGATGTGATATCCCAATGCTTCTACCAAACCTGAGAACCATACTATGGCATGAGATGTGATATCAAACTCCTTCCCATTCCAATCCTGAGACTCTTCCTATAGCTTGAGATGTGATATCCGAAATCCTTCCCATTCCAATTCTGAGACCCTTCCTATACCATGAGACTTGATATCTCAATGCTTCTAATACCAAACCTGAGACCCGTCCTATAACATGAGATGTGATATCCAAATCTTTCCCCTTCCAAACCTTAGACCCTTCCTTTATCATGAGATGTGATATCCAACTCCTTCCCATTCCAATCCTGAGACCCTTCCGATATCATGAGATTTGTTATCTCAATGCTTCTAATATCAAAATTGAGACCCGTCCTATAACATGAGATGTGATATCCAAATCTTTCCCCTTCCAAACCTTAGACCCTTCCTTTATCATGAGATGGGATATCCAACTCCTTCCCATTCCAATCCTGAGTCCCTTCCGATAGCAGAGATGTGATATCTCAATGCTTATACCAATCCTGAGACCCTTCCTATGGCCTGAGATGTCATATACAACTCCTTCCCAATCCAATCCTGAGACCCTTCCTATAGCATGAGATGTGATATCTCAATGCTTATACCAAATCTGAGACCCTTCCTATAGCATGAGATGTGATATCCAACTCCTTCCCATTCCAATCCTGAGACCCTTCCTATAGCATGAGATGTGATGTCTCAATGCTTCTAATACCAAACCTGAGATCCTTTCTATAACATGAGATGTGATATCCAACTCCTTCCCATTCCAATCCTGAGACCCTTCCTATAGCATGAGATGTGATGTCTCAATGCTTCTAATACCAAACCTGAGAACCTTCCTACAGCATGCGATGTGATATCTCAATGCTTCTAATACCAAACCTGAGACCAGTCCTATAACATGAGATTGGATATCCAACTCCTTCCCTTTCCAAACCTGAGACCCTTCCTATAGCATGAGATGTGATATCCAACTTCTTCCCATTCCAATCCTGAGACCCTTCCTATAACATGAGATGTGATGTCTCAATGCTTCTAATACCAAACCTGAGATCTTTCCTATAACATGAGATGTAATATCCAACTCCTTCCCATTCCAATCCTGAGACCCTTCCTATAGCATGAGATGTGCTATCTCAATGCTTATACCAAACCTGAGACCCTTCCTAAAGCTTGAGATGTGATATCCAACTCCTTCCCATTCCAATCCTGAGACCCTTCCTATAGCATGATATGTGATATCTCAAGGCCTCTAATACCAAACCTGAGATCCTTCCTCTAACATGAAATGTGATATCCAACTCCTTCCCCTTCCAAACCTGAGAGCCTTCCTATAGCATGAGATATGATATCCAAGTCCTTCCCATTCCAATCCTGAGACCCTTCCTATAACATGAAATGTGATATCCAACTCCTTCCCATTCCAACCTGAGACCCTTCCTATAGCATGAGATGGGATATCCAACTCCTTCCAAATCCAATACTGATACCCTTCCAATAGCATGAGATGTGATATCCCAATGCTTCTACCAAACCTGAGACCCATACTATGGCATGAGATGTGATATCAAACTCCTTCCCATTCCAATCTTGAGACTCTTCCTATAGCTTGAGATGTGATATCCAACTCCTTCCCATTCCAATTCTGAGACCCTTCCTATGCCATGAGACTTGATATCTCAATGCTTCTAATACCAAACCTGAGACCCGTCCTATAACATGAGCTGTGATATCCAAATCTTTCCCCTTCCAAACCTTAGACCCTTCCTTTATCATGAGATGTGATATTCAACTCCTTCCCATTCCAATCCTGAGACCCTTCCGATATCATGAGATTTGTTATCTCAATGCTTCTAATATCAAACTTGAGACCCTCCCTATAGCATGAGATGTGACATCCAAGTCCTCCCCATTCCAATCCTGAGACCCTTCCTATATCATGAGATGTGATATCTCAATGCTTATACCAAATCTGAGACCCTTCCTATAGCATGAGATGTGATATCCAACTCCTTCCCATTCCAATCCTGAGACCCTTCCTATAGCATGAGATGTGATGTCTCAATGCTTCTAATACCAAACCTGAGATCCTTCCTATAACATGAGATGTGATATCCAACTCCTTCCCATTCCAATCCTGAGACCCTTCCTATAGCATGAGATGTGATGTCTCAATGCTTCTAATACCAAACCTGAGAACCTTCCTACAGCATGCGATGTGATATCTCAATGCTTCTAATACCAAACCTGAGACCAGTCCTATAACATGAGATTGGATATCCAACTCCTTCCCCTTCCAAACCTGAGACCCTTCCTATAGCATGAGATGTGATATCCAACTTCTTCCCATTCCAATCCTGAGACCCTTCCTATAACATGAGATGTGATGTCTCAATGCTTCTAATACCAAACCTGAGATCTTTCCTATAACATGAGATGTAATATCCAACTCCTTCCCATTCCAATCCTGAGACCCTTCCTATAGCATGAGATGTGCTATCACAATGCTTATACCAAACCTGAGACCCTTCCTAAAGCTTGAGATGTGATATCCAACTCCTTCCCATTCCAATCCTGAGACCCTTCCTATAGCATGATATGTGATATCTCAATGCCTCTAATACCAAACCTGAGATCCCTCCTCTAACATGAAATGTGATATCGAACTCCTTCCCTTTCCAAACCTGAGAGCCTACCTATAGCATGAGATGTGATATCCAAGTCCTTCCCATTCCAATCCTTAGACCCTTCCTACAGCATGCAATATGATATCTCAATGATTCTAATAACAAACCTGAGACCCGTCCTATAACATGAGATGGGATATCCAACACCTTCCCATTCCAATCCTGAGACACTTCCGATAGCAGAGATGTGATATCTCAATGCTTATAACAAACCTGAGACCCTTCCTATAACATGAGATGTGATATCCAACTCCTTCCCGTTTCAAACCTGAGACCCTTCCTATAGCATATGTGATATCCAACTCCTTCCCATTCCAAACATGAGACCCTTCCTATAGCAAGAATGTAATATCCAACTCCTTCCCATTCCAATCCTGAGACCATTCCTATAGCATGAGATGTGATATCTCAATGCTTCTAATACCAAACCTGAGATCCTTCCTATGACATGAGATGTGATATCCAATTCCTCCCCATTCCAAACCTGAGAACCTTCCTACAGCATGCGATGTGATATCTCAATGCTTCTAATACCAAACCTGAGACCAGTCCTATAACATGAGATTGGATATCCAACTCCTTCCCCTTCCAAACCTGAGACCCTTCCTATAGCATGAGATGTGATATCCAACTTCTTCCCATTCCAATCCTGAGACCCTTCCTATAACATGAGATGTGATGTCTCAATGCTTCTAATACCAAACCTGAGATCTTTCCTATAACATGGGATGTGATATCCAACTCCTTCCCATTCCAATCCTGAGACCCTTCCTATAGCATGAGATGTGCTATCTCAATGCTTATACCAAACCTGAGACCCTTCCTAAAGCTTGAGATGTGATATCCAACTCCTTCCCATTCCAATCCTGAGACCCTTCCTATAACATGAAATGTGATATCCAACTCCTTCCCATTCCAACCTGAGACCCTTCCTATAGCATGAGATGGGATATCCAACTCCTTCCAAATCCAATACTGATAACCTTCCAATAGCATGAGATGTGATATCCCAATGCTTCTACCAAACCTGAGAACCATACTATGGCATGAGATGTGATATCAAACTCCTTCCCATTCCAATCCTGAGACTCTTCCTATAGCTTGAGATGTGATATCCGAAATCCTTCCCATTCCAATTCTGAGACCCTTCCTATACCATGAGACTTGATATCTCAATGCTTCTAATACCAAACCTGAGACCCGTCCTATAACATGAGATGTGATATCCAAATCTTTCCCCTTCCAAACCTTAGACCCTTCCTTTATCATGAGATGTGATATCCAACTCCTTCCCATTCCAATCCTGAGACCCTTCCGATATCATGAGATTTGTTGTCTCAATGCTTCTAATATCAAAATTGAGACCCGTCCTATAACATGAGATGTGATATCCAAATCTTTCCCCTTCCAAACCTTAGACCCTTCCTTTATCATGAGATGGGATATCCAACTCCTTCCCATTCCAATCCTGAGACCCTTCCGATAGCAGAGATGTGATATCTCAATGCTTATACCAATCCTGAGACCCTTCCTATGGCCTGAGATGTCATATACAACTCCTTCCCAATCCAATCCTGAGACCCTTCCTATAGCATGAGATGTGATATCTCAATGCTTATACCAAATCTGAGACCCTTCCTATAGCATGAGATGTGATATCCAACTCCTTCCCATTCCAATCCTGAGACCCTTCCTATAGCATGAGATGTGATGTCTCAATGCTTCTAATACCAAACCTGAGATCCTTCCTATAACATGAGATGTGATATCCAACTCCTTCCCATTCCAATCCTGAGACCCTTCCTATAGCATGAGATGTGATGTCTCAATGCTTCTAATACCAAACCTGAGAACCTTCCTACAGCATGCGATGTGATATCTCAATGCTTCTAATACCAAACCTGAGACCAGTCCTATAACATGAGATTGGATATCCAACTCCTTCCCTTTCCAAACCTGAGACCCTTCCTATAGCATGAGATGTGATATCCAACTTCTTCCCATTCCAATCCTGAGACCCTTCCTATAACATGAGATGTGATGTCTCAATGCTTCTAATACCAAACCTGAGATCTTTGCTATAACATGAGATGTAATATCCAACTCCTTCCCATTCCAATCCTGAGACCCTTCCTATAGCATGAGATGTGCTATCTCAATGCTTATACCAAACCTGAGACCCTTCCTAAAGCTTCAGATGTGATATCCAACTCCTTCCCATTCCAATCCTGAGACCCTTCCTATAGCATGATATGTGATATCTCAAGGCCTCTAATACCAAACCTGAGATCCTTCCTCTAACATGAAATGTGATATCCAACTCCTTCCCCTTCCAAACCTGAGAGCCTTCCTATAGCATGAGATATGATATCCAAGTCCTTCCCATTCCAATCCTGAGACCCTTCCTATAACATGAAATGTGATATCCAACTCCTTCCCATTCCAACCTGAGACCCTTCCTATAGCATGAGATGGGATATCCAACTCCTTCCAAATCCAATGCTGATACCCTTCCAATAGCATGAGATGTGATATCCCAATGCTTCTACCAAACCTGAGACCCATACTATGGCATGAGATGTGATATCAAACTCCTTCCCATTCCAATCTTGAGACTCTTCCTATAGCTTGAGATGTGATATCCAACTCCTTCCCATTCCAATTCTGAGACCCTTCCTATGCCATGAGACTTGATATCTCAATGCTTCTAATACCAAACCTGAGACCCGTCCTATAACATGAGCTGTGATATCCAAATCTTTCCCCTTCCAAACCTTAGACCCTTCCTTTATCATGAGATGTGATATCCAACTCCTTCCCATTCCAATCCTGAGACCCTTCCGATATCATGAGATTTGTTATCTCAATGCTTCTAATATCAAACTTGAGACCCTCCCTATAGCATGAGATGTGACATCCAAGTCCTCCCCATTCCAATCCTGAGACCCTTCCTATAGCATGAGATGTGATATCTCAATGCTTCTAATACCAAACCTGAGACCCTTCCTATAACATGAGATGGGATATCCAACTCCTTCCCATTCCAATCCTGAGACCCTTCCGATAGCAGAGATGTGATATCTCAATGCTTATACCAATCCTGAGACCCTTCCTATGGCCTGAGATGTCATATACAACTCCTTCCCAATCCAATCCTGAGACCCTTCCTATAGCATGAGATGTGATATCTCAATGCTTATACCAAATCTGAGACCCTTCCTATAGCATGAGATGTGATATCCAACTCCTTCCCATTCCAATCCTGAGACCCTTCCTATAGCATGAGATGTGATGTCTCAATGCTTCTAATACCAAACCTGAGATCCTTCCTATAACATGAGATGTGATATCCAACTCCTTCCCATTCCAATCCTGAGACCCTTCCTATAGCATGAGATGTGATGTCTCAATGCTTCTAATACCAAACCTGAGAACCTTCCTACAGCATGTGATGTGATATCTCAATGCTTCTAATACCAAACCTGAGACCAGTCCTATAACATGAGATTGGATATCCAACTCCTTCCCCTTCCAAACCTGGGACCCTTCCTATAGCATGAGATGTGATATCCAACTTCTTCCCATTCCAATCCTGAGACCCTTCCTATAACATGAGATGTGATGTCTCAATGCTTCTAATACCAAACCGGAGATCTTTCCTATAACATGAGATGTGATATCCAACTCCTTACCATTCCAATCCTGAGACCCTTCCTATAGCATGAGATGTGCTATCTCAATGCTTATACCAAACCTGAGACCCTTCCTAAAGCTTGAGATGTGATATCCAACTCCTTCCCATTCCAATCCTGAGACCCTTCCTATAGCATGAGATGTGATATCTCAAGGCCTCTAATACCAAACCTGAGATCCTTCCTCTAACATGAAATGTGATATCCAACTCCTTCCCCTTCCAAACCTGAGAGCCTTCCTATAGCATGAGATATGATATCCAAGTCCTTCCCATTCCAATCCTGAGACCCTTCCTATAACATGAAATGTGATATCCAACTCCTTCCCATTCCAACCTGAGACCCTTCCTATAGCATGAGATGGGATATCCAACTCCTTCCAAATCCAATACTGATACCCTTCCAATAGCATGAGATGTGATATCCCAATGCTTCTACCAAACCTGAGACCCATACTATGGCATGAGATGTGATATCAAACTCCTTCCCATTCCAATCCTGAGACTCTTCCTATAGCTTGAGATGTGATATCCAACTCCTTCCCATTCCAATTCTGAGACCCTTCCTATGCCATGAGACTTGATATCTCAATGCTTCTAATACCAAACCTGAGACCCGTCCTATAACATGAGATGTGATATCCAAATCTTTCCCCTTCCAGACCTTAGACCCTTCCTTTATCATGAGATGTGATATCCAACTCCTTCCCATTCCAATCCTGAGACCCTTCCGATATCATGAGATTTGTTATCTCAATGCTTCTAATATCAAACTTGAGACCCTCCCTATAGCATGAGATGTGACATCCAAGTCCTCCCCATTCCAATCCTGAGACCCTTCCTATAGCATGAGATGTGATATCTCAATGCTTCTAATACCAAACCTGAGACCCTTCCTATAACATGAGATGGGATATCCAACTCCTTCCCATTCCAATCCTGAGACCCTTCGGATAGCAGAGATGTGATATCTCAATGCTTATACCAATCCTGAGACCCTTCCTATGGCCTGAGATGTCATATACAACTCCTTCCCAATCCAATCCTGAGACCCTTCCTATAGCATGAGATGTGATATCTCAATGCTTATACCAAATCTGAGACCCTTCCTATAGCATGAGATGGGATATCCAACTCCTTTCAAATCCAATACTGATACCATTCCAATAGCATGAGATGTGATATTCCAATGCTTCTACCAAACCTGAGACCCATACTATAGCATGAGATGGGATATCCAACTCCTTCCAAATCCAATACTGATACCCTTCCAAGAGCATGTGATGTGATATCCCAATGCTTCTACCAAACCTGAGACCCATACTATGGCATGAGATGTGATATCAAACTCATTCCCATTCCAATCCTGAGACTCTTCCTATAGCTTGAGATGTGATATCCAACTCCTTCCCATTCCAATTCTGAGACCCTTCCTGTGCCATGAGACTTGATATCTCAATGCTTCTAATACCAAACCTGAGACCCGTCCTATAACATGAGATGTGATATCCAAATCTTTCCCCTTCCAAACCTTAGACCCTTCCATTATCATGAGATGTGATATCCAACTCCTTCCCATTCCAATCCTGAGACCCTTCCGATATCATGAGATTTGTTATCTCAATGCTTCTAATATCAAACTTGAGACCCTCCCTATAGCATGAGATGTGACATCCAAGTTCTCCCCATTCCAATCCTGAGACGCTTCCTATAGCATGAGATGTGATATCTCAATGCTTCTAATACCAAACCTGAAACCCTTCCTTTAACATGAGATGTGATTTCCAAATCCTTCCCCTTCCAAACCTGAGACCCTCCCTTTAGCATGAGATGTGATATACAACTCCTTCCCATTCCAATCCTGAGACCCTTCTGATAGCATGAGATGTGATATCTCAATGCCTGTAATACCAAACCTGAGATCCTATCTCTAACATGAAATGTGATATCCATCTCCTTCCCTTTCCAAACCTGAGACCCTGCCTATAGCATGATATGTGATATCCAAGTCCTTCCCATTCCAATCCTGAGACCCTTCCTATAGCATGTGATGTGATATCTCAATGCTTATACCAAACCTGAGACCCTTCCTATGGCATGAGATGTCATATACAACTCCTTCCCATTCCAATCCTGAGACCCTTCCTATAGCATGAGATGTGATATCTCAATGCATATAACAAACCTGAGACCCTTCCTATAGCATGAGATGTGATATCCAACTTCTTCCCATTCCAATCCTGAGACCCTTCCTATAACATGAGATGTGATGTCTCAATGCTTCTAATACCAAACCTGAGATATTTCCTATAATATGAGATGTGATATCCAACTCCTTCCCATTCCAATCTTGAGACCCTTCCTATAGCATGAGATGTGATATCTCAATGCTTATACCAAACCTGAGACCCTTCCTATAGCTTGAGATGTGATATCCAACTCCTTCCCATTCCAATCCAGAGACCCTTCCTATAGCATGAGATGTGATATCTCAAGGCCTCTAATACCAAACCTGAGATCCTTCCTCTAACATGAAATGTGACATCCAACTCCTTCCCCTTCCAAACCTGAGAGCCTTCCTATAGCATGAGATATGATATTCAAGTCCTTCCCATTCCAATCCTGAGACCCTTTCTATAACATGAAATGTGATATCCAACTCCTTCCCATTCCAACCTGAGACCCTTCCTATAGCATGAGATGGGATATCCAACTCCTTCCAAATCCAATACTGATACCCTTCCGATAGCATGAGATGTGATATCCCAATGCTTCTACCAAACCTGAGACCCATACTATGGCATGAGATGTGATATCAAACTCCTTCCCATTCCAATCCTGAGACCCTTCCTATAGCTTGAGGTGTGATATCCAACTCCTTCCCATTCCAATTCTGAGACCCTTCTTATACCATGAGACTTGATATCTCAATGCTTCTAATACCAAACCTGAGACCCGTCCTATAACATGAGATGTGATATCCAAATCCTTCCCCTTCCAAACCTCAGACTGTTCCTTTATCATGAGATGTGATATCCAACTCCTTCCCATTCCAATCCTGAGACCCTTCCGATATCATGAGATTTGTTATCTCAATGCTTCTAATATCAAACTTGAGACCCTCCCTATAGCATGAGATGTGACATCCAAGTCCTTCCCATTCCAATCCTGAGACCCTTCCTATAGCATGAGATGTGATATCTCTATGCTTCTAATACCAAACCTGAGACCCTTCCTATAACATGAGATGGGATATCCAACTCCTTCCCATTCCAATCCTGAGACCCTTCCGATAGCAGAGATGTGATATCTCAATGCTTATACCAAACCTGAGACCCTTCCTATGGCCTGGGATGTCATATACAACTCCTTCCCATTCCAATCCTGAGACCCTTCCTATAGCATGAGATGTGATATCTCAATGCTTATACCAAATCTGAGACCCTTCCTATAGCATGAGATGTGATATCCAATTCCTTCCCATTCCAATCCTGAGACCCTTCCTATAGCATGAGATGTGATATCTCAATGCTTATACCAAACCTGAGAGCCTACCTATAGCATGAGATGTGATATCCAAGTCCATCCCATTCCAATCCTTAGACCCTTCCTACAGCATGCGATGTGATATCTCAATGATTCTAATACCAAACCAGAGACTCGTCCTATAACATGAGATGGGATATCCAACTCCTTCCCATTCCAATCCTGAGCCACTTCCGATAGCAGAGATGTGATATCTCAATGCTTATACCAAACCTGAGACCCTTCCTATAACATGAGATGTGATATCCAACTCCTTCCCGTTCCAAACCTGAGACACTAACTATAGCATATGTGATATCCAACTCCTTCCCATTCCAAACATGAGACCCTTCCTATAGCAAGAAAGTAATATCCAACTCCTACCCATTGCAATCCTGAGACCCTTCCTATAGCAAGAGATGTGATATCCAAATCCTTCCCATTCCAATCCTGAGACCCTTCCTATAACATGAGATGTGATATCCAACTCCTTCCCATTCCAACCTGAGACACTTCCTATAGCATGAGAAGGGATATCCAACTCCTTCCCAATCCAATCCTGAGACCCTTCCGATAGCAGAGATGTGATATCTCAATGCTTATACCAAACCTGAGACCCTTCCTATAGCATGAGAAGGGATATCCAACTCCTTCCCAATCCAATCCTGAGACCCTTCCTATAGCATGAGATGTGATATCTCAATGCTTATACCAAATCTGAGACCCTTCCTATAGCATGAGATGGGATATCCAACTCCTTTCAAATCCAATACTGATACCCTTCCAATAGCATGAGATGTGATATTCCAATGCTTCTACCAAACCTGAGACCCATACTATAGCATGAGATGGGATATCCAACTCCTTCCAAATCCAATACTGATACCCTTCCAAGAGCATGTGATGTGATATCCCAATGCTTCTACCAAACCTGAGACCCATACTATGGCATGAGATGTGATATCAAACTCATTCCCATTCCAATCCTGAGACTCTTCCTATAGCTTGAGATGTGATATCCAACTCCTTCCCATTCCAATTCTGAGACCCTTCCTGTGCCATGAGACTTGATATCTCAATGCTTCTAATACCAAACCTGAGACCCGTCCTATAACATGAGATGTGATATCCAAATCTTTCCCCTTCCAAACCTTAGACCCTTCCATTATCATGAGATGTGATATCCAACTCCTTCCCATTCCAATCCTGAGACCCTTCCGATATCATGAGATTTGTTATCTCAATGCTTCTAATATCAAACTTGAGACCCTCCCTATAGCATGAGATGTGACATCCAAGTTCTCCCCATTCCAATCCTGAGACGCTTCCTATAGCATGAGATGTGATATCTCAATGCTTCTAATACCAAACCTGAAACCCTTCCTTTAACATGAGATGTGATTTCCAAATCCTTCCCCTTCCAAACCTGAGACCCTCCCTTTAGCATGAGATGTGATATACAACTCCTTCCCATTCCAATCCTGAGACCCTTCTGATAGCATGAGATGTGATATCTCAATGCCTGTAATACCAAACCTGAGATCCTATCTCTAACATGAAATGTGATATCCATCTCCTTCCCTTTCCAAACCTGAGACCCTGCCTATAGCATGATATGTGATATCCAAGTCCTTCCCATTCCAATCCTGAGACCCTTCCTATAGCATGTGATGTGATATCTCAATGCTTATACCAAACCTGAGACCCTTCCTATGGCATGCGATGTCATATACAACTCCTTCCCATTCCAATCCTGAGACCCTTCCTATAGCATGAGATGTGATATCTCAATGCATTTAACAAACCTGAGACCCTTCCTATAGCATGAGATGTGATATCCAACTTCTTCCCATTCCAATCCTGAGACCCTTCCTATAACATGAGATGTGATGTCTCAATGCTTCTAATACCAAACCTGAGATATTTCCTATAATATGAGATGTGATATCCAACTCCTTCCCATTCCAATCTTGAGACCCTTCCTATAGCATGAGATGTGATATCTCAATGCTTATACCAAACCTGAGACCCTTCCTATAGCTTGAGATGTGATATCCAACTCCTTCCCATTCCAATCCAGAGACCCTTCCTATAGCATGAGATGTGATATCTCAAGGCCTCTAATACCAAACCTGAGATCCTTCCTCTAACATGAAATGTGACATCCAACTCCTTCCCCTTCCAAACCTGAGAGCCTTCCTATAGCATGAGATATGATATTCAATTCCTTCCCATTCCAATCCTGAGACCCTTTCTATAACATGAAATGTGATATCCAACTCCTTCCCATTCCAACCTGAGACCCTTCCTATAGCATGAGATGGGATATCCAACTCCTTCCAAATCCAATACTGATACCCTTCCGATAGCATGAGATGTGATATCCCAATGCTTCTACCAAACCTGAGACCCATACTATGGCATGAGATGTGATATCAAACTCCTTCCCATTCCAATCCTGAGACCCTTCCTATAGCTTGAGGTGTGATATCCAACTCCTTCCCATTCCAATTCTGAGACCCTTCTTATACCATGAGACTTGATATCTCAATGCTTCTAATACCAAACCTGAGACCCGTCCTATAACATGAGATGTGATATCCAAATCCTTCCCCTTCCAAACCTCAGACCGTTCCTTTATCATGAGATGTGATATCCAACTCCTTCCCATTCCAATCCTGAGGCCCTTCCGATATCATGAGATTTGTTATCTCAATGCTTCTAATATCAAACTTGATACCCTCCCTATAGCATGAGATGTGACATCCAAGTCCTTCCCATTCCAATCCTGAGACCCTTCCTATAGCATGAGATGTGATATCTCTATGCTTCTAATACCAAACCTGAGACCCTTCCTATGGCCTGGGATGTCATATACAACTCCTTCCCATTCCAATCCTGAGACCCTTCCTATAGCATGAGATGTGATATCTCAATGCTTATACCAAATCTGAGACCCTTCCTATAACATGAGATGTGATATCCAACTCCTTCCCGTTCCAAACCTGAGACACTAACTATAGCATATGTGATATCCAACTCCTTCCCATTCCAAACATGAGACCCTTCCTATAGCAAGAAAGTAATATCCAACTCCTACCCATTGCAATCCTGAGACCCTTCCTATAGCAAGAGATGTGATATCCAAATCCTTCCCATTCCAATCCTGAGACCCTTCCTATAACATGAGATGTGATATCCAACTCCTTCCCATTCCAACCTGAGACACTTCCTATAGCATGAGAAGGGATATCCAACTCCTTCCCAATCCAATCCTGAGACCCTTCCGATAACAGAGATGTGATATCTCAATGCTTATACCAAACCTGAGACCCTTCCTATAGCATGAGAAGGGATATCCAACTCCTTCCCAATCCAATCCTGAGACCCTTCCGATAGCAGAGACGTGATATCTCAATGCTTCTACCAAACCTGAGACCCTTCCTTTAGCATGAGATGTGATATCCAAATCCTTCACATTCCAATCCTGAGACCCTTCCTATAGCATGAGAAGGGATATCTCAATGCTTCTAATACCAAACCTGAGATCCTTCCTATAACATGAGATGTGATATCCAATTCCTTCCCATTCCAATCCTGAGACCCTTCCGATAGCAGAGATGTGATATCTCAATGCTTATACCAAACCTGAGACCCTTCCTATGGCCTGAGATGTCATATACAACTCCTTCCCATTCCAATCCTGAGACCCTTCCTATAGCATGAGGTGTGATATCTCAATGCTTATACCAAATCTGAGACCCTTCATATAGCATGAGATGTGATATCCAACTCCTTCCCATTCCAATCCTGAGACCCTTCCTATAGCATGAGATGTGATGTCTCAATGCTTCTAATACCAAACCTGAGATCCTTCCTATAACATGAGATGTGATATCCAACTCCTTCCCATTCCAATCCTGAGACCCTTATGAAAGCATGAGATGTGATATCTCAATGCTTCTAATACCAAACCTGAGATCCTTCCTATAACATGAGATGTGATTTCCAAATCCTTCCCCTTCCAAACCTGAGACCCTCCCTTTAGCATGAGATGTGATATCCAACTCCTTCCCATTCCAATCCTGAGACCCTTCTGATAGCATGAGATGTGATATCTCAATGCCTCTAATACCAAACCTGAGATCCTACCTCTAACATGAAATGTGATATCCATCTCATTCCCTTTCCAAACCTGAGACCCTGCCTATAGCATGAGATGTGATATCCAAGTCCTTCCCATTCCAATCCTGAGACCCTTCCTATAGCATGTGATGTGATATCTCAATGCTTATACCAAACCTGAGACCCTTCCTATGGCATGAGATGTCATATACAACTCCTTCCCATTCCAATCCTGAGACCCTTCCTATAGCATGAGATGTGATATCTCAATGCTTATACCAAATCTGAGACCCTTGCTATAGCAAGAGATGTGATATCCAACTTCTTCCCATTCCAATCCTGAGACCCTTCCTATAGCATGAGATGTGATATCTCAATGCCTCTAATACCAAACCTGAGATCCTACCTCTAACATGAAATGTGATATCCAACTCTTTCCCCGTCCAAACCTGAGAGCCTTCCTATAGCATGAGATGTGATATCCAAGTCCTTCTAATTCCAATCCTGAGACCCTTCCTATAACATGAGATGTGATATCCAACTCCTTCCCATTCCAACCTGCGACCCTTCCTACAGCATGAGATGGGATATCCAACTCCTTCCAAATCCAATCCTGATACCCTTCCGATAGCATGAGATTTGATATCCCAATGCTTCTACCAAACCTGAGACCCATACTATGGCATGAGATGTGATATCAAACTCCTTCCCCTTCCAAACCTTAGACACTTCCTTTATCATGAGATGTGATATCCAACTCCTTCCCATTCCATCCCTGAGACCCTTCCGATATCATGAGATGTGATATCTCAATGCTTCTAATATCAAACTTGAGACCCTCCTTAAAGCATGAGATGTGATATCCAAGTCCTTCCCATTCCAATCCTGAGACCCTTCCTATAGCATGAGATGTGATATCTCAATGCTTCTAATACCAAACCTGAGACCCTTCCTATAACATGAGATGGGAATATCCAACTCCTTCCCATTCCAATCCTGAGACCCTTCCGATAGTAGAGATGTGATATCTCAATGCTTATACCAAACCTGAGATCCTTCCTATAACATGAGATGTGATATCCAACTCCTTCCCATTCCAATCCTGAGACACTTCCTATAGCATGAGATGTGATATCTCGCTGCTTATACCAAACCTGAGACCATTCCTATAGCATGAGATGTGATATCCAACTCCTTCCCATTCCAATCCTGAGACCCTTCCTATAGCATGAGATATGATACCTCAATGCTTCTAATATCAAACTTGAGACCCTCCCTATAGCATGAGATGTGATATCCAAGTCCTTCCCATTCCAATCCTGAGACCCTTCCGATAGCATGAGATGTGATGTCTCAATGCTTCTAATACCAAACCTGAGATCCTTCCTATAACATGAGATGTGATATCCAACTCCTTCCCATTCCAATCCTGAGACCCTTCCTATAGCATGAGATATGATATCTCAATGCTTATACCAAACCTGAGACCCTTCCTATAGCATGAGATGTGATATCCAACTCCTTCCCATTCCAATCCTGAGACCCTTCCTATAGCATGAGATGTGATATCTCAATGCCTCTAATACCAAACTTGAGACTCTTCCTATAACATGAGATGGGATATCCAACTCCTTCCCATTCCAATCCTTAGACCCTTCCTACAGCATGCAATATGATATCTCAATGATTCTAATAACAAACCTGAGACCCGTCCTATAACATGAGATGGGATATCCAACACCTTCCCATTCCAATCCTGAGACACTTCCTATAGCATGAGATGTGATATCTCACTGCTTATACCAAACCTGAGACCATTCCTATAGCATGAGATGTGATATCCAACTCCTTCCCATTCCAATCCTGAGACCCTTCCTATAGCATGAGATATGATACCTCAATGCTTCTAATATCAAACTTGAGACCCTCCCTATAGCATGAGATGTGATATCCAAGTCCTTCCCATTCCAATCCTGAGACCCTTCCGATAGCATGAGATGTGATGTCTCAATGCTTCTAATACCAAACCTGAGATCCTTCCTATAACATGAGATGTGATATCCAACTCCTTCCCATTCCAATCCTGAGACCCTTCCTATAGCATGAGATATGATATCTCAATGCTTATACCAAACCTGAGACCCTTCCTATAGCATGAGATGTGATATCCAACTCCTTCCCATTCCAATCCTGAGACCCTTCCTATAGCATGAGATGTGATATCTCAATGCCTCTAATACCAAACCTGAGATCCTTCCTCTAACATGAAATGTGATATCCAACTCCTTCCCATTCCAATCCTGAGACACTTCCTATAGCATGAGATGTGATATCTAAATGCTTCTAATACCAAACTTGAGACTCTTCCTATAACATGAGATGGGATATCCAACTCCTTCCCATTCCAATCCTTAGACCCTTCCTACAGCATGCAATATGATATCTCAATGATTCTAATAACAAACCTGAGACCCGTCCTATAACATGAGATGGGATATCCAACACCTTCCCATTCCAATCCTGAGACACTTCCGATAGCAGAGATGTGATATCTCAATGCCTCTAATACCAAATCTGAGATCCTTCCTCTAACATGAAATGTGACATCCAACTCCTTCCCCTTCCAAACCTGAGAGCCTTCCTATAGCATGAGATATGATATTCAAGTCCTTCCCATTCCAATCCTGAGACCCTTTCTATAACATGAAATGTGATATCCAACTCCTTCCCATTCCAACCTGAGACCCTTCCTACAGCATGAGATGGGATATCCAACTCCTTCCAAATCCAATACTGATACCCTTCCGATAGCATGAGATGTGATATCCCAATGCTTCTACCAAACCTGAGACCCATACTATGGCATGAGATGTGATATCAAACTCCTTCCCATTCCAATCCTGAGACCCTTCCTATAGCTTGAGGTGTGATATCCAACTCCTTCCCATTCCAATTCTGAGACCCTTCTTATACCATGAGACTTGATATCTCAATGCTTCTAATACCAAACCTGAGACCCGTCCTATAACATGAGATGTGATATCCAAATCCTTCCCCTTCCAAACCTCAGACCGTTCCTTTATCATGAGATGTGATATCCAACTCCTTCCCATTCCAATCCTGAGACCCTTCCGATATCATGAGATTTGTTATCTCAATGCTTCTAATATCAAACTTGATACCCTCCCTATAGCATGAGATGTGACATCCAAGTCCTTCCCATTCCAATCCTGAGACCCTTCCTATAGCATGAGATGTGATATCTCTATGCTTCTAATACCAAACCTGAGACCCTTCCTATGGCCTGGGATGTCATATACAACTCCTTCCCATTCCAATCCTGAGACCCTTCCTATAGCATGAGATGTGATATCTCAATGCTTATACCAAATCTGAGACCCTTCCTATAGCATGAGATGTGATATCCAATTCCTTCCCATTCCAATCCTGAGACCCTTCCTATAGCATGAGATGTGATATCTCAATGCTTATACCAAACCTGAGAGCCTACCTATAGCATGAGATGTGATATCCAAGTCCATCCCATTCCAATCCTTAGACCCTTCCTACAGCATGCGATGTGATATCTCAATGATTCTAATACCAAACCAGAGACTCGTCCTATAACATGAGATGGGATATCCAACTCCTTCCCATTCCAATCCTGAGCCACTTCCGATAGCAGAGATGTGATATCTCAATGCTTATACCAAACCTGAGACCCTTCCTATAACATGAGATGTGATATCCAACTCCTTCCCGTTCCAAACCTGAGACACTAACTATAGCATATGTGATATCCAACTCCTTCCCATTCCAAACATGAGACCCTTCCTATAGCAAGAAAGTAATATCCAACTCCTACCCATTGCAATCCTGAGACCCTTCCTATAGCAAGAGATGTGATATCCAAATCCTTCCCATTCCAATCCTGAGACCCTTCCTATAACATGAGATGTGATATCCAACTCCTTCCCATTCCAACCTGAGACACTTCCTATAGCATGAGAAGGGATATCCAACTCCTTCCCAATCCAATCCTGAGACCCTTCCGATAACAGAGATGTGATATCTCAATGCTTATACCAAACCTGAGACCCTTCCTATAGCATGAGAAGGGATATCCAACTCCTTCCCAATCCAATCCTGAGACCCTTCCGATAGCAGAGACGTGATATCTCAATGCTTCTACCAAACCTGAGACCCTTCCTTTAGCATGAGATGTGATATCCAAATCCTTCACATTCCAATCCTGAGACCCTTCCTATAGCATGAGAAGGGATATCTCAATGCTTCTAATACCAAACCTGAGATCCTTCCTATAACATGAGATGTGATATCCAATTCCTTCCCATTCCAATCCTGAGACCCTTCCGATAGCAGAGATGTGATATCTCAATGCTTATACCAAACCTGAGACCCTTCCTATGGCCTGAGATGTCATATACAACTCCTTCCCATTCCAATCCTGAGACCCTTCCTATAGCATGAGGTGTGATATCTCAATGCTTATACCAAATCTGAGACCCTTCATATAGCATGAGATGTGATATCCAACTCCTTCCCATTCCAATCCTGAGACCCTTCCTATAGCATGAGATGTGATGTCTCAATGCTTCTAATACCAAACCTGAGATCCTTCCTATAACATGAGATGTGATATCCAACTCCTTCCCATTCCAATCCTGAGACCCTTATGAAAGCATGAGATGTGATATCTCAATGCTTCTAATACCAAACCTGAGATCCTTCCTATAACATGAGATGTGATTTCCAAATCCTTCCCCTTCCAAACCTGAGACCCTCCCTTTAGCATGAGATGTGATATCCAACTCCTTCCCATTCCAATCCTGAGACCCTTCTGATAGCATGAGATGTGATATCTCAATGCCTCTAATACCAAACCTGAGATCCTACCTCTAACATGAAATGTGATATCCATCTCATTCCCTTTCCAAACCTGAGACACTGCCTATAGCATGAGATGTGATATCCAAGTCCTTCCCATTCCAATCCTGAGACCCTTCCTATAGCATGTGATGTGATATCTCAATGCTTATACCAAACCTGAGACCCTTCCTATGGCATGAGATGTCATATACAACTCCTTCCCATTCCAATCCTGAGACCCTTCCTATAGCATGAGATGTGATATCTCAATGCTTATACCAAATCTGAGACCCTTGCTATAGCAAGAGATGTGATATCCAACTTCTTCCCATTCCAATCCTGAGACCCTTCCTATAGCATGAGATGTGATATCTCAATGCCTCTAATACCAAACCTGAGATCCTACCTCTAACATGAAATGTGATATCCAACTCTTTCCCCGTCCAAACCTGAGAGCCTTCCTATAGCATGAGATGTGATATCCAAGTCCTTCTAATTCCAATCCTGAGACCCTTCCTATAACATGAGATGTGATATCCAACTCCTTCCCATTCCAACCTGCGACCCTTCCTACAGCATGAGATGGGATATCCAACTCCTTCCAAATCCAATCCTGATACCCTTCCGATAGCATGAGATTTGATATCCCAATGCTTCTACCAAACCTGAGACCCATACTATGGCATGAGATGTGATATCAAACTCCTTCCCCTTCCAAACCTTAGACACTTCCTTTATCATGAGATGTGATATCCAACTCCTTCCCATTCCATCCCTGAGACCCTTCCGATATCATGAGATGTGATATCTCAATGCTTCTAATATCAAACTTGAGACCCTCCTTAAAGCATGAGATGTGATATCCAAGTCCTTCCCATTCCAATCCTGAGACCCTTCCTATAGCATGAGATGTGATATCTCAATGCTTCTAATACCAAACCTGAGACCCTTCCTATAACATGAGATGGGAATATCCAACTCCTTCCCATTCCAATCCTGAGACCCTTCCGATAGTAGAGATGTGATATCTCAATGCTTATACCAAACCTGAGATCCTTCCTATAACATGAGATGTGATATCCAACTCCTTCCCATTCCAATCCTGAGACACTTCCTATAGCATGAGATGTGATATCTCACTGCTTATACCAAACCTGAGACCATTCCTATAGCATGAGATGTGATATCCAACTCCTTCCCATTCCAATCCTGAGACCCTTCCTATAGCATGAGATATGATACCTCAATGCTTCTAATATCAAACTTGAGACCCTCCCTATAGCATGAGATGTGATATCCAAGTCCTTCCCATTCCAATCCTGAGACCCTTCCGATAGCATGAGATGTGATGTCTCAATGCTTCTAATACCAAACCTGAGATCCTTCCTATAACATGAGATGTGATATCCAACTCCTTCCCATTCCAATCCTGAGACCCTTCCTATAGCATGAGATATGATATCTCAATGCTTATACCAAACCTGAGACCCTTCCTATAGCATGAGATGTGATATCCAACTCCTTCCCATTCCAATCCTGAGACCCTTCCTATAGCATGAGATGTGATATCTCAATGCCTCTAATACCAAACCTGAGATCCTTCCTCTAACATGAAATGTGATATCCAACTCCTTCCCATTCCAATCCTGAGACACTTCCTATAGCATGAGATGTGATATCTAAATGCTTCTAATACCAAACTTGAGACTCTTCCTATAACATGAGATGGGATATCCAACTCCTTCCCATTCCAATCCTTAGACCCTTCCTACAGCATGCAATATGATATCTCAATGATTCTAATAACAAACCTGAGACCCGTCCTATAACATGAGATGGGATATCCAACACCTTCCCATTCCAATCCTGAGACACTTCCGATAGCAGAGATGTGATATCTCAATGCCTCTAATACCAAATCTGAGATCCTTCCTCTAACATGAAATGTGATATCCAACTCCTTCCCATTCCAATCCTGAGACCCTTCCGATAGCAGAGATGTGATATCTCAATGCTTATACCAAACCTGAGACCCTTCCTATGGCCTGGGATGTCATATACAACTCCTTCCCATTCCAATCTGGAGACCCTTCCTATAGCATGAGATGTGATATCTCAATGCTTATACCAAATCTGAGACCCTTCCTATAGCATGAGATGTGATATCCAATTCCTTCCCATTCCAATCCTGAGACCCTTCCTATAGCATGAGATGTGATATCTCAATGCTTATACCAAACCTGAGAGCCTACCTATAGCATGAGATGTGATATCCAAGTCCATCCCATTCCAATCCTTAGACCCTTCCTACAGCATGCAATGTGATATCTCAATGATTCTAATACCAAACCAGAGACTCGTCCTATAACATGAGATGGGATATCCAACTCCTTCCCATTCCAATCCTGAGCCACTTCCGATAGCAGAGATGTGATATCTCAATGCTTATACCAAACCTGAGACCCTTCCTATAACATGAGATGTGATATCCAACTCCTTCCCGTTCCAAACCTGAGACACTAACTATAGCATATGTGATATCCAACTCCTTCCTATTCCAAACATGAGACCCTTCCTATAGCAAGAAAGTAATATCCAACTCCTACCCATTGCAATCCTGAGACCCTTCCTATAGCAAGAGATGTGATATCCAAATCCTTCCCATTCCAATCCTGAGACCCTTCCTATAACATGAGATGTGATATCCAACTCCTTCCCATTCCAACCTGAGACACTTCCTATAGCATGAGAAGGGATATCCAACTCCTTCCATATCCAATCCTGAGACCCTTCCGATAGCAGAGATGTGATATCTCAATGCTTATACCAAACCTGAGACCCTTCCTATAGCATGAGAAGTGATATCCAACTCCTTCCCAATCCAATCCTGAGACCCTTCCGATAGCAGAGACGTGATATCTCAATGCTTCTACCAAACCTGAGACCCTTCCTTTAGCATGAGATGTGATATCCAAATCCTTCACATTCCAATCCTGAGACCCTTCCTATAGCATGAGAAGGGATATCTCAATGCTTCTAATACCAAACCTGAGATCCTTCCTATAACATGAGATGTGATATCCAATTCCTTCCCATTCCAATCCTGAGACCCTTCTGATAGCAGAGATGTGATATCTCAATGCTTATACCAAACCTGAGACACTTCCTATAGCATGAGAAGGGATATCCAACTCCTTCCCAATCCAATCCTGAGACCCTTCCGATAGCAGAGATGTGATATCTCAATGCTTATACCAAACCTGAGACCCTTCCTATAGCATGAGAAGTGATATCCAACTCCTTCCCAATCCAATCCTGAGACCCTTCCGATAGCAGAGACGTGATATCTCAATGCTTCTACCAAACCTGAGACCCTTCCTTTAGCATGAGATGTGATATCCAAATCCTTCACATTCCAATCCTGAGACCCTTCCTATAGCATGAGAAGGGATATCTCAATGCTTCTAATACCAAACCTGAGATCCTTCCTATAACATGAGATGTGATATCCAATTCCTTCCCATTCCAATCCTGAGACCCTTCTGATAGCAGAGATGTGATATCTCAATGCTTATACCAAACCTGAGACCCTTCCTATGGCCTGAGATGTGATATCCAACTCCTTCCCATTCCAATCCTGAGACCCTTCCTATAGCATGAGATGTGATGTCTCAATGCTTCTAATACCAAACCTGAGATCCTTCCTAGAACATGAGATGTGATATCCAACTCCTTCCCATTCCAATCCTGAGACCCTTATGAAAGCATGAGATGTGATATCTCAGTGCTTCTAATACCAAACCTGAGATCCTTCCTATAACATGAGATGTGATTTCCAAATCCTTCCCATTCCAATCCTGAGACCCTTCTGATAGCAGAGATGTGATATCTCAATGCTTATACCAAACCTGAGACCCTTCCTATGGCCTGAGATGTGATATCCAACTCCTTCCCATTCCAATCCTGAGACCCTTCCTATAGCATGAGATGTGATGTCTCAATGCTTCTAATATCAAACTTGAGACTCTTCCTATAACATGAGATGGGATATCCAACTCCTTCCCATTCCAATCCTTAGACCCTTCCTACAGCATGCAATATGATATCTCAATGATTCTAATAACAAACCTGAGACCCGTCCTATAACATGAGATGGGATATCCAACACCTTCCCATTCCAATCCTGAGACACTTCCGATAGCAGAGATGTGATATCTCAATGCTTTTCCAAAACCTGAGACCCTTCCTATAGCATATGTGATATCCAACTCCTTCCCATTCCAAACATGAGACCCTTCCTATAGCAAGAATGTAATATCCAACTCCTTCCCATTCCAATCCTGAGACCATTCCTATAGCATGAGATGTGATATCTCAATGCTTCTAATACCAAACCTGAGATCCTTCCTATGACATGAGATGTGATATCCAATTCCTCCCCATTCCAAACCTGAGAACCTTCCTACAGCATGCGATGTGATATCTCAATGCTTCTAATACCAAACCTGAGACCAGTCCTATAACCAGAGATTGGATATCCAACTCCTTCCCCTTCCAAACCTGAGACCCTTCCTATAGCTTGAGATGTGATATCCAACTTCTTCCCATTTCAATCCTGAGACCCTTCCTATAACATGAGATGTGATGTCTCAATGCTTCTAATACCAAACCTGAGATCCTTCCTCTAACATGAAATGTGATATCCAACTCCTTCCCCTTCCAAACCTGAGAGCCTTCCTATAGCATGAGATATGATATCCAACTACTTCCCATTCCAATTCTGAGACCCTTCCTATGCCATGAGACTTGATATCTCAATGCTTCTAATACCAAACCTGAGACCCGTCCTATAACATGAGATGTGATATCCAAATCTTTCCCCTTCCAAACCTTAGACCCTTCCTTTATCATGAGATGTGATATCCAACTCCTTCCCATTCCAATCCTGAGACCCTTCCGATATCATGAGATTTGTTATCTCAATGCTTCTAATATCAAACTTGAGACCCTCCCTATAGCATGAGATGTGACATCCAAGTCCTCCCCATTGCAATCCTGAGACCCTTCCTATAGCATGAGATGTGATATCTCAATGCTTCTAATACCAAACCTGAGACCCTTCCTATAACATGAGATGTCATATACAACTCCTTCCCAATCCAATCCTGAGACCCTTCCTATAGCATGAGATGTGATATCTCAATGCTTATACCAAATCTGAGACCCTTCCTATAGCATTAGATGTGATATCCAACTCCTTCCCATTCCAATCCTGAGACCCTTCCTATAGCATGAGATGTGATGTCTCAATGCTTCTAATACCAAACCTGAGATCATTCCAATAACATGAGATGTGATATCCAACGCCTTCCCATTCCAATCCTGAGACCCTTATGATAGCATGAGATGTGATATCTCAATGCCTCTAATACCAAACCTGAGATACTTCCGATAGCATTAGATGTGATATCTCAATGCTTCTAATACCAAACCTGAGATCCTTCCTATAACATGAGATGTGATTTCCAAATCCTTCCCCTTCCAAACCTGAGACCCTCCATTTAGCATGAGATGTGATATACAACTCCTTCCCATTCCAATCCTGAGACCCTTCTGATAGCATGAGATGTGATATCTCAATGCCTCTAATACCAAACCTGAGATCCTATCTCTAACATGAAATGTGATATCCATCTCCTTCCCTTTCCAAACCTGAGGCCCTGCCTATAGCATGAGATGTGATATCCAAGTCCTTCCCATTCCAATCCTGAGACCCTTCCTGTTAAGACGGATTTCTGAACTCTGTCCTGGTGGCGCAGAAGTTCAGAAGGCCAACCTAATTACTTGGAACAGGGTAACCTCTGGACAAGCCAGACCAATCAAGGTAGCGATCGCGGCGGTCAAGACTAGGTCTCAAGAGGGGTGATTGTGACTGAAAGCCCGCAGTGAGCACACAAAGCATTAGCGCTTACAAACTACTCCAAACAGTTGTTATATCAAAAATAGATACACATTTATTTTAAGGCCTTTAAAATAATGACCGGAGCGAGAAAATCACAATATCACAATATTAAACCAACACATACCATATCAACACAATATATATACAAATACACAGTCGCAAGCGTTTAAAGCACGAAATATGCAGTCCACCTGAAAGGAAAGGAAAACAGGCAGTGCGATAACGCTTTAGACTCAGTTCGCCTTCAGAGGCACCTAACTAGATGGAAGTCCGAGCCCTGAGAAGAGTGGAGCCTTGTGCTCAAAGTACCTGCCACGCCGGTGCCAACGGGCAAAAGGGGAAGCTCTTCGGAGGAAGTCAGGCAGTTCGGGTTAGTGCACAGCAGAAGGAGAACAGGTTCCGCAACTCAAGCGCAGCCTCCACAGCGGGCAGAAGCAGAGCGCGAGTACGGCCAAAAGGGTGCTGTTTTTACACAGCAGGGAAAAGCAATGGGATACTGCAGGAATGCGACCAGATCCTAGCTAAGCTACTCACCGGTCCCCGAAGCAAGCAGACCCAGGCTTCTCCACGTTAGTTTCAGCAGCTGGCAGGTTCAGAAGAGCAGGGAACGCCTCGTAGTCGTGTAGAGCAAAAAGACGTCCCAATCGACGAAACCAGCACAGTTTTGTTGCCGCAGCAGGACAACGGAGCGGCCGTGTGTATTCGAGCCAAATGTACACTCCTCCCTTCAGACTTGGGAACGCTAAGCGTACGAAGCGTGGGAGAGTGACCAGGACTCGAAATACAACACAACCTGGCGGCAGTTACAGAGCAGGACTCCCTTGTAAGCTGGTCAGTCAACTGGATGGCCCAGAGACACTTCCGAAGGCTTACTTGGCAGGAGTTGATGAAGTCGCCGGGAATAGCTGTTCCTGCTATTCCAAAGGTCGAAGCACCAGTACAGGCCTTCTGGTTCGATCCAAGGAGGAAAGGGTTTCACAGGACGACAGCAGTGCAAAGGAGGATTCCTTCAGCGGGTCACCAGCGATTCCTCGATCCAGCCTCGTAGTTGCAGGATACTTGGCTCCTGTATTCCTTCGTTCGTGAGAACTCAGGAGATCGACATGGTAGTGGTGTTTTCAGCCCCCTCTTATCCACGGTTCCCTTCGCGCCAAAACGGAGGGGAGCCAATGGGAGATCCGCTCATCAACACACATACCATACGTGGACCAATCACGGACCACGGTGGTCCCAGGCATTCACACCACCCTAGACTCTCTGGCACCCAGGATGTGTATTGGGACCAGACATCCCAGCGCACACCCTGGAGGCACACAAACGACATGTAGAAGCCCGCGAAAGCAACCACGTTTCGCGGGAAAGTACATGCCCAAATAAGGAAGGCCCCGGGTCGCTCGACCTGGGGAAGGTGACGGGAGCAAGACGGTCAGTGGACAAGACAAAGGAGCCTCGTGGTCTGGCCATTTTGGGAGCCAGGCCACCATTTTGGGTTCAGTGCGAAAAACGTGATATCCAACTCCTTCCCAATCCAATCCTGAGAACCTTCCGATAGTAGAGATGTGATATCTCAATGCTTATACCAAACCTGAGACCCTTCCTATGGCATGAGATGTGATATCCAACTCCTTGCCATTCAAATCCTGAGACCCTTCCTATAGCATGAGATGTGATTTCTCAATGCTTCTACCAAACCTGAGACCCTTCCTTTAGCATGAGATGTGATATCCAAATCCTTCACATTCCAATCCTGAGACCCTTCCTATAGCATGAGATGTGATATCTCAATGCTTCTAATACCAAACCTGAGATCCTTCCTATAACATGAGATGTGATATCCAATTCCTTCCCATTCCAAACCTGAGACCCTTCCTATTGGATGAGATGTGATATCCAACTCCTTCCCATTCCAACCCTGAGACCCTTCCTATACCATGAGATGTGATATCTCAATGCTTCTAATACCAAACCTGGGAACCGTCCTATAACATGAGATGTGATATCTCAATGTTTCTAATAAAAAACCTGAGACCCTTCCTATAACATGAGATGTGATATCCAATTCCTTCCCATTCCAAACCTGAGACCCTTCCTATTGGATGAGATGTGATATCCAAATCCTTCCCCTTCCAAACCTGAGACCCTTCCTTTAGCATGAGATGTGATATCCAAATACTTCTCATTCCAATCCTAAAACCCTTCCTATAGCATGAGATTTGATATCTCAATGTTTCTAATAAAAAACCTGAGACCCTTCCTATAGCAAGAGATGTGATATCCAAATCCTTCCCATTCCAATCCTGAGACCCTTCCTGTATATAACATGAGATGTGATATCCAACTCCTTCCCATTCCAACCTGAGACCCTTCCTATAGCATGAGATGTGATATCCAACTCCTTACCATTCAAATCCTGAGACCCTCCCTATAACAAGAGATGTCATATCCAACTCCTTCCCATTCCAAACCTGAGACCCTTCCTATAACATGAGATGTGATATCCAACTCCTTCCCATGCCAAACCTGAGACCCTTCCGATAGCATGAGCTGTGATATCTCAATGCTTCAAAAACCAAACATGAGAACCATCCTATAACATGAGATGTGAAATCCAAATCCTTCCCTTCCCAAACCTGAGACTCTTCCTATAGCATGAGATGTGATATCTCAATGCTTCTACCAAACCTGAAACCCTTCCTATAGCATGAGATGTGATAACTCAATGCTTATACCAAACCTGAGACCCTTCCTATGGCATGAGATGTCATATACAACTCCTTCCCATTCCAACCCTGAGACCCTTCCTATAGCATGAGATGTGATATCTCAATGCTTATACCAAACCTGAGACCCTTCCTATAGCATGAGATGTGATATCCAACTTCTTCCCATTCCAATCCTGAGACCCTTCCTATAGCATGAGATGTGATATCACAATGCTTCTAATACCAAACCTGAGACCCGTCCTATAACATGAGATGTGATATCCAAATCCTTCCCCTTCCAAACCTGAGACCCTTCCTTTAGCATGAGGTGTGATATCCAGCTCCTCCCATTCCAATCCTGAGTCCCTTCCGATAGCAGAGATGTGATATTTCAATGCTTATACCAAACCTGAGACCCTTCCCATAGCATGAGATGTGATATCCAACTCCTTCCCATTCCAATCCTGAGACCCTGCCTATAGCATGAGATGTGATATCCAAGTCCTTCCCATTCCAATCCTGAGACCCTTCCTATAGCATGTGATGCGATAACTCAATGCTTATACCAAACCTGAGACCCTTCCTATGGCATGAGATGTCATATACAACTCCTTCCCATTCCAACCCTGAGACCCTTCCTATAGCATGAGATGTGATATCTCAATGCTTATACCAAACCTGAGACCCTTCCTATAGCATGAGATGTGATATCCAACTTCTTCCCATTCCAATCCTGAGACCCTTCCTATAGCATGAGATGTGATATCTCAATGCTTATACCAAACCTGAGACCCTTCCTATAGCTTGAGATGTGATATCCAACTCCTTCCCATTCCAATCCTGAGACCCTTCCTATAGCATGAGATGTGATATCTCAAGGCCCCTAATACCAAACCTGAGATCCTTCCTCTAACATGAAATGTGATATCCAACTCCTTCCCCTTCCAAACCTGAGAGCCTTCCTATAGCATGAGATATGATATCCAAGTCCTTCCCATTCCAATCCTGAGACCCTTCCTATAACATGAAATGTGATATCCAACTCCTTCCCATTCTAACCTGAGACCCTTCCTATAGCATGAGATGGGATATCCAACTCCTTCCAAATCCAATACTGATACCCTTCCGATAGCATGAGATGTGATATCCCAATGCTTCTACAAAACCTGAGACCCATACTATGGCATGAGATGTGATATCAAACTCCTTCCCATTCCAATCCTGAGACGCTTCCTATAGCTTGAGATGTGATATCCAACTCCTTCCCATTCCAATTCTGAGACCCTTCTTATACCATGAGACTTGATATCTCAATGCTTCTAATACCAAACCTGAGACCCGTCCTATAACATGAGATGTGATATCCAAATCCTTCCCCTTCCAAACCTTAGACCCTTCCTTTATCATGAGATGTGATATCCAACTCCTTCCCATTCCAATCCTGAGACCCTTCCGATATCATGAGATTTGTTATCTCAATGCTTCTAATATCAAACTTGAGACCCTCCCTATAGCATGAGATGTGACATCCAAGTCCTTCCCATTCCAATCCTGAGACCCTTCCTATAGCATGAGATGTGATATCTCAATGCTTCTAATACCAAACCTGAGACCCTTCCTATAACATGAGATGGGATATCCAACTCCTTCCCATTCCAATCCTGAGACCCTTCCGATAGCAGAGATGTGATATCTCAATGCTTATACCAAACCTGAGACCCTTCCTAAGGCCTGAGATGTCATATACAACTCCTTCCCATTCCAATCCTGAGACCCTTCCTATAGCATGAGATGTGATATCTCAATGCTTATACCAAATCTGAGACCCTTCCTATAGCATGAGATGTGATATCCAACACCTTCCCATTCCAATCCTGAGACCCTTCCTATAGCATGAGAAGTGATATCTCCATGCTTATACCAAACCTGAGACCCTTCCTATAGCATGAGATGTGATATCCATATCCTTCCCATTCCAATCCTGAGACCCTTCCTATAGCAAGAGATGTGATATCCAAATCCTTCCCATTCCAATCCTGAGACCCTTCCTATAACATGAGATGTGATATTCAACTCCTTCCCATTCCAACTTGAGACACTTCCTATAGCATGAGAAGGGATATCCAACTCCTTCCCAATCCAATCCTGAGAACCTTCCGATAGCAGAGATGTGATATCTCAATGCTTATACCAAACCTGAGACCCTTCCTATGGCATGAGATGTGATATCCAACTCCTTGCCATTCAAATCCTGAGACCCTTCCTATAGCATGAGATGTGATTTCTCAATGCTTCTACCAAACCCGAGACCCTTCCTTTAGCATGAGATGTGATATCCAAATCCTTCACATTCCAATCCTGAGACCCTTCCTATAGCATGAGATGTGATATCTCAATGCTTCTAATACCAAACCTGAGATCCTTCCTATAACATGAGATGTGATATCCAATTCCTTCCCATTCCAAACCTGAGACCCTTCCTATTGGATGAGATGTGATATCCAACTCCTTCCCATTCCAACCCTGAGACCCTTCCTATACCATGAGATGTGATATCTCAATGCTTCTAATACCAAACCTGGGAACCGTCCTATAACATGAGATGTGATATCTCAATGTTTCTAATAAAAAACCTGAGACCCTTCCTATAACATGAGATGTGATATCCAATTCCTTCCCATTCCAAACCTGAGACCCTTCCTATTGGATGAGATGTGATATCCAAATCCTTCCCCTTCCAAACCTGAGACCCTTCCTATACCATGAGATGTGATATCTCAATGCTTCTAATACCAAACCTGGGAACCGTCCTATAACATGAGATTTGATATCTCAATGTTTCTAATAAAAAACCTGAGACCCTTCCTATAGCAAGAGATGTGATATCCAAATCCTTCCCATTCCAATCCTGAGACCCTTCCTGTATATAACATGAGATGTGATATCCAACTCCTTCCCATTCCAACCTGAGACCCTTCCTATAGCATGAGATGTGATATCCAACTCCTTACCATTCAAATCCTGAGACCCTCCCTATAACAAGAGATGTCATATCCAACTCCTTCCCATTCCAAACCTGAGACCCTTCCTATAACATGAGATGTGATATCCAACTCCTTCCCATTCCAAACCTGAGACCCTTCCGATAGCATGAGCTGTGATATCTCAATGCTTCAAAAACCAAACATGAGAACCATCCTATAACATGAGATGTGAAATCCAAATCCTTCCCTTCCCAAACCTGGGACTCTTCCTATAGCATGAGATGTGATATCTCAATGCTTCTACCAAACCTGAAACCCTTCCTATAGCATGAGATGTGATAACTCAATGCTTATACCAAACCTGAGACCCTTCCTATGGCATGAGATGTCATATACAACTCCTTCCCATTCCAACCCTGAGACCCTTCCTATAGCATGAGATGTGATATCTCAATGCTTATACCAAACCTGAGACCCTTCCTATAGCATGAGATGTGATATCCAACTCCTTCCCATTCCAATCCTGACACCCTTCTGATAGCATGAGATGTGATATCTCAATGCCTCTAATACCAAACCTGAGATCCTACCTCTAACATGAAATGTGATATCCATCTCCTTCCCTTTCCAAACCGAGACCCTGCCTATAGCATGAGATGTGATATCCAAGTCCTTCCCATTCCAATCCTGAGACCCTTCTTATAGCATGTGATGTGATATCTCAATGCTTATACCAAACCTGAGACCCTTCCTATGGCATGAGATGTCATATACAACTCCTTCCCATTCCAACCCTGAGACCCTTCCTATAGCATGAGATGAGATATCTCAATGCTTATACCAAACCTGAGACCCTTCCTATAGCATGAGATGTGATATCCAACTTCTTCCCATTCCAATCCTGAGACCCTTCCTATAGCATGAGATGTGATATCTCAATGCTTATACCAAACCTGAGACCCTTCCTATAGCATAAAATGTGATATCTCAATGCTTATACCAAACCTGAGACCCTTCCTATAGCATGAGATGTGATATCCAACTCCTTCCCATTCCAATCCTGAGACCCTTCCTATAGCATGAGATGTGATATCTCAATGCTTATACCAAACCTGAGACCCTTCCTATAGCATGAGATGTGATATCCAACTCCTTCCCATTCCAATCCTGAGACCCTTCCTATAGCATGAGATGTGATGTCTCAATGCTTCTAATACCAAACCTGAGATCCTTCCTATAACATGAGATGTGATATCCAACTCCTTCCCATTCCAATCCTGAGACCCTTCCTATAGCATGAGATGTGATATCTCAATGCCTCTTATACCAAACCTGAGATCCTTCCGATAGCATGAGATGTGATATCTCAATGCTTCTAATACCAAACCTGAGATCCTTCCTATAATATGAGATGTGATTTCCAAATCCTTACCCTTCCAAACCTGAGACCCTCCCTTTAACATGAAATGTGATATCCAACTCCTTCCCATTCCAATCCTGAGACCCTTCTGATAGCATGAGATGTGATATCTCAATGCCTCTAATACCAAACCTGAGATCCTACCTCTAACATGAAATGTGATATCCATCTCCATCCCTTTCCAAACCTGAGACCCTGCCTATAGCATGAGATGTGATATCCAAGTCCTTCCCATTCCAATCCTGAGACCCTTCCTATAGCATGTGATGTGATATCTCAATGCTTATACCAAACCTGAGACCCTTCCTATGGCATGAGATGTCATATACAACTCCTTCCCATTCCAACCCTGAGACCCTTCCTATAGCATGAGATGTGATATCTCAATGCTTATACCAAACCTGAGACCCTTCCTATAGCATGAGATGTGATATCCAACTTCTTCCCATTCCAATCCTGAGACCCTTCCTATAGCATGAGATGTGATATCTCAATGCTTATACCAAACCTGAGACCCTTCCTATAGCTTGAGATGTGATATCCAACTCCTTCCCATTCAATCCTGAGACCCTTCCTATAGCATGAGATGTGATATCTCAAGGCCCCTAATACCAAACCTGAGATCCTTCCTCTAACATGAAATGTGATATCCAACTCCTTCCCCTTCAAAACCTGAGAGCCTTCCTATAGCATGAGATATGATATCCAAGTCCTTCCCATTCCAATCCTGAGACCCTTCCTATAACATGAAATGTGATATCCAACTCCTTCCCATTCTAACCTGAGACCCTTCCTATAGCATGAGATGGGATATCCAACTCCTTCCAAATCCAATACTGATACCCTTCCGATAGCATGAGATGTGATATCCCAATGCTTCTACCAAACCTGAGACCCATACTATGGCATGAGATGTGATATCAAACTCCTTCCCATTCCAATCCTGAGACGCTTCCTATAACTTGAGATGTGATATCCAACTCCTTCCCATTCCAATTCTGAGACCCTTCTTATACCATGAGACTTGATATCTCAATGCTTCTAATACCAAACCTGAGACCCGTCCTATAACATGAGATGTGATATCCAAATCCTTCCCCTTCCAAACCTTAGACCCTTCCTTTATCATGAGATGTGATATCCAACTCCTTCCCATTCCAATCCTGAGACCCTTCCGATATCATGAGATTTGTTATCTCAATGCTTCTAATATCAAACTTGAGACCCTCCCTATAGCATGAGATGTGACATCCAAGTCCTTCCCATTCCAATCCTGAGACCCTTCCTATAGCATGAGATGTGATATCTCAATGCTTCTAATACCAAACCTGAGACCCTTCCTATAACATGAGATGGGATATCCAACTCCTTCCCATTCCAATCCTGAGACCCTTCCGATAGCAGAGATGTGATATCTCAATGCTTATACCAAACCTGAGACCCTTCCTAAGGCCTGAGATGTCATATACAACTCCTTCCCATTCCAATCCCGAGACCCTTCCTATAGCATGAGATGTGATATCTCAATGCTTATACCAAATCTGAGACCCTTCCTATAGCATGAGATGTGATATCCAACACCTTCCCATTCCAATCCTGAGACCCTTCCTATAGCATGAGAAGTGATATCTCCATGCTTATACCAAACCTGAGACCCTTCCTATAGCATGAGATGTGATATCCAAATCCTTCCCATTCCAATCCTGAGACCCTTCCTATAGCATGAGATGTGATATCTCAATGCTTATACCAAACCTGAGAGCCTACCTATAGCATGAGATGTGATATCCAAGTCCATCCCATTCCAATCCTTAGACCCTTCCTACAGTATGCGATGTGATATCTCAATGATTCTAATACCAAACCAGAGACCCGTCCTTTAACATGAGATGGGATATCCAACTCCTTCCCATTCCAATCCTGAGCCACTCCTGATAGCAGAGATGTGATATCTCAATGCTTATACCAAACCTGAGACCCTTCCTATAACATGAGATGTGATATCCAACTCCTTCCCGTTCCAAACCTGAGACACTTCCTATAGCATATGTGATATCCAACTCCTTCCCATTCCAAACATGAGACCCTTCCTATAGCAAGAATGTAATATCCACCTCCTACCCATTCCAATCCTGAGACCATTCCTATAGCATGAGATGTGATATATCAATGCTTCTAATACCAAACCTGAGATCCTTCCTATGACATGAGATGTGATATCCATATCCTTCCCATTCCAATCCTGAGACCCTTCCTATAGCAAGAGATGTGATATCCAAATCCTTCCCATTCCAATCCTGAGACCCTTCCTATAACATGAGATGTGATATTCAACTCCTTCCCATTCCAACTTGAGACACTTCCTATAGCATGAGAAGGGATATCCAACTCCTTCCCAATCCAATCCTGAGAACCTTCCGATAGCAGAGATGTGATATCTCAATGCTTATACCAAACCTGAGACCCTTCCTATGGCATGAGATGTGATATCCAACTCCTTGCCATTCAAATCCTGAGACCCTTCCTATAGCATGAGATGTGATTTCTCAATGCTTCTACCAAACCTGAGACCCTTCCTTTAGCATGAGATGTGATATCCAAATCCTTCACATTCCAATCCTGAGACCCTTCCTATAGCATGAGATGTGATATCTCAATGCTTCTAATACCAAACCTGAGATCCTTCCTATAACATGAGATGTGATATCCAATTCCTTCCCATTCCAAACCTGAGACCCTTCCTATTGGATGAGATGTGATATCCAACTCCTTCCCATTCCAACCCTGAGACCCTTCCTATACCATGAGATGTGATATCTCAATGCTTCTAATACCAAACCTGGGAACCGTCCTATAACATGAGATGTGATATCTCAATGTTTCTAATAAAAAACCTGAGACCCTTCCTATAACATGAGATGTGATATCCAATTCCTTCCCATTCCAAACCTGAGACCCTTCCTATTGGATGAGATGTGATATCCAAATCCTTCCCCTTCCAAACCTGAGACCCTTCCTTTAGCATGAGATGTGATATCCAAATACTTCCCATTCCAATCCTAAAACCCTTCCTATAGCATGAGATTTGATATCTCAATGTTTCTAATAAAAAACCTGAGACCCTTCCTATAGCAAGAGATGTGATATCCAAATCCTTCCCATTCCAATCCTGAGACCCTTCCTGTATATAACATGAGATGTGATATCCAACTCCTTCCCATTCCAACCTGAGACCCTTCCTATAGCATGAGATGTGATATCCAACTCCTTACCATTCAAATCCTGAGACCCTCCCTATAACAAGAGATGTCATATCCAACTCCTTCCCATTCCAAACCTGAGACCCTTCCTATAACATGAGATGTGATATCCAACTCCTTCCCATTCCAAACCTGAGACCCTTCCGATAGCATGAGCTGTGATATCTCAATGCTTCAAAAACCAAACATGAGAACCATCCTATAACATGAGATGTGAAATCCAAATCCTTCCCTTCCCAAACCTGAGACTCTTCCTATAGCATGAGATGTGATATCTCAATGCTTCTACCAAACCTGAAACCCTTCCTATAGCATGAGATGTGATAACTCAATGCTTATACCAAACCTGAGACCCTTCCTATGGCATGAGATGTCATATACAACTCCTTCCCATTCCAACCCTGAGACCCTTCCTATAGCATGAGATGTGATATCTCAATGCTTATACCAAACCTGAGACCCTTCCTATAGCATGAGATGTGATATCCAACTCCTTCCCATTCCAATCCTGAGACCCTTCTGATAGCATGAGATGTGATATCTCAATGCCTCTAATACCAAACCTGAGATCCTACCTCTAACATGAAATGTGATATCCATCTCCTTCCCTTTTCAAACCGAGACCCTGCCTATAGCATGAGATGTGATATCCAAGTCCTTCCCATTCCAATCCTGAGACCCTTCTTATAGCATGTGATGTGATATCTCAATGCTTATACCAAACCTGAGACCCTTCCTATGGCATGAGATGTCATATACAACTCCTTCCCATTCTAACCCTGAGACCCTTCCTATAGCATGAGATGTGATATCTCAATGCTTATACCAAACCTGAGACCCTTCCTATAGCATGAGATGTGATATCCAACTTCTTCCCATTCCAATCCTGAGACCCTTCCTATAGCATGAGATGTGATATCTCAATGCTTATACCAAACCTGAGACCCTTCCTATAGCATAAGATGTGATATCTCAATGCTTATACCAAACCTGAGACCCTTCCTATAGCATGAGATGTGATATCCAACTCCTTCCCATTCCAATCCTGAGACCCTTCCTATAGCATGAGATGTGATATCTCAATGCTTATACCAAACCTGAGACCCTTCCTATAGCATGAGATGTGATATCCAACTCCTTCCCATTCCAATCCTGAGACCCTTCCTATAGCATGAGATGTGATGTCTCAATGCTTCTAATACCAAACCTGAGATCCTTCCTGTAACATGAGATGTGATATCCAACTCCTTCCCATTCCAATCCTGAGACCCTTCCTATAGCATGAGATGTGATATCTCAATGCCTCTTATACCAAACCTGAGATCCTTCCGATAGCATGAGATGTGATATCTCAATGCTTCTAATACCAAACCTGAGATCCTTCCTATAATATGAGATGTGATTTCCAAATCCTTCCCCTTCCAAACCTGAGACCCTCCCTTTAGCATGAAATGTGATATCCAACTCCTTCCCATTCCAATCCTGAGACCCTTCTGATAGCATGAGATGTGATATCTCAATGCCTCTAATACCAAACCTGAGATCCTACCTCTAACATGAAATGTGATATCCATCTCCATCCCTTTCCAAACCTGAGACCCTGCCTATAGCATGAGATGTGATATCCAAGTCCTTCCCATTCCAATCCTGAGACCCTTCCTATAGCATGAGATGTGATATCTCAATGCTTATACCAAACCTGAGACCCTTCCTATAGCATGAGATGTGATATCCAACTTCTTCCCATTCCAATCCTGAGACCCTTCCTATAGCATGAGATGTGATATCTCAATGCTTATACCAAACCTGAGACCCTTCCTATAGCTTGAGATGTGATATCCAACTCCTTCCCATTCAATCCTGAGACCCTTCCTATAGCATGAGATGTGATATCTCAAGGCCCCTAATACCAAACCTGAGATCCTTCCTCTAACATGAAATGTGATATCCAACTCCTTCCCCTTCCAAACCTGAGAGCCTTCCTATAGCATGAGATATGATATCCAAGTCCTTCCCATTCCAATCCTGAGACCCTTCCTATAACATGAAATGTGATATCCAACTCCTTCCCATTCTAACCTGAAACCCTTCCTATAGCATGAGATGGGATATCCAACTCCTTCCAAATCCAATACTGATACCCTTCCGATAGCATGAGATGTGATATCCCAATGCTTCTACCAAACCTGAGACCCATACTATGGCATGAGATGTGATATCAAACTCCTTCCCATTCCAATCCTGAGACGCTTCCTATAACTTGAGATGTGATATCCAACTCCTTCCCATTCCAATTCTGAGACCCTTCTTATACCATGAGACTTGATATCTCAATGCTTCTAATACCAAACCTGAGACCCGTCCTATAACATGAGATGTGATATCCAAATCCTTCCCCTTCCAAACCTTAGACCCTTCCTTTATCATGAGATGTGATATCCAACTCCTTCCCATTCCAATCCTGAGACCCTTCCGATATCATGAGATTTGTTATCTCAATGCTTCTAATATCAAACTTGAGACCCTCCCTATAGCATGAGATGTGACATCCAAGTCCTTCCCATTCCAATCCTGAGACCCTTCCTATAGCATGAGATGTGATATCTCAATGCTTCTAATACCAAACCTGAGACCCTTCCTATAACATGAGATGGGATATCCAACTCCTTCCCATTCCAATCCTGAGACCCTTCCGATAGCAGAGATGTGATATCTCAATGCTTATACCAAACCTGAGACCCTTCCTAAGGCCTGAGATGTCATATACAACTCCTTCCCATTCCAATCCTGAGACCCTTCCTATAGCATGAGATGTGATATCTCAATGCTTATACCAAATCTGAGACCCTTCCTATAGCATGAGATGTGATATCCAACACCTTCCCATTCCAATGCTGAGACCCTTCCTATAGCATGAGAAGTGATATCTCCATGCTTATACCAAACCTGAGACCCTTCCTATAGCATGAGATGTGATATCCAAATCCTTCCCATTCCAATCCTGAGACCCTTCCTATAGCATGAGATGTGATATCTCAATGCTTATACCAAACCTGAGAGCCTACCTATAGCATGAGATGTGATATCCAAGTCCATCCCATTCCAATCCTTAGACCCTTCCTACAGCATGTGATGTGATATCTCAATGATTCTAATACCAAACCAGAGACCCGTCCTTTAACATGAAATGGGATATCCAACTCCTTCCCATTCCAATCCTGAGCCACTCCTGATAGCAGAGATGTGATATCTCAATGCTTATACCAAACCTGAGACCCTTCCTATAACATGAGATGTGATATCCAACTCCTTCCCGTTCCAAACCTGAGACACTTCCTATAGCATATGTGATATCCAACTCCTTCCCATTCCAAACATGAGACCCTTCCTATAGCAAGAATGTAATATCCACCTCCTACCCATTCCAATCCTGAGACCATTCCTATAGCATGAGATGTGATATATCAATGCTTCTAATACCAAACCTGAGATCCTTCCTATGACATGAGATGTGATATCCATATCCTTCCCATTCCAATCCTGAGACCCTTCCTATAGCAAGAGATGTGATATCCAAATCCTTCCCATTCCAATCCTGAGACCCTTCCTATAACATGAGATGTGATATTCAACTCCTTCCCATTCCAACTTGAGACACTTCCTATAGCATGAGAAGGGATATCCAACTCCTTCCCAATCCAATCCTGAGAACCTTCCGATAGCAGAGATGTGATATCTCAATGCTTATACCAAACCTGAGACCCTTCCTATGGCATGAGATGTGATATCCAACTCCTTGCCATTCAAATCCTGAGACCCTTCCTATAGCATGAGATGTGATTTCTCAATGCTTCAACCAAACCTGAGACCCTTCCTTTAGCATGAGATGTGATATCCAAATCCTTCACATTCCAATCCTGAGACCCTTCCTATAGCATGAGATGTGATATCTCAATGCTTCTAATACCAAACCTGAGATCCTTCCTATAACATGAGATGTGATATCCAATTCCTTCCCATTCCAAACCTGAGACCCTTCCTATTGGATGAGATGTGATATCCAACTCCTTCCCATTCCAACCCTGAGACCCTTCCTATACCATGAGATGTGATATCTCAATGCTTCTAATACCAAACCTGGGAACCGTCCTATAACATGAGATGTGATATCTCAATGTTTCTAATAAAAAACCTGAGACCCTTCCTATAACATGAGATGTGATATCCAATTCCTTCCCATTCCAAACCTGAGACCCTTCCTATTGGATGAGATGTGATATCCAAATCCTTCCCCTTCCAAACCTGAGACCCTTCCTTTAGCATGAGATGTGATATCCAAATACTTCCCATTCCAATCCTAAAACCCTTCCTATAGCATGAGATTTGATATCTCAATGTTTCTAATAAAAAACCTGAGACCCTTCCTATAGCAAGAGATGTGATATCCAAATCCTTCCCATTCCAATCCTGAGACCCTTCCTGTATATAACATGAGATGTGATATCCAACTCCTTCCCATTCCAACCTGAGACCCTTCCTATAGCATGAGATGTGAAATCCAACTCCTTACCATTCAAATCCTGAGACCCTCCCTATAGCAAGAGATGTCATATCCAACTCCTTCCCATTCCAAACCTGAGACCCTTCCTATAACATGAGATGTGATATCCAACTCCTTCCCATTCCAAACCTGAGACCCTTCCGATAGCATGAGCTGTGATATCTCAATGCTTCAAAAACCAAACATGAGAACCATCCTATAACATGAGATGTGAAATCCAAATCCTTCCCTTCCCAAACCTGAGACTCTTCCTATAGCATGAGATGTGATATCTCAATGCTTCTACCAAACCTGAAACCCTTCCTATAGCATGAGATGTGATAACTCAATGCTTATACCAAACCTGAGACCCTTCCTATGGCATGAGATGTCATATACAACTCCTTCCCATTCCAACCCTGAGACCCTTCCTATAGCATGAGATGTGATATCTCAATGCTTATACCAAACCTGAGACCCTTCCTATAGCATGAGATGTGATATCCAACTCCTTCCCATTCCAATCCTGAGACCCTTCTGATAGCATGAGATGTGATATCTCAATGCCTCTAATACCAAACCTGAGATCCTACCTCTAACATGAAATGTGATATCCATCTCCTTCCCTTTCCAAACCGAGACCCTGCCTATAGCATGAGATGTGATATCCAAGTCCTTCCCATTCCAATCCTGAGACCCTTCCTATAGCATGAGATGTGATATCCAACTTCTTCCCATTCCAATCCTGAGACCCTTCCTATAGCATAAGATATGATATCTCAATGCTTCTATACCAAACCTGAGATCCTTCTGATAGCATGAAATGTGATATCCAACTCTTTCCCCTTGCAAACCTGAGAGCCTTCCTATAGCATGAGATGTGATATCCAAGTACTTCCCATTCCAATCCTGAGACCCTTCCTATAACATGAGATGTGATATCCAACTCCTTCCCATTCCAACCTGAGACCCTTCCTATAGCATGAGATGGGATATCCAACTCCTTCCAAATCCAATCCCGATACCCTTCCGATAGCATGAGATGTGATATCCCAATGCTTCTACCAAACCTGAGACCCATACTATGGCATGAGATGTGATATCAAACTCCTTCCCATTCTAATCCTGAGACCCTTCCTATAGCTTGAGATGCGATATCCAACTCCATCCCATTCCAATCCTGAGACCCTTCCTATACCATGAGACTTGATATCTCAATGCTTCTAATACCAAACCTGAGACCCGTCCTATAACATGAGATGTGATATCCAAATCCTTCCCCTTCCAAACCTTAGACCCTTCCTTTATCATGAGATGTGATATCCAACTCCTTCCCATTCCAATCTTGAGACCCTTCCGATATCATGAAATGTGATACCTCAATGCTTCTAATATCAAACTTGAGACCCTCCCTATAGCAAGAGATGTGATATCCAAGTCCTTCCCATTCCAATCCTGAGACCCTTTCTATAGCATGAGATGTGATATCTCAATGCTTCTAATACCAAACCTGAGACCCTTCCTATAACATAAGATGGGAATATCCAACTCCTTCCCTTTCCAATCCTGAGACCCTTCCGATAGCAGAGATCTGATATCTCAATGCTTATACCAAACCTGAGATCCTTCCTATAACATGAGATGTGATATCCAACTCCTTCCCATTCCAATCCTGAGACACTTCCTATAGCATGAGATGTGATATCTCACTGCTTATACCAAACCTGAGACCCTTCCTATAGCATGAGATGTGATATCCAACTCCTTCCCATTCCAATCCTGAGACCCTTCCTATAGCATGAGATGTGATATCTCAATGCTTCTAATATCAAACTTGAGACCCTCCCTATAGCATGAGATGTGATACCCAAGTCCTTCCCATTCCAATCCTGAGACACTTCCTATAGCATGAGATGTGATATCTCAATGCTTCTAATACCAAACCTGAGACTCTTCCTATAACATGAGATGGGATATCCAACTCCTTCCCATTCCAATCCTGAGACCCTTTCGATAGCAGAGATGTGATATCTCAATGTTTATACCAAACCTGAGACCCTCCCTACGGCATGAGATGTCATATACAACTCCTTCCCATTCCAATCCTGAGACCCTTCCTATAGCATGAGATGTGATATCCAACTCCTTCCCATTCCAATCCTGAGACCCTTCCTATAGCATGAGATGTGATGTCTCAATGCTTCTAATACCAAACCTGAGATCCTTCCTATAACATGAGATGTGATATCCAACTCCTTCCATTCCAATCCTGAGACCCTTCCTATAGCATGAGATGTGATATCTCAATGCTTATAACAAAACCTGAGACCCTTCCTATAGCATGAGATGTGATATCCAACTCCTTCCCATTCCAATCCTGAGACCCTTCCTATAGCCTGAGATGTGATATCTCAATGCCTCTAATACCAAACCTGAGATCCTTCCTCTAACATGAAATGTGATATCCAACTCCTTCACTTTCCAAACCTGAGAGCCTATCTATAGCATGAGATGTGATATCCAGGTCCTTCCCATTCCAATCCTGAGACCCTTCCTATAGCATGAGATGTGATATCTCAATGCTTATAACAAAACCTGAGACCCTTCCTATAGCATGAGATGTGATATCCAACTCCTTCCCATTCCAATCCTGAGACCCTTCCTATAGCCTGAGATGTGATATCTCAATGCCTCTAATACCAAACCTGAGATCCTTCCTCTAACATGAAATGTGATATCCAACTCCTTCAATTTCCAAACCTGAGAGCCTATCTATAGCATGAGATGTGATATCCAAGTCCTTCCCATTCCAATCCTTAGACCCTTCCTACAGCATGCAATATGATATCTCAATGATTTTAATAAAAAACCTGAGACCCGTCCTATAACATGAGATGGGATATCCAACTCCTTCCCATTCCAATCCTGAGACACTTCCGATAGCAGAGATGTGATATCTCACTGCTTATACCAAACCTGAGACCCTTCCTATAGCATGAGATGTGATATCCAACTCCTTCCCATTCCATCCCTGAGACCCTTCCCAAATCATGAGATGTGATATCTCAATGCTTCTAATATCAAACTTGAGACCCTCCCTATAGCATGAGATGTGATATCCAAGTCCTTCCCATTCCAATCCTGAGACCCTTCCGATAGCATGAGATGTGATGTCTCAATGCTTCTAATACCAAACCTGAGATCCTTCCTATAACATGAGATGTGATATCCAACTCCTTCCCATTCCAATCCTGAGACCCTTTCTATAGCATGAGATGTGATATCTCAATGCTTATACCAAACCTGAGACCCTTCCTATAGCATGAGATGTGATATCCAAGTCCTTCCCATTCCAATCCTGAGACCCTTCCGATAGTAGAGATGTGATATCTCAATGCTTATACCAAACCTGAGATCCTTCCTAGAACATGAGATGTGATATCCAACTCCTTCCCATTCCAATCCTGAGACACTTCCTATAGCATGAGATGTGATATCTCACTGCTTATACCAAACCTGAGACCCTTCCTATAGCATGAGATGTGATATCCAACTCCTTCCCTTTCCAATCCTGAGACCCTTCCTATAGCATGAGATATGATATCTCAATGCTTCTAATATCAAACTTGAGACCCTCCCTATAGCATGAGATGTGATATCCAAGTCCTTCCCATTCCAATCCTGAGACCCTTCCGATAGCATGAGATGTGATGTCTCAATGCTTCTAATACCAAACCTGAGATCCTTCCTATAACATGAGATGTGATATCCAACTCCTTCCCATTCCAATCCTGAGACCCTTCCTATAGCATGAGATGTGATATCTCAATGCTTATACCAAACCTGAGACCCTTCCTATAGCATGAGATGTGATATCCAACTCCTTCCCATTCCAATCCTGAGACCCTTCCTAGAGCATGAGATGTGATATCTCAATGCCTCTAATACCAAACCTGAGATCCTTCCTCTAACATGAAATGTGATATCCAACTCCTTCCCATTCCAATCCTGAGACACTTCCTATAGCATGAGATGTGATATCTAAATGCTTCTAATACCAAACTTGAGACTCTTACTATAACATGAGATGGGATATCCAACTCCTTCCCATTCCAATCCTTAGACCCTTCCTACAGCATGCAATATGATATCTCAATGATTCTAATAACAAACCTGAGACCCGTCCTATAACATGAGATGGGATATCCAACACCTTCCCATTCCAATCCTGAGACACTTCCGATAGCAGAGATGTGATATCTCAATGCTTATTCCAAACCTGAGACCCTTCCTATAACATGAGATGTGATATCCAACTCCTTCCCGTTCCAAACCTGAGACCCTTCCTATAGCATATGTGATATCCAACACATTCCCATTCCAAACATGAGACCCTTCCTATAGCAGGAATGTAATATCCAACTCCTTCCCATTCCAATCCTGAGACCATTCCTATAGCATGAGATGTGATATCTCAATGCTTCTAATACCAAACCTGAGATCCTTCCTATGACATGAGATGTGATATACAATTCCTCCCCATTCCAAACCTGAGAACCTTCCTACAGCATGCGATGGGATATCTCAATGCTTCTAATACCAAACCTGAGACCAGTCCTATAACATGAGATTGGATATCCAACTCCTTCCCCTTCCAAACCTGAGACCCTTCCTATAGCATGAGATGTGATATCCAACTTCTTCCCATTCCAATCCTGAGACCCTTCCTATAACATGAGATGTGATGTCTCAATGCTTCGAATACCAAACCTGAGATCTTTCCTATAACATGAGATGTGATATCCAACTCCTTCCCATTCCAATCCTGAGACCCTTCCTATAGCATGGGATGTGCTATCTCAATGCTTATACCAAACCTGAGACCCTTCCTAAAGCTTGAGATGTGATATCCAACTCCTTCCCATTCCAATCCTGAGACCCTTCCTATAACATGAAATGTGATATCCAACTCCTTCCCATTCCAACCTGAGACCCTTCCTATAACATGAAATGTGATATCCAACTCCTTCCCTTTCCAAACCCGAGACCCTCCCTTTAGCATGAGATGTGATATCCAACTCCTTCCCATTCCAATCCTGAGACCCTTCTGATAGCATAAGATATATCTCAATGCTTCTATACCAAACCTGAGATCCTTCCGATAGCATGAGATGTGATATCTCAATACTTCTAATACCAAACCTGAGATCCTTCCTATAACATGAGATGTGATATCCAAATCCTTATCTTCCAAACCTGAGACCCTCCCTTTAGCATGAGATGTGATATCCAACTCCTTCCCATTCCAATCCTGAGACTCTTCTGATAGCATAAGATATGATATCTCAATGCTTCTATACCAAACCTGAGATCCTTCTGATAGCATGAAATGTGATATCCAACTCTTTCCCCTTGCAAACCTGAGAGCCTTCCTATAGCATGAGATGTGACATCCAAGTACTTCCCATTCCAATCCTGAGACCCTTCCTATAACATGAGATGTGATATCCAACTCCTTCCCATTCCAACCTGAGACCCTTCCTATAGCATGAGATGGGATATCCAACTCCTTCCAAATCCAATCCCGATACCCTTCCGATAGCATGAGATGTGATATCCCAATGCTTCTACCAAACCTGAGACCCATACTATGGCATGAGATGTGATATCAAACTCCTTCCCATTCTAATCCTGAGACCCTTCCTATAGCTTGAGATGTGATATCCAACTCCATCCCATTCCAATCCTGAGACCCTTCCTATACCATGAGACTTGATATCTCAATGCTTCTAATACCAAACCTGAGACCCGTCCTATAACATGAGATGTGATATCCAAATCCTTCCCCTTCCAAACCTTAGACCCTTCCTTTATCATGAGATGTGATATCCAACTCCTTCCCATTCCAATCTTGAGACCCTTCCGATATCATGAAATGTGATACCTCAATGCTTCTAATATCAAACTTGAGACCCTCCCTATAGCAAGAGATGTGATATCCAAGTCCTTCCCATTCCAATCCTGAGACCCTTTCTATAGCATGAGATGTGATATCTCAATGCTTCTAATACCAAACCTGAGACCCTTCCTATAACATAAGATGGGAATATCCAACTCCTTCCCTTTCCAATCCTGAGACCCTTCCGATAGCAGAGATCTGATATCTCAATGCTTATACCAAACCTGAGATCCTTCCTATAACATGAGATGTGATATCCAACTCCTTCCCATTCCAATCCTGAGACACTTCCTATAGCATGAGATGTGATATCTCACTGCTTATACCAAACCTGAGACCCTTCCTATAGCATGAGATGTGATATCCAACTCCTTCCCATTCCAATCCTGAGACCCTTCCTATAGCATGAGATGTGATATCTCAATGCTTCTAATATCAAACTTGAGACCCTCCCTATAGCATGAGATGTGATACCCAAGTCCTTCCCATTCCAATCCTGAGACACTTCCTATAGCATGAGATGTGATATCTCAATGCTTCTAATACCAAACCTGAGACTCTTCCTATAACATGAGATGGGATATCCAACTCCTTCCCATTCCAATCCTGAGACCCTTTCGATAGCAGAGATGTGATATCTCAATGTTTATACCAAACCTGAGACCCTCCCTACGGCATGAGATGTCATATACAACTCCTTCCCATTCCAATCCTGAGACCCTTCCTATAGCATGAGATGTGATATCCAACTCCTTCCCATTCCAATCCTGAGACCCTTCCTATAGCATGAGATGTGATGTCTCAATGCTTCTAATACCAAACCTGAGATCCTTCCTATAACATGAGATGTGATATCCAACTCCTTCCATTCCAATCCTGAGACCCTTCCTATAGCATGAGATGTGATATCTCAATGCTTATAACAAAACCTGAGACCCTTCCTATAGCATGAGATGTGATATCCAACTCCTTCCCATTCCAATCCTGAGACCCTTCCTATAGCCTGAGATGTGATATCTCAATGCCTCTAATACCAAACCTGAGATCCTTCCTCTAACATGAAATGTGATATCCAACTCCTTCACTTTCCAAACCTGAGAGCCTATCTATAGCATGAGATGTGATATCCAAGTCCTTCCCATTCCAATCCTGAGACCCTTCCTATAGCATGAGATGTGATATCTCAATGCTTATAACAAAACCTGAGACCCTTCCTATAGCATGAGATGTGATATCCAACTCCTTCCCATTCCAATCCTGAGACCCTTCCTATAGCCTGAGATGTGATATCTCAATGCCTCTAATACCAAACCTGAGATCCTTCCTCTAACATGAAATGTGATATCCAACTCCTTCAATTTCCAAACCTGAGAGCCTATCTATAGCATGAGATGTGATATCCAAGTCCTTCCCATTCCAATCCTTAGACCCTTCCTACAGCATGCAATATGATATCTCAATGATTTTAATAAAAAACCTGAGACCCGTCCTATAACATGAGATGGGATATCCAACTCCTTCCCATTCCAATCCTGAGACACTTCCGATAGCAGAGATGTGATATCTCACTGCTTATACCAAACCTGAGACCCTTCCTATAGCATGAGATGTGATATCCAACTCCTTCCCATTCCATCCCTGAGACCCTTCCCAAATCATGAGATGTGATATCTCAATGCTTCTAATATAAAACTTGAGACCCTCCCTATAGCATGAGATGTGATATCCAAGTCCTTCCCATTCCAATCCTGAGACCCTTCCGATAGCATGAGATGTGATGTCTCAATGCTTCTAATACCAAACCTGAGATCCTTCCTATAACATGAGATGTGATATCCAACTCCTTCCCATTCCAATCCTGAGACCCTTTCTATAGCATGAGATGTGATATCTCAATGCTTATACCAAACCTGAGACCCTTCCTATAGCATGAGATGTGATATCCAAGTCCTTCCCATTCCAATCCTGAGACCCTTCCGATAGTAGAGATGTGATATCTCAATGCTTATACCAAACCTGAGATCCTTCCTATAACATGAGATGTGATATCCAACTCCTTCCCATTCCAATCCTGAGACACTTCCTATAGCATGAGATGTGATATCTCACTGCTTATACCAAACCTGAGACCCTTCCTATAGCATGAGATGTGATATCCAACTCCTTCCCTTTCCAATCCTGAGACCCTTCCTATAGCATGAGATATGATATCTCAATGCTTCTAATATCAAACTTGAGATCCTCCCTATAGCATGAGATGTGATATCCAAGTCCTTCCCATTCCAATCCTGAGACCCTTCCGATAGCATGAGATGTGATGTCTCAATGCTTCTAATACCAAACCTGAGATCCTTCCTATAACATGAGATGTGATATCCAACTCCTTCCCATTCCAATCCTGAGACCCTCCCTATAGCTTGAGATGTGATATCTCAATGCTTATACCAAACCTGAGACCCTTCCTATAGCATGAGATGTGATATCCAACTCCTTCCCATTCCAATCCTGAGACCCTTCCTAGAGCATGAGATGTGATATCTCAATGCCTCTAATACCAAACCTGAGATCCTTCCTCTAACATGAAATGTGATATCCAACTCCTTCCCATTCCAATCCTGAGACCCTTCCTATAACATGAGATGTGATGTCTCAATGCTTCTAATACCAAACCTGAGATCCTTCCTCTAACATGAAATGTGATATCCAACTCCTTCCCCTTCCAAACCTGAGAGCCTTCCTATAGCATGAGATATGATATCCAACTACTTCCCATTCCAATTCTGAGACCCTTCCTATGCCATGAGACTTGATATCTCAATGCTTCTAATACCAAACCTGAGACCCGTCCTATAACATGAGATGTGATATCCAAATCTTTCCCCTTCCAAACCTTAGACCCTTCCTTTATCATGAGATGTGATATCCAACTCCTTCCCATTCCAATCCTGAGACCCTTCCGATATCATGAGATTTGTTATCTCAATGCTTCTAATATCAAACTTGAGACCCTCCCTATAGCATGAGATGTGACATCCAAGTCCTCCCCATTGCAATCCTGAGACCCTTCCTATAGCATGAGATGTGATATCTCAATGCTTCTAATACCAAACCTGAGACCCTTCCTATAACATGAGATGTCATATACAACTCCTTCCCAATCCAATCCTGAGACCCTTCCTATAGCATGAGATGTGATATCTCAATGCTTATACCAAATCTGAGACCCTTCCTATAGCATTAGATGTGATATCCAACTCCTTCCCATTCCAATCCTGAGACCCTTCCTATAGCATGAGATGTGATGTCTCAATGCTTCTAATACCAAACCTGAGATCATTCCAATAACATGAGATGTGATATCCAACGCCTTCCCATTCCAATCCTGAGACCCTTATGATAGCATGAGATGTGATATCTCAATGCCTCTAATACCAAACCTGAGATACTTCCGATAGCATTAGATGTGATATCTCAATGCTTCTAATACCAAACCTGAGATCCTTCCTATAACATGAGATGTGATTTCCAAATCCTTCCCCTTCCAAACCTGAGACCCTCCATTTAGCATGAGATGTGATATACAACTCCTTCCCATTCCAATCCTGAGACCCTTCTGATAGCATGAGATGTGATATCTCAATGCCTCTAATACCAAACCTGAGATCCTATCTCTAACATGAAATGTGATATCCATCTCCTTCCCTTTCCAAACCTGAGGCCCTGCCTATAGCATGAGATGTGATATCCAAGTCCTTCCCATTCCAATCCTGAGACCCTTCCTGTTAAGACGGATTTCTGAACTCTGTCCTGGTGGCGCAGAAGTTCAGAAGGCCAACCTAATTACTTGGAACAGGGTAACCTCTGGACAAGCCAGACCAATCAAGGTAGCGATCGCGGCGGTCAAGACTAGGTCTCAAGAGGGGTGATTGTGACTGAAAGCCCGCAGTGAGCACACAAAGCATTAGCGCTTACAAACTACTCCAAACAGTTGTTATATCAAAAATAGATACACATTTATTTTAAGGCCTTTAAAATAATGACCGGAGCGAGAAAATCACAATATCACAATATTAAACCAACACATACCATATCAACACAATATATATACAAATACACAGTCGCAAGCGTTTAAAGCACGAAATATGCAGTCCACCTGAAAGGAAAGGAAAACAGGCAGTGCGATAACGCTTTAGACTCAGTTCGCCTTCAGAGGCACCTAACTAGATGGAAGTCCGAGCCCTGAGAAGAGTGGAGCCTTGTGCTCAAAGTACCTGCCACGCCGGTGCCAACGGGCAAAAGGGGAAGCTCTTCGGAGGAAGTCAGGCAGTTCGGGTTAGTGCACAGCAGAAGGAGAACAGGTTCCGCAACTCAAGCGCAGCCTCCACAGCGGGCAGAAGCAGAGCGCGAGTACGGCCAAAAGGGTGCTGTTTTTACACAGCAGGGAAAAGCAATGGGATACTGCAGGAATGCGACCAGATCCTAGCTAAGCTACTCACCGGTCCCCGAAGCAAGCAGACCCAGGCTTCTCCACGTTAGTTTCAGCAGCTGGCAGGTTCAGAAGAGCAGGGAACGCCTCGTAGTCGTGTAGAGCAAAAAGACGTCCCAATCGACGAAACCAGCACAGTTTTGTTGCCGCAGCAGGACAACGGAGCGGCCGTGTGTATTCGAGCCAAATGTACACTCCTCCCTTCAGACTTGGGAACGCTAAGCGTACGAAGCGTGGGAGAGTGACCAGGACTCGAAATACAACACAACCTGGCGGCAGTTACAGAGCAGGACTCCCTTGTAAGCTGGTCAGTCAACTGGATGGCCCAGAGACACTTCCGAAGGCTTACTTGGCAGGAGTTGATGAAGTCGCCGGGAATAGCTGTTCCTGCTATTCCAAAGGTCGAAGCACCAGTACAGGCCTTCTGGTTCGATCCAAGGAGGAAAGGGTTTCACAGGACGACAGCAGTGCAAAGGAGGATTCCTTCAGCGGGTCACCAGCGATTCCTCGATCCAGCCTCGTAGTTGCAGGATACTTGGCTCCTGTATTCCTTCGTTCGTGAGAACTCAGGAGATCGACATGGTAGTGGTGTTTTCAGCCCCCTCTTATCCACGGTTCCCTTCGCGCCAAAACGGAGGGGAGCCAATGGGAGATCCGCTCATCAACACACATACCATACGTGGACCAATCACGGACCACGGTGGTCCCAGGCATTCACACCACCCTAGACTCTCTGGCACCCAGGATGTGTATTGGGACCAGACATCCCAGCGCACACCCTGGAGGCACACAAACGACATGTAGAAGCCCGCGAAAGCAACCACGTTTCGCGGGAAAGTACATGCCCAAATAAGGAAGGCCCCGGGTCGCTCGACCTGGGGAAGGTGACGGGAGCAAGACGGTCAGTGGACAAGACAAAGGAGCCTCGTGGTCTGGCCATTTTGGGAGCCAGGCCACCATTTTGGGTTCAGTGCGAAAAACGTGATATCCAACTCCTTCCCAATCCAATCCTGAGAACCTTCCGATAGTAGAGATGTGATATCTCAATGCTTATACCAAACCTGAGACCCTTCCTATGGCATGAGATGTGATATCCAACTCCTTGCCATTCAAATCCTGAGACCCTTCCTATAGCATGAGATGTGATTTCTCAATGCTTCTACCAAACCTGAGACCCTTCCTTTAGCATGAGATGTGATATCCAAATCCTTCACATTCCAATCCTGAGACCCTTCCTATAGCATGAGATGTGATATCTCAATGCTTCTAATACCAAACCTGAGATCCTTCCTATAACATGAGATGTGATATCCAATTCCTTCCCATTCCAAACCTGAGACCCTTCCTATTGGATGAGATGTGATATCCAACTCCTTCCCATTCCAACCCTGAGACCCTTCCTATACCATGAGATGTGATATCTCAATGCTTCTAATACCAAACCTGGGAACCGTCCTATAACATGAGATGTGATATCTCAATGTTTCTAATAAAAAACCTGAGACCCTTCCTATAACATGAGATGTGATATCCAATTCCTTCCCATTCCAAACCTGAGACCCTTCCTATTGGATGAGATGTGATATCCAAATCCTTCCCCTTCCAAACCTGAGACCCTTCCTTTAGCATGAGATGTGATATCCAAATACTTCTCATTCCAATCCTAAAACCCTTCCTATAGCATGAGATTTGATATCTCAATGTTTCTAATAAAAAACCTGAGACCCTTCCTATAGCAAGAGATGTGATATCCAAATCCTTCCCATTCCAATCCTGAGACCCTTCCTGTATATAACATGAGATGTGATATCCAACTCCTTCCCATTCCAACCTGAGACCCTTCCTATAGCATGAGATGTGATATCCAACTCCTTACCATTCAAATCCTGAGACCCTCCCTATAACAAGAGATGTCATATCCAACTCCTTCCCATTCCAAACCTGAGACCCTTCCTATAACATGAGATGTGATATCCAACTCCTTCCCATGCCAAACCTGAGACCCTTCCGATAGCATGAGCTGTGATATCTCAATGCTTCAAAAACCAAACATGAGAACCATCCTATAACATGAGATGTGAAATCCAAATCCTTCCCTTCCCAAACCTGAGACTCTTCCTATAGCATGAGATGTGATATCTCAATGCTTCTACCAAACCTGAAACCCTTCCTATAGCATGAGATGTGATAACTCAATGCTTATACCAAACCTGAGACCCTTCCTATGGCATGAGATGTCATATACAACTCCTTCCCATTCCAACCCTGAGACCCTTCCTATAGCATGAGATGTGATATCTCAATGCTTATACCAAACCTGAGACCCTTCCTATAGCATGAGATGTGATATCCAACTTCTTCCCATTCCAATCCTGAGACCCTTCCTATAGCATGAGATGTGATATCACAATGCTTCTAATACCAAACCTGAGACCCGTCCTATAACATGAGATGTGATATCCAAATCCTTCCCCTTCCAAACCTGAGACCCTTCCTTTAGCATGAGGTGTGATATCCAGCTCCTCCCATTCCAATCCTGAGTCCCTTCCGATAGCAGAGATGTGATATTTCAATGCTTATACCAAACCTGAGACCCTTCCCATAGCATGAGATGTGATATCCAACTCCTTCCCATTCCAATCCTGAGACCCTGCCTATAGCATGAGATGTGATATCCAAGTCCTTCCCATTCCAATCCTGAGACCCTTCCTATAGCATGTGATGCGATAACTCAATGCTTATACCAAACCTGAGACCCTTCCTATGGCATGAGATGTCATATACAACTCCTTCCCATTCCAACCCTGAGACCCTTCCTATAGCATGAGATGTGATATCTCAATGCTTATACCAAACCTGAGACCCTTCCTATAGCATGAGATGTGATATCCAACTTCTTCCCATTCCAATCCTGAGACCCTTCCTATAGCATGAGATGTGATATCTCAATGCTTATACCAAACCTGAGACCCTTCCTATAGCTTGAGATGTGATATCCAACTCCTTCCCATTCCAATCCTGAGACCCTTCCTATAGCATGAGATGTGATATCTCAAGGCCCCTAATACCAAACCTGAGATCCTTCCTCTAACATGAAATGTGATATCCAACTCCTTCCCCTTCCAAACCTGAGAGCCTTCCTATAGCATGAGATATGATATCCAAGTCCTTCCCATTCCAATCCTGAGACCCTTCCTATAACATGAAATGTGATATCCAACTCCTTCCCATTCTAACCTGAGACCCTTCCTATAGCATGAGATGGGATATCCAACTCCTTCCAAATCCAATACTGATACCCTTCCGATAGCATGAGATGTGATATCCCAATGCTTCTACAAAACCTGAGACCCATACTATGGCATGAGATGTGATATCAAACTCCTTCCCATTCCAATCCTGAGACGCTTCCTATAGCTTGAGATGTGATATCCAACTCCTTCCCATTCCAATTCTGAGACCCTTCTTATACCATGAGACTTGATATCTCAATGCTTCTAATACCAAACCTGAGACCCGTCCTATAACATGAGATGTGATATCCAAATCCTTCCCCTTCCAAACCTTAGACCCTTCCTTCATCATGAGATGTGATATCCAACTCCTTCCCATTCCAATCCTGAGACCCTTCCGATATCATGAGATTTGTTATCTCAATGCTTCTAATATCAAACTTGAGACCCTCCCTATAGCATGAGATGTGACATCCAAGTCCTTCCCATTCCAATCCTGAGACCCTTCCTATAGCATGAGATGTGATATCTCAATGCTTCTAATACCAAACCTGAGACCCTTCCTATAACATGAGATGGGATATCCAACTCCTTCCCATTCCAATCCTGAGACCCTTCCGATAGCAGAGATGTGATATCTCAATGCTTATACCAAACCTGAGACCCTTCCTAAGGCCTGAGATGTCATATACAACTCCTTCCCATTCCAATCCTGAGACCCTTCCTATAGCATGAGATGTGATATCTCAATGCTTATACCAAATCTGAGACCCTTCCTATAGCATGAGATGTGATATCCAACACCTTCCCATTCCAATCCTGAGACCCTTCCTATAGCATGAGAAGTGATATCTCCATGCTTATACCAAACCTGAGACCCTTCCTATAGCATGAGATGTGATATCCATATCCTTCCCATTCCAATCCTGAGACCCTTCCTATAGCAAGAGATGTGATATCCAAATCCTTCCCATTCCAATCCTGAGACCCTTCCTATAACATGAGATGTGATATTCAACTCCTTCCCATTCCAACTTGAGACACTTCCTATAGCATGAGAAGGGATATCCAACTCCTTCCCAATCCAATCCTGAGAACCTTCCGATAGCAGAGATGTGATATCTCAATGCTTATACCAAACCTGAGACCCTTCCTATGGCATGAGATGTGATATCCAACTCCTTGCCATTCAAATCCTGAGACCCTTCCTATAGCATGAGATGTGATTTCTCAATGCTTCTACCAAACCCGAGACCCTTCCTTTAGCATGAGATGTGATATCCAAATCCTTCACATTCCAATCCTGAGACCCTTCCTATAGCATGAGATGTGATATCTCAATGCTTCTAATACCAAACCTGAGATCCTTCCTATAACATGAGATGTGATATCCAATTCCTTCCCATTCCAAACCTGAGACCCTTCCTATTGGATGAGATGTGATATCCAACTCCTTCCCATTCCAACCCTGAGACCCTTCCTATACCATGAGATGTGATATCTCAATGCTTCTAATACCAAACCTGGGAACCGTCCTATAACATGAGATGTGATATCTCAATGTTTCTAATAAAAAACCTGAGACCCTTCCTATAACATGAGATGTGATATCCAATTCCTTCCCATTCCAAACCTGAGACCCTTCCTATTGGATGAGATGTGATATCCAAATCCTTCCCCTTCCAAACCTGAGACCCTTCCTATACCATGAGATGTGATATCTCAATGCTTCTAATACCAAACCTGGGAACCGTCCTATAACATGAGATTTGATATCTCAATGTTTCTAATAAAAAACCTGAGACCCTTCCTATAGCAAGAGATGTGATATCCAAATCCTTCCCATTCCAATCCTGAGACCCTTCCTGTATATAACATGAGATGTGATATCCAACTCCTTCCCATTCCAACCTGAGACCCTTCCTATAGCATGAGATGTGATATCCAACTCCTTACCATTCAAATCCTGAGACCCTCCCTATAACAAGAGATGTCATATCCAACTCCTTCCCATTCCAAACCTGAGACCCTTCCTATAACATGAGATGTGATATCCAACTCCTTCCCATTCCAAACCTGAGACCCTTCCGATAGCATGAGCTGTGATATCTCAATGCTTCAAAAACCAAACATGAGAACCATCCTATAACATGAGATGTGAAATCCAAATCCTTCCCTTCCCAAACCTGGGACTCTTCCTATAGCATGAGATGTGATATCTCAATGCTTCTACCAAACCTGAAACCCTTCCTATAGCATGAGATGTGATAACTCAATGCTTATACCAAACCTGAGACCCTTCCTATGGCATGAGATGTCATATACAACTCCTTCCCATTCCAACCCTGAGACCCTTCCTATAGCATGAGATGTGATATCTCAATGCTTATACCAAACCTGAGACCCTTCCTATAGCATGAGATGTGATATCCAACTCCTTCCCATTCCAATCCTGACACCCTTCTGATAGCATGAGATGTGATATCTCAATGCCTCTAATACCAAACCTGAGATCCTACCTCTAACATGAAATGTGATATCCATCTCCTTCCCTTTCCAAACCGAGACCCTGCCTATAGCATGAGATGTGATATCCAAGTCCTTCCCATTCCAATCCTGAGACCCTTCTTATAGCATGTGATGTGATATCTCAATGCTTATACCAAACCTGAGACCCTTCCTATGGCATGAGATGTCATATACAACTCCTTCCCATTCCAACCCTGAGACCCTTCCTATAGCATGAGATGAGATATCTCAATGCTTATACCAAACCTGAGACCCTTCCTATAGCATGAGATGTGATATCCAACTTCTTCCCATTCCAATCCTGAGACCCTTCCTATAGCATGAGATGTGATATCTCAATGCTTATACCAAACCTGAGACCCTTCCTATAGCATAAAATGTGATATCTCAATGCTTATACCAAACCTGAGACCCTTCCTATAGCATGAGATGTGATATCCAACTCCTTCCCATTCCAATCCTGAGACCCTTCCTATAGCATGAGATGTGATATCTCAATGCTTATACCAAACCTGAGACCCTTCCTATAGCATGAGATGTGATATCCAACTCCTTCCCATTCCAATCCTGAGACCCTTCCTATAGCATGAGATGTGATGTCTCAATGCTTCTAATACCAAACCTGAGATCCTTCCTATAACATGAGATGTGATATCCAACTCCTTCCCATTCCAATCCTGAGACCCTTCCTATAGCATGAGATGTGATATCTCAATGCCTCTTATACCAAACCTGAGATCCTTCCGATAGCATGAGATGTGATATCTCAATGCTTCTAATACCAAACCTGAGATCCTTCCTATAATATGAGATGTGATTTCCAAATCCTTACCCTTCCAAACCTGAGACCCTCCCTTTAACATGAAATGTGATATCCAACTCCTTCCCATTCCAATCCTGAGACCCTTCTGATAGCATGAGATGTGATATCTCAATGCCTCTAATACCAAACCTGAGATCCTACCTCTAACATGAAATGTGATATCCATCTCCATCCCTTTCCAAACCTGAGACCCTGCCTATAGCATGAGATGTGATATCCAAGTCCTTCCCATTCCAATCCTGAGACCCTTCCTATAGCATGTGATGTGATATCTCAATGCTTATACCAAACCTGAGACCCTTCCTATGGCATGAGATGTCATATACAACTCCTTCCCATTCCAACCCTGAGACCCTTCCTATAGCATGAGATGTGATATCTCAATGCTTATACCAAACCTGAGACCCTTCCTATAGCATGAGATGTGATATCCAACTTCTTCCCATTCCAATCCTGAGACCCTTCCTATAGCATGAGATGTGATATCTCAATGCTTATACCAAACCTGAGACCCTTCCTATAGCTTGAGATGTGATATCCAACTCCTTCCCATTCAATCCTGAGACCCTTCCTATAGCATGAGATGTGATATCTCAAGGCCCCTAATACCAAACCTGAGATCCTTCCTCTAACATGAAATGTGATATCCAACTCCTTCCCCTTCAAAACCTGAGAGCCTTCCTATAGCATGAGATATGATATCCAAGTCCTTCCCATTCCAATCCTGAGACCCTTCCTATAACATGAAATGTGATATCCAACTCCTTCCCATTCTAACCTGAGACCCTTCCTATAGCATGAGATGGGATATCCAACTCCTTCCAAATCCAATACTGATACCCTTCCGATAGCATGAGATGTGATATCCCAATGCTTCTACCAAACCTGAGACCCATACTATGGCATGAGATGTGATATCAAACTCCTTCCCATTCCAATCCTGAGACGCTTCCTATAACTTGAGATGTGATATCCAACTCCTTCCCATTCCAATTCTGAGACCCTTCTTATACCATGAGACTTGATATCTCAATGCTTCTAATACCAAACCTGAGACCCGTCCTATAACATGAGATGTGATATCCAAATCCTTCCCCTTCCAAACCTTAGACCCTTCCTTTATCATGAGATGTGATATCCAACTCCTTCCCATTCCAATCCTGAGACCCTTCCGATATCATGAGATTTGTTATCTCAATGCTTCTAATATCAAACTTGAGACCCTCCCTATAGCATGAGATGTGACATCCAAGTCCTTCCCATTCCAATCCTGAGACCCTTCCTATAGCATGAGATGTGATATCTCAATGCTTCTAATACCAAACCTGAGACCCTTCCTATAACATGAGATGGGATATCCAACTCCTTCCCATTCCAATCCTGAGACCCTTCCGATAGCAGAGATGTGATATCTCAATGCTTATACCAAACCTGAGACCCTTCCTAAGGCCTGAGATGTCATATACAACTCCTTCCCATTCCAATCCCGAGACCCTTCCTATAGCATGAGATGTGATATCTCAATGCTTATACCAAATCTGAGACCCTTCCTATAGCATGAGATGTGATATCCAACACCTTCCCATTCCAATCCTGAGACCCTTCCTATAGCATGAGAAGTGATATCTCCATGCTTATACCAAACCTGAGACCCTTCCTATAGCATGAGATGTGATATCCAAATCCTTCCCATTCCAATCCTGAGACCCTTCCTATAGCATGAGATGTGATATCTCAATGCTTATACCAAACCTGAGAGCCTACCTATAGCATGAGATGTGATATCCAAGTCCATCCCATTCCAATCCTTAGACCCTTCCTACAGCATGCGATGTGATATCTCAATGATTCTAATACCAAACCAGAGACCCGTCCTTTAACATGAGATGGGATATCCAACTCCTTCCCATTCCAATCCTGAGCCACTCCTGATAGCAGAGATGTGATATCTCAATGCTTATACCAAACCTGAGACCCTTCCTATAACATGAGATGTGATATCCAACTCCTTCCCGTTCCAAACCTGAGACACTTCCTATAGCATATGTGATATCCAACTCCTTCCCATTCCAAACATGAGACCCTTCCTATAGCAAGAATGTAATATCCACCTCCTACCCATTCCAATCCTGAGACCATTCCTATAGCATGAGATGTGATATATCAATGCTTCTAATACCAAACATGAGATCCTTCCTATGACATGAGATGTGATATCCATATCCTTCCCATTCCAATCCTGAGACCCTTCCTATAGCAAGAGATGTGATATCCAAATCCTTCCCATTCCAATCCTGAGACCATTCCTATAACATGAGATGTGATATTCAACTCCTTCCCATTCCAACTTGAGACACTTCCTATAGCATGAGAAGGGATATCCAACTCCTTCCCAATCCAATCCTGAGAACCTTCCGATAGCAGAGATGTGATATCTCAATGCTTATACCAAACCTGAGACCCTTCCTATGGCATGAGATGTGATATCCAACTCCTTGCCATTCAAATCCTGAGACCCTTCCTATAGCATGAGATGTGATTTCTCAATGCTTCTACCAAACCTGAGACCCTTCCTTTAGCATGAGATGTGATATCCAAATCCTTCACATTCCAATCCTGAGACCCTTCCTATAGCATGAGATGTGATATCTCAATGCTTCTAATACCAAACCTGAGATCCTTCCTATAACATGAGATGTGATATCCAATTCCTTCCCATTCCAAACCTGAGACCCTTCCTATTGGATGAGATGTGATATCCAACTCCTTCCCATTCCAACCCTGAGACCCTTCCTATACCATGAGATGTGATATCTCAATGCTTCTAATACCAAACCTGGGAACCGTCCTATAACATGAGATGTGATATCTCAATGTTTCTAATAAAAAACCTGAGACCCTTCCTATAACATGAGATGTGATATCCAATTCCTTCCCATTCCAAACCTGAGACCCTTCCTATTGGATGAGATGTGATATCCAAATCCTTCCCCTTCCAAACCTGAGACCCTTCCTTTAGCATGAGATGTGATATCCAAATACTTCCCATTCCAATCCTAAAACCCTTCCTATAGCATGAGATTTGATATCTCAATGTTTCTAATAAAAAACCTGAGACCCTTCCTATAGCAAGAGATGTGATATCCAAATCCTTCCCATTCCAATCCTGAGACCCTTCCTGTATATAACATGAGATGTGATATCCAACTCCTTCCCATTCCAACCTGAGACCCTTCCTATAGCATGAGATGTGATATCCAACTCCTTACCATTCAAATCCTGAGACCCTCCCTATAACAAGAGATGTCATATCCAACTCCTTCCCATTCCAAACCTGAGACCCTTCCTATAACATGAGATGTGATATCCAACTCCTTCCCATTCCAAACCTGAGACCCTTCCGATAGCATGAGCTGTGATATCTCAATGCTTCAAAAACCAAACATGAGAACCATCCTATAACATGAGATGTGAAATCCAAATCCTTCCCTTCCCAAACCTGAGACTCTTCCTATAGCATGAGATGTGATATCTCAATGCTTCTACCAAACCTGAAACCCTTCCTATAGCATGAGATGTGATAACTCAATGCTTATACCAAACCTGAGACCCTTCCTATGGCATGAGATGTCATATACAACTCCTTCCCATTCCAACCCTGAGACCCTTCCTATAGCATGAGATGTGATATCTCAATGCTTATACCAAACCTGAGACCCTTCCTATAGCATGAGATGTGATATCCAACTCCTTCCCATTCCAATCCTGAGACCCTTCTGATAGCATGAGATGTGATATCTCAATGCCTCTAATACCAAACCTGAGATCCTACCTCTAACATGAAATGTGATATCCATCTCCTTCCCTTTTCAAACCGAGACCCTGCCTATAGCATGAGATGTGATATCCAAGTCCTTCCCATTCCAATCCTGAGACCCTTCTTATAGCATGTGATGTGATATCTCAATGCTTATACCAAACCTGAGACCCTTCCTATGGCATGAGATGTCATATACAACTCCTTCCCATTCTAACCCTGAGACCCTTCCTATAGCATGAGATGTGATATCTCAATGCTTATACCAAACCTGAGACCCTTCCTATAGCATGAGATGTGATATCCAACTTCTTCCCATTCCAATCCTGAGACCCTTCCTATAGCATGAGATGTGATATCTCAATGCTTATACCAAACCTGAGACCCTTCCTATAGCATAAGATGTGATATCTCAATGCTTATACCAAACCTGAGACCCTTCCTATAGCATGAGATGTGATATCCAACTCCTTCCCATTCCAATCCTGAGACCCTTCCTATAGCATGAGATGTGATATCTCAATGCTTATACCAAACCTGAGACCCTTCCTATAGCATGAGATGTGATATCCAACTCCTTCCCATTCCAATCCTGAGACCCTTCCTATAGCATGAGATGTGATGTCTCAATGCTTCTAATACCAAACCTGAGATCCTTCCTGTAACATGAGATGTGATATCCAACTCCTTCCCATTCCAATCCTGAGACCCTTCCTATAGCATGAGATGTGATATCTCAATGCCTCTTATACCAAACCTGAGATCCTTCCGATAGCATGAGATGTGATATCTCAATGCTTCTAATACCAAACCTGAGATCCTTCCTATAATATGAGATGTGATTTCCAAATCCTTCCCCTTCCAAACCTGAGACCCTCCCTTTAGCATGAAATGTGATATCCAACTCCTTCCCATTCCAATCCTGAGACCCTTCTGATAGCATGAGATGTGATATCTCAATGCCTCTAATACCAAACCTGAGATCCTACCTCTAACATGAAATGTGATATCCATCTCCATCCCTTTCCAAACCTGAGACCCTGCCTATAGCATGAGATGTGATATCCAAGTCCTTCCCATTCCAATCCTGAGACCCTTCCTATAGCATGAGATGTGATATCTCAATGCTTATACCAAACCTGAGACCCTTCCTATAGCATGAGATGTGATATCCAACTTCTTCCCATTCCAATCCTGAGACCCTTCCTATAGCATGAGATGTGATATCTCAATGCTTATACCAAACCTGAGACCCTTCCTATAGCTTGAGATGTGATATCCAACTCCTTCCCATTCAATCCTGAGACCCTTCCTATAGCATGAGATGTGATATCTCAAGGCCCCTAATACCAAACCTGAGATCCTTCCTCTAACATGAAATGTGATATCCAACTCCTTCCCCTTCCAAACCTGAGAGCCTTCCTATAGCATGAGATATGATATCCAAGTCCTTCCCATTCCAATCCTGAGACCCTTCCTATAACATGAAATGTGATATCCAACTCCTTCCCATTCTAACCTGAAACCCTTCCTATAGCATGAGATGGGATATCCAACTCCTTCCAAATCCAATACTGATACCCTTCCGATAGCATGAGATGTGATATCCCAATGCTTCTACCAAACCTGAGACCCATACTATGGCATGAGATGTGATATCAAACTCCTTCCCATTCCAATCCTGAGACGCTTCCTATAACTTGAGATGTGATATCCAACTCCTTCCCATTCCAATTCTGAGACCCTTCTTATACCATGAGACTTGATATCTCAATGCTTCTAATACCAAACCTGAGACCCGTCCTATAACATGAGATGTGATATCCAAATCCTTCCCCTTCCAAACCTTAGACCCTTCCTTTATCATGAGATGTGATATCCAACTCCTTCCCATTCCAATCCTGAGACCCTTCCGATATCATGAGATTTGTTATCTCA